>NC_051075.1:43585729-45985729 GCF_004664715.2 Peromyscus leucopus
GCCCAGGCTGGCCTGGAATTCACAGAGACCCACCTGCCTCTGCCTCCTGAGTGCTGGGACTAAAGTCGAGGGCCACCATGGTCCCGGCTGGGGAATTTATTTTTCTATCCTCCCAGACCTGTGACTTCTGTGGGTGACCGGCAGACTTGCTCCACAAGAGACTGCTCTTGGCTGGCACTGAGCAGATCTCTGTGAGCTGTTAGAGCCGCAATGGCACCCAGCCAACAACTGCTGCTACCTCGGATCCATTTAATCCTGCGTGACAATCTGTTCCGCGTTGTTTTATCCAATTTAAGGTTGCTAATCCTGAATTGACAAGTGAGTACTTCCCCTCTGTACTGGGCACAGTCTGCCCACTCTGTTCTTTGAGGGGGGTGGGACAAGAACCTGTTGGGGACTGGAGATGTTCTCTACCAACCGGTTCAAGTCTATTTAAAAAAAAAAGATGAAGAAAAGAAAAGGCACGTGGGTAAAAGAAGTAATTCAAAGTGGAGGACACACGCCCATGCACACACATGCTCTGCGTGTTTCAAGAAGGAAGAGGTTTTAAGTTACAAAGGATTCAACACTGGAGGAAGATACATTGAAGGCAGACACCGAACAGGAACAAGACAAAAACAGTAGAAAGAAAAGAAGAGAAATGAATGTAATAAAAAAGTGTTTTTTTTAAAAATAATAATAATATACAAATTGATTTTGATTTCTTTGTCTTGGGCAATGAAATTCAAAATAGGAAATTGCTTATTATCAAAAACTACTTGAAGTTTTAATTTAAAACACTAGTCAGGGGCTGGAGACACGGGTCAGCTCTTTGAGAGGACCCACGTTTGATTCCCAGCCTGTATGTCAGGTGGCTCAGAGCGTCCTGTAAGCCCAGCTCTAGGGGGATGCGACGCCTCCGGCTTCCAGAACTTCACTCATGCGCATAGTCACAGTATGACCACCCACATAAGAGCATAATTAAAAACAACAAAAATAAATCTTTTAAAAAACAAAGTAGGGGTTGGAGAGATGGCTCAGCGGTTAGGAGCACTGGTTGTTCTTCCAGAGGTCCTGAGTTCAATTCCCAGCAAGCACATGTAATGAGATCTGGCGCCCTCTTCTGGCATGCAGGCAGAACATTGTATACATAATAAATAAATCTTTAAAAAAAATAAGTAAAATACTGGTCAATAATTCTAACTTTTTGATTCCTCTAATCTGTGAGGTTTTAGAAGTTCTCTTCTATATTGAAAAGTCATAATAGCCTGACAGAGGAAAGATTAAGTTACAGCTGAAGCGTTCAGAATACAACTATGGCAGGGTAGAGGGAAGTTAGGTGATTGTCCATCTGTTGTCCTTTCTTTGTCTCTGTTTTCTTCCCTCTCTCTTTCTTTTTTTTCCTGTTGTCATTTTTAAGAAGTTAAGAAGTGTACCAAGTCACAATACATGGAGAGATCAAGTTGGTGCTGCTGAGGGAAAGTCATTGATGGTCAAACCTGGATGTGACCTTGTGAACTACAAATAACGGCCAATGTGGCAAGATACGACCATAGGTGTAATCGTGAGATGGATGTGGGGGCCACCAACTGCTTTCTAGTTGGATTTAAGGACCATTTTATAGTAGGAAATTCACACCTGATATTGTATATTTGGCCAAGAACCCATGTTTGGGGAGGTCTCGAGCACCAGAGAGGAACTTACTACTATTATTTTGATAAATTGGCATCATATCAAACTGGCTTCCAAATTCATATCTCTATACCCATAGATCAGCACAGCTCTTAGACCATATCAAAGAAGTTCTTTGCACAGAGACTCGCAACTGGTCGAAGTGCAGAGAATAAGGGACCAGAAGAGTCTACCACTGAGCTACCTGTTTGGCTATTTTAAATTTAAAAATAAATTGTATTTATTTGTATCTTATATGTGTGAGTGTTTTGCCTGGACACAGCTAGGTGCACTGTGTGCACACCCAATGTTCTGTAGAGGCCAGGAAAGGGCATCAGGCCCCTGGACTTTGAGCCACTGTGTGGGTGCTGGGACCTGAACCCAGGTCTTTTGCAAGAGCAACCAGTGATCCTACCCCTGAGCCTGCTCTCCTGGAACTCATGATATAGCCTAGAATGCCCTTGAACTCACAGCCATCCTCCTGCCTTAGCTTCCCAAGTGCTGAGATTTCTCATGTCAGCCACCATATCACATCCAGCTCATGTTTGGACTCTCTCTCTCTCCTCTCTTTTTCTCTCCATCTCTCTCCTTCCCACCTTTCTCTTCATCTCTCTATTATAATAAACTTTCCACATGGATGCAGCGTCTGGATTGTGAATTACTGGCTGTCGCCCGCCACTGCCATGCCTGCATGGCATGCACCTGCCCAGCCCACTGCTGCCCCTTGAGCATGTTTCCCTGCATGTGCAGGATACCCTTGGGTGTCCCCCCCACCTCGAGCAATAATTCATAACATTGGCGCCTAATGTTGCCAGGCAACCCCACTGCTTTCCTCTGCCCACCGGTAGTCTGAGGAGCTCTAGGATCCTGTACCACCTGCCATTTTCCAGCTGGAACATCACCGCTGGGGAGTCTTCACCCTACCGGATTGGTAAGATTCCTCCCTTCCCTTCTGACTGTTTTCCCACAAGTGAGGATTCATCTTGTCTCGCTGGTTGGTACCACCTGTCTTTCGGGCTCTAAGTCCCTCAGCCCCCATCCCTAGGCAAGGAAGGGCATATGGAGACTGGCCTGTGCCCTCTCAATTCCACAGCCCATAGCCTTTGTGACAACGGTCCATTGGCTATCTTGTGCCATTATCGTTGGCGCTCGCTGACCCTCTGGGACGCTGGAGGTCAGTCCACTGGGCCTTATACCTCATTGTGGAAAAATGCACCTATGTCCCCCCCCACCCCCCACCACTGCCGCCGACCCGTAGCTTGGGTTCATTCCCCTGAGACTGCTCTCACCATGCCGCAGCCCGAGGGGTCCCTCTCTCCCACCATGCCGCAGCCCGAGGGGTCCCTCTCTCCCGCCCAGCTACACTGTTACTTCTCCGTCTTTTCTTTCACTAAGTCTATTTCCTATGTGCAAATGGAAATGTATGATTGATAGGGCCATCTACATTTCTTTCTGACTTTTGAATGCTTCAATTTATCTGTTCCTTATCTGTTTCGTTCATTTTGGGAAAAAAAAAAAAAAAAAACCCTGCATGAACATGTGGTCAGGCACCATATTTGATAAGGATGATTATGTGATCAGGTGGCACCATCTTAAATAAGGGCAACCATATGGTCTAGCTGCTAGCTTGGCTAAGGTCAAAACAGGCAGGTCATATGACTTTACAGCCATCTTTACTAAGGGCAGCATGGGAGGGGCACCCGGCACTCAGGCCATCGGTATGGAGGGAGGTTAGGGGATTACTTTCACCATTGTTTTAAGGGTCAAGGAAAAGTCCTCCGGCCTTGGCCTGGTGTTCCCCAGCTGTCTCTCTTAGGCTCCAGCCATCTGGGCAAAAGAGAAGTCCAGTCAAGGACTGCCATTCATTCCTCCACAGCCGATTGTGTGGGCAGGGCCCAAGGACATATGCACTCCCCTCTGGGGCATCAGTGGAACCACATGCAGATGGTATCATATTAAGATTTTTAAATTTTAGATTTTAACATTAATACAATTATGATACATTTTGGGTCACAAGCTCAGGATTTTAAATTTCCTTGGTTACTCATTATCTGCTTTTTCATGATTTGGATTTCAGTACTGATTGATAATATTAATTTATCTAAAACTTTAATTTTTTCCTCATTTGTTTATTCCTAAGGATGGTATTTTTTCCTCTCTCCTGGTCTTTACCAATTTTTTAAGACCACGGGCCAAAAGGCTCCAAATAAATTAATAAAAATTTTTCCCCTGGAGCTGAGGACCGAACCCAGGGCCTTGAGCTTGCTAGGCAAGCGCTCTACCACTGAGCTAAATCCCCAACCCCATAAATTAATACATTTTAACTCGCATCTCTAGTCTATATTTAAGCAGGCTGGACCACAACCTGCAGCGCTTTCCCAGCTCCGGATGTGAGCAGAGATTCCTGTCTATGTGATGTGGACCAGCCCAGCCAAACGTAATTGTTCCCTGTCTCTACAGCCAGGTCTGATGACCACATCCTTCTGATAAATATCCCATTTCCTAAGTTCCTTTCTTACCTTTAACTAGCCAGAGTCCTGACCACCTGTGCCCCGTTTCAGCTTGAAGCAGCTGTGGAGAATATCTCAACCTGTGCTCCCTATTCCCAGGACAGGCTGGAGGGGCTAGGTTAAGGATGGAAACCCTGGCACAGAGTCCACCAAAAGGGTCCTTTTCTTTTTCTCAGTGGGTCCTTTTCTCAGAGTTGGGCTGCACCTTGACTCACAAGCCCCTTTTCTCCTGTTCTCATTCGGCCTTGGGATCTTTCCCCTGTCACTCTTCTTTGTCTTCTCAGGAGACAGCTTTGAAATAATTATTTCTATATAAGTCATTCAGGATTATAATCTGGCTGTACTCAAAGATCAGAACTATAGCTACAGGGCCTTAAAAATGGTAATAGACAAATAGCACTGCCAACAGCTTAAAGGCTGCCTCTCCTTACTCAAGGTCTATTCAGGCTTAAGAATGTGAGCCTCCCTGTCCTTGCTAACTTCATTAAGCTGTAACTAACTGGGAAACCTGTGTATTCAGATTTAAGTCATATATATATATATACTCTCAAAGTTATACATCTAACAGATTTTGTTCCCCTAATCCTCAAACACCTGTAGAGATCTGAGAATATGGCATTTAATATAAAAGTCTTTTGATGATAAAGAGACATGTCAGCCTCTGACAACATCCTGTATCTCCTCCAAGAAGATGGATGGCCGCAGAAGAACGTCCACCCAGAAGCTCGTGGCAAGGCTGGCCATGTAGCCAAAAGCTGAGATTCTGTCCAGACTGTGAATAAGTGGAACAACGGAAGACCGATTGCCCCATACTGCAAGGTCAAGGTGGGCCAGTCTCCCCAAATTCCTACTCCACAGGAAAAATCTGTCAGATCCTCTGGACCCATCAACTGAACAAGTGCTGCCTTTGGGGCCTCTGCCCCTCAATGACCACAGAGAGACTTGGGATTGCTGCCTAGGCAGCTGGAAAGCTGTCTCATTTCTTCAATTCTCAGATCTGATGATGTTTGATAACTAGGGTATCAGTTTGACAGCCCCAATCCCAAGATTATATATAATATATTTTATTATATATAAAATTACAGACAGGTAGACCTCATTCATAGACTTCTTGGTACAGGATAGACTGGTTTCAGATATAACTCCGGAGGTTCAAAATTTTAATACTGATAAATGCGCTTTGATAAACTGATAGAACATTGACTACAAAGAGTTCTTAGGAGTCCTTAAATGGATTTTTAACCCTTCTGCCATAATGCAAATCCATTCCAGCTGTCTTACAGACACCTACAGGCTCCTGGGAAAAGTTTTGCTACTGCATCAAGAAATCTGGTCTGAGCCGGGCGTTGGTGGCGCACGCCTTTAATCCCAGCACTCGGGAGGCAGAGCCAGGCGGATCTCTGTGAGTTCGAGGCCAGCCTGGGCTACCAAGTGAGCTCCAGGAAAGGCGCAAAGCTACACAGAGAAACCCTGTCTCGAAAAACCAAAAAAAAAAAAAAAAAAAAAGAAATCTGGTCTGATGAAAACTAACAATCTCCAGAGCCCATTTCTGACCTCATCTATTTTTTGAGCATATTTTGTAGATTCATTGTTCCTGCCTGACCTCCAGAGAAATAGCAGTTGCCACGGCTTCTACACTCCTGATTTGGCATGACATTTCCCCCCCAAGCTCCCGGAACACCACTGCTGCAGCCTGCCTCCTCAGCTCCCTCAAGGAATGTTCCTGAGGTCTTCCGATGTGCTTGACTCCGGTTCCACCCTCCCCACTTCGCCCCTTGTCAGCTTGAAGTAGCCTTTGGAATTCAGCACCCTTGTTCCCCCACTTGTTCCCATAACTCACCTTTTTATAATAATCAAAATGGAGGAATGTTAATATTCTAATCCACCCCTTTAAATCCCACCCCTTGGTGCTGCCTTATGTCCTGATGTAAAAACCTCATTCTATGGAAAAATTCCTCCCCTTCCTCTCTTCTGCTTTTCCTCCCATGAGACATATATATATCCTCTCTCTCTCTCCCTCTCCCCCCCCCTCTCCTTCTCTCTGTCTTTCTCTTTCCTATCTTTCTCTTCATCTCTCTATTATAATAAACTCTCCATGTGAATGCAGCATCTTGGTTGTGAATTACTGGCCCCAGCCAGCGCCATGCCTTCATGGTGTGCATCTGCCCAGTCCGCCACTGCATCTACCCAGCATGTTTCTCTGCATGCGCAGAATACCCTTGGGGGTCCCCCATGCAATAATTTATAACAATGGGCATACACAGGTCGCTGGCTTGTTTGTGGGTGCTAGGATCCAAACCCTGTACTCACAATTGCACAGCCATTGGTTTCAACTGCTGAGACATCTCCAGGCCCCAGGTTTTGCTTTTTATCTTTGAGGCAGATACTCATTTTCTACCTCAAACCAGCCTCAAGATTCTGCTCCTCCAGTCTCAACATCAAGTACCAGGATGACTGGTGTCCATCAATCAGCTAGATTTTAAAACATTGAAGGTTCCATATGGAGGTTCATAGTTGTGATCTCAGGACTTCAGGGGCAGGGGAAGAGGATGCTGAGTCCCAGGTCAGAGTGGCTACGTAACAAGATCATCTCAAGAAGATAAACAATCCATAAAGAATAAAAGCAAGATATGGGAACAGAGGATGGTCAGTGGGCAAAGCACTTGCTGGGGAAGCCTGATGGCTCTGACTGTAACCCGGAAACACAGGTAAAGGGAAAAGGAAAGAAACAAGTCCAGAGGGTTGTGCTCTGACATTCCCTCATGGACACACACACACACACACACACACACACACACACACACACACACCCCTCTTCGCAGGTTAATAATAGATAGGATATGCATAGAATGCAGATGGTATGCTTTACTATTTCATTTAGGGTAGATGAGAGAATGACCTCAGGCACTGTAGATAGTTTACAAATTATTGGGCTGAGGGTGTAGCTCAATTAGAGTTCTTGCCTCGCTTGCACGAGGGCCTGGGCTGGAACCCAGTATGCCAGAACCAGGAATGATGCTTTCTGCTTGGAATCCCATCACTCAGGAGGTGGAGGCAGAGGAGTCAGGCGTCAAAGGCTATCATCAGCACCACAGTTGAGTTCAAGGCTGACTTGGGCTATGTCAGACCCTGTCTCAGAAACCAAACAAAGGGACCGCAGGGATGGGTCTGTATTAGGAGTGTGTACTGCTCTTGTAGGGGGCTTGAGTTCAGTTCCCAACACACATGCTGGGCAGCTCACAACTGCCTGCAACTCCAGCTTTAAGGGACCCGCTGCCCTCTTCTGGCCTCTGTGGGTATCTGCACTCACGTGCACATAATCATACACAAGCACACACATATATAAAATTTTAGCCAGGTGGTAGTGGCACACTACCCAGCACTATCGAGGCAGAGGCAGGTGCATCTCCAGGCTTGAGGCCAGCCCAATCTACACAACAAGTTCCAGGACATCCAGGGCTATACAGAGAAATCCTTTCTGCAAAACCCAAAAATCTTAAACAGTGGTGGTGGCCCACGCCTTTAACCCTAGCACTCAGGAGGCAGAGCCAGGCAGATCTCTGTGAGTTCAAGACCAGCCTGGGCTACAGAGCGAGATCCAGGACAGGCTTCAAAGCTACACAGAGAAACCCTGTTTTGAAAAACCAAAAAAGAAAAAAGAAAAAAAAAACTTAAACAATAACAAAAAAAGAACAAAGGATTAAAATCACTTTATGGACACTTTGTGGTTTTTGGCACTGAGGTTTGAACTTAGGGCCCCTCACAGAACAGATAAGTACCTCACTGCCAAGCCACACCCCCAGCCCTTTATGTTTTTATTTTGAGAGAGATTTTCTCTAAAGCACCCAGGCTATCACTGAACTTGCTCTATATGCCTGGTAGGCTCTGAATTTCCTATCCTTCTGCCTCAGCCTTCCAAGTAATGGGGACTGCAAACCTGTGCCAACAGGTCTGGGATGGTCATTGACTTCATGACAATCCACCAGGCATACGCGATGCAGGCTTTATTTCACATGCATATTATTCTGCAAGAAAAAAAAAAGATGATTTCTGAATCTAGCTGTATCTCTTCACCAACATTAAAGTATTTACTAAATAGCCACAGACACACCCCAGGGTACCAAATACCAAAGGAGATAAGAGGCAGAGAGAGGCAGTCCCTATCATCTTGCACATTTCTTTCTCACGCAGATAATGCTCGTGAGGACAGATGCATGCCAGACCAGAGGCTCACACGAGCTGACCACTGATGACCCCAAGGGCTGCCTGTCTTTGTCTGTGATAAAACCCCAGCTCAGCACTGGCGCCTTCTCTTTAACAGCCTCTACTCGTCCGCTCCCGGAGTTGTCCATGTGCTGTTGAATGTCTGTGCTGGCCCTCAATGACCCTCCCCAAATTTCGCCAAGAGTAACTCCCATGAGTCACTTGGAATAGGGTTTGTGCGCTCCCCTATCATCCTAATACAGTTTTATTGTTGTTTCTCAGTGTGAAGGATCAACCCCGAGGCACAGTGGAGGGAAGTCCGCCATCGCCCAGCTACATCCCTAGCCTGAACTCAGTATCTTCATGGTTTCTTGCGATGTATGATAGGAACTGTGCTTTGCCGAGTCTGTCTCTTGGGTGCTGGATAAACTCAGGGCCTTCCTCTTTCTAAGCTCAGGGGTACCCCTGAGTGGTACCCCTGGCACTATGGGCAATTATTTAATGGGTTAATTTATTCTGGCATTATTTTTAAGTAATTCATCTTTGGTTATTTTAATTATGTGTGTGTGAATTGTGAGTGCAGGTGGAGTTGGATTCCCCCTTGGAACTGGAGTCACAGTTGGTTTGAACCGCCAGATGTGGGTACTGGGAGTAGAACTCAGGTCCTCCGGAAGAGTAGTATGTGCTCTTAACCACTGAGCCATCTCTCCAGCCCTGTTCTAAAAATAATTTTAAGTTGACCCATGTTCTATTCATTGCAAGATTCTTTTTTCCTTTCTTTGCTCCAGTTTTAATCATGGATATCCATGGAATCAGATTTATTTATTTATTTAGTTTGTTTATTTTGTTTTTCTTGTTTGAGACAGGGTTTCTCTGTGTAGCCCTGGCTGTCCTGGAACTCTCTCTGTAGACCAGGCTGGCCTTGAACTCACAGAGATCTGCCTGCCTCTCCCTCCCGAGTGCTGAGATCAAAGGCATTTGTGCCACCACAGCCGAGCCTTAAATGTTTTTATATCATTATCTAAAGTTATACTCGGGAAACATCCACAAGCATAGGCCAGGCTAATGAATGTGCTGGGGGCGTGGTGGAGCGGGTCTGTGAGCTCAGCATCCAGAGGTGGGAGGAGATGATACGGGAGTTCAAGGTCATCCTGGGCTACGTGACCAAGGGGCATGACAATCAGAAGAGTCCCTTACTTTATGCGTCTGTTGGAATGTATGGAGTCAAAGATGCGAGGAGGAGACAGCCCTGGAGACGCAGGATGGATTGGTTTGTGCCCTGCAGAACAGGGTTCTGTGTTGCTCCATCCATCATTTTTGCAAACACTTAAAAATTAACTGATTTGCTGTGTGTGTGTGTGTGTGTGTGTATGTGTGTGTGTGTGTGTGTGTGTGTGTGTGTGTGTGTGTGTGTGTGTGTGTGTGTGTGTGTGTGTGTGAGAGAGAGAGAGAGAGAGAGAGAGAGAGAGAGAGAGAGAATACTTTGGGGGAGACGACAGCTCTTTTCTTTGCTCTGTGGCCCTGGGCATGAACTTGAATGGTCAGACTTAGAGGAACTTCCTTGTAGAGCCGGCCATGGCTCGCTTTGTCAAACAGGACTGGATTGCTGGGTTGGGCTGGCACTTTGCTTTCAGGCCGCTTCCTCCCGGCTTTGTCCCTAGACTTGTTTACTGGGTCTTCCTTTCTTATCTGACTGTTTGCATCTTTCTTCATTGCCGTCTTTGTGGCATGGCGATGCTCGAAATCGCAGCTTTAATCTACTAGGTAGGTTTTTGGACTTGGAGGAAGGTCTCTTCACCGGCTAGCCCATCTCCTTTGTCCTTTTGCTGTTGTTAGTATTAGACACAGGGTCTCATACAGCCCAGGCTAGCCTCAAACTTTTTACGTAGTTGAGGCTGTCCTTGAGCTCCCAATCCTCCTCGCTTGCGCCTCCAGTGCCGAGACTGCAGGCCTGAGCAGCCACACCCAAATTACTGATTTCTTTATCTGAATCCAAAAGTGAGCATTGTCTTTTGGGAAACTGTGTGAGGGTTTGAAACAGGTTTTACTCTGTTTGCCAAGGATGTCCTGGAACTACTGTGTAGCCCAGGTTGGCCTCAAACCCATGGTAATCTTCATGTCTCAGCCTCCCTGATGCTGAGGATTATAGGCATGTAACATCACGCCTGGCTGTGCATGTCTGTTAAATGCACTAATTTTGAAAGAATTTGGGCAAATGTAAAAACAAGTATTTACTGCCAGCCTGGAACTCACTATCTGGACTAGGCTGGCCTGGAACTCACAGAGATCTGCTTGCCCTTGCCTCCTGAGTACTGGGACTAAAGGAGTGTGCTTCCATGCCCGGTTGTCTTTACTAGAATTGTTACATGTATTGTAGATGTAGTCCATATATCTAAACATTTTAGAATACATAAATGTTGAGGATGGGGGCTGGAGAGTTGGCTCAGAGGTTAAGAGCACTGGGTGCTCTTCCAGAGGTCCTGAGTTCAATTCCCAGCACCCACATGGTGGCTCACAACCATCTGTAATGAGATCTGGTGCCCTCTTCTGGCCTGCAGGCATACATGCTGTATACATAATAAATAAATAAATCTAAAAAAAAGAGAACTTTATAAATGCTGAGGATAAACCGCTTTAAAAAAAATAAGAAGTAGAAAAAATAAATAACATAAATTCAAGTATTTGGAGATTTTTTTAAATTAGAAAAATATTTAAGAAATGGAATTCTAGAAAACATTGGAGTAGGTATTTCAAAGACTAATGTGTACTTTAATTTTTTTCATAAAATTGTACATTACAATAATTATATGTCCATGATGATCATGGTTTTATGTGTTTTTTTTTAAATTTGTGTATATGAATATTTTGTGCGCTGTGTAGCAATTGGGTGCCTGGTGCTGGAGATGCCCAGAGAGGGAACTGGATCCTCTGAACTGGAATTACAGACAGTTGTGAGCCTCCATGTGGGCGCTGGAATTGAACCCAGGTCTCCTGAAGAGCAGCCATTGCTCTCAACAGCTGAGCCATCTCTCCAGCCCTTTAAAGGTGTTCTTTTCCTTGCTATTTGAACCCCAGAGATGCTGTGTTGGACTTAATTCTGTGTAAAAATGAATAAGAATTAATGTCTGGCTGGGTGTGGTGACACAAGCTTTTAATCCCAGCACTCGGCAGAGGCAGGTGGAACTCTGTGAGTTCAAAGCCACCCCACCGTACTGGATGAATTCCAGGACAGTCAGGGGTGGTGCACAATAAGAGAGCTTGTCTCAAAAAGAAGAATTAGAGGCTGATATATTTGAGTCGTCAGCATTACAGTAATGGTGGAGTATTAATGAATCAGTCTAAAGAATATTAAACAAAAACATCCAAACTGACATTTCTAAAAGATGGAACCATGATCTCATGTGGAAGCTATGGCGTAAGAAAAACGCTCTGAAGAGAACCCAGGGCTTTGTGCATGCTGGGTCAGCACTCTGCTGTCTGAGATGAGTCCTCAGCCCCGTGTATTTCTTGACTCTGGTCATTCTGATTGAGTCGCTATGGAATCTTGATGTAGTTTTCATTTGCGTTTTCCTTGATGGCTAAGGATTTAAACTCTCACTCTCTCTCTCTCTTTAAAGATTTATTTATTTATTATGTATACAGCATATATGACTGCAGGCCAGAAGAGGGCACCAGATCTCATTATAGATGGTTGTGAGCCACCATGTGGTTGCTGGGAATTGAACTCAGGACCTCTGGAAGAGCAGTCAGTGCTCTTAACCTCTGAGCCATCTCTCCAGCCCTAAACTCTTTTTTCATATACTGACTAGCCATTTGTATTTCTTCTTTTGTTTTGTTTTGTTTTCCAAGACAGGGTTTCTCTGTGTAGCTTTGCGCCTTTCCTGGAACTCACTCTGTAGACCAGGCTGGCCTCGAACTCACAGAGATCCACCTGGCTCTGCCTCCCGAGTGCTGGGATTAAAGGCGTGCACTGCCTCTGCCTGGCTTGTATTTCTTCTTTTGAGAAGATTTTCTCCACTTGGGTGTTCAATTTTTAAAGTTCTTCGTAGAGTCTTGATACTAATGCATCTTACACTCTATTCAGCACAGCTTTCTCCCTCTGTTGTCTTTATTCTGATCGTTTCTTTTGCTCCGAGGATATCTCTCTGTCTCTCTGTCTCTCTGTCTGTCTCTCTGTCTCTCTCTCTGTCTCTCTCTGTCTCTCTCTCTCTCTCTCTCTCTCTCTCTCCAAGGTGTACTGCTTACTTTAATTCTCTCTTCTCTCCCTTCCTTAAAACAACCATTAGACCTTGTCTCAAAAACAAACATGAGCTGGTGGAGGCAGGGGATCGTCAAAAGATGGAGGCCAGCCTGGTCTACACAGCAAGTTCCAAGACAATCTGTGATACAGAGTAATTAATTCCCTGTGTCAAACAGGCAAAGAACCAAGGCAACAAAAACCGGACTAAATCCTAGTGCGCTGAGGATCGAGAGTTCAAGGTCATCCTTTCTTACATAGCAATTGCTGCTTCTGCATGAGACTCTGTCACAAAAAAAGAAGAAAAAAATCAGGGCCAATGAAACGCCAAGTGGATAAAGGTGCTTGCTACAAAACCAGACAACCTAGGCTGGGCATAGTAGTTCTTGCCTTTAATCCTACCACTTGAGAGACTGAGGCAAGACGATCTTTGTGAGTTTGAGGCCAGCCCGGTCTACACAGTGAGCTCCAGGACAGCCAGAGCTATGTAGAGAGACCCTGTCTCAACCCCCATCCCAAAGAACAACACTAAAACAAAACAAAAACAAACAGACCAACTGAGTTAGATTCCCAGTGTGCACACGGTGGGACAACCAACTCTTCTGAGCTGTTCCCTAATATCCACACAAACACTGGTACACACATGCCCAGCCCAGCCCCTCAGCGCGTGCGTGCACGCGCGCGTACTCTCTCTCTCTCTCTCTCTCTCTCTCTCTCTCTCTCTCTCTCTCTCTCTCTCTCTCTCCTCTCTCTTTCATATAATGAGTGAAAAATTGTGAAAATCAGGTGGCCGTTGGGCAACAGTTGCATGGGTTTTTTTCTGGCTCCTTTTGTTGTTGTTGAGCAAGGGTCTTATGTAATTCAAGCTGACCCGGAATTCACACTGGAAGGTCTTGAACTTTTGATCTTTCTGCCTCACCAACCAGGCGTTGATATTGCAGGCGCATGTAACCATACCTACAAGTTTATGTGGTGCTGGGGGATTGAACCCCGTGCCTCATACACACCAGGCCAACACTCTACCAACTGAGATAGATCCGTGGACCCTTCATATCTGAGTGCTGTGGGATGTTCTGTATGTCCTGTGGGAGCCCATTCTCGGGTTCCTCGTGGCTTTACCCAGCAGGTCCGCATAGAGGATGATTAGATAACGGGCCTGAGTGCAGGTGTCTGAGATGGTCTGCACTTGGCTGTGCTGGGGGATGGTCTGTATGGCAAATGTGTTGCTCTGATTGGTCAATAAATAAAACCTGATTGGCCGTGGCTAGGCAGGAAGTATAGGACTAACAAAGAGGAGAAATAAAAGAACAGGAAGGCAGAAGGACTCACTGCCTGCCAGCCGCCACCCTGACAAGCAGCATGAAAAGATGCCGGTAAGCCACGAGCCGAGTGGCAGGGTATAGATTTGTGGAAATGGATTAATTTAAGCTATAAGAACAGTTAGCAAGAAGCCTGCCATGGCCATACAGTTTGTATGTAATATAAGTCTCTGTGTTTACTTGGTTGGGTCTGAGCAGCTGTGGGACTGGTGGGTGACAGAGATTTGTCCTGACTGTGGGCAAGGCAGGAAAACTCTAGCTACATCTGAGTCCTCTATTGTTTTGTTAGCCTACATGTCTGTTCGTAAGTGTGTGCCTGCACCATACTTGTTTGGTTCCCATGGCTCTGTAATACAACTTGAGATCAGGTACTGTGGTACCTCCAGCATCATTTCTGCTTAGGATTGCTTTGTCTATTTAGGGTCTTTTGTGCTTCTCTGAGTTTTAGGATTGCTTCCCTAGTTCGGTCAAGAATGTTACTATATTTTGATGTGCATTGATTTGGGTAGTATAGTCATTTTCACATTGTGTTCTGTAAATTCACAAACATGGGATGTCTTTCTGTCTCCTATTCTTCACTTTCTTAGGTGTTTTATAATTTTCATTGTAAAGTTCCTTTACCTCCTTGGTTAAGTTTATTTATTTATTTACTTATTTATTTATTTTTAAAGATTTATTTATTATGTACACAGAAGAGGGCGCCAGATCTCATTACAGATGGTTGTGAGCTGGAAATTGAACTCAGGACCTCTGGAAGAGCAGTTGGTGCTCTCATTGGTTAGGTTTATTATGAGGTGTTTTTTTTTTTTTTTAATTTATTTGATAGAGTTGTATTTTCTCCAGATGTATATTTGACGGAAGCTGTTCCTGCATTTCTCCAGCAGCTGGTATATCTCCACTCTTTGTGCTCCTGGTGTAAATGACTTGGGCTCTGTGCTTTGAAACCCGCTTGATGGGTCCTTCACTAGTTAGCTTCTGAAGGACTCCGGTCTCCCAGAGAGAGGCCACAGCCTTTGGAATAACAAACTTACAATTGGAAACTTCCTTGTAGAGCCGGCCATGGGTTGATTTGACAAACAGGCCTGGATTGTTGGGTTTGGCTGGCACTTGGCTTTCGGGCCACTTCCTCCTGGCTTTGTCCCTAGACTTGTTTATTGGGTCTTACTTTCTTCTGACTTTTTGATCTTTCTTCATTGTGCCGTCTTTGTGGCATGGTGATGCTCGAAATCGCAGCTTTAATCTAATAGGTAGGTTTTTGTTTTGTTTTGTTTTTGATTTTTTTTTTTCAAAGGCAATTGTGAATAGGATTTCTTTGCATCCTGCCACTTTGCTAAAGTGTTTACTGTCATCAGGGGGTTCTGGATGAGTTCCCTTTTTTTTTTTTTCTTTTTGAGACAGAGTTTCTCCGTGTAGTTTTGGTGCCTGTCCTGGATCTTTCTCTGTAGCCCAGGCTGGCTTCGAACTCACAGAGATCCACCTGTCTCTGCCTCCCGAGTGCTGGGATTAAAGGCGTGCACCATCACCGCCTGGCAAAAATCAATGTAAGTGCTATAGAATGATTTTTTTTTTTTGGTGGGGGGGGGGAGGTTGTTTTTGTTTTTTTGAGACAAGAGTTTCTCTGTGTATCTTCAGCTGTCCTGGAACTCACTGCAGAGCAGGCTGGCCTCGAACTTACAGAGATCCGCTTGCCTCTGCCTCCTGGGTGCTGGGATTAAAGGTGTGCACCACCACCACCACCACCACCACCACCACCACCACCACCGCCCGCCGAATGAGTTCTTAAGGTTGTTTTGTTTTCTTTTCTTTTTGTGGTGTTGGGAATTGACTTTAGGGTCTTATTCATGCTAGCCAAGTGTTCTACAACTGATCTCTAGTGTCTGCCCTGTAGGGTCTTTTAAGTCTATGGGATGTTTTGATTTTGTCCTTTCTATTTATATCCTTTTAATCCCCAAAACATCATGTTCTAGTTTGGTTTCTGTTGCTGTTATAAAACACTGACCAAAAGCAACTTGAGGAGGAGAGGGTTTATTTGACTTACAGGTTCCGGTCCATCGGAGGGAAGTCAGGGCAGGAACCTCAGGTGATGAACTGCCTCTATCAGATTGGCCTGTGGGGCTGTCTATGGGCATTTTTTAAGTTGCTCATGGATGTGGAAGGGCTGAGCCCACTGTGGGTGGTGCCATCCCTAGCCAGGCGTACCTGGACTGTAAAAGAAAAGAAACTGAGCAAGCCAGAGATAGCAAGCCAGAAAGCAGTGCTTCTCCATGGTCTTGCTTGAGTTCCTGCCTCCAGGTTCTTGCATTTATTGAGATGGTCATGGGAATTCTGTTCGTACATCTGTTTTATGTTGTTCTTACACAAAGAAGCCCAGGCTGATCTCAAACTTGCTCTATAACCCAGGCTTGACCTCAATCTTGTGATTTTTCTTCTTCTACATCCTGAGTTCTGGAATTACAGGTATATACCACCATGCTCAGTTATGGGGTGCCTGAGATCGAACCCAGGGCTTCGTACATGCTAGATAAGCACCCTTCTATCTGAGCCACATCCCAGCCATGTATCATATTTACTGATATACTTGTGGAGAGCCATCTCTGCATTCCTGGAATGAAACCAACTTGGCCATGTTATGTAGAAAGTGCTATTGAATTAAGTTTGCACGTGTTCATTGAGAATTTTTGTTTCTGTGTTTATCAGGGAAATATTTGTCAAGTTTTTTTTTCTTCCTCCCTTCCTTCCATCCGCCCATCCTTTCTTTCTTTGGTGTTAACTATATCTGTTTTTGGCATCAGAGTGACACTAACTTACAGAGAGCTTTGGGCTGTTGTCCAGCACCTGTGTTTTATGGGATGGGTTGAGGAGCTGATGACCTCTGTGGATGGGTTGAGGAGCTGATGACCTCTGTGGATGGGTTGAGGAGCTGATGACCTCTGTGGATGGGTTGAGGAGCTGATGACCTCTGTGGATAGGTTGAGGAGCTGATGACCTCTGTGGATGGGTTGAGGAGCTGATGACCTCTGTGGATAGGTTGAGGAGCTGATGACCTCTGTGGATGGGTTGAGGAGCACTGATGACCTCTGTGGATGGGTTGAGGAGCTGATGACCTCTGTGAATGGGTTGAGGAGCTGATGACCTCTGTGGATGGGTTGAGGAACGACGATGACCGCTGCTAAAGGTCTGACAGAATCGGGCAGGGAATTCACCTAGTCTTGAGCATAGCTTGGTTGGGAGACACTTCAATCTGATTACTTGTCATAGATCTGATCAAACTGCTTATGTACAATTTGATTTCATTTTGGTAAGTGATATGTGTAGAGATTTATTGATTTCTCCTATCTTCTATGTAAAGTTCCCTTTTTCATATCTAGTTTTAAATTTTATTTTAGTAATGCAAGGCATAGAGTGCTGTGGGATGGTCTGTATGTCAAATCTGTTGCTCTGATTGGTCAATAAATAAAACACTGATTGGCCAGTGGCCAGGCAGGAGGAAGTATAGGTGGGATAAGGAGGAGAAGAATTCTGGGAAGTGGAAGGCTGAGTCAGAGAAACACTGTCAGCCACCCACCATGACAAGCTGCATGTGAAGACACTGGTAAGCCACCAGCCACGTGGCAAGGTGTAGATTTGTGGAAATGGATTAATTTAAGCCATAAGAACAGTTAACAAGAAGCCTGCCACGGCCATACAGTTTGTAAGCAATATAAGTCTCTGTGTTTACTTGGTTGGGTCTGAGCGGCCAACTGGCGGGTGAGAAAGATTTGTCCTGACTGTGGGCAAGGCAGGAAAACTCTAGCTACAATAGAGCTGTATGCCTTTAATCCCAGCTCTAGGAGGTGGAGGCAAGTGGACCTCTGTGAGTTCCAGGCCACAAAGAGCAATAGAGTGAGATCCTGTCTCAAACAACAACAAAAACAAAAAAAGGTTTATAAGATTTATTTTAATATTAATTTATGTAAGTGTGTGTGTGTGTACATGCACGTGTGCGCGCGCACGCACACACAATATGTATGCTTGAGCGGAAGCCTGAGATCCCCAGGATCCAGAATTACAGACAGCTGTGAGCCACTCAGTATGGGCACTGAAAACTGAATCCAGGTCCTCTAAAAGAGCAGCAAGTATTCTCAACTACTGGGCCATCCCTCCAGCTGCACAAGTCTTTTAAAGAAGGAGGAGGAGGAGGAGAGAAGAAGAAGAAGAAGAAGAAGAAGAAGAAGAAGAAGAAGAAGAAGAAGAAGAAGAAGAAGAAGGAAGAAGAAGAAGAAGAAGAAGAAGAAGAAGAAGAAGGAAGAAGAAGAAGAAGAAGGAAGAAGAAGAAGAAGAAGAAGAAGAAGAAGAAGAAGAAGAAGAAGAAGAAGAAGAAGAAGAAGAAGAAGAAGAAGAAGAAGAAGAAGAAGAAAGAGGAGGAGGAGGAGAAGAAGGATGATGATGATGATTGCTAGATCCCAAAGTTCAGGGTCTCAAGTGGGCGCCCCAAGAACCCAGACTCCAGTCCAGTTGATGCAACAGCACGAGGTTTTTATTGAAGCGACTGTACAGACGGGCTACTCTTGTCCTGAGAGCAAGAGTCACATCTTACCGTAGCCACATGGGTGCTTTTAAAGGAAAAACCCACAAAAGCCATAAGATTACAATTCCCATACAATTTTGTTTCACAAGATCATGGTCTGATTACAGAGTGGGTACAGTCACCTCCGCATGTACATTCTTCCTGAAACCTCAAGGTGGTTATCAGGGCGGGAGTAGAGTTTACACAAAGGTCACAGTGGTCCTTCCTGGAACACTTGCAACTATCCCAGTCACAGTTGAGCACATCTCTTTTTTTTTTTTTTTAATTTTATTTATTTTATTTTACAATACCATTCAGTTCTACATATCAGCCACAGGTTCCCATATTCTCCCCCCTTCCACCCCCTCCCCTTACCCCCAGCCCACCCCCTATTCCCACCTCCTTTAGGGCAAATCCTTCCCCGAGGACTGCGATCAACCTGGTAGACTCAGTCCATGCAGGTCCAGTCCCTTCCTCCCAGACTGAGCCAAGTGTCCCTGCATAAGCTCCAGGTTTCAAACAGCCAACTCATGCAATGAGCACAGGACTTGGTCACACTGCCTAGTTGCCTCCCAAACTGATCAAGTCAATCAACTGTCTCACCTATTCAGAGGGCCTGATCCAGCTGGGGGCCCTCAGCCTTTGGTTCATAGTTCATGTGTTTCCATTCATTTGGCTATTTTTTTTCAATAATTGAGTAAAACCGAAATTTATTATAAGCCACAGTCGTCCTAGGGACCTCCATGCTATATATATAGCCTTCATGGTTCTATGGGTTTTGGTCTCATTGTTCTTTATTTTATATCTAGAACCCACTTATGAGTGAGTACATACTGAGCACATCTCCTAACACAAATCTTTTTACATTGTTACATTGTGACAGGGGTGGTTGAATAATGATTGAGTCAGCTTGCCCTTGGAACTAGATTTTTAGTTTCTCATTTCCTGGGGCTTGGGGGTGTAAGCCTGAAGGGTTAGGGTCTTTCGATGATGATGATGATGATGATGATGATGAGGAGGAGGAGGAGCCAAAACCCGACTGAAAGTAAAGGAAGAGAGGGAAAGGGTAAACCAAAAGGACAGAGGTGGTAAATATAAAAGAGGAAGCATTTGAATGACTTCTTGTCGGTTCTCTAAAATTGAAGTTAAGGTGGGGCTTGGGGAGATGACACAGTCGTTAAGAGCCCTGGCTGCTCTTCCAGAGGACCTAGGTTCAAATCCCAGCACCCACATGGAAGCTCACACCTATATGTAACTCCAGTCTCCTGAAATCCAATACCTGATCTCCATGGGCACCAGGCTTGCACACAGTGCCCATACATACAGACAAACGCTTATACACATAAAACAAAAGTTAAGTTGCTAACCTTGCTGGGTGTGGTGGAGCACGCCTTTAATCTGAGCACTTGGAAGGCAGAGGCGGGGGTGGTTAATTTATAAATAGGAAATGTCTTCCAAGTCATATTGGAGCTGGGGAAACACACACAGAACTAAGATCTACACAGGCTCACCAGTCTCCACACATTCACAATCCACTCAGCATCACACCCTACTGGAGGGGCGAGGCTGTGCTCTTTCGGAGAAATGAAGCTGTGCTCCCCTGGAGATTTGAGGCTGTGTTCCCTTGGAGAACTGATTATGTGTTCCCCTGGAGGACCGGGGCTGTGCTCCATTGGAACTTTCCATAGGAGCTCTATCCTGCCTGTTAATCTTACGGTGGAGCATTGGCTCCTGAGGACCATTCATCCCAAGCTTAGGGCTATCAGACTCCTCCGTCACCAAGGGCAGACAGCTTTCTCATCCATGCTATCCTCACTACCCTCGTCAGCTACTCCTACCTGCACTTTTTAGTCAGCCCTGCTGTCCCCTCTACGTCTGCCTCCTGGGGCTATGTCCCCACTTGGGGCTATTTCAGGTTGACCCCTGGCTCCTTGGCGTGGGGCTGCTCTTTGTTATCAGGTCAACAACATAACTCAGTCTTAAGTGAAGATTTCTTCCTTTTTAATTTTCTCCCCTCTGAGGCAGGGTCTCATGTAGTTCAGGCCAGCCTTGAACTCACTTGCTATAGATAGCTGAGCATGACCTTGAACTTCTGACCACCCTCTCTCTCCCTCCCAAGTTCTGAGACTGTGCCACTGGAGTGGTTTAAGTGAGAATGTCCCCTACAGGTTCATGCATTCAAATACTTGGTCCCTAGTTGGTGGCACTGTGGGGGAGGCTTAGGAGGGGTGGCCTTGTTGGAGGGAGTATGTCCCTGGAGGGAGGCTTTGAGAGTTTAAAGCCTGGGGTGGTTCCCAGCTACTTTCTCTGCTTCACCTTGCGGTTTGAGGTGTGAGCTCCTCCCACTGTGCCTGCTGCTGGCCGCCATATTTATTCCCTCACTATTAATGGATTCATCCTGCTTGAACCACAACCCCAAATAAACCTTCTCATAGGTTGTCTTGGTTATGATATTCTGTCATGGCAACAGAAAAAATATGAACACACCCACCACACTTGGTTTTAGGTGATAGTTTCTTTTACTTTTCAATTTTTTTTTTTTGGACATGGTCTCATGCAGTTCAGACTTGTATTGAGCTCCGTATCTATCTGAGGTTGGCCTTGAACTCCTAATCTTCTTGCCTCCTCCTCACAAACAGAGACACAGACATGTAATTAAAAAAAAATCAAAGCAACAACAATATGAAAATACAAAGTGTATTTTATTAAAATGAATGACTTATTATTTCAAATGACACCCTTAAGATAATGAAGACAACACACAGAGTTGGAGAAAACATTTGCATGTAACATGTAGGGTAAGGAATTGTATCCACAAGGGTTAAAGAATCCTTCGGCTCAGGCTGGAGAGATGACTCAGTGGTTAAGAGTACTGACTGCTCTTCCAGAGGAGCTGGGTTCAATTCCCAGCACCCGTATGGCAGCTCACAACTGCCTGTAACTCCAGTTCCAGGGGACCCCAGACATACATGAAGGCAAATACCAATGCACATAAAATAAATAAGCAAATTATATAAGAAAGAATCCTTCAGCTCAATAAAAACAACCAATCCAGTGAAAAAAAGGGGAGACACCCAAATAGACATTTCCCCAAGAAAGATATGCAGATGGTCAAAAATCACCTAAAAGATCTCAGTATTGCTGGTCATTAGGAGATAGCAAATCCAAACCATATGAGATATGACGTCACACACCATGGGATGGAGCCCTACTTTGGTTCTCTGTTGCTGTGAGAAACACCAAGACCAAGAGCACCTTGGGGAGAACAGGGCTTATTTGGCTTACAGGTTATCGTCTATTATGAAGTGAAGCCAGGGCAGGAGCTCAAAGTAGGAACCTGGAAGCAGGGACTGAACAGAGGCCCTGGAGGAGTGCTGCTTACTCGCTTGCTTAGTATGAGTACTTATAGAACCCAGGACCACCTGCCCGGGGAGACATTGCCCACAGTGGGCTGGGCCCTCCCATATCAATCATTAGTCAAAAAAAAAAAAAAAAATTGCAAGCTGGGTGGTGGTGGTGCACACCTTTAATCCCAGCACTCGGCAGGCAGAGCCAGATGGATCTCTGTGAGTTCGAGGCCAGCCTGGTCTACAGCGTGAGATCCAGGACAGGCACCAAAACTACACAGAGAAATCCTGTCTCGAAAAACAAAAACACAAACAAAAAAATTGCTCACAGGCCAATTTGATAGAGGCAATTCCTTCACTGAGGTTCTGTCTTCCCAGGTGACAGTAGTTGGAGTTAAGAGATGGCAAACATAAAATAACACACACGAGCTGGTGTGGGTTGGATCTGAAATGTCCCCTCTGGGCTGGCTTTGGAGCATTGAGCACTTGGCTTGTGGTGCTATAGCAAAGACTCGGGAGCCTTTAGGAATTGGGTAAAGTAGGCTGGCTGAAGTAGGTCACGGTGTGTGTGTGTGTGTGTGTGTGTGGCCTGGTTCCAGTTCTGCTCTCTCAGGTTCCTGTCTGCCACCCTGTGATGTGCCACTTCCCAGGTCCCGCTGCCACCAGCAGGGCTCCTCCCATGGCAGCGCCCTCCTCACTATGACACACAGCCAAGAAACAAAACAAACCTTTCTATCCCTGACGCGTTTCTGCCTTTTGGTCACAGCGATGCAGAAATAACTACTATAGAGGCTTTGTCGGAACAGGAAAAAATCGGAGCACTCACATGCTTCAGTGCGATTGTCAACTAACTTGAAAAACAGTTTTTTGGGGGGGGTGCTGGGGCTGGGGCTCCGTTGGTGCTTGGGTGTTTGCCTAGCATTCCTGAGACCCTGTGTTCAACACACAGCGCTGCATAAAACTGGAGGACCATCCGGGTGGCCCAGTGGATAATACCACGTGGTTCTTGGAACACACATGGAAAGAGAGAACCAGCTTCTACAAATTGTTTTTGACTTCCATGTGGATCAATCAATCAGTCAGTCAGTCAGTCGTCAATCAATCAATAAGTGTTGGTGGCACATACCTGAAATCCCAGTGCTTAGGAGGTAGAGACAGGAACATCACAAGTTCAAGGTCATCTTTGACTGTATAGCAAGAGGTTGGCCTGGCTATAAGATGTTAGGAGATCCAATCTCAAAGCAAAACAAAACAGCAAAGAAATAATTTGACATTTCCTCTATATTACATACAGAATTGCTTAATGAGAAGGCTCGGTAAATGACCTATCATGAACAATATTTTCTTCATTTAAAGAAAGAATGGCACTTGATTGTTGATAATGTATTTTCTTCTTCTTCTTCTTCTTCTTCTTCTTCTTCTTCTTCTTCTTCTTCTTCTTCTTCTCTCTTTCTTTCTTTCTTTTTTTTTTTTTGGTTTTTCGAGACAGGGTTTCTCTGTGTAGCTTTGGAGCCTGTCCTGGCTCTCACTTTGTAGATTAGGCTGGACTCGAACTCACAGAGATTCGCCTGGCTCTGCCTCCTGAGTGCTGGGATTAAAGGCGTGAGCCACCATCGCCCAGGTTGTTTTGTTTTTCAAGACAGGGTTTCTCTGTGTAGCTCTGGCTGTCCTAGAACTTCACTCTGTGGACCTGGCTGGCCTTGAACTCACAGAGATCTGTCTGCCTTGTCTACTGAGTGCTGAGATTAAAGAGCCACCATTGCCTGGTGATAATATATTGTCATAGTTAAATATTAATGAAAACCGAGATCTTGGCTCCCCCAACATACATGTAAGAAAATGAAAAGTCAATTCACAGATTAGGAGAAAGCATTTACAATATAGAAAATAAACCTAATCTCAAGGCATATAGGGATTATATATATGACAATAATAAAGATAACCCACACGAATAGACAAAAGGAAAGGGAGGTATGGTAGTTTGAATGTAATTGGCCCCCATAAGCTCACAGGGAGTGGCACTATTAGGAGGTGTGGCTTTGCTGGAGTGGGTATGGCCTTGTTGGAGGAAGTATGTCACTGTGGGGGTGGGCTTTGAGGTTGCCTATGCTCAAGATACTTCCCAGTGACAGAGTCCACTTCCTGTTGCTTGCAAGAATTAGGACTAGACCGGGCAGTGGTGGCACACGCCTTTAATCCCAGCACTCGGGAGGCAGAGGCAGGCAGATCTTTGTGAGTTCGAGGCCAGCCTGGCCTACGGAGTGAGATCCAGGAAAGGCGCAAAGCTACACAGAGAAACCCTGTCTCAGAAAACCAAAAAAAAAAAAAAAAAAAAAAAAAAAAAAAAAAAAAAAAAAAAAGAATTAGGACTTTCAGCTACTTCCCAGCACCATGTCTGCCTGCATGCCACCATGTCCTGCCATGATGATAATGGACTGAACCTCTGAACTGTAAGTGAGCCATCCCATTAAATGTTTTCCTTTATAAGATTTGCTGTGCTCCTGGTGTCTTTTCATGCAATAGAAACCCTAAGACAGGAAGGATGGGAAAGTTGATCATGGGTACTAAGGGACGAGAGTAAACAGCTTTGGTGTGTGTTACAAAAATTATGTGCTATGTATGGAGAAAGCTAAAGGATTTTGAAATTTTGCCATAAAGAAATGACAAAAATTATGTGCTATGTATGGAGAAAGCTAAAGGATTTTGAAATTTTGCCATAAAGAAATGACAGGTATTTGAGGACACAGATGTGTTTAACTTGACTGAAATGTTATACAATGCTTATGTATATGTATATGTACATGTATACATATACGTATATGTATATGAATTCCTTGGTGCCCCACTGGTACATGTCCTAGCTATAACTGTCAACTTGACACAGACTAGGTCATCTGAGAAGGGAGTCCCAGTGGAGGGATTACCCTCATCAGCTTGGACTATTGGCATATCTGTGGGAGACTGCTTTGGTTATCAATTGATGTGGGAGGGCCCAGTCCACTGTGGGCAGCACCATTCCTAGGTAGGTGGTCCGGGGATGTCTAAGAAAACTAGCTCAACCTAAGTCTCCCCTGGAGCTAGCAAGCAGTGTTCCTTCACGGTTCTGTTTCTAGTCCTTGCTTGAGTTCCCGCCCTGACTTCCCTCAGTGACGGGTTGTGACCTGGAACTGTAAAGCAAATAAACCCTTTCCTCTAAGTTGCTTTTTATCACAGCCACAAAAAAAAAAAAAAAAGAAACTGGATCATTTTTATATTTGTCTGTAAGAACTGAATAATAAGAAATATTATTATGTGTCTGTAAGAAATAATAATAAGAAAATAAATGTATGTGATGCTGGAGAGACAGCTTGGTGCTTAAGGACACTTACTGCTCTACCAGAGGACACCCGTTAATTTCTCAACACTCATATCACACAGCTCACAACTGTCTATAACTTCAGCTCCAGAGGATCAAATGGCCTCTCTGGTCTCCATGGACGTCTGCACTCATGTGACATACACTCACTTAGACACACACATGTGAATAAACCTAAAAAATTAATTTACATAAGAAAATAATTAGTCAAGTATGGTAGTGTATGTTGGCAATGCTATATAACCAAACCACCAAAAATTAGTCCAATAAGCACATGGCAAGGTGGCTAAGACAATGCATGTTAAAATTAACTTCTTGGGGCTAGAGAGGTGGCTTAGCAGTTAAGAAAACTGTTCTTCCAGAGGATCTGGGTTCAAGCCCCAGCCCCCACATGGCAGCTCACAACTGTCAGTAACTCCACGATCTGACACCCTCACACGGACATATACGCAGATAAAACACCAATACAAGTAAAATACAAACAAACAAGTTAGATCACTATTCAGATCACTTTGAATAGTTTCCATAAGGTAAGACTGTCCGGTGTGCTCATTGGTAACCTGATACATGATTGTGTGTGCCCGAATGCATGTGTGCACTGTGCTTGTATGGCTGTGTTTTTATCCGATGAGCCGACATCCTAGCACTTTCAACAGTTCTGCTTTAATTATTGTTAAGTGCCACAGAGCACACGCATGGTGGTCAGCACACAATTTTGAGGAGCTGATTCTCTTCTACCCTTGATTGGTTTCAGACTCAGGTTGCCAGGTTGGTGCTGTAAGGGTCTTTAGTCGCTGAATCATCTCATTGACCCCTTTAAAAAGTATTTATTATTATTAGCCAGGCAATGGTGGCACACACCTTCAATCTCAGCACGAAGAAGGCAGAGAGGCAGGTGGATCTCTGAGTTCGAGGCTAGCCTGGTGTACAGAGTGAGTTCCAGGACAGCCAGGGCTACACAGAGAAACCCTGTCTGGAGAAACAACAAAAACAAAAATATTATTATTATTATTATTATTATATTTTAGACTTACTCATTTTATTTTGTGTATATGAGTATTCTGTGTAGTAGATATGTGTCTGGTACTGTCAAAGGTCGGAGGGGAGCACCAGGTTCCCCTGGAACTGGTGTTATGATGGTTGTGAGTCACCACATGGGTGCTGGGAATTGAGCATGACCTCTCTGTAAAAGCAGTAAGTGCTCTTAATCACTGAGCCACGTTCCTAGCCCCTTGACTGTCTGAGACAAGGTCTTGCTATATAGCCCATGCTGGCCTTAAATCCTCAATCCTCATGCCTCAGCTCCTGAGTGCCGGGATTCAGGGGTGTGCTACCACACCCAGCTTGCTTAGGTTCTTTTTGTTGTTTTGAGACAGGAGCTCACTCTGTAGCCTGGGCTGTTCTAGAAACCCTGTATTCCAGACTGGCCTTGCATCTGTAGTGATCTGCCTGCCTCCGCTTCCCTAGTGCTGGGGTCACAGGTGTGAGTCACCAAATCTTTTCCTAGGTTCCAATTTAGGGGCTGCCATTATTACTTTTACGACATTAGGCCAGTACTTTTCTTTAAGGTCTCAGTCTTCTGTATAAAACTGAAATTAGTTGTAGAATTTTAAAAAATCCAATACAAAATCAGGATGAGAGAGATGACTCGGTGGTTAAAAGTACCCGTTCTTCCTGCTGAGGACCTAATTTGATTCCCACTGCCTACAAGGTGGCTCACATACTTCCAGTTCCAGGGGATCTGATGCCCTCTTCTGACCTCTGCAGGTCCCAGGTATACATTCCGGCAAATACTCATATATATAAAATAAATAAATCTTAAATTAAAAAAAGGCCAACACATCACCAATTCAAAGTGCGTTTGAAAATAACAGCCTTCTAACCCCCACTACTGCAAAGGAAAACAGAGCACCTTGAGTTGCTGCGGATCAAGCTGCCTGCCTGTGTGCCTGGCACGTTACACACCCCTTCAGTGACTCTCGACTAATTCTTTTAAAGTTTTCTCCACATTCCAGAATGCCGGACTCTTGATTCAGTTGGCTGTGCACACTTGTATATTTTTTTTTTGTGCACAATTATCTACCTTTATTAAAACAATACTCAGAAAAATCAGGCTGGGCAAGGGAGCAATTAGGCACCGTTTATTCCGGTGTGTTTCCAGGGAGGCAGGAAACCAGTCCAGAATGAGATAAGAAGTTCGGGCCTTTATTGGGTGTGACTGGACTTCTGGACAAAGGGGAGCCGAGATTTTTTTTTTTTTTTTTTTTTTTTTTTTCTGGCCAGCTATTTTCGCCCCTGGCTTAGAGAGTACTTCCAAAGTGCTGAAAAACACTGAGAAAGGACATCAACCAGGAGTGGGAAGGGGTAGGCTGACTTACTTGTGTGGTTATTGGTAACATAGTTAACGGTAGAGGGGCAAGTAGTCACATGTTTCACCCGTGCAGGTGGAAGAACCACCACCGCCTCTTCAGATACTTTGATACTTTGTATCCATGTTAAATTCATTTATCCTGAGCACCAATCAATTACAACATTATTCCCCATTACCGTCAGGGTTGACATATGCTTGATTCCAACAGGGACAGTGTTCCCTCTGTGCCCTCAGCACAGAAGCAGTCCCTAGCCATTTTGTCTCCTTCCTTGGAAGAGCTAGAGGCAACCCCACAGTCCTCCACACACACACCCCCATGCAACAGACCCAAACCAGTTCCGGGGGAGGGGGGAAGCCTTTGTGTTTTTGCTTTGGGACTTGGGAAGTAAAGAGGAAGACCGGCATCTCTGTTGTGAGACGCATGAAGGCAAGCAGTTGTAGCTGAGAGTAATCTGTGCTGGAACAGAGAGGGGATTTCTGTTGAATTTACAATGGTGAATTATGACTCCTTTAATGACATGAAAATGGCCAACTTCAGACCACGGTCTTTGTCAAAGAGTCTTGGTTCACCTGCTCCCCAGTGTATTAATGAGAATGGAATGTCTTCAGCTGTTCTCACTGTGGACCACAGTGTGCTTGGGTGCCAGATCACACACGCGCTTTCAGTGTGGTCCCCTCTCTGAACTGGCAATGGAACTTAGGGCTTCCCATAAGCTAGGCAAGTGCTCTACCATTGAGCTAGATCCCTGGCCCTGATTGTAGGCTTTCAGATGGGTTCTTGAGATCAGTGAGTCATTTCCAATAAATATAAACCTTAGATGTAAATTGGAGGACAGCTTGCCTAGTGTGCATCATCAGCCCTGGGTTCCATCCCTAGCACCATATAAAACTGGGTGTGGTGGCTCACGCCTGTAATCCCAGCACCCCGGAGGTGTAAGGCGCTTGGGAGGAAGTAGGCCGGGCAGGTCCACTGACCACGTTCCCAGAGATGGAAGGAGAGGAGCCCTCTGTTTACAGGTTCCGTGTTGCGCATAAAAGATCTAGGTGTGGCCGTCTGGCCCAGTGTGGCATCTTTAATTTCCACTTCAAAGCGAAGAGGCTCTCTCCCAATGCTCCTGCATCAATCTTGTTTCCGGATTTTAAAGTCAGTATTAATTTCACATCCAAATTGGCACGCCTAGGAGACACCACGGGTAATTAGAAGAATCCAATGGAAAACATCGGAAAACATTCCAAAACACTACAAACTAGGCTCACAACTGCCGTAGCAGGAGGTGGGCCAGCAATTCTCTCTCTCCCTCTGGGGGCTTGGAGCGTGGATGCCTAGAAGGGAGCAGCCGCAATTGGGAAATGATTTCTAGCGTTTCCCCCTGAGGTGGCTGCCATGATGATCTGGACCATTTGCTGTGGAGAAAGCAACAAATACAGAACGAGTGGAGACCAATTAGAGACTATGCTTTGTAGGTGGTTCTACAACCGCGGGAGTCCGTCTTCTGGGAACTGACTCTGTGACTTCAAGGAAAGTAGTTCTGTGGTCAAAAAAACGGAAGATGGTGTTTTATGGAATTCTGTTGTGTCGTGTGTGTGTGTGTGTGTGTGTGTGTAATTTTTTTTTTTTTTTTTTTAGCAAAGTCTCCTGCTTTCCACCCCGGCCTCTGGCCTCAAACTTTCTAACCTTGAACTCCCAACCCCCCTGTCTCCACCTTCTGAGTGCTGACATGACAAGTGTGCATCATCACTTCTGGCTTATATGCAATGTTGGGGGTGAAACCCAGGGGCTTCCAGCATGCTAGGCAAGCACCCTACCAACTGAGTTTCACCTCCAGCTCCACCCACGAGGCCGTTACAAGATGTGTAGTGAGTAATCCAGGAACCATACCGTCAGAGGGAACCTGGAATACGAGAAATGCCACCCAGATACTGTTCTGTGAAGAAAGACTCTAAAACGCGTATTTTCATAGTTTACTTGCGTCAACTCAGTACTCTCAAAGAGAAAAAGGTTTTATTGCCCGCCAGTATGGGTGTAATTTAAAACCAAGTTTTCCCCCAAAACATGGATGAGTTAAACCCACACTCAAACTTTTAATCTCTGACCCTTACCATTTCCCGTGGGCCGTCAGCAGCGCACGAAGCAATCCAGGTAAGATTTTGCAGCTTCACAACATACACAAGGCTGAACCTGCATGAAGCTCAATCTGATCGTGATAGACACTCAGTAGTTCTTCCAGGCCACTGCCTCTTTGTGTCATGTGAAGTGGTGCGTTTGTGTGTGACTTCTAGAGTCTTAATAGCCGCTCAGGAGGAGAGCAGGAGTCAGGTGACGTGATCCTGCGTCCACAGGATTGAGTAATTTGCTGGAAAAATCCAGCTGACACCTGCAGCACGGATTCCCAAGAAGCCACTTTCTCCTCATCCCCGCCTCCCGGTTAAGGGGGTCACTAATCTGCATTGTTAAACAAGCCCCTCCCTATCTCATCTCCCGCAGGTGACGTCGAGGTCTGGACTCCCGGATTCTCGAAGAAGCAGACGAAAAGTCCTCATTCCTCCAAGGCTCCTCCTGGGTTCAAGGACCCGATCGCGGTCCGGTCGCTGATTTGCAGATCCAGGCATCCCTCCGCGGTGAAGAAGTGAAACCCGCCTGCAAAGTGTTCTGTGAGAGTCTGCTTCCCCTTTGTCTCCAGCTGCGGGTAGGCACAGAGGCAGAGGGTCGTGAACCTGCATTCGGAGTTAGTGCGTCGCTCCCGCCACCTGCAAGGGTCGCTAAGGCGGAGGGAAAGTTGCGGTGGCCGCGGGGAGGCGGCTCCGCCCCTAGCGCGCTGCTCCGGGCGGCGGCGAGCGCGGGACTGGGCGGGCCGGGAGGCGCGGGGCGTGGTCTGCAGCCTCCAGTCCACAGCGGAGCGCGCTCGGCTGCGCTGCAAGCCTTCGGCCGCACGGAAGAGAGAGCGGGAGACCGATCGAGGGGCGCCATCGAGGCAGCGAGGCGAGCGGGGCGCAGATCAGGGTGGGCCCAGACCGGGTCCTCGCCTCCCAGCCCGGCAGACATCGGTGAGCGCGGCCGCGGGAGCCCCCGCGCCCCAAAGCGCCCTGCGGGAGCGAGAGGGCGGGGAAGGGGCGGGCGCGAGCCCAGCGGGTTCCCCGAGCCGGGCGGGGAGCCCTGGGGCCCACAGGAACCTCCGGATGCGGGGCTCCCAGCCGGGCCGCGGGAAACTTCGCTCGGGCGGGGACAGCGGGGCGCTCGGGGCGCTGCAAACTTAGCGGCGGGCGGGGCACCCCGGGGATCGCGGCGAGCGCCAGCGGTTGGCTTTGGTGTCCCCGGCTTCTTTGTGTCACCTCCGGGCCCGGCCCGCGGGTGCACCCGGCTCGGCCCTGGGGCTCCCCACCGTTCCCCTAGCCCGGCCCAGGCGGGCGCGCTCATCTGATTGTTTGCATTCCTCGCGTCACGCCTGGGCGGGAAAGATTTTGAACGGGGTGTGAGATAGAACGCTGGAGCTGTGGCGCAGAGATTGCAAAACCACCGACGGCGGGAGGCTAGCCCCGGGGACCGGAGAACCTGAGGCCGGGGCGCACCACCGTTGAACCAGACGCGGGACCCTTGCACTGGAGGAGAAGGGGCGGGCGCGGCGGCTCTGAGCCTCCTTGGGGCGGAGAGGGGGCGCTGGGACCGCGGGGACTATAATTCCATTTTGATCGCTGGCGGTCTTTGTTGTCTCTGCTATTGCCTTTAGGGTCTGACCGTGGCACCTGGTCCTCCTTAAGGTCTCTCCCTGGAGGTCTGAAAAGGCGCCCGGGATGGGGGGCCCTGGATTTGTGTTCAAGGCTGCTGGCCACAGGGCCACTTCATTAGATGGGAGGTGGAGAAGTCCAGTGTTAACACTTGCCTTTGTGGACGCGCCTTATTTCCGAAAGTTGTTTTCTCCTCCCCTAGTGGAAGGGAGCGTCGGCACCGAGTAGCAGCAGACGCGGTTGTGCACCAGCAGCGGCCAGCCCGAGCCAAACCCGGGAGGGTCTCAGTGGCCGCTTAGCGCTTTGCGGGGCTTTAAAAAAAAATGCTTGAAAGTTTGATTTGAAGCAACTTCGGCGGCTTCTCTGAAAGTTTCCGTCGCTCCAAAGCCCTTGCTGCAGGTAAACTCTGTGGCTATGCTCGACTAGTTCCATCGCTTGTTCGGGTGGGGACACAGTTAAACCTACCTGGCCTCCTCGCAGCTTCGGAACCAGTAAACGCCTCCATGGGAGAGGGAGCATTCGGTTTTTACAGCCTGGGATTTTTGATGTGTTTACACGCTCCAATGCATGACTGCGCCCCCAGTTTTCTTTCTGGAAAATTCTCAAGACTTCCAAAGGCTTTTCCTGCTGGTGACTGAGTGGCCTCTGTGCTGCCTGTCAGTGGTCTCCACCCCCCCCACAGCTCCCCACCCACCGGGGCAGTGGGAACAGGTGGAATACTCATAAAGTTTTATGGTAAAGATGCTGGCGATGTGAAAATGAGTAAAACGTGGACGAAGGGTTTTGGTCTTTGCTTACCTATTTGAAGTTAAAGCCTTCTGTTTGTTTTGTTTGGATACGGGGTCTCTGGTAGTCAAGGATAGCCTTGAATTTGTTACGCAATTGAGGCTGGCTTGGAACCCCTTATTCACCCCACCCTCCCTCCACTTTCCAGGTGCTGGAATTACAAGTGTGAGCCACCACACATGGTTTAATGAGCTTCTATTTGAATTTTTAAAAAATTAAAAATTAAACCAGTTTGGATCAGCCCGACTCTCTCTAAAGAAAAAAAAAAGTGCAAGTTTACCCAATTAGAAATTTTATTAGCGTTTCAGTGGGCTTGGGCTGAGAGTGCTGCTGGATATGGCAGTGTGTTTAAAGGACTGAGTCACTGTGGGTTGAGCCTGGGTTGTGCCCTCTAGCATCAGGTGAGCGCTTAATGGAAGATTCAAAACGGAATGGGTCCCATTTAAGTAACTGTGCCAGGGATGAGAAGCCCTTTACCCGTTCGTCATTCATTTATGACTAATTTACAGTAATTTCATGAACATCCATTTATGCAAATACTCTCTTGCACTGTGCCAATCAGTGTGCTGGACTGGGGGGGGGGAACTCAAGTAGTACTAGTAATACTCATTCGTCAGGTGCTTATTTTGAACCCATGGATACGCTATGTGATTATCTTGCTCATCTGAAAGTGGTTTATTGAGTACGCAGGATGCACTGTGCTAGGTGCTGGGAATATAGTGTGGACAAGGCAGCCATAGTTCCTTTATCTAGTGGGCAAAACAGGTAGAAAATAAAATATGTTACTAAACTAAGAACACACTTTGTATTTATTTGCTTATTTACTAGGGATTAACCCAGGGCTTTATGTTCCACCACGGTGTTATACCCCAGCCCTTTGCTAGTTTATTCTGAGACCAGGACTTGCAAAGTAGCCCAAGCTGGCCTTGAACTTGATTGGGGTCCTCCTACCTCAGTCTTCCAAACAGCTTCGATTGGAGTAGCTGGGGTTATGAGTGCCGCACCATGTCTAGGTTAATCACAGGGTTTGAAGTGTAAACTGGATCACCTCATACTCCAGGTCAGAACCATCTAGATACCCTCCCAGCTCCCTCTGATAGGCACAGACCTGCCGGGGGCTCCAGGAGCCACCTCTTGGTTTCTGGCTTCTTCATCCTGTTACCCACCTGATCTCACCTTCTGCTTCTCTCTCTTTGCCTTGCCCTGTTTTTTTTTTTTTTTTTTTTTTTTAATTTTTCAAGACAAGTTTTCTCTGTGAAACAGTCCTAGCTGTCCTGGATCTTGCTTTGGTAGACCAGGCTGCCCTCGAACTCACAGAGATTGCCTGCCTCTGCCTCCCCAGTGCTGGGATTAAGGGCCTGTGTCACCACCACCCGGCTTGCCCAGGTGTCTTAGTCACACCAGCTTTCTTGCAGCTAAGGGTCTTTGGATTTATGATGCTCTGCCCGAGATGTGGTCCCTCCCTGCTTTCCTTTCTCTGGCCCCTCCCCTTTGCTCCATGCTATTGTCTCAGTAACCCCCAGATTTAAAATCACAGTCACCCTAGCAACTCTTTCCCATTCTTCCTTCATAACTTTTGTTTCCATAGCACCTATGGCTGACTAATGTATAAGGCATCGCTTCCCAGTTTATAATTTGTCTTCCCATACTACATCGCATCTTGCCCAAGCTCTCTCATCCACAGCTGACTCCTTCGCTCTCTTTTCTTCTTTGAGACAGTCTCAGGTAGCCTAGGCTATGTTGATGTTGTGATGCTCTCGAATGGTCCTCCCGCTTTCACCTCCCAAGTGCTAGGACTTCAGGTGTGAGCCATGGTCCCCGCTTCACTGCTGTGTGTTTAGAATCCAGAAGAGCGCCTGGGGTGCGGTAGGTCCTCTTTAACTGTCTGTTGACTAGAAGGAGGGGATGATGGAGAACTGAGGCCCAGTAATCAGTGGCTCCTGGAAGGAGACAGTAGTCCTGAGGCTGGAAAGGGGGAAGTAGCTGTACTGTGGGGTGGGGTGGGAGGTTGTGAAGAGGAGACAGGCTTGGAAGGGGACCCTACAGAGGCCTCAAGACCACAGAGAACCTGGATGCTGCGGATTTATTGGTCACTGTGGTTGGGCACTCTACTACTAAGGGAGCTTAGAAAGAAATGATGGAAGCCATGTGGTGTGAACACCTATATCCCAGCAGAGGTAGGAGGCCTGTTGGAGCAAGAGTAAAACTGTGAAACTATCTCAACAACTGAAAAGACAAGAAAAAGAAAAAGAAAAAAAAAGGAGGGGTATGCAAATGGGAATCAGGTACAGATCATGCAGGGAGTTCTTAGAAGTCACATGACTCCCAGTCTGTACTCTTATTAGTCCTCTTTTATGGCTCAAAAACCTAGGAATTGGGGGAGATTGCAATGTTAGAGCCTCGGATAACGAACCTCTGTTTGGAAGCTTCTATGTGTCACTACTGTACCAAGGTCAGAAGATTGATCCCTGTGCCGATGGACCCTGGCCCAGTGGGAAGAGGACCCATCGAAGCGTTCACATGGTGATGCCAGAAGTCACGAGCTTCCTGGGGCTGTGTAGCGTGAAGCACCTGATTCTGTCCAGGAGTGGGACGGGCCAACTGGGAAAACAGCAGGATCGTTTCCCTGCTGTTACTGTTAGGAGAAACATCAGTGTAGGGATTCTTAGTTAAGACGTAGAGTTGAAATGAAATACAAGAGCTCATTCTTCAAGGCTTCACTGTGTTCAGTTAAAAAGCAAACCAAGAGCCAGGTGTGGTAGTGCACATCTGTAACCCTAGCACTTGGGAGGTGGAGGCTGGAGGATAGATAGTTCAAGGCCGTGTGGCCAGTCTACATGAGACCTGGTTGCAAAAAAAACAAAAGCACATGAGACTTTGTTTCAGAAAATCAAATCCATGACAAATCAAACACCTCCCCTGCCAGATCCCTAAACCAAAAATTTCAACAGGCTTGAGAGTGTGGCTCTGTTAAAGACCGTGTCTAATGTATGTGAGCTCCCAGCAACACACGCGCGCGCGCACGCGCGCACACACACACACACACACACACACACACACACGACAGGGGCTGGGAGTGGGGAGACAGGGATGCTTGCTTTTCTTATAACAACGGCTTGTGTCAAATGTTCCCTTTTCTCCTTTTGTGAAGTAAAATATTGTATCCGAGGCAGTGTAACTTCACTATTGTTTAATGCCTGTAAGTCTTCATGAACTTGTTATAGGTTATATTCTTTTTTGATTCTTACCTCAAATTGTCTTTTGTGCCTCCCTTGAATACCAATATTTAAGTTTTATTTAAAAGGGTTTTATTTTAATTAGTGTGTGCGTGAGCATGTGTGCATGCACACTCATGCACATGAATTCTGGTGCCAGAAGAAGGCATTGGATCCCTGGAGCCAGGGTTACAGGTGGTTGTGCTAGGAACTGAACTTGGGTCCTAAGGAAGACCAGCAGCAAGTGCTCTAAACTGTTGAGCATCTCTCCAGCCCCCCAGCATTTAACTTTTCATCATTTTGGAGGGACTGAGCTAGAGGTCTCACTGTGTTTCTCAGATTGGTCTCAAAGTCCTGGGCACAAACGATGCCGCTGCCTCAGTTTCCCAAGTAGCTAAGACTACAGCCCTGTACCACCATGGTTGGCTTTATAAGGTTTTGACTCAAATGTGGATGTGTGAGACCATCTCTCTTCCAGCCTCCTTTTGCTCCCCACATCCCTTCTCCCCACAATCACTGAAAGCTTGGACTCAATGGACCTGAAATTTTAGAGTGGGATTGCGTATTACCTCTTTTTCCTTTACCTTGACTTCTTTCAGTTAGCACGATTATCTTGAGAGTCACTCACGTGGTTATATCAGCAGATTATTCCCTTTTTGGTATTTATTAAAACTTTATTTATTAGTGAGTGTATGTGCAAATGTGTGTATGATGAGTGTGAGTGCAGGTACACACGTGTGGTGCTCAGAGGAGAGCTTTTAGAAGCCATCTCTCTCTCTCTCTCTCTCTCTCTCTCTCTCTCTCTCTCTCTCTCTCTCTCTCTCTTCCTCCCTCCCTCCCTCCCTCCCTCTCTTCCTTTGTTGAGGCAGGGTCTTTCTTGTTTCTGCTGTGTGGTGTACTGCAGCTCACCTGGCCCGAGGGCTTCTGGGAAATTCTTCTGGCTCTACCTCTCACCTCACTATAGGAGTGCTGGGATTACAGATACAGAACAGTTTCCAGCTTTTTGTGTGTGTGTGTGCGCGCGCGTGTGTGGGTCTCTGGGGATCAAACTGAGGTCATCGCTTGCTTGTGAGGCAGGTGCTTTTACCTGCTGAGCCATCTCTCAGCCCTTTATAATTAAAAAGGTTTTAAATTGGATGTCTAATTTTTTAAAAGCTTTCATTTTATATTTGTTATTCTTAGTGTGTGTGTGTGTGTGTGTGTGTGTGTGTGTGTGTGTTAGTGTGTGTATTAGTGCCATGGCCGGTGTGTGGGGCTCACAGGATAACTTTGCATAATTGGTTCTCTTCTTTCATCTTTTCATGGGTTCAGGAGCCTTGTCAGGCTTGGTGGCAAGTGCCTTTACCATCCCTCTGGCCCTCTAAAATTAAAGAGTTTATTATTATTACTTTGTATTAGACATGCCTGTATTTTTGTTGCATTTTTTTTCTTGTGTTTTCAGGATTCTTGGCGTATTCTTGCTGCAAGTCTTTTGTTAGCTACCCAATTTTGTGCTGCAGTAACAGAACACACCGTACTGGAAAATTTATAGAACACAAAACTTTACTAGAAGGCCAGGACCTTAGAGGACCTTCTTGGTGCATTGTCCTGCAAGGGAAGGGCAAGGCCAGTAAGGGCAGATGCTCCATGACATCAGTAATCCACTCTTGCAGGCTGAGAATGACATGGGTAATCCACTCTTGCAGGCTGAGCTCTCCTGACTTTGTTGCCTCTTAAAGGTGCCACCTGTTCATCCTGTTGGGATGATGTTAAATTTCGTCAGTTTGCAGGAGATAACATTCAAACCATAACAGGGTCTTGCGCTGTCTTCACTGTTCCTTTTCCCGGTTTCAGTTCTGATTTATCGGTTTATTCTTCATGGACTGTACTTCTGGTATCACCTCTAGAAAAATCTGCTTCCAGAGATTTTCTAAGATTTTTGTCCTAAGAGAATTTTGTGGCCGTGGTTGTACCTTTAGGCAAACTTTCCTTTTGCTTCTGGCATGGAGTGTGGGGGGAGTCCACGCCGTCCCTGCCGGCACTTGTTGACTGGTGGAGGCAGTGTCTGGAGACAGCGACAGGAGTCGGGGCATTTGTTACCAGCATCGAGGGTCTGGAGGTCAAGAGAACCTTGAAATGTCAGCAGTTGAAGAGACTCCCTCACAGAGCAGCATTTAGCAGAGGTGTGGGGGAAGCCGGGGCTCAGGGAAGCAGCGCTCCAATGTTTTCCTTTTTCTCTTTAATTGCTTCCTCTCCCCTCCTTTTTTATTTTTCTTTCATTAGAAAAGTATTAATGTGTATGTATATGTACAGATGTGTGTCATGTTAATGTATATGTACATGTACAAATGTGTGCCATGTTAATGTGTGTGCACATGTACAAATGTGTGCCATGTTAATGTGTATGTACATGTACACACACGTGTGCCATGGCACACATGTGGAACTAGTGGGAACCGGTCCTCTCCTTCCACCATGAGGATCCCAAGGGCTGAACTCATATGGTCAGGTTTGGTGGAAAACACCTTTACCTGCTGAGCCATCTCACTGTCCTAAGAATTTAAAAAATTGAATTTTTTCTCCATTTCTGGGTGTTGGCTGTCTGTCATTCTTTCTGCCTTGAGTAATGACTGCAGCATATCAGTTTCTCTGAAAGTGGCCTTGCACCACTTCCTGTGGTGAAGGAAAGCCACAGAGTGCTGTCTTCCCCCTCCCTCCCCTCCCCCTCTCCCCCTCCCTCTCCCTTCCCTCTCTCCTCACCAGCCCCTCCTCACAGTATCCTGATACAACCACTAGGCTGGCCTTGAACTTGTGGCTCACTCTGTTTCTACCTCCTGAGTGCTGGGATTACGGCCTTGAGTCTCCACTCCAGCATCTTCCGCCTTTTGACCTTGGCAGCTCCCTTCTGCCTTTTCTTCTCATCTGTTCTCAAGTCCACACTACGCAATTATGCTTCTTGAGTAGGTAATTGCTCTTTGGAGAGAGGTGAATAATAAGAAAACTATGTATTCACTCATACTGTAGTATACTGACTGATTATGATCTTTATCTTACTACTTCATTAGGTGAAAAAAAAATGAAGAAAGAATTTGTATTTAGGTAATTGGGCTCTTAAATATAGTCTAGTTGATAAAGTTAAATTTTTTTTTTTTTTGATTTTGATTTTCTGGAGCTGAGGACCGAACCCAGAGCCTTGCGCTTGTTAGGCAAGCGCTCTACCACTGAGCTAAATCCCCAACCCCTTAAATAAATTTTGAAGAAAGAAATGAAGCTCAGAAATCAGAGACAGGGTTTCATGTAGCCCAGGCTAGCTCCCAACTAGCTATGTAGCCAAGGATGACCTTGAACTTCTGATTGCTTTTCCTCCACCTCCTGAGTACTGGGATTAAAAGTCCTGTGCCAGCCTATCCAGCAAAAACAACAACTGCCCCACCTTCCCTCTTTTGGGGGGCTAGAAGGTCTTGTTGAAGTCCCGACTGGTCAGGAACTTGCTGTGTAAATTGGGCTGGCCTTGAACTTGCCATTCTCCTACCTGTGCTTCCCAAGTCCCAGGTTTCCAAGTGTGTACTCCATAGCCAGCACCGCAGAGCAGTCTTAAGCTGAGATGACTGATGTGTCACGGACAATATTGTTGTGGCAATAGCGCATCTAGGGAACCCCAGAGCACCGGGCAAGCACAGCCACCGGACTTGGGCTGCACATAGTTAAGGCTGCCTGGCACACTCGCTGTGTTTGCCCCTGACAGCATCAGGAGGAAGGAGGTGAGTGAGGAGAAGGATTAGCTGTTCCTGCTGACACTTCCCAGGCCCTGAGATGCTGTGAATGCTGCCTTTGAAAGCATTTCTTCCCGTTGATGTCTGAGTTGAAAAGCACCTGCGTCTAGTCCCCAGGCCAGAGAAACACATTTCACGAAAGTCAGCTTCAAGCTCTTGCTTTCGAATCCATAATAGATAGGACTACAAGGTGAGATGCCGTCTTTAATCCCTTTGGACGGTGCTGTCTGGCTTTAATCCCCTTGTCTGGCTCTAGCTGCCTTTCCTCCTTCTTTTGGGTACCACCAGCGTTTGTGGTTTGCATCAGTGGGTGGGCAGCCTCCCTCTGTCGAGTATGTTTTCAAATCATGCAACTAGTCATTTTTCAGTTATCTATTGGATCCCAGTTCTGGTACCGAGATGGAAATCAGTGTCCTGTTGCTTTTAACTAGCTGTCTAGTAGGAGAAATAACCTGCATACCATTGTAGTGAGGTCAGTCACTGTCCATCACTGGAGTGAAGATGACTTCATGACCAACTAGAGTTAGTAGGAGCAACCGCTTCTCAAAGTGCATTCTGGGAAATTGGTCATGCCTGTCCCCGCCCTCAGAAAGCAGAGGTAGAAAGATTGCCAAGAGTTCAAGGCCAACTTGTTCCGTATGGTGTATTCCATGTCCATCAGGGCTACAAAGGGAGACCCCATCTCAGCTTTCTCCCAAACAAAACAGCAGAAAACTGAAGTATGGCTTGGGAGACCAGTTGTCAGTGTATAGGTAGAGTCAAACACTGGATGTGGGGCCAGCAGTCTGTCTATGAACAAGCCTGGAAAGGGATTCTCTTGCCTGTTGCAGACTGAGCCACTGGGGTAGAGGAGCAGAGGGTATCGGAGAATTTTCCCAGCTCCTAAATGCTGTGAGTTTTAGTTTAGAAATGTGGCATTTGTCCCCAGTGTATGTGGGAGCACTAGGTGGAACCGAGCAGGGGTCATATAGAAAACCCTCATTGTAGTTGGGGCATGGTGCCCTGGGCCTGTAATCCCAAAACTTGGGGAGAAAAGGGTTAGGGATATGACTCAGTTGGTGGCATTCTTGTCTAACATTGCAGTTCCGTCCTTGTCACACCATCCGTCAAGTGTGGGCCCATACCTGTAATATTAGTGCTCGGAAGGTGGAGGCAGGAGGATCACAAGTTCCAAGTCATCTCGGCTGCAAAGTGAGTTCAAGGTCAGCCTGGGCCATGGGAGACACTATTTCAAAAATAAATAAATAAATAAATAAATAAATAAATAAATAAATAAATAGTAAATAATTAAAGGCCAGCAGAGTAAGGACATTTGGCACCAAGCCTGATGAGCTGGGTGTGAGCCCTGGAGTTCACATGGACTTGAGAACTGACTCCTGAAAGTTGTTCTCTGAATTCCACATGTGCACCATGGCATGCACATGCCCACACATGCACAGGCACATAGTAAATAAATGACAAGGTTGATAACCAAACTTCCAACCCCCTCCTCAAGGGAATTATAATAGAGGTGAAATGAAAATTCAAAAATGATCACAATTGTGCCTGGTCCTAGAACGGTAGTAAGTAAGTTGATTTTTGAAGCATGTAATTAGAAAGAATTCTAGTGTACTCCAAAGCAGAGGTAACAGGGACTGAACCCCATGTAGCCACTACTGGTGCCAGTGATGGCCAAACTTGTCACCTTCACCCTCACTGTTCCCCAGATGCTGGAGAGATTTGAGATAAATTCTGTGCATCATATAAGTTCACCCATAAGTAGCTGGATTTTATGTCATTTGGTTATTAAGGTGCCTAAGACAAATGTGAAGCTGGTTTGCATGAACTGTCGATAAATTTCTCTATAGCTCGTTTGTATAAAAGATGACTGAAAGAAAACTGGTGTGGCCATGCATATCTACACATACTGATTTGTATAAAGTCATTGCAAGCAGGCGGGTTTGTTGTTACTATGAGTGTTATGAAAATTTTATGTACAGGATTATTGTATTAATATCTTGTATATTCTATTTACAGATCATATTCCAGAATAATACAATGTATAATACCTCCATCTGACTGAAATAGAGTTGTGCTTACAGGGACACTTTTAATTTGAAAGGCAGGTTTTTGGGAAGGGTAGGTATGAGAAGGTTTGGAGGGGCAAAGTTTTTTTTTTTTTTTTTTTTTGGTTTTTTGAGACAGGGTTTCTCTATGTAGCTTTGCGCCTTTCCTGGAACTCACTTGGTAGCCCAGGCTGGCCTCGAACTCACAGAGATCCGCCTGCCTCTGCCTCCCAAGTGCTGGGATTAAAGGCGTGCGCCACCACTGCCCAGCCAAGGGGCAAAGTTTTACATTAAAGTGAAGATATCCAGTTACTCATTCCAGTGGTTTAGTTTGGGCTGAGGCTGTAACTTACTGGTGGATCTGTGCTTGCCATGTGGGAGGCCTGGAGTCTAGCCTCAGAACCCAAAGGAAAAACCAAAACAACAACAAAAAGAAAAACCACACCAGTCTAAGTGTGTTCCATGCAGTCCTTCCTTCAAGGTTAGAATAACATGATTTATCAGAGAGCAGCCCCTGAGTTGTTTAGTTTTGGAGAGAGAGGGCAGAACAGACTTACACAGACACTGCCTGTTTTTCTCAGGCTCAGGAAGGAGTCAAGTGTGTTATCAGGAGGGCCCGCTGATTTTATCACCTATGACTAAGATCTTCACGTTCAGCTGCTTCGGCATGAGTCATTAATTAAGGGCTCATACCATAGGAGTTAGCTAATTTTCACTTAAAAATACTGCTTGCTAAGGAATGGTGCCAGCTCTAGATCATATGATTAGTTTCAGGTTTGTCCCTAAAGCCTCCAGAACCCCAAACCATGTCCAGTCATCTGTGGATAAAATGATGTGGTATGTGGGATTTACATTGAAAGCTGTTTATGAATGTTTTTTGAAAGCTGTTCATGAGCATTTCCCAGGCCCCACAAATGGATACAGAAATGCACAACCCAAAGGTCTATAAGTTGTAACAACTGTAGCTCTAGGCAACATGGGAAGGGATTGTTGGGCACACTAAAGCATGGCAAAACTGTTAGTTAAAAAGTTTAAGTTGGTCAAGCAGTGGTGGCACATGCCTTTAATCCCAGCACTTGGGAGGCAGAGCCAGGTGGATCTCTGTGAGATCAAGGCCAGCCTGGTCTATAGAGCAAGATCCAGGACAGGCACCAAAACTACACAGAGAAACTCTGTCTTGGGGAAAAAAAAAAGTTTGAGTTGGCAGCCAGGCAGTGGTAGCGCATGCCTTTAATCCCAGTACTCAAGGGAGGCAGAGGCAGGCAGATCTCTTGAGTATAAGGCCAGCCTGGTCTGCAGAGAAAATTCCAGGACAGCCAGAGCTGCACAGGAAAACCCTGTCTTGAAAAACCTAGGGAGGGGGGCATGTTTGAGTTGGTGATTGAGACAGGAAAGGCAGAGCTGAAAAGGAGCCATGACTACAAATTCTGTTCATTAAAAGTGAAATGTGTGTTTATTATTTGCACTTCCATGTTGGCAGTGAAAATGTGTTCTTGGCCTGCTCTGCTCAGAACATTCTTCACAGTCCCATGTCCCCCCCACCTCCCCCCGTGTGGTGTATGGAGGAAAAGTTTCCCCTGTTAAGATGTAAGGACATAAACAAGGGTTTAAAAAGCATGCTGGCCCCTGGTGAGGGCTTCGCATTTGTTTTCTCATGGCGGGAAACTTTGAGACTTTGTGGGGTAGTAATTAGTTTTATAAAAAGTGCTTCCTCAGGAACGGAGTGTTTTCCCTTCTGGCCTGCATCTAGAGCCACCCCTGGCTGTTCACCTCTGCCAGCTTGCCCAGGATTGAGTTAGGAAGGTCCTTTGTGGGAGCTGTTCCTGGGAGTCAGAGGGTGAGCCGGCTTTGTCTGTGAGTCATCTCGTTGTCTCACAGTTGGCTGTGTGTTTTCTTAGCAACTGCTGCTGACTTCAGGTCTGGGCAGGGAAAGCATGTTTTGAAATGACCTGGCATATTCTTTCAAGATTTACGGACATACCTGTGAAGCCTTGTAAACTTGTGTTGTGTATACTGCAGGAACGAGGGAATAAACGCTCTCCCTGTCCCTATTTCTTAAGTAGTTTTTGTTCTGAATTGTATTTGGGGGGACCTGGGTGGGTGGGAGTCAGACTAGGAGAGAAATGAATGAATATTGGACACTGTCAGTCTATCTAGAGATACGCCTGGGTCAAACACAGTGGACTGGGGTCTTCCTGTTGAGCTCTGCTCCCATGTGTCATTACTGGTCTGGGAAGAGTGAAGTTTAGGAACTCTGGTGCAGTAGAGTTGAGAACATGGTCCCTGAGTCAGCCTGAGGTTGGCTCAAGTCCTGGCTCTGACCCTGACCCGTATGGCTGTACTGCTTGGAGCACCTTACAGCAGCGGAGGAGAGTTAAGGAATTGTGTATTTAGAGGGTCTTATGAGTATTACTGGGTAATGCAGGGAAGAGCGAAAATACCTGTAGATGGTCCTCAGCACTGGCTACTATGGGCATCCCGGCGGTGACAAAGTACCCCTCCACAGCGGCTTAAATGGTTTGCAGTTCGCTGTGGGGGGCAGTGTAGCAGTGATGTTATTGACTATGCAGCCAGGGAGCAGAGGTGGAGATGAACACCGGCAATGAAGGCAGCCAGCTGCCTTCCTCCCTCTTCCTGTTTCTTTTGTCTTAAAGACAGTATCGCATCTCCTGCAGCCCAGGCAAGACTTCAAATGCACTGTGCAGCTGAGCATGACTTTGAACTCCTGACTCCCCTGTGAACTCTTTTTTACCTTTCCTTCCTTCCCTCCCTCCCTCCCTGCATCTCCCAATTCTCTCTCTCTCTCTCTCTCTCCTTCCTTCTCCCCAGCCACCGCCTACACCTGGAGCGCCTTTCCCCACTTTTATGCAGTCTAGAACGCCATCAGAAGCTGGCACCAACCACATCCAGGGTGGATCTTTCTTCCCAAGTTAACCCTCCCTGGAAAAGCCCTCCCTCACGGACCCACTCAAAAGGTGTGCCCCACCAGTTCCCTAGGGGGCTCCTAATCCAAGTTTAAAATAACCACTGCGTTGTGTCCAGTTCAGGGGTCCCGAGCACGAGTGACAGGTGGTCGGGGACAATCAGAAACAAAGCAGACCTGGCTCTGAGTGCTTAGCGCCTGGGGAAGGTGGCCGGTGGACAAGTCTGCACACAGTCTCTGGAATGGAGGAAGTGCCGGCGTGCAAAAGCAGTGTATGGGTGCACCCAGCCAGCGGTGATTAATACCAGCTTTGGGGATGCAGTGGCTAAATTTAATAGCATGGTTGAGCGGGGGCTAATTTTAATAGTGTGGTTGAGCTGTGTAGGTAATTGGCCTATAATGGCCCGTGAGGGTTTATGCACAGGGACTGGAAGAGGGTAAATTTCATGCCGAAGGAGAAAGCATGGGTTCGGGGCAGAATTTGGTGAGGGAGAACACTGGCGATGTAGGTAGTGGTTGTTTTGGTTAATTTGAGGGGGTTTGGCCTGCAAGAGCATTTGGAGTATGTTCTCATAGCCAGTGGGGAACCCAAGTGACTGCTGGGTGTGAAGGGTTTCATGAAAGTGTTCTAAAAAGATGTGTCAGAGAAAGCTGGGTGAACGCTCCATTGATAGGGTGTCTGCCCAACGTGCACTAAGTCCCAGGTCAGTCAGAGCACCACACAAAGTGGCTGTGGTGGTGAAGCAATCCGAGGTCAAGCTCATCCTCAGCTACATGGAGACTTCAAGGCTAGTATGGGCTGCATGAGACTCTGGATCACCTGAGTCAGTCTCTCTCTCTCTCTCTCTCTCTCTCTCTCTCTCTCTCTCTCTCTCTTTCTCTCTCTTTCTCTTTGTGTGTCTGTCTCTCTCTCTCTGTCTCTCTGTCTCTCTCTCTGTCTCTCTCTGTCTCTCTCTCTCTCACACACACACACACACACACAGATACACACACTGGGTCACACGAGACTATCACACGTATGTACACACCCATGGTTGTACTAGAGGCAGATGCCCAAATCCAGGGAGTCAGGTAAATGAGAACAGCTGTTGCAGAATGGAGTGAAGGAGGTGAAGGAGTGTTAGAAGGAAGTGGGGAGGGAGGATTTCCAAGTATGTGCCATATAATGTTGAGAGAGAGCGAGACCCTCCAGTTTTTGGCTGGAAAAGTGACGAGTGAGTGGCCGTCAAGGCGGTAGGCAGCAGGCAGACTGCTCCTGGGCCTTTTCATTGACAATCTGTGCATGGCCTTGGGGACCCACGTGGTAGAAGAGAAATGACCCTCAAAAGTTTTCCTCTGACCTCCAGATGACCCCAAACACAATACATAAAAAAGTAAGAAAAAAAAAGTATTAAAATTTAAACACTCGTTGTACATTTAAAAAGTCAAGTCTGGGACTTTAAGTGTCTTTTAAAGATTTCATTTTCATTACACAAATCTTAATCTCTCTCTCTCTCTCTCTCTCTCTCTCTCTCTCTCTCTCTCTCTCACACACACACACACACACACACACACACACACACACACACACACACACACACGATCGCTTCCTTGTTTTATTTCCACTTTCCGCTCTTACGGCCCTTCCCTAGAGATTATCACTATGGACGGTTGTTATGCTCCTCTCATTTGAATATTTCCAAACCCCTGCAGCTGTCTCTAGACTTCGCGCTCTCTCCTCTTCACCTAGATACTTGGTGTTCTGGTTTGTCCCCGAGGTGTCGTAAAACGCTGGTTCTTATTTTAGCCCTCCCTTCTGAGAGCCCAGCACACACCAGACCTAACCCACGTTAAATAGTCTTGGCTTAGTGGTAGATCCTAGACGTAACCAGGGTAAGAATTCCGAGACTGTGAGCCTCTCGTTTGCTGCAGAACCAGTTTTGTTAGTTAATTTATCATACTAGTTTGACAACCGAATGTAACAGGGCAAGAGCATGCTTCTTTTTCTGTATTCTCTCTCTCTCTCTGAAGAGAGCAGAGAATTTCAGCCGTTGTCATTTACACAGGAGGCCCTGGGCTGGGCATGTAGTTTAGCTGGTAGCTTGCTTGACTAGCATGTGTGGGGTGCCCGGGTTTGAGTCCCCAGTATTGCATAAACCAAGCTTGGTTGTGTGTACCCCCAGCACTGGAGAGAGGGAAAGGGGGGCTAGAAGTCCAAGGCCGCCTTTAGTTGCATAGTGACCTACAGGCCACCTTGCCCTGTAGTCCTTGTCTCAAAATAAAACTAAATAGGGACTAGAGAGATGGTTCAGGGGTCAAGAGCACTGGCTGTTCTTTCAGAGGACCAGCGGATCACAACCATCTGAACTCCAGTTTCAGGGGATCTGACACCCTTTTTGGGCCTTCACAGGGCACCAAATGATAGATACACGGACAGACAGACATGCAGACAAAGCACCTTATACACAGAAAAAAGACAAAATGACAACAGAAACCAACCGCACATTAAAAACATAAAGCAAGAAAGAAGTGAACATAGCCCTAAATTACGTTGGTCTCAGGACTAATCTCTTCACTTCTCTCACTTTCTCTTGTCTATCTCAATCTTCCTCCTCCCCCCTCTTCCTCCTCTTCCTTTCAACACTTTTGTTTGGTGACCCAGGCTGGCCTCCAGCTTAAAAGTCCTTCTAGGCCAGCCTCCTCCAGTGTTGGGATTTACAGGCTTGTGCCATGAGGCCGGCTTCATCTGGTTAGTTCCTGTGTTGAAAGTTCAGATAATGTGTAAATGAATAGCTCTTATCCAAGGACTAAGCAGGCCCACCCTTGCTTGGCTTCCAGGATCAGATGAGATTCGGTATGGCTGAAGACATGTGGTATTAAATTTCTCTGCAGAATTATGCAGTAAAATGAGAGGATTGGACATATGTTGCTGATTAGGTTTCTTGCTGTAGTGGTTCAAGACGTGGCCTTTGAAGCCTAGTGTATTTGGGTTCAAGTTAGTCCTGCTAATCACTTGCTGTGTGGTTTTGGATAGGTTACATAATCTCCCAGTTTCCCTAAAGCGGCAGATGGGATGTCTTTTATGGACTTGCCAAAGTCACGGCTCATGGATAGTGTGTGACATTGATTAAGTACTAAATAAATATTAGCTTTCCTTTTACTGCTTTATTAGTTTCAAGTAGAGCACCTCCAACTTTGTCACCTCTAAGAGGGGAGTCCCCTTGTTGTTACCCAGGAGAATGGCTCACGTTTCTTTGCACCGTTAGCCGTCAGGAGGAATAACTTGGGAAAGCTGTCGCAGATCTAAGTATCACACGGATTAGCTTGCACCTCAGGGGTCCTGCCCCTTCTCCATCTCTCTCAGTGTTTAGTTTTTTGTCTACTGAGGAAAATACTGTAGTCTGTGTAAGACATCTTTTGAGGTTTGAGTGAACTGTTCAGCGATGGAGAGAAAACAGCCCAGACTTCTCCCTTACCTCCCTCCTCCTCTCCCTCCTCCTCCTCCTTTTTCTGAGATGGAGAGTGGACCTAGGGCCTCACACATACTAGGCATGTACTTTACTGTTGAACTGTATTCCCCCTGGGCTGTGTTTCCTGTTGGAGGTTATGTATGCAGTGTGTGGGGGTGGGCTGGGGTGAGGCCAGGGATTATTCCACGAGGAGAACTTTGAGAAGGGAAAAAAAATATTCTCCAGAAACTCCAAACTCAGTTTGAAATTCCGTGAAAGAAACCGAAGACCCCTGTGCACTTAGCCCTTGAAGAGAAGGAAAGAAGGAACATATCCATTATAGGAAATTTTGCCTTCACAGAAAAGCACGTGAATTCTACACACTTTCAAAAATTAGAAAACTTCCTGAAGAATTGTAATATCAGAATTAGAAACTGATTAAAAAATTTTTTTTTTTAAAATTTATTCACACCAGATAAATTTCTGATGGGGTTACTGTGTCTGCCACAAGAAAAGGACAAAGATAACTCTGTGCTCATAGTACCTTCTGTTCTTTCCCGGAGAGAGGAGTGGGGCGGGTCACGTCCTAAAATGTGGCTGAGAGCTGGTAATTTTGTATCCTTGGGGGAGACTCAGCAACAAATAGCTCTGGTTGTTTCTGTTCAGGTGAGAAAGGCCTGCTTTGTTGGGGAATAAAGTGGAAACACATTTGCAAGTGATCTGGAGCCCCAGGGTTCCCCTGGGGGTGGTTCTCACTGCAGGGTTCACAGTTGGAGCACAGGGTCTCACCATGTAGTCCTGCCTGTCCTGGAACTCGATATGTAGACCAGGCTGGCCTTGAACTCACAGAGATCCTCATGCCTCCACCTTCTGGAGTGCTGGGATTAAAAACATGTGCCACTGTTGTTGAGTATTCACCAGAGAAGACTGGTAGGCATGAGTTTAAGTCAATAGAAAGTCTTTATTAGTCAGCCATGTTCAGGGTCCTAGTGCAGCCCTGAGACTTTCTCAGGGTGAGCTTTTAAGTACAAAAACCATGTTCAGGGTTGACATACTTCAGTTGAGAAGAACAGTTAGCCAGAAGCAGAACTACAGAAGCCAAAAAGCAAGGTTGCTATACTTAGAGACTTTCCCAGAACAATGGTCTTTGATGGATTAGGTCTTTGTTTTAGTTTTGGCAGGTGATACTGTCTACATGCTGACTTTTACAGCTTGAATGGTCCTTCCATCATGGAGTCTGTTGGGCTAAGGTCTCACGCCGTTACACAACCACACATGATTCCAAACCTGTTTTTCAAAACACCATTTCTGTAGTTACTCCATTCAATTCCCTACTCCTTTGGAATATTTTTAAAAAGTCTTTTATTTTTAATTATCTGAATGTGGGTATGTCTGTATGGAGTATGTTCATGTATGTACAGTGCCTTCGGAGCCCAGAGGCCAGCCTCATATCTCCTGGAGCTGGAGTTACAGGCAGTTGTGAGCTTCCTGAAATATGAAAGGTCTTCTGTAAGGGCAGTGCACATTTCTAATCATTCGCCATGTTTCTAGTCACCTAAGTGTAGCCCAGGCTGGCCTCAAATGCACAGTTCTCCAGCCTTAGGCATATCTTGCCTACATGTGCCACCAAGGCTAGCTCTACTTCATTGCAACAAAAGAATATCTATACAGTTAAAGTGTGGCATTGCTGGCTACACACTAGAAAAAGCCTTCCTTCCTTCCTTCCTTCCCTTCCTTCCTTCCTTCCTTCCTTCTTCCCCCCCTCCCTCCCTCCCTCCCTCCCTCCTTCCCTCCATTCTTTGCTTCCTGAGAAGGAATCTCCCCATGTAGCCCTGGCTGTCCTAGAACACACTATGTAGGCCAGCCTGGTCTCAGAGATCCTCCTGCCTCTGCCTCCCAAGTGCTGATATTAAGGGTGTGCGCCCCATGGCCAGCACAGACAGACGGTTTCTAATTTATCCGAATCCCAGTCAAGTGTCGAGCTGTTTTCCCATCTGCTTTCTTGTTAACCAGTTGGTATTACGGTGGTCGGGTGGCTGGAGGATGCCGAGTGTCAGATGTTTAGTTAGAACTCCCAGTTACCGGAGCAGCTGCAAAGCAGCGCTGGGTGCTGCGCTAATTTGAGGGAGAAAGGAGTTAAAAATACTCCACAGGTGCTTCTTGGAGCTCCTAGTGTGGAAACCTATTGGCGATATTATTAAGGCCACTCCACATGGTTAAAAGGGAGGTTTATTTAGTGGCGTAACTTACAAGTGAAGGGATAGGTAGGTTGCAGGATCTGGGAAAGATGTGGCGCAGTCGGCGGTGCTCTCTGGAGAACTCTGCTCCGCCTGCCTCCAGTGTCCAGGGTCCAGGAAACAAGAGAGCCCTGCATCCGGAACTCGGGTCTTCGGCATCCTCTCTCAGCCCCGCCTTGTAGGCGTGACCGTTACCAAAGCCTCAGTGGGGGTTGAAACTTCCAGGTCCAAGCTGAAATGGCCACCCGCTACAGAAACCATTACATAAGCGGTGTAACTCAGTCAGCCAGAAGAGTGCTCAGGCTTGCTGTGCACTGAGCCTTGGGTTTGATTTCCAGCATTGCATAAACTAGGGGAGATGGCATGTACTCGTTACCCTGGCACTTGGGAGGTGGGTGGAGGCAGGAAGCTCAGGATTTAGGCATGGGTATATCTCACTGGCCCACGGATGGGTCACCAAACATAAAGGGAGGTAGAAAGTGAATGGAGGCTGACCACTGCCCAGTCCTGCCCAAACCAAAATTATTTAAATTCGTATGTCATAGGTGGCTCTCTTTTCCCTGGTCAGTGTTGACTTAACAGGTGTGAATGACACTTTCTTGTTGGCTACCCACATCTACTTTCTGGAAGGTTGTTCTCCGGGATCTTAAGCACCAGGATTAAGACAGTTAAATCTGCTGTCAGCTTGGAAGATGTAATCTTCCTGTTCCACTGTCCTGGCTTCCCAGCCCCCTCTTGTCCTTGGCTGTATTTTTCTTTTTTTACGAATCACTTGCACTAGCTATCTGGGAGATAGCCGTCCTTCAGAGCATCCAACACTGCGCTCCTTTGGATTCTGTTTAACCTCCTCAAAGTTGTGCAGGAGCACCAAACACCGCAAAATGCTTTTCACATGTGCGGTTGCATTTCATGGGGCTCTGCCCTCCTGTTGTTGGGAGCTGGCAGTGATTTGCTGGATACTATGAGTAGAAGACAGTTTGGGGGACCGTCATTGTCACCTCCCTGAGTGCTCTTATCTTTAAAAAAAATGTCTTAAAAAATGCCATCTAAACTAGTCTCTTTGGGCTAGCAGGAATATTAGAGTTGAGAATGTTGTTTAAAAGAAACATATCTTAGAAGCAGAAAATATTTTGAGCCGATTTGCTGAAACTGCTATTTGGGCATTTGTTTTGTTTTGTTTCTCAAGACAGGGTTTCTCTGCGTAGCTCTGACTGTCCTGGAACTTGCTCTGTAGATCAGGCTGGCCTTAAATTCAGAGATCCACCTGCCTCTGCCTCCCGAGTGCTGGGATCAAAGTCGTATGCCACCACCGCCCCGGCTGAAACTACTCTTTGGAAGGAGTAAAAGCTGGTGGACTTTGTAAGTGGATGATCTTAGAGAGGAACAAACATCTTACCAAAAGACTGCAGGATAGAATATTTTGAAAATAAGCTACATTTGTTTATTTATTTATTTGCTTTTTATGTTTATTTATCAAAATTAGTATCATCCTAGTGATTCTGGAATTCTTTTCCTTATGTTTCTTGCCATATGACTTGATTCATGATATAAGAATTCACAACATTGAAGGATTTAAAAAAATTTTGTTAAGCTAGACATGGTGGGGCACACCTTTGTAGCTGGAATTTTTTCTGTGTCCTGCCCGGCCCTGAGGTCCCACAGCCACTTATAAACTAATCATTCAGAGGCTTATATTAATTACCAATTATATATATATGGCCTATGGCAAGGCTTCTTGCTAGCTAGCTCTTTCATCTTAGATGAACCCATTTCTATTTACCTATGTATTGCCATGTGTTTACCTGTGTCCCATTACACGATGCTCCTTGGACAGTGGTTTGGCGTCTCCTCTCTCTCTCCTTTCTCCTCTCACTGTCTCTCTTGGGTTTTCCCGCCTGGCTCCATCTTGCCCTACCATAGGTCAGTGCAGCTTTATTTACTAGCCAATGGGCGCAACACATTCACAGAGTACAGAAAGACATCCCACAGCACACCTTTTATTCCAGCACTCCTGAGGTGGAGAGAGGAAGATCAGGAGTTCAAGGTCATCCTTGGCTACATAGTATGTTAGAGACCAGCTGGGATACATGAGACCTAGTCTCAAAGAAGGAAAAAAAAGACCATTGAAATGGCTCAGCTGACCAAATCAGTTATTAACCCTGAAAACCCAAGTTCAGTCCTTGGAATCCATGTGAAAGTGAGAGAGAACCGACTCCACACAGTTGTCCTCTGCCCTGCATATGTGGACTGTGGTACATGTGGGGCTCTTTCCCCAAGTACGTATGCATAGACATATAGTAGTACATTTTTAAAAAGGAGAAAAATATTTTTCTGGTGCAAAGGTAACGGTGTGAAGGAAGGAGGCAGGCAGGGCTCTCAGAGGCTGCTCCTTCAATCCGGCTTTTCTGATCATGTGCATAAACAGCCTCTTCAAGTCGTTGACTCCTAAAAGGTCCTGATTTCATAGGGGTGGGGTTTACTTGCTGACTTCCCAATTTTTACCAACTGTCTACCGTTCAATGTAGATTTAAAAAAAAAAAAAGAAAAAGAAAAAGAAAGCCCTGCTGTGGTAGATCTTTGCCTAGGATGGTTAAAGCTGTGATTCCATTGGGGGAAAATAAATTCCACACACTAAACTCAAAACCAAAGCCACCAACCCAAGCCAACCCACAAACCGCCCAAACCACCCATACCCAAAGACCAGGGTTAATGTCATAAACGCCACTTCCCACAGGGGCTCTGTGAGCAAAGCAGAGACAGTTGAGGAAGTCCCTTTATCGAAAGGCCAGTGATGGTGTTTGGGGCCCTCTTCCTGCCCTCTTACTTCCTTCTAGTGGAAATGGAGTTTGGGGTGGGAAGGGAGGGGGTTTTCCTGGGACAGTGGCCCCAGCTCCTTCTGTGGAAACGGGGGTTTGTGTAAAAGACAGTGTGCGATGGGATTGGTGAGGAATCAGTGCTTTAACCGTGTTTGACGGGAGAGAGAGAGAGGGAGAGGAAGCACATGAGGGAGGGAGGGAGGGGTAGCTTATGTTTTAAATAGTGAAACTTTGAAATGCCAATATTTATAGTAAATAATTTTTCCTCTTCCTTCTTCAGTGTGTGTGTGTGTGTATACGTACCACTCTTTACATGTACTAGAGTGGAGGTTCTTAAACTTTTTCTACTTTTGACCCCTTTTCATCTGTGCTGGTTAGTTTTTTTTTTAAATCAGCCTGACACCAGGGTCATTTGGGAAGAACAAACCTCATTGGGGATGTGCCTCTATCACACTGACCTTGTAGGCAAGTCTGTGGGGCATTCCTTCATTGATGATTGATGTGGGGGGTCCAACCCAACGTGGGCAATGCCACTCCTGGGCAGGATGTCAGGAAGAAAACAGGCTGAGGAAGCCGTGAGGGGCAAGCCAGTAACTATCATTCTCTACAGCAGTGGTTCTTAACCTTCCTGATGCTGCAACCCTTTAACACAGTTCCTCATGTTGTGTGGACCCCCAACCATAAAGTTATTTTATTGCTACTTCATAACTGTCATTTTGATACTGTTATGAATCATAATGTAAATATGATAGTTGTCCCTGGGGGTCGTGACCCACAGGTTGAGAACCACTGCTATCAATAGCCTCTGTTTCCATTCCTGCCTCTAGATGCCTGCTTGAGCTCCTGCCATGACTACCCTGGATGAGGGACTGGAACCTGTGGGGTGAAATAAACCCTTTCCTCCCCAAGTTGTTTTTTGGTTTGTGTTTTATCACAGCGATAGGAAGCAAACTAGGATATCATCCAAGAAACTTTTTGTTTGTTTTTTCGAGACAGGGTTTCTCTGTGTAGCTTTGGTGCCTGTCCTGGAACTCGCTCTGTAGCCCAGACTGGCCTCGAACTCACAGAGATCCACCTGGCTCAGCCTCTCTCGAGTGCTGGGATTAAAGGCGTGCGCCACCACCGCTCACCAAGAAATTTTTATGCGACTCTGGTTATCTAGGTATACAAAATTGATATACACATCAAACATTTACTGAGAACAAATCAGTGAAATTGATATTATTTGGCATACATATTATGTTAGCACTTACTAAAGATTGACATGTCCACCGAAAAGATGAATATACCTGTTTATTTTTGCATAAGGAATTGGGTACTTGCTGAGTTTTTGCTAGTGCAGTGTGTGGAACGTCTTCAGTGTTTTCCAGAGTTGATGGATAACTTGCTTTTGTGGTCATCAGTGGTGAGAACACTGCCTCGCATAAATATGTAGTACAGAATGGCAGAAGAACAGTTAGGGCTATCTTAGAAATGGTTGGAAATTCTATTCTAGTCTCAAGCCAAAATTCATTAACATTTATTTTTTATTTTTATATGGTGAGTGTTTTGCCTGCATGTATGCAAGTGTGCCATGTGCATACAGTGCCCGTGTAAAGGCCAGAGTGGTGTGTTGGATCACCTAGGACTGGAGTCACACATGGCTGTGAGCTGCCATGTGGGTGCTGGAAACTGAACCTGGCTCCTCTATGAGGGCAGCCAGTTCTCTTAACCATCAAGCCATCATTTACTTTCATGATTAAAAACACTGCTATGTGTATGAGTGTGTGCATGTGTGTGCATGTGTGCATATGAGTGTTAGTGTCTGCTGCAGAGACCAGAAGAGGGTTTTGGATGATGCCCTGGAACTAGATGTTTCCCGGTGATTGTGGGCCATGGATCTGGGTGCCGGGAACTGAACCAGAGTCCTTTGGAAGAGCAGCCACTGCTCCTGACTGCTGAGCCGTCTCTCCAATCTCTAATGATTTAAAAAAAAAGTCACACTCAAGTCAGGAACTCAAATAGTAATTTTACAATTCAATATTCTAGTATAATACAGTTCAAAGATAAAATAATTTGATACACGTTGAGGAAAGATGTCACCATGTAAAGGCTTTGTTTTCTATGTACAGGTAAATGTTGCAATTCTTAGTTGAGCCATCTGAGGCACGGTCAGCAGTGTTGCATGGCAGCATGCCCAGTGCATGATGTGCATCTGTGTGTTCAGAACCACGGCTCTAGTGAAGTGGGCGGGCACTTCCGGAACGCCTCGGATTCATTCTACCCTGAACTTAGAATGAAGTTCTGGCGGTTGCAGGAGCCACCTTTTATTGTTGCCGCATTTTCATGACCCTATATTCAGTCAGTAATATGATCCTGTCCGGGGTTGTGACCCACAGTGTCTGGTACTAACAGCGTGTGGACCAAGGTGGTGCAAGGTCAGCTATCAGCATGCTCTCCAGGTCCCTGGGGTAGCAAGGGGTGAGTCCCAGATGTGATCTGTTCTGTGACTTCCCTGGACTTGTTGTGTGGACAAGAAACCCAGTGACTCGGGTTAAGGAACTGGGACAGGTCTGGCATTGTGGCAGGTGGAGGCAGGAGGACCCACTACACTGTCTGTAAGCCTCTCCCCTCAACAAAACAACAACAACAAGGTACCCCCTGAAAGCCATACCTCCCTCCTAAGATGACCCCAATAGTTTGTCATGGCTAGCCTCGGAAACCTAAATTGTCCCATTGAGTGTTCCTTCCTTATTGCTGATAGAATTTCATATAGGGACTCACACATAAAAGCCTGGACTTTCTAAATTTTCTTTTCTTTTTTTTGAGATGGTGCTTCTCTGTGTAGTTTTGGTGCCTATCCTGGATCTTGCTCTGTAGACCAGACGGGCCTCGAACTCACAGAGATCCACCTGGCTCTGCCTCCCGAGTGCTGGGATTAAAGGCGGGCACCACCACTGCCCGACATCCAAATTTTCATAATGGGTATATATAAATTGAGATTTAAAATAGACCAAGGCTTGGCTATATTCAAATCTCTGGCTGGTTCCCCCCATCTGGAGTCCTGTGGCCCATGATGGGATCCTGGTAATTGACTTCCTGAAGCTTCCATGCCAGGGTAATTCTAGTTCTTGCATCTGTACTGTTTTCAGGGCCTGGGGATTTAAGTCTCCTTATCAGTTTGACTACAGCCCGTTTTTCCCTCTGGTTCTTGACTTCAGTATATGGAGGGCTGGGGCTGTGTTTTGTGCAGGTACAGGTGTGGGTCTGATGGCTACGGATAGAGTTGGTTGTTGAAAAGTTTATCTAATTGTAATAGTGGATACCAGTATATTTTTCTAATTAAAGACCAACCAAACCAAAAAAGTTGAACCAAGACTTTTTTTTTTTTTTTTTTTTTTTTTTTGCCAGAGAAGGTTTCATGTAGCCCAGGCTGGCCTGGAGCTTACCATGTAGCTGAGGATGATCTTGAACCTCTGAACTTCTTTCTTTTAACTACAGGTGTGTAGTTTTGCGGGGTGGATTCAAACATGCTAAGCAAACACTCTACCATCTGAGCAACATTCCTCGGTCACAGGACACACATACTTCATGCCTGTGTTGGCAGCCATCGTCTCTGGTCAGAGAAAACGAAGATAATGCAGTGACTTGATTGTAGCTTCCCAGGGAGTGATTGGCACGGTTACACAGAGCAGAAGCCACTTTCCCTGGGTCCGGTGGCCCTGCTGTTTGAAGATTAGCATCCACTCCCATCCAGAAGCAGACACATAACTCAGTTTTAATTGTTGGTCTCTGGGGATGAAAGAGGGAACCATTAATTTGTTGGGCAATTGATTTTCTCTGAGGATGAGACACAAAACCAAGATGTCAGTCACTGAACTGCCACTTTGGCTAATGAATTATATTTCGACTTGGACAACGTCCAGCTCTATTCATAGGTTATGGGGAAGTCTTCAGGGAGAGAACAAGGGTTCACATGGTTGTTTCTACACATAAAAATAACAGGCTGGAGAACTTGGAGAGAAGTGCCGTGTGCAGCCTTTTGAGTTAAGTCAAAAGAGAGCCATAATTCATATCTGCAACTTCACTTTTAGTTTATTCTTGCTCAATGCCAGACTAGGTCAAAAGTTTGGCAAGAGGATGTTTTGGGCATGATTTGTGTTAAGTTAATAAGGTTTCTGAGCATTTCTGTTTTTTCCTGCGGAGATGCCTGTAGCATGAATCTTCAAAGGTCTTATTAACAAAACAAACCTGAAGCAGGTATTGGGGTGAACGCTGAAAGATCAGAGAAGCAGAACAAGCCACAGCTTCCTCACCTCCCCAGTTCCTCAGCAGATTCTGTTTCCTCAGATTGGAAGCCTCTGTGTCCTCATCCAAATGAATCTCAGCTGAACAGCTGCTCAAAAGCCTAAAAGCTTAACCAGGCTCTAGTTCCTTGTCCTCAAGCCTTAAATACCTTTCTGCTTCCTGCCATCACTTCCTGGGATTAAAGGCTCTTGTTACCATACCAACTGTTTCCAGTGTGGCTTTGAACTCACAGAGATCCGGATGGATCTCTGCCTCTGGAATGCTAGGATTAAAGGCGTGTGTACCACCATTTTCTGGCCTCTATGTCTATCTAGTGGCTGTTCTGTTCTCTGACCCCAGATAAATTTATTAGGGTGCACAGTATTTTGGGGAACACAATATCACCACAGATGCCCTTAGTTCATTTATCTCCATCTGGTACTTTCCCTGGTGGTGATGGATGGAACCATGTGAGTGGAAATGAGAGCTACTCTACCTCTAAAGTTACCGATCAGGTAGACTCACCAGATGCATGCTAAGTGTCCCAGCCAGAATGTCTGTGCTTATACTGTTGTTAAAAATCAAAAAGGCCAGGTGTGGTGGTGGCACACTCCTTTAATCCCAGCACTCTGGAAGCAGAGGCAGGATCTCTGTGAGTTCAAGGCCAGCCCTGTCTTGAAACCCCCCCCCCAAAAAAAAAAAAAAGTCAAAAAGTTAAAACAAAAAGCCAGGTGTGGGGGTACAGGAATGTTAACTCTAGCACCCAGGAAGCAGACAGAGCTGGCAGGAGCCCCTTAAGTTGGAAGCTGGCCTGGAAGCAGGTTCTCAGGCCAGCTTGGTAGATGTGAGACCCAGTCACAGAGTAACACAGTGCCTGTAAATGAGAAGGCAGAGGCGGGGGCATAAACCTACAGTTCCAGAACTGGAGAGCCCGAGGCTGGGATCACAAGTTCCAGACTGGGCTGGGCTACCTTGTGAGAGTTTATCAAACAAATAAACAGATACAAATAAGAATAAAATAAAACATTCCAACCCCCCCCCCCCAATCCAAAAAAAAACCCAAGAAACCCAAATAAACAATGACAAAGTCAGTATGTGGTGGCTGGAGAGATGGCTCAGTGGTTAGAACACTTGTTGCTCTTGCAGAGGACTTGGGTTGGGTCCCAAGCATTCGTGGTGGCTCACAGCTGGCTGTAACTCCAATTCCTGGGATCTAATGCACTCTTTTGACCTCCAAGGGCACCGGGCATGCATGTAGCGCCCATAAATACATTCTTATACACATAAATAAATCTAAAAAGAAAGAAAACATAAACGGACAAAGAGCTTTGAAAAGTCTATCAGTGTGGAGTTTGTTTAAATTTGGAGGGTGGGATGCCGAGACGGCAGGAGATGGAGGCATCTCGAGAATCTTCTGTAAGGAGTGCCTGTGACTGCCTGCCTGCGTGTCTCACCCACCTCTGTTTTCTGGTGTCTCATGACTCCATCTCAGGTGTGACTTTCAGGAATTTATAGCCTGAGCCATTAGCATAGGTGGTGGTCTTTGAATAATGAGTGGGTCGGATGACAGATGGGGAAACAGAGCTGAGACTCCACCGGCTGGGGCTGGTGAGTCTGGGTCTCCTTGGCCTGTACTTGATACACTCCCACCCCCCAGGAGGGTCCGTCAGCCTTCTGACTGGCCTGTTCACTGGGGTGGGTGATTGGCTGACTCTACGGAGTTGGTATCAAAATAATGATCTTCTAGCCGGGTGTTGGTGGCGCATGCCTTTAATCCCAGCACTCGGGAGGCAGAGGCAGGTGGATCTCTGTGAGTTTGAGGCCCGCCTGGGCTACCAAGTGAGTCCCAGGAAAGGCGCAAAGCTACGCAGAGAAACCCTGTCTCGAAAAACCAAAAAAAAAAAAAAAAAAAAAAAAAAAAAAAATAATAATAATAATAATGATCTTGTGGTGCACTCTCTCTGGGTTTCACTTTCTGCTGTGGAAGACCCTTGCGAGACAGCAGCGGGTGTGAAGAGAGGAGCGTTCTGGGATGAGGAACTTAAGGGGAAAATGTATTTGCATGCAGCGGTGTGCCACACGACCTGGGTGGGTCTCTTCCATGTAGGAGGAGTGGGAGTCCTGACGTCATACTGAGGAGTGGCAGACGTCCCAAGAGTGGGGAAGGTGCTCAGGAGCAGGCATGCTACCCTTTGTCACTGCGGCATGACGCTGTCATCTACAAAATGCAAGCTCCCAGAGCCACTCAACTGATACATCTTCTATCTGTCTGCCTGTCTATTTATCTACCTACCTATATATCTATCTATGTATCTATGTATCTATGTATCTATCTATTATTGGTGGAAGTATTAAGGCCACTCCACGTAGTTCAAAGGGAGGTTTATTTTGTGGGGTAATTTACAAGTGAAGGGATAGGTTACAGGGTCCGGGAGAGGCGAAGCGCAGTCCAGCGGTGTTCTCTGGAGATCTCTGCTCGGTCTACCTCCAGTGTTCAGGATCCAGGAACCAAGAGAGCCGGCACATCCTTATCTCAGGTCTTAAGGGCTCCTGTCTTGGCCCCGCCTTGTAGGCATGACAGTTACTGGAAACTTCATTGGGGGTAGTACTTCCAGGTTAAAGCTGGAACACCTACCCACTACAATTTATCTATCTATACACACACACACACACACACACACACACACACACACACACACACACACACACACCCCTCATAATGTTTTAAGAACATGTCTGATTTTTGTCTTGAGCTATATTCCTAGCTGTCTTTGGCTGCACAAGGTCTGTGTGGGCCGTGGGCTGCAAACCAGACACACTTGACATGTAAGAAGAGTCTGTTTTGTACCTTAGAGACACAAAGGAATTTGGAGTCAGGTTGCCTCACCAAGAATGCTGGGTACTGGGGGAAACCAAGAGCCAGCCGCGTTCCCTCCAACCCTGAGTTGGAGTTAATTTGCCTCAATAGCAAAAGACATGGAGACTCCTCTTCGTGCCAGTTTATTATTTATTATTATCATGATGATGAGGAGGGTCATTTTGGAACTAGCTATGTAGGCCAGGCTGGCCTAGACTTTTCAGAGGTTTGCCTGTTTCTGCATGCACCATCATGCCCAGTCAGATTAATTTACATCTTTTTTCTTGTTGATGTTTTCCACTCTCAGATTGGGGGAGACCCATCTCCTCTAAAAATGAACCTAGACTGGGCTGGTCTTGGAATGGGCCTGGGAAGGTGAAAGCCAGTTTGACCTAGACAGATAACTGCATGGGTATAGGAAAGGGAAGGTGGCGGGTTTAACTCCACCATCAGGAAGGGGGCTCCCAAGGATCGCTTTCCCAGACTGGAGACAAAGGAGGACAATTGAGTTTATTCAGATGAATAAGGAACAAAGGACCCACCTGTCTCCACCATATGCAGTTTACACACCCTGCAAGGTAAATATCTGTTCTTTAGTTAGAATGAGAAAGCCCCACGGCAGAGTTCAGCACCTAGCAAAGGACTTCTGCATTCATGGGGACCAGCAAGCCAGGGACATCGTAGTTCCCAGCAAGCTCAATCTCCAGCAGGATGGACTTAAAAAAATTACGTATATTTATTTAGTGTCATCTTGCCAGTCCAGTTTTGTTTTATTATTTTTATTACCCACAAATCCATTCTTTAGGCAGTGTTTTCTTCTCTGTTCATTTTATTTAACCTTTTTTTTTTTTTTTAAACTGGGTATGGAACTCAGGTTGTTGGGCTTAGGGACCCGCTTCTGATTTATTTTATTTTATTTTTGGAATAGAGGTAACATCTTCCTAAATTTTTTTTGTTTGTTTAATTTCAATGGATGAAAGGGCCGTGACAGTGGTTGCCTCTAGGTGGTTTTAATTTTATTTTCTTTTTGAGTCAAGGTCTCATGTGGCCCAGGCTGTCATTGAACTTCCTAGGTAGCTGAGGCTGTTCTTGAACTCTTAGCCTTCTTGCCTGTCAAATGCTGGAATTACGGGAGAGTAAAGCCTCTAAATTGTGTGTGTGTGTGTGTGTGTGTGTGTGTGTGAATGAGTGAGTGAGAGAGAGAGAGAGAGAGAGAGAGAGAGTATGTGTGTGTGTGTGTGTGTGTGTGTGTGTGTGTGTGTGTGAGAGAGAGAGAGAGAGAGAGAGAGAGAGAGAGAGAGAGAGTGAGAGTGAGAGTGAGAGTGAGTGAGTCAGGGTCTCATTGTACATTCCTGGCTGACCTGGAAATTGCTATGTAGCCCAGGCTGGCCTTGAACTCAGATCTGCCTGCCTCTGTCTCCCAAGTGCTGGGATTAAAGACGTGAGTCATCGCACAGGCCCCTCTATGCTTAGGGCCTGTAAGATGGCTCAGCAGGCAAAGGCCCATGCTGTGCACGGCTGGCCATCTGAATTTGAATCCCTGGAACCTTGGGAGAGAACCTGTTCCACAGGGTTGTCCTCTGACCTCCGCGATGGCACACACAGGTACCACATGCACACAGCGCACACCCTCACATTGATGATAATAATAAAGAACAACCTCCCCCTCCCCCATAACATGTAGAGGTTGTTTTTCATGTGGAAGATGAGACAATGGTAATGCTTTAAGGTCTTAAATGTCACTTTCTGGCCCAGATGAGCCTGGGTCTTGGTTACTGCACAGCTAGAAACCACCACCTCAGTAGAACTCCAGCTCAGGTGCTCTGCCAGCAGGAGCCAGGGGAGGGGAGGCAGCCTGCCCGCCCAGTGCCTGGAACACCCAAGTCTCGGATATGCATGAATGCTTTCTGGGCCAACTGCTGACTAGTAATAAATAAAAGCTAAATAATAACAGAATTAAAAACAAAATTCTTTTTGAGCCAGGCATGGTGGTGCATGCCTTTAATCCCAGAATTTGGGAGGTAGAGGCAAGCGGGTCTCCTGAGTTTGAGGCTAGCCTGGTCTACAGAGTGAGACTCTGTCTCACTGCCCCTTTCTGAATCTTCTTGGTCCTTTTGAGATATTTTAAGAGTGTACAACCTTTGTTTTTTTAGTCAAATTTTTAGGAACCATCAAGATTTAATGAGACATTAAAATTATATTTGTGGAGATTTAATAACACAGAAATGCTGATTGTTAATATTTAGCAGATTCCCCAAAATGTGATGTAAAACAAAAATTTTTGTTTGTTTTTGTTTTTATGACAGGCTTTCTCTGTGTAGCCCAGGCTATCCTAGAACTTGCTCTGTAGAACAGGCTGGTTTCGAACTCAGAGATCCACCTGCCTCTGCCTTCCAAGTTCTGGCGTTAAAGGCATGCACCACCACTGCCCAGCTGTATAAAATAACACCTTTGTAAAAATAAAACCAAAGGCTTAGAACAGAAAATTTGACTAAAATTTTCAGAAATAATAACAGTGGTGGCGTTTGCATGGTAAGGCTGTAGGCAGAGATTATTTCTTTTTAGTTTCTGTGACATTTACAGTTACTCCGTGGGAGTGGAGAGGTTACCGCTCTCGCAGAGGACCTGGGTTCAGATCTGCACACCCATGTCAAAGGGAGCAGCTTGTAACTCTAGCTTCAGAGGATCCATCCCTCCCCATGGCCTCCGTGGTCTCCTGCATGCACGTGGTACACATAAAACCACTCAGTCACATACACCGCTAATTAATAAGTAAATCTTTTTTTTTAAGTTACTCTAGGGCTGTAGTGATGGCTCCAGGTTGGGGGGAGCGCGTTTAGAGGACCTGAGCTCACATCCCTAGACCCCGTATAAAAGGCAAGGCCTGGTCACTTGTGTCTGCCACCCCCGTGCTGTGGAATGACAGAGATAGAGGAGGCCTTGGGTTTGCTGCCTGCCAGCAAGGGAATAATATAGAGAAAGATAGAGCTGGACACCAGTGACATCCTCCGGCCTCCGTGCATGTGTGTGGGACGTGTGCCAACACTACACACCCCATTCAAAAACATACAAAAAACAATAAGACAGATAAGCAGCCGCTTCTCTTTTTAAAAATTTACTTAATTAAACACATTCTATGCTGTAAAAATCCCTTTTTGGAAAAGTCAGTTTCACTTTGTAGACAATAAATGTGAACTATGTCTAACCTTTTTATCTCTCTTGTTTGCGTTTTTTGTTTTATTTGCCTCCAACTTCTTATCTTATGAGATCGGAACATTAAGCTGTGAGGTGGTGCATGCCTGTAATCCCAGCAGGCTGAGTCAGATCGTCAGATCGTTTTTCCAGTCCAAGGCCAGCCTGGGCTAAAAAAAAAAAAAAAAAAAAAAAAAAAAAAAAAAAAAAAAAAAAAAAAAGAAAGAAAAAAGAAAAGAAAAAAAGTCACTCATATAGTAAAGTATTATTATTATTTTCTCTTGGCTCACCCTATAATATTGGGTAGAGGGAGTAAACCTCTTTTTTGACTTTTTTTTTTTTTTTTTGAGACAGGGTTTCTCTGTGTAGCTTTGGAGCCTTTCCTGGAACTCATTCTGTAGACCAGGCTGGCCTGGAACTCACAAAGGTGTGCTGAGATTAAAGGTGTGCGCCACCACCACCTGGCTTCCTGTTGAATTATTAATTCGTTCTAGTCACCAGGCTGCCTTATTTTGGCCCGCCCCGCTCCCGACTTTTGCTTAGCCTAGCCTGGTGGTCGTCTTGAAAGCAGAATGACAGAAGCTGCTTTTTGCTTGAGTGCCTGAGGAGAGAGCCTTGCTGTTTAGAACCCGCAATTAGCTGCCACTCTCCTTTTTTTTTTTTTTTAACACCATGATTTTTTTTTTTTTGTTGTTGTTGTTGTTATTGTTTTGTTTTTTTGAGACGGTTTCTCTGTGTAGCTTTGCACTTTTCCTGGAACTCGCTCTGTAGCTCAGGCTGGCCTCGAACTCACAGAGATCCGCCTGGCTCGGCCTCCCGAGTGCTGGGATTAAAGGCCTGCGCCACCACCACCCAGTTGCCACTCTTATGTACCCTGCACAGCGCTGTTCTCCCAACAGTGCTGATTCCCACAGGCTCACCTCAGTGTCTCAGAGCCTATCCGGGAAGGAGGCAGGCCTCTTGTACTTGTGTTTGTTCAATGAATGGACGGATGAATGAATACTGGCTCAGGACTCCTCAACCGGCAGTGAATTTAGTTCATGCTTTTATAATTTTTGTTTTGTGCTTCCATGCTAGAGTAAAATTGGGACCAGCAAACTTTTGAGATGGGGGAGGGGGATCTCTCACTGTGTGGGCTGGCTTAGAACTGGCTGGGTAGACCAGGCTGACCTCAAATTCATCGAGATCCACCTGCCTCTGCTTCCTGAATGCTGAGATTAAAAGCGTGTGTGATCACACCTGGCCGCAAACTTATTTTAAATTGTGTGTCTGTCTGTCTGGGAGTTTGAGCATATGTGTGCAGATGCCCTTGGGGCTCAAAGGCATTGGACCTCTTGGATCTGGAGTTAAAGGAAACTGTTAGCCATCCTATCATGGGTGCTGGACAGTCATCTGCTAAAGCAGTGCATGCTCTTAACCACCGGGCCATTGCTCCGGTCTCTCAGCAAACTTTTAAATTGACCAAGCCCCCCTACGCTCCCCGGATCCAGTGAGCTTGGGTCCTGCCCTTACACTGCCCTTTCATGGATGAGAATAACAAGAGAAAGGCTTGAATCCCCTAGATCTGCAGAGCAAATTTGTACAAAAATGTGGGTGAGGATTCGGAGGCTTGATCACCAAAAGATGACAAAATGTGGGAAGAGGCTAGACAAAGGGGGAAAAGGGGTGGAGAGCATGAGGGAACACGAAAGGAATACGTTCTGTACACTTGGTGGTTAAAGTTGAACCTCCATCGTCAAGGGCTGATCAGAATCCTCTTTCTGGAACAGGGAAGGGAGTCAGTCACCTTTGGACATGGAAGTATCCTTTTCTTTTTTAAAATTTAAAAGATGTATTTATTTTATGTGTATGAGTGTTTTGCCTGCATGGATGTGCGTATGTCATGTGCATCCTGGTGCCAGTAGAAGTCAGAAGAGGCTGTTGGGTCCCCTGGAACTGGAGTGACAGGTGGTTGTGAGCCAACCATGTATGTGGGTGCTGGGACCTGAACCCAGGTCCTCTACAAGAACAGCAAGTGCTCTTAACCACTGAGCCATCTCCCTGGCCCCTGGGAGTGTCTTTGCAGGTTAAGCTTCCTTTATAGAAGGGCAACAATGTTCTGATTTTAGAGCTTTTGCTAGTATTGGTGGTTGCCTTCAGCTCTCTTTATTCCTGAGAGTTTTCAAGAGCGCCATATGCTGGTCCCCTTGATTCTCATGTACATATGACGTATGGGCAACAACGGTCGTTATAGGACGAGTCTCTCTGAGAAGGTTGATCCTACTGATTTCCTCTGTGTAAGGGACACAGCGACAGAAAGCGTGGGTCCCAGTGCAGCAGCCGCCAGTATCTATGTGAAAGCACGTGGATTTCGTCCGGTAGGGACGGCCCAAAGGAAGTCTCTTGGCACTCTGCCTGCCGTGTGTAATGGAACAACTTCGGAGTGTGAGCGCATGCTTGCAGCTGTCATTAAAATGGGGATTTTTTTTTTTTTTTTTTTTTTTTAAGAGAAACAGTGTATTTCATGAGCAGCTTCTCATTTTGACAGCCAACATATTTTTGGCTGATACGTGATGTTCAAACATCTCAATTTTAGAAATATTTCTTTTAAGTATCTTGGAGAGACTAGTGTTTGGAATTGTTCAGATAATAAATCCTTCATCAGCAGAGAGCGGCTATCCGACAGAAGTGTGTAAAAATACTCATAACGGGGAGTGGGGCGAGGGCTGGGCTGCTAAAGTGCCTGCTCTGCAAGCGTGAGGACCTGAGTTCGACCCCAGCCCCCACCTAAAACTGGGGAGAGCCTGTAATTCCAGTGCGGGGAGGCAGAGGTGGGATAGTCCCAATCGAGCAAGATCAGCGCTCCCCTCTCTCTCTCTCTCTCTCTCTCTCTCTCTCTCTCTCTCTCTCTCTCTCTCCCTGTCTGTCTCTCTCTCTCTCTCTCTCACACACACACACACACACAGGCACATGTGAATGCACACACCTTGCTGGAAAGAAGTTAGTGGGAGTGAGAGAGGGCTAAGAGTGGGATGGAGTAAATATAATTAAGATAAATTATGTACATATACAAAGAACAAACAAACACACATATGTGTGTGTGTGTGTGTGTGTGTGTGTGTGTGTGTATTGTTTTTTAAGACAGAGTTTCTCTGTGTAGCCCTGACTGTCCTGAAATTCTCTCAATAGACCAGGCTGGCCTCGAATTCACAGAGATCCACCTGCCTCTGCCTCCTGAGTGCTGGGATTAAAGGTGCATGCCATCACTGCCTGGCAAATAATGCTTTTTGGTTTTTTGAGACAGGGTTTCTCTGTGTAGCCCTGGCTGTCCTGGAACTTGATCTGTAGACCAGGCTGTCTTCCAACTCAGAGATCCACCTGCCTCTTCCTCTCGAGTGCTTGGATTAAAGGCGTGTGCCACCACTGCCTGGCTGGAATAAATATATTTTTAAAGTATGGTGGATAGAAATTGAAGAAGGCACCTAGTATTAACCATGCCCCCACATGCAAGAGCACACACACACACACACACACACACACACACACACACACACACACACTATGCTCCCCTGCATACTGGCATAGTTGTATTACTTGGACATTTGAGGAAAATACTGTTTAAATCACAGTGAAAGGCTCTGCATTTTCCCCCAAATTTCTCTAGAATCATGTCAGTTGTACGTGCAGCCATTTTACATTAAAGTTTTTATTTTTCTGGGCGTGCATGAACATGTGCCATGGGGCACACGTGGAGGTCAGAAACACTCGTGGGAGTCAGTTCTCTTCGTCCACCTTGTGGGCTCTGGGGATCAAACTTATTTCGTCGGGCTTGGCCGCAAGTGCCCTTAGTTTGTGCTGAAGCGAGAGGCTGGCCGCACGAAACTACTTGACCACAAACCCGCCAACTCCGCTTCCTTCCTTTGTTTCTCTCTTCCCAGAATAGTTTGGGACCAAGGTTCCTCCTTAAAGTTGTTGAACGCTACGGGGGTATCATGACAAGTAGAAATGGACACCTTGCCTTGAGGTGGAGATGTATGTGGCCATGCATACCCAGGGAGATGTATGTGGCCCACTCAGCACCCCTCCTTCCCTCCCCCCCCCCCCCTCACTCCTCCCCCCTCGTTGCAAAGCACTTTAAAAGCTCTCTTCTCAGAAGCACGTTCCAGCTCCTGGGTGGCTGGGAGAACAGTGTTCTGGAGCGGCCAGACTGAGTGTTCCAGGCACTCCACCGCAAACGGGGTTGCTTAGACTCCCCCGTTCCCAAGTGTGCAGCAGCAGCAGCAGCAGCGAACTTTGGATCGGACTCCTTGGCAGGAACTTGAAAGTCTGCGTGCTTGCTGGCCCAGACGGTATCATTATCCTCATGTCACAGTTGAAGAATCAGGACCTGAGAGGCCGAGGCTGGTACGGGGCTCGTGGTCAGAGGCAAAGCTGGAGTGAAAAGCCAAACCATCCGGCTCTTGCTCAAGTGCTCTCAACCATGGCATCCCACTCTCTAGCCTCAGTTGACTTCCACCGCCATGGAACAGCGGGGATGATGGGTAGTTCTGTTTCAATCCCAACGTTAAAGAAAAAGTTAGAAGCGTTTCCCGGTGCCCACAAGGAGCTCTCTGCTTGGATAGCAGCAAAGTTAACTATGTAGCCGCCACCGCCGCCGCCGCCGCCGTCGACTCCTTCTTCATCCTCCACTCCGATGGGCATCACTTCCCTGTTCTTGGACTGTGTATGTGTGTTTAGAATTTACGGCCAGGGCTGATGAATTGCCTCAGCAGGTGAAGGAGCTTGCCACCAAGTCTGATAACCCGAGTTTAAGCCAGAGGTCTACTCGGTGGAAGGAGAGAATGGAGTCCTCCAGGTTGTCTGTTGACCTCCACACGTTACTCCCCCCTCCCCCATAAATAAATGTAAAAACATGAAAAATAAATCAAATTTACATCCACTCTGTAAATGACCTGATCGTGTGTTTATCCTTTCTCCTTAGTCCTCCATGATGATTTTAATATATTGTGTACCTTTGCTGCGCTGCTGGTTGCTCATCTTAGCTGTGAAGTAGTGTGGTGGTATTATGTTCCCCAAAATATTGTGCACCCTAGTAAACTTATCTGGGATCAGAGAATGGACAGCCACTAGATACAGAGGCTAGAAAATGGTGGCACTCACGCCTTTAATCCTAGCCTTCTGGAGGCATCGATCTCTGTGAGTTCAAGGCCACACTGGAAATAGCCAGGCATGGTGACTCACGCCTTTAATCCCAGAAAGTGAGCCTTTAATCCCAGGGAGTGATGGCAGAAAGCAGAAAGGTGTATAAGGCGTGAGGACCAGGAACTAGAAGCTTTTGGCTGGTTAAGCTTTTAGGCTTCTAGCAGCAGTTCAGCTGAGATCCGTTTGGATATGAGGACTCAGAGGCTTCCAGTCTGAGGAAACAGGATCCGCTGAGGAACTGGCAAGGTGAGGAAGCTGTGGCCTGTTCTGTCTCTGTAATCTTCCAGCATTCACCCCAATAATTGGCCTCAGGCTTGATTTTATTAATAAGACCTCTAAGATTCATGCTACAAAGTAGTCTTCCCATGGATGAGTGAGTGGCAGATTCTTCTTCTACCAACAGGATTAGATTGTACCCACTTTTTGTTGCTCTGACCAGTTCTACCGTGAACCCTGAGGTCCTTGTATCTATGTAGGATTTCAGAGCCGTCTTTCAGCTGGAAGAATTGGACTAGGTGAAGAACAGCCGCTGCTCTTGCTTCAGCTCTGGGTGGAGGCTAATGTTTCTGGGCTGAGGGTACCAGCACAAACCCCGGCTTCAAGATGCTGCTGGTCCCATGTGCGGCCTGTGCCGGCCCGCAGCTGCTCTCCCAGCCCGCCCCACGTCTCGGGTTTGTTAGGTCCTGTTCCCCACTGCAGCCGGGTATGAGCTCTGTTCATTTCTCACGCACTATACCCCATCCTTGCGCCCCTGCTTCCCAGAGATGACCCTGCTGCCTGAGAAAAATGAGGCCATCTCATGCCAGCCCCCTTCGTCCTTCAGAATTCCTCCAAGCTCATGTTTGCAAGTCATTAAATCTTCCTGGAATAGATGGAGGAACACATTTCGTAAAAGTTTCAGAGAGAGCCTGGTGGTGGTGGTGGTGCATGCCTTAAATCCCAGCGCTTGGGAGGGCAGAGGTAGGTGGGTCTCTGTGAGTTCGAGACCAGCCCAGTCTACAGAGTGAGTTCCAGGACAGCCAGAGCTGTTACACAGAGAAACCCTGTCTCAGAAATAACAAACAAACAAACAAACAAAAAACTATCATCGCTAAGCTTGAAAGAGCAAGGAAAATAAAGTGTCGGAGAGAGACCTGGACAGAGATGGCTCAGCGGTTAAGGCCACTTGCTGCTCTTCCAGAGGACTTGTGTCCAGCACTCACTCTGTGTGGCTCACAACCACCTGACCACCTGTATTTCATCTCCAGATCCACCCCACACCTCCAGGCTGTGTGAGAGCACCTTCAATTATGTGCACTCACATACCCACAATTAACAATGATTTGAAAAATAAATAAATGAAGTTTCTGAGATCCTAAGGTGCATCTCCTTTGAGCTGCTCATGGAGATCTCAGACCCTCTCCTCCAGGCTTCTAGTTTCTTCTCTGAAGTCTCTGAGCCTGTCTGGAGCGCACTCCTCCATTCTGTCTGGTCATCCTTCCCACCTCCTCCCTCCCCTCCCCTCCTCCTGTTCCCTAGCACTCACTGCACACTGCTCTCCGGAGCTCTCCCGGTGCATCCTGGGAGCTTTCTTTTCTTTCTCCTGTGTTTGAGCTCAGCCTGGTTTTCTATGTCTCCGTGTTGTTTTCCAGACCCCCAGCCCTTCCCCTTGGTTTACGGTCTCCTTTTGCCCGAGTAGCCTTTCTAGTAGCTCCCAAGGATGGATGCAAAGGACAAGCAGTTTTCCTGTAGTCTTTGCTGCCCAGGGATGGTGTTTCCTCACCCTCGCACTTTATTTATATTATAGTTAGGTAAAGATCATAGATTGGGAAAGTGTTGCTTAGAGCTCTGTTAGCATAAAGTTTCTAAACGTAGAGGGCAGTGGGGTGAAGCACGTACTCGTGTGTGTGTGTGTGTGTGTGTGTGTGTGTGTGTGTGTGTGTGTGTGTGAGAGAGAGAGAGAGAGAGAGAGAGAGAGAGAGCATCACCAACCACACCTTCTCGCAAAGCTGAATCTCTGTCCACTGAAGCAGTTTCGAGGCATTGAGATAGTTAACTTCTTAGCCCCCTACCCTTCAGCCCTCCATAGCTGCTGTTTTACCTTCTGAATCTGAATTTTGACTGTTTTGGGTGACGCGGGAGTGGACTCATCCAGCATTTGTGGGAGCTTTTGTGATCAATGCTGATCCCACACATCATGTCCATAAGGTCTTTTTGCTTCTCGCTCTCCTTCCTTTTACTGTTGCGACCGGTTTCTAATCTTCACTGCTGATTTAAGAAGTGCGGCACACAAGGTCCTGGGTTTAATCCCTAAAATAAAGCGTAAGGGAAAAAAAAAAAAATCACAGCCTGCAGTAACTATATACTCCAGAGCATCTCCTAGTGAGCCTTCAGGAAATGCTCCTTAGTTTGTAAGTTGTTGGTTGCGGGTGTTTTTAGAATTGCAGTAGCCACTCTACAGAACAGCTTATCACCTCAGCGGCGGCGTTACTGCACTTCAGAGATCTGGGCCATGGTCAAGGCCAGTGGGAGGCAGTTAGGAAGTGGCAGCGCTCCCTCAGGATGCTCTAATCTTGATGAAGTGGGTGGTGCAGGGGCACTGTTGATGCAGGGGTGCTGTTGGCACGGTTGGCATGGGTGGCATGTGACACTTTGTTGTAAGATCCCAATCCAACAGCGTCTTAACCTGAGCACTGTGACCCGTTTCTTTCTTGAGAGTGCAGTCAATTAGTAGGGTTGAGCCTCTGGTCTCTGTGGTTGCCATGAGAATAAAGTATCTGGGAGGAGATCCTAAGTACCGGCTCTGGAAACTTGGACTGGTGACTTGGGGTCCAGTGATGATTACACTTGAAAGTGATAAGGAGAGGTAATGGGAAAAAATGGCTGGGTACAATGGTGCACGCCTGTCATCCCAGCACATGACAGGTAGAGGCAGGGGGATTGCTACAACTTTAAGGTCAGCCGGGTCAACAAAGCAAGTTCCAGGCCAGACAGGGATACATCATGAGACCCAGTCTCAAAAGCAACTGATGGACCCAGACTCATGGCCGATGTGTCAGCATGGTTCGGCTGTGAGCTTGTAAACATCCAGCTTAATAACTGTGGGTAGCTGAGAGTTGTCTTATCATTTGACTGACAAAGAGGTGTCTTTTAGAGTTCCTAGAGGACCACACATAACTGAAGAATGGAAACAAGAGCAGAGAGATGGCCCAGGGAAAAATTTAGCATCTCAGTTACCACTAGTCCATGAGCCTGTCTCTCTACCCTCCTGAGCTGGGATTTGATTTCCCTGAAGAAGGGCTGGCTGCCGCATCCTCAGCTGGACACCAAGACTTTTCCATTTCTGTTAGCCTGGTGGTGATTCTTAAGAATCTGTCTGGTAATGAGAAGATAAAAGTTCCTTTAGTTACCAGAAAGGTTTTTGGGGCAGTTTTTTAGACATTTTTGATAACCTTTGAAAAAAATTGTGTATGTGTGTGTGTGTGTGTGTGTGTGTGTACAGTGTGAGTGCCCCAGAGGTTGACACAAGATGTCTATCTTTCTTCAATTTATTTTTTGAGACTGATCTGTCATTGGACCTGGAGTTCACCAGTTCAACCAGACTGGCTGGCCACTGAGTTCCAAGGATCTGCCCCCAAAGTGTGATTTTTTTCTAATGTTATTTCTGTCACTTTTCTCGTCATGAGCACATAGACAGGCTCTCTAGCATGTGGACAGCGGAACAGACGCTGAACTATACCACACTCCATTCCCAGTTTCTTGAAAATAAGTATTTTTATTGTAGCAGAAATAAGCATTTATCACTTGAAGATAAACAAACAAAATGAAGATAAAACTCGTGCAGTTTCATTCGTTAGAAATAGGTTTTTACATCTCATCTTTTTTTTTTTTTTTTTTTTTTAAGTTGGAAACATTATAGCCTTCATAATCCCGAGTGAGGCTGAGACTCCTTTTTAAAAGGGAACTTTGCTAGTGTTTTGAGGTTTTAGGGCCACTACAGGCATGCTGAGCTGGATTGCATAAGCAGACCACAGTCATTTAAAAATAACTTCTATTACTTATGAAAGTGTGGCTGTCGGTTTACATGACTCTTAAAGACAGGATTCCACACCATTCGGCTTCATCTTAGACGCTTTAATGCCGTGATATTAATTTTTTATCCAACTTTCTGTGATGTCCCCGAAGAAGGCTCATTATTCTCTTTTATGACTAGTCTCAGGGATTTAAATCATAACCCAGGCTCTGTCTCACAGCTGTGGCCATGTTCACGAGGAAAGGAAAGACGAGGCATGTGCCCCACCTGCACCCCCAATGTGCCCCAGGAATCCGCCCTGTGCTCTCCTTCAGGGGAGTCAGCACCCTGGCAGTCAAGTCTGGGGCGTTTGGTAGACAGACCCTTGGGACTCACAGCCAAGCCTGTGTGCCTCTTTCTGCCTTCTCAGTTCAAAGCTGAGAACTCTCTCAAGGCTTCTCTTCGCTCCTCTCTCCCAGTGTCTCAGGGGCCCTATTTGACAAGTCAAGCCCCCTCTGGAAATGCCATCTGTTTCCCGTTGTTTGTCGCCAAATATAATTGTGTTGTGACTGTCATCAGGAGTTATCTTTGGTCACATTCTTGTGACCTCTGTTGCATGTTTTCTAAAATTATGCTTATTTATTTTGTGAGTTTACGTATACATATGCATGCACAGCAGAGCAGTTATAATGGAGGTCTGAGGATGGCTATGGGAGTTGGCTTTTCCCTTCTACCATGTGAGTTTTGGGGATGAAACTGGTTGTCGGGCTTGGCAGTGAGTACTCTAACCTGCTGACCCATCTCTCTGGCTCCTTAGCTTGTTTTGATAAATAATTATGCCAAGAGACTGTTACAGGCTTTCTTTGGGCCTCCATCAGCTCCCAAACCATGACACGGAGACTTATTATTAGTTATGAATGCTCAGCCTTAGCTAGGATTGTTTCTTGCTAGCTCTTATAACTTAAATTAACCTGTTTCTCTTCATCTACGTTTTGTCTCGGGCTTTTTACTGGACTTTCCCTCTGTATGTGTTACTCTGTGTCTAGCTGGCTGGCAGCTGCCGGGCTGGCTGGCCTCCGGGCATCTCCTTCTTCTTCTCCCTCATTCTCTCCTCTCGAGCCTAGATTTCTCCAGCCCTACCTATCCCTCTACTGCCTAGCTATTGGCTGTTCAGCCTTTTATTATTAGACCAATCAGGTGCCTTAGGCAGGCAAGGTAAAACAGCAACACATCTTTACATAAGTAAACAAATGCAGCAGAAACAAATGTAACACATCTTTGCCTAGTTAAACAAATGCAACATACCTTTATGTAGTTAAAGTAATATTTCACAACAAGACAGTATTTGGAACAATAATTAAATGCTTGCAATTGTTTAGTCTTCAGAGTTGTTATTATTAATACTTCAAAGTCGTTGTTATTATTACTTTGGGGTTTGCTACATGGCCCAAGCTGGCCTTGAGTTGGCATGCTTCATGCCGCTGCCTCTTGAGTCTTGGGATTCCAAGTGTGCGATACAGTGCTTGGCTTTTGGATTAACTTTCTTTGCTTTTGAGACAGGGTCTGTATCCCAGGCTGACCTCACATTCACTGTGTAAGCTAAGGGTGACCTTGAACTGCTCATTCTCCTACCTCTACCGGTTGAGTTCTGGGATTATAGGTGCACACCATCATGTTTGGGTGTGTGGGGTGCTGAGGCTTGAACTCTGGGCTTCATGCATGCGAGGCAAACAACATTAACTGAGCCACCTCTCCAGCCACCTAGGTTCAACTCCTGGCCCTATCCTGTATTAGCTGTGTGTCCTTTGACAATTCTATATCCTGTTTATGAGTCTTTGCTTTGTCTTTTCAAAGTGGAAAGTTATGGTCCTCGTTTCACACAGCCATTATAAAGAGCCGTATACTCTACTTGGAGCAATGCCCATGCATATGGCAGATAGTAAATGCTGTAAATGTGGGTGCGATTGTTAGTATTTGCATGTATCCCTGCAGGCCAGAAGAGGGCACCAGATCTCATTACAGATGGTTGTGAGCCACCATGTGGTTGCTGGGAATTGAACTCAGGACCTCTGGAAGAGCAGCCAGTACTCTTAACCTCTGAGCCATCTCTCCAGCCCGCTATTGTTATTATTATTCCTTCCCCCTCTTTCTTTTCTTTTTTTTCTGGAGCTGAGGACAGAACCCCAGGCTCTACCACTGAGCTAAATCCCCAACCCCCCTTGCCCCCTCTTTAAACACAGTCCTGGCATAAAACAGTGGTCACCGTTAGGGAATTCATTTGGAATTCAGTTTTGTCTTGTTAAAATGAAATGGCGCTTTGTCTCTGCTTGGGCCTTGGGAGGCCTAGGATGAGGGCAGGGCTAGTGGAGAGCCTCGCTGTGTCACGGGGCCGAAACCACCCGTGCCTTCCTGGCCCTTGTGAACTAATGAACAGCGGTTCCTTTTGTGAGTCTGAATGAACTCCGCAGAGCAGCGTGGTAACCGCAGGGCTGTTCCTGACGGATCTCAGCTGAGGAGAAACAGATCAATTATTAACAGTGTATTTGGTAGGTAAAATCTTTAACACAGCGCGACCCACGAGAGAGATAATGCCAGGAGGGTTTGGAGAATAAACACCAGAGAATAAAGGATGGAAAGGGTTTGGAACTGCGTAATGATTTTTATCCTTTGCATATTTTAGTGTGTTTAATATTTAATATGCCCAGCTAGCTGTTAGCCTCAAACTTATTCTTCAGTTTTCCCTCTAACATTTTCTTCTAAAACATTGCTAGTGTATATCAAAGCTAGAGGATTTTGATTATATTTAGTATACAGAGTCTTCCTTTCTTTATAGTCTTGGGGATTGAGCCCAGGGCATCTTGTATGCTAGGGAAGAACTCTGCCCCCGAGTTACACTCTCAGCTCCAATGTGCAGATTTCGTGTGTGTGTGTGTGTGTGTGTGTGTGTGTGTGTGTGTGTGTGTGTGTTGTGTGTGTGTGAGAGAGAGGGGGGCAGGGAGAGGGAGAGAGGGGTGTTTCGAGACAAGATTTCTCTGTGTAGTCTTGGCTGTTCTGGAACTCACTCTGTAGACCAGGCTGACCTTGAACTCAGAGATCTGCCTGCCTCTGCCTTCTAAGTGCTGGGATTAAAGGCGTGCACTGCCACCAACCCAGCCCCAGTCAGTATGTAGATTCTAACATGAACTTTTACATTACTTCCTTTCTCACAGAACCATATATATGTTTTCTGTTTGATTAGTTGGATTTTGGTTTTCTGATGATCTGTGTGAGAGAACCTGCCTTCTGTTCTCAGCCTGAAGAAGTTGATAGTGATGTCCATATGCATGAAACAATGTTTTTAAAGAGTTATGGATTGTGAATTACTTTTATTGGGAGAACTCTTTCAGTAGATGAGGAGGCTCAGTGATAGAATACATGCTTGATGATGTGTCAGGCCCTGTTTCAATCCCTAGTACCTGAAAAGAATGACTCAGGTTGGAGTTAGGAGAGAAGTATAGAGAAAGAAATCCTTGGGAAAACAATATAACATTCTTAAATAGTCCCTCTGATGTGTCAGTGTTTTTAGTTTCACTTTGCAGGCCGTGCAGGCTCAGCTCTTACTGTTTCCAGTAAGTGGTAACATTTATGGAACACAGAAGGAACGGAGGGAGGTCAGAGTTTTAAAGAGAACTCTTGTGAGCTGAAGGCCGAAGAAGATAGCCGTGAATGTTGCCTTTCCTTTCTCTGGCCGCATTGCTGGATACTCCTGGATTTGAAGTGCACAGCTTTCCTCTTTCTATCTTGCCCAGAACCAACAAGGCTAGTTCTTTTGGAGTTCTGCCAGCAGCTCCGGAGAGCCTGAATAGGTCACAGGGCACAGTCCTGATGATGATTCAAAGAGAAGGTGTGGTCACTTTGTCCCGCGTGTACTAAGGAAACCTTCCCGGAGAAGCATCGCTCTTTGAGCGGGTAGATTTGGCTTTTGCTGTTTGCCTGCGTGTTTACCAGGCTTGCGGAGCGGCAGAGTTATTAATGAACTAAGTTTTACCCCTTTCTACTTCCAGTTCACCTTAACTGAGATGGACGTGATCTAATCTCCACTGCGTCAAAGAATGGCCTCTAGCTCCGCGCTTCCTACGGAAGACGGACAGGTTTCCCTGGGCATTGATGATCTTCACTTTTCGCTGCAAGGTAAAGTCAGAGTTGGAAGGAAGTGGGAGACTTAACTCTCCTCTAATTCTGGACCCTGTTGGTTTCTCTGCTTCCCGTGGTTTTGAAAACCTACCTCTATTTTCTAACTGGAGAAGCCCACAATGCAGTATTAGACTGTCTATTCAGCTTAGTGCTCTGCTCTCAAGAAATCCTTGAAGAATCTGGTTATCTTTTTTTTTTTTTATGTATATGCATATTTTATTTGCAGTCTAAATTTAAAAGCTAACCATGGTTTGCTTGGCATTATTTCCACTTTTTTGTATTTTTTTTTTTTAACACAGAAGCTTTGACACGTGCATCTGTATTTTGTCCTAATAGGTGGGAACAGAATTGATATTATGGGTGGGCGGGATTTCAGCGACGGGAATCCCATGTGTACATCCACAGTTAAGTTTTTTCAAAAGTGCTTCTTGTTGCGCTTAGCCATATTTCTGTTGCCCTGTTGAAAATTCATTAGCTAGTGAACTTTCTAACTTTGTTGTTAAATCTTGGTGTGTTGTAGCTAGCTAGTACAGAAGTGAAGTTATGGCAAATATTTGAAAACATTTATAAAAGTCTTTTTAAAATAATCTTAATTATGGGCAATATAATTCAACAGTTAAGACATTCCATAAGAGCTATAGGTTTTGAGTCATTTTTTTTTTTTTGGGTGAAGATTCTAAAATGACTTTCTGATATTTCCTTTCAAATTCGTTTCATTTTTCTTTGAGACAAGATCTTGTTATGTAGCCCATAATGCCTCAGACTCTTTTCTCTTTCAGCCTTTTCCTCTTGAGTCCTGGGAGACATGTGGTATCATGCGTGGCTCAAATATTTTCTCTTTGAATATGATTTCAATAATTAGCTTCTTGTCTTTGGGGTTCAGTTGTAAATTCACATCTATTGGAATAGACCATATCTCTATGCAACAGGATTTTAAAAATAGATATTGTATGCTGGCACACATCACTAAAGCTGGCACCTAGGAGGCAGAGGCTGGAAGGTTATGGGTTAGCATGGACTACCTAGCCAGACCCTGTTCCAAATAAAACCCAAGACAAAAAAATAATGATTTTAATTTGTAAAGAGTAAGAAATCCTTATTTGTTAGGAGGTAGTCTTTGAGATAAAAATTAAAAATCTTTCATTTTGTACTTTCGGATAATATAATCACAAGTAGTTGAAATCAAATTTTGATTTAAATGAAAAAGATCAGTGTTCTTGTTGATGCTCTGGCTGCAAAGAGTAATCTGCCCTGATACACACACACACACACACACACACACACACACACACACACACACACACATTTATAATTTATATAATTTTTTGAGTAAATTTTTTATACAACATAGCAATAGTAGAGACTTCACACTATATAAGAAAAAAAAAAGGTAAACCAGACATGTGTTTACAGGTTCAGCGGCTTCCTGTCATATGTACATGAGTCGTGGTGAGGCCCCTAGGTCCTCTCTGCTCTGGATCCCTTTTCCTACCCTCATCTCCCACCACGTCCCTACGTGTTCCCTGTAACTCCCTCCATGACTCCGACTCCGTAAGGAGCTGTGGTCTTTCCTTCCTGTGCGCTCTGTGTGGGCTGCTCCCTCTAGGCTGGGAGAAGTTCAGCTTATCCATCCCAAGGCCAACTGGCCTCACAGCCTTCCCCATGAGCTGCCCCGTTAGGCGGAGATTTGTCCTTCCTCCTCTTCCATTCCCCGTTATCTCTTGGAGGCCTTGCAGATTCGTGATTATTATACTTAATGACATTTCCTTGCCACGGAATGAGCTTCCTGTGGTTTATGTAGAGGCTCCAGCGTACAGTGCATTTTATACGATGCCACCTGATCCTCACACTCTCATCTGTAAGGTAGATTTTTGCAGCTCTGATGAACAGAGATGCTGTGGTTCGGAATGATCTCACCAGAGTCCCGCAGCTGGTGAGCAGCTGAGCTGTGACTTGCAGCTGGCTTTTGCGCTGCACCCTCTGGAATGCCAAAGAACACACTGGGAGAGGGGATTCCGCTCACAGCTTTTCTCTGGCTGCTTCTATGTTGGAGACTTACTCCCTTCCATCCACAGCAGACTTGACACTAGAAGGTGGATAAGGAGATGTCAGGTTCCTAGGTTGCTTAAAATAACTTAACAAATTGCTCAGAAATGTGTGGTTTTGTATATATAATGTGCTTTGAATTATACAGTTTACTTTTCAATAGGAGACGAGCCTGGGCTATTTAGCAAGGGGAAGCGATGCCCATGTTCTCTGGATCATCCACTTACGTGACGTATGAGGAGGGCTTGTGGTGTCGATGCTTTGCTTCATGGGTAGGAGAAGTGGAACGGCATCAGAGCATCATCACCTTGACAGACACCGGGCAGGATCAGTTCATATTAGCCAGGGACACTCGAGATACATGCACAGTGCCTAGACGTTCCTGTCTGTGCAGGACATAAGCAGCGCATGGAATGAATGTATTTCCCAAGCCTAGGCTCCGTGTTGTTTGCAGGTTTGGGATGGTCCTTCTGGTCCAAACTGACGAAAGGAAGAAGGGACAGCAGGGCAGGGAAGGAAGGAATTTTTATATACCTGTGAAGGCAACTCTGTATCATAGTAGGGTTACTACCTGTTTGGGCAAAAAAAAAAAATTATAAATATATAATTATTATTCCATAAAGTACCACTTAGCTGAAGGCTATTGGTAAATTTTTTTTATTTATTTTTTGAGACAGGGCTTCTCTGTGTAACAGTCCTAGCTGTCCGGGAACTTGATTTGTAGACCAGACTAGCCTCGAACTCACAGAGATCCGCCTGGCTCTGCCTCCCGAGTGCTGGCGTTAAAGTCTTAAAAAGCATTGAGGGGCCAGCAGGAGGGCTCAGTGGCTAAAGGCGATTGCAGAGCAAGCTTGGTGACCTGAGTTTGATCCCTGGCTTCCAGGTTGAACTGGGAGGAGAGAACTGACTCCTTCAAGTTGTCCTTGGACCTCCATGGGCATGCCATGGCCCATGTATACAATAATAATATTTTTATCTAGTAATAATATTTATTTATTTATTTTTTTAGAAAATGAGTTTGGTTTCATTTCTGATGTAAAACAGCCTTGTATTTTACTAGATTTTCACGTGCCCTCTGGAACATGAGGGCTCGGGGTGCTGTTCCCAAAAAGGTGTGCGTTTCTTTGCTCTTCATTCAGAACCTGTCTCAGAGGCCCACAGAGGCAGGGTAATCAGTAGAATGGCCTGCTTAGGCCACAGCGTCTATTTTATTGGAACACGGACAAACCCTCATTGAAGGTGAGGAAATTTTGGTCATGCCCTGATGCAGAATAGTGCGCTTAAGAAAAATTTAAATATTGCCGGGCGGTGGTGGCGCACGCCTTTGATCCCAGCACTTGGGAGGCAGAGCCAGGCGGATCTCTGTGAGTTCGAGGCCAGCCTGGGCTACAGAGTGAGTTCCTGGACGGGCACCGAAACTACACAGAGAAACCATGTCTTGAAAAACAAAACCAAACTAAAACAAAACAAAAAAAAAAAAAAAGAAAGAAAAATTTAACTATCTATACAGAAATGTGGTGACTCATAGAACAGGGCAGTAAGCAGTGACTGCCTCCCTCCCTCCCTCCCTCCCTTTCTCTCACCCTTTCTTTATTCACTCATCCTTTCCCCTCCCTCCCTCTATCTTCCCCTCCCCCTTTCCTCTCTTTCCCTTCTTCTTCTTTTCTTCCCCGCCTCCTTCCTTTTCCCTTCCCAGGCTGGCTCCGTACTCACTGTGTAGAACAGGCTACTTTCAAATTTGTGGGCTATCCTTCCGACTTTGGTTTGGGAATGCTGGGACTACAGGAGTTTGGCTCGAGTTTTGAAGCAATTTTGAGAGGTTTTTGGTTTTTTTTTTTTTTTTTTTTTTTTTTTTTTGACAAGGTCTTCTTATGCAGGCCTGGCTGGCCTAGAACTTGCTGTGTAGAACAGGGCCTGGAATTCACCACGATCCACTTGTCTCTGCCTTCTGGTGCTGGCTGGCGTTAAAGGTGTGTGCTATCACGCTTAGCGTGAGACACAGTTGGCCTTTTCTGTCTTGCATGGAGAAGCACAGTGTTCAGATGTCCAGGGAAAGGATGGAATAGTGTACATGGACATGAGTGCATGACTTCACAGTGTGAGGGATGTTGGCTGCCCAGGCTGGCTCAGTCATGAGAATTCTTTTGTTTAAGGTACTAGGTTGATCCCAAGCCCTTGCTCATGCAAAACACTTGCTCTACCACGCACTACCTGCCCAGACTCTCTTGAGAAATTCCAAAGGAATTTGGAGGCAGGATTGAACTGTTCCGAACGTTTCCCTTGTTCATTTCTGAGATAAATTGTTTCACATTAAAATAGCAGATATAACACACCAGCCCTGAAAGGACACTGTGTAATCATTTTGTTTTCACAGATAGGGTAGGCCAATGCTTTAGAATGTTCTTAATTAGCCAGAGATCTAGGAAGAGACCATGTTCTAGGACTTCATCCACCACGAGAGGAATTAACGTTCATGTGGCCTGGCCTGGTACTGCTGCGTAGATAGTGGTTACTGTGGACCTGTGTGAACACACGTTCAGCCCAGTTACCTTGCCATCTCAGACAATGTTTGTATGTTTTATTTAGCACTGTTATCATCTAGATGGCATGTTATAAAAGATTAAAAACCTCTTCTCCAAGTAGCTCTAGGGCTAGGTAGTGGAATCTGATCTTTCGACTAGTTTATTACTCCATTGAAATGGGTTCATTATTTACTGAGTATTCTTCTGGAGGAAGGCCTTCTGTGTCTGTCTGTCTTTTGCTTTTCTTTCTTTCTCTCTCTTTCTCTCTTCTCTCTCTCTCTCTTTCTTTCTTTCTTTCTCTCCTTCCTTCCTTCCTTCCTTCCTTCCTTCCTTCCTTCCTTCCTTCCTTCCTTCCTTCCTTCCTTCCTTCCTTCCTTCCTTCCTTCCTTCCTTCCTTCCTTCCTTCCTTCCTGAAACAGGGTTTCTCTGTGTAGCCCTGGCTGTGCTAGAACTCACTCTATGGACCAGGCTGGCCTTGAACTTACAGAGATCCACCTACCTCTACCTCCCAAGTGCTGGGATTAAAGGCACGTGCCACCACTTCCTGGCTGCTTTCCATGTATTTCTTACTTTTAGTAATGTTAAAATTTATCCAAGTTAAAATTGCATAATTATGGTTAGGTGGGAATAAATGTTGAAACTGAATAGGCACATCAAGAGTTCAAGACCAGCCTGGGCCTCATAGCAAGACTACCTAAAAAACAAAAACATAAAATGGTTTCTTTTTCACACCAGAGGAAAAATTATTAATTTGTGTTTAGTGGGGGGGGGGGGGTTGCAAAGTATGGTAATGAGATGGAATGTTTATTTTTTAAAATCACGTATATTTATTCATTTATTTATTTATTTCATGTATGTGTGCACATGCATGCATGCCTGGCCCACATGAAAGCCAGAGGCCAACCTTAGGAAGTTGGTTCTCTCTTTCTACCTTGTGGGTCCTGGGGATCAAACTCAGGTTGTCGGGGTCAGCGGCCAGCGCCTTTCTCCACTGAACTATTTTCCAGCCCTGGTATTTAATTTTTATTTAATAGCTGTCAAGTGCCAGCCATGTGCAGAGGCTAGGCATTGAGGACATAGACGGAAATGGGCTGAGCACTTTTATAAATCACGGCATCTGGTGTACTTCTGCCTTTGGCAGAAGTGACGGCCCACAGAGGTAATCATCCCTATGATACGTGTTTAACTGTCCAGAGTCACCATCTTAATTTTGGTGTCTATCATATAAATTAAAAGTCGGACCAGAAATGTCTGAGTTATCTTTTGATGTTTCAATAAGGGATAAAAATCTAGTTTATACAATATATTGATTGCAGACTGAGTTATATATTCCTCTCATCATTAAAAGAAAAATCAGATTGGGTCTGGGATGCAGTTTATTTGGGAGGGGACCTGCAGGAATGAAGCCCTGGGAGGGAGCCTTAGTACCATGTAAGCTGAGTGTGGTGGTACATACCTGTAGCACGTGGGAGGTGGAGGCAGAAATTCGAGATCATTCTTGGCTTTGGATGTCACTTGCTTCAGTATTCTTTCTGAGTCTTGCAAGTGTTTGATAGACACCTTGCATAGGATATTCTCATATTGTCATTACAGTGAAGTTCCAGAATTTTTAAAGCCTCCAGGAAACAATGGTATAATAATAATAATAATAATAATAATAATAATAATAATAATAATAAAAATAATAATAAAAAACCTGCTGGTCATTCCAGTATAGAAAAACCAAGGCTTAGGTAAGGGTGCTCATCACCAAGCTGATGACCTGATTCTGTTCCCTAGGAGAAGGAGAGAACCCACTCCCACAAATTGTCCTCTGACCTTCAGGGGTGCACTGTGTCATGTGTACATGCACACACACAAATAAATAAGTGTAATTAAAAAAAAAAACTCACCCAGATAAAAACGAAGGTCTGTGAAGCCCCCAGGAGCAGAGTAGTTCTTGAGTATGGTGCCAGGTAGGATGAAAACATGGGTGACTGGTGACCTGAGACTGTGATGAACGTCGTTTTCCTGGGAGAAAATTTGCTCTACCTCAGGGCTGAGAGAATGAATTTTCCATGTCAGAGAAAGAGGGACAGGATTGGGGAAAGGCTTCTGGGGAGAATTCTGTTACTTTGTAAGAGAGTGCTCGGTGGGAGTATTGGTGGGCATGAAGAGCAAAGAGTAACGGGAGGTAGATGTTCTCAAGCAATAATTTAACTTTGCTGACTGGTTCATATTGCTCGGTTATGCTGTATAAAGCAGGTAATCTCGTGGGTCTGCTTTTGCGGCTTGGATTATTATTCTATCCAGGGACAACAATTAAGTTATAGTTCCTTACAGACTATTAGTGTTGTGCTGTAACAGCAGAAAGGCTTCCAGAAAGTTCCATAATATCTTTTTTTTTAATGTTTCCTTGGAATGTTGTTTGCTTTGGCATCACCAAGTTTTATGATCTTAAAAATATTCTGAATAAGTGAAAAATAAAAATAAGAACGCTGGCAATGTTTGCATAATAGTGTTTTTAAGAAAAATACCCCACCCACCCCCAGATTGCATGCCTAGTTTTGGCTTCTGGGAACTTTGGTTCTGCTTTCTCAAGGAGTGTGGAGATAAGCTTGTATTATTCTGGGTCAGCTACACTTTGAAAACTAGGGCAAGATAAATCCAGGGTCATTTAGAATCTGTGAAAGTGGGCTAACAAAGATCTCATTCATTGCTTATAGAAATAAAAATCCTTTTTAATTAGCCCCACGGGAGATGCAACGTTTTTCTGAGTGTGCTTGTGTGTGTGTGTGTGTGTGTGTGTTTGTGTGTGTGTGTGTGTGTGTGTCCAGGCTGTAAATATATTCAGAGCTTGAAGCAGGGAGTAAGAAAAAAATAAAACTCAAGCTGTCATCATGGAAATGGGAAATTAAGAGCGAATACAGTATATTAATTTGTATGTGTTTGATGGGTTGAGTGTGTGATTTAATGGTCTGAAATGCAGAGAGTTTTAAAAAGCATGTCTCTGTGGCGCTTTTCCTCATCTGCTTTTACCGTTGGTGACTGCAATTTCTCTGAATGACTCTGTTTTTCTAAATCATTCAGGAGAATTTTAGTAAAAGTAAACCACGTGTGCTTACCTTGTGCACGAGAGCTGAGGTTTCCAGCGTGTGTGCACACATGCTTGTGAATGGTGTGTGTACCTCTTAGTGTGTGTGTGCCTGTAGGCAGGAGACTGATGTTGGGTCTCTTTCTTTGATCATTCTCCACCTTTTTTTTTTTCTTTAGTTAGAAGTACTTGAATTATTTTAAATAATTTTTTACATTTATTTATTGTGTGTGTATGTACTCATATCACATTATGCACATGGAGGATCACAGGCCAAGTTGGGGGAGCTGGGTCCTGGGTGTCAAATGTCCTCAGGCTCAGTGCTATCAAATTCTTCAGGCAAGTAGCCTTATCCATCGAGCCGTCTCCCTGCCCCTCACCTGGTGCGTTTACGGTCATTTGAATGTGGTAGAAAAAAGAATTTGTGAATCATCAGACAAACGGACTGGTTGGAAGTTCTCTACGGAGGATGTCGATGAACAGTCTCTTCTGGATTTGAACCTGAAGGAGGCTGTGGAAGGAATCCTACTGGACACCTCGCTGGTCAGCCTTTACAATGCAGGGGATTGTTGGCCGGATCCTGGTGCTGCTGTATTACAAGGTGTAGGGTGCCCGGCTCAAATGCAGAGCGCGAACATCCCTTTCCACGTTTGAGAAGTGTTTCATGTCTTTCTAAAACACTGGATGCTAGCCTTTCCTTCAGCTGAGTGGGATTTTTTTTTTTTAACTTTACTTATTTTTATTTTATGTGTTTCAGTCAGTCGTTTGGCTTCATGTATGTCTTTACAAACTAAGTGTGTGCCTCGTGTCTGCAGAGGCCAGAAGAGGGGTGATGGATCCCCTGGAACCAGAGTTGCAGATGGGTGTGTGCTACCATGTAGGTGCTGGGAATCGAACTGGGGTCCTCTGAAAGACAAGCCCGTGCTTTTAACCACCGAGTTCTCTCTCCAGCCCCTTGAGTAGCAATCAGTTTTTCTGTTTGTATGTTTTATTGGTAGAACTTCTGGGGTGTATGGGGCGGGGTTGGTGTCTTCAAACCAAGCCACTTCCCAAGTAGGGGTGAATTCAAATTCTACACTGAGACAAACAACTCTGGTAAGCTTTGAACAGCTCCCGGAGCCCACAGTGTTTGTATGTAAGCTAGACGAGATAACAGGCAGGAACAGTGTGAGCACATGGTAAATGCCAAGCCAATTAACTGGCTGGATTTAGCCATAGTGCTTGATGTCTTAGAGTTTCTCTTGCTGTGATAAAACACCATGACCAAAACCAACTTGGGAGGGAAGGGTTTATTTGTCTTACACTTCCACATCGTAGTCCATCATTAAAGAAAGGCAGGACAGGAACTCTAACAGGGCAGGAACCTGGAGGCAGGAGCTGAGGCAGAGGCCATGGAGGGACGCTGCTTACTGGCTTGCTCTCATGGCTGGCTCATCCTGCTTTCTTATAGAACCCAGGACCAGCAGCCCGGGGATGGCCCCACCCACCATGGGCTCTCCCCCCCCCCCCAATCACTAATTAAGAAAATGCCCCACAGCCAGATCTTAGGGAGTCATTTTCTCAATTCAGGCTCCCTCCTTTCAGATGACTCTAGCTTGTGCCAAGTTGACATAAAACATAAAACTAGCCAGCACAGTGACATCTTTGTCTCAGAGTAGACTCTTCAAGAGGGACAGTTTGGGACTGATGAGGTAACACAGGGATGGCTCACTGGGTTAAGGGGCTCATTGCCAGACCTGAAGAACTGAGTTTGGTCCCCAAGATCCACGTGGTGGGAGGAGAGAACCAACTCTTCAAGTTGTGCTCTAACCTCCATGCACACACGCACGCACGCACGCACGGACGCACGCATGCACGCACATGCACACTCACAATTTAATAAAAATAATGAAACAAACCAAATCAAAACAACAACAACAACAAAGAAATAAAAACAAACCAAATCCCAAAAGGCATCAGTGCGGAGTTGATACAAGCTGTCCACTTTGAGGTAGGAAGTTTGGGGGAGCTCTGAGATGGAGGCACATAGACAAGGTGAATTCATATAAAAAAAGGAAACCTCACGTAATGGGTAAAGGTTGGTCTGAGCGGATCTTGGAAAGCCAGGCAAGGCAGAGATGCTTCAGGATGAGATTCGACAGTTCTGAGGTAAGGCGTGTGTGTGGATGGAAACCGCACTGGGCCTTTTTTCCTTTTCTCTCTTTAATTTTTGAGATAGGTTCTCACTCTATTGCCCAGAGTAGCCTCAACCTCCCTAGTGCTGGGATTATATGCACCCACTACCGTGGCAGGGCTGGAAGCCCTTAGGGGAGTAACATGATCTGATTTGTATTTTGCAAAAGGTCACTTCAACGCTGCAGGGGGAGGGACCTGGGGGGATGAGGGAAGGAAGAGAGCCAGTCAGGATGCTTCTGGGGCACTTTAGGGGAGGTGTCATGGTGGTCTGGATCAGGGGATGTGTAGGGTGAATGAAAAAGAAATTATGGTGGAGTTGGTTTTCTGCTTCTATCTTGTGGGACCAGGGATCAAATACAAGCTGTCAGCCTTGGCCACGAGTGCCTTTACTCACAAAGTCATCTAACTGGTCCCCACTTTATTTTTTTCTAAGTAAAGGTTAATTTACCCTTAAGGTTTGACTTATTTATTTATTTATTTATTCATAATTCAGTATTTTTTATTTTTATTTTTTTATTTTTTTGATTTTTTCGAGACAGGGTTTCTCTGTGTAGCTTTGCGCCTTTCCTGGAACTCGCTTTGGAGACCAGGCTGGCCTCGAACTCACAGAGATCCGCCTGCCTCTGCCTCCCGAGTGCTGGGATTAAAGGCGTGCGCCACCACCGCCCGGCAGCATTTTCAAATTAATTAATAATCAATTTGTAGACAAAGTCTTCTATGTATCCTGACCTGCCTGGTATTCACTATAGCCCAGGGCGGCTTCACACTTAGGACAATCTTGTTCTTCAGTGGAGTGCTAAGGGTACAGGCGTGAGCCACTATGCCTAACTCACAACAAATAGTTTTGTGCATGCATTGTATGTCGGGCGCTCTGCTGAACGTGTGGGGTCATCCAGGGCACATGCTTTTCTGAAATATCTTTGATTACAGGGATCCCCACAAGTGTGTAGACAGAATCGGTGTAAAGTGATATGTACTGAGAGGGGTGGAGATGTACTGTGGAAGAGTAAAGTTGGGGGGTACCTCGCCCTGACTGAGAGTTAGGGAAGGGTCCCCAGAGGAAAGGATACCTAAGCTGGAAACACTTAGGACGTGAGCAGGGTGAGGACGAAAGGGGTGGATCGGGCAAGGGGAACCGCATAGGACAGAGCAGGGGGAAGGCAGAACGTGGCGTCATGGAAATGGGTGGCCAGTGGGCTGAGGATCAGAATGTGAAGGAGTTGTGGAGGAATGATGCTCTCGCTGGCTTGGAACACATAGAGGTGTGGGACTTCTTCTAAGTCTAAAGGGAGCAATTGATACAAGCATTTACAGAACTAGTTTTGTAACCACCCCACCCCCAGGCTACATTGTGGGGTGTCTTCATGGGAACCAGTGTGGAGGCAGAGAGAAAAACCGCCTGAAGAATGCTGTGATGATTCAGCTGAGAAATAGTGGTGGCCGGATCCAGAGGTGGCAGTTCTAATGGAGAGGAAGGGGTATTGGAGAGATTCCTAACAGGCACCAGGGCCTTTTCATTGACCGAGGAGGAAGGCGTGAGGGAGGAGGACAAGGCCAAAGACTTTCAGGTTTATTCTTGGGCCCTTCAGTGGATGGTGGGATGGTTCACTGGTGACGGTACAGGGGACGAAGGGAGTTGGTTAGAGATGACTCAGTCTTGGAAAGGTTGAGTTGGAGGTGTCTGGAATAGCGAGCTAGAACTACCCAGATAGCAATCAGCTAGACAAGCAGGAGGCTCAGAGAGACAGCCGCTTAACCGAGGGTATGGACTTGAGGGCCATTAGTCTAGAAAGGCAGCGTCTACCATTGGAGTAGACGGGACTATTGAGAAAAAAAAGAAGGGTCCAGGTGGACTCTGACCGAGATAGGAAGAGGTAAGATAGGCCTAGAGTGAGTCAGAGAAGGATGAGAGATGGCCAACACCCAGGTGAATGTGGATCTGAGGGTCACAATGGAAAAGAGTTGTCCAAGAGGGGGGAGAGTGGGAAATCAGGGCTGGATGCTGTCAGATTTCTAGGGAGTACCAGGCAGGATCCTTTGGATTCAGCAGTGGGGATACTACAGATGGCCTATTGATCATTAAATGGAAGGGTGGCTCACCAACTCAGAGCAGACAAGTGAGTATAGTAAGGAAGCTAAGGCAAGATGACACATTAAAGAAGTTTGGGATTGACGCTGTGGGATGTAGCTCGGTCGGTAGAATGCTTGTCTACAGTAGAATGTGTGAAGCCCCAGGTTCCCCTACCAGCACTGAGAAACTGGGTGTGGCATACACATAGAATCCTAGCATTTAGAAGGTAAAATCAGGGGGATCAGAAATTCCTCAGTCACATAGCAAGTTCAAGGCTAGCCTGGGATACGTGAGACCCTGTCTCAAAAAAAGTAGAAAAAATAACTTTGGGCTTGTAAGGGAGAGAGGGAGATGGTTGCAGGAATGGCCATGGGTTTGACATTTCAGCTGGTTCTGAATTACAAAGACATGAACATGGATATATATATATATATATATATATATATATATATATATATATATATATCTCCACATATATAAATTGTATATACAAATCAGACACATCTGGATTTAAAGTTCTCTGCTAAGAGATGTGAAATCTGGGCTAGGCTGTCAGAGGCACAGAGAGACTTTTAATGAAAATGCTTCAGTGGATGAGTGAATAAAAGATCTTCATCTTCTGAGGGCCTCAGTTCTCATTGCTATCTCCTCCCCAAACGTGCAGGCTTTCGGAGAATGCTGTCATGATTCTCTGCTTGAGTTCTTCCCTGGACTGACGGGTTCTATGACAAGCGTTCATAGTGGGATCTCCAGGTGTGCATTAGGATCTCCACGTAGGATGACAGATTCATATGGATATACATTATATCAATAACCCTGCGGATTATTGCCACAGTTTTATTTTTTCAGTTCTTCCTGTCCTTTTCTGTTGTCTCAATAATGAATCATAGGTGTAAAATTGTCCAAATAGGTTTAGAGCGATATTCCCCAAAGTGAGGTGTATGAACCCCTGTATCAGAATTCCTGAGAGCCAGAACCTAGAAACTTACACTTGAACCCTGAGAAATGGAGTGAGAATCCCTGTCTCTAACTGTAGGCAGCTCGGGGCAGCCTGGGTCCTTGGACCTCTGAGAATGTCTACTTAAGTCATACTCTAACTGGGCCCCAGGGAAAGTTCAGGCTCACACGCCTTGGCTTTCTCAAGAGCTGGTTCCAGTTTTATTTGATAAGCTATAGATAAGAGTCAGTAGTGAAGTATATCAAAAAGCAGAGTACTTTTCTGGCTTATTCATTCCATTGATATTTATTGAGCAGCTCGGGTTTGCCAGACTCTTGTATCTGTGTTGTGGGCTCTAGTGCTTACTCAGATAGCCAGGGGCTATATTCCAGTGAGGGCGGAAAAGGGCTTAGTGTAAAATCTCAGGTGTGTACACAAGGGTGTGGCTCACTTGTGTGTCAGCACGAACTTGCTAGTGTCACATACAAAGGCCCAAAGTATCACTCACGGGCTGTCTAATTTCCTGTCAAACTCAGTCCTCAAACCTCTGTGTCTGCTCTGGAAAAAGAGCAGCATGGCCCCTCTGCCTTTTCCCCTGCCACTTAATTGCTCCTGCCACTTAATTGCTCCTTTAACACATTCCTATTTGAATTCCCACAGCACGAAAAGCACTGTGTGATCCAGGGGAAATGGGAGCGGAAGTCACGGGGCTGCAGCGATGGCTCAGTGGTTAAGAGCACTGGCTACTCTTCCAGAGGACCTGGGTTTGATTCCCAGAAGCTACATGTCGCCTCACAGTTGTCTGTAACTCCAGTTCTAGGGCCTCTGATGCCCACTTCTGGCTTCTGGGGGGCATTAGGCATGCACTTGATGCCCAGAGATATACAGGCTGGCAAAATATCAGCCTACAAAAACAAACAAAAAACCAAACAGGAAGGAAAATCAGAGGGGGCTAATGAGGGGGTGCAAGTACCTAAACAGATAACCCCAGGTCTTAAAACTTTATTGAGATCTAATCTGACATAAAATTCATGGACGCCGAAGGAGCACTTACCTAGCATGTCCAAGACCCTTGGTTAGCTGCCCAGCATTGCAAAAAAGTTAAAAATAACTAAGTCTGGTGGCGAATGCCTTTAACCCCAGCACTGGGGAGACAGAGGCAGGCAGGTCCTTGAGTGAGTTCAAGGCCAGCCTGGTTTATATAGGGAGTTCCAGGCCAGTCAGAGCTATACAGTGAGACCCTGGCCTCACTGCCCCAAAACAAAAGCAAATAAATAAATAAAAAGTTAAAAATAAAAATTTACATATCACCTAAGTCACCTGTTTGAAATGTTGATATCCATAGAATCGTGCAGACTACTACCACATCTGATTTTAGATCTTGTTGCAGTCACCTGGAAAAAGAACCATTCATTTAGGTACCTCACCTCCATTTCCATTATTGTACCCCTCACAGACTTCCCTATTTGGGCGTGTCATATAAATGGAATTGGGGATTTAGCTCAGTCATTAGGAAGATTTACTGTACTGACCTGGTTTAAAGTCAGGAAACTACAATGCACTGGTCTTATGTGACCTGCTGCCTGGCTTTATAAATAAAGTTTTATTTGATTGCAGACACAGAAAGACACATCTTTTTCCAAGTTGCCTGTAGCTGCTTTCATGTTAAAACAACACCATAGATAGTTATCAGAGGCTTTGTAGTATATGGATCTCCTGGCTAGAGTGAAGAACAGCATGGAAGGAATGCTGAGCAGACCTGGCTGGCCATCGAGGCATCCTGCCAGAGCTTATGGGAAACGGAGCAGGGGAGCTGGAGAGGTTGAGAGTGAGTGTAGAGAAAGAGATAGGTACCAGATCTGGAAGGAGGCGAATATGCTGGACAGGAGGAGGCTGGTGGAAGATGAGGGCGTCATATCCTGAGATCCTGTGGAAACAGTCTGATGTAGTCCTGCATGCTGGACTCCACAGGCAAGGGCTGCTTTCCCACAGGGATGAATTATACTCTGGTGGTGGGGGCTGGGGTGGAGCTCTCGAAAGCTTCTGCTTGATGTTTGATGTTGAGACATGGTTGCACAGGTGCTTAGGAGTTATGTGAGTCAGCATTTACTTCCCGGACTGTCTTACTGGGTTGGTAAGGCAGACCTCAGTCCTAGAAGTATTTCCCTTTTTGGTTGCTTGCATATATGGCTGGTTGCGAGAAAATGTGTTAACGTTTCCCATCTCCCTCCTCCACTTTGTAGTTAAGCAACAGGCCTTTTCCTGTTTATGCTCCCAGGGCTTTAGAGTTTTCTTGTTTGGGTTATATGTGTTACCATTTAATTTCTTTAACTGGCTTCTTTATTTCTGTTTGTTACCATCTCCATGAGAAACAGAAGGCACAGCAGACTTTTAATGCCCTCTCTGCTGGATAACGCGTTATGAATCTTCTGGATGTCTGTTGGAGCACATGGCTGCAATGTATCGTTCCAACTTGATTATCCTTACCATGAGCATCCCAGCTAAGGCTGAGCTGGGCATATTGTTTTTAAAACATGGCAACTGGGCCTCATTAGCCCACGCTCGGGACTTCCTAAGAAACACGTGCTTGCTCTCTGCCATGGTTCTTGGCTCAGAGCTCCTAAAGCCCTTGCAATTTTCTAAGGCTATCAGGGGCATTTGTGTTCTGATATTTTGATTCGGTCCTGTTTCTGATAGAGAGCTCTCAAAAGTCCTTGGAATTTCCTGCATAACAGGAACTTTTTTTTTTTTTTTTTTTAGATAGTGTTTCTCTGTGTAACCCTGGCTGTCCTGGAACTTGCTCTGTAAGACCAGACTGGCCTCAAACTCACAGAGGTCCACCTGTTTGTGCCTCCCAAGTGCTGGGATTAAAGGTGTGTATCACCATGGCCCAGAAGGGGAAACACAAACACAGGCAAGCTTATTTAATGTTGCAGGTTTTACACAGAGTAGGAGGGAAATGGAAAGCTTAAGGTATATACCTACAGTAAATGAACTGCCAGAGGCAATTTGAGTAGCTAGAAACAGTGTTAAGTTATATCCTTTAATATGCTCATGCAAATATACATAGAATCATATATTTTATAACTTGTTTTTAAATTTACATATATATTTTTTAATTTTTATTTATGTGCGTTGGTATTTTGCCTGCATGTCTGTATGAGGGTGTCAGGTGCCCTGGAACTGGAGTTACAGACAGTTGTGAGCTGCCATGTGAGCGCTGGGAATTGAACCCTGGGTCCTCTGGAAGAGCAGCCAGTGCTCTTAACCACTGAGCCATCTCTCCAGCCCCTATATTTATGTTTTCAAATTTTTATTTTTTCAAAGCAGAATCTCCTTTATCCCAGGGTGGCCTTACACTCTGTTTGTAGCTGAGGATGTCCTTGAACTTCTGATCATCCTGCTCTTCCTCCCTAGGGCTGGGATTTTAAGTGTGCAAGTACTACATCTAGTTTCCGTAGTGCAGGAGCTTTGAGCACACCAGGCAAGCTCTTGACCAACTGAACTGTGTCCTCAGGCCTCCTTATTCCTTCTCACTGAAGCAAACACCTACAGCGTGCAGCACCCACATGTTAATGCTGCTCTTTTTTATTGGGTGTATGCATTTTCTGTCCTTTCTGTATTTGAAAGGTTAAGTAGTGTGTCTTTCCTGCCTAATTGGCTTCAGCTGTCACCCTGGCCCAGCTGAGAGTTATCTGAGGGTGTCTCAATTGTGGGATTGCCTAGATCAGATTAACCTATGAGCATGTTTCTGGGAGGGTGTGTGTGTGTCGTTTTCCTGATTGTAGATTGACGCAGGAGGACCCAGCCCACTGTGGGCGGTACCATGCCTAGGCAGGGAATCCTGGCTTGTCTAAGAACGCTAGCCGAGCAGATGCTACGGAGCAAGTCTGGAAGCAACCTTCTTCTGTTGGTTCTGCCTTTGCTCTTGCCTGAAGTTCCTGCCTTGATCTCCAGGGATGGGCCAGGGCCTGGAGATGTAAGATGAAGTTAACTCTTTCTTCTCCACCTTGCTGTTTGGTATTGATCACAGTAACAGAGGAAGAAACCGGGGTGGTTGCCTACCTCTTTGCCCTTTCAGTGAGCAGTGTCAGAAAGTGGGTCTACCTCACCTGCATTCATTTAATCTGCGAGCCATACATTTGTTGGTTCTGTAGATACTGACTCAGTGCCTTGCACATACTCAGTGCTGTTGTAGGAGCCGGGGACCCAGTGCACAGCTCAAACAAGCTCCTCCCTGTGCAGTTCATATTCTTTCTGGGTCAGTCTAGAGGACTCTGTAGAAGGTCAGTGTTATATCACTGAGCAAAAAAATGGAGGAATTTTAGCCAGGCAGTGGTGGCACACACCTTTAATCCCAGCACTTGGAGGCAGAGACAGGTAGATCTCCGTGAGTTCCAGGCCAGTCTGGTGTATAGAGTGAGTTCCAGGACAGCCCTAGCTTCATAATAGAGACACCCTGTCTCAAAAAGGATGAGATTTCCAAGATTAAGGTTCATTTTTAATTTCTACTATTTTCTACTTTTGCTTTGGAAACATTTGCGATTTCAGATCTTAAAAAAAAGATTTTAAGTGTGAGTGTGTGTGTGTGTGTAAATGAGTACAGGTGTCAGAGGTGTTGCGTCTCCCTGGAGCTGGAGTTATAGGCAGTTGTGAGTCATCTGATGTAAGTGCTGGGAACAAAACTCAGGTCCTCTGCAAGCATAGTATAGAAGAAGACGCCTAATGTCAACCTCTGGTCTCCACACACACACATACACACACAACCTAGCCTACAACATATGTGTGCATGTATACAAACAGTAGCTTAGAGGTACATTACTAGTGGAGAATGTTGGCCTAGGGACTTGTAACTTACTCGGGAAGGAATTAAGAAACGATGGACAGATTTTAATGAGGAGAATGAAATATCAGAGTCCTGAATCTGGGGCTGGATGCAGGAGTCAGTCCAATTGATTGATTGCTCTGGGAGATGTCACACTTCGGTCCTCGTGGCTCTTGGCTGGAGAGAAAGATGTGTGGTGCCTTGGCCTTGGGGTGCTACTTTTGGACCTACTGTGGGAGGGCTCCTAATGCCAATGTCTCAGGTGAATTTATGCAAGACGTTGGGGCCTTTCTGAGACCCAGTAGCCACGGTAGCTTCTTAATGAGCTAATTTGTAACGAACTGAAAATCTGTGCCCTGAAGTTTTCCCTAATCTGTTTTCAGTTCAATTCCCTCCCAGCTAGGGGAAGCTGTTGCCAGCTCACAAAAGGCAGACTGAATCAGAGCAAACCATGGGGTGAAATGTATTTTCATGGTAATGATACCAAGAGAAAATCTCTGCCTCCCTTTTCATCCCAGCAAGTAGTTTCGAAGAATGATAACCAGGGACGCTTACGTGAATGTCAGTGTGTATCACTTACATTCCTTATTTGCCTCCAAAATCAAAATAAGTTCACGTTTTCTGTTTCTTAGCACTTTCACAGAAATTCACCGTTGTAATACGTCATTCCACGCTCCCCTTCATGTCTTCTCCCCTCCCCCCACCCCTGCCATCTGCCGTTTAAAAGGTCCTGTTCTCTAGATGCCATTCTAAGAAGGGTTTTATTAAGTTGCGGTAAGCACGCGGCTCTTAATTATTTGTTCCTAAGGTTACGTCTCCTGGCACAGGGTGAGCTGCTTGGCTCTGGTTCCTGTAGCATTAACTGTGCTATTCGGGGCCAAGGGAGGATGAAAACCTGTGAAATGTGGGGTAAGGGATCCATGGCCTAGAGCATCTGCAGAGGTGTTTTATGCCCCCCCCCCCCCCCGATGTCTTTGCCATTAAGTAAAGGGTCCTTATTGTGTTTAGAGAGCTCCGATTCCCCCATTGAAGAGAGTTGTTCTCTGTTTGGACAGTAAGTTTTACAAAGCCTCAAAGAGTCCTCTTCAACCCTCTGGAGGCTCCCTTTGTGCATTGCTTCTCTGTGGAGGGGGGTGCACCCGTGGGGATGGCTGCTGACTCTCTTCCTACCAGCCCCCCTTTTCTATTGGAGTTGAAGTAAATTGGGACAGCGATAACCACCTTTCTTTATAGCAGTTTGATTGTTTTAATTCAAATTCTGGCATTGCGGGCAGGGGTTGTTCCTCATCTCTGATTAGACAAGCTGCTCCGATTTCAACCGTCTAGTAGGAGCCCTGATTTTGGTGTCTGTTTCCCCAGCCTGGGAAAGCTCAGAGACCCCAGAGTGCTCAGTGCTCAAGGCTTGTTTTGTTTAGTGTCAAATGAACATGAAGTGAAAGCTCCTCTTTTTGGGGGTATAGATCAAATGACTGAGATTTACAGATGTACCCAGAGCACTAAAACAATAGGGACCAAGGATGCTCTTGCTGAATTTTGAACTCTGGCCGTGGTCCACTACCAGGGTTATTTCGTGCACATGCCCTTCCTTCTCCACCCCGGCAACTTCCCTGGAGTCCTGCAGCATCCTCCTGGATGTGCTGATGCTCCTGCGTGGTTCCCTTGTCACACAGTATCACCTAAAGAGGAGACTCTCTGTTGGTCCCTTGAGGATAAGGAAGAGGTTTTCTTGGTTTGTTTGTTTTAATCTTTTACATTTTATTTTATTTTATTCATATATATATATATTATTTTACAATACCATTCAGTTCTACATATCAGCCACGGGTTCCCCTATTCTCCCCCCTCCCACCCCCTCCCCTTACCCCCAGCCTACCCCCCATTCCCACCTCCTCCAGGACAAGTCCTCCCCCGAGGACTGCGATCAACCTGGTAGACTCAGTCCAGGCAGGTCCAGTTCCTTCCTCCCAGACTGAGCCAAGTGTCCCTGCATAAGCTCCAGGTTTCAAACAGCCAACTCATGCAATGAGCACAGGACTTGGTCCCACTGCCTAGTTGCCTCCCAAACTGATCAAGCCAATCAACTGTCTCACCTATTCAGAGGGCCTGATCCAGCTGGGGGCCCCTCAGCCTTTGGTTCATAGTTCATGTGTTTCCATTCATTTGGCTATTTTTTTTCAATAATTGAGTAGAACTGAAATTTATTATAAGCCACAGTCATCCTAGGGACCTCCATGCTAAATATATAGCCTCTATGGTTCTATGGGTTGTGGTCTGATTGTTCTTTATTTTATATCTAGAATCCACCTATGAGTGAGTACATACCATGACTGTCTTTCTGGGTTTGGGTTACCTCACTCAGGATGATTTTTTCTAGTTCTATCTACTTGCCTGCAAATTTCATGCTTTCATTGTTTTTCTCTGCTGAGTAGTACTCTATTGTGTATATGTACCACATTTTTTTCATCCATTCTTCCGTTGATGGGCATCTAGGTTGTTTCCACGTTCTGGCTATTACAAATAGTGCTGCTATGAACATAGCTGAGCATGTATCTTTATGGTATGAATCAGCATTCCTTGGGTATATGCCCAAGAGTGGGATGGCTGGGTCTTGAGGTAGTTTGATTCCTAATTTTCTGAGAAACTGCCATACTGATTTCCACAGTGGTTGTACAAGTTTACATTCCCACCAACAGTGGAGGAGTGTTCCCTTTGCTCCACATCCTCTCCAACATTGGTTGTCATTGGTATTTTTGATCGTAGCCATTCTAATACATTTTATTTTGAACTTCTATTTTATTGTTATGGGGGACACGTCTCTTCCTGCTTGGCGAATGCACATTGTGTACATGTAATTTGATCCTGGAATCATAAAACTTGTTTTCTAGTGTTTGTTTGTTTGTTTCCCCTGTTGAGAAATAAAATTAGCTCTCAAGCGCGTTTTCGAGGCACTTGTTTAAAGTTATTTATCATCTGATAGGAAAGGGAAAATGCTGGAAACACATCTTAGAGATTCCAGGAGACCCTGTCACTTTTCTGCAAAATAAAATTAAAACCAAAAGCACTAACTCTCAAAACACCAAAGAATTCAGTTGGCTTGTCAGACTGCCCGATGAAGTGTAAGTCATTGAGTTATAACTGACTTAAACTGGTAATGCAAAGAAATGGGAAATGGATTTTGGGGGGGGGAGCCACAGTGAGACTCGATATGTCCATAGCCAGTCACAGCACTTGACAGATACACTGTCTAAATGTATTTAACCAGGCCACTTTTCTGCTGTTTCTCGACCAGATGCTTATTAATTTAAAACATTTTAAGGTCCTAAATTTGGTGTCACACTTGTAAGACTCAGTAGCCCAGGTGGAGGTGACTTGGCCAGGGTAGTATAATTGAGATAATAAAAAGTAGACATAACCAGAATGTTTGCTGCAGGCGTGTGTGTGTGTGTGTGTGTGTGTGTGTGTGTGTGTGTGTGTGTGTGTATGAGAGCATCCTTTTGTTTTTCTCTCCTTTCAGACAGAGTCTCTTATGGCTGCCAGCTAACCTCAGGGAGTCAGTCTCTGCCTCCTCAGCTCTGGGCTTAAATGTAGCACCATGCCTGTCAAAGTCAGGGTCTGTATGATTGTATGGCAAACACTGACTCAGCTATTTCCCCAGCCCCGGAGTAGGTTTTGAACATGGATTCCCCAAGGCATTAGGTAGGAACTGATTGCTAAGCAGATGATCCCCAGCTGGTGATGTAGGAGGAAAATACAAGTGTAGGTCCCGAGGGTAGGAGATAGTCATTCTCTGTATTGGATGTTGCTTGGTGGTCCAGGAAGATGAAGACGGAATACTGGCCATTGGTTTCAGTGAGAGGGGAGCGTTGATATCCTCGACTCATGGTGACCTGGATAAGAGCAGTGTCAGTGGAATGGTGAGGAACTGCCTGGGGTGGGGCCGCTTGAAAGTGAGTGAGGAGAGGACCTGGAGACAGCGTGGATTCTTCTGGAGGGATTTTCCACGAGGAAGAGCAGACAAATGAGCAGTGCTGATGGAGAGTGGGTGCTATGGGAGGTTAGTTTCTTAGTTTCAGAGGGAGAATTGACAGCATGCATTTATTCTGATGGGGGAATGGGAGATAGGGACTAGAAGGGAGGAAAAGGTTCTCAAGGAGGTAAAAGAGAAAAGAACCAATGAATGAGAGGCGGGACGCCTTTGATCTGAGCAAGGCTAGTTGATGCATACCAATACTTTGGAGGTTGTTAGATGAGATTGGGTCTTTTGGGAAGAAAGGTCTCATGGGCTGGGGCTGCAGCTTAATTGACAGAATGTTAGCCATACATGCATGAAGTTCTATGTTAAATCCCCAGCACTGTATATACGTCATGTATGGCAGGGGATGTCTATAGTCCTAGAATGTGGAAAGTGGAGTCAGGAGATCAGAAATCCAAGGTTATTCCCAGATACACAGTGAATTTGAAGCTGGTCTGGGTTTCTTGAGATGCCGTCTCAAATATACACACACATAACACACACATAAAATAAAAAACCCACACAAAAAAGCAATGTTCTAATTTCATTTCTGTTGCTGTGATAAAATATCCTGGCAAAAAAGCAGCTTAGAGAAGAAAGGGTTTATTTTGATTACTATTGATTACTTCAGAGAAACCAAGCAAGGAATTAATGCAGCTAGTCACATCCCACCCATAGTCAAGAGCAAAGAGAGTAAATGCATCCTTGCTTTCTTCTAGCTTTCTCCTGTCTTACGTGGTTCAGATGCCCTTCATAAGGAATGTTGCTGCCCAGAGTGGGCTGGGTCTTCCTGCTCAGTGAACTATCAGTACAATACCCCTTGGGCATGCTAACCTGACCCAGGCAATTCCTCATTAAGACTTTTCCCCCCAAGTGATTCTAGGTTGTGTTAAGTTGGCAGTTAATTCTAGGTTGTGTTAAGTTGGGAGTTAACACTAACCGACATGAACAACAAAGAAAGGTCTTGGTGGAGACTAAGAGCTGGGGAAGAGGCATCGTATGTTTGAGGAAGGAAATGTGAGATTGCCATGCATCTGTCCATTGGTAGGAGAGAGTTATCCATTGTGACTGTTGAGGGGCATTGAGGGTACCGGTGGGTGCTGGTAAGGCTGATCATCATCGGGGGGTGTCTTAGTTACTTTTCTATTGATGTGACAAAACACCATCACCAAAGAAACCTATAGAAGAAAGAGTTTATTGGGAACTTAGAGTTTGAGTTCATGACCATCAGACCATCATGGTGGGGAGCATGGCAGCAGGCAGGCAGGCATGGTGCTGGAGCAGTAGCTGAGAGCTTATATCTGATCCACAAGCACAAGGTAGAGAGCTAATTGGCTCTTGAAACCTCAAAGCCCATCCTAGTAACATACCTCCTCTAACAAGGCCACGCCTCCTAATCCTTCCCAGACAGTTCTACCAACTGGGGACCAGACATCTAAACATATGCACCTATGGGGGCCATCCTCATTCAAACCACCACAGTGGGGTTTGCCCTGACCTCAGCCAGAAGTATACACACAGGATGAGGTGCATGAAGGAAAATCCCAAGGTGCCAAGCAAATACAAGACAACTGAGGCACGTGTGAGTGTTGATGACAGTTGGTCATCTCATTTGGCATCTGGGGTGGGTAAGGATGACAAGAAGGCCTCAGGATGACATGGAGGGTGTGAGGGCCAATGAGAAGCTGGCAGAACTGGTGACTTGGAATTACTAGTGGGGTCCTTAGAGCTGGGCACTGGAAGGAGAGAACACAAGGCTGGGGAGGGATGTTCAGAGAAGAGATGCATCAGACTGAGTTGAGAGAGGTAATGAAAGTGCTGTCACGTGACCACGACCATGCATGATGGAGGCAGCAGAGCATGTGTGTGTTTAGGCACATGTGTGTCTGCATGTTGACTGATAGCAGAAGGATTAAAGGGCAGAGTGATGTGAGATGTGGTCAGCTCATGGTCACTGGTGGAAGCAAGGCTGTGAGCATCAGGCAGAGGCAGAAGTGGATGTCCTGGCTTCTGTTTATGCCCACCTATCAGATGAAGAGGGTGGGGGAACTGAAGCTCAGGGCTTGTGTGCTCAGCCCATAGAATGAACAGTGTCTGCTTGACACTGAGGGAGCGGGATGCTGAAGGAAGCTTAGCAGGGCCATGCCTGCACAGAAGGGGAGGGAGGTAGAGTCTAGTGTTCAGTCTATCCCCAGTCCTAACTCGCGCCTGGTTAGTGAGAATGTGGCTGATGTGTTTTTGCTATGTGTCGGTCTGTGCCAAGCACACTAGGTGAATCATTTGCCTCTCAAATCAACCTCCATCAATGAGTGCTTGTTACATGAAGTCACCGTTCAAGTTCCCATAGCCACTCAGTCATGGGAACAGGATTCAAACCCTGGTCTTTTTCATGGTTTACTCGAGAGCGGAGTGTAGCCAGAGTTTTTCTCAGGTTCTGTGGAATCTGTCCCACCCGCATCCTGCAGCCACTTGGTCCCAAATAAACATACCGAGGCTTATGTTAATTATAACTGCTGGGCCATTAGCTCAGGCTTATTACTGCCTAGCTCTTACACTTAAATTAACCCATAATTCTTATATATATTTAGCCACGTGGCTTGGTACCTTTTCTCAGTTCTGCCTTTACATCTTGCTTCCTCTGTGTCTGGCTGGTGACTCCTCTGCTTTCCTTTCTCTTCTTGTCTATCTCTAGTTAGAATATCCCTCCTAACCTTATTCTGCCATTGACCAAACAGCTTTATCAACCAATCAGAGCAACACATTTTCACAGCCTACAGAATGACATCACCCATCAGCAGAGCATTTTGCATGATAAATTTGCTTGATATGGTGTGGAGGCCAAACGGTAAGGATCTCACTGAACCTTTAAAACTATCTTCAGATGTCCCAAGGTGATTCAGAGCTGGAGGCCAGGGACACTTCTCTTCCTCCTCCTTGCACAGTGTACAAAGCTATGAAAGACCTCAATTCTTTTGTTAGTAAGAAAGTGTTAAGAACCATCGTTTCTTGTTAGCAGATCTGTGGCTTTCATCTGTGGGTTCAGAAGGAGTCTTTGGCTTCTTGTGTTGTGACCATGACTGTTTCTTCTCTCCTAGCTGAGCAGGAAGACACACAGAAGAAAACCTTCACCTGCTGGATAAACTCGCAGTTGGCAAAGGTGAGGAGGACGAGGGTGATGTCGGGCTGTTACCCCAGGGCGGCCAGTGCCTGGAATTCCAGCACCTGGGAGTTGGAGGCAGGAGGATCAGGGGTTCAAGATGAGCCATGGCTGTGTAGTGAGTTCCAGGCCCACTCAGGCTCCGTGAGACCCTGTACAACAAACAGATGAACACCAGAGCAAGACACAGTGATTGACATGTAGAAGGTCATGGAATGTCTTTTTATAAGAGAATGTGCTGGCGCTCACCTTGGTGTCCTGGTTTATTGGTTATTCTTTCCTGGAACAATAAAATGCCACCTGGAAAGGACCTGGACAGTGCTGCAAAAATATTTAGAGTAGTAACACTTCCATCGAATGACATAATAACAATGTGACGTTTGTCTGTATTGAATGATGTGTGTTAGACACCACTCTAAACTTGTCACGTGTGGCGATGATGAATGCTTATGACATCTGCTGTTTTGAAATCATAGCTTGTTAAACAGCACACTGTGGACCACCATTTATTTTCAGTGTAATTTCAGTCTTTTTGTTTTTGTTTTTGGTTTTTTGAGACAGGGTTTTATTGTGTAGTGCTGGCTGTCCTGGAACTTGCTTTGTAGTTCCAGGACCTCGAAGTCACAGAGGTCCACCTGCCTCTGCCTCCCAAGTGCTGGGATTAAAGTACAGTTTAGTTTTTGAGATGAGGTTTTTTCAGGCTGGTCTTGAACTCCTAGATCTGAGTGATTCACCTGCCTTAGGTCCTCAGAAGCTGTGTCTATAAAGGGACTACCACCTAACTCACATTTCCTTTCTGTTCTTCTGCTGCCGGTCAATGAAGTCAAGGCTAAAGCTGTATACTAGGCAAATGTCCTACCATTGAAGTGTATTCTTGAACCCCCTATGGCCATTTTCATTTATACATTCATTCATTCATTCATTCATTCATTCATTCATTCATCTACCTATCTACCTACATACATATACATATACACACATATACATATATACATACACACACACATATATATATACATATATATATACATATATATATATATATATATGTATATATATATGTTTTTTGAGACAGGGTTTCTCTGTGTAGCTTTGGAGCTTTTCCTGGAACTCACTCTGTAGCCCAGGCTGGCCTCAGACTCACAGAGATCTGCCTGTCTCTGCCTCCCGAGTGCTGGGATTAAAGGTGTGCGCCACCACCGCCCGGCCCTATTTATTTATGTGTACACATATGTATGCATACAGATGCCTATGGAGACCAGAAGAGGTCACCAGATCTCCTGGGGCTGCAGGTTTTTTTTTTTTTTTTTTTTTTGTTTGTTTGTTTGTTTTGCCCCGGAGCTGAGGACCCAACCCAGTCCCTTGTGCTTGCTAGGCAAGCACTCTACTACTGGCTAAATCCCCAACCCAGGGCTGCATTTTTGAGCAGCTAAATATGCTGGGAACTGAACTTGCTTTTTTTGTAAGAGCAGCATGTGCTCTGAAAGGGTCAGCCATCCCTCCAGCCTCAATTCCTTCCTTCCTTCCTTCCTTCCTTCCTTCCTTTTTTTTTTTTTTTTGAGACTAGTTCTTGCTATATAACTCTGGCTGACTTGAAAGTTACTATGTAGACCCAATAGGCTTTGAACTTTTGGCCATCCCCCTGCCTCTGCCTTGTAGTGCTGGGATTTCAGGCTTATGCCTCTTTGTTAGCCTTCTAGATGAGTTCTAAATGATTTCATGGTATCACTATGTGAGAGATAGTATGATTCCCACAGAGAAGGCCTGTGCCTTGACCCTGGCCACACATTTGGCAAGGGAGTATTCTGGGACACAAGTCTAGTCTGGACCTAGGGGCCTCGATCCAAATGCCACTCCATCCTGTGTCTCAGTGATGCTGAGAACCTCAGATAACCTGGATGCCTGATGAATGAATGACTCTCCCCCACTGCCCTCCCTCTCCACCCATCCCACACAATGCACGACATTCTGTCCAAAGGGAGACACATCCTCAGCAGTGCAGCTCTCCCAAGGGGTCGCTGTGGCCTGATTCTGAGTGTCTTTGTATTCTCCCTGCACAAGGTTGAGGGCTGTAAAAGCTCCACTAGGAAAGAGCATTGTGTAACTGGGAGTACACCACGAGATAAGTCGGGCTGGCTGTCTCACCGTGCTCTGGAGTGTGGCTTGTGAGGGCCGTGACATTCTCGTAAGACAATTTCTGCTGAATCTTAGCTGTTTTGGACGACACAGCGCTCATTTAGGAGATGCTTAGCGGTGTTGCGGACCATTTTCAGATTATTTTCCTCTTTTCCTTTGGCAGCACACACCTCCCTCGGTTATATCTGACTTATTCGCAGACATTAAGAAGGGGCATGTCCTCCTGGACCTGTTAGAAGTGCTCGCAGGACAGCAGTTGGTAAGATTTCCAAAGGGCACCAAGACACTTGGCTGGTGTTTTTTTGTTTGTTTGATTGTTTTTTGTTTTTTTTAAAATGTACTTCCTGTTTCTGAGGAATGTGTGTACTTGAATTTTTAGCCTCGGGATAAAGGATCCAATACATTCCAGTGCAGAATCAACATAGAACATGCCCTGACATTCCTGAAAAAACGATCGGTACGTATGAATCAAACCGGCAAATTCACGGGAGGGACCGGTTCAGCGGGAGGCTCGTCCCCTTTATTTAACCTGTGCTTCTCTGTCTGCAGATCAAGCTGATAAACATCCATGTTGCTGATATCGTAGAAGGAAACCCGTCCATTATTCTTGGCCTGATTTGGACCATCATACTGCACTTTCATGTAAGCATCGTGGTGGTAGGAGTGTCACTACTCTAATCCACATGGTCGGAGGTGAGACCCAGCAAGTGTGGCATGACGTCATCCAGGCCAGAGCTGCTTCTGTAAACAGGGCTTGAAGTCTGCAACAAATCGAAAGCTTACGGCAAAGGCTACTTTTCCAGTACTTGTGTGTAATGTATAGACTGAATATGTGTGTATATATCATATACATCATGTATACGTATACATTTGCATATATGCACATATATATTTTTGCACATACACACATGCACACATATGGTTTTAATTCGTTTTAAAGATGGGGTTTCGCTATGTAGTCCTGGCTAGCCTGGAGCTCTCTATGTAGATCAGGCTGCCCAGACTCACAGGAATCACCTGCTTCTGCCTTCCAAGTGCTAGGATTCAAGGTGTATTACCACCAAGCCTGTCTTGTATGAAGGATCCCTCAGATGTTGGTGTCCAGTGGCATCTGTCACTCATCTGAGGAGTGACCTTTTTTGATGACTACAGACTGGTTTTGGGGTAGGATTTCAGTCCAGCTTTGAACAGCAGTACTTCGCGAGACACCTGCCAGTGTTGAGAACTTTGAATCACAGGTGTGCTGTCTTTGTGGCTTTGTCCTTTATCTGCCTCCGTTCCCTCCGTTCCCTCTTGAGGCTTGGGTGTGGTGGGAGTCCTGAGGAGGTGGCCTCCTCTGCCTCACTGTGGGCTGTTGAGGGAAGCCTCAGTCTTCCTCTTGTGTTTTCTCTGTCGTCTGTCCCCACTCCATTCTCCTGACACTGTAAACAGTGGCTCCCTGATACAAAGACGATACATCTGGCCCGCTCCACGGGAGACAGGTGGCCAGGTACGGTGGCTCACTCCTGTAATCCTAGCTTTGGAAGGCCACAGCAGGAAGACCGCTGGGCGTCCAGGGTTAGCCTGAGCTCGAGTGAGTTTCAGGTCCGACTGGATTACAGAGTAAGGCCCTGTCACAGACAAAACAAAAACAGAAGATAAGTGAAGTAGCCCCTGGGGTCCCCGAATTTCTGTGGGACTGAGTGCTCCGCACCCTCTCAGGAGGACATCAGCAACACTGACAGGCCCACTGGCTAGGAAAGGAAGCTGTTTATTTTTCCTTTGGATTATGAAGAGACCCCGTGTGTGAAGACATTTCCGGAGGAAGGGCGAGAGGGTGTCTGCAGAACATTGACTTGTTTTCTGCTACACCACGGGACTAGTTCAGGCTGAAAACCCTCCTTGCTGGCGGAGATCTTGTTGGAATTAAGCTGCACCTCCAAGCTTCTCGGGATGCTTTGACTCTCAAAGTAGTTCTTATTTGTTTAGTGAATCCCTGTTTGGATTTTAATCAAAGTCCGAATTTCAGTTAAACCAAAGAAGGCATATGGAAGGCCTTTGGTCATTTTGCTCTTGCTCTCCATTTGGACTGCGAATGTCCAATGTTCGCTGTCCCATCGGGAATTAACCATCACAGTGCCCGTCTAACTGACTCTGCATGGAGAGTGTTTATTATTGTTGCTCTAAAAATCACTATATAATTATGTGTGTATCGGGTAACACATGCTTATCTTAGAAAGACTTAGAATGTTGCACAACTAATTGTTATAAAATTTGCATTTTTTTTTCTGGATGTGGGCATTTGTAGCTAGAACAGAATAATGTGCATGTGGATGATGAGAACTAAATTTACGAGTGTAGCTTTTCCTCTGGGAGAGCAGGAAAGTGGAGCTGGAGACAGAAAACAGGACCAAATATGGGAAGATGTTAAAGCTGGATAATTTGGGCCTAGAGAGATGGTTCAGTGGTTAAGAGCCCTTGCTGCTCTTTGCAGAGGACCTGAGTTTGATTCCCAGCCTCCAAATATCAATTTATAACCATCTATAACTCCATTTCCAGAAAATCCAGTGCCCTCTTCTGATCTCTGTGGGCACCAGACACATAGACATATTTGCAGTCAAAACACTCATATGCTTAAAATAAAATTTAAAAAGTTTGGATAGGTTGTAAGTGTATCATCTCCACCCCCATATCTTTCTATGTATTTTCAGTATAATTAAAATTTTCAATATAGGTAATAGAAAATAAAATTATTCACAGTCCATCATTCACAGGTAACTGAGAATAATGTAATATCCAATCTTTATGTATACAGCAGGAATTAATACATAGTCATGTATGGGTCCTGCATTAAGTAGATTACACCAACCAAGGATTGAGGGTAGTTCTGAAAAATGTTTCTATCTAAACTAAATGAATGTAAACTTTTTTCTTGGCATTATTCCATTATGTAGCATAACGATCATTTTTATAGCATTTACATTTGTGTTGTACATGTTATAGGGAACTCAGAGATCACTTTCTGAGGCAGGGGGATTTGCATAGGTTATATAGGAAGAATATGCCACATACTATAAGCATCTACAGCTGTCAGCCCTGGGTGGAAGGCGGTCCCCTTGGATACTGAAGCAGAGCAGTATCTTAACAGCATGGGGTCTCATTACCCATTCTGTTCCAAACGGTTCTGATGAGCGTCTCTCTGAGTTTATATATATTTTAACAGAGGTGTATGGCATTGGTTATAAAGTGCTCTATCTCATTAATGGCCAACCAGAATGCTCAGAGTTATTTCTGATTATAACTAGCTTCCGTTATATCCTTAAGATAAAACCTTTGTGTACACCTGTAATAATTCATGGGCCAAACTCTTAGAAGTGGAATTCTGATGCAGGCTTTGCCATTTGAAAGCTGTAAAAATTGGTTTGTGACACTGTTTAAAGTCAACTTGTTCAAATCTAAGACACACAGAGAAAGATATGCAAATTCACATGTCAAGTACCATGAGTTTCCATAAATTAAACATACTTATGTTATCACCACCCAAGATACAAACAGAACCATGCTGGTATTCTGGCCCTTCTCTTTCCCTAAAGGTGCCCACCCTCTGAGCCCTGTTGGGAGGCAGCTTAGCGTTGCTAATTCCACAGAGGCGGAATTCCGAGTTTATTCTCTTTAGCTCCCCGCCACACACACACACACAATCCCTTCTGCCCAACTTACTTCACTTAGCTTCATCGATTGTGACTTTCACTGCCCTTCCTGTGTATGGCATCACACTTATTCACCAGTCCACTTCTGATACACATATCTTTTCTTGGCAGTTTTTAGTTACTGTTAGTCAAATTGCTAGGAATATTTGCTTATGTAACATTTAGTATTCCGGGCTTACATTTCCACTGAAATATATATCTAGAAGTGGAATTGTCGGTCCTATGGTGTTTCCTCTTTAACACTATAGTAGTGTCTTATTCCATTTTGTGAGGCTATGATAGAATGAACACACAGGGTGAGTAATTCAGGATAAACGGGTATGTGTTGCTTTATAGTTCTGAAGGTTGGGAAGTCCACAACCATCAGGGATGGACTGGGATGCAGCCCAGTAGCAGAAATGCCTCCACGGTGTGCAGAAGGCTCTGGGTTCCAGCCTAGTGCCATCTCTGTGAGTGTGTTATCACATGTGTGCCAGAAAAGAATATAGATCTCCTGGAATTGGAGTTACTGGCAGTTGTAAGGCACCTGATGGATGTGGGTGCTGGGAACTGAACTCAGGCCCTCTGGAAAAATAGTAAGCATAACCACCGAGACATCTCTCCAGGCCCCACCCCCTTCTTTTAGAGTAGACTTTGTGTGTGTGTGTGTGTATGAGAGAGAGACAGAGACAGACAATGAGAGAGAGGGGAGAGAGAGAGAGAGAGAGAGAGAGAGAGAGAGAGAGAGAGAGAGAGAGAGAGAGAGAGAACTAGAAACAGAGAATATGAGTGCAGGTACTTGAATGGGCAGAGGCATTGGATTCCCTAGCGCTGGAGTTCCAGGTCACTGTGAGCTGCCCTCCATGGGTGGGGAAACTGGGACCCATCTAAGGTCCTCTGAAAGGCACTTACTCTTAACTACTGAGCTATTTCTCTAGCATTTTTCATGTTCCTTTAAAAAAGGGTTTTACTCATGGGGGCTGAAGGGATAGCTCAGTGGTTAGTAGCAGTTGATGCTCTTACAGAGCATTTGGTTCCTGTCACCCACCTGACCATTGGTGACTCCAGTGCCATGGGATCTGACACCTTCTGGGCATCGTGGGTACCACACACATGGGGTGCACATGCATACATACATACATACAAGCAAAGCATTCATGCACATACATAAATCTAAGAAAAAGAAAAGGGATTTATTTATTATTAGCATTATTATACGTGTGTGTGTGTGTGTGTGTGTGTGTGTGTGTGTGTACATGCACATACCATGGCTTGCATGTGGATGTCAGTGGACATCTTATAGAGTTGCTTCCTTCACCTTTTTTTGGGTTCTGGGAATTGCACCCAGGTTTGCAGGCTTGCAGCAAGTACCTCTACCTGCTAATCCATTTTACTGGCCCGTGTTTTTCGTGTTCTTAATGGTGATTTGATTTTCCCTTTGGGGACTTGCCTGCCCTGTGTTTGTCTATTTTTTTTTTTTCTGCATGTGCTTTTGTTCTTAATGCTATGTAATAAGAGGCGATGTCTTCCAGTCCATCCAGTCTCTAAAGGCGCTTGACTAGGAGGTCCACTTAGTTCTTTTCAGTTGAATCCATCAGCGCTGGTAGTGCTCAGTGGGATCTTTAGGGGATGAATGGATGCTGGCCGTTTATGGGATCCATTCTTGGGTCAGGTGCAGGATAACCCCTATCTAGACCGAAGGAAAGCCGAATTGTAGTCCCAAATGTCAAAGGCTGACAATCATTTTTAGAGTTCATTTCAGCCAGAATACATTGCCATTGCTAAAGAATGCTTTTTAGGTGCTTTGGACAGAGTAGCCTGTGCTAACAATTGTGCTCTCCTCAGATTGAGGAGCTTGCTCGGAATCTGTCTTGCGATTACAATCAACCTTCCCCGGAGGTCGCGACTGTGGCTGACTCATCTCCTACCTCAAGCCCTCCGGCTAAGAAGTGCTCTAAAGCACAAGCTCAAGCAAGATGGCAGTTGTCTGCAAAGAAGGCTCTTCTTCAGTGGGCCCAGAAGCAGTGTGCCGCGTAAGTAGTTTGCTGTGTCCCTCCATCCAGCCTCGTGGACTTCCAGCAGTCACAGGAACACCATTTCATAGTGAATCTTCCAGAAGTGGATGTTGGTGGAAGTTAGCTGCTTCTGGTTTCAAAGATGGCAACTTTCCTCCAGTGGCTGTGTTTAAGTGGTTTATTGCTGTGGGCAGATAAAACAATATTTAATCCCCCTCCCATTTCTTTTTGAGATGAGGAGGACGTTTCTCACTGTATTAACCTGGCTGTCCTCAAACTCATACCCACCTGCCTCTGGTTTCTATGTGCTGGGATGAAAAGCGCACACCACCATGCCTGGCATTAAATACCTTTCTTGAGGCACAATTCTAGTTAGGTCTAGTGTCTTACCTACATGTGTTAATTGCTTGTTTTGTTGCTGCAACAAAATACCCAACGGAAGCAAGCGAAGGGTTTGTAGTGTCTCACAGTTCCAGGGACACAGTTGATCATGGCAGGGGAGGTGTGTCGGCAGAAGCCTGAGGAGGCGGGCCACAGTGCATCCACAGTTAGAAAGCAATGGACCTTCGAGCTTAGCTTGCCTGCTCCTTTTGATTCAGCCCAGAGCCCCAGCCCATGTACATCTCACATTCATCTACCTGCTCTAGATGATCTCTCACAGGCACGCCCAGAGATCCCATCTTCCACGGTGATTCTAAATTCCATCAAGATGTCAGTACAGGTTAACAGTCACACCAACACCACCTTTTTGAAAGTCAAGACCATGTCTTTTTAAAAATTAAAAAATTACTTTTATTATTATTATTATTATTATTATTATTATTATTACTATTACTATTATTACGTGTGTGTGACTATGGCACAAGCATGCCTTCGCATGCCCGTAGAGGTCAGAGGACAACCTTATGGACTTGATTTCTCTCCTTCCACCTCTAGGTGGGTTCTGGGTATTGAACCCAGGCTGCCAGGCCTGTGTGGTAATAAGCATTTGACTTGCTGAGACATTTCACCAGCCCCAAGATAAATGTGGAATGAATGAAGGAGGCAAATGAATGAATGAAATAACAATATGTGAAGTTGTATCATGGTGTGCTCCATTTTTATAGTTAGAAAACACAGTCTTCATTTCTTGGAAACTTTCTAATTGATCCTAATCAATCAGAAAAGGAACCAAAGAAGATGTGGTTTTGTTTTTTTTAATTTATTTAATTTATTGTTGTTGTGTTTGTGTGTGTGTATACACCATGGTGTGCACAAGGAGGTCAGAGGACAACTTTGTGGGGTTGGTTCTCTCCTACTGTTATGTGTGTCCTGAGGATTGGACCCAGGCCACCAGCTTTATGTAGCAAGTTCTCTACCTGCTGAGCCATCTTGCCAGCCAGGGATGGGTTTTTTTTTTAAATAGAGGTAATAAAGGGAAGTTGATTTCTTTTGCTCTTTAAAATTTTTTTTTTAAATTTAAAAAAACATTAATTATGTGTATGGATGTGTACATGTAAATATTAAGGAGCCCAGAGGTGTTGGATTTCTTTCTTAGTCCATGTTCTATTGCTGTGAAGAGACACCATGACCATAGTAACTCTTATAAAGGAAAACATTTCATTGTGGCTGGCTCACAGTTCAGAGGTTTAGTCCATCATCCTCATGCATCCTCATGGCAGGGAGCATGGTGGCGTGCAGGCAGACGTGGTAGCTGAGAGTTCTACATCTGGATCTGAAAGCAGCAGAAAGAGAAGTACCTGTGGGCCTGGCTTGAGCCCTGAAACCTCAAAGCCCACCCCAGGAATGGTCTTCCTCCAACAAGGCCACACCCACTCCAACAAGGCCACACCCACTCCAACAAGGCCACACCCACTCAACAAGGCCACACCCACTCTAAAAAGGCAACACCCACTCCAACAGGGCCACACCCATTCAAAAAGGCCACACCCACTCTAAAAAGGCATCACCTACTCCAACAAGGCCACCCTACCTAATAGTGCCACTCCCCTGTAGCCAAGCATTCAAATTTATGAGCTTACAGGGACCATTTTTATTCAAAGCACTCACCCTACTCTTCTCAGCTCCTCCTACCTTCCTATCCAGATCCACCCCCTTTCTGTCTCGTTAGTTAGAATAGCTGCTTCTTCTTCTTCTTCTTCTTCTTCTTTTTTTTTTTTTTTTTTTTTTTTTTGGTTTTTCGAGACAGGGTTTCTCTGTGTAGCTTTGCGCCTTTTCCTGGAACTCACTTGGTAGTCCAGGCTGGCCTCGAACTCACAGAGATCCGCCTGCCTCTGCCTCCTGAGTGCTGGGATTAAACCACCACCGCCTGGCTAGAATAGCTTCTAAGGGATAATAATAAAATATGATATAGTAAGATAAAACAAAAACTAACACATCAGAACAGGACAAAACAAACAGAAGGGAAAGAGGCCAAGAAAAGGCCCAAGAAACAGATAGAGACGCAGAGACCCACTCGTTTGCACACTCAGGAATCCCATAAAACCCTATACTGGAAGCCATAATGTATATGCTAAGAACCTGTAGTGTAAAGAGAAGAAAATAATGTAAATAAAAGGATAAAAATATGATTTTTTTTAAAAAAGAAGCCCTGACACAAGGAAGCTGTCAAGATGCCCTTGAGTTTGTTCTCTGCTGACGTCCACTGCTGGGCAGGCAGCCTCCCTTCACAGTGATTTGTTTCCCAGTGAGACTCTGTTAATCCCACCGGTGAGACTAAGACCACGGCCACAATGTAACACCAGATCTGAAACAAGGTTTCATTGAATACTGCCCGGGAGGATGGACTCTGGCCAGGTCCACCCCTGGGTTCCCAGGAAAACGGTGACGAGTCACGTTTTTTGCAGAGGCTTAAAGAGGCAAAACCCACAATTCACCACACTTCCAATCAGGGGCAAGCATACACCCTGACGTCTTTCCTTGCCCGCCTCCCTCCTGGGAGTAAGCACATCCGGTGCAGACCGGTCAAGCAAACATGAGACTAACTTATTCTTAACTGCAAACAGAGCTCTTAGCCTGCAAGGAATACTTTTTGTTTTGGTCTCACAACTCCCTTGGAGAAAACTAAATTTCCATTAGCAAGTGATTATCAATCAGAGACAGCTTGTGGGTTAGGGCTGGGGTTTTGTGTCCATTTCTTGTAGCTCTAGGACCCCATCTGGTGCAGACCGGTGCAGACTGGTGCATGCTGCCTCAGTCTCTGTGACTTCATGTGTATGTGGATCCTGTTGCTTTCGAGGGCCTTGTTTCCCTGGTGTCCTTTCTCCCCTCTGGTTCTTACACTCTTTCCACCTCCTCTTCTGAAAGGTTCCCTGCCTCCTGAGGGGATGCTCCGGGTCAATGCTCAGCGGGGCTTGGCTCCCGCTCTCAGCTCTATACCCTGATTTTTGGCCTGTTAGCTTGGATTAGTCTCTCAAAGCATCCCCTGAAGCTGGAATATCTTGGTTTCAAGTCCTAGTCACTAGACTTTCCAACTGGCATCCTTGGCCGCCCAATCTTTTCTTTTTTCAATGCTGGAGATTAAATAGGGCCTCACCCATGCTAGGCGAATGTGCTCTACCGCAGAGTTACACCGTCAACCCCCTGAGTAGCTTTTACTATTTGATTATTAGCTAAATATAGTACATTAAGTTTCCCCTGTTGTGTGGTATTAAAAGAAATTCTAGTGCTAAAATACTTCATACATTTTGTAGATAACTATACTCTTTTATAGGACTTTGCTAATAAGTATAGAAATGTGACTGATTTAAATTACAGATACACTAATATTCAGACCTGGGGTTGGCCAGGCTGTGCTGGGTAAGAGAGTACTCTCTGATGAAGGAGAAAGGCAAGGCTTTACCTCTTGAGTGCTGTAACCTGGAGGGGAAATGGATGGGCTGTGAAGGTGCGGTTGGCACAGATTCATGCTGTGGTCAAGAGTGGTGGGGTACAGAGAGACAGTGTCCTTTCCTTTCATGCCTTGCAGAGGGGGACCCTTGGGGCTGAGGCCTGAGGGGAAGCCTTTGAATGTGTGGGGATTATCTGTATCTTATGGATTAGGAACTTTGCTTTGAGAGGAAGGAAGGAGGCAGGTGTGGCCACCGCATGGTTAGAGAGAAGGTGTTTAGATGGGCAAGGCACACAGGGCCCAAATCACATCAGGAGCCACGGTGAGAGGTATGACAGGGGAAAACGGACCCTGAGACTATTTTAGGGGTGTGGTTTGGTGGTACCTCGTGTGTTCCTATGCAACCATCCCACACTCGACCCCCGACAATCTCCATCTTCCACAGTGGAACTTCTATACCTATTAAATAGTAACTCCCTGTTCTTCCTCCATAACCAGTGGATGCCACCGGTCTGTCTGTTTTCTGTCTTGTCCGTTTGGCTGATTGACCCACAAGGCATCAGATAGCATTTGGCCCTTTGGATGGGGTTGTTTCAATAGGCACAGTGTCTCCTGAGACTCATCCATTTTGTAATGTGACTCAGCACTTCCTTCCTTTGAAGTCTGAATTTGTCCATGGGCTCCATCAGTTACCTTTTTGTAGCCGGGATTATCTCCTGGTCCTGCCTGGCCCATGGTCAGGACAAATCTCTCTCACTCCTGCAGCTGCTCAGACCCAAATAAACACATAGATGCTTATATTATTTATAAACTGTGGCTCAGGCTTCTTATTATCTAGTTCTTATATCTTTTTTTTTTTTTTTTTTTTGGTTTTTTGAGACAGGGTTTCTCTGTGTAGCTTTGCGCCTTTCCTGGAACTCACTTGGTAGCCCAGGCTGGCCTCGAACTCACAGAGATCCGCCTGGCTCTGCCTCCCGAGTGCTGGGATTAAAGGCGTGCGCCACCACCGCCCGGCCTAGTTCTTATATCTTAAATTAACCCATTTCTATAAATCTATACTTTGCCATGTGGCTCATGGGTCACCCGTACTTTACATCCTGCTCCTCATGGTGGCGGCTGGCAGTGTCTCCTGCCTCAGCCTTCCACTTCCCAGAATTATTCTCTCTCCTTGTCTCACCTATACTTTCTGTCTGGCTACTGGTCAATCAGCACTTTATTTATCAATTAATCATCCACAGCGTCCTTTTATCTATGGCAACAGATTTTAAGCAGAGAAATGGTGAAGTCTGTTCAGTGATCAACTAGGCATTAATTTGGTCCAAAATATCATTTAATTTGGTCCATTGATGGCAAAACATTGTTCCCTGTAGTAAATGATCTTGACTTGCTGTAGAGGTCTAAAGTCAGACTTGAGCCAGTAGACGGTTAAATGAAGAATATCATGGGGTGGGAAGTGCTGGAGGTGCCTCCAGATTCCAGGTCTCCTTCTGAAGTTTGATGCACTGGGTGGAGAGAGGACCTGGGAATCTCTGTTTTCGATACTTTGCATCTCAGGAGATGTTGACGAGGTGGCAGGGACCACACTCTGTGAAATGATAGCTCTGTGGCATTCTGAGCTCTGTGGCATTCTGAGCGCTCTCACACTTGACCTCATACTTCTGTGCGACAATAAGATTCAAATGAAAATTTTCCCCTAGGATCATGTGATTCATATATAGCATGTATTTGTTTCTCTGCATTATGTTTTAGTTACCATTGAATATAGTGGAAACATTTGATTTTTTTTTTTTTAAACAACTGTCTGTATTACATCCTTTTGCACAGGTCTGAGTCTGTCAGTGTGACAGATTTTAAGTCAAGCTGGAGAAATGGGATGGCTTTTTTGGCCGTCATTCATGCCTTGCGACCAGACCTGATTGACATGGACAGCGTGAGGCACAGATCCAACAAAGAGAATCTCAAAGAAGCCTTCAGGATCGCGGAACATGAGCTGCAGATCCCCAAATTGCTGGAGCCGGAAGGTAGAGAGCTCTTCTTTTCTTTGGAAACCTCCTTGTTTTAAGGTCCTGCACCAAGTTGATTTGAAGCAGCGCCGCCCCCAACCCGCCCCCAACCGCCTGTGCTGCTGTGCTAGTGATCGTAACAATGTATTTTTGTGCTGGAAGGTTTAACTTGACTCTTAATTGAATTTCATGGAATTAGGACTTTGCACTGATTACTTAACTTCTGTTGCTGAGGGAGTGAGGTTGCTGCTGAATGTAAGCAAATGCCTTTATTAAAGCAATTTGAGCCTTTGTCTTAACTTCCTTCTAGTATGCTCTATATTATGTTCCTGATTCTGGTTTTCCTAAGCAGCAGCTCTCCTGCAAGATTGTTTCATTTTGAATGACACTTGTCTGTGTGATGCCCTATTCCAGCTCTCTCCTCCTGTGGCTGAGGGAGAGCAGCAGGTGCCTCTTCCCTGTTCTCCTCATGTGGTTGGCCACACATTGGCCTTCATCCTGCTCAGTCCTTGTGTTTGAATATTAACAAGAGAATTGTAAAATGCCAATTTTAACTTCATATGATTATTATTAATAATAACTTGTTTCTGAAGAACACTTTCCTATGGATTGTGTTATATCCCAAATACACTGTACATATTGGTAAAAAAAATTACTATTAATTTGGGAGACAAAGACACAAGGTCTGCTGAGTTCGAGGCCAGCCTGGGACACACAGCAGGTTCTAGGCCAGTCAGGTCTACATACTGAGGGCCTGTCTTTAAGAAAACGAAGCAATCAAGGAAGGAGGGAAGTTAGGGCAGTAATCTGGGTCAGCAAGACTGCTCAGTGGGTAAAGGAATTTGCTGCCAAGCCTGGGCTCCTAATTCAGTTCTTGGGAATCACGTGGGAGAAGGAAAGAACCAACTCTCCCAAGTTGACCTTTGACCTCTACATAGATGTTATGATGTATGCCTCTCCCAGCCAGATATAAAGTGCCAGAACACGAAGTTACAAAAGTGGAGTATAGGATTGATGGAAAGCACAGTGAGGTAGTAGATGCAGGGACAACTTGGAGCTCCAGCTGTCTATGCTGGAGTGCAGATTAGACGTGATCAGTACACACCTCTCCAAACAGCATTTATCACGTGCACCTAGACTTGTTTATTATACATTTGACTTCTTATAAAGTGGGTGTGGCACATAATTGGTAAATAACAAAGTGCATGATATACTTTGCTATGAAGTCCAAATAGACTAAAAATGCTTTTGTAGAATTTTACCACATTCTTGTATCAATCTAGAGGCTTCAGGCTGCAGAATTATGAGGGTAAGTTGACATCAGTGTCAGTTGGTTTTCTTCATGTTAACAAGGAGGAGGAAGAAGTGTGTCAGAATCCCACTTACTCTTCAGTGGCGCCATGACTGTTTTCTTTTTTTTGCTTAGTCAGATATTAGTTTTTTATGTTCATTGCACTGTGGCAGCTCTCGACAAGACATAGTTTAGCATGTGTCATTACCAATCGCCCCAGTGAGCTTTTGTGGAAGTCAGTCAAAGGACAAATCAGGTCCTCATATGGGTGACATGGTTCTCTTTCCTCATCCGGATGCAGATGTGTGTTGATGTATGCTTGAGGCAAGAGGGTCAGCGGAGGCCAGCCTGGGCTACCTAGTGAGGCCTTGTTCAAAAAATACATAAAAAGATAGAGATTTAGCAGATATGAGTAAATTCTCTAAAGCACAAAGAGTAGCAACAAATAAAGTTTTTTCGTTGGGAAGTCTTAAGTCTCAGTATTTATTACCTTGCTTTTAAGGTAATTATTACATGCAACACAAATACTGGCCCATAGAAATCACGTTTATTCATTCCATGTAAACTCTAAATGGACCTGAACAAGTCTTAATATATAATGATACTTTTGGAAATGGTTTACTGTCCAGATGCCTAGACTAGTGTGCCAGGAATCAGTTACACTTGCTGTGTGTTCCTATATCCTGAAGGACCCCACGCACCATGTCTCCAGAAGGAGAAATGCTTTGATTTTTGTTTCTCTGTCCCAGCATTCTACCTGTTTCTGATTGACGGCCGATCTAAGTTCTGAACTTCTGAACAATGTTGGAGCCAGGAGGATGAGCAGAGATTGCTGGGCTGGTCCATGAGTTCAGTTAATTCAAGAACCTCTGTACCCAATGGCCTAGGCCATTGACTTCTTGAGAGTTGATTGTAGGAAGTCTCTTCTACAGTTGACGGGTGGTGTGGTCTACAGTTGACGGGTGGTGTGGTGTGTCTCACAGATGTCGATGTCGTGAATCCTGATGAGAAGTCCATCATGACTTATGTGGCGCAGTTCCTGAAGTATTCGAAGGATGCCCCTGGCGCTGGAGCTTCAGCTCAGGTATGTCTTCCTGTCTACTCTGTTTCTTTTGATTGTACACTAATGGTTTGATTTTAAAAAATGAAATATAAGTCGCACATACAACTTAAATGTGCAATCCATAGGAGTATGTAAACCATACATGAAGTCATGATATAAAATAGTTTCAATATCCGTAATGTTCTATCATGCCTCTTTTCTGGACGCCACACTTCATCCCTGGAAACTAATATTTGAATTTCTTCCACTGGAATTCGTTTTGTCTAATTTTTTTTTTTTTTCAAAGTTCAGGGGGTGGTTTGTCAAGCTTTGCTGAATTACCTCAACAGCTTCCAGATAGACATTGTGTCAGTTCTGTGTTAGTGTGACAGACAGCTTGGATAAGCAACCTAAAAGGAAAAGAGGTTTATGTTAGGCCACAGTTGAGAGGTGTTGGTCAGGTGGTACATCAAAATGGGCAGCGTGTAGCACAGCCAGGGAAACACAGATGAGAAAGACTGGAGTTCTGTGGTCCTCCCTTGGGATAGGCCCTCGATGGCTGAAAGCTTTCCACTGGGCCCAGGCTCTTAGCACTTTGTGCTGCTGGTGCCCTCTCTGGTGTTCAAGCCTGTAACCGTATTTGCCATTCAAGAGCCAAACTACAGTAGGCATTGCTCAGGATAAGTTATAAATTAAGCTACCTTTTGAACAACTTTAAGATTTATTTGGTTTTGTTTTGGGGAGACAGGGTCTCTCTGTGTAGCCCTGGATGCCCTGGAACTCACTGTGTGGACCCGGCTGCCTTTCGGTCCTGTAATCACCACTCTTGCCTGTTTATTTTGGTATTTTGCCTGCTCGTCTGTTTGTGCACCACATTCATGCGGTGCCCATGATGGCCAGAAGAGGGCATTGGATCTCCGTGTGGGTGCTGGGAACCAACCCTGGGTCTTCTAGAAGAGCCTCTGGTGCTCTTGACCACAAGCCATCTCTCCAGACCTTTTGAACAACGTAGAGGTGATAAAATTTTGATCTATTGTAACTTGTAGTTGTTTTGCCGAAATACTCATATACCATAAAATTAAGATATTGAAAGTGTTCAGCTTTGTAATTTTTAGGCATTCGTGTGAACTTGTGGCTGTTTCTCTCCGGTTTGGCACAGTTCACCATGCTTCCATGAAGATAAATGAGTGCAGTGAATGTGGCAAAATACCGAGTAAAATCCGTGTTATTTTAACAGCTCTTTTAAATGGCTTTCTCAGGCAGGTTTACGTACCTTTTGCCTTTCCAGATGTTACAGCTGTCAGCCACATTGTTGGTGATTCTGGAAGTTACACTGGGAGGTGGGTGGCAGGGGCTAGGCTTAGAAATATGGGGGTCATGGCTGACCTGCTGAGAGTTATCTCCTTCCTCATTAATTCTCATATAAAAATAAAATTACCAATTCAACTGATCACGAAATTGGATACCAAAATACTAAGCAGCCCTCTTGCTTACAAGAATAAGAAGGCCAATGAACAGGAAACTGTAACCTCTGGATTTACCTTCCAGCCGCCAAATCTGCATTCACATGTGAGCAAGCCCAATGCAGCGAGCATCTCAGAAGAAAGAGCTTCCCTCATGTCTACAGGATAGCATGCTCCGAAACTTTGCTAGTTGTGTGTGTGTGTGTGTGTGTGTGTGTGTGTATGTGTGTGTGTGTGGTTTTGTTTCTTAATGATCTTTAAGGTATTCATGATATCTTTTGGTGGGAATGTTTTTGGTGGTAAACCTGCTATAAAATGATTTAGGAGGCTGTCAAGATGACTTAGGGGATAAAAACGCTTGGCATTTGCTGAGCAAGCCCGGTGACCTGAGCTTAAATCTCTGCAACCCATGTAAAGGTGGAAGGAGAGAACCGACTTGTTAGAACTGTCTTCTGACCTCAATATTCATGGCTTGGCATGTGTGTATCCCCCCTCATCATACATAATAATAAATAACATTAAAAATTTAAAAAAAATTATGATGTTTCCCCAAAAAACTGAAGAATAATGGAAATGGATAGGATATACAGATATCTCTACTTTTTTTATTTTTGAGACAGAATTTCTTGTGTAGCCCTGGCTATCCTAGAATTTGCTAAGTAGACCAGGCTGGCCTTGGACTCCCAGAGATCCATGTGTCTCTGCTGCCTTTGAGCTGGGATTAAAGATGTGAGCTGGGTGATTTATTTACTTTTATGTCTCTGCATGTTTGCCTGTATGTATGTATGTATGTATGTATGTATGTATGTATGTATGACATGGGTATAGCTGGTGCCTGTGAAGCCAGAGGAGGGCATCAGATCCGCTGGAACTGGAGTTATGGACAATTGTGAACTACCTTGTGGTGCTGAGCATTGAACCCAGGTCCTTTGAAAGAGCAGTGAATGCTCTTAGCCTCTGAGCCATCTCTTCAGTCCCCATTATAAAATATATATTCTTTTGAGAAATCTTTATTTAAAGGCACAGAATGATTTTTGGATGTTAATTTCAGTCTATTTTAGATGTAAGGTGTCACAGGAACCAGGAGAATTACTCTTGGGCATAGTGAGTCCTTGGTGTAAAATAACATTAACCCACTGCTCTTTCAAATTGTCCATTTTATTGCTCATAGAAATCACCAAAGCTATGTAGGATATGATTCAAATATGTGTGTGCATGCATGCATGCTTATTTGTGTGAATTACAGGCCAAGGTGAAGGATGCTATGGTATGGCTCACTCTGCAAGAAAAGAAGCTGCAGAAGATGCAGAAGGATTCAGCCAATGAGACGTACTTCAACAAGTATCACGTGAGTAAGACTTTACACACTGGCTCATACTGTTTCGGGGAAAGAGTCAAAACCTTTTTGTTTTGGGAAAACATTTAGAAAAGTACACTTTAGAAAACTCTTAAGGGAGTAGTATTTAGTATTAAACAACCCCAGGACTCGGTGCTGGAGTTCTGGACAGTACCTCTTGAAGCCTTCATGGATGATGCTCTTGTTAAACACAGGTTCAGAGTCAGCAGCTCTGGCCAGGGCCTGAGATCCCGCGGTCCTAACGTGGTAGTTCATGCTGCTGGTTCATAGAGTAGTCTGAGCTACAGGGCTGTGCAACACGGGATGGTACACTGTAGCCCCTGGTCCCGGGCTCCTGCTTTTCCAAAAGACGTGGTATCAGAATAGAACCATGTCCATTTAAGTACTCTTTCTAAGTTATTTCCATGCTATACCTAGACCTGAGCAGTTGGGAAAGAGACCAAATGGTCCATGAGCCCTAAGAGATTTATCATCTTGTCCCTTATAATTATAAGTTCTCCAATCCCTGAGATTTTGAGTAGATCATTCCTTCATCATGAATATTAAATGAAAGGGAAACACAAAAGGCTATCCGTTGTATCTCTCAGCATTTTAGTTCAGGGCTTCAGCCAGGCCTCCTTTGTACAGTAGTGATGTTGTTATCACCGAACTGACCATTTGCTGTGGAGCAAGCCCTTTGCTTGTGAGTCTTTTACAGGTGAACACAGCTTGCTGAACATGGTGTTGTGACTTCACTTTCACACATGAAGGCATTAAGGTTTAGAGGTCACTAAGTGACTTCTCTGAATTTCTACAGTGTCTCAAGAGTAGAGTGTATCTTTAAGGTTCCGGCTCGATTCACAGTCCGTTGGTTTTCCAGGACATGTAAATTATTAACTGGACAATCTTGAGGGAGCCAGTGAAGGTTTCTCAGAATCCTCTGTAATTTTGTGCTTCCCACCAGTTCTCTGTCCTGAATAAGGAAGATACTGTCATGTGCTTAGGTAGCCCTTAGTGCTTTCTGGGCCTCCATTCCCCTGTGGGAGCTGGATGAATCAGCCTTTCCAAATCCATCATTGAATGCATCATATGACTCCTGGACCATGCTGTCCAGCTTGACTTGAAGTCTGTAGGGAAGGAAAGGACCAGAATTCTCTTCTTCCTTGGCTCAGCATAGGATCTATGGGTTTCTTCTCCCAGACATGTTTGAACTTAGTGTTCAAGTACCTTGTTCCCACTACATCTTTGATTTAGTAATGTATCATAGACTCATGTTCCTTCAATAGAAGGTTTTATGATGTTGTTACTTATCAGAGATAAAGTAAATTATTTGTTTTTTATTTACTTAATTATATTCAAGCCTAAGCATTACTAATTTCCTCAGCCTGCCCATGAATTCTTGAGTTCAAATAATTTTTTGTCTCAGCCTGGGACTATATCTGGGACTATAAAAGTCCCTACTACTATACCCAGCTTATATCAAGTATAATTAGGAATGTTATTAATGATTGTATAATGTTTTAAATAACACAGAATTGATGACTCTAAAACATGACTATTGAATACCAATGCAAACCAAGAAAACCTTTGTGTCTGAAATTCTGAGTGCAGGCAGAAGGGGATTTTTAGTGTGTATAGAATGCATTGGGAAGAGTCAGCATAATCTCTGTTAGTCACTTTGAAAGTCATTACATGTCTCAGATGTGTATTCTGTGCACTTGGGGAGCTGAGACAGGAGGATTGGTGTGAGTCTGAGGCCAGCCTTAGATACATAGTTCCATCCCGATCTGAGGTAGAGAGTAAGACCCATCCCACGAGACCAAAGACAGCTGCCATCATTTATAAACGATAGTTGCAGGCCAGCAGTTCTCTTGGCCGCTCTGGGTTGGAAAGATTTTGCATGTGGCATCATGATCCGTCCTCCAGAGACAGCTTTGGGACTCCCTTGCAGTAGAAATCCAGCAACCGACACCCCTCCTGTGTCGCTTTGCTGTTTACTCAAATGATCAGAAGAAACCAGATCAGAGAGAGGATGCTGGATTCAGAGATTGTACCTTCATCTAAGCCTGGCCTAAGCATAACCTTTAGCTCTAGACCTTGAATTGGCAGATTACATTTTGTAAACGGAATCAAGTGTTTTAAGGTATTATAAAATGCTGTTCTAATCACAGAGTCTGCTATCCTGTATGGAGTCATTGAATAAAGAAAAGGAACCCTTTGTGGACGTCCTGTCACTGAAAGGGAACATGAATGAGCTGAATGAAGATCAGTTACGATTGAGACAAGGCTGGGCCGGCCTCATGCACCAGGTGACTGTGTTATTATGTTGCCTTAGTAGAACACTTCTGGGGGGGGGGCAGCTTTTTTTCGGGGGTGGGTGAAGACTTGACTCTGGATATTCATTAGGAATTCTGTAGGGACAGGATAGATGCTTCATCAGGAAATAGGATCATGCTTTGTTTCTCCCCCCACCCCCATGACATTATTTAGATAGGAATTGAATTTAAAAAGAAGTTTGTAGCATTCTGCTTAAATGTGAGATTATCCAAAGCGACACTGGCCATCAATTCTCGGTTTACCATGGTGGCTAACATAACGTTTGCTGTTGTAGGTAATTCATGGGAACTGTAGCTCCTTCGCTCCCATCATTTGTCAATATCAGTAGATGCTTGAAAAGTTATGTGGACAACCTGGAAACACATGTAGGATGACTGTGTTTGTGGGTGTCGTACACATTTATGTTTTTCATCCTTTTAAGTTTATTAGGACTTGGTGTGTGGCCCAGCTTATGGTCTGCCATATAACGGCATGCTTTTGTAAAAGCCTGTACTCTTCAGCAATCTGGTATGCTATTAATATCAGTTAAGACAAGCTGGCTAATACTCTTGTCCAACATATCTGTGCCTTGACTGGCATTTGTCTTATTCTATAACTGCTGAAAGGGAAGCATAAAAATCTGTGGAAACCTTCCTTTAATTTTGTCAAGTTCTGCTTACTTTGTGCATTTTAAAACTTTATTAGGTGCTTGCAGATTTATGATAGTTATGTCTTTCTGATGAAATGACACTTTATGGAACAGCCCACTAAATATAAGTAATATGTATATAAATAAACTTATATTTAGTGAATATATATACACACACACACATATATACATACACATATGTATATTCAAAACTTGTGTTTAGTGAGACTGTTTTGCTTGGTGTCTGCTTCATCTGATATGAATGTCATGTTTTGACCCTGCTGTTCTGATGCTGTGAATGTCATGTTTTGACCCTGCTGTTCTGATGCTGTTTGAATTACACATTTCCCCTTCATTTATTTCAACCCACTTTAGTGCACATCTATTAAAGGCAACACATGAAATTTTCTTTCCTTATTTTTTTATGGCAGTCCTGGCCTTTTAATTGGAGAGTTTAATACATTTATACTTAATACAATTGTTTTTACCATTTAACTTAGGTTTATCATTTTACTCTTTGAGTGTTCCCTCTGTTTTTGAATCTCCATTCTTTTCTTTTTTTAATTCTGTTTTAATATGTCTATCAGCTTTGGGCTCTGTTTGTTTATTTTTACTCCAAGGGTTATATGAATGTACATTCTAAACTGTTTACAGTCTACATTTTGAGCTGTGCAGTTTCTCATTGTATATCTTCTTTTACCATCTAACATTTGTTCTTCAAAGTTTTTTTTTAATTTAATTTTGTTATTATTCCTTAGATGCCTGTTAGTTTTCTAATGAGAGACAGGAAGTGTGTGGATCCAGATGGGAGAGGAGGTGGGGCGGAACTGGGAGGAGTAGGGGGGAGGGGAAACTGTAATCAGAATACATTGTATGAAAAAGTACATTTTTCAACGAAAGAAAAAATATTTATTATATTTTTCATTATGTGTATGTCTATGTGTCTCTGTGTGGGATGTGCACAGGAGTGCAGGTATGACAGAGACAGAGGCATTGGGATGTCATGAAGCCAGTTTGTTAGGCACACGACATGGGTGCTGGGAACTGACGTGGGCCTCTGTAAGAGCGGTACACACTCTTAACTGCTGAGCCATCTCTCTGGCACTCCATGCAACATACTTGCAATCAGATAGTTCATTTGCCTCCTGTTCATTGTGCTATGCTTGTTTTGTTTATAAATATGTGTCATGTGTGTATTTTTGGCTCTGAGCAAGCTTATTTTAAAGATTTTTAAAAAGTTTTTCATTTGTTGTTGTTGTTGTTGGTGGTGGTGGTGGTGGTGGTGTGTGTGTGTGTGTGTGTGTGTGTGTGTGTGTGTAGGTAATGATGGAGGCCAGAAGAGGGCGTTGAATCCTCTGGAGCTAGATTTATGGGTGGTTGTGAGTAGCCCAACCTGCATGCTGGGAACTGATCAGTGGTCCTCTGAAAGAGGAACAAGATCTCTTAACCGCTGACTTATCTCTCCATTCCTCATTTTAAATCATTTAAGAGAAAAATGTAGTCTTTCATGTTTACCTAGATATTTACCACTGCTAGCTGGGCATGGTGGTGCACACCTTTAATCCCAGCACTTGAGGGGCAGAAACAGGTGAATCTCTATGAGTTCAAGACCAGCCTGGTCTATAAAGCGAGTTCCAGGCCTGCTAGAGTTACACAATGAGACCCTATCTCAATAGAGCAAGGGACAAAGAAGGATATATACCATTTCTAGTTCTTCCTGTAGACTTTGAGCAGCTCCTTACCTGATAACATAACATTAGCAGATTTGTTTCATTTTCCTTGATCTCTAAATGTGTTTATTTTGCCTTTATTTTTTAAAATAAATTTTATTAATATCTAATACACATCTTATAATTCACTCATTTTAAATAGATAATGAAATGATTGTGTGTGTATGTGGGTATTTGTCATGTGTTGCATAGTGTATGTATTTGTGGTATGTGCACTTGAGTGGGCAGATGTGTGGGTGCAAGCCTGTTTGCAGGCCAAAGAATAACATTCACAAAGGGAGTGTAGAATGATTTGTGTGTTCAGTGGGAATGGGAGGGAATGAAGGTAAATGTCACCTCTGTTTGTCTTCTAAAAAGTTTTGATTTCATTTAATATATAGAGCTTTCATTTAATTGTGCAAAGAACTATAGTTGAATTAGAGCAGTGTTTGCTAAGCTTTTTTTCCCTACTTATTTTATTCAGAGCATATAGGAATATAAAAATAGGCATACCAACCATTTACTAAATTATATAAATCATAAAGGATTTAATTTTAGGCAGGTTGACGTACTTGCAGTCAAGCCTGATGACCCATGTTCAACCTACATGGTAGAAGATGAGGACCTGGATCAGGATGGGGTTTGCTGAAGGAAAGAAGAGGGAAGATGAAGTGGAATATTGATGTCTGGTTAGGGGCTGGTGAGATAGCAAGCTGTGTGTGTGTGTGTGTGTGTGTGTGTGTGTGTGTGTATAAAGTGAGTTTACAGTGCTGTCTCTAGGGACAGTTTCTGTTCTTCTAGAGAACTGACTAAAACCAGAGTCAAAGAACCCAAGGGCATGCGGTGTTTTGGACAGTTCTTTCTGTGACTGTCCTAGTTTGGAGGAGAACTTTATGTAGTTCGAATTTCCTCCATTGCAACTTATTCGAGATTCATCCAAATCTTTCTTTTTCTTGTGCTTTCTTTTTCAACAGCTCTTAAACTAATTACATTCCTCTTCTGCAAGCAGTAAAATACTGTTTAGAGCTAAGAAGTTTGCCCACTGATAAAGTTCCTTTAATAAATTGGCTTTGGCTTTGTGAGGCACATGAAGTAAATATGTGTAGGTGGAGAAATCTGCCGGGCGAGTGCTGACAAAGGATGACTCTCTGCCGTATTTCAGATCGCTGAGTGGAAAGCCCAGCTGGATGACGCCTTGCCATCACCACTCAAGGAGACTGAAGCGTGGCTCAAGGATGTGGAGGGGCTCGTGGAGGAAGGGCCGCCGACCTCCCAGAATTACTCAGAAGTTGCCGCTCTGATCCAAGGGAAAATGTCATTATTCAAGGTGGGAAAACTGCCGAGTGGTGGTGGCGCACGCCTTTAATCCCAGCACTCGGGAGGCAAAGGCAGGCGGATCTCTGTGAGTTTGAGGCCAACCTGGGCTACAGAGTGAGTTCCAGGAAAGGCGCAGAGATACACAGAGAAACCCTGTCTCGAAAAACAAAAAAGAGAGAGAGAGAGAGAGAGAGAGAGAGAGAGAGAGAGAGAGAGAACAAGATGGGAAAACAGATTTGTGGGAAAATAGACCCTTTGTTAGCGTCTGTCCTTGAGGAAGATTGTGTTCTACAGAGAAGAGAAGGAAATACAGTAGTGGCCGAGCACGGGGTAGCACGAGTCCCTGGAATCCAGAGGGACTTTCATGAGTGCTGGGCATGGTGGTGCCCGCTGTAATCCCAGATCTTGGGACGTAGAGGCAGGAGATCTGGAGTTCAGGATCATCCTTGGCTAGATAGTAAATCTGAGGCCAGCTGGGCAACATGTGATCCTCTGACAAAAACCAGCCCCAACCAAACAGGGGCTTTCATTCATGACTGTTGTGCTCTTTAAAGACAGAAATCAGGGAAGGTAGAAGAAGCCAGTCACTTCTGAAGCAACCGTGACATCTGACCAAAATAAAAAAGATGCCAAGTGGAAGAAGCTGGTTTAAAGTGAGGGCAATTGGGTCTTCACTGCAAATGTGTGAGCAACTTTGATTTGTAAGAGTTAGGGCAGTTGTGTCTCTAGAGGGACAGAGAGACAGAACAAAAGATTTTGCTAATGACTTTGCCAAAGACACTTCATGCTGCTCTTTGGGAAAATATCCCACTTAATCCCTTTTGTGCTGAAATAAGCGTTCATGAAAATCTTGGGTCAAAGGAAGAGATGAGAACCTGTCATGGTGCCTCATGCCCATGCTCATAGCACTCTGGAGGCTGAGGCAGGAGCATTACCATGAATTTCAGGCCAGTCTAGGGTACATTGTGAGTTCCAGGCCAGTAGGCACTACAATGCATGGCCCTATCTCAGTCAGCTAATCAATCAATCAATCAATCAATCAGTCAATCAATCAGTTAATCAATCAGTCAGTCAATCAGTAGGTCAGTCAGTCAGTCAATCAAGCTTTTGGCTTTTTTGAAAACAGATATCACATAGGCACAATGGACATTCTTTCCATTGCAGTGTGTAGAGATAAACCTGATTTTCATGTTTCCATATTTCTTTCAGAGTCTGATGGGCAGCTCTGACTATCATTCGAATATTCTCTTGGCCTTTGAAAACCAAGATGAGAACCACCTGCCGGTCGTGCCCCCTGACAAACTGGAGGAAATGAAAAGACGGTTCGTAACTGTGTTATTTCACCACCGCCTGCTCACGGCTAACAGTAGCGTTGCTAGTGTACCACGAGCGTAGAGACTTTGAGCATAGAGACGTCTGACACATTGGCTTCCCCATCTTGATAACCACACCTTCACGGTGTTGCAGTAACAGCACACATGGTTCCCGTCCTGTCTCATTGAGCAATAGACTCCTGGGAGGGGAGCTTCGCCTTTCTGAGCTCCCTCATTTTCACATTTGTGAACATGGGTTCCTGGCAGTCACCCTGTCCATGTCTCACAAGGGTATCAGGTCAAGACAAGGGGTATATAAGTGCACTTTCATAGAGTAAAAGTAGGGAACAGAGGTATGGTTCATCAGGTAAGAACCCTGGCTATGCAGTCATGGGAACCAGAGTCTGGATCCCAGGACCTGTGTGACAAGCTGGGATTCCATAAATACCCATCACTGCAGCTCCAAGGGATCGAAGGCTTTTTTCTGGCCTCTGTGCATAGGCAGCTGTACTCACACCCACACATGTTCCCATACATTCATGAAGGCACACATAGACATAAGTAAAATAAATCTTAAAAATAGAAAATTGTAAAATAGTATCAGTATAGGGCCAGGGAGATGGCTCAGTGGTTAATAGCACTTACCACTCTTGTAGAGGACCCAAATTCGGTTCCCAGTACCTCTGTTGGGTGGCTCACAACCATCTATATAACTCCAGCTCCAAGGGATCCAGTGCCTTCTTCTGGCCTCTTTAGACACCTGCACTCACTTGTGCATGTACACACACACACACACACACACACACACACACACACACACACACACGAATAATAACATAAAAATCTTTAAAAAAATACACATCAGTATAGAAGTCATTTAACTGAATGACACCGTCTTTTGTTTTATTTTTACTCGTAAGTAACTTATTGCAATAAGAGAATGCTAGCCTTAATAATGAAAGTGTCTTCATATTTGAGCTTTAAAACAATTGTAGTTGCATCAAATTATACAGAGGTTTTTAAACTCTAAGATATTTTGTTCCTTGGGGTGTTCTTATAGGATTTCTCAATAAGGGAATAATTTCTTCAGAAAAATGTTCTGTTACATTTTTACTTTAGAAATGGTTGCTTTATATCTTGCCACAGTGTTTATTTTATATAATTTTAAAGAAAGAAGAGAGGGACAGAAGGGGACACACACACACACACACATACACACGGTGGGGAGGCGAGGGAGGGATGCAGCACTCTTGAGGATACTTTTGAGTTCCATGTGTTAGAATAGAAGAAAAAAAAACCTAAAGCACAGTGTTATTAAAAATGCCAAACCGATTTCTGACACTTGGTCAATTATACAACCTGCTTTTTTTTCCAGAATCAACAACATTTTGGGTAGAAAATTCATCCCACTTCTGGAGTTTCGTGACTCCAAGTGCTCAGTCCTTGCATTGCTGGATGAAGCGAAGGCAAAGTTGGATGTTTGGAACGTCCCTTATGGGAGCAAGGAGTCCGTGGAAGTCCTCCTGGAAGACTGGCGTGTGAGCTGCGGCGGTCTGGGTGTGGGCATGGCTTCCTGGGTCTGATTCTGGAATTCTTCTGATCTGGGGTTGGGTTTTTGTTGGTAGGGCTCGTTAGCTTCCGTTCTCCTGGAGAAAAACATGAGTGGTGGTCAGACAGCAGGTAGACAAGAGTAGGAAGGTGAGGATTGCCGTGTCCAAGATGGAGTTAGGATGGTCAATACCACAGGGAAGGCGTCACTGTGTTCTTCCCGTTACAACTTCCTTCATTTATACATTTTTCATATTTTTTTCTTTTTTGATTTACTCTTTCATTCAACAGTTAACTTTTCTTCGAAAACTTTGGGCTTAGCCTCTCAAGTTTTACTTTTGATTTTTTGAAAATATATTTTAAGTTACTTTGATTTGTAAGTGGCAGCAGGTGCATGCCACAGAGGGCATGTGGCAGTCACATGACAACCTGTGGGAGTCAGTTCTCGTCCATCATGTGGGTCCCAGGGATGGCACTCAGTCCTTCAGGCTTGGGGGCGAGTGCTTTTATGCCCTGTGGAGCCTTCTTGCTGCCCCCCTGTCCCAAGTTGAATAGGAAATGGCCTAACTGCTTCCAAGAAAACAAAACAAAACAAAAACCCAACTTGTTTCAAGTGTGGGTGTGTCCATGCAGAAATTTAAGCGGAAGCTCCCCACCGGTACCTTCTTCGTTGCTAGTTTCAACCTTCCTTTTGTTTGTTTGTTTTGCTTTTGGGAATGAAGGGTAAGCGGGAGGGGGGGGGGAGGGCAGGGCTCCTGGAAAAGCCAAAATTACAAGTTTCAGAGGAAAATGGAAAAACATGATAAAGACATATTTATTTACCATTTATATTTTTTGTTTGTTTCTCGAGACAGGGTTTCTCTGTGTAGCCCTGGCTGTCCTAGAACTCTCTGTAGACCAGGCTAGCCTGGAACTCACAAAGATCTGCCTGCCTCTGTAAAACCCCCCCCCCCCAATGTTAGGATTAAGGGTATGGGCTACCACTGACAGGCTATCATTTATCATTTAAATACTGTGCTCTCAAATTGGAGGCATCATTCTAAACTGGGCTAGGTTTTATTTCTATATAAAATATATAGAATAATACTATATATAACCTTTTATCGTCTCTAAAGTTTTAGTTTTCTTTTTCTGGGCTTTTGTTTGCTCGTTTGTATTTTTTTTTTTTTAAGATTTATTTATTTATTATGTATACAGTGTTCTGCCTCCATGTTTACGTGCAGGCCAGAAGAGGGCATCAGATCTCATTACAGATGGTTGTGAGCCACCATATGGTTGCTGGGAATTGAACTCAGGACCTCTAGATGAGCAGCCAGTGCTCTTAACCACTGAGCCATCTCTCCAGCCCACTCATTTGTATTTTTAAGACAGGGTGAGGTTGGTCTCAAACTCCCTATCTTGTAAGTGCTCGATTACAGGAGTGTGCCACCATGCCCAGCTTTGGATTTACATTTTGCTATTTCAGTAGTCATAGTAGTTTGCTGGCACAAAATTAAGAGTATGATCAGTGGTTCTCAACCTTCCTAATGCTATGATCCTTTAACTCTTTCCTATGTTGGGACCCTCAGCCATAAAGTTATTTTTGTTGCTACTTTATAACTGTAATCTTGCTACTATTATGAATTGTAAATATCTGTGTTTTCTGATGGTCTTAGGTGACCCTTATGGAAAGGATTGTTCAACATTCCCTCCTCCAGGAGGGTGTGACCCTTAGGAAGAGAACTAATGATGTAATAAACAGTGAGTTTAGAGTCAGGGCCAGGTTAGCTTGGTGTTTGTTCCATGGTTTTCCACAGCTGATTTAGGTAACGGTAATGTCATGGATGCTCGCGTGCCAGTGGGGACAGCACCTGGCAGAGTATCACAATGCGACTACTGAGGACTAGTTAATGTGACTAGAGCCTGGGAGACAAAGCGATTGATACAGTTACACAATGTTACTAAAGCGGGTGAATTAGAAGGTTTTGGGTTTGTTCTCGGAGATGAACTTGCCCTTCCCAGCAAGAGGAAGCAATGTAAAGTCCCATGACCATGTTAAGCTAACTGAGAGTGACAGATAACCCTGTGTCATTGTGCCCTCACATCTGCTAAGGCCTGGCCACCCTGCATGAACTGTTCCCTCCTTTTTTGCTACTGCAGTGTGTTGCCATATTAAAGTCCTCAAGAAAACTTGGCAAGTCTGACCTTTGCTGGCATCATAAACCAATATCTGGATTTCTTCACACATTTTCAAAAGTAAACTCTGTCAATATTTTTTTTTTCCTTTCCTTCACAGAAATTTATTGAAGAGAAAAAGTTCCTGGCTCAACTTGATACTTCTTTTCAAAAATGTGAAGAAATGTTTAAGAATTTGGGTAAAGTATCCTAGTTAATGCTTTTAATGGTGTGGCCATCGTTTCAAGGTGGCCTTTGTTCCCCTTTAGTGGTTTGGAAATTAACTTTTTCCATGTATGTTTTCCTTGGAAAATTCTTGCTTTTTTTTTGCTTTTAATATTGCCAGGGAACATGCTCGTTTGTCTGTTAATGCAAATAGTTTCCTTAATACTGTTTACAAACGAAAACTATCTTCTAAGACTCGTTTTTTGTTTTGCTGATGTAGCTGGAGAATGTGAGAGTGTTGAGGAGGAGTTTGTGACGTTGGAAAAGGATGTTCACGAGTGCAGACAGCGCATACATAACACGAAGGCCACGTTACAAAGAGTGCTGGAGTGTTGGGCAACGTATGAGGAAGACCTCCAGCTATTGAAGACTTCTTTTGAGGCAACAAAGAAGGAGCAAATTAAAGAGGTATTTGAAGTCCAGGGCACTGCCCCAGTTTTTCTTTTTCTTTTTGGAGACAGCTCAGTAGACCAGGCTAGCCTTGGCATTCATCTGCCTCTACTTCCTGAGTTCTGGATTCAAGCAAGCATTACCATGCTCAGCTAGATTTACTCTTTTATTTCTTTTTGTTTGGAGGCCCATTTTCACTCCTAAGGTGAGTGTCTACAAAAGAGTAAAAACATACCTTCTAGAAAATTCTCCAAGATCTTGGGAAGAACTTTGTTTTTTTTTTTCTAATGTAATTGTCAGAGAGTATTTTCTTCACATTGTATGTTTATAGACACACACACACACACACACACACACACACACACACACACACACACACACACACCAGTTTACATAAATAATACAGCTTTTAGAAAAAAAATATTTATTTTTTTGAGATAAGGTTTCATTTACCCCAAGCTGGCCTTGAAGTCCCCCCATAGTGGACAGTGACTTCGAACTTCTGACCTCCTGCCTCCACCTCCTGAGTTCAAGGATTATAGGTGTGCAGTACATACCCAGTTTGTGCAATGCGTGGATGGAGCCTGAGGCTTTGTGCATGCTTGGCACACATTCTGCCAACTGAACTCCATCTTCATCCCCCTACTGCCCTTCTCTTTAGAGAGTACGGAAAAGACACTGAGAAGGATTAATAAGGGTTGATGTTGTAGTACGGCACTTGTCTGACACGTGGGAGGCTCTGGGATCTGTTAACCTCGACTCTCTTTTTAAACAGGTTCTTGGCTATGTGATCCAGGCTGGCTTTGGAGGCAAGATTCTCCTGATTTCATGGAACTGCCTTAGTGATAGGATTATAGGCATGTACCACCATGCCTACCTAAATCACTATTTTTTTCAGAACTATAATATTCTATTCAGTTAAAACCTTTACCCTTAAATCCTTCCTGAATTTTTCCCACAAAGGGTCCCAGACTGGTTGACCAATAGAGGCCACACCACCTTGGTAATGGTTTTACCAAGGCCAATACTTACTTAACACTTCCCAATTTAACTCATCTAGTTCAACAACTTAATAGCAGTATGGGCCCTAGGAGACAGATGCCTCCAAGTCCACTTCAGATGTAAAAGACTAACAAGATCTCTGGCTGCCTGGGGCATCGTGGCAGAGGTTTAAGGTTGTATGTTCAAGATGGCAACTTTTCTGAGTTATGTATTTTAATATCAGATGTGTGGGAGGAGTGTTAGTGTAATTCATTATTATTTTCATACGCTGGCTAGGAGATAGTATTTATTCCTGTCATTGGTTTTCATTGTGGTGGTGGCACACGCCTTTAATCCCAGCACTTGGGAGGCAGAGCCAGGCGGATCTCTGTGAGTTCGAGGCCAGCCTGGGCTACAGAGTGAGTTCCAGGACAGACTCCAAAGCTACACAGAGAAACCTGTCTCAAAAATAAATAAACACAAACAAACAAACAAAAGAAAGTGAGTCTAGCTAGCCTTTCACACTGAATGTCTTCCAGATGGAGAGGAATTACTTCATGGACAGTAGGTTCTTGGTATGAAAGAGTTGAGCCGAGTGTACAGAGCTGAGTATAGAGAGTGACTTGAACTTAGTGAGTCATCATGTCTCCTTGTCACCTAGGTTGGTCCTACAAGTTCTTCTGTTTTCAGGGTCTGATACTAAAATATACCTAAACCTGAGGCAAGCTGCCATCTTGAATGTGATCCCAACCCTCTGCTGAGATGCCCTGGGCTGCCAGAGGCCTTGCAAGAGACTTTTAACTGGGAAGGAGACTTGGTAGCATCGGTCACATATACTGTGCCACTAGCACAGTTGGACTAGATGACAAATAATTCTTGGCCTTGAGACTAAATGAAACAGTTTCAAGGTGGTATGCCCTCTTGATCTAGTGAGTCAGGGAAACCTCTGCTGTTAGTTCACCAGGCACTTAGAATGATTGACAGGCACTTCTGAAGAGTCTGGGGTCAGGATCAAGACAGTGCCTGGCACCTGCCACACAGCAATCTGAGACAAGCTGGGGAGTTCTCTACGAGGGAGTCAGTGTCTCTGCAAAGGCCTTCCCACTCAGTCTTGCTGAGAGTCAGCCTTTGTAGAGAACTTTTTTGTTGTTGTTGTTTTGTTTTGTTGTTTTTTGAGACAGGGTTTCTCTGTGTAGCTTTGGTGCCTGTCCTGGGATCTCTCTCTGTAGACCAGACTGGCCTTGAACTCAACAGCGATCTGCCTGGCTCTGCCTCCCATCCTGGGATTAAAAGCATGTGCCACCACTGCCCGGAGAGATTTATTATAGATATTAGTAATACTAATATACCATTAAATATTTCTTTCACTTACGTGTAGGTTCCCTTTGAGACCCTTTCCCAGTGGAATGCAAAATATACCTCTCTAAATGAGGTGGGAAGTTTCCTAACTGAAGTCAGCAATGGTGAAGTTGGATCATCTGTTTCTAAAGAACTGAGAAGGCTGAACAAAAGATGGAGAAAGTTTATCACAAAGACTCCACTTGTAAGTTGTTGTTTCTGGTAACGGCTTCCTGGAGAGATCATCCACGTACTTTATCATTCGGTTATACAGGCAGAGCTCAGTGGCCGTTAGCAGACTCACGATTGTGCAGCCGTCAATGCAGTCAGGCTTTTTTTGGAGTATGTGGTATATATGCATACCTGTCTGTACATGTAAGGGTGTGTGTGTGTGTGTGTGTGTGTGTGTGTGTGTGTGTGTGTGTGTGTGTGCATGTGTGCGTGCGTGCACACGCACACACACCTTTCTCAACTGCTGTTCACATTATTTTTGAGACAAGGTCTCTTACTGAATCTTGAGCTCACCAATTGGCTAGACTAGCTTGCTGTCAACCCCAGTGACCCTGTCTGTGACTCCCCAGCCCTGGGATTACAAATGCACACCATTATGACCTGGCTTTTCTGTGGGTGCTGGGGATCCGAACTCAGGTCCCCAGTTTGCCTGACTGCTGGCTTTAGAACACTGTTATCATCTATCAATATTTCTTTTCCAACCTCCCAGTCCTAGATAGCCACCAGTCCATTTTTTTATTTACATTATTTATTTATTGTCTATAGATTTGCTGTTTTGGACTTTTCATATAAATAGAATCATATGTGGTGCCTCATGACAGTGCTTTTAAGGTTCATCCAGATGTCCTGTATAATGGCACTTCATTCCTTTCCACTGGAGAGTGGAGGCCTACTGTATGACGATGTCAAGTTGCATTTGATACGCATCTCGGTTCTCTCCACTCTATGGGCTATTATAGCCACTATAGTTATGAACTAAAAAAAAAAAAAATAGACATAAAGGTATTCTAATTTCTTTTGAGTATACTTATGTTGAAAAGAACTTTATAATTGAGCCTTTTCTACCATATGCCTGTCAGTTCCTTTACCCAAAACATAAGCATTGTTTTGCCTATCCAAGCTCCTTAAGAAACTATACAAGATCTTATTTATCTTTATATTAATATTTATCATAAAACAGAATTATAATAAAAATGTCTTAAATTATTCTCTTACTTGTTTACAACCATTTCTTAGACATTTTTAGTAGAAATTGTGTGTGTGTGTTTGTGAGAAACTCTGCCTAGCTGAGGATGGGCTTGCACACTTGATCCTCCTGCCTCTACCTCCCGAGTGCTGGTGTTACAGGTGTGCACCATTACACCTGGCCATACATACCTGTTTCCCAACACTGTTGATGACTGATAGACCCTAAAAGTATATTTATCTACATTTTTATTTTTTATTTTTTATTTTTGGTTTTTGAGACAGGGTTTCTCTGTGTAGTTTTGGTGCCTGTCCTGGAACTCACTTGGTAGCCCAGGCTGGCCTCGAACTCACAGAGATCCGCCTGGCTCTGCCTCCCAAGTGCTGGGATTAAAGGTGCGTGCCACCACCTCCTGGCTCTCTATATTTTTCTACTTACTATTTTTAATATATATTATCAAAGAATTAAAAATGTAAGCATGAAATTTACAAAATTAATTTTTATAGGAACTGAAACTGCCAGTTACAAAAATTCAGGACCAGCCCCCTGGAGACAGTTCTGGAACGATTCTGTCTAAGGAGTCAGCAACGATGCCAACAGAGCTTCCTGAAAGTCCTGGTGAGGTCATACAGGTAAGGCCGGTGAGCTTTGCACATGCTCATAGGGATGGTCTAGCTTTGCTACTTTTCCCTGGAAAAGAACGGTTGGAACAGTGGGAAGTGTCTGCTTTGGTAGGTAACACTCACAACACGGTCATTGATTAAGGAAGTGCTTTAGTGGGTCCTCTCGGGAAGTAACCACGCCTCTGGGCTTCTCCATCAATCAAAGCAGGCGGGACTTCGGAGTGGTGCCAATCAAGTTTGGATTTTCTTTGGAGGACTTCCAACAAGTACTCCTGCTCTGTCAGGTGTGGCCAGAGCTCACAATTGAGTCACACAAGCAAACAACCAAAGGCGAGACAGCCTAATGACAGAAATGAGCTTGGGATTTTGTGCTGGGCCACGCTCGTGGTTCTCCTCAGTCACGTGCGGCCTGCGGGCCACAGGTCGGACACACCTGGCAACTTCCAAAGTTGGCTAGCCACCAACCTCTGTCTGTGTTGTTCACCTCTGTGGAATGGCTGAAAGTATAACTGATATTCCTTGTTGTGGTGGACAGTTTGGAGGATGTTAGATTCTTAAGTTAAAAAAAAAAAAAAAAAGTAAAATCGCACATGTGTAACAGTAATTAATACCCATGGCTTCAGATATGTGCCACACCCCAAAACCAGCCATATCACCTCACATAAGTGATCTCTACTGCCTTCAGCCAGCTGGCAGGACTGTTAATGTTTTCTTTAATGAGAATGCCTAATGGGCAAGGAGCACAGCGTTAGACCTCTCCCATGTCTGGCATGCAGGAACCTTGGGGTTCGTCTATACCACTGCATGAAAAAAAAGTGTAATCAAAAACAATCTAGAAGGATCTTTTTTTTTTTTTTTTTTAATTATTTTTATTTTTCGAGACAGGGTTTCTCTGTGTGGCTTTTGGAGCCTGTCCTGGAACTCACTCTGTAGACCAGGCTGGACTCGAACTCAGAGAGATCCACCTGGCTCTGCCTCCCAAGTGCTGGGATTAAAGGTGTGTGCCACCGCCACCAGGCGAAGGATCTTAATTTATGTGATGTACTTTAAAATATAAGTCTCTGACCTCTTAAAATGTTCAGATATATATGTATAAGCACACTTGCATATGGGTGCATGATTGGTGTGTGTGTGTGTGTGTGTGTGTGTGTGTGTGTATGTGTGTGTGTTGAGACAGCTTCTCTCTGTAACCCTGGCTTCTCTCAGACACACTATGTAGACCAGGCTGGTCTTAAAGTCAAGAGAGATTCTGAGTTCTGGGATTAAAGGCAGGCGCTACCATGCCTCGTAAGACCAACTTTGAAACTTTTGGTTTTGCAAAACTTTACTATACCAGCCTATAGAATACTGAGTCTGTTAGTGAGAACAGAATTATTATTTTTTTTATAGTTTAATGTATTTTAATTGCAAACTTACAGGAACAGCACAGAAGACAGACAACATAAAAACATGTACTTGCATGTAGGATAACTCAGTTAGAAAAGTATAGTGAATAGATGGAATCTACTGTATGAAAAAAATGCTACAAACACCATTTAGTTGCCATCAATAAGAAATTTACTTATTTTAAAAAAATCCAAATGCTGGCATTGTCCAGAAAATTTTAACAGGTTTATTTATAATTGTTATAAAGTTGAACTGTTGAAATGTGTTCACTGAAACATTTTGCTTGCATTAATGCTTTACATCTTGCATTTATATTAAAAATTCACACACAAATGAAAATAGAAAAACTGCCAATACCTGATTTCTGTCCCCTATTTTTCCACTCGCAATCATATACTTAGGTACCTTTTGACCCCATGGAAAAAATATCTAACATTCAGAACTACTGATAACAGGAAGAAGAGGAAAAAATTTTTGAGAATGAAATGTTTCCCCTCATAGTGGACTCTTAAGCACGTTCTCCGCGTATGCGGCGTGCTAGCTGGATATCTTTTGGCATAATTGTTACACGTTTGGCATGGATAGCACACAGGTTGGTATCTTCAAAAAGGCCAACCAGATAGGCCTCACTTGCCTCCTGCAAAGCACCAATAGCTGCACTCTGGAAGCGCAGATCTGTTGTGAAGTCCTGAGCAATTTCTCGCACCAGACGCTGGAAGGGGAGCTTGCGAATCAGAAGTTCAGTGGACTTCTGATAACGTCTGATTTCACGGAGTGCCACAGTACCAGGCCTGTAACGATGAGGTTTCTTCACCTCTCCAGTAGAGGGCGCACTCTTGCGAGCGGCTTTAGTAGCCAGTTGTTTCCTGGGTGCCTTACCACCGGTGGATTTGCGGGCAGTCTGCTTTGTATGAGCCATGGTATGGGCACCTCCTTACTTACCCCCACTTCTCCTTCGGCTGGAGCTCTGCAAGCGAGAGGCGGCGCTGGCGTGAGGGAGCGGCGGTGGCGCGGCGACGGCTGCGAACACAATTCGAGAACAGAATTATTTTTAAATTTTTGTCTAAGCCTCTTTTGTTTTTTTTAATATATATATGTATGTATGTGACAGAGTCTTGCTGTGTAGCCCAGGCTTGCCTCAAACTCATAGTGATCCTTTTGCCTTAGCCCCCTGAGTTCGAGGATTACAGACACGTGCCATCATACCCAGCTCATCCTTTTCTTACTTTTTTTGAGACATAGTGTTTCTACATAACTCAGGTTATCTTAGAATTTACAATCCTCCTGCTTCAGACCCCGAATGTTAGGATTATAGATGTGTGGCCCCATGCCTGGCTCTGAATCTCTTTTTGATGATGTTGTATCATTATTGTTAGCAATAGCTAAATTTAATTGTGTATGAGTTTTCAACAAGTTTATCCAGATTAATTTTCTAAGCTTCAGTTTTACTTATAAAATGAGATAATACCATCTAGCCGACAGAAATGATATAATTAAGATAACATGCATGATCAATCTTTTCATTTGTCAAGTATTGCATGCCTTCATGTTATCACTGTCAAACCAGGTCTTACGTCACAAACGCACAGTTGTGTTCAGACCAAATACACCGCAGAGCTCTAACACAAAGCCAACACGTCTAGTAGGCTCTGGGTTTGTGTAAGGATGTTTGCTTTGTGATGTTCACACAGTGGCGGAATACCTAATGATGTGTTTCTCTGCCCTCGTTGTTAAGCAAGCACCATGCAACTTGGTATTGAATTTATATTCTTCAGGATGGCAATATGATTTTAAACATTTTCGTATTGCAACGGTATCTTCTTAATGATGGTTTTGAATGTTGTAGGCCGTGGACAAACAGGAAGTAGAAGATGAAGAGTCGACCGGACAGTCGCAAGTGAATGAAGAGGTTGAAAAACTCATCAAGGAGGTGAGAATCTGGAAGTCAGAGAGCAAATCCATGTTGGATCTCCTTCGACATCAAGATGTGGATGGGTCCTCGGAGGATACCTTGCAGGTATGAGTGTGAACGTGTTTAAGAGGGTGCATTCGTGATTGGAAACTTACATGGGCTTGTGTTTTAATATAAACAAAAAGTGTTAAAAAGCAGACAATAATGAGCCCATGTTTAATTTTCCTTATTGTGAAGTTTTAAAACAGCATGGACTCCAATCACTGATTTCCTCTTCGGTTAGCATGCTTGGAATGCCTTGGGAGTGTAAGGTTTTAACTCATTTTCCTGCCTATAACATGGGGATTGGAATATGCTGGTATGTGAGAGGCAGGAGGATGAGTGCACCAAGTCTTTAATGGCTCACTATAATGGGAACCTGTGAATTACGTAGTCACCTGTGCCTTGAAAGTCCCTTCAAACCAGCTCTGTCCTGGCCTCACTGATGGAGCGGTGACTGGGTTTGAACTCCATTCTGCATTTTTCCTCAAGTAGCGACTCAGGAGAAACAATGAGGTGCAATTGTGTTTCAGTATTAGGATAACTGAGGATTTCTACTGAGTTCCAGCACATCCGTAACATCAGCGGAGCATGTTGTAAGCTGTGTCCAGATGGGAAACTTGTGGAATAAAGGAGTGCTTTCATTTTTAAAAATTTGATCATCTGCAATTTGCTTTAGTAAAAGAAATGAAACAGGTATCCAATATTAAACAGATTTTTTTTTTTTTTTTGAGACAGAGTTTCTCTGTGTAGTTTTGGTGCCTGTCCTGGAGCTTGCTCTGTAGACCAGGCTGGCCTCGAACTCAGAGATCAGCCTGGCTTTGCCTCCTGAGTGCTGGGATTGAAGGCGTGCACCACCACCACCCCCCGGCTTAAACAGATTTTTAAAGCATAATTTTAAGTTTTTTTTTTTTTTTTTAAATTATATTTACTTACCTGTGTAGGGGCCATGCCACATGCACATGTAGAGGTCAAAGGGTAACTGCAGGAGCTGATTCTCTTCTTAAACCATGTGGGTCCCAGGGACTAAACGCAGATCATTAAGCGTGGTGGCAAGCTTACCCGCCGAGCCTTCTTGGCTGGCCCTAGGGTATGATTGTTCTCTTTTTTATTTCAAGTTATTTTACAGCTATTAAAAAAAAGCAAACCCAACAGTGATCTTTCTTATACACAGTAAGAACGTAGTCATGTTGTAATCACTCCAATTATTAGAGAATCTCTATTGGATCACAATAATAGATCATATGTTTTCTATTTATTATTGACTTCTTTATAGATGTATTTTTGGGAGCTGGGGGATACAGGAATTTATATAGCCCAGGAACCCCCAAATGCCTGAACTCCTGATCCTCCTGACCACACCTCATGGTGCTGGGGTTACAGGTGTACCCCACCATGCCCGGCCAGAAGATGTGTTTAAAGAATAGGAAGGCCTCTAGACAATGTGGATGATCTGTCTCCAGTTTAAAAACAGTTGTGCTTTCATAGTTTATACTTTTATATCCACAGAACCATATCTGTAAGAAGGGAAGAATAGCTTACTTGTGTGTCTTGGCCCTGAACAGCACTCAGTGTCTGGCACAGACACATAACTTCTTTTAAAAGTCAGTGTTCAATGGGTGATTAACTGACAGCCAGTAGGTGTGGGGATCAGCCCCCACATTTATGTACCCCAGGAACTCTTGAGGAATGAGGGATAAGAGACTTAGTTAGAAATAGAGAAGGGAGAGAGAAAACTCAGGATAGACTGGGGTGGGCCTGGATCCTTATCCAAATGGGCCCAGAACTGTATTCCAAAGGTCTATTTATAACAGTGCCAAGGGGTGGAGCAAAAGACCTCCCCCTTGCTAGTTACAGTCAAGTGTAGAACCTTACAAACACCTTCTACCCAGGCCCGTGGTCCGGTCAACCTCCCATGCAGTCCTGCTGGGTACGGCCACTAGGAAACCTAGTGGGCTCCGACAAGTCGGTTGGCTGGAGAAAGAGACCTCTTCTTCACGCTGTACCTTTCTAGTATATGGGCTCCTTTGTTATATTTTATAAAATTAAAGAGAAAAAAGTTAGAATTAAAGGGGAGTGTTCTAATTTCATAAAAATGAAATCTCCACCATCCTACTACATGAAAACTGATAAAAGTGGCCTGAGCATGCTTGCTGACCCCAAACTGACATCTGCTTACCACACCCATCCTGTTCTTGGGGAGCAATTAACTTTTTTATGTTAATTTGAAAGCTAGAAAGTCATTATTTATGTATAAGATTGAATTATATTTTATATACCTATTAAACATGTAATTCTGTGGATAGATATTCTTTTGTTTCAGAGTTTCTGTCGGAATTTAACTTTTTTTTGGGAGAGAGAGAGAGAGAGAGAGAGAGAGAGAGAGAGAGAGAGAGTGTGTGTATATGCATGCATGTGTTTTACTGGGGATTGAACATGCTAGTCGGGCAGCTACATTGAACTGTATTCACAGCCCTTTTTGTACTTTTTACATTAAGAAAGGGTCTCACTAAGTGGCACGGACTGGCCTTGACGTCATCCTGTAACCCAGGAGGCCTTGACTTGGCGACCTTCTGCCTCAGCTTTCTGATTGGCTGGGATGGCAGCCACCCAGACTGGGCATCTCAAGATTTTCTTAATGAATTACATAAACTCTTTGAACTCTGATCCATTTTCATTCCTGTGGCAAATATTTTCAGTAAATCATTGACCTGCTGGTAGCTTGTTTTGCAGAGAAAGTATGTACATTTCTGTAGTCATATCTTTCTCTACTTATACACCTAAAAGAAAAAAAAAAATACTGCATCCTGGCAGCAGGTTGATTTTTCTTAGAGAATTCATTCTTCATTGAGGCTTTATATTTTACATACCACTTCAGATCCATTGGAATTTACTTTTGTATGTTGTATAAAAAATAGTTTTTAAAAGATTATTTTTAGTAGTCATTTTCTCTAATAAATTTATTGACTTCCCCTCAAATTTGACTAAGAACAATTTTATTTTTAAAAGTTGTTATTCTTCCAATTTTTTCTTTTTATTGGCATTGTATTCTAGTTTTATTTTATTGAAGTGTTTGTAAAGAGTATTCTATAAAAGATCTTGTCAGAATCTGATTATGTTAATATATTTCAAATGTTTTACTTATTTAAATTTTTAGATAATATTTTCTTAAAGGTTTGTTTTTTTATTTTTGAGACAGGGTTTCTCTGTGTAGCCCTGGCTATCTTAGAATTTACTATATAAACCAGGCTGGCCTCAAACTCACAGAGCTCTGCCTGCCACTGTCTCTCGAAAGCTGGGGTTAAAGGCATGCACCACTACACCTGGCGTGCGTACACATGGATGTGTCTGTGTGAGTTTGAGCACACGCCTGTAATGACAGACGAGGGTGTCATCCTCTGAGGCTGGAGTTACAGGCAGTTTCTAACTATCTGGTGTGGGCGCTGGGAACCAAACGCAGGTTCTCTGCAGGAGCAGCAAATGCTGTTTACTTATGAGCCAGTTCTCCAACCCTTATTTATTTATATTTTGAGGCAACATCGCTTGAATTCCGGGTTGGCCTCGAACTTGCTGTGAGCCAAGGGTGACCTTGAACTTCTGCTTCCCGTCTTTACCGCCCTAGTGCTGGGATTACAGCTGTGCTCCACCACCCCTGATGTTATGCGGTGCTGTTGATGGAACTCGGCTCCAAGCATGGGAAGCAAGCGCTGTCCCAACTGAGCCACATCCCTAGCCCTCAAAATGTGCTTCTAAAGAGAACATTTTTTTGTTTGTTTGTTTTAGAATACAAGTTTGCCTCATTCTGGATTAGCAGTTGCCATTTTCCAGTTCCCTGATGTAAGGTTGGCGTACGGTTTAGAATCTGAATATTGACTGTGATCTCTGATTTGTTGTAGCATCTTATTGCTAAAGGCTCTATGTATGAGGAACTTCTGGCCAGAACCGAAGATACTCTACAGATGGACGTTCAAAGTGCCTCGAACCTGGAGTCCTTCCAAAATGTCCTCCGAGCTGGGCTTCAGGCAAAGATCCAAGAAGCTAAAGAGGGAGCCCAGGTCTCCAGTTCCTTACTTAATGAATTCATTGTTTTAGAACCAAGTGGTTGATGGGTGGTCCAGGAGGAAGGCCTGGCCTGAATCCTAGAAAGAGTTCGTAAAATATTAATTTTACATTATATTTTATTTCTGTATAATTTAGAACATATTGGAAAATAGAAATGTTTTCAATGATATATTTCCACGCTAATCGTAAAATATAAACTGCCAGTAGAGTGAAAAGATTGGAAACCTAGGGATGTAGTAAGATGTCGGTCCAGCTGTGCACTTGAGAAGTTGTTTTATTTTTTGCCGTTGCAGATCATCGTGGTGGAATTGTCCGCTGTGTGCAAGAACTTAAGGGACGGCTCACCGGAAGTAGACGTGAGGCGAAAGGTGGAAGAGGCTCGGAAGGACCTGGAGTCCTACATCACCAGAGCCCAGCAGTTACTTGGGGAGAGAGAGCGCCCTGGTGGACTCATTTCAAAGTACAAGGTGGGAAGTTTGTTCACCTGGGGAACGGTTGTCATCGGCCACCCAGGCTGCTTGACATGTGGATGTTTCCTGTGTAGAATGACATGCAGGGTTGCTCTAACTTGTTTTCCCAGGACTAGATACAGTTCCCTGAGAGATTTAACAGTAAGTATTCGAGCGAAGATCAGTACAAACGACACAGCTGATTCCAAGGTGGAGAATCTCGTGTCTCTGGCATTTTTACTTGAAAATGAGCAAATTCATTCGGCACAGCCCAGGTATCAGATTTGCTGAGGCTTTAAATGAAAAAAAAAAAAAAAAGATGCATACAGGCACTTTGTTAGTTTAAAATCTGTGACTGTAAAACAATACTATTCGTAAGTTCCTTTGGGACAGTTTTTCATAGACATATACTTACCTGTGACTTAAAACCCAATAGTGTTGTTTTGTGTAGAGAGAGGTTGCAGCATTTTGGTTGTGGTGTTTTTTTTTTTTTTTTTTTACTTTATTTCATTGGTTACTAGGTGTGTGTGTGTGTGTGTGTGTGTGTGTGTGTGTGTGTATATACATTATCTATATAATGCACAATAGTAAGTTTCATTGTGACATTTTCATACGTGAAAATATTTTTCTCCACCCCTTCTCCCTCCCATTGATCTTTCTTTTCAACTAGTGCCCCCTCTATATGTGTGCGTGTGTATGTATGTGTGAGAGAGAGGGAGTGTGTGAGCCTGGACAGTTGGCCCATAGTGCACTCCTAGAAGCTCAGAACTCAGGAGGCTGAGGCAGAAGCATCTGGAGTTCTCAGTCGTCTTTCACTACATAGCCTCTGGAGGCTAGCCTGAGCTACATTAGAATCTACTTCAGAAAAGCAAGAAGTCAATCAATCAATCAATCAATCAGTTGTTGAAGTGGATTTCAGAAGAGTCCCGTATGTGGGCTTATAAAGAAGAAATAGGCTGGAGAGATGGCTCCCTGGTTAAGTGTACCTGTTTTTGCAGAGGACCCCGCATTGGTCCCCAGGACCCTCATTGGGCAGCTCACAATTGCTTGCAATTCCAGTTTCAGGGGGTCTAATGCTCTCTTCTGCCCTCCACAGGCATGCATATGGTCACATACAAACACACCTATGCATAAATAAAAAATTAATGAAAAAGGAAAAAAAAAAAGCTGAGGTTCTTAGGCGAGGGAAGGGCATCAGCTTTTGTCCCGTTTTCTTCTCCCCGACAGTCTGGAATTTGAGACTACAGATCCTCTGTTTTGGACTGGGCCATTTAGTGAAGATACATTTTCATCATAGAAGTAAGACCATGCCCAGTTGGATCCTACCCTGATACCCTCCATTGATGGGAAGGTAGTGGAAGCCCACACTGACATGAGTGTGTTTGTCAGCTCACAAAATAGCTGTTACCAAAGAAGCCATGGAGAGAAGGGCCTTGGGGTTCTGCATTGTGTTGTGTCTACAGTAGGTGCTTAATAAATGTGTATTGTGTGAATGAATGAGCTTCTACCCTGTGTAATTTCCTTCTCCAGAATCCTTCCTTTTCCTGTGGGTTTTCAGCCCTTCTCACAAACTTCCCAATCTATTTTTTTTTTTTTTTTTTTTTTTTTTTGTTCTGTCATTCACTGATTACCTAAGCCAGGTTTCTGCTCTCAGAGAGCCTGCCAGGGGAGGAGTATCTGCAGGTCCAGCCAGTCTGTACCGGGCTGTTCACCCAAGCTCTTTCCCTGGGGTGGGGCTGTCTGTCTGTAAACTGGCCTTGGGCAAGCCTTTGAGTCGATGATGAGGTAATGGTGCCTCCTGGATACATAAAATTGCTCATGCACAGTATTAAATATTTGCCACATAAATCCTACAGTAAATTTTTACCTTTTTGTATACTAATTTTTATCATTTTTGAATATTGAGTAGGTAAAGACCTTTCAATAAAGCATATTTTGTTATCTTTTTGAAGGAACTCAAGATACAGAAATAGGTCACCAACTTCAACTTACCAAAAAAAAAAAAAAAAAAAAAAAAACCTGCCTCCTGTAAAATTTCAGATCATCACCATCAACTCCCCTTCTGCTTCTCCCCGCTAAAGACATACCAAAGGAACTCAAAGAATCTGGCACTATGATCAGATTTCCATGATTTTCTTTTTCCAGGAAGCGTTGGGAATTTTTAACACCAACAGTCTGACCAAGTATCTGCAAGCTGTGGAAGAACTGAAGGGTAATGTCCCAGGTGATGTGGAGCACCTGGAAGAGCAGCGTCGAGATGTGTGTGCCAAGTGGGAGGTAAGAGCAGCGTGGGCCTTGGGCTCAGGGCTCTGGTGCAGGGCCTGTTCGTCAGCAGAGTCATTCCAGGCTTCCTCTGTCTACTCTGTGATACAGTTAGAGGGGTCACTTCTCAGGCTCTGCCCTAAGTGGGGTCTGCCTCAGCCTGGGATAATACTTCATAGATCTGATGCAACTGGAGGAAGAAGAGGAGAGCTTCTGTTCTTTCTCTGTCTCGCCACAATGTCTCAGCAGCAGCATGTATTATTCTCCAGCATCATGGTCTCCATGGCTCCCTCTTCCCTGGTCTCCACCAAAGCCTCAAGCCTGGGGTGGAGCAGCTTTCTCCTCTTCCTGTTCTCTAGGTCACTTTTCTCTTCTTCGTTTGACTAGTCTGAACTTCCATGCCTGGAGCCATTTAATATCCCCAGAATGAAAAGTTGAGCATGTTTCTAATTTCCTGGCCAGATCCTGACTGAGATAATATAGTAAAGCATGTGTCCAGGTAGATTTCCCTAGAGAAACAGGGAGAGGCTTGTGGAGATGAAGGTGTGACCCCGGGCAGGTTACTAAACTTTTAGGAACCTCACTGGTTAAATGGGGTAACACAATTTGACTGGTAGGATTGTTACAAAGACTTACATAAGTCACAGAGGATATATTCCGTAAATGATTATTATGAATATATGTATGCGTCTAATCAGTATAGTCAGCTCTCCATATTTTTGGGTTCTGTGTCCATGCATTCAAACAACGGTGAGTCAAAGATATTTGAAAAAAGACTTGTATCTCTTCTGAAGGTGTACAACCTTTCCCCCACCTGTGCAGGATTCACTAAACAATACAGAATAGCAGCTTTTGCATAGCATTTATTTATATTAAGCATCATATATAATCTAGAGAGGACTTGCAGTGTATTAGAGGGTGTGAGGTAATATGCAAATGCCATACCACTTTCCATAAGGGACCTGAGTGTCCTCAGATTTTAGTATCTCCAGTGAGGAAGGGATTCTGGATCAAGGGATGTCTATGTAATTGAATTAAAATCTATTAATGGTTTTCCTGAAAATTTATTTTTGGTTTGTTTTTGAGACAGGGTCTCATCTGCAGCCTTGGCTAGCCTAGAATTCACTGTGTAAACCAGGCAAGTCTGACTCACTGAGATTCTTCTTGCCCCTGCCTCCCAAGTGCTGGGATTCAAGGTGTACACACACCATTTAAGCCTTTTATAAATGGGCTTCTAGTGTAGAGCAGTGTTCACTTTAAAGAACCATGGCAGAGGTAGTTCAGAGAGTTCCAGTGCAGGATTTGTCCCGTGAGTGAGCCTGGATGGAGGTGGTCATTAACTAAAGCCTGAGCTGCCTCAGATTCACGCCGTCCCTCGTAATGCTTTTTGTCTGCTCCAGGACCCCGTCCAGGACCCGTCCATGTGTTTGTTATATCTCCTTAGGCTCAGCTGTGTCTTTTTAATGTATTCCCCTCAATCTGTAGCTTGTCTTTTCTCAACAGCATCTTTGACAGTTTAAAACACGTTTTTAGTTGTTAGAAAGAAAGAAATAGGTTAATGGATCTGCAATGTTGTTACATTCTCCCAAAGATAATGGGGGTGAGTAATGAGCTCACGATGCCAGCTCTGCTTCCTTCCTCTTATTTCTACGGCCGTTTTGTTGGCCCGAGAAAGAGCTCAGTCTATCCTCTTCTCATGATTAATGCACCCCTTTGTTGTTTGCAGCCTCTCCATCATGAAATCTCTTTGTATATCCAACAACTAAAAATAGACATGGAAGAAGGAAAGCTTCGAGACAATATTGCAAAACTTGAAAAGCAAATCAACAAAGAGAAGAAACTTATCCGCCGGGGGAAGACCAGGGGCCTCTCCAAGGAACATGAGGTAAAGGCACCCCACGGCCACTGCTGTTTGCCTCTGTGTTTGCTGGGTAACCACGGTGCCAGTTCACGGCCTGGGATTGGCTGTGCCGTGGAAATCATGTTAGCCTGCTCATACCTACAGACTCAACACTTGTGGTCGGGGCTCTAACTGGACCCTGTGCTTCTTACCCATCTGAAGTGAGGAATCTCAGCCACAGTTCTTGTCTCGTGTTTCACTTGTGATACCTGGGGATCCCCTGCTCCTGAGACTGGTCATAACTGTCTCAACTATTGCTGTAGTACAGATGTGTGTTTATCAGGGTACCGGGTCCTCAAAAGCAGAGCCTTGTGAAAATGAGCAATTGAGACATACAGGATCTTGGGGGGCAAGCTGATGGTGTCCTTTTGGTCTGCAGCATCTTTGATTGGATTTGTGTAGTGGATAGCTCTGAGTCCTCTTTTCTTTTTGACTGTCACCTTCTGTGGCTCTCACAGTGGTACTCTCCCTTGCACAGATGTACAGATAACTATATATGATATATATACATATATATCATATATATGTAGCAGATATATATAAAACAGATATATACACACTTATATGTGTACTGAAAGGGAGCTATAGTTTACTATCCTTCACAAATTTCCCCATCTTCCTCTCTTTTCCTAAATGTTTTAGTTTTTGGATGGGATAGTCTACATTTTCACCACTTTCATCCATCCTTAGCACGCAGTTTTATACCTTTAAGACTATTTATTCACCTGTTTATGGTTGTGCCTACGTTTCCCCAGCAAAGTCTTTCCCCAGGTCTCCTTAGTCTACCCCTGACTGGTGGGTATCACAAATGTTCGTCAGGGACTTCAGGATCGTCTAGAACGGAGTCGGTAACCTCGCCTCTCAAGCTTTGCCCCCTCCTCTCCTGGCATCTTGGTGATGGAGGGCTTTGCTGTCTCAGCCGTCTCCATCCCCTCCCCTTCCCCCCCTCCACTGGAGCCCCCGTGACTGAGCAGCTTCGTCCGTTAGTCCAGCTGCTGCTTCTCTTCCATCCATCTTGTCGCACTTCCCTTAATCTGTTAGGAAGAAAATGACTTTATTGTCTTTCAGCACAACAATTTGCTGTTTGGGGGGTCAGGGACCGTGCTGGGGATTGAAACCCAAGGCATCATGCACATAAGACGGGCGCTCTACCAAGGCAGCGATACCCCCAGGCCCCAGAACTAGCCTTTGAAAGCACAGGTTCCATTTTCCTGGGTCCCAGTGGTAGCTCTCTGCCCTCTCCAAGGACAGCCCCAATCTCTTTAGAAGGCTCAGGATGTCCCTTCCATGTCTCTCTCTTAGGCTGAGGGGACCTGTGCTCTCAGAGCATTTACTCCCTGTCATCTCCTGTCACTGGTGGAGGTGACTTCTGTGATGGGTTTGTTTGTGTTCTTTGTCAGCTTGGCAGAAGCGGAGTTACCTGGGAGATGGGTGTCTGCGCATGCCCGTAGGGGGTCAGCTGGACTGGCTGATAGAGCTATTCTTTAGGCAGGGGAGCCTAGACTGTATTAAGTGGAGGAAGTGAGCTGAGTGCTTAGCTTGCATTTATCCTTCTCGGTCCTGATTGTGGGAGGGGTGTGGCCAGTGGCTTCTAGCTCCTCCTTCCTGCCTTTCCTGCTGTGACGGACTGTGCTTGGAACCGTGAGATAAACTAAACACTTTTCATCAGGATGTTTGACTGTATCCACAGGAAGAGAATCTGAGACGTTCCTCCAGCCGCCCTTAGAGGACTCCTCCTTCCTCCCACATCCAGCTCAGATGGCTCCCTCTGTGAAGCGGGCGGGTGGTGATGTGCTCATCACATCCTGGTGTGACACACCGTGATTTGCATGTCAGTTACTGAACTGGGACTCTCTCAGGGTTAACTCCCAGATCACTTTTCCCGAGTCCCTGTTACCATACTCAGCTCATGGCAGACGGTCCACAAGAGAGCATGCTGTCAGGGTCACACACACTCCCGGAGTTTCTGATCCCGTGTGTCCTCAGCTGAAGCCCGGCTCGTACTTTCTTCCCTGCCATAGGCTTGCTTTTCTCCGGAAAGTGTGGCGGGCCAGCTAGAACACCACGTGGGTGTCTTGAGGGTGCTGTGCGAAGAGCTGCCTTCACCAGAGCGCCAACAAGAACTAAAGAGAGCCCTCAGAGATTATGAACAAAAGATACAGAGACTTCTGAAGTGTGCTTCCGAGATTCACAGAACCCTGCAGTCCTCCCAGGGAGGCCCGCCGGACGAGAGGTTGGTGCTTTGGAAGACGAGCCATGCTTCAGAATGAAGCCTTCCCGCAGTCAGATGACATCAATATGATTCATGCTTTTTAAGGTTCCATACCCCGCCCCCTCTAATAACCAATCATGATTTCTTTCTAGGGATGCCTTGACCGCAACTGAGAATGGCGGAAGGGATGCCCCCAGCGAGGAACCGCTGGAGACACCAGATAACCAGCTGCCGACTGAAAAGGTGTTAAATGGGGGTGATCTATTTCACAAATATACTCAATGTAGAAGGCTGAGTGTAGAGCCATCCAGTTCTCATGAGGGTTGGTTTAATTTTCTGATTGTTTTCACCAACTGAGAAGGTCCCACTTTACAAACTGCAAGGAAGACCACTCCTCAGAGAGTTAGAATGATGCCAATCATAGCTGCGGTGTGCCTAGCAATCTTCTGAGAGTACCCACTCTGGCTCTGCAAAAATTCTGAAGACAAATGGCGCCTGCTGCTGTTGAGGTTGGATAAAGCTGACCGTGGTCTTCACAGACGACCCTATAATGTGATAATTTGGTCCATTTGCCTTCTCAGTAGAATGTGTTTTGCCTACCTTGGGAACTGAACTTGTGAAATTGTTGAAGGTAGAGAAATTGACAATTCCTACGTGGCACAGTGCAGTGTGCCAGACAGCAGGTGTGGAATGAGGAAGGCCTGTTTTCCTTTTGACGGAGCCCCTGAGTCAGCAGAGGGAGCCTGACTGTGCTCCTTACCTGTTAGAAGGCCGCAGTCAGCTTGTCAATGTCTCCTGGCCTGTGAGCAGGCTTTGTCCTGAGCCGTGACACCTCCAAGACTCAGATTCTCTCCTGATTTTGGCTGTAAAGAGCCAACAATAGATCTCTGAGCATAAAGCCTTTGCATTCTACCTGACATGTAAAGATGTCTGATTTACATGTCGGCTTTACTGTTTTGCATATTTGCTTAGGCAATGGAACCCATGAAGAATTTCAGCCAGACACCAGACTTAAAGCCTCAGCCAGAAGAAAGCGTTATGGAGAAGGAAGGAAAGGATTGCAGTGCGCCTCTAAATGACTTACGGGAAAGGTAACTTCCTGTTGAGCAGTGAGGAGCCACCTAAACTCTTTCACCAATGACAACATGCATTTACACACACACACACACACACACACACACACACACACACACACACACACACGTGTATATATACATTTAGTTATTTGTGTGTGTGTTCATGTCCTCTTCTTCCCCTATAGGTTCTGGGAATTAAATTCGTGTCATTGTGCTTGGCGGCAGGCACCTTTAACTACTAAGCTATTTTAACATTTAGCTTTTATTATTTAACATTATTTATTTAAAAGCTTATTTAGCCTTAAGCCTTTTTAACATTTATTCATTCGTTTGGGATGTGGGTACGGGTGTGGGTGCAAGTGTGTGGAAACAGAGGACAGCTTATAGGAGTCCTTCCACGTAGGTCCTGTGGGTCCTGGAGATCAAAATCAAGTCATCAGGCCTGGCAGTGGGTGCCTTTGCTCACCGAGCCATTTCAATTGCCTGCATTAAGTGTTTTTCAAAACGTGTATTATTCTTTAGTTGTAATTTTGGCATGTGTCCCTAACAATTTAAGCAGAAATTCCTTGGGTATTTCTGCATGCACAATTGATAGTCATTTTAAAATATTTCTGTCCTAATTTAAAATTAATGTTCTAAATTCATGTAATTTTTTGGTTAGCCAGCAAGAAACAGGGTTCCCTGGGTCACTTTTCATGTAAGTGCACATACACGTACCTCATCCTTTGCCCTGCCCCCACCCCCCTTCCCCATACTGAGTAATGTTGCACTGGATTTTCTCCCAGGTATGACACACAAAGAGAGATTCTTGAACGGCACCTGCGAGACGGCAAAGCCAGGCTCTCGGCTGACTTTCCCAGTGAAAACGAAAGGGCCAGTGCTTGCCTGCAGGCCAAGCTGGCAGATGTGCAGGTAATTTCTGAAAAGATGATTCCTCACTGGGGTCAAGAGCATTCGCTGCTCCTCTGGAGGACAGAAGTTCTGTTCTCAGCACCCATGTCTTTGGTAATTCCTGCTCCAAGTGATCTCTCTCTCTCTCTCTCTCTCTCTCTCTCTCTCTCTCTCTGTCTCTCTCTGTCTCTCTCTCTCTCTCTCTCTCACACACACACACACACACACACACACACACACTTTAAAAGAAAAAAGAACTCAAGAAAAGGAATTAGACTAGTACAGAAGTACAAATGTTTAATTATAAGCCATAAATAAATTTCACTCACTTTTTTTTTTTGACAAGCTTTCGCTATATAGACCAGGCTGGCCTTGAATTTGCAGATCAGTCTGCCTCTGTCTTGTGAGTGTTGGAATTAAAGGTGTGTTTAGAGTTTAGAATGTAACAATTTTCTACTTAGAGAAAGCAGAGTACCTGTTATTTCACAAATGCATGTGTGTGTTTGCGTGCGTGCGTGCGTGCGTGTGTGTGTGTGCGCGCGCGTGTGTGCATATGCTTGTCCATGCATGTGGAGGCCAGCACTGGGCGTCTTCTCTAACACTCTCCACCTTATCTTTTGAGGCAGGGTTTCTCACTGAACCCGGAGCTCCTAGAACTGCTTCCCTAAGTCCTCCCGTCTCTGCCTCCCAGTGCTGAGATGGCAGACCTGCAGCCCGCGCTCAGCTTTTACCTGAGTGATGGGGTCCAAACTCAGTTCCTCAAGCTTGTGTGACTGGCGCTTCACCAACTGAGCCATCTCTGTGGCTTCTGTACTTGTTTTTGTGTGTGTGTTTGTCCTAGGGGACGTGGTTTTGGATGCCTTTGAAAGCCGTATTGGCAACTGGCTTAACTTCATTAAATGAGATTTCTTTCTTCTTCTTCTTCTTCTTCTTCTTCTTCTTCTTCTTCTTCTTCTTCTTCTTCTTCTTCTTCTTCTTCTTCTTCTTCTTCTTCTTCTTCTTCTTCTTCTTCTTCTCCTTCTCCTTCTCCTCCTTCTCCTTCTCCTCCTCCTCCTCCTCCTCCTTCTTTTAATTACATTTTATTTTTTATTTAGTGGTGTGTGTGTGTGTGTGTGTGTGTGTGTGTGTGTGTGTGTGTTTTGTGTGTAGGAACAGAACTCAGGTTGTCAGGCTTGGTGACAGGTAACCCTATCTGTTGATCTTTCATCCTGATCCCTGAATGAGAGTTATATACCATTGTTGCCCATAGGCTAGTTCATTTATGAGTGGTTGACAAATATTACAAACTCATTTTCATGTGTTTTGTGAGAGAAGGGTAAGCGAGCCTTTGACCCGTGGTGACCTGACAAACTGACTCATCATTTCACTTAGGTCCTAACAGCTGACACTGACGCTCGCTGGGGTGAGTTCGAAGTCACTTCACTGAATTTAGAAAGTCTGGTGAGTGACCCAGAGAAGCCTGCACTAGCCCAGGCCAGAGACCTATTCGAGGAAGAAAAACACGAGCTTCAGAGGCTTCTGAGCACCAGGTACATCTCAGGTTTGCTAACCACCGACTGACTGACTGGTCCATTGTTAAGTGTGTGAGTCATCTTAAGGGAGGCTGCCACGGTACTGTAATATGTCAGGTAGTTATCACCATCCAGTGAGAAGATTGTCCTGGGAACTTTGTTTCTGTGACAAATAGACCAAGTGAATGAGGGAAAAGGTTTGTTTGGGCTCAGCCTTCAGAGGTTGGTCCTGTTGTTTGGGATCATGGTGGTAGAGAAGGTCATGGTGGGTGTGCCTGGCAGGGGAAGCCTGTCGCCTTGCTAGCAGCTGAGAGCAGAGAGAAGCAGAAAGGGGTGGACTTCCCCCAGTCCCTTCAAGGTCATTCCCAGTGACCCTGGTGATCTCACTTCCTTCTGCCAGGCCCCGACTACTAATGGTTCGTCCCATCACCACACAATTTGCACCAGGCTGAGGCCAAGTTGCTAACACCTGCACCTTTGATTACCAATAAAGAAACAGATGCAAGAGAGATCATGTAATCGAGCTAGAAACCCGGGAGGACCTTAAGGTCTTACTAGTTTCAAAGGCCATATCTCTCCTTGGATGTGGACTTCTCTGAGTTACAACTTTTTAGGGCATTGACTCCTTCCTTTCTAAAATGACAGTGTTGTTATTGTCCTACGTAGACCCCAAGGGTGAGGGCTGGAGCGATGGCCCAGCTGTGAAGAGCACTGTACTCATCCAGAGGATCCGATTCAATTTCTGATACCTACATGGCAGCTCACAACTTTCCGTAACTCCAGTTCCAATGAACCCCGGCACCCTCTTCTGGGCTCCATGGGCACCAGAAATATGCATATGGTTGCACGTAACATACATATAGGCAAAACACCCATACACATATAAACAAATAAACGAATGAATGAATGAATGAATGAATGAGGTTGGGGTATGTGTCCCCAGCACATATCCCTGCCCATCTTACATTGGCAGCAGCCAAGACTCACAGAGTCTGTGTGTTACACATGGTGATGTTTTAAATTATTATTGGTGGAACCTGTTTGCTGGGCCCCATTTATTTTCATACTCCTGAAAAGCAATTATACTTGTAATATGGAAATGTGACAATTCCATAATTAACAATAAAATAATTTTGAGGTTTATATTAGTCCTGAAGTCCAAGTTAAATTTCATCTTTATTTGTATATTTCAAAGAAGAAAGTTTTGTATTTTCAAAGAAAAATGTTTAGTATGCTTAGTAACAATTTTCCGTTCTGTGTGGCAGCCACTAACTTATATAGAATGTTTAGGTGCTGAAGTGCCTTGAAGGGCAGGAGAGGAACATCAGTCGTGGTGACATCAGAGGGGCCGAGGATTTGGCTCAGGTGGTAGAGAACTTGCTGGTGCGTGGGAGCCTTGCGTCCTGTCCTAGGCACCATGTGAAGTGGATGGAGGGCTGTGGACCTGTAATCTTAGGGTTTGGGATAAGAAGTTTAAAGTCACCCTGGCTTCCTAGGAAGTTCAAGGCCAACCTGGGCTGCATGCGACCCTGTCTCAAAACAAAGCAAGCAAATCATCAGCACTAGAGCATTGAGTTGGAGTTGTCCCAGGCGGCCAGGATGATAGTGAACCCAGGTCTCTTACTAAATAAATGTTCGAGTGAGTGGATGGGGTGTGTGTGTGTGTGTGTGTGTGTGTGTGTGTGTTTACTTGGATACATTATTTGACATTTTAAATTTGATTTAGTACTGAGGATAAAATACAGAGCTTCATGCTTGCCGGACAAGGCAGTTTACCACTGAGCTGTAGCCCTGCCCGACTTCTCTGGCACTTTGGCTCTGTGGGTTTGGGTTTGACTGTGATGGTTTGTACATGCCATTATATATATTTTTACTGGGTCACCGTTTTCTTCTTTTGGCTAAATGGCAGTGTTAGCATGTGTTTATAGGACAGTTTTGCTACTTTCCCATCACGTCTGGTTGGTTTTTCCGCCCAGAATGGAGTCCCTGGAGATGGCCCTGCAGATTGTACTGCCCCTGGAGAAGGAGTGCGCTCGCCTCTGTGACCCCCACCTGCCCTTCTGTACGGTGGCTCTCCAGGGCCTGCATCCTGTGGAGCTTGATGGCATCTATCAGAACCTTCGGGTGAGTAAATTCTCACAGTGTATTTACGAGATCTTCAGTTCTTCAGACTAACAGATGTTCAAAGATTTTTTAACTTTTTTTTTTAAAAGTGCAGTGTTGATTTAGAGCTTAAGCTATGACATAAATACCTTAATAATTTATACCTGTTATTCATTTCTCATTTATTCCTTGAAGTTCCAAGGAGTAAGTAAAGGGATATTTTCTTTCAGTTCAAAATAAAGCCTTTCTTAGGAAGGCCTCAGTGACTGAATTTCTAAACACTGATTGGCTCAAAGGCTAAAGCTGGCATATTCTTCAGTTTACTCATTCCTGATCACGTTTTAAATACCTGCGATCACAGTCAGACGTGCCACTCTCTCTCCGTTGGTCTCTAATTACTTTCTTTGAAGCAGTAGATCTATGTACTTGTTTTCTTTGGGGAATTCAAGCACGAGGAAGGTGTTAGATAAAGAAACAGTCAGCATCGGCTCATTTGCCAGTGAGATATTTCCTGAGTCTAAAATCTTCGGCTTTGGTTCAACTCAGACACATTTTTTTTTTTTTTTTTTTTTTTTTGGTTTTTCGAGACAGGGTTTCTCTGTGTAGCTTTGCGCCTTTCCTGGAACTCACTTGGTAGCCCAGGCTGGCCTCGAACTCACAGAGATCCGCCTGGCTCTGCCTCCCGAGTGCTGGGATTAAAGGCGTGCGCCACCACCGCCCGGCTCAGATACATTTTTGTAGATCAAATTTAGACAGTACTTTGTTCTCTCTGTCTTCGTTTGTGCTCTGTGTGTGTGTGTGTGTGTGTGTGTGTGTGTGTGAGAGAGAGAGAGAGAGAGAGAGAGAGAGAGAGAGAGAGAGAGAGAGAGAGAGAAATCACTCGCACACACGCGAGTGAATGCACACACACAGCTACCCATGCATGAGCATGGTGCATGAGCTTCAATCCAGGGCTTCTTTCTCTTTTCACTGATTCTGTTTTGTTTTACTTTTTAATTTTAGGATGTTCAAGATGCCATAGCAAAGCAGATCAGAATATGTGCCAATTTAAAGGAGCCGAGTGACTCTATACCAAGGGATTTACACACACTGGATCAGTGTGCAATACAGGATATTGTGCTAAAATGCAGACTCCAGCTGGAGGCCGTGAACCGGAAGGCAGAGATGAGGGAAGATGCCCTGGAGGCTCTGGAAGGTTTTTTGGCTTCTCTGAGAGCGGCTAAGCGCTCTGCCCAGCCTCCTGCAGACCCTCGTGCCTCCAGTGCACCGGAGGATACTCCGGCAGTGAGAACTGTTGAGGAAGACATTCTCCTGATGAATGAGAAGGCTGGGCCTTTGGATGAACGCTTGAGGATGCTTGGCATTGACGTCAAAGATGCCGAGGGAGGGGAGCACACCACCTGTGAGAAACTTCTTGCCGCTGTGCCAGTGAGGTTCTCAGCCTCGCGTGGCCAGAGTGAACAGGAAGGACTTACGGAGGACAAGACGTTACTGGAGGCTTGTAGTTCCAAAAATCACGAGCTCTTTAAAAACATTCAGGACATCCAGAATCAGATCGGTAAAATCGGTCTGAAGGATCCCACCGCTCCGGCCGTGAAACATCGGTAAGAATGGCGTCATCCACAGTGACACTTGCTGTGTTTACAAATACTTCTGGATCTTTCTATCTCTGACTATTTGGTGTTCTGCATTCTGTTCAGCGGAGTTTTCAGGAAAACTTACTTTTTTATTGATAAGGTTCCTTTTCAAAATGTTAATTTTTTTTTTTTTAAACTCCCTTCTGCAGCATTTCTTTTCCTGGACGTGGGAGAAGTGGAGTGAGATCCGGGTGAAGGACATTAGTTACTTTCTTGGTCCTTCATTCTTCTCTCGTGTGCAGTGTGGCCTTCCCTTCAGGGTACAAACCTAGCAGGTCCCACCCACGTAGTTCATGCATGTCTCAGTCGCTCCTCTCAGTTACGTTTCCCTGTGCATGTGATAAAATACGGACAAAGCCCCCCGCTGAAATGCCTTGAAGGGCAGGAGAGGAAATCAGTCGTGGTGACATCAGAGGGGCCGAGGATTTAGCTCAGGTGGTAGAGAACTTACTGGTGCATGGAGCCTTGTGTCCTGTCCTAGGCATCATGTGAAGTGGATGGAGGGCTGCGGACCTGTAATTTTAGGGTTTGGGATAAGAAGTTTAAAGTCACTCTGGCTTCCTAGGAAGTTCAAGGCCAACCTAGGCTGCATAAGACCCTGTCTCAAAACAAAACAAAACAAGCAAATCATCAGCACTAGAGAACTGAGTTGGAGTTGTCCCAGGCGGACAGGATGATAGTGAAGCCAGGTCTCTTACTAAATAAATGTTCGAGTGAGTGGATGGTGTGTGTGTGTGTGTGTGTGTGTGTGTGTGTTTACTTGGATGCATTATTTGACATTTTAAATTTGATTTATCTTTATTTTAGTACTGAAGATAAAATACAGCCCCCCCACCCCCCCAGAGGAAGCATTACTGCCTCCCAGTTTGGGAGTTAAGTAGGTCATGGTGGGAAATACTGGCCTCGGCTGCTCAAGGCAGCTGCCGACCATCATCAGGAAGCAGAGAGCCACATATGTTAGTGTTCAGGTCACTGTCTTCTTTTGATTCTCTACCGGAACCCCAGCCCATGGCACGATGCTGCCCACAGTTAGTGTGGGTCGTCCGTCACACCTCAGCTACTCAAATCTAGATCACCCCACACAGGTGTGAAGTAATTCTTGCCCCTTTCCAGTTGACGGGGTCGGCTATGGCAAAATAAAAGGAATTATGGTCGAAGGCCACCTGCCATCGCGTGTCCCTGTACTTCCTTAGTTCTCTGGTGCTCTCCTCCCCTCCCAGCAGGATTAGAGTGGTGCTGAGTTCAAAGAGGCATTGTGGGAAATGAATGAGGTTGGCAGTATACAAGCCGTTTTAATTTCAGCACTCAGAATATGGCCGCCAGATCGATCGTGAACACTGAGGCCTTAGCAGGAGTTACTCTTGTGGAATCTTCTTCCTCTTCTTAATAAATATCCCAAACATTTCTCACTCCCTGTCACTTTAGCTTCTCCGACTTGACTTGGTGGTCTCTTAGGAGTTTTTAGCTCACTCACGTCCCTTAGTTAACTATGCCCTCCCCTCCAAAATTCCCCCTCAGGCCCAACGAGACTTTTATCCATCGAGCGCCCCAGTGTGTCATGAGGTATTGAACTAATCGTTTGTGTAGTTATTACTTCAATAAATTTTAATTGTAAGTTCACCATAAACAACGGATGTTAATATATGAATTAACAGCCATACATTTATAAATGACAGTTACATACTCATGTAACTGTGAATAGAGCAAATAGATATTCCATGCCAGAAATTTAGGGTATTGGGAATATGGTACTTAACAAAAGAGGCCGAAAGTTCTCGACTCTTCTAGAGTTCATTAATGTTTAGGAGGGGTAAGATATGTAGTGGGACTAGAGATGACCAAACCTGAGGAGACAAAGCTGAGTAGGGAGGGAGTCAGTGGTTGCGATGGCAAGGTTGGTGGCCATGGGAAATATCACTGTGAACAGAATGTGTATCATATAAAATGCAAGAGCAAGCCTGGTGACCACCTGGAGGAAGAGCCTGTCAGGCTGAGGGATCCATAGTAGACAGCCAGGTATGAGTGCGGAGAGGCAAGGAGGTGGGAAATACAGCACTGTGGGGAGGGAAATGGAAATGAGACATTAAGGGTGGGATGGGGAGAACTCATATGCGGCTATGTTGCCACTTGGGCTTTCTCTGTGAGTGACCTGGATGTCATTCCAGGGTTCTAAGCAGCAGGAAATGACGTGGTTTAAACCATAACTGGCTCTCTATAGCTGATATACCAAAAATGGACTAAGGGAGCCTAGGAGATGCTGTCCCAGGGAGGGAGGGATGATGGTGTCATGGACCGGTGGTGAGGTAGAAAATGTTTAGGTACTGTGTAGTTTCCAGTGTTTGACCTGAGAAGCTAGAAGAATGGAGATACCATTAATACATGAGAATGGCTGATCTTTTCTAGCTATGACAGATGGGGCTGTGCTCCTTTGAGAAATGCTAGGTTTGATGTAACCATCTCAACATGGCCTAAAGATGAATGATGTCAGGAGAGAGGTCTGAGCTGGAGATGCACATTTGATTGCTGTTTCCAGTCATGAGGTTGACTGACACGTGCCAAAGAACTGAGTTTAGATGACATGAGAAGAGGTCCAAACTGTGCCTTCAAGGGTACTCTGTGTTAAGAGATCAGTGTAATAAGGAAGCACCAGCTGAAGATGGAGGGTGTAGGGAGATCAAGAGTGGCTTGGGAGCCTTACCCCGGAGGAAGTGACCATCTGTGTGAGATGCTCCTGGCCAGTGGAGGAGGATGAAGACCTAGATGGAGCTGGCATTTCCCAGTGTGAGGGTGCTAGGAATCTCAATTTGGGTGAATGAGTAAGGAGTGCAAGCCAGTGGGTGAGAAGCGGATTCCAGGACGAACTGGAAGTGAGGAGGTAGAACCTGGGCAGTTGCAGTTTACATTTATGCAATGGCATTCTTTCTCCAGGGCTGGATTTCAGGATAAACCCTTAGTTCAGTAGCTCCTTTTAGAATTGGGAGAGCTTTTTGTACGTGACATGCATAATGTCCCATTGTTTCCTTCCTCCTTGGTTCCTCCACCCTTCCTTAGAGGCCTGGCTTTGTTCAACCACCTATCTATTCATGTTATGTATTCTGCATACATTCTCTCTGTTTTCTCTCATATGTCCATACATACATATGTTCATCAAAGGGGAAAATGCTATTGCTTATGGCTTTGTATACTTACTATATTTAATTAAAATGCCAGATAGTATTCTGGTAATGCAAGGAGCCCTCTGATCTCTGTAATGCAGGAATAAATTCCTGTACTTATTATTCAGGAATTCCTTTGTAGTAGAAATATTTAATTTTGCCATTAATCTCAACAGGACAATAAAAGCGCATTGCTGACATTTCCCATGTTTTTTGTTGAATCAACTTCATTAGCAACTGGCTAATACATTTTTTTAAATTCCACACTCAAGGAAAAAGTCATTACTCAGGCTGGATAAGGACCTAGATGGATTTGAAGAGGAGAAGATGCGCATACAAAAAATGGCTGATTCTCTCCCAGAATTCAAAGATGGCAAAGAGAAAATGGTGATTCAGCAGTGTCAAGATACAGCAGCCTTGTGGGAGGCGACGAAAGCTTCTCTCACAGAGAGGTAAGAGAAAAATCCCTCCTGAGTCTGAAAATGTGTCTGTGGAGTCAACATCCTGAAGTGTTCGTATTCCAAACGCATCCCGTGGACTCAGAGAGGGACAAACGCAGGGCTTCACGCTGTAGTTCACAGACCAACATCTGTCACATGATGTTCTGGCACATCCTGACAGCGCCCACCTCTGTGGCCGGGGCCACTTCGCTCCCTCTCTCCTTCAGGAAGCACATGACCTGTTTGCTGTGAGAAGTCTGAGCTTTCCCTTAGGTTAACCTTTCTCCACCCTTGCTTCAGCATGCCCTATATGTAGACAGAACCTGTATCCGAGGAAGCCATGATAAAGCCCACCTGTGACATATGATCTAGTCTAATTCCATAGATCAGAGTGCCTTCTTTAAAGTCCCAGGACTAGGGAGTACCTAGTTATACCAGAAACCAAGTTAACTCCCATGTTCATTGAACTATTTTACTTTCTCAAAAGGGCTGAGCTGAGAATGAGTGGAATAGATGGTCCCATAAGTGGGTTGTGCAGTAATATGTTTTAAAATCTCAGATAATGCTAGCCAGGGGCTGTCATTCCAACGGGTCTTGTGGTTGATGGGATGGAAATGCTGGTTCTGTCAAGGTGTGAATCCTGTAGATCTCCCAGAGTTTATGTGTGTTGACATGTAATCCTGTAGATCTCCCAGAGTTTATGTGTGTTGACATGTAATGCTGTAGATCTCCCCAGAGCTTATGTGTGTTGACATGTAATCCTGTAGATCTCCCAGAGTTTATGTGTGTTGACTTGTAATCCTGTAGATCTCCCCAGAGCTTATGTGTTGACATGTAATCCTGTAGATCTCCCCAGAGCTTATGTGTGTTGACATGTAATCCTGTAGATCTCCCCAGAGCTTATGTGTGTTCACATGTAATCCTGTAGATCTCCCCAGAGCTTATGTGTTGACATGTAATCCTGTAGATCTCCCCAGAGCTTATGTGTGTTGACATGTAATCCTGTAGATCTCCCCAGAGCTTATGTGTGTTCACATGTAATCCTGTAGATCTCCCCAGAGCTTACGTGTGTTGGCATGTTAACATAATTAGTAAAGGTACAGATCTGGTGATTATTTATTTCTACAGTCTATTTGCCGTATCATCGTTCTTGGTAATGTCATCAAGCTGTGTGGAGAGGGAAAGCGTGTGTGACTCCTGAGTTGTGGCGACAACTCACACAGCATTACTTTCAGGCTGTTTCTCTTTCTTTTGTCCTGCATAGCCTTGAACAGTGCACAAGTGTCCTGGAGCTGTTGAAACAATATCAGAATATTAAAAACAACTTGACGGCTTTGATTCAAAAAGAAGAGGCTATCCTCTCCCAGCAAGCTTCCTACATGGGAAGGGACAACCTGAAGAAGAAGGTGGCAGAGGTGAGTGAGGCCACCTTTCCAAAGAGCCGTCCCCGCAGGGCGACTTGGCTGAGGAGCCGGACAGGAAAGAGGGTGTGACAAACCACGTTTGAAACTTGCTCTAAAGGAATTTAGTAGTGACTGTTCCACGAGGCATCGAGGAAGTTATCTGCTTTATCACCAGGGCTGGAAGGAAATCAGTTTCCGAGTTGGTAGCAGATTACTTTGGTTTGGGTTTCAGTCCTGGGAGTGTGGCTGCAGCAGAGCCTAGGACCACCCGCTGCCCCTCCACAGGACTGCCAGGCACCCTTGCCCCAGGCTGCCCCTCTCTAGGACTGCCAGGCACCCTTGCCCCAGGCTGCCCCTCTCTAGGACTGCCAAGTGCTCTTGCCCCAGGCTGCCCCTCTCTAGGACTGCCAAGTGCTCTTGCCCCAGGCTGCTCCTCTCTAGGACTGCCAAGTGCTCTTGCCCCAGGCTACCCCTCCACAGGACTGCCAGGCACCCTTGCCCCAGGCTGCCCCTCTCTAGGACTGCCAGGCACCCTTGCCCCAGGCTGCCCCTCTCTAGGACTGCCAGGCACCCTTGCCCCAGGCTGCCCCTCTCTAGGACTGCCAAGTGCTCTTGCCCCAGGCTGCTCCTCTCTAGGACTGCCAAGTGCTCTTGCCCCAGGGCTTACGACTGAAAAGGAACCTGAGCCCTCATGCAGGCGTGCGGGATGAAGATTGCAGGAAGCCCTCTCTTGCTAACAGACAAGGAGGACATGACAATTCCCATATTCATTTTTCTGTAAAGATGTGCCATCCAAATCCCCCAGGGGCCCATCTGTGTTGATGGCTTTACTAATCCCAGCTCCATGTTGCTAAGGAGAACAACATCTTTTGGACACTAGATGTCATTATTTTCTATGAATTTATATGGTTAGATAGGAATACACCGTACTATTTACTCTGCGACTATACATCATCAGAATGATGCCTTTCCCACCGGCTCATGAGCTCTAAGCTATGGGACTGTCGAGCTGTCGTAAGTATGTATGGCATGTAGTCTTCTTGATGCATTTGATTATTAGAGAGTAGTTTTAGTAAGCTTGCTATTTATTTTTAAATGGCTTTTTTTTTTTTTTTGGTTTTTCGAGACAGGGTTTCTCTGTGTAGTTTTGCGCCTTTCCTGGAGCTCACTTGGTAGCCCAGGCCGGCCTCGAACTCACAGAGATCCGCCTGGCTCTGCCTCCCGAGTGCTGGGATTAAAGGCGTGCGCCACCAACGCCCGGCCTTAAATGGCTTTTTTAATTAATTAGTTTTATGTAGAGGGTGTTTTGCCTCCATGTAGGTCTGTGCACCAGGTGCCTGCAGAGCAGTGGTCCTCAACCTGTGGGTCACGACCCTTGGGAATCCAAAGACCACTTTACAAGGGTTGCCTAGGACCATTGGAAAGCACAGATATTCACATTACAGTTCATAATAGTAGCAAGATTACAGTTACGGAGTAACACTGAAAATAGATTTCTGGTTGGGGGTCACCACCACATGAGGAGCTGAATTAAAGGGTCACAGTGTTAGGAAGGTTAAGAACCGCTGCTATAGAGACCAGAAGAGGATGTTAGATCACCTGGACCTGATGTTACAGGCAGTCGTGAGCCACTGTGTGGGGGCTGAGACTCTAACCAGGGTCCTCTGCAAGAGCAGCCAATACTCTTAACAGCGGAGCCATCTCTCCAACCCCCTAAACTTATTTCTTGAGAGCAACTCAGTGGAAGTATGTATCGACCAAATTAGATTTTGAAATTTTTATTTATTAAAAAATTTAAAGATTTATTTATTTTAGGTGTACAGATGTTTTGTCCGCCTGTATGTATGTACCACACGCATGCCTGGTGCCCATAGAAGTCATTAGAAGGCATGGGACACCCTGGAACTGGATGGTTGTGAGCTATCATGTGGATGCTGGGAACTGAACCTGGGTCCTCTGCCAGAGCAGTCTGTGCTCTTAACTACTGAGCCATTGCTCTATCCCCAACAACCAGATTCTTAGGGGTGACTTAGTCTTAGAACTGCCCGTCCCCATGCTTCAGTGACACTGAGATTGTCAGGGAGAGCCTTTGTCTGAGACATATTCTGTCAGGCTATTCTGTAGAGCTGTCCAATCTAAAGAACCCTTGTGGAGACATTGGATGTCCGATGGGGACTGTGTGGCTGATTTCCTATCAGACTTCATTGAAGGAGGCCATCAAGATCATGAGCAGGCCATTAGCTGGGGTTCCTGAGAGTCAGTTTTCCCAGTTCCTTCCAACAGAGGCAGCTCTGAGCTTCACTGGCCTGGAGATCTAGAAGAATCCCGCCCTAGTTTCCAGCAGACCTTAGAAGATCTGGATTCCTTGGTTCTTGGAGAATACGGCACATGCAGCCTCACATGGTGTCTTGGACTTGAGTTCCAGTTCATAGTTACTCTTGTGTTTTCCTTTTTTAGTCTCTTGTCTTGGGTTCTTGTTTCAGGATGAAGTCTCTGCCTTGTTCAGCAGGAGCCAGACCCACCTTCTGTACTGACTGGATACCTGGCTCCTCTTGCCTTGTACCTTCTCACTGTGTATATAAATCTTTGGCATTTCCAGTTCCTGCAGTGGGCTCCTGTTTTAGGAGTTAGCAGGCCTTTCCTGATTTGCTAAGGTCATATCTACCAAGTGCCTAGTAGAGTTACTTATTCCTCTTAACATCTTTTTTTTTTTTTTAAGATTTTATTTATTGATTATGTATAGTGTTCTGTCTGCATGTTTGCCTGCAGGCCAGAAGAGGGCACCAGATCTCATTACAGATGGTTGTGAGTCACCATGTGGGTGCTGGGAGTTGAACTTGGGACCTCTGGAAGAGCAACCAGTGCTCTTAACCACTGAGCTATCTCTCTAGCTCTGGTGACTTAACATCTTCATGAGTGTCAGCCATGATGTCCAACCCTCTGTGGGACCCACCTGTAGCTCTTCTTTGGTGCTTGAACATCCTTTGCATAACTCCATACCTATAAACTGTCCTTTCTAGAGAAGTCATTTATTCTGATTTTTTGGTTAAATTTCCATCCACCAGCTAGGCAGGGCCATTATCTGTCATCCTGCAGACTAGCCCAAGTGTAGACTCTCTGGCTTGACAGGTTCTTTTCGATGGTCAGCTCTGCCCCATCTATGGCAGCCAGAAGTCCAGAGCCTCTCCAGAGAGTCGGCCACTTATCTTCTGAGGGTACATGCAGAGTAGGACACGGGATTCTGAAGTGTCTTGTTAAAACTGTCATCCAGCTGTCCTGTTTGTGCCTGCCTTCTTTCATGAGTACCCAGAGGGACTGATTAGTCTTTTTTTGGAATTCTGAGACCCAAATGGACTTACCTCCTCCTGGCTTCCCCTGTCCCTTCCCCTCAACCCCTGTCCTCCCTGCTAAGGTTTCCGCTTTCCCTGGGTTGTTAAGTTACTGACCTCACATTCTCCAGCTTGCCGGCTCCTCTGCTTCTCATCTCTCCCCTGAGAGCTTTCTTGTCTTCTGTTCTCTTGGTGCATGGTTGCACCTTTTTCCCTCATCAGCATCTGGGGATCAAGTATATACTTAATCCACCCTGTTGAATTTGAAATCTAGATGGCATTTTTTTATGCATTAGCAAGAAAAAGAAAATACAGAATAACCGTTGTAAAACCTTTCTGCTAAGTGTTTTAAACTATCTGAGGGCTGGAAAGATGACTCAGAGAAGGGGGGGATCTGCCTCCACGCTTGACAAGCTGAGTTCAGTCCCAGGGACCCACACGGAGGAGGAGAGAAGCAGCGGCCACCGCTTGTTGTAGTAGGGAAGCAGTACTGGGTAGGTTTGCCTGAGCTTCCCACTGTAAAGGATGTGGGTACAAGAGGTATTTTAAAAACTAATAATTGCCAGGGTCATAGATTAGAAGAAGAATATTTGATCAGAGTTCATGAGGATCTGAGTTCAACACCCTTCAAAAATAAGTCAACATTGGTATCTTCCTTGATCACTCCACTTTATTTCACGAGACAAGGATCTCTCTGAACCCTCAGCCAGGCCATCTGGCCAGCAGCTCCTAGGGATCTTGTCTCTGCCTCCTCAGTGTTGGGACTGCTGGAGCTGGGGATCCGAACTCAGGTCCTCCTGGCTACGTGATACGAAGCTCACTGGACTGAGCTGTCTTTCTAACTCCCTTGCTTTTGGGTTCGGAGACAAGATCTCCCTGTGTCATCCAGAGTGGCCTTGACATTGGCAATCCTCCTACCGCAGGCTCCAGAGTGCTGGGATTATAAACACGTACCACCAGGCCTGGTTTTAAGATTCAATATTTAATATTCAGTATTGGAACTTCTAATGTTAAGATAATTCTTCATTCACATGGAACTCTATGTCATAATGAAGTGCCCCTTCACACCCTTTATTCAGCTTCCCCAGTGATAGATTGTAACAAGAAACAGATGTCAGTGCAGTCAAGAAACAAAGAGGGTACATACATCACAACTCCCTCCTGCCATCAACTATGTCCCACGCTAACCTCCTGCCTCACCCCTGGATGGTAAAAAACGGATTCCTCTCGGGGAAACATAGAAACTGGATAGTCCTATTTTCTCTTTTAACACAACAGAATCAGTCTTGCTTTTGTTTTTTTTTGCTAGGATCTTATTTTGCATGGGCCGGAAATATGTTTTATAATATTATAAATATCTCATAGTCTTTTCAAGGCATGATGCTGCACACCTGTACTTGTAGCACTGAGGAGATTGACAATCTCAGGACAATCATGAGTTCAAGCCCGACCTGAGGTACATAACCAGACTCTGCCCAAAAAGCAAACAGATGTGGCACTGAGGTAGAGCTCTTGCCTAGGATGCATGAGGCTTTGGGTTTGACTCCAGTACCATACTTGTTAAAAATAAAATTTTAAGAATAGACACATGTTGCGTAATGCAGAGCAGAAGGAAAATTGAGTAGATTATCATTGAAATAAAAATTCAAAGGGCTAGAGAGATGGCTCAGAGGTTAAGAGCATGGCTGCTCTTCCAGAGGTCCTGAGTTCAATTCCCAGCAACCACATGGTGACTCACAGCCATCTGTAATGAGATCTGGCGCCCTCTTCTGGTGTGCTGGCATACATGCAAAGCGTGACACTGTATACATATTAAATAAATAAATCTAAAAAAATTGTAGCAACTGTCCATTGGATAAGTAGAACATTTCCACTTGCATTGTATCTTTTTCATTTGTTTCATATTTACTTAGAGAAGGAGAGCACATGGCTGTCCCAGAGCACATGTGAAGGATAACTTGTAGAAGGGAGGTCATTGGTCCTTTCACCTTGGGGTCCTGGGGATTAAACACAAGGCTGTGAGGCTTGGCAGCAAGGACCTTTCTTTACTAATCCATCTTGTTGGCCTTTATCATTTTTTAGGTTGAATAATAAAAATATAGAATTGTTATTCTAGCAGCCTGTCTATATGCATGTTTTGAATATGTCAAAAGCATATTTTTGCTTTTTTTTTCAGATTGAAACTGTCAAAGAAGAGTTCAATGAACATTTAGAAGTTGTAGACAAGATAAATCAGATTTGTAAAAATCTACAGTATCATCTGAATAAAATGAAAACCTTTCAAGAGCCCCCTTTTGAAAAAGAGGCTAATGCGATCGTGGACAGATGGCTGGATGTATGTGATAAGTTCCTTAACTGAGAATTCTGTTTCATGACGAATTGATACTTGGGGAGAATGTCTTTAGTATTCTTACGATATTGAAAATTTAAGCTGTCATTCTTTATAAAAAAAAAAGTAATATATTATTTATAACTTAGGAATTAATTTCATCTTGGAGTTAGACATTGCTAACAAATGGGACTACGGTCTTCCAGATTGTGTGTGTGTGTGTGTGTGTGTGTGTGTGTGTGTGTGTGTGTGTACACATGCGCATGTGTGCCTACCTGCTGCCAGGTGTGGTGGTGTATAGAATCCAGCACTCGGGAGGAAGTGACAAGTCAGGAGTCGAAGGCCAGCCTGAGCTGCACGAGTGCCAATCTCAATAAATAAAAATAGCCAGGCACGTGGAGAACGCTGTCAGTGGGTGGCAAAGGCGTGCTGATCTCTGCGAGTTCAAGGCCAGCCTGGTCGACATAGAGTTGTAGGGCAGTCAAGGTTTCATAGTGAGTCCTCGTCTCTAAAAAAGAAGCAAAACTTTAAAAATCATACTCAGTGTACTGAAAATAAACTTGTCAAAGTAGCCTTTCATGCAGGATTTTGAGGTTCAGTTGTATACTTGAAGCATTTGTAGTTTAGTTTGATATCCTTAAAAATTACAAACTAAGAGTTACCTGTATTTTCTGTTAAATTAATCAAATAATCTCATTCATTCATTCATTGAGACAAGGTCTTGCTATGTAGCCCAGGCTAGTTTTTAACTTAACATGAGCCCAGGATGGCCTCAGACTTGCACTGGGACTCCTGCCTCAGTCACCTCAGTGCCTGGGTTGGAGCCATGTGCCGCCATGCCCTTATGTGATAGAGACTGGCCTCGAACTCACAGTGATCTTCCAGAGTTGCTCTGTATTACATATATACTATAGTGAATCAGCTGTTATTTATTTACTTTTTTAAAGAGAGAGGGCAACATATATGAAAGCAATTTTTTTTTCTTGATGAGTCAGACAAATTAGCTTAAGGGTAGACTTAATTGTATTTCAAAACAAGTGAGTGAAATGATCTCCACACCTGTGTCCATTATTTCTATTTACAACTGGCTGTAGATAAACGAGAAGACAGAAGAATACGGTGAAAATCTCGGGCGGGCAGTGGCCTTGTGGGACAAACTTTTCAACATAAAAAACAGCATCGACGAGTGGGCTGCGAAGACCCTAGGGACGGTGGAGCCGCAGCAGCTGACCGAGGAGGACAGAGAACGGCTGGAGGTAACTCAACCCGGATGAGACAGGTGCTTTGCCTGTGCGCTCTTGGAGGCCTCATGATGGACTTGCTTTGTTGCAGCAGGGTAGAAAAATTTCGCTGAAATGACCTACCTCTTTCGAGTCTCCCGAGAGGACTCTGGACTCTGTGAAATCCAGGCAGATGTTTGCAGATTCACAGACTCCCAGGGCTATGGGAAACAGTGACCTTGGGTGAAGGATTACAAGGAGAGAGAGCTGGGGTGTTCTTTTTTGTTTGTTTTGTTTTTGTTGTTGTTATTGTTTTGTTTTTTGTTTGTTTGTTTTCAGTTTTTTGAGACAGGGTTTCGTTGTGTAGCTTTGGAGCCTATCCTGGAACATACTGTGTAGACCAGGCTAGCCTCAAACTCACAGTCCTGAGTGCGTGAGCCACCACCACCCAGCCGAGAGCTGGTTTTTAACCAGTTGCTCTCCAGTTGGCATTTGGAAAGAATCTGAGCGACCTCTTTTCATTGTAGGAAGAAATGTTTCTGTCCCTGGGTGTAGCGCAGAGGTAGAGTGCTTCTCTCGTGTGCTCGAGCTCTTAGTAAGAATTTTTGGATCCCCCGCAGTAGGTTTCTCAACCTACACAGTAAGCCTGATCGAGGCAAACTAAAAGACCAGGTTTAATGAGCGAAGCACTCCTGGGTGACTCTCAAGCCCCCCAGAGGTGAGGCAGGGGAGAGAGGAGGAGAAATCACGTGACAGGTCTAGGGACCATGGCTTAACTACTCTGTAGCTTGGTCTTGGGCAGCTCTAGGGGGAGGAGGCTGCCGCTTGGCAGGCTTTCTGAGAAGGGCAGGGTTTGGAACAGGGGATGGGGAAGCTTCCAACAGAACAGCTCTGAGTTCAGTTTCTAACACTACATCTAGGAATTCTTTCTAATTGCTTATTTGTGTAATGTCATTAATCGGCACCACGTCTTACTAGATTAGAAAACATCTAAATACTGGCTGTTAAATGTGATTCAGTACGGTCCAAAAATATGTGTGTGTATGCATCTAATACTTCAACTCTCACTGTCTCCCAAATTCTTACATTTTATTCAATGTTTAATCCATGTATTTTTCTGCATGTTGGGAAAAGGTTTTAAAATATGAGGTTGATTTCCAGTTTCCTGAACCATTTTAGGATAGTTATAAAATGAGTCATCTTTAAGGGTCTTGTAGATATGTCTTAAATTATAGGTTATTTGAAAATGTGAAGAAGTAAAAATGGCTAGCCAGGTTCCGAGTGGGCGCATGCTCATTCAGAGTTTGTGCATGCATAGCCAAGACATTGGCCACGCTTTTCAGCCTCGCACACAGCCTCATGGCACAAGCCTTGCTCCTTCCTTGTCTTGAAAAGAGAATGCTTCCCTTGACTGACACCTCATCCCTAAGGAACTTGGGTTTGTTACTCCCCAGAACATAAAAATAAAAAAATAAAAAAAAAGATTAGGAGAAATTCAAGAGCATCTTCACGTTTCTGTACGTCAACAATAATAATCATAGGTACTTGACAGTAAGATGAAATAAAAGTATTTCTCTTTTAAAAACTTCTGTTTCAGGAAGAGTTAAAAGTCCACGAAGAGCAAGCTTACGAATTTTCCAGAAGAATGGCTGACATACAATTGCTGCTTCAAAGCAATGAGAAGCCACTTGAGCTACAGGTATGGGAATTTTGATTCAAGTCTCAATGGAAGAGTCTCCATACCTTCCAAAACAGCATCCGTCATCCCCACATTCTAAATTTAAGTAGAAAATGAAGTTAGAATGACTCCTTATCTATGTGCAACTGAAAATTGAAGCATCAGCATAGGCAGTTATGTGGTCCCCATTCAGCGAGATAGTACTGTGGACTTGCATTCTTCTCCCCTCTCACTTTCTTACAGGCCCGCTGTGTGCAGGAGACATGGTGGCTGTGTTTCCACATACAGTGACAGTGGTTTCCTATGTGTGTGCAGGGAGGAGAATACGCCTTGAGTGACTCTAGGGTCATTAAGTGCTAGATAGAGACAGAAATTACCTCTGGTGTGGGTTTTCTGTAGTGAGAAGAGATTTATCTCAATTTCATTTGGATGAAGAAGGGTCATAGTGTTTAGACGTGAGCTCTTGGGCAGGCTTTGTGGAAGGCATCTTGCCTCTCCAGCCTTCTAGCTTTGTGATCCTGGACAAGGTGCGTAATCTTCTGCAGTCTGTACATGAGGTGCTCGCCACTTGCTGAACACATAGAAGTAATCAGTGCTGGCCGGTGAAGTGGTGTGTGCCTGTAATCCCAACACTTGGGAGGCTAAGGCGGGGGATCGTGACTTTGAGATTAGTGTGGACTATGAGGGGAGATCCTGATTCTAAACAAAACAAGAATGTTTTATGTTCTTTATACATTTTCATCTCATTTATGTGTTTAGAAATTTGTTCTTTCTCATGAGTGCTCTAACAGTTTGGTTTGCAAGCTAGATGCAATTTACTTGGGGAGAAAGAAGAATTCCAATTACTGTCATAGAAAATGTCGATTTCTGTTTTTTCTTTTTCCTTCCTTCCTTCCTTCCTTCCTTCCTTCCTTCCTTCCTTCCTTCCTTCCTTCTTTCTTTCTTTCTTTCTTTCTTTCTTTCTTTTTGTTTTTTTGCTTTTTTGTTTTTTGAGAAAGGTGTTCTCTGTGTAGCTCTGGCTAACCTGGAACTCATTCAGGAGACCGGGCTGGTCTTAAACCCAGAGACGCAACTCCCTCATGTTGGGATTGAAGGCATGTACCACCACAGCAAGACTTAGTTCTTGTTTCTTTTAAGGCAATGATAGAGGACGATGTGATAAGAACATATTTCACTTTGAGAGGAAGCCATGTCAGCTCACTGTGCAGTGAACAGTCGCCCGAGGTCTGCTGAGACAGGCTGCCTTATTGCAGGCGTCATGGGTTTTGTGATTTCAGGTCATGGAGTCCTCTGTCCTGAGCAAGATGAGAGATGTAAAGAGGTACATCACAGGAGAACCCAGTAGCTACGTGCCCAGTGGGAACACAGCTGAGCTGAGAGAGGATCTGGACCAAGCCAAGACCCAAATGGGGATGACCGAGTCCCTCCTGAACGCCTTGTCTCCCTCCGACAGCCTGGAGATCTTCACAAAGCTTGAGGTACCACCCTCAGTTGCCCATCTCCTGGCATCAGACCTATAGCCACACTCTTTTTTATTCCTAAAAAACCCAAACCAAACAAACAAACAAACAAACAAACAAAAAAACAACATATATTTTTGTGGTACTAGTGAGTTAACCTAGTTCATGTAGGCACGTGCCCCTACTACTGAAGTATCTTCCCAGTCCTCTAACACTTAGTTTTGGTCTTGGTCACCTTGGACTTCTGTAGTTAGTGAAACGGGGGGGGGGGGGGGGGGGGGGGTTCTAGAAAAGGCAGGAAGGCAGACAGACCGGGAAAAAACTGCACTGTGGGCCAGTGAGAAAGCACAGTAAGTGCCCCAAACCTGATGATCTGAGTTCAATCCCCTGAAGTCACATGACATTTCACACGCATTCACATGCACACAGTGACACACATGTGTGTGACACATACGTATCAAATAAGTGTAAAAAGGTAAATTGCATTGAACTATAAATTGACTATGAAATAGAAAGCAAAGCCATCCAACTGAAAATTGTTTGGGCTTCTAAAACAATGAAAACCTCTGAAGCCTGGGAGGTGGCTCAGTTGCCAAAGTCCTTGCCATGTAAGCAGAAGGACCCGAGTTCAAATCCCTAGCATCCATGTTTTTTTTTTTTTATTTTTAAAGCCAGCCATGGTAACCCTGGTGTAGGAGGAGCAGAGATGAGGGAATCACTGGCCAGCTAACCTGGCCAATCAGCGAGCTCCAAGTTCAGTGCTCTCAATAAAAATAATGCTAATGATAAGGTACAGAATAATTAAGGAAGGTATCCGAGGGTGACCTCTGGCTTCCACAGACGCACGCACATGCACACACAAGCACATACATGAACACACGGACACAAAGAGAGCGAAGCGCTCATGAGCTGTGGGTGAAGTGAGCTGGTGTCAGGAGGCGATGACTGGTTTATTCTGTGTGCAGGAAATCCAGCAGCAGATCCTCCAGCAGAAACACAGCATGACCGTCCTCGAGAATCAAATAGGGTGTCTCACTCCAGAGCTCTCTGAATTGAAAAGACAATACGCGAGTGTCAGCGGTTTATTTAACACCAAAAAAAGTGCTCTGCAAGATCATTTTTCCACGTTCCTGAACGGTGAGTGTGATGTGTCTCAAACTTTGTTCTGGCGATCTTGAAATTGGACCCACAGTGCTGTTAGCATATTCCTACGACTGATCTAAACTTGACTTCTAGATGGCTCGCACAGACTGTATTTAAAGGAATCATATTTTGATAAATCCTTTGGGGTAAACCCTGTGAGTGTCTGGTATAAGTAATATCCATTTCTTCAAGCCTCAGATCTGTATTTCATAATTTCCGAGGTCATGCGGTCAGTGTGTCTGGGGGTGTACCTGCCTGAGGGCACACTGACCTTGCAGGTGTCTTTGGATGTCCTGCGTGCTTGCAAAGGTGTTTGCTCCAAAAATACACCCTATCGCTCTCTGGACTCAATTGGTTCTCAGCACTGGGTTTCAGAACATGTCATGGCTTGGCCCACTGCTGTGGGGAGCAAGGTCCTAGTCTCTCACCTATCAAGGCATATCAAGTCGTGTTTGAATGTATAGAACCTTTTTCTTTTCTCTTACAGACCAGTGTAAGAACTTTAACGACTGGTTCAGCAACATCCAAATGAACCTTAAGGAGTGTTTTGAACCGCCAGAAACAAAACTGAGCATGGAACAAAAGCTGCAAAAACTTTCCGTAAGACATACATGCCCAAACTGAAATGTTTGAGGGAGGTCTCACAACGTTGTCCGGGCTGGCCCTGAGCCCTGAGCAATTCTCCCACCTTCCTCTCTGACTCCAGCAGCTGGGCCTTCTGACTCTGTGTAGATGATATGTCATGTTCTTAAGCTTGTTGGTAGCTCCGGGTACTTCCCCCTAACCTCAGCCTTAGGGGTATCAACACCCATGGATGCTCAAGTCCTTTCTATAAAATGGTGGAGTGTTTGCATATACCGGGTGAATGTTTTCCCGTGTGACCACTGCTGCTCTATTTAATGCATTGCTTGATGGGGCCACCTGTTCCCTCTATCGATGTCCTGTGTGCTTGGAAGTGCAGCATTGCCAAGATAGGAGACTAGCTTTCTCCATCTTGTTCCCATGTCAGCATCGTAGTGGTATTGCATTATTTTCGCTTGATGGATGCCCCAGAAAGTCAGATGCAAATGCAGACATACAGACACGCATGCACGCACACATGCATGCACGCATGTACACATGCACGCACGCATGCATGCATGCATGCACGCACTCTCTCTCTCTCTCTCACACACACACACTCTTCTCTCTCTCTCTCTCTCTCTCTCTCTCTCTCTCTCTCTCTCTCTCTCTAAAGCTATTGAAAATTGATCTGTCATTGGAGTCAGCCAATTTCTCAGGGGAAATGCTAGGAAGGACTCGTGCATTGGTACAGGTTTGCCAACGTGCCAGGGTGTGGCAGACACATTTTGACTTCACTGTAGATGTAACTGACTTCTTGTGTTCCTTAAGGATTTCTTGACTCTTGGAGGAGGAAATAGTAAGATACAGCAGGTGGAGACTGTTCTACAGCACGTGAAGATGCTCCTGCCCAAAGCTCATGTCAAGGAGCTTAACAGCTGGCTCAGCAGTCAAGAACTGGAACTAGAAAACCTGGAGTCCGCATGCCAGGCCCGAGCAAGGGAGCTGAATGACTCCCTGCAGCAGCTCCTGAGGTGGGAAATAAATAACATCTCCTACGGATCCTTTGGTAGTGAGTTCTAGTTCACTATGTATAGTGTATGCTGGGATGGATGGATATTCAGTGCATACACATTTCCCAAGTGAAGTAGGTACAGTTGTTCCTCCATATCTCTCAGGAACTGGTTCTCAGGATCCCTTGGGTGCTCAAGTCCTTGCTGTAAATCGCATGGTAGTTGCAATACTTGATGCACATTCTTCCATGGACTTTATTTAAATCATCCATAGGTTACTTATATAATCGATGCAATGTCAACGCTATAGAAATAGTTGTTAATCCTGACAGAATGTGGACAAGAAAGAAAAAAGACTACATACATTTCACTACAGACACAATTTTTTGTCAAATTTTGATCTGTTATTGGAATCCCACGGATTTAGAACTCACTCACACAGAGAAGTAAAGTATACATAAAATAAAAGTATTTATTTTGTGTGTATGAGTGTTTGCCTACATGGATGCTTGTGTGTGTGCTTGGTGTCCACGGAGGTCAGAAGAGGATGTCAGATCTGGAGTCATGGATGGTCATAATCTGCCATGTGGGTGCTGGGAACTGACCCCAGCTCCTTTCAGAGAACAACAAGTGCTCTTACCTGCTGAGCCTCCTCTCCAGTCTCTGCCCCTCCCCCATTGGTATAAACTCTAAGGCCTCACAGCAAGCATTCCGCCCTTGAGCTGCATTTCCTAGACACGGACTGTACTTCTGAATTCAGGTTCTGTGCTGGGAATAGAAAACTTTGGGGGATTCCTTGAGTTATCTAAAATGGCAATGGTCCATTTTAGGACCATTTAGGAGAGTCCAAACATTGTTTCTTCGCTGTCGATTTCCTGAATTTGTTTGGTTCTTTTCCTTGATGACTTCTACTGCAACATAGGCAATCATTATTTAAGTCTGGATATGTATCAAGTTAAGGATTACAAGAACAGCAGTCAAAGTCTAGCTGACTGTCGCCATCCTGTGTTTGGTGCAGGCATCTTTTCTTATATTATGTCCTAATCTGTGAACTGGTCTTGCAGATTGGATGATGATTGCCGAAGCCTAAGTAAGTGGTTGACTAATCAGGAAGAGAAGTGGAAAGAAAAGGAACCAGCAGGGGAGAATACAGATCTGTTTTACCAGGCATTAACCAGGAAGAGGTATGGCGATCTTGATCGAAATGTATTATTTGGTAATATGCTTTCCCCATTGGGCTCCGATGTTAATGGTATTTGGAAATTACAGGGAGCAGTTTGAGACTGTGGCCCGGCTAAACGACTCTCTGAAGGAGCATGGGCTTACCCAGGCAGAAGAGACGGTCAAAGAATCAATACATCTGATTGATAGATACCAGACTTTATTGAGACAATTACATGAAATTGAGGAAGAGGATAAGATACTACCTGCCGAAGACCAGAGCTTTAATGATCTTGTACACGATGTAACTCACTGGATAAAAGAGATTAAAGAGTCCCTTATGGCTTTGAATTCATCAGAAGGCAAAATGCCACTGGAAGAAAGAATCCAGAAAATAAAGGTATAACCGTGGAAACCAAATTTAAGGGGTCAGAGTGAACTTTCATTTTGAAAAGCTTCAGAGGAAAACTGCAATGATTCCTTTCTTAATAGAAAATAAGATCGCTGTGGCGTGGTTGAAGGAATTCCAATTGCTGAGCTTCCAAAAGGGCAGGGTGGTTAAGGATCTACAATTAATTTAATGCATATGAAAGAGGAAAAGCATGCCGTTCTTTTCAAGAGGGCAATAACTTTATCATCCCTTGTAGCAGGTAGAATAAAGGCACTAGCCAGAGCAAAAGGGAGCATGGGAGGATACATCTGTGTCTAGAGAGCAGAAGACTCGGCCATGTGGATTGCCGGGGTAGAGAGGAATCTTGGGAGTAGAGGACCACTCATAAAGCGTTACTGGCTACAGAGTGGGTATGGAGAGAGAGGGGAGTCTCTTGACCTGCCATTCCACCCAAGAGGAGAGTCAGTGAGCGTGACTTGTTAAAACCTGCAGGGGCATCATGGCAGGAAGAAGCCATGAGGGGGAGTGAGCTATAGGGGTTGGCGAGACCGAGGACTCGGGGTCCCTGGAGTGTGTCACCAGACACTGTTTCTCCAGACTGCCCTGAGTGGTTGCTTCTAAGACAAGAACTCCATTTTATTGGAGCAAAGGAGGGAAAGGGAATAGGGAGTTAGGACTGTCCTGGGGGAGAAAAGAGTGGACAGGAGGGCCAGTTTTCCTGTGGGAAGCCATGAGTCTCTTCTGAGCTATGTAGCAGTGTCTGTTCGAGTTGTTACCTCTGACCTTCCGTGTCAATATTATTAAGAAGTGGCCAGGAGGAGAATTGGTGGAGGTTTTGAGCGTCAAGAGTGAGCAGGAATGTAGTTAGTTTCAACTAACATGGATTTATGAAGAATCAGCTGTGTATACTATGATCTTCATCTTTGGAGTGTATATGAAAATGAAAGTGTTGGTATGATATAGACTCTAGGGTTAGCTTCCTGGTGTAAGTCTGACAAAAAGATTTCCTACCTGCTATCTGGAAGTACCTCAGCTGCAGTCATAGAATCTTTGTGATTTCAGGAAATCATTTTACTGAAGCCTGAAGGAGATGCCAAAATCCAGACGGTGATGAGACAAGCTGAACACTGTGAGACCCCATTGGTCCAGGAGACCCTCACGGATCTCAGTAACCAGTGGGACAACACGCTCCATCTGGCCAGCACATATCTAAGGTAAAGGCCGTCTGGTTTCCTCGCCCAATGAAGCCATCACAAGTGTTTTGCCTGCCACTTGGGTTTGGATAAAATATTTACTGGAGAGAAGCTGTGAGGGGACCCACCGTGGAGTAGTTGTCCAGATGAACTGAGAGGTGGTGGCGCTCTGTGGCCCTGTTTAGGGTGGCTGGTGCACTGCTCTGTGGGGATCTTAGCAATAGTTTGATTCTCTCTTCCCTCCCTGCTCCTGTGCCAAATCCTTCCCCTGACAGTATCCATGTGGGAAGACTGTGGAATAATGAATCCTTTTACATCTTAGTCTGAGAAATTCTTAAGAAACCTTTTTGGATAACAGAAAGAAAGATAGAAAGGAAGGAAGGAAGGAAGGAAGGAAGGAAGGAAGGAAGGAAGGAAGGAAGAAAATATGTGTAAACATTGATAAATATTGACTGAATGCTATAAACATATTTCTAGTGAAGATTCTTTTGGTTGTAAACTACGTGTGGAGGTTATTCTTTCCACCATGTGCATCCTGGGAATTAAACTTGAGTCATCAAGCCTGGCTGTAAGCACCTTTACCCTCTGAGCCATATTGCGAGCTTCTCTTGTGAAGATTCTTCTTCAAATTACCTCTTTTAAAACACAGTATATAATTTTTGTCATTGGAGGATTTTATGCAATGTGTTTTGATCATATTTGCCTCCTATTCCTCCCCAGCTCCTCTCAGATCCACCCTTTACCTGCCCATCCTCTCTCAATTTCGTGTCCTTTCCTTTTCTCTCTTTTTTAAAAAATACAATCCCCAGAGTCCAGTGTGTGCTGTCTGTATACTCGTGGATATGAGGTCATTCACTGGAGTGAGGTAGACCTACCGGGAGCTACATACACCCTGAAAGAAAACTGACTCCCTCCCTTAACATCCATCAACTGTCAGTAGCTCTTCAGTTAGGGGCGGGGCCAGCTCATGAGCCCCTCCCCTTCCATGCTAAACTATTGCCTGACTCGATCTTGTGCTGGCAGCCCCAGCTGGGTTACTATCGTATCTTAAATAGTACATTTCTTTTGGGGATTGAATGCTTGGTTTTTCAAAGGAGACAGATCTAAACCAAATTGAAGTTACAGAAAGCATAAACTAGCTTCTCACATAATATACCACATGCTTATTTTTACTATACTTTGTATTTGTTGTGTATGGTTTTAAGCATGTGTGTGTTGTGTGTGTGTAGAGGCCAGAGGTCAACTTCAGATGGTGGTCTGGGGCTTGTCTACCTTGTTTTTGAGACAGTTTTTCACTGGCCTGTGTAGCAGATTTTTCTTGGGAGCCACCAAATCTTTACAATTAGACTTCTTAATCGTTATGAATGTTCGGCCTAATCTTGTCCCACTAGCTCTTTTAACTTATATTAACCTGTTTCTCTTCATTTACATTTTGCCTTGGGGCTTTTTACCTTTCTTTCATTCTGTATGTCTACTCCGTGTCTGTCTGTCTGGCGGCTTCCTGGCTGGCCTTGAATGTCTTCCCTTCTTTCTCCCTCGTTATCCTGGTTCTCCCCCCACCCCAGCCTAGATTCCCCCTCCTACTCACTCTGTCTGCTCACCAGCCCTGCCTCTCCCCGCCTCTCCCTCTACTGCCTAGCTATTGACCATTTAGCTTTTTATTAGACCAATCTTGTGCCTTAGGTAGGCAAAACAACATATCTTTAGTTGTTAAACAAATGCAGCATAAACACATGTAACACACCTTTGCCTAGTTAAAGTAATACTCCACAACAGGCCTGGAATTGCCAAGTAAGCCAGGCCGGCTGTCCAGTGAACCCTGGCATGGTAGTTAAGTTTGTGCTGCCACACCCGGATGTTTTTATTCCTTTACATTGGTTCTAGGGATTGACCTCAGGCCTTCGTGTTTGCAAGGAGGCACTTGACAGACCTGACCTCTCTTTTTCTCTCTAGCCCCACTTGTAAGTGTAAAATAGGACTTTACAGTATAAATAAGTATAATAAACATTGCTGGAACTAGTTTGAAATTAAAACATACTATTATGTAACAAATACTGTGTAACAAAATTATCTCTTAGTAATGCTCAAATAATTTCCGAGCTAAGCTTAGTGCTGTTTAGAGGGTTGGAGTGTGAAGTGGGTCCCTGGAAATAATATGCATTTGTATTATTTTAATGCCACTTACAAATAATGTGTGTTAGAATAGAGTATACAAAATGGCCCTTGATGGGGCTGGAGAGATGGCTCAGTGGTTAAGAGCACTGGCTGCTCTTCCAGAGGTCCTGAGTTCAATTCCCAGCACCCACATGGTGGCTCACAACCATCTGTAATGAGATCTGGCACCCTCTTCTGGCCTGCAGACATAAATGCAGACAGAACACAGTATACGTGATAAATAAATCTAAAAAACAAAAACAAAACAAACAACAAAATGGCCCTTGATTTTGCTTACTGCCGTTTCTTTTCAAAACTATTTTGCAACATGTAGCCATCAAGAAAAGCTTGTCCTGGAAGGAGAGAAGTATTTGCAGAGTAAGGAGGCCCTGCGACTGATGCTCACGGAACTGAAGAAGCAGCAGGAAGCCGGCCTTGCTCTACAACCTGGCTTGCCAGAGAAGCAAGCACAGTTAAAGATTTGTAAGAAATTCCTCCAGAAAGCTCAAGACTTGACATCTTTGCTAGAGGAGCTAAAATCTCAGGGCAATTACCTCTTGGAGTGCACTAAAAATCCTAGCTTCCGTGAGGAGTCATGGCTGGAAATAAAACAGCTGCATGAAAGCCTTCTGCAGCAGCTCCAGGTGAGATGGGCATAGGAAATCCCTGTGCCAGCAACAGTCACCACAGGGCATTCTTACACCGAACTAGTACTTGGATGTTGTTCTTTTGCTGAACCCAAAGCTTTCGATGGGCTTCAGTTTTACATGAAAATGCCAACACCCAAGAAGGCAGGAATCTACCCAGTTACTTTTGCTAGATGAAGCCATTGTGTGTTGATTGTGTTATTTCCTGTTGTTGAAATTCCCCTCTTTGGGAGTCAGATATCTTAAAGTTCCTTATGAATCTCTGTGAAGCTGGCAGTGTGAGCATTATCCACCTATCTACCCATCCATCCATCATCCATCCATTCAGCCACTTCCTTGTCCATCAATCTATCCATCCATTCACTCACTTGTCCAGTTTATCCACCTGTCAGCACATGTATCCACTCAACCACCTACCTGCCTACTAATCTACTTATTCATATATCATTTATCCATCCATCCATCCATCCATCCATCCATCCATCCATCCATTCATCCATCCATTCCATCCCATCTATTCCATCTATCTACCCACCCACCCATCCATCTATTCACCCACCCATCTATCCATCATCCATCGACCCATCCATCCATCCATCCATCCATCCATCCATCCATCCATCCATCCATTCCATCTCTCTACCCACCCACCCATCCATCCATCCACCCACCCATCTATCCATCCACCCACCCATCTATCCATCCATCGACCTATCCACCCACCCATCCATTCCATCCATTCACCCATCCATCCATCCATCCATTCCATCCATTCACCCATCCATCCATTCATCCATTCATTCCATCCATTCCATTCATCCACCCATCCATCCATCCATCCATCCATCCATCCACCCACCCACCCATCCATCCATCTACCTACCCACTCACCCATCCCTCTGTGATCCATCCATCCATCCATCCATCCATCCATCCATCTATCTATCCATCCACCCACCCCACCCATCTATGCATGCATGCATCCATCCATCCATCCATCCATGCAGAGTAATAATTCATGTCAGTTGTTTTGTTTCTTTCTTGGGTCTTTCCACATGATCCGCAATAGAATAAATTTAAATAAAATGTCCCCTTGTCATAATGGAGTCCATTCTTTCAGGAAAACTGTTTTTAATTCTTTAAACATTGAAAGCCAGGTTCAGTGTAAGGATTACCTGGGTAAGAAATCTTGATTATCCAAATACCTGGAAATGGGCATGGGTTCAGATGCCTACTTGGATGGATGGTCTGTAGGTTACTTGTTGCTGGTGTCTGGCCTTTTACTTCCTTATCCCAGGGAGATTATCTGAAGATAGTTTTGCTTTTGAGTAATGATTTCCTTATTAGGAAAGAATCCTGGCATTAGGTTGCTCTCATATTGTTTCATTTTGAGATGCAAGCTCTTTGCTTAGAAGCAACAAATAAAATAAAACCTTATGTATTATGTTTGTGGTTTAATGATATAATTTGTAGTCATTTTGTTTTGTGTTCTGTCGACAAATTGTTTTTAGGAAGGAAATTAAAGCAAGAAAGCACACAAAGAGCAAGTGTTTTATTAAGTCATTTCTAGGAGTAGATGGAGGTTTTTGTAGTGATGTATCTTAAACACTGTCAACTCTGGGTCAGTTGTGGGAATATTCTTGTTTCAATGTGAAACTTTATATGTGAGTTGTATATTATATATAATATATATTATGCATGGATTATATAATTATACAATTATGAGTGAAAAAAACTTAAATATTTGCTAATTGTCAATGGTTATTTGTAGGATTCTGTGCGAAAATTAGAGGGTCATGTTCAAGAACACAGCTCATACCAGGTTTGCATCACAGACCTAAACACCACACTGGACAATATCTCTAAGGAGTTTGTCAGTCTCTGTGATGCTTCTGAGGACCAAATAACAGTTGAGGAGAGAATGCAGAAATTACAGGTATTGAGTGATGTCCTAACATAATACACAGTTTTTTGGGGGCGGGGGGGGGGAGTGAGGGGAATCAGTATTCATGACAACTTGACTTTTTAGTACCTTTGACTAAAGGCAATTCAGAGCCTTTGACCAAGGACATTCAGTTGCTATTTAGAAAGGTCTCAGTAGTCTGGGAAAATATGGGGACATGCTGATCTGGTGGTCAGGTCCATTGGTGAAACTATTGACCAGTGATTCAGTGGACCCTTAGAGGAGATAATTCTTCCTGTGACCAGCCTGGAGCTCCTGGTTGTCTTTGTTTCACAAACAACACAATTCCAGGGGATTCTGGGAAGTTAAGCAATGAATGCAGCATAGCATGACTCTGGGGAAATGTTCCAGTCTGCATTCTATATCTTGAGTGAATGGGAATTATGTAATATTTGCCCTGTCAGTTTCCATCCTCGTAGATGCTAATAAAGCTCTCCCTTAGCTGGGTGGTGGTGGTAGTGGTACATTCCTTTAATCCCAGAATCCAGCACTCAGGAGGTAGAGGCAGGTGGGTCTGTGAGTTCGAGGCCAGCCTGGTCTACAGAGTGAGTTCCAGGACAGCCAGGGCTACACAGAAAATCTCTGTCTAAAGAGAGAAAGCTCTCCCTACTGGTAGAGCCTGTAAGATCCTTCCCCCCTCTTTCTGCTGTAGCAACCAGCCCTCTCAAGTGGGCATCAGTGCCCTTTCCCACATCTGCAAAACACCCTGCATAGAATTAGCTTTTAATTTTAAAGACTAGCATTAGATTGATATGGGCATTCCAAATGACTCTTTTATCTTTTCTGATGCTTTTCCACGGTGCAGGTACACATTCAGTGTTTGAGTTGCTTTTTTGTTTGAGACATGGTATACAGACACATGCAGACACCTAGACACTCACACATGTGAAATAAAAATAAAAATAGATAAATCACTGGGCGTGGTGGCACACGCCTTTAATCCTAGCAACAGAGAGGCAGAAGCAGGTGCATCTCTGTGAGTTCAAGGCCAGCCTGGTCTGTGTAGCAAGTTCTAGGCCAGCTGGAACTACATAGTGAAATCCCCGCCCCCATCAAAAAATACATACATACATACATACATACATACATACATATATACATAAATCTTCCATTTAATAGGTGTGGTCATGCCTATATTCTGGCCCAGAAGTACCAGAAGAGGACCTGGTCTTTGGGACTGAGGCTATAGACAGTTGGGAGCAGCCAGTAGATGCTAGGACTAAACATAGGTCCTTTGGAAGAGCAGCCAGTGTTTTTAACTGCTGAGCCATCTCTCCAGCCCAGTGAGGCTGTGTCCAAGAAATGCCTGTGGACCGCCTGTGTTTTACAAACTGTGCTGTGAACATTTTCCCCGTTACCTGCGGTGTACTCCCTAATACCTTATGAAATCTATTAGAGAATTTGGTGTGGGATGCCGGGGTGGTTTGAAAATTTCCCCAAAGTTTCTTCTTTGAAGTAGTGGCCCTTTCTTTTTTAAATACATGTTTTGTATTAGTGAAGTGGTTTTCTTTGTGATTTGCTAAGTGTCAACAAACTCTGGTGAGAACTAAAGGTCGATACTTTGTATAATAGCCCTTTCTCTACTTCCAGGAGCTGGAGAGTGGACTCGGTTGCCAAGGCGGCGCCTTAAAGAAGGCTTCTGCATTAGCAAAATCCATCAAACAAAATACATCTTCCGTAGGACAGAAGATTATTAAAGATGATATAGAATCACTCAAGTATAAACAAAAGAATTTGCAAAACAGAATTGAATCTGCCAAGCGGGAGACTGAAAATGGTCTCAACAGCGTCCTTCAATCCAAAAGCTCGGCAGAAAAACAGGCAGAGTTTTCTCCGCCAGGTGGAGAGATGCTGGCCACTTCCGATGTGCCCGAGCCCACTCAGGAGTCAGCGGCAGTAGGGGGGTCGGAGGGCAGCTGGGAAACAAACAAGGTAAGTGCCGTGATTGCGCTCTCTAGACATGAGTCTGAGAGGAAAGAGGTGTGTGTGCCTCTTTCAAAAGAGCCTCGAATCAAGCATTCTGATTCCCTAATTAAGTCCTCAAAGGACAGGCTATTTATGAAGCTCTCTTGTCAAAAGAACCCTCAGAAAACGGTCCAGATTTCCGTGGTGAAATATTACTGTGCAGTCTGTTCAAATGTCAGTCATCAATTTAGGCTGATTATTCTCACCGATTTGTAATCAGATACGGTTTCTTGGGTCAAGAGCACAAAGGCAAATTAGAAAAGGCAAAAGGAAAGAAAATGCGCTTTAGCCATTTCCCCAGTTTTTTAAAAAAAATATATATCTAAGAGCTCATTTTCTCCCCGATTTGGTCAATTTTATAAATGAAATCAGAGAGTTTTGCGAAGAAGTAAGCTCCTTTCTCTTCTTTGTTAACTCTACTGCAAGGACATCTGGAAAGCTGCTGGGTCACTAGTGAGAAAACCCTGGTGCTTAGGCTCTTGAATTTCCTCAAAGAGAAGGAAGAAGTGTGTTTTGTTGTGGCTCTTTTTTTCTTTTTTAAAATGTTATGAATACTACGCTTTTAAAAGGTTTGTTTACTTATGTGTGTGTGTGTGTGTGTGTGTGTGTGTGTGTGTGTGTGTGTGTGTGTGTGTGTAGTATGTGTCGTATGCAGGTGCATAGAAGGCCTCTATACTCTCCATTTATCCCTTTGATTTTTTTTTTTTTTTTTTTTTTGATTTTTCGAGACAGGGTTTCTCTGTGTAGCTTTGTGCCTTTCCTGGAGCTCACTTGGTAGCCCAGGCTGGCCTGGAACTCACAGAGATCCGCCTGGCTCTGCCTCCCGAGTGCTGGGATTAAAGGTGTGCGCCACCACCTCACAGCTTATCTCTTTGATTTTGATGCAGGGACTTTTCCCAAATGTGGGACTTCCATTTTCCCATCCAGGGTGGAATCCAGCAAGCCTTAGTGATCCCCCCATCTCTGCCCCTCATGGAATGGGGACTATCGGCCTGCACAGCACACCTAGCTCGTTACATGAGTCCTGGGAATCGAACTCCCGTCCTAATGACAATACAGGGAGTGCTCTTAGCCCTGGAGAGAGTCAATACAACCCAAACACGTGGCATTGCTCAAGGGGGCTGGTTGCCTGGTTACCTGTAAACTAACTTCCACATCTCATCGTTGTCATGACAGCCCAGTTCAATAGGGTACATTGAGAACTGTAGGAAAATCATCATCCGAAAATGGTTTTTAATTTTCTTAAGCTACAAGTTAATCTTAAATGAGAAGAATTAACGGGAGTTTATGGCAGTGCTCTGAAGAGAGGGTTTGTTTTCTTGTTTTTCAGCAAAGTTAGAGGAATTTAAGACCTTACCTTTCTAGGGTTTCTATCATGCTGAAACACCAGATGGAAAGCAAGTTGGGGAGGAAAGGGTTGATTTGGCTTACACTTCCACATCATAGTCCATTGCTGAAGGAAGTCAGGACAGGAACTCAAACAGGCAGGACAGGAACCTGGAGGCAGGAGCTGGTGCAAAGGCCACAGAGGGGTGCTGCTTACTGGTTTGCTCATCCTGCTTTCTTATAGAACCCAAGACCCCCAGCATAGGGATGACGCCACCAATGATGGGCTGGGCCTCTCCCCACTGATTGCTCTTTATGAGCATGCCCTATAGCCAGACCTTGCAGCTGGATCTAAGGAGGCATTTTTCTCAGTTGAGGTTCCCTCCTCTCATGTGATTCTAGCTTGTGTTAAGATGGCATGAAACTAGGCAGCACAGACTTCCAATCATCTTCCTAAGTCTGGATTACAGAAAACTGGTTTTAATTCTGTTGCCATGTGCTTTCTTGTTTGGTAATGTGATGTTTCCCTGAATGTGCATTTCTTGTTTTTTCCCACTCCCAGTGCTGGCCATCTTTTCATTACGCATCACACGGTACCCTGTAAAGTTAAAAGCAATGTCAAGGCTGAGGAACAGCACCAGTGGAAGAGATGAAAGACCAGATCTATTGGTAGATAGATGAGACCCAGGTGGACTGAAGCTCAGGCCACAACTCAGTGTGAATAACTGGGCGGGAGGCTCAGTACGATGAACACACAGGGCGCGGGAAGGAACAGTTTATTTCATGATAAAGCTGACTGATCGCAAACTATGTTATAATGCTGGCCGAGCCTTGCCGTCCCAGCTACTCCAGTAGGCGGCACAGCGAGACCCTATTGTATAAGACAAAGGCAAGTGAAACAAAATACTCCTTAGAACAGAAGTGAGCCCTTCATTCCTTACACACAAGTAGTGAGTGCCAGTGAAATGCCTGGGTGGGTGAAGTTGCTGGCCACCAAACCGGATGCCCTGAGCTAGAGTCCCAGGACCCACCACCTGGACTTAAGAAAGCTGTCTTCTGACCTCTACATGCATGCTGTGGCACATGCACCATCTCTCTCACACGCAGATAAATACATAAATAAATAAATAAATAAATAAATAAATAAATACATAAAGTAAAATTTTTAGTGAGGCCTATTTTTGTGCTAATTGTTCTGGTAGATTGCGAAGATATAATTTTCACAGCTTTCAGTCTAGTAGGAAACATTTCATTAATGTTCACTTTATATACCATTATGAACTCCTGAGGAACTTCCATCTGGTTTCTTGTAGGATTCTTTTTTTTTTTTTTTTTCAAGACAGGTTTCTCTGGGTAGCTTTGGCTGTCCTGGAACTCACTCTGTAGACCAGGCTGGCCTCGAACTCACAGAGATCCACCTGCCTCTGCCTCCCAAGTGCTGGGCTTTAAGGTGTGGGCCTCCACCACCTGGCACTAGGATTTATTTGTATTGTTTATATGATGTGTATCTCTGAGTGTGTGCCTGTGTATGCAGGCGCCTATGGATGCAGGATCCATTGGACACAGAGTTGTGGGGATTTGAGAGCCACCTGGTGTAGGTGCTGGGATCCAGACAACAGAGCAGAAAGCACTCCTACCACTGAGTCATCTCTCCAACCCCTTAACAGACTTTTAAACATTCTCCAGAAGAATTTTTTTAAAGCTTTTTTTCCTAATTTTTTACTCCATCTCCTCCTCCCTGTCTCCCATCTCTCTGCACTCCCCCCCCCATTGTAGAATATTATTTTAAGGTATGTTAGTTTTGTTTATGTTGCATTTGTTTAACTCTGTGGAGCTGTGTTACTTTGCCTGTCTAAAACACTTGATGGTCTAATAAAGAACTGGACAGCCAATAGCAAGGCAGGAGAAAGGATAGGGAGGGCTGCCAGGCAGAGATAATATATAGAAGGAGAAATCTGGGAGGAGGAGGAAAGGCAGAGAAGTAGCCAGAGGAGAAGAAGGAGGACCAAGGAACCAGCCACCCAGCTACACAGCAAGCCATGGAGTAAGAGATTTATAGAAGAGAATGGGAAAAGCCCTGAGGAAAAAGATAGATGGGATAATTCAAAGTTAAGGAAAACTGGCAAGTAACAAGCCAAGCTATGGCTGGGCATTCATAATTAAGAATAAGGCTCCATGTGTGATTTATTTAGGAGCTGGGTGGCGGGCCCCCCAAAAGAGTAAAAAACAACATGACCCCCCATTTACCTCTTTCTTTTGTAGTGCTGGGTGGTAAATATTTTCCTTTATTAAATAGCATTGATTTTGAGTTCTGTTGAAAGCATTACTGTGCTTGCCAGAAATCACTATGGTAACATTTGAATGTGTTGCTCAGAATTGTAATTTAGATGGAACAAGATACTTTAGATTGGGACTATCAGTTGACTTTGCCTTAATGCTGGTGTGATTAGGGCAGGCCTAGAGGCAAACAGAAAGTGGGGAGGATTAGATGGTGTCCATTCAAAGCACGCTGCATATTTTTATGAATGTGATATCTAAACACTGTTAGATGTGCACAGGCAGAACTGCCCCCTTTCCCACCCTACTGCAAAGGTCAAGTGAATTAACAAGAAAGAGGTGGTAAAAAGTAAGAATTCTCTCATCTCTTAGGACATTATGTATTATTAAGAGGAAATGATAGTGAATGAAAACAAGGACAATCATGCATTCCTAATTTATTATCTTTCAAAAACAATTAGACTGATATTTCTACTTTGTCATTACTAAATGATCCTTCTTGTCCCATTCTTCCCAATCTATATGATATAGTTGCTTTGAAACTCCCAAAACCTATTGTCTATAATCGTTTTTTGACTTCTTTGTCCTCACTACATAGCACTGGTTTTTAGTTCTTTTCAAAAACATTCTGAGCATTTATAACTTGATGCATAAGAGGCATGTGTAGTAGTAAGTCCTGGAAGACGGATGATCATACATGTGAGCCAAGTGGGTAAGCAAGCAGGGTCATGGCTAAAGTCAGTGGTTAGAGGGGAAGGAAGGTCATGAAGTGAGTGTGGGTAGGGTAGGGTAATGATTGAGGATTGTGTCAGCTGTTGTTTATCCTGGAACCTTAGTGGGAGGGAGAACTCTGTGTGTGTGTGTGTGTGTGTGTGTGTGTGTGTGTGTGTGTGTGTGTGTACAGAGGCCAGAGGAAAACGCTGAGTGTCTTACATGACTCTCCATTGAATTCCTCTGAGAAGGGTCTCTCACTGAACCCGGAGCTTTCCATTTTTCTACCTTCGTAACCAACAAGCATTCCTCTTACTGCTCCCTCTCTCCCTTGGTCCTGGGGTTGTAGGTGCGTGCACACCCACACCTGTGGACCCTCATGCTGGCACAGCGAGGTCTCTTGACCCACTGCGCCACTCTGCCATCCTCCCAAGCCCCGGTGTTACCTTTCCTGGTGATGTTTACCCTTAGAATTGTTTCTCATTGCTTCGTGTTGAAGGCTTTGAGAAGAAAGAAAACACTCTCCAGAGGTGGTCTGACATGAGTCCTCCTGCTGATGGTGGGTAGGAGTGGTGGGCTTAGGGTTCTGGCTGTCACCGTGTGTCATAGTCAGGGGACTATCGCGTCTGACTGGGAAAAAGGATAGTGACATTATTGACTTGGCTTTCCTGACTGATCAACACTGGTTATAATAGAAATGATAATTGAGTCTGGAGAACAAAGTGATAACTGTCTACTGAAAATTGAGTGGATTGTGTTTTATGACTAGTCATTTCCTTCTAGGCAAGTAGTCTAAAGAAACTCATACATCAGTGAGTCCTATTTGAAAACCAAGGACCCTGGGATAGAAGTGAAAGGAATTATATGAACATACCAGAAAGGGAAAAAGGGAAAGAAACGTGTGTGTCCATGTGGGAACTGGAGAAGCGTCTGTCACAGCATCTATAATGGGAACGTAGGGAAGCGATGACATCATTATTCACAGTAATGATGGTTGGCTTGAAGAGAATCTTAATGAGGAATTGCCTAGATAAGGTTGGCTTCTGGGGATGTTTGTGAGAAGTTTTCTTAAGGGCTGTTGAGGTGGGAAGTCCCATCCTGAATGTGGGTGACACTATTTGACTGGCTGTGTAGGAGTAATCTAGCTGAGCACCAGGCACGCATGCTTTGATTGATCCCTGCTTGTGACTGTGGGCAGCATGTGACTCACGGCTTCAGGTTCCCGCCACTGTGAATTTCTCACCACGATGGACTATAACTTGTAATTATAAGCTACAACAAACCTTTAATTCTCTGAGTTGCTTTCTGTCGGGGTGTTTTGTCACAATAACAGAAATTAGACTAGTAGAGTGGTCTAAAAGATAAGCTATGTTCATTCACTGAACAAAATAAATCCACAAAAACCATAGTTGATGGATACCTGTTAGATTTTTCAAAATATGCTAAATGGAACAAATTAAAGTGAAGTGATACATACATGGCCTTCATTTCTGTAAGAATTTAATATATAAACTATAACATAGTAAAGATGACAACATGTATATTTGGCTACAGGACTGTTTGCTTTGGGAGATGAACAAGTTTATGGAGATATGGGAGGAGGTTATAAGTTTCTTTAATATAGAAAATTATATCCCATTAACCTTTGTTTTCTGTCATGTGGGGTTTTTGTTCTTTCATATATATGTATGTTTTACATGTTTTATGATGTAAGATAAAATGTTCCCTCTAGTATGTACAATAACATAGAGCAGAGGGTGGTGAGCAGGGCATGAGGAAGGGACAGAACCTTCCAGGAGCCAATCAGGGCCCAAGCTGGCTTCCAACCTCCCTGGCATGAGCCAAAGGAATGTTGCCTGTTACGTTTGAAATGTTCGTTTGAGGGACTCTGTTGGCCCTTCTGTCGTGGTTGAAAATGGCTTTGGCGGTCGATGAGCAAATGGTTTTGGGGGGTGATTTGAAGTGTTATGGCGTACTGTGTCCGACTGCTGAGGTCTGACATTACAAATGTTGCCTGTGACATCCTGGTAACAGTGGCCCTCGGGCACCGGCTCATGAGGTAAGAGAGGGTTAGATGCTTTGAATTCTTGGTGGCTAGCAGTGACAGATAAGTCTCTCTGGGGTCTGGTTTCTAGGCCTTCAGTGCAGCCTCTCTTAGGTCCAGGTGCTTGTGGGGGTTTCCGAGGAAGTGAAGGGGGAGGCAGGCACCACCTGCTTCAGTGTGGCCCGGGTCCTTTCCTTTCCAGATCCCTGTGAGGCTGTCCTCTACATAGGTTTTCAGGAGAGCCCAAGTGAATTAGAGGCTCAGGACTGGAAGGAACTTGCAAAATCGTAATTATTTATCACATTTCAAAACAGTGACTTCTGCTGTGTTATTTCAAAATAATGAGTACCCTGGGCACTTGGATTCTCTTGCCAGTGTGAGCTGGTCAATCTCCAGGCAGGTGGTTATTTTATGTCAACTTTTAATTTTAGAACTGCTTCAGATTTACAGGACAGTTACAAAGATAATATCGAACGTTCGGTTATCTCCCTGCACAGTGTCTCGTGTTGTTATCACATTACAGCACTGTGCAGAATAACAGTTGTTCTTGGTTTTTGTATGTGCTTTGTTCTGTGAGGTTCAAGGTGGTCTAGTCCTGAACAGGCCAGGCAAATGCTTGATCCTCAGCACCGTCTCCATCCCCATCTACTTAAAGAAGTATTGGTATAGTGCCTGGTACATGTAAGTGTTCAACACATATATCTAGAGATGAATTAGTGGGTGAAGGTGCCTGCTGCCAAGCCCAAGGACCTGAGTTCAATCCCTGGGACCAGAGGTAGAGAACCCAGTCCTGCAGGTTATCCTCTGACGTCCACATACACACTTGTACACACACACACACACACACACACACACACACACACACACACACACACACACATTAAAGTAAAAAATAATAAAAGTAAAAATTAGTTGTTGAAAAAGAGGTGAACACAAACGCCCCATAGATAACCACAAGTTCCTAAAACATTCGATAAAGATCAAATTACTCATTTATAACGTTTCCCACCTTATGTAAGTTTTTATTTTTAGTTAAATTAGTGTGTTGTAGGGGTACGTGCACACATGCTTACATACAGGCACTTGGGTGTGCCTGTGGAGGTCAGAGGGTAATTAATGTTCGGAAGTCATTTCCCACCTTCCAGCTTATCGAGACCGGGTCTCTGCTTCTCCTGCTCTGCTCTGTGCTGCAGACTAGCTGGCCGTGGGCTCTGGGCAGGCCCCCTGTCTCCACCTCTCATCCTGAGGTAAAGTCACTGGGGTTGTAGAGACGTGCCACCACACCCGGGTTTCCTTTTTCCGTAGGTTCTGAGGGTTGAGCTTGGGTACACAGGATGGCTTGGCTAGCGCTTGTGCCCACTGAGTGATCTCCGTAGTCACCAGGTTGTAGTTTTCCTTACCCACTGGCTGGAGGCATAATTTCCTCTCAGTATCACGACTTCTTGGTGTTTCCACACTTACCTGCTTGTTTTGAACTGCCGATAGGTAGAAATGAGCACCTGCCGTTTGCTTGGTCCTCTTCAGTTTGTGAACACTGAGTGTACGTTTGGGAACTGTTGACTTCCATCGGTTTTGTTTCCTTAAGATTATATACTATACCTCAGTGTCTCATGAAGCAACTCTAGGTCCCATGCTATCGTAACAAAAATGTTTCATCTTGGGGGAAGGAGTACCAATGCAGGTATTAATTATTCTGTGGGAAAAGTCCATCTTTGGTAGTCCCCAAATACACCTCTTTAAAGCTTTTGATCTGAATAAACAGCAGCAGCAGCAACTGGAACTGTTTTAATCAAGAAACATGAAAGTGGTTCATTTGGAAGGTAGGCTATTCAGCAATTAATCTTTTTATGTTTTCAGAACTCTGCTGTGGAGATGATTTTGTCAAAACAACTTTCCCTCCACGTTCAAGAAAGCATGCAAAACAGCCAAGATGAGCGCAAAGTCAACGAGCTGCGAAATCAACCTTTAGAATTGGACATTATGCTAAGAAACGAACAATTAAAAGGGATGGAGGTATGGGAACATGAAAAACACGAGCGGCATGATTGCATCGTTTACCCAGCGCAATACAATGTATTTTAATTACCAAAAACTTGCTTGTATGGAGTGAAAAGTCTTATTTAACCTTTGCCTGATGATCAGCTTGGTAACTCTATAATTATGTACTAATCAGTAAGTTGTATAACTCTAACCGTTTAAGAAGTAGGAGAGTTTAATGAACATTCGACTTCTTCCTGTTCCACAAAGTTCCGGAAAAACTTCAGTGAGAGTTTGGGGCTGTGACTCACCATCATTCCTTTTCACAGGGTTCTCTTTCAGACAGGTTCTGTTTTTCCTACTGATCAATCTGTTGGGGCCTCCTCCTTAGCTTGGCAGCTGTGTTTATAGGCAGTAACGATGTATTTTTAGCTACTGAACCTGAAAATCCGATACATGGCCATGTTTTTGTTGTTGTTGTTTTGTTTTTTGATATTTTGAGACAGGGTTTCACTGTGTAGTTTTGGAGCCTTTCCTGGAACTCGCTCTGTAGCCCAGGCTGGCCTCGAACTCACAGAGATCTGCCTGCCTCTGCCTCCCAAGTGCTGGTATTAAAGGCATGCGCTGCCGCCACCACCCGGCAATAGCCATGTTTTAAAAAGTGAAACTCTAAATCAGTGGTTCTCAACTAGTGGGGTCATGACCCCTTTGGGGGTCAAATGACCCTTTCACAGGGGTCACCTAAGACCATCTGCGTATCAGATATTGACATTATGATTCATAACAACTTGAGGAACTGTATTGAAGGGTCGAAGCCTTAGGAAGGTTGAGAGCCACTGCTCTGGATGATCCCTGCTGTTTCAGACAGCTCTACAAAACAGTAAACATATATCTAAACCAAGATAAAGGAGATAGATGGAAATAACAAAAATGAGTCTTCTTTTGTGAATTACAATAGAGCTCACTACGAGATAGTAAATGCTCACCCAGTGTTCTAGATCCTAATATGATTCTTGTAAAACAGAGGTCACGTGAACAAATGAAATATGTATTACTCCCTCATGGGATAGATAGGGCATGCTATCTATATGAAGGAGTTCAGGAGGAAAATGAGTGAGTATGTGAGCGCCTACATGCTGATTTGTATGGCTTCCTGTAGGAATTATGTACCCACTTGGAAGCGAGAAAAGCAGCTATTGAACTTCTGGAACAGACTCAGCATCTCAGCAAAACAGAAGAGCGAGCCTTGGCTCTACACACCGCCAGATCTCCAGCATACCACGTGGACAGTCTACTCCAGGCGCTTCTTACTTTGAAGAAAACTAAAGAAAGCCAGTATGGCCTCCTTTATGGTTTCCAAGACCTGCTGGTTGCAGCTGAATCCTCACTGAACATCTTCTTGGCAGAAACAGAAAGCCTCAAAGCGTAAGTGTAAGATCCGGGACTGGGGTTCCTCGCTCCCTTGCAGGCCCAGAGTGTTCCAGTTTCTGCTGTGGAAGGATGTCGTGATTTTAAAATCAGGCACGGAAATTGATTCCATGGCAGCACTGGTTCAGTCTGTTTGGGTTGCTCTAGCAAAATGTCACAGACTAGTTGGCTTAAGAATAGCAATTTGTTACTGTTTTGAGGTTGGAAAGTCTAAGTTCTAAGATGCTGACAAACTTCATGTCTGGTGAACCTTCCCTCTAGTTTAGGGACGTTCATCACCTCCCAAAGACCCCGCCTCTTAATACCAGTATGTGGTCATTTAGCTTTCAACATAAACTGTTTGTATCTGAGACCCTGGTTCAGAAAAGCAGATAAAGGGCCTGAAAGATGGCTTGGTAGATGAAGGCATTTGCCATCAAGCTCGGCCAGCTGACTCCAGTACTCAGGACCTAGGCGGAAGGAGAGAGCTGTTGCCCACACAAGCGTCCCCTACCCCACAAATACGAAAGTTTGTTTTTAAAAAGCAAGTAAACCCCAGCAATCAACAACAATTAAATGAGAATTCGTTTGGGGTGGGCATAGGGATTCAAATCATAGCAGAAGGTGTTTAAGAAAACCTTATTGGATTCATAATCTGTGTGTGTTACTGAGTACCGTGTTTTACACATAATTTATTAAACAATAGTGTAAATATCTTACATGTATATATCTAAGTTCTATGGAACTCAGTACTCCTCAAAATAATCTATTCTGCACTGTGGAGTGGAAAGAACCATGTGTAAGGTTGCCTAGTATCAATATAATTGAATATTATGTATTTTAATTATTTTGATTAAACGTATGCGTTCTGGCATTCTGGGGATCAGTAAGAGGGCTCAGAAGGTAAAGAAAGGAGCTGGCTGCCAAGCCTGATGATCTGAGTTCAAGTCTCTGAGCCTGTGCAAAGGTGGAAGGGGAGGGAAATGACTCCACAGAGTTGCTCTCTGGCCTCTCCATGCATTCCATGACATGAGCCGCCCCCCCATCATACAATAATAATAATAATAATAATAATAATAATAATAATAATAATAAAAATAAATATGCATTTCCTTTAGCCCTGAAAATAACAAATGGTAGATCTATAAAGTTACATAAGTTAAGATCTATAATAATGGGCAAATATTTCTCATCTTAAAGGTTTGCTTTATGCTTATATCTAAATGGGTTTTATTTTCAGTAATATCCCTTAAAATAATTTTATATTTAAAAAGATTAGCAGGGGGCTGGAGAGATGGCTCAGCGGTTAAGAGAACTGGCTGTTCTTCCAGAGGACCTGAGTTCAGTTCCCAGCACCCACATGGCAGCTCACAGCTGTCTGTAACTCCAAGATCTGACACCCTTACACAGATATACATACAGGCAAAACACCAATGCACATAAAATAAAAATAAATAATTAAAACAAAAAGATTAGCTATCCTTGGTGGAAGGAAGGGTGGTAACAAAGGATTTGGATACTGTGGTCTTGGACTGAGCTTGAGAGGAGGGTTTTCCATTTACAAAGCGTGTTTACATGCCTTCTTCCTTTCAGCTCACTCTTTCCCCTTTATTTCTTCATTTTTATTCTTTTATTCTAGAGGCTCACTAGACAGTGCAACCTATCTGGCCAAAATCAAGAAGTTCCTGGGATCGGTAGAAAAAGAAAAGAGCTCCTTGAGCAAGCTTTGCATGAAATGGCCACATTTATCCGGCCACCTGAGTGCCGAGGATCAAAAGCTGGTGGAGAGCCAAATGAAGCAACTGGAGCATGGGTGGGAACTTGTGGAGCGGCTGGCTCACAAGAAGTGTTTTCAGCAAGCCACGGAGCACGGTGAACTTACCTCCCTCCTGCAGAAGGCCCAGGACATCGGCCTTTCTCTGCATCAGCAACAACAGCGCCTACTGCTAAGTCTGAACTCTCCAGGACAGCAGGAGGGGAGCCTGGACATGGTTGCCCCGGCTGCCGAGATCCAGGCAATCAAATACGAATTTTCTGGTCTAAAGCGGCAAGCAGAGCTTCAGATGAAGAGACTTTGGGGAGAAAGGGAAAAGGAAACTCTGGAAGATGCACTGAATAATTTGAATAAGCAACTGGAGGCACTGGTGCCCTTAAACCGAGAAGTAGAAAATCAGGTTAAGAAGTGTGACCTAAAGAACAGGATAAAGGAGACCCTCTTATGGGTCAAGAACATGTTGGCGGAGCTCACTGCCCCCATCGCCCTCCTCCCCGACGACATCCTTTCTCAGATCAGAAAGTGCAAGTTGATTCACGATGGCATTCTGGGTAAGCAGCAGGCAGTGGAGCTGCTGGTGGAAGAGGTCAGAGGCGTCACTCCCAGCCTCCCAAGGAGTAAGAGCGATGGTTTAAATACTCTCCTGGAGGATTTACAGAATCAATACCAAGCGCTGCTTTTAAAGTCCACTCAGAGGTCACAGCAGCTAGAATTGAAGCTGGAAGAAAGAAGCAAATTGTTTGAGATCATAGGAAAGGCTCAGGTGGTGCTTGGACAAAGCGAACCGCTGATGGTCCCCCCGCAGGAGAAAACCTCCGCCACGGAAGCCGAGCTGGAGCGTCGCCAGGCCATCTTGAAGGCGTCCCAGCAGCAACTGAGAGACACGGAGAGTGTGATCTCAGCACACCTTCAGGAACTCACAAATGCCTACGAGGATGCAAATGTGTTTGAGAGATTATTTCTGGATGACCAGTTAAAACACCTCAAAACAAGGACCACCCGAACACAAAGATCCATCCAGAATCATTGTAACGCAGTTGAAGGCAAGATCAGGTCTCTCCGAGAATTCCATGAGAAAACAGCGGTGCTTCAGAAAGAGGTTGAGAGCATCCAGCTCGGGGAGCTTCTCCCGCTTCCTCAAGAGCCAACGCAGGACGCTAGAGAGCAACTCGGCCATCTTAAAAACAAGTTGGCTGCTCTTCAAGGCAACATCTCACAAGTGTTGACGTCTGAAGAAGTGTTTGACTGTGTAGGGCTAGGCTGGGATGGCTCACTGCTTGAACAGTTACAAACCCAAGTGTTTGAAAGACAAAGGGACCTGGAAGAAAAAATTAAGCAGCTGGACACATTTTTGATAGCACGTGACAGGTACCAAGCGTTACTAAGTAAGATAAAGGCCATGGATTTGCAAATTAAGGAAAGGGCCAAGTCACTACTGACAGGCCCCAATATGTCACCAGAAAGCACACTGCTCCACGCACAACTTTTGATTCAGAAAATCGAAAAAGCCAAATGCTCGCGTGATGAGGTAATGGAGAAGTTGATCGAAAATGAGGCTTTTGACGACTCGTTCAAAGAGAGTGAGATGCTGCAGCTGAAGCTGACTGCTGAAGAAAATGCTGGGCTTCGAGAGGCTCTCCAGCACATGCTGCTAGAATTGCAACCGAAAGGAATGGATGAAAAGGCTTTCCAGGATAAACTGGAAAATTCCCTACATGTTTTAAAGCAAATACAGGCTCGGCTACAGCAGCCTTTATGTGTAAATTTGGGGACTCAACATATTCAAGACGAGAAGGAGACTTGGGAAGCATTTGGTGAGCAAGTTCAGGCAGAAATGTGTGGTATTAGAGCCGTGACTGTTACTGAGGAGCAAAGACAAGACAACCCTTCTGGAACCAGTGGCGTGGAGGCAAAACTGCAGGACCTTGAAGGTCTTCACACGGAGCTGAGCAAAAGCATTGATTTACGCACAGTAAGTTGTCTTTGAAATTGGGCGTTTTAAGGTGTCACCCTTGCTGGTGGTTGTTTGGCTCCAGGTTATGTCAGTACTTCTGAAGATAGTACAGGTCCTCCAGGAGAATTCTCTGCAGGAAGATAAACTGCTTCCTGAAAGGCCGTGAGCCACCATGTCATGTTGACTCACTCATTCAGCATTTAACTTCAGTACCTCAGACATTTGAGAAAAGATGCAGCAGACATCGTTGTTTCCCTTGAAAGACCCATCGAACTCGCCAGAAGTTTTTTTCTTTCCTTTAGTGATAGTAACAGGATATGGAGTGGAAGTGTAGAAGGAAGGGCACCAAATGATAACTAATGTTTATTTAGAGCTTACGTTATGCTGGGGGGCGGGGTGGGGGGGCGGCTGCTATCATTATCCTTGGTTAATGGAAAATTGAGGGCTAGGGGTCTAGCTCATTAACAGAATGCTTGGCTAGCATGTGCAAAACTCCCAGGTTCAATTCCCAGCACTGAAAAAATAAAGTTGAATCTCAGACGCATGAAGATCTTTCTGGGGGGATCTTAGAGCAGTGACGGAATCAGGAAGCAAATTGAGATTTGTCTAAGTCTACAGCAGGCATCCTGAAATCTAAGGCCAACTGGCCAAATCCTGTCCCTAGTGCTTGATTTATAAAGGAACTTTTATTGGGGCACAGCCAGGCCTATTATTTATGTAACGACTGCGGCTGCCTTCTTGCTACAACATCGGGGTTGAGTAGTTGTTGGGGAACTTGCTGAGCTCTGTTGGAGACCAACTCTAACATACTCCCTGTCATCCTCTGGTAGTCAGCAAGAGTCCTGGGCAGGATCCCAGGGTACCAGGAGTGGGGAGCTGGGGCCTTATGTGCCATTGTCTAGCTTCAGTCTGGAGAATGGAAAGTCTCTTTTTACCCAAAGCATTAGCATTAGAAAATAGGTGTAAATGCCACAGAAATGGAAAGTGATATGGTAAATCCTTGTTTGCTATTTAAATAGTTTTGTAAGAAATGCTGAGTAATTCTAATACTACTTTTGCTTTTAATAGTTTCAAGAAACACTCTATAACTCACCCCGCCCATGAATAATTTGTTTAGAGCTGGGCAGGAGGAGGTCTTTAAATTCACTGGCTGTTTTTTCAAGACTGAGGTATAGGGACATTCAAAGATGTGCCCGAAATGAAGTTGATGGCAGATACGCTATTTATTTGCAACACAAGAAATCTGGCTTTTGGGCTGTTTTCATTGGTTCATAGATATAAAGGTTATATACATTATATACAATGCTTTCTTTAATTCATAGCCTTGTGCAAGAATTCCAGAGTCAGAATTATGTATCAACTGACAAGATGAAAGAGATGTTATTTTAAATTTAAATTAGATTTCTTAGAAAATGTGACTTTTTTTTATTCTTAGTTACACATTTTTAAAATTAATGTAAGACTTCCCCTTGTAAGAACAGGCAGTCAGCTCTCATAAGACTCACCATAATTGAGAATAACAAGTTGGAAACTTGGAAATAACAAGTTTCCCCAAGTTGGAAAACTGTGTGACTGTGTTTAATCTCCATTTCACCAGAATGTCCTGAATCATGCATATGAAACTGTGTGACTGTGTTTAATCTCCATTTCACCAGAATGTCCTGAATGATGCATATGAAAATGCATCTCACTACGATGAGACAGTTACGAGGGCAGTAGGGATCATCAGGTCCCTGGAAGCCATGCTTTTATCGTACAGAGTTGACCTTCACCATCCCAAAGAGTCATTGGAGCTGGCGCGCTGTAAGCAAAAGGAATTGCAGTCTGCAGTAACAGACATCCAGAACCTCACTGAGACGCTGGGGACTATCTACAGCCCCGAGGCCAAAGAGCAACTTCAGCGCACTTTACAAGAACTAGCTTCTAAAAACTCAGCCTTGAAGGCAGTGCTGGAGGCCCAGGAGGCAGAGGACGGGAGGTAGGTGGGCTATCTTAAGAGATCTCTTTGGCAACAGAAGAGCATCTTCCTTGTCTTTATAATTAATGTGCACATCAGAGAAAGTTTGAATATAAGAAAGTTTAAAAAGTCACCAAAGAAAACCATGTTAAAAGTTTCGTTATGTTTAATTCTTGTTTAGTATTTGATACATACGATGTATAAAATGTGTAGATAAACCACATTAACTTGAATTCTCTCAGGGGCTTCTCCTCCTCCCTTTATTAGGAAATAATAAACTCTTATTCTTTTCATTCTTTTCTTCTGTAACTCCCTATTTTTCAAGCTCATCACTTTGACTATAAGGTTTATTCTCATTCTTGTCTGTAGCACACTTAGCTGCCGATGGACATTTGAGTTGTTGCCAGTTTCCTGCATTGAACAGCAGTGCTTCTAGGAACATATTGACGTGCAGGAGCCTCCCTGGGGTATGTCAGGGTGTGCTAGCGCAGGTCAAAGGGATGCAGCTCCTGGCACTAAATGGCTGCCTCATTTCCAGAAAACCAGGTACATACAGATAGTCCAGCTGTCCTGCCTCCTTGCCAACACTTGACATTAAATGTAAGAGAGGGCTGGAAGACGGCTCAGTGTGTAAGACGGCTTGCTTTGTAAACATGAAAACCTGAGTTCAATTCCACAGAACCCATGCAAAAAATTGGGCATGGCCTTCATGCACCTCAGCTCTACAGTGTCGGCCGGGGGAGATGTAACAAGAGGAACCCTGTCTCAAGAGATAAGAAAGGGAATGATAGAACTGGTCACTAGCTGGCCTCCTTGGCTTTCACACATGTGCAGAAGCATGCTCCTCTGTCCACATATGTGTGCATACAGAGTAAGAGGCTAGCTGTGAGATGGTTCAGTCAGTCAAGTGCCCGTCACGTAAGCATGAAGGCCAGAGTTCGGTTCACTGATACCAACATGAAGACTGGGTTATACCTACCCCAGGATCCTGGAGCTCATTGACTAGCCTACGCGGCCAGGTCAACAGCATTAGGTTCAGAGAGAGAAACCTCCTCAAAAGATAAGATGGAGAGCAAAGAAGCCACCTCACGCTGATGTCTGGCTTTCACATGTGCACACACACAGAGAAACACACACACAGTGTTTTTTATTTATTGTTTTTGTCGTTGTTTGAAACTAGCCTTTTGCCTCAAACTTCAGGCAATCCCCTTGCCTCAGCTTCCTGGGTATGAGTGCTAGGATTTCAAGTGTGAGAGGTTTTATGTTAAGGTATCTGTTACAGAATTTTTAATTTTTTTTTTATTTTATGAGGGATTAAACTGAAGATCATACATGTGCTGGGTATGTGCTCTGCCATAAAACTACACCCCAGCTCCCCCAAATAGAATTTTGAGGGCAACTGTATCTGCCTGTTTAAAGCCATCTATAGGTGCCTTGAATGGCACAAAAAAAAAAAAAAAAGCATTCCCTCCTTTCTTTACGTGTTGAATGTGTTGGGGGTGAGTTAATGAGAAATAAAATTTAATATTTTTTTTTCCTAACTGCCTCTTCAGGTGCCTAGAGAATTACAAACGCTATGGAAAAATGAAAGAGGACATTTGCTCTCGGCTCAGGAAGATGGAGACAGATCTCAGACAGTCCATGTCCCCATGGCCCAGGTCTTACAAAGAAGCTTTGGGACGCCTGGATCAGAGCAAGGTAACACTGTCAGTCTGCAGGCGGTCTGCGTGAAGACCCAGGAGAGCAAGTGGGTGGCGGCGGCAGAGGGCACAGCCCTGCTGTAAGCCGCAGAAACCTTTGAACACCCACGAGAAGTGTCCCCACCGGGGGGTGGGGGGTGGGGGGTGGAGATGAGGGAATGATTCTGACCCCTTCAGTTGATTGGCTCTTCAGTCCTCCCCTCCCCCACGGCGTCTTGCCCCCTAGACTGCCTTTCTGACCCTTCCTTCCCTTTCCTGATGTTCTGAGGTGTGCTGCCGGGTAGATGCAGTCACGGCATCCGTCAAATTTTGATCGCGTTCTATACTGTTACTAAGCTATGTATTTATTTGGGACAGAGTCTCCTGTGTCCCAAGTCCCTCCTGCTTCTGCCCCTCACCTCTCCTTAGTGTTGTGGTCACAGGCATGAGCCCCCATGTCTGGTTTTACTTTTGTTTCATTTTGTTTATTTCTGTAAACACGGTAAGCAAGCACTCCATGACTTGGATACATCCCCAGCCTGTGAAACAGTTTTGGGTTTTGCTTATTCTCATCTGTTAGAATCTGTGGTGCTTTGCTGTTATACTTTCGGTTTCTTATTTTCATATTTATTTATTTTTGAGACAAAGTTGCTACATAGCCTAGGCGGATCGTGAACTTGCAGTCACCCTGCCTTTGCCTCCTGAGTGCTGGGATTAAAGGCGTGAGGGAGCCATCACTCTGGGCTTGTCGTTTTGATGTGGGTGAGGCCCTTCATCTACCAAAAAGAAACTGAAACAAATCAAGAACTCGTAAATGGGCCAGGTGGTCGTGGCACACATCTTTAATCCCAGCACTCAGGAGGCAGAGGCAGGGGCAAGAGGATCTCTGAGTTCAAGACCAGCCAGGACTACTTCATGAGATGTGCCAGGCGGTGGTGGCGCACGCCTTTAATCCCAGCACTCGGGAGGCAGAGCCAGGTGGATCTTTGTGAGTTCGAGGCCAGCCTGGTCTATAGAGCGAGATCCAGGAAAGGCGCAAAGCTACACAGAGATACCCTGTCTCGAAAAACAAAACAAAACAAAAAAACAAAAAAAAATCCTTAACTGTGCCAGATTTAAGAGTGATATTTTAGAAAAAAGGTCATAGACCGTTTGTCCATCCTGTCACTTTTCTCTTTAAGGCCCTGACATCAAGTGTCCTGTCCATCCAAGAAGACTTGGTGAACCTCCGTCAGGTCCTCAGACACCTGAGTTGCAGGTGTGGGGAGAGGGATGGCGCCTGTGTGCGCAGCGCGGCCTCTGCCCTGTGGGAGAAGTGGCTGCGTTTGCTGGAAGCCTCCAGAGGGTGGCAGCAGTGGTGTGAAGAGCTGAAGAGGGAGTGGAAGTTCATCAGTGAGGAGGTGAGTCCTCGATTTCCCACACGCGATCCCTGCAGCTTCCAGTGAGAGGCTGGCGCCCCTTCGCCGCGTCCATGTTCTTTCATTTGTACATCAGATGGACATGGCTTGTGAACGTCTGTACAAGTCAGGTCTGGCCAAAGCCTCAGGGAAATTCTTCAGCTTCTTTCCTAATAGTGGTGGTCGTGTTTTTTTTTTTTTAAGGGATCCTATAATTCTTCCTGGAGTCCATGTTCTTCTTCTGCCTTTACATGGTGGAAGCTCTGGGAATCAAACTCAGGTCTCTCTGCTTGTGCAGCAAGTGCCATCGCCCGCTGAGCCGGCTCCTCAGCCCTCAGATAATTCTTATTAAAAAGGTGGCTGCTTGCTGAGCGAAAATTCAAAACCTTCATTGCGAGGGAGGATGAGTTCATCCTTAAAAATAACTGTCTTTGCCTTCGTTTAGCGAAAGGTTAGAACTGGGTAATGTGCATGATAACTGAGTAAATTAGAAATCAACTTCAATTGTTAACTCCGGAAATGAGTTATGATTGTTAAGTGTGGGCCTAAAACTGTGAAATATGGTGACTTCTGAAAACTGTCTCAGAGAAGACCTCTCTGGCATATGCCAGTCACAGATGATAGCTTAGTCGAGATTTAGGACTTAGATATATTAAGAAAGAAAATGAAGAATCACATGAGATCATAGTATTTGCTAATCCTTCCATAGTGCCGGGGAGAAGTGAAGTACAAATCAGAACATAAGTTGAAAATTCTCTTCTCTTCATTTCAAAATTTCTGGTGGATTTTCTGAAGATGGAAATGTGGCGAGTCCATAGTTAATTGGCGGGAGACCGCCTGTGCTCAACGCTACCCAGTTAACCTCCTTAGAACTTAATATTCTAGAAATCGGGGTCATTTCGGCATTGCTGGTGGGGCTTAATGCGTGAACAACAGTCCCTTGGATGTTCAAACTCTAAGAAACTCTGTCAATTATGTTATTGTTCGGGCTGCCAGCCTACCCACAATAACACCACACTGCACTGAGAAACCAGTTCAGACCTGTGCTTCCCAAATCCCTATGTTGGCCTTAGGAGGAAACTATTACTACCATTTGATATATAGGGACACTGAGGCACTGACTGATTTTTTTTTTAAGTAGTGGCCCAAGAGTGCCAACTGCAGACTGACCGTGTGGCAAGGCCCTGTGGACTGTGGCTGGAGTTGGAGTCTTCTTTACCGTTATAACCTGGCGGCCCAGCTAGGCTTTGAACCCAGTGCTCTCAGTAGATACTTGTTGAGGGAGAGTGTTTCTTAGGCTGATTCTAAGCTTTTCTGTTTTTCCGAGCTACTGTTGTATATCCATTTGAAGTCCTATCTTGCTAATTTAAATCTTATTTATTTAATTCTAATTACGCAAACAAACATTAGACCAGAATCTCATCAAAATGGAGTTCTTCGCAGACAAAGACTCCTGTAGCCCAGGCTCACCACCGACTTGTGTAGCTGAGGAGGACCTTGGTCAACCATTCTGTCCTTTCCTCCCAAGTGCAGGGATTACAGATGTGTGTCACCACACCTGGTTTATGCTGTGCTGGAGCCGGGGCTCTGTTTGTGGGACAAGCATTCTACCAGCTGAGTTCCATGCCCAGCCCAGCAATTGTGTTCTTCAGAGGCCAGCACAAATAAAGACATGTAGTAACAGTAATACAGCTACTGGAGTGAGGACTCACGCAGGGCCTGGCTTAGGTCTATGGATTATGTTTGCATCCATGTGATGGGCGATCCTCAGCCAGACTGCCAAGCCGTCTTCATCAGAGCAGCTGTGCCCCTTTGCCAGCATCCATTGTTGTTGTGCCTGCCAGAGTGTTGAAATTCCCTCCTTAGAAGGAAAAGGTGTGGACTGTTGACATTCCTGCCTGGAAGGAGCAGGTGGGGAGGGTCATTGAACCCACGCTAGAGCGTCCAGCCACTCCTCCCAGCCATTTCTCTGTTTTTCTGCCCTAATCGCTTGTGCCCTCAGGGCCTAGGGGAGGAGCTAGAGTGTATAGGCTAGAGGACACTAGGGGAAGGGACTCCATCTGTGTGATGATCCTGAAGACTTTCCAGGATGGGCTGCTTTGGGGTCATCCAGGCTCCTGTCAATCACTCTTCATGCACGCTCTGTAAGTAAGCCCAGATAAATGCATTGGGTCCCCAAGGCGAACTTCTGTGGAATTGTACTTTGGTTTGTGATTAGGACTTTAGGAGGAAGGGGTTTGCCTTAGAACCTTAGGCAAGAACTCTTCCAGAGGAAGAGTTTTGGCAACAATACATGAAGTCAACAGGACTCGGCGATGTTGAGTAACTTGCCCAAATTCACAAGTAATAAGATTCCAACTCACACAGTGTGTTTAATCACTGAGCTACTAGGTTATGTGGTATCTGTGTATGTCTATTGATGTGATTATGTCGGTGTGAATATGGATGTGTGTGTTGCTAGAGATAAAACCAAGGGCTTGGTGCATGCTAGCAAGCACTCTGCCACTGAACTACATCCCCAGCCTGTAGTGTGATCTTAATGCAGCTCTTATTCATTCACTGACAATGGCCCGATTCCTATATCCACATAAGACCTATGCATGCAAGATTCTGCCAGCACCTGTGGTGCCTTTCTCTGTGTCGCTGTGATAAATACTCTGACAGAAGCTACTTGAGGGAGGAAAGGTTGACTTGGGCTCAGGGTGCAAGAGGACAGTCTGTCATGGCTCCTGATGGCGGGAGCTGGAAGAAGGTGACGTCTGTCTGTAGTCAGGGAGGGGACTGTGATGAATGCCAGTGCTCAGCTGGGTTCCTTCTTTCTTCAGTCCAGGACCTCAGCCCTGGGAATGGTGCCACTTAGTGAGGTGGGACCCCCCCCACCTCAATTAACTGAAGTAATCGAGCTGATCCCTCACAGGCATGCCCAGAACCTTGTTTGTCTCTTCGATGGTTCTAGATCCTATCAAGTTGACAGTCAATATTGACCATCCAATATGTAACAATTTCTGTTTTTAAACTATTGTAATAGAACTATTCACTATCTTTATGGACTAAACAGTTTGAGAAGGCAGATTTTTTAAAAATGTAAACATTCATTTTATAAATTTCTAAATCAAAAGTCAATTTACCTTTTGATTTAACTTTTTTCTCTTCCACATAACTAACACCTAACTTTTTTTAGACAGAATGTAATGAATTTGATATCATTATTGATACCCTAGTTAGCTTCAGCTGTCAGCTTTATACAGCCTAGAGTCATCTGAGTAAACCTCAATGGAGGAATTTTCTAGATCAGAGTGGCCTGTGATGATGTCTGCAAGGGATGGTCTTGACTGGTAATTGACATGGGAGGGCCGATCCCAGCCTGCTGTGGGCCTGGGCTATATCAGAAAGCCAGCTGAGCATGAGACTGGGAGGGATCCAGAGAGTGAGTGAGGAAGCAGCTTACATCTCTGCCCTCACTTCCTTCAGTGATGGACTGTGGTCCTAGGAGTGTAAGACAAAGTAAACCTTTTCTTTCCCCAGGTTGCTGTTGGTCAGAGTGTTTATATCACAGCAACAGAAAGCAAGAACAACTGACTCCTGGAATAATGGTTTTGTGTGTCGGTGGTCATGATGTGCTGGGGCAAAGTGATTTGTTTAGAGATGACGGGGAACGGGAAGCTGGTTCCTGCTTCTCATACTGTTCTCATGCCGTTTCCTCATTCAGACCTACTTCTTCAGGTCCCAAGATTTTCATGCTCCTTTACTCTCTGTGTGTGTGTGTGTGTGTGTGTGTGTGTGTGTGTGTGTGTGTGTGTGTGTGTGTGTTAATGCTATAGTTTTTGGTCTTCTTCACCTCTACAACGAACCTTAAATTTATAAAGAGTTTTATTAGGATTTTACGTCCTAGGAAAGTCACCAAAGGATACAGAGACTTTTCCAAGAGAAAGGACCAGTACATAACCTTTATGCTGTCTGTTTTCCTGACTTGGGGGCTTTCTTTAATAATTTAGTCTGAAGTTTGTTGAGTTTTGATTAATGCATGTAGTCGTGTGACTACCAACAAAATAAAAAAGTAGGTTATTCCCATGACCACTGAAGATTCCCTCCTGCCTTTTGTGTTCATTTTTACCCCTGAGCAGGGTTCTCTTGGGTGATGGATGACTGTCACCCATTCACAAATGGAGCATTTGTCTGGTATGAGCTGTCCATTCTTTCTCAGGTTCTCCTTGGCATTCTCCAGCTTTACAGCAGTTTTGCAGCTGAGACTGGGCTTGCCAGCAGGGGCGCCAGTTCACAGGAAGGAGAGTTGAAACAGAAAGGGCCTGGGCTGTTGGCTGTTTTATGCTCTTTGGAGTCACGGTCATTGCATCCGTTCATTTGCGGTCATCGCGCTCAGGCATGGCTGCAGCCAGTGAAATCCCACTAAGTTCTGGATGACAGGCAAGGCTCTTTGAACCCCAATAATTTTAGAAACCTTAGATCTGCCATCAGTCTCCTGTTAGTATTGCAGTTCCTTTCTTGGAATACTGGTTTTAAGCCAGAAGGTGTGAAATGGTCTATCCTAGCAACTAGTTCAAGGTAGCTGCCTACCTGGGAACCAGGTTTGAGATAACATGAAGCACATACTCCATAGCTGAGTTTAGTAGGGAGGGAACAGCCTCCCTCTGTACCCGGTATATTATAACAACCAGGGATCCCACTAGATCCTAGAACCCAAGTGGCAGGGTAGCAGATGCCACAGCCTATTCCTAATGCTTTGGCTCATCTTTCCCAGCAAACATTAGAAACATTGTTGACAACAGATTTGAACAATAATCTCTAGTATAACATATATTACTTCCACGATCCAAGAAGCCCCATCCCGTGGTATCTCTCTTTGTTAGCCATTGAAAAATGGTCAACCAACTTGACCTTCACATTGGTGAAGAAGCATGCCTTAGACTTGGGGGACACTGGAAGCTTATAAAGATTGATGTTGGGGCTCTTGCATTTTCATAGGTTTAATTTCTCACCTTCTGTTACATCTGGGGCCTCGCTCACCATTTCTGATTAGCATGAGATTATAAGTACAGCTGTCTGATGAGGTATTTTATAGTGACGAGAGTTGGCACATTGAGAAGGAGGGCAAAATGGTATAAATGAGTCTTGCAGCTGAAGGGGATGGACACAAGGCGTGGGGGTGGGAATGGTGGTGCAGAGAACCATCTGATTCAGGAGCCTCCAAGGCTGTCTCCCGAGTCTTTATCCTGAGTCCAGGGCCAGTGGGATTCCTAGTTTCTAGGTAGGTGTTGTAATAAGTTACGTATTTCTAAGTTTCCTACATACCAGCGGCGAATAAACACAGCTGCTTCGGTGATCCCAATGGCTCTCCCTTTGGAACACGTCAGTTCATAACCAACTGCCAGGCTTAGCCTTCCAGCATGATGCAGGCATTCAGAGGGAAAGAAAAGAGGCTTGCAGAAAAATTTCCACGTCCAACAGTAGCCCAGCCTCTGTGCTAGAAGCGGTGTGGTGAGGCCAGCCCAGCCACCTCATGTAGAACTCATGTCAACACTGCTCAAAACACCAGAAGCCTCCAGGGGAAATAAATCACTTTGTTCAATAGCCTTTCCCCAGCCCATTCATGATAGCATTTCCTCATCTGAATCACACGTCTGCATGGGCAGTAGCTGGGAGCTACAGGATTCTTGATCATCAAGGACTAATGTTCCCAGCTGTATTGTAACAAATGATGACTTTGAACCAGGATACGGCATTAGGAATGCTTTAAAGAGAGGGTTTACAAGAGCTGTGCTTGCCAAGGTAGATTTCACATCTCAAAATCTCCATGCTTTTCTCCCTGTTACCATTCACTTAATTAGATTGAACGAGAAGCAATCATTTTAGAGAATCTTCAGGAGGACCTTCCAGAAATTTCCAAAACAAAGGACTCCGCTCCCACGGAGGAACTCTGTCAGCTCTTGGACTCTCTGTGCCAGCATGAGGAGAGCATGGAGAAGCAGCTGCTGCTGCTGGCCCTGCTTCTTCAGCGCATAACAAGTATCCAGAACATTCCTCAAGGCACGGAGACCGTAGAAACCATGCCAGCACTTCAAGAGATTAGGTCTATGCAAGAACGGTGCATCAGGTAAGATGTATAAAGAGCTGATGGAGGAGGTGGTCTGGATGGCTTCTGTTCAAAGTTAGAGAACATAAGAAATGGTAGAGAATGGTAAATGCTACAACAGAGTCAGAACCTATGGGTGCACAGGGGAGAGACGAGATGGATGATTAATGGAAACATACACATTGTCCGTTTTTTATTACTTAGTGTGACTAGCTCGCCAACTTTTTAGTAACACCTATTGCCTGCAGGGAATTTCGAGAATGGGAAATTATAAAGACAGGACGTGTCTATTTTAATCTTGCCGTGCAGCGGAAAACACTGCCAACCACCCTTTTCTTGTTTTACACTGTGATTATTGAGATTATAGTCCTTACGCTGTTTTGTATTCGGCCTAATTGTCTGTCAGGAGATTGTTTTTGTATCCTGTGCCACCGACTGTCAATTTAAAAACATAGTCTATGATGTTGCCATGTCACGGTATGTTTAACCAAACTCCTTTAAATGTCTTTTAAATTTTGTGCAGTTCAATTGTGTTGATTGTAAAAGCCCGGGCAGTGGATCTGCCCATTGCAGGAGGAGAGCAGCAGTTTTTCCTCTCCATTCTTAGTCACTGAACATCTCCGACTGGTGCTCGGAGGTTTTCCTTCCCTGCACCCACTAGACATCTCTCAGCTGACACCCACTCGAGCCTCGGCAGTTCCATTCCGACATGGTCCACCTGCCCAGCTTATACACTTGGAGCACACAGTTTCACCAAGCTGTCCTTGCTTCAGCTGCCACCGTTGTGGGCTGTCACCCGTACTTCTGACCGTGTGGCTGTTGGGACTTCCTCCAAAACTCCCTTTAGTAGCTCGCAGCACTCGGGGAACCACGTAGATTTGCTGATTTATCAGCAGAAGGTATAATAAAGGACACGGATGAAGAAGAACGTGGAAAAGATGTGTGGGTCAAGGGGCGTAAGAATGGGACAGCTTGCCGGGCGGTGGTGGCGCACGCCTTTAATCCCAGCACTCGGGAGGCAGAGGCAGGCGGATCTCTGTGAGTTCGAGGCCAGCCTGGGCTACCAAGTGAGCTCCAGGAAAGGCGCAAAGCTACGCAGAGAAACCCTGTCTCAAAAAAACCAAAAAAAAAGAATGGGACAGCTTCCCTGTCCTCTACAACACCTGATGCTGCGGTTACTTCTCTTGTTCAGCAATCCACGCACTCTGACCCTGTCTATTTCCATGCTTCTGAGGCTGCATTACTTAGGGTGGTTAAACCATTGACTAATAGGTGGTCAACTTAGCCTTCAGTCCCAGTCCCCCCCTATCTATGGGTTGGGAGGGTGGTATTGGAAAGGGTGGTGCAGATAGTCCCAGCCCTCCAATCCCATGGGTAGTTCTCACCACATGAGGCTCTCCAGGAGTTCACCAAGAGACAAGCTCTTAGTGCAAGAGTTCATCTTGGGAATGAGGCCTAGAGCCAAATGTCAGATCAGATTTTCAACCGTGTTTGATGGCACACACCTGTAATCACAGCATTTATGGGGCGAGACGGGATCACTGCAAGTTCAAGGCTAGCCAGGGCTACATAGTGAAGTGATTCTGTTGTGTTCTTCTTGTAAGGAGATCAAGAGCTCCATCTCAGACATGGAGGGTGGAGACCAAGTATCCAAGTATAGATTTCTGTTGTGTTACCACATGAAAGACCAAATAGTTCTTGGGAAAGACCCCCATTACACACACACACACACACACACACACAATTGCTTCTTTGGGAAATGGGTCAGCTGAAGAGAAATGGATTGGTGAAGGATGTCTGTTCTAAAGAGCCCATCTGTGTGGCTGATGACACATGTCATTTCCTTTGGGATCTGGAACCCCATGGGACAGAGAAGTTAGAGATGGTAGTTGGAATATGCAGAGAGGACACTTAGGGACAAAAGGTTTGGGGAATTTGTCAATTACAGCAGTTGATTGGCTGTATTTGATGTGTGTTTGACAATTGGTATATTAATCAATAAAAACTGGTACTTTTCTCCTAGGGAGGAAAATGATCTTTGGTGAATTCTTTAGAGAGCTCTATTCTGATGCTTTATTCCAGGCTTCTTCAGGCAGCTCAAAAGAATAAGGACTTGGTCCAGACTGAAATCCAGGCACGGCATTCTTTCGAAAAGGAATTAACTGATGTGAAGCATTCATTTGAACAGATCTCAACTTCCTTCCAAGACTTGGCACTGGAAGGCCATCCAGAAAGGGCAGAACAGCTGGAGGTAAGCAAGGGAAGAATGAGTGTAAGTGGCTGAAGCTGGTCCACAGTCTTCTTTCAAGTCCTGGGCAGAGATAACCCATTAGCTAGAGTTGGAGCAGTGTCCGGGGAGACAGGGAGTTTGGGGCACACTGTGCAGAGTCAGGGCAGGATGAACATGGTTGGAACAGGAAGTGGAAAGGAGCCACACTGGGACACAGGTCACTCTGAACTATGTAGCCCTATTTTTAACCATATTTCAAGTATGTTTGGTGATCAGAGACCTTGGCCCACATATGAGGAATATGCTAGACTGTTTCTTCTGTTTGGACATGGTATCTCAGCTCTGAGAGGCGCTGTGTCTACCCTGAGGGTTCCAGTGGCCTTTGAAAGGACTGCGGCTCTGCCTGGCCGTCTAATTACATGAAACAGACACTTTCGCTTCAAGCATGGGGGCTTCCAGTGGCCTTGACTCACTATGATGATACTGTAGGAAGAAGGAGAAATAGTAACAATTTAATAGCAACACGAAAAGCCTACTTTGAAACTTCCGGCCACTTGTGGCTTTTTAGCCAACTGGTAGCAACTGAGAGGCAGTCGATGCTAGAGGTGCAGGAGAAGCTCAGGGGAACTTTAAACAAATTTTTTTAATTTGAGTTTTAAAGATTTCCTTATTTTAATATTTTATGTATATGAGTGGTTTGCCTAAATGTGTGTATGTGCACCACATGCGTGCCTGGTGCCCGTGGCTGTTAGAAGAGGGTGTTGGATGCCCTGGAACTGGAGGAATGGATGGTTGTGAGCCACCCTGTGGGTGCTAGGAACCAAACCTGGGTCCTCTGCAAGAGGAATAAGTGCTCTTAACCATCGAGCCTTCTCTCAGCTCCTCTTTGCTTTTTCATGTGTATGTGTGTGTGCCTGCCTGAGGAGGCCAGAAGAGACTGTTGGAGCTCCTGGAACCAGAGTCGCATTTGGCGGTGAGGCGCCATATAGGTGCCGGAAACTGAGCCTGGGTCCTCTCTAAGAGCAACCAGTGCTCGTAACCCCCCAACAGTCTCCCCAGCCCCGCCTCTGGGGACTTTAGGCAAAAGTCTCATGCTCTTGGGAACCACAGAGCCCTTGGTTATCTGTATTGAAAAGGGAAACCCACTGACACCCTCAAAAGTGTTCTTTGTGGAGAGGCCATTGTCTCTGTGTGTAGCTGGGAACTAAGACCTGCTATCAGGTCCGGCCTGGGTAGAAAGAACAGGATGCAGCCCCGCTCCACCAGTGGCCGCACCACATCGTCCTTTCCTTCTCCCGGCCTGTCAGTCAGCTGAGGATGGCGACACAGAGCAGGGTCTCACATCACAGGTTTAGAGTGCACTGCTCCTTGGCGCTGGGACTCTGAGGGCCGCTCAGCAGTCGCTAGAGCTAAAGGACACAAAAGCCCAGGGAAGTCAATAAGTAGTTTTCCATTCGATCTTTGGGAAACTTTCCCAAACAGATGAGTTTCTCCTTTATAATTACTGCGGGAGAACGCAGGTCAGATTCTGTTTCTAGGCCACAAGCAATGGACCATTTGTTCACGACGCTTTTATCTCCTGAAACCTACATTCTTTACCAGGAACTGGAACCCTCCCTTTTGAAAGGACTGGGGCTCTGCCTGGCCGTCTAATTACATGAAACAGACACTTTCGCTTCAAGCACGGGGGCTCCCAGTGGCCTTGACTCACTATGATGATACCGTAGGAAGTAGGAGAAATAGCAACAAGTTAATAGCAACACAGAAAAGCCTGCTTTGAAGCTTCCGGCCGCTTGTTACTTTTTAGCCAACTGGTAGCAACTGAGAGGCAGTCGATCCTAGAGGTCGGGAGAAGCTAAGGCTGTGGCCTCGCCTCTCTGCCACAATAGTCTGACACCACAAAGGGCGATCAAGTTCAATTCTTACAAATTAGAAAGCATCATCTGACTAAGCCCTGGGGCTTAATCTGCTTGTATCAATAGGAAGGTTTTGTCATGTAAAGTTGGCTTATTTAAGTCGAGAGGACCCTGGAAAGCTGCATTCGCTCTTTTGCTTTTTTTTTTTTTTTTTTTTCAAACGGCTAGACTTTTTCCCAGGTCCTGTAAGTACTGAGAGTCTGTTGATGGTTTTAGGAGCTGCGAAGCGTTCTTCAGAAAGGCAAGCTGACTTTGGAGAAGGTCATGGAAAAATTACGCATCAAGTATTCCGAAATGTACAGCATAGTCCCCGCGGAGATCGAATCCCAGGTGGAAGAATGCAGGAAGGCGCTGGAAGATGCAGATGAGAAGGTGATGGTGATGTGTGCGTGCGTGCGTGGTGCTGTTGTTGATGGGTTGCATGGATGGAAATGATGATACCCTTTGATGTCACTTGTCATTTTCCTGGTCGCTGCTCTGACTGGTTTTTTTTTTTTTTTTTTTTTTTTTGGTTTTTCGAGACAGGGTTTCTCTGTGTAGCTTTGTGCCTTTCCTGAGACTCACTTGGTAGCCCAGGCTGGCCTCGAACTCACAGAGATCCGCCTGGCTCTGCCTCCCGAGTGCTGGGATTAAAGGCGTGCGCTACCACTGCCCGGCCTGACTGGTTTTATGGAGCTCATGTATTGAGTAATGAGATAAAAGTGCTTGAAGTAAATTGCATAGATAACAGAATTTCAGACCATCTTTATTCTCACCAGTTGTCTTAGATGCCTTCTATTTTAATAGTTTGTGTTGTCTTTTACTTGGCTTATTATTATTATTATTATTACTATTATTATGGTTTTTAAATTATTATTTATTCTAAAAAAAATCTTTTTAAAATGAGGACATGTATAACATTTTGCTGTAAAGGTATTCCCCCAAAACACCTTGAAAGAACAGCCAAGGGCAGTGGGAATACCGATTTCATTGCTTACTCAAAATAGCATTTGGCATGTGGCGTCTGTTTAATGGTGATGTCGATGGAATTCTCACAAAGCGTCCTGGACAAAGCTTTTTGCCTCAGAGTCCAGGTCTGAAGAGAGTCTGTGACTTGTGCTTTATTAGGCAGCTTGGTCCAGTGTCCCCAGGGAGCGTTTTATGTCTTGTTTTTAAGCTGAGGGTGCCAATGACTTGATAACTGAAACAGACTACCAGTAGAAACAGCGTCAGCACAAAGAAAAACAACGCTCTCTGTTCTGAAGAAGTGGCTGCTTGGAGGAGGTTGTTTTGCCTGGATGGTAGGGAGGTGGAGATGACTTTTGTGCTTACATTGGCCTGAGAATAAAGCTGGTCATACTGTACACAGTCAACCATATAGGTCTATAGAGCTATATAGGTTTTCTTATAGAATGGGGATACATAGAAAAAACAGATTTCAAACTCAGACGCTAATGTTGGTTATGATGGCTCACTCCCGTAATCCCAGCACACCACAGGCTAAGACAGGGGATTGCCGTGTACTGGGGGCCAGCTGGGGTTGCAGGGTGAGACTTCATCTCAAACAAAACAAACAAATGAAACAACACACCCCTCAGATGCTAGCATGTGTCATTAACTTTTTTTTTGGGGGGGGGGTTGAGTTTTTTTGAGACAGGGTTTCTCTGTGTAGTTTTAGTGCCTGTCCTGGATCTCACTCTGTAGACCAGGCTGACCTTGAACTCACAGAGATCCACTTGGCTCTGCCTCCCAAGTGCCACCACCGCCCAGCCATATAATAAACTTCAATGGCAGATTTCTTAGAACATGTAATCTGTATATAATTATATAATCTCCTGATACATGAGAACAGATATTTTGATTTAACACACAATAACCTATTAGGACTTTTCTCAAGGATTGTTATTATCTGTTTTAATAGACTACCAAATATTTTGAGAGAAACTCAGGGTTACTTTCGTGACTTTATATGAACTTTTATAAAACCCTACAAAGTAAGTTAATAAAAAGCATTTAAGAGTGAGGTTCTCCATTACAAACTTGTATGTTTGTGACGAATGGAACCGATTTTTACTGTGTCATGGGTCTCAAGGAAGTTAAAGGGCCCAGGCCACACTGCAGACAGTATCATGTGTATCATCCAGATGGCTGCTTCCCCCGGATCATAATCGTGCCTGGTGTCCCCAAATGGTAGTATGCCTATCAGCCAAGAGAGTCACTGCCTGTATTGGGTGACTTCATTTGTTTGGTACTGTGTTATATATGCAACCAGAAAAAAAAAAAAAAAATTAACCCAGGATTAAAGGGAGAGTTGAGGGGCCAAAGAGATGGCTCAGTGGTTAAGAGCACTTGTTGACCTCTTGCAGAGGTCCCTGGTTCATTTTCTAGGGTCTACATGGTGACTCACAACCATATTTAACTCCAGTTTCCGGGGATCTGATGCCCTCTTCTGGCCTCCTCAGGCACCAGGCACACACATGGTATACATACATATCTGAGGCAAAATATTCATACACGTAAAATAAAATAAAGCTAAAAATATTAAATCGATAATTTTACAACCATCTTTATTATAGTATATATGGTCTATGAATAAAAATATGATATGAAGATATCACCAACCCTCTGAGACTCAAGCTTGTCACACAGAGTCTGGGAACTGGGGGCTTCTAGGGTCAAGTTCCACCAACACCTTGATGTGTGTGGTCTTGGTGCTGAGTCAGCCATTAGCCCAGGTTTCATCTTCTACAAAGGCATCCTTATCTACCCTGGGGTATTTTTGCCTCAGCTAATGTGTACAGTATTATGTAGATATTTTGTGGTTACTTATCAATAGTAGCTTAAAAAAACAAGAAAACACTGATCCAGCCTTTGGGAAAACAATGTACTTAATACTCCTAATCTTTCCTGCCACAAGTTATTTTCTTAAGAAAATCATTTAGATTAAAAAAAAAAAATGTTGGGCTCAGCAGCTAGAGTTCCGGTTGCTAGGAACACACACTAGAAACAGTGTAGAGAAAAATGGGGCTTCCCATTCTTTAGGCATGGTTACTTAGAGGAGGTTTTGCCTAACTGTATGGGAATTTGTTTTAAATCGGCCTAAGAGGAAAGTTGGTCTTACTGAACGCAGAGCTGGGCAGACGATTTTCTTACAAAGTCCCGAGTGTCTGAGGAAGCCGCCTTCTCCCTATCATGTGGTGCTTCAAAGAGCCCCCTCAGTAACTCTAACCAATGTAACATACATTTTATTTATCCAGAGAAACATTGTATTCAAAAGGTCAGGAAGCACAGCTGACATTTATCTACCCTGTCACTCTGTCACTAATACATCAACAGTATGGTTTGGAGGTGCCTCCCCCCCCATGTGAAAATATTTTACAAGTCAACAGAAGGAGTAATATTTTTGATGTTTGAACCTGAGACCGGAGAGCCAAAGCTGTCTGCACACCAACTGCAACTTTCTCCCTCGCCACAGATAACCAGTGAAATCTCGACGCATTCACCATCATGTGTCATGGGGAGGAAAATAGAGGAAATTAACAACGGGCTCCATGGCATTGAAACAATGTTGCAGCAGAAGAGCAAAAACATTGAGGACGCTCAAGAAATTCAAAAGGTAATGGGCTCCTTGAAGGGGCTCCAGCGGGTGGTAGTCTGTCTTGCCCCGGTACCCGCATCCCAGATGCGAATGCACCAGGCCTCAAGTTGATTAGCTCAGTTGGTAGAGTGCTCGCCTAGCACCCACAAAGCCCTGGGTTTGAGTCCCGGCCCAGCATAAAACAGGGCATGGTGGCACATTGCCAGTAATCAGAGGACATAGATGGTGGCAGCAGGGATCAAGGTCATCCCTGGCTACATGGGGAGTTTGAGGCTAGCTTGGGCTGAGGTCCTGGATCAGTCAATAAATAAATAAAATTTTTAAAATGAATGAATGAATAGATAAATACCTAAACCAGATCACTGGGGCATCAGTGATGAGAGGCCAGCACACAGGCATGCAAGGTCAGGTGCATGCAAGCATTATTCTCAGTTTTTGACATACAGGCCCTTACCCTGGCCCCTGGCAGCCTCTGACTGAGAAGCAGCATTCCCACAAATAAAAGGGACAGTGAGGATCTTACTGTGGGAAGACTGACATACACACTGAGTCGCTTGGGTCTGAGAAATAGTACCAGTTTTTCTATAGATTGCCAAGGTTGCATAAGACAAGAAAAACTCCAAACCGATTTCCCTGGTGAAATTGCTTAGGAAATAAAGTTTTAGTTAAACATGCAGATGAGCATTGTTCTACATCCAGATGCCAGGTGAACACCTGTCTGTGAGTTCATATTGCATGTACACTTTTAGGAAGCCCTCTCATATAATAGGGGTGAGACTATAGGTCGTTGTTACACACAGTCTTGTTCTTAAGCAGAGGAACCAGGACCTAGCAAGTCAGGTTTTATGTCCCTAAGCTTGTTATTATACAAGTATTAGGTATAATTGGAAAATTATACCTGGGCAATAGACATTGTTGTCCATTTTATTTTTTGCATTTGAAACTGACTTCTGAACTCATGTATGTGTGTGTGCCTGTACATGTATACACACAGAGAAAAGTCTAAATGGGCCTTTCTATTTTTATTTTCATTTGTTTTGGGAAATGGACTCCTCACATTCTTCCAGGCTGGTCTCAAATTCCTGCTCTTGGGTTTTTCGAGACAGGGTTTCTCTGTGTAGTTTTGGTGGCCTGTCCTGGATCTCTTTCTGTAGACCAGGCTGGTCTCAAACTCACAGATATTTCCTGAGAGCTGAGACTAGAGAAATGCATCATCACACCTGCTGAAATGGTCTTTTTAACACCTACTGTGGACCTCCTGGCTTTTGTACATTTAGATCTATCTGAACCTTGTCTACTATTAATCATCCTTGTTTACCCTCCAGGTTTTCCTGTCCTACAATAGCTCACTTGTACTCAAGCAAATATGGCTAGAATTTGAAAGTGATTCCCAGTTTAGACAACTGGTTGCTAGGTGTGAATGAACAAGTGTGCAAATGATGTTGTCTTTTAGCATTGCCACATGCAAGTGAGTGCCATGTGCAAGCTAGTCATTACCCCCCTGGCGTCTTCATTTGCATTAACTTAACATTTCCATCTCCAGAAAATATGGGATGAACTTGACCTCTGGCACTCCAAGCTAAACGAGCTGGACTCCGAAGTTCAGGACTTTGTTGAGCAGGACCCAGGACAAGCTCAAGAGTGGATGGATAACTTGATGGCTCCTTTCCAGCGACACCAGCAAGTGTCCCAGAGAGCAGAATCCAGAACCTCACAGCTCAACAAGGTGCAGCCATGAAACCCGATAGCTGTGTGGCATGGTGGTTCCACAAAGTCAAACAAAGGGTGACATTCAGAGGCGGCCAGCAGTGTCATGTTGTGGCCATCCTTCCTCCCCTTCCCTAGGTGCCATAGTGAGACCACAGCAGGAGTCCAGGCAGTTGTGTTTCCTGAAATAAATGAAGGCCCGAGAATGGGCATATAGGGCAGGCTGTCTCCAGAGCCGGGGGAGGCGGGGTGCTGCAGTCAGAAAGGTGCCATTTGGGAACAAAGTCCTTCTCTACTCTCTTCTAAAGAGTGGCTGTGTTTGGTGAGTTCCAAGTGTGATCCTGTTAGGACAGGATCCTGAAATGGGATAGGATAGGGCCAGGTCCTGAACTCGAGGAGAAAGTACCATCCCTGTGTTGAGGATGAGGCAGAGACAGGGCTGGGCTGGCTGCAGCACTGACTGGGAACCTCTGTGTCGAGGCCTGACGGGAACTCCTCAAACCCTTGCTACCTGTCGTGGACAAGTTGGAAAGTCCTTCACCTGGAGCAGGTGGGCCTGTGCCCTCAGCCATGAAAGGGAACCAAAAGGCCTGGCATGCCACTGAGCAACATTAGCTCCCCACTTAGAGATCAGTCCGGCCCAGTAACTGGCCTCCGGCAAACTTGCTTCCCGTTTTCTTCCCCAGGCCACAATCAAGATGGAGGAATATAGTGATCTTCTGAAAAGTACAGAGGCGTGGATAGAGAAGACCAGCCGTGTGCTAGCCAATCCTGCCTGCTATGACTCTTCAAAGACCCTGAGCCACCGCGCCAAGGCCCTCCAGGTAGGACCTCTGGGGCTTTCCCCACGTCAGCACAATTGACCGATTATCAGCTTGACACACAAACACGTCATTGATAAGCCACAACCTTCCCTTTCTTGTCCCAAGATCACACATTAATAACACCACAATATAAAATATTTTACAAACAAAAATTCCCAGTCCTGACAGGTTCAAACACTTTCAAATTCAATAAAAATCTAAATATTTCTTTTAAACCCCAAGCTCTCTGTAAAAATTCAGTCTCTCAACTGTGGATACTATAAAATAAAAAATAAGTTAAATAGTTTCTTACTTCAAGAGGGAAAAACCTGGGCACGGTCACAATCAGATCAAAGCAATGTCCAGTATCTGGGATCCACTCAGCAGTCTTCTGGGCTCCTCCAAAGAGCCTGTGTCCCTTTTCCGGCTCCACCTTCCGAAGCACACACTGCTGGGACAGGCTTCACTCTCCACCGCTGCTGCTGTTCTTGGTGGCCCTCCCATGGCGCTGGCATCTCCAGATGCTGGGATCTCCTGCTACAACTGGGCTGCACTTTCACCAACAGCCTCTCCTGGGCTCCCTTCATGACGCCAAGCCTCAACTTCTCTTCATGACCCCTTCAATCCTGGGCCTTCAGCTGCTCCTGAAACTGAACTTTTACCAATGGCTTCTTCCGGTCTCTCACAGGGCTAAGCCTCAGCTGCTCTCCATGAATCCTTCATGCCTTCAAAAACAACACTGCCTAGGTGACTCTTACACATTACCAATCCAGCTAGCAGCATAAGGTACAGCCTTGGCTGCCTCTGGAACACAGCTTCTCAGGAAACACTTCCCAGAGGATTTCACCTCAGTGATGCTGGTCTCCTCCTTCTCTGTGTAGCTCTGGCTGTTCTGGAGCTCACTCATAAACCAGGTTGGCCTTGAATTCAGAGATTGCTGGTCTCTTATTATTATTATTATTATTATTAGTAGTAGTAGTAGTAGTAGTATTTTTAGGATAACAGTATTTATTTCAGAACAAAAGTTTTGCAGAAATCACACTCACTTTTACATTTTTACATTTTTTTGGGAGGGGGTTGTATATAGTAATGGGTTTCATCATGGCAGAAATTCTTGCAACTAACCAAATTTGGAAAGATTTCAGACAGTAACTTAAAATGGTAAGAAGACCCCCACCCCTCTCCACCAGTTTCTTTGAGGAAATGCTGGTCTCTTCCGAACCACTGCTAATTTTGCAGCTCTAGCTGACCAGCATCCATCATCCCAGTAAGACAAAGGTTTTACTTTAGTGGTTCTGGTCTCTTGTTTATCACAGCTCATTCTTCAGCCCCAGCTGACCAGACACCACAGAGTCTTCACACAAATGGCCCATTAGAGTCTGCGTCCCTTGGAAATTTTACAAGCCAGACATCCATCTTCTGCACTGCTCTCAACATTCGTATCCTCAACGCGCCCACAAAACAGCCCACTGAGCTCTCAATACTGAAAAGTCTCCCACAATCCTCCCCAAAATGTGTTCAGGTCTGTCACCGCAGTACCCAACTCTTCTGGTACCAACTTCTGTCTTAGGGTTTCTATCGCTGTGAAGATAGAAATGAAGATGACCATGGCAACTCTTATAAAGGAAAACAGATAATTGGGCTTTCAGTTCAGAGGTTTAGTCCATTATCATCATGTCGGGAAGCGTGGTGGCATGCAGGCAGACACAATGCTGAGAAGGAGCCGAGAGTTGTACATCTGGATCTGTAGGCAACAGGAAGAGACAATGAACCTGACTTGAGCATTTGAAATCACAAAGCCCACCTCATAATAGTGCCACTCGGATGAATCTGTGGGGGCCACTTTCATTCAAACCACCACATGTCATATGGCCGAGGTAATAATGTGAGTGTCATTCTTATGACTACATATACCATCAGTCACAACACTTGACTTCAAGGATTCCAGGTAGCCTTGAAGGAAAAAGCCACCATATTGAGAGGATTGTGGGAGCAGGTCTCCAGAAAAGCTTCTAGAAGTTGAGAGCAGCCTAAAGCTAACATCTACTCTGTGTCCCACACAACTGAATTCTATCAGCAGCTTAAATGAATCTATCTGGAAGAAAACCTATGAGAGGTGGTCTTCTGTGTCCTAGCTTAACCTAGAACTTGCCATGTGTGAGGTTGACCTTGAACTTCTGATCCTTTTGCTTCTCTGCTTTCCCTGTGCTGAAATTACTGGCTCACGCCACCTGGCCTTATGTGATGCTGAGATTAGCCCCAGGGCTTCATACAAGTGGGGCAACCATTCTGCCCTCTAAACTACATACAAGACCCCAAGTGGACGGCCTTATTTTTATTTATTTTTTTTATTTATTCTTTGACAATTTTATACAGGCATGTATATAATGATTTTGATCATTTTCACCTTCATTACCCTTTTTCATACCGTTCCCTCTTCCTTCTTCTTCTTTCCAACAACCCCCTTCCTACATATCTTAAAAAAAAAAAACAAAAAACCAGCATGAGTGTGTGGGGTATTAACGGGAGCATGGGCAGCGTATGGGGGGGCTACACCAGTGAAGAAGTGACATTCCTGCCCCCAGCCACCACCGACAGCCTCTCCTCAGGAAGGACCTCTCAGCTGCAGCAGCCTCGTGGCTCTGTTAGCAGAGGCCCAGCTACGCGAGGCCCGAGCTCTGGAACATGCAATACAAATGTGTTTGGTTTAAGCAACTAGGTTTTAATAACTAGTTACCTGGCAGTAGAAATGGAAGTCAAGCCTGACATGCCAGGCTTTGGAAGACCCTGTCCTCCTGGGTGTCCCTCGGGTTCTTTGTGCCTGCAGAGAGGCAGAGCCAATGAGAGTGTTTCCCTTCTCGGGGGCCATGGCTCCCAGGGACTGTCCAGTGCCCGGAGCTGATTGGGTTGATTGTAAAGGTGGGTTTTTTTTTTTTTTTTTTTTTCCCTCTCTCATTATTAGGTCCTGAGAAAGAGTCACTAAGGAATCGTTTCATAACAGTTTCTATAGCAACCAGACCTCAAAAGATGGTCTAAATCCTTTATATATTTAAGATAGCACAGTGTTCCTGTGAGTGGCTGAGTTTACTTCCCTGACAGTTAAGATTGGGTGGCACGCTTTTGTCCTAGGGGATCAGTTCTCAAGAGATGGCATTTTAATCCACTTATTTCTTTTCTTCTTCTTACCTGTGACTTCCTTTGTCCCTCATTCCCCACTCCCCCCACAGACCTTGGGTTGATTCTCCACATCCCTAGAGCGGTGTGTGCGTGTGCGCGTGCGTGTGTGTGTGTGTGTGTGTGTGTGTGTGTGTGTGTGTGTGTGTTTTTGTATAGGTAGTGCTAGCAGAGGCCAGGAGAGGGCATTGGGTCCCCTAGAACAGGAGTTACAGATTTGTGAGCAACATCGTGGGTGCTGGGAGCTGAAGTGGGTTCTCTGCAAGAGCAGCAAGTGCTCTAACCACTGAGCCGTCTCTCTCCTCTCCAGCCTTCTCCCCCACCCCCAACTCCTAGCCTTTTTAATTTTTTTGAGGCAGACTCATGAAGCCTAGGGTGTCTCTGAACTCAGTATGCAACCGAAGACCCCTTGGAGTCTCCTGCTTCCATTCCTCAGTGCTAGGATACCAGGACATGTCACCGTGCCTAGGTTAGGTTTATGTGGTGCTGGGGACTGAGCCTAGGACTTCTCACATGCTAGACAAGCGCTCTACCAACTGGGCCACATCAGCAGCCCGTATTTCATCCGATCTTGAGGAGTTTGCCATGAAGAGAGAGAGCAATGGTGCTTTCTCTCTCTTCTCCTCACGCGCTTTTCATGAGTTAAAGAAAGACATGATGAGCTCGGGAGAAAGGAGGTGTCTGCTCGCTTGTGTTGATATAAATGCCTGAGTGTGAACGGGTTTCTCAGACTCTTCTGGAAGGTTCTAAATGGCTGGACTGAGCAGAGGAAGTAAGACACAGGAATGCACGGGTGCGTTCCCACAGAGTGGATCCTAACGAATCCTCAAATGGGCAGTAAGTACTGAGATCTAGGCCTGTGTGAAAATCCCATTTTGTCCTCAGAGTTAAAGTGGCTGTCCTGGGCCTCCAAGATGGCTCTGCAGGTGATCGTACTGTCTGCCTGAGCCTGATGACTTGAATTCAATCCCCGAGACCCCCTCGGTTCAAGGAGGGAACCAGCTCCTGCCAGTTGTCATCTGAACCCCACCCACGTGCTATGGCCTGCGTGTGCTCCTTCCCACATGGATGGACACACACACACACACACACACACACACACACACACACACACACACACACACACTGAAAATAAACACTTACTCAGATACTCCTTTTAGGTTCTCCGGCATCACTTGTTCTTTGGTTTTAGGTTGTTTTGTTTTTGCTTTTTAAGGCAAGGTCTCATGTAGCTCAAGTTGGCCTTGAACTCCTGACCCTCTTGCCTCCACCTCCCAAATGCTAGGGTTAAGGCGTGTGCTACCATACCTGTATTTTTTTTTCATTTTCTTTTCTGTCATCTTAGTGCCCCCCCCCCCCCCGCTCCCACCCAGTCTCCATCTCCTTTCCTTTTAAAATTTCTTTAAATGACTGTCATCGCTCTCCACTAAACACGAGACAGTTTTTCTGGGCATCGTAGCAATCTACTGTAAAGCCTGTGGTTAGAAGGATAGGTTGGCAAATCAAAAATTCAAGGCCAGCCTAAGCTACAGAGCAAGTCTCTTACTCATTTTTTTCTGTTTTTTGTTTTTTGAGACAGGGTTTATCTGTGTAGTCCTAAAACTCGCTCTGTAGACCAGGCTGGCCTCAGAGAGATTTTGCTGTCTCCCGAGTGTTGGGATTAAAGGTGTGTGCCGCCGCCACCCAATTTTTATTTCATTTCATGTTCACTTAGCATAATGCGCCTGCGGTTCACCCTGTTATTACAGCCACCAGTACTTCATTCTTTCCATTGCTGAGTACTGTTCCAGTTACGGAAGCAGCCTGTTGATTCATCCGCCAGCTAACAGATACTTGGGTTGCTTCTGTGCATTCGCTGTTCTGTAGCAAGTTACAGGACAACGTGGACACTTCAGACAACCAGCATGTATTATCTGACAGAGTCTGCCAGCAGATGGTCAAGTCAACCCCCACTGACAATAGAGCGCTCATTGGTTTCATTCTGCACACAGAAGTGACCAGGACCTGGAACTTTTGAGACAACATTTGTTCTTTCCTGGATCTAAGCTAGATGGATTCGTTTCATCCTCTTGGTGTTTCTCCCTCTTCTCCTTGTTTATCCAGATGGCTCTGGACGAGGGTGAGCAGAGGTACAGCCTTCTCCATTCAGTCTTCACGGATCTAGAAGACCTGTCAGTCATTTTTGAAACAGATGACTTAATCCAGTCCATCCAAGAGTTAAGTGGCCAGGTGGCTGATTTACAGCAGCAGATAGTGGAGGCTCTTCCACACATCCAGCAGGTGGCAGACGTAAGTGACTGCAAAGCCGTGGGTTCCTGTTTCCTGTGGACAGCTCATTTGTTAGGTCACAATCGCCTCCCAAATCCTATGAACGCATACTAGGCAGATACATTTTTAATTGATGTTATTTTTTAGATTATATTTTACTTTGTGCATGTCCCCATCCTTTACCTAAAAGTGGTCCAGCTCCAACATGAAGAATCCTGACAAATAAGCTTGCTATTCTAATTCACTCTCTGACCCAGTCCCTGGGGTCAGTTCTTGGTTGCTGAATGAAGCTTTTCCAAAGTGGTAGCATGCCTCTGTGATTTTTGCTGGAATGACTTTAAGATGCATTCGATAGTTTGGCATAGCTTCTTAAATAGTGAAAAAAAATAGCCAGGCAGTGGTGGCACCCGCCTTTAATCCCAGCACTCGGGAGGCAGAGCCAGGTGGATCTCTGTGAGTTCGAGGCCAGCCTGGGCTACAGAGCGAGTTCCAGGAAAGGTGCAAAGCTACACAGAGAAACCCTGTCTCAAAAAACAACAACAACAAAAAAAGTGAAAAAAAAATTTTTAATGTAATTTGAGTTATCATAATATAGTTATGTTCCTATAAATAGTTACTGCCATTACTTCAGACTCATTAAGATTTTTTCCAGTATTAAGTCAAAACTGCTATCATTTGAAGTCTTTAGCCTTTCTACACCATTTTTAAAACCTCCCTTGTCATCCTGTTATTGTGTTGTATCATGAGCTCAGTGGCGAGCTCTCGGTTGGTTACTCAATGCGCTTCAATGTGTGGGTTTTCCTCGCATATTTCAACTTTTTTTCCCCTAGCATTTCACTTTAAGATTCTTGGCCCAGTTATGGACGTTGACACTGAGAGAATTAACCATTAGACAAGAGATCTCGTGTTGAACTTAATCTGAGTAGGTCATGACATCACTCAGCAGCGTTCTGCTCGGCAGGAGCTCATTAGGGGGTGAAAACCTTGGGGTTTTCAAGCTCCTTGTCAGTTTCTTAAGGGTGACTTTATCGTTTCTTTTTTAACTTACAGTGATGGGAATTTCTAAAATGCCAGACCCACTTGTGTTTACATATTTAAACACATTCCAAAGATAAATTTAAAGAGTTTGTAGATAACTGAGAGTTTATTTTAGAATTTTATTTGGAAACATGCCAGCCTTTGTTCTCCTGAGTAACTGAAACTTGGCCCTATGAATGTCTTGACTTCACAATGCTTTCTAGTGCAGTGTAGACTAACTTTTCTTGCTTTGTTTTTCAAGACAGGGTTTCTCTGTGTAACAACCCTGGCTGTCTTAGAATTTGATTTGTAGACGAGGCTGGCTTCGAATTCTTAGAGATCTGCCTGCCTCTGCCTCCTAGGTGCTAAGTTTAAAAGCATGTGCCACCACTTCCCAGCTAACTGACATTTTTATTTATTAAAAGCCATGCAATCATCTATTAGTTTTTAAGTGCTGTAAGTGGCAAACACCTTTTGGTTAAGTACAAGGATAGAATTAATAACAATATATTATTATATGTTGCGGATTGTTAATGTACAGCATGTAGTACATGAGTGTGTCTGCTTTCTAAACTTCTAGGATGTGGTTGCAATCGAGTCTGAAGTAAAATCAATGGAGAAAAAGGTTGCAAAAATCAAAGCTATCCTGTTATCCAAAGAAATATTTGATTTTTCACCTGAAGAACATCTCAAGCATGGAGAGGTATACACGGACCATTTCCAAAAGTTTTTTTTTTCATAATACTTAGTGTCTATCTAAAAATATGTAATCATTGGATATGGCCTAAAATATTGGATTCATTAGAGCAATAATAGGAAATGAGGCTGGGACCAGCTGTATATGCATATGAACATATTTAAAAAATATTTTTGAGATTTTTATTTATTTTTATTTCCTGTGTATGAGTGTTTTCCTAAATGCATGTCTATACACCACATGCCCACAGTGCCCTTGGAGGCCGGAAGAGGGTGTTGGATCCCCTAGGACTGGAGTTACAGTTGTGAGCCACCATGTGGGTGCTGGAAAATGAGCCTGGGTGGAAGAGCCACCAGTTCCATAAAAATGGTTCAAATCCTATTTACAGTGTTCCCTGTGTAACAGGAGTTTCCCTGTAGGCTTGCCCTGCCAAGACCTTGAGCATCTATATGAGTCGGGGAAGGGTTTCTGGCCTCAGCAATAGTGTTTACTGGCTTCGAATGCTTCCTGGATTCTTTTATCTCTGTGTGTTGGTACTGAGACCATTAGCTAAGTTAGGGCTTGTAAAGAGCCAAGCGCAGTATCTCAGCAAATGTGTTGACCTTCCCGCTCAATCTTGTGATCCACAGCAGGCTCTTTGGGGTCAGGCAGATCTGAGTTCTATCTTACCCCTGCCTCTTGCCGTCTAAACTTAATTGAGTCTTCTTCCTTCTGGGAGCCCATCTCCTTGCCTGTGAAAGGGGGGTTAGCATACTTCCCTTTTAGGGTTAAATGAGGTCTGATCTATGAGGTCTGCTGTAAGGTGAAATTTGGCCAGATACTTCTGTTCAATTCAAGGAGCATTTTTAAAGGACTTTTGCAGGAAGTCCTGGGCTAGGTACAGTTGCTTTGGAAAATTCAGGACCTGCCTAGTAACAGCATACAGAACTAAGTCACAATTCCATACAGAGGGGAAAGGAGGAAAGGCAGAAACTAGTTTTCTGAATGCTGGTGTAGTGTTTGGAAAGGTAGTCTTTCCCGAGATGTTCTTTCCTAAGACCTATCATACCTTAATAGCTCTTTTAAATCAGAATTAAGAAAATGCTTTAAGGACTGAAACTCCAGGGCTGGAGAGATGGCTCAGTGGTTGAGCATGCTTATTACTCTTGCAGAGGCCCTGAGTTGGGTTCCCAGCACCACATAGCGGCTCCAGCTCCAGGGGCTCCTACCCCCTCTTCTGGCCTCTGCAGGCTCTGCACCCGTGTGCAGCTCCCATTCCCACACATGCATATACTCACAGCTAAAAATAAAAATAAAGTAGTTTTCATTGAAACTGCACATTAAAGACCAACATTAAGTTACAAATATTTTAATTTGCACTAAGTAAACTTGCATGGGCTTTGTGGGGTTTTGTTTCTGTTTTCATCCATGTATTGTGCTTCCTTTCTGCTGTTAAGGTCATACTTGAAAACATCCATCCCATGAAAAAAACTATTGCTGAGATCATGACTTACCAAACGGAACTGAGGCTACCCCAGACAGGACCCAAACCTCTGCCTGTGTTTCAGAGGACAAATCAGCTTTTACACGATGTGAAACTGTTGGAAAATGTGACTCAGGAACAAAATGAGTTATTGAAGGTGAGCGGTTTATGACGAGGGCCAACTGACTGTGTGAAAATGTTCAGTGAAAGTTGGTTTGTAGCTTGGTTTCTATTGCTGTGATAAAACGGGCGGGGGAGAAGAAGCTTTCCTTGGCTAGCATATCTGGGTCAGAGTCCACTGAGGGAAGCCAAGGCGGGAACCTGGGGGCATAAAGTGAAGCAGAAGCCAAGGATGAAACTACTTACTGGCTCGCTTATACTACCCAGGACCATCTGCCCAGGCTAGACCCGCCCACATCAACCGTCAATCAAGAAAATACCCTACAGACTTGCCCACAGGCCAATCTGATGGAGGCAGTTCCTCAGTTGAGGAGAAACTCAACTAGTCAGTGTAGCTTTCAAGTTTAATTGAAAGCAGTTGTTGCCCAAGAGGTGGCATTTGATCTAAGTAAGTAAATAGCTTCTCCCACCCTGCCCTAGTCCCATATTTCTCCCCCTTGCTCTGGTTGGGCACATTAGCATTCAATGGTCTGTTTAGTTAATACAACTGTTACAGACCTCTGTGGAAGAGAACTCCAGCCCCGTCAAGGCACTTGCAGCCTCTGGAGACTGAAGACTGTAAAGTAAGCATCACACAGCAGTCTCCTTGTCCACCTCGGTCGCTTCCTCCTGCTGTGAATTAGCTCAGTGTTCCCCGACCCCTGACAGAGGTAGCCTGGGCCATTTGCCATCTCTGGGAGACTTGTGTTGGAAGATGGAAGAGTTCACTAGTGTCAAGGTTCGTCCCTATGGAATGAAGCAAGCGCACGCCTTTAATCCCAGCACTCGGGAGGCAGAGTCAGGTGGATCTCTGTGAGTTCAAGGCCAGCCTGGGCTACCAAGCGAGTTCCAGGAAAGGCGCAAAGCTACATAGAGAAACCCTGTCTCGAAAAAAACAAAAAAAGAAAAGAAAAAAAAAAAAGAATTTTAGCTTTTGGACCTTCTGTTATTTCTCCATCTTGAGGGTCTCTTCCTGCCTTCTGATAACGTTTTTCCCATCACTCTCCCAGGGCTCCCCCGGTGAGTTTTGTTACCCCACTAGTCTCAGGTCAGAATCATTGTAGTTTATACTCCGGAGGCAACAGCCACCCCGTAGAACTGAAATAGTTAAAAGAACTCCACAGGCAAGCTTCTCCTCTTGGCAGAGACGCCCCGCCTCTTGCTTTGGAAAGTGCTGTGTCTTTTTCCTTCTACAGTTTCCTTTACGTTGACGTGGACATCCTGGCCCTCTAAAGTTGGGGGAGCCTGTACTCCCTGATTTGATGCTTAACAGTCCTCTGACCTGGCTACTGGTCAACTGTTGTTGTTTTTCTCCTAATACCCACAGAGGGAAAAATGACTTAGCATTCATTTACCTTTTTAGAAATAGTTTGTACGTGAAGGGAAAAGGATCAGATATGATGGATCATGTTTAATCTCTTCTTTCCTGATGGGTTTCTGGTCAGGAAAGGAGAATAACCCTAGTTGTGCTTTAAAGTGGCCTCTTCAAGAAGAGGAAAAGGGGGTGATAAAGGAGGGCTTTGTTTCCCTGTTTGCCAAGGAAGGCTTCACACTGTGCTTTGAAGTTTTCCCATCACACTGCATGCGTGAGAATCACATGTGCCCCTCGTGTATTTCAAAGCAAGGAAGCCATTGGTAATGAAAATTATGAGGATATGGGACATTTCTTTCAGTTCCTACTTGAGATAGGACAAGTGCCCTTCTAGTAGAAAATAGGACAGACGACTCCTGTGGACATAACGGGATGTCACCCATTGATGCGAGCTGGGGAACAGGTGTGTGCAGTGAATATAATTATTCATTTCTAGCTTGCAGCTAAAACTATGGTTAAATATTGTTTTTAAATACCTAGAAGGATTATGTGTTGGCCAGAACCTGTGTCATCTCAAAGGACATTTCGCTTCCGTATGAAACACACCAGAGCAATGTCTAGACTTGCTTTTGAAGTCTGGTTTTGTTTTGTTTTGTTTTTTAATCGCTCATCATACTTGATGGTTTCATCTAGTCTACAAAGAAGTCTGAGCTCTGTTCCCCAAACACTAGAGTCCATGGCATGTTCTGGCTAGCTTCGCCTCATTCTTCAAACTCATACTGCTCGGGAAGCTTCGGACTGTACTCATGAAGTGTGTGTGCATCACTGACCCTAACGGGGGCGGGGGGGGGGGTAGGGAGGATGTCCGCACTGGGAAAATACAACATAAAAATGTCAAATACCATGCTTTGTGCATTCAGGATCGGGTCACCATTGTATGTGGAAAGCACCGCGTGCATTTCATATTAGCGTGCTAAATATATAGATTGGCAAGATGGATCAGTAGGTAAAGGAACTTGCCTTAAAAGCCTGGTGACCCTACCTGAGTTTGATCCCTAGAACCCACAGAAAGGTGTAAGGTGCATCTGAAACATTTTTGTTGTTGTTGTTTTTCTTTTTTCTTATTTTCTTCTGAGACAGGGTTTCTCTGTATACCCTTGGCTGTCCTGGAACTCACTCTGTAAACCAGACTGGCCTCAAACTCACAGAGATTCACCTGCCTCTGCCTCCCAAGTGCTGGGATCAAAGGCGTGCGCTGCCACTGCCCGGCCCTGAAACTTTTTAAAATGGTGTACATGATATACTAGTAATTTCATAAGACTTAGAAACTTCGTTAGCATGCTATAAAATGCTTCCCTGAATAAGCCCCCTAAACTAGAAGCACATCAGAGAAAAGAAGCATTTAATGAGACCTGTACCCCAAGCCCTGCTGAGGAGCTCAGAGTCTAGTAGAGCAGGTAGATTAGGCTCCAGCATGGCAAACTTTGCTCTCTAGATTTGTAATATAAATGCAGATAATACTTAGAATAGAACTATATTTGGAATTTTTTATTTATTTAGCATACAAATATAGAGTACAGGGATATTCTGGGGACCTGCAAGATATCTCAGTGGGTAAAGGTTCTTGCTTGCCACGCCTGGCACCCTAAGTTGGACCCACGAATGCCCACGGTGGAAGAAGAGAACTGAGCCATGCCGGTTGTCCTCTGATCTTTGCCAGGACAATTCCCACTCCCCTACACACACACACACACACACACACACACACACACACACACACACAGAGCAATACAAAATAATAGAGGGGTTTTTATTATTATTATTATTAAAAAAAGATTCTGTTTCCCATTGGAATCTGTACGGGTACTTAGGCTCTGCATTTTATTGGAACTTATGATGGGATAGATAACAGATACATAGCCTGTTTATTCCTTAGATGGTAACAATGACTCTTCTTTGCCGGGTGGGTGTTATTTCATAGGTTGTCATAAAACAGACTGCTGAATGTGATGGCGAAATAGAAAATCTGAAGCTGATATTAAGCAAGTCTTCAGCTGAGTTCTCCGCCGAACGTGTGTCACGAAAGCAAGCTGCCGACCTGCCTTCATCCCAGGTATGTCTCGTTCCTTCATCTGTCCGCTCATCCCATAGACTTGGACTTTACCCTGGGGCTATAGAGTCTTTTGTAGTACCAGAGGGCTATGCCTGACATCTCTTTTCCAACTGAAACTATTTTCTTTCCATTCTTATTTCATGAAATGGTGGTTCTCTGGTGTCATCAATATGCCATTGTGACCCCTAAACTTGAGATCTAGTCCCAGAAGCTAGGCAGGCCACCACTTCTAAACCCTGTGGTGGGTGCCCACAATCTCAGCATGGTGCATCTTGGTTTGCATTTCCTCTGTGTCTAAGACGCTGATATAATTTGGACACTCTAACCTAGTGTATTGGGGTAGAAGTCAGGCAGTGTGGGCTGGCTGCATTTCAGGGGTAATGAAACTCTGAACATTGTTATAATGAAGGATCTGAGATACCAGCCTGTGTTTTTATTGCCATGAAACCTTCTGGGTAGGGCCTTTTCAGTCTTTGGTTTTATATCGGCATCTCTGTATTGAAACAGTGTGATAGGGTCCAAGGACACGAGAGCTGTGTCTTTCCTGCCTTCTGATGGGCACACGCAGGCAGTTAATGTGGTTCTCAAAGCAAGGCTTTGCCATCTGCTAGCTGGGAGACGAGGGCAGCTTGCTTAGCATGAAAGGTTTCATGCTAAGAGGTTTCAGGTGACACAGCCCATGACCGCTGAATAGATCATGCAGGCCCAGTGTGAGCGGCTCGGGAGGTAGGGTGAGGGTACCAAACTCGGGGCTTCAGAGAGCTTTTGTTGTCTAAGTACAAATAAAGGAAATCACACATAGGGCACGTCTTTGGGGCATATCACACAACCCAGGTGCATGGCCTTTATGAGCCCTGGTGGACCAAGGACACAGGGAGAGCGTCTGGCTGGCCATGTCAGGAAAGAACAGGCCAATAGAACTGAACCAAGAAAAAACAGACTTCTTCCTTCCAGCTTCCAGATGGTTTGATGTAACTGATACTCATGAGGTGGACCCACCACAGTGATTTACTTGAGAGTGTAAGACTGTCCCCTTCACACCTGATAGCTGATCTGTCTTTCCGGGGTGATGGTGGCACACCAGGTCTGACTGTGTGGACCAGGCTGGCCTCGAACTCACAAAGATCTGCCTGCCTCTGTGTCTGCCTTCCTGAGTGCTGGGATTAAATACATGAACCACATGATTTTATGGGTGGGTTTTGTTGTTGTTTAACACTACAAACTCAACAAACAGGAAGTTAGGGCTGACTGTGAGTGGGATCTGAGGCCTCGTCAAGGAACTCTTCACATCCTTTCTTTTTTTTTTTTTTTTTTTTTTTTGGTTTTTCGAGACAGGGTTTCTCTGTGTAGCTTTGTGCCTTTCCTGGAACTCACTTGGTAGCCCAGGCTGGCCTCGAACTCACAGAGATCCGCCTGGCTCTGCCTCCCGAGTGCTGGGATTAAAGGCGTGCGCCACCACCGCCCGGCCACATCCTTTCTTTGGTTCTTCCATGCATCATGACTGCTGTATTTCCTAACCAGAGCTGATGTTATCAAGTCACACTGGGCCATTTACAGAATACTGTCTGTGTCATGCATCACTTCCAAACTTCATGTCATTCCTCAGTCGTTATGCGACACCTGCTTCTTGAGAAAAAAAAAATCTTGAAGAATCTTATTGAAGCATATGAAGAAGATAGCTTACCGGCTATTTTATTTCATGTAAAAATCATGTTTCGTGAGAAAAAGGGGAGAGGGTTGAGCTCGCCGCATACACATTCCTAGAAGTACTTTTCAGTCATTGAACTTGGGACACAGCAAATTGCTTTATACACCTCTCCCACATTGTCACCAGAATATTAAAGATGTGTTTTCAGGTGTACAATGTGGGAACTGCACAGGGGGCATTGCCTGTGCTAGGCAAGACCTCTACTACTGATCCCCAAAGTGTGTGTCTTCATCAAGGACATCCTTAAGTGAGACTGACATGCTTTTCCTTCCATAAACCACTGGTGTCACCTGCCTCAATTCATCCCTTTGGTGCCCTCAGTGTAAGTGCCAACAGAGTGAAAATGGCCAGTAACTTTTTAGCAGCACTGTGGGGGTGATATTAACCTCGGGGACTGTGGCTCTCAGCTTTGGACACCACTAGGGGCTTCGAGGGCTGTGGGTACGCCTGTGCAGATGGTGGCTTGGCGCCTGTCTGTGCCTACATGAACCAGGTCTCTGTTCCCCTGAATTTATTCTAACGGCTGGGGCACTGCTTTTGTTGGGGGCATCCTCTGTTGAAGTGTGGTGTTCGCTGAAAGTGGAACATGAACCATGGTCAATTCAGGGTTAACTCTGCCAGTAGGAAGCTCTCAGTGCGGGCAGCATGGGGGGGGTTAGTTTATCAAATGAGGGCCAGAGCCCGTGAGTCATAAGGAAGCCCGGGTTTGGCCCTGAGGCACACCAGCTGCAACTTGACGGGAATCTTCTTACTCTGGGCTTCAGAACTCTCTTACATGTAGTGAAATGTTACTTTTTGGTGTGTAAACATCCAATGATTTGGGAGCTAGGGGGTTAGCTCAGTTGGTGACTGTGCTTGTGATCCTGATTTCAATCCCCAGAACCCACATGAAAATAAAACAAAGACCGATGTTGTGGCCTGTGCTTGTACTCGCAGCCTGGGGAGGCAGAGGCAGGCCCTGGGCCCTGTTGGCCGGTCAGCCTAACTTACTTGTTGGGGTCCAGCAAGTAAGACCCTGTTTCAAAACATAAATAGATGGGCAGGGCGTAGTAACACATGTTCTTTTATCCCAGCACTCAGAAGGCAGAGGCAGTCAGGTCCGAGTTTGAGATTTGACTGGTCTATATATATATAGTGAGTTCTAAGCCAATTAGGGATATATAGTGAGATCCTGAGGGGTTTTTTGTCTGTTTTTGTTGTTGTTTGTTTGTTTTTAAGGATGGATGGCTCTGAGATTGGCCTCTGGCACATATGTGCACATGTATCTATGGACATACATATATACACAATTTAATGACCTTATGAATATTGAAAAGAGAGATTTGGGGGGATGTGTTAGAAACGTGGGGGGGGCTTCTTAACAGACACACACACACACACACACACACACACACACACACACACACACACAGCAAGCAAGCAACTCTGCACTGGACTGCCCAGTCAGGGAGAATTTTTGAATGAATGCAAGCCTCCTAAAAAGGAGCAAAGGGTGCTGGAGGATCAGAGTAACTGCCCGGCACAATTCCTACTAAATCTAGGATTCTATAATTCCATAATCCTAGTAGGCAGACAGTGGGCTTTTCCAAATCTAGGAAAATTAACTTGTACATATTAATAATGGTTCCTGAAGTAATATTATATAGCTTGAAGTCATCTGTCCATCATTCCCAGAGTAAATTTCAAATACATTATTTTAGTTGATTAACATTTTTTAGGCTGCTTGGAATGTAGACAAAGTAAACAAATTTAGTAGTATCAAAGAATCTTCAAAGGCAATAAAAAATTAGGTATTTAATTTTATTTTATTTTGGGGGGTTCTCAAATGTTAGTCTTAAGACTCTCCTGGGGAACATGGGAACATGTATCTGTAATATTCTGCGTGAGAAATGGGAAGTATGTGTTCATCAAAGTGCGGGCTTGTGGTTCTCAGCGCTGGGGATTCTGGTTCTGTGAGTCCTGTGGTTAGTTACTATGGCACTGGCTCCCCACCCTGGTTGCACATCAGTCACCTGCTGCTGACCTTGTTAAAAGTTCCCATGCTTTCTTCAATCCCTAGAGCCTCCCGCCTTACAAGGTCTATGAGGGGTTAAGTTAAGGAACCCTACAGGTTATAAATCCTACACAGGTGCTCTGGCCGTGCCAGCCAGGGCAAGGAGCCATACTGTACCAGTAGCCTCGGACCAGGGCAGTAACCGTCCCTTGTCCTGAAGTAAGCTGGCTCCTGGGAGCATCCAGAGGCTGCTCCGATTTCCCTCCAATGATACCCACCACTCTTTCTGAACAGGGGAAGATGGAAGGGTTGGAAAAGCAGATTCTGAATCTAAACCAGAAGAAGGACGATCTGCTGGTGGGCTTGAAGGCCGCTGTACTGAACCTTCACGAGCACCTGAAGCAGGAACAGCAGGAAGGAGAAGGAGAAGACCTATCCTCAGCCCCCTCGGAAGAGGGCGGAGTCCCCGAGAGGGGTGCCTCGGACAGGAAGGTAGGCGTGGCTTTCACTTAGTTCCGATCTCACATTCCAAGGGAGAGTTAATGGGTAACTTTCCACCAGCCTGAGGTATCGCTGCCCACAGTAAAGGAATTTTTTAAGTGGAAATACTCCGCTTGAGGTTGTTTACTAGTGAGCACAGGTCCTCAGGGCGTGTCTGCTCTGGACCCAACCCCGCATTCTTATACCTGAGTTGACCTCACGACACGCTTATGAAATTCCACGCGCATGTGGGAGGGAACCACCTTTGAAGTATCTGCCTTAGAATAGTAGTCACCCCATTGCAGACTCAAAAGTGGTCCAGCGTCTTTGAGCACTCTGAGTCCACATCAATGTAGTGCACTCCGGTTGTTTGGGGGTGGGACCGTGGGGATCATGCAAATGAAAAGAATTCCACAAGCGAGATGAGATGTTTGGCTAGGAGACCTGAAAGGCACAAGGCCCAGAGACTTCGGGCCGGGCAGGCGTGGGTGGACATCTTGGACAATGTAGAAAGATTTAGTTACATAAAAATGCAACGAGGCCAGGATGCGATGCTAGTCCACAGCCTGACTGCAGGTGCTCTTGTGCTGTGTCTTTTAGCTGAAGAGAGCAAGCTCCATGTCTTTCCTGCCAGTGGTCAAGGAGGAGGCGGAAGAAAGCTCTGTGAAGAGTGAAGTAAGGAAAAACAATTTTCTTTTTGTGTTTCTAAAAAAAGATTTATTATTTTTTAAATTTCAGGGGTGGGGGAGTTTACATACCCATGACATGAATAAAGGTGCCTTCAGAGGCCAGGGGGGCCTGATCCCCTGGAACTGGAGTTACAGTAGACCCCAGAATGGGTGCTGGGAATCAAACTCAGTCCCTGCAAGAGCAGTACATACTCTTGACCATCTGAGCCATCTCTCCAGCTCCCAGGAAAACAGTTTTCTTGTTAAAACTGGCTAGGCCAGATCTCTAAAGGAGTGTCAATGAAAACCTAAGGCTTTTAAAGATAATGTTGATTTGTTTAAATTAAGGCTGAAGTACTTATTCGGTTATTAGTATTGCTAAGTTTATCTAAACCCACTTTGCCACGGATGAGTGGGATAAATGTAATTCAGGGTGCCTGTTGGTGTAAAGGAGTCCTCTGTTGTGTTCAGACTTTCGAGTGCTCCCCTGGAGCTTGGAGAGGATGCGGTTTGGTGTGGGTTTTAGCCGATAATTGTTTTGCATATTTGAGATAGGGTTCTGTTTTAGAGTGGTGTCGTCAAGGACAGGCGTTGTGTGTGCAGCTAATAGAGCCGATTCTTACTGCTTCGTTGTAACTGGTTGAAGGAGACTTAACCTTGGTACCAATTTCCGTTTCATACTCGAAACACAGCGTTGCACATCTTACGCTCAGTGAGCTGGCGCGGCTCGTAGGTTATAGGACTCGGGTATGGCCACAAGACAGTTTTTTGTTCATTTCGTAGGTTAGTTCATGGCTCCGCTGTCCCACGGAGAAGACCTTTTGTCCTCCCGTGAGTCACTAGTACACAGTGTAACTGAGTCGGAGGGAAGGATGACAGGGTACTTTGTACTTCCACTTCACAGTCTAATTACATCCTTTTATGGTGGAGAAACTGCGGGACTGGAGGAGGACCCAGGGCCCAAGCTAAGAAGACACATACATGTTTTCATTTCAGACACTTACATGCTTCTGAACTGATACACGTAGAGAATTTGTCTTCAACAACAACAACCAAAAATACATGTTCATCAAGTTGCAGGAGCGTTTCTGACGAGGAAAAATTACACCATTTAAGATTACATTTACCAAAACAGATTGAATTATGAAACGACTTTGATTAATCCCCTTTGTGGGACATAAGCTTATTACTCTTTTTTTTAAAAAACAATGTATTTATTTAATATCTGTGAGTGCTCTATCTGTATGTACAATCTTATGCCAGAGAGGGCAACAGATCCCACTATAGATGGCTGTGAGCCACCATGTGGTTGCTGGGAATTGAACTCAGGACGTCTGGAAGAACAGCCTGTGCTCTTAACCACTGAGCCATCTCTCCAGCCTCATGCTTATTACTCTTTAGTAAAGAAAATTATGGGTTGTTTTAGGCTCAAGAAAAGCATCCACCTTTGGAGTCGTGATTTAGTGCAAGAAGTATATGGAACCTGGGGTAGGGGGAGAATAAGGCCTGTGGCAAAATCGCCCGATAGGTTGAGTCTTGTTTGAAGGAGCCGAGTAGGGCTCCAGCTGTGGAAAGGAACTATTTCCCTTTGCTGACCAATTGACCACTGTCTTAGGATGGACATAAGAGAACGGAGCCGCCCTGTGCGTCCTGGTCTCTTCTCTGGAAGCACAGCCGGGACCTGGAGGAGGAGGATGGGGCGTCCTCATCCTCCGCCACCATCGTGCAGGTAACTGGGGGAGTCACCGTGGGGGTTGTCAGAGCCCCTTATTGCCTGAGTTTTCTTCCCATGCTCCTCTTTGTTCGCCTTGCCCTCAGCATCTCCGAATCTTCAGGATGGCCTCTAGGAAGACTAAAAATAAGAGCTAGCAAATCAAAGGATTTGTTTGAAAGAATGATCAGATCAGGACATGCTTCTGGCACATCTTTTTTTTATGAAATTGTGCATACTTGGGACATACAGCACGATGCTTTGAAATACAGGTACACTGTGAAAATGCTAAATCAAGTTCATTCATATAGGCATCACCTGACATATCTATCATGAGTATATATGAGAACACTTTAAAAATCAATAATTTTTAAAAGTTAATACTGTGTGGTTATTCAGAGTTGCCTTTCCTTGCCTAGTCTGTCCTTCCTTCCTGCCTTCCTTCCTCCCTTCCTTCCTTCCTTTCTCCCTCCCTTCCTTCCTTCCTCCCTCCCTCCCTCCCTCCCTTCCTTCCTTCCTTTCTCCCTCCCTCCCTCCCTCCCTCCCTCCCTCCCTCCCTCCCTTCCTTCCTTCCTTCCTTCCTTCTGAAAAGCTTCTTATACACACATGGTTGACATACTCTCACACAGGTACACGCCCACACACATAACCATAATAAGGTAAATAAGCCTTTTTCAAAACACCACAGCAAAAAGCCTTTGAAAGCAGCATCTGCAATGAACTTACCGATGTCCCTGACTTGAGAGCGAGCAGGCGATCCGTAATTGAGCCGCTGAGGAAGAGAGGGGCCCCCTGGCAGCAGGGGAGAGCCTGGCCAGGAGCTGATTCTTCTCTCCACAGGAGGCGGATGGGAGAATTAGCACCTGTGACAGCTCCATGGCACACATTATCGCACCAGACTCGGGAAGCACTGCGCAAGGCCCAGAACCTTCCCCGAGGCCCAGCCGCACAGCAGAGGTAAGGACCCTGCCTGTCAGTCGCAAGCCTGCTGCTCAGACTCCCAGCCCGGCAGCACCCACAGTTGCCCACTGCTATCCGACTTCTGCGATGCTTTGTGTGCTGAGCCAGGAGCCCCCTCGAAGGCCAGCATCCACTATCCCACTGCAAGTTTTACCATCTGCTATTTACATTTCCCACTTGTCCGTCGGTTGTCAGCCTGAAATAGTTGTTGCGTGAACGACTAAGTGTTTATTCTGTACGTACAACACACGGAGACGGAGAAAATGGAGAATTGCACATTATTGATGAAGAGCCTGTTCAGAAAAGGCATTTATGGTCTCTGTTGCTTAATCGTGAGATTATAAGAGGCAAGTTAATACCTACGTTATATTTGCAAAGGAGGATCAGATTCCGAGGGTAAACTACAGGAACTATGTAAGAGAATAAGGAGTCACCGCAGAACGTTCCCTTCCAACTTCCTAATTTGAAACCCACCACACTCCTTAAGAAGGGTTGCTGCAGGGCGCTGTTCCTAGGCCAGACCTGCTGCTGGAGTGGACCTGCCGTTCCAGGGTCTCCCTTCATAGCTCCCGAAGAGACCCAGGGGCTTTTGCTGTGGTTGGTTGGTTTGTTTTCTTATGGGGAGGTTATGCTTACATGTCTTTTCCCTCAGTCTTTTGTCTTCTCTTACAAAAATGAACACTGGTTATCAAATTATCATTCCTTTTTGCCCCTTTTCCAGTCATCCTCCAGCTCTCTAACAGTATTGTCCAGCAAGGTGACAGACGTCGGTGGGGTAGACTCACTGGCAATACTTAGCATAAGTCCAGGAAGATTGTTGGGCGGCTATTTTATGGTTGATTTTGCAAGCCAGAATTGGTCTGGGTTTTTTGTTGGGTTGATTTGGTTTTTAGATTTATTTATATTTATTTTATATTTATTTTACATATGGGTGTTCTGCCTGCATGTATGTCTGTGCACCACATGTGTGCAGTGCCCTCGGAAGTCAGAAGAAAGCGTCAGACCCACTGAAAATGGGAGTTACAGATGATCGTTAGCCACCGTGTAGGTGCTGGGAACTGAAACTGGGTCCCCTGCCAGAGGAACAAATGCTTAGAAACACTGAGCCTCCTCTCTGGCCCCTGGTCTGTTCTTTTTAAGACAGTTAAAAATGGTAGGTAGGGCCAACAGGATGGCCTAGTGGGTAGGTAAAGGTGGTTCCAGTACAACCTGGCAATGTGAGTTCAACCCCCTAAACCCATATAAAAGTAGGAGAGAGCCAGCTCTGCAGAATTCCATACACTTCCTAATTCCATACACTTGCTGTGGCATGTGTACCCTCCACAATCTGTGTGTGTGTGTGTGTGTGTGTGTGTGTGTGTGTGTGTGTGTGAGAGAGAGAGAGAGAGAGAGAGAGAGAGAGAGGAGAGAGAGAGAGAGAGAGAGAACCTATATTATAGATAATAGATATACGGACCTTTTATATATATGCATGAGTGACTACAGCTTTGACTATGTTTAGCTCTAGTAGAAATTATGCTTAATGTGTACCTCTCTTGGTATGGTTACTCTGTAAGGTTTTTTTACCCTGAACATGGCACCACTGAAGAGAAAAAAGGGAAAAGAACAGAGTACCGCAAAATTGAGGGGATCCTTGCAGTGACCCACACACTGAGGTTTTTTACATTATCTTTCTTAATCCACACACCAGCCGTGTTAGGTAGCTACCACTGTTAACCCACTTGACAGATGGAGATGTTGAGGCTTAAAGCCAGTAAGTCTCCAGGTCCTTATAGCTACTAAGTGTCAGGGTTAAGTTTGAGTCCGGCTCTTTATGCCTCCTGATACAGAATCTTGAGTGTTTAACTATGTGGCTGAATGACTGTCAACTGTGAATTAAATGCTTCTGTTTTCTCCTTAGCAGAGCTTCTAGGGGGGCTTTGGTTGGTTGATTGGTTGGTTGGTTGGTTGGTTAGTTGGTTGGATTCTTGGTTGGTTGGTTGGTTGGTTGGTTGGATTCTTGGTTGGTTGGATTCTTGGTTGGTTGGATTCTTGATTGGTAGGTTTCTTGGTTGGTAGGTTGAATTCTTGGTTGGTTGGTTGGATTCTTGATTGGTTGGATTCTTGGTTGGTTGGTAGGTTTTGTTGGTTGGTTGGTTGGTTGGTTGGTTGGATTCTTGGTTGGTTGGTTGGTTGGTTGGATTCTTGGTTGGTTGGGTGTTGTTTTGAGATAAACTTGCTGTATATCAGGCTGACCTTGGATGTGCTGTGTTCCTGACTCAAACTCCCCCACACTCAAATTCAAAGTGCTAGAATGGTAGGCTTACACCCCCACACCCAGATCATGATAGGTTCTTGGAAAAGAGAAAAACCAGTTAGATGTCACCTTTGACCACTGCAGGGATAGGCCTTTGGTGACTTCAGAGTTCTTCTTTTTCCTGCCTGGAGCCCTTTCCATCTCATTGGCATACACCCCCACACACACCCCAGAGAAGGATAGTTTGGAGCTCCACAGAGATGGCAGTCTATGCCATCCATTATATATCAGCCTCAATCTCTTATTTTAGAAGTTAAGCACTTTGGCCAGGTGTGGTGGTATTGTGTTCCCCAAAATATCGTGTATCTTAATAAATTTATCTGGGGTCAGAGAACAGACAGCCACTAGATACAAAGGCTAGAAAATGGTGGCACTCACACCTTTAATCCCAGCACTTGGGAGGCAGAGGCCGGGCGGATCTCTGTGAGTTCAAGGCCACATTGGAAATAGCCAAGCATGGTGACACGCCTTTAATCCCAGAAAGCCAACCTTTAATCCCAGGGAGTGGTGGTAGAAAGCAAAAAGATATATAAGGTGTGAGAACCAGAAACTAGAGGCATTTGGCTGGTTAAGATTTTGGCTGGTTAAGCATTCAAGCTTTTGAGCAGCAGTTCAGCTGAGAGCCATTGGGATGAGGACACAGAAGCTTCCAGTCTGAGGAAACAGGACCAGCTGAGGAAATGGCAAGAACTTTTAGATTCCTGCTACAGCCAGGTGAAAATTACAGTACTCCCAATAAAATTCTGAGTCATTTCTGACCCATATTTCATGAAAATAAATATTCAATACAGAAATCTATAACTCTAAGTCATATGTTAGATCTACATGTGTGCTGTTAGGCATTGTACTTCAGGCAGTTAGTGATGTTATGAGATGTGTGAAAGATGTGCAGGTATTTTTAGAATTGAATGAAATATTAATGGATAAGTTTAAAGGGGATTTTGACATGAAAGGTAGTGATAGCCAGAAGATGAAACGTGCAGATTAAGTGCAGCCCTTTCCCATAGGTCAGAACTTCTCAGCTTCCCCTCAAGACCCTTCTGTGCCCGAGATTTTACTCAACCTGGGTACACAGGTATATGACATAGGTATGACATCAGATATTTACTGATAATAAATCACAAATTTATTTTAAAACAGTTCTTTGGAGAGGGAAGAGACGGCTCAGTAGGTAAGAGGTCTTGCTGAGCAAGCGGAGGACTTGAGTTTCCATCCCTCACATCGACATGAAAAGCCAAGTGTGGCTTCACTGGCTTGTAACACTGGCACCGGGAGGGTGAAGCAGGGGGATGCCTGAGGCTGCTAGCTTCAGCTTAGCTCCTACTTCAGCGAGAGACCCTGCCTCAAGGGAATAAGATGAAGAGTGATGAAACGGGACACACCCAACTCCTCCTCTGGCCTCTGCACCACACACACACACACACACACACACACACACACACACACACACACCAAAATTAAAAAAAAAAACAACCCACAGTTCTTTGGTATGCATATAGTTTTGCCATTCGTTAATAAAATAGTGAAAGCAAATTTACATGCTAGTGAAATTTATAATACTTGATTGTTTTTCCATGAAAAAGTGCATCTTGGGCTGAGCCCTGGACTCTGCAGGATGCCGAGTGTCTTCCCATTTTTCACAGATGATATTTTGATTTCATCATAGTCAGTGCCGTGGTCTGGTATGCAGCTCTTTCGGTAAAATACTAGATTAGTGTGTATAAAGCCCCAAGTTTGATTCCAGTACTTCCCGAAACCTTCATGTTGGCACACACTGTAATTTCAGCACATGGAAGGTAAAGGCAGGAGGATCAGGTGTTCAAGGTCATTCTTAGCTACAGAGTAAGCTCAAGGCCAACCCGAGTTACATGAGACTGTTTTACAAGCAAAATAGAGCCTACAGAGACGGCTTGCTGGGTGGAAGTGCTTGCTGGACAAGCATGAGGACCTGAGTTGAAATCCTCAGCCACTATGAATTTGTTTTTAAGGCGTGGCTGTACATACCTATAGCCCCAACGTGGGGAGGCAGCAACAGGCAGCATCAGCCAGCCTAGCCGAAATGGCAAGTTTCCACTGGGAAAGCCTGTCTCAAGGCAATAAATCAGAGAATAGTAGAGAAGACCCATCATCCTCGACTGTCCTCTATGTGCATATGCATGGGCTCTCTCTCTCTCTCTCTCACACACACACACACACACACACACACACACACACACACACACACACACCAGGAGATGTACCTGTGTGGGTTTATAGCTGAGTCTTTGATCCACATGTCTGGTCTGGAGTAGTCGTAGTACAGTGTTGTATTTGTTATTATGGCTCTGTAGTATAACTTGAAGTCAAGAATGTCCATGTCATTCTTTTTGCTAAGGATTGCTTTAGCTATCTGGGGTCTTTTGAGCTTCCAATATGAATTATGAGATAGTATTTTCTTTCTTTTTGTTTTGTTTTTTAAGGCTAGCATTGGAATTTTGATTCCTGGTTTCCTTGGGGCTTTTTATCATGAATGGATTTAGATTTTGTCAAAAGCCTTTTCTGAATCTACTAAGATGATTATGAGGTTTCTGTTTTTTAATGTATTCGTGTGATTTATTATGTTTTTCTGTTGATTTGTGTATTTGAGCCATCCCTGCATCTCTGAAATGAGGCAAACTTGATCACAGTAAGTGATGTTTCTAATGTGTTCTTGAATTTAATTTGCAAGTATCTTACTGAGATTTTCTGTACCTGTGTTCATTAGGGAAATTGTCTAGAGTTTTCTTTTTGTTTTGCTGTTATTTCTGTCTATTTTAGTATCAGGTCTTTAATACTAGCTTCATAAGAAGATCTTGGTGGCATTCCTTATGTTTCTGTTTTTGGATTCATTTGATAAGCATTGATATTAGTTCTTCCTTAAAGATCTGACAGAAAGCACTGACGCCGTCTGCCCAGGAGTCTTTAGCTCGGAGACTTCTTTTTGGTTTTTATTGCTTTCATCTCACATAGAGCAGGAAATGAGATGAAAACAGTAAAAACAAATATATATTTGTTTCTCTCTCTTTGATTTGGCTAAGGTTTTTGTCAGTGTGGTTTAAATCTTTTCAAAGAGCGACCTTTTGGTGCTGGAGGGATGGTGCAGCAGTGAAGGGCACACACTGTCCGTCCTTCCAGAGAACCTAAGTTCAGTTCCCAGCACCCATGTGGGACATCTCACAACCACTTGTAGCTTCAGCTCCAGTGAGATCCACCACCTCTGGTCTCTTTGGGTGCAAATGCACATGCCCACACAGAGACCTACACACATACATACGGTATGTGTGTGTGTGTGTGTGTGTGTGTGTGTGTGTGTGTGTATATATATATATGTGTGTGTGTGTGTGTGTGTGTGTATAATTTTTAAAAATATATTTTTTATTTTAATTAATTAATTTAAAATTTTATTTAATAATTTTATGTTTTTGTTCATTTCCATTTCATTAATTTCTGTCCTGATCTTAAGTTTCTTTATGCATACTGATCACTAAGTTATTTTAGATCTGTCTGGTTTTTTAATGTAGGCAATCATAGCTGTAAACTTCTTTTTTAGGCCTGCTTACCTTATAGCTCATAGTTTTGTGGGTTTTTTTTTTTTTACTTATGTCATGTTTTGTTTTCATTTGATTCTAGAAATTTTTTAAAATTTTCTTCTTGATTTTTTTGATGAACCACGCATCATTCAGTAGTGTGTTCCAGATCCGTGAGTTTGCGTATGTCCCAACACAATACATACAGTTCACGGATGCTCTACTTTAACATATGCTGAAGAATAATGGCAGGAAAATATTAGAGGTCTTTGTTTTCCATATTCCAGAAAGTCATAAATCAAGGCAAGTTTAGAATACATTGGTGAGAGCGTCAGAGAGGTGCTTACTGCAGATGGGGAGAGAGGCTTTTCTGTGGGCCTCACATGCTGTCTGAAGACACTTTTTGTTTGTTGGAAGCTAGTGGTCTGCTAAGTTACTAGGTTTCAGAAAGTTTGTATCTGTTAGTTACAGGGTGATGGTTCCAACATAGAGGCAGGCAAAGGATGGCTGTTGGGGGAGAGGGCAGCTAAAGGTAGCCTGAAATCAGTGAATTAGCCCAGGCCCTGCAACATTCCAATCTCTAATCAGTCAGTGGTCTCAGCAGACAGCTTCTTTCCAGGAGTTCTGGGTCATGTTACGTTCCTATAAGAGCAGAAAACTTTGTACAGTAAAAATACGGAATTTATACCATCCAGTGGTGTTGAATCTGTGCCAAGGTTTTTGGGGGACATTTGTTGGTGTTGCATGTGGTAACAACATGCACGTTGTAAAGTGCATATTGTGTGTTCCTGAACTAAGGCTTCAGTGAGATCACATGATGCTACCTGGGTCGTATGTATTCTAAAGGTGCATATGTGGAAACCAGAGGACAGTTTTTGAGAGTTTGGTCCTGCCTTCCACCTTGTTTGGGTTTTGTTTCTTTGCTTGTTTGTTTAAAGCCAAGGGATGGGGGCTTTGATCAGTAGAGAAACATTCGGGGTGGCGGGAAGTTGTCCAGCTTCTACATTGTTGAAGCTAGGCTCTCTGGGCCATTAGCTTCCCACCAACCTTCCTGGAAGATTCCATCTTCCCCCTAAGAGTGCTGGGATCACAGATTCACACTGCCGCATCCAGCTTTTTACGTGGGGTTTGGGGGTCAAACTCAAGTCATCGGGCTTGTGAGGCAAGCATTTTTACCCACCGAGCAGTCTCCCTACAGCTTCATTCCATGTTTGACTTGTTGTTGTTGTTTTTTTGTTTTGTTTTGTTTTATTTTGGTAGTCCTATGTTCAGAAATCTTTTATGTTGGTGGATTTCTCATAACACATATCTTGATTTGTTTACAAAGCCAGGGTTTGGATCAGTGACATGCCAAATCAGATGTCTTACTTGGATGGCAAAGAGTTTGTGAAACTCTGGGAAAATATGGATTTGTACGTTGCAAAGCAGAGTGAAATCAAGGATTGCATTATAGTTCTACTTAGGTGTTGGCTCTGGCAGTTTAAGTAGACTCTTAAAGCAAAGCCTGTGTTTCCTCATCTGTACATGGGAATAGAGGAGTATGTGGATCTGGTTTTGGTACCACATTCATTAGGAATAAGTAATACCAATAAAAGATAGGAATCTTTCATTTCATTATCAGAGAGCCTACAGAATTCTTAATTAAGAGGAAACATTTGTGGCAACATTTTTTAACCAACCTCCACCTCCCCCACCTCCTACTCCCCACCCTCAAATGCCATATATAAAACATTCACTGAAATGATTTCTGCCATCAGGGTTTAGGGCTAACAGATAAAGCAGAATTACTGTTTCAAAAAGTTACTGAGGACTCCCTAATAGGTTTTCTGCTGCCCATAATAGATTTCTCTGCCAACGAAATAAACCAGAATTAGAAAAATGTAACAAGAGGTTTATTTGAGCAAAGCCACTCCCGGGTGAGTTCTCCAGTCCCGGGTGAGTTCTCCAGTCCCGGGTGAGTTCTCCAGTCCCGGAGATCGAGGCTGGAAAAGCCACGCCCACAAATGAAAGCAGGGAGATTATATAGGTTGTAGGTGAGGGGGTGATGATGCGTCCTCCACAAACTGGGTTTGTGCCCAAGTGTGGTCAAAAGCTGAGCACTTTAGGTGGGGACTTGGACAGCTGGCAGCTTCAGGGGAGGAGCCGCCAAGAATTCAGAACTAGGCTTTTTGGCGCCTTTTCTTTCTTGGAGATCTCTCTGAGAGGGTGGGGTTTGGAGAGAGAGGAATGGGGCTTTCCAGATTATGCAGAGGTGAGCTAGGGGTTCCAACGGAACACTAATGATTTGAAGATCACAGAGCCCCGCGACCTGGTACTGGTGGCCTGTGTCCAGGTCTGCACTTCTCGGAAGCACTGTGGTGGGATGGGAGGCTATGAACTGATTACCATCCCTAGGCTCAGGGTTCAGAACTTACACACACACACACACACACACACACACACACACACACACACACACACACAGGTATGGGGGAGCACTACTCCATGAGAATCCTGAGGCCACTTTCAACTCTTCTGGGGTTGCATGTAATTGGTTTTTTCCTTCTATCCCCACCCCCACCCCCTTTGGATTCGTTTCAGGTTTAAATAAAGGGCAGATTAGTCATCCAGGTTGCTCACTTCCTCATTAAGTGAAAATAGTAAGAAAGCAGGAGAGCTTAATACTGCCACTTAGAATTACGGCCTGCCAGAAGTGGTCAAATGAAAAGTTTAAGTAAATTAAGAAGACGGCTGATAACTTAGTTATTACAGATGCATCAGTTGATATTGACAGATGATGCCAGCAGAAAAAGAAGATCTCACAATCTTTGCCTCTAAGGTATAGTCCTACCTCCAAACTAGGAAATAACGAATCAGTTTCTTTTATGTAACTAATCAGTTATATAACTAATCAGGCTCGAAATTGACGTCTGACAGTAATTCCAACAGCTCTTTACCCTAACAAAGATCCCCGGAGCCCGGAGCCAGGACGGGCCTGGTGTAGGAAGCTCAGGGAACATACTGGGAGAGAAGGCCTCTTCAGAAGGTAGCCCTTGAAGAAAGCTGTGCACATAGGTAGATGAAGGCGGGAGAAAACGTGTTTGTTTTATTTGTTGTGTTGTGGTTTGGGGGGCTGAGGTTCAAGCTCAAATGCCAGGCAAATATCCTACCCTCCCCACCCACCCCCCTCCAACCCCCACCGAGGACACCCCTAGCTTAAGAAATAACATTTTACTGGAGAAGAACAACTCCTTGTGAAGTTAGTAGGAAGTCAGGAAAAATATTACCCCTCTGAAGTTAAGTTTTTGAGGTAGGGTGTTAGTTATGCTTGTGAGCAGCTCCTGTTGGAAAGTCTGGCGTTTGTCCCAAATAGTGCTTTATTAGACAGACGCTAACAAGGTTGCACACGGTCTTAAGTGGAAAATGTTGCAATTCATTCGAATTCTAATTAACACAGAATGTATGGAGAGCAGTATTTTTACAAGTCAGAATATAAATCCGTATTCCTGAAGGGATTTCTCTAGAAGGGTCAATGTCCTCTTTGAGGATTCTGGGAGAGGGTAGGTCCTACAGTGTCAGGCAAATCTACCACGTTAAAATCATCTTTACCTCCACATTGAAACTAACAAATCCATCTGGGAGAAAAAAAAATGTGCTTTTTTATTGGTAAGAAATCCAGTTGTTTCAATATATAGAGTATACATCACACTTCATTCAAACTTCACATAACACAACCAGTTCTTAACTCAATATGAGAGTCTAGAAAAGCAAAAGCCAATTTAGGGATTTTCCTCTGGGGGAGGGGAGAAAATGCTGTGTGTTACTCCACAAAGTCCGTGTCTTGACTCGAGCTGTTTTGAATAGAGGGAAGTTTAGATGAATAAAGAAAAATTAACATGCAATCTTGCTGTTTGGGAAGCTGTTACAATTGTGTGGCAGATTCCAGTTTATTATCAGCCTTGCCAGCATGCTTTGTTGTTGGGTTGTTTCTGTGTTTTTCCCAATTTCATGGGGTGCACAGCAGTGTAAGCCTTGTTTAATCATCATGTGTCATACAACTTCAAGCACTGGCCAGTTTCCTGCAGTGTTTGGGGCACACACACACACACACACACACACACACACTCACACACTCACTCACTCACACACACTCACTCACCTGTCTCTCGGGAATTGCTACTCTCCGCCTCTGTGCCCAGGAATACTGTACCTGTGTACATGCAGATTGGCTGCTTGGAAACCTGGGCCACCAGGTCACGTGGTTGTTGCTATGAGTGTGGAGGTGCATTTTTCTTTTCTTTCTTCCTCCTTCTGTCCTTCTTATCTTTTAACTGGAGGGAAGGGGCATTGCGGGCTCCTATTCTTTCCAAGCTCCAGTGTAAAAAGCCCTGGATTCCTCGCTTCTCACTGCTGGATTATCTTTGGCTTCATTTTAGGGTGCCACACCTCCCATTGAGGCTTCACCTCTGGACTTTCCTCACGAACAAGGAGCCTTTGAGGCCACAGTGGAGAGAAGTAGGCCTCAGCCTGCAGAAGTCCTCCATGTCTGCAAGACCCAGGTGGCCGAGCTGGAGCTGTGGCTGCAACAAGCCAACGTGGCGTTTGAGCCGGAAACACTAGACACAGACATGCAGCAGGTGGTGGAACAGGAGCTGGCTGGGTGCCAGGTAAGACGGCCAGGCAGGAGCTCAGGGTTTGCCTAGTCACCCATCTCCTGCCAAGATGGGGCAAATTGCTCTTAAAGCGGCAGTGTGCTTCTCCCGTGCCTCCAAACCTCCCATTTATTTTAGCCTCGGCTCATCGTTTTCGATGTCGAGTCTTTGAAATTCTTTGTGCAGTCAGTCCCTTGGAGGGGACAGAAGTGAATAACAAACAGACCAGAGTCCAGAATCCAAAACCAGCCCCAACGTGTTAACTGTGAGCGTGGACCAATCCTCTTTTCAGCCTTCTTTTTCTCCTCCAGTAGAGTAGGTTAGCGCACGGAAATCTTGTCCGGGTGGAAGGAGGTGAGCTCACAGGGTCTGACACTAAACTGTGCCTAAGATCTGCTATTGCTTTGAATCTGTAATCGCAAGATTGTGAATAAATAATTAACTCATCAGAATGAAACTAAACGTCATCATGTGCAAGAGTCCACAGACCAAGTAGAAGAGCTTTGTGGCCGTGTATAGCAGGAGTTCTCTGAGTCTGGGAAGAGTGAGAATGTCAGCTTCCTTGTCTGAAGTCACTCCAAGGATAGCTTGCCAGCTCAGCCCAAAGCCTGCCATCTCTGTGTCTCTCCAGGGAGGACCCACAGCCTAGTTACCGTCAAAACAGCAGAGGCTTGCTGGCTGTTTATGGTGGCCTCTCCCCAGGCTGTGTCCAGCAGACCAGCCTTAACTTCCTACCAGGGATGAAGACATGTCCTGTCTCAGTGTCTCTCAAGGCACTGGCCCTGCCGCCAGAAGCTCTTTCTGCAGGAACCTGTCCTGTGGTTGGGGTGGCCAACTCCACTGGAGGTGGGCCACCTCCCTTCCCTCAACCCGGAACTACCTGCAAGGGGAGGAGACTGGACTAGGGGTTGTCCCGATAGGTCCGTCTGCTCGGACACTGGCTTTCTGGTTGGCCTCCCCAGTGTTGAAGTTAAAACCCAGCAACAGACCGGAGCAGCCCAAAGTTGTACCCCAGGTGTCCCCAAGCTCCCTAAGGCTATCCGATACCGATTTGCTACCAACCAGGTAGACCTCATGCTCATGGCTTGGTCACCACCAGCATGCTGTTTTGCATCCATTTTGAAGAGTGAGGGACTCTGCAAAGACAAGACGTGCCCACCAGGTGGCAGTAGCACCCAACAAGCCTGCTGTGGGCAGACTTGGCAGGACCTTGAGTCTGAGGAGCTAGGAAGTTCTTCCTAGAGGTTAAAGGTGGAGGTGGGGAGCGTGGATTCTCAGGGGGCTTAGGCATCTACATGATGTCCCAGCATGATGGAGAGACTAGATCAGAGGACAGCAAAGGCATTTTATAGACTAGTCTTCCCCGGGGCAGAGCTCACAGGTGGAGGATGCGGTTTTCAGGTTCTAACTGGCTGAAAATATGCTTCATTTGAACTGCATTTAAAGATCACTGGTTATATAAAAATTTGGTTTTGGCAATGGTGGGCTTTGAACCTGTTCAGTCAGTAGGTAGAGGGCTTGCTCCGCACGCGTGAAGTCCTGCGTTCACCCTGAGCAAGGGATGACCCACGTGTGGCATGTACCTATGATCTCAGCAATTAGGAACAGAGGCAGGAAGATCAGGAGTTCAGGCTCATCCTTGGCTACATAGTGAATTTGTGGCCAGCCTGGGCTACATGAGCCCCTGCCTCAAAACAAACACACAAAATATGTGAATTAAAATAGCAATTTTGTTATTCTTAGTTTTACATTCATAAAAGTTATAAGATCCTGACAAGATTAGAAAAATTGATCCTCTCGTATCTGGTAGTTTTGTCTGATTGAATCAACAGTTTGGAAGGTTACTTGGGAGAATATAAAATGTTCTTTTCCTTTGATTTAATAATGCCTTTAAAACAAAGCAAAACAAATGAAAAACCAGGGTCTTGCCATGTAGCCCAGGCTAACCTGGGACTCACAGAGATCTGCCTGTCTCTGCCTCCTAAGTGCTTACTCAGAAAAAAAAAATTTAAAGAGGAAGGAAGGAAGGGAAAGAGAGGGAGAGAGAGAGAAGGAGGGGAGGGGAGGGAGGAAATGATAAAAATAGAAAAAAAATTTAAAGAAAAAAAATGTGGATCAAAGACAGGTGGATCTCTGAGTTCAAGGCCAAGCTGGTCTACAAAGCGACTTCCAGGCCAGCCGAGACTACCTAGTGAGACCCTATATCAAAAACAGAAAAGAAAGAGAGAAAAATATTGTTCCTCCAAGAATAGGGGGCTGGAGAGGTGGCTCAGCAATTAAGAGCACTATCACTGGCTACTCTTTCAGGGAACCTGGGTTCGATTCCCAGCACCCACATGGCAGCTCACAACCGTCTATAACTCCAGTCCCAGGAATCTGATTCCCTCTTCCGATCTCTGAATACACTTAGTACACAGATAGACTTGCAGGCAAAATACCCATACACATAAAAATAATAATAATAATAATGAAACTTAAAAGAAATCTTTAAGGTGATAGCAAAGTGACAACATCATTAATTGGTAAACTGAAGATCTGGAAACGGTTAAGCAACCAGGAAGCTAAGCGAGTCGTGAAATGTCAGTTTGCGGCTATTGAAATGGTCGCTGGGAAGCATCAGTTGTAAACATATAAAATATTTGCATAAAACCACTACATGGGTAAGCAAGCCAGCATACAGTTGTGATTGCCTTTGTGAACAGCCACCCCAAAAGCTTGGAGTGCATACTGTTGAAGCTCTGAAGAACCCAGAGGGATTCAATAAGTAGTTTTTTGGGATAAAGGGGTTGTAAGATATATTACCGGAAAATCTGTTTGGAGGTAGAGTGTTTCTTTAACTGAACTTAGTCTCAGGTCTTAGTCTCAGGTTTAGTTTTGTGCCAGTGGCCTTGGTGCTGGAATGTGAGGTGTGCACAAGGCTGCTGACCCTGTGCCCAGCCAGTTGGCATGGTTGCATGGACTCCTGAGCTTTAAAAGAGTATAGGAATCTGTTGAGGAGGCATGCAAAGAGCCTGACTTATTGGGAAATGCACTTTCTGCGGCCAAATTAATTTTAGACTCTTGTGTAGATCTGTAGTTGTTTTTTTACTCTTTACTCTTTGGGGGGTGGGCACCACCCAGCTTCCAAAGAATCACACTTGGGATCTTTTTTTTTTTTTTGGTTTTTCAAGACAGGGTTTCTCTGTGTAGCTTTGCGCCTTTCCTAGGACTCACTTGGTAGTCCAGGCTGGCCTCGAACTCACAGATATCCACCTGGCTCTGCCTCCTGAGTGCTGGGATTAAAGGCATGCGCCACCACCGCCCGGCTCACACTTGGGGTCTTATTCTTACTTATGAATGCCTGGCCTTAGCTTGGCCTATTTCTAGCCAACTTTTCTTAGCTTAAATTTTCCCATCTACCTTTTGCCTCTGGGCATTTATTTATTTATTTATTTACAGATGGTTGTGAGCCACCATGTGGTTGCTGGGAATTGAACTCAGGACCTCTGGAAGAACAGTCAGTGCTCTTAACCTCTGAGCTATCTCTCCAGCCCTGCCTCTGGGCTTTTATTTTTCTCTATTCTATATACCTTTCTTTACTTCTTACTCCATGGCTTGCTGTGTAGCTGATTGGCTGGCCCCTGATGTCCTCCTCTCCTTCTTTTCCTCCTCAATCTTTCTTCCCAGATTTCTCCTCCTATTAATTCTCTCTGCCTGCCAGCCCCGCCTATCCTTTCTCCTGCCTTGCTATTGGCCATTCAGGTCATTATTAGGCCAATCAGGTGTTTCAGGCAGGCAAAGTAACACAGCTTCACAGAGTTCAGCAAATATAACATACAAGAATACAACACATCTTTGCATCATTAAACAGATGTTCCACAGCATAAACAAATATAACACATCTTCAACTAATGTTCTACAACGTAGATCGGTTAGTTCTATCAGTCCCTAAGTATTTTATGTTCCAAATTATTCCTGTGTTCTGATCTTTTGAAGGCTTGATTGGCTTGAGGAAGAGGAGGAAATGAACATGGGGAAGAACCGTCAAATAAGTGTATGGAATTCTTTGTTTAGTTCCTTGTTTGACACTTGGGCTATAACAGAAAAGATTAGAAAGGCAGGGGGAAAATATTCAGAGTTTTCTACTTAATCTTGTGCTTGAATACCCTACATGATTTTAAGTCATTAAACCCAAAGCACATGGATTAAGGCAAAAATCCACAGAGTGAATTGGCTGATTCCTCACAATAAATCTAGAAGATGAATTCTGTCGTTTTCTCCATTTTACGGATTAGCTGAGGGCACTCACGCACGGTTCCTGAGTGAACATGGCTACTGTGTGGCCAGACTGACATTCAGACCCAGATAGACTATTTAGCATCTGTATTGTTAGCCAGCAGGAATCACTGGGCATCATAATCTAGTGTTTCTGGGGCGATTACAGGGTTACTTCCTGTAACATCTGTGCTCAGGGTTGATTTAGTTGCACCCCTGCTTTTCATCACAGAATGATGTCAAAATTTGTGTTTTTCCAAGATCCCTTCCATCCTGTGTCTGGGTCTTCTTTTATATTCTGAGGTGAAGAAAGTAAATCTCACTTATGTTGGAGAATGATACTTGTAAACTGACACCGTGGGTCAGCATTGTAGCTCAGCAGTAGGCAGCATGCTGTGTATGCACACGGACCTGGTTCAATCCCTACCCCGCCTCCTACAGTCCACTGTGGATAATGCAGGGATGTTCTCTCCTAGGCTATGCTGACAGAGATTGAGCACAAGGTCGCTTCTCTGTTAGACACTTGCAGAGACCAGGGCCTGGGAGACTGTGGAGCCACCCAGCAAGAGGCTGAAGCCCTGTCCTGGAAACTCAAGACTGTGAAGTGCAACTTGGAAAAGGTCCAGATGATGCTTCAGGAGAAGTATAGCGAGGACCAGGTAAGCGTGGGGCGGTGTGGACATTGCAGAGCCTGCCAGCAGCACCCTGGGAAGAGGTGACAGAGCAAATGCCGAGACACTGTCCTCATTAAAGAGTCATAGGACGTTAAGGCAAAAGGAGAGGATGCATGGACTTCTGGGATTGCGCTTTGATTTCACTGCAGGATTCTAGGCCTGGGTGGGGCTATTGGTGGCTGCAGGTTGGCCTGAACAGATTCAGTGAGGCTGAAGATTCTATTGATTATGAGCTCTGATATAGAAAATTTTTCATAGGGAAGGGTGTATTTTAAAGGAATTTGGGGACGCAGCAATGTGCCTTAGGGGTAAAAGAAGTTGTCTTGTAAGCTCAATGACCTGAGTTCAACCCCCTGAACCCAAGGTAGAAGAAGAGGACCAACTCCCACAAGCTGTCAACTGACTTCCACATGTTCACCATAGCACGAGAGTGCATGCATACACATGCACACGCGCACACGCGCGCACGCGCACAAACACACACACACACACACACACACACACACACGCACACACACAGAATAATAAATAAATTTAAATTTTTTATAAAATAAAGAGGAATTTTGTGACCCTGACTAGAAGATGAAGCCTTTGTAGAAAATATATAAATATAGGTAGATACGATTAACATTTTATATCAGGACTGTGTAGCTCAGTTGGTAGAGTGCTTGCGTGCATGAAGACCTGGGTTCGATCCTTACCACAGCAGGTAATCCTAGCACTGGGAAGGTGGAGGCAGGCGGATCAAAAATTCAAGGTCATCCCTTGGTAATCAAGTTTGAGATCACCCTGTCTCAAAAAAAAAAAAAAATCAAATAAATTGATAGTGCACACCTTTAATTCCAGCACTCAGGAGGCAAGTGGATCTATCTCTAGAGTTCAAGGCCAGCCTGGTCTACATAGCAAGTTCCAGGCCAACCAAGGCTACATAATGAGACCCTGTCTCAAAATAAATAAATAAATAAATAAATAAATAAATAAATAAATAAATAAATAAATAAATAAATTATAATAATATAAGCTTAATTCATAAAGACAAAATCCATTTCTAGGGTACTTTTGTTACTCATTTAGAAATATGTATTTCTACTGATCAGACTATCGTATAGTGAAAGTGCCCTCATGACATCTAAAGCATTCTGTGTTTTTAAATGAAATGTGCATCTTAGAAGTAGATCTCACTGTAGAAGATTTGTGTGAAAGCTTCTGAGTGGTTCCACTTGGGGACCCAGATTCATAGGAATGAGGGTGGCTGTGGGTACACGGGTTATATGGTCTCTGTCATCCTGAAGTTTTTCCTCTATAAAAAAAAAAGTTGCCAGGTGGTGGTGGTGCACGCCTTTAATCTTAGCACTCGGGAGGCAGAGGCAGGTGGATCTCTGTGAGTTTGAGGCCAGCCTGGTCTACAGAGCGAGTTCCAGGAAAGGCGCAAAGCTACACAGAGAAACCCTGTCTTGAAAAAAAAACAAAAAAAAAGTAAAGTAACTGGATGATGGTGGCACAAACCTTTAATCTCAGTACTCTGGAGGCAGAGACAGGTGGATCACTGTGAGTTCTAGGCAAACTTGATCTACAAAGTGAGTTCCAGGACAGCTAGGGCTGCTCAAAGAAACACAGCCTCGGAAAAAAAAAACAACAATGTGTGTGTGTGTGTGTGTGTGTGTGTGTGTGTGTGTGTGTGTGTGTGTGTGATATATATATATATTATACTTTAATTTGTAAACATAATACTACCCCTTTGGTTCTTGGGGTTTTTTGTTTGTTTGTTTTACTTTGTTCCTTAAAAATAGATAATAAATTTCTTGACTTTTCTGAATTCATTAGGCAAACTAGACTGAGTACATAAGATGATCCTCTCACTAAATGTCGTTGTTCCAGAAATTATAATAAATAACCGGAGTGCCGTTTACTCTGTTTTCTGTTGCTGTGTTGGTAGCTCAGATCGTTGCGTCTTTTTAAATTCTCCTGCCATCATGGAACACACATGTGTTGCTTTGTGTGTTGCTTTTCCAGCATCCCACCACTCTCAAGAAGCCGTCAGAGCTCCACACCCTCCTCCAGCCGGTCAGCCTTCCCGAGCTTGAATCCCTCGCAACTGAGAGGCCACAGTTCAGCCGACCGAAGGACGTTCCCCAGGCACAGGTAATTCCCACCCTCTCAGCTTGTAAGGACCAGCTAGATGGTGTTTCTCTTTGGACTAAAGCCCGAGCTGCCACTGGAGGGCTGCATTAAGCATGGGTGCTGGGGCCTGCGCAGCAAGCCGAGTTTTGAGCTTTGTGGCTGCATCCCTTGGGTCTGTTTCCACTGGGGACAAAACCTTGACCCCTCATTAGGTTTCATCTTAGACTAAGTGGCCACCTCCAGAGCAAACTTAACTGTATTTACAGCCCTGCCTTGATGATTGTTTCAAAGCATGGTCAGTGGTAATTTTCCCATGTGCGTCCAATATACTTCAAACAACGCTTGGCTATTGTGTGATCATTTTGTGGTTTTGTTTGTGCGTCGTATCTTTGGGTTGGTTGGTTGTTTGCTTGTTTGCGGTGCGGGGGGGATGGAACCCAGGACCCAGCACGGGTGAGGCAAAAGCTCCCCGAGTGAGCCGCAGCCACGGCTTTTAACTGAGTTTTGGGGAAGTAGATGATAACCACGAAGAGAAGTGGGAATTGCTTGAGTGCCGCAAATACGTAATTTACGTGATTTCAGCAGGAGCCGCCTGAGGGCGCTGACTGAAAAACCGGACTGGTGACGCCATTTGAAGTGTTCTCTCTTACAGGTTCTCGAGTTAAAACCATTGGAACAGAAAGATCTGATCAAGTTCACAGAATTTAATGCTCAGAAAACATGGCTGCCGTGTTGCCAACAGGATGAAGACGCAAATCGGCAACCAGCTTCGAGGTACAGCGTTTTTAAATGTCTCTTATTATTCTGATGTGTGTGGGTGTTGACCCTGGGTGCTGAGGACTGACCCTGGGTCCTCTGGAAGAGCAGCAGCCACCGAGCCATCCCTCCAGCCTAAGACAAGGGCAATGATGGACATGTGTTAGATGTGTGTTTGCATTTCTTTTCTCAAACTTGCTCTGTGGCCTCCTGACCCTCCTGCCCCCGACTCCTGAATACTAAGATTGCAGGAATGTATTACCACGCCTGGCTTGTGTGATGCTGGGCAGTCAAACCCGGGGCATCGTGCAGACTAGAACCAGCTGGGTGACAGCCCTAGTCCTGTAAAAAAAAAAAAAAAAAAAAAAAAATTAGGTTGTTTATTTTATGTGCTTGAGTGTTTTACCAATGTGTATACATGTGTACCACTTGTGTGCCTGGTGCCCATAGAGGTCAACCAAGGGCATCAGATCCCCAGAAACTGAACTTCGGGATGCTTGTCCGCTACTACATGGGCGTTGGGAACTGAACCTGGGTCCTCTGCAAGAACAGCACGTGCTCTTAACCACTGAGCCAGCTCTCCAGGCCTCCCAGCGGCTTTTGCATATTTATTATTGGGAGAATTGTTTATTTTAAAATCCTGCATGAAACATTGTATACATGTACTATGAGACTGGGGTTTTTTTTGGGTCAATTCTTTTCACCCTTGTTCTTCTCCCCTCCTCAAAAGCAGCAAGGTTCTTCCTCTGCCTGGAAATGCAGCCCCAGACTCAGCCTGGCCACTCCAGGGCCAAAGTGGTGATAAATGGCAGTATCTTTACCATGAACTCACTTCAAGACCAAACCCCCCGGGACCTCAGCTCGTGGAGCCTCAGGTCTGTGTGCTTTTCTGTCTCGGGAACCCAGCAAGGGCTTCTAGAAACTTTGTGTGCTCTGCATGATGTATCGGTTTGTTCTCAGAAAGCAAAGGAACCCTGTGGCTTCTTCCCCTGGCCCATCCCTCCCTTTCTGCTCCTCTAGTGCCTGCTTCCTGGTCATAGGCTCGCTATGCTTCTCATTTGCTTATCTGCCTGTGCATTAGTTTGCGTGTAGCTGGGGTGGAGCATCTTAAGGAAGGACAGATGACTTTGACTCACAGCTGGGGCACCTCCCTCAACAGTGGCAGGTGTCTATGACATGGCCTGTTCACATCTTGATCAATCAGGACGAGAGGGGGGAACCAAAGGGGGGCCATGCTGTTACCCTCAAAGCCCATCCCCAGTGGCCCACATCTACCAGAAAGACCTCACATTTCAAAGGTTACCTCCCACAGCAATGCCAGCAGCCCACAAAGGACACTCCAGATTTAAACTGTAATGGTCTGTGTTCCCCATTAGAAGGTCAGAAAAGAAAATCCATGTCTGCTTGGTTCGCATTTGAGTGCCTAGCATAGCGCCTATGGCAGTCTGGAGTCTTAGTTACTGTCTGTTGAATGAATAACATGTACTAAGTTTTATAAAACGCCTGTAGAATGGTGTGCATGCCGTTCATTCATCAGAAGGCGCATGCCAGCCCGTGCCAATGGCAGGGTTTGTTTACGTTGAGTTCTCTCTGAACAGGAACAAGCCAGTGGTCTGAACAGAGAACAAGCCAGTGGTCGGGCTTTGCCGCTCTCAGCCAGCAATTTTCTCAGTCAGCTATGCCCTGCTTTTAGATGGCCTGGGCGAAGGTCCTCAATGATTTCCTAATCCCCTGTCTAGTGGGAATTTAGTTCTTGCTTGGAACCTTATTTGGCCAGTCAGAGTTGAATTAGCTTCCGGGGGGGGGGGGGGTTGTCTTAGACTCTCCTTATTAATCACACTTAAAACATATGCACAGAAGTGTCTTTTATAGTGCCTATTGGCTCTTTCCCCTGGAGAGTCCTCTACCACCACAACCTGGTTTCCAGGTTTGTCAGTGAGTTTTTGAGACTTTTATATGTGCATGCAATATATTGTGATCATATTTACTTTCCTCTTCCCCCAACTTCTCCGATATATACCCCTATTTCCTCCCAACTTTATGCCCCGCCTTCTTTTATAGCCCACGGATTCTGATTTGTGATGCCCGTGTACTTATAGGTATAGAGCCATCCAATGGGGGCATGAGGCCTCGTGGGCTTTTCCCCGTCCACTTGGGCATGTCCATTGGTGTTATTAAAATATTTTTTCAATTTGAGAAATTTACTCAAGACTCATTCTTCCTTCTGAATATGGTTCATTTCCAATGCTCACTTGCCTTTTCAATAATAAATCACATGTGTGTCCATCCCTAATTGTGATAGACTACTAGGGAGTCTTGCGGGGGTTGAGACAGGGTTTCTCCGTGTAGCCCTGGCTGTCCTGAAACTTACTCTGTAGTCTAGGCTGGCCTTGAACTCAGAGATCCTCCTGCCTCTGCCTTCAGAAAACTGGATAAAGGTGTGTACCACAGCTTTTTTCTAATTGTGATTTGTATCTCATTCTAAGAGTTAGCTATACAAGGAGCCAACTAGTACATAGCCAGTTTTTAACTAGTCTGTTTACTAAGTAGCCAGGCAGTGGTAGCTCACACCTTTAGTCCCAGTACTCTGGAGGTGGATCTCTGAGTTCAAGGCCAGCCTGGTCTACAGAGTGAGTTCAAGACAGCCAAGACTACACAGAGAAGCCCTGTCTTGGGGAAAAAAAAAAAAAAAACAGGGAAAAAACAAACAAACAAAGAAACTGGCTAAGTTTGTGGTTTGACTCTGTCTCCTATAAAATTGAAAGATTAAAGTGAGAATGTAGCTCAGTGGTTGAACACTTGCCTAACATATAGAAGACTCTGGGTTCAATCCCTGTAACTGCCACAAATAATAAATACATACACATACACATATACCTATAAATTATTGACTTTATTAATTCCTCTAATTGTGTTTTCTCTCTCATTATCTAAGTGGATACAAAAGCTTATGAGAGGGTACCTTAAAAGACGATATGCTGAGGCATTCTTACCCCATTTACATTAGCTTCTGCAAGCAGCTCAAGAGGTAACTAATTAGGTTTCTCTCTTTCAAATAGGTGGCCACAAACACGAGTACTCTCCCCAGTGTGAGTGTGTATAACTTTAGATGCCCTACAGCTGAGGAGCTGCAGACTTACACCACCCAGCTTGAAGATCTACGTCAGGAAGCAAGCAGCCTTCAGACACAGGTAGAAATTGCACAGTGTGACTTTTTCTCATCGCAATAACATTTTTGAAGAAGAAAGATAGGATGTCATCATTGCACATTGGTCATAATTACCTTCAATGAACAAATAGAAGAGTCATAATGGAATGGGTTAGAAATGGGATTTTTCTTGCTTGCCAACTTTGGTTGTTTATGCCGTGCTGGGAATTGAGTCTCGGACTTCACATGCTCTAGGTAAATGCTGTCTCACTGAGCTCCATGGTCAGCCTTGTGCCAGCTCTGGTGAATTTTGCAGTGGCTACCTAAAGCAATATGCAAAGACTTCTGAATCTGAGCCCAGGATCAACAAGGGGTGTGTGTGTGTGAATGGTGTGGTAATTGATTAGTGATGTCTGCAGAGTATCCTGGGATAGGAAGGATGGGGAAGGAACATAGGCAAGGTTTCCAGCCTTGAGTGAGCTTATTCTGAATGGTGTGCTGGCTGATGTTTAGGTATCCTTCAGCTAAGACATCAAGGAAATGAGGCACATATGAGGGTGAATGGACGCAGGCTAGTTAAGTGGTCTGATAACTGAGGGGCTATGGCATATTCCCCAAATATTTGTAACTAGTCAGGAACTCAGGGGAAGCAGAAAGATGGTTCCAACAGCTTATGCTAAAATGGAGCTGTGGCTCCTGAATTTACCAACATATGGCAGCTCAGCCCCAGGGGCCCTGTTGGAAATACACCTATCAAAGTAGCCTCAGTTTTCAGTCAGCCCAGAGCTGACTCTCCTGAGTCCCCTTTTCCACCAGCCATCTCTACCTTTAAGGTGTTTTGTCTTCTCTTCCTAACCAACCCCTCGGGCTTCTCCCTTAGTAGTATCCTTCTCTTAACTATACTTAATCAACCCACTGTCTCCACATTAAAATGAGGAAGAGCTGCAGGTGAGGTAGCTCATGCCTGCTATCAGGAGGCAGAAGCAGGAGGTTTGTGAGTTCAAGATCAGCCTGAGTTGATCACAGCTTGAGCATAGCAAAGCCCTGCCTCAAAACTGTGGAGGCGGGGAGCAGGAGGAGGAAGTTTGCAGCTTCACCTGGATGGCCATGCTAAGGGAGACCCTTGCCCAGTGGTTCACCTTCTAATTCCATTCAGTACGCACTTGCCTCATATTCTTAAGCTTGTCTTTCTCCCTGTTAAAAAAATATATATTTATTTTATTTATTTATTCTACAGTATAATTCACAGGATAAGTAGATTAGTTCACTGGTTAATAAAGCACTAATCAGTCATCTAGCAAGCATTAGTTGAAACAATTTATCATAAGTTTTTCAGCCTTGGAGAGCTGGGTCAGTGGTTAAGAGTATTGCTCTTTCAGAGGACTGATGTTCAGTTCTCAGCTGCCATTATCAAGTGACTTACAAGCTCCTGTAACATCTTCCATGAGCACTTACACTTGCATGCATATATATTTACACCCCACACACATATGCATGTAATTAATATCCAAAAATAAATCCTCTTTCAAAGTGTAATATAGAGCAAGATCCAGGACAGGAACCAGAACTACACAGAGAAACCCTGTCTCGAAAAACCAACCAACAAACAAAAAAAGTGCAACATAAATTACACACTCTAACAGAAATGTGGAAAATGCGGTTTAGGAAGGCAAGGAATCCTAACAATTTTTTTTTAAATCTTGATTTAGGAAAGTATGACAGAAGAAACATACATGAATTTGGATAAAAGCTTGTTTGAACTCTTTCTGAGCCTCAGCCGGTGCCTGGGCAGTGTGGAGGAGCTGCTGCAGAGACCTGGACTGCTCAGGGAGGATGCATCTGCCCAGCAGGTGCTCTTCGAGGTAGTGCCAACCTAACGCACCTGTGTCCGGTCTTTCTGCAGCTGCACATCAGGCCAGAGCTCACTGCCTGTCTTCCTTCCTCTCCATCTTGTAGAAACTGGCTCTTGAGCTGAAGAAGCTTTATTTAGCTCTGGGCGACAAGAAGGATGATCTCCTGAGAGCTGTGACCCGGCCTGACGAGAACACCACGTTGCTACCGGAATGTTTCGATGCTCTGAAGGTCAGCCTGGAGCGTGCACAGGCACAAGCTGCCTGGAGAAGCTCTTCCCTGAAGGCTGGCCTGGACCACACCCGCAGCTATCAGGTGGGACTCTGAGCACATGGCTGACTCTGGGCAGCCCGGACCCTCAGTTACCATCAGTCCCGAGAGAAAGTGCTGAGGGAGATGAAGCGGCCTGCTTTTGCTCTTGGTAGGGAGACTGCTTGAGAATGAGGCGCCCTTCCAAAGCTGTGGGTGTCAAGATGATCTCACATGTTTCTTTTCTTGATTACATTTGCTACTTCGAGATTGTCAGGGAGAGTGGTTTTATTTAACTTTCTAGCCAGAGGGATTGGTTACTATTTTTGACAATTCCATGAAGGTCCAGGGCCTGGGTGGATTGTTCAGGGAGCGTCTTGAGGCAGACGAGTTAGAAAACTGCTGCAATTGCATAATGAAAACAAAAATGAGACAATACACCACTTAACAAAGCAATCTGGCTCAGAAAAATCAAACCCAAGGGCTTGGGGAGATGACTTCATCCCCAAGAGCCATATAAAAGCCAGGCATGGCCATATATGGCTGTAACCTCAGTACAGGGGGCAGAGACAGGTGGATCCTGGGAGCTGGCTGGCCAACCTTGACAACAGTGAGCTTCTGGTTCAGGGGAGACCCTGTCTTGATGATGGTGGTGATGGTGGTGGTGGAGGAGGTGGAAGAGGTGGAGGTGGTGGTGGTGGAGGAGGTGGAGGTGGTGGTGAGGATAAGGATGAGGTGGAGAGTGACAGAAGAAAATACCTTCTTTGGCCTCTGCATGCACACAGGTGCGCGTACACCACACACATACAAAACCCCACAAAACCAATCAACCCTAAATCCAGGGAAGCTTCTAGAGTCCAAGTAAAACAGACATAAAAGGAGGAAGAACATGTCAGCACCCAGGGGTGCAACCAGCCAAACCCAGAGCAAATGGCTCATATTTTCTTACACATACAAATCCAAGAAACTTAAAGGTGAATAGGGGAGCCTGCCAGCTGGAAGAAGGGCTGCCCTGCCTTGCATTCTGTTGCTGTGGTAAACGCCACAGACTGTTGTGACATGAAGACCTCAAGGCTGTCCTAATTGAAACACCAAAAAGAAAAATTATAAGCTATTACAGAAGTATGCACCCCATCTAGATAATTAATCATATGAAGGAATTAGTATTGATCCTGGTGGGGGAGAATTGTACTATTTTTAGCAAGAGGGGATGTTTATCCTTTAATAGAACACTTGAAGTACTGATGAAATGACTTGGTGTCTGCTATTTGCTTCAAAATAATCCAAAGGGCAGGGAAGTTAGGTCTAGCTGAGATCCAGGGGCAGGGTGGGAGTTGGTGATAACAGAGCTCAAAGATGCAGTGTGTGGTGCCTCTCTTTCTACATATGTTTAAAATTTCCAGAAAACTTCAACTTAACATTAAAAGGGAGGGGAGGTCTAAATGAGATTACTCAGTTTCCTGCATGTACCTTTTTCATATACAGAATGAAACAAAGCGGCTATACAATCAACTCATGAAGAAGAAAATGGCTTTACAACAGTCTTTGAATGAAATCAGTGGACAGAGTATTGGTGAACAGCTTCAGGTAATCAATCAAAATAGTTCAAATGAACCTGACCTCAGACCAGAGAGTCTTGGTCATCAGCTGCTTGTCCAAAGTACACCCCTTGGCAAGTGTCAGTGAAGTTTTAGTGGTCATTTAAATGAGAACAACCAATGTTGACCTTCGAATGCATGGCTCACGTAGTACTTCCTGAAGCATAATCTTTTAAAGCAATAGAGTTCATTTTTACCTGTCAATGGGCAGAAGTTGAGTGTGTCCACCGTTGTCAAAGGTGTTGGTGAATGAGGCCCTTACCTCCTTCACTGAAACTCTAATTACTCCAGCTTCAAGGGACCAGTTGACTTCTAGGAAGGTTTTAAGCATAAGCACTCTTCCATTCAGCAAGTTTCCCTTCATTTATTGAGCTAATATCGAGAACTTACTATGTTCCATTACATCTCTAAGATCTGGATTTGTGTTCTCCCTGAAAAGGTAAAATATTGAGGCTCGGGATGTGACTCGGTTGGTAGAATACTTTGGCTATTATTCCTGAAGCCCAGGATTTGCTTCCCAGTACTGAATAAACCAAACTCGATGATTACCTGTAATTCCATCAGTGGGGAGGTGGAAACAGGAGGCCCAGAAGTTCAAGGTCATCCCCAGCTATATAGAGAGTTTAAAGCCAGCCTAGGCTTCTTGAGACCAGACAGACAGACAGACAGACAGAAAGAACACTTGCATAAAGATAGATCTAGCAGAACTATTTGAGGATAGACTGTAGGGCCCTGGTGCTTGCTATAAAGGTGTAAATCGCTGAAGTCCATTAAACAGGTGTCTGTGACTAAAGCATGCACCCTTAGGATGGGATGGCATACCGTGTCCCTGTTAAAAAGGAGCCAGAGAGCTGGGGGTATAACTCGTGGCAGAACACTTGCCAAGCATGCAAGGACTCCTGGGCTTAATCTCCAGCAGCATGGAAATGGATGACCGGATGGTGTTCTGTTCTTTTAGTTTCATTTTGGATTTTTGGAAGAGTCTCACTCTTCTACCTGGCTGGCCTTATATTCAGCAAACTCTGCTCCCTCAGCCTTCCAAGTATGGGCCACCATGCCCTGCTATTATTATTGTTACTATTATTGAGACAGAGTCTCACTACGTAGCCCTTGCTGGTCTGGAACTTACTGTTTAGTCCAGGCTAGCCTTGACTTCCTAGAGATCCACCTGCCTCAGCCTCCCAAATGCTGGGATTAAAGGTGCGCACTACCATGCCTGGCCCAAACTAATTAATTTTTTGAAAGACAGTCATGTAGTGATTTGAAGAGGTGCTGGAGAGCTGAAAAGCGCCCCAAACACTGAGGTGCAGAGACCATGAATCCCCTTGTATGCGCATAGGCCTCGTTTGGTATGTTGTTGGGAACAAATTCAACTCTTGCACTTCTAGGGAGGTTGTCTAGGAGACCGGCATGTTGTTGGCAGGAGGGATTTTCGCAACAGGACTTTCACTTTTCCCCGTTAGTTTGTTCCTGGGCTCCCGTGGCACTTCCGTGTTTGATTCTGTGTGCTTCCTGACTTGTGAAGGGTTCTTCTCTCTTGTCTGGTTTCTCACTTAGAAAGCAGATGTCCACACAGCAGAGCTGCAGAATGCGGAGAGGCAAGTCGCCAAACTCAGAAACGAAGGGGAGAGGCTTCGCTTCCCTCACGTCTTACTCCAGGATGTTTACAAGTTGGAGGTGTGTGTGTGGCCAGAAAGCATTCATTCAGCGCCGTGGGCGTAAGGGGCAGGGCTTGGGTCTTCCAGCGGGAGTGTAGATGTGTTCTTGGATTTATTTTCCCAGCCCCTGAAATGCCTGTGCACATCTGCTCTCTTGCTCTCTATTTCAGGATGTTCTTGACAGTATGTGGGGAATCCTGAGAGCCAAGTACTTAGAACTCAGCAGCCCATTCCTCTCTGAGAGCCAGCAGGACGCCTTGCTTCAAGGCATGGAGGAGCTAGTCAGTATTGGAAAAGAAAAGCTTGCAGCTGGCCCTTTGCAACATGCCAAGAGTAAAGTTGCTTTGCAGGCTCAATTGCAAGATCACAAGGTGAGAACCTCTGTCGTGACCCTGACCTCCAGCTGTTCCCCGGGTGTGAAGAGAAATAATTATCCATTGCCCTCTTTGATGAAGCACATAATATTCTTCTTACAAGCTCCTTCGGAATCTTCTCACCTATGTGGAGCTTCTCACTGATTGAGAAGGCAGACATTTTATCAACGAGTCTTTAAGCAAATCTACAACTAAAAGTATATTCATCCCTGCGGGCCTCTAATAGGAGAAACTGACTTAGGCCGGTTAGGAAAGGCCTTCCTGAGAACTGGAATCAAAAGGAAGGTTGATAATCTAAAGCTTTAATTAGTCCTCTTATTTTCCATTCATTTCATTATATGAAATTCTCTTGATCAGCCTAGCATGTTTGTGTACACTTTTAATCCCAGCATTCAGGAGGTAGAGGTAGGAAAATCTCTGTGCATTTAAAGCCAGCCTGGCCTACATAATGAATTCCAAAAGGACTACATTGTAAGACCCTGTCTTAAAACACAAGCACACACACACACACACATACAGCGAATGAAAGACAGACAGACAGACAGAGATCAAGTATAGTCCCTGTGTAGCCAAGACCTTTGGTAAATAGACCTTAATCTAAGAACATTTAGAAGGTAAATACTGCACAAGGGTCAGGAAAAGATTCTTTATATGACCTCCTGAGATTAGGGATTAAAAAAAAAAAAAAATTAAGCCAAGCTTGGTGGCACAGGCCTGTAACACCATCTGCTCTGAGAAACTGAGGCAGGAGACACACAAGTTCAAGGCCTGCCTAAACAGCTTAGCAAGACCCTGCCTAAAAATAAAATCTAAAAGAGGACTGGGGGTACGTCTTAGTCATAGAGCCTCTGCCTAGCATGATTGAGGCCTTGGGCTCACCCCAAGGAGGGAGGCTGGCCAAAGGAACTGGGGTGAAAAGTTAAAATAACTTGGCTTTCATAATTTTCCCAATTCAACAGTAAATATTGGAAAACCATTTCTCTATTACAGGGATTTTTCCAGAAGCTTGTTGCTGACATGTTGTTGATTCAAACCTATTCGGCAAAAATGTTCCCACCTTCATTACAAAAGGGAGAGCGATTTGGGGCCCAACAAGTGGCGGAAGTGAGAGCCGTGGAGGAAGCGGCCTGCCTGCGAGGCTCGCAGCTTCAGAGCGTGCTGCAGGTATGTATATACATGTGCATCACATGACCTCTGTGCTGGTCTTCCCGGGCTCCACCCCCTGCAGGCGTGGGGCATCAGAGCCTTAGTTGAGTGGGAATGTGACAGTGAAGAAGTCTCAGCCCAGGTCTAGCTGCGACTCCTCCCCACTTCATGGAAGGTCTGCTGGGACTCCTCGTATAGAATGATGGACTCTTTCTAGCCGGTTTGTCTGTGAACGGATAGCATTGAAGGCATGTGACAGACAGCCATGGATGAGATGGTTTAGATGAAATAGTTCCTGGGTCATAGTCTAGGCTCCTTCAAAGAGCTATTGGGCACACGTGTCCTGTTGGAAAAATGCATCCATGCTAATTCTGCCTCAGTTCAAAGAAAAAGCAACCATGTATAGAGTCCTTTTCGGCTTGAAGCTCTCCCTTAACTCAGTAAACCATTTACAGAAGATGTTAGCCCGTAAAGGAAAAATATAAAAGGAAATAGTCAACTTAATAACATTATAAATACAGTATTATTTCCTGGTGACAATACTTATTTTCTTTTTTTTTTGGTTTTTTGAGACAGGGTTTCTCTGTGTAGCTTTGCACCTTTCCTGGAACTCACTTGGTAGCCCAGGCTGGCCTCGAACTCACTGAGATCCGCCTGGCTCTGCCTCCCGAGTGCTGGGATTAAAGGCGTGCGCCACCACCGCCCGGCTCACTTATTTTCTACTTATATTGTCCAGTTGATTTTAAAGTAGTGGTAATTTTAAAAATTTTCATGGACCCTCAAAAGGAGAATTTCTAAGGTTATTTTTCTAAGAGACAACTTGTAATGTCAATAACTCAGTTCTTTAGTGCTTAGGAACTTCAGCCAGTGGGCCACCGCGGAAATATGGGGAGACAGGACAATACATTCTGAGCACCTCTGGGTTAGGACAAGGCAATGCTAAGGGTGAAGGGATAGTCATGGAGGTGAAGGAGACAAGCGCCCAACCCCTACTGCCACCGCCCAGGAGCTCAGGTAGGCTTCAGGTAGGCTTCAGGTAGCTCAGTAGAACAATGCTCTCTAGATTTGGGGACTGCATCTGAGAGGCAAGAACAACCTGATGGAGGCTTCTGCTGCTAACAAGCTTTTCAAAATGAGCACTTTGCTTTTCCCAGGAAAAACAAGGCTCCCTTACCAATGCCTTTACAACAGTACTCGGGCTAGATAGTACCTCCGATGGCTGTGTTTTTTCTTAATCCCATTACCTGGTTTTCCAATGCTAGCATAAAGCCCTAATGCCAGGCAGGAGGTGTACTGCAGTGGTTCAACCCTTCCCCACATATGGGGACCCTGGATTTGATCCCCAGCACTGCAAGCAAATAGACACATATTCATACCAGCAGGATTAAAAAAAATTTTTTTTCCCCAAAAAACAGTGGGATTGTGTCCCACTATTGGCAGAGTTCCTGACACCATGTCACCTCTCGGGTGCACCTGGAGTCTACGTGGGGTCCCCGTTTCCGTGTCTTCTGGTCTCATTGTTTATTTTTGGCTCTATGATTGACACTCCCTGGAACTGATTCCTGGTGTCTATTGTCTAGAAATGGGAAGCATTTGATGACAGCTACGCATCTCTTGAGAAGGACCTGGAAGTTCTTACCTCCTCATTGCCCTCCGTGAGTTTGGTGGAGGAGACGGAAGAAAGATTGCTGGAAAGGATTTCGTTTTACCAGGTAGCGTGCGTCTTAAAGTTTATGACAGGCCCGGTCCACGGTGCTTTGTGTGCCGTGCCCACAAGGCTGTTGGGTTTTGATGCTGAATGGTTGACTTGAAACTCAGCGTTATTTATCACACTGATAGATGTATCCAGGAGGATGTGGAATCTTCCACATAAGCATAAGTCTGGATTGGGGTTAAGATTTTGGCTTGGATCCTGGCTCTATCCTTTATCTATGTGTGACCTTGTCTATAAATCCTAGCTTCTTTTTATTATTATTATTAGTCTTTGAAAATTTTATAGGTATGCACAATTCATCTTAATTTCCACTTCCCATTCTCTCCTTCCAACTCTCCCCAACTCCTAATATATCTCCCTTCCAACTTCTTTGATTTACTTTTTTAATAACTCAGAGACCAGTTAGTCCACGTGGTTATGGGGTCATCTTGCCAGTGAACAATACCCTAAATAGCAACCCTCCTTCCCCATCAGCCACTAACTGGCCAATAGCTCCATGGTCAGGGGAAGGACCTTGGAAGTCCCTCCCAGCTCCATGCTGAAAAAAAATACTTTAGGGTTTTTTTTTTTTGGGGGGGGGGTGTTGGTGTGTGTGTCTCTGTGTGTATGTGTGTGTGTGTGTGTGTGTCTGTGTCTGTGTGTGTGTCTATGTGTCTGTGTGTTGGCATTTGAGTGCAGTGCTTGTGGGGTCCAAAAGAGGGCATCATATCTCCTGGATCTGAATTTACAGGCAGTTGTAATCTCTCCCATATGGGTGTTGGGAACTGAGCTCTGATACTGTGTAAAAGTCGTAGCCACTCTTAAGCACTCTCCAACTCCATGCTCTCATTTTTAACTGGCTGGATCTTGTGCAGGTTTTATGCACAACAGCGGCTCTGAGTTCATGTGGGCAGCAGTCAGGGTGTGTCAGAGGACAGCATTTCACATGTCCTCATCTTCCATTCCTTTATATTCTTCCTGCCGCCTCCTTCACAGTATTCTCTGAGCTTTGGAATGAGAGGGGGTAGAAATGTCCCGTCAATGGCTGAGCCCTCGCAGACACTTATTCTTTATTTATTCGTACAGAAATAAGATGAGAATAGAAAGAATTTTGTAAACCTGAACTTCAAAACATATACTTACAGGGTAATTCTGATTGGATAGATCCCACACACCTAGAGGAAGACAGTTGAAAATCAAACCACAGGATCAAGAGACAATCTAGCTTGTCTATAAACCTAGCACTCAGGAGGCTGAGGCAGGAGGATCTCTAAGCTTGATCTCAGCTTTGACTACAGAGTGCATGTTTGCCTCAAAAATCAAAACGCCAGCCAATGTCACGTGTCCTGATTATTCCTCTAAAATGTGAGCAGTATTCTAGTAAATTTGAAATCTTTTGCGTGTGTATGTGATATATGCATGTGTGTACACAAGTGTGTACACCCATATGTGCCCATCCGTGTTGAAGGTCAGCTTCCTCTGTTGTTTCCCATACCTTTTTTTTTGAGACAGGGTCTCACTATGTAGCCTTGGCTGGCCTGGAACTCACTCTGTAAACCCAGCTGGCTTCACACTCAGAGATCCACCTCTGCCTCTGCCTCCTGAATTCTGGGATTAAAGGTGTGCGTGACTTGGGACTAGAGAGATGGCCCGGAAGTTAAAAGCATGGGCTGCTCTTGCAGCGGACCCAGGTTAGATTCCCAGTTCACAACCTGTAGCTCAAGTTCCAAGAAATCTGATGTCCTCTTCTGGCCTCTTCGGGCACCAGATATATACATGATGCACAGACAGACAGACAGACAGAGAGATAAAACATTCATATATATATAAAGTAAAAGTTTTCATTAAAAATGCGTGTACCACCAGGCCTGACAAACCCTTGTCTTTTGACGTGGAGCTGGCCATTTCAGCTAGGCTGGCTGACCAGTGAGCCTCAGGCCTCATTTTCTCCACTGCTCCACTGCTAGGTTTATGGTGCATTCTCCCACACCTACTTTTACTTGGGTGCTGAGGATCCAAACTCAGGTCCTCATGGGTACGGGACAAGCGAGTTTCCTTCCCGATCCATGAAAGCTTTTTTTTTTTTTTTTTTTTCAAAGAAACAATTGTTCTAAGCCTTCTGGACGAATCCTTCATACTAAAATACACAAGTCCCTCAAAGCCCACCTCACTGTAGACTTCTTTGGGCCACTCAAAGTCCCTCGGAGTCACAGAGGTTTGGGTGTCCAGCCAGTGTGGTCCCCTTGGTTGGTGGAGTCCGGGCCATGGAATGCAGATGATAGTTGTGCAGCCTCAGAACTGGGACAAGCCATCTTCAGAAGCTGCTTGGAACCAGAGAGCTCCCTCTGACCAGCATGTAGTCTCTTTTCTCTCTAGCGTGAAGACATCAAAACCCTCAGAGGAGCCCGGTGGCAGTGGCGCATTTCTTTAATCCCAGCACTCGGGAGGCAGACCCCAGTGGATCTCTTGAGTTCAAGGCCAGCCTGGTCTACAAAGTGAGATCCAGGATGAGCACCAAAACTACACAGAGAAACACTGTCTCAAACCCCCACCACCACCCCCATAAAAAATTCCTTGGTGGAAACTAGGAATGTAGCTCAGTTGGTTGAGTTCATTGCCTGCCATTCATGAACCCCGCCCAGGGTTTGAAATCTAGTGCTACATACACTGGGCATGCTAGCTCTTGGGAGGTAGAAACAGGGATCATTACGTTCAAGGCCAACCTAATAAAAGTGAGCCCTTAGCGCCCTTCTCTGAAGGAACAGGTACTCTATATTAACTTATGATACACTTATATGTGGTATGTATACACATACACATTTAAAAAACAGCAATAAAGAGCTTCTCAGAGTGTTGTCATGGTAAAGAAACTAATACTCAAGGCTTAGAAAATGACAACTCATTTCCTAATTAATTTTGGACATTTTATCCTTGTCTATAGGTTCAGCCAGGGAAGGGATAGAATTGTAGATGGGTGGTTAAGAAGAGAAGGAGAAGTACAAAGAAAATGGTGACTTTTTAAGAAAGCTTAGTTAGAAAATAGCCAAAGTTCTATTCTGGTAATAACTTACTTTTAAAGATTAAACAGCTACCAGGTACGTGGCATTAGTTGAACCAAGCTGTGGAGGTAATTGCTCCTAGACAGGGCTCTCTTCAGGGGGTCCCTGTGTTTGCCGTTTTGAAAGATTTTATTATTTTATGTGCGAGTGAAGTTGGATTGCTAAGGTGCTGTTTTAATTTACTCGAACGTTCTTTGCTCCCTCTTAGTCCTCACACTGAGAAGCATCTACAGATGAGTTCTCTAGCTGGTCTGCGTGTCTTGTGGATAATGGATGATTAGCTTCACGTTATCCCCCTCCTGTCTAGGCTTCGGTCTGTGAGACTCGGCCGCTGGGAGTGTGGACTGATGTGGGTGGGATTGCAAAGACAGTCCCTTCTTATGAGGGCCACACACACAAGGGTCTAGACCCTTCATTACTACATCTCCTGGTGTTCACGGAGGCCCTGGAAATCCTCATTTCTATACTTCATGCAAATTATGTCTAAAATTTCCTGATATTCAAAATAATCGCTGTGTCACCTGGAGAGTCGGCCCAATGGTTAAGAGCAATGGTTCCTGATGGCCTGGGTTCGATTCCCAGCACCCATATGGCAGCTCACGACGAGCTGTAACTGTAGTTCCAAGGGATCCATTGCTACCTTCTGGCACCAGGCATGTGCATATGGCACAGATATATATGCAGGCAAAGCACCCATACACATAATAATAGTAATAATAATAATAAAGAATTAAATAAGAAAAAATAATCTGCATGTGAAACCCAGCCTGTCTGAAACCTGGGCAATGGCCCCACTACTGAGGAGGCTGAGCCAGAAGGATCCCTTAGTCCAGGTGTTCGGAGCCAGCCTGTAATCTTGGTATTTAGAAGGCTGATACAGGAGTATTACAAGTTTGGGCTACATGGTGAATTTTCAGGTTTGCTTGGACTGTATAGTAAGACCCTGTCTTACAAAAAGAAAAAGAGAGAGAAGATCGGCATATTTTACTTAAAATAATTCACCCTGTGACTTTTTTTTTTTAGCAAATAAAAAGAAACATTGATGGAAAGCATGCGAGGCTTTGCCAAACTCTGAATGAAGGCAAACAGCTGGCGGCAACTGTGAGCTGTCCTGAGCTGGAGGGCCAGATCACGAAGCTAGAAGAGCAGTGGTTGTCTCTCAACAAGAAGATTGACCACGAGCTCCACAGACTGCAAACCCTTCTTAAGCATCTCCTCAGGTATTTAGAGATGGTTCGGCCTCACATTCTGCTGCAGAGAAAAACCCCAGGGAAGACTCAGCAGTCAGCTCGAGGTTGTGTGTGGTCCCCCACATTGTACCGTGTTCTCTCCGATCACACTAACCTCTGAGCTTGGTTCAGTGCTAGCAATGTCCTGGGGCATTTGCACATTTCTACAAGCATAAGGAACTGGATCGATGCGGTTCCTAGGATACTTCCATGCTTGGATGTTACAATCTTCTTACCTACTTCCAAAGATTTTAAAAGTTTAAAAGCACCAGGGCGTCCATGGTGCACGCCTTTAATCCCTTAAGCACTTAGGAGGCAGAGGCAGACAGATCTCCAAGTTTGAGGCCAGCCTGGTCTACCGAGTGGGTTCCAGGACAGCCAGGATTACAGAGCAAAGCCCTGTCTTGAAAAACAAAACAAACAAAAAGTTTAAAACCATTTAATGATGTTAGCTCACAGAGAGTCTTTGGACTTCTTCAGAGGATGTGTTGTGTTCGCTTGGAGTTATCTTGAACCATCAGAGGATAATGGAGAAAATAGAGAACCTTAAGCCTCAGTCTCATCCCTGCCGCTCACAGGCTGTCTGAGCTGAACAAGTTGAAAAGCTGTAAGGAAGACGGTGTTCTCTTTGGCTGTTTCCATCCTACGTAACACGATAGCACGCAGCCCATGGTAGTATGCTGTGGAGCACCATCTCCAAATGGTAGTTTTGTTTCCATTGTGAACATGTAACTGAAGAACACTGATGACCAGGCTGATCTCTGTCGTGGTTGATGGGTAGACTTTAGTCTAGTGTAATAAGAATGTTGTAAAATGCCTTTTCTTCTTGATTATCTCTAGTGGAGAGAGTTCTAGAAAACGGTAAGACCATTGGGCTTGGGGCATGATATAAAACATGATAGAATACGTATAAATGCCATGAATTTCTGAATAACAGTGTTGATCAGGGAAATAAACAATAAAATAAGAATATGCACAGGTGTGTGTTGTCCTCAGAGTGAGTCTCTAATTTCCATTCTCCCTTTGCTTCTGTTAGTTACAGCAGAGATTCAGCCGAGCTCAGCAGGTGGTTGGAGTCGTCTCAGCAAACGTTGAATTACTGGAAAGAACAATCCCTCAATGTTTCTCAGGACCTGGATACCATCAGAAGCAACATAGACAGATTTTTTGTAAGTTGCTCATATTACTGGTCAAAAATAAGTATCAAGAAAAAAGTATCAGGATCGCTGTAATGATCTCTGCTACCATGTGTGGGTAAGGGGTAAGACGTGGGCAAGATGTGTTCTTGGAGCATTCTGCTTATACTGTTAACAGACTCTTCAGTATATATGCGAATGTGAGGCTGGATCAAGCATGGAATATTTTATTAATAATATTAAAAGAAATTGCCAATCCTCAAACTACCTTCTTCTAGGATAATGAGTTCATGGAGTTAATAGATGTGTGATTTTAAGTCCTTGTGAGAATTCTCTGTTCAAGTTTTGGTTTTATTACTTTTTGTTTGTTTTGTTTTGTTTTTTTCGGTTTTTTCGAGACAGGGTTTCTCTGTGTAGCTTTGCACCTTTCCTGGAACTCACTTGGTAGCCCAGGCTGGCCTCGAACTCACAGAGATCCGCCTGGCTCTGCCTCCCGAGTGCTGGGATTAAAGGCGTGCGCCACCACCGCCCGGCGGTTTTATTATTTTGATTGGGGAAAAATGTTTTCTTTCATAAAAAAATGAACTTACTGGTTAAAGATGTAGCTCAGTAATGGAACAATCGCCTAAAAAGTGTTCAGGCACTGAGGTTCAACCCCTTAGCATGGAAAATTAGGCACAGGATCTGTATTACTTTGTTAGGTACATATGAAATATTTTCCCTTGACCTTTACTCTCTTTCATTTTATAGCTATGGCTACTCACTTTGACATTAAAATATAGATTTTTTTTTCAATGCACTTGAAAGAACCTACCTATACATAGGAAAGACTTCAAATATTTTATTTGAAAATTTATTCCAAGTAATTCATTTAATATGGACTGTGCAGTGGGTTCCACACTTTCTTGCAAAATTGGCCATTGAATATGGCTTATCTAACTTTATGTGTATGAGTGTTTTGCCTGCATGAAGGCATCAAACCACCCCGAACCCCCCACCCCCCAGCCCCCACCCCCCGGAACTGGAATTACAGATGGTTGTTAGCTACCAGGTGGGTACTGGGAACTGAACCTGGGTCTTGGGTAAAAGTAACCAGTGCTTTTAATCACTGGTCATCTCTCCAGGCTGAACTTACCTATTTTTAAAAACATGACTCCTCTAGGTTAAAAGGAGCTAGAGGTTCCATATGCCTTGTTCTCCAGTGTAGATGGAGTGGGGCCCGACACTCTGAAGGTGGAGTGTGTGTGTGTGTGTGTACACATGTAGACATGTTTACTATCCTTGGTTTTGTAGTCCAGACAGTTACTCTGACTGTACTTGAGTTTTGAACGTATCTGATCTCGGGAGCTGTTTCCTCTAGGAATTTTCCAAGGAAGTTGATGAGAAGTCCTCCCTGAAGTCTGCGGTGATGAGCACCGGGAACCAACTCCTCCACCTGAAGGAGGCAGATACGGCCACACTGAGAGCCTCTCTAGCACAGTTCGAACAGAAGTGGACAGTGCTCATAACTCAGCTTCCAGACATTCAAGAGAAACTCCACCAGGTAAGCGTTGGAAACATTTAAATCAGTGTGCACTTGCTAGCTCGCAACTCTTTTCAAATTATCTTCCTAACTCAATCATTTTCTTTGACGATACCCAGCCCCCCACACACATACACCACTGAATACAGGTCTTAATTACTAGACTCTCCTCCAGCGAGATCTTTCTTAAGAGAGAAATCAAGCTTAATTACTTTATTTCTTGGTTGTCTCTGTGCCTCTGAGTTGCCTTATCTGGAGGTCTTTATCATTGTTTGCGGGGGTCACTTATTTGAAGCTTTCATGCTGGGTTTGTTTTCCTGGCTCACCTGCATAATCACGTAGCAAGACCTTCTCTCAAAGCATCCTGAGTGATGCCCTGATTCATCTGGTGAGGGGCAGGTAAGGAAATGGAAATCATTCTGTCCTTGCAGCTTCAGATGGAGAAATTGCCTTCTCGCAACGCAATCTCTGAGATGATCGGCTGGATGAATACCGTGGAGCCTCAGGCTGCGGGAGAGGACACGGAGCTCTCGCAGCGGTCCGCATCTCAAGTCAAAAGTCTTCTGCAGAAGCTCAAGGTAATCACACAGCAGGGGCAGAAGTCTTCCCACTGGATGCAGAAGCCAATCACGAAGAGGGGAAAGGTGGAACCAAGAGGCGTGCGAGATATGATCAAGAGAAACAGATTGGAAGGGAGGCAGGGAGGAAAGCGGGTGGCAATAATTCTAGAGCGGACAGTCCAAGTCCTTAATGAGCTGGGCCTCGCTAATGCCATAGCAACCCTGGGTTCGGGTGCCCCATCTGCTTCTGGCACTCTTCTACCCCCATGCTCTGTGCACACTGCACTGTCTGGAATGTCACAGCCCGCTTGATTGACACACACCCTCTGAGCCACCTCTCAAGGCTCAGCCCCCGTATGACTTCAATGGCTCTTCCAGCCCAGGTCTCCCTGCCCGATTAGATGACTATGCAGGACTTGGTGTCTATCACTCTCTCTCTCTCTAGTTCCTATGCTGTTACCACCAGATAGCTGCTTCCCCGTCTCCCTGCCTTGACTGAGATGCTCAACTGGAAAAAAATTACCCCAATGTTTGGCCTGCAGTGGTTATTAATAAATGTCCTTGAGGAAGAAAAAAGTTGATATCCTTTACACTAGATATGAATTTTGAGTAGATTTCATTACCATGTAACAAGACACAAACATGTATTATGTGCCAGGCCGTGGTAAGTGAGGAGCCTGGGCATGACCTTCAAAGAGCTGGCAGGCGGATGGAGCTAGTGTCTGAAAGGCAGAAGATGAATAGCTTAATGAGCAAGATTGAGTGTCGCAGAAGATTTACTTATTTTATTTTTTTTGCAAGGCCAGGTCTCACTGTGTGGCCCTGGCTGGCCTGGAACTTGCTTATGCAAACCAGGCTGGCCTCAAACTCCTAGAGATCTGTCTGCTTCTGCCTCCCAAGTACTGGGATTAAAGGTGTAGACCACCATGTCCGGCCTGAGTTGGGATTTTATCTACCATCCCATCCTAACTTGAGTGCCTGGTAGCATCTTCAAAAGGTCTGGATAAGTTACAATTACTAGCATATCCCACTTGGTTCCTCCTGGATGTCTCCATTAGAAGTGCTTTCTTGAGTGAAACCCAACAGACGACAGGCTTGATAGATGTTTAATTACCCTGGGTGGGTTTAGGGTCATGATAGGATTTAAAACCACGGTAGACCAAAAAAATAGCCATAAGAGGCCTTTGTCACCAAGAGGGAGAACAGCTGCTGAAGTTGGCCAGGTTCCCTGTAGGTGTGACAGACCCTTATCTTCTGTTTTCTATCCTGTGGTTCTGTGAGTCCTCAGCTCAGAATCTCACATAACTCTCAGGCAACTTCTCACAGGACCCCTTTGGCAGACCAGGGACCTGCTAGCCCTTTACAGACAACCGCTGCCATTATGTGGTACACCCTCAAGAGTTTCTAGTGTGTTCGAAGGGAAGTGAGTCATGCTGTGCCTAAGAATGTGTAATGCCCTCCAAGAGTCTGCTAAGGGATAAAGCAACCACTCTGCCCCATGGAAGCTGGGAAGAGTGGGAGGTACGCCTGACACTGGAATGAATGGATAGGCACTTAGCGCCCCCTAGAGTCCTGCCATAAGAAAAATATAGTTCATTGTGATGGTCTTCCATCCTGACATTGGTGTTTAATTTTGCTTGTCTGTGTGTTTTAGGAGTTCCGAATGGCAATGAACTACAAGCAATGGATCGTTGACTTTGTTAACCAGTCACTGCTTCAGCTGAGCACCTGTGACGTCGAAAGCAAGCGCTATGAAAGGACGGAGTTTGCAGAGCACCTGGGAGAGATGAACCGCCAGTGGCACCGAGTGCTTGGAGCCCTGAATAGAAAGGTGTGTCCTTAGTCACATTTGGAGGCTCGATTTTGCCCTCGCAAAATACCCCTTGCCGAGAACTCTTAAAAGCTACTCCAAAAGCTGATTCACAGTCGTAAGCCTGCTAGCCATTGCAATTACGGCCCCTTTGGAGACCCCGCGTTCTAGCGTTTTTCTGTGGGTGCACACAACAGAGGATGGAAGTAATGGCGACGGCTATGTTGAGGTTCCTTTGGGAAACTGAGTTGGGCAAGTGAAAAGAAACATGTCAGGCTACCAAAAGGTCAGAGATTTTGACATTCTCAAATGGAAACATGTTCAAAAGGACAGCGCCATTTCATCTTTAAGATGACCTGAACAGAAAAAAAAAAGAAAAAGGAATGCACGTGGCCAGTTTCCACTGAGGGTCTTGAAGGAAACTTATTCATGAAAAAAGTATTTAATATTGATAGTAGCAAATATCTCATCTCTTTCCTATATTAAAAAAGCACACAAATATATTTATTTAATTAAGATTCATATTAAAATTTTCTAATATATGAATGGACGGACAACTTGAACAGGATATTTCTCAGTTATATTTCTAGTTAACTGGGGAGCCTGCATGGGACCACACTAGGCCCTCTGAATGTGGGTGGCAGTTGCGTGACTTGGTCTGTTTGTGGGTGCCTTGGCAATGGGACCAGGACTTATCCTGGGTACATGACTGTTTTTTTAGAGCCCGTTCCCTATGGTGCGAAGCCTTACTCAGCCGTGATGAAGGGGGAGGGGCTAGGTCCTACCCCAACTTGGTATGCCAGCCTGTGTTGACTACCCAAGGGAGGCCTTACCCTCTGTGAGGAGGGGATGGGGTGGGGAGGAGATGGGGAGGAGCGGGAGAAGAGGAGGGAGAGGGAACAGGGGTTGGTATGTAAAATGAAAAAAAAAATCTGAAAAAAAAAAACAGAAAGAAATTCTAGTTAAATCAGGAGGTGGTGGCACACGCCTTTAATCCCAGCACCCAGGAGGCAAAGGCAGGCAGATCTCTGTGAGTTTGAAGCCTACCTGGTCTATAAAGAAAATTCCAGGACAGCCAGGACTGTTTGTTACACAGAGAAGCCCTGTCTCGAAAAACCAAAAAAAAAGAAAGGAAGAATGAAAGAAAATCGAAATTCTAGTTAATAGATAAATGCAGTTGGACCTTCCTTTAGACCGCCAGCTCACATGTAATGACACAGAGACCTATTATTAACTATGAAAGCTTGACCTTAGCTGTTTTTAACTAGTTCTTATAACTTAAATTAACCCATTTCTCTTAATCTACGTTCTGTCACACACCGCCCATCCTGCTTCTTCTTTGTCTCCTGACACCTCTCTGGCACCTGGATTCATCTCCTCCTCCTTTCTCTATCTGCCTGCAAGTCCCACCTACACGTCCTGCCTAGCTACTGGCCTTTAGCTTTTTACAAACTAACCACAGCGATACACCTTCACACAGTGTACAAATACCCCATAACAGATAAATGTATCCATTTTAATCCTCAGACACCCCTAACAAACACCATGGGGCATTATAGTTAATAAGTTAGAAATGTTTTAGCAAAATAAAGCCCAAAGCTTGCCTGGAGAGATGGCTCAGAGGTTAAGAGCACTGGCTGCTCTTCCAGAGGTCCTGAGTTCAATTCCCAGCAACCACATGGTGACTCACAACCATCTGTAATGAGATCTGGCGCCCTCTTCTGTATACATAATAAATAAATCTTAAAAAAAAAAAACAAAAACCAAAGCTGTCACATTCACACACTACTGATGCCAGAATGACTTGAAATTTCTTTGGAAAACATTGAGAACACTGAAAAAAAAATCTGAAATTTCATTGGATCCCTTAACCATGTAGTCCAATTCTTAGACAGTCATTTAAGTGGATAGATAGCCCTCCCAAAAGAAATGTACAAAATGTGCCTAATAATATTTATACTTGCAAAAAAGTGCAGTATCTTCATTTCCAGCTTTAGAATAACTAATCAAGTGATATTATATCCATCTGAGAAAAGACCTTTTTTTTTTTTTTTTTGGTTCATGTTTTTTGAGATAGGGTCTTGCTATGTAGACCAGGTTGGCCTTGAACTCACAGATCCACCAGCCTCCACTGAGTACTGAGACTGAAGGCACACCTGCCTGGGTAGCTATTGTCAGCATGTCTCAATGCACTGAGCTTCAGACCGACAGAAGATGATTACCCAAGAAAATTATATTACAAATAAGAACCAGAACTAGAAACTGATTTGTCTTGTTAGACTGGTGAACTATTTGAGATGTTGGTGGCATATTATGTCTATCAAGAAACTGCTAAGCAGGACTAGAAAGATGGATCAGTGATTAAGAACACTGGCTGTTCTCCTAGAAGACCCAGGTTCTGTTCCCAGCATCCATGTGGTAGCTCACAACTGTCCATAACTCCACTTCCAGGGGATTTGATGCCCACTTCTGGCCTCAACAGGTACCAGACATGTACATGGTACATCTATACATGCAGGATGAACATCCATACACATAAAATAAATCAATAAATCTTAAAAAAAATGTTTTTTTAAGAAAGTAATTGTTAGGCAACTCTAGAGAGTCAGAAGAAAACTCCCTTTATCTATACCAAGGTTAATGAAGGATACGATGAAAAATATTGGAGTTTGGAAGAAAAATATTGAAGTTTAGAAGCATAGTTTTATTTGGCATAGCTAATATGAAACTCCAGCACAGTTGGCTATCTCAACAGATTATGTTTTACTAAAAAAAGAGAAAAAAAAAGTTTCTGTTTTTCACAGAGAGGAGTTTAAAAGCTTAATTCTCGATTTACAAATCTTCATCCCAAAATGACCAGGGCATTTTGTTGTGTAAAATATTAAAACTTTCAGAAGAAACCAAGTTATATTTTCATTTCAAAAGGATACAGATGCTATAGCAAAAATAAAACAAAATAACCACATAATGCTATTTACATTCTGTATTAGTTATTCTTCTGTTGCTGTGATTTAAAAAACAAAAGCAAAAAACAAAAACATCATGACCAAGCGAACTTATAGAAGGAAGAGTTTATTTGGGCTTGTAGTTCCAGACAGAAGGCAAGCAGGCGAGCAAGAAACGGAGAGATCAAATTTTTAACAGAAGGCAGGAAGCAGAGAGAACAAGCTGGAAGTAGAGTGAGGCTGTATAGTTTCAAAGCCCGCTCCAATAACATACTTCCGCCAGCAAGACCAGACTGCCCACATCTCCCGAAACAGCTCCTCCAGCTGGGGACCAACCTGGGGGACATTCCAGCTCAAACTGTCACATGTTTTTTAAGAAGAGGGAAGAAAGTAAGAAAGTTCCCTTTGTAATATTTTTATCCATCCCGTATAGATCCAACATTTGGAACAGCTTCTGGAAAGTATCACTGAGAATGAAAACAAAATACAGACTTTGAACAGCTGGTTGGAGGCCCAGGAAGAGAAGCTGAAGATACTCCAAAAACCTGAAAGTGCCATCTCCATGGAGAAGCTGCTCCTGGACTGCCAGGTGAGGAGGAGCAGCAATCCTGCCCACCCGGTGTGTGGGCTACATCGTGCCTACACTTGTCCTGGGAAGAGGAAAGATGCTGTAGTTTCTGGAGACTCTGCCCCAGCTCCCCTGAGCACTCAGTCATGCGTTGCTTAGTGACAGGGACGCATCTGAGAGAAGTGTGTGGTTAATGAACGCTGTACCAGACTCTGCTCACACAAACCTAGAGTGGGGTTGCCCTACCACACACCTGGGTTTGCCCCATGCAGATGGCACATAACTATACTTATTTCTCGTATCCATGAGATAAGAACCCATTTAAAATTTAAATAATTTTAAATAATTGTAAAGTGATACTTTTTCGGTTGTAGACGGAAGGCCCTGTCGTGGTCATTGTTGCTTTTATGAGGTTTGAATGTCACTTCTAAGGAAAGGAAACATTTTTTGGGCAATTTTGGCTTCCAGGCTTTTCCATCTGCGTTTTTTATTATTTTGCCCAGCGTCGGCAAGATTACTCAGACGTTTCCATTCTGCTTAGTCTTGCATTCTGCACTTTGCCTGAAGAAGATAATTTTCTGCCACCTGTTGTGTACAATGCTCTAGAAGGACCACTTGTCCCTTGGAGCCAGTATCAAAGTCACACTCGGGCGTAAGAGTGTTATCCCATTGACCAGGTCACACCGTCCTTGAGACTCTCGATAAGATGTGGACCCATCCTGTTAAGCACGGCCAGAGCTAGGCGTGCCCCAGCCGGGCGTCACTTGTCCCCATGGCTGCTGAGCAAACAAGTACTGCTTTCTGCCCTTGCTGTGTGAAAGCATCCCACTAGCCACTGCTGTGCCTGGAAAGTTGGGTCCAAGCCCTGTACTCCCCAGGCTATTGACAGCTCTGGTCATAAAGTAAAAACAGCAGCAAGTAGGAGGTCCTTCCCCATGGCCACTTCCTGTTCCCATGCTCCACACTCCTCTACCTTAGCATCCACCTGGGGCTCAGCAGTCCTCTGCAGGAAGCCGCAAAGAGCTGCAAAGAGGCCTAACCTAAGCAAGTCTTCCATAGATTTATTTTTGATTAGGTGTGTGTGTATGAATGCCTGAGGCGGCCAGCAGCGTGGGATACCAACTAGAGCTAGTGTGTTACCCCCGCCTGGCAGCTGAGACTCAGACTTGGTTCCTCTGTAAGAGCAGCAGGCGCTCGTAACATCTGAGCCATCTCTCCAGCCTTGGGGATTGGGATATTTTAAAAGGTATTTAACACTGTTTCTCACAGACAAGCTGGAGTGAGCGTCAGGTGAGGCTCTGTAATTAGCAAATCTCTTCATTCTTCTATTCTTAATTTGTGCTGCAAATCAGGATTTAAAGTGAGATGATTAGTGTACCTGGTGAGGTGGGAGCTGGAAGGTCCCAGTGTGGCAAGGGCGGACTGTAGGACCACTGGGCCCAGTCCGTGTTATTCCAAGGAAGAAAAACAAGAACGGATGCCTTGTAGGGAAGGGCTCACGAGCTAGTATCGCCAAGCTTATTGTGTACACTATTGTTTTTGGTGTGGTGTGTGTGTGTGTGTGTTGGTATTTCCTTCTAACTCCCTGCTAAATGGTACTCTTTTAAAAAGTGTCCTTGCACTGTAGGGGAAATATGACAAGTCACTGGTAGGTACTACTAGAAATCTCTAGTTCAAATGAACCTCTGTGGATGATAATGAGAAACTGGAAGGAGACAACGATTCAACATTTTCGAACCATTTCAAGGTATCACTTTACAGAGGAAAGCACTAGCTTCTGATTGGTGTTCAAGGACATGTGCGCTGGAGTCTTAACTCCCAACGGGTCCGGTGACCTGGGACGGATGTGTGAAGAAACTATGACCACCTGTTTCAAACGCGTGGCCCCAGAGAGCCTGGGCCGTCTTTATTTATACAGTTTAAATAGTTTGCATGGACAGTTTTAGAGTCAAATTAGTTTCCTTCTATTTCTAATAATGGTTACAACAATTGCCAGTTCGTTCCTGTACGTCATTCCCCTTCCGTCCCCAGCTTTCCCACCGGTAACCGTTACCCACTTGATCCGTGGCTCTAATGTCAGCAGCATAAGCCGTGTTGCAGGTGACAAGGGAAGTCTTCTAACTAGGCACCCCTACAGGTAGAGCAGGGCCCCCAGTTAGCAGCATTTTCTGTTACAGCATCGTGCAAAGTGAAAGTGAGTTTCGCCTCTAGTGATGACTGTTTCCCCCTAGTCAGATCTGAGTTCTCACAACTAACTCAGCAGCCAAGGCTGCATCAATTCATTCTTCATTCTGTACTGCTCTGTCTCCTATGGGGGATAGACCAGGTTTTCTCCTAGCGTCCTGTGCACTACGTAACTTAAAGCTTGCTCTCAATGGTTGGCACTGCCTATCTCCTGTTCTCTTGTCCCCTGCCTCTCAACGCCCTACAGGATTGGCACAGGAGGGCACTGTGGGTTTCTCTGACTCTGCTTCATTCCCTGTTGCTAGACTGTTCCCAGTAACTCCTGATATCATCTATTTATTTGTATGTCTCCTGGACGCTTGTGGTTGAAATCATTCTCTCCAGAACAGGTATACGGGTTTATAATGTCATGAACTACTGTGACTCTTTCAGGCCAGTCACAAGGTGTGTTGGAAAGGCAACATCCTGTTCTTGAGAATTCTGAATTCATGGTCACACTTGAAACGTCGAAGGCTTTAGGAGCTGAATCAGGTCCTCTGTATATTTTTAACAACATCCCTCTGGCTCACCCAGAGGAGAGTCATCAGTGGGGGATGTTTTTCTAATGCGATAGCCATTTCATCCCTCGCTCTAAGACAGTAAAACCAGAGGCAGCCAGCAATGTGATCTGTATAAGGAAAGCAAGGAGAGCGGGTAGCACATATGTTCCTGGGGTCGTGCCCAGAACTATGCAGTGAACTACCCACTGGCCTCGCCCCAAATGGGTCAGATTCTCCAGGGCCTTGCCAGAAGGAGGACTTGTCTGTGCTATTCTCAGGCCTTGCCCCCACTTCCCCACTCCGCCCCACCCCCCAACAAGAAGTTACATGGCTCCCAACCCACGTGTCTGTAAGTGCGGCTCCTGGGCAGGAGTGGGGGAGGGGTGAGCAGGGTGGTACTCAGTGGGTCCCGCTGGCAAAGCTGGCTTCAGGGGTTTGTTTTGCTGTGTACTTTTGCAATTAAACCACAAAAAGAGATAGCTGAGAAGTGCAGCCCCTTGTCAGTGAGAACTCCATGGTGCACTCACACATGGATGGCTGTTGAAGCGAGGGGGCTTTCCTGCCGTGTGCTGGGGTAGAAGACGATGTAGATCAGAGTTTCTGTCATTCTGTGTTCTGGCTGTCCAGGCCCACTCCCAAGCATGAGAATCACCTTTTTGGTTATTGTGGTTGGTTGGTTGGTTGGTTGGTTGGTTGGTTGGTTGGAAAGGATCTCACTATATAGACCAGGCTAGCCTCAAACTCCTAGCATCCTCCTGCCTTGGCTTTGTGCATACTGGAGTTAGTTATAGGCATGTGACATTATCCCCAGCTGCTGCAGACCTCCTTCAGCTGGTTTACACTGCTGGATCTATGTTCTGTTTCTTTCTTTCTTTCTTTTTTTCTTTCTTTTTTTTTTTTTTTTAAGAGAGAGAGAGAGCTTTATAGGCTTCCGGGAATTTGCCTGTAAAGAACAGAGCCAGTTGGGTTGGCTTTATGAGTGGCTTAATGAACTCAGATACAAAAGACAGGCAAGCCTTTTACATGCCGCTTAATGGAATGAGAGTGCCTTCCGGCTTGTGCTTTCATTGAAGTCGAGCTGTGAATGGCTCGGGGTGCTGAGGAAATGGGGACTTGGGGGTCTGATGACTCGGCCGCACAGTTAGCACAGTCAGATAGTTAACAAAGACTGTCTGTCCTGGACTATTTCCATACCATGCTGCTAACAGCCTGCCCCCTAGACTCTCGTAAATACAGAATTTAAAATTAAGAATATCCCGTGAGACTAGCCACGGTGGTTCCTGCCAATAATCCCAGCACTCAGGAGGCTGAGGCAGGAGGACCTTGAACTTGAGGCCAACCTGGGCTACAAAACAAAGGCCCTGTCTTCAGAAGTAAACTGTGATTAAAATGCTGTTGCTGTGTTTGCTCTGTATATACTCCGTTGGCATTTTTTACTTGAAAAGAGTAAACTCCAGGTTATTAATTGTTCTGTAGTATTATACTTTTGTGTGTGTGTCTTGTCTAGGATATAGAAAATCAGCTTGCCATGAAATCAAAAGCACTGGATGAGTTGAGACAAAGTTCACTGACTTTGGAGGGAGGAGACATGCCCCTGTTAGAAGACATGGTGTCTGGAATTGATGAGCTGTTTCAAAAGAAGAGTCATGTGACCGGCCAGGTACGAGACATACTCAGTCTGCTGTTTCTCCTCATAGAATCTTTCATTTGTTTTTGTTACCATTCTTTCATTACAGAGATTTACCCCATGTTAAAAAAAAAAAAAAAACAAAGAGCTGCTGGGAGACATACTGAAGTGAAAAGAAGTATTTCAAGTCTCATTTTATGCCCTAAATAATTGAAGGTAAAGCCATAGACCACGACGGCACCGGCAGGCAGGAAACCCATTTGGCTATCTTTGTTTTGTCTGCCATACTCAGGCAAGCAGAAATGTCTCCATCTCTCAGGCCAGCTGAGCATCTGGCAGTGTTTCCAGGTCAGCTCCACAGCAGCAGCAGTAAGGAAAAAGCAATCCAGGCCTGTGGGAGCTGCAGCAGGGAGAGAGGGGGTGTATCACATAGCCTGGGGAGCTGGGAGCCGGGTTGGTTTAGGGAGAACACCAGAGGCAGGGGAGGAAGAGTGTGCGAAAGGAGAGCGCTGGATGACAGAGCTGAGACTTGCCAAGGGCGTTTACCTCCCACCCAGGGAGGATGCGCTGAAGGCCAGCTAATGATGTGTTTGTGTTCGCTCCAGAATCCTCCCTGGGTGTCTATGTCATGTACTAAAATCTGCTTTCCACCATGTGCTCCTAGGGGGAACTGAGAACAAGCTGTGTGATTGAAATCCCTAGGCAACCTGCAGCATCATCCCTTCCCTGGGACTCTGGGAAAATAGGGATGAGCTCGCTCAGCCATTTGTCAATCATGTTTGTTTAAGTTACTCTGCTCACCACCAGGAGTAAGAGAAAGGAGAAAATAATGGAATCATACCTTCAAGGAGCTTGGGCAGTGCAGGAAATTCACATGAGCAGATAACAGCATTGTAATGAATATATAATGTAATAAAAATAAGGAGAGAGAATTAAATTAAGATAGTGTATATAAAAGCATGTGATATCAAGATCATAAGAGAGACACACAGATAAATGCAAGAGTCTAAATAAATAAATAAGCTTTCAGTTAATTTTTCAACAAAGATGTCAAGATAATTCACAGGGAGAAGGGGGAATTTTTTTTCACAGTATGACACTGGGGCACCCGGATGTAAAACATCAAAGAGTGGTGCAATGGTAACTCAATACCACATCCAAAGTGGAACTTGAAATGAACCAGACATAAACATAAGAGTTAAAACTATAAAGCTTTTAAAAAGCAACATAAACGTTCACAACTGGCCTTCGAGATAGGACACTAGAAACATAAGCAGCCAGGGTCAGGGAAATAGGTTAGATTTCATCACAACAGATTCTCTTGGAGAACACCACAGAGAGGGGCAGAGACGAGCTACAGGATGGGGAGGAATGAGGATGAGCTCACTCAGTCCTTTGTTAATCTGGTTTGTTTATGTTTCTCACCACCAGGAGTAAGAAAGAATAGAAAAGAGTGGATTCCTACCCTCCAGGATGGGGGAGGCATTTTCAGGTTGCATCTTCCCTAAGGGGCTTGTTTGTACAGTCTAACAAGTTACAGGGCACTAATAAGAGGGTAGAGGATCAAGTGGCAACAATGGAGAGGCTGTCTGAATGGACATCTCTCTACAGATGACATGAATGGCTAATAATCACAGCAGCAGCCATCAAGAGAAGAAAAAAATCAAAACTATGATAAAAATCAAGTCATACAAATGCAGATGGCAATAAAGATGGAAGACAGCAAATGTTAGCAGGGAGGTGTTCATACACTGCAGGCGGGATGTAAAGAGGTCTGGCTGCATTGGAAAATAGTATGGTGGTTCCTTGATGCTTAAACATAGAGTTACCGTATGACTCAGCAAGTCACCTAAGTGACGAATATTTATAACAGTCTAATCATGATAGCCCCAAAATGGTAACAACCCATTGTCTATCCAACTATGGATGTCTTAGTAAAATGTAGTAGATATATCTGTAATGTGGGATATTATTGAGATGTATGAAGCAGACTTTAAAGTCTGGTAAGTAAAAGAAGACAGTCACCATGAATGGACCCATTTTATGAAATATCTTATACAGGCCAATCTTTGGAGATAGAGTAGATTTGTGGCTTGGGAAGAAGTATCTTCTGTGATGGATATGATGTCTCTTTTTGGAGTAAAGAGTATGTTCTAAAATTGATGTGTAAGATTTTACTTTTTAAATAGGTAAATTATGTGATCTGTGAATTTCAGCTCAGTAAAGGGTCATTCTCCAGGAAGTGGGCTGGGGAGATGGTTCAGTTGGTGAAAGGACAAATATGAGGACCCGAGTTTGATCCCCAGAACCCACCTCAAGAGGAGGTGGTCATGAAGACATACGGTTGTAATTCCAGCAGTTGCTGCCTGGCAGCGATGACTGCCACCTTTTCCCATCTGGGTCCATAGGCAGGTTACTTCCCCAAGCCAGTTCTCTGGTCTAGCAAGTAGGAATGCTAACAAAAAACGACCAGTTTTCACTTTTGATGCCTGTCATGGCGCTCAGTAGTGGCGCCCTACCAGCTGAGCCGAGCACTGCGCCAGCTGAGCCGAGTTCTCACATTTCAATATATTCTTTCTACTCTGTTGAGACTCCCTTAGTGAAGGTCTTCTCTTGTCCCCCAGACCATGAGTGTAGTGTCTCCTGGGATCCCAGCCGAGTGTGGTGGTGCACATCTGTGATCCCAGTCCTCTGGAGGCTAAGTCAGGAGGAGTCCAGCTTCCACGCCTGCCTGCACGACATGCAAGCCCCTTTACCTGCTAAACCAGCTCATGACCCTTTAGGTCACGTTTTCAGTGCTACAGACTGGCCTGGAATTCGTCATGTAGCCCAGGCCTAAGCATATGCTCTTCCTGTGCCAGCCTTCTAAGTGTTGGGATTACAGGCAGGCGCCCACATGGAGTTTCAGCGATTGTTTTCACTAAGTAGCAAAATGCTCAACTCCTGTCACCAAAATGTACCAGGGGGTAAAGTCTGCCTGCCCTTCATGCAAGCCCAGCATGGGCGTCCTGCCGGTTTTTCTCCAGCTTGTGCTGGCCTGTCAGTAATCACACCTATGCTCAGAGGCCACTTTAGCATCTTATACTTAAAATGCTTTACAGTTGCAGAGAGTTTTCACAAACCCTCTTGGGGAGGAGGGGTGTGTGTTTAGTTTGTCTGTTTTGTTAATTAATTTGCTTTGTGGATGAAGAAACCAATAACAAAGTTAAATAATCTGCCCCAAGCCAGAAGGCTGGCAGACTGATTGATCCCTGAGTCTGTCCTGAGCCTGGTGATCTTGGGGCTCTCTCTCTCTCACTAACCCATTATTAAAACAGCTTTCTCTGAGATCTGGATGCGCCTTACCCTTCCCACCTTCAAGAATTTGGTGGAGATTGCCAGTGCTTTCAAGTTGAAATGCCCAAACTGGGTACAATTGCAGATTCCTTGGGAGGAAACACAATGAGAGACTGTCTTAGGAAAGCTAAGGCAGGGTGTCCACTTTTGCCATAGGTCCATCAGCTCAGGGCCTCCGCGCAGTCGGCGCTGCAGGAGTGGAAGGCCTGTAACAAGCTCTACGATGAGGCCAATGTGGTGACAATCCAACTCGCATACTCGATGGAGCACAGCAAGCCTGCGGTTTTATCAATGGAGGCCTTGGACTGCCAGGTGCAGAACCTTCAGGTAAGTCAACCAGCGTGGCCAAAGGTATTGTGGGTAAAAAAATTGAAAGTTGAACTAAGCATAGTAATGAATACAGGTGCTTTTCTGCTGTTCACACAGAAGCAAAAGTGGTGGCACAGGAAGTATATATTGAATTTTTTGTGTCTGTTTCATGGTTTATGAAATTGCATGTGTGGACAAATGCCGTGTGTTTAACAACTTAATACTGCTGAGTTATCCAGCCTTTGAGGAAGGACTGCCTTGTCATTTGCCTTCTTCCCATTCTTGGTTGTGTGCCGCCGTCCTGTAAGGTCTACGTGTCTGTGTCATTATTGTGCAGCAGCAAGGACCAGAAAGCCGTTACCTTCCAGGGGGATGGCCAGAACATCCAAACCTGACTTTTTCCTGTGTCCTCAGGCCCTTCAGGATGAAGCTGAGCGCAGGGAAGGGAGCTGGGGGAAACTGCAGGAGGCTATTGGCAGACTCAAAGATTCTTGCCCCTCCATTGCTGGAATAATGGAAGAGAAATGCCAAGATGCTCATTCAAGGTATGTGCAGAACACAGCTTGAAAGGTTGACCAGTTGTCTGGATCCTTAGGCCTTCTAAAGGCTTCTTGCTCCTCCAAGATGACTGGTGTCCTCTGCAGCTCTGCTTTGGAGGGTGTAGTTCATCGTGTTAAGGTTCAACGTCATGAGAGCTATAGTGTGCCTCATGCAATGTTTGGATAAACCAAGCATTTAACCAAACTAGAAATGCACTAATGTACCACTTCCAGAGTGCATCCTCTAAATACAAGGCTCGGTCTTGGGAATCCCCAAATCAGCATCGGAACACTGAGGAGTGGGGAGTCTGTAGGGTAAGGTGGGATGGGTATGTTCAAAACATCTTTTGGAAAGTGACCTAAAGCTAGTTTGCCAAGGATAACGTGAAGTTCAACTGCTTTCAATTCTTCCTCCATGCTTCCGCAAAATGGCTTTCAATCAAGTATTGAACACAGGACAGAAATCATATGCCCTGTTGTGGTATCCTCGGGTCTCCATTGAGCCCTCACTGAAGGGAAGGCAATAATGTAACTAGCTCACATTTGGTTTCAGGGCCCCCTCACTATATAGACTGTTGCTGTGAAAGGATCTGGGCCATTGCTGAACATACAAGTTTGTTCTTTTTGTTGGTGTTTTCTGTTGTTTGTGTTTCTGTGAATTGAATCCAGGGCTGAGCTACATCACTGGCCCCATTCACACAAGTGCAACAAATAATCTGCAGAATGTTTTATACAGCCATTTAAAAAATGGTTGTTCCTCCTCCCCCCTCCTCCTCCCTTTCCCTCCTCCCCCTCCTTCCTCCTCTTCTTCCTCCTCCTCTTGGCCCTCCTCCTCCCCCTACCCCCTCCCCCTCCTGGCAGAATCTCATTGAGTTGTTGGCTGGCCTAAAACTCACTGTGTATTCCCAGCTGACTTCAAACTTGTAATGATCTCCCTGACTCAACCTCCTCAGTGATGAGATTATATTCATGAGCCTACACCTGGCTAGCCTCTTTTTTTTTTTTCTTTTTGTTAGTAATATGGAAAAGTTGTTGTTTTTTTTTTTTTTTAAAGTAGAGTAAATGAAAAAACAAGCAAGATAAAAATCTGTAACTGGAGTAAATTTTTTCCTTTCTTTTAACTTGAAAATGGAATAAAGTTTTCCTTTATTTTAACTTGAAAAATAAGGATATTGTTTTTGTAACTGCACAGTAAATTTGTTTGACAGAAGCATGGTATAAATAAGACCTTTTTAAAAGCCAGGCAGTGGTGGCACACGCCTTTAATCCCAGCAGCACTTCGGAGGTAGAGGATCTCTGAGTTCGAGGCCTGCCTGGTCTACATAGTGAGTTCCAGGACAGCCAGGGCTACATAGAGAGACTGTCTAAACAAACAAACAAACAAACAAACAATATCCACCTGCTTTTAACTTCCTGGTAGAGTGTGTGTTTATAATTTTGCTGCAAGGGAAGGATGGAATGAGGGTTGTTGTTAACTTTACACCGACAGGTGGACCCAGGTGAACCAAGACCTCGCAGACCAGTTGCAGGAGGCCCGAGGTCAGCTGCAGCTCTGGAAGGCTTCTCACAGCGCTCACGCAGAAGCTGCAGCCTGTCTACGGCAGCAGGAAGTGAAGTTCCAACAGCTTGCCAACATCAACATGTCAGGAAACAACCTGGCAGACATCCTGCCGCTGGCCCTGCAGGACGTAGAGGTGGGTACAAAGCCACGTCAGCAAAAGAGACAGGACTCGTCGGGGATGGCCATGGCCTTGGGATGAGGCAGACCACCGGGACAGAGAGGTAATCAGACAGGTGTCCTGAGCTGGCTGTGTCGGGCACGGGTGAGATGCGACATGTGAGGTTGGAAGAAGGAGGTGGCAGATGGGTCAAGGGGGTCCTGTCACCACCTCTTTCTAAGTTTATACTTCTATTTTAGCAATTAAGCCCCTAGACAAAAGCCTCATGCAAAATCTGAAATAGAAGCCACGGTGCCTCACCTGGTTATGATCAAGAATCTCTTGGCTTTAAAAATAATCCCGGGTGGGTGGGGCTAGAGAGATGGCTCAGCAGTTATGAATGAGGGCTGCTACTTCTCCAGAGGACCAGAGTTCGTTTCTCAGCACCCATGGTGGGTACCTCACAGTCACCAGTAACTCCGGAATCAGACACCTTCTTCTGGCCTCCATGAGTACCTGTATATGTGTGTGCAGACACACACATAAACATATATACATGTCTTAATTAAGGTTTCTATTGCTGTGTGATAAAACATCAAAAGCAACTTGGGAACAAAAGAGTTTATTTCAGCTTATAGTTACACAGCACAGTCCATCCTCAAAGGAGGTCATGGCAGGAACTCAGGGCAGGACCAATACTGAAGCAGAAGCCATGGAGGAACACTGCTTACTGGCTTGCTCTTCACGGCTTGCTCAGCCTGTCATATATAACTGAAGACCACCTGCCCACGGGGTGGCATCACCCATCGTGACCTGGACCCACTTATATCAGTCATAATCAAGAAAATGTCCTACAGGCTTGCCCACAGGCCAATGTAGCGGGGACACTTTTCTCGGTTGAGGTTCCCACTTCCCAAATGACTCTAGCTTGTGTCAAGTTGACAGAACACTAGCCAGCACAATACACATTAATTTGAAACAAAAATAAGTCTTGGTGGTGGTGGTGGTGGTGGTGGTGGTGGTGGTGGTGGTGGTGGTGGTGGTGATGGTGATGATATTGGAGGTTGGGTATATGGCTCAGTGAATAAAATACTTGCCATACAAGAATGAGTACCTGGGGTTGGGATTTAGCTCAGTGGTAGAGTGCAAGGCTCTGAGTTCGGTCCTCAGCTCTGAAAAAAAAAAAGAATGAGTACCTGAATTCAAACCCGTGTCAAAAGCTAAATGTGGCGATTGAAATCCTGGTGCTGTGGAGGTAGACACAGCTGGGCTCCCTAGCCAGTCAGTCTAGGCAAATCAGTGAGCCTAGGCGCGTGAAGAGACTCTGACTAAACATATAAGTAAATAAACAAAGTGGACAGCTCAAACACACCCACACATACCCATACATACCCTCATATATACACATAGTAATCCTGGACTTGGTGCCATGTGAGTGTGGCTTTTCTGGGAATTCAGTGATTTCAGACTAAAAGTACAGGGCAGTTTCAACTATGGTGTTTTTCCAGGGCTGTGAGGAAATACCCGGAATGTGAATATGCCATAGTATGAAACTTTAGTAACAAGATTGCTTTATATCTTGTGACCTAAGTCAAATCAACAATAAGTAACAGATTTAATTAGAGTACCCTGCCATCCGCTTGCTGAGTGAGACTCTGTGGACTCTACACGAATCCATTTATATCAGGATATGTTGTCACCAGCAAGGTGACAGCCTCCGGTGATCCTGGAGCTGATTTGCAAGTCCATCCCTCAAGTGTTGGGTAATTAGAAATGCAGAGTCCACGAGTCTACTCAGTCGGTCTTCAGCTTCTGGAACTTGGACGCCCCCACTCTGCTGGGTGGTGACAGGTTCGGCTCTAAACTGCCCGATTTCGGAGCAGCGCCAGTAAGCTACATCACTTTAAGAAAAACTTGAGTTTTTCGGCTATTTCAAATCCGCAGTACCAGCAGCAACAAACTCCCAGAAACACAAGTGGCGGGGGCTGGGGGCTGTGGTGGGGGAGGAGTCAGCCTCCTGCTAGCCTTTCTCCTTCTCCAGGAGCTGCAGCGCGAGGTACTGAAGACCAAAGAGGCCTTCCTGGAGAATTCTCCCCTCTTGGATCAGCTCCCACAGCCCACAGACCGCAGCACCCCGGGGCTCCATTCTGGACAGCTCCACTCCCTCCAGACAGCTGCCTATTTGGAAAAGATGCTGCTGGCGAAGGCAAATGAATTTAAGGTTCGTCTTGCTTTTCCATTTGAATGGTGGTTATGGACATTCTCCTGCCACCCTCCACTCGTTGAGTTCTGAGAAGTGGTTGTACTGTCTGCATAGCGCCTTAGGGAAGCTGTAGGGTGAAGCCGTCCCAAACATTGTCTCGCTTAATCACGTGGGCAAGGGCCAGCTCTTAAATAGCCATTTCTTCATGGTAAAAAATGTTAATTTAACAAGGAGCATGCTGCATACCCTGTTCAGATCTCATTATTTGGTTCTTTTTTGGGGGGTGGGTGCAGTGTTTGAGACAGGGTTTCTTTGTATATATAGCCCTGGCTATCCTGGAACTAGCTCTCTAGACCAGGCTGGCCTTGAACTCACAGGGATCTGCCTGCATCTGCCTCCCGAGTCCTGGAATCCAAGGCATGCCCTGCCATTGCTGGGCTGTTACCTGGGTTTCTAAGTGGAGTAATTGAGGCATAGGTGTGGCTGCTGGAAACAGCGGTCCATCGGAGTCTCCATTAGTTTACTGAGTTGTTGTGTGCAAACTCCACAGAGAGCCATGAATCTCTCATGTTGTCTCCACGTTGGCAGGAAGGAGAAAAATGAAGTAGTTAGCGCAAAGGGAACGGAATACTCACTTCTCTGGGTGGAACTGCTCTAGGAAGACCCAAAGCCACAGAATGCAATCCCAGGGCCTTTGCAGAGACCTCTGAAATTTTGAGATGAAAATAATTTGAACTCTTCGCAGCCAGTAATGCTATGCTTAATTCTGTCATACATACTTATGAAACTTTTCTAATGAAAATGTCTCCTTATAGATTGTTCTGGCACAGTTTAAGGATTTTGGAGACCGGCTGACATATTTACAAGATCTTATTATGCACGAGGAAGAAAACTTGAATAAACTTTACCATGAAGAGAAAGAGGATGTTCCTGGCGTGTTCCTGGTACTGGCAATATGTGTCTTTCCTAAGGGCTTAGACCTTCCATAGGGTTAAAAAAAATAAGCTAATTACTATGGCAATAATCTGCTCAAGTCCTGCTTAACTCAGGAGCTCAGTCATTCACTAACCTTTCATCCCTACTCCATTTTTCCTAAGGTCTCAGAAAGTAGAACATTGTAGGACTCTATTTTACTAATAAATTATTAGTATATCTATGTTATTATTATGTATATGTACTATCCGTTGGTGTTTTTATCTTGAGATCATTGTGAACTAACTTCATTGAACCCACATGTTCAAGGAAATCTCTGTTGTGATTAATTGGATTTTTCTGGTTAGTTTGAAGATCAAATATAAAATATCCAATTGAAATTGGTCATTTTCCTTTTCTAATTACCTTAGTAAGTGTTATATAATTAACATAAAAGAAACAAAAGAACTCTGGATCCTGCAAACTCCCAAAGATCAATATTTAGAACCTCAATGAGGAGTTAGCAAATGACAGCATGCTGTCCAAACCCCAGTCCATCTTTTTAATTTTGTAAACAAAATTTTATTTAAGCCCAGTCACACATCCACGTACACATTGTGAGAGGTCCTATGCTGTGAGGACAGAGTTGAATGGTTGCTTTCCAGACAAGATGGCCCCCAAAGCTAAAACACTGATGGGCTGGCCGTCTAGAGAAACGTTTGTTGATCCTGACCTAGAATATGACAGCAGAGTTTAAGAGAGAACTTGGGTATCGTGGAAGGTGTTTACTTAACATACTGTGGGCATATTGTTGACCTTGAGGCTGTTCCTGGAATAGCTTTTTAAAATCAATGTTTTGATGGATCTTCTTTCTTGTGATTTCACACTCTAGGAAAATACAAATGTTTTCTTTGAAGTCTGGTTTAAGCAGCACAGTTAGCTAGGAGCATATTAAGGATCAGATATTTCACAGGCTGTGTAGGCACACTGTACAGCCTGTTGAAGGTCAATTTATTGGCAGATTATATAGGACTTGAAGGTCCAGAATTGTTCTTTAAAAAAACAACTCACGCCGGGCGTTGGTGGCGCACGCCTTTAATCCCAGCACTCGGGAGGCAGAGCCAGGCGGATCGCTGTGAGTTCGAGGCCAGCCTGGGCTACCAAGTGAGCTCCAGGAAAGGCGCAAAGCTACACAGAGAAACCCTGTCTCGAAAAACCAAAAAAAAAAAAAAAAAAAAAAAACTCATAGGCTGGGGGGGGCGGGGGCGGGGGCGGCGCACACCTTTAATCATAGCACTCAGGAGGCAGAGGCAGGTGGATCTCTGTGAGTTCAAGGCCAGCCTGGTCTACAGAGTGAGATCCAGGACAGGCGCCAGAGCTACACAGAGAAACCCTGTCTGGAAAAAAACAAAAAACCAGCTCATTTTCAGTCTTGCTTAAAGACAGAAGGTAGTGTCCCTCCATACTTCTTGGGCTGATTTGGTGCAGCTTACACAAGTCACTTTTCTCATGGCTATGACAAAATTCCTGGCAACGGCAGCTGGCGGAGGGTTTGGAGACCAGCAGGATGGCTCTGCAGGTGGAGCCCACAAAAAGGTGGGAGGAGAGAACCAGTTCCGTACAGGAGTCCTCTGACATCACACACACACACACACACACACACACACACACACACACACACACACACAATAACAGCACAGGTTTTACAAAGGAGGGGGGTTATTCTATGTCAGGGTTTTAGGGCCCACAGTCCATCATGGTGGGGAAGGCACTCGCATGGAAGTGTGAGATGGCTTAACACGGTGCCCCCGTGGTCAGGAAGCAGAGGGAGATGAGGGATGGCATTCAGCGGGTTGCTTCTCTTTCTCTTTTTACTCAGTCATGCCTCCCGGCCTATAGGATGGTACCACCCACAGGAGGTCTTCCCTCCTCAGTAAATCTCCCTGAAGTCACCTTCACAGACATTCCTGAGGACGCGTCCCCTAGGTGCTTCTAAACCTTGTCAAAGTTGACAGGTCAGATTAGTCATCATGCCATACGTACAGGCTGGTGTCCACAGACAGGAACCCCACTGAGAAACCTAAGTTCAGGTCCAGTTCTAACTCTGATTCCATGCAAGTTGTATTACCTATTCAGGCCCTATTTTCTCTCATCTTTTAAGGTAAGGAGGCCATTTCATCATGTAGACATTTTATCTGTACTTTTTTTTTTTTTTTCACAGAACCATGTGCTAGCACTGACAGCCCAGGCACCTGACATTGAGCGTCTGAATGAAGAGAGCCTCAGGCTGCCCCTCAGTGACATAACAATAAAAACACTACAAAATGTGAACCGGCAGTGGATCCGGGCAACAGCCACAGCGCTGGACCACTACAGGTCAGAACATCCCCTCCCTCCCCTTGCTTCCGGGGAGATAGAGTTAACTTCATTATTATAAGGCTCGGTTTTGTTCGTTTTCAAATCTTTCTAGCAAACTTCAGGGAAATGGGTTGAATGAAAACTTCCTTCATTACTGTGAAAAATGGATTCAGCTTCTGGAGAAGATACAGGAGACACTTACCGTGAACGCTGCCCATAGCCTCCCTGCTCTCCTGGAGCGACAGAAAACCTACGAGGTAAATCTGTGCTCTGCCGTTCCTCAGATACTCACCCAGGGGCAGGATGCTGGGAAAAGAGAGATTCAAATGAAACCCAAGGAGAGCCTGTCTCTAAAATAGAATTGATGATAGGCATTTAGGCATAGCTGCTATTACTAGGTCTGTTCTTTTTATTTATTTATTTTTTAAGTATTATGTGCCTAGATAATATTAATAGGATGGTTGAACATTTTTTGCAGTTGGCTTCAAGTAACTTGAAAACGAATCATTTCACAGATCCTCTGAGAGCCTTAATAGGAAGCATTAAGTTCCAGATCCCTACCCATGAATTCTGCCAGCTGATATTTTATGTTTTGGTTCGTAAACAGATGTTAGAAGCTGAGGTTTCTATAAACCAAACAATTGCTGATGCTTACGTGGCCCAGTCCTTACAACTCCTGGACACAACAGAAGCAGAGAAGAGGTGAGCTGTGTGGAATCCTGGAACTAACAGACTTGATGGGACAGGCCTTCTGACGTGGGAGTCTTTGTATGTGTCTGTGGGGCGCTGTGTGGCATTTTAGTCAGTTGATACAAAGCCGTGACGAGTTCTAATCACTCAGGGTAATTAGCCTTTGTCTCCTCATCTTTGCTTGTGTGTGGAGCCTTGGATCACTCCTCTTGCAGCTCTTTATAAGAGTCAGCATAGGTTTTTTGTGAACCACAGTTCTTATGGGGCAGGCTAGTACCTATTCCTTCTAACTATCAACATGTAGATCTTAACTACATCCGTGCCCTGCAGCCTGACCATGGGACCAGCCTGATGCCTACACATCAGGACAGGGTTGTGCCTTGTGGCCATATAAATACTAATGGTGTGTTTTCTTGTTGTAAGTGGATGAGGTTGGCAGCACAGAGGCTTCTGGGAATGGCCACTCCTTGAGTATATTAACTAAGTTTTGAATGATTCGTCTGTATCATCTTTCTCCATTCTCACCTGCATGAGGTTTTGTTATTGGAAAATGAGTCATAAGGTGCCGCTATCCCAAGGACAAAACTGTGTCATGGTCGCAAAAGGAGAGCTGTCTCGTCAGGCATCCCAGATGGAGTCAGTGGGCGGCAGCAGGCAGGCTGGGCAGAGCCCTGAGACCAGCCTGCTGAGCACAGCTGAACCATTCCTCACGTAGCTGATTGACATGGCCAGAATCCAGAGGTGGCCCAGCTGTTCGAACCTTTCTGAGTGTCCCGATAGGTATTACTTCCCTGCCCTCCAAATCGTCTTTCAGTATACCTGAGTGATACATGCAGGCCTGCTCCAGCATCATAAGCTATTCTGATTGCTCATTATGAGAGGCATGACTTCCCCATAATAAAGAAAGGCCTTATCTCTCAGGTGAGCAGTATCCTTCATCGGAAAGGAGCTAGTTGGGTGGTTGTGGTACGGCTTACCCTTGTCTGTTCCATTTATATAAAGTGCTCTGATGCCTTACAAAGCACCTGCCCTTTGATGCATTTCCCATTGATTCAGTTCCTAGACTTCCAGGAAGATCTGGCATGTTAAGACAGCTTCAGTGTGTTTAAGGGAGCACTTCCCAGAGTGCTGGCCCAAGGCCAGGTTCCGTGCACCCACGGTATCACACCCCTCACCATGTTTAAGCTAGGGCTCAGGTTTCATGATGGCTCATGCGAACCGTGCATGCAAACTTCGGTCAGTCCTGGCTAAGTTACCTTTTCTACATGTTCGTGTTAGGAGTCTCTCAATTCTGTTTTCCCTTAGGCCAGAATTTGTCTCCGAAGTCTCAAAGCTGTCGGACCAATGGCAGAATGCTGCCCGGGGTGTTCAGCAGAGGAAGTGTGACATCGACGGACTGGTGACACAGTGGCAGTTCTTCACCACCTCCGTGGAGGACTTGCTCCGTTTCCTCACTGACACCGGCCACCTACTGTCTGCCGTGAAGGAGCAGGACTGTTACAGCCTCTACCAAACCAGACGCCTGAGCCACGAGCTGAAGGTAACAGATGCACAGTTTGGGAGTGTCTTAGTCAGGGTTTCTATTGCTGTGAGGGGACACCATGACCACGGCAACTCTTATAAAGGAAAACATTTCGTTGAGTCCCATTACCATCACGGTGGGACATGTCAGCGTGCAGGCAGACGTGGTGGTGCTGGAGACGGAGATGAGAGTTCTGCATCTTGCAGGCAACAGACAGAGACTGTCCTGGACATGGCTGAAGCACATATGAGACCTCAAAGCCGGCCCCCACAGTGACACACTTTTCAACAAAGCCACGCCTGCTCCTGCAAGGCCACACCTCCTAATAGTGCCACTCCCTATGGGCCAAGCATTCAAACACATGAGTCTGTGGGGGCCATTCCTATTCAAACCACCACAGTGGGTGAGAAACAGACAGGGGGGGGGGAGCACCGAGCTTTATATGCAGGATGTTTGTTCGACTGAGGTTTTATTTGAATTTATTTTTATTATTTTTAATCATGTGTGTGGGCATGTGTATGTGAGTGCAGGTACTGGAAATGGCCAGGAGGTATTGGATCTGTAGTTACAGTTGGAGCTGTAGTTACAGGTAGTCATGAGCCACCTGATGTATGGGTGCTGGGAACTAGACTCTGGTCTTCTGAAAGAGAGGAGTCAGTGCTCTTAACCACTGAGCCATCTCTCCAGCCCCCGTGAGGTTTAGTGTTTTCTGTTATGACCCAAATACGTTCTGTGCAAAAGGCCAGCTAAGTATGGCCACCCACGGCCTGGTCCCTAGCCTTGTACCGTCTGAAGCTCTGTCTCAGCCACTCAGCTAGAAAGAGAGATGTTCTCTCCAGGGTGCGGGAAGAAGCTCGCAGTGCAAATGGGTGGGTAGAACGGGAGAAGTCCACCGTGACAGGGCCACACCGCCTAAACCCTTAGGTACTGGCAGACGTGTAAGGTATCCACAGGTGGAGTGCCGGGTGGAAGAATGCTCACTCTTCAAGAGCAAATTCAGACAGCCGAGTGTGCAGCTCTAAGGGATTAGGGACTGGCGAGATAGCGCAGTGAGTACAGGTGATTGTAGCCAAGCCTGAAGACAGGAGTTCAATCCCCGAGAGCCACACGATAAAAGAAAAGAACTGACTCCCACAAGGTATCCTCTGACCTCCAGATGCACCCAACCCCAACATACAGTCTATAAAGAGATCAACATATAACACAATTAAAAGAAAGCTGTTTCATGCGCGTAGGATTACAGTACGTTACTGAATGCATCCCCCCTACTAGAGGGAGCCGCCCTCTACTAGAGATGCAGGCAAATGCCACGCCACCACCCCTGAGAAGCTGAGCTGGCCTCATTCACTTATCCAGTCAACGACTATTAATGGAGCACCATCTCTGTGCTCGTCTCTGTCCTCATCGGTGTAAGGACCCGCAAACTCCTGCTCTTATGGACACATTCAAGCAGCTTAACAAGAAAATACCAGCTGGTAATTAAGATGAGCTGGTGGCTGCTTTAGATCTGGGTGCTCCCTGGGATCGTGGCATTTAAACTGAGACCAGAATGAGGGAGGTGAACCAACCCTGCAAAGATTTGGGACACAGTTTGGATGTTACACATAAAGAAAAAAAAATGAGTCACAGAAGATTCCAGGGTTTTGGCCAGAGCATCTTGATAAATCATGTGCCACTGACCAAGTCAGGGACCAGCAGAGGAAGTCAGGCCTTCTGTCTGAGGAGCTATGTTGAGCGGCACACTGCTCCTTTTGGAAGCGTGAGTCAATTAAAAGAATTTCTCCTCAATTTTTTTTTTATTGGAAATAGCTTGTTTCAATCTGCCTTAAGCCTATGTCATATCAAATGTTTGCATTGTTCTTTCATATACTGGTCAATGTGTCGTAAGTTTCACTGTATGCTCTTGAGGTATCACCTTCTCATCCTTCTCATGTGTTCTCTTTCCTGTTTTCTTAGTATAACATGCACGCTCTACTCTTCTGAGTTACCCTGGTGATAACCTGTGTAATGATTTCAGTTCAAAGACTAATCATTTTCTCAGTGCTCTGAGATCCCTCTTGCCTTGGAGATTTTTATTCTATAAATATAAATGTGGGTGGGAGGGGGGATATTTTGCCTCCATGTATGTCTGCACTGTGTGGTGCCCTCATATTCCAGAAGAGGATGTTCTATCCCCTTGGTACTAGAGTTACAGACAGATGTGAGCCGTCGTGTGGGTGCTTGGAATTAAACCAGGGTCCTCTGGAAGAGCAGCCTGTCCTCTTAACCACTGAGCCATTGCTCTAGCGCCCTGAATGTGTGGTTTTGGTTTTGGTTTTGATTTTTAATTTCTCTAAGCTTTCAGTTGTTCATTCTAAGAGTCTTAACTGTTACTAATCCTTGGAAGTTATCCTGTGACCACCTCATCTGGGAGTATAGACCAATTCAGAGTTAAACATTAGCTTTTGATGTGAACGTGTTTCATGCATGTCCTCATCATGCACGTACGTTCTGTACAAATCTTTACAGAATTTGTAAAGAATTTTTGTATAGAACTTAATATTTTTTTTTTTTTTTTTTTTTTTGGTTTTTCAAGACAGGGTTTCTCTGTGTAGCTTTGCGCCTTTCCTGGAGCTCACTTGGTAGCCCAGGCTGGCCTCGAACTCACAGAGATCCGCCTGGCTCTGCCTCCCGAGTGCTGGGATTAAAGGCGTGCGCCACCAACGCCCGGCTAGAACTTAATATTTAAGAGAAGCTCTGAAGGAAATCCAAAATCATAGTCTCATCACAGCAGAGGTTTAAAGCCAACCCCCTCCCTTTTTTTTTTTCTTTTTAGAACAAAGAGATCCATGTTCAGAGGTGGCGAACCACCTACGAACTGGCCTTGGAAGCTGGGGAGAAATTACGGGACACACCCAACCCGGAAACCCAAGAGTTCATTGACAGGCAGGCCAGCAAGCTTCAGGACGTCTGGAAGGACACTGAGCTCAGCCTGAGAGAGATGATCAGTCAGCTCCAGAGCACTGCAGAGGTGAGTGTGTGGCACTTGTAGGACACTGCACATGGCTCTTGGTGGCCTTGTGACAATGGAGGTTTTTAAAAATCTGCTCTTCTGAGTTTGCCGGTGAAAGTCAATTCCCACTAATATACGAGTCGTGCCAGTTACTATTAATAAAATAATAACTGCATGGGGAAAAAACCCAAGTATTGCATATATAAACACTTGAGGTGCTAGGAAGGTGTTTACTTCGGGCCAGTGAGATGGCTCAGTGGCAAAGGCGCTCGGTGCCAAGCCTGAGACCTAAGTTCAATCCCTGGAAACCACGGTAGAAAAAGAAAACCCTCCTCCATCATGTGCTGTGGCATGCCCCACCCCACCCCCACTAAATAAGTAAATAAATGCATGTTTATAAAAAAGCTTTGTGAAACATGAAACGTTCATATCCATTGGCTGTTCAGTACATGAAACTAACATTCCATCTGCTCCAGCCTGGGGTATAACACATGAAAATAAGCACAGTTGTGCTGTCTTTTTCTGCTGTCATCAGAGAACTCAGTTTTCCACAGATGTGAGTCCTGGGTAATCGATCACTATGTGTTTAAGAATGGAAATGTTTTGAGTTAGTAGTAGGAAACCTTGGTTTTGGTCTGTTTGGTTGGTTGGTTTGGGGCTTTTATTGTTGTAGTGTTTTTTTGTTTGTTTGTTTGTTTGTTTTTATTTTGGCCAGAATGCCAAGTTGTTCTAAAGGACTGAACTGTTTTAAACTTAATGGCCCAACACTACAATGTTCTTGGATTTCAAATGCAGTTTTTATTTTTAATTTCTTTTGTCAGAATATTAAGCTATTTTTGTTTAGTTTTGTTCCTGTGCTAATTTCTGACATTCCTCTAATCCATGGTGTGTACTAAAACCAGATAAGGAAACTACTCAGAGCAGTTTTTCTAAATGAAGAGTAAATTTCTGTGAGTTGGTCAGAGCATCTGTACTATGAAGAAACATCTGAGTTTGGTTATGCGGAGGACGTGAAGTGCATGGGCTAGCCGAGTGGAGAAAGCTTGAAAACTCTTTGCAAACTCCACAGTATTTCAAGCAGAAGGTGGCAGGTGGAGAGGGAAGTGGCAATGTGGAAGGTTTGCCAAAGCCAGGCATCAGGAGAGGTTTTGGGGTGACATGGAAAAGCTAACCAAGGGGGACCATGGCAGTATGCTTTGCCCGGGTCTGCTATTGCGATGCACATTTAAGATGTAGATGCTAAAAGTCAGTCCTTACTGTAGCTTTTTAGATGTGAATGTATCCCAAATACAATATATATATATTTGATTTTATGTAATTGTATGTATTTCTGATATATTATATGTAATTTCTGATATAATAGATCAGAAAGATGAAGGGAGATACTTCCAAACCAATCCATCCCTGTGATTATGTCCCATGTGTCCCTTCAGGTCAGTCTGTACGAGACAGGAACTGATTTCTGTGTAATTTTGTGCGGCTTCCCCAAACACCCATAAAAAGAAAGAGCGTGTGCATTAAATGAGCTGGTCTAGTCTGTAGTTCAGGCTGGAGAGCCAAGTACTTACCGATTGTAATACTGTTTTCAAATAGACCTGGGACCAGTGTGAAAAGAAAATCAAGGAGCTGAAAGGCAGGCTGCAAGTTCTCAAAGCACAAAGCAAAGACCCTCTTCCCGAACGTCATGAGGACCTCCACAGAGAAAGCGAGCTGATTAAGGTACTGATGGCTGAGCCAGTGACCAAGACAATCACACAGCTGCCTTCCGGGCACTTACAATGTCTGCCTGCCTCTCTCTTTCTGTGACTAAACTGCGTTTTCTGGTCAGCTGGAAAAGACATCGTTCTGGTCTCTTAAGGTGTTAGATTGATGTTAGATTGTACGGTTATTGTGTAAAGATGAGAAAGGCTTTTGTAAAACATTATGTTGAGGGCTCTTGGAGCAATTCTCCGTGTCCTCTTTCTGTTTCTTCTCTGTGATATAAGATCTGGCCTCTGAGATTTTTTTTTTTTTTTTGGTTTTTCGAGACAGGGTTTCTCTGTGTAGCTTTGCTCCTTTCCTGGGACTCACTTGATAGCCCAGGCTGGCCTCGAACTCACAGAGATCTGCCTGCCTCTGCCTCCCGAGTGCTGGGATTACAGGCGTGCGCCACCACCGCCCGGCTTAGATTTTTTTAATTGTTTTTTTGCATGCGTGTGTGTGTGTGTGTGTGTGTGTACGTACGTATGTGTATGTGAGGGTGTGTGTGTGTGTGTGTGTGTGTGTGTGTGTATATATATGTGTATGTGAGGGTGTATGTGTGTGTGTGTGTGTGTGTGTGAGAGAGTGTGTGTACGTATGTGTATGTGAGAGTGTATGTGTGTGAGAGTGTGTGTGTGTGTGAGTGTGATTGTGTGTATGTATGTGAGTGTGTGTGTGTGTGTGAGTACGTATGTGTATGTGAGTGTGTGTGTATGAGTGTGTGTGTGTGAGTGTACGTATGTGTATGTGAGGGTGTATGTGAGTGTGTGTGTGTGAGTGTGTGTGAGTGTACGTGAGTGTACGTATGTGTATGTGAGGGTGTATGTGAGTGTGTGTGTGTGAGTGTGTGTGAGTGTACGTGAGTGTACGTATGTGTATGTGAGGGTGTATGTGAGTGTGTGTGTGTGTGTGTGTGTGTGTGTGTGTGTGAGTGTGAGTACGTATGTGTATGTGAGTGTGTGTGTGTGTGTGTGTGTGTGTGTGTGTGTGTGTGAGTGTGAGTACGTATGTGTATGTGAGTGTGTGTGTGTGTGAGTGTGTGTGTGTGTCTGGTGTGGAGGTCAGATGACAGACAGCCTGAGGTTTCTTTGCCCTCCACCATGTTTGATGCAGTGTTTCTCATAGTGCTTGTTCCTGTGCTAAGTACTCCAGGCTAGCCGGCCCGTGAGCTTCTGGGGGATTCTCCTATCTCTGTACCCCATCTCACGATCCGTAAGAGTGCTGAGATTACAGATACATGCCACTATGCCTGTCTTGCACGTGGGTCCAGGGGATCTGAACTCAGGTCCTGTCTCTGTACTTGAAAAACAAAGTTGTTTGTTCTCTGACCAAATGACCTTGTGTTTGAAGTAAGAGTGAGGTGTGACTTAAAAACTCACCTTGAAAACCAGTCGAGATGAGCTCTTTGGAGTAAGCATAACATACAAATCCTTCCAAACTATGCTTTGCCTGATCAGCAAACGTTCTTGAGCATCAAAGTCTTTGTAGAAGATGGGGCAGAGTTATAGATAGCTAGGGTCACTGAACTCCGGCTCAGGAACCCCCATGGCTCTTTCTTGTCTACAGGTTTGGTATTTAAGAGATCTTTTTTCTGAATCTTTTGGAATGGTTTCTTTTTTCTTTTCTTTTCTTTTCTTTTTTCTTTTCCTTTCTTTCCTTCAGTGACTAGGGATTGAATTGGGAAAAAAAAAAGTAGAAAGAAATATATAGTCTATACCGGAATCTGTGTCAGAAAGTAGCATCTTTCCTCCTGTATACATTTTGTCTTTGGCATAAAAATTCCCCAATGTACCTTCAAAGGTGTAACAAATAGCCTTAAAGGCTGGGCATGGTAGGACGGACATACCTGTGAAGGTAGGTAGAGGCAGGAAGACCAGAAGTTTAGTGTCATCTTTGACTACACAGCAAGTTCTAGGCCAGCCTAGGCTAGGCGAGACTCCACACACACACACACAGACTCAAAATTAATTAATTAATGTAAAATTAATAACAAAGGGCTACGGCTGTGCCTCAGTGACAGAGTGCTCTTAGCATGTGCCAGGCTCTAACTCCATCCCCAGTATCATGAGGAAACAAAAACCACGATCAACAGCCATTGTGGCCATCATCACCGGGGCTGAGAAAGGAAACTCTAAATCCCCAGGGTGTTTGCCCTTCCTGGTGGTCTCACACCCCTGGCACAGCTGGCCGCCAGCCAATACGTTTATTTATTGTTTTGATACATAGTTACATTATTCTCCGTGGACTGACCGAGGTGCCGCCTCCTGGTCCTAAACTTCTTAAAGCAGCCCATACTGTATAACACGGATGACACAACGTTTCCCTCACTGCTCTCTGTCAGCAATTGCTGGTCCCCTTGCTGTTCCCTGCTCCGTTCTCACTGCTGTCAGGATGCACGGCGTGGATGCAGTCTGTCCGTCCCTCTGTGGTAGTTGCTATTGGCAGGTATTTTTCCGCCTTTGTCAGGCTGGGGCGTAAGGTAGCATCTCTCTGGAGCTGGTCAGTTGAACACTCTTCCTGTCTGCCGCCCCATCAAGTCAAGGCTCTTGTGAACTGCCTGCTGCTCTTTCCCCTGACTCTTGTACTGGGCTGTTTACCACCTTGATTTGAACAAGTTGTTTATTCTTAATACAGAGAATTCTTAATTCTCTGTTAAGTATATGTTTAAAAATGTCTATCAGACACCTCGTTTTTCTTTCTTTTTTTCTTTTTCTTTTTTCTTTTTTCTTTTTTTTTATGTCACTGGGTGAGTAGCTTAGTAGGTATCTTGGGGCTTTCTTGCTGGGAAGAGACACCATGACCATGGCAACTTTTTTTCTTTCTTTCTTCTTTTCTCATATATTACATCCTGACCACAGCCTCCCCTCCCTCCAACCCTCCCCAAGATCCACACCCCCTCTGTCTCCCTTCAAAAAAGAGCAGGCCTCCCAGGGACAGCAAACAAACATGGCGTAACAAGCTACAATAAGACCAGGCATGTACCATCACATCAAGACTGGACAAGGCAACCCCGCTGGAGGAAAAGGGTCCCATCAGCAGGCAAAAGAGTCAGCAACCACCCCGACTCCCGCTGCCAGGAATCCCACAAGAACACCAAGCCACTCAGTCATCACATATATGCAGAGGACCTAGGTCAGACCCCTAGGGGCTCCCTCATCTCTGCCAGCTCCTATGAGTCCTGGTTAATTGATTCTGTGGGCGATGTCCTTGGACCCCAGCAACTCTCGTAAAGGAAAACATTTAATTGGGACTGGCTTACAGCTTTCAGATTAGTCCGTTGTTGTCATGGTAGGAAGCATGGAGGCATGAAGGCAGACACGGTGCTGGAGAAGAAGCTGAGATTTCTATATCTTGATCCACAGGCAGCAGGAAGTGAACTGGACTGGCTTGAGCTTCTGAGACCTCAAAGCCCACCCCCTAGTGACACACTTCCTCCACATCTCCCAAGAGTGCCGCTCCCTCTGGTCCAAGTCCTCAAACATGAGTCTATGGGAATCATTCCTATCCAAACCACCACAGTGAGCAATAGATTTTGTAGTTTTGTTTAGGACTTTTTGGTTTATGGTCTTGTCTTGATTTGTTTGTTTGAGACAGGGTTTTGCTATATAGCCCAGGCTAGTAGTATCTCTTGATCTTCCTGCCTCTACCTGCCAGAGCTGGCATTACAAGTACTTGCCATCATTACCCAGCAATTTTGTGTGACTTTAATATAGGTGAATGTATGAATATTTTCCTATACAATTGTGCCCCCTTTTTCTTTAGAAAATCTATCTGTAACTCACAAAATACACTTTGATGTCTCCCCTGGATGTCTCTAAGCTTTGTTTTTTAAATTCACATCTCAGTTCATTCAGGAATTGATGTTTGCATATGTTTGAAGTGAAAGCCCATTTTGAAATGTTGTTCCTATAACTAACCATTTAGCTTCCTGGTGCCTGCTTGCTTAATAGACCCATGCCAGATATCAGATTAACATATAAACAAGATTTGTTCCTCAGTTCTCTCTTTCTTTGACTTTAATATCAAACTGTCATTAGCAGGGCATGGGAGGTGGAGGCAGAAAGATGGAGGTTTAAGGCCAAGGTTGGCTGCATAGAGAGTTTAAAGCCAGACCCGGCTACATCAAGTTTAGATCAAGATGCCAGTAACAAGTGAGAGGGTTCAGTGTCGCTCTCCGTTGATACGCAGGAATTTCCTTCCATACAGTCTAGACACCTGGGCTAGTCATGAATTGGAAACCTTTAAGGAGTCACCGTTTCCCCAAGTGTCCCACACCTCAGCTTCCAGCAGAGTCTGCGGCTTTTGTCACTTCAACCCTTTTATCAGTGGAAACAGTCATGGCAGAGGTCCCCAAATTCATCCAACTCGTGACCACATTCCAAACCAGTCCCAGGTAACTGGAGGCCTGTCTAGTTCAAACCAATCCCAAGTAACTGGAGGCCTGTCTAGTCCAAACAGATCCCAGGTAGCTGGAGGCTGTCTAGTCCAAACAGATCCCAGGTAACTGGAGGCCTGTCTAGTCCAAACGGGTCCCAGGTAGCTGGAGGCCTGTCTAGTCCAAATGGGTCCCAGGTAACTGGAGGCCTGTCTAGTCCAAATGGATCCCAGGTAACTGGAAGTCTGTCTAGTCCAAATGGATCCCAGGTAACTGGAGGCTTTCTAGTCCAAATGGATCCCAGGTAACTGGAGGCTGTCTAGTCCAAACAGATCCCAGGTAACTGGAGGCTGTCTAGTCCAAATGGATTCCAGGTAACTGGAGGCCTGTCTAGTCCAAATGGATCCCAGGTAGCTGGAGGCCTGTCTAGGACAGTGGCTATCATCTCAGAAGAGTTTGTGAGCCACCAGCCAGACTGAGCCCTGCTTTCCTCATAAAGCTACATCCCATTATAGCCAAGTTCATGTGGGGATGTGGGGAATAACAGCACACAGACACACAGACACAGACACACACACAGACACACAGACACACACACACACACACACACACACATACACATACATACACATGGAGCATCCCTACTGAAATATGAAGAACTTCTAGTTTCAAGCATTTCAAATAAGGGATGGTCAGTTGACATGTAAATTCTCTAAATATAAAGCTTTCATAGACTGTCTATTATGAAAATTGCTACAGTGGACATCTAGACTTGTTGAAAGATTGACTCACTGGGACAGTTTTCATTTTAAAATAAGTTTTGAATAATGTAGTCATGTGGTTCTAAATTCAGAAGGTTCATAAGATGCATAGTTTTTTTTTTCTATTCGTTCCTTAAGAGAGAAACAATTGATGTGACTAATTCGTTGTCTATTCTTCCCAAAACAGTCTATCCATGTACAAGCATATGGGCGTGTATTCATCCTTTGTTCTCTTTCTGTGCGTGTGTGTATACGCATCCGTGTGTGTGCATGCACTGATACACACGCGTGTGTACGGGGAGACCAGAGGTCGATGCTGACGGCTTTCTTCAATTACTGTCTGCTTTGTTCTGTTTTACTTGAGGCAGGGTCTCTCACTGAACCCGGAGCTCACTGATACAGCTAGACTAGCTGGACAGCAAGCCCAGGGATCCTCCTTGGTGCTGGGAGCCATGCACCACCACGCCTGGCTTTTTCACACCACCACACCTGGCCTTTTCACACCACCATGCCTGACCTTTTCACACCACTACGCCTGGCTTTTTCACACCACCATGCCTGGCTTTTTCACATGGGTGTTAAGGCCAACTCAGATCCTCACACTTGCAGGGCAAGAGCTTGACTAAGCATCTACCCATCCCCCGTAGTTCAAAGGGTAGTGCAGAAAAATAGGACTTGACAATCTCACTATGAACTAATGCCGTGGGAGAAGGCTTCTGCTTCCATGTTGCCATAGGGAGTCCAGCCAAAGCGTGGTAATATGCTGCTATGTACAAACAACTTGAAGTTTTACCTCACACTCTAGAGGGGTAACTGGAATCTTACAGACCATTTATCAGACTGAAGATGAAACAAGCTTTGACTGACTTTTGCAGTCATTTTCTGTTCTCTTTCTTTTCTATTCTCTTTTGCGATCATTTCCTCGCAAATCTGGGGCATTTTAAGCCTAAGACAGAAGCTTTCTTTAGTTGGGTGGGTGGTGGGATGGATGGTTCTTCCAAGGGAAGGAACCCAGAGGCTGGTGCATGCTAGGCAAGCACTCTGCCACTGAGATACACGCCCAGATCTGAGGCATGCTTTCTGGAACGTTTCTACAGAGTGGTCATTGGCTGTAATTGGCGAACACAGTGGACCTCCCCGTACATTGTTTGCATCCTTCATTTGTTTCTCTCTTAACATTTATGAACATTTTAAAGCCCTTAGCCATGTGTGGTTATACAAAACCTCCAATGCCAGCTCAGGAAGCTGAGGCAGGAGGACTACTACAAGTTGGAACCCAGCCCAAGCTGCATAGCGAGGACCAAGGCTGTTCAGTATTGCCTAGCAAGACCCCCATCATTTGCCCAGCTTGCATGAAGCCCTGAGTTTAATCCCTGTTACTGCAAAATCAAACAGATAACAACAACAACAACAACCTTATTGGTACAAACTGACAAACCGCCTTCTTTTCATTTGTACATTTTGATATCTGAGGATTCCAAATATACCAGACATGTGGCAGGTGCTGTGATAAAACTTTGTGACTGAAAGTGACTTGTGAAGAAAAGGCTGTATCTCAAAAATAGTGCATTTGGGATCAGTGTTGACACGGTCCCTGACATTCTGTCAATACAGTCTGTTAGAGAAACACATGCTAACCTCACAGCTATATTCTGTGTGTGTGTGTGTGTGTGTGTGTGTGTGTGTCCCCGTGTCCATGTCTGTGTCTGTGTCCCAGGCAGGGGATGTAGCTCAGTGGTTGAGTGCTTGGGATTAAAGGCATGTGTCACCATGCCTGGCCATTTCTTTCTATGTGAGTTTAGAAAGGTTCCTCTGGGCCATTTTTATGAAACCTAGAGAATGTTAGCAAGTAATGAAATCCTGCCACTATCGTATATAGAACACTGAAAAGACAGAATTAGCGCCTCATTACTGAAGCCACTCTTTAGACTGATTTCTGACATAAACGATACAGTTTCTTCCTTCAGATTTCAACTGAAGGGCAGGAACAGAGAGGCCTGGAAAAATATGCCATGGATAAGTTACTCTATCCATGAAAAGTATCCATGTAGGGTATCCATAAGTTACTCTACAATGAAAACCTAATAGACTCTGGGGTGTTTGGGCTGTTTCCTTTCACTTCCTCTGTAGTGAAAAGAATTTTCTTGATTAATTGCTACAGTTCATTAGATCAGAAAAACTACTTCACTTTAAAAACTAGTTGGAGCTGACAGTACAGCTCAGTAGTAGCCTTTGCCTAGCTAGTGTGAGACGCTAGGTTGACTCTCCTGCACATGGATGGATGGATGGATGGATGGATGGATGGATGGATGGACGGATGATAAATAAAGGAGGAAGCTATGTGCTAATTAATCTCTGCCATTTATCAGCAAGCATTTTTTTCCCTTCCATTATATTAATTTGTTTAGAAAATCAAAAATAACTCCTTCCAAACAGAGGTTGACGTATTATGATGGCCCCAGTGTTAGCGGGGCACCCACCCAGGTATTTTGGAAGTGAGAAATCACACTTTCTGTGACCTACCTCTTAACATAGCTCCTGGGTCTTAATCCAGAAGCGTGTGTACGTTTTTGCTTTTCTTCCATGACACACGCAGTAAAGGGCCTGGGTGACTTTCCAGCAGAATGACCTTATTAAACTCCAGCTGCCTGAAGAAATGAGCTTGAAGAGAGCAAAGGCTGTCCCCTGAGAGAAAGGTGACTGTAGGCTGCCAGGCAGGACTGCTGTGGTAGCGGCTGTTTCTCATTCCGAAGGTCCCTCCCCTTCCCAGGCTCCCCTCCCCCAGAGCCTAATCAAAGGATTAGCCTACAGGTTTGGAAACAGCAGCAGCTGGAGTTGAAGGCGGTTTCCCCCCTTTCTCCTTGTGTTTAAATGCAGGAAGTAGAGACGTCCCTGGCTAGCTGGACACACAACTTGAAAGAACTTCAAACTATGAAGGCCGACTTGAGCCAGCGCATCCTGGCGGAGGACGTGACGGTTCTGAAGGAGCATATCGAGCTCTTGCACAGACAATGGGAGGACCTCTGCCTAAGAGTAAGTCAGTCAGCTTTGTGCGGAGCTGAGGGGAGCTGATTGAAATGTCCCAAGGCTACAGGGAAGGATCCTGACTTCTTAGAAGCAAAGGCCCTTTGGTACTGGGACCTCTGTGCCTCCTCTGGTTCCTTTAGGAGGTAGCCACCCATTTTAACAGATTTGACCCCTTTGTTTCAGCAGAGCTCACTGTGCAACTTTGCACACTTCTACTGAGTCGTTTTGGGTTGTTTTTTGTTTTAAGATCACCTTAAGCTGGGATGTAAGCAAGGGTCACGCTTGTACTGATTCTACTTCGTGGCTTGCACAGATGAGCGCTAATCAGAGTATGCTATTAGGAGAGGTCCCCTCTCCTGGACCAAATACCATAACCTAGATGCCCACAGGCTGGGAGGGGTTATCTGAGAGCCAGGCTTCCCTGCAATCAGATGTTTAGTCCTAGGGGCTGGTGTTTTAAACTCTGAAGTGATTGACTGTAGTCTGAGGACCTCAGATCAGTTCTACTGCATAAGGGTGGAATTGTGTTTAGAGTATTACATAGTTCAAGTCTGGGACAGGATGAAGGTGAAATTAAAGAGTTCAATTAATCTTAAAGATACTGTTTTAAGGATACATAATTCTCAGGAAAAGTTAATAAAAGTTAATTTCTTAATCTTTAGTGTGTGTGTGTGTGTGTGTGTGTGTGTGTGTGTGTGTGTGTGTGTGAATAAATTTGACATTTTAAGTACCTGTCTTCTAAAGACACTTTTAATTACATTTTGAAGTAAAAACACTTTATTAAAAACTTGATTTTTAGTAGTTACAATGTGCTCTAAGTGTCTGTTAAGTTGTTCTAATTCATGTTTTATGTAAAAGGAAATACTCAGAATCTTTTGAGTCTTCTAAGAGTTAAGAAAACTCAAAGAACATCCTCCAGATGGTCCTAATTGTTACCATTGTGGGCTCAATCCTGGCACAACATACCCTGAGTTTTAAAAGCTAAAATAAATGGATGCCGGAGGAGTTGGGAGCAAAACGCTTGTTTTTCTAGGGATAGATTTTTGGGCCTTTTAAACACATTTGGCTAGGCAGGACACAGAAGTATTTGGTACCTTGATCTCACTCTGGGGAGAGCAGAGGTTCTTTTGTACATGGTGAGAAAAATCTCAGGGGAGTGCAGCCGGGGTTTTTTTGTTTGTTTGTTTGTTTGTTTGTTTCTATAAAGTGGGTGCTAAAACTACCAAAAGAACTCTTAGCTACCCCCATTTAAACTCTTAGGATGGCCAGGATTTTTAGAAACTGGGAACAGTTGTACCTTAAGGAAGGCTGCTCTGTATTATCTAGATGTAAATTTAATTGATAAATTGTAGCCCTCTAAGGAGGGCAGGAAGCCCCTTGGCTGGTGTTAGCATAATAGAACGCTGGGTGTCTGGGGGTCAGCCTGCTTGCTCCAGACCAAGTTTTGGTGACATTTTCATAGTTTTCAGACAAAAGCTACAGTGTGTAAGAGCAAAGTAGGTGAAATGAATTGCTTTTGGGTTTTATTTTTTGTTTAAATACTCAAACATTTTTGCATCTTTTAAGTTTTCTGGTCCATTTGCGTACATTACTAAAAAATACTATTTTTTTTAATATTGTGATCTGAGTGATATTTTTCAAAATAAGTAAGCAGAACACTGGCCTTCTGGATATAGGGACTTGATCAGTTTTGAAAGGGAAAAGTTTTAGGCCACAAAGTTACAAGGTAGCAATCAGTAACTTTGTGTTTTGTTGAAAGCACAGGGAAAAACAAAGTTGAGTGATGATTCTGTATGTACCTAACCTTTCTTGTTTCTGATTTTTATGTGGCTTGATAGTGTAAATACACAGAGGGCAAATGCCATCATTTCACCTTTTGTTAGTTTTTAATGGCAGTTACCAAGGGTAAGAAAACTTGGGTTAATGCTGAGCCCTAGGTTTTAAGAGAAAGAAACAGGTTTTAGAGCTGCTGACAAAAGTGAATGACTTTTGTGCTTGTTTGTGTTTGTGTGTGAGCATTGAGGGCGGGGTGGGGGTGCTCACTTTTTTGGGAGCCAAGGGATTTTCCTTCCCGGCTAGCTTCAGCCACCAAATGCATGTCCTACCTAGGTGACTGTCCGCAAGCAGGAGATTGAAGACAGACTCAACTCATGGATCGTGTTCAATGAGAAAAATAAGGAATTGTGTGCTTGGCTGGTCCAGATGGAAAACAAAGTTCTCCAGACAGCGGATATTAGCATTGAAGAAATGATTGAAAAGTTACAGAAGGTAAGTGGGGGTGGGGTGCCCACGTGGGTGTGCTGAGGAGGGCCGAGGGCTCCTGCCCGCTCTAAGAGCTACATTGTCGCAGGTGTTTCTAGTGGCAATGTGCATGTTTCGAGAGACTATTTTTGAACTTTCCAAAGGAAGAGGTAGGAAAGGCAGGACGTGTGAGCCTGTCACAGGCGCATGCGGTGCTGAGGAAGGCTGCTTTCCCTCCGTTGGGAAGACTTGGCCAGTGATGGTTTTATCTAGTTATTGGGAAGTGGAACCCGAGTCAAAGAGGAGGCCAGCAGCAAAGAAAGAGGCTCATGACCGAAGTGGTCACTTGAGCATCGTTGTACAGTCACCCCAAACACCTCTCCATCAACCCTGGGCAAGCTTTGACCTCAGGCCGACTCGGTTAAATCCATTTAGTCTCAGCTCCACATTTGGGAGGGGAAGCTGAGGGGCTGTTATAGCCCAGGTGGCAGAGTTCTTGCCTTGCATGCATGGAGCCCTGAGTTCAATCCTCAGCACTACAGGGATATAGAAAACGGAAGTACATACAGGCAGGCAGGGGAACACATGCCTACACCAACACTCAGGAGGCTGAGATGGGCGGATCATGAGCCGCAGGGCCTGGGCTACACAGTGAGAGAAAGTCACCACTGCCTTTAAGACATGATAGTCACCTAGCTGGCGTACACCGTTCCTCGAAGAACTGTGTTAACAGTTAGCTCTTTTCCAAATGAAAACTAATTTAGCCAGCATGGTAGTACATGCCTGCAATCCTGTCACCTGGGAGGCTGAGGCAGGAGTATTGCCTGGAGTTCAGTGAGAGACCCTGTCGCATAAAATAAAAACAAACCCAAAAAGGACATTAAGGGAGAAGCGCGTGTGCCCTTGGCTAGAGAAGGACGGAGCTGGCGGTGGTGACTCGGGCCTTGTCCCTTGGTGCCTGTCAGGACTGCATGGAAGAAATAAGCTTGTTCAGCGAAAACAAGCTGCAGCTGAAGCAGATGGGGGACCAGCTGACCAAGGCCAGCAGCAAGGCCAAGGCTGCCGAGGTGGAGGACAAGCTCAGCAAGATCAACGACCGCTGGCAGCATCTTTTTGACGTCATTGGCTCAAGGTAAGAAACAGCCTCAGATCATCTGTACGGACTGACTTCTAGAGATGATTGCTTCCTTCCCAGAGCTGGTTCACTGAGTCTAGTCTTCCTGTATGGTAACCTGGCGGGTTCGTAAACGTACAGGTTTGCCATCCGGCGGGGCGATGAGTAGGAATCCTGATTTGAACAATGATTGGAAATGATATTTTAGAAAAATTTGACATGAATTGGGTGTGTGTGCATGGGGGGAATCTAAGGATTAAAATCCAGCCTCACACACACACGGGAGGCGAGCACTCTGGCATTCTACCATTTTGATTGCTGCTGCTGCTGCTGCTGCTGCTGCTGCTGCTGTTGTTACTGTTATTGTTGAGAGCAGGGTCTGGCTATGTTCCCCAGGCCAGCCTCCAACCCATCTTCCTTCCTCTGCCTCCCTGCAGCCAGGGCTTCGAGCACTCACCACCACGCCCAGCTCGATTTGTTTTAAACAAGAGTCGAAAACTTAGTTTGAGAAGTCCTAACGGGGTGATCTCATTTAGAAACTACCGCTCTCTGCTAGAATTAACGTGTCCCCCATGAAATTATGCCTGCCTAGTCCTAGAGTGCCTATCACTCTATGGGATAACAGCTGGGGGCCCTTGACTGCCCCCACAGCAGGAGCCCAGCGCACACCCAAAGCAGGGAATCCTTTGTAACCCTGCCAGGTCCTTGATGGGCACCTGGTCCACTGGAGAGTACAACTTGAACAGCATCTTGTTCTCAGATGTGACCACAAACAAGCTCTGTTCTCCAGTGCGGTGTTGTCCAAAAACAGAGCTGGTAATATTTTCTACCATCAACAACCAGTGGTGATGCCCCAAGTTTTTAGATGGCTTCTGTTTTCAAGTCTTCTCTGTAAGGGGTGCACTCCCCCACCCCTCACCCCCCCCAAAAAAAAAAAAAACTTCCACGTGTTTTTCTTTTGCTACCTGGTGTTCAGAGACATCCTATTTGGGGATCATTTGGACAACAGTGTCTGCCATCGGCCTGGCACATGTTTTACAAGATAGTGTGCTCAGGTGTGAACGTGCACATGATTTGGAATTCCAGGGGAGTGCCTGGAGAATGTATTAAGACTTTGAGAGTGATAAGAATGGGACACTGCTAAGGACGTGGCATATCCTTGACCTTGCTGATCACTGGAAACCATAAGTGAACCTGACTCAGCAGAGGCGATGGCTATGAGCAGAGCAGGCAGGAAGTAAGACAGGTGAGTTATGTTAATGGGAGCTGGTATCTGGCAGGAGTAGAGCCAAGCATATGGAGAGTCCAGATCCTATCTTCTGCTGAGAGTGGAGGGTTGGAGACAAGGAAAAAGCCATCCCAGATGGTCCTAAGTGAAGGCCTGAAACTCCTGCTGGCTGCTGCAGGCAGTGGGAGAGACCCTTGGTATGAGCAAACGGGTCTGAGGTAAAGCCGGGGAAGAGCCACCCAGGAAGGGACAAGAAGCCCCCTTGGTGCAAGTGTTAGAAATGACACTAGGGGAGATTGGGGCCTTGAACGTCAGCCACAGATTTGGCCTCCTCAGTGAAGTCTGAGTCAGTCCACCGTGGTCTGCTAATGTTGACAAAGTTCCTAAAGAGAGATCCAGGGGAACTGGCTGGAGGAAGAGGCGGGGCTGGATTCAGCGTCTCTCAACTGCCGTTTGATAAAGAAACAGGACAGTAGTAGCTTAAGTTTTGAGCCTTTGCTGGCTGTCCTGTTCATTCACTGTAGAAAGTTGAGTATGTGATTTAACTTTTCTAAGCCTCTTTCCAAGTCTTCCAAATGTGTCCAACAGCACATCCAAAGCTGCTGTGCCCTGTTCAGATACATGACATGTGTTGCGACTTTGACATAGTATCAGAAAAGCAGGTAGAAGCCTGTTTGTGGGCTAGTTATCCATTGTTTTCATTGTGAAGTGGACACAGATCCCCATAGTCATATCTAGGTAAGAGAGGTCCTTCTTGCGTGAGGCCAGGGATTCAGTTAAATTATTCCCGTGGCTGCACTGGTGAGGTGGCTCACTGGGTAAAAAGCATCTCTCATGCAAGCCCGCTGATCTGAGTTCAATCCCCAGAAGCCACGTAGAGGAGGAGGAAGAGAGCTAACTCCACTATTTTGTCCTCTGCCTTCCACAGGAGTGGTGTGGCCACACGTGTGCCTGCTCTCACGTCACACACATTCTCTCTCTCTCTCTCTCTCTCTCTCTCTCTCTCTCTCACTCAGTCACTCACACACACACACACACACACACACACACACACACACACACACTAAATTAAATTTAAAATAAATAATTATTCCTAGGGCTGAGCACACTGTCCCATGTGTTTGTTGCGTGGATACGTATTCTGATGGGTGAGAACAAGATCCTTACCACTGGGTTAATGGTGGCCTTGCTGCTATTGTCTTTATCTTCCAAGTCAGCTTGGGTACTTGACACTAATCAAGGGTGTGGTGACATCACACCTGCTCACGGGCCATTCAGGAGTGAGACCTAGCTTATGCTTCCGAAGAGGAGAGTAGCATGCATTCTTCAGTTACATCACGGCAGATGTTAGCAGGCTCTTAGCTTCTCTGCCTCACTGGCTGCCCAGCTCTGGCCAGCTCCTTGGTGGAAAAGGAGATAAAACAGCAGCTGAAAGTTCATCAGCCTTCTTGGACATAGCAATTGGCAACAACAGCACATGCCTGGGGCTGCCAACTGAGTTCTGAACGATACGCTTTTGGTGCGCGATGTCACTTGATCTTTTCAGTACACTTACTTATGGGGGAGGGCTAGAGAGGAGTGTCACGGCACATCGTGGAGGCCCAAGGGACAACCTGAGGGAGTGTCCTTCCACCGTGTGGATCCCAGGTTTATAGTTCAAGTCATTAGACAGGGCAGGAACCACTCTGACCTGCCGCGCCATCTCTCCAGCCCTCGCTTGTTTTCAGTGTCACTCTGAAAGGTTGGTACCATCAACCCAATTAACTGACTTAAAAAAAAACCCAGTAGTCGGAAGCTTTCCTGTGTCCCGCCTGTCTCACAGCCGCTCGCTCAGACGAGTAAACGCACAGAAGCTTGTATTGCAAACTGTATGGCCTAATGGCTCAGGCTTCTCGATAGCCAGCTCCTATAACTTAACCCATTTCTACTAGTCTGTAAGTTGCCACGTGGCCGTGGCTTACCAGTACTTTCACATCTTGCTTCTCCTGGTATCTCTCTCCCCTCTCCTTTCTCCCTTCCCTACCTCTCTTGGATCTTCTCTCCTGGCTCCATCCTGCCCTGCCATAGGCCAAATGCAGCTTTACTTATCAACCAATCAGAGCAACACATATTCACAGCGTACAGAAAGGTATCCCACAGCACTTCTCCCTTCTCAATGTAGTCGGAAGGTTTCTCCAGTCCTGCCAGGCCCCCACAGTCCCGTGGCCTGCTTATAAAATAATCACTCAGAAGCTTATATTAGTTATAACTGCTTGGCCATTAGCTCAGGCTTGTTACTGACTAGCTCTTAGCTCTTAAAATAACCCATAATTCTTATCTATGTTCAGCCTCGTGGCTTGGTACATTTTCTCAGTTCTGCCTTGTCATCTTGCTTCCTCTGCTTGTGGCTGATGACTCGTGACTCTGCCCTTCCTCTCACCAGCTCGCCCTGCCTGGCTACTGGCCAATCAGTGTTTTATTAAACCAGTGTACAAGAGCATTATCTCATAGCAACTGAGGGCTGAAGTTGAGTAACTTACCCAAACAGAGGCAGCTCACAAGGCAACCAGGATCCCAGCTCAGACAGTTGTCACCTCCCCATGCCACCCTAGACCCTTCCAGTTGGTTGACTAGATGACTAGACCCCTGTGAAATCTTCACCATAAACCTATGTTAAAGTTGAAGGCTTGGCATAGTATTCAGTACTCGAAGACCCACTAAAGCAGGTCTCATTCACTGGTTAAAAAGAAAAGAAAGACATGCTCCCACCCCCCATCCCCCCTGCCAAAAAAAAAATCTAGTACTTTGGTTTTATTCTCAACAAATCTCAAAATAATTAGTACAATATGACACCATGTTTCTTTCTTTCTTTTTTTTTTAAAGGTTTTTTTGTTTGTTTGTTAGTTTTTTGTTGTTGTTGTTTTCTCGAGACAGGGTTTTTCTGTATAGCTTTGCACCTTTCCTGGAACTCACTCTGTAGACCAGGCTGGCCTTGAACTCACAGAGATCCACCTGCCTCTGCCTCCCGAGTGCTGGGATTAAAGGCGTGCGCCATCACTGCCCGGCTGACACCAGGTTTCTTAAAGCTACATGACATCTGATCATTTCACACAAGGAGGCTTCCCTGGGGGAGGCGAGCAGAGCCAGGCTCCTCACATCTGCTGTCTGGGCTGTTAAAACAACACTTCTGAGGTCATCCCGAGCCTTCATTTACAGAGAGGGAAACTGCCACTCAGAAGGGAAATGACGTCTGCTCAGGGCGGGACCAGGAGCCAAAGTCCCTCTGTCCTACTGCACAAAGCATCTTAAGGGCATGCCCAGCTCCCGTGGGATGCTGGCTTTCCAAGGCACTGTATTGAAATTGTTCTGAAACCTAGAACTTGCGTCAGGGTCTGCCTACTAGAAGACAGTGGTTCTCAAGCTTCAGTGTGCATCATAACCTGCCTCAGTGTCCCAGGTCCAGAGCTGCTCCATCCACAGGTCTGGGTGAGGCCAAGACCTCCATTCCTAACATGTGCCCAGGTGGGGTACCAAAGTGTGGTTCAGGATCGATAGGAATGCTGTTTGAGAAACACATGGGCAGTGGAGTGAAATAAATCAGAAGTTTGTGAAAACATCTTGACCTCCGTCTGCCTGCTGAGGAGCCATGCACAGGCCCTGCTTCCTGCCTCCCTAGCAGGGTGTCAGTGAGGGCTGAGATCCAGCTGAGAGAGTAGCAAAGCAATCAAAGGTCCATCCAGACACATCTGCCTCCATGGCACCTCACAGCCCCACGTTCATGGACTGGCTGGATGGCTGGCCAGTGAGATCTTGAAATGCACCTGTCTGCTTGTCCCCTATCCACCCACATCCCCGAGCTAGGGTGACAAGTATGGATACCCCCATGCTCGGCTTTTGTATACGTGCTGGGGCTCTAAGCACAGGTCTTCATGCTTATGTGGAGCACACTTTACCACCTGCGCTGTCCCCTCAGCCCTAGGGTGGGACCATGTTTAAAGACTATTTCTAGTGGTGTGGGTGAACAATCGGATGAGAATTTCCAGTGCCTGAAAGAGCTCCCTTGGAAGGTTTGCGCTGACAGTCTACTTGTGTGAGGATCATTAGCGATCATTTTCATTTGGAATTGTTTATCTACAATTTCCAAGGAAAATGTTGTTGCTGCTCTCTTGAAAGCCTCCTCAATGGCATCGTCGTGAACGGGCTTAGTATCCTTATGCTAGTGTATGAAGGAGAGACTTCAGCTCACACAGTAGCACGTAAACAAAAGACTGGTCCCTTCCTATTGACATTGGATGGCTCTTTTGTTTTCAGAAATATCAAGTCCACGGAAAGACACTGGAAGAAATCAAACACACTTCTCACATTTCCCCCACCGTTGGCAAAAGCCTATCCAGTTTATACTAACAGCAAGGAAAATGCTGTCATTGAAACTCAACAGTTAGTACCCTGGCAACCGCTTTTCGTCCCTTGTAGAAGGGACTAGCACTTTGCATGGCTCTCCTTCCATCTGCATTTTCTCAAGGTCACTGTGAAAGGCCAAACAGTGCAGCCAGTCAGGAAGCTGGCTTCCTTTAACCACTGCAGGTGCCGGGAAGGAGCTGAAGGTTGCTGGGCATTTTAAGGGAGGGCCAGCTGGGGGTTGCTGGGCATAGGGAAGGGCCAGCCAGGGGTTGGCCCCCACATTTCCATTTTCCTCGCCCTCGGCCCAACTATTCCACCTCTGGAGCACATGACTTTTGTTACATACCCTGCAGAAATGTCTTCCTGGGGGTCGAGGGCTTCCCCAGGGGGACAGCAGCCGTCAGCAGATAGGAAGCGACTGCCCTGATGTGCGCGTGTGTCAGGAAATGAGCCTCAATGTCCCGTACGCAGGTCACAGGGGCAGCCCCACATGTGGGGATGAGCAAAATGGGTGCCCCGTGTTAGGAGAAATGTCCAACCTGCACATGGTTCACTGGTAGAGGAGGCTTGCTCTCCAAGGTGGGGATATAGTCATAGCTAAGTGGTCGGTTGTAGGAACACAGGAGATCAGGTCTCAAAATAGGGGAAGAAGTAGGCCTGACCCATTTCCATGGGAGAAAGAAGGCTTTCCATGTCCCTACATTTTGGAAAACCCAGGAAGGAGAAGCTGAAATCTCTGTCTTGAGGTCCATTTGTACTGCAAGGTGGAGTCTTTCTGCAACAGTCCGTGGAATACAGTAAATGAACTCTGGCCTTCTCAGGCAGGCCAGCAGATCTAAGGCAAGAGGAAAACTCCTTAGGGAAATGTCTTCTTCAGGACCCCTGAGAGGAAGGCACCCCTGCGTGGCTCGGGCTTCAGGTTCCACCGCAGCTTGTAAACGTGACACAGAGAAATTATAGAGCAGAAATCTCCTTTCCCCGTGTTCCCAATCTAAATGTTTCCTCCCTGGCTTTATAGCTCTTTATACATATCACGGTGCCAAGATAAGGCTGGGACTTTCTCCTCTCAGCCTGGCAATCCTGTAGCGTCAGAACAAAGGCTGTGTGTGTGTGTGTGTGTGAGGAAAGGGCTGGAGAGAGACGTTTCCTTTATTGCAAAGGGGGCAAAACAGATTAAAAATTGCAGAGCGGAGAAAAGGTGTCTTTCTTCCAGCCGGCATCGCCCTGTGCCCATGAGCCAGCCGGTGGTGGTGCCGCCGCCGCCTCGCGATGAGGAGCCTTGGGGAGGGCCTGGTTGGAAGATGCTGAGCCAGTGAATGAAGAGGGCAGGCCGGGCAGGGGGAGGGGCCGCCTGGGCAGGAGGTGGAGGTGCAGCCGGGAACTTGGAGCGTCCGCTGAAACCTAAGGAATGGTTTTTTCTCATAAACAGTAAGTGCCATTTCGGCCGACAGCCGCACCCGCGACCCAGGTGGCCGCTGCTATTCTCTGTGTGTCTCGCTGTTGTGGTTACAATGGAGATCACCGATGAGACCCTGGCTGCAGTGTGTGTGTGTGCTCAGCCATTCGGGGGATGGGTTCTCTCCCGGCGTCAGCATGCTTGTGGTGACTGCAGTCTGCCTCTGACAAGCCGGCAGAGATGCATTTATGCTGTGGAGAAAATAGAAATATCCCGGCATCAAAAAAAAAAATGCTCCACAGCAGCAGTTGGCTCTAAAAATGTATTGTACTGTCTGTGCCCTCAAATCAGGGTGTGGAGATTAATAATTTTACTATGAAGGTATTTAGCTCTGTGAAAAGATAAAATTGTGCAGGCTGGGTACAGTGTGTTTAGCAACCGACAGCTGCCCATAGGTTTGAGTATTTATTTCGGTCCAGATTTAGCTGCTTTTGATCATTTCAGTTCTCCTTGCTAATTTTTGTTAGGCTGTCCACATTGACATAGGCATCTCTTAACTTACGCTGACCTGAGCTTTTATAACCTGTCTGCTGCTTACCCTGAGAACAGGGCTGAAAGGTATATTACTCCCTGTGCATGAATATGAATTATTCCCAGATAAATATGCATTTGATATTTAGAGCCTCACGCATACATAGCAAGACTTCTGCTTGCTGTACGTACTGACTACCAACTCACCTTCATTTTGACCATTCTAGAAGGAGAGCTGTGTTCTTCAGGGTTACATTCTGAGCCATCTCTAGTTAAGATGAAAGAAAAACTTCATTCACCTTGATCATGCCCTGTATCTCTACCCATAATTCCTGTAATAGAACTCTTCTGCTCTACAGCTACTCTTGGGCATAATTCTAATTTTGCTTGGTTTCGTAGAAAAATGTCTTTTGGCGTGGATGGCTTCTCCTTTGTACCTAGCAGTATTGTTTTGATCATCAGTCCTAGAATTCAGCTCAAGAAACCCTATTTCTTTTCTCCTGGGTGTATGTCCTATGTTCAGAAGTAATACATGACCAATATTACCTGGATAAACATGGGCAAGAGCAGGAGTTATGGGAGCCACATAAACTGCCTAGGTGGGTGATGGTTAGGCACCATCTGCCGACAGGCCGGTCTCCGAGGAGATTTCCTTGTTTCCTGATGTTAAGTGGAGCTCTCAGTGTTTTGAGAGCCATGCTAACAAATGTAGAGGTCAGCCCTCGGGATTAGCAAAGCACACATGCTTCCTGACCGGGGAAGGGGACAGTTGAGTTGCAGTATCCGCAGGGAGCAGACCGTATAAATTTCAACAGTGTATCTGTTGGTTCTTGGAATTCATTGTCAGACGATTGCCTGAGAAGCATTCTGATTCCAGTGCACGGGGATGTCAGGACTCCGGGCAGAGGTTAACCTGCAGGACACTCTGCCTGGGTGAATCAATCACATTCTCTCTCTCTCTCTCTCTCTCTCTCTCTCTCTCTCTCTCTCTCTCTCTCTCCTCTCTCTCCCTCCCTCCCTCTCCTTCATTCCCTTCCTCTACTTGGCGAACTTAGTGAACTTGCTGTCAATAGGTTACACGCCACTCAGAGCAGGTCAGTGAGTTGCTTTGAGGGCATAGTGTGGTGCTGGTGTCCTCTGGTCTTTAAAATAGGGCAGTGCCATCATTTTTGACGGGAAAGACAAACTGGTGACTGTCGCTTCCTCACCCAGGAGGGATTTCTGAGTACTTCTGATGCCGTGTGGTGATTTCTATGTTGCATCATTTCTGTGGGATTTATGACCCATCTTCGAGCTACCATCGAATCCTCGCAATGTGCATAGGACCCAAAGCAAAAGCAAATGGTTAAATGTACATTGAGAGAAAACCATGGAAGGGAAACGTGAGCAGTATTATCTGTGACTTCGTGCCTCTCCCCATGCACTGGCTATAAGCCACAAGCCACAGCAGCATGTGACTCCTCTGCCACCGTGCCCTGGATCTGAACCGTGTTCCTTGACCACAGCAGAACCCGTCTTCTAGCCCCAATCTATGCACATCTGTATGCGCAAGGTGTGTGGCAAGCCACAGGGCCTCCAGAAGTTAGAACCCTGCCCCTGCTGTTTCAATGGCCCTCGTGACTGGGGCTGGTTATCTAACTCAAATATGTCTTCTTTTCCTCAGCTGTCTAATAGGAATGATGATAGTACTTGTGAGCATCACTGGGAGGATTAAATGAGTTGCTAGCATGTGAGATACAGCAGGCCTGACATATGTTCGCATATGAAACAAATGTTAGCAGGTTACATAGATGTTCCATTACTGTGGCTTCCTTATGAGTTACAAAGCATGTCCAATGTAGATATTTTAAAGGAATGGGTTCCACATGAGAAGGTTGGTACAGCTAAGTGTCCTTTTACCTCAAATGCTCAAGAACATACTTTGCATTTTTTTTCCTATTTTGGAATATTTGCATATTTATAGTGAGATCTCTTGGGAAGTCATTGGTATTTCTCATACACAGCCCTAAGGTAATTCTGTACGTCTTTAGTACACCTGTCTTGACTGTAGACATCATATAAGGTCTGACGTGGGGTTTTTCACTTGTAATGGCATGATACAGCACTCAGAAAGTTTGGACTTTTGAAAAGCATTACTGATTACGATTTTTAGATTAGGGATGCTCCATTTGTATTTTCTTTCCATTCTCCATTGGTCTGCCTTGAGTACTTCATTTTGAATACCACAGTCCTAGGAGAGCCAGGCAAATTGTTCCTCTCCTTCTCCAGGAGTCGTAACATCCCTAGCCTCTGGCTGACAGAAGTAAACATGGCTGTGCCTAGGCTATTGTATGTTAACTCCCAGGCCTCTTATTGTTAAAATAAAATAAGATAAAATACAATAAAATAAAACACTGTGATTCTCATAGTGGCGTGGGATTAGGTGCTGGTTGGAAGTATAGTGAGCTGCATCCTGGGAAGAGGGGAAGAACAAGCAGGAAACAGTAGACCGATCATCACTGATCCTGAACGCTGGAACAGGAAGTTCTCATGGCCAGGCCCCTTCTCCAGCCAGAGGTTTTTAGAGGGCAGCCCCCTCACAGCCGTGCAGACAGCTTCTGGTCCTTGCACAGACAGGGTGGTAAGGTGAGGTAAGAACGGCACAGTGGTAAACCACGGGAATGAAGGCAGGATCTAGGTTACAGCCATATCCAGGCCTGGCCCAGATTCAGTTACTGGCTCTTCAATAAATCATCTCATGGCTTTAAGGAGCATTTGTCTGCTGCAGGAGTGCAGTTAGGAAAATGTACCTCCTTGGAACTGATCATGCCATAATTCCTGGGCACTTGTCCTTGTCGGAGATTGTCCCAAATGTCCTCCATACACGTCTCCTGCCTCCCAGCCAGCCCAGTGAAGGAAGGTGTCACTCTTAGCCCCGCTTTACAAGTGAGATTAATGAAGCCAGAACTCAACCTAAGCCCTTACAGACTGAATTGCCTGCCTTCAAGCCTCCCCGTCTCATGGAGCTACTGAGAATAATAACTGCAGAACACTTATTATATCCCGGTGGCTATCTGTCGCCTTGGCCCACATCACCTGCAAGAGGCTTCATTTTCTAGATAATAAGGATGCTTGGAGTCTGAGTCAAGAATCTTGCAGGGGTGTAGAGCTTGTATGTAGATAGATGGTAGATGGCGGTTGGACGGGACTTTAACAGACCTGGTCTGTTGGACTGCAGAGCTCTGGCCTTATCCTTATTGCCGAGGTTTGCGAGACTTCAGAGGCTTGAAGTAGAGGGGCCTGGGGTGAAAGGATTCTCCTAAAGTCATACAAGTCACTGCTCACAGAGCTAGAACTGGAAGGCAGTCCTCAGGGGTTGTCTTGGTTGATGGTGAGATAGAAACACACCGACTCTTTGGTTCACTTCAACTATGGCCTGGAGGTGTAGGGAATATAGTTCAGTTGGTAGAATGCTTACCCAGCATGCACTAAGCCCAGCACTAGATAAACCAGTGTGGCCCTGTATGGCTATAATCCCAACACTACATAGGCGAAGGCAGAAGGTTTAGAAGTTCAAGATCTCCCTTGGCAACACAGAAAGACTCGAGGCCAGCCTGAGCTACCAAAGACCTATATGAAAATAAAACCGCCTACGGGGAAATGACTGTGCATGTTTTCATTGAACAAGTAATTTGTTGACAGCCCCTTCCATAGCCACATAGGAGGTACGGCCTCTCTCTCCTGAAGAGTGGAGAGTGTCTCTCACGGTGGCGTTCGCTTGCCCTGGTGCTCCAGGAGCATGGGGGCAGGGTTGGGTGGGCAGGTGTGGAAGAAGCATCCCCCAAGAAAAGAGGACCGGCTTTTGGTAAGAGGCCAAGAGGCCATTCACATTGCTTGAGGTGTTAAACCGATTATGAGCTTAAACTGGTTTGTCAAGGTAGAGAGCGGAGTGCTGAAAGATCCCGAGCATGAATCAGGACTTACCTCCAGAAATGGAACCAAAGGTGGGTAGGAGGGCATGGAGGCCAGAAGGAAGTTGTGCATGCGGTTAAGAGCTGGTGGTGCAGCAGGCAGTGTGTTTCCTGTGAGTTGAGGTCGGCCTCTCAGTTTCTCTTTCCATTGCCGTCAGCCGGGGATGCAGCTCTGACGGCATCTTCCGACCTGAGGACGGGTAAGTAGGGGTTTGAACCGTAAACCATTACTTCACGCCTCTGGGATTCATCCAAATCCCCCAGATCAACAGTGCCAGTGCGCGCTCATTCCACTTTCAGGAAAGCCACTGATTAAAGCCTTTCATTTTGGTGTGAAGAACGGTGGGCAGCCAGGCGAGGTGGCACGCACCTATAATCCCAGCATTCAGGAGGGCAGAGGCAGGAGGATCTGTGAACTTCAGGCCAGTGTGAGCTACTCAGCGAGACCCCGCCTCGGACCAACAAAGATGGTTTTTGCCTCGGTAGCTCCTTGCCTTGTGTGAACTCGAAGCTCCACTGTGCAAGCTACATGTGTTCTCTCACACTTCCTGTACACCGAGCCAGGCTGGAAGGAAACTGAGGCAGGCTGCCAGAGAGGCAGCCAGCAGATCCGTGCTTGAGCGGCTTCTCTCTTTCGGACTCCGAGATGTCCCATAACAAGCCCACGAGGCAGACTCTCTGGAGCACCAACCCTCACATTGAAGTGGTAGGGTTGCCGGGTGTTCGGTCTTTGTCCAGGGAGGGCCGCTGACTGCTCTTCCCTGGGTATCCCGATGACAGAAGCTGGAGCGAAGTATTCAGGATAGGTATTTGGGAGAGAGGAAAATGACATCCTCCCTCCAATCTGTGGAGCCCCAGAAAAAGGTCGGGGTGTCAGGAGGAGTCCGTGTGGGTTTGACAGGAGGACTTTTGGCTAGACGGAGTCCCCTGTGAAAAATCACCCAGACAGTGTTGCAGCGTCGCCTACTCTGTGAACGGGCATACCTGAGGACGTGGGAGTTGTTTCTGCTATGAGATCAAAGCAGGACAGATGCCCTGCTGCTCACCAGCATCCGTCGTGGCCCATGCTCCTCAGTGCTGATAACTGGTTCTCTCTCCCCTTGCATTTAGGGTGAAGAAGCTGAAGGAGACGTTTGCTTTCATTCAGCAGTTAGACAAAAACATGAGCAACCTCCGCACCTGGTTGGCGCGAATCGAGTCCGAGCTCTCCAAGCCGGTTGTTTACGATGTCTGTGATGACCAGGAGATCCAGAAGAGGCTTGCCGAGCAGCAGGTGAGGGAGTGACGGGAAGGAGTGCCAGGAGGAGAGGCGGCACCACGGGAGGCCACGGCGGGCCTGCCCTCGGCTGTCTTCCACTCTGTGTGTGAGGCATCCGTCTCTGAATGCCTCCTTCCCCTTCACGTGGCTCTTCGTGAAATAGAGCAAACACCGCTGAAGATGCACACCTTAATTATGAGGCTCGATGAGGTTTTCATTTTCGTCTTTCTTGTGTTTTACATAATTTGAAAGGCAATGAATTAGGGGTGCAATTCTTTTTTGGACTGAGATACAGTGTCTTGCTATATAACCCAGACTGACTTCAAACTCTCAGCCTTCTTTCTTATCATACCGACATCAGCTTCATAGACCTGTGAAGAGAGAATCTCGATTGAGGAATTGCCTCTACTGAGTAGTCTCTAGGGCCCCCACCCCCCACCCCAGGATCTAAGTATGTGGCCCTGGCTGGCCTGGAACTTACTAGGGAGATCAAGATAGCCTTAAACTCAGAGCTCCATCTGCCTCTGCCTCCTCAGCATTGGGATTGGGGGTGCACATCATCACACCTAGCCCCAAGACATTTTCTCGAGTGCTAATGGATGTAGGAGGGTCCCGCCTACTGTGGGCAGCACCATCCTTAAGCAAATGGGCCTGGGCTCTATAAGAAAGGTAGCCAAGCAAGCTAGGGGAGGGAGATGGTAAGCAGCACTCCTCCATGGTCTCTGATTCAGTTCCTGCCTTGAGTTCCTGCTTTGGCCTCTGTCAGTCATGAACTATTATTATATACCCCGTATGCCAGATAATAGCCTTTTGCTCCCAAGTTGCTTTTCGCCAGTGTTTTCTCACAACAGAGAAACAAAAGGCTACCTACCAACTACTATAAGTAGAGCCATGGTGTCTTAGTTAGCGTTTCTATTGCTGTGAAGAGACACCGTGATCACAGCAACTCCTATAAAGGAAAACATTTCATTGCCATGGCTCGCTCACAGTTTCAGAGGTTCGGTCCATTATCATCATGATGGGGAGCATGGCGGTGTGCAGGCTGACCTGGGACTGGCTGCATCTTGACCAGAAGGCAAGGGGTAGTCAACTGACTGTCACACTAGTGAAGCTGGAGAAAAGAGACCGCAAAGCCCGCCCCCACAGTGACACACTTCCTCCAACAAGAACACACCCGCTCCAACAAGGCCGCCACACCAAATAGTGCCACTCCCTTTGGGGGCCGTTTTCTTTCAGACCACCACACCTGGATACGGTGCACAAACACCCTCTCTAACCCCCCTCTCTCCTGGGATTCAACCAGTGCCTTTTGTATGCTAGGCAAGTGCTCAGTCAAGACCAGAAGGAAGCACCCCTGTTTTGTATATGTGTGACAATAACTCGTGTTACTCAAACTAGCTACATAGCTGAAGGTAACCTTGAGCTCCTGGTCCGTTTACCACGTGCCAAGATTTGTAAGTGTGTGCCACCATCCCTTTCTCAGAAGATGCCCTTTAATGATAAATTATCTTGAGTCAGATCTATCTTTTATTGTTTTAAAATTTGTTGTTTTGTTTTGTGTTGTTTTTCAAGACAGTGTTTCTCTGTGTAGCCCTGCCTGGCTGTCCTGGAACTCACTCTGTAGACCAGGCTGGCCTCAAACTTGGAGATCTGCCTGCTTCTGTCTCCCAAATGCTGGGCTTAAAGGTGTGGGCTACCACTACCACTCAGCCTTTTATTGGTTTAAAGGTGATTTTTTTTGCCACCTTAAATAGACTAAATATTTGTCTTTTCACTAACTTGTCCATTTTTAAGTGGATATTACATTGGACTCACCCAGATAATCAGGGGGATGTTGATATTATATGGTCACATGATTGACTAATTTAATTCTCCTTTACCATGTATCTTAATCACTGCTCTATTACTGTGAAGAGACACTATGACCAAGGCAACTTTTTTTTTTTTTTTTGAGACAGGGTCTTTCTGTGTAGCTCTGGATCTCTGTGTAGTCCTGGAACTCACTCTGTAGACCAGGCTGCCAAGGCAACTCTTATAAAACAAAGCATTTAATTAGGGTCTTGCTCACAGTTTCAGAGATTGAGTCCATTATCATCATGGCATCAGAAAAGTGTAGTGCTGGAGAGAGAGTTACATCCTGATGCAGAGAGAGAGAGAGAGAGAGAGAGAGAGAGAGAGAGAGAGAGAGAGAGAGAGAGAGAGAATGTGTGGTCTGGGCATGGGCATTGAAACCTTTTTGAAACCCCAGTGACACACTTCCTCTAATGAAGAGATATTTCCTAATCCTTCTAATCCTTTCAAATGGTGTCACTCCCTGGTGACTATTCACATCCAAACCACCATGCCGTGTAGCCTAATGCAGTTCCAGGTTCTGACATTAGGATTCGGACATTCTTGAGGGCAGAAGAGGTCTCATCCCACCTACTGCAAATGCACTGAGGCAATTGTTAGTGATTGCAATGAAAAGAACATTGCTGTGTGTCTGTTACTCTAAGTGCAGAAACACTGGAGATAGAATACTACTCCAAAGAAGGATGGAGAGACCACTTCTTGAAATTTGGTTTATGTCTTCATCCAAAATAAGTACCATAAATTGTTTGGCTGCCTCTAGAAATAAGACCTAAAAAGTTGAAATCACTTAATGCTGCCTTCTCAAAAGTCCTTAGCTCCTGAATTTGTTACGACCACTGCTACTCCTCAGTCCTCTTAGTAATGACCTTAGGGAGCTGGCAGAGGAAAGAAGGTTAGGGCCAGTGGCTCTCAACCTGTGGGTCTCCACTCATTTAGGAGTCACATATCAGATATCCTATATGTCAGCTATTTACATTACAATTCATAACAGTCGCAAAATTACAGTTATAAAGTAACAACAAAATAATGTTATGACTGGGGGGTCACCACAACATGAGGAACTGTATTAAAGGGTCGCAGCATTGGGAAGGCTGAGAACCACTGGGTTAGGCCCTCTGAATCTTTTCATGTACTCCTCTCAATGACTGGTGCTAAGGCTATAAACCACTTCAAAATGAAAACACAGTGGAGACTTTGGAGCTCTTCGGTCATGAACCGCTTGGGTCGATTCCCAGCATTTCTCTCCTGGTTTGTTTTGTCTTGTTGGCTTCTTGGTTCCATGTGAGGAGTCCCTTGGCTTAGGGGATGGTTGGCTACCTTTCATTCTTTGACTACCAGTAGCCTCTTTCCCTCTGCGTCATTCCAAACTCCCAAATCATCACCATCACTAGCTCAACTTGCTGCCTGGCTGCGTGTCCCTTGAGCCTCTCCTTGGAGATAGCCTACAACTGCCAGTGGGATCCTGCCTGGGATTTCCCCTCCGTCCCACTTCCTGGCTCTTTTTAATCCCCGTTCTTTCTGCCTACATCCTCCTCTCCAGTGCTTTGGTCTCTTCTTGATGCCTGCTTCTCCTTCCGTAGCTCTTTCCCAATTACCTCAGAACTCATTTCTTCCCACCGCTTGCCCCGCATAGTCTGCTCTCTAGCCGTTTTATTCGGCACAAGCTGGATTGATAGTGTAAGACAGGGGCTGGAGAGATGGCTCAGCACTCACTGGCTGATCTTCCAAAGGACCCAGGTCCCATTCCCAGCACCCACATGGCAGCTTGTGACGATCTGTAACTCCAGCTGGGGGGATCCAGCTCCCACTTCTGCCTACTGTAGGCGTCAGGCAATCACAAGGTACACATACATGGGACATGTAGGCAAAGCACCCATATACATAAAATGTTTAAGTTAGATATTAAAATTAATGATAATATGAGATCATTGAAATGACTCTTAAAGTAGATGACATTCATGTTTACCTCTGGGCTGGAATTTCTCTGCACCTTTCCAAACTATCCTAGCCAGCTAGAACCAGGTGACATCCTGGGCATTTTCCCGATTAAAAGTGTCCCTATGTTCATTCAGTACCACTCTCCGGAGTGCTGATTTATTGCTTTCGTTGCTAAAAAGAACATGCATCAATGCCAGTAAGTTTCTGAAAAGCCAGAGACCATCTTGTAAGCAAGCCAGTAAGAACTCTTGAAGCTGAGTTCTACTTAAATGCAATCACTGTAGAGCCTGCCTTGGTAGTGACCCTGCAGTGATTCCTGCCCCGGTAATACTTCAGGCTGAACCCTGACTACAGAACTGAGGAAGTCCACAGCACATCTCACCTCACAAGACCCGGCAGGAGTGCATTTCTGCATCTGAATATATAGTGTCTTCACGCTGGGTCTGAGCTCAGTACCGCCTGGTTGAGAACTGAGATGCACGTGTGCTGGCACCTGCTCTCGTTGCTACCTGAACGCAGGATGCCCAGGCTTACGTTTATCAGAAGGCATGTAAGAAAATACTCGGCCCATCCAGTAGTCATACAGCGGTAATATCCAAGTGACCTGGAATGACCCTCAGCTGCCTTTCTGTGGGTGGTGGCCACTGTTAACGAAATAGCACTCCTGCGGCCTGACTTACAGCCTGAGTGCAATTAAACAGTGGCTCGTATAAAATACGCATTTCAGAAACATAGTAGTGAAACAATTAAAATAGAACCGAACTCTGTCTTTGCTACTTCGTGGTGGCATTTAGATAGCATCATGTGTCACAGAATCTAGAAGATAGGGAAGACTTCTCAATGGATTCTCAACACCCAGCCCACCCGCACCCACAATCCATAGGGTGGGGTGGATTCTCTTGGTCTCTTGATGATGGAAAAGCCACGTTTATTTTTAAAGAAATTTCCCAGGCTGGGCATGTCGGCCCATGCCTGTCGTCATAGCACTTGAACAGGGTGGAGGTGGGGTAGAGACAGAAGGGTCAGAAGTTCAAGGCAGTCTTGGGCTGTGTTTTAAAAAGCGAAAGAAAGCAGAAACTGACGACCCACCTTTTTCCTATGGCCATGAACTGTCTCTTTATGTGGATTCTTTTTATCTAATCAAGGAAGTACCATGGCTATTGGTATCATGGGCCAAGACTCCAGAGGCCTTTCTCCCTCCCCAAGCCACAGCCTCAGCTGTACCCCGTGGGTGAGACGCCTCAACATTCTCCCCTGGGGTCCATGAAGTCCTCATTCAGATGGGCTCCTGAGGAGGCCCCCCACTCCCGTGCCTGCAGCTGCTGGGGGGTGGGGCGGGGTGTAGGGTCAGCATAAAAGTCTTTATAGATCTGAGAGTTGTATGACTCAAGATCAAAGGTCAAAAGTCTGTTGCTTTGGTTTGAGTTCCTGCTAACCAGACTGTTTTCCAAAGAACACCTTCCCCAAATCAAGTCTTTACTAGGGGCACCTGGAATTGGGTGGTTCGGATCAAGCCCCATGTATACCCAAAGTTGCCAGGCAGTAGCATCTCAGGGCCAGCAGGACCATCTGTCAGAGTGTGGTGGGCACCTCCCCCCTGCCCAGTACCATAATTCAGTACGTTGGTGCTGACAGTTGCCAAGATGTAGGTTGGTCGGGTGTCCACGGCACAGGGCCACATGCAGACAACAGGCTCAGTCTGTGTGAATCCCCAGACACCTGTGAGCCCCTGGCTAGCGAGTGGGGGGGGGAGGATGGGCAGGAATCCTTTGATGCCAGTTCCCCCCCCCTCCACTACCAGCATCTCAAGTGCTTTTATCCGGTAATTGCAGGACCTGCAGCGAGATATCGAACAGCACAGCGCAGGGGTCGAGTCTGTGTTCAACATCTGTGATGTCCTATTGCATGACTCCGACGCCTGTGCCAACGAAACGGAGTGTGACTCCATCCAGCAGACCACCAGGAGCCTGGACAGGCGCTGGCGGAACATTTGTGCCATGTCCATGGAGCGGCGCATGAAGTAAGCTGCCGCTTGGGCTTGAACACTGTCACCCTGGCCAGCCTTTCACCCCACAGCCGTAGGAACTAGGCTCTGTTCGAGCCACTGAGAAACACACCAAAGAAGTAGCCCAGTGGGTAGAGTATTTGCCTAGCATGGATGAGGCCTTGAGTTCAATCCCCAACACAGCATAAACTGGGAATGGTGGTGCATGCCTATCATCCCAGCCCTTAGGAGGTGGAGGCAGAAGTATGGCGAGTTCAGGGCCAACCTGGGCTGCAAGAGACCCTGTCTGAAAAGAAGGAAGGGAGGGAGGGAGGGAGGAAGGAAGGAAGGAAGGAAGGAAGGAAGGAAGGAAGGAAGGAAGGAAGGAAGGAAGGAAGGAAGGAAGGAAAGCCAGGAATTAGCAGTGAAGGCCTAGTAGGGTGAGGAGCAAGGAAATCGCTGAAACAAACAAACAAGCAAACAAACAAACCCTAATCAGGAGGACTGCCCTTCTCCAGCCACAGAGCGGGGCAGGCAGCCCCAACTCTTGCCTGTGCGGTAGAATTAGGATTCCTGAGGTGCCTGGGTCCCTCAGGAGAATTGAGTTTAGACTATTTCCTGGAAAGGGGTGGTGGGGTGTCTCCCTAAAAAGTCCAGGTAAAAGATTGCGAGCGGGGCCCCACCGAGGACCCTCAACTCCAGAGCAGGCAGACTGTGCCGAGTGGACGCCGACCGCTGTGCTGTAACTACCCTCCCGTCCTCCTCTCCTCCCGTCAGAATCGAGGAGACCTGGCGGCTGTGGCAGAAGTTTTTAGATGACTATTCCCGCTTCGAGGACTGGCTCAAGTCGGCCGAGAGGACAGCGGCCTGCCCAAATTCCTCCGAGGTGTTGTATACAAATGCCAAAGAGGAGCTGAAGAGGTTTGAGGTGAGCCTCTCCCCATCCCGTTCTCCTCCCACAAGCCAAGCCTGCCGGAGAAGGTGCCACACGACTCTGGGTGGCCCAGATGCTCCCAACACGGCCCCAGCCCTGGGGCCTGCCACCAGCTGCTAGGTCAGCTCTGACGGAAACATCCCTGGGCCCGTTGCTGACCTCACAGACCTGGGGTGCGGTGCACTCTGCTTCCCTGGCTGCCTGGCCATCAAGCCACGCAAAGCGAGCCGCTTTGGGGGTTGGCAAAGCGGGGGGGTCCCGGCCCTTTGCCCAGGCTGGCACTGACCTCCACTTGGTGCCCCACAGGCCTTTCAGCGGCAGATTCACGAAAGGCTGACGCAGCTGGAGCTCATCAACAAACAGTACCGGCGGCTGGCTAGGGAGAACCGCACGGACACCGCCAGCAAACTGAAGCAGATGGTGCACGAGGGCAACCAGCGGTGGGACAACCTGCAGAAGCGGGTCACGGCCATTCTCCGGAGACTCAGGGTAACCCGCCTGTGGCCCCCCCGGGAGTGCTGGTGGTAGCTACGCAGGGAGAGGTGATAGATGATGGACCGTGGCAGGCCCGCAGCCCAGCAGCAGGTAGATTCCACGGAAATCCTAAGTCATCTTAACAGCCTGCCCACACAAAGGAGTCCGTGGCTGCCGGTGTTCGTTTTCCGTGGCTGCCCGTGTTCGTTCTTAAAGGGGGATGTGCCTAGGGCTTCTCAGGCGGAGCCTGCTTATGGTGATCTGTGTTTCCAAAACACGTCTCTCTTTATAAGGACTGTAACCCGATGGTTATATGAGTCTGGGGCACTGCTTTCCGGGGTCAGCGAAAGCACACACACCTCTGCAAGAGCCTGTTTAACTTGTCAGCCCTGAATCAGGTCATGGCTAAAACACAGTGTATGTACCCCCTCTGTTGTGTGGTGCACTGGGACAGTGACTGCCTGAGGCTTAGAGCACACTGATCAACCTCTAGGAAGATGAGAGCCTAGGCTTTTTTTTTTTAACCTTCTAAGAAGGTCATCGGCTGACTAATAATCCAGGCAATTCCTTTGCATTCATCTATTTCCTGCTGGTTTGGGCTGTTATTAGTCTAAACCGTTACTTGGCCCTAAATTCCACATTTGTCTGGAAATGGCCGCCTGTCTCTTACGATGTGGTGACCGGGGAGGTCTCTGTCCTTGGAGAGAATGAATCTCTTTTACGTGTTCAGAATTACAGAAGAGTACATGGGCAGTCAGACCTGAGCTCCTTTTCTTTCTTTCTTTTCTTTTGGGGTTAAAAGACTGAGCCTCACCATGTAGTCCAGACTGGCCTAGAACTCATAATCCTCCTGCCTCAGCCTCCTGGCTGCTAGGATTACAAGACTGTCTTTCATGGGAAAGCCACTGACAACTAATAAGAAAAGCCCCCAGGCAACCCCCACCCCCACAACCAAGGATCCCTCCGTGGATTGGGGAGATTCACTGATTTAGACTAGAAAACCCACATTTTCAAATTCCTGAAAGGACCTAAGAGAATATGTTGCATGTTACCAAGCCTTCTTGTGTTCCCTGAGGTGGAAGCCAAGGCCCAGAGTGTGTGTGTCTGGTGGGGGGGGTTGGGGGGGGGATGCCACACAGTCAAGACAAGACCCCAGGCTCTAGCTGCAGAATGCTAAGGCCTCTGGGACACCCCAGAGATGGGGTGCCATCTTTTCCTTTGAGCCAAATATGACCGTGCCGGACACACATGGTTTTTCTTCCTTCTTTCACAGTACTTCACCAACCAAAGAGAAGAATTTGAGGGCACCAGGGAGAGCATTCTGGTGTGGCTCACAGAGATGGACCTGCAGCTGACCAACGTGGAACACTTCTCCGAGAGTGACGCTGAGGACAAGATGCGCCAGCTGAACGTGAGTGCTGCTTCCCCAGCGTCCCGTCAAGAGGCACCTCTGCAGGAGAGCGCTGGCCAAGTGCGAATTTGAGCTGGTACTCAGAATGTTCCAGAACTCTCCAGGCAACAGGCCACATTCCACCTGTGTATTTATATTGCTTAGAGGCAGGGACACTGGACCCTTTGGTCAAGGGCACATTCTGAGGAGAATGTTCACTTCAGGTTCCAGACTGAACTTCCTAAGTTGACATTTCTCCAGTACTTGAGCCCATGCAGGACAAGCTGATTATTGTTATCACTGTGCCCACCAAGGCGCATGCCCATTAGTGGTTTATGTGGGGAAATATTCTGTTCCCACCAAGTGTGAAGAAGGCGAATTCTCTCCCCTGTACCCATAACGATGAATATCCATCTGGGTCAAATTTAGAATTTTTTTTAACTGAAAAAACATATAGAATGGTCTTGAATTGTTAGATTGTCACTGTCCGTTCCTTAAAAGCAGATGCTGTGGCATCAGGTACAAACCAGAACAGGAAAAAGGGACAAAACCGTACTGGCGTCACAATTCTGTCATATGAGATCGACACTAGACACACACGGAGAGTCTCTTGAAAGCCCCATCCCGTGTCCCAAACAGGGCTTCCAGCAGGAAATCACGCTAAACACCAACAAGATCGACCAGCTCATCGTGTTCGGGGAGCAGCTCATTCAGAAGAGCGAGCCCCTGGATGCCGTGCTGATCGAGGACGAGCTGGAGGAGCTGCACCGGTACTGTCAGGAGGTGTTCGGCAGGGTGTCCCGCTTCCATCGGAGACTGACCTCCCACGCCCCGGTAAGGGTGACCCGCGCCCCGGTCAGGGGTGACCCACCGGCCAGGGCGACCCAGCGGCCAGGGCTCCCGGCTGCTCAGTGTGCACATGCTACTGGATGATTGAAGAGTCAGGAAGGTTGCCTTGGACACGATTGACTTCTTATGGCTAAAAGGAAGGGCCTCGTTCAACCGTGGTCCAGGGGGTGGAAGCAGCTCCTTTCTTCCCTGGAGTGTTCCCCCATCCAATCATGGTGGATTTGGTAATGGGCTCGTTTTATGCCAAATTATGTTGCCCCAACTCTGCCATCTTCATATGAATCTAATAGCTGTGAAGGTAACGTTTGAAGGGTTTGGTTTTGTTTTTTGTTTGTTTGGTTCTTTTTTTTTAGATTTTATTTTTTTACTTATGTGCGTATTTGTGTGCGTTTGTGCACACGAGTGCAGGTGCCCCTGTGCTGTGTGACAGAACTTTCCCTGGGGAGATGCAGCACACACACCTACTCACCCCACATAGCGAGCCCACAATCCAGATACTACCAGAGCCCCACCTGGTGAACCGATGGCTTTTATTGGGGTTGCTTACAGGAATGTGGGTGAGGGGTTCCTTCCAGGAGCAGAGATGACTCAAAACCAGTGGCCTCACCAAAGCCCATCCCAGCATGAGTGACAGCTCACAAAAGCTGGGACCCTGGAGCACACCGCACAGCCTGCAGACAACTCAGCAGGTTGCAGAGTGTCCTCTCCAAGTGACTCAGTTGATCTAAACCTCTTCCAGGCATCTCAGCTGGTTCCTGTTTTTTTCCAGGCAGCTGCTCTGGTCTCAAGAATCTTCTTTGCAACTTGGCTATTCTGGGTCTTCTTGGCAGCTCAGTTTCCTTCCAGCTGAGGGGGACTCCCAGCTTTTATTGCTTCTCTGGCAGAGAGGGGCCTAAGTGAATCTGATCAGTTTCAGGGACTTCCTGAAGCTATTTTGAGTTGTGTACTTCCTGTTTAAAGAGCTTCCCTGTGGGATGGAATATTTCAGTCTCTATAGGAAACCATTAGAGAACACCCTAGAGACCAGAATAAGGTGTCCGATCCCTTGGTGCTGGAATTACAGGCCGTTGTGAGTTGCTAGGAATTGAATTCAGATCCCCTACAAGAGCAGTAAGTACTGTTAACCACTGAGCTATCTCTCCAGCCCCCAGGGTGATTATTTTTTTTAAACTCTGTATTTCTCTTTTGTTTCTCTAGTGTAGACCAGTTTGAACTGTTGAGTTTTGGACTGTGTGGCTCATGAAGAGCAAGTCCTAAGAGTGCATTTCTTTACAGAGCTGTGTTATGTCATAGCGGCCTCTGAGCCCTCCGCTGGAAAAGTGGATCGAGTCTCAGTAATGCTTCTGAAGTGTATGCTCTGGTGTCACAGGTTGTAGGGCGGTGTGGCATCATACCTCTGAAGGTGAAACAACGCCTCACACCTAACTTGTCATAGGTAGCGGCGGCCATGCTTTTCAGAGCTGTTTTTAGTGATAGTACTCTAGAATGTTCTCTTTCAAGATGATGACTGAGAAACTAATTTTTAAGAACAGTGCCAAGTATAACAACAACAGGAGCAAATATGGCATGGGGAGTCTTGTTTGTTTGTTTGTTTTTTCACTCATACTGATTTAGCTGCAGTGACTTAGCAGTGGAAGGATGGAGCCTGGGAGTTCATGGTCCTTTCCCCGGCTCTCATAATCCTCAGTACAGGGCTTTAAAGGAGTTCATCCTAAAACCCGGACGGGTACTCTCTCTCGTTTAGAGCTTAGAAGATGAGAAGGAAGCCTCTGAGAATGAAACGGACCTAGAAGACCCCAGAGAGCTCCAGGCTGACTCCTGGCGGAAGAGGAGAGAGATGGAGGAGGCGTCACCGCCTCAGTCTCTGTGTCACCTTGTGCCCCCGGCTCTGGGACAGGAACGGTCTGGCTGTGAGACCCCCGTCAGTGTGGACTCCATCCCTCTGGAGTGGGACCACACAGGTGATGTGGGGGGATCATCTTCTCACGAAGACGACGAGGAGGGCCCGTTCTACAGCGCACTGTCAGGTAAAGGCGGGCTCCCGGAGCCTGGGACCATGACCCCCTTGGCTGTATTTCTAGCACCACAGCAACACGGCGGCGGCGAGCCCTCAGGGAGCCGGAGTCGGGCCTGTGGCTGGTGCGGGCGCGTGGCTGGTGCAGGCGCGTGGCTTTCTGGCTTCCGTCCTGCCCACCTTTTTGCCCCACCTGAGAATGAGCTCACTCCTGTTCTAGGCCGAGCGAAATTCATATTCTGACTTTAGGACTGTTCACTGATGATGCCAGCCAATGGGAGAGACACATCAATTGACCTCTCTATGGCGTTTATCAGAGCTTATTAGTAGATTGGGTGTGGCTCTTTGTGCCATGTGGTGCCCCTAACCCACCACTGCCATCAACAGGAGTGGACGGGGGGAAACCATCCTTCTGGTTTTGAAAATCCTTTCCATAGAAAAGCTAGGGAGCCGTTAACCTCCTCCCCTCCCAGCTGGCGATGTCTCTGCTGTGTTGACTTGCTACCTAGGCCTTACTCCGCAGGCACCCCCAGGAGGACAATGACATTGTTCTTTTTCAGATGTAGAAATCCCTGAAAATCCTGAGGCATATCTTAAAATGACCACAAAATCTTTGAAAGCATCTTCTGGTAGGCCCCTGCCCGTGCATGTGTCTCAACATGGCCGCATCCCATGGCGCGCACCACACACTGCATCCTAAACCTCGCTCCCATGTCACGTCTGACCTGTGCCTTCTGTGGACACCATGCGCCTCGGTTCTCGTGTCATGGTGTATTTACACTGCTATACTCACCCATTACCTGTGTGCTCCTTACAAGGTCCTATCCCATTACCAGAGTGGTCTCAACACCGCCCCCCACACCCCACCCCACCGCCACAGACAGACACACACACACACAGAATTTTTTGTCTCAGTGCCTTTTGTTATTTTTCCTCCATCTAACTTGAGCCCTTTGGCATAGGCCAAGCTTTCTTCACGGTGGCTTGGTTTCAGACCATTTCCTCACTTCTGGTGGTTTCCTGAGATGGGTGGCTGGGGGTAGAAAGGACCATTACCCTTGCCACAGCAGAGGAAGCCTTTCCTCGGTTGGATGCCCTAGCCCTGCCCCCGACCCTGTCCCTGCCTTTAGCGGTAGTCGAGGGCTATCCGCGCCTGTTTGGTCCTCTTAAGCACATCTTCACAGTCACTCTTGTCCTCCCTCCTCAGAGGCCTTCCAGCCTCTTGGCCCTGAGACCTGGCCTTCCTGCCCAGCGTCCCCGCCAGTCTAGCTACACAGCTCCATCCAGAATGCCACTCATCCCGCAGCAAACCATGTGTCCCTTGTGCTCCGCTGTGGTCTCATCTCGTGAAGGTGCAATGTCGTCGCTCAGTTGCATGACTCATTTCATTTCCTCCCGAGACATGCTGACATTTTGCAAATGTGCATGCTTTGCAAGGAAAGCTGAAGAACTCATCTTGATATTGTAACCTGATGCCATGTCACCCGTGACCCTGTCTTATGTCACTAAGGAGGAACCCCCCCCTTGGTTGGAGAGTAGACCCTGACGAGCGTTGACACTTGGTTTCAGGTAAATCCATTTCTGAGGGCCACCCGTGGCATGTTCCTGACAGCCCTTCCCATCCCAAGCATCACTACAAACCGATGGAAGGTGACAAGGCTGTAGCACCGGTCCCCTCAGATGCCAGCACTCCTTACAAACCAGCCTACGTAAGTCTTGACCCGGTGGGAATGTAGCCCGGGCACGGGCATGCACTTCCGATCTCATTTTTGGACTGTCTGGGTCATAGTGGTGGGACCCCTTCTGAGGGGACTTCGGGAAAGGGATGTCACTCGGTGGTAGAGCTTGCCTGGCAGGTCCGGAGTTCAGCTCCCAGCACCACCCTCTGCTGGGGTACCCATGCCTCATTAGAACCCAGAGAATAGACGAGCTTTAAAGAAAGGTTTCCAGCCCCCACATTTGTGTGTGTTGATAGTGACGTGAAGAGAGAACTATTTCCGTTAGAATAACAGAGCCTTCCTGAGCTGCCTCTTAGCTCTCAAATCTTTGTTATATCTACTTTTTGACTGCACATCAGAAGACAGAAAGGGGCTTTGTAATCTGAATTGGAGGTGTTGGGGGTGTGGACTTGGTTCCCCAGCCATCATAGTGGAGCATACAGCACTGTACGCCTTCGTCATCTGATAGTATACCTGCCTCACACAGTAGGATTGGTGTGTGGACAGGGAGGAGCCCTCGGAGCGGCGGTCCTTACTAATACAGTGTTGGGGTGCTTTTTATAACTGCGCCTGTGCCTCTTAGTCGCATGAGTTCGTGGTGTGCTCTGGTGAGGTAGCAGCTGGAGACAGCGTAGGGTTCAAGGTTGGCCGTAGGCCATTGTTAGTCCAGAGCATTAACGATGAGGGAGGTGGGGTTAAAATACGGTGCGCGCAAGCATCTTTCAGAGAAGCCAACGGCAGTGGACGTGGGGGACCGGTGGGTTTACCAAAGTGCCCTCTGTGTCTGGGGGTGATGGTTAACCACGTCATTGGTGACAGTTCCGCCTTTAACTGGTCAGATCCGATACAGACTTGACTGTGCCTGCTTCGGAACGCCTTAGGAGACAGCTGTGACTTTTACTGTCTCCGCCTGTGCTACAGCCTAAGGCTGGGGAAGGAGACCCGGCCCGGCCCCAGAATGTCTGGCCCCAGAACGCTCTCCCTACCCTGTGCTCCAGCTCCCTCCAGGCATCAGGCCTGTGTTCCTACCTGGCCAATTTCAACAGCTCAGCTCTTCTACTTGATATGTGGCCTCACGTGTCTTACCAGAAGAGGTCGGGAGTCTCCTTTTCTCCATTCCACACAAAGAGGCCGCACAGACATAATCCAGAGGAAAAGCTCAGCTTTTCTAAAAGGGATCCGTTTATTTTTGGAAAGGCCTGACACACTAGGCCACTGAGCTGTGTGGGAGCAGAAGAGTCACTGTGGGATGCTGAAGGATAGAGGCTTGATGATGAATGACCCAGAGAGGCGGAGGACTCTGTTTCCCATTCATAGCGAGGAAAATGCCAAACACCTCAGCAGGGTGACGTGGAGGGGTAGGGGGATTTTGTAAAACACGGTGAGGGTGTTAAAGCACCACCAGAGGAACTGTCTCCTAAGATCGGTGATCACCTTTGACCTGTCCCGTAGTTTGTGTGCAGACCCTTAGGAAGGATGCAGTTTAAACAGGCCATTTTACCCCCCTCACTGCCATGCCATCTGTGTCCTGGGCTGGGACTGAGGGGCTTGCCCTCTGCCCTCAGCTCTGCTGGCCTTACAAATCTTGCCATGTGCCATGATGCGTCTGTCACTTACCTGGTACCTTTTGGTGGGAAGGGTCCCGCATCTTTATTTATTTCTTTATTGTTCCTGTGAACCCAGATGTTCTCTAGTCCCCCTTTTTTTTATTTTAGAGATGTGTAATCTGAAAATTGGCTCGTTCCAGGTAAAGCTGCTATTACACCAAGGAACTGATGACGGTAAGGAAGGCCCAGGAACCTCCAAGGGCAGCCCCCAGCAGGAAGATGAACAGCTGGCCACCTTAACGGGACAGCAGCCAGGTACCAAAAGTGGGCATCCCTGAGGAGATGTGAAGCTTGGTATCTGGGCCCAGCCAGGTGTTTCAGGTGTTTACTTCAACATATTACTTGATACAACATGAATTAGAGATCACGCAATGACGTAATTCACCAAGACTGCTGAACCTGCCTCACAGTAGCCTCTGTTATTTTAAAATAAGCCAACTTGTGTTTATGAATGAATCTCGAGGCATCTCACTTTAAAGTGGATTTTTTTTTTTCTTTGTGGTACTGGGGTTAAGCTTGGTAGGCAAAACTGTGTCCCTGGCCCTTTGGAAACTGTCCTTATACAGTGAGTAACAAAAGGATCCCCCCCAAAGATAAAATACATATTTTATTTCTCTGCGTAGCCCTGGCTGTCTTAGAACTTGCTGTGTAGACCAGGCTGGCCTCAGAGATCCACTTGCCTCTGCCTCCCAAGTGCTGAGATTAGAGGTGTGCACCACCACCACCTGGCTATGAAATGCATGTTCTAATGACTTCCCATGTATGGACAAAGACTAGTCCAGTGGTTACCAAAGTAATTGCTGAGCTAAATGCAAAGTAGAACTGGCCACATCATGGCCCTGATCATTTGTGAGTCAAAAGAGCACCAGCACCTGAAATGCTGAGCTATGGCTAGAATACCTACCTATTGGCCACAGGTTGGGTTTCCTCACCCTCTGTCCCCACCTCCTTCTATCCCTTGTGAGAGTGGAGGGGGATGGGCCTTGAGCCACGACGGACGGACGTGCAGAGATCCCAGAAGAGAGGACTCCCTGGCCCTGATCCTCCTCCAAGCATCCTGGGCTCACTTTTACCATCCTGACCACTCCCCGGCCGAGAACATCTGCTCGCTTTACGGCTGGCTTTAATCGGCCGCTTTGGATTCCAGGTGCCTTCGACAGATGGGAGCTGATCCAAGCGCAAGAGCTCCACGGCAAACTCCGGCTAAAACAGAACGTGCAGCAGCTGAACGCGGACATCGGGACCATCACCGCTTGGCTTGAAAAAACGGAAGCCGAGCTGGCAGCTCTGAGGCTGGCGAAGCCTCCCTCCGATATCCAGGAAATAGCACTCAGGGTGAAGAGACTGCAAGTGAGTGGGAGGGAGCTGTTGGGGGGGGGGGAGAGGAAATCTGAGCAGGCACAGAGCGTGTGTCTTGTCGTAGTGCCGAACAAACAGGTCAGACCTGGGTTTGGCGTAGCTGGCAGCATGCGGGTAAAATGTGTGTAGAGGTCAGTGACTTTTACCTCAGTGAGGACGGAGATGCAGGTCTCTCTTGGCACATGGGAGAGTATCTACAGATAATCGCCAAGCCCAGAAGAGGGCTGTAGAGATGTGGCTCAGAGCCTCAGGGCTGGAAAGATCTGGATTTTAGCGACTTGGGGAGGTGCTGGTAGCCAGTGTGCGGCAGCACAAAGCCAACCCTCTGACCTGTGTGAGGTGGTTCACACAGGGCTAACTGTGGAGACTTCCTGGCCCACTGGCTGAGGAATCCTGTGGCCTGACTTGGTTTACCCTGTGATAGTTACCCATGTGATCAGCGCCGGCCTCAGGAGCAGCAGCCCAGGGTGCGGGGGAGGGGCAGCTTAAACCCTGCATTTTGGGAGTGCCCTGAGCAGATAAATCTAAGGTTCTGAACCCAGGATAGGATTTGGGGGGTGGGGGGGTGGGGAAGGGGGGGTGTATGTCCAGTTTCTCTTCACATCTCTGCTTTCCCCTTGTGTATATAGAGGGTACCATTCCTCTTAAAGGAGAGACATTTCTGGGGTGCCTAGGGGCAAGTGCAAAATAGCTGCGTAGTCTTTATCTGGAAAACTTGGAGTCCTACCGAGAGCCGTTCCTAAGCCAGTGACAGAGAAGGGACTGTGGAGGTCGGTGGCGTCTCCTCCTGCCTCTGGTAGAGCCTGTCAGTGAGGAGGCAGGCCTCTGCTCTCAGACCCAGCCAGCCAGCCAAGTTGACTAGCCTTGTAAGGCAGCCCCCTCAGCTGACGCTTCCCAGCCACTCACAGGCGAGTTCTCTCTCGTCCTGGTGGCCACGGCCTGGAGAAGTGTGGGGAAGGTCTGTCCCTTACAGGTACCGCCAATGAACCCCTTCTCCCTGTTGCCAGAAGTGCTAACCTGCTCTGTTCCCTTTGGTGGTAGGAGATATCAAAAGCCTTTGATACCTACAAGACCTTAATGGTCTCCGTCAACGTGAGCCACAAGGAATCTCTGCCGAGCGAAAGCCCCGAATCCACAGAACTCCAAAATAGGCTCCACCAGCTAAGCCTGTCCTGGGACACGGTCCAGGGTGTGATGGACAGCTGGAGAGGGGACTTACGACAGTCACTCATGCAGTGCCAGGTATGTTGACTCAGCCCAAGGCCCCGTCCCAGCAGCAGCCTGGCCCATGGGCTAGGAGCCGCAGATGGTTTTACCATCACCAGGGCTGGCTGGGTTAGGAAGTAAGAAAGCCGCGCCACCCCCACCCCCACCCCACCCCACCCCCCCACCCCGCTTCCACTAGTGCCATTAAATTGGCCCTGTGCTTGCCCAGGATTTCCAGGTCCGTTGCCCAAGCCCACACCCAGCCTGGAAGTAAGGATCACAGCAAGCATGCCCACCAGGCTAAAGAAACTGCCTCTCTCTGTCCTTGGGTCTAAGAGACTCAGAGAGCTGGCCCTGTCATAGGGAAGCATGCTCAGTATGTTCCCTTCTGAGACCTAGGAATCATCCAGCGCCTGACTTTCGGGCTCAGTTTTAGGACTAAACAATGGTGTGTGTCTAAAGCTGGCTAAGATGAGAAAGGCAAGTGACTGATGGATATGAAGGAGCAAGCCCCCCCTGACGAGTGTGGTTTCTACAGGACTTCCACCGGCTGAGTCAAGACTTGCTCCTGTGGCTAGCCAGTGCCGAGAGCCGAAGGCAGAAGGTGCATGTCACCAGCCCAGAGGCCGACCGCCAGCTTCTCCTGGAGTGTCGGAAAGAGCTGATGGTAAGTTTCTTCCACAGGGCCACTGGCCACTGTCTGCGTCACCCAGTGTCCTGGGCACCACAGTGCTCTTGGTGGCTATGGCTCACGGGTTCGTACAGAGAAGTAAAGAGCCATAGTGACCCCTTTAAGACCCTCGGGAGTTAGGGACATCAGTGTTTTAAAAATGCTTTGAAACTCAAGCCCACTGAAGCATTTCTCCCCATTGTTAATATATTCATCCCTGGATATCCACAGGTCTTAGACTCCTACACATACCAGATTTAGGGGTACTTGAGTGCATTAGGTAAAATGTACATATTTCTGCATTTGTTATTTTCATACAACCTACACAAATCCTCCCATATACCTTGAATTCTCTCTTGATTACTTACAATCCTTAGTATGATATAAATGTATCGTGTAAATGCTACATAAATTTCTATTATACCACACTTAGGAAATAACAGTAAGGAAAGCATTTATGTGTTCAGAACAGCAATAATCCTCTTGTTGTGAATGTTTTTTGATCCATGGCTGATAGACTATGGGTGCAGGACCCTCGGGCACCAAGGCCTGACTGCACAGTTCATTTGGGGGGAGCATGAGCTGTCTATATTCATAGTAGAAATTCCTATTTCCCAGAAGTTGTATCTTTCCCCAGCAAGCCCAAGGTGAGCCCTGGACCTTCTCACACGTACTCAAAGGGACTTGGTTTCCATCTATAAGCTTATATGTAGTTTGATTTTCAGTATTTTATATTTAAAATTGCTGGGCATTGCTTTAAAAGAATTTTATACTAAAATCTTTACAAAGCTCCATTCCCTACAGTAACAGTGCCCAAGAGAACTTCCTACATGGGTGGAAATGTCCTGTCTCTGCACTTCAGGTGGCTACCAAGGACTTGAAATGGGATTGAAGCCAATTTTTGTCTTCTCATTTGAATAGAGGTAGTAGAATAACAAGAAAAGAGCCCTTAACGATTCTGTGATCAGCCTGATGCCTCCTCTGTATATCTAAGACGTGTGCCTGACCGAATAGCTCTCGACTTACTGACTTCAGTTTCCCTGGCCTGGTGTCTAAGGGCCTAGTCTTAGATACACACCCCATCACTTCCTCTAACTTCTCAACATCAAATTATCTTTAGCGTTAAAAGGAATTAAAAACAACCTATTCAGCTGCTTTCCGAATAGTGCTAAGCCAAGCAAGGATTGAGACTGGTTATCAGTGAACCATAGAAAGTTCTGGAGTTGAGCTGTACCTAACATTCATCCCAGAACAGAGAAAGCTACACTACCCTCCCTGCCGCCGCCGTCGCCGCCGCCGCCACCACCACCACCACCACCACCACCACCACCGCCAACTCTCTTGCACCATTTTGCTTTCAGCAACTGGAAAAGGAGTTGGAAGACCATCAGCCTCAAGTCAGCTCCTTGCAGGAGATTTCCTCCAGCCTTCTCGTGAAGGGGCACGGTGAAGACTACATTGAGGCCGAAGAGAAGGTCCATGTCATCGAGAAGAAACTCAGACAGTTGCGTGAGCAAGTGGCTCAGGATCTGGTGTCCTTGCAGGGAAGCCTGGTGAGTCCAGTGGTTGCTTCTCCGTGCCAAGATGTCGCAGGAAGGCAGATTGTGGCCTCACTGTGGCGGAGGGGGCAGGTAGTCCGTGTGAAGGTTCCAGCCCCTCTCTGGCTGTGCAGCTTTATAAAATAAGTTGCCTACGCCCCCTGTATGTGGTCTGTCCTTTGAAAGAAGGCAGATAACAATAGTACCTATCTACCAGCAGGGTTATGCAAGACGGATCCCGCCATCATCTCTGCCTTCGTACTGAATATAAGCCTTCACTTCCCCTCATGACATGGTTTCAAGCTCTCCTCACTGTGCTGGTCTCTCTCTCCTGATTCCCTTCTCAATTCTGTTGACTCTCAGTTCTCTTGAAAATGTGATCTAATTCAAGGGAATACCAGTCTGTGGCCTCCCCTAGCTGGAGCAGGACACATGAATCTCTCTGTGACGTATGGAGATTCACTGTCACCTGGGATTGTGGGTTTCCTGTGCTTCGGCTCTATGGCCTTTGGTTTGAAAAAGTCTATTTGCATGGGAGGAGAGAGTCATCAGAGGGATTTACACTGGGATATAAGCAAATTACCCCTTGAGGACTTCATAAAGCACGGTGCTCTTGAGACTATCTAGAACTCTGTTTTGCCCTAATCTGAACAACTGGGTTGGCTTTCAGACTCCAGACCCCTCTCTGGCCAGCTATGATGAAGTGGACTCAGGGGAAGAGCCTCCAGCTGCCTGTGCAAAGGTAAGTGCCCCCCCCCACTTCAAAAAATACCCAGAATGGCTCTCAACGTCATTAAGATGGCAGAAACTTAAGACTCCAAGGCCCCATTGGACCTTTGGTGACAGCACCAATCTATTTCAACCTTCTGGCCAAAAGATAAAGTGTAACTTTTTTTTTTTTTAGTATGATTATTTGTGGATGTGTACATATAGACATGCCACTGTGTGCACATGGAGGTCAAAGGACATCCTGTAGGAGTCAGGGCTCTCCTTCCATCGCTTGGGTTCTGGGCATTAAACTTGGGTCATCAGGCTTGGCAGAAGATGACTTTACTTGTTCTCACTGGCCCTTGTAAGTGGTTATTAAAAACGATTTCTTTCTTTTTTCTTTCTTTTTTTTCTTTTTTTTTTATTTTTCAAGACAGGGTTTCTCTATGTAGTTTTGGTGCCTGTCCTGGATCTCACTCTGTAGACCAGGCTGGCCTCGAACTCACAGAGATCCGCCTGGCTCTGCCTCCTGAGAGCTGGGACTAAAGGCATGTGCCACCACTGCCCAGCAAAAAATGATTTTTTTAAAAAGCTCTCTCCTGGTTAGTTGCTTTTCTCTGAGGTCATAGTAGATTGTGGAAGATGGGGCCCCTGTTGAATGGGTTTCCTGATGTCTCCAGTAAATCAGATCAGTAAACTGTAATAGGAAAATCTTGATGGCTCAAGAAACCCAATCATGTCATCAAGTTGAATCACACATGGTGTGACTTTGGTTCCAAAGGTGTGGCAGGAAAGTGACCTGGGGGGGTGAGGGGCAGGGTAAGCTAACCTAAGGAAGGCCGCAGTGCATCATGGGCCTCTTTGTTCCAGCAGTTTGGAGAGGAGAGATCTACAGAAGAGGAAGAGGAAACAGACAGCAGGTAATGGCATCACAGTCCCCACAGAGACTCCCCAGCCTTGTCTGCGCCGCTCTCCAGGTTCATCTGGAGAGGACTGAGCTCCTCTTCCAAAAGTACACCCCAGCTGTCTGAGCTACTCTTCTATTGCCATGACAAAATACCCTGACGAAGCAATAAAGGTGACAGAGAGGGTTTATTCTGGCTCACGGTTCAAGGGGACAGTCCGTCACATCAGGGAAGTCACGATAGCGGGAACTTGAGGCAGCTGGTCCCATTGTACCCACACTCACGAAGCAGCTAGAGGTGAATGCTTGTCCTCAGCTTGCTGTCTCCTTTTTATTCCATTTAGAGCCTTAGCCCCTGGAAAGGCGCTGCCCACTCTTCAATCAGGTCTTCCCGACCTCAGTTAATGCCCCAAGGCTTCTCTCCTCTATCATTTGAGATCCTGTCCATTTGGCAATGTTAATTAACCATCACCCCAGCTGTCAGCCCATCTGAACCTCACATCTCAGGCTCCTGTATTTCTTTCCACAAGCATGTAGCCAGTTAATGAGTGTGGCCTGTGAACCCTCCTCATGAGTCCTCCCCACCTCTCTGTTGGCAGGATGTCCCACCTTGATGACCCGGGCCGCTCACCGCCAAGGCGCTCCTTCCTCTCAAGGGTGATCAGGGCAGCGCTGCCCCTGCAGCTGCTGCTGCTGCTGCTGCTGCTTCTGGCCTGCCTGCTGCCCGCCTCCGAAGAGGACTACAGCTGCACCCAGGCCAACAACTTCGCCCGCTCCTTCTACCCCATGCTGCGGTACACCAACGGGCCACCCCCCACCTAGAGGACTCTGCCAGCTGCGGTGCCATGCCAACAGCCTACTGGCCACAGGTGCTCAGCTCGTGGTACCAGAACCAGCCTGTGAGTGACTCTGAGCCTGGACAAGATCCAGGGACCTGCTGGAGACACCTCCCTCATCTTGTCCAAATGGACTCTGGGGGCCCGGGACAACTCAGACAAAATGTCCTTCCTCTGGGACAGAGAGCCGAGTACAGCAGGACCTGGCATTCAGACAAAGCTAGTAGTGGGTTCCGAGAACTCTGGGAAAGGGGGGCTTCCCGAAGAAGCACTCATGTTGTAAAACACTGTATTGTAGCACAGCTGATAGAAGGCCCGTGAACCATGATGTTCAGCACATAAATGAACTCTATCCAAGTAGCTAGCAGGTCCCGACCTGAGTGATGGTTCAGAAGCTCCATGGTTGATTCAAACACATTTGAAATGTTTAGAATCAGTCTTCTTCCAATTGGCTAGCAATCTGCACTCCTGGTTATAAACTAAACTGTCCTGTTCTGTACCTAGGTCAGCTCTTTTATATTGCTTTAAAATTTTTAAAGAAATTTTATTGCATGGATGTGGTTATTTGTGCATATTTTTTTAACAACACTGAATCTGTATGAATAATGTAAACTTTGATTTAAGGGAAAAAAAAGATTTTTAGCTTGAGCTTTGGACTAATGTACAGTAAATGCCAAACTCCAGACTTGATAGGGATGTTTTTATAAGTTAATTTTTTTAAGAATTTTCATGTTTTAAAGAGACACTTTGGGTCTGGTTGAGCTGTTTGGCCACCAAGGGTTGGTAAAGAAACTTGGAACTGTTTGTGATATGTACAATTCAGATGTTTCTCATTAAAAAAAAAAAAAAAAAAAAAAAAAGGCAGACTGTTGTATTGGACTCTGTTAGAAGGCAGGTGGTCTTCCAAATATAACAAATATTATCTTAAACTCACCTGATCCCAGTCCCAGTTGCTACCATTGAGCCCGCAGCCACATGTGGCACAGACCCAGGCAGGTAGGCTGACTGTACCCTCTCCTCCCCCATGCCCCCATTTGGACCACCCCCTCCCCTCGGCCCTTCTTACTCCCTTTGACCCCAGTGACCCTGTAGTCACATGTTGGTGTGGGCCTCGTAGACCACCTGTACTTTCCTTCCTCTTATCCTCCATTTGGGTCGCCCAAGTCCTCGGCTGCTTGCCAAGGACAGCCCCCTCCCTCCTCTTAGTCTCTCTTCCTTGCTCCAGGAACCACAAGAGAGGGACCCTTCAGCCATCACGTGAGCCCTACCAGCTGCCCTATCCAGCCTGGAGACCCAGGACAAGTCCACACTGCTAGGAGAAACTCGTTCTAGAACTGAAGACACCACCAGCCTGTAGCAGAGAAACAGAAGACCTGGATAGAGGCTGTATCCCCATCTACCACACAGGAAATCGAGATTCTCAGCGCGGCTGTGAATTAGCCTCATGCATACCAAACACCTCAACCAACAAACTCCACATGTGCAAATCCCGACTCAGAAAAACGGGGGAAACCCAAGTAGCATGTCACCTCCAAAAAAAATACAACCCCATAGTAATGGCCCCGAGTAGAAATGACAAAAGAATTCAAAAGAATAACAACTATGGTCAAAGAACTCAAAGAAAACAAAGAGATGGATGAAATAAGGAAGCTGGTCTAAGACATGAAAATAGTTGGAATTTTTCAAATGGAAATGACGTTAGAAATTAAAAATTCAATAAACCAATTAAAAACCTCAATGGGAAGCAACAAAATGGATTGTGTCTAAAACAGAGACAGGGATGGGAGACAAAATAGAAGAACTGGATCACTCAATAAAGGTCAAGAGAATTTTTTAAAAAATAGTAACAGCAAATGCAGCATAGGAGAGTTCTGGAAACCCATAAAAATACATAACCTAATTTTAGGCATAGAATGAGAAGAAAACCATAGTGAAGGCATAGAAAACATCTTCAGTGAAATCATGGAAGAAAATCTCCCAAACCTAGAGAAAAAAAATTCTGTTCAGAGGCCGGGGTGGTGGTGGCACACGCCTTTAATCCCAGCACTCGGGAGGCAGAGCCAGGCGGATCTCTGTGAGTTTGGGGCCAGCCTGATATACAGAGTGAGTTCCAGGACAGGCACCAATACTACACAGAGAAGCCCTGTCTCAACAAAACAAAAACAAAAACAAAAAATTCCTGTTCAGGCATGTGTCTGAAGATAGACACCAATTAAATAAGATGAGAAAAGAAATTACAACATTCTGTAGTTAAAATATTTTTTAAAAGTACAGAAAGGGTTTTGGAGCTCCAAGGGAGGAAGCTCGAGTCAATTATAGAGGCAGGCTGATTAGAATAACAGCTAATTATTCAACGGAAACCTTTAAAGCCAGAAGGGCTTGGAGAGCTGAATTCCAAATCCTGAAAGAGGATAACTGTTTAACTCGGCAAAACCATCTATTAAAATTGAAGGACAGCCGCACATGGTGTCACACGCCTTTAATCCCAGAACCTCTCCCCGGGGAGGCAGAGGCAAGTGGATCCTTAAGTTCCAGACCAGCCAAGGCTATACAGCGAGACTCTCCCCCTACACACTCAATAATCATTTGAAGCATTAGAGGCTATTACCAATACTCTTGGTTATACTCTAGAATGCCATAGGAAAGCCTACTGCTGAAGACATGACATGCTTGAGTCACATGGATAAATCAAGCTGGTACTCACCTCAAAGCTCCATCCTACTGGCTAGCTTTGATGGTGTGTGAAGGTGCTATGATTTCTACCAGAGAAGAAAAGGATTTTTTTTTTTTTTTTTTTTTTTTTTGTGAGACAGGGTCTCACTGTGCAACCCTGGCTGGCCTAGAACTCACTATGTAGACAGGGCCAGCCTTGAACTCAGAGATCCACCTGTCTCTGTCTCCAGAGTGCCAGGATTAAAGGCACGCATCACCATGCCTGGCCTGAAGTCACCAATCTCACCCAGCTGTGAGTCCTGCAAGCTGTAACAATAACCAGCCTGGCAAGACCCACCCACTGGTACAACAGCAGTATGAATGTCATGGGATTAACCACCCATCTTCTGTTTGGATTTACGGCCTGCTCTACAAGTTAAAACCCAAACCTGGTGCTGTTATCAGGGCCAAGGACCCATGCCTGGACAGATTACAGGCCCTAAGGGGAGCATCTATTAACGCATTAAAATGACTCCCAATGAGTTATTTGTTAAATCCCCCGATTAGTGCATCTGTCAACCTTCATGAGAGGCTTCTTTTTGTAGTAGATGGTGATTCACACGGAAACCCCACAACTGATCGAGGTGCAGAGAATAAGAAACTGTGGAAGGCTCAGCACTGTATCTAGATCATACCCCCTCCTCCAGTGCTCAGGGGGTCATTGTGGAGAGGCTGTGGGGAGACTGTAAGAGCCATAAGCAGTGGGTGACAGGGAAAAAGTGCCTTCTGGACAGGGCAGCTGCACATCTGAAGGCACAGGCACTGAGACAGCATTCTTAGAGACCCCCCCGTCTGTCTGGAGTGAGAGCCTTCCTGTATGTGCGCAGGTGTCTTGTTGCAGTGATGAAATACCTCACCAAAGCAAGTTACGGAAGCAAAGTTCCAGTACTAGGGAAGTCACGGCAGCAGGGCTCTGAAGAGGCAGCTGTTGACTGCACTCAGTCAGGAAGCAGAAGTGGATGCTGTGTTCAGCCAGCATTTCCTTTTCCCAGCCCACGGAATCCTGTTGCCCACAGTTAAAGTGGGTCTTCCCTCCTGGGGTTGCCCAACGCGATCTAGAGCTTGTTCAGTTGGCAATAGCCATCACAATATGTCAATGGTTCAACCGTTGGCCGTCAATTGCTGGGGGAAATGCCTAAAGATGAAAAGAGTCACTTGGCCCAGATTTTTCCATTCTGGTTTTCTGGAATGATCTACAGAGGTAGCTTATCTCTGCCCCCAAGTACTTTGAATTGAAGGCATTTTTGCCCTTGGGGATATTTACATATACATAATGAGATACCTAGGGCTAGGACTATATTTCACATATACTGAAGGTAATTTTATACACTATTTTTAGTGATTTTGTGCATGAAATAAAGTTTCATGGTACAAAGCTTTCCAGTTGTAATGTCATTTGACCCCTCAAAGTTTTGGAGATTGAGAGTTCGAGGCCAACTTAGGCTATAGTGAGATGCTCTATGTGATTAAAAAAAAAAAAGTTTTGTATTTTTAGATGAGGGAATGTTCTGTCTGAGCTAGGCATGGTAGCACACACCTTTAGTCCCAGCACTTTCGAGGCAGAGGTAAATGTATCACTAAGTTTGAGACCAACCTACATTGTAAGTTTCAGGAGAGCCAGGGCTACATAGTGAGACCCTGTCTCCAAAAAAAGGGGGTTACTGCTCAACCTGTGACAGGCAGTGGGCTGTCTAATGAGACAAACCCCCAGCTCAGTGTCCATCCCACTTGAGGGGATCTCAGCATCTCCCCATCCTTGATTGAAAGTTACTAACCCAGTTCCTCACCTGCATTAGCACACGGAGGCAGGATTGACTGGGTAAAACCCTAACTGAAGGGTTAGACCAGTGGAGCCTATCAGTACATGCTTCCACCTGGGACCCTTTGCTCTTAAGTCACCTGTTCAGTTACCCAGCAGTTTTTCCAGGGGCTAGGTAGGAAAAAAAAAGGGGGGGGGTGTCATTTCAAGTTCTCAAATTGTTAAATGGATAGGGAGAAAAGGTTGTTTTTGTTTTGGTTTGGTTTTTTCCCACCTTAACTGTGTGTGGCTTAGAGTAGTCTAGGGGGAAAATAAATAGAAATTAACAGCCTTTTTCTTAAGCCACTGAATTGCTTCAAGGTTCCCTGCTCCATGTTAGCCTGGGAGAAGCCACAAAAGTTCTAGCTCCTGCCCCATCTTGCACTCCAAAGAGTGGTTCACAGGCCTCCGGAAGGGATGCTGGAAATGTGTCGGCTGGTTGACTGCATTTTAAAGGCTATTGATATAGACACTTTCTCAACTAAGAACCTCTGGGTTTGAGTTTGCCCCCACACACACGCTCCCCACCTCCACCCCCAGGGGGCCCCTTCTGCCTCCTTTCACGCAGAGCTTGGAGTATCCCCCAAACGCTTGTATGAGATGACTCGTGTCTCTCAGTCTTAAGCAAACTGCTCACATCTTTCCTTCCCCACTTGTAGGGGACATCTTCAAATGACCATAGGCACAAAAATAACTTCAGTATGAATGAGTGACTTCACCCCATCTCTGAAGGGTATATTCCTAGTGGACTCAGATGACAAAAATTACAGGAAATCTACCCAAATAAATTGAGTCTCTCTCTGCATACAGGGCCTTTTACATCTCTACACAGTGTCTGTGGGCATGCGTAAGACGTGATTCGGTAACTCTAGGTTCAGTTGTTCCTGTTCTGGCAACTAGGGGAAGGGGGGGGGGCTCGTAACTCTTCTGAAATGGTCGGCAAGCACCAGGGCTGATGCCCCCTCTCCTAGGAAGACTGACCACAGTTTCAACAATATAAACCCCAAAAGAGGATAGAATTCACAGAAGAAAACCAGACACTACTTATCCCGGCAACTCTTAAGTTCTTACACTCAGCTCTCAACAAATATGTCTTTAAAACCCAAATTACAAAAAAACACTTTGTCACATTAGACTTCTCTCTGCTATAGCTCCATCGATATTAAAGAGACATGGTAAGGACAAGGGACTCCCAGACGAGCATGATGAGCCTTAAAAGCATCACATAGACTTTTTGGCTCTTTGAGATAGAGTCTCACTGTGTAGCCCAGGATAGCCTCAAATTCATGGCAAGCCTCCCAAAGTGCGAGGGCTTCCAGGTGTAAGCCACCACACTCAAATGCTCGTTTCTTAACAGGCTCACAGTTTAAAGCCTGATGTATCAACATTAGCCTGATGGCACACGACATCTGTCTGGGGAAAAAAAATGACAAATTATAGTCAACCAACAGGCTCAGAGGGACACAGGACCACTGCCTCATGAAGCAATAGGACCAGGGCTCACAGGAAAACAGGTGAGCGACCGTGAGAGTGCAGTTACTGTGAGGTGTTCAGGGCTAGCCAACCTTTGCCTGTCACCAAGAGGAAGCCCGCCACAAGGAACTGGCTGGCCCACAAGTGAAGACAGTCCCTGGGATTTTTAAAATCGTGTCCACAGAGACAGCGCCCAATTTATAGCTGCAACTGGACCCAAATTCCATGGAGTTTGAGAGCTCCAGGGGAAAAATGGCATGGAGCGCACTCAGCTCCACAGGGAGACGCCGGGGCCTGAGAGATGCAGCGTTTCACACGGGTATCATTTCAAGGCATGGGTGAAGCTCTGGTGTACTGGACACGAAGTACCAGGAAGTGATGGCAGACCCCCCGGCTTAAGCTCTGTGGTAAGATGGCAGGCCAGGAATACGGTGGCCTGTCATCTCCTGCCCATCACTGCTGCTGCCTGGCCAAGGTTCAAGCAGACCCACTCTAAGCTGAGAAGGTACAGGTAGAAAGGGACAGAGAAGTCGTCCATGGCTTCACCAACTGTCATCACAACGCTGCTCAGGAGGTAGAATCTTGGAGGCAGAGAAGGCAGCGAGTGAACAGGAGGCTCGGATTCCAGCCCAGCCTTGGAAACAAGAACTTGCAAGACCCTGAGCAGCTCAGGCGGCCCCCCAGCACTTTCAGTTTGCACACGGATAAAATAGAAGCTTGAACTTTGGCGCCAGACATTTCTACGCTGTTTGTGACTGTTTCCGGGGGTGTTCTGGGTGTTAGGCATGTGGAATTTCATAGGGAGATCCCACGGAAGCCTCAGCAGCCCTGCTAAGATTCTGTAGTTTAGAAAAATATTTGGGGTGTGGGGCATGGGGATATAGCAAAATGGCAGAAAGCAAAAAAAAAATAGGATTTCTTTTTATTGTTTTTTTGTACTGTTTACGATGGTGCCCATGGCCTTGTACATGCTAGACAAGGACTCTCAGCACTAAAGCTGCATTAGGACTCCTTAAGTTTTTAACTGGGTGAACTGTGTAATCATTTTCAGCACCAGACTAGAACAGCCAGTTCCATCATCTGTTCCATGTGACCTTCAATAAGTCTACTTGGCCTTCCACACCCGAAAATTAAAATAAAAAAAAAAAAAAATTAAAATAGAGTCACAGGAAGGAATAAGGAATTAAATGTGAAAGCTGTGCCTGGCACACAGTGACTGTCCCCCAAATACCATTTTTACATACCAGGTGAGATGGTTTTGTTACTTATATGTGAGGTTTACAGTATCTTTTAAGGGTTTGTTTGTTTTAGCAGCTTAAAGACATATATCGTGTCTTACTAAACAAAACTCCTTTGTTTCACAAAAGAGCTAGAAACTGGGGTATGCCTTGACTTTTGAGAGGTTATCAATGTATGCAAGCAGACGCAAATAGGAACCAACCCCTTCCCATGCTAGGAAATGCTAGGAATGCTTCAACCCAGCTTCCTTGTCTCTGCATGTACGGCTGTACTGAGAATCGGTAAGTAACCTCCTTCCTTGTAAAATTTTTACATCGTACATCGCTGCCTTCCCAGCTGAATGAACAGAAGTCAGTCAGGTAAGGGCTCTGTGTGTGTGTGTGTGTGTGTGTGTGTGTGTGTGTGTGTGTGTGTGTGTGCTGCTGTTGTACTGTTTCATTGTTTAAATGGTTAAAACTCCCTGTGTTATTGGTTGTGTGTTCTCACATGAATTTCTCAAGGGAAAAAAAAATGGCTCTTTGGGATTATTTTTGGAGTTAATATCTTCTCCCCTTGACAAGTAGGATAAACAGAGCCAGTGAAAAGAAAGGGACATTTGTAAGAAATGACTGTGTGGCTCTCCTGTGGACATTCCCATCCACACCAGACCTCCCCTGGCTAGTCCACACTCAGGGATCTGCGAGAATTCTCTGTTATTAGAGAATAATAATACCTGTATAACGGCTATTTCATGGTGCCTGTGTATAATTTAAACTTGTGATTTGGGAGTTAGGCAAAGCCCATTCATCTACAGATTTCTGGGGTGAATCTTGCGGATTACAACAGAAGAATCCTGCCATACCAGTTCAAGGCAGGGCTGAGGAGGCTGCTCTACAATGTCAGTTGTGGTTTCGTGGGGGCCGGGCTGTGCAGTAATCTAATCCATGTTCACAGCTGCCAGGTCCTATTCATCCTTAAAAAAAAAAAAACTTAAACGTGTGCTGCTATGAGAGAACTCAAACTGTCCCAAAGGAATGTGCAGGTTTTAAGGAAGCCACCATCTTTAAAATGGACACTGCGCATTTCCCCAATACATTGAAAATCATGGCATCCTTAGCATGTCTGGAACAGATGGCCAGAGATAATAGCGCTTTAGCTGAAAGGGAGAAGAGGACCCCAGGGTGCTCAGAAACAGCAAATGGTCTTTGGAGTACATATCACATTTCAACCACCCACTTGTCCCAGAGCCGAGTCAAAAACAGGCAGGGCCAACCTGTGTCCCTACCAGATCCAGGTGAGATGCAATTCAAGAAGAAACGACCTAGAGTATGGCCTCCTCTTCCCACTGAGCCAAACACAGTGAAATGAGCAGCCGAGAAGCATCTGGGAGAACTGGGAACCCAATAACTAATAGGCTGGGTGTGGTGGTGCATGTCTGGGATCCCCAGAGGCTGACGCAGAAGGATTAAGAATTCCAGGCTAACTAGTGACCACTGGCACATGCAGTTAATCTAAGCACACACAGAACTTGGCACAGAAGGGCACTTGACCACCTGAGTTCAAACTGATCCCTTCCTTAGGTATCCAAAGACAACCAAGAACTTCACCGTGCACTGAGTAGACAATAGCTTGGAGCTCATTCTGATTTCTGTTTTCCTCGTCTGGCAGGCTCTTGAAAAAAAACAAAATTTTTCTGGCAGTGTTTCAAGGTTGCCTTTGCCTCCCTCTTCCTGCCCTCCAACCCCCGGCCTGTGTCTACAGAGGACGGCTTTCTGCGCTGATGCTCTTGGGCTACAGCGCTGAACTGCCAATAATTTCAAACTGCCCGAGAACACCCCCCACACCCGTGCGCCCCCTACCCCGGTGTGAGTGAGGCAGCTGCTAACTTCAGCGTTAGCAACAGCACACCAACATCAAAATTAAGACATATTCAAGTTCCCTCTTGTTAAGGGTAATCTTCCTAATGAACGACTCCGTAAATACAGGATGTACTGACCAACGCAACCCTAGTTTCAAAGGGAAGTGTATTTAATACTGTATCACCAGGTTTTACTTTTTAAAACATCCAATAGGCATAACCGTTTAATTGCTTACTTCCAAAGTAGAGCCATTACACATTTTGTGAATTTGCCACGTTCCTAAAAACGTGTCTGAAAACCCAGGTTCTAACATTGTGAGTTACAGTGGCCATTTCGGAAGGGCTTTTTCCTTAGCTCCCATCATAGTCCATTTGAGTAAGAGCTAACTAATGTGTTGGCCAAGTTTCTGCTTCACACAGCCCTCACGGAACACCTCAAAAGTGTTCCTGGTGGCGGTGGCACACGCCTTTAATTCCAACACTTGGGAAGCAGAGGCAGGCAGATCTCTGTGAGTTCAAGGCCAGCCTGGTGTACAGAGTGAGTTCCAGGGCAACCAGGGCTACATAGAGAAACCCTGCCTCAAAAAAAAATTTTTTTTGAGACCTATAGGTTAGAGAAGTTGTTTTTTTTTTTTTTTTGTCATAATTACCCCTAAATATTTCTCTTTTTGAAGGAGTCAAAAAAAAAGAAAAAAGAAAAAAAACCAACATGGATGTGTTCAAGTGTTTTGCTCATCCAATCCACACTATACAGGCTTAAAGCTGTGTGTGTGTGTGTGTGTGTGTGTGTGTGTGTGTGTGTGTGTGTGTGTGTTCCTTCCAGAGGATATGCATCATGTATATATCCTGTAGCATCCATGCCTCCCATGGATAGCTGATACAGCCACCTCTGCTGTGAAAGACAAAAACTGCATTCACAAGGCCTAAGAGAAGCAGTGTGCTATGATTCACACCCACAGGATAAACTCCATTCACACACACACACACACACAGAGAGAGAGAGAGAGAGAGAGAGAGAGGGAGAGAGAGAGAGAGAGAGAGAGAGAGAGAGAGAGAGAGAGAGAGAGAGAGAAAGAGAGAGAGAGAGAGCATCAACATAGCTTCAAGGAAGCCCAACTATAGAAAGATTTAAATCTTATTCCATGATAGTGAGACTCAATAGGCCAAATAAGCAGGTTCTACAAACATAAATCAGGAAGGATGAATCTGCACGGATAGCAAGAAGACCCGGGGGGAGGAAGGCGGCTCACATCTGAGCTTGACCAGTATCCCTCTGGTCTCTGATAGAATAACCAACAACACGTCATCAATCCTCACAAGCCTGTGAGGTAGGAATGTGAAACGAGCTGATTGTCAATGTGGTTTTCAATCCTACAATCAAGTGGTCCAGAAAGACACCCTTCAAAGGTTGATTTTACAACCACACAGTTAATTCTACAGTCCATTTCTTATAGACCAGCGGTTCTCCATCTGTGTGGGTCATGAACCCCCGTGGGGGTCACAAAACAGACGTCCTGCATATCAGATATTTACATTACGATTCATAACAGTAGCAAAATGACAGTCACGAAGTAGCAATGGAATAATCTTATGGTTGGGGGTCTCCACATCACGAGGAGCTGTGTTAAAGGGTCACAGCGTCAGAGAGGTTGAGAACCCCTGCTGCAGAGTGTCACCTTCTGTCCCCTGTCTAAGGCCAATCCTTCCGGGTCAGACTTTCACCATCCATTCCAGAAGCTTTGAGACGGTTTCCCGAGTGGGCAGAGGACATGGAGAGTGAGAGAAGGATCACGTCGAGAACCTTCTAAGGCTATACAAAGGTGAGAACTCTGCATTCAGAGGTATCCCCCAGGACAGGGACACTGCAACCCACCCACCCCGACCCCTGGGAAGTGGAATGTGGGGGAAGGGTGCATGACCAAGGCAGCCATAAGATGACGCCCCAGCTGGGGAGCTGCGAGGGTGCAGGGTTCCAGCTTTGAGCAGCTCTGTTAGAATGTCCACCTCAGACCTGGCCGTCACTGAGACTGTGGGTTCTGGGAGGCCTCTTTGCTCTTGCCGTCCTCTGCGGAGCTGCAATCAGATGCCGAGACTGAGGACTTGTACCCTCGAAGCGTGTGAGCATTCAGCATCTCCAGAAGCAGGTCGTACACTGGGACCACGTTTTTGCACTTCATGCTGAGCAGATGTTCCATGCCCTTGTTACTATGAGGGGGAAAGGCACTGAGAATCCTTCTTTCTAGATAGCCATCGAAACGTTGAAGTAGTCCCCAAGTCTCCGGCACAAAGTCAGCCCATCTCCCACAATTCCCTTTGCTTCTACCCCATTGTTCTGTAGCTCATACACCCAGCTCCCTTCATAGTCTACATTCAAGGGCAAAAGTGGTATTCCCTCGACCTCCATCTCACCACCCAATGCTGCACCATGAGCTCATTCACAAAAAGCACAAAAACAAGGTTCTAAATAGTGGAACTGTAAGTAGGCTTCTTCACACCGGGAGGACAGAAGCACCTATCTCCTCCACCGGCCCAGCTGGGAATGCACATATCAAGACACTGAAAAATATTGCCGTTCTTGGCTTGACCTTGAAAGGGTCATGTGTACTGATGTGGGGGTTCTGAACAAACTTCAACAATTAGGTGAACTCACACATAAGTGAGGATAGACTAATATCTATTCTGCAGAGGGTCATGAGCCGAGCACTCCTTAAAGAAGAAACAGGAAGGGTTTCTTCTTCTTCCCTCCTCCATGTTAAGTGCTTGACATGAACACTGTCCTTCCCCACAGCTCTTACAGCTTCCTCCTCAAGCAAGCACTGCCTTCCATCTTCATCTCTTCTCTTCCAGACTCGGGCAGGGCTACCCTCCTGAGCAACACCACCCACTGAGCATCACTGTCCCGACACTAGCCCTCAAAGCACATCTTCATCTGTGCACACGCCGTACACTTCCTGACCAGGACTGTACTCCATCCACAGCCTTGCTTCCTCAACCTGTTGGGACATTCTCTCAGATCGCATCCTGGGTATCCCGATACCATGGGAACGAAAGGACAACTTGGTGCACACCCCCAGTCCTCAGCTGAAGGGTGACCAGGAGACCTAAGCTTAGCATCCTCACAGAAATAATGACCCAAGGCCTTGGCCCTGGGTAGTATAAAGAGGATGGCAACTCATTTTAGGAGGAGAACTGCCCATTTTAGGACTCTATAAACAATTTCTAAACCCTAGCAACTACATCCAGGTGGGTCCCGCCAGCTGCCACAAAAATCCTGTCAGGTACCATGTGGCACTCATTTCAACACCAACTATGGGCCAAGCTTTGGTACAGGTGCATGCACTGATGAATTCCCATTCAAAAGTTCATTCTTCTCTCAAGTTGAACATTCTACCACTGCAAACGTGCCTGCATTCTCCCAAAGCTCGGATCATATGCCCTGCCCACACCCGCCTGGACCAGCTTCCCGAGAGTGTGTACCTGATGTGTCGGACATGAGAAAGAAGCATCAGGAGATTGGCCAGGCGAACTGACTGCTGCTGGGAGGAAATGCCACTCTTAGCAATCACCCAGACCAGGGCATCTGTCACTGCGTTCAACAGATGGGTCAGCTTCCGGCTGCTCTCCACCTCCTGGCTTGCCGTCACCAAGGGGTACATACCTGGACAAAGGAGAGCCCCAAAGTCAGCAAAAGGGAAGCTGAGGTCATGTGCCCAACTTCGCATGCCTGGCTCCCTAGGGAGGAGGCAAGGTTGACCAGAGCTACTCTAACTGGTGCACGCACTTTACCTTCCCCCAGGTTCTTCCCCTGAGAGCAAAACCTTATCACTGAGCTGTAAGGGCATCCTGGCTGCAGCAAATAGCTAAGTGAAGATGGTCAGGTAAGATTAATATAATTATATAGTTTATAAATCATTATAAACTATTTTTTGTTTGTTTCAAGATAGGGTTTCTCTGTGTAGTTTTGGTGCCTGTCCTGCCCATATAAACTAATTCTTTACTCCCTTTGAGAATGGTAATTTGCAATGACAAAGTGCAATCTCAAGAAACCAAGGGCTGGGCAGTGGTAGCACACCCCTGTAATCTCAGCACTTGGGAGGCAGAGGCAGGCGGATCTCTGAGTTTGAGGCTAGCCTGGTCTACAGAGTGAGTTCCAGGACAGCCAAGGCTTGAAAAACCAAAAGAAAAAAAGAAGGAGGAGGAGGAGAAAGAAAGGAAGAGGAAGAAAGGAAGGAGAAGGAGGAGAAGAAGAAGGAGGAGGAGGAGGAGGGGAGGGAGGGAGGGAGGGAGGGAGGGAGGGAGGGAGGGAGGGAGGGAGGGAGGGAAGGAAAAAGAAACCGCAGACTGGCCAGGCAGGGCAGGGCGGCACACACCTTTAATTGCATCACCGCTGTTGGTTTTCACTCGCCGTGATAAGACACTGATCAAAACCAGCTTAGGGGAGTAAAGAGTATATAAACCTCCCCTTAGAGGTTACATTCCATGACCAAGGAAGCAGGGGCAGGAACCTGGAGGCAGGGAGCTGAAGCAGAAGCCATGGGGAAGTTCCCTCTTCCCAGGTGACTCTAGTTTGTGTGGCGTTAACTTAAGAGGCAGAGGCAAGTAAATGGCTCTCCGTGAGTTCCAAGCCGGCCACAGCAGCATAGTGAGAGTCTGAGGGCGGAACTCGGTGGACCAGCTTACCTAGCCCGCACAAGGCTCTGGGTCTGAGCCCTAATAGCTCAGGAAATAAACAAAACACCTGCTGATTGCAGTAGCCCTGGAGCTGCTTCTCTGAAGCCCCTGCTCACCTCCTCCACACCCTCAGACCCTCACCACTACCCGCTCCTCCCCCTGCCCCAGGCCACTCATTCATATCTCCCGGTGGCTTCCAGACAGCCCAGCTTATCCAGGCACAGCAGATCCCTACCATGTGGTGCAGCCATTGAGGGGCCCCGGTCTCTTCTTCATCTTTTTTGTTTTTATTTATTGGGGTTGGCGCGTAACACATGTGTGGAGGTCAAAGGACAATTTGCAGGCATCAGTACCTCTCTTCTCATCATGTGGGTCCCAGGGATCAAACTCAGGTTGTCAGGCTTAGTGGCTGTAGGAGCCTTTTCTTGCTCAGCCGTCCCACTGATCCCCATGCCCACTTAAAACGTGTCATGTCATGTAGCCCAGAAAACTGTTACCGTAGCCAAGGATGGCCTTGAACTTCTGATCTTCCCGCCTCTGTCTTCCTAGTACTGTGATGGAGGCTTGAGCCAGCACACCCTGTTTATGCGGTGCTGGGGACCAAACCCAGGGCTTTACGTGGGGCAGGCAAGAACGCTACCAGCTGAGCTCCATTCCCTAGCCCTATCCTTGATCTTTCAGTTCCCCAGTTCCCACACCTCACCTGCGCTGGAGGCACACTGAGCATCTAGAGTCTGCTTAGGACAATGGTTCTCAACCTATGGATCGCGACCCCTTTGAGGTCATATTTCAGGTATTTACATTACGATTCATAACAGTAGCAAAATTGCAGTTATGAAGTAGCAACAAGGTAATTTTGTGGTGGGGTGGTCCCCACAACGTGAGGAACTGTATTGAAGGGTTGCAGAAGCGGACCCCAAGGCTAGCTTTCCCATCATCCTTCCTCCCGACTTGCATCGGTAAGGTTGAGAACGGCTGGCTTAGGAAATCCTCCTTCTCCATTATCCCTTCTCTGTTGATGGCTATTCCTCTTTCAGGTCTTAGCCTGGCCATGAACATCCTTCTGGAAGCTTCTCCTGAGTCCCAGTCTACGTTCTTGCGTTCTTTCCTGCATATGCAGGATGTCTGCCTGTCCTCCCATATCCCTGCAGCCACCCCCCTTCCCTCATCAGGGACAACATAGACCTGTGAGGGCACAGACCCCGCCCACTGTCACCACCTCCCCATCACCTCCTACATTGCCTGACACAGAGGACACACGGATGTACAACTAGACTGGATTCACCTAGGTTCACATTTTTGCATATTCTTAGTGAGTCACACGATTGTAACTAAAATATTTGTGTATATTTTAAGTACACACAGAGAAAAGCATTAACTGAACAGTGAAGAGAATTTTGAGCTGTGCATGGTAGTTGTACACCTTTGATCCCAGCACTCAAGAGGCAGAGGCAGGTGGAACTCTGGGAGTTTGAGGCTAGCCTAGTCTACATAGCAAGTTTCAGGACATCCAAGGATACATAAGAGACCCTGTACAATGAGATAAGCCAGTCACAAAAGATCACACTTTCTCGGCACAGGGTATGGCCCATGAGGTTGGCTTTAAATTACCTACAGAGCCGACAGTGACCCTGATCTTCCGATCCTCCTGCTACCCCCTGTGGGTGCTGGGATTACAGGCATACACCGTCAATTATTGAGCTACAGCCCCAATTTCGGGTCCCTTTTTCGTTCCACTATTTGAAATCATATCCAGAACAGACATGTCCATAGAGACAAAACAAACTGGCAGTTACCCTGGGGTGCAGGAAGGGTGGGTGTGGTGGTTAATTGTCAACTTGACTGGATGAAGAGACCTAGGGCACCGATGAGGCACACCTCTGGGCATATCTAAGAGGACTTCCCCAGAGAGGATTAGCTGAGGAGGAGGCCTGCCCTGTGGGTGGGCAGCAGTCCCACAGCTGAGTACCAAAGTTCCCCACCTGCTTCCCGAACCATGGATGTGGAAGCAGGCAGCTCCCACAGCTACGGACAGACACGGACCCCAAGGCTAGCTTTCCCATCATCCTTCCTCCCTACTTGCTTCTTGGTGGCATCAATAACAAAAGTCACTAATGTAGTAGGGAGTGTGTAGGCTAAGGAATATTGGATATCCTGGGGGTCGGGGGTTAGAGTGCTCTAAAACTGATTTTGGTAACGACACAGAGTGAACATATTAACAAAAACTGAATTGTATTCTTTTGTTTTAGGACAAGCTCGTGCCATGAAGTCTAGGCTGGCCTAGAACTTCTTAGACATCCCAGCCTGGCCTCAAACTCATAGTTCTCCTGAGTCCTGGGATACAGGTGTACACCACCACACACAGCTTGAATTATATACTTTAAATGGGTGAACTGTGAGCCGGGCAGTGGTGACTCATGTCTTTAATCCCAGCACTCAGGAGGCAGAGGCAGGTGGATCTCTGTGAGTTCAAGGCCAGCCTGGTCTACAGAGTGAGTTCTAACACAGGCTCCAAAGCTGCACAAAGAAACCCTGTCTCAAAAAACCAAAATAATAATAATAATAATAATAAATGGGTGAACTGTGGTATTCTGTTGTTAATAAAGTTGTTATTAATACAGCCTTCAGCACCAAAATCACAGTAGCATAAATGCCCATTGGCAGTGTGTGGCTCCCTTCAAAGAGCATGGCTGATAGTTAGTCACCCTCCTTCAAGAGCCAGCTGGATCATTACCAAGGGCAGACCCTGGGCCTCCTACAAGTTTGGAGGCAGCACAGTCCCGTACAGAGCCCGGGGCCCATTGTGATCAATTGGTTTGGGAAGGGGAGGCACCACATTTAAACAGGCACCTGCCCTGTCAAGTTTTTATAAGGAGGAGTGTATATCTGAAAAGCCTGAAATGAACCTAAAATCATCCCAGGATCACCGACTTACTGTACCTCTCTCTAGTCAGGAACACCACACCCATACTTTGGGCATCACACACCTGCTCACCAACATAGCACAAAGGAACACAATACTTGCTCTGTGTCTGGCCTTCAACGGGGCCGAAGGACAAGACAGAAGCCCTGCCAACCAGATACACAGGAAGCAACAAAAATGAACCCCCTCCGCCCCTAAAAGTAGAAACACCGTGATTCACTGTAAAACAAAACTAAATTACTTTCCATAAAACTAACGAGATCTAGTAAAGACGGAAGGGGGAGAGAGGGCCCTTGGCACAACACCCCACACATACCAAAGAAAGCATCTCAAGGACACAACCCCCGTCCCCGCTAGTTCCTGGAAACATCTGTGTGTTCCTCTCTCTAGCCACCAGGCGTTCTGGAAGTACAAACGCCAAGATTTGTGGTATCCTACATGTTCAAAGATGAAGACCCAAGCTTTGCTCAGCTGGAGGGAAATAATTCAGAAAGTCTGGAGTGTTTTATTTAAAAATCCTAGAATATTGTATCATGGAAAAAAATTTTCTGGTATTGAAGGGTGAAGGGAAACATCTGTGCTGTTCTAAAGCAAAATAGAATGGCCTGGGCTTAACCTAGTATTTCAACTAAGAAAATGTTTTGTTCTTTCAAAATCTTAAAATAGTTTCAATAGATTTGTTGCTAATTTGCTTGTTTGTTATTTGTTTGACACAATGTCTATGTAATCCAGGCTGGCCTCAGACTTGCTCTGGAGCCAAGGAGGACCTTGAACTCCTGACCTTCCTGCTGTTACCTCCCAAGTACTGGGATTACAGGCAAGCACCTCCATGCCCAGCTCCCTGTCCCTAACTGAAGCTATTTTAAAAAGAACAATGGCAATTATCTTCGAGTTTACTCCACTCTGTCTCCTAGATTTAGATCCTAATTCTAAGGTGGCTATGGTTTCCGATTCCCAGGTGACAAGGTTGTGCCCTTATTGGGCATATGTTATTAGCCCCACTGCTCATGTGATACCTTTTGTCTTGTTTTGTTGTTTTGTTTTTGTGAACTAGGGTTTCTCTGTGTAGCCCTGGCATGTAGACCAGGCTAGCCTTGAACTTAGAGACCTACCTGCCTCTGCCTCCCGAGTGCTGGGATCAAAGGTGTGTGTTACCACCTCCAGGCTGAGCTACCACCACTCAGCATGATACATTTTTAATTTATGAAATACTAACATTCTAACAGGTTGTTAAATGTACAGTTTCTTGTCTCTACATTTCAAGAGGCTGAGAATTCCAGTTTATCCCATACATTCTAAATAGATAGTAGAAGAGACACAAGTTAGAATTATGTCTCTTCCAAAACCTCTTCAAATTAAGGCCAGCAAAGGTCAGAGTCTATTTTGCTTGAGGTACATCCACATCCTAGGCCAAAATCCCTGTACTTAGTTCATCCTGTTATCCTTAATGTTTAGAAGTCAATGGTGTGTGCCAGGAACTGAACTGAAATTTAACTACCTGATACTGTTTATTTCCAGTCTACACTACATCCATTAGTAGAGATACATGAGCCAGAAGCATGCAGGTATCTAAAACATGACTTTGACAAACCAGATCCCTCAGCACACTGAGGTTTTTATTCAGCTGGCTGTTCTGTTATTGGTTTGTTTCTGGTTTTTAGACACTGGGTTATCTTTGAAATACGAACATAGAAGATGAGATAATAAGAAAACAAAATGTTTATTCAGCCAATTCTCACTTAGAGATGCTCTATATGCCTTTGCGTAGCTCTGTTTCCATGATTTTTGGTAGAATGTTTTCCTTGTCGAAGAATATCTATTCCTTTTAATATTTATTTTTATTATTACTTTTAATTGTATGTGTTGAGGGTGTGAGAACAGTGCCCTCATAAGCCAGAAGAAAGCTCAGATCCCCAGGAGCTGGAGGTTCAGGCGGTTGTGAGCTGCCCGCCTTGGGTACTGGGAACTGTACCGAGGTCCCCAGCAAGAGCGGTGCACATTAACTGCTGAGCCCAATCTCCAGCCCCACCATTGGTATTTCTTATAGCACAGCTCTGCTAGTACTGAACTCTCTCAGTTTTGTATGTCTGGAAACATTTTTTTTTTTTTTTGGTTTTTCTGAGACAGGGTTTCTCTGTGTAGCTTTGCGCCTTTCCTGGAGCTCACTTGGTAGCCCAGGCTGGCCTCGAACTCACAGAGATCCGCCTGGCTCTGCCTCCCGAGTGCTGGGATTAAAGGCGTGCGCCACCAACGCCCGGCCTCTGGAAACATTTTTATTTTATCTTTGGTTTTGAAAGTATAAAGAATTCTAGAGTGACATTGTTTCTAAATATGCTGTTTCTGTCTCTCTTGTTAAGATTTAAAAATATTTTGTTTGTATGCCTCTATGTGCACATGAGGGCAGGTACTGTGGAGGCCAAAAGAGGGTATCGGATCCCCTGGAGCTGGAGTTATCCTGGGAACCAAACAGGAACCCCTTGCAAAAGCAGCAAGTTCTCTTAATGGCGGGTCCAACTCTCCAACCCCACCCATCTCTCTGTCTCTTGACTTGGATTTGAAAACAGAAAATATGCTGTCATCTTGGCCTCGATTCCTTTGTATATGAAGTCATCCCCTCCCCCCCCCCAGCAGCTTTTTACCAATTTTCTGCTGTGGGTATGGTGGTATATGTCTGAGCATGCCCAGTGACTCCAAACATTGAAGCAGGCAGATGACGTGAGCCAGTCTGGGCAATGGAGCCAGACAGAAGAGTTAAACCTGGGCATGATGGCACACTGCTCAGGAGGCTGAGGCAGGAGAATTGTGAGCTTTTCAGATAGCTTGAACTACATGGCAACACCTTGCTTCTAAAAAAAAAAAAGGAAAAGAAAGAAAAGTGGTTTTTCTCTTTCCTGCTGGCTTTAATCAATTTGGTGACAACCTGTCTTGCTGTGGCTTTCCAGGCACTTCTTATGCAGGGGTTTAAGTGAGCATCTTGTGTGGGGGGGGGTGGGGGAGGCGGGGGGGGGGTGATCATGATCAAAGTCACTCTTACAACTGAACTATGCCCCCAGGCTCCTGGCTTCTTTGTAGTACTGAAGGCTGAATTATAGATTTTGTCCATAAGCAGGTGAGAATTCTTTCAAATATTCTTCAGCTTTGTGCTAGATTGCAGTTAAATTATTTCATGATATTTTGATAATCTAGTCTTGCTCTTATGTTTGATTTGGTAGCCTGTAGACCTGGGCTAACTTTACCCCATCACTATGGCAACGGCTTTCTCAGTGTTTTCATATCCCAAAGTCTAGGATATTACAAGGTTTTCCAACTGCCTGGTAAGAATGTGAGGCATTTCTCAGCCTGTGAGAACTTTGGAGATCATTTCACTTCCTGGCTTCAAAACATCAGCAGGTTGGCGTTCAGCGGAAGCCTTAAAGAGCACCACCTGCAGGCCAGAGATGCTGCATGCAGCCCTTTTCCTCTATACACACACACACACACACACACACATACACACACACACACACACACACACACACACCCAACAAACAAACCCTAGGCTGTCAGGCTGTTTCAGTTGAGGACACCAACTCATTCCCACTAAGTTAGTCCTTGACTTGGTTATTGTTTTATTTTTAAATTAATTGCTGCAAATAACCAGAAAAAGAGGTGTTTTTGCAAGTCCTTCAGAGCGAGCACGGCAGCCACCCTTTCCAACAGAGTATTTCCGTAAGAAACCAAACCCCAGTTTCCCCACGGCAATGCCAAACAGAACAGTAAACTCTCCATGACTACCAAGTAAGCAATAAGGTTTCTGTAAAGATTTTCAAAAAGGCGGATTTACCTTACATTTTAATGATTTTTCTGCCAAAAGTGGCAATACCATCCCTCGGCCCTCCTCGCTTCCTACAAAGGCAGCTTCACCAGATGCCGCAGGAAGAAGAAGACCATCGACACAGACACTGTTTGCAGCTCTGACGTTGGTACAATCTGACATCTAGAAGACGCCAAGCCAAGCAGCAGGCTCCTTACCATGAAGTGTTCTAACAACAAACAAGCCACTTTCTGAGGAACACTGAGTGGCTCTGACAGGGTTCTAATCCTTCGGATTCCTTCTTCAGCCCTCCCCGCCCTGCCCCTTCAAGGTCTACCCCACTTTCCGCTCGGGGTCCCCCCACTGTCTGACAGCGCCCCGGGCCCACCCAGAGCTACTCTCTGAATGCTCTCTCCCAGTGTGCAGGGAGAAGACAAAATCTAAGTGCAAGCACTTGGGAGCTCTTACCACCACAGAGGAATTAAACCCAGTCAACTGTGTTGATCACATAAACCGGGACTCATATTTTGCACTTTACATAGTAATTCTCTGTTATTATGCCGAGTTGGGGCCAAGGGTATACATGTGAGCAGTAGCACACTTACCTAGCAAGGGCAAAGCTCTGGATTTGATTGCCAGTTTCAAAAAAAGCCATTTTAAAAAGCCCTCCATATTCACATTTTGTCACTGTTCTCTAGATACAGAACAACCACCACGCATATAGTATGCACGTTGAGTTAGGTATTGTACATGACCCAGGCATGATGCCAAGTATGTGAGGGGCTACACACACGAGCTACAGGTGGATATGGCTCCATTTTATATAAGAGATAATGGGATCCATTGATTTTGTTATTAGAATCAATAACCAATGGACACTGGAGAGAAGGGGAGGGAGAGAGAGAAGGAGTTGGGGGGACTGTTTCCTATGGTCAACAAGGTTATTTATAGAGGCTATCTTGGAGAGGGGGGGCGGTTCCTGCCGATTGTTCTTATCTGCCTTGTATGGTTTTCTGCCATCCAAATGTTGTTCCCGATCACCAGATATTGTTTATATAAGACAAACTAGGAAAGCCAAAACACCCACTCAGCGCAGACACTGTCCTCATCTCCCACCTCTGAAGTCAAGTCCCTCCCCTCGTTCCTGCCAGCCCGAGTCTGTTTGGGCTCGCTTTATCTTAAGGACACCCTTGTCTCAGTGTCTCTCCATTTTAGTCATTCCTCCCTATGGAAAGCAGGTATGACCTTCCCATAATACACCTCTGCGCACAGACACTCCCCCAAAGTCGCCTGTGGCCACCTCCAGGTGACCACCCAGTTCCCAAAAGAGCCACCTGTAGCTCCTCCCTGAAGAGCTCAGTCTCTTTCCCTTCCAGTCTTTCCTGCCTCGCAGCCCTCCACTCTGTAGATCTGTGCCCCTCAGTACAGCACCATCATCATGATTTTTCATAATTTGCTTTCTGTCTCTCCCAATACCACAAGCTCTTTGGCTGTAGCTTAAGTGTTAGTACCGAACGTATGAATGAATATGGAAGAATAGAAGCTGAAACATTAAATACAGAAGATACATGTTAACCATGCGAAACGCCTGTGTCTGGCAGGATTGAAGAAAGGCTGGAGAGTAAATACTGTAAAATTTAGTCTTGTCTTTTTTGGTTTTTCAAGCCAGGGTTTCTTTGTGTAGTCCTGGCTGCCCTGAAACTCACCCTGTAGACCAGGCTGGCCTTGAACTCAGAGAGATCCACCTAGTTCTGCCTCCCAAGTGCTGGGATTAAAGGCGTGCGCCGCTTTTCAAATCCACCGCCAGTAACTCACCCAATGAGTAATTTATACTCAAGTTAGCAAACATTAACTACAGTCTAAACCCATGTAAAACGGAGAAGTCAGAAGCGAGGCTGTTCTCCGCCTTCTAAACCAAACAGAGGTTCGGCCCTCTTGACCACCACACCAGTTTGACAGTTTCTCTCCCCAGCAAAACAGCGCAGCTGTGTGGTTACTCACTGGAGTTGAGGAGGATCATGGCCTTCACACAGAGATACTCCTTGTGCTGGAGCTTTAACTCACGGAACCTTGATGTCGTCGCCAGGAGCATGTCAAAGATTTCCAGAATCCCTTCCACGCACTTGCCCTCATCCCTGCAAGAGTTCATTTGGGAATTGAAGGAACACATAGCATTAGCCGGCCATCAAGAGACGACATCCTAGGTGTCATTTTGTCCCTCCTATACTGAGGTATTAGTAAGAGCACACATAACAAGGGGGGAGTCACTAGTACTGTGTCCGTATGAAGGAAACAAGGGGTGCTTGGGTGCGGGCTCAATGGTGGGACACTTGCCTAGCACTCATAGGGCTGTGGGCTTAAATCCTTAACATTGGAGAGGGTTTCCTAAAACTTCTTCAACAATTTTTTCAGGCAAAAGTGTGCACTGGGGCTACCTGTCTCATTCTACTTCGGTCCAGAAGGACTTCTCGGAGACATTCCCATGCTTATAATGCTTATATACAAACCATTGTAGTCAACCAGCCTCGCTGGAGATGACTCAGCTTATTAAAAGGGAGATCCCACACTCCCATCAGGAAGTACCGATGAGGGAGCCTGTCAGAACTGAATATTTCAAGAAAAACCAACTTTCACATCTGATCTATACACGGGGCTGAAGTTAGAAATTGGTCTAGGAGCCAAGAGATATTTAAGCGGCATTTGAAGAAAACAAATTCGACACACAGAGAAATTACAGTTGAGGGTGGATTAGTCAGAGAAAGAAGACAGACTTGGGGGCAGGTGACCCTTTCTGGACTGTGACTTGCTGAAGTGGACTTTTTGTCCATTAATGTTTTGGGGAGATTGTTTTGTTTTGTTTATTGAGACAGGTGCTTGCTATGTAGCCCAGGCTGGCCTTCATCTCCTGCCTCCCTGCCTCCACCTCTGAAATGCTGCAATTCCAGATGTGTGCCACAACACTCAGTCTGAAGATGGTTTTTTAAACAAAGGTTTCAGACAAAGTGCCTTATAGGACTGAGCTGTTACATCTGTCTTTGAAAGAAACTGTTATACACGAAGTAGAGAGCACTGGTTTCTATTCACAACAGCCAGACAGACATTATTCCACCTCACTGCTCTCAAAAATCTGTCTGCTTTCTTCAGCTGCAGAGCTGCCGGAGGGTCTTGGCTAGCAGCTAGACGACTTTGCACAAAATCCTCCCAGTTCCTGAAAACCTGCAGCATGCTGCAAAGGGCAAGCACCCTGACAGAAATGGGAGCCTGGGGGACCTGCTTTTAATATCTTACTAGACTATGGAGGTTCAAATAAAACCACAAGCAAACAACAAAAACAGAAGAAACAGAAACCCTGACTGTGCACTATCTCCTCTCACCCCCAAACCAGGTCATTCCCAAAGAATGTGGATTTCAGGAGAGAACCTTTGTAGAAGTCATCTGAACTGACTCCACTGGAGACTACCAGTCTTGCCTGTTAGGTGTTCGACTCACCAGGATCCTGCATCCCACAGCATTCAGAGCCCCACAGACTCACGCACACGGCCACGGGCATGCAACTGCTCACTTTAGCAGACCAGCGTGGGAACTTCTGAAAACAGTTGCATTGTTCTGCCAGTGTGGAGCTAAGTGACAAAACACCAGGGTCCCCAAGAACTAACTCACAGGTTAAAAAAAAAAAAAGTCCCGGAGAATCCCTGGGCAAAGAGAACCAAATCTACACAAACCCTACTACTCCCTACACCCCATCTTCACACTTCCCCCAAACCTCCTCGGCAGCTCTGAGTTCCTGTAAGGGTTGCCGAAGCCCTGAACACAGCAGCAAGTGAGGAGGAAGTCCTGTGCACTGAATGCCCCTGGTGCCGAACTGTCACACCGCTCTGCCTACTGAAGGATCCTTGCTTGAAATTGTAAGTGCTGAGCGTTAAGATATTTGATAGCCACAGAAGCTGATCTGAATACATCACCAGAGAGGAAATGAACAGACACTAACTCTTGTACTGATGTTTTCATTTTGTTTTGTTTATTTTTTTTTTTTTTGAGACAGAATCTAATTATGTAGCCCAGGCTAGCTTCAACCTTGTGACTCTCCTGTCTCTGCCTTCCCAGGACTAGTAGGTTTGGGCTACTTTGTCCAACTGTGAATTGATGGTTTAATAATTTGACTCTTTATTCTTCTGTAAAATTCAAACTCAAGTGGAGCTATGTTCAGTTATGTAACACACATGCATGTACACACACACACACACACACACACACACACACACACACACACAATTCTTACTCCCCCAAAGGCTAAATCAATTCAACTAAAATCAATCCTATTTTCTAGAAGTTGCCACCCACACCAAAGAAAAGGTGCTAAGTATCAAGATTAATACCCATTTCCACATTAAAAACATTTCATTGTAATAGAATTAGTATTTCAAAACAGAGCTGTCTAGGTATGGGGGGCATCTGAAGCCCCAGTAAACACTGTAACTTCAAGTGATCCCCACATGTACCTCACAGAAACGGTGCCTGTCTAAGCAACCCTAAAGAACCAGGCCTGGCTGATTCCTTTCTAGCAAGTGGGGCAGGCAACCACTTCACCTCATGTAGGCTTCAAGTCCCTTCCATGACATCAGAGGCTATAGAATCCAGATACATCTTTGGAAAATAAACGAGCCAGGTAGGGACACGAAGCACACCTCCTAAGTGGCTCTTAATGACATCCTGCTTTGAAATGAGTCACACCAAATAAAGCGAGGAAGGACTTTTACCGAAGGAAGCGATCTGTGCCATTGATCTTGCAATTAGGGATGGAAACCGAGTTATGAGTAAGAAGGTAGGACGGACGGGGATTAAGAGATTAAAGACAGAGACAGGTGATTGGAGGGTTAGCATTTGAAAGGACACATCAATCAAATCAACCTATTTATAGAAGGACACTTCAAGCTCGTGCCAAATAAAGATCAAATTAGTAATTGCATGTGGAGTAACTTCTTACTTGAATGCTTTTTCATGGAAGAAAAAATATCCTGTTTGACACAGCGGCAAACTATTGAGTGGGCTTGTCTGGCCTTGGCATTGCTAATTTTCCACTCGCTTCTGTATCTGCCGGGTCCCACACCAGCTTATCTCTGTGGGTGTGGAAGCTGGACAAGGGCTAGGGGCCCAATTCATGGCTTAGCACGTGGGAGAGACTTCACAAATATTTAACCAAAATGAAATCACTTGGCTACACAGGGTAAATTAAAATTTAGGAGTGAAAGTCTATGATCTTCCAGAACATTCAGCTTATCAACACTGAGTGTGATTGTAGCCCCTAAGAACATTCATCGTCTTAGGAGTCTCAAGAGCCCTAGTGTTCACAGTGGGGTCCCAGCCCAGCTCCAAATGCCCAGGAACAGCTCTGTAGACAGTTTCCTGTGGATGCTGACACTTTTTTATTTAAATTACATTGTGTGTATGTCTGTGTGCGTGTTTGTGTGTATATATATATATATATATGTGTGTGTGTGTGTGTGTGTGTGTGTGTGTGTGTGTGTGTCTTACACTTAGAAGTCAGAATACTTTGGTGGAGTCAGTGCTCTCCTTCTGCCCCGTGGCTCTTAGGGATCAAACTCACGTCATCGCTGCTGATGAGAGAAGCTCCTCTACCCACTGAGCCATCCTGCCAGCCACACATGCATTTTTGGGTAAACAGAGGCTCAGGTTTCACACTAGATCTTCACATGAATTTTTGTTTCTAACGGATGCCAAAAGAACTACCTTGTTACAAACAAGCCAAGACCTCTGGGTTCTCCCTTCCGCCTCAGCAACCTCAAGGTTTCTGTTTCCTTTTATTTCCTGTAGAAACCTCAGAAAGAACCAATCGGCACAGGCAGGGGGCTGAACTCAGTGGTCAAGTGTCTGCTCAGCAAGCACAAGGCTCTCGGTTTTGTGCCCAGCACCAAAAATAAACAAAAAGCAAAAACACAACAGTAAAAGGTGCTTAGTGCTTGTGGCTACGGGGAACTCCACGTGAGGAAGCTCTGACACCAGGGGTGGCGGACCCGTACTGAGAAAGGAGAGGGTTAAGTTTATTCCCAGACACGCTCTCCAGTTACTGTCTCAGTTACTGGAACACTAGATCTGGCACCCATCTAGAAACGGAAACAAAAAGTAAAATAATTTTAACCCCACTGTGCGTCCATGGGTGGAACAGCTAATGTAGAACTGCACGTGTATGTGTTCCTGCGCGTGCGTTTGTGAGGTTTGTGAAGCGGAACGAGCGAGTGAGGCAAGGGCCTGGCGGGTGTTTGGCCTTTCAGCTTGACAGACAGCTCTGAGGAGACGGCTGGAGTGTGTGTCTGAGGTGGGTAGAAACAGACCCAGTCACAGGGCTGTGTTCCAAGGCAAAAGAATGAATGATGAGATCCATTTGCCTTTGGCCTCCTCCTTGCCCTTCCAATTCTCTTTCCCACGGGAGTGGCGTGCTATGTGTGTGGACTTCAGAACCAGATCCCTCCGTCTACTATCACTTCCTACCCTGCCTGTAAATCAACTACCTCACTTCCTTAACTGAAGGACTGGAATGATGGACGGTGTTCCCTCCCAAAGGGCTTTTAGAAAGATGAGATCAGGCGACACACATGGCGTGCAGAGGATGGTACCCGGCACACAGCAGCCGTGTGTTAGCTCTGTGAGGGTCACTGGAGGGTCTGGTACCTGCCCCACCGCTCTGGCCTCTTCCAGAGCCTCCCTCTCTCGTTCACCACCTGGGCTTGCTCCTGCTCAAGCCACATCCCATGCGTCCGCTCTTCCCACAGGATTTGTTCTCCACCAAAACACCTCCATTTACTCAGAACAGGGTTCTCTGTCAGTGTCATCCATGACAACGGGCAGAATGGATGCTGATACCTTGGGGCACCGCTCTTCATCTGCGCAACGTGCCAGTGAGGGTCTTCTGAGGACCTAAAGTGGTAACAGGGTTATGATGCAAGAGTTGGGGCGGGCACGTGAGGCTCCCAGCACCAGGCATTCCTCCTGCTCTTGTGCCCCGTCTCCCGTGCAGCACGCTTAACACTAGTGCTTTTTCCACGGAGATTTTTCCAACCACTCAAAAATACACTGAAAGTTTTCCTTTTTTTTTTTTTTTTTTTTTTTTCTATAACAAAGCTTGGCTGTTGTTGAACATCCCAGTTTATCTTCCATCAACAGTTCAACCAAGTCAAAATGTAGTTCCCACTCTCTGCCATCTTTAAAAGAAAACTAAGTCCAACCACTTGGTGGCATCATGTCATGTCCCAAAGCACTGTCATGTCCTGGCGTCTGTGAACTTTCACTTGGCCTTAGTAACGAGCTCCTCCCACCACATGTTCCAAAATGCTACGAGAGATGAATGATACTATTAGCATTAAAGCTATAGCACATAAAAATCAATTTGGAAGGGCCATAAGAATTGTATCACCTGTCCAGAGATGTAACTGGTCACTCAACAGCAGGGCAGCTTAGAATACAATGTGAGAGCAGAATTTTTAATGAAAAAAAAAAAAAAATGGGCTCAGTGGCCAAGACCCTGCAGGATGCAGTCCTCTGCCACAGCCCTGGTCTGTGACTGCTGATGCACCACTGATTAGAAGGGATCGGGGAAGATGAATCCTGGTACCCATGCCCTCTTCTTCGTGGGCTCTTGACCCAATGAAGGAGTGGATGGTGTTAGCATCCCTTAATTGCCCTTTCAGGTGCGAGAATTTAATTGCAGCACTTAGGAGTTGGTTCCCACTCACTTTGCTTAGTCAAACAGATCAGAGATGAAATGCAAAGTTTTTTGGTTTTTTGTTCTTTTTCTTACCTGTCCAGAACGAGGTCTGGAGCAAAGATGAGCTTGCCAGGGTGGTCGATCGAGCGCCACATCAGCCCCACCATTAATACCTCCATCCAGCAGCTCTCCAAGAGCCGGACTTGGTCCAACAGACTGAGCTCCACAAACCCTGGGGAAACAGGAGCCCATTAAACACACCTCCCCCTCGGCAACCCACTTCTGTAAAGACAGAAAGGCACGTTGTTAAATGCTGAGGAAACCCAGACAACAAAGGGAAGTAATCCATCCGTATTTCAAAGAGGTGATTAAATGCCGGTTTAAGGGACCTCAGCTGCGCAACTTGCAGTTTCCAGCCTCCGACACCTCCAGAAAATAAACGAACTTGGTTTTACATTTCTAAGAATCGTTGGCTCCCCAGACAGATGCTAGAAAGGGCCCAGAAGGCAGAGCTAGGCTCCTTAGCTGTGGCTATACTCTCCTAGTAATTCCTGCGCCCTGCTGAGGAAGCCAAAGCTCGGCTGTCAATCAAAGGGGCTGGCTGTCTGTGGTTTGGAGGGCGGATGGATGGGGGCGGGAGGTAAACCAGAGAGTCGTGCCAGCCCCTCCTGGCAGAAAGGCAAGGCTTCAACTTAGGTAGGTTCTCTGACTGTTGAACATGTCCCGTGCAGAGTTAGGACTGTTCTGGGCAGGGGCGCTGTCTCTGGGTGATTCCATCCTAAAGAGCAAAGATAACGACAGAAGTAATCCATACTCTAATGGCATGAATTAACCACAGTGCTGGAAGGAAACACAGAATCGCGAAGGAGTGAATGCCTTCAGCACGAGGCAGAGGACCCGGGAACTTCTTCCATAACACACACTAAGAGGGGGCTGTTCAAGCCAAAGGCACAGCCTTGGATGGAAATGGATTCTGATTTTGAATATCAGCTTAGTCCCTCCATAACTAGTAAGTGTGTGTGTGTGTGTGTGTGTGTGTGTGTGTGTGTGTGTGTGTGTGTGTTTTGGATGTGGGGGAGCAAAACCAGGGCCTTGAGCACGCTAGGCAAGCGTTCTACCATTAAACTACATCCCTAATTCCCCTCCCCCAGCTAAATTAATCTCTTGTCAAATCTGTTTTTCTTGTAGGAAAAAAAGAGGGAGGTGATCTTGCCTCCCTCTGAGAATTTCCTATAGGTAAGATCGCTTATAAATATTTTATCAGTTGTCACTACAGTGCAAAACCACGCATGCTCAAACCTTTGGATTAACGGTGCTGTAAATGTGAATGGAGTGAACAGAGCGTGAATGTAAAGATGGGCAAATCCAAAGCAGGGAAGATGGCTCAATCAGCAAAGTGCTTGCTGGGAAATGACAAGGACCTGAGCCTGATCCTCAGTATCCAGGAAGCATGCACCTAGAATCCCAACACCAGGGAGAAGGAAATAGACAGATCTCTGGAGCTCACTGGCCAGCCAGTCTAGCCAATCAGTGAACTCCAAGTTCACTGAGAGAGCCTGTACCAAAATATAAGGAGGCAAGCAATCCAGGAAGACACCAGTGTCAACCCGTGGCTTCTAGGCACTCACATGCGTGTATACACACACACACATGCGTATATGTGCACCACACACAGATGGACAAATCCTTGCAGAGCCACATGCTTATGTTCAGTTCAGGTTCTGATAAGCCTACACTTTCCAATCTCACTCACAGTCATACGTCAGACGCCTGCAAATCTTTCAAAACACCGTGCTTGAGGAAAGATTAATTGTGGGGGGCAGGGAGATCCAAAAAGCTTTCCATAGTCAGCCATCCCATCTCCATTCTTCCTGTGAGATCCTGAAAATGGTGTTTGGAAAACACTTGAAACAAAAACTAGAGGAAAGTGCACTGGTGTTTTTCTTCTCTGGGAGGCAGCAGACAAAATGAAATAATTCTGGCAAAGGTGGAGACACTAGACAAAACAAAGCTGGAAAGCCGGAGATGTCCAGAAAACTCAGAAGAAACAGGGCCCAGCCAACAATGGCCATAAGAGACCCTTGCGCCTGGGGCCATGGTTCTTATAGCTCTTCATCCACCTACCCAACCATGCCAAAGCTTTACAATTTCTCTCCTACAGCTACTTTCCACACTGCCCCAGGGCCATGGGAACCTTGGCCTGGCTCAGAATTCAGAGAGAGAGAGAGAGAGAAAGAAACAGAAAGAGAGAGAGACAGACTTTATTTCTTCGATGGTTGTAAAAGAAGTGGATGGCCCACCCTGTGAGACCTTCATCTCAAAACAGAACCATAGGTAGGGCGGCACCATGTCTCAGCCAGTCACAATCCTTTTCATGCAAGCCTGAGGATGTGAGTTTGATCCCTGCGACCAAAGGTGAAAGGAAAGAACTGACTCCTGAAAGTTGTTCTGTGACCGACACACACACACACACACACACACATGCACACACGCACATGCACACACGCACACATGCACGTGCACACATGCACTTGTACACTAATGATAATAATAATAGTAGTAACAAATACTTATAATAATATTTTAAAATACGTGCATTTAATAAACTTAACCTATTCAACATCATAGCTCATCCTAGCCTACCTTAAACATGCTTAGAACCCTTTGGTCAGCTGACAGTTTGGTAAATCATTTAGTACAGGGCTTGTTTTATAATAAAGCATCAAGTAGCTTAAGTGATCTCTTGAATCTTCTACTGAAGGAGAAAACCAGAATGAGTCAAAGTGTATACTTTCAAGCCTCACACCCACAGTGAAGAGCTGTGAGCTGAACCATCCTAAGTTGGATACAAACAGGCCTGTGGGAAATAATGATTTATAGGATGAAAAAGTGCATTATCTGCATGATCCCATTTTGATAGTAGAAGATTTACTGGCCCATTGATTCACACTGTTTCAACTACTGATTTGCTCTGTTTGTATATAATACCGATTCTTTCTCTATTGGAGTGATGTTTTGTAAATTCCTAGTTAGCGTCTGACAAGCCTTTCACTGTGAGACGAGCTCTATCCTGTCCCAACCTACCACGCCCTTCCTCACAAGCTGAGAAGTCAACAGTCAAGAGACTGGTCAATATGGCATCCACATTTCTACCTTTTAACCAGGCCCCAACACCCTAGACTTGCCCAATGACCCTAAGTCCAGTTCCAAAGCCTGGGTAGGTCCCTTCTCAGATTTTATCACACAGACCACACCTGGGTACATGAGGTAAGTGACAGGCACTGTCTGCCAGAGATGTGAACGTTAGCAGGGTTGCAGAGTGTGCAGGATAGATCTGGGAGTCAAAGACGAAGAGCCAACCATAAAAAGAGGCTCTATACAACGCTTCCTGAACTAATCTAGCTGATATAAAACTTGAGAGTCCAGGGATTCTCAACAGAATCTAACCTCCCAGGACATATTGAGGTTATCTATGTCAAGGTAGGAAGACGAAAACACCATCGTTATAAGTTACAAGTTTTGCTGAGCTGTTAAGAGCATATACTGCTCTTGTAGAGGACCCAAGTTCAATTTCCAGCACCTAGGCTGAGTTCAATGCCTAGCATTCACACTGGACAGCTCCCTATTACCTGTAACTCCAGCCTCAAAGGATCTAACAGCTCTAACTTCCTTGGGCACCTGCAATTATGTTCACATAGCTCCATACAGGTGTGCACATATACACCAAATCAAAATTTAATTTAAAAAAAAATCTTGTAAATAAAAGGTTACAAAACAACACACCCAGATGAAGTTCACTGTCCCCCAAGTGTGAGAGATGGGGCCTTGTTACAAATAAACAGAACGAAGTCAAGACAGAGAGTCCTACCAGGGATTTTCTTGGCCCAGCCAATCATGTGTACCAGTTCCTTGTCGGCCAGCTTAGTGAGGGACATCATCATGGAGGCCTCGGTGAAGGGCATGCTGGGACGGCTCACTAGCACGTTGGGCGGCTCTGCCTCCAGGAGGGTGAGCACCAGCTGCTCTGGGCTCAGGGTGCTCAGCAGGAGCTCCTTCACCCGAGGTATGTGCCCACTGTTCCTCTTGGCTTTGCTCAGGCAGTGGGCCTGCTCGCTCCTCTGTCTTCGTACAATGCGGTACCCACACCTTTCTCTCCTGGATCCTAAAGAGGAGAGCAGAGGACAAAGCCAGTGGTTTCTCCGCCCAAGATTCCACCTCACTGAATGACCAGCCTAAAAATGGCGAGGGGCTGAGGGTGTAGGTGAGTAGGTTAAGTGCTCGACTCGCATGTGCAAGGCCCTGGGTTCGACTCCCAGCCCTGTAAGAAGCCGCTGTGTTGACAATGGTGGTGATAGCGTTGATATCATTCCACTTCATATTTTGGAGTCTGTGGGCCACGGACAAAGATAACGACTGTCTGGATGTGCTAACAACATAACGTGTTTGGAAACTTCTGCTCCGTTTCAAGGTTATCACTGGCTACTGAATCTGTTTCTCTTCTAAAGTGTGCTGATGGACCCCTGGCTCGAAGATACGAAGTTAGGAATTTTCCTCAAGTAGAAAGTAAGGAAAAGTCAGGACGTTAACATTGGCATTTGCAGTTAGCAAACAATACACGCTAACGACATTTTGAAAACATTTATATACATGTACGTATTTTTTAAATATACTTACACAAATATATTTCAAATAAATTAACTGAAAAAGTCTGGAAAATACAAAAAAGTTGATTTTGCCATAAATCCTTTCAGTATTTTTCTTTTATGCTTTTTTAATATTTTATAACAAAATTAGAATCATAGTAGATACACTATTTCATAAATTACTCTTAATCTTATTGAAAATACGTCACTTGGGCTGGGGAGACAGCTCGGTGAGGAACAGCACCAGCCATACAAGCTTCGAGTCCTGAATTCAACACTCAGAATTCAAGTAAACAAAGCCTTACATGCCAGGTGTTAGTGGTGCACACCTTTGATCCCAGCACTCAGGAGACAGAGGCATATGGATCTCTGTGAGTTCCAGGCCAGTCTGATTTACATAGTGATTTCCAGGACAGCCAAGGTAGCCAAGGCTATGTAATGAGAACCTGTCTCAGAAAAAAAAAGCCATAAATATGTATGTGTATATATATGTACATGTACATATATACATATATGTACATATATGTAAAATCCTAGCACTCCTACAGAAGACAGAGACAAAAGAATTGCCCAGAAGCCCACAGTCCAGCTAGCCTAGAGAACGCAGTGCCAAAAAAAAAAGAACAAGAGAGACGTTGCCTCAACAAGGTGGAAAGAGAAAACTGACTCCCAAAAGTTGTGTGATCTCCATGAACACACAATAATAAACAAAGTTCACCATCTGTAAAAGCATTCCATCCTATTAATATAATATCATTTACTTTTAAAATCCAGTGTTGTTCTGGGCATGGCTGGAACCCAGGCGGAACCTAGAGGATTACCACAAATTCCAGACCAACTTGAGATACACAGGAAGTTCCAGGCCAGCCTGAACTATAGAGTAAAGGAGACTGTACTTCAAAAAACAAAAACTAAAATGTCCCATGCTGATGTAAGTCTGTGTTATTATAATTTCTTTATTAAATATTACAGTGAAAAAGTGCCTTGTAGGTATATTCAATTACTTCTTTATAATAAATTCAAAGAAATTAACTTGTTCAAACAAGGCATACGTACATTAAAAATTTTATAGTTACTGATAGATTACCTTCCAAAATATTTTAAAATTCATAATCTAAACAATATTTTAACGACTACCTATTTGGCCTTAGTGTTACTTTTAATCTTTGTTGGTCTTAGGAGTGAGTAAACAGTCTTTTCTTATTTTGCATTTTTTAAATTATTAGTAACATTCAAAATGTTTGCCCTTTATATTTCTTTACTTGTACATTGCCTTTTTTTTTTTTTTTTTTTAAGGGAGGGTTCAAGACAGGGTTTCTCTGTGTAGCCCTGGCTGTCCTGGAACTCACTCTGTAAATCAGGCTGGCCTCAAACTCACAGAGATCCACCTGGCCCTGCCTCCCCAGTGCTGGGATTAAAGGTGTGCGCCACCACCACCCGGCTTGACTTTTTATTTTTATCCCTTTCTCTTCTAAAATTTATAAAGGCTCTTTGTAGAACATTTATACATGCAGCATCTGGCTTTCTTTGTGTTTTTAAACTTTGCTCATGGTGCCTTCTACCATAAGAAGCTTTATTAAGGGGCGGGAGAGACAGCTCAGTGGTGAAGAGCACTGGCTGCTCTCCCAGAGGACCCAGGTTCAATACCCAGCACCCACATGGCAGCTCATAACTGTCTGTAACTGTAAACTGTAATTCCAGAGGATCTGATACCCTTACACAGACATACATGTAGACAGAACACCACCAATACACATAAAATATAATTAAATAAGTCATAAAAAAGAAAAATTTAAACTAAAAAAATTTTAAAAAGAAGCTTTAATAAATAGTCAATTTGTTTTGCACCAAAATTATAAATGTATTCTCCGTTATCTTCTGAAATTCTATACATGTTTGTATTACATGCATGTTTGTATTATGTAAAGTTGATATTTCATGTCACATTCCCCAAATAAAGAGTGTTCGCTATATTTGTTATATCATAAGCTCTTTCCTGCCAATTTTAAATGCCTGTCAATAATAAATATTTACCTATATAGGGGATTCATTCCTGATTCTCTACTCAGTTTTACTGGTATTTCTATGCCTGTGCTAGTATCAAAGTATTCTTGTTGCTATAGGCCTATGGATCAGAACATAATGAAAGGATGTTTTTAAAATGACAAAGGGAAAACCAGGAGCGGTAGACAGTCCTCTAACTCCAGTACTCAGGAGGTGGGCACAGAAGGACATAGTGAGTTCAAGGCTAGCCTGGATGAACTACATGAGATTGTGAAAAAAAAAAGTGAGAAAATCAATTTTTATGTTTTAAGACAAGGGTCTCATTCTGTAGCCCAGGCTGGCCCCAAACGCCTAGAAATACACCTTCCCATGCACTGGGATTACTGGGATTAGCCACCATACCTGGCAAAGATACATTGGTATTTTTCATTATTTAAATATATATAGGCCATTTTTATTAATTTAAATATATATACATAATACATAAATATATTTGTATACACACATATTTGTGTAGGCCATTTTTATAATTTCAGATACCTCCTGTTTTTTTCCTTTATTTACTCCTTGAGAGTTTCATACATACATATAATATGTTTTGATCAAATCTATCCCCCATCCCACTCCCTTGTTTTGATTTTTGAAATAGAGTCTTGAAATGTAGCTCAGGCTAACTTCGAACTTAATATGTAGCCCAGGCTGGCCTTGAATTTATGACCATCCTCCTGCCTTAACCAACCAAATGCTGAGAGTACATGTGCACCACCACATCTAGTTCCTCTTGAATTTTGAGTGGTCTTCGCAGCTGATTGAGGTATCATCTGAATCTGAAAATAAATTAAGGACACTAGGGATCAGAGAGATGGTTAGGCTATTAAGAACACTTATTGCTTTTGCAGAGGAACCAGGTTCAATTCCAAGCACCCACACAGTGACTCACAACCATCTATAACTAGTTCCAGGGGATTCAACTTCCTCTTCTGGCCTCCAGGAACACAAGGCACACGCATGAGGCACATACATGCAGGCAAAATAGCCATACACACGAAACAAATCTAAAAACAGTTTGGGACATTTTCCACTAAACAATGGTTGAGAAGCCACACCACTCACGTGTTTTTAGAATGGAGAAAAATGACCACAGAAATGTAGACATTTAAGAAGTAATTGTAAGAAAACAGAAAATATAAATCTTTTTTTTTTTTTTTTTAAATCACTGTATGAGGGCTGGGGTGTAAATCAGTGGCAGAGTGCTTGCCCAGCATGCCCAAGGTCCTGGGTTCAATCCTTAACACACATACCCCGGCAAAGCACTGAATGAACAAAATAATAGTAATAATAATAGTTTTCTGGGAATGAATGATAATAATGTAGTTTCTAGGGATGAACAAAGAAGGTAAGCCAAGAGCATCGTGGAAGATCAGAAGGGGTCTCAGGTTAGAACTTCAAAAGAACTGTTTTACTTAGGAAGAAGCTGAGCTTCTCAAATCAGTCAAAAATGCATGTAAATAGAAATTTCATGAAAGGGACTGAAATAGCAGATATCCAACCCCTAAGCTAGTGGAAGACAAAGAAAAAGATAAAACGATCAACCAAAAGGAAAAAAGTGTTGAATTCAAGATGAGCTGTCGGAGGGGGGGGTGGGCTGGAGAGATGACTCAGAGGTTAAAAGCACCGACTGCTCTTCCAGAGGTCCTGAGTTCAATTCCCAGCAACCACATGGTGGCTCACAACCATCTGTAATGAGATCTGGCGCAAAAAAAAAAAAAAAAAAAAAAAAAAAAAAAAGGGCTGTCGGGGCTTTGTTTGGTTTTCGTTGGTTTGACCTTGATTCACTGACACAGGGAAGGCACCATTGACTTAGGGACACTTCAAGTTCAACCTAATTTATAACTGGAAGAGTTCAAAGCTGAACATGTATTCCTTTTTTTTTTTTTTACTTTATTACATTTTTATTTAGTGTGTGTGCGGGGGGGGGGGGGGGGGTTGCGGGGTTGCGGGGGGGGGGGGGGGGGAGTGTACAAGTGCCACTGTGCACACGTGGAGGTCAGAGGAGAACTTGCGAGAGTCAGTTCTCTCCCTCTGCCTTGTGGGTCTGGGAACTGAACTCAGGCCGGCAGGCTCAGCGAGAAGCACTTTTCCCAGCCGAGCCATCCGACCAGCCCACACATGTTTCACTTTGTTAATAAAGTGCTATAGACGCTTAATATCAGTTACAACCCAAAGAGTTCAATGAAACAAAACATATCTCTTAAGAAGGTCCTTTTCTGGCTGTGTGTTTGTCTTTCATGCAGTATATGAGGACAAGGAGTTTAAAAACGGATGTGCACACAGGGCTGGGGATGTAGCTCAGTTGGTAGAGTAGCGTGCATGAAGCCCTGGGCTTGATCCTCAGGACTACAGAAACTAGGTTTGGTGGAGCAAGCCTGTTGTCTCAGCCCTTGGAAGGTAGAGTGAGGAGCTATGTTCCAGGCTGTTCTTGACTACAAAGCAAGTTTGAGGCTACCTTGGGCTACATGAGATCCTGTCTCAAAAAACCACAAATAAAAATCAGGGTCAGGAGATAGGCCAGTGAGCAAAGTGCTCGGAATTTGATCGCCAGCACCGATCTAAGTGGCGGGGTGCAGCAGTGGATGCCTGGAACCCCAGCACTGCGAAGGCAGAGACAGGAGGATCCCTAGGGCTGCCAGTTCAGTGGGAAACACTTTCCCAAAAAGGGAGGTACCTGAAACTGACCTCTGGCCTCCGCACACACTTACACACATGCACGCATACCTACGTACACATGTGGGTGCACACAAACACGTATACACACACACAATTTAAAAGTGAAAATGATTTGTCTTGGGTCGAAAAGCTAGGAAATAGCGATCAAGCCGATCAGAGTCTGATCCTGAGCTGAGCTGTAATGACTGTTTCATACTGCCTACAATCACTGCTACAGCCGTCTATCTGTACCCGAGGCAATCAAGGGATGGCATCCTAACGATGCTGAGGCAATCAAGGGATGGCATCCTAACGATGCTCTTGTCCCAGCGCAGGGATCCAAACCAGATACATACCTATTCAGCTTGTGTTCCTGGATATTTACCTCATAATGTGTCTTTATAATGAAACCATATCATCTCTGACCCCACACTGTTCCCCCCCCCCAAAGTCGGCCAAGGTGGGTGTCCACTCCCCATTTCAATAACCATCTGAATGCTTCAACCTAAAAGGCAGGATCAGAAACAGAGAAGCCACGCCTATGGTTCCCCAACAATATCGTTGAGTAAACAAGATCTGAGCAAGTACAACACCAATAGACACGCTAACAAGGATGGAGGAAATCTCATGGGGCCCCGCCCACAGACTAAGAACTATAGGTAACTAAGGGATGCTGAGACTGGGAAAAACAGCCTTTCCCAGGGGAGAGCCACAACCAAGGGGTCAGCCCCGAAGTCATCTACATACAGGCAACTTTAAGTGAATGGAGCAGTGTGTGTGTGTGTGTGTGTGTGTGTGTGTGTGTGTGTGTAGAAAACAATAACAACAAAAAAGGTCATAATTTCTAGAGGGAGGAAGAAGAGTACATGGAAGGGATTGGAGAGCTGGAGGGATGGCTCAGTGGTTAGAGCACTTGCTGCTCTTGCAGAGGACCCAGGGTCAGCTCCCAGCGCCCATGAGGACCCAGTATCAGCTCCCAGCACCCATGCGGTGACTCACAACCATCTGTAACTCCAGTTCCAGGAAAATCCAATGATTTCTGATCTCCATGGGCACCACATGAAGGTGGTGCACAGACATGCATGGAGGCAAAACACTTATACAGATAAAACAAAAATAAATACATCTTTAAAGAAGGAGGAGGACAAAATATAAAAAGGCTGGGTGGTGGTGGCGCACACCTTTAATCCCAGCACTCGGGAGGCAGAGACAGGCAGAGGATCTCTGTGAGTTCGAGGCCAGCCTGGTCTATAGAGCGAGATCCAGGACAGGCTCAAAAAAAAAAAAAAAAAAAGGAGAAGGAAAAGGAGGAGGAGAAAAAGGGAAAGAAGGAGAAGAGGAAGAGGAAGAGGAGGAGGAGGAAGAGGAAGAGGAAGAGGAGGAGGAGGAAGAGGAAGAGGAGGAGGAGAGAGAAACAGTTGACACTTCTCATGCTTTAGATATGAGGTGTCCCCTGGAAGGCTCATGTTGGAAGGCCTGGCTACAGCAGGAGGCCCTGTTGAGAGGTAACTGGGCTGCAAAGATTGGTTTCTTCAGTAGGTTAATCTCTTGATGAATTCAGAGTATGCTGGCATTACTGGGAGGTGGGGGGACGTGAGGTCTCGTCGGAGGAGGTTGTTGGTGCTTATCTGAAATGCATAGCTTGTCCCTGTCCCCCTGCACCCTTCCTGGCTTCCTGGCCACCGTGAAGTAAACAGCTTCCCTCCCCCCACACCTCCTCCATGAAGCTTCTGGCTTCCCAGGGGCCTAACAAGCCAACTGACCATGGACAGGACTTCTAAGACCATCAGCCAAAATGAAGTTTCCTCCTCCCTTCACCCGTTTATTTCAAGGCATCTGTCACTGCACTGAGATGTACAAATATGTCCTTTCTGTTCCGTGGAGAGCAGAATACCCACCTACGTGACACCTCTTAGCTCATCTTCTGGAATTCCCAAAGAGATGAGAAAGCCTCACCCGACTTGTTTCAGGGTCTCTATCATCCAGGCCAGACTCAGACCCACAGTAACTCTTCTGCCTTAGCCTCCCAAGGGCCAAGGTTACAGGCGTGAGCTGCCGTGCTGGCCTATGTGATCAATTCTTTACTTGTCTGTCTTGGGCCTGGGTCCAAGTCATAATTCACAAGCACCATGCTGTGAGGAGAGCTGAGGGAAGCCAAGCATCGGACACCGCACCGGGATCCCCACTTGTCTGCTTCCTGCTCCTCTCAAAACCCAAACAGACAGATAGCTGTGTTTCAGAGATAAACCCAAGGGCTAGAGAGCTGAAGCTAAATGAACAGTCAGCAAAAAAGCAAAGAAGCCAAGCCAAGATGCCGTCCGGACAGATCGTCTTCCCACTGGGAGTGCCATCTCGAAGTCTCTATTCCCCTACTTGTGGAAAGCAAGTGGAGAGACAGGATCACACAGGCACCTGAGAAATCCACAAGACAGTCTGCCTTCCCGTCACAGGCTTTAACTGCGGACGTTCATGCCAGGATGTCGTGGTTCGCTGGCAGGTGGACCTCCAGCCCATCTGAGCATCTCAGCGGCTAACAGTCCCCCAACCTACACAGTGGCCTCTCCTTCACTCCTCCACCCAGCTGTGTCAGCATCTGGCCTCTAATGCACTGACGTCTTTGTCCTGGGCTTGCTCACACTTACCCAGCTCTGTCCGCATATCCGCTGTGAGGAATAACCAGTGCACTTTGGTGGACACACACTTACAGATAACTCCCGGGCCCTGAGTCTCCTCTCTGCCGGGCCACGTGACTCCAGCTGCTCGGCTCTCTCCCAGGCACCTACTGCAGTGAAAGGGAAGGGAACACTCACCACACTTGACCATCCCTACTTCGTAACACTTGCGAAGTCGGCAGGCCTGGCAGCTTTTACGCCGGTTCTTGTCTATGGTGCACTGGTTCGTGGCCGGACAGATGTAATCATTGTGTCCTACAGCAGGAAACAGGGCGATGAATGGGACATTTGGGTCGACAACACTGATAACATCAGGAGGCAGAAAGACAAGGGATGGTGACATGTAAAAGCACCAACATCAGCCACCGCGAAGACATTTGAGTCCCATTTGGTACTAGGGATTAAACCCAGGTCTCAGGCATGCTAGGCAAGTACTCCACCACAGAGCTATATGCTGTCTTTATTCTTTTTTAAATGTTTAATTTTTTTGAGTGTGTTTCAAGACAGACCCTGAATGTGTAACAGCCCTGGCTGTTCCGGAATTCACTCTGTAGACCAGGCTGACCTCGAACTCACAGAGTTACACCTGCCTCTGCCTCCTGGTGCTGGGATTAAAGGTGTACGCCACCACCCACCCACCCCCACCCACAGCTTTTTTATTTTTTATTTTATTTACTTTAACCCAGTTTATTTAATTTTTTATGTTTATTGATTTAGAGAGAAGGAGGATGTAGGTCAAGGGTCTTACCAGAGTCAGTTCTCCTTCTACTACGTGGGTCCTGGGCATCTCACTCAGGTGAGAACTCAGTCATTAAACTCGGCATCAAGTGTCTTTATGGACTAAGCCTTGTCACTAGCCCTTAAAGGTTTATCTTTATTCTTTTGTAGTTGTGTGTGTGCGCGCGCGCGCGCGCGTGCGTGTGGTGTGATGTGTGTGTGTGTGTGTGTGTGTGTGTGTGTGTGTGTGTGTGTGTGTGTACATGTATAAACAGGGGTCCGTGGAACCTAGAGAAAGCACTGGATTCCCTGGAACTAGAGTTACAGGTGGGTGTGAGCCGCCCGACATGGGGTTTGGGAGGCAAGCCTGGGTCCTCTGGAAGAGCAGCTTGCACTAACAGGGTCATCACTCCAGGCCCTTATTTCCTAATTGCATCTCACTAATACATGAAATAGCCTGTACTTCTCATGTGATGTCTGTCATGACCAGATTTCCAGTATCAGCAGCGAGTGAAACTCGTAAGTGAGCAAATCATTAAAAAAAAAAAAAAAAAAAAAAAAAGCTTCCAAAGGATGGGAGCATGGGAGAAGAGGCCATTTATAGGAAATGGAACTCTAAAGGTGCTGATATAATTCAGCTGGAAGCATGTCAGCCTGGCACACAGGAAGCCTTGGGCTCCAAACCCAGCAATGCATAAAACTTGGCATGGTGGCACATGCTTTTACCAGCGCTTCAGAAATAAAGACAGGAAAATCAAGTTTAAGGTCATCCTTGGCTACACACCAAGTTAGTGGCTGGCCTGGGCTAAGTAAGACTACCCCAGAAAGGAGAGAGAGAGGGAGAGAGAGAACGGTGTGGAGGGATACATGCATTTGTGGTCACACCAGAGCAAGGGAGGGAAAAGCCAGGAGCACCTTGGCTCCGGAGAGGGTCAAGGGTTGGTGACTGCAGGGCCCATTCAGAGGGGCCAGGAGGCTGATTCACCCCTGCCTGAACTCTGCTGTGCAAGGACTTCCTTCCCGTCCTTTATATCATTCACAGGGGTCTACATATATGTTAGCCCATGGTGAAAGGATAATTTAAAAACTAACTCCAATGCCGGGCAGTGGTGGCGCACGCCTTTAATCCCAGCACTCGGGAGGCAGAGCCAGGCGGATCTCTGTGAGTTCGAGGCCAGCCTGGACTACCAAGTGAGTTCCAGGAGAGGCGCAAAGCTACACAGAGAAACCCTGTCTCGAAAAACCAAAAAAAAAAAAACTAACTCCAAATGTGTAACATACACAACACACATACACACATATATACACATATACATACACACACACATATAGTTTAGCTTAAATATTATGTGAAATACAATGTTTTTCAAGTTTTTCTTAGGCTGTTTTTTCTTGTATTACACTCAAACTATAGGGTTTTTTTTTTTTTTTTTTTTTTTTTTGTGAAAGATAACTTCTCTCAACTGGAGAAATAGCTCAACAGTTAAGAGCACTGACTGCTCTTCCAGAGGACCCAAGTTCAATTCCCAGCACTTACACAAAGGCCCACAACCTTCTGTAATTCTGGTTCTAGGAAATCCAATGCCCTCCTCTGGTCTCTGAGGGGATCAGGTACAGACACACATGCAGAGAAAACACTCATGGACATACCAGGAAAAAAATATTTTTTGTTTAAGTCCTTTTTTAAAAGACACCTTCTTGGGGGCTGGGGAGACGGCACAGTGAGTAAAATATTTTCTACATGAACATGAGGACCTGAGATGTGATTCCCAAGTAAAAGCCAACTGTGGCAGCAGCATGTACCCATAACCCCCATGGTGGGGAGGCAGGGCTGTGAGAGGTGGACACCTGAAAAATGCTGGCCAGTCTCACTAATCAATGAGCCCCAGGTTCACCAAAGAAACTGTCTTAAAAATGAAGGTGAACAGTGACAGAAGACATCACCCAGTGTCGACTTCTGGCTTCCACACATGTGCACATGTACCCTTCGCAACAAACACACACAGATACCCACAAGATAGCACCTCTAATACGGCCTCATATATACATATATACACAGAGAGAGAGAAATGGAAACATCGAAGATGTATGTCTATGCACACATAGATATGGGTATATTCATAAATCTATTCCCTAATTCCATCCCCTGAGAGGACCTGGTGCAGGAATCTTCCAAGAACAGTGAGAAAGGAGCACTCAGATCTTTTATTACTATCGTTTTCCAGTCAAGGGAATCAGGGTTCCATGAAAAAACAGCTAATTTCAGAACTAGGGCAGGTAACATGCACAACGAGCCTGAAACATTTTGTGCTAAGAAGGAATGCAATGCCCAAAGAGTTACAGGAACAGATTGAAGAGACAGGAGTCATCTTAAGGACTCCTGCTGGCCAGATCTGAGATAATGTGAGCCTCAGAAAATAATGATAGCAACCCAATAGAGAATATAAGAACCTATAAGTCCTACTGATACAAATCAATTCATTGACTTAATGAAGAACATGATTATTTACTTAGGCTCAAAAGGTTTCCCAACAAAATCGTTCCTCACAAAGGGGAGAAAACGAGTAATTTTACAGAATGGATGCCTAGCAGCCAGTACTTCAATCAAATAATCAAAATGAGGCCACTAGCAACAGAACAAACCGAAGCCACGCACCACTTGAAAGGAGCTAATGAACATGTCGGCCTCTCTGGGCTATCCCTGCTAATAATGCAGACAGAGTCTACCACGGAAGGTCAGACAAAGCCAGAGCGAGGAATGTTATGCAAGATGGCGGCTTCAGTCTTCCAAAGTTTCCTGACAATGGAAATAACACAAGCTCTGAAGGACAGACTAGAGACGTGATACCTAAACACACAGTCAGTTCCTGACCTTGAGCCTAGCACTAGGGAGGGCATTAGAAAACCTCCAAGTCTGAGTGTCGGTCGGGTGGTGGCAGCTGACACCCACTGGACAGTCGTGTGACAGTGGCTACATAAGAAATCCGTGTTCAAGTATTCTGGGTGATGAAGTTTGTTGGCAACATTTTCCCAAACAGTTCCAGGTGAAATATTTTTTTTATATCACACATGCGTATTTTAAGTATGAGAAAACATACTTAACAAATACAGATGGTAGAACACATCTGTAATCGAAGTACTTGGGAGGGGAAGGATTCCAAGGCTAGCCTGGGCTACGTGGCAGTAAGACTCTAAAATATAATTAACTAAATGGTCCCAGTTGGCTTTCTTAAAGAATATAGCTTACTTGCCAGGCGGTGGTGGCGCACGCCTTTAATCCCAGCACTCGGGAGGCAGAGCCAGGTGGATCTCTGTGAGTTCAAGGCCAGCCTGGGCTACCAAGTGAGTCCCAGGAAAGGTGCAAAGCTACACAGAGAAACCCTGTCTCAAAAAACCAAAAAAAAAAAAAAAAAAAAAAGAATATAGCTTACTCTTCACTCAACTACTACAGCTCAAGGTCTTCTTCACTCATTTGAGTTACTGATATACACGGCACCTTGTTGTGGGACTCGCTTCTTGCTGTCTATTGACTGCACACCGCCCTCGGCTCCTACAGGCCAGTGCAGTTCGTCGCCCAGGACACAGTGATGTCTGCTTTCTTCCAGGCCAGGGAGAATGCATCTTGATTCCAAATCTCTCTAGTCTATGTGATGGACTCTTTTTTAAAAGAAATTATTTATAAGCCAGGCACGGTGGTGCACACTTTGAACTCTAGCACTCCAGAAGCAGATGGATCTCTGTGAGTTCAAAGCCACAAAGCCAGCTTTGTGGTCTAAAGAGCAAATTCCAGGCCAACCAGGGCTGTATAGTGAGATCTGTATCAAAAAAATAAATAAATAAAACGATATAGATAGATATAAGATTTTATGTGTTTGTGTGAATACCTACATGTGTATATGTGCACTTCATGTGTGCTGGTGCCCAGAGAGGCCAGAAGAGGGTATCAGACATCCTGAGAATGGAGTTTAGTAAAAACAGCCTAGAAAATGTTATGCAAGAAAAACAGAAGACCCCTCCTCAAGTTGAACCAACTATCAATGTGTTAAAAAATGGGGTCCAAGGGTAAATTTGGTTGGTTGGTTGGTTAGTTTGGGGTCCCATGATATTACCAGAGCCGGGCATAATGGTGCATGCCTGTACATCTTAGCACTGGGGAGGCGGAGGCAGGAGGATCCAGGGTTCAAGGTCATGCTAACAGCAAGTTTGAGGCCAGCCTGACCTGTCTCCAAAACAAACCAACAACAAATATAACTGTCAGAGCACATGCTACATAGAGTAGGGATAGTTTAGGACTAAATATAATGCAAAATATATAGCTGGTTCTTTGACTTAAGATATAAAACTTCACAGGGGAAAAAAGGTGAATTTTTACAGTATGGAATACAAAAAGATTATCTTATTCTTTGCGACATTATTGAGTTGATGTAAATAACAGCTCACCCAGCTTTGTGATAAAAGGAGACAGCACAGGAACAGTGAGATCTGAGTGTGAACTCGGAGAAAGAGGAAGGAGGAGGACAGGGGTGCACACTGTGAGCACACCATGAACACACGTTCAGAAGCCAGGAACATTCGGGAAAATGAGAGAAACTTCCTAAGATGTACAAATAAAGCCAAGCCATGAGGGGCGTGTGTGTTTCTGGTACTGGGGAGGCTGAAGCAGGAAGACTGTGAGCTAATTTTTGTTTGTTTGTTGAAATAAGGTCTCTCTAAGGAGCCCTGGCTGTCCTGGAACTCACTCTGTAGACCAGGCTGCCCTCGAACTTACAGAGATCCGCCTGCCTCTGCCTCCCGAGCGCTGGGATTAAAGGTGTGCGCTACCACTGACTGTGAGTGTAAAGCCAGCCTGGGCTACATAACAAGTTTCAAGATAGCCTGGGCTACCATAGCAAGAGTCAAAACAAAACAAATAAAAAAGCCACAAATAAAATGTTTCTGGATATGAGAACTATTACAAAGATTCCCCCTGGGTCTGCAGGATTGCTGTGGGTAAAAGCACTTGATGTCTAAGCCTTGGGTGGTACATCAAGGACTAGAGCTGGCCTCTAAGCTCTGAAAACATGCTGTGGTATGCAAGTATCTGAACTCTCTCTCTCTCTCTCTCTCTCTCTCTCTCTCTCTCTCACACACACACACACACACACACACACACACACACACACACACACACAAATACATGCACACATGTCTTTAAGCATACACAATAATTTTTTTTTCCAAACAAAAAACAGGTTTGGCAAGATGGCTCAGTGGGCCCTAGATCCATATGGTGGAAAAGAGAGAAGCAGCTCCTGCCTGCTCGCCTCTGATTTCCACAAGCTTGCCATGCTACACATACATGTGCACACACACACACACACACACACACACATACACATACACACACACACATACATACACACACACACACATACACATACACACATACACACACACACACATACATACACACACACACACACACACAATAAGTAAACAAGTTAATAACAATGAAAGTTTCCTTCAGGCAGATGCAGGCAAATCTCTATGAGTCTGAACAGCCTGGCTAAATGCTGAGTTCAAGGACAGCCAGGGCTAGCGACACAGTGAGGCCCTAGCAAAAAAAAAAAAAAAAGATAGAAGTATTTCTTCCAAGAGAGTTCATATAATAACAATAACAAACCTCTTCTTTTCTAAATGTTTTAAGAATGAGGAGTCATTTAATAAAATTGTTCTAAATTGCCACAAGAAGATAGATATACAGACTGGTTTTTAATCCAAAATCAGATAAAACTCAAAATAAACTCACCCAAATGAAAGGCTACACAAACTGAAGTGTGTCTCTTCATCAGGATACAATACTTTCAACAGCACAGCATTACAGGAAGGGAAAGAAGCAAAAGACTATATACTTAAAAAAAAAAAAAAAAAAAAAAAAAAGAGTCTCATGTAGCCCAGGCTGGCCCTGATCTTGCGATGCAGCTGAGCATACCCTCGGACTTCTGATTTTTTTCCCCTGACTCCACCTCCCTAGAATAGGGATCGAACCCAGGGCTTCAAGCATGCTAGACAAACATTCTACCAACTGAGCTACAGCCGCAGCCCAGGTGAGTACTTTATGATTCTCTCATATGACTGGCTAGAGAAAACAAAACCGTAAGGACAGAAAACAGACCAGCTGTTCCAGCAGCCTGCGGAACTAGTGTGAAAGGTGAGGGGACCTTCAGCGGACGACACTGAATCAACAGTGCTGGCTACATAGCATGTCTTCAAAACTTAGAGACATGGGTGATTTAAATCGGGAAATTTTACTGTAAGTAAGTTATATTTCAAACTAAAATTCCATACTGTTTTTCCCTCTTGAAATCAGGCTGTGCTGTAGCTCAGGCTAGCCTGGAACTCTCTTTGTAGCTGATCCATATCTGCAGCCCAGCTCCCATATTTTAAATCAGTGAAAAAAAAATAAAAGGTTTAAATCAACAAAAAAAAAGAAAAATGTGTATCTTAGAGATCAATACATTCGATTCTTATTCAATATGCCAAAAGGTTTCTTTTTCAATTAAATAATAGCATATAATAAAAGTCAACCGTTACAAATTAAGTACAAGTTTATTTAATTTCCCAATGTCAAAAGACCTAAAATTTAAAAGCTATATTTAAGACTATCAAAGTTGGTAAGATTTGACCATTTAATGATTAGATATTTCTGCACACCAAATGTAAAGTCAACTTGGGAGATAGAGACTGGAAGGGCTTAGAGCCAGCTACAGAGTGAGTTCAAGGTCAAGTTAAACAGCTCGGCAAGGCTCTATCTTAAAAACAAAAAATCAGAGCCAACAGGATACTCTCAATGTTATCAAGAGTTTGGTGGAAAAAAAAAAGCAGAACTCTCAGGGACTGGGGATGTGGCTCATTTTTCAGAGACCCTGCCTCCCATGCAAGGCCCTGGGTTCCATTCTCAGTCCTGCACAAATCAGGACATGATAGTACAGTTCTGTCATCACAACTCTTGAGAAGTAGTGACTGGAGGATCAGAGTTCAAGTTCAAGGGCACGAGTTCAAAGTCACCCTGGGCTACAAGAGACCCTGCTTCAAACGAGAACAACAAAATTCATTCACATTTCACTAATAGAAAAATCATTTTTTTTTTTACTTTCTTAGAAATAGTTGGAAAAAAAAACTATCAAGAATTTTAAACATGAAGCCAGTTATGGTTGTTCAGATATGTAATCCAGGCACTTGTGAGATAAAAACAGGAGAGTCAGGAGTTTAAGGCTAGCCACAAGTTTGAGGCCAGCCTAAGCTACAAGAGACGATGACCAAAAAGGGAAACGGAGTGGGCAAGGAGATCTTTATGTATTAACACGACACTCTGACCTTTTACCCATTTGTTCTAAGACTGCATTGAAAGGAACATATTTTCTCAATGTTTCATCAACAAATATAAATCATAACGTGATTTGGAACAATAAAAATAAATGACAATATCTTCAACAGTAAAGATAAAAGCAGTTCATCTATAAGGCTGAGTGTTAACGGCTGTGAGAGAGGCTTTTAGGACTTCAACAACAGAGAAAGGCTTGCCAACCAAAGAATGGGAACAAGAACTCAGGGCTGGGGACATGGCTTGGTCAGTTAGCATAAGGACCAGCTTAAGATGGCTTAGTCACACAGCATGAAAGACCCAAGTTTGATCCCCAGCACCAAGGTCAAAGGCAGGAACATATCTATAACACCAGCACGGGGTTTAGGAAAAACCTCTGTAGCTCTCTGGGTGGCAACTGGTTCAGTAAGAAACCCTGACTCCAAAAATAAGGTGGAGAGCAATTGAGAAAGACACCCAATGTAACCTCTGGCTTCCAGAAGGGAATGTGTATACACACACACACACACACACACACACAGAGTGAACAAAACACAGCACATTGCTTCGTCTTCCTCTGGGTCACACAACCTAATTCACAGCTCCACTAACAGTTGTTGAAAGACTTGAAATGGAGATAGAATTAAAGAAAAAAGCTTTTAAAAATAAGCTAGGCCACTTGGCGGTGATGGCACACACCTTTAGTCCCAGCACTCGGGAGGCAGAGGCAGGCAGATCTCTGTGAGTTGGAGGCCAGCCTGCTCTACAGAGCGAGTTCCAGGACAGCCAAGACTACACAGAGAAACCCCGTCTCGAAAAACAAAAAACAAATGAACAAAAAAGCTATGCCTTCATTTGGACCAGAAGTGACAAGCAGCCTCCCTCCGTGATCCCTTCTCTGTGCTCCACAGCCCAGGAGAGAAACAGCAGTATTTGGTGTCTGGTAGTGCATTATGTGAAGAGGTCGGCAAGGCCAGTCCTGAGGGGATGCCCAGAACCACACAGCCCCCAGTGCCCTAAGACATGGCCAAGCAGCTTACCAAACAAACTGAAAATGAAAGAATGTTAAGTGTTAAACACCACACTGTGAGTTGGGGGCATAGCATAGTTGGCAGAGAGCTTGCATGAAGAAGCCCTGCATTCAGTCTTGGCTAAATCGTGGGTTCAAGGTCAGCCTGGGCTACATGGGACCCTGACTCAAAAGTAAAATAAAAGTCCAACTTAAATGCAATCAACCTCTGAAGTTACTGGTGTAGCATCCTGGTCTAACTGAGGCTGTTTTAAGAAAGCGAGCAGCAATTTTCAATGACTGCAAACTACTTATGCCAAAAGTATAAAGAGTCCAGTGAAAGGATTGTTTGGCCACTAACTTTCCTTTTTGCATTTTTAGAATATGGCATCCTAGATGATTTGACAGAAAAGAGTAGCAAGAGGGAAATTTTATGGTCAACAATTGTAGCTATATCCTCACGGTCCACAGACATTGCAAGCTGCCATGTATTTCCCACACAGCAAAAGAGAGCAATTTCTTTCTAAAGGCTATAGCTACTTGTAATAGGTCAAAAGTTCTTCAAGAAGTAATTCTGGAGCCTCAGTAAGATTCAGGACCCAGTGACCGAGGGGGCAACTGGGTCAGCAAAGATCTGGCTACAAAAGCCGAGTTTGGGTCCCTGGGACCTATGTGAAAAGTGAAGCAGGGTGCTGGGCTCTAAAACCCCATCTGGGGAGGCAGCAATGGGAAGGTCCCTGGAGCTCGATGGACAGATATTCTAACCAAATTAGTGAGTTCTAACTTCAGTGATGCACCTTGTCTGAAAAAGTGAGGCGGGGCCAGCAAGATGGATGGGCTGGTAAACAGACGTGAGTTCGCCTCTGACCTGTGCACTCACACCACTGCATTCATACCCACACACACATGCACACACCATACACACACGCACACACATATAACAATGAACACTTTTTTAAAGGTTTTAATGTATATGGGTGCTTTGCCTGCATGTATGTCTGTGCACTACATGTGTTCAGTGCCCATGGAGACCAGAAGAGGACATTGGATCTTCTGGGACTGGAGTTGCAGATGTGGTGTTAGGAATTGAACCCAGGTCCTCTGGAAGAGCAGCCATGCTCTTAATCAATGGGCCACCTTTCCTGCGCCAGTGAATGAATTTTGTTAGTTTGAGACAAGCTTGGGCAGAGTCCCAGGCTAGCCTGCACTACATTGCCAACCCATGTAAAAACAAGCAAGCCAGGGCTGGAGAGATGGCTCAGAGGTTAAGAGCATTGACTGCTCCTCCAGAGGTCCTGAGTTCAATTCCCAGCAACCACATGGTGGCTCACAACCATCTGTAATGAGATCTGGTGCCCTCTTCTGGCTTGCAGTCATATATGCTGTATACATAATAAATAAATATTAAAAAAAAAAAAAAGCAAGCCAACGAAAACCTTTCAAATCTGGGTTTCAGAACATCTGAATTGCTCTGGTCACATAGTAGGGTCTAGACCCAGCTTTGTATTGCTGCTGTGATCACAATAAAAACACTTAGTGAACATATTTCGTCACTACCACGCCATGAATACGTCCACTGCACAGAAGAGGGGCTGGGGGGTAAGTCAAGTCATAGAGGTAATAAAGGAGTCATCTCTACGGGGTACACTTCAGGGACACACAGAGAGAAGGCTCTTTACCCCATACCAATCCTCAGCCTTCTGGTGTTACCAGTTTCTCTGCTTGTGGTAAAATGTCCTATTAATCTAGAATCATCAGTGGACAAATTAAATTGTCACACTCACACTAACAACCCCCATGTTGTTATTAATTAGCTGAGCACTGGGCAGTGCATTGTGGGTAGAAAATGAACTCTGCGACAGATCGCCTGAGAGGCAACCCTAGGGGAGAGGACAGAGAGACAGGACAGAAAGAAGCCAGCAAGAAAGTGACCGGGGTGAGGGAGACACCTCAGTGAGTCAAGTACTGGTGGGACAAGCGTAAGGACCAGGGTTCGGGGTCCCAACACCTGGGTGTTCCATGCCTGCAGGAGGCAGAAACAGGATCCTGGGAGCTCGCCTGGCCGACCGCTCCAGCCTGATCCACAAGCTCCAGGTTCAGTGAAAGGCACTGTTCAAAAATGAAGAGGGCGAGTGCTGAGGAGATTGTTCGGTGGTTAAGGGCACTGGCTGCTCTTCCAGAGGACTCAGGTTCAATTCCCAGCACCCACATGGCAGTTCACAACTGTCTAGAACTCCAGTTCCACCAGGCGGTGGTGGCGCACGTCTTTAATCCCAGCACTCGGGAGGCAGAGGCAGGCGGATCTCTGTGAGTTCGAGGCCAGCCTGGTCTCCAAAGCGAGTTCCAGGAAAGGCGCAAAGCTACACAGAGAAACCCTGTCTCGAAAAAAAAAAAAAAAAAAAAAAAAAAAAAAAAGAACTCCAGTTCCAAGGAATCTGATGCTGTCGTTTGGCCTCCCTGGACATACATGGCACACAGACATATGTGCAGGCTAAACCTTCATACATATAAAATAAAATAGTATTTTAAAAATAAAGGTTGAGAATAAAATACCTCATGTCTATCTGTGGCCTCCACACACATGCACACACACACATGCATATATGCTCCTACACACACACACCACTACACACATGCCACACACGTCCATGTGCTCCTCCATACACACACACACACACACACACACACACACACACACACACACACACACACACATGAACATGTACTCTTCCCCACATAGGCACCCTTCCATATACGTAAAAAATAAACACCTTTAAAAATAAGAGACTTCAATAACTCAGGGCGGTAAGGGGAAGGGAGGTGGCTGATTCGGGAGAAGCAGCAAAGACAGTCAGGCTGGAAGCCAGGCGTACGCAGCTTCCGGTTTATTAAAACAAACAATCAAAAAACAGCACAGGCTGTGGGGGTAGAGGCACTTGCTGCCAAGCATTGAGACCTGAGTTCAAGCCCCAAGACCCACCCAGTGGAAGGTCAGAACCGACTCCAGCACACTGTCCTTTATCTCCACATGTAACAGAAATGGGCTGATTTAAGTGTAAGAGCTAGTCAGCGGTAGGCCTGAGCTAACGGCCAGTTATAATTAATATTAAGCCTCTGTGTAATTATTTTATAAGCGGGCCGCGGGACTGAGGGGACTGGGCAGGACCAGAGAAATCTTCCAGCAACACCCCCCCCCCAACACACACACAATAAAAAAAAATGTTTTAACAGAAAACACATCATGAACAAGTGCACACCAAGTAAACAACTGCCAGCAAAGACTCTGGTGAAGGTCGAAGAGACAGCCTGATACCAGGCTAAAAACTAGGGGTTTGCAAAGGCAGTTCCACAAGTTCAAGGACAACACATGTCTCAAAGTCCACTACAGTTAATTCCCGATTCCTGACCATTTCCATAAATTACAATTCTTCTCCTTCCCTCAGGAGCCAGCCCACCATCGTGACATAAACATGTCCTATATTAAACCTAAGAAAAAAACAAAGACAGACAGACAGATAGACAGATACCCTTCAGAGTTCCTAATGAGCACAGATTTCTTTTTTTCTTTTTTCTTTTTTTTTTTTTTTTTGTGGTTTTTCGAGACAGGGTTTCTCTGTGTAGCTTTGCGCCATTCCTGGGACTCACTTGGTAGCCCAGGCTGGCCTCGAACTCACAGAGATCCACCTGGCTCTGCCTCCCGAGTGCTGGGATTAAAGGCGTGCGCCACCACCGCCCGGCCAGATTTCTTTTTTTCAAGCAGTATCTTTACAAGGTTGTTCTCCCTCCTTTTCCAAGTATCCCCTCCACAGTTAAGTAATGGAGGGGCAAACTGACCCCTATAATCTTGAGGTTCTAGGGTAGAAACATGCAATCCAAGGACCCATACACCCCCATTCAGCCCACTCCCAAACACACACGATCGTCTGAGCTGCCCAAGTTGATGAAGTGTACCAGCCAGGCCAACGGTGACCCTTAGATCGGGTCACCTCTGCGAAATCGCTTGCAAGCCGAAGTGTGAAAACTAAAGAAGAGGTGTACCATAGTCTTGTACCTTGAATGCTTCTTTTAAAAAAGGCCTTACATCCTTCGCACGACCAGACGCCATAGTGATACCCAGATGCGTAATCGCTGCAGACCGCGCAGAAGTGAGCATCCCTCTTTGAACTTGGACTAGTAACAGGGCTGGCATAACTGCTCCCGCTAAGTTTCCTTTTCAGTGTCTCTCTAGGGGAGCAGAGAAAACGGGCATTGTAAAAGGACACGAAAGAGAGAGCAAGGACTTTCCAGGAAAAAAAAAAGGGGGGGGGGAGCATGAACTTTGCCAAATGTAATCTCTTTGCCTTCCAGGGTTAGGGATAAATTTGTTCCAGGAAACCCTGCCATCAGATCACAAAGAGATCAGATCACTGACATTCCAGTGCTTAGGTGGTGTGCCCAGGTCCTCAGGAGGCTGAAGGAGGCAGCTCAGAGCTGGGCTCCGTAGGTCTGAGGAGAAAAAGCTCCGCAGAGGAGTGGCAGGGGCAGACGCCCCCCAGCCGCTGATTTTGCCAGGACATGTTTCTTTTGGGAAGGGAGAGAGTAGAGGCAGGACTCATTTAGAAATGATGGAAAACTTTCCCAATGGATACGTTTGTCTAAATATCAGCAGGACGTTGATGAGAATTTAAGAGGTTAAAAAAAAATGTCATCCTTTAACATAGATGTAAGTGAAAAGAATTAATCTTAAGGTGTGGCTGACAGTTTTTATATTTATCTTACCAATAAATAAAAAGATTAAGGAGAAAAAATTAATTATTGTGTAATATTTTCTCAAAGGTTGTTTTGATTTGGTTTGGGGCTCAGAAGTACTGAGTTTTGGGGTGCTGGGGGTGGGCCCAGAGCCTCATGAATGTTAAAAACAGCCCCTAGCTCTGAGATGGGCATTCCGGCCCCTATTTCCTATACGTTTTATGACAATATCTGAAAGTAATACTTTTGTTGTTTATTTGTTTTGTTTTTTGAGACAAAATCTCTTGGAACTCACTCTGTAGACCAGGCTGGCCCCAAACTCAGAGATCTGCCTGTCTCTGCCTCCTGAAGGCTGGGACCACACCCTGCAAGCAATGTATTTACTAGTTAGTGTGCCCTAACGTGGTACTCTTCTTCCAGAAATCCATTTCTTCCTACCGCTTATTCATATCTCATCCTCTCCTGCCACAGCCATTGTTAACGCTGAAAATCTCATATATTAGACTGAAATAATCTGTTGTTTGGCCAATGCATTTGGAGTTTGATTTGTTTTAATGTCGGAATTTTTCGATAGGCTCCTACAGTTAGTTCCTCATTGATCCTTACAAAGCACATCCTCAGCTCATTACTAAAGCTTATTCCCATTATCTTTCCTGGCTTCGCACGGCTACTTCATGGAAGTTGTAGTGTTACCATGGTTACTTTCGTCCTGGAAACAATTTGTCATCAACGGTAAGTAACCCGTCATTTTTATACTAAGACTCTAATCTGACTGTAAGAAACAAACAAACATTTGAAACCTAACCCCTTCATCAGAACCAAACTGATGTGAGTTTGATGTTTGTTGCATAAAGAGAACATCTATTACAGTGAACTTTTTCCACAATACCCAGCCATAAGCACAACTTTTTAATAAGAACTAGAATATCAGACTAAGACAGAGCAATGTGTCTCAGGTGTCCTAAGAGACAAAATAAAGGCCTTGGCTAACACACGCCTCTCTTCCTACTGAACCGTAAAGTGAGGATCAAGGCGCCATTCATGACTTGGATGAAGACAGGACTTTACCTGTTCACAGGTAAGGTGTGTTCTAGTGATCTTGCTTCATACCAAGGAGTCTTCTGAGGTTCCGCATACAGAAGCGAAGACTGGCAATGAGTGGCCAAAGGAGAGAGGTGTCCAGAAGTTGGCCACAACACATTTGGGCTTGTGGTCTGTCGAACAGGCCCACCTTCCAGGTTATTGACACTGCTGGGGACGCTGTAATTCATCACAGCAGGACTATAGAATGCCATAGCTGAGTATTCATGGCGGCTCTCTACATAGGAGGAAGGGATATAGATGGGACCGTGCTCCAGCGGCAGGATGGGCTGGCTGCAGGTGTAGGAAGCAGGGGAATTAAGGCTTGATGGTGAGTTTTTGATATCCATGTCTTGAGCAGGTAGCAGCTGAGAAAAATCCTTGTGAGAAGATGTACAGACGGACATTATGTTCTCAAAGACTCATGGCAGGTATGACGCCTGCAAAGGGAAGCAAACCAGGTTCAGTTAGCTCCAGCTGCAAGGGTAGCTGATAAGTAATCATTGTAGCTAGAACCCCAGCACTCAAGGAGGATGAGGCAGGAGGATTTCTAGTTCCAGGCCTGCTTGGGCTACATAGTGAGACACAGTCTCGAGAAAAGAAAAGAAAAGAAAAGAAAAGAAAAGAAAAGAAAAGAGAGGAGAGGAGAGGAGAGGAGAGGAGAGGAGAGGAGAGGAGAGGAGAGGAGAGGAGAGGAGAGGAGAGGAAGAGAAGAGAAGAGAAGAGAAGAGAAGAGAAGAGAAGAGAAGAGAAGAGAAGAGAAGAGAAGAGAAGAGAAGAGAAGAGAAGAGAAGAGAAGAGAAGAGAAGAGAAAGGAGAAGAAAAGAAAGGAGAAGAAAAGAAGAGAAAAAAAGAAAATGGGGATGGAAATACAGCGTAGTTGGTAGATCCTTGCCTCACACACAGGAGGCCTGGGCTTTGATCCCCAGCACTGCATAAACCAGGGATTGTGGAAGACCTTTGTAAACCCAGTCTACGGGAGGTGGAGGCAGAAGGATCAGAAGTTCAAGGCCATCCTCTTGCCAGGAGTTCAAGATCAACATGGGATATATGATACTGCTGCTCAAAAAAGAAAAAACAGGGCAAAATGACTGAATGGGTAAAAGTGTTTGATGCTCCAGCCTTATGATAGGAGTTCAACCCCAGAACCCACGGTGGGAAGTGAGACTTCCTGAGAGTTGTCCTGGGGAGGCCAACACATACTACAGTGCCCATATGTCCACTCTTTTTTTTAAAAAAAGATTTATTTATTTATTATGTATACAGTGTTCTGTCTGCATGTGTCCCTGCAGGCCAGAAGAGAGCACCAGATCTCATCACAAGTGGTTGTGAGCCACCATGTGGTTGCTGGGAATTGAACTCAGGACCTCTGGAAGAGCAGTTGGTGTTTTTTTTGTTTGTTTGTTTGTTTCGTTTTGTTCTGTTTTGTTTTGTTTTTCGAGACAGGGTTTCTCTGTGTAGCTTTGTGCCTTTCCTGGAACTCACTTGATAGCCCAGGCTGACCTCGAACTCACAGAGATCCGCCTGCCTCTGCCTCCCGAGTGCTGGGATTAAAGGCGTGCGCCACCACTGCCCTGCATGGTGCTCTTAACCACTGAGCCATCTCTTCAGCCCCATATGTGCACTCTTCTGCTGTCTCTCTGTCTATCTCCATCTGTCTGTCTGTCTCTCTGTGTGTGTGTGTGTGTATGTGTGTGTGTCTCTAATGCATACATGCAGAATTTGTTTTAAAAATTCAAGTATTCATGTTATCTTAACAATGCACACACACACACACACACACACACACACACACACATTAGTACAGGACTACAAGTATATCCTGGAAGATATATATGAAAATATTACCTACAAAGGGGTGGAAATGTAAGGTATAGAGCTCTCATTCTCTATTTCATTGACTGTTTTTTGAGACAGGTTCTTATGTATCCCATGCTGTCCTCAAACTACTTGTGATCTTCAATTTCTGGTCCCCCTGCCTCCACCTCCCTTCCAAGTGCTGGGAGTATATGTATTTGCCACCAGGCTGAGTTTGTGAAGTACAGAGTTCGAACCCAGGATCCTACACATGCTAGTCAATCCCTCTGCCAAGCAGGCCACACTCTCTTCTCGTTCACTTCTTTACTACTTCATTGTTGCTGATGTCAGATGCAACAACTTTTTAAAATATTGTTATTTTATTTTATGTGCATGGATGTTTTGTCAGCTGGATGGCTGTGCACTACATGTGTGCCAGGTGCCTACAGAGGTGCCAGGAGTCCCCTGGACTACAGCTGCAGAAGGCTGTGAAACATCACGTGGATGCTTGGAATCTGAATCAAACGAGGTCATCTGGAGAAGAAGCCAGTGCTCTTAACTGCTGAGCCATCTCTCCAGACCTCAACCATAAGACCTTTCAACCACAATAATTTATCACAAAATTATATTTGAATCTAAAAACACAGAAATATATTTAAGTATTTTTCCCTAGAACTATATAAGATCAGCTGTAAGCTGTTACTGAAAAATAAGACTGAACGGGAACGTCAGTGAGTGAGACTACCATAGTTTTAACATATTTAAATATGCTATAAATCTACAATAACAAAAATGAGAAATTTATCATATAAGTAGTCTGACCATAGTGTGACTTTGTCAGTCTATTGCCTCTAAACTTTAAAAGCAGACTTCAATATAGGATTTATAAAAAAAAAAATAAAATAAAATAAAAAAATAAAAAATAACAGAATTCTTCTAAGATTAAAGTGAGCTCCATGGTTAGCTCAGTAGAGGGCGCTATAGAGACAAAGAGCCTTGCTGCGACTTCAGGCCCTGGCAGAGGCAGGCAGCATGAATGTGAGAATCCAGGGCGGAGCTTGCTCCAGCCAAAGGTTCAGAATGAAATCCCTTGGCAGCCTGGCAGTCTGCCTGGCAATGACCTTTTCATAGGCTCCTCTCTGGACCATGACCCAAAAGTCGAACTGCACAGTCGTCCATTGCCCAAGACTCATCACCCTGACAACTTCTACCAAAGGCCATCTGCCCTTGAGGGAACCCAGAGTTCCATTTTGAGTGCATGACCTGGCTACTGGCCGCCAACCACTGAACTGCATTGATTGAGAGGGTACCTATTGCTTAATCAGCAACCCTAGATCCTCTAAACCCGCAGACATCACTGTGTGCCATTGGGCAAACCTCACCTTGTGTTCTAAATTCCTTCAGAGTTGGATATTCTCCAACTTGGGTGCTCCCCCTCACTCTCTGCATAGTTTGTACTTCTCTCTCTCTTCTCTCTCTCTCTCTCTCTCTCTCTCTCTCTCTCTCTCTCTCTCTCTCTCTCTCTGGTTTTTCAAGACAGGGCTTCTCTGTGTAACAAACCTGGCTGTCCTGGAACTTGATCTGTAGACCAAGCTGGCCTTGAACTCTATCTACCTCTGCCTCCCAAGTGCTGGGATTAAAGGTGTGTGCTACCACACCTGGCTTATCTCTTCTTAGAGTTAGTATTTCTTTATATTAAACTTCCCCTGTTGAAGGTATCATAGAATTGTATGTTCTGATTTGACCCAGACTGGTAATACCAACAGAACAGGCAATCCAAAGATTCAAAGGTAGGGGAAAGCTGGTGGATAATAATGAGGTCCTTTGGAAGGACAGCAACTGCTCTTAATATCTTCAGTATGTCAGCTCTATCTCTTACTTCAGTGCACTGTTTGGCTGTATCATCTGAGCATGGCTGACACTACCAAATCCTTAATCAAAACACATTTAAAGAACTTCAAACGGTGCACTTTCTAACAACTGAGTGCAAAATATGTAAGCTCTTGACGTGCATAGCAATTGTATTTATACATAAAATTGGGGGGTAATAATAAAATTTAAATTTCTTGAATGTTAAAAAAAAAGTATAAGCCGGGCGGTGGTGGCGCACGCCTTTAATCCCAGCACTCGGGAGGCAGAGGCAGGTGGATCTCTGTGAGTTCGAGGCCAGCCAGGACTACCAAGTGAGTTCCAGGAAAGGTGCAAAGCTACACAGAGAAACCCTGTCTTGAAAAACCAAAAAAAAAAAAAAAAAGTATAAAGAGCCAAAATGGCAGGTCTAGTTTAACAAATAAAAATTATGTCCAGCCGGGCAGTGGTGGCGCACGCCTTTAAACCCAGCACTCAGAGGCAGAGCCAGGAGGATCTCTGTGAGTTTGAGGCCAGCCCAGTCTACAGAGGAGATCCAGGACAGGAACCAAAACTACATGGAGAAACCCTGTCTAAAAAAACCAAAAAAAAAAAAATTAAATGGTAAATGGTTTGATATGATTTTAGCATTGTAACCAAACAAGATCTTACTGAATCTACAGGGTCTTAGCTCTTCATCCCCTAAAGGAATGTAGTCATGCCAGCATCCGAAGTTCAGCAGACTCCACAGGGCGGCCATCAGGAACCTTGGCTGTGTTTTCCTCTCATCAGGCCTCTGATTTAAGATTTACTTACTCTTATTTTTCTGTGTATGAGTGTTTTGCCCGTGTGGGTCTGAGATGTACACTGAGTGTGTATCTGGTATTCAAAGGAACCAGAAGATCTCCTGGAACTAGAGCCACAGATGGTTGTGAGTCACCACGTGCTGGGAATTGAACCCTAGTCCTCTGAAGAAGCATGAAGTAGCTGGGTTGAGGAGATAACGCAGTCAGTGAGTTGTCTGCCTGCAGGCATGAAGACCCTAGTTCAACCCAAGAATCTATGTAAAAGGCTTCATGATGCTCCATACCAGGCCGATGAGAGACTCTGTCCCCAAAAAACCAAGGTGGAGACAAATGGGATGGCTCCGGGGGTAAAATCACTTGCTTCATAAGCAGACTGAGTTTGATCACCAGAACCCACCCAATGACAGAAGAGTTGTCCTCCAGCTTCAGACACATGCAGAGTCATGGCATGCACATACCCACACTCTCACAGACATCATGCATTAATAGTAATAGTAATAATAATAATAATAATAATAATAATAATAATAATAAAAATTAAATTGGGCAGGACAGATGGTCCAGCGCTTAAGAGTGCTTGCTACTCTTTCAGAGGACCCAAGTTCAGTTCCCAGCACCTACATCAACTGGCTCACTACCGCCTCCAACTCCAGTCCAGAGGATCTGATATCTTCTTCAGGCCTCCGCAGGAACCACACACATATGCACATACATGCACATACATACATCCTGATACATAAATAATACAATATTTACATAATAATTTAAATTTAAAATTTTTTTTCAAGATGAACAGTCCCTGAAGAAGAGCAGCAACCTGAGGTTGTCCTTTGGCTTGCACACTCATATACACACACATACATGTGCACATGTGTACCCACACATATGCGTGCACGTGCATGCGTGGGCGTGCACACACACGTATACACAAAAACAAAGTAATGGTCAGTCACGTGGAAAGACATGAACTTAAAAAAAACACTTTCCCTTTTCCAGCTGGTAAGTGAACATAAAATTTAACAACAGCAGAGAACTGATCTCATCGTCCCTTTTCACACCCTCAGGTCAGCAGCTCAAATGACCCTGCCATGGAAAGGCATGTGCCAAGATCATTGAGGTCATCAGTCAGCTGCCACAACGATGTCACCTAGAAAACAGAGATCTCATATGGGAGCATATCACCAATCAATTTCCCCAGTTTTTCTACCAAGTCCCAGGACGTTCAGTATTGAGGATCCCTGCTGGTGGTTAGAACTACAGTTGCCCTTTGGCCGAGTATCTTTTGACACATCCAGATTCACAACACATCCAAGATGCCCTTGTCAGAGGCATGTTGGATAACGAGTAGAATGATCACTGATAACGGAGCTTTTCTTCCTAAATCACAACCTCGGAGAAGCTTTCATACACGTGAGGTTACACATGGCATGCTAAAGCTTTCATACACTTGAGGTTACGCATGGCATGCTAAAGTAGGACCTGGGAAACACATTTGGATCTCAAGCTAAAAAATAAATAACTTTTTTAAAGCCCCAAGTTGACAGTGATTTTTATGGAGAAGAAAAAGGTTGGCCCTGGAAATAACACATTCCACAAAGAGTAGACAGACACGCAAATCCAGCTGAAGGAGAGACGTCAGTCACCAGCCAGCCTATATTCATGGGTAGTCTGGCACAGGGGATAGAACAGAACACTGGGTGCTAGGCTCCGCTCTGCCTCTTAGACAAACCACAGAAATTCCTTGGACGTTCATATCCTTTTCGGTAGAAATGAGAAAATATTGTGGGATGCACCTTTCACAGCACTCTGAGGAAGAAAGAAAGTAAAAAGCATTCTGTGAGGTGTCATTATATGGTGAAGAGGGTGAAACCAGTCCACTGGCATGCCCCTGGGCACACCTCTCTCGTTGGTAGGATCCCCAGACAATTTAAGATAAACTGATTTCTGATCGTGAAGACTTGCTTCTGAACTTTACTTTTTAAACTTGAGTTTGATGAAAGCCTGTCACCACAAGCAGTCCAGACAGCTGGGCTGTTAGGAGCCTGTCTGCTGTGTGTGTATAAACAAAATGCCACCTCCCCTGAGTGCCATATCCTGGGCCTGCAGATGTGGATAACTTGGACAGGTTACCTCCATTCTCTTTCCACCTGTCCATCCCATCCACCCCCCAAGCATCCTATTCAAACACTCCAATTCACACTCACCAAAGAGAATTTCACAGACAAGAAAAATACTTAGAAATACATTTCTCTTCTTCCTCCTTTTTTCTCTAAGACAAGACCTCATGTAGCCCAGGCTGGCCTAAAAACTGCTATGTAGCCAAAGTTGTCCTTAAACTCCCTGATCTTCCTGCTTCTCTATTCTGAGTCCTAGGATTATAGGCAAGTACCACCATACCTGCTTCATGTGATGCCCCAAAGCCATGGAGGCCAGGGCTTTGTGCGTTCTGGGCAAGTTCTCTACCAACTGAGCCACATTCCTTTAGGTATACCTTTTAAGCATCGAGCATTCTTGATGTGTGCTTCTGTTTAGCAGTTACACTCTTCACATTTATCTTTTCCAAAGCAAAATATTAAGGCCCTCGTTCAATTTCATGTTAGGAACAAAGAAAACTTACTCTAAAATAACCATAAAACTGACCACTAATAATTGACTTACATGCAAGTCTTTAAAACTTATATGTGCATCTTCCAAAATGAGAGAAAGCTAAACCCTCTCTATCTTAATTCTTAGAGTGGTATTTAAAAAAAAAAGCTTAAATTTAACTGTCTGTAAACAATACTGCAATAAGCATAATTTTTCAAATGTCTGTTACAATGCACTAAACACTGAGTTACGAAATCTAATGTCCAAGTATTCGGTTTTCAAGGGCTTTGCATACAATCAACAAAAACTTACCAGCAGATAATGGATGTTTACACCTCAGAATTGTATGTAATCACTTCCTAATGTGTTCCATACAAGGACTTGAAACATCAACTAAAATTGTATCATGAAATAGACTTTGAAGCAGTACCTGTCAAATTACAGAGTTTCAGTCTTCACAAGGGACATAATGTCTATTAACGGCAAATTATACATTTGACAGGTTAAATTTAGTACTAAGTTTTACCTTTTTACATTAAACATACATTCCGAGAAACGTCAAATCTGACATGACCCACCTTGAAATAGTCTTGTGGGTGCTTTTTTGTTCATTTCAAACACTTACATATCTTAATTAAAGCTTAATAAGAATTTCAGATTCATCTAGAAGACTACTGAACATAAAATGGAACCCTAAAGTTTCTTCTTTAACATTTAGTGATCTTTTACTCCAGATAGAATGTCTGTTAGAGCGGTGGTTCTCAGCCTTCCTCATGCTGTGACCCTTTAACCCAGTTCCACATGTTGTGGGAACCACACACACCACCACCACCACCACCACCACCACCACCATGAAATTATTTTCGTTCTTATTTTGTAACTGTAATTTTGCTGTGGTTATGAATTGTAATGTAATTGTAAATTTTGGAGATAGAGGTTTGTCATGGGGCCATGACCCACAGGTTGAGAACCACTCCAGGCTCTCTCGGGGAAAGAAAAGGCATTAAAGTATCCATCACACTCTTTTCATTGTCTCCACATGTCTACTTTCTAATCTTCCCCTTCACTTTTTAAATAACATTTACTCGGAGAGAAAGGAACTATCACTGTGAGCCGGATCATTATAGCAAAAATGAAATTTCAAGTGGAATGCTCACAAAAACCCTTGAAATAGAACAAAACAGAACTCCTTCCTCCGGTGTGCTGTGTGCCCCAGGAAACACAACTTGCCTTCTAAAATGTAAGAAAAACCATCCAGCTTTCTTTCTGAATAGAGAGCTCCACTCAAATTCCAAGTTTGGTTTCTCACCCACAAAAACAATATTCACTTGACCTAATTTTCTACTTCTACTATGAAACAGTCACCACAGATAATCGTGAAGAAGCAACAGTTAGATAGATTCCTCTCTGGCAAATACGAGAGATCAGATTTAATGTATCTCAGCCTATCCGGGAAGAATAAATCTATTTCTGACACGATGGCCAGTCGACTCGTTATCAAGCCACCATCACCTGCCTGAGATAGGCACATCTTCCCTGGTCCACAATACTCCGGCAAGAAGCGTCATCATTTCACCCACTGCCAGGAATCCATGGAGGAAAACCACGGGGATTTTCTTTCTTTCTTTCTTTCTTTTCAAGACATTTATATTCACACAACCAACGCAAAAGTGAATAAAATTTGTTTCCAGTAGTGTTCAAGGCAGTTGCATCCACCCCGCTGCCCCTTTCTTGTTCTAAATATTGCTGGCTTCCCCGTAGTGAGAATTCACACAAAGTCAATGAAACCTCCCTCCCGAGCAAAAGGGCACTTACCTGGCAGGTAAACATTCTCTTTTTTGCATTCTCTAAATGCAGGCACGTGCTCTCCTCGGTCCCCACGCGCGGGACTCGCAGCCACTGGCTGTCGCTCAGCCCTGCGGTGGCTGCCAGACTCTACCCAGAGCGGATACCAAGGATGCCAGGCTCCCCCGCCTCCTCTACTCCCAGGAAGTTTCAAGAGGTGGTTCTAGAAGCCCCGGAGGAGGCAGGGACCTGGGAGTCCGTTTCAAAAAAGACCAGCATCTGGAGAGGCTGCAAAGATTGCCCACGACTAACGGCGTTAGTGCGTCTTCCTTTTAAAGACCGTGATGAGGGGGTGGGAGGTTAGCTGAAGAGCCCACGTGACCACAAACCCGCAGCCGGAGATCTCCGACACTCCAGCGCTGCGCCTCCAGAGCCACTGGATGTCCACTTCCAGCCATCTCACAGTCACCCACCAGGGACACCCCCTCCCTTTCCAAGAGACTGACGATGGAGGACCGAGATGGGGCCAGAGAATGGGCATTTCTGACCAGGTCCGCGGGGATTCTGGAGTTGACAGTGCGAGTCCACACTTCATCCTGTCTCCAGACTTTCACCGACGTGCATGTCATTAAATACTAAAGTCTGACAACTATCCTCGAGAAGCTTGGAGCATGGGTAACAGCATCGGAGTGGGCTGTAATGACGGGGTGATGAAGACAGATAGATCCCTTGCAGGGAGCGTTAGCTTGAGCCCCAGAACGGCAAGGCCACCGGCTGGAGGTGGAGACGTGGACGATCATCTATCAGAGTTTGGCGGCGCGTGTGGAGAGAGAGCGAGGGAGAGGAAAAAGTATTGGGTGAGGTCCAGGATCCCGGGTGCCTCCTGGAATTTACCTAGAGACATTCCGCCTGCGCTTTTACAGGGCTCCTCCCTCCTTGGCAGCGAGAGTCTCTGGCGCCCCCTGATGACAGCCCTGCTTCTCCCAGCTCTACCTTGTCAGCCTTCCCTATCCACCAGGAAACGGCCCTGCTAGGCAAAGGCTGGGTCATACCTTAGGCTTTGAGGAACAGTTGCCTTTAAGGCAGCCATTGATGGCAAAAGTTAAAAGGGAAACAAATGACCGATAGGCCAACTTGGTGTCACATGTATACCTAATTAGTCATCAAACCACCCACACACAGCATGGGGACTTGTTTATAAAAGGTTTTAAAGGTCTACCTTTTATCTTTTAAATTATGTTGCACGTGGGTATGTGCACATATGTGTAGATGCCCACAGAGACTATAGGTGTGGGATTCCCTGGAGATGGAGTTACAGGAGCGTGTGAGCCCCCGGGCATGGGTGCTGAGAACAGAATTCAGCTTCTATGCAAGGGGAGCTCTCTGTCTTCACAGCTACGCTGTCTCGCCAGACCCCGGACCTGGTTCTTGATGGATGGTAATCTAATAGAGGAGGACGAAGGGGGCATTTGGAGGGACACTTGTACAATGCCAGCCTCAGCTGTCTGGATGTAACCAGAATGTGCTCACATACATTATATGCACACCCAATAATACGTTTTTAATTTTAAAAATCACTTAGAATGTAATGCAACATCAGTGAAGAACTCTCCGTCAAGAGCCAAGAGACAGGTAAAGGTGGAGGGAGGGGAAAGAAAGCATCTATGGAGTATCTACAGCAAGCCGGACTGCACAGCATCTCACTTAATCCTTATGCCAGCTCTGAGAGGCAGGTAATACTGCCTCCCCCTTCCCATGAGGGCTGGAGGCTCACGGAGCTCACATCTGCTATGTGAAGCCACAGATGAGAATGAACCCCATAGCAACAGTGGTTTTTATACACAGAGATCACTTACTGGACATTTAACTACATGCTGCTTTCATGAGTGTGTGTGTGTGTGTGTGTGTGTGTGTGTGTGTGTGTGTGTGTATGTTAAACTAGATTTCCATTGCTTTGATAAACACCAAGACCAAAATCATCTTGGGGAGGAAAAGGTTTATTTTAGCTTACAGTTGTAGTCCATAATGAGGGGGAAATCAGGGGAGGAACCTGGAGGCGGGAGCTGATGTAGAGGCCATGGAGGGATGCTGCTTACTGGCTTGCACCTCTCAGCGTGCTCAGCCTGCTTTCTTATAGAACCCAGGCAGGACCACCTTCCCAGGTCTGGCACCACCTACAATGGGCTGGGCCCTCCCACAACAGCCATTGACCAAGAAAATAGCCCACAGGCCTGCCTACCGGCCAATCTTATGGAGGCATTTTTCCAACTGAAGTTGCCTCTTCTCGGATGACTCTCTATTGTGATAAGTTGACATAAAACTAACCAACACATGTACATGTGTAATCTACTCTATACACAATGAGCATATAAAAGTCTTCATTTTCCTGCCTGCCTTTTTTTTTTAATTTTTTGAGTCTTATTATGTAGCCCAGGCTAGCCTCCAAATTCAAATGAGCAATCCTCTTGCCATGCCTGCCTATAAAGCAAACACTACCATTAATTGTTCCAATTTTATGAATGGGAAAATGGATATTCATGAAGATCAAGTGACCTTCCTAGGATCGCATGGCTTGTGAGTGACTGAGAAGGATTTGAACCTAGAGCAGAGCCTAAAAGCCCTGTCCTGTGTCCCTTTAAACCGAATCTGCAATGGATCAGAAGAAAGTCGACTTGCAGGTTTGTTCTGTGCAGAACACGGATGCCTCCTAACAGAGAAACCCTTCCGCGGCATCCCTTGCCCCCTGTGAAGCCTGTGTCTACGCAGTTATAGCAGTGAAGCCCTGGGCTGGGTGTCACGCTTCCTTCGGAAAGCGTTCTGCTCTTGGGGGCAGCCTGTTCTCTCTTTAAAGACCCTCAAACACCCACAGTTTGCAGCTTATTACACCAGGCATATCAGTGCAGGACATCTGAAGCAAACGGAATGAATGGAGGGGAGGAAATTGCCTTGCTGACTCACCCTGTCCGTCACGAACGATAATGGGGCTCAGATGGGTGCTTTGTCTGCTTGAATGCACAGTGAGAGGGTGGTGACCCCAGTCTACCTGAACCATGACCCAAACTAGGAAGGGATTCTTGAGACAGTGAGTGCCAATGGTTAGACCAAAAAGCACCCTGCAACCCAGTGGTAAGAACGGGGCTTTTGCTTAGCGGAGTCACTGTCTTAGCCCATCCACAAGCTACCTAGCAGAGCAGTCACGTGGTGTGACAAAGAAGGATCTGCCTCTCCCCTACGATACCCTGTAATGGAGACTGAGTTCCTCACTAGGAAATCATCTTCAGGAATAAAGCACTAATTTGTTGTTGTTCAAGACAGGGTTTCTCTGTGTAGCCCTGGCTGTCCTGGAACTCCCTCTATAGACCAGGCTGGCCTCGAACTCACCGAGACCCATTTACCTCTGCCTGCTGAGGCTGGGATTAAAGGTGTGCTCCACCACTGCCTGGCTAAGGCACTGAATACTGTATTATTAACATTCAGTCATGTTACGTATGATGAACAACACCAGTCCACTAGCTCACTTCGCTGCTGTTCTCAGTGCTAAGGAAGGATCCACGGGTTTCCCAGATGCTCCATCACTGAGCAGCACGCCCAGCACACACACACCACCTTCTAACGAACTGATGTGTGTTCTATCTACTAGTGCTCACACTAGATTAACTCTAGATCACTCTAGATTAACGTGAAGCGTGATGTGGGCAGCATTGAGGGAAGCAGAGCAGAGAATCCTATTTATAACACACATACTTTTTGCTGCAAGGAGGGACGGAAGTGGATTCATCTCGTTCCCATCCTGCCTCTTTTCAGATGATGCCCTGTGTACTCTGAAGCTTAGAGCTGAGAACTTGAAGGAAGGAAGGACAGGCCCCATCCACCCTGCCTTTACCAACATCAGCTCTATGGAATGTGCACCCCACCTCCCCACAGTGCCAGCTCACCTTTGACACAGACAGCAGGGCTCATCTTGTGTCTGTGACACCCTCTCCAACCCCACAGCACCCACTCTGTCCACTCACGTATTCACAAAGGCTTCAATGTAGAAGATCAGAGGAAATGGATGGGGGGGGTTCTGTAAGAAATAAAGAAGAGGCGAAACAGACTGAGGCAAGAGAGAAAAAGCACACACACACACACACACACACACACACACGAACACACAAATGAAAATGGAAGACCCCAAAAAAATGACTACTAGGCCAGGGTCATGCTAAGGCATGCCTCTGGATTGTTGCTCTCTCTCTCTTTTGAGTATAGCCAGAGGGGTCCTGGGATGCTCTTGCTTGCTCTAACGCATAGGATCAGACCTACCCCACATTCTGTGCTTATGACCTGGTCTGGTTCAAAAGGATCTGAAGAGATAGAACCCACACTGTGGAATCAGACCACTGCAAAGCAGTGATACCTTCGTTGGTGATGAGTAGCAGAAACAACATTGCCTAATGCCAGGGGCCGCCTCCCCAGAAAGCCAGGGGCCATCTCCCCAGAAAGCCAGGGGCCATCTCCCCAGAAAGCCAGGGGCCATCTCCCCAGAAGGACAGGGGCCATCTCCCCAGAAAGCCAGGGGACATCTCCCAGCATGCCAGGGGCCATCTCCCAGCATGCCAGGGGCCATCTCCCAGCATGCCAGGGGCCATCTCCCCAGCTCAGAAATCAGACCTCCTACAATGCAGAAGAAGGAAACAGAGCTGACAAACTGGTGTTATAAGGGACTAACCAATAAACTCGCCCAGAAAATATTAAGTTACCCTAAAGTAAGACTTAGTTAAAGGAGAGCTGCCTCTGCCAGGCAGTCCAGAGAAGACAACCCTGTCAGATGGTGCTAAGTGAACGCAGTGTGAACCTGGTGCCTCTTATCAGGAAGATCATAGATCTGCCAGACAGACAGGGTGACCCCAGTTAACAGCTGCTCGGGAAAAGCAGGCCTAGCCTGTCTCGGGACAATGATGACAATATTTTTATATTCTAAATCTCCCCATTTGTCCAAATAGCCAAACCTTGGAGTTTCTGTCTCTGCAAAACATGTTTAATTGTTGAAAGTGTAACTTGGGGCTGAGAAACTAGACAGGCTGATGGGAGGGGTGGTTTCTGTTCATGACCGGGGTCCCCTTTTGTGCATTAGTCAGAACTGGTGTGTGCCATTATTAAAGCTTTTTCTTCTTCAATCTCTAAGCACTTGGAGTGAGTCTCAGTCGGAAGGCACAGCACTATTATAACTTATAACGATACAACTTAATATTTGGGGGTTGATTGGAGTAGAAATCTCATGTCTTTGTGGCAATAAAATGAAATTAGTGCCCACTTCGGCAGCACATACACTAAAATTGGAATGATACAGAGAAGATTAGCATGGCCCCTGAGCAAGGATGACATGCAAATTCATGAATTGGTCCATATTTTTAAACCCCTACCCTACCCAAAAAAATGAATGTGATGTTTACTGAACATCTTCCCAGTCCTTTCTACAGATGGGGAAACTGAGGCTCAAAGAGAAGAGGCATTCCTACTTTCATACGTGTAAACAAATGTTCCACCTCAAGTTTATCTGTACACCTGCTAACATTCTCCCTTCGTGTCTATTTGCATATGATTTTTTTTTCTTATATATGACATAACCTGAAGCAGACTGTCCTGTAGAACTGGGTAGTGCTGTGTGAAACGTTGTCAAGTTCTGCTCTAGACCTGGTCACCTATGAGTATAACTATACAACTTAACTCTTTACTGATCTACATTTGGCTGGTGTCCCAGGTACCAAGAACATAGCTGCAATGGGGACCTAACTTGATATCTATGTACCCAGGCCACTGAACAAGATTCCTCTGACCTGAAGTTTAAATGATCCACCCGGGCAACCAGCTTCTGCAGCCAGGTCTCTGCAAGCCCCCCATGCATGCCTCAATCTTAATCTTTGGTGTCTGTAAATAAGCAGGCAAATTTTTTTTGTGCAGCTCCTTGAAGGTGCTCGAACTGCACCCGAGTCTCTCCAATACCTTGAGTGGCTAATGTTCTAGCCATCTGAAACCTAACAGCCTGAAGGATGCGCATCCCTGGCCTGGCCCCCAGCTCTGAAGCAGTGTTCTACATGCTCTAGAAGGAACACGAGCCCCTGGTGTGACTGTGCACGCCCATTTGAGAAGGACGTGCTAACAAGCCCCCAGAAACGGTAGCAAATGGTAAGGTGCAATTTCATAAATGACTCAAACGCAATTCTGGAAATGCAGCATCCTTACCTCTTGTGGCTCAGAATAAAACAGCATTAATGACAAGCCAGACAGTGTGACAGTCCCCAAGATGAGGTCAGGAAGGAGAAAGGTTATAGATGGACATGGTTAAGAGGCCACAGACTCTAATAAGACTATCTGATTCTGTAGTTCAATCTTTTTTTTTATTGACCATTTTTTCTCTACTTCTAAAGTATTTAATATTTTTAAATTTTTCACTCATTAGAGAAAAATATCAGAAATGTCTCATACTGAACCCAGAAGACGGCTCTGTGAGCAAAAGCAAACTTACCACCAATAGCTGAGGTCAGTGCCTGGGACCTACCTAAAAAGATAGAGAAAAGAGCCAATTCCTGCATGTTGTCCTCTTGACCTCCACATCTGCCTACACGTGTACATCACACACACACACCACCGATAATAAACACAAAAGAAATGACTCATATTGTCCCATACCAACAGACTATAGTGATAAACATTGCATAAATTGTTCTCTCTCTCTTTTTTTTTTTTAACCCAGATCTTCTGAGGTTTGTCAAGGGTACAAAATTACAGTTAGAAAGGATGAGTGAGTTCTAGCATTCATCAGCACAGTAGGGCAACTGTAACTGCCAGCAATTTACTGTGTTTCAAAACAGACAGGGAAAGCAGGTGTGGCGTGCACACTTGTAATGGGAGCACTTGAGAGGTAGAAGAAGGAGTTGAAGATCATATGTGAGGAACTTAAGGCCAACGTGGGCTACGGTGAGACCCTGCTGTCCCCACAAAAAGCTAGAAGACACAATTCTGAACCCCCCACAACACAAAGAAATGAGAACCCTGATCATCACACATTATACACCCATTTTCAAATAGTACACTGTACCCCTACAAGTATATGTACAACAATTGTGCATCAATTGTTTATGTGTGTAGTACTTTACCCAAATGTATGTCTGTATACCATGTGCATGCCTGGTGTGTTCAGAGATCAGAAGAGGGCATCTGATCACCTGGGACTAGAGTTACAGACAGCTGTGAGCTGCCATGTGGATGCTGGGAATTGAACCCGGGTCCTCTCGAAGAGCACTCAGTGCTCTTAACCACTGAGTCATCTCTCCAGTCCCAACTATGTGTCAATTTTTAAAGGAATAAAAAGCAAAAGGTAACATTACCACATTTTAAAGGAAACAGATTTACATCTGCAGGAACATGGATGCCTGGCCTCTTTCTGGGAAATTCCATTACTGTGCTGATGCCACTGAGGTCTCCAGATGTCTGCTACCAGGGTTGCTGTCTCACAGGCTTGTCAGCATGGCCCCATCCTTCTCCTCCCCACCTGCTCGTCCTCTCCCACCCCCATCCCACTCTAAAATACAATTTAGGAGAGAAAAATCCTTGACAACTTCTCCAGTAGTTTTGTCCTCAAATTTCCCTGACAGCCAACGTTCGTTCCATTTACTCTTCATAAGACACTTGTCTTTGAGGATGCTATTTGCCTGGTGCATTTATGTTGTTAAGGCTGCCCCCTTAATGCTGAACACCCTAATGCCTGAAGTGTCTCAGACAAGAGGAACTATGAGGGCACTTGCTCTCACACAAGGAAGACACAACTGCCATCCGTGTCCCTGCCTGCTTCATGTCACTCAATCTTTGTCTTAGTGGCTTGCGTTCCTAGAGCAAAATACCGGAATCAACTGAAAAGTTGGGCTGGGTGGAATGGTGCATGCTGGGAGACCCAGCTCTTGGGAAGCCATGGCAGGAGGATCCCGAGTTCAAGTCCAGCTTGATCTACATAAAAATGGGAGTGTAACTCTCCCCTATCCTACACCTCAGAGCACCCCAAAGAGTTTTTTTTTTTAAGATTTATTATGTGTTAGTATTATTTATTATGTATGTGGTCTGCCTGCGTGTATGTCTGCAGGCCAGAAGAGGGCTCCAGATCTCATTACAGATGGTTGTGAGCCACCATGTCAGTGCTGGGAATTGAACTCAGGACCTCTGGAAGAACAGCCAGTGCTCTAAACCATTGAGCCATCTCTCCAGCCACCCACCCCCACCCCAAGAGCTTCTTTTGGTTGATGGTTTTGGGCTTCTGGCTCATGATTTGTTGGCCTCACTGCTTTGGGCTTATAGCAAGGCAGAATACAGGGCAGATAACGCTCATCACCTTATGGCAAAAAGTAGAGGAAAACAAGAGGAGATGGTGAAATCCCAGGGGATGCATCAGGAGCATGTCCCCAGTGGCCTAACTCGCTTCCACCAGGCCCTACCTCCTAAAGCTTCCACTGCCTGCCAGGGGTGCCATGGGGCTGGACCCCAAACTTTCCATCCATGGGCCATTGGAGGATATTCAAGAGCCAAACTATAGGAATCCTTGTGACAATCGGACTAGACAAGTACTATTTTTTTTTATGATGGGCTTTGTATATTTGTTTCAAATGTTAACAGTACCAGTTCAACAATTTATTGAACAAAAACAGACAGAGTATTTTTTTTTTTTTTTTGGTTTTTCGAGACAGGGTTTCTCTGTGTAGCTTTGCGCCTTTTCCTGGAACTCACTTGGTAGCCCAGGCTGGTCTCGAACTCACAGAGATTCGCCTGCCTCTGCCTCCCGAGTGCTGGGATTAAAGGCGTGCGCCACCACCGCCCGGCTCAGACAGAGTATTTTAAGATTTACGTATTTATTATGTATAGAGCATGTATGACTGCAGGCCAGAAGAGGGCACCAGATCTCATTACAGATGGTTGTGAGCCACCATGTGGTTTCTGGGAATTGAACTCAGGACCTCTGGAAGAGCAGTCAGTGCTCTTAACCTCTGAGCCATCTCTCCAGCCCCAGAGTATTTTAAGTGAAACACAATTTTTGGTTAGAAACAATTGGATAGGGCAAAAATTTTAAAATTGGGACTATTGCCTTAAATGACCATATCCAATATTTGAAAACAGGACAATACATATTTTTGTTAACATCAAATTGTTACACCTATATTCCAAGATCATAGAGTAGATATATTTTATATTGTCAGACTGTGTGAAGAGATATTTTAATTTTAAATTGTATTACCTAAAAAAGAAATGATTTTCAATATCCAAATTAAAAATACTCCCAGAGACAGCGACTGTCTTGCTCTCCGCTCATTAGGCACTTCTCTGGAACTCTCTAGAACATCCTGAGTTATTACCTGAGGCAGTGACTCATAGACAGGTACTATTTATATTACCATCTCACAAATGAAGAGAACAAGACTTGGGGAATCTACACAGAAATCACATGGCTAGTGAGTAGCCAAGGGTTCAAAGCAGACCCATTGCACTCCAAAGCCCAGCCCCTCTGCCCTGCTCTTCTCCCAAGGCTTTGAACAATAAATGTGAGGAGAAGTCAAAACTCCATGAGACCTACTCAGGGCCCGGAAGAAGGGAGGAATGAGTGGAGGAGGCAGGGACTTAAGGAGCTTTCAGGGGGCAGGAAGTCGTGTCTGTGTGGTTTTTGATTTTCGGTTTTTGAGTTTTTTGAGACAGAGTTTCACTGTATAACAGCCCTGACTGTCTTAGAACTATCTCTGTAGCCCAGGCTGGCCTCAAACTCACAGAGATCCACCTGCCTCTGCCTCCCGAGTGCTGGGATCAAAGGCATGGGCCACCCCTGTCTGACCCTGTCTGTGTTTTTAAGTTCCTATTAGAGGGAGAGTCATGGTGATTCTGAGACCATTACCTGAGCAGATCGAGTTTCAGACCCCGGCAGTACTGATTTCCTCTGGGTTTCTATCTGAATCCTCCAGCTCTAATAGTTTGCTTTATATTGCTATAAAAAAGAAAGTTGATCGAATGCAGTTTGGGGAGGAAAGGGTTAATTTCAATTTACAACTTACAACCCATCATTGAGGAAGTCAGAGCAGGAACTCAAGGCAGGAACCCAGAGGCAAGAACTACAGCAGAGGGCGTGGACAAACACTGTTGGTTTGTTCATCTGTTCATCCTGCTTTCTTATACAGCCCAGAATGACCTGCTCAGGGCTGGCACCACCCCCAGTGAGCAGGGCTATCCCACATCATCCCACATCAATCATCAATCAAGTAAATGCCCTATAGATTTGCCTACGGGTCAGTATGGTGCAGTCATGCTCTCAATTGAGGTTCCACTTGACAGGTGGCTCTAACCTGGGTCAAGCTGGCAAAAGACGAACCAAGACACCAGGTGTGAAGCCTTGCAGCCTTCCCTGGGAGTACTCAGCATTCTTTCTCTTTGGTATTCTGGAAGCTTCTTTCAGGGAGTCTGAAGACAGGAAAGCACCTCTGTTTGCTCTGTAGTCTAAGCCCACCTTGTAGTTGTGGAGAGGAGCTCTGTGGGGAGGGCAGACAATAGAGGGGTGCCAGGACAGACAGATCAGGACGGGCCACAGCAGGAGTGGAATCCAGGGCCTGGGTGAGTTTTCATCTCAAACCCCCCCCCCAACTTGTGCACCTGGACACTCATGTCTTTGATCTCTCTCTGTAAAATGGGAATGAGACAAGGGTACACCTCACAGGAGAAACAGTGGCTAGGTAATGCTTTGTTTTGCAGAACGAGGGATTGAACCCAGCAGCTTACACATACTAGTCAAGCACCCTAGAACTGAGCTCTGTCTCCAGCCTGTTTCTAGGTGTCTGAGTTTACCTTAGATCGCTGTGACAAAATACTGATCAAATGCACTTGAGGAGGAAGTTTGGGTTTGTGTGTGTGTGTTTTGTATGCACATGAGCCTGCAGGTGCACATGTCTGGGCACAAGCATGCAGAAGCTAGAGCAGGATGGCACATGTCTTCCTCTATCCCTTGAGACAGGGTCTCACATTGAACCAGGAGCTCACTGTTAAGTCTAGGTTGGCTGGCCAGCAAGTTCTTGGAATCTGCCTCCCAATGTTGGGATTATAGGCATACACAACCATGCCCAGCTGGCATGTGGCATGTGGGTGCTGGGGATTCAAACGCAGGTCCTTGACCTTGCAGAGCAGGTATTCTTACCCACTGAGCCATCTCCAAACCATGCTTTTTATTTTGATGCAAGGTCTTGCTAAGCTGCCCAAGGCTGGTCTTGAACTTACCATTCCAGAGGATCCAATGCCCTCTTCTGGCTTCCAGAGTCACAAGGCTTGCAAGTGGTGCACAGACATACGTGCAGACAAAACCCCCCTTACGCATAATAAAACAACAAAAATAAAATTGAAAACTTGTTTCGATTGCTTTTTAAAAGAGAGAGAGCACTAGTTTCCTGGCAGAGCCGGTTTATCTCACTGTGAGCAATGGAGTTGGAGTTTACCAGCATCCTCGCTCCCCAGTGCAGATGTGCTGTCCTGCAGTTAATGTCCTTTACCACGTAAGACCTCGAGACCTTCAAAAACTGATTCCGGCCTCAAGGTCTACAAAGGACCACCTGCTGCAGCGTTGACTCAGAAATCCTTAGAACCTCCGCAAGCCATTACACAGGCAAGCTCATGCCTCCCCCTAGTGGACGGGAAAGGGTATGACTCGCTAGATACCTTTTCAATCTTTTTAGACAGGATCTCACACAGAAGCCCGGAGCTTGCTAGGTGGACCAGGCTGGCCTTGAACTCACAGGGATCTGCCTGCCATTGCCTCCCGAGGGCTGCGATTAAACATGTGCTCCGCTGTGCCCAGTTTCAAGTAGCTATTGGTTTAAATCACTTTGGGATGAGTGTGACCCACTGAAAAAAATTTTTTTTTAAAAATTAGTAACGTTTTCCAGTAATCTCCAAGGGCAGTACAAAGAGGAGGCTAGGTAATTAATTAGGCAGAGTGGCTGACACTCTGTTGTCCTGGCAATGGCTGAGTTGTGGAAGGGGTAGGCAGCCAGCTGCCGGACAACTAAAGCAAGCCTTCAAGGGCCAGGCGTCTCAGAGCCCAGACACAGACTATAACGTGGGAGGCTGCCAGGGGAGGGGATCTGAAACACTGGAGGGCTAAGCGTCCTAATAACTCAGGCCTACCACTAGAGGGCACCACTTACCACTGCTTCTGCCTGCCTACTGTACTGCAGCTGTCAATCACAAGGGGGAAGGTACCGGAGACTGGCCCTTAAAGAGGGTCTCTTTGCCTGCCCACCATTTCTATGCAGGTAGGGCAAGTGAACCCACAGTCAGCTAGCAGGTATAAAACATATAACAGTCGGTATAAATAGATAACCTTTTCAGTTGTGGGTACAGAAAATGTTGAGTCGGGAAGCGAACACATGGAGAATAGAAAGTCAAATAAAGGCGAGGTCTCATTTAGCATCGAGTGTGAGGAACTTCTATATTTGACTAGTCTGGAAGCTCACGGTTGTCATAAAATCTGCCCTTCCATCTTCTGCGTGCTGCCTCTGGTGTGTCCTGATCTGTCCTCCTCGGAGCTCATCCAGGACGGCGACGAATGCGACCATCAAGGGTCACATTCAAGGACAAGTTCAATAGGAGAAAGGGGACTCTTTCTTGTGTCTTTGAGGGCAAGGGAGGCTTTCCCAGAAGAAGTCCCGGAACACTTCTATGTCTCAGACAAATCTGCCACAGGCAAAGGGAACGGGCTAGCTTGGCTAGCTTGTATGACCAGCTCCGAGCACAGGACCACAAGGCAACGTGGGCTCTACGCAAAGGGAACGCGGCAAGGAGAAAGGAAGTGGCTGCTGAGAAAGGAACCAAGAGTGTCGCTGTGGTTAGAATACTTCCTTGAGATCCAACCAGAACTGTCACTTTAGGCTGCTGCCTTTGAAGCTGGGCATGGTGGCACTTGGAGGAGGCTTTTTTTTTTTTTTTTTTTTTTGGACCGCCAGCCCCCAAATCATGACACAGAGACTCATTAATTATGAAAGCTCGGCCTTAGCCTAGGCTTGTTTCTAACTAGCCCTTATAACTTAAATTAACCCATTTCTATTCATCTATGTGCTCTTACAGGGCTCTCTACCTTTCCTGCTGTATGTCCTGCTTGCTCTGCATCTGGCTGGTGGCTCTGCCTTTCTTCTTCCCTGAGACTGCTCTGTCCCCAGAAGTCCAGCCTAACCTCTTCCTGCCTAGCTATTGGCTATTTAGCTCTCTATTAAACCAATCACAATTAAACCAATCTTCACACAGTGTAAAGGAATATTCTGAAGCAGGCACCAGCCCGTAATCCTAGTATTTTAGAAGCAAAGTAGAAGTATTGCTGCCAGTTCAAGGCCAGTCTGGGCTATACAATGAGTTTCAAGGCAGCCGAGGTTATACAAGTGAGACTCTGTCATGAAAATGAGTCCCCCAAAACTGAGTTGTGTCTCACACACATCTATGATCCCAGAACTTAAGATGTGGTGATAGGAAGAGCCATTCAAGGCTGCCAGGTGTGTGCCAGGCATGGTGGCACACACCTTTAATCCCAGCACTTGGGAGGTAGAGGCAGGAGGATCTCTGTGAGTTCCAGGCCAGCTTGGTTTACATGAGAGTCAGGGCAATGTAGTAAGACCCTGGTCAAAAGAAAAAATTAAAAGCCATTCAAGGCTAGCCTTGGGCTACAGAAGATCCTGTCCCAAACAGTAGAAAGAATAAGGTGCCGGGCGGTGGTGTCCCATATCTTTAATCCCAGCTACTTAGCATGTTCCTGTCTCAAGGGGTGGGGGAGGAAGCCACTTCTAGAAATTGGAAAGGCTGTGAGTGTGAAGCCAGCCTGGACTATAGAGCAAGACCCTTTCTCAAAATACAAATGTAAATGAATGAAGTAACTATTAAGTGGAAAATGAGCCTACATTAGGTAGAGGCTATTAAATGCTAGGACGATAGCCACAAATAGTCTATTGCCTGTTCTAGTTACAGGACTTCTCCTACCCCTCAAAATGTCATATCTGATATCCATATGCCCCATTTAAAAAAACAAGATAGACACAATTAGAGAATATAACATTATCTGCTTTTCTAAAGGGGGTTGTTTATCTAATAAATCATTCATTCAAGACATGGACTACTAACTATGATTATAAATATTGCAACTAAGAATGTGTTTATGGAGCCGGGCGGTGGTGGCGCACGCCTTTAATCCCAGCACTCAGGAGGCAGAGGCAGGCGGATCTCTGTGAGTTCGAGGCCAGCCTGGGCTATAGAGTGAGTTCCAGAAAAGGCGCAAAGCTACACAGAGAAACCCTGTCTCGAAAAACCAAAAAAAAAAAAAAAAAAGAATGTGTTTATGATTCATATCCTGCTTAAAATGCAGTCAGTAACAGTAATAAGTATCATATATCACAAGTGACGATAAAGACTGAGCCAGAAATAAATGTAAAGAAAGATCATCACGAAGCAAAGGTAAATACCAAACACAGGAGAGAAGAGATTTTAAGTGAAACTTTCTGGGTGCATTTTATTCACAATGTAGCTGTTTTCCGGATGCTGTGGGAACAGCTGTATGTCAGTTCTTGACAGCAAGGAGAGGCGGAACTTGCTCACTTGTCCTGTTCTGTCTCACAGTGAGAAGCTGTCTTTGATTTGTTGGAGATTTCATAAACTTGGATGACAAGCTTCAGCTGATTAATGACTTCCTTGTCTGCTGTTTTCACATTAAATCCCAACAGCTTCATAATGGTTTCTCGGAAGTCAGCAAGCTGTAAAGAACCACGGAGAAAAATCAATACATCATTGCCATGAGCCACCTGCTCCTTGTGCACAGTGACATTGGTACAGACTGAATTTTATGAAACATTTCTTTAATGCAATGCATCCTATGGGGAGGGTGGTGAGAGGGTCTTGCCGTGCAGCTAAGCTACCCTTGAATCCACCTTCTCCCTATCAGACTCCCAAATGCTGCAATTACAGCCGGGCTTCATACCAGGCCTGGGTGGAGTGGTATTTTCAAGTTTGAAAAATCCATTCTGTTACAGGACTTCTTTAAAATTTCTTGTGCATTTTTATCTCTTCCCATCTTGTACTTCTGTACATTAAACCTACTTTTATTACTACCTATAATTCATTCATCATGTGATTACTTTTTTTACATGTATTTATTTGCACGTGCATGTGGGGATCAGAGGACATCCTTCAAGAGTCAGTTCCCCCCACCTACCATGTGGGTCCCAGGGACTGAACACAGGTCGTCAGGGTTGGCAGGAGGCGCCTTTACCCGCTGAGCTATCTCGCCAGCATACTTTTTTGTATTCATTCTGTTACTCAGTCTAGCCTTAAAACTCCTGGGCTTGCCGGGCGGTGGTGGCGAAGCCTTTAATCCCAGCACTCGGGAGGCAGAGCCAGGGGATCTCTGTGAGTTCGAGGCTAACCTGGTCTACAGAGCAAGATCCAGGACAGGCACCAAAATTACACAGAGAAACCCTGTCTCAAAACAAACAAACAAAAAAAAAAAAAAAAACAAAAAACCTCCTGGGCTCAAGTGACCCATGTGCCTCCATCTCCGAACTGGGGACATTTGACATGTGCCACTGGGTGTGACAAACTGCCTTTTGGGCTTCTGATTTGCTTAATGATAATAGCAGTCTTCAGACATTCAGAAAGATGTTTCCAACCATCCTCCAAAGGACAAAGAAATCAACAAGGACAGCAAATAAAAAAAAAAACACCCACAAAGTCAACTGAAGGAAAATTACAGCTTTCGCTTTGCATGTGAGGGGGACATGACTTTCCCGAGCCAGCTCCAGAGGGCGGTGAATTCGAGGTGATGGTGTGGCACACAGACAACCCTAATCCCCAGACACAGTGCCAACAACAAGCCTGAGACCTGGGGGATCAGCACACTGACCCCGGTGACGTGAAATTAAAGAGGCTTGGAAGCGTCTGAGACCAGAAATGGCGGTTCTAGAAGGCAAGGTTTCTGAGGGGAGGCTGCAGAGCGTGGGCAAGGCAGAGGTGGGTAGCAGAAAAGAGGAGCAATGGGAGTATACGAAAAGAGTACTGCAGAAGGAGACATCACAGAAACCCTCCACCTCCAATCAAAGACTTCAGGACACCGCTTACACCTGTAATACCCGCTGAAGTTCCAGGCCTGACTGGGCTGGAGAAGGAGTTCAAGTCCAGCTCAGGCAGCTGGGTGAGAACCGGTTTCAAAAGGAAGCTTTTAAAGGGCTCGGTTGACAGCTTAGTGGCAGTGTGCTTTTCCAACACCTGCAAGGCCCTGCCTCAGTACCGCCACCTTAAAAAGAAATTAATCCAGGAAAGGCACAAAGCTACACAGAGAAACCCTGTCTCGAAAAACCAAAAAAAAAAAAAAGAAAGAAAGAAAGAAATTCAATGGTGCGTCCTTGCTGTCACAACAGAAGAGGGCAGTGTTCAGCTAAAATTATCATACGTTCTAGTAGAACCCTGGTAAGGGCTCTAAAGCAGAAATATGAAAAGACTAGGGCAAATACACAGACTTTAATGTGAATGGGGGCTGGAGACTGCTCAGCACTTAAGAACACATATGACTCTTCCAGGGACCCGAGTTCAAGTCCCAGCATACATGCCAGGTGACTCTCAGCCATCTGTGACTGATCAGTGACTCTGGCCTCTGAGAACACCACACACACACACACACACACACACACACAGCACATGCTCACACAGACATACTCATGTTTAAGAATAAAGCAATCTTTAAAAAATATAAAATGAAGCCGGGCAGTAGTGGTGCACGCCTTTAATCCCAGCACTTGGGAGGCAGAGGCAGGCAGATCTCTGTGAGTTCGAGGCCAGCCTGGGCTACAGAGTGAGTTCCAGCACAGGCACCAAAACTACACAGAGAAACCCTGTCTTGAAAAACCAACAAATTAATAATTAATTAATTAATTAAAGTGAATGAATAAATAAATGACAAGTTATACGGGACTATCTTAGGACAAAAATGAAAAGTCAGTGTCATCTAACCTGTTCAGGTGATAAAATGCACTGCAATACACACACACAAGCGCACACATGTGCACACATACATACACACCAAACAGCCAGGAAACATGGAAGCCATGTTTGGATACAGCACTTTGACAGAAATGAAATTATCAATTAAACAAGAATTTGCAGACGTGGAGAGTATCTTTTAAGTCTCAAATGTATTCAGAACAGAATTGGCTAAGGACTATGACCAAGGTGTCTCTTGGATAAGAAAGGTCTGATCTCTGAAATCAAGCAATAGCAGCAGGAAATCACCTCAGAAATGAAGAATGAAACAGCGTATCCAAGGAGAAGAGATATGACTGAAAATACAACCAGCACACTGAAGAGCGAAAGCAAGCTAGAACACAGACACACAGAAAAGACGGAAACAGGAAAGAGAAGCTGCTGATACAACTCTCTGTCAGTGCATCTTACAGTAATGGGTTCATTTCTAATCCCGTAAGCAACCAATATGGAAATATGAAACACTGCTTAACAACTGCTTCAAACTATTCATGAAGGTTTGATACCCAATACCACAAAAACGTGTTTGTTTTGCTTTATAAGTACAGAGATGTTAACTGAAGCCCCCAGGAAAAAGTCACGCCTGTGTCAAACACGATACAAGGATGGTTCAGTGTTTAGAACTTTAATGATCGTGGAGACTGGGAAGGTTGCAGCAGGTCCAGAGCCAAACTCTCCTGGGCTGGCTCATCCTTTTGAGTGCCATTCATTGCCCACCTTTGTGGGACTATTAGGGACATTCTTCTAGAATGTACCAACAGGCCTCCAGCCTCCACCGATGCAAAGGCTGAGCGTGCCATCCGACAGCCCCTGAGACCTCAGGCAGGGTTCCCCCTCCACTGTACAACCCACCTCCATGAAACACGCCCCAGTGTCTTCTAAAAGTGGGGGCTGGAGAGATGGCTCAGTGTTCAGAGGGCTGGCTGCTCTTGCAGAGGACCCACGTTTGATCGCCAGCACTCACATGGAAGTGTACGACCTGTGACTCCAGTTCTAGGGGATCTGACACCTTCTTCTGGCCTCCTCAGGCACCGGGCACACATGTGGTATGCAGACATATATGCACGCAAAACACTCATTAAATAAACGAAGGAAGGAATGAATAAATAAACAAACAAATAAATTGGGAAGCTGGAGAGATAGACCTGTGGTTAAGATCTCTCTTCTCTTCCACAGGACCCTGGTTCTAATCCCAGCATCCACAACTGTCTGTAGCTCCAGTTCCAGAGAGTATCTAGTACTTCATTCTGGCCTCCGAGGGCAACAGGCACATACATTGTGCACATGCATACATGCAGGCAAACACACACACACACACAAAAATAAATAAATAAATAAATAAAATAAAATAAATAAAATAAAATTAGAAAGCAAAATATAATTTTTAAATGTCTTGCCAGGCTAGTGGCACACACCTTTTATCCCAGCACTCAGGAGGCAGAGAGACAGGCAGATCTCTGTGAGTTCAAGACCAGCCTGGTACATAGAGAGTTCCAGGATAGTCAGGGCTACACAGAGAAACCCTGTCTCAAAAGACAAGCCAACACGCCCCCCAAAAAATAAGCAAACAAACAAAAAAAGAAACACGGGGAGCTGGAGAGATGGCTCAGTGGTTAAGAGCACCGACTGCTCTTCCAGAGGTCCTGAGTTCAATTCCCAGCAACCACATGGTGGCTCACAACCACCTGTAATGAGATCTGGTGCCTTCTTCTGGCCTGCAGGGACACATGCAGGCAGAATACTGTATACATAATAAATTAATAAATCTTTAAAAAAAAAAAAAAAAGAAAAGAAAAGAAACACGGTTTTCTATCTTACATGCTTCGACCATCCTAGTTAGTTAGAGGTCGTGTACACAAACCGAAGCTAAAATAAGCGTATATCTGGCCCCTAGCTACGTTGGGGTCACAGGGAGATGCACTTGACCCAATGTGGACCCAGAAGAACTTCTCTTGGGGTTATTGCTGCTGTCACAGAACCGAAATATAAAGCTACACGTTTCTCAGTGGCCACATTTCCTGTCATAAGGGAAACAACAGCCACCAGTGAAACAGACAGGCTGTCACACAGACACCAAGAAGAGAAGGAGAATGGCCCTGTGAGGGGTTAGGCGCTGGCTGCGGTGTCCAGGGACACACCTGCCCTTGTAAGAGGCTCAGCGGTTCAAATCACCTCTGATGCCATGAGCCAAAGAGTCCCTCTTTGTCAAAGTTAGCTAAGGTCTACATTGAGGTGAGTGTTGACCACGTCAGCGAAACTAGTTTTTAACGTAGTTGTAAGAGACCTCTTGCTCTCGTCCTGAGACCCCTTTCGGTGTGCTCCTGGTGGCGGAGGACTCAGGAGGGCCCCGGGGTGGCGTCGTCTGGTGGGCTGGCGTCGTCTGGTGGGCTGGCATCGTCTGGTGGGCTCTCTCCTTCTCTGATCTGGCTGCCGGCTCCGCCGAGTCTGACGGGGTTTTCAGGTTGTCTGTTTTGGCAGCTGCCTTCTCTTTCACTGTTTCGACTTTGGTTACAGATTGCCTGAGCCTCTCAATTGTCTTGTCCTGTGTCGGGACAGAAGGGACAGGGAAGGACGGAGACAAATGTGCTCAGATCTCCTGGAAGTAACAGACTAGACAACTCAACTCGGTTTGTTTGGAGGCAGGGTCTCACAACGTAGCCCTGGCTGGCCTGGAACTTAGCAAGTAGACTAGGCTGGCCTTGAACTGGCAGAGATCTGCCTGCCTCTATCTCCCTAGTGCTGGGATTAAAGGCTTGTGATACCATTTCTGGCTCAAATGCCTTAAAAAAAAATTCATAAAAATATATGGAAAGAAAATCTTACCAATTTCTGAATTAAGAGACTATTTCTTCACTTTAATATTCATTAATAACCTGCCTTGTCCTAGCAATTTTATATACTGGACACATGGAATTTAAAGAGACTTAACAGATTTTCTATGTCCTCAGTGATACTATGCTCTACATTAACCAAATATCAAACCAGAAAATGACTGGTTCTGCGGCAGAGAAATATCCTTGATAAACTGCACACCAGATGGTCACTATGAGTTCAGATACAACTAACTCTTGAAATAGTATTGAAACTAAAAGGCCCACAAACAGCACAAAAAAATTAAAAATAAAATAATCTATTAACACAATAAGGCAAAAAAAAAAAAAAAGTGTTCACACTTGTGACCCCCAACAGTTCATGGGCCGAGGCAGGAAGATCAGAGTTCAGACCAGCCCAAGCTATTTGGTGGGATCCTTTCTCAAACAAACACCACAGTAAAACCAAAAGACGGTGTTGGAGAGATGGCTCAGCCATTCCAAATGCTTGCTGCTCTTGCAGAGGACCTGGGTTTGACTCTGACAACACACATCAGGCCGCTCACAACATCCTGAAACTCGAGTTCCGAGGAATCCAATGCCCTCTTCTGAGCTCTGTGGGCATTTGGGTGCATATGATACACACCCTCGTGCAGGTGCATACCCATAAAATAAAATAAAACACATATAAATAGATCTTTAAAAACTAAAGCAAAAAGCAAATGGCTTATAGTCGTGACAGTTTGAACAGCAGCCAGTTTTGAGAAGCAGTGAGCTATGCATGGGTTTCAATGGGATTAACAGCATGTTGTCTGCTGGCTACACAGACATCCAGTTTATTTTCCTGTAGCAGTGGTTTGCAAACCCTCTTGGAGTTCAATGACCCTTTCACAGGGGCTGCCTAAGACCATCAGAAAACACAGATATATATGTTACAATCAGTAATAGTAGCAAAATTACAGTTATGAAGTAGCCACGAAATAGTTTTATAGTCACCACAACGTGAGGAAGTGTATTAAAGGGTCGAAGCATTAGGAAGGTTGAAAACAGTGAGTTATATATAGGCTTTAATATTATTTTGCACGTATACAAAATCATTTTAATTGTGTGCACAAGCATGTGTTCGTGCATGCGCGTGTTTGTATCTGTGTGTGTCTGTGTGTGTGTGTGTGTGTGTGTGTGTGTGTGTGTGTGTGTGTGTGTGCACATACCACAGCTCTATAAATGACCTAGCAGAAATGAAGCTGCTCTAAGGAGACACTGTCTTTTTCAATCGATTATCAGACTATTCAAACAACGACCCCAAAGAAATGGGAATTTCCACAGAAACCTCACACTGGGAGAAGGAAAAGTCACCAGTCAGAGGGGAAACTTGTCTGCTAGGAGGAAACGTTACACAATTTTAACAACTTGTCAGACCAATGTAAGGGATGAGGCTGAGGCCCAGACAGTGATGGGTCAGTGGTCAGGAGGATGGCACCTTGACCAGGAACATTCAAACTCAACGTGCATATTTAAACTCTATTTAACTGTGATCCCATTTCAAGACCCGAAAGATGGACTTGGGGGTGTTCACTGGATCTCTTTGTCCCTCTTTACAATGTGACCAAACTGAATAAATCTCCCTTTTTTTTTTTTTTGGCTTTCCACTATTAATTTGGCTGTTTAAATATATATGTTTTATTTATTTTACATGTATAGGTGTTTTGTTTGCATGTATGCCTATGTACCATGTTCATGCAGTGCCTGAGGAGGTCAGAAGAGGGTCAGGTTGGATCCCCTGGAACTGGGGTTACAGATGGTTGTTAACCATGATATAGGTGCTTGGCATCAATCCTCAGTGCCCTGGAAGAAAAGCCGGTGCTCTTAACCACTGAGCCATTTCTCCAGACCCCTAACTGGGCTCTTTCCATTGTGTCATTGAGTGGTGGAACCTGGCTTGGGCCACTTAGTATAAAAGTTCACAGGGAGACATGTCGCTAAACCAGGAAAACCCCGAAGCGCGGGGGACTGTCGGGAAGCCCGGCTCCCTTCGCTTACTTTAAGGACGTTTATTCTCGTCAGTTGAGTTTTCATGTTTTTATTCGACAACTTCAGATCACTAAGCTGCTTCTGAAGCTTCTGAATTTTCTCCTCCATTCCTGGGCCGGCAGCCATCTTCGAATTCTGCTCAATATCCAATAGTATTTCCAATTGTTTGAACTTCCGGTGTTTATCTGTCTGGGCAGTCCGAGTCCTGGAGTTTTCCTTTGTAGATATTAACAGTATGGAAATTCAGAACGGTACTTTAAGATGTTCTGGGTGAGGTTTAATGCTAATGGCATAAATAAAGTATCTGTCAGCACAAATAGGAACTAGTAAAATCATCAGGAAAATCAAATATGCAGATGAAATGATGACTCAATGTTATGAAGACTGTAGTTAAAAAATAAATTTTATAAGTACTATGTGTTAGCATAGATTCATCCATCTTCCTGAGAATGCATTAAAATGTATTATTTGGATAACGATTCACTTGCAGCATGATGTACAGCATAATTATGCATGGACAAAATGGAAACCATGCCATTGTCAAATCAGAAGTTAAATTATGCATGATAAAATATACATTCTCTAGAAATTATTTCTAAAATATCTATTAAAAATAATAGTGAAGTTGTTAAATGGAAAAATATATAAAAGAAACTTATTTCAATTATGCTAAATAGTCATAAAATGCCGGGTGATGGTGGTGCATGCCTTTAATCCCAACTGGAGGCAGAGGTAGATAGATCTCTGAGTTCAAGGCCAGCCTGATCTACAGAGCAAGTTCCAGGACAGCCAGGGCTACACAGAGAACTCTGTCTTTATATATATGTGTGTGTGTGTATTCATACATATACTTATATATACATTTATGTATTCATTTATATATTTATATATTCATAAAAGATAGTCGAAAGAAGATATTCCCATACAGCAGTGTTGCCTCAAAGTCTTGGAGTTTATTGGTGGTTTGGAGGGGGGTTTGTGAGACAGGTGCTCATGGATCTTTGACTGGCCTGGAACCCACCATGTCGCTGAGGGTGGCCCTGAACTTCTGATCCTCCAGCCTCTGCCTCCAGAACGATGGATTCACAGGCATGTGCTGCCGTACATGATTTGTGTGTCACTGGAGATGGAACCCAGGACTTCCTTTGTGCTAAGCAAGCACATTACCACCTGAGCATCCTGAGCCCAAGTGTTTACATTTTTATTAATTATCTACCACCTTACTAGGGTGTCTTCTTATGTCCAATAGTTTTCTTTTTTGGTATTCTGAGTATCTTGGGGGTTTTAGATCTGACTTTGTCTCATTATGTTCTTTATAATAATGTATTTCTTTTAAATCTCCTCTCCACCCTCCTCTTTTCCTCTCCTTCACTTTCCTCTCCTATTCCCCCTCCCCATTGCCACTGTGATGGAAATCAAACCAAAGTTTTTAAATATGCTTAGCACATGCTCTACTGTGGAGTTCCACCAAGCATCCCTAGAGGGCAAAATATTCTTTTACATTTTCCTTTTCTGTTTATACAAACTGCCTTAGTTATTTTTCTATTGCTGTGAAGAGACATCATGATCAAGGCAACTTATAAAAGAAAGCACTTAGTTGGGGGATTTGTTTACAGTTTCAGAGGGTGAGGTTTGCGACCATCATGGTGGGGGAACTTGGCAGCAGGCAGGCCTGGCACCAGAACAGGAGCTAAGAGCTACCTCTTATTCACAAGTTAGAGGCAGAGAAAGACTGGGCCCAGGCCCAGTGACACGCCTCCTCCAATTAGACCACACCTCCTAATTCTTTCCAAACAGTTCCACCAACCAGGAAACAAGCATTCAAATATATGCACCCATGGGGGCCATTCTTATTCAAATCACCGCACAAGCGCTGCATAGTTTCACCTTCACTAAAAAAGCTTGCCTGGGCTGTCTATTTTGTCTTTCTAAAGAACACCTTACTAGTTTGTTTTGACATAGGTATTACATATAATGAAAACATAATAGACTACAATATAATGTCATTAGAATTTGTGTGTGCACTGAGAAACAAACAGAAGATGTCACCAGACTCAACTGGCTGTGATGTTCACTTTACTGCAACGATGAGGCACCATAGCAATGTCTCTGAAAGACACACATCTAAATAATTGGTTCCTGGGATGACAGAGGCAGAAAGAGGGACGATTATTACTGCTCTCCTGAGACCTTTTAAAAGAATGGTGGATAGGATGTGCTATTTGTATTTTCTTAAAATTTAATAAATTGTTTACATTTTACACATAAATGAATTATTATTGTTCAAGAGTGGGCGCAGAATTTATGCTTAAGCTTGAACACTATGAGGCACATTCTTTCATGTCGTTTCAGAGTGAAGCTTGGCATGGTGCCACATGATGTTAATGGCTACCGAGGCAGGCAGACCTCTCAGTTTGAGGTGATCCTGGTCTCCATATCAAGCTACATCACTATGTCTCACTAGACCCTGTCTCAAAAGGCAAAAATGAATGCTATTTCAGAATGATGGGGTATTTTGCTTACATTCTTGTATATGTACCTTATACATGCCTGGTACTTGAGGAGGCCAGGATAAGGTATTGAATCCCCTATAACTGGAGTTCCAGATGGTTGTGAGCCATGATGTGGGTGCTGGGAATCAAACCCAGGTCCTCTGCAAAAGCAACAAGTGCTCTAAACTGTTGAGCCATCTCTTCAGCCCCAATGAGAGAGGTTTTTTGGTTGTTTTGTTTTTTTAAACAAACAAGAAATTACTCAAAAAAAAAAAAATATTGTATAGTCCCAGCACTTGGAAGGCAGAGGTGGGTGGATCTCTCTGCACCTGCAGCCAACTTGGTCTGTATAGCAAGTTCCAGATCAGCCAAGGCCACATGGTAAGATTCTGATTCCCAACAAGTCAAAGGAAACAACACACACACACACACACACACACACACACACACACACACACACACACACACACACACTGATGGATGAACAGGCTGAAAGACCTGCTCAGTCAGTGGTGAGTGAGTAAGCGAGATTGCACTGAGCCATATCGTTCTAGAAGAGTGTGGCACAGGGTGGGACATGACACATAAATTCTGTGCAAAGGCATTGGAATGGAAGCAGAAACTCCTGGAAATAAACTGTAGCCATTCCTACCCTTTTGGTTTGCCTCTTCCCTCATGGAAACATGGAATCAGGAAGCAGAGAGGTCAATGGCTTATAGCGGAATAATTAAGGAATGTCATCAGTGGCCCCTCACAGATAGCCATCATGTCATCCGTCACGACACCTTGAATTCCACCACTAGAGAGCCATTCCTTCAAGTGCATTTCCTGTTCATCCCATTTAAAAGTGAATTAAGATATGTATTAGCCAGGGGAGTTGGTACATGTCTCTAATCTCAGCTAGACTGTGAAGACAGAGGCAGAGGAACTATACATTTAAAGTTAGCCTTGGCTACATTGAGAGTTTTGGTCTAGCCTGGGCTATATTATATTGTTAAACTAAACTCTGTCCAAAAAAATATTAAAAGTAAGCTTCATATTAACAAGTGCCATGATAATACTTATCAAATATATGTGCAATAGATAAAAAGAAATAAGGAAAGACGAGAGGCCTTTTTTAGAAAATCGAAAGCAATAAGGCTTTGAAGCAAATTCCCCCTTTCCCATTCTCAAGAAAAGTATGCACCAGATGTGGTGCACACCTGTGATCCTAGCACTTGGGAGGCTGAGGTGGGGATGCTGTGAGTTTGAGTACAGCCAGGGCTACACAGTGAGATGCTAACACACACTTACACACATGCACACACACACCAAAAAAACAGAAATATATAAATTGCATAAGCAACTTCAATAATGTGAAAGCTATTGATAACGTAAAACGTAAAACAAAATGTGCCCATCCTCAGAGAACCTCGGCGCCCTCAGGAACCTCTTACCTTCTTCCTGCCCATGTCTACACTCCTCAGAGGGGAGCTGACAGCACCCTTTCCTTCCAGATGTTGCAAGGGTCTCTTCTGTCCCATATAACTTTCTTCAGTTTGGGGTGACCTTTCAGCAGCTTCTTCATAGAGGTGGTACAGCTGCTCCAGTCTCTTGGTGAGCGTCTGAATTTCCTGCTGCAGGGCTTCCGATTTCTGCAAGACACGACATTAAATAAACATTTCCGGTGCTCCATGCTCCCCACACCATTCCCAACTACCTACAAGCTGCATTTCCATAGACACTGAGGGGACACTGAGTAGATTTGACATGCACTTTTTTGCTATGTGTATGGGTGTTTTGCCTACATGTATGTCTGTGCATCACATATGGCCAGTGTCCAAGGAGACCAGAAGAGGTGTCAGATCTCTTGGGACTGGAGTTACAGATGGTTGTGAGCCACCATGTGGGTGCTGAGAATTGAACCTAGGTCCTCTGCAAGAGCAGCAAGTACTCTTAATCACTGAGCCATCTCTACAGCATTGGTTGTTTGGAGTTCTGAGACAGATTCTTGCTCTGTCAACCAGGACAATCTTGAACTCACAGCATTTCTCCTGCCTCAGCTTCCCAAGTACTAGTATTATAGTTGTGGATCATACATCTGGATATATTTATTGTTTTAAGAAATAAGTAGAAAACCGTGACACACAAAGATAAGATGTATTCATAGTGGGAAGTAAAGTTGCATAATGATTTTGTTGCTGTTCTTCGTGACAGGGCCTTGCTGTATAGCCCAGGCTGCCCTGGGTCTCACAATCTTTTTTTTTAAGTTAGTAGGGTATTATGCAGTCTATCTCTGGGTGTCCTCATATCCCCCTTCTGTTTACAAGCATCTCTTTTAGGGTGAGGTTAGATCTCTTTTTTTGGTTTTTTGAGACAGGGTTTCCCTGTGTAGCTTTGCGCCTTTCTTGGAACTCACTCTGTAGACCAGGCTGGCCTCGAACTTATAGAGATCCTCCTGCCTCTGCCTCCCGAGTGCTGGGATTAAAGGCATGCGTCACCACCGCCCGGATCTCACAATCTTACCCTCAGCTTCTCAAAACCTGGGATTATAGGCATGTGCTGTCATGTCCAGCTAATACAGTACTGTTAAACTAATATGTATTGATCGTATGCTGAACTCCACTAAGCATTTATCATCTATTAACCCGTTTAATCTCTGCAACCCTACTGGCAGTAGGAACGTCAGCTCTTCACTCCAATTTACAAATGGAACTAAGGCACAGAGAAGGTAAGTAACTTGCCCAAAACCACACAGCTGGCAGATGGTGGAGCTTGGGGTCATAGGAGGGCTCTGTGCTCTAACCAAGCCATCGTGTCTCCGATACAGTTAAGGACAGCCTGTTCTCTTCTTCCACTTAGTAATAAAAATGCAATCCAAATGACAATGAAGAGCTGGAGAGATGGATGGCTCAGCATCCAACACCCAGGTCAGGTGTGGGAGGCACAGAGGTGTTTGTTTGTTTGTTTTTGTTTTTCAAGACAAGGTTTCTCTGTATAACAGCCCTGGCTGTCCTGGAACTCACTCTGTAGACCAGCCTGGCCTCAAACTCACAGAGATCCACCTGCCTCTGCTTCCTGAGTGCTGGGATTAAAGGCCTGTGCCACCACCACCTGGCTGGCACAGAAGTTCTTGTGTTCACAGGTAAGTACTAGGGGAACCAGGAATGTTAAACACACAGGGTTGTTTCTTCAAGGGGAGGAATGTAGAACTTTTTCTGCCCAGAAGCCTGGGAGTGGATGTGACTTTTGCCTGGTGACTTTTGCATTATCTGTGTGGCCAAGACAACCATACCAGATCCATCCCCAGACACTTACTGTGAGTTTGTCAATCTATAGAACCTATCTTTATGAAAGATGTTACATGTAGTCAATCTATAGAATCCATCTTTATGAAAGATGTCACATATACTTTACAAAGAGTTTGACGTAGTCCTGTCTTAAGGTTTATTGTGCACAAGGGATTGAGTTATTTATCACCAGGAAAGTTTTTCACCAAATTGTGCTGTGCTTAAATATGCTTAAAATAAATTACCTGGGGTCAGACTCTCAAAGTTTGAACCAACACTGGCTACCGAGTCATGTTGAACTGAACTACCTTCTTGCTTCCTGAGGATCATTGCTCTGCTGGCTGTGGTGGTCACAGAGATCCCTCATAGCCAGGCAGCTGATAATTACTCATAACTCTATCTCTAAAGGATCTGAGGTCCTCATCTGGTCTCTCTGGGCATGCACACAAGTAGCATACATTCACACAGACGTGCACACATAGACATAAATAAAATAATAAAAATAAATATTTTAAAAAATTGCAATGAAACCAAAGATCTTACTAACTGGGTTATATCAAAATCTACATATTAAATTAATAAAATTGGGGAAGGGAGAAGATGGCTCAGATGGTAAAGTGTTTGCTGTGCCAACGTTAGGACCCAAGTTAGAATACTCACCACTCATAAAAAGCTTGGTGCACATCTGTAATCCAAGCGCTAGAGGCAGGCAGATCCCTAGAGCCCACTGGCCAGCCAGAGTGGCCAAATCAGTGAGCTCCAGGGAACACACCCAGGGGCAACCTCTGGCTTCCATGTGCATTGACACACATATGCATGCATATTCACGTGCATAGGTACAAACACACGAAAGCACATACATTCATTAAATCGAAAAGAATAACTTTTTTTGCCAGTACACTTACAGATTTCCACAACTGTTCATTTGCACCCATTTCCTGGATCCTCTCTTTCACTGCTTCCTCTGTGGCTAGTATGGGGCCAATGCTGTCACTCAGTAGAGTAGCCAGCTGGCCGAGGAAATCCTGGTGATGGGCTTGCTCAGGTGTGGTTTCCCAGCTGCAGGAATATGGAGGTCTGTCGAACTCCGATGTTAATTTTTCTTTGTGGGTCAAATCGTGTTGACATTTACCCCCAATGTCTTGCTCATCAATTGGTCCTTCAGAGTAAATAATGTCTCTCTCAAAGTTGGAGGCTTCACCATTGTCCTAAATGTAGCAACACAGAGATTAAACTTCCCGTCTGAAACTCAATGAACTATGAATACAGTAATAACATGAAACCTTAGGAGAAAAGACCCTTAATTAGAAACATTGAGAGTCATGAGTTTGAGGACAGTCTGGTCTATAGAGGGAGTTCCAGGATAGTTAGGGCTACAAAAAGAAACCCCGTCTGGGGGGGGGGGGACAAAAAGAAAAAGAAACATTAGAGTCACATAATAAACAAGGCATAGATTTAAAAGAAGGGCTGATAGTAGTAAGAAGTGGGAATTGAAACAGCCAGCCCCAAAGATAAAGGCAAACTCTACAGAGCATTCGAGCTCAATTGTAGAAAGAATTCAAAAGCTATCATTTTATTTTATTATTTTTGACTATTTTATTTATCATTATGAGAGAGGGGGCGTAAACCATGGTACCCATGGAGATCTGAGGACAACTTGCAGGAGTTACTTCTCTCCTTCCCTCACATGGTTCCAGGAACCAAACCCAAGTCATCAGGCTGCCACAAAAGGTGCTTTCACCCGCTGAGCGGTCACACTGGCTCTTTTCGGGTTTTTGAGAGAAGGTCTTGTGTAGTTCAAGCTGGCTTCAAACTGGAGATCCCACAGCTCAGCCTTCTCTAGTGCTAGGATTACAGCTAGCTGCATGCCACCATGCCCAGCTGGAGGCCACCGTTTTTCTAACTCCTAAGGAAACAACTGATCCAGGCCAGGGTCACCAATGAATACTGAAGCCGTTATGTAAAGAGCCGTTAAAGAAACGGGTGTTCTTATAAAGAATTATACTCAAGTAGAGCTGAAACTATAGCTCAGTGGTAGAGTGCTTGCCTAACACTCTAGAGGCCCCAAAACCAATCCCTGATACTGCAAGAAAAAAAAAAAAAGCCATGCTTATCGAATATATCGATAATGTAAATGAACAAAGTCAAAGCTCTTCCTCCTGACCTATTTCTATTGTAATTATGACAAGAGGAAAAAAGATAAACCCCGAGTGTTTTTTAATCAAAAAATATGTATTGTTGTGCCTATACGGCGTGTGTGAATGCGAACAGCACACGTTGCCGCAGTACACGTTGGGAGGTCAGAGGACAACTTCTGGGAGTTGATGCTCCCCTTCCACCATCAGATCTGAGGACTGAACAACAGTAACCGGACATTTTCAGCAAGAGATTTTACCAGCTGAGCCATGTCGCTGGCCCCGCTAAGCTCCTCCCGTGAGGGAGGGCCACTCGCTGAGTCAGCAAGTTCAGTTGCTGGGGTGGGGTGGGGGTTGCTGTCTTTGTTAGGTAAAACTGGGGGAAACAACAACAACAAAAAAGTAATAATAAGTTTATATCACTAAAAACCTATAGGGAAGAAAAGCCAGAACTTTGTGAATCCCAATTCTTGGAGTTTTTTTTGTTTTTTTGTTTTTTTTTTAGAAATGAGAGATTCATAACAAAAGCTCAAAGGGGGTAAGTGTTAAAACCAATTACTTGAGATGCAGATAAAAATCAAAGTTATTTTGAAAGTAGTTGCTGAATGTGTGTGTGCACTACACACACATGACTATGCAGATGTACACAGTGTGTGTGTACCTGTGTGATAGGATAAAAGGATAGATTATTGCTGGTGGCCGTGGTGCACGATTTAATCCCAGCCCTCAGGAAGCAGAGCCAGGCAGATCTCTGTGAGTTCGAGGCCAGCCTGGTCTATAGATCGAGATCCAGGATAGGCACCAAAACTACACAGAGGAACTCTGTCTTGAAAAAAAAAGGTAGATTATTGAATCTACTTTTAAAAAGCAACTATTAGTTTTAAATATTTTACATTGGATTGGATTTTTGTATATTGTATACAATTTTTGTATATTGATACAAATTTGAGAATAATTTTGTTAGAACATACTGTACACACATTTCTACTCTTGTTCAAGGTATTGTACCTATGCAACTCATTTAACACAATGTAATGCAAATTTCTAGTCCTTAAAAGTTATTACTACCAACTATTTAGGATAATAAGGAAATACAGGTTAGTAATTAGTCACCTATTACAATTGAACTTGTAGTTGTATTAGGTATGTTTTCAAGGTCAAACAGAGATATATTTTAGATAGACAGGTGGTCTTTAAACACTTCAGAGATCTACAGAATATGACATTTAGGATGTTTTAATAACATAGGTTCTTTTTTTTTTTTTAATGACAATGAGATGTGTCTGCTCCTGGCTGCACTTCAGAGAAGATAAAGTTTACTTTCTTTGTGGCAAAAGTTAGCCACTGGGCAAGAAAATGGCCTTGCCTCAACTCTTGACAGTATGCTGTCCAAATGGGACAAGCAGGACACAAAAGGACAGCTGAACTTTGCCAAGACAAGGTAGGACAGCCCTTCAGAAAATTCTGCTTCACAGATAAGTGATGAGGGAATGTCTTTCTGTATGCTTTGAATATATGATGTTCTGATTGGTTGATAAATAAAGCCGTTTGGCCTATGGCAAGGCAGCTTAGAGGCAGGCAAAAAAGTCAAAAGAAAGACAGGAAGAAGGCGGGAAGAGTCACCAGTGAGCTGCCCAAGGAGCAACAGGTAATGGGACGCAGGTAAAGCCATGGAATATGTGGTGATACATAGATTAATAGTTATGGGCTAATTTAAGATATAAGAGCTAACTAGCAAAAGACTTGAGCCATGGCCATGCAGTTATAATTAATATAAGCCTCTGTGTGTTTACTTGGGGGATGTGAGTGGGAGAGATTTTTTCCTGACCACCGGCAGGCCAGGGCACAGGAAAACTTCTGGCTACAGATAAGTCTGTTAGATATGCTAGACCTGTAGGCTGAAAATGGATGCCTCAATGCTGCAGAGGAACCTTAGGTGTCTCTGCAGGAAGCTAGCTGTTTCTGTCATTTCTCACATTTTTTGGAAGTCGCTTGCTTGCACTTCCTGCTTACTCAGTTAATATTATTTCCTTCTCGGGTCTCTGAGGGAGTTGAAGACTAGATAGTTATAGTTTTCTTGGTTAAAAAATTCAAAAAAGAAACTCACTAAAGAGGTGTAAAGTGTATAAGTTTGAAAGACATCAGAAGATAATTTTTGGTTGGTAAAACAAGCTAGGATAAAAAGTGAATTAGGTACAACACTTTGGACACACCAAAATAGGATAAATAATGGAATATTTTCTTTGAATTTGTCAAATATTAATGGACTAGACATTATTGATATAATTATTGCCTGTATATATTGAATATAGTTATTGTACTTATTGTATATAGCTTTTCTTATATTTGTTATAACCTCTTATTATTTTAGACAAAAAAGGGGAAATATGGTGATATTTTGTTCGTACTCTAACAAATAAAGTTTGCCTGAAGATCAGAGAACAGATTAAACATAGAGGACAGGCAGTGGTGGCATACTGCTGCAAGCCGAAAAACTATACAAAGTAGGATTTCAGCTGATTATGACAAAGCTAATACCTAGAAGTAGCCAAGGGCTTTCCAGAGGTCAAGCTAAGGTTCAAGGAGCCTTGGTGATATTTGGCTTTTGATTATCAGCCGTTTTCTGCTATGAGTTTCTTGTGTGCTATTGTAGCTTTTCCATCATTTATTGGGCACCATTTCCCCTCTACTAAAGGAATATTTAGATAATCTTGTGCTCTGACAGCTGTGCTCAGCCAGAACCCCAGTTCAAGCCTCCCTGTAATTATCATCATTGGCAGCATCTGGCCAGGACCATCCCCAGATGGAGGAAAGTACCTTATCAGAGATACCTCTGTACTCTAAGAACAGACTTAAACATCCAGGCTACCCATTTGAGAAGGCCTGGCGGATGTGCCAATTAAGCTTAACTTCCTCCTTTCCCAAATTTTACCTCCAGTTCCAGATCTCCCTTCAACTATCACCAGAGGCATCTAGCTGTACACAGGTTGCCTAGCGACCAAGCACACTTTCCCCCACCCTGCAGAAAAAATGGCGGGCAGATAGCTTGGACAGATAGGAGCCACAGAAACAAAAAAGGCAGTTTTATTTTCTCCCATTGACCTAGCAACTTATAGATTCTTAACATTTTCTACCAATCACGTTTGAGGTTATAGTTGAGCATGTAAGATCCCTCTTCTTGGATATTACCCGAATTTAGCCTTTAGTTAATTCATTCCCCATTGGTCACTTCCCTTTGGGGTTGTAAATGATAATTAATGGTTATTACCCCTCTATATGATTCTTATTACCTCTCCATTTGACCCTGGAAGCCTGGCTTTGCACTGCCCAGGGGATTACTGCTTGTAGGTGTATATATACCCGAACTCCCAGGACACGAGAGGACGGAGAAGAGAAAAGAGAGTGGAAGAACTAGACGGGTAAGAACTTGAGAGGAACAAACTGAGATGGGGAAGAACCAGGTTGTAGGGCTAGAAGAGAGTACTAGAGGAACGAGATGGAAGATGAGGAAGAGCCAGATGGGGAAGTACTAGCTGGGTAAGAACAAGCTGAAAAGGACCTAGATGAGGCAGAATTAAGATGAGAGAATTAAAGCCAGGCGGTGGTGGCGCACGCCTTTAATCCCAGCACTCTGAGGCAGAGACAGGCGGATCTCTGTGAGTTTGAGGCCAGCCTGGTCTACCAAATGAGTTCCAGGAAAAGCGCAAAGCTATACAAAGAAACCCTGTCTCGAAACCCCCCCCCCAAAAAAAAATGAGAGAATTAAGATAGAACTTAGAAGGAGTAATAGATAAATATAGAGAGAAATCAGGCAAGAAAGGAGCTAGGCATGAGAACAGAACTGAAGCTGGGTATACAGGATGTTATGCCAGAGGAATTAAAGCAAGTGGACTACAGAGCTCGGTGTGCTGAGATTCTATTTCCCGAAAACAGTCCTCGCCATTCGTAGTTCTCTCTCCTGAGTCCCTGGGATGTGTAATATTAAGGCTGGTCCCTCTCATCTTATACAAGAGCACACACCTTTAATCCTAGAACTTGGGACCTCATGCCTTTACTCCCAGTACTTGGGAAGCACACATGCCTTTAATCCCAGCACTAGGAAGGTTGAGACAGAAAGTGATATGGCAGAGAAAGGAATATAAGGTGGAGGAGACAGAAACTCATCGTTTTCGACTGAGGAGTTGGTGAGGCGAGAGGTGGCTGTCGCTTGTTCTTTGGTCTCTCTAATCTTTCAGCATTTACCCTGATATCTGGCTCCCGGTTACTAATAAGACCAATTAGATTAGTGCTATACCTGTGCACTCAAGGGAAGGTACAGAGGCTAGAGGGAGGTGTCAGGTGTCCTCTCTATCAATCTCTGCTTTATTCCTTGAGGAGGGTCTCTGCTGAACCTGGCAGCCAGAAAACCACAGAGATCATCCTGTCGCTGGTTCCTTACATGCTGGGGATACAGGCATGCCTGGCCACGCCCAGCTTGTTAACAGGTGTTAGGGTCCAGAGTCTGGCCCTGGTGCTTGCACAGTAAGTATTCTTAATTGCTGGACCATCTCTTTGGTCCTTGACTTTTTTCTACTGGGATCCCTCACATTAACTGGGTCACACACAGGTCCTTGTTTTACATTCTGATTGTGTAATCAACTGTGATGGTCAAAGAAGCTCACGGTAAACTTTCACAGCTCTCTTGACAACGATCGGCCTCCCCTTCTCTTTCATGTGTGCTTCCTCCTGGAATCCATAATGCCCTTGTCAACGACCAAAGTTGACAACCCAACAACACCTTAGCTTGTGATTCCGGTGTCTGGTCTTCAGCATCCGGAGACACGGAGCCCAGTGTATTCAGCCAGTAACAAGAAGTGGACTGCTCCGACATCTCACTTCCTCTTCTTCTCTCCCCACCAGTTGTTTCTCGGCTCCACTCCTCTCCTCCTGATCTTTCTGTAAAATCACCTTCCAGTCCTCCATGCAGACCTTCCACCACTGGCGTCTGGTCTACCATGCTTCTTTAGATTTTCCACTCACAAGAGAACGGGCACCCTGCCCCAAACTCATCCTTTTCTCCTGGGGCAACAATCAGGTCATTCTCACCTTCACGGGGAAAATATCCAAGGAATCTTCTGGTCCTTTCAGATTCGGACAAGGAGAGAATCTGCTGGAGCAAGGCGACCTCTTCTCCAGCTCTGCCCTTCGACCCGTCCTCTCTCTTTCCACCAGATGTTCTCTGTGTAGGACAGCGGTGGTCAACAATGCAATGAAACCAGATGGACCAGTTTTCAAAATGACTAAATACATATACATTCCTGACACGGTTTCTCTGTGCAACAGATGTTCCCTTTTCCCAAATTATGATACTCTTGTATCAAGTTTGGAAAAAAAAATATCTAACCAGCACACCCCCAAATCTGATCAGGACTATAGGTTTATATATGACCTGAAAACATAAGATTAAAGGTATGTTAGAAAACAGACCAGGAAATCTTACCTTAGGCGGTTCTCGAGGTCTGTAACTCGCTCAGTTAGGTCCCAGTTGCCTCTTTCAATATTCTGAGAATTTGTGTTTTTCAAAATCTTAGCTTTCATTAGAGAAGCAATAAGGTCCTGGAGGTTCTTGACGTCATCTCTCAGGGACATTATCTGTAGCGACTGCTGGGCATTACTTTCTTTGTAACTCTCTAACTCGGTCTTCATTTCTTGCAATGAAGTTTCTTTTATGAAAATCTTGTTTTGAATATTTCTCAGCTAATGAGAAGGGGATAGAAAGTATTACTTAAAAAAACTTACCTTGCTTTTAAACATTCGTGATATTAAGTTACTGTGAATATAAGTTATATATCGCTAGAGAATAAAATGAAGCCTTTCAAACCTATTCCTTAATAGTATATCTTACTGTTTAAAAGCCCTTGAAGACAAAAATACAATGGCACTGTATGTTTGAAATAAATAGTTTACCAGCATGAAAACTGCTTGAGCCTTTATATTTCCCTAACTCCTAACTACAGGAATGATGGATTTGGAGATTTCAGTCAGAAAGGGGCAATGCTTTAGCCTTAGATGGCTTGCTTTCTGGTGTGTGGCTCACAGGCATGTTCACAGGCCTGACTTGGTTTCCGATCTTATTTGTGCTGGTGGGAAAAATAGAGGGGGAGAATTCAGAGGAAGAGCAAAGATTAAAAAGGTGCACATCTTTAATCCCAGCTCTTGGGTGGCAGAGGCAGGCAGATCTTTGTGAGTTCAAGGCTAGCCTGGTCTACATAGTGAGTTCCAGGACAGCCAGGACTATGTAGAGAAACTCTATCTCAAATAAATAAGTACAAAGATAGATAGATAGATAGATAGATAGATAGATAGATAGATAGATAATAAATAAATAAATAAATAAATAAATAAATAAATAAATAAATAAATAAATAGGTTAGCTGTATTTTTAGACAGATAAAGGAGAGAGATGGCTCGGTAGTTAAAAGTGCTGATTGAAGTTGAAGTTTTCCTATGTCCCACCTGGCCTGTGGTCAGGACAAATCTCTCTCGCCCACCAGTCCTGCAACCGCTTGGACCCAAGTAAACACACAGAGGCTTATATTAATTAAACTGTATGGCCTAATGGCTCAGGCTTCTTTCTAGCTAGATCTTACATCTTAAATTAACCCATTTCTATAAATCTATACCTTGCCACGTGGGTTGTGGCTTGCCGGTATCTTTATATCTTCCAGCATCTGACTCAGCCTTCCTATTCCCAGAATTCTCCTCTCTCTTTGTCCCACCTCTGCTTTCTGCCTGGCTACTGGCCAGTCAGCATTTTATTTATTAACCAATCAGAGCAACACATTCACAGCATGCAGAGCAATATCCACAGCAGCTGATTGTACTCCCAGAGGACCCAGGTTCAATTCTCAGCATCCACATGTTGTCTCCCAACCATCTCTAACTCCAGTTAGGAAACTGATACCCTCTTCTGGCCCCCATGGGCACCACGTATGCATGTGGCACACAGACATGTGTGCTTGCATGCAAACAATTATCACATAAAGTAATAAAATAAAATTTAAAAATATTTTTAAAAGACAGATAAAGGGGAGGAGAGGTCATAAAGTTCTGAAGAGAAGCAAGAGAGATGGTTTACTAGAGAAGAAGCAAGTCCAAGAGGAGCAGAGGTCAGTGAAGGAAGAAGGAGACCAGGGGGGTGTGGTGGCCCACACCAGCAGGAAGGTCTGAAGTGTCCAAGGCCAGACAGGTCTACATAGTGAAAGCCTGTCGATAATAATAATGATAATGGTAATAATAATAATAATAAGGCAAACAAACAATAAATAAGGCCACAGTGACAGGTCTAAACTTGTGCTCAGGTTCCAGATGAAAATGTTTAATGACCTTGACTCATCAGCCACTGATCCCGGGGTTGAAATCCAGCTGCGTCTAGTTAGGTTTTCCAAACACTGATTTGGTACTGGATTTCACTGGTTCAAAGGTCTACATGCTGGAATGAATCTACCCGTCCGTTTTCAGGGCTCTTCCTCTGAGGTGCACCATCCTGAAAGAGCATTACACATGCTGCTGACTAGTCCTCCAAGGCCTGAGAAGCTCAGGCCTGCAGAGCCCAGAACCACAGGCAACCCAGAGGACAGCCACAGCGCAGGCTGACTACTGAGGCATCTCTCCTCTCTCCCAGGACAGGAAGGGCCACGACTTAGTAAACAGCCACTGGCTCACACTCACGTGATCGCTGAGCTCCACCAGCCATACCTGGTCAGAGCTCCAGCCTACTTCCTGCAGGCAAGCATGTGAGAAAGGGATCACCATCATTTTGTTCCCCATTGATTGTCCAGATCTACACCTCAGGGCTCCCAGACACCCTGCCATATCTAGATCTAGTCCCTGCTGTATTTGCAGACTGGAAATGTGTATTCCATAGTTTCTTTGTGTTTCTCTTCCATAGATGCTTGACTGTAGGGAACAAGTGACATCCTGAGCTACAGAAGTTCTGAGTGAGTGCGCATTGTTTGATGAGCCCGCCATGCCAAGGAGCAAGGAATCAGACCCACCCCAGGTTCAGAAAGGAGGCAAAGCCTTGCTCTGTCCTCGGAGTGTTTATGAAGAATTGACCAGTGTGTTAAAAATTAGCAAGTGCAGCAGCTTCATCCCTCTGGATGTTTACTGCCTGAGAGGATGCTCCACTACAAAAACCCATGGGGACCAGCTAAATCCTCCTCCGAGTGCTGTAGGTAATAAACACCCTGAGGCTTCAGATTGTTGTAGTAATAGGTGCGGCTCCATTAGAGCATGCACAGCTACCTGACCTCAGCTGTTCTGTCTGTATGTCTGTGTGTCCGTCATGTCTTCACTCCCTCACCACTCCTAGTCAGAGATGCAGACCCCATTCATGGGGTTAGAGGTGCTTGACCCAACCAACATCTCTGGGGTTGCTAGTAAATACAATACATGCCTCGTTTAAGATTGACAGTGAAGCCGGGCGGTGGTGGCGCACGCCTTTAATCCCAGCACTCGGGAGGCAGAGCCAGGCGGATCTCTGTGAGTTCGAGGCCAGCCTGGGCTACCAAGTGAGCTCCAGGAAAGGCGCAAAGCTACACAGAGAAACCCTGTCTCGAAAAAAAAAAAAAAAAAAAAAAAAAGATTGACAGTGAATGCCTTTGCAGCCTGTGAAACTTCACGTCTAGGCGGGGCCAGCATTTGTGGAAGGCGCTAGAAGAATGTGCATCACATCCAATCCCAGTCTGTGGTGTGGTTGCTTATGGCCAGCATGAGTGACACTGAACATGGCCTTGCATCCCTTGTGTAGAGCACCAAGTTTGGCTGGCAGTGGTGGTGCACACCTTTAATCCCAGCACTCGGGAGGCAGAAGCAGGTGAATCTCTGTGAGCTCGAGGCCAGCCTGGTCTACAGAGTGAGTTCCAGGAAAGGCTCCAAAAAGTACACAGAGAAACCCTGTCTTGAAAAAACAAAACAAAACAAAACAAACAAACAAACAAAAAAACCACACCAAGTCTATGGGGGTAAAGGAAAAACAAGCGCCAGATCAACAGTGACTTCATTACAGCCCAGGAGAATGCCACCGACATCCTAGACAATACAGCTTCAAAAGTAGACATGTGATGGCAAGCAAGTGACCTTCGGAGACCTGGATGCATTCCTTGCTGCACTGAGCTGCACTCAGCAACTGCAGTGGGCCGCTGTGATGATGGTCTTCTTTGGGACAGTCCTGAGGGGCTGAAGGGGAGCATGACAGTGGGGACACCTAGAGCTGTGTCAGGTTAGAGACAGACTGGACGTGGTCCACAGGCCTGCCATAGTCTCCTCTATTTGCCTGGCCTCGCACTCAGTAGAGTCCCCTGTTTTATTCAGGAAGTCCGCCTCCTTGCACACAGGGTAAAAGCACCCGTTAATCTTGCAGAAGACCCAGGCTTGGTTTCCAGCACCCAGTACTGTGGTGGTATTCTAATTGTACTGAAATGTGATTTTGATTGTATGTTAATAAATAAAGTTGCCCGGGGGTCAGAACTATTAGAGCCATAGAAAGAGCGTGGCGGTGGTGGCACACACCTTTAATCCCATAGATCTGTGTGTGTTCAGGGATACAGCCAGCATTGGAGACATATGCCTTTAAGACCTGGGGGGCTGTACATACAGACAGTAATGAGGCAGTCACATGTTTGGGTTTACAACCAATGAGAAGGCAGAATGACTATGAAACGACTTACACACAGGGAAATAGCTCTCTTTCGGGAAGCTGGGACCACGGCAGGAGGAAGGGTGAGATTTTAGCTCTGAGCTCTGACCTCTTGGCTTTCTCTTTTACATTGGTTCTATGTTTCTGATTTAATAAGACGGTTGGTTACATCTACACAGTACCACATGATAGCTCACAGCTGTCTGTAACTCCAGTTGCAGAGGACCTGACATCCTCTTTTGGCCAGAGATGCATGCAGGCAAACACTCATACACATAAAACAAAGATAAATCTTTAAAACACGTTGAATTTGTATTCAACTTCCAATACTCAACTTTCTATGTTACCAGTGACTTCTTAACTCATTACCACTGCAGCCCACCTATGCAAGAGTTTTATATCAATACCATATTCCCTGAACTAGTCCACATGATCACCAACTGAATAGGCTCGTATTTATCCCTTCTATATCTGGCCTCACCCAAATATAGATCTCTTGCACCTGTTTCTCCGTTATAGGACAGAAACACATTGCAATTATTTTTGTATGTTATACAAAGAGATAAGGTTAATTATAACCAAAAAATTGAAATGCATGTAGTGAAGAGGAAAACTGCCTTATCAAGACAATTGGGTCCCTGTGGCACTAAATGGTAGGTGTCTGAGGAAGGCAAAGATGACTCACGCTGAGGCTCAGGTATCTTATTGGAACCACTACACTTCCTTTTATAACATTAACACGAGGATACCATATAATAATAACTGCCACGAAATTTTTATTTTGAGACAAGGTCTCATTAGGCAATCCAGGCTGATCTTATACTCGGCATCTTATTTACTCAGCCTTCTGAGCACCGGCTCTATAGGAGTGTGCAACCATGCCTGGCTTGCATTTTTTTACTTTTTAAACTAATTTATTTATTTATGTGTGTGTGGGGTGGGGCGGGGGTTGGGAGGTGCCTGCCATGGAACATCTGCAGAGCTCAGAGGACAACCTGCAGGAGTTGGTTCTCTCTTTCCACCACGTGTGTCCTGGGGATCAAACTCAGGTTGTCAGTCTTGACAACAGGCACCTTCACCCAGTGAACCATTTCTCTGGCTCTGGCCTTGATATTATTAAATTAGAAAATGCTGATAAGAGTCATGAAATACTTCTGGGGGGGGGGCTGTAGTTGGAGATCAAACTCAGAGACTTGCATATTGCCCAGCATGCACCTTACTACTGAGTTACCTCCATAGGCCCTATGTAGACCAGGCTAGCCTCTGAAGTAATCCCCCTACAGAACCCTACTGAACACTGGGCTTACAAGTGCACATCACCTCACCTGGCTGGAACACTTTTTAATGGATATGGGATCTGAAACCAAGTCAAAATGGCCCCACCAGAACCCTTTAGATGTTTATATGTCCACAGAGAGTAGCTTCAAAAAACAATACTTCAAAAGTCAGGTGTGATAGTGTAGTGAGCCAGACACTGTGGTACATGGCTATTGTCTGAGCTACTTGGGAACCTAAAAAGGAGAATCAATTGAATCCACGAGTTCAAGGCTATCCAGGACCACATAGTGAGACGCCATCTCAAAACAACCAAAGAAAATCTTTGAAATTCTTGAAAATGATTTACATATTTTCTTTAAGCAAGGTACCCACAAACCTTTCTTGGCAGTTTGGTTTAAAAAGCTTTTTAAGGGTCAGAAAGATGGCTCCGCAGATAAAGGCATTTGCTGCCAAGCTCAGTAACCTAAGCAGTGTCCCCAGGACCTACATGGTGGAAGGAGAGAACTGACTCTCTCCAGCACTCGGGAACTGAAGCAGGAGGATTGTAACTTCAAGGCCAGCTTGAGCTACATAGCGAGAGCCTATCTTAAACAGTGAGCATAGACGTCTATATTCACAGAATGTAGTTCAGTTAAAATAGAGTGTTTGCCTTACATACACCAGTGGATGAATACACACACACACACACACACACACACACACACACACACACACACACACCAACTTACTATTAATAATAATAATAATAATTGCATCCACGTCCAATCTACCAGAACCCCAAACTTTTCAAGTGTCATTATTAAGTCACACTGTAGAGAAGAAGGATGACGCTGCACGTTCTCGCCACCTTCCGGTTACTGTGGTGCGTGCCATGGCCTGTTGGGCAGAGAGGAGAAGTCCTGGATCCTGAAGGCAGATCTTTACTAATGTCCCTTTGTGCAAGCACGCCTTCCTCCCCTCTCCCTATCGCTCCCTCGCTCGCTCGCTCCCTCGCTCTCCTCATCTCAAGCCTGTCTTTGTTTTACTCACTTCCTACCCAGAACAAACAAGGAGTCTACCCCATGCTGCAGGAAATCTGATCTCTCGGGAGCCTTTCCTCCTGGCGCCTTATCAAACTTGACAAATAGGTTATATTTTGAGTCTGGCTTGTTCTGACATCTTGGCAGCCCATTTACTGTGTTATTAATTATAATGGTGATATGGAAAAACCTATGCGCCGATTATTTTGTCAACTTGACACCAGCTAGAGTCATCTGGGGAAATTCCTCCATTAGACTGCCCGTAGGCAAGTGCGTGGGGGCATTTCTTGATGAATAATTGATGTCGGAGGGCCCAGCTCCCTGGGGGCAGTGTCACCCCTGTAGAAGAAAGCAGGCTGAGCAGGTCATGGAGAGCAAGTCAGTAAACAGCACTCCTCTACCTGCGGCGGTGGTGGCGCACGCCTTTAATCCCAGCACTCAGGAGGCAGAGCCAGGTGGATCTCTGTGAGTTCGAGGCCAGCCTGGGCTACCAAGTGAGTTCCAGGAAAGGCACAAAGCTACACAGAGAAACCCTGTCTCGAAAAACAAAACAAAACAAAAAACAGCACTCCTCCATGGTCTCTGATTCAATTCTTGCCTTCCGGTTCCTGCCCTGCCTTCCCTTCATGATGGACTTAGGATCTCTAACACGAAATCAACCCTTTCCTCCCCAAATTGCTTTTGGTCATGATGTTTATCACAGCAATAGAAAACAAATTAGAGCCAGGCATGGTGGCGCACACCTTCAATCCCAGCACTCAGGAGACAGAGGCAGGTGGATCTCTGTGAGTTCAAGGTCAGCCTGGTCTAAGAAGGGAGTAAACTAGAGCAACATATACATATTTGTTTGAGTTTGGGGTGTGTGTGTGTGTGTATCATATACACTCATGTTCATACGTTCATGTGTATGTGGTGAGCATGCACAAGTGTGTATGTTGTAGAGGTCAGAAGTCAATGTCATCTGTCTTTCTCAACTCAATTGCTCTTCACTTTGTGTTTTAAATTTTTATTATCATTATTGTTATTGTTATTGTGTGTGTGTGTGTGTGTGTGTGTGCACATGCCGTGACATACGCATGTGTAGAAGTCGGAGGGCCATTCTGTGAAGTCTTTCCTTCTCCCTCTTTACATGGTACTGTGGTTTGAATGAGAAATGTCCCCTAAGGCTCACATATCTGAACATTGGTCCCCCCCTTCAGTGGTGCTGTTCGGGGAGGTGACGGAACCTTTAGGAGGTAGAGCCTTGCTGGAGGAAGTACGTCACTGGGGGCGGGTTTTGAAACGCTAGAGCTTCCCTGCACTTCCTGTTTGACGTCCGCCTCCCGTCTGCTGTTGAGATGTGACTCTCGGCGCTCGGCACCTACCACATGCCTTTCCTGTCACTGTGGATCTCTAGTCCTCTGAAACTGCAAACTAAAATAAACCCTTAAGTTGCGTTTGCTCATGGCATTTTATCACAGCAACAAAAAGGTAAGTAATATACATGGATTCTGGAGATCACACTTAAGTGGCCAGGCTCGCACTGTTAGGAGCCTCTGCCGGCTAAGCCACGGGGCCTTTCACCTTAATCTTTTTTTTTTTTTTTAAAGATTTATTTATTTATTATGTATACAGGATGTATGACTGCAGACCAGAAGAGGGCACCAGATGTCATTACAGATGGTTGTGAGCCACCATGTGGTTGCTGGGAATTGAACTCAGGACCTCTGGAAGAGCAGTCAGTGCTCTTAACCTCTGAGCTCCACCCACCTTAATCTTTTAAACAAGGTCTCTCACTGAACCTGGATCTCACTGTTTGGCTAGCAAACCCCAGGGTGCCCCTCTCTCTGCCCCCTGGCCCTGGGATTACGGGTGCACACCACAGCACCTGGCTTTTGAAAGGGGTTCTAAGGATCCAAACTCCGTTCTTCACACTTGCATGACAAACGCTTGGACCAATGAAGACACCTCCCTGGTTTGTTTTTGTTTTTTGAGACAAGGTCTCATGGAACCCAGGCTGCCCTCAAATTGGCTTGTCCTTTTTCAGTCTCCTAATACTGGAGTCACAAGTATGTACCATCCCACACAGAGGCAAATGTACTTATAAAATGTAAAATAGAAAATAGAAAGGAATACTAAATACACATAGAAATCGGTACACATAGAACTATATACACACGTACAATTTTGGTGGGGCTGGGCATCGAATCTAGGCCTTGCACAGGAAAGGCAAGCACTCTACCAGCCGAGTGACAACCCTAGCCCCTCGTTGCTAGTTTTGTGTCTTCTTGAGTGAAATCTGGAATCAAGCTATTGGTAGATGAGAGAGCAGAGACGAACTTAGAGTAAAGTTAGTAACTTTACTAAGAATCTTGGCAGAAAAGGAATTAATAGAGTGTACCCCAAGTTAGTATATTGAAGTTGTAATCCCCAATACCTCATAATGTGACTATATTTCTCTCTCTCTCTCTCTCTCTTTCTCTCTCTCTCTTCGGGTTTTTGAGACAGGGTTTCTCTGTGTAGTTTTGGTGACTGTCCTGGATCTCGCTCTGTAGACCAGGCCTTGAACTCACAGAGATCCACCTGGCCCTGCCTCCAGAGTGCTGGGATTAAAGGCATGGGCCACCACCGCCTGGCGTGACTATATTTCTAACTTAAGTAGTTAATTTAGCCAGGTGTGGTGGCTCATGCCTTTAGCCCCAGGAGGCAGATGTAGGCAGATCTCTGTGAGTCTGAGGCTAGCCTGGTCTACAAAGTGAGTTACAGGACAGTCAGGGCTGTTACACAAAGAAACCTTGTCTCAAAAAAAAAGAAAAAAAAAAGGTTTTTTGATCATTAAGGTGGTCCCTAATCAGGGGCTGGAGAGATGGCTCAGTGGTTAAGAGAACCAGCTGCTCCTCCAGAGGACCCCGGTTCAATTCCCAGCACCCACATGGCAGCTTACAACTGTCTGTAACTCCAGTTCCAGGGGATCTGACACCTTCACATCAATGCACATAAAATAAAGTTAAATAATTTTTTAAAGGTGGTTTAATTAGTAAAAAATACTAATCCAGTATGGTTGATGTCCTTTTTTAGAAAAGTATTATAACAATTTGTGTGTGTGGCATGTGGTAATCAAAGTTTGTTTTCTCTTCCATTCTGTGGGTCCTGGGGATTGAACTCAGGTCACACACACACACACACAACAGGAGAGAGAGAGAGAGAGAGAGACAGACAGACAGACAGACACACAGAGAGACAGACACAGAGACAGAGATGCTTACATGTATTTATTATTATGCCACAAATTTTTATTTACTTTTAAGATTTTTCTATTTTGTGTCTATGTGTGATTTGTCTGCATGTATATCTGCATACCACATGTAGGTCTGATGCCTGCCTGGTGTCTTGGCCAGAAGTGGGGGGTCAGATCCCCAGGAACTGGAGTTACAGATGGCTGTGAGCCACCATGTGGCATTGGGAATTGAACTCAGGACCTCTGGAAGAGCAGTCAGTGCTCTTCACTGCTGAGCCATCTCTCCAGGCTCTATGTCCTAAGTTTTGAGCATGGAATCCCACAAGCAGTATACTGACTTCCAAAGCTGCCTGTCAACCCAGAAGCCCTGAACTAGGCACCATCCTCCACAGGGGTGCCAAAGGCAGACATGAATCTCAACTGTGCACCTCTGATGAGAGGGTTTGATGTGGAAGGAAGGAAACCAGGTTAAGATAATGCCTTGTGCCGTCAGCAGAAATGTCTCTCCTAACCGTTCGCGGAAGATGTAATTCCTCAGTTTTGTTTTCCTAAGCCATATACCTCGACTAAAAGAGTCTTGTTTTTCACCAGCAAGCTGGCAAGGTCAGGGCGGACTGGGTCCGCTGCCTTTATGTTGTATATGACTGGGTTCCTGGTAGGACCCACTTCAAGAGGTGGATCAGAACAGGCCTATAACGAGAAACGGCCAGTTAACTAAGCATGCGCCCTGCAGATCAAAACCCACAAATGTTACAGCTCCCTGCAGATCAAAAGCCACAAATGTGGGGCTGGAGAGATGGCTCAGAGGTTAAGAGCACTGGCTGCTCTTTCAAAGGTCCTGAGCTCAATTCCCAGCAACCACATGGAGGCTCACAACCATCTGTAATGAGATCTGGTGCCCTCGTCTGGCCTGCAGGCATACATGCAGGCAGAACACTGTGTACATAATAAATATATAAATCTTTAAAAAAAAAAAAAAAACAAACTCACAAATGTTACAGCCCACACAATACAGCCCATGCAATACAGCCCACACAAACACTTGCAAGTAGTGGCAAACGGGACTCCACTTTAAGATAATAGATCTGAGGTACGGCCCTAGCAGACCCAACAGTTTCCAGGAAAATAGCGAGTATCACACTGACCTAGAAAGCCGCTTTACGTTCTTCTAACCTTAACACTTACCTGTCAATAGTTCCTATTTCTAAGAAGCAAATGCAGCCTGTCTGAATTGTGTGCTGTGATCTCTGAGAGTACAGGAATCAAGAAAACCCCTGGAGAAATTTCCACGTGTATCTAATAACGCTATAGAGGGCCGGAGAGAGGGCTTAGAGGAAAAAAGGGCTTGCTGCAAAGCTCGGAGTCAGGAGTTCAGACTCCTGCAGCCTTGTGACAAATCACAATCCTGAACACAGCTGGAGCCTGCACTGGGCAGGTGGGGGTGGAGACAGGAGGATTTCTGAGGCTTGCTGTCTGCCAGCCCAGACAAAATAACAGCAACAAAAACCAGGAGCTCCAAGTTTAAGGAGTGACCCTGCCTCAAAGGAATAGAGTAGAGGAGAATGAAGGAGGTATGATACCCAACTGCTCTTCTGATCCCCAAGAACATGTGAAGATGCACAGAGATGTACACATATGTGTACATACACCACACACACTTACACGCCAATACATACACAGTAAGAATTAAAAAAAAATAGTTTCTGGAGAGGTAGCTCTTGCGACTCTTGCAGAAGACATAGGTTCAATTCCCAGCCCCTACGTGGTGACTCACAACCATTTGTAACTCCAGTTCTAGGGGATCAAATAACCTCTTCTGACCTCCAACAGCACCAGGCACACATGTGGTGAAAATACACACATGAAAGCAAAATACTCATGCACATAAAATACATCTAAAGAGAAAAAGAAGAGGGAAGTAGTTTCTAGGGGCTAGAGAGAGATTAAGAGCGCTTGCTGCTCTTCCAGAGGATCGGAGTTCAGTTCCCAGCACCCGAGTGGGGTGGTTCACAACCACCTGTGATTCTATTTATAAGAGATCTAACTTCCTCTTATGGCCTCCGAGGGCACTTGTATTCACTCATGTGTGGACTCAGACAGACAGACAGACAGACAGACACACACACACACACACACACACACACACACACACGTAAAATAAATATTTTTTCTTTAAAGTAGCTTCTAAAAAGAAAAGGAAAGGAAGAAAGATAATGGAAACCAGGCATGGTGGCACACACTGCTATCCTAGCACTCAGGAGGGGGAGGTAGAAAAATGAGAGACATTCAAAGTTATTCTCAGCTGTGTGTTGCATTTGAGAGCAGCCTAGACCTGAGACAGACAATTACACACAACAATCAAAGTGATCCCTCACTAATAACACGGAAACTGGAAAGCAGCAGAATGGGATCTTTAATGCACTAAGAAAAATGTAACATCTTCCGTCCATTCCAAGAAGCACACATTTTAATATTTTCCTGTGTGTGTGTGTGTGTGTGTGTGTGTGTGTGTGTGTTTCCGTAGGTACTGTCCGCCTTGCTTTTTGACATGTCTCTCACTGGCTTGTTGCTCATCCAATAGGGATCTGCCTGTGCCTGCTCTACAGGGCTGGGATTATAGACACATTTGGCTGTGCCTGTGGGTTTCATGTGGATGCCAGAAACTGATCTCAGGTCCTCATATTTACGATACAAGCGGTTTACCAAGTGAACTATCTCTCCAGCCACCCACATTTTCTTATCTGGGCAGTTGGGGTGGGTATCTTAAAGTAGAGATAGCTTGTTTTGTTCATACTTAGCTGGAAACATACTTTTAAATTTACAATAGCGCATAAAGTTACAGTGTTTCCTAAAAATCAATGAAATATCGGAACTGTCATCTAGTGTATCATACTGAATTAAATTATGGTTGGGTGTTTATTTGCTTGAGACAAGGTTTAACTATACAGCCCAAGCTGGACTCAGACTGTGACCCTCCTGTCTCCCAAGTACTTGGATCACACGCCCAGTTTATGTTTTAAGATTAAGAATAGATGCTGGTGGTGGTGGCATATGCCCTTAATCCCAGCACTCAGGAGGCAGAGGTGGCGGATCTCTGAGTTCAAGGTCAGCCTGATCTACAGAGCAAGTTCTAGGACAGCCAAGAACAGCTAAGTTTTCATAGAGAAACCCTGTCTCAAAAAAACAAAACAAAAACAAAGCAAACAAAAAAACTTCTAAAGATGAAAGAAAACAAACTCACCAAGTGTGAAATAAAAATAAAATAAAAAATATGGAGAAGAGACGCTAGATGCTGTGGCTAGTGCCTAGAATTCCAGCATCCAGGAGGCTGAAACAGGTGGATTGCTGTGAGTCTGAGGTCAACCACAAAATGTTACCAAAAAAGTGGGGAGGGAGTACCAAAAGAAGAAGAAAATAACAGTAAATGATGTGAGCTAAACTGTCCTACATGAGGTAGAAAATAAAGACACTGGGCAGAAAACAAAGGCTGTGCTGGAGGGATGGCTCAGTGGTTATCTCCAGGGCGGGTAGGGTCAGAGACAGGAGTGCTGAGGTTGCTGGTGTTCAGAGAGACACTGACTCAAAAGAACAAGGCAGAGAGCGATGGGGAGGCTACTGGACTCCCTCCTCAGGCTTCCACCTGCCCATGCAGACTTGGTCACACAGGCACATGCGTACATAGACCACACACAGTTACACACATGGCAAACGTAGAAAACACACACGCACGCACGCGCACCGCCCCCCCCAGAAAAGCAGTGTGGTGGCTTGAACAAGGAATGTCCCTCCACTGGTCTCAAGTCTCAAGCATCTGAACACATGGTCCCCAGTGGGTGGCGCTGTTTGGAACCGTACAGGGGGGGAGGGGAGAACAGCACTGGGGGAGGGCTTCGTGAATGGAAAGCCTCTTGCCGCTTCCGGTGGGACCTCTGCTCCATGCTGGCGGTTGAGATGTGAAGGCTCAGCTTTCTGCTCCTGCCCTCGTACCTGCTGCTTGCCTGCTTGCTGGCTGCCGTTACTCCCCACCGTGACGGACTCTTGCCCTCCGGAATCATGAGCCAAAATAAACTCTTGGATAAGTTACTTTCTGTTGGGGGATTTTGTCGCAGCATTCGAGAAGCAACTAATACAAGCAGGTTTTTTTTCTTCCCCCTTTCTCTTTAAAATTCTTTTGATTTAGAGACATAGTCTCACTATGTAGCCCTGGCTGTCCTGGAACTCACTCTGTAGACCAGGGTGGCCTTTTGCTCACAGATACCTGGCTTCTCTGCCTCCCCAGTGCTGGGATTAAAGGTGTGAGACTACATTCAGCACAGGAGCTGCTTCTTCTTTTTGTTAAAGGGACATACATATATTAAGAATGGAAAGAGAAGTTAAAATATAGGCTCAAGTATAGTACAAAGTTTAGTGCTCAAGAATTCAAATGACTAATAAAGATTTTAGTTAACTATGCTACGTGTATGTGTGTGTGTGTGTTAGTATAACAGTCTTTATTGTTTGAGAAATTCACAGATGCATATAACGTGTTTTGATCAAATCCACCCCAATAGTAAAAGCTTTATAGCTGTGAAAATAATATCATATATTGTATAACTTCTACACTAATAGAAAAGGGGAAAGACATGCAAAAAATAAACACACAAACACACACAAGAATCAGACTTGGTCATGCTGAAGTGAGAAGGAACAGACTACATGGGATTAGATAGAAATGTGGCCATTCTTTTGAAACAGCGTCTCATGTATCCCATACTTGCATCAAACGCCATATGCAGCCAAGAATGACCTTGAATTTTGATCTCCCTGCCTACACATCCCAAATGATTGTAAGAGTATACCACCATGCCTGTTTTTGTTGTTGTTTGGTTGATTGGTTGGTGATTTTTTTCTAATACAGTGCTGGGTATCAAAGTCAGGGTTCTGTGAATGTTGGGCAAGCACTCTACCAATTGAGCTACAACCCCAACCTTAAATAATAACATTAATAAAGCTCCTCTTACTCATCCAGATGGCGGATGACACCAATGCATTGGAAGAGCCCCGAGGATCCAGAGGACCCTGAGGCCCAGGCTTCGGAGACCTTGGAAGCTTCCCTAGTTGTACTGGAGGATTCAGCAGTGGTCTTATGAGCCGTAGTTGTGGTCAAGGCCATGGCCATGGTCAAGGCCGTGGAGCTCGTAGAGGTAAAGCTGAAGGCAAGGAGTGGATCCCTGTCACCAAGCCACCTGGTCAAGGACATGAAGATCAAGTCCCTGGAAGAGATCTACCTGTTCTCCCTGCCCATTAAGGAATCTGCTATTAATTGTATTTTTTCTGGGAGCTTCCCTAAATTTATGCCCATGCAGGAGCAGACTTGGACAGGCCAGTGGACCAGGTTCAAGGCTTTTGTCATTAACTGGGCACTACAATGGTCATGTTGTTAGCCTTGGTGTTAAGTGTTCCAAGGAGGTAGCCACTGCCATCTGAAGGATTTATATATAGATGTCTGGGGAGAGGGAGACATTTTCTTCAGTGATGTAACCACAGATAAGGTGCCCATGCACCTGTAAACTAACCTATTGAAAGTCATTGGGTCACACACACACAAAAGATAAAAATAGAAAGGTCAAGAGAGGGTAATGGGGGCATGAATATGAGATACATATGTACCATGTATGCAACATTATAATGAAACCTATCATTATGCATAATTTATATATATTACAAAGCATTCTTAAAAGTTGAGAACCGGGCTGGAGAAATGGCTCAGAGGTTAAGAGCACTGGCTGCTCTTCCAGAGGACCCAGGTTCAATTCCCAGCACCCACATGGCAGTTCACAACTGTCTGTAACTCCAGTTCTAGGGCATCTGACACCCTCACACCAATGCATATAAAATAAAGTTAAATAATTTTTTTTTAAAAAAAGTTGAGAACCACTAATGTCAAGTAGGAATTTAATGGGTAATTAATTTATGGTTTTACCCTTTAGAATCCAGTGGACTATTACAAATTGGTGGAAACCATTTAAAAATTATACATATATCAAAACAGATCCATCACCAAACCAAATAATCAAGTCACAGAAGGAAAAAAAACAGCTAGGTTTGTAGTGCCTATAATTCTGGCACTTGGGAGACTGGGGCAGGAGACCAGGAAGTCAGGGTTATCCTCTGGTAGGCTATTATGCCATTTGAGGGCAGTCTTCCCCATTGCACACAGCTGTAATCTCAGGATTTGGGAAGTGGAGGCAGGAGGATCAGAATTCTTCAAGGTAACCCTCAGATACATGGCAAGTTTGAGCCCTGGGCTACATGATACCCTGTCTCAAAAATGATAAGTGTGATGCATTATTTGTGGTGGAATTGACACCACATTACATGCATGGGTTACATTTGTGGTAAATAAAAAAATTATTCTAGGTCGTGGATAGATGGTTCCATGGGTAAAAACACTGGTAGGATAAAAGGACCTGAGTTCAAATCTCCATACAGTGCCAGAGGTGGTAGTAGGAGCCTGTAATTCAAGTGCTCCTATGGGAAAATGGGAGGTAGAGACAGGGAGATTCAGGAGGCTTAGGAACCAGGCAGAGCAGGATGGGAGGGGAAGAGATGATAAAAGCCCGTTGCCCCAAACAAGATAGAAAACAGAGACTGACACCCAAGGGTGTCCTCTGACCCCATAGGAGCACCATAGCAGGTACGTTCCCGCGTTCACACACAGAAACATGCATACACACACATTGTACACACACATGCAGAAAAGAAGAACTCAAGCTGGCCGTGGTGGCGCTCACTATCATCCCAGCATTCCGGGGGGCAGAGACTGAAAGATTGTCACAAGTACGAGGCCAGGCTGGTTGACATAGAGAGTTTTATAGGTTGTCCTGGGCTAGCACAGCAAGGCACTGCCTCAAACGGACAAGAAATTAAAATGTGGGGTTAGTGGGCAGCTCAGGGGTGGGGCCCTTCCCCTGGTGTCTGTCTGTGAGGCGCTGCACTGCATCCCCAGCACTGGGGGAGATTTTAAATGTACAAGGACGGGACACAGCTCAATGGCAAAGCACTTGGCTGGATTCAAAACTATAGGTTCAGTCCCTAGCGTCTCCATAACCTGAGCTATAAGAAATCTATGAGATGACAATTTTACGGTGCTGTGTTATAGTTAAACCCCAAACTAGATCTTAGGTATACCTGCTCCCAGAGAAAATGTGCTATTTCCTTTTATTTTACTTTTGAGACAGGCTCACTGTATTGCCCAGGATGGCTACATATTTGTGGGCTCTGGTGGCCCTCCTGGTGACTCAGCCTCCCAAGCAGCTGGGATGACAAGTAGACACCACTACACACGGCAATACGTTTCTTGAAATCTGGGTCTCAAAGCCAGGTGTTTTGTGTTATGATTTCATAGTTAAGCAAAGTTAATTGAAACCAAGATCATAACAACTATTAATATGAAGTTTATACTGTTTATAGTAATTATAAAATACTGAAAATGGCAAAGTCCTGTTTTTGTTAGTTTTGAGACAAGGTCTCATGTAGCCCAGACTGGCTTCAAACTTACCATATAGCTGAGAATAACTTTGAATTTTTGACCCAGTTGCCTCTGATTCCCAAATGCTAGGATTGTGGGCATGTGTACCACACCTGAGGATCCAGGCAAGCATTCTACCAATTGAGCTATTTATCCAACCACACCAAGTGCTTTTCAAATTCCCAGACATATTCAGGAGCATTGAGATACTTGAAAATAATTCAGCCACTAAAGACTGAATAACAGTATCATTTTGTATTGTATTATTTAGTTGAAAATTCTAATTAATGTATAAAACAATGGTTTTCATCATGACATGTTCCTATTTGTGTACTTGGCTTATATTATTTATTTTTAATGTAATGTGTTTCTTTTCCTAATAAAGACACTAACTAGGCTAGTCTTCATTTAAAGCCACCATGGGGAGAAAATATAATATTTCCCTAAATCTCTGTTCTGCATCTTTCCAACTCTCAGCTCAGGATTCATCCTCTAGCAATAAGATCAGGACTGGGTGGACCTTTCTGGTGCTCTTCAAAACATCAATGGAAGGGCTATCATATGCTCTGAGAAGATATTTCAATTCCAGAAAAATTTCCATTAAGGCCATGAAACTGGCCAGTAAACCCAGTTGTACCATAGTGTACTAGACAGATAGAATTGGATCATCTGGGGTCGCTACTAAATTAGCTAAATCAGTGTGGCAGCTCCCAGGTGGGGTTTCCTCATCTTCGAAATAATGACCAGAGATTCTCTGCGGGTCTTTCCTTTGGACTGGGAGTCATGGGCACCGGTAAACTGAACTACCAAAAAGGCAAACCCACAGCTTATTGGAGGTTTCCTGAGATCCAGATGTTCCCCTTTTTCTTGTTCTGGGGTTACACTGAGGGATCGGCAGGGGGAGGGGGCACCAGATGGCTCAGCAGGTACAGGGCGCTTGCCGCTAAGCCTGATGATCCGAGTTCTGTCTCTGGGACCCACACGGAGGAGGGAGAGAACTGACTCTCACAGGTTGTCCTCTGTCCGCCAAGCATGCACAATAAACATAATTTACGAAGTGTAAGTGGGGGAGGCCTGGCAGATGGTCTACCTGTAATCGCAGCACTCGGGAGACAGAGGCAGGAGGATCAGGGTAAGTGTGAGAACTGCCTGGCTACAGAGTGTCGGGTCAGTCGTGTATACAGTCTCAAACAAATCAAAGAGCCAGGTGTGGTGCCCCCCACCTACAATCCCAGCTCTTCAGAGGCTGACGCAGGAGGAGACATAAATGTGAGGATAGCCTGGGCTATCCAGTGAGACCACATCTCGAAAAACAAAGAGTGGAATGTTGTTTAACCTTTTATTTATTTATTTGACATTTGTGCTGCAAGCTGCAGGGAAACATAATGGAATTCAGCTACTGTCACAAAAGTTTCTACTTGGAAAGGTCAAGGACTTTTCCGAAGGTCAAGTCATGGCTTAAGAAGTCTTGGTGATATTTTAGCTTTTGTATATATATTAGCCGACTCCTGCAATGATTTCCATGTTTGCTATGTGTGCTTCCAAGAACTCATAACAGTGTATTTATCTGAAATACCTAACAAGCATCCAAGGCCAAACGATCTCCTGAATTAAGGTAAATTAAGCTCAGACCCTCCATTCTTATACAGCCTTAGTGGTATTTATACCAACGTTATAGACTCCTAACATTTTACCTAACCACTTTAAGGAATGTAGTTTGAGCACATAAATTCCCTTTTTGATATATTAAGCTATTTTAGCTCTCAGCTGACCTCCTCCTTTACCACTCCCCTTTTGGGTTGTAAAAGAAAGCCTGAGGGTCACTGCCTGAGGAAAACTCTTGTCTGCGTTTATGACCCTGTAAGAATTCAAGCCTGGTGACCTTGCTTTAGCTAGAGCACTGCTATTGCATGGGTATAGAACTGTAAACCTCAGAGACTAAGAGAGGATTTTGACTGGAGAACTAGAAGAATGAGATGGAAGATGAGGAAGAACCAGATGGGGAAGAACAAGATGAGAAAGACCAAGATAGGGCAGAACTAAGATGAGAGAATTAAGATAGAACTTAGAGGGGACAGCAGATAAAGGTAGAGAGAAATCAGGCGAGAAAGGAGCTAGGCACGAGAACAGAGCTGAAGCTGTGTAGACAGGATTTTATCCCAGAGGAATAAGTAGACCGACAAAGAGCTCTGTGTACTTAGATTCTTTTCCTGAAAATAATTCTTGCTGTTTGTAGCTTCTCTTCTGATCCTTAATGCTATTCGAGACATTTGTGTGTGTATGTATGATCGGGCATGTACCCCAGCTTGTGTGTGGTCAGAGGACAACTTTCGGGAGTTAGTTCTCTCCTTCCATCTTGTGGAAGGAATCAAACGCAGGTCATCCAGCTTGTACAACAAACTCATTTACCTGCCAAGCTGTCAACAGACCCCTGAGTTTATCTTTTGTATCATTCACTAGCAAAGACCTGCTAAGTACACCAGCAGACGGGCAGCCAGGAGTAACCCTCCCTTTCTTAGGCTAGCTCTCAACAGGGCCCAAGCCATATTTTACTTCCTTCTGTAAATGGGGACAAAATACCAGAGTTCAACTCACCACTGGGACATTTTCCCGAGCTGATAGATGTGATTGGTGCCTGGCTTCTGATGGCTTCACCTCACAGGCCTCTTTGGTTTGGCTATTAGCAAGCCTCCCTGGATCTGAGTGAGTTAAAGACTGGAGTGGCCTTGACATGCTGGAGACACAGGAAGCATGAAGCCGACCCACTGACCGTGGCCCCGGTGCTTCCAAGGGACGATTCTGTATAGCACTCAGCAAGAGATGATGAGGCCTGTGCAGAACCAACCGAAAAGACTGCCAGAATGTTCCAGTTGTGTCTTGGCTCTTAGTCAGGCCTCAGGAGGTGCCGCCTGCTGAACTTGTTTCTTGGAGACAATGTGGACCTAGTTTCTGAAGAGAGTGTAGAATAGTTGAAGTGTCATTGGAATACACACACACACACACACACACACACACATACACACACCATTCCTAATGCTACGCATGAATCACAGCTTTATGACCCTTGAATTTCCCTCATTTTCAATTTTTCAGTCTATCAGAAATGGCAACTCTAGCACTCAAGAAACAGCCAAACCATAAAAAACTCAGCTATGAATTGATAATGTGCATACAATAGTTTATAGAGCTCTTTATGCCCCAGAGGAAAGCATAAACGTAACCTCATATTACTTTTTTTTCAGTGTTAAGAATCAAACCCAAGGTCCAATGGAAGTTGAGTTCTATCTAAGATTATCTAAGGTTACAGCTTACTCTCTTTAACTCTTTGAAAACCCACCCTCATAATCTCTGTGTGTCTTACATTCTCACATGACATATAGCTTGCTACGATTCACTTATTAGAAAGAACAAAGCATATTTTTATTTTTATTTTTTTTTTTTTACCATATCACGATCAGGAGAAAACCTCAAATCCAAGATCAATTCCCAGGAGACACCCTAATGAGTGGGCGTCCTGCACAAAGACCAGTAGAATGTTTGCACGTCATGGAGACCGTTGCTAGGTGAGCACATCACAGATGAGCAAGGAAGGCCAGGGACCCTCCCAGAGTGGCAGTTAGCCTGTGGTTATTGTCCTAGCTAGGAAGTAAAAGCGCAAAGCCTTTCCCACCAAGGATTAGTGAGCAAAACAAAGCAGCCGAGCAAACCAAAAGCAATGCTTAAGAAAGTGATCCTACCAAACTGAACAAGCACACCATCAAACATGAGGATCCTGTTATGCCCAGATTGTGACCCCAAAGAGTCCACAGAAGACCTTGGATGTCCAGAATGCAACAGCAAGGTTTATTCTGTAGATACAAGTCTAGACAGGGAATTCATTCCTACACCCAATAGAGTAAGGCAGGGAGGAGTTGATCTTTCTTTGTGTGGCTAGCTTTTTAAAGGCAAATCCACAAGCCCTTCAGGGGGGGTTTGGGGGTTTTGCACAGGTACACCTCGGATTGGTTTATTTTTATCTCTGTTCTCTTTTAATTGGGTGAGGGTATGTAACCTTTGAATTTACTGGTTGGTGGTTACAATTATCTCGTTGGGGGCAGTCCAGCACAAGTCCCAGACTTTGTCCTTGAGCCGCCATGGGGGCTGGCTGGCCTAGCACGTACTGACTGTGGGGGCTGGCTCAGCAGTCTAGGCTCTGTCCTTGACATAACTCTAAGTTGGTGAGGGGTCCCAGACAGTAAACATCTGGCTGAACTTTGAGCAGTCAGGGTACGTGCAGAAAGGGAGCTACTGCAAGGACTATGTCTTTTGTTCACGGCCCTCCCAGAAACTGCTTGCTCAGTCTCAGGAAACTGAAATGGAGGCCTGATCTCTGAGAGAAGACTGAGCAGCCTGTTATGGCATCTGCTTGGTCCTTTCAGATCCTTGTTGTAGAATATTATTTTAAGGTGTGTTACTTTCGTTTATTTTGCATTTGTGTAGCTCTGTGAAGCTGTGTTACTTTGCCTGTCTAAAACACCGATGGTTTAATAAAGAACTGAACCGCTAATAGAGAGGCAGGAGAAAGGATAGGTGGGGCTGGCAGGCAGAGAGAATAAACAGGAGGAAACTGGGAGGAGAGAGGAAAAGATATGGAGGAGTGAAGAAGAAGGAGCAAGAGAAGGAGGAGGACTCCAGGGGCCAGCCACGCAGCTACACAGCAAGTCATGGAGTAAGCGTAAGATTTACAGAAGTAAGAGAATGGGAAAAACCCAGAGGCAAAACATAGATGGGGTAATTTAAAGTTAAGGAAATGCCAAGCTAAGGCCAGACATTCATAAGTAAGAATAAGCCTCCGTGTGTGATTTATTTAGGAGCTAGGTGGCAGGCCCCCTAAAGACCAAAGAGCAGAAACAATGGCATCCTATTTGGAGGCTTTTGTGAAGTTCTTAGGATAGAGCAAATGGTCACACCTGATATGTGTGTGTGTGTGTGTGTGTGTGTGTGTGTGTGTGTGTATTATGTGTGTATATGTATATATGTGTATAAGTTATATATTATATAGTATATATTATGTTTATATATATTAAAAATCTGATCCCTAAGAGAATAGAAAATAATAATTCTATCTACTATTCCTAAGGAAAAGATGATTTATCTCAAAAACTGGAATTTATATTCTAGGAAAATAATTTCACAGCAGAGGAAGTTTGTCCCTAGCATATGTATATTCTTGATGGCAAAATAGCAAAGAATACACTTCAAATATCAAAGAATACTGGTAGCCTGATCTCATTCCAAGTTCTGAGTCAAGGGTGGAGCCTGGGCATAAATATGTTTGAAGCTATAAGGCCATTCAAATGTAAATTTAGGGCTGAAAATGACTGCCTACTGTCTTTATTTAAATACAATAAAAATTAAGCAGAGTCAGGCGGTGGAAGCACACACCTTTAATCCTAGCACTTGGGAGGCAGAGGCAGGTGAATCTCTGAGTTTGAGACCAGTCTGGTCTACAGAGTGAGTTCCAGGACAATCAGGGATACACAGAGAAAAAAAAAAAAAGCAGAAAGATATTAAGATTCTCAAGAATGAGAGTAATAGATAATTAAACCAGGAACACCAAAATTTTTCTCTATAAAATTCTTAAAATGATACTCCCTGAGGTTTGAGGTAGAGGGTTTCCAAGGAGCAGAGACCCTGTGCTTCTTTCTACCTTTAATAAATCTTGACTGAATGCTGAGACCCTGCTTTTCCTGCCTTTCTATTGAAATCATCAGAGCGAAAGAATCTGCCCTGCAACACCAGCTGAAATCATCCTGCCAGCATAGATGTGTGACATGCCTGTGATCCTACCACTCAGGAGGTAGAGGCAGGAAGAGCAGAAGGCGTAGGCCACCCTCAACTACATAGCGAGCTCAAGGCCAGCCTGAGCTACGTGAGACTCTGTCTCAAAAAACAAAAACAAACAAAGAAGTAAAACGCCAGGCAAGTGGTATATACCTGCACAGGAAAATTGGGAATCTGAGACCAACCTAGACTACACAGTGAGATCATCTCTCAAAAGACCCACAAGCAGTAACCAAAGAACATGGCACATGTGTTACCTGTCTTCACGTGTATATCCACTAATTCCTTAACAAAGAGAGATGTTATAACAGAAAGTTTTATGTTTACTATTAAAATTAATATTCTGATTTCAAATGTTTTTATATCCATCTCTTTCTGTGTAAATATTGCTGTAGAACAAATTCTTAGAGCTGAAAAAAAATCAAAGTAATTATACATTTAGATTTTTTTAGTAACAGAATCTACTTAGCCTAGACCAGTCTTGTACCTCCAAATGCTGATTTTATAGGTATATACCATCCCACCCTGATACAGTAAAATTATATATAATACATAATAATAACTATATATATCAAGGTCTCATTTATGTAGCTCTAGCTGGCCTAGAACTCACTATATATGTTGTATATCAGGCTGAAGCTCTGTGGGAATTCTCCCGTCAGTGTAGATCAGTCTGGCCTCGAACTCACAGAGATCCTCCTGCTCTGCCTCCCAACTGCTGGGATAAAAGGCATGAGCCACCACCGTGCTACATTTAAATTTTTGATAGATATTATGAAATTAAAAATGGAGCCTGGGCAAAAGTGATATACAACACCAGTAGTGACTGCCATCATTAGCATTTAAATATTTTGTCTTTCTAGTCCCAGGAAAATGGCCATTTTGTCTTCACTTATTTGCCCTGTCTTCAGTATTTGGCAGGATTGCCTTCTTTCTATGGCATGCGTCCTCATTTGCTTTCTGAGACAGGTTTTTTTTTTTTGTTTTTTTTTTTTTTGGTTTTTCGAGACAGGGTTTCTCTGTGTAGCTTTGTGCCTTTCCTGGAACTCACTTGGTAGCCCAGGCTGGCCTCGAACTCACAGAGATCCGCCTGCCTCTGCCTCCCAAGTGCTGGGACTAAAGGCGTGCGCCACCACCGCCTGGCTAAGACAACAGGTTTTTATGGGTTTCCTTTCATATATTAGGCTCTCCTTTTTCATTCCTTTTTCTCCTCGCTTCTCATCTCCAGGAGTTCTTTTTTTTTTTTTTTTTTTTTTTTTTTGGTTTTTCGAGACAGGGTTTCTCTGTGTAGCTTTGCCCCTTTCCTGGAACTCACTTGGTAGCCCAGGCTGGCCTTGAACTCACAGAGATCCGCCTGGCTCTGCCTCCCGAGTGCTGGGATTAAAGGCGTGCGCCACCACCACCCGGCCCTTTTTTCTTTTTTTTAAAGGTATGTAAGAAGCGGGTCTGGAGTGGCAGCTTAGTGATTAAGAGCACTGGCTCCTCTTCCTGAGGACCAGGATTTCATTCACAGCACCCGTATGATGGCTGGCAACCGTCTGTGTAACTCCAGTTCCAGGGGATCTGACAAACTCTTCTGGCCTCTGGGGCACCAGCCATGCAAAATGTGCACAGACATACACGAAGGCAAAACACCCAGATATGTAAACAAATAAAAAAAGATGTGTGTGAAAGGTCTCATATGGGGGGCTCAAGGAGACACTGAGATGAATTGTTGGAGAGTCAGAAATGCATTAAAAGAGATATCGGTGCCATGGGCAGATAAACATAGACAATAGCAAGGCGGCTACTCTGAAGAGAGTTCAAACCCCAGGACCGGAGACAAGGCACTGTGGCGGGGACTCCGAAGAGAGGGAATCGGGGCTCATGAGGCAGAAGCAGGATTCTCTTTCTGAGGCTAGGTACAAGCACAGGCCTGCAACCAGGCCCTCCCAGGCGGGAGTTGGAGAAGTGGGTGGGAAACAGGAAGTGCAGCCACTCATACCCACCTGGATGTAAACTCACTCCCCCAGGTCAGAGCCCTGCCTCCTGCAAGTCTTAGGGAGAGACTCAGACAGTGTCTCAGGAGTGTTCCTGTGGGTATCTGAGGCAGAGACAGAACTGTTGTGAGGTCTCGTAGCCTGAGCAGCAGCTGGATTCTGACAGTATATCCTTATAGTGTGTGTGTGTGTGTGTGTGTGTGTGTGTGTGTGTGTGTGTGTGTGTATGTGTGTGTGTGTGTACACCAAGCCTGCATGTGGAGGTCGAAGGATAACTCTCTCTTTTCACTCTTTTGAGGCAGGGTGTCTCTCATTCTTTCTGCTGTTTCCAGCCTCTACAGGATTCTCCTGCTTCTGCCTCCCATCTCACAAGAGGCATGCTGGATTTACAGTAATTACAGTGACTGTACACTGCTACGTAGGTGCAGGGAACCAGGCCTCCTGGGTCCTCTTTAAAAGCAGCAAATACTTAAAAGACTGAGCTAACTCTCCAGGTCTCTCTCTCTCTCTCTCTCTCCCTCTCCCATTCTCTCTCCCTCTCCCTCTCTCTCCCTCCCTCCCTCCCTGCCTCCCTCCTTTTTTAGACATTGTTTCATGTAGGGCAGGCTTGGCCTGGTACTTGCTATGTAGCTAAGGATAACCTTGAACTCCTGATCCTCCTGCCTCCACCTTCCAAGGCTGGAATTAAAGATGTGTGCCACTCTATCTAGTTTATGTTGCACTCGTACAGACTTAAAAAATAGTAAAGTAGAGGCTTGGGCAGACTTTACAGTATGCATATATACTTCAATTAAACTGCTAATAAAAAAAGATTTTCTAATTTAACTAGGCAGAGTGTATTTCGTTTGTTTATGCTGCATTTGTTTAATGATGTAACACGTGTGTCTAATTATGTAAAGGCGTGTTGTATTTATTTCATCTTGCCTGCCGAAGGTACCTGATTACTCTAATAAAAAGATCCAGGGCCGGGCGCTAGCTCAAGCTCAAAAAAAAAAAAAAAAAAAAAAAAAAAAAATCAAGTTCAGTAAAAGCTCTGTCTGCCTGGCGCTGGGAATCTAGCCGCTGGTAGAAGCGCTTGCCTAGTGTGCAGGGTCCTGGGTTCATTCCTAAGGCAGAAAGGGCAAGGGCAACCGCATGCCCTGTCATTAGTTGATACATCCCACTCTCACAATGGTTGATAAATCAACAGCCACGTGGTGAAGGGCTAAGGACTTATCTTTAGAACTGTGTGGGAAAAACTGCAACCAGATAAGGGTGAGAATCCAACGTAGTTCCAGCAAGTTCGGCCATGACTTTTAAATTATGGAAGGCTGAGTTATATATAGGTTCAGTGGTAGTGAGCTTGTCTTGATCTTGTCTATGCCAGCACTGTGGATTGATCCACCAGACTGTTGCTGGAGTAGAGAGTCAGACCCCAGGCCCTGACAATCCGATAAATCAGGTTAGGCACCATCTTTCATAAGCCAACTAAACAAGTAATGGTAAAAATACAGAAAAAGGAGATTTATTCAATGGGGCCGCATTGGGAAGAGGGACAAAGAGAAGTCTTATCTTCTGGGTCCTAATATGAGGGTCCGGCTTAAGTTGAGAGTCAGACTCTTACAGAGCTGAACAGAAAAGGTATGGTCCATCCATCACTGTCTAGGCTTCATCCTTGTGAGGTGATCTGTGTTAAATTCGCGCCCCCCCCCCCAACAAGTTTCTACTCTGGCTGACACCAAGCCGCTTCTCCGAAGCACAAGATTCCAGGGGAAAATGCAATTTCCTGGGGGTGCTTTTGCTTCTCGGCAGATGGCTAACCAGAGGGACACAATCGCCTCATTCCTGCTAGGAGCGTTACAGTGAGGCAAAGTTACCCCGGGTGCTCCGCCACACTCTGGGCTGTGACCAAGTGGAAAGCCGCATCACCGGCTCCAGGTCCAGCACCCGCCACTAGCCCAAGGTCTCTCGCATCAGCTCCTGCCCGGAGAAACAAGGACGATCCAAAAATCGTACGACTCTGGTCACAGCAACCCAGAGAAGTCAGCTGAGCCGGGGAACTTGCTCAGACAGGCCCATTCCATCCTGGGCTCCGGCCAGACCCCGCCCCCACCGCCACGCCCCCTAGACATGATCTCTGATTGGCTGAAAGCGAGGCGGGAAGCGCCCGGTCTGACAGAGGCGGGCTCTGCACAGGCTCTTTCCACAGCCAGTCACAGCCGCCAGCCAGTCCTTGGCGACCGTCTTCGTGCTGCCTGGGCCCTCCGGCTCCCGCAGACTCTCCAGGGCCTGGGCTGTCAGCGAGCCCCGACGTCCTTCCGGGTCGCCTGCGCACCTTCGCGGCTGGGAGCGAGGCGCAGGCGCAGTGGCTGCATTTCCCCGGGAGGCTGCTTTGAGCACGTGGGTTGTGCTGTCCCGGGCGCGCGCGCGCGGAGGGACCTGGAACCTGATTTTTATTTTTTTTTGCTGGTGTTCATCGTGGGTGGCAGACTAGTCAAGGCCATGGCACCGGCGGGAATCCTGAACGGGAAGGTGGTCTCCGCGTAAGCACCTGCCATTGCTGATCGGGGTGGCGGGCTCAGGGCAGGGCGAGCGGGTCTCCATGCACCCGGGTTCTGCGGGAGAGGTGCTTTGTGGTACAATCGAATGGGCTGGGTGGGGAGGGAGGACATCGACTTGGTCCTTAGAATCTGAAGACCAGTTTTCTGAAGCCAGAAAAACACATCCCCTGCCCAATGTGTGATTGCAATCGGTTGCCTGGTGGCTGCACGCTTGTGTTTTTGGCGGCAAGTCCTGGCTTGACCTTTGCTCTCAAAAGTGTGGCCGCTGGCATCTTTCCACCCAGACAGGGCCTGCTTGGAGAGTCAGAACTCAGAAACCCAGCATAGCCGCTTGTCTTGCTCCTTGGTGGTGATTCGATTGTGGCTAGACTTGACACGGTTGATTGGTGACAGAGGATCTCTTTCTAAGTTTGTTTGTTTGTTTGTTTGTTTGTTTTCTGACACAGGGTCTCTCCACAGAGTCCTGGCTATCCGGGAGCTCTCTATGTAGACCAGGCTGGCCTTGAACTCACAGAGATCCTCCTGCCTCTGCCTCCCCAGTGCTGGGATTAAAGGCTTGTGCCACCGTACCGGGCCTAGAGGGTCTCTTCTAATCCAACGCATTCCTCATGCGCTGCACCACTGAGCGACAACCCCAGCTCCCTCATGCTCCACACTTTAACAGCCACCTATCCGTCCTGGCACTAAAGTTATTTTTTTTAGTTTGGCTCCTGTGTGCTGTGTCCTGTGTGACTATTCCACATTCCATTTGACCTTACCTGTTCTGGCGCTGCAGATTTGAACGCTTAACTATTGGCATAATTTTCCAAATGTACTCCCTTTGCCAAATATATTGCCCTTTTGCTCTTTTGGGAGAGAGGGTTGGGACTTGAGTCCTTTAGTGTGTTTGACCACTGGGCATTCCTTGCTTTTTGTCTGGGAAGTTACAAGAGTGGAGGGGAGAGAGAAAGGAGTATTTTGTGACCTTGTTGCTCTTGGGACATGAGGTATCTGGTTATTTAGTAACTGTTGTGGCTAACGGTAATTGTCCAGAAAACCCTTGGCTTTGTCAGTAAAGACTTGTAGAGCATGATAGTGAAACCTTCCGCAGGGCAAAGTGATCCTTTGCTGGAGGTTGGAAAAGTGAACAGAAGAGAAATATAAATCAGAAGGTGAATCTTGCACAAAGGCAAGGAAGAACCCCACATTTTTGGACTAGAATCCATAACACATACATCTGAGTATTTTTTTCTTCTTTTTTATCTTTATTATTTTTTTAAAGACAGGGTCTTATGCAGCCCAGGCTTGCCTCAAACTCAAATGTAGCTGAGCCTGGCCTCGAACTACTGATTCAGTGCTTACATCTTCCATAGGGCTAGGATTACAGGTCTGTACCACTACATCAGGCTTTCTTTCTTAAAATAAACCTTCATGTGGAGACTGAAGAGGTGGCTCAGGGCTTAGGAGCACTTCTTGTTCTTCCAGAGGACTCAGTATAGTTCCTAGCACCCTGGTCAGAGAACTCACAACCGCCTGTAACTCCAGCTCCAAGGGAAGAGATACCTTCTTCTGGGTACCCATACACAGGCGTGGCATACACTTATATACACACATGCACATAAATAATAATAATTTTTTTAAGCTTACTATGTCTATTTGAGGTTGGCTACATATTATGGGATGCATATAGGTAGTAAATGTTTGTTTGCTATAGTGAAGTAAATGTATGGGTGGTCCTCTCATGTGGTTACCTCTTTTACAAGATTTGCTAAAACAAAACTTACTCAACATGATCCTGGTTACAGTATCCCTTGATTACCCACAGTCCTCAGGTTCTACCCAGGGCGCTCCAGACTTCTTACTCTTAGAGATCTCCTACTTTGTATTCTTTGGAGCACATCTGTTTTGTTTGTAAAAACCAGCCCTGTTTTATTCTCTAGCTGTCTGCATGGATGTAGGTCCACTGTAAGTGAGATTATGCAGCATTTTTTTTTTTTTTTTTTTTTTTGCAATGTCAGGGTTGTTTCCCTAAGCATAATGTCCTCCGGCTCTATTCATGATGTGACAAGATCTCCTCTTTTAAGGACGGGTAATGTTCCACAGTATGCCTATCGTCTCTCTATCCATTTGTCTGTTGAGGCTGTGGCTATTTGCTCGGTGGTAGAGGACTTGCCTGGCATGTGAATGCTCTGGGTTCAAAAGACTACCTACTGTCCTAAGAGCAACCTTCAATAAGGTCACAAACAATTTAGGTTGTTCCCATATTTTGGCTTTTGTGAATAATGCTACAATTATCATGAGTGTGCAGACTTCTCTATAAGATTGTAATTTAATTTCCTTTGGTTACGCATTCAGGAAAGGGATTGTTAGTTCTGGTAATTCTATTTTGTTTTTATTTTTTATTTTTTTATGTCATCCTTGCGCAGGGGCCATGCTAATCTTCTCTGTATCGTTCCAATTTTAGTATATGTGCTGCTGAAGTGAGCACTTGTTTTTAATTTTTTAAATTTGGTTTGATTGGGTCGGAGGGAGATGGCTCAGCAGTTAGGAGCACTGGCTGCTCTTCCAGAGGACCCAGGTTCAATTCCTAGCACCCACATGGCAGCTTACAATAACTCCAGTTCCAGGGAATCCGATACCCTCACACTGACATATATGTAGGTAAAACATCAGTGCATATAAAATACAATAAAAAAATTTTTTAAATTCATTTGCTTTTTTAAAAAAATTAATGGATACATATGCTGTACATACTCATAGAGTACTGTGTATTTTTTTTTTCATTTTTTAATTTTATGTGCATTGGTATTTTGCCTGCATGTATGTCTGTGTAAGAGTGTCAAATCCCCTGGAGACAGAGTTACAGACAGATGTGAGCTGTCACGTGGCTGCTGGGAATTGAACCCAGGTCCTCTGGAAGAGCAGCCAGTGCTCTTAGCCACTGAACTATCTCTCTAGCCCCACCATGGAATTTTTTAAAAAACATAAACTAACCCATTTGCTGTAGGCTAGGAAAGGTGGCATTTCCTGGGCTGTCAGCTCCTCCTTCAGTCTCCTGAGGCTGGATTGACTGTGACCGCAGGAGTGGCCACCGGTGCCAGGGAGACCTTAGTGCCAGGTGCTCGCAGCCCATTACGTCATCTCGTTTTGCTTTGTTTTTTGCTGCAAAAGGATATATCTGATTTTTTAAAGCTAACACCATGCTACTTTCTTTAGTGATCATAAGAATTCATGTTTCTACCAACAGTGCACTAGGATTCCCTTTCCTCTGTGCTTCACTATTTGTCCATATGTGTGTGTGATATATCATATATCTGTATATATATTTTAGTAGATTGTCTCCTTCCACTAAGGAATGGATGAAGGAATCAAACGGGTTGTCAGGCTTGTGCTGTGAGAACTTTTAATTACTGACCTGTCTCTTTGGCCTTGCCCTTTTAATAATACATACCCCAATGGATGTGAAATACTATCTCAGTAGTTGTAATTTGCTTTTACCTCGGAAGTGGTGCTGAGGGGTGGGTGTATGTGTGTGTGTGTGTGTGCCTGTTAGCTAGTTTTATGTCTTTTCAAGATGTAGCTTACTGAAGTACATTGTTTCTGCTGCTTATGATTTATATATATATATATATTCATATATGTTCATATCTTTTACTGTGCTCTTTTCTTGAAGTGTTCCTATTAGAAGGATTGTAAAGAGTTGGGCAGTGGTGGCACACTCCATTAATCCCAGTACTTAGGAGACAGAGGCAGATGGATCTCTGAGTTTGAGGCCAGCCTGGCATATACAGCGAGTTCCAGGACGGCTAGGGCTACACAGAGAAACACTGTCTTAAAAACAAACAAACAAAACAAAAACAAGATTGTAGAGAGATAATTTAGGTATTCATTTTGGCCCGGAACTGGGAATGGATGGTATGGGTATATTTTGATTGTGGAGAGGAAGTTAGTTAAAAGCTCCATTAAACAAATAGCTGGAGAGATGACTCAGTGGTTAAGAGCAATGGCTGCTCTTCCAAAAGACATAGGTTCAATTCCGAGCACATACATGGAAGCTCATAACCATCTGTAACCCCAGTTCCAGGGGATCTGATGGCCTCCATGCATCAAGAACACACCTGGTGCACATACACACATGCCCAAACACCCATATACAAAAGTAATGAAGTAACTTAAGTAATCTGTGATACATACGCAGTTTTGTTTATGTCTATGTCTAAAATACCTAGAAACTTTTTCACTGTATAGTTTTAAGCAAATTTCTTAATGCCTGTGTTGTAACTTCCTCAGATACAAATTAAAAGTAATATCTAGATTATTGGGTTTCTAGCAGAATGAAATGAGGGTTTTAGTTTTGTGAGATAAGGTCTTTCTACATCACCCTGACTGTCCTGGAACTCACTATATAGACCAGGCTGGCCTTGGACTCACAGAGATCCTTCCTTCTGTTTCCAGAGTGCTGGAATTTGAGGTGTGCCATACCACGCCCAGCTACCTAAATGAATTCTTAACAGAGAAACACTGAAGAATCTTCCTGACACATAGTCAGTGTTCAGTATACCTTAGCTATATTCATAGTCTGTAATTGATGTGCACATGAATGCCTCCTTGATTTTCTTTTTGAGAGCAGTAGCTGGCTTAAGATCTATCCCAGTAGTTTTCAACATTAGTTGCATATTAAAGTCATTTGGAGATTTTTGCCTTTGTTAAAAGTGATGAGGCAGTGGTGGTGATTGCCTTTAATCCCAGCACTCTGGAGGCAGAGGCAGGAGGATCTCTGAGAGTTCTGGGCCAGCCTGGTCCATAAGGCTATACAGAGAAAAAGAAAAGAAGGAAGGAAGGAAGGAAGGAAGGAAGGAAGGAAGGAAGGAAGGAAAAAAGTGATGGGTAGAGGGCAAGTGAGACACCTCAAAGGGTAAAGGCTCTTGCCACCAAGGTTGAGAACCTCAGTTTAATTCCTAAGAGCTACACAAAGGAAGGAGAGAACTGACCCTACAAGTTGTCCTCTGAAACACACACACACACACACACACACACACACACACACACACACACACACTTTTTTCTTTTAATGATGTGGCCTGGCATGGTGGGTTAAGCCTGTAATTCTAGCTCTTACGATGCAGGGAACTTTTGAAAACTACCATGATACCCATACCATTCTGACTTCATTGGATTCTCTAACAATAAGCTACAGGATTATTGAAATTTTGAAATAAATTTTAAAGTTCATCACATGGTTCTATTTACATGTCATCTTGAAGATCAGACCGCTCACCTAAACCCTGTTTTTTGTTTTTATGCCAAATGCCATTTATTGAAGGAGGGAGGAGGTCTTAAATATAGGCTTACAACACAATGGGAGAACCCCAGAGGGCAGAAGTTCACTAAGAAGTTTTACATTCTTGTATCTAAGCTGTTAACGCCCATTATGCAGGATGCACAGACAAGGAACTTCCCTTAAGCATTCAGGAGGGTGGAACCCGGCAGGGAATTAGCAAGATTTGGTGGTAGGTGAATGCTTGCATGCATGTAGTGCTAGTACTTGGGAGGCTGCTGCAGGAGGATGAAATGCCAAAAGCAGAACAAATGCCTTGATGATGCCTGTCTTTAAGCTAATACTTGGGAGGCTGAAGCAGGAGGATTTTCTGTGAGTCTGAGGCCAGCTCATGTACATAGTTCCAGGCCAGCCAGGGCTCTACAGGGAGACCCTGTCTGAAAACAAAAGGTTGGGGGAGCACATAAGAGAACCCTAAAAGGCCAAATCCAGTTTTTATAATTAAAAATAATTTGGCTGGGCATGGTGGTACATACCTTTAATCTTGGCACTCAGGAGGCAGAGCCAGGCGGATCTCTGAAAGGCCAGCCAGGTCTACAGAGCAAGTTCCAGGACAGCCAGGACTGTTACGCAGAGAAACCCTGTCTTGGGGAGAAAAAAAAATTGACCATAGGTATCGAAAACACTTTCTTTCTTTCTTTCTTTCTTTCTTTCTTTCTTTCTTTCTTTCTTTCTTTCTTTCTTTCTTTCTTTCTTTCTTTCTTTCTTTCTTTCTTTCTTTCTTCCTTCCTTCCTTCCTTCCTTCCTTCCTTCCTTCCTTCCTTCCTTCCTTCCTTCCTTCCTTTCTTCTTTTCTTTCTTTCTCCCCTCCCCTCCCCTCCCCTCCCCTCCCCTCCCCTCCCCTCCCCTCCCCTCTCTCTCTCTCTCTCTCCTCACTGTGTAGACCAAGCTGGTCTCTAACTCACAGGCATCTGCCTGCCTCTGCACCCCAAGTGTTGGGATTAATGATGTAGACCACCATGCCTGGCTGTTCTAGGTATCTGTGTGTGTGTGTGTTCCGATGGGGCACTCTAATGTACACATATCTGTTGGAAATGTGTCTTAGAGTTGTAGGGATTGAGAAATGCAAGATCAGAATTTAGCAAGCCAACTTACATTGGTGCATTGAAGAGTAGCCAGTCCTTATCAATACTGTTCCCTTATCAATACAGTTCCTCTGAGATAGCTCAGTGGTTAACCTTACTGCTTTCGGAGGACCCAGGTCCAAGACCAAGGTTGTTTGTACTTACAACATTTTTCTTCTTTCTTTTTGAGACAGGATCTTATATAACCATGTTGCTGGAATTGCTAAATGGTCTTATTAAAAAAAAAAAAAACCAAACCCGGAGCCAGATATTGGGGTAAATGCTGAAAGATCAGAGAGACAAAGGGACAAGCCGCTGCCACATCTCACCTCGCCAACTCCATGAATCCTCTCACTGAATGTCTCTGAGTCCTCAGCCGAAAGGCCTCTCCATCCGAAAAGGCTTTAGTTCCTGTCTCCTCACGCCTTATATACCTTTCTTTGCCCAGCCATATTACTTCCTTCCTAGGGTTAGGATCAAAGGCATGTGTGCTTCCCAAATACTGCTAGCAAAGGCATGCGATCTCAAGTGCTGGGATTAAAGGCCTGTGCCACCACTGCCTGGCCTCTATGTTTAATCTAGTAGCAGGCTCTGTTCTCTGATCTTCAGGCAGATTTTATTAGGGTACACAATATATCACCACATAGCCAGGCTGGCCTTGAGCTTCCTATGTGATAGGATATCTTTGGACTCCTGAGCCTGCCTCCCATCTCAAGCATGTACCACTACATAGTTTTAAGCTTTTGTATTTGTTTAGTGGGTGCTGGGATTCAAACCTAGGACCTTGTTAGGCAAGTGTTCTGCTATTAAATGATATCAGGCAAGCCTAAGAGTTTTCTTAATAAATTTAATTGATAATTATGTGTGTGAGAGAATGCTAACACACGTGTGCCATGCTTCACACATGGGGACCAGGGGACTGCTCTGTAGCGTTGGTTTTTCCCTCTGCTAGGGGTTCCAGGGATCGAACTCAGGTCATCAGGCTTGCCCAGCAAAAAGTAACCCATTCAGGCACCTCCCTGGACCTCGGGACTTGTCTTCAGTGTATTCCTTTGGTGGCCGTTTGTCACTTTGACCTTTCTGGAGAACTTGACTCTGGGAACTGGTTTGCCCATTGACCGTCCTCAGAGAACAAGAAATCTAGGAGAGATGATGGGCGGCGTGCTCGGGCCCTACCTGTGGGAATCCGGAACCAGGGGTGTTCTTACAGCTTGAGCGGGATGAGCTGTACGTACATAGGGGCCCTTAGTGGTAAGATGCCCCCACTTTCCCTTTTGCTGGGCCAAAAACATCTCCCACCTTCCCCCCACCCCTGAAATTAGAGACTAAATCTAGGGCCCAATACTTACCCCTGAACTATGATCTCCTTAATTCTCTTTTCTACTTTTTATTTTAAGATGGTTCCCATTAAATTGCCCAGGCTAGCTTTGAACTCATTCCGTAGCCCTGGCAAGGCTCAAACTTGCTATCCTCCTGCCTCAGCCTCTCAGGTAGGCTTAACAGCCCTCTGCCGCTGGACTCAACCTTTTTAGTTTTTGTTTCTTGGGGGGAAGGTCTTACTATATACCCCACACTATCCTGGAACTTGTGTGTGGGGGTGAGGCCTGAGGATAGAGACAGCGATGTGTTCTCTTGGGTGTTTACTCTCTTAATCGGCGGTATCTGTGTGCGTTCTCTATGCCAGGATATCGTCAAAGCCCAGGACTCCACTAGCGAATAAAACAGCCCAAATTTCTCCCTCAGAGTTTTCGGATGGTTACGTGGACATGATAAATTAGATGTCAGGTGACAAGAGGTGTCGGGGAGACCCAATCGGGGAGGAGAGAACTCTGCCGTCACAGGGGATTTCTGTGGTCTGGGTTCAGTGTTAATGGGAATGCACGGGTCTTGTTCTTTGTCAAAGTGACCAGTGGCCTTGGACTTGGGCTGTGAGCCCATCGGTGTTACGGGGAAGGCGGCTCTGAACCAAAAATACCGCGTGCCTTGGACCTTTGACCTCAACTAGTTAGTTATTTACTAGTCTTGGGTCAGCAGGGATGGCTCATGGCAAACTGAGTACCCCTCTTGAGTGGGTGGCAGAAGCTAACTTTGGAGGTGAAATGTTCCCCGTGTGTAAGAGTGAACAGTGTAAGAGGGGGTGTGGCGCAGGGGAGGGTCTGCCCGTGTCAGGACCGCCTTGCTTAGGTTCTCAGCGGAGAGCATCCTTCTCCCAGGGGTCTGTTTACCCTTCCCTTTCGTTTGCTTGTAACTAACCCTGCACCCTCCCTTAGGGGCACTTCCTTTCAGTGATTCCTCTTTCTAAAAAGACTTCTTAAACTGGGCAGGGTGGTACACTCTTGTAAGCCCTGCACTTGGCGGGTAGATATGGGAAGATCAGGAGTTCAATGTCATCTTCAGCTACGTGGTGAGTTTAAGACTAGCCTGGGCTATCTGAAACTATCTTAAAAATTTTTTTTAAGTTAAAAAAACATTGAAGTGTAGACAAGGAGTAAATAGAGTGAATGTAAATTTATTAAGGAAAAAAAAAAAAAAACGAGAAAAGAATTCCCAAGAGAGTGGAAGGAAGATGTCTGGAATCAAACCTTCCTACCTGTTGGCCAAGTTCCTTGTCCTCCTTGGTGAGTTCTTGGCCACAGCTTGGGTAGAAAAGATGCCACTTTGCATTCCTCCTGTCTCGGGGAGTCTTGGAAGGTAGAGGAACATTTGTGTAAAGGTTTTTACCAGAGCTATCAGGACTAACCTGCACTGCCTGGAGCTAGCCTGGCACTCATCAGGATAAAATGACCTTTCATTTGGGTTTTGGTATTAAATACTGTTTACTAGGCAAGCCCCCTAGGGCCCAAACCTGCCAAGCATGGTGATGCTCGCCTTTAATCCCAGCATTCTGGAGGCAGAGGCAGGTGGATCTCTGAATTCAAGACTAGCCTAGCCTGGTCTACACAGTGACTTACAGTCTAGCCAAGGATACATAGTAGGATTATCTTATTTTAAAAAACAACAAAAAACCTTTTCTATTTTGGAACCGGAGAGATGGCTCAGTGATTAAGGACTAAGAGCACACACTGCTCTTCCAGAGAACTGGGGATTGATTCCCAGCACTCACATTAAGTAGCTTGCAACCACCTGCAATCTGTAACTCCAGCTTCCGGGGGATCTGCCACTTCTGGCTTCTCCAGGCACCTGTACGTGCACCTATACACAAAGATGATTTTTTGAAAGACCCAAATGCAAGCCAGGCGGTGGTGGTGGTGGTGGTGGTGGTGGTGGCGGCGGCGGCGGTGGCGGCCGCGGCCGCCTTTAATCCTAGTGCTTGGGAGGCAGAGGCAGGCGTATCTCTGTGAGTTCAAGGCCAGCCTAGTCTACAGAGCTAGTTCCAGGACAGCCAGGGCTACACAAAGAAACCCTGTCTCGAAAAACAAAACAACAACAAAAGACCCAAGTGCCTTTTTAAAAAGGATTTTGTTTTGGTTTTTAAGATTCATTTTGTTTTTAATTGGGTGTGTTTTCCTGTGTGTGTGTGTGTGTGTGTGTGTGTGTGTGTGCGCGCGCGTGCATGGGGCCAGTGTCCATGGAAGCCAGGAAAGGGCGACAGATCCTCCACAGCCTGTGAGTCTGTGAGCCATCAGATGTGGATGCTAGAAACCACAGGGGCCCTGAGGCATCTCTCCACCTAAGCCCTTTTACCTAAGGATTCCCTTTAGTCTTCTCGGAAGCAGAAAAGTAGGTCTTTGTGGGGCTCTCTCTGGGGTACTGGCTCCTGCCCTCTTTTCCCCCTCCAAGCAGATGTGTTTTAGACTTCCATGTCCACCAGTGGCGATGATGTCCAGGTTTACAGGGGACTTGTAACTATTCCTTGTCTCCACAACGAGCTCTGATAGCCAGATCTACGGTTGGGTAATGGGAGACCGCGAGACTAACTCTGGTGTGAAGCCTATGCTGGAAGACCCATTGGCACGGCTTTTCCTTGTTGGCATATAGTCAGTCGGTCACAGCTTCTTAGTTCTTTGTATGCAGAGCTGTCCCATCTCGTCTCCTAACTCTGCCTCCTAACAAAACAGTGGCTTAATAAGCCAAATGTTTTGTTTGACTTGCAGAATTATTTTTAAAAATTAGGTTGCATTGCAACACACTCATGTCTGTAATTATTCTTAAAAATCTGGACGTCTGACTCTTTGAAAGGCGATGGAAAGTTCAACAATGTTGTGTTCCCTATTCTGGCAGTACTGGGCACTGAAACTGGGGCTGTGCGTGCCAGCCAATAGCCTGGCCGCTGAGCTGCATTCCCAGCTCTGTGGTCTGCATGCCTAACTAATGCCAGGGCCTTGTTGGATCCGAGTAGGTGCTCATCCGCTCCTTCCTGGAGTAGGGTAGCAGTCAAGGAGTCTGGGCTTCGTTGTTCAGGAGTCTTACCCTTCGCTGTATTTTCTGACGGTGTTTATCTCTGCTACCCTTCTCTAATGAATTTATAACCCATCTGTATATTTGTTTGTTTGCTTATTCATTCATTTATTTTGAGGTTGGGTCTCACTCTGCTCCCACCATGTGGCTTCTAGAGATTGAACTCAGGTTGTCAGCCTTGGCAGCAAGCTCTTTTATCCACTGGGCTATCTCACTAGCCTGGGATCGGGCTCTCGTTCTGTAGAGCCCAGGCTAACCTAGAACTAACAGCACTCCTCCTGCCTCAGCTTTCTGAGTGTTAGGGTTATAGGCATGAGCCACCACTGCGGGTTTTGAATTTGCTAGTTGAACATTTTATGTTAATTTATTAAGATGTTTTTATTGGGACAGTCAATGGGTTAGGAGCCCTGGCTGTTCTTCCAGAGGACCTGGATTACATTCCTAGCTCATGGTCGCTTACAGCCATCTGTAACTCCAGTTCCAGGGATGTGACCCTATTCTGTCCTGTGCAGATACCAGACACACATATGGTGCACATACCAACATCCAGGCAACACCCATGGACATAAATAAAATATATAAGTCTTTTCAAAGTTCAATTTTTATTACATTTATTTTGTGTGTGTGGTGGTCTGCTCTTACACTTATTTTTATTTGGTGGAGGTCGGAGGGGAGAAGCTTGGTATTGTCATGCCACCGCCTGTGTTTGGAGGTCAGAGGACACTTTGTGGGAGTCATTCTTCTCCTTCTACCACGTGGGTCTCAGGGATTAAGCTCAGGTCGTCGGGCTAGTCAGCAGTGACTTAACCCACTGACCCATTTCTTCTTCATCCTTATAGCCTACTGTGTTTGGTTTGGTTTTGAGACAGGGTCTCTCTGTTATGTAGCTCAGGCTATCCTGGAACTCTATGTAGACCAGGCTGGCCTTGAACTCATAGAGTTGCACCTGCCTCTGCCTCTTGAGTCCTGGGATCAGAGGTGTGCGCCACCACATCCCCATAGTCTACTTTTTTAGTAATCCGTTTTTGAAGCCTTTCTCCACCAAATCTATGTGTTGCACCTCCGACTTCTACCCACTAGGTGTCAGTATCATCTTAAAACGGCACGGTGCCCATGTCTTCACTTCTTGCGTCATATCCACTTGGCTGGGATTACTTTACGGGTGCTCATCGGTCAGAGCCAAAGAGACAGGAGCGGTGCACTGTGGCTTTGGGGTGTCCTTGCACACTTCAGTCCTGATTGCTCTTACGTAGAGACTGGCGGATGTCTTCCCTTAGATTGTAGCTGGTTGGTGAGAATGGCATGAATCTGGCCTGAGTAGTTCTATCCGGGGACCAGAGTATTTCTAGTTGCTTCTTCTGGCCTCATTTGGCTCTGGAGTCCTTACATGGAAGATCTAGCCCAAGGGCCATGGAGAGCCACGAGAGGCTCCTGAAAATGATGTCTTAGGAGATTGTAAGGATTAGGAAGTTTCTGGAGATTATGGGCTGTCCAGGTTGAAGGACTTAGTACCGTTTGATTCCGTGTAGCTGAGAGACCCGCCTCGTGAAGCCAGGAGAGGCTGTGCTTACGTCTTCTGTCCATCTCCTTTTTTGTAGCTCTCAACTTCCGTGGCTCCAGCTGTAGCGGACGCCTGGCTTTCCTCCTTCTCTTTATTTTAGGGTTCTTAGTAGCCAACCCGGAAAGCAAACACAATAGAAATAGAGAAGGCTTATTAAGAAGGGGGGGGGGCAGTGAGATGGCTCTGTGGGTAAAGGTACTGGCTACCAACCTGACGACTTGAATTCAAGACCTACGTAGTGGGAGGAGAAAATCGGCCCCCTCAAGTTGTCCTCTGACCACATACTTACTTACTCTGGCGTACACCCACAGTAATTTTACTTATTTATTTGTCTTTAAAACAAGGTCTCACTACGTAACCTTGGCTAGCCTGGACCTCATATATTCCAGGCTAGCCTTGACTTACAAAGGTTTGCCTGCTTCTGCTTCCCAAATACTGGATTAAGGGTGTCTGCCACTGTGCCTGGTGCTCTCTCTATACACACACACACACACACACACACACACACATATAAAACCCTATATTCCTGTGTTTCATTGGTTAGCCAGCTTAAGTGATGTCTTAAAATGACATCCAAGGTTGGCCTCCAACCTCCACACACCTGCATGTTCTGCACACCCATGTGAATACCCACATACAAGAGAACACACACACACACACACACACACACACGTTCACGGAAGAGAGAGCTGCCTGTTAGGAGAAGTTTAGGGAATCAGTGTAACTAGTTTCCAGCTAAAACCTTTTTCCCCCCCTTAAAAAGGAAACTTCAAGCTTAAGTTACTTTAAATGGTAGCATAGAACTCTGGAACATTCCGTTCTATGGTCTTATCCTACTGAGCGAAGCCAGTGTTTTCCAAATCACCACCTATGGCGCTAAGTTCCCATAGCTTTGCCACCTGCCGAGGATTTTTATTTTTATTTCTCCCTAGACTTCCAGCTTTAGGTCTCGAATGCCCACTTACTTTTAGAAGATTGGTAAACAGATGGACTGTGTCAGTATGAGATCTGCTCTGGGCGTTAGAATACTCTCAGGTAGTTGTTATCCGTTACCATTTCATGGTCCCCGAGGCTCTGAGCCCCTGTGTAGCTGTGACATGTGCTTCGTGCAGGTGTATCTAGAATCTTGTCTTTTTTTTTTTTTTTCCTTTTTTAATTAACCTGTCAGCAGCAATGTAATCAATCTTGCCTGCAGTGGCTGTGGTTTCTTTCTAGTACCTCGGATTATAACACCCCTGGTCCCTTTCCAACTCAGCAACCAGAACAAACTTTCAACGTTGGATGACTGGCCATGTGATCTGTGTTCAAAACCCTGGGATGGCCTCCTGTCCAATCAGAATAAAATCGGCTCTCCGTGCTGGCCGCTGCTCCCCATTTCCAGGTGGCCCTCAGCTGCCCACTCCAGGGTCTTGGCACTTGCTCATCTTTTTGCCAGTTGCCTCGAGGAAACTCACTGGCCTCTTGGGAGCCTGTGTTTCATTTGTGAGTGGCATAAAGAGAGCCTCTCCAGTCTTCCTACTTGACAAGGGGGTAATCTCAAGTGTCCATCTGTTTCTACTATGGTTTCTTTTTTTCTTTTTTCCTGCTCTCTTTGAGGCTTTTTTTATGTTTTGGTAGTAATTGTACAGCAAAGGTTTTGCTTAGGTTGGGATAAGGTAGAAAACATTTGCCTACTACATGCCCCTCTGCCCTCCGACCCCATTTATTGTTTTTGAGACACACTCTCCTGTGGCCCAGGCTAGACTCAGGCTCACCATGTAGCTGAGGATAACCTCAAACTTCTGACCCTCTTGCTTCTGCCTCCTAGCTGCAGGGATTAAAGGCATGGGCCCCATGCCCGGCTTGCATGATAGAGCGCTGAACAGGAGCTGCTCTTCGGTCCTCCTGTTTGTGTCCTCGGCCCTAAAGTGCTTTGTACCGACAGAGGTTAGCGGGAAGGGGGTTGGAGGAAGAAGCAAGCCTGGGAACTCCGCACAGAGCTCAGAGCTCCTCCTCGGCTGCCAGGCTCCATTCCACAGCCCATTGACATTGACAGGGAGCCGCGAAGCCTGGGACTGCTAGGAAGTGGAAACTCGGTCAGCTGGGAGACAGCCTGTTCTTGTTTCCCAGTAGAGCTGCGTCCATGATCCAGTCAGATCTGGCTTAAAAACAGAGTGGGTTCCAGGACAGCCTGTTTGTGACAGGGTTTCTCTGTCTCAAAAACACTAAAACAACAACAATGAAAAACTATGACCTCTTCTTTTTTTGAACTATATTCTGTTGAGTAATGCTTTGAAAAAAAAAATAAGGTCACTAACTAGAAATAAAAATTGGAAAATTTGACTAAAACTTAGTGAATTTTTTAACTGAGACAGTCTTTGCTGTGCACTGACTTGCTGATACTTCTGTGTAGCTCAAGCAATTTGCTCCAGTCTCGCTGAACACTGGGACTAGAGGGGTCTCCCCCTACACCCAGGTTTTATTTATGGCAGGCTCTCTGAGTTGCCCAGGCTGACCTTGAACTCACTCTGTAGCCCAGGCAGGCCTTGGATTTTTGATCCTCCTGAGGAGCTGGGATTACAGGCCTGAGCCACCATATTGTTTGGTTTTTGGCTCTTTTAGGGGGCGAGGCTGCCACCCAGCTCCCTAATAAATCACACATGGGGGTTTATTCTTACTATGAATGCCCAGCCTTAGCTTGGCTTGTTTCCAGCCAGCTTTCCTTAACTTATCCTGTCTACCTTTTTTTTTTTTTTTTTTTTTTTTTTTTTTTTTTTTTTTCGAGACAGGGTTTCTCTGTGTAGCTTTGCGCCTTTCCTGGAGCTCACTTGGTAGCCCAGGCTGGCCTCGAACTCACAGAGATCCGCCTGGCTCTGCCTCCCAAGTGCTGGGATTAAAGGCGTGCGCCACCAACGCCCGGCTCCTGTCTACCTTTTGTCTCTGGGTTTTTCCCATTCTCTTACTTCTGTAAATCTTACTCTTTCTCCATGACTTGCTGTGTAGCTGGGTGGCTGGACCCTGGAGTCCTCCTCCTTCTCTGGCTCCTTTCCCTCCTCCATCTCTTCTTTCTCCCAGTTTTCTCCTTCTATATATCCTCTCTGCCTGCCAGCCTGCCCATCCTTTCTCCTGCCTTGCTATTGGCCGTTCAGTTCTTTATTAGACCATCAGGTGTTTTACACAGGCACAGTCACACAGCTTCACAGAGTTAAACAAATGCAACATAAACAAAAGTAACACACCTTAAAATAATATTACACACCACCACCAGGCCCAGCTTTTAGCACATCGATAGGCTGGTCCAGAGAATCTAGTTCCCGTGTTTGTCTACACCTGCTGATGTCAGCAGTGTGAGCGCATGGAGAAGCAGAGCCGAGAGGGTCCCAGTTAGAGGCAGGCTGCAGAGTGCCAGCTTCTGTTTGTATGTCAAGTGTAGTTAAGGTGGGCACTAGGAAAGGCAGATACAAAACTGGCTCTCCAAGGGACGTGAGTCCCGTGGGTAATTTGGATATGCATTTATTGGTATGATTTAGTTGACTGGATGCTGTAAAGTATTGAAATAGGTATCCTGGTAAACTGGTTTTTTGTTTTATTTTGTTTTTTGTTTTTTTATTTTTTGAGACAGGGTTTCTCTGTGTAGTTTTGCGCCTTTCCTGGAGCTCACTTGGTAGCCCAGGCTGGCCTCGAACTCACAGAGATCCGCCTGGCTCTGCCTCCCGAGTGCTGGGATTAAAGGCGTGCACCACCCCCCACCCCCCACCCCTCACCCCCCACCCCCCCTACTCCCTGGCCATTATCTTGGTTTCTTAAGAGGTTATCTCTCCTTTATCTCTCTCCTCTCTCTGTCTCCCTCATCTCAACCCCCACCTCCCTCCCTCTGAGATGGCTCACATATTCTAGTCTGGCTACAAACTTGCTATGTGACTGAGGATGGCCTTGAATTTCGGCTCCTCCTGCTCCACTCCCTGGGTGCTGGGATTGTAGGCTTTTGCCACCCACCACTCCTGTCTAGGTTTTTTATTTTGTCTTTTTGAGACGGTCTCACCTTACAACTCTGACTGACTTGAAACTTGCTATTAGACCAGGTTGGCAACTCTCCTGCCTCGGCTTCCCAGGTGCTGCTGGGGTTGCAGGTGTGTGTCACTGTGCCTGGCCTAAATTCCTTTGTAAGGAGAATTGTTTCTTGAATTAGGATACAATAAATTCATGATGAGTTTGGAGTGGTGTGCTTTGATCTGTCCCTCATCCTCTTGTGACACTCTGTGACTGGTCACACTAGAGTGGGTTGAGAAGTTATAAACCAGAGTTCTCTGCTCTAAAGGCTTCTTTTTTTTTTTTGGTTTTTTGAGACAGGATTTCTCTGTGTAGCTTTGCGCCTTTCCTGGAACTCACTGTGTAGACCAGGCTGGCCTCGAACTCACAGAGATCCGCCTGCCTCTGCCTCCCGAGTGCTGGGATTAAAGGCATGCGCCACCACTGCCCGGCCCTCTAAAGGCTTCTTAAGACAGCATGTGGAGAGTGGAAATGCTGAAGAAGAACAGAGCCTTCCGGAAGCGTCCAAGTTTTCTTTTATTCACTGTGGGATTACGGGTGCCATCCTCATCCTTGGATTCATTTTGTTTTTAGAGGGTGGAACCCAGGGCCTTCCTTGCACATTCTAGTCATGTGGTCTACCACTGCACTGCACTTCCACCCCAGCTAAGATTTTAACTTTTTGTTGTTGTTGTTGCTTAATTGTGTGGGTGCACGAGTGTGTGGCAGGATCAGATCCAATTCCCCTGGAGCTGGGGTTGGTTGCAAATGGTTGTGAGCTCCCTGATGTGGGTGCTGGGACTCCAGCTTGGAGTCTTAACTGCTAAGCTGCCCCGTCAGTCTCCAACTGAGATACTGTAAATCACCTCTCCCCACGCTTACCTCTTGGTTCAGTCACTGTCAGTAGACGTTAGAGACCGATCCAGGTTAAACTGAGGCCTGGGAAATGGGTGGGGAGGCGGTGAGATATGGCACACCAGATAATAGCCATCGGTGAAGGTGACTAATTTCCAGGAGGTGCATCCAGTGACCTGCCTCACTTATACCTGTGAAAGAAGCAGTAACTCACACCTCTTCTTTCCCCTCTAGGCAAATAAGGGAGCGGCTGAAGAGCCAGGTTACTCACATGAAGGAGCAAGTTCCTGGCTTCACACCTGGCCTGGCCATCCTGCAGGTAATGTAACACCCTGCTCCCTTAAATGCCATCTTTACCCAGACTCTCCCCAGGGCCAGGGGCAGCAGCATCTCAGACTTCTCTTGGGAAACCTCAAACGCACCATAGTTTCTCATGGTGGGCTCCCTTCTGCAGCCCAGCTTCCGGGTGCCGGTTTATCCTGCTCTATGCTCATTTGTTGGGGTGCCCTTTCTCTAGGCACGTTTGTCTTTTTTGTTGGTTTGGAGACAGGGCCTCCTGTATCCCAGGCTGGCATCGGAGTTGCTATATAGGCCAAGATGACCTTCAACTCTGTAATCTTCCCGCCTCCACCTCCCAGGCGCCGGGGTTGTAGGCATGCGCCACCTTGTCTAGTTTTGTGTGGTGCTGGGGATGGAACTCAGGGCTTCCTGCATGCTGGGCAAGCCCTCCACCCGCCAAGCTGCATCATTAGCCCTGCCCCTTAGGTCTTAGGACCCTTTGTACTCTTTTTTTTTGGTTTTTCGAGACAGGGTTTCTCTGTGTAGCTTTGCGCCTTTCCTGGGACTCACTTGGTAGCCCAGGGTGGCCTCGAACTCACAGAGATCCGCCTGGCTCTGCCTCCCGAGTGCTGGGATTAAAGGCGTGCGCCACCACCGCCCGGCCCCTTTGTACTCTTAAAATTTAAAGAGCTCATGGAACTTAGCTGCTAATAGTTACATATTGGAAATAAAATTTGAGATTTTGTGTGTGTGTGTGTGTGTGTGTGTGTGTGTGTGTGTGTGTGTGTGTGTGTGTGTGTGAAGTACATTTAACCCTTTCGTTAAAAGATTTTTTTTAACCCTTTTGCTAAGAGATTTTTTTTTTTTTTTTTTTTAAAGACTGGGTCTCACTGTGTAGCCCTGGCTAGCCTGAAATTCCCCGGCATCTAACTCAATGAGCTCTATCCACCTGCCTACTCCTGCGTGCTGGGATTAGAGGTGTGCACTACCATGCCCTGCCCTAAAGGATTTCTTGTTTTTAATTACCTGTGTAAGTCTGTATCCTTGTGTTGGTATGTGTGCATGCAAATGTGAGTACCTCTGGAGGCCACAAGGAGCTGTCAGGTGCCCTGGAGCTGGCCTTAGTGATGCTTGTAAGCTCCCCACATGGGTGCTGAGAACCATGTTCTGTTCCTCTGTAAGAGCAGCGAGTGCTTTTAACTGCTGAACCAGCATCCCCCCCCCCCCAAATTAAGTGTTAAGTAGACTTTATTTCAAAATGGCCAATAGGAACTCTTGGTATGTTAACATAAACATTATGGGGAGAGAGCTTTGTCTGAGACAGGCCCTACTCTGTACCCTAGGCTGACATTGAACTTCAGATCCTCCTGCCTGGGCCTCCTTAGTACTGAGATTCTAGGTGAGTACCACCATACCCAGTTTAGAACAGTTTGGTAGCAAAATCTGGGGAGAAGACATGAATTACATGTTCACATTTTGAGTTCATTTATTTGGTGTGGCTGCATGTGTGTGCATGTGTGCACTCTTAAGGAAGTGTGTGCATGTGAGCACTCTTGTGGAAGTCAGAAGATGACTTTCCGGAGTTGTCTTCATGAGGGTGACTCTTGCTGTGGTGACACACTGTGAAGAGAAGCAGCTTGGAGAGGAAAGGCTTGTGTGGTTTATACGTCTAGAATCCCAGTCCACGGAGGGAGGTGAGGGCAGGAACTCAAGCTGGCAGGAACTTAGAGGCAGGCGCTGATGCAGAGGCCAGGGAGGAGTGCTGATTACTGGCGTGCTCTTCGTGGCTGCCTCAGCCTGCTTTCTTGTAGTACCCAGAACCACCAGCCCAGGGATGGCACCACCCACCATGGGCTGGGCCCTTCCATATTAATCACTAATTTAAAAAAATGTCCTACAGACTTGTCCATAGTCCAATCTTCTGGAGACATTTTCTCAATTGAGGTTCCGTCCCTCTCGGATGAGGCTAGCTTGTGTCAAGTTGACATAAAAACTATCCAGTACAGGAGTCATTTCTCCTTCCACTGTGTGGGTCTTGGACCAAATTCAGGTCTTCAGGTTTGGTAACGGGTGCTTTTTCCCACTGAGCCATCTCGAAAACTTTGCACTGTTGTGTGTAATAGAAGAGCTGGATCCTCTTCTGTTTCCACGTTGGTCTCTGGCTGTGTGCTGTTCTGATTGAAATATGTGAAGAAAACCTGGCTGGATTTGGAGCTCAGTGGTAGAGCACTCACCTAGCATGTAGGAGGCTCTAAGTTTAATTTGTAACACGCACGCACGCACGCACACACGCACAGGCATGCGCACAATTGGCCTCGTACCACTTGTCTTAGTTAGGGTTTCCATTGCTGTGATAGAACCCCATGACCAAAAGCAACCTGGGAAGGAAAGGGTTTATTTCAGATTACAGTTCTACATCACAGTCCAGCACCAAAGGAATTCAGGACAAGAACTGACGCAGAGGTCATGGAGGAGTCCTGCTTACTGGCTTGCTCCCCAAGGCTTACTCAGCCTTCTTCCTTACACATCCCCAGACCACCTAAGCATAGGCTTGCACCATCCACAATGAGCTGGGCCCTCTTACATCGGTCACTAATTAAGAAAATGCACCACAGGCTAGCCCACAGAGCAGTCTGGTGGGTCCACATTCTCAGTTGAGGCTCCCTCCTCTCAGATGACTCTAGCTTGTGTCAAGCTGACATAAAACTAATCAGCACCCCGAGAGTCAACACAGTTTTATTTTTGTTTTTTTAGTGTTTTTTTTGTTTTTGAGACAGGATTTAGCACTTCAATTGAACTTGCCTGGACTACGTGGCCATGTTGGCCTTGGACTGGTAGCCACCCTCTTGCCTCATCCTCCCGAGTGCTGGGATTGCAAATGTGTAGCACCATGCCCAGCTCAGTTGTTCATTTTTAGAAAGTATTTGCAAACTACTCAAGCCTGAGTAATCATTGTTTGTCAGTTCTTTCAAGAAAAGTTGGGGGAAATGCATCTGGTTCATCTGGCAAGGCAAAATAGCACAAATGCTTTGCCTATTAATAGCCCCGAGCTTCCTTCACAGACAGCAGGCAGGAGTGCTTGGGGACTTCCTGATTCTTTACATGGAATCCTGAAAAGACTCCCAGGTTGAGGTTGAATAGCATCAGTAATCGGTATTGCTTGTCAAGAGCATTCCTCAGTGAAACTGCCGTCTGTTTTCCTGAGGGACCACTGTGGTGGTACTGTGTTCCCCAAAACATTGCGCATCCTTATCTGGGGTCAGAGAACAGAACAGCCACTAGATATATAGGCCAGAAAATGGTGGCACACACACCTTTAATCCTAGCATTCCAGAGGCAGAGATCCATTTGGATCTCTGTGAGTTCAAGGCCACATTGGAAACAGCCAGGCGTGGTACAAGAGCCTTTAATCCCAGGAAGTGATGGCAGGAAGTGGAAAGGTATATAAGGCGTGAGAACCAGGAACTAGAGCTGTTTAAGCCTTTAGGCTTTTGAGCAGCACAGTTCAGCTGAAACCCATTCTGGATGAGGACACAGAGGCTTCCAGTCTGAGGAAATAGGATCAGCTGAGGAATTGGCGAGGTGAGGAAGCTGTGGCTTGTTCTGCTTCTCTGATCTTCCAGCGCTGACCCCAGTACCTGGCTCCAGGTTTGATTTTATTAATAAGAACTTTTGAAATTCGTGCTACAGACCACAACAGGGTAGGAGACATGGGAAAGTGGTGGGGTCTGTGTCCTTGGATTGATTTGTGCCGCCACCAGCAGACTTACCCACTGTTACGTTTGTACCAGCAATACAAAAGTCACCACACACACACACACACACACACACACACACACACACACACACACACACGGCACATGGCATCACACTCTGTAAAGGTTGTCAGAATTTAAAAGGAAATTGCTTATGGCAAACCTTGACAAAGAGGTACACAAAGGGACAGTTGTCACACATGACTGCTTCATAACTGTGTCATCCAAGTCTCTATCAATACACCACAACCTAGCTGGGCAGTGGTGGTGGTGGTGGTGGTGGTACACGCCTTCAATCCCAGCACTCGGGAGGCAAAGACAGACAGATCTCTGTGAGTTCGAGGCCAGCCTGGTCTACAGAGTGAGTTCCAGGAAAGGCGCAAAGCTACACAGAGAAACCCTGTCTTGAAAAACCAAATAAACAAACAAACAAACAAATAAATAAATAGAATACACACACACACACACACACACACACACACACCCCACAACCTTCCACAAAAACACGACCTAATACAGAAAACATTTCTGCAAGGCTATCTACCTAGCAACTAACTACCTGCAACTAACTGCCTGTCTAGCTTAGTCTGACATCCAGATACTACCCATGTGGCCCAAGCTTACCTTGAAGTCCTGCCTCAGTCTCCAGAGTGCTACAGTTACGGGTATTCAGCACCAGACTTGGCTGCCAACCTTGCTGTGGGTCCTTGTAGCCAAGGGATTGTTGTTTAAGAACCACTTAAGGGATTCTGATTTTACATGTAATAGTCATGTCTTCCTTTGCCTCCCTGATTTTACTATGGCAGGTGTATTTCCACTGCAGTATTCATTTCTCTCTGGAGAATTGCTCTCCATTTGTTATTCAGATTGATGAGGGGTTTTGTTCTTGTTTTGTTTTAAATCTCTCATACAATACATCCCCATGGCCATTTCCCCCCCTCCACTCTACCCAGCCCCTTCCCCTCCCCCATCCACTTTTCCATTTCCCTTCAGAAAAGAAAAGAGCAGGCCTCCCAGGGATATCAACTGAACACAGCATAACAAGATGCAATAAGACTAGGTACAAACCCTCACATCAAGGCTGGAGACGAGGCAACCCCAGCAAGAGGAAAAGGGTCCCACAAGTAGGAAAAGAGTCAGAGACATCCCCCACTCCCACTGTTAGGAATCCCACAAGAACACCAACCTACACAACCATACCGTATATGCAGAGGACTTAGCGCAGACCCGTGCAGGCTCCATGATTGCCCCTTCAGGCTCTGTGAGCCCCTATGAGCCCTACTTAGTTGATTCTGTGGGTCATGATCTCCTGGTGTCCTCACTCCTGGCTTCCACAATTCTTCCTCCCTCTCTTCCACAGGGCTTCCCTGAGCTCCAAGGGGAGGGACCTGATGGAGATCTCTAATTTGGTCTCTCTCTCTGCCTAATGTTTGGCTGTGGGTCTCTGGATTAATGAGTTTTATGAAGACCGTTACACTCTTCTTATAGGAACCCTCATTTTAAAGAAAGATTATCATTTTGATTCGTTTTAATGATACCCCTCCCTCCACACACATTTTTAGTCAGGTTCTCACTATGTAGACCAGGATCAATCAAGTTCTATTGGTCATCCTGCTTCTGCCTCCCACGTGATGGTATTACAAGCATGTATCATCACATTTGTACATTAATGTACGCATTAATGTAGTTCAGTATAATCTTTCTTGCTTGCTTGCATTCATTCATATTTTCAGGCAGGGTCTTTACTATGTACCTCTCGCTAGCCTGGAACTGACTGGGTAGTCGTATAGGCTGGCCCTGAACTCACAGCAGCCCTCATGCCTCCACCTCTCACGTGCTGGAATTGTGATCCTGTGCTCTGCTTTTCCATCCTTTTCTTTCCTTAATTGACCTAGAGCTTCGTGAGGGAATACTGCCAAGCTCCGCTCTCTCTCTGTCCAGTTTTCTCCCTGATCTCAAGATTCATCCATCCCACAGGGAGGCAAACATTTGCCTGGGCAGATGAACAGATGAATGTCTGAAGGATTGGTTTGGATGGCAGAAACAGCTTCCATTTGAAACTTCGTCAGAATTCCCATCTTCCCTGTCCCACATTCTCTCTGCATGTCTGCACAAACACCGTTTAATTCCTTGCTAAGCTTCTGTCCCTTATTCATCAAAAATTTCAGAATGAGTGGTCGTTAAATACCGCCTCCCCGGCCCACAGTGCTATTTACCTACACAGCCTGAGCAGAGCAGGAATGCACACTCAGAAGGCTCTGCCTACTGTGCTCCGTGCTGTGGTGGCTTTTCCTTTTTTTTCCCTTCCTCAAATAACTAAGAACCAAGATTCGTGTGGTGGGTGTATACCTGGTACATTTGGGGACTGGTTACTTCTTGACTTCATCTTAATTGTTTGTTGTGGGAAGAAATAAATGTCAAGAATGGTGTCTGTGGGTTGGAGGTGTAGCTCAGTCGTAGAGCACTTGCATGCACCAGGCCCTGGGTTTATCCTCAGCACTGCAAAAGAGCGGGGAAGAAAGGAAAGGAAGAAAAGAATTCATTTCTGTAAATCATTGGACTAAGCTACGTCCCTGGGTCCAGCAGTTCAGTGAGAGGTCAAAATGGAGTCGGTCATGCAGACGATCAGTGCCACTGAGCTATTTACCTAGCCTGAGAGAAAACAGCCAAATGGCCCGGACTGGCCGTTTTCAGTTGTAACCTGACGTTGCCCAGTCTGCTATCCGACTGACTCCCTGCCCGTCACCTTCCAGGGAAAGTGACTTTGAAATGATGCATGCACCTCTCTCCTCCTTTCCTGTTTTCCTTAACCCTTTCGGTCTACAAAGCCAACCCCTGCTTTATGATGTGAAGTGTGCTTCATTATAGACTTGCAAAGAAAGCCAGTTAAGCTCTTTAAACTGTTGTGATTTTTTTTCTTTTCTCTTCCTCCTTCAGTGTTATGTTTTGTTTGGAAAGGGTCTTGTGTGTCTCAGACTGGATGGCCTGGAACGTCTAATCCTTCTGTTTCTACCTCCCACGTGCTGGGATTATAGCTGTGTGCCAACGTACCCGGCATAATTTCTTCCTCTAGCCAAACCTTTGCTTGGCAATAATCTTTAAAACTGACCTCAGATTTATTGATTTTGCAAGTGTCTACTGTAGCCTAACAATTCCTGCTGCTTATTCTTTCAGCGATGAATCAGTGGCATGAATGCTCCAGGCTGGCTCTTTGGCTACATAAAATTGTCATCGCATCTTTTCCCAGACCTCTCGTCTTTTTTGCCCTCTGGTTTTGACATCTTCCTACACACTCCTGCCAGAGGTCTAAGGTCATCTCTCTCCAAAGCCTGTGTGGTGCACACCTATAATCCCAGCACTGCCAGAGGACTAGGAGTTCAAGGCCAGCCTGTTCCTGCGAGAGACCATGTCTCCAAAACAAAACAAAATCTCATTCCCATAGGGCTATTGTGCTGTGGAATCTGCTTCTTGGATCTTGGAATCTGTTCCCCGCTTTAGATCCCTGTCCCTCCCACTTGGGGTCACCCTCGTGACTATTCACCGGTTTCCTGTTTCTAGTCTGAACACCTTCCTCCTCTTTTTTAAATGTGTGAATGGGCTTGGCTATATGTCTGCGCATCACATGCGTACCTGGTACCCATGGAGGTCAGAAGAGACCACTGAGCCCCCTGGAACTAGAGTTCACAGATGGCTGTGAGCTGCCCTGTGGGTGCTGGGAACCAAATCCAGGTCCTCTGGAAGAGCAGCCAGTGCTCTTCACCTCTGAGCCGTCTCTCCAGCAGGAAACTTGAAACAATACGTAACTAACTCACCCTAGCACAGACAGACCACACTCCCTCTTTACTGATGAGTTGGCAGTACACTTACATAGATAAGTGTTTATTCTGGTTCAGAGGTCCTCTGTAGGTGTGGCTGTACTAATTGTTATATTACCCCTACAAGGTAAAAGCTGCCCTAACAGTAATTGATGCCCCAAACATCTTTGCCCAAAGCCAGTCAGAAAGGATGAGTTTAGCACCCCAACCAAGTACTGGTTCCAAACCCTGCTTGTTTTTCTCATTTGTTACCATAAAAATTAACTCTGCTCTCTGGGCGCTGATGGCCTTTAATCCCAGCACTCGGGAGGCAGAGCCAGACGGATCTCTGTGAGTTCGAGGCCAGCCTGGTCTACAGAGCCAGTTCCAGGACAGGCTCCAAAGCTATAGAGAAAATGTGTCTCGAAAAACTTAAAAAAATAAAATAAAATAAATAAAAACAAAAACTTTGCTCAAGGAAATAAGAAAACAGTTTATTCTGAGCCCATTACAAGACACCATGATAGGTCAGAAATATGGATTCAAATGATTCGCTCCTTCGATCAGAGTGACTTTCCACTGTGGGAAGGTTACATGAACTTTTATAGTCACAAAGAAAGCCATCAGTCACGTTTATAAAATACATAGATCGGCTATCAAGTAGGCGGGCTACACCAAGGCTATCTATTGAGATACTATCTTTGTTGTTCTTAGTTTTAGAGTTCATACATGTCAACTTTGGACCTTTCTAGAGTTTTATCTAGAAGTCATGAGGCAATAAGATTGAGGGATAGCAGTTGGAGCTGTAAAGATAGCCACAGGTCATTTCGGCTCTTAATGCAGCAGTCTCTCCACACTCAAAATGGTCTCCTTAGCCCAGGCAGCAGTCTGCGGGACCTCAGCTCATTAGCATTCTCTTAAAGGGGACGTCCGTGCAGCCAGGGTGATGGGCACAGCTGTCAACTCAGTCCAGACTAAACTCAAACTGCAGGATGTTCATGATCTGGTCCAAGTGTAGACTTGTTGGATTGCCTTTCTTTCTCTTTCTTTGTTTCTCCCTCCCCTCCCTCCCTCCCCCTCCCTCCCTTCCTTTCCAGACTTAATTCACTTTCTGGTATAAAACCCCATGTGGTAGCCACAGCTGAAACCTGGAGCCCTCTAAACGGAGACTCTGGTGTGAGTCACAAGATGGTCAGTGAATTCCTGATAGGGAGACTTGGTGAACAGTCTCTTTCCTAAAGTTGGGCATCAAGTAGCTATAGGTCTTGGACTGAGTGGGGCTTGCCAATCTTGTTTCCATGGTAACCGTTCTGCAGAGGGACAATGGAAGGCTTGGCCAAGATGATGGCCCCTTGGGTGACAGAGGTCACCTTCCTGGAGCACTTACCACCAAGACCAGCATGGCCATTGTAGCCCAAGTCTGCACGGTCTTTAGAACCTCCACCTTTAGGGATGCTCCCATGAAAACATCCATGATCACAGATTCCTCTATAGGCAGGGAGGACAGGGAGATCTCACCCAGGGACTTGATTTTCATGTCCTTGACCAATGGCCCAGCCTGGAGAGGGGATCTATTCCTTGTCTTCCATTTTACCTCCACAAACCTCTGGGGCCTCACCATGGCCCCTGAGATGGCTGAGCTCTCCCAAGCCTGGACCCCCAGTCTTCCTTTTGTACCTGTATCATCTGCCATTTGGTATATTCCTTTGGAAGAGGATGGCGATTTGTGGTTTTGTCTGTCGTCTGTCTGTCTAGACTGGGTTTCATGTAGCAGGAGCTGATGTTGAACCTGCTGTGTAGCCAGGACTGACCTTGGAGTCCACAGCTACCTCAGAAATGCTAGGATTACAACTGTGTGCCCGAAAGTGTAGAGGTGTATGCTCTTGATCCCAGCGCTTGAGGCAGAGGCAGGTAGAGAGCTGAGAGTTCAAGGCCAGCCTGGACTGCACGGTGAGACCCTGTCTTAAAGAGAAAAGAAAAAACAAACCCTAACATACGTGCTGTTTGGCCCATTATAAAAACTATTTGCAAAAGAGTTGAACCAGGCTTTGTAATCTGAGCTTGTGGGAGGCAGAGGCAGGAGGATCAGAGCCAGCCTTGGCTACATAAAAGACTCTAGGCCAGTTTGGGCAACATGAGACCCAACTTGATCTCAAACTCATATCAATCTCCCTCTTGGCTCAGCCCCCTGGGTGCCAGCATTACAGGTGTGCACCACATCTGGCTTATTTTTTGTCTTGTTGGGTCTTCCTGATGGTATGATGCACAACCCCTTTGCAGGAAGGGATTAGCACTGAGGATGAAATGCTTAAGTAACAGTCTTGATAAATCATGTTGGGATTAAGCTGTGTTCTGGGGAACCAGTCTCCCAGCCACCCACTTGACTGCCAGTCAAGAATTTAATGTTCTTCAAACATTCTTGCATCTAGTCTCTCATTCATTATGTAACCAGCTCCTCTGTGAGAGGCTCAGAGCTTAGGGATGTACCTCAGGCTCTGCAGTTGTCTAGCACACAGGAGGCAGGACCAAAAACCAAAGCTAAACCTCCAAGATTCAAGCTCCCCTCTAGGACTCTCCTAAGTTCTCCTAGTTCCTTTGAAGTTCAAATTAGTCAGCAAAGCTGAGAACCAAGCGAATATGGGACGACCAGAGCTGGGAATCAGGGCAGCTGGGAGATCCCAGGGCAGCATCAGGCTATTCACACGGAAAGTTCTGGAAATGTTGTTATGAAGGCCAGGCTTCATCAGCCTGGGGCCTGTGCGGAGGACTTCCCTTAACCAGGACTTTACTCTCTATAGTGTGGAGAGAAGCAAAACTTACTGCAAAGTGGTGTTGACCACCAGAACACGGGAAAACATTTGTGAAATAGATTTTTACAGATAGCTGATTGCAGCGAAGAACTGTAACATGGTCGGGGTGAAAACAGATACAGTGTAGCGGGGTCAGGGTTCAAAGGGTACAGCGGCTCCCACACTGACTGCTGGGAGGTGGGCACCGGTTCGCCCTCTCCCCTGGTCCTGTTCTGTATAAGCTAACTAACAGTTCTAACAGTTTTCACCTCAGTGTGGCTGAACGTGAGTGTTTTCCACTGCCCCCGGGGGGTAGGGGGAAGGTGTGCGGCGGTGCCTTTGGGAACTTCTGCCTCTCTGGTGTCTTTCTGGACTGATGATAATTTCTCAGTTTCAATTACCTGGCCTGTTTTAAGTAACCCCCATTTCTGGTAGCCTATAACACTCCTGCCTTGTTTACAGTTCAGGTACAGTGCAGTAGCAGGTGCATGCCCCCCCCTTTGTGTTTTTTATAGGTTTTTTTTTTTTCTATTTTAAAGATTTATTTATACATATTCCTCCTGCATGTCTGCCTGCAGGCCAGAAGAGGGCACCAGATCTCATTACAGATGGTTGTGAGCTACCATGTGGTTGCTGGGAATTGAACTCAGGACCTCTGGAAGAGCAGCCAGTGCTCTTAACCTCTGAGCCATCTCTCTAGCCTCCCCGCCCCCATTTCTTTTAAAGATGAGTCGTTCTTATTGCCCAGGCTGGCCATTATCTGATGGGTTTAAACACCTCTTTTGCTTCAGCCTCTTGAGTAGCTTGAAACTACAGGTCCACGTCATTGCTTCCAACTTGACATATTTTTCCTCTTGGCATTGTTCATGGGGTTGTATGAGCCCGGTTAGAGGGTACAGAGTACAGCCGCTTGTATTCGCCCCCAGCCTCCTTTGATTCCATAAAAGTTCTCTCCATCAAGAGTGCCACGGCTCAAACAGGCATTTTATCCAAACTAAAACTGCAGAAGTTTCTCTGTACGCTTTGCCTTTCCCTAACCGTCTGATTTGCATCTATTTATTATTCCAGGTTGGCGACAGAGATGATTCCAATCTTTATATAAATGTGAAGCTGAAAGCTGCTGAAGAGGTAAAGCCAGAACACCACCCCCGGCCCACACCCTGTGGGGGACCCCTCCCCTCTGCCACCGGCAGACCCTAATGTAACTGTGGAGCAGGTCTGAGTGGGGTGACCCAGCACAGCTGGCTCTCCCCTGGGTGCTTCTCCCTGCTTTTCCTCCCAGAGAGCCAGCCGGGTGAGTGGATGTGGGGTGATGTTGAGTGCGCTGGGAACGGGTGAGTGGTGCGCCGGCCTGGTTCTTCTCCACACCCGGGTGGAACGCCGCCTGGCCCTCCCGTGTCCGAGTCACGGCCCTTCAAAGAACCAGGCCCTGTCACAGGCCCTTACCTGGTGCCTGTGTTTGTTTCCACAGATCGGGATCAAAGCTACTCACATTAAGTTACCGAGAACGTCCACCGAGTCTGAGGTGAGTGTGGGAACGAGCGGGTTCTCCCGAGCTGAGGTGCCTCCCCTGTCTGCTTCCTTAGTGGAACTTGAGGGGTGAGATACACTTTGCCGACAGAAGACCCCCAGGTTCTTCTTCCTTTCCCTCTCTTCCCCCGTTCAGCATGTGTGTGGTAAACAAACTCAAAGGGACACACTTGTTTTAGGTGTTAAAGTATGTCATCTCCTTGAACGAGGACTCCACCGTGCACGGGTTCATAGTGCAGCTGCCTTTGGATGCGGAGACTCCCATCAACACGGAAACCATCATCAACGCCATTGCACCCGACAAGGATGTGGATGGGTAGGTGCTGCCCACTGGTTTGTTTACTATGCTTCTCTTCTGGAGACATACCACATTTGTTTTTTGAAGAACAGAGGCTTCCTTCCTTCTTCCCAATTCTGACGACTTTGTTTTAGGTTGACTAGCGTCAGCGCTGGGAAACTCGCCAGAGGTGATCTCAGTGACTGCTTCATCCCGTGCACACCCAAAGGATGCTTGGAACTCATCAAAGAGACAGGTAAAAAAAATGAGCAAAACCAGCAACAGGAGGGAGCCGTTTCCTAAGAGCCTTCTAGATACATGGCAAGACAGAGGAAGTGGACCGTAGGGAAATGGACTTGATTGACAAAAAGGGAAAAAAAAAAGCTGAAGAAAATGCTCAGTTTTCTCCCCAGCCCTGTGGAGTATGCACGCTGTTGTTTAACAGCTAGGAAACAGGCTCCGAGCCAGCCTACTTGCAAAAACACCTGTAATCCCAGAACTTGGAAGGAGGATCATGAGTTTGAGGCCCTCCTGGATACGTGAGAACTTGTCTCAAAACCAAAGGCTAAGGTTCAGTTCCCTGCACTAAAAACAAAATAAGCAAACAGACAAAAGGCCGGAGAGGGAGTTTTTGCCCTGAGATAACAGAACCAAGATCTGAAGCCAGGCTTATGTGCATTCAAAGCAAGTTCTTTTGTGTCGAGGTGGGTGGGGTGGGAATCCTAAATGACGGTAAGAATTCAGAGTGCAGAAGTGTAAGTTCCTGTCCCTGGAGCCAGCACCAAGTCCCTGCCAGTGGTTCCAGCAGTAGACAGATGGCTGGAACGGATCTCGTGAACAGTCGCCCTACATTACTTTATTATATAGCTAGTACCTTCGTATTTTAGTTCCATCATGAATGCTTTTAGCAGAGTTTATTTTTTGCAAGGAAATGAGTCCTGTTAGGAAGAAGTAGGTTAGAAGTTTCCAGTGAGGCGCTCGGCCAGCGTTAGTCATGAAGGTTGTCTGCTCTTGGCCAGCAACAGTCAAGCCAGCGGCCTTGGCCCAGCTGTGACAGTTCAGACCTACAATTTATATTCTTCCAGATGTTTGGCCAGTGTTTATTACAGCTTTATAGAGAGGACTCTGATGAGCTACAGCAGATGTGCCTTCCCAGTGTTTCACACGTGAAGCCACTGAAGTCCTAACTTGCTTTAGCTCTCTGCTGAATCCTCACTAGTACAGTGAGATGTGATTGATTGGTAGTGATTGGTTTGCGGTGCTGAGGATGAAACCCAGGGACTCCGGCATGCTAGTCGGCTGCTCTACAGTGGAGCCATGCCTCCAACCCACCAATGCACCTGTTCATCGGTTCAAACTGCGAGGACTCCAGTTCTAGTATGGATAGTCATGGCACTGACATTCTCTAAGTGCCGGTCTTCTGATGACATTGGTTATTGATGATGAGATATCAGAATATTATTATTGAGAGACGTGGTTTAAATCTCACGCTGTCTCAAGCGAAGGTTCATAGCTTTTTGGCCTTGATGGGATAGCGTGGCCGGGCAGAGTGTTACAGAACTCTCTCCTTCCTTCTGTGTGGGCAGCTCCTTTTCCGCCCCCTGCTGGTAACCCCACGCAGCTCCCACCCTGCTCTTGTCTCACAGTCATAGGTAGACCAGGACTGAGGTAGAGCCCGCGTCATCTCTGTGGGACAGCAGGTATCAGTGCCGAAAAGCACATTAGCAGAGTGGGCCTGGTGATCCGTGAGGCGGGGCCGTGAGTTCAAGGCTGAGCTGTGGAGAGACTGATCAGGGCTAAACCAGGCAACTGAGAGTATCTCAAAATAAAAACAAGCCTCGGGGAGTATAGTTCAGTGGAAGAGCCCATGCCTGAGGCCTTGGGTTTGGTCCCCAGCACTGGGATGGGGTGGGGGGGATGTCGATGCCGTGGCAGAAGCGTAAGTGCTGAGTCAGCAAAAAGGTTTTCCTGTCACTTACAGTTGTTCCCATTATCACTTCCCTGCAAATAACCCTGTGGTTCCGGCCCTCAGCCAGACAGAACTTTGGATGAGAAACTGCATGAATACATTCGCCAACTTTGGAAAGCCCCACTGATGCTAATCTAATTTCCTCCTGTGCCGTGACCCCGTTCCTACACCATAGTTTTCATGACTATTTTGCTCATGTAGTTTAATCTGATAACTACTTCCATATGGCTGCTAGCTGTGTGTCGAGGTTTCTTTTTTTGAGTGTAGGATTTCTTCCCACTCCCTTATGACTCAAATGAACAGATCTCGGCCTCAGCAGATCTCCAAACCCCACTGCAGGAAGGACAGTGTCCAAGTCCCAGACTGTGGCTGGAACCGAGGATGTGGATGGCCGAGGGGGCATTCTGAGGAAGACTTCTGTTTGATGCAAAGAATCTGCTTCTGGGCGCTTACGCTCTGTCTCCCACTCGGGTGGCGTGTGTGAGGGAGGGCAGCTGCTTCTCCACCTCTGATGCCTGCCGGCTTCTCTTCCAGGGGTGCAGATCGCCGGCAGGCACGCTGTGGTGGTCGGACGGAGCAAAATAGTTGGTGCCCCCATGCATGACCTGCTTCTGTGGAACAATGCCACCGTGACCACCTGCCACTCCAAGACTGCCGATCTGGACAAAGAGGTAGGAGGTCCAGAGGACAGCAGGCACCCGGCGTGCTTGGGGGCATTCTCTCCCATAGCCCCAGCAACTACTCCGTGCTCCTGGTCTCGCTTTATAGGAGGAAGGAACAAATTCAGATCACGAACTTGCCCACATTTGTGTTTATCCAGCTCATTCCGACCATGTACTTTCTACACCACTCTGCCCCCCTGGCACACAGCAGTATTATGCAGGGAATAATGCCAGGCGGTGAAATGACGTCATGTGCAGATCACCCAGGCATGATGTTGTTGGCCCGTGGGGATGGAGGCGCTCGGGAGGAGGTTGTGGGCATCTTCAGCTGCCCGTTCTCTTTTTATTATTGTTATTTGTGTGGTTAGGCTGAGTTGAACCCCTTACAGGAGGGTGGTATTTTACCACTGAGCTCCATCCTTAGCTCCAGCGGCTTGTTTTGGACTCCAAGAATGTTCGTTCGCACGGCCATGTCCTTGTGAGTGGTGCAGTTTTGTATGTGGGCAGAGAACAAGATGGAGGCCTGGCACCTTCTCTTTAATATTTAAACTGTTCTGTGGTGACGGTGGTAGCAACACATCCCAGAAAAGAGAGTGCCTTCTCCAGGGTTACATAACCAGGAACGTTGTCCTGAGTCCGGCTCCAGACCTGTGCTCCCCCAGCCCCCACAGGGTCTCATTGCCTTTCCCGTTAGGGGAAATAACTGGAAAGGGGGCTTCTGGCGGTATAGGACTGAGCCCGGCATGGGGTACGTCAGCAGCAGCTCTGTGCTTTGCATGGGAGACCTTAGCCAGTATCCCTGAAAGTGTTGTTGATAACTCAAGATTTAATACCACAGCTCAGAATTTTCCTTTCCACTTCTAGGCGTGAGTGTGTGTGATTATTGAATTTCTGAAGTCTTGCTCCCCTCCCCTAGGTAAATAAAGGGGACATTCTGGTAGTTGCAACAGGGCAGCCTGAGATGGTGAAAGGGGACTGGATCAAGCCCGGGGCTGTCGTCATAGACTGTGGGATCAACTACGTTCCCGGTGAGTAGTGCTGGGGCGGGAAATCTTCAGACCTCATTTTATGTCAAGTACTGGGACTTAGTGAGATGGGCTTTGTCGGGAGGTGAGTCGCTGTCATTTGTGAGCTGTCCCGTCTGGTGTCAGAGGTGTGGCTCCCCACGTTCTATACTATCCTCATTTGATTTAGTCCAGAGAGAGTGGAAGAGGAGGCAAACCGCTTGCTTGTTTGTCTGTTTGTCTGTCTGTCTGTCTGTCTGTCTGTCTGTTTATTTATTTGAGATACAGTCTCTTTCTGTAGCCAAACCTGGCCTTGAATTCACGGTTGTCCTGTGCCAGCCTCCTGAATGCTGGGACTCTAGGTGTGCTCATCTGGCCTCTGTTCTGCCTTCATATAGCGGTCATCCTTTATTTTAACAGAGGCAACAGATAGACGTAAATGATGTGCTACAATAGTGTTCCCTTATCAATGATCTTGCTTTCCCTGGTTTTGGTTACTCATGGTCAACTGTGATCCAAAAATATCGAATGGAAAGGTACTACTAAACAGTCAGTGAGGTTGTTTTTAAGACAGGGTCTCACTCTGTAGTCTTGGCTGGCCTGGAAATCACTGTATAGACCAGGCTGGCCCTGAACTCCCAGAGATCTGCCTGCCTCTGCCTCCAGGGTGCTAGGATTAATGGTGAGTATCACCACACCTCAACAGTTCATTGAAATTTAAATGGTTTGCCATCCCGAGGGCTCGATGAAATCTTGTGCCACCCTTCTCTGTCCCGCTTCTTCCTACTTGGGCTTCTTCCTACCTTCCTTTGTCACCTGTGTCCATGCTAACTAACGACACTACTTGCTTGTTAGTCTCTTGGTAACCCCCACTTACCAGATTTGAACTTCCAGCATCCAATTCGGTGGCAAGCGCTTTTACCCACTCAAACATCTCCTTTATCTGTGCGGCACATTGTTCTTTCAAAAGAATTTCCAAGAACAGTACGGGAATACACACACACACACACATATACATATGTGCGTGTATTACGTATATATGTGTGCGTGCACGCTTTAACTGATGAAAGGAACAGTTACTAACTCAGTAACTACTTCAGTGCATTGAGCGCTGTGGCAGGCCTTGGCCTCTGTGAGTGAGTATGGCCCAGTTGTGGGCTCCACCTATTCATTCATTCATTCATTCATTCATTCATTCATTCATTCATTTTGTGGTTGTACATGCTAAGCACAGAACCGTGTACGCACTAAGCAAGTGCTTTCCCATTGAACTATCCCAGCAACCACCCTTCTCTGTGTTTGGAATTTAAATAGCTTCCTCTTCTCTGTGCCAGTTCTTCCTGAGCCATATCTGATTTCCTGTCACCCAGGGATGACCTTTGTCTTCCCAACACCCTTCTCTCCTTGCTCTGATCGCACAGCACTCGGCGTTTCGGGTGTGCCCTGTGTCCTGGGTCCCCAGTCCGCTCCCCAGTGGTCTCGGCGCTGCCCCCTTGTCCCGCGCCCTGCCTTCTGACACTAACCCTCAGCTCTGTTGTTGAGGCGAGCTGCAGCAAGGATAATTTTTTCTTCTTCTTCTCGCTTCCCATCTGAAGTTTAAAATGCAGACACTGAGCTGCCAGGAGCGTTAGTCACTGTCAAGTTCTCCCCGCTTCTAACCTCCCGCCCACTCGGCCCCGCTTTTAAGACAGTAGCTCATAATTGATCACTCATTTTCTGGGTGTAATTATCCAACGGGTGCGGAAGACGTTGCTCTCCTGATCTCCCCGCTGTGAACACTTGCAATGTGACATCTGAGCTCAGTCTGCATACATCTCGGGATCATAAACTACGATGGGCGTTTCAAAGAAAAAGTGAGCGGTGGTGGCACACGCCTTTAATCCCAGCACTCCAGAGGCAGAGCCAGGCGGATCTCTGTGAGTTCAAGGGCAGCCTGGACTACAGAGTGAGTTCCAGAGAAACCCTGTCTCAAAAGAACTGGGAAAAAAAAAAAAAAAAAAAAGATGAGCCGTGAGATAGGAAAGAAAACCATGGACTGGGGATACAGCTCAGAGTTTGCCCAGTTTGTGTTATACGCTGGATTTGATCCATATTACTTCAGGGAGAGGGAGATATTTGTTTATTTACTTTTTAGAGATTAAAAAAAAAAGAAAAAAACCTAGGTCAGGATCTAGAATTCTGTCCATATGTCTGAAACTTTTGATTGCTAAACATTGGTTTCTCATGTAAATGCTGAAATAGCATAGGTGGTCATCGGTATTTTCACCAATCCTAGGTATAGGGGCGCATACAGTTATGTAGGCCAGACTGTTGTTCTCTGAGAATGGTAAAATCCCTGGGTAGGCCAGAGGTAGGCTTCAGGACCTGAAGACTGTTCTTGGAATGTCTTCATTTGATGAAGCAATCTAGTTCACCCCTGGGCCGCTTCTTGCTTCATATCTTTTAAATTGTTTGCTTGAAAATTGAATCTCAGCAGTAGGACAAGAGCTTAGCAAGCACAAGACTCTGGGTTTCATCTTATTAAAAAGATAAGAATTGTTTGTATGATCCACTCAAGGATAAAAGGAATCCATCACTTTACAAATGAATGAATTAATGCATACATAAATGCATCTGTTTTTCTAGTTTTTAAATGTTGATTTGCAGGGTTGGGGAATCAAACTCAGGACCTTGCACATTCAGGGCCAATGCTCTGCCACTGAGCCACATCTCTAGTCACCTCAAAAGAATATGTTTTAGGAATCAAGCAGAGTGAGGAAAGTATTGGTCAGAACTTGAGAATGTGTTTTTCCTGCTTGGCTTACTAGAAAAAGTAATTTGAGAAGCGCTGGTGTTTTATTTAGAAGGGATATGAAAAGAAGGGATTCCCTATCACACCCAGATCTAATCTGCACTCACCCAGTATAATAGCTTCTGTACTGGCCTCTATAGTTAGGGGTCTCCAAATTAAATGTCAAGATCAAACTCTATTGAATTCTATGCTTGGAACTTTCCATTGACAGAGAGAGTCTAGGGTTAGGAATGGATAACCAAAGTGCTGATAAGTGGTCCCTGTCCCACTGACCACACATTACCTGTGAGGCTCTTGTCCCTCCGGCAGCAGGCCATTGAGTCAGCTCTTACAGCGTTTGATTGGTGTGTGCAGGCTCTGGGTGTGTGTGGAAGTCAGAGGGGTCACTTCCTGGAACTGGTCATTGCCTTCACCTTGGTGAGGTGGTTTTCTTTCTGCCGTTCTGTATACCACAGACTAGCTGGCCCCCTGGTTTCCTGTCTCCACCTCACCCTAGAAGTGTTGGGACGACAGGAATACAGCGTCTTACGTGGGTTCTGGGGCTCTGACTCACTCAGCTGGTGTGGCTCCCATGGGCTCTGCTTTTGCTTTATGAACCATCCTTCCCACCTCCTTAGCATTTTGAAATGGCTTTGAGGATGACAAGGAGAATCTTTCTTGTCACAGTGTGCCGCTTTAGCCTCTCGGCAACCTAAAACATTGCGAGCAGGCGTGTGTCAGGCCTTTGCATCTTCAGACCCCAGGTAACGAGGAGCCTCCGAGGGCAGAGCCCACTTGGTGAGAGGGCTTCTTGGCTCTGGGTTGTCTTGTTGTTGGCTACATCTGAAAACTTCCTCTTGGCCACGGAGACACCCTCAAAGAGAAGTGGCAGTGTGGCTACGATTCTACCAAACCCTCCTGGGGGTGACTTAAATGTCTAGGCCTGCCCCCCACCCCACCCCGGCATAGCCTGGAAGGGCACCAGAGCAGGGTGTAGGATGTTCTTTGTGTGAGTGAGCAATGGTGCATCACTGCGTTTGTTCCCTTGAATAACTATTCTTTGCTGGTGAGATTTGTAGTTCTGGTCCTTTTAAGGGAAGTGTAATTATATTCTTTGCCTTGAGCAAGCATTTAAGTAACTGCTGTCTTTGGAACGGGATGTTGGATTGTTCCTTCAGCTCCTGCCTGGAGCTCACTAACTGCTGACAGTTGCTGTAGAAACCGTATCTGGCAGCTGTGACATAATAGTTAAAGCTTTGTATACCTAAAAAAAAATTCCTTTGTAGGCCTTGGCAAATTAACATTTTAAAAGGTCGTCAGTTTTAAGAATAAAACACATATTTTATTTATCACCCGAGACTACAAAAGGATTCTCTGGGATCTGAAAAGCCCCCTTTAGAAAGGATTTATTTTATTTGTTTACTTTTAAATGATTTTAATTTTAATTTCTTGCCATTTACACATCTCATGAGGTCTTTGGGAGAATATAATTTTCTCCCTGGAAAATAGAGAACACCTGCCATCCATCTCACATTGGTGCTGGGGATAGAATCCAGGGCCTGACGCATGCTGGACCAGTGTTCTCCCACCGAACTGCACCTGGCCCTGTCCTGTAGCTTTAATTAAAGCAGACACTTGAGCCTTGCAGGACTAATGCCCGCTTATATTTTCCGTAGATCTTTTTTCTGGGGTGAGGGGGAACCAAATTGCCGTAGTTGGTCACTGAAGTTGGAGATCAACACCATGGTTGTGACTCTCGGCCTTTGCTTTTTCTCCCCTTCTTTCTCTTCCGAACCAGACGATACCAAACCAAACGGGAAGAAAGTTGTTGGCGATGTGGCGTATGACGAGGCCAAGGAGAGGGCAAGCTTCATCACACCTGTCCCCGGCGGTGTGGGACCCATGACCGTGGCAATGCTGATGCAGGTAGGATGCAGAAAGTTCTGATTGTCCCCAAGACCTTCCTCCCTGAAGACACCGCTTAAGACCTGCTCAGAAGTTAGACACAGATGGAGTCTGCTGAGGGGGAACGGGGTGAGAGGACAAAGAAATGGTATCTGTCACATTAGCAGAGGAAGCGGCGCCCTTTCTACAGCCTTTGGGATGTAGCATGAAGTGGAGACACACTGCCTGGCTCCCCGCTTGCTGATGTGGGTGAGACAGAAGCCCCAGAGCATGGCGCCTCCTCACTCACCCCTAGTTGAGGTGTTTTACAAGGGTGATCATGATCTGATTCAGTTGGGGACTCAGCTGTAATGACCTGGGCCTTGGACCTGATTGTGGAGTCAGACTGTTGACCTCTCCAATCTCCATGTCTGTCCCTTTGCCCAGAGCACAGTAGAGAGCGCACAGCGTTTCTTGCAGAAGTTTAAGCCAGGAAAGTGGACAATTCAGTACAACAAGTTGAGCCTCAAGACCCCTGTTCCGAGGTGAGAATGAAATGCCCTTGGTTAGAACTCTTTTGTGGCTGGTTGGGCTTTAACTGCTGGGTATGTGGGTCCATGGCTGCTTCTCCTGACAGCAGTAGATGCGTGGTGGGGGAGGATGTTACTAGTGGGGTTAATTAATTAAAGGCAGTAACTAAAGATCGACACCCATCCTTGTGTTTTTAAAGCGACATTGATATATCACGATCTTGCAAACCAAAGCCCATCTGTAACCTGGCCCGAGAAATTGGGCTTCTCACAGAAGAGGTGGAATTATACGGGGAAACAAAGGCCAAAGTCTTGCTCTCAGCACTAGAACGCCTGAAGCACCAGCCCGATGGGAAATACGTGGTAGTGACTGGGTACGTATGTCCCGTTGCCAGCAAGCGGCCTGTCCATTATCAGCAGCGGTGGCATTTATACTTAGAACACGTGTATGGAAGAACGGTTAGCTCAGTCTTCTACTGGTGGTGGGTTTTGCTTGTTTGTTTGTTTTGTTTTTTGAGACAGGATTTTTCTGTGGTACTCTCTTTGTAGACCAGGCTGGCCTCGATTTCAGAGATCGGCTTGCCTCTGCCTCCAGAATGCTGGGATTAAAAGCATGCACCACCACCACCCAGATCTCTTGTTTAAGGTTTTATTTCTTTAATTTATGAGTGCATGTGAGTGAGTGTGTGTTGGGGTGGGGGGTGCCCACAGACTCCTAAAGAAGCAATTTCTCGGGGTCTGATGGCCTCATTAGCAACAGGGGCATTAGGCATTCATACAGTGCACTTACATGCATGCAGGCAAACACTCATACACATAAATAAGAACAAATAAATACATCTTTTTTTACAGCAGCAGGGGTAAGGGTGGGGGCTGGAGAGATGGCTCAGTGATTAAGAGCACTGGCTGCTTTTCCAGAGGACCCGGGTTCAGTTCCCAGTGCCCATATGGAGGCTCGCAACTGTCTGTACCTCCAGTCCCGAGGAATCTGATGCCCTCTTCTGGCCTCCACAGGCATTGCAAACATGTGATGCACATACATATCCAGGCAAAAACACCCATACACATGAAATAAAAAGTAAATTTTTATAAAAAGAACTTTAAAAATCACAGGATAACGGGGTCAAGTGCTGACTATATTTCTTTCTTATAGTGAGTAGAGCTAAAGTTCTTTTAAGTTGTATTATTGTATACATACGTATACATGCATGTAGGGCTGCTTGTGTGGAAGCTGAAGGACAGTTTTGCGGAGTTGGTTCTTTCATTCCACCTTTATATGGCTTCCGGATAGAACTCAGGATAAGGCTCAGATGTGGAGTCATCTGGTAGACCCAGTTTTTTTTTTTTTTTTTTTTTTTTTTTTTTTTTTTTTTTTAAGTGTTTGAAAATCACAAGTTTTAGAAAAAGGTCTCTCAGGGTTTTTGTTCCTCTTTTTTTTTTCTTTATATTGTGTGTGTGTGTGTGTGTGTGTTTATGTGCGCGTGCGTGCTCTCACGTGTATCTGCAGAGGCCAGAAGAGCATATAGGATTCTCCTGGGGCTAAGCTATAGGGGATTACAAGCCTAGGTGACTTGTTAGGTACGTGGGCGCTGGGACCCAAACTCAGTCCTCTTGAAGAGCGGCAATCGCCCTTAGCCGCTAAGCTCTCTCTCTAGCCCCTTGTTCTTCTTATTAATTTAGGAGTTCTCTCTAGAGTGTCCAGTGATTCGAGTGACATTAATCCTATGGTCTTTTGCTCTCTTCTTGAAGAATAACTCCGACACCCCTGGGAGAAGGGAAAAGCACCACCACAATCGGGCTGGTGCAAGCCCTCGGCGCCCACCTGAATCAGAATGTCTTCGCGTGTGTGCGACAGCCCTCTCAGGGCCCCACCTTCGGAATAAAAGGTACTTGTGGCCAGAGGGACCTGCCTCCCTGCCCTTCCGTTAGTCCTCGCAGACTGACTTTCCCCAGGGTCGCCTATGGAGGCTTCAGCTCGTTTAGACAGCTGGAGTATTCAGACATTTGTATTGTGATGCATTGGAGGAAGGCTTTCATCTTCGGTATACACGGGGATTCTCAGATGTGTAAAATGGAGTTCAAAGGGCTTCTATTTGACCCTGACATCCATTCTACTGTCACGGTAGCAATAAAGGAACTCATGGCTGCTGATCCAGGCTTCCACTGAAACAGACCAGCCCTCCAGCATGAGAAAAGCCTGCCTCCATTTAGTGTATGCTTTGTGCTCGGTATTGGGCTAACACTTTGTGTATGCGTATTCTTTCTTCCCATGTGAGATGATATCATCACCGCTTTACGACAGCAGCAATGAGACCTCATTGGTAACTTGGTTAAAGGCACCATTTAACATTCAATTGTTTGTTTGTTTGTTTCTTTAGTGTGTTTATGCCAGGGCCTGCTTGTGGCGGTCAGTGGACAACCTCCTTAATTTGTCCTCTCTTTTCCACCATATGGATCCTAGAGGTCAAACTCTGGTTGTCAGACTTGGCGGCAAGCACCCCACCCCCACTTATCTGTGTATCAGCCCCTACAGCTATGGGGTTGCATATCAGATACTTATGTTACAATTCATAGCAGTAGCAAGATTACAGTTGTGAAGTAGCAACAAAATAATCCTATGGTTGGGGGTCACCACGACATGAGGAAATGTATAAAAGGGTCACAGCATTAGGAAGGTTGAGAACCGCTATAACTCAGACCACAGCAACTCTTGCCTCACGCCAATTTCAAGCTCTCAGCCACTGCACACGACCCTTTTGATTAGGTGAGAACACTAGATCAGTAACTATAGTTAACCTGCTATTTTGATCGCCGTGGTTTGTAATGATGCTCTTTTACTGTCTTTTCTTTCTTTTTTTTCCAGGTTATTTATTTATTTTGTTTAGTGTTTATTTTGCACGCATTGGTTGGGATTCCATTCAGAGCATCACACATGCCAGGCAAACACTGCCACTGAGCTGCACACTCAAACACGCTTCAGTTTTTTAGCTTTCTTGGTGCACACTCATTGTACATGGTGCTGTGCCAAATAAGGACACCTTGACACAAATATGCATTGCGTACCCCACATCCCATACCCTCCCCTTTCTCCTCTCTTCCCCTTCCCGTTACTCCTCTGTGTTTTCCTAGACAGGTTTGCTTCTACTTTCAAAACAGACTCTTTTAATTGAAACGATTTTTATTAATTATAATCCGTTCTTAGAGGTGGCTTTTTCATGTGCTGGATGACAAGGTATCATGTTCTGCTTGTTCCAGTAATTAATGCAAATGTTCCCAACCGGCACACCTCTTCCCTCCCGCCAGCTTTGACTTCTTCTGTTTGTTACCTTCATTTTGTCTTTGAGACAAGGTCTTTTCAGGTAGTTCAGGCTGGCCTGGAACTCACTGTGTAGCCCAGGCTGGCCACTTGGCCACCTTCCTGCCTCCTGAGTACCAGGATTATGTGTTGGAGCCACTGTGCTGCGCCTTTGAGCTTGTAACAACCCCCTTTTGACGGCAGGAGCTTTTCCCTTGTTCTGATTCGAGAGCCCATTGTCCTCTTTTCCTCCTACTGAATTTTCCACCCTGCAGAGTCTCTTCCTCCCTGAGATCCCAAGTCTGTTCTTCACGCTGACATTTGCCTTACCTGATCTTCCGGCACCCTGGACCTCTTGACGAGCATTTTGTCAACACACAGGCCAGCAGAGCTCTAGCGGTTCAGCTGTTTTCTGATATATATCTTCTATTCTGGAAGAGTCGGTGTCTCTGGGCTAGATGTGTACCTTGCAGATTCCTTTTTTGGAAGCCAGAGTAGCTTTGTAAGAGTAGGAAATTAAACGGGCTTGCCTTTCTGTCGCTGTCACCTGGGTTTTTTAATATGTTAGGAATCACAGGGAACCTCTTTCTAAAGATAATGAGTAGGTATGTATGTGTGCGTTCACGGTTTTGTCATTTGCGCTCAGATTTCAATTGAGAGACTGCTCGGCGTGAACATGATGAAGTGTTTTAGTGCGGGTGAGGGAAATTAGAAAACACCAGCTCACATCTGTCCAAATGACTAGAAAGTAAACAAACAGTATGCTCAGGAGTTACAGAAACCGGTTTGTTTGGTCTTTGGATTCCAAGTCATGGAGCAGCCAGCGTGTTAACCTGAGTCCCCCACCCTTGGTCTGTCCTCCAGGTGGCGCTGCAGGAGGTGGCTATTCCCAGGTCATTCCTATGGAAGAGGTAAAAAAATCCAGGGCTTGACTCGACCTGACTCTGTATGATAGCTTTTCCCTTCCAGAGATGAGGTGTTGTTGCTGTTATTTTAGAATGCTAGTGGACAATCCACTTGTTTCTTGGCAGGAGTAACACATTAGACAAAAACGTCTTTATTTGTGGACTCGTGACAATAGCTTGTTCTCAGGGTCTGCCTTTCAGTGGGGATAATCATTTTGAGCAGGTGAACACATGCTGCCTGGTCCCGAAACACCAGAGTCCTCGTGACACAGGAGCAATGTAGGGACCCTGAGGGGAGCAGCGGTCTGTGCTCCAGCTCGATCGTGCAGCCTCTGCTGACCTCAGTGGTGGTGGTGGTGGGGGGGGGGTGTGCTCCGTTCTCTGGACGCTTTCGTGGAGAACTGCTAATTCTTTCTTTGGGAGGAGTTGTTTCAAGGGACAGATAAATCCCCAGTGTTCGCTGTGTAGCCCAGGCTGGCCTTGAACTGATGGCAGTCCTCTGCCAGCCTCCTGAGTGCTGGGGTGACAGGCATAAGCCACCATGCCCGGTTTCAGGCATTGGCTTTCCATAGAGAAGCCCGCTTGGGAGCCTGTCCAGTAGCTGGGCTTTGGCCAGCACCCACTGGGTTAGCGCGGGTGGTTGTGGGAGGAAGCAGGGTCAGCTGGAGACTGCTTTGACTTCTGCTCTTTTGTAGTTTAATCTCCACCTCACGGGTGACATCCACGCCATCACTGCAGCTAATAACCTGGTGGCTGCTGCCATCGATGCCCGGATGTTTCATGAGCTGACCCAGACAGACAAGGTAGGATGCAGAGGGTGTGTGTGTGAGGGTGTGTGTGTGTGTGTGTGTGTGTGTGTGTGTGTGTGTGTGTGTGTGTGTGTGTGTGTAAGTAAGGGGGAAGTGCCTGAATTCGTGTTTAGTGTTGGTCCCTTGGGTGCTGAGGCAGGTGATGTGACAGTGGGGACCCCCCTCCCCATCTAAAGCTCTTCTCTTCCCTTCCTCTAAGGCTCTTTTTAATCGCTTGGTACCTTCAGTCAATGGAGTAAGAAAGTTCTCTGATATCCAAGTCCGAAGGTTACGGGTAAGCTTTTTCCTTCTTGATTGCTGACGTTGTAAGAAACTTAATTGATATAGACAACGGGGATTGATGGTAGGGGTTTTCCCCTGTTTCTTTATAACTTATAAGTGACTGATCCTATAGTAAATAGAGCACTGACAATCTGCCCCCGGCTAAGAGAGAGAACAGGTGCTTTTTATTTATTTATTTATTTATTTATTTATTTATTTATTTATTTATTTATTTATGACAGGGTTTCTCTGTGTAGTTTTGGTGCCTTTCCTGGAACTCGCGCTGTATGCTGGCCTCAAACTCACAGAGATCCCTTGGCTCTGCCTCCTGAGTGCTGGGATTAAAGGTGTGTGCCACCATGGCCTGGCGAACAGGTGCTTTTTAAGGTGGAAAGAGTGCGGATGTCGTCATGGAGATGTGCAGCTTCTGGAGTCTGAATCGCTGCTCTCCCCAGCCCTGGGATCGTGAGCAAACTCTTTGTGGGCTGCCTCTCTGTTCAGTCTTCTATAAAAATGAGCTTAATAATGCTAGCCCGACATAGATAAAGGACTCTGGGAGAATCGGTGAATTCTGTATTTTATTTGGATTTCTTTAACCTATGTAGCCATTTAAAAAAGTATTTATTTGTGTATTAAGTGTGGGCACGTGTGGGTTGTAGCACCATGGAGAGGTCAGGGACGGCTTTTGGGATTCAGTTCTTACTTCTCAGTGTGTTGGAGCAGGGTCGCTCTTGTTTCTACTGCTAAAGCAGTATGCAATTCTCCTGTCGCCTCCTCCCATCTCCCTGTAGGAGTGCTGGGGTTGCAGATGTGCACCACCACATCTGGCTTCACATGGGTGTGAGGAATTGAACTCAGATCCCAGGGCTTTCAAAGCAAGTGCACCTACATTCCGAACAGTCCACCCAATCCTATATCGTCAGTGAGCACATGTTTTATCACATGACCCAGAAATTCCACCTTCGATTTTTAACAAGAAAAATGAAACTTGGTGTTCACACAAAGCCCTGTAGACGAAGGTTTTAATGACTCTATTAAAAATCTCCCCAGAGTGAGAAAAATCTTCAGGGTTCAGTGGATGGCTGGTTAAGCAAGCTGTGGCGCATCTGTGCGATAAAAAGACATGCGCGGCTGGTGTGCACAACTTGGTTCACTCTCTGAGGCATCACGTTGAGTAAACGAAGCCAGTATCAAAAGTCGTAGGCTGTGCCTCTGTTTATGGGGCATCATCCTCAGTGAGACACGACTGTAGTAATGGACAGCAGACCGCTGGGTGCCAGGAGTCATGGGTCCAGGAAGGTGTGGCTGTAAAGGAATAGTACAGGGATATTCTCGTGTCACTTTAATGAAGTAAGGAGAAGGTTTATATATGTGTGTGCACGGGTAAGCATTCACTAAGTGGTGTGTACTGTTTATCAACAGTTCTATTCACTTTATTATTAGTTCTTTGCAGCCCGTCTTTTCTCCTGGTACTGAGGATTATACTCAGGGTCACATGCTTGCTAAGCACACTGACTGCCATTGAGCTACATCCCCAAACCTTGAAACCTTGTCGTGTGTATTGTTGTTGTTTTTAATATTTATTTAATGTGTGGGGGTGCCTGTCTGGTGCCCTCGGAGGCCAGAAGAGAGCATCAGGTCCCCTGGAACGAGAGTTACAGACAGTTGTGAGCTGCCATATGGGTGCTGGGAACTGAACCTGGGTCCTCTGTAAGAACAGCAAGTATTCTTAACCTGAGCCATCTATCCAGCCTGAGCAGCTCTGTATTTTGATGCTGTCAGAGTAACCCACGGAGAGATCTTTACACAGGTGTGTTGTTTACCTGTTGCTCTACTTACAGTTCTGTTGATAGTTCATTATCAGGGTTTTTGTTTGTTGTTTTTGTTTAGGGTTTTTGTTTGTTGTTTTTGTTTTGCGGGCCACTGAGAATAGACTAAGTAGCTTTTAAGCAGTTTGATATTCCTTAGCTGTTTGCCTCCCCAGAAACCTGTGCATCAGGTACATCAAGTGTTACATGTTACTCCATCACAGTAAAGCGATATCCTGTGAGGTGGTGGGGTACTGTGGAAAGAGCAGATGACTTGTTACCTTACCTTTCCTAAGGAGACCTCCTGTTAGCAGGGAGAGGGACAATTCACTCAAGGATTTTTGTTGTTGTTGTTTTGTTTTGTTTTTCGAGACAGGGTTTCTCTGTGTAGTTTTGGGCCTTTCCTGGAACTTACTCTGTAGCCCAGGCTGGCCTCAGACTCACAGAGATCCGCTGCCTGCCTCTGCCTCCCGAGTGCTGTCACTCAAGGATTTTAAATCAGATTTGCCCAGTGTTACAGTTCCCTTTACAAGGATCAAACTAGGGCCCAGGTTCCTGCCCCCTCTCTCCCAGGCACTCTCCACTGCATAGTACTTCGTTGGTGGTGGTGGTGGAGTGTGTGTGTGTGTGTGTGTGTGTGTGTGTGTGTGTGTGTGTGTGTGTTTGAGATAGGGTCTCACTGTATAGCCCTGGCTGACCTAGAACCCACTCTATAGCCCAGGCTGGCCTCAAACTCACAGAGATCCACCTGGCTCTGCCTCCGGAGTGCTGGGATTGAAGGTGTGTGCCATCATACCCTGCTACCTAGTGTTTTCATAGTCTTCCCAGAGTGCTCAGTCAAAAGTGGGTTACTATGATTTAAAAAAAAATACCCAGACAAAAGCAAATGAGGAGAGATGGCTCTGTTTTGGCCCACAGTAGGAAATTACAGTCCACTCCTGGTGGGAAAGTCACCGCAGGGGAACACAGGCAGCTGGTCACATCTTGGCCTCCTGGAGAAGCCAAGAAGGCTGTGGATGTTTGCCTGGCTCCCTTGTTCCTTTTTGTGCAATGCAGGGTCATAACTCAAAGTCTGTCACCCCCTCCACTAACTTAATCATGACAATTCCCCATGGGCACGCCATCTCCAGGATGGACAGTTGAGATTGGCCATCGCCTCCAACAGCCGCTTGTTGAGGGGGCTGACTGAGGGGTTTGTGGATTTCTTTGAACAGTAGCAAGTTCTAGGCTCGTGGGGCACCTGACAAGCAACACTGGAGACTTACCTGAGGTTTCCATGTTCTCACATAGAAGAAAAGAACCATGGTGGCGCACGCCTTTAATCCCAACACTCGGGAGGCAGAGGCAGGTGGGTCTCTGTGTTCGAGGCCAGCCTGGGCTACAGAGTGAGTTCCAGGACAGCCAGGAATACACAGAGGAAACCCTGTCTCAAAAAACTAAAATAATAATAATAACAATAACAATAAAATGAAAAAGAAAAGGAAAGAGCCACAGGCAGAGTAGGTCTTGCTAGGGCTCACTGACTCATGACTACTGTGAGGAAGAGGGCAATTTTATAAGCTTTTTCCATTTTGAAAAGTGACCTGTGTAGACACTGTAAATAAATTTTAAAAGTACCTAAATTCTGTAAGGAAGAAAATTTTTAAAAGCTTTTTTTTTTTATGTCTTTAGAACAGTAAGAAGTCAGCAAAAGTATTGAGCCGTATAAAAACGTATAAAAGAGTTTTAATAGATTTTTTTTTATTGATTGCTGCTTGTTTTTGCCTTTCCTAAAATTGGACTTCAATTGGGTTTCTCGGTAGTCTGACTTTTAAAGCTTTGCATGTTGCTTCTCATTTCAATAGATTTGATGAATCCAGAAGTGCACTGATACCTCTCCATTGGCTCCGTTTTCTGCCATGTTGAGGGAAATCTCTGGAGTGGAGTTACAGGAGCAGACATAACCATTTGGGAATAGGAAAGAACCTCCAGGCTTAGCCAGAGAGTCATGATCTTAAGATGTTGGCATTCCAAGGGTGTGTCACAGACTGGATTCATGGTCCTTATTTCCTAGGGGAGACCCTATCTCCAGATAAAGGCTGATTTTACAAAACAAAAAGCATGCTTCTCTTTGTCTTTTTTTTTTCTTTCTTTCTTTTTTTAAGGGAGAAAGCATTTATTTCAGCTTACAGTTCAAAGTACTGTCCCTCATAGTGGGGAAATCAAGGCAGTGGAGGCGGGGGGCTTGAAGCAACTGGTGACATGGTATCCATAATCGGGAAACAGCTCTCCTCTGATTTTTGTTTTTGTTTTGTTTTGTTGATCAGGGTCTGGCTATACAGCCCCGGCTTTCTTGTGTAGACCAGACTGCCTCAGACTCAGAGATCTGTCTGCCTCTGCCTCCTCTTGTCTCATTTTATGTTTTAATTTCCTTCCCCCACGCCCACCCCCCAGAGGTTAGGCATTGAAAAGACTGACCCTACCACACTGACGGATGACGAGATCAACAGATTTGCAAGACTGGATATTGATCCAGAAACCATTACGTGGCAGAGAGGTATGTACCCTGCACAGGCTGCCAGCCTCCCACGCCCCCAGGATGCCTCTGGTTCGGGTTGCTGTCCAGGATATCCTTGCCAACCTTAGCCGCTCTGTAGATGTCCCTTTGTGGGACTGGTTGAATGTCTTGCTGTCTGTTCGGTGTTGATTAAAATGAGGGTTCCAAGGAAGTTCATGCATAAACCAAAAATAACATTTTTTAAGTTTCAATTTTATGCAGAAAGTTTTGGTGTCGTGAAGTGGGAAAATGATGTTTAATCACTTGAATCATGTGTGCTCTTTATTCTCAGAACTCTTCTGGCACCGATGACTTTTATTTTTCATCTATTTCTTCAGCCTGCTCATCATTTCTCATTTTATTAACTTGTCTTGTAACGCTCGTCAGCCTTCAGCTTTTTAGACGTCTGCCTGACGTTACCGCCATATGTTGTGTACAGTTAGCGGGGCTTGGGATTTTATTCTCTGCCCATCTCCTTTGTCTCCCTGTAGAGAAGAAATTCTCATCTAGTCATGCAGAATGCACTGTAAGGCCAACTTACCAACTTCTTTCTTGTTTTTACTGGCACAGTCAGTAACTGTCAATGTCCTTGTTGATTTGGAGTCTCTGTTTGTTTTGATCATGTAGCCCAGGCTGGTCTTGAGTCCTCTATGTAGCCAAGGTTGACTTTGAGCTAGCTCTCTTGTGTCCATGTCCCTGCTGAGATGACAGGTGTGGACCACCATCCTGGCATTTTAAAAATGACACTCTTTAAAAAAATTTTTACGTGTATGAGTGTTTGGCTTTCATCTATGTCTATGCGTTATATGCATGTAGTGTCTACAGAGACCAGAAGAGGGCATCAGATACCCTGGAACTGAAGTTACACACAGCTATGAGTGCCCATGCCTGTTCTAGAACCTACCAGGTCTTCTGGAAGAGCAACCAGTGCTCTTGACCTCTGAGCTATCTCTCCAGCCCCCCAAAATGACATTCTTAATATGAAAAACGATGCTGGCGTTTCTCCTCTTGCCTCAAAAGCTTTAAGCAAATGCTGCAACCTTTGAAATTTCTTAGATATATTTTTATTTATCATGTGTATGGGTGTTTTTCCTGCATGGATATATGAGCACCGTGTCCATGTCTGGTACCCAAGGAGATTGGGAGGAAGCATCAGATCCCCTGGAACTGGAGTCACTGTGGATGCTGGGGAGCTGCCATTTGATGCTAGGAACTCAGCCCCAGTCTTCTGCAGTAGCACTAAGTCCTCCACACCACTGAACCATCCCTCTGGACCCCATCGCAGTATTTTTAGAAGGAAACAAGCTCACCATATGTTATGAGAATTTAATACGTTGTTTAATCATTTACTTTAGCATGTGTGTGCATGTGTGTATGCAGGGGTTATTGGTGTGTAGACTGTCTTACAATGTAGCCCACACTGACCTTGAACTCCTGATTCTCAGCCTCTCAAGTGCTAGGATTACAGGCATGAGGCACCACACCTGGCTATTTTTTTCTTTCCTGATGCTCAGTGGCTTGTTACAAAAGAGGCAATTAGGGAAGAGCCAGTTGGAGACCTACCTAATAAGATCTAAAAACATCTTCTCCCTGTGCCTTCATGTGTTAACCAGCCTGGAAACACATTGTTTTATACATGTAAATCTGCTGCTGCTGCTGCTGCTGCTGCTGATGGTGGTGGTGGTGGTGGTGGTGGTGGTGGTGGTGGTGGTGGTGGTAATGATGCTGCTGCTGAGGATGATGATGATGGTGGTGGTGGTGGTGATTTTTATAGGTCTTCACCTCCATCCCTCAATCCATGAGGTGGGGTCAGTTTCTCTGTCGATGGGGTTGAAAGTTCCAACCCTCCAATTGCTTGTCCTTGCTGGTCACCGTATCCCTTCTGAGGTGTTCTGTCCCTTTAACATTCCAAGGGCTCTAGAAGACTTGTGCCAGGAACCCATGGCAAAGATGAGATATGTTTCCTTGGATCCTGCACATAGGAAAATCCAAGTAGGAGCCCCCTAAACAGCACACAGTAGCTAGTCCTGGGAAGCGGGGTTTGGATTGGTTGGTGGCCGACCCTTCCAGGTTCCCTGTAGTTATACAGTTGGGTATACATTCTGTCATCCCGAGAGAATGTACTAAGGAGAGGCCAGGCCTGGGGCTTGGAGTGTTTCACAGGCATGTGCACTTGGTCTGAGTGGATGGCCCTTGTGTGGGCGTATGGCCAGTGAGTCACCCCACAGAACAATACACACCTTAGCCTTTTCAAAAACGGGGTTGCTCTGTTTTTGTTTTTCTGCTAATATAGAATGTGCTTTGAAATGAAGTCCAGATTTTAGAGTTGTCTGAATTCTTTAGAAGGAATGAAGTTCAACCACTCCACATTCCTTTGCTTTAAGAACCGTCGCTCTACATTTCTGGCGTCTGCTGCTTCTTACACTGTATTCCTCCAGCTCAGCGTCCATTTTGACATCAAGTATTAGTAGACCATCGTTAGGTTAGATTTGTTATTTTAAAACTGTTGCTAAACTGGACGTGGTAGCACATGCCTTTAAATCCCAGCTCTCAGGAGACAGAGGCGGGTGGATCTCTGAGTTTCAGGCCAGTGTGATCTACAGACAAAGTTCCAGGACAGCCGGGGCTACACAGTGAAACCCTGTCTCAAAACAAAAACAAAAACAAACAAACAAAAAACCGGAGCTACATAATAGAGAGACTGTGTCTCAAAATCAAAACAATGACAGCACACACACACACACCAAACAAACAAAAGACCTTCTGCTGCTCCCTTTAGCGTTATGGTCCCCACATCTTTGTGGAATTATGTATTTACTTTTGAGATAGAGTCCTACCATCTAGCCCAGGAAGGCCTTACATTTGAGGTCATCCTGCCTCTGCCCTCAGTGTCCTGGCCTTACAGGCATATGCTATCTTCCCTAGCTTTGTGTTTCTTCTTTTCTTTCTTTCTTCCATTTTTTTTTTTTTTTTGGGTGGGGGAATCAACCCTGAGTCTCCCCGGTGCTAGACGGCACTAACCATCGCACTGGATCTCCATTCGTTTATTTACATATCTTTTCTTAAAAGCTGTTCCTCGCCCTCCCTTTCCACTGTAGTGCTGGACACCAACGACAGATTCCTGAGGAAGATCACAATTGGACAGGCTCCCACAGAGAAAGGCCACACACGCACGGTAACTGTCTGCTCGGTGTCTCGGTAATTGCTTCGTGGGCACTAGCTCTGGCCGCTCCCCTCCTCCTCCACCCCTGCTTTGGGACCACAGCGGCAGGTGCTCTGCTGCCTTCTCCCTTTTAAAATGGCAGTGAGTGGGTGTGGCAGCGAGTGCTCTTGACAGCATTTGCAGCAAATCCATGTGTCACCTGTGCGGTTTTCCCCGCACGCACCGTTCTTTCCCGGAGGTGGAGAACCCCAACTGAATAGTCTTGCATGTAAATTCATCAAAATTGCTCCTCTTCTGTGGGCGTTGGGCAGTATGTCTCTGCCGTGTAAGAATGACGACTACCTGTGGGGCTCCTTTTACATACATTAGGGAAACAGCAGCCTGTATGTGACCAACTGTAGCCAAGCTGCTTTCACGGGGATAAAATAACAGCTGATTGGTCGTGCTACAGTTTGCAGAGGCAGTGGGGGTGCAGGAAGGGTCTCGTGTAGCTCAGGCTGGTCTCAAACTTATAGCTGAGGATGACTTTGAACTCTGATCCTCCAGCCTCCACCTCCCAAGTTTTAGGATTACAAGCCTGTACTACACACCCATTTTATGAGGTACTGAGGATCGAACCTGGGGCTTTGTGCATGCTAGACAAGTTCTTTGCCCCAGTGCTACAACCCCTAAAACATTGAGCTTCTTTTTTTTTCTTGGTTTTTGAGACAGGGTTTCTCAGGGCAGCTTTGGTGCCTGTCCTGGATCTCGCTCTTGTAGACCAGGCTGGCCTTGAACTCATAGAGATCCGCCTGGCTCTGCTTCCTGAGTGCTGGGATTAAAGGTGTGCGCTGCCACCGCCCGGCTAAAACGTTGAGCTTTTGATTACTCTAGGCATCTGAACAATTACAAATTTTGACTGCTGAAAGATTATTTAGATAGTTCTATTTCATCCTTGTTAGCTTCTGGTTTGACACAGACACTCTGCCTTTGTCTCTTTGACTGCCCACAGGCCCAGTTTGATATCTCTGTGGCCAGTGAAATCATGGCTGTTCTGGCCCTCACTAGTTCTCTGGAAGACATGAGAGAGAGACTGGGCAAGATGGTGGTGGCATCCAGTAAGAAAGGAGAGCCCATCAGTGCCGAGGATCTGGTAAGTGCCAGGCATGCTGGGGTCTCTCTGATTACTGAAAACAAAATTTACACTCTTCTTAAAATGTTGTGATTAACTTATTAATTGGTTTTGCTCATTGCAAAAGTTATGAAAAAATTTTTTTTAAGTTCTTCGTAGTGAATGATGGTAGTGGTACTGGGCTTTGTAAAGGGCCATGAGTGCAGGGTGATTTGAATGATGCTTTCATCCTGCAGGGATCTTCCTGAGCAAGCTGCAGCTAGAGTTTGTATGGAACACCTATCATCCAAGTGGTGGATGATACCTCAGTGCCTCCCTGTACCACTTGGCCTGGAAGGACTCATTGGCCAGTTTGGCTGATGGTCTTCTGATTAGGTCTTCTGTTCTGTTTTGTTTGTTGTTTGGTTGGTTTTTGGTGGGTGTTTTGTCTTTTGTTGTTGTTGTTGTTACTTTTTCTTTAGACAGGATCTCTTTATGTATCTCTGACTGTCCTGGAACTCCATGTAGACTAGGCTGGTGTTGAACTCACAGAAATCCTCCTGCTTCTGCTTCCAAAGTACTGATATTAAAAGTGTGCGCCACTATGCCCAGCTCTCTACGTACATGATATAAAATTTGAAATAAAACTTCTTAAAGAAAATCTTTTTTCCAAACAAGGTCTCAGCCTAATGTTAGCTTGCTTGGAACTCATCATGTGGCCCAGACTGTTCCCCAGTCAATAACAGTCCTCCTGGTTTAGCGCCTGCGTCCTGGGATTATAGCAGTGGTTCTCAACCTCCCCAATGCTGTGACCCTTTAATAGAGTCCCTCATGGTGTGGTGACCCCCCAACCACAAAGTTATTTTCATTGCTGCTTCATAACTGTAACTTTGCTACCGTAATGAATCGTAACACAAATAGTTTTGGAGATAAAGGTTTGCCCGAGGGGTCACGACCCTCAGGTTGAGAACCACTGGATTATACACATGCGCCACCACACCTGCTTTAGATCAAAATTTGAAAGGCTTGTTTGTATCAGCCCACACCAGCATAGTTGGTGTTATGGCAGACGGATTTAGAAAAGGGAGAAAAATATGAACTTTGTTTTCACAGTTGATAATGTGTTTTAAATTTTAACACCCAGGCCGTAAATTTAGAAACACATTAATGTTGAATACAAATGAGAACCACTGCTTGGTTTTCCTTTGCCGGGGGTTTGTTCAGCGATGATAAGAGGGGGAGCTGGATTTAGGAGTCAGAATTAGGCTTCTGGCTAGTAGTTTAGCTTCCGCTCTGGGAAACGTACATTGAATTCCATTTATGCCCATTTCTGCTCAGATACCAAAGTTATAAATAACTCACTGCTGTTGGAACTAACATATCTACTCTAAACTGGTCTAAATGGAGCCCCCACATTGGCCAGCCGCAGAGCCTGATTGAGACGCTTGTTTCCAGCGCCGCATGAGTTTTCAGAAATTGTATGAGAATGTCATTTTCACTCTGCTTCCTCTCCCCGCCAAGATAACTGGTGCCTTCCTGGTACGGTGGGGGAAAGTAAGCAATAGAGATGAATGGCTGAGATTAGGAGTAAGCACTAATTGCTCCAAGATGGTTCAAATGAATGAGGAGCCCCGGAGTGCTGAATTTTGGTTTCAAGAGACTGGATTTCTGCTGGCCTGAGTTGATGCTTCATGGGCTTGTCTTGCAGGGCGTGAGCGGGGCACTCACGGTGCTGATGAAGGATGCAATCAAGCCCAACCTCATGCAGACCTTAGAGGTGAGCTGGGTAACTCCTGGGGCCCAGAACTCACTTCCTCTGTTCAGAGCCAAGAGAGTAGAAAGAACACTTCCCTTGCAGCATCAGACACCTTTCATCTTTTTTTTTTTTTTTTGAAAGATTTTAAAAAATCTATTTGATATGGGAGCATTGTGTGTGCCCCCGTATGCACGTGGAAGTGAGGGGGCAGCTTGGTGGGGTCAGTTCTCTCCTGGCACGTTTACTTGAGCTTTGGGATTTGAACTCAGGGTCTCCAAGCTTGTAAGGCAATCACCTCTACCCAGTGAGCCATATTGCCACCCCATAGAAGCTTTTTCTGTTGCTCATCTCTTTCCTTGCTTCCTTTCTTACAGTTGTGGGGAGGGGGTGTTCTAAAATAATATAAAATAAATGGCTCTGGAGCTGGGGGTATAGATCAGCGGCATAGCATTTGCCCTGGTATATAAGAGGCCCTGGGTTTGATTCCCAGCACAGCCACAGCAAAGGGGTGTCGCAGGCTTTCTTGGACCACCAGTCCCCAAATCATAACACAGAGACTAATTATTAACTTTGAATGCAGCCTTAGCTTAGGCTTGTTTCTAGCTAGCTCTTATAACTTAAATTAACCCATTTCTATTCATCCGTGTGCTGCCCTGAGGCTCCTTTACCTCATCTACGTACTGTCCATCCTGCTTTCCTGCTTCCTCTGTGACTGGCTGGCTGATCGATCCCCTGCAGTGGCCAGGGCTGGCTGGCTCCCCTTTGCTCTCTGTCCACCAGCCCCACCTATCCTTCCTCTGCCGAGCTATTGGCCAGTCAGGTGTCTTAGGCAGGCAAGGGGAAACAGCAACACATCTTTACATAGTTAAACAAATGCAGCATAAACAGATGCAACACATCTTTACATAGTTAAACAAATATTCTATTCCACAACCAAGGGGGTGGCCTGGTGTTTTTCTTCCTGGAAGTCTTTTTTTCAAACTCCAGCCCCTTCCAATTCCTAGCCCTTTGGCTACTGTGAAGCCGAGTTGGCATTTGCTCACGATGTCCTGGTTTCCACAGGGCACACCAGTGTTTGTCCATGCCGGGCCTTTTGCCAACATTGCACATGGGAACTCCTCCATCATCGCGGACCGGATTGCGCTCAAGCTCGTTGGCCCAGAGGGCTTCGTAGGTGAGTCCTTGTGCCTCCTCGGTGGGGAGACTCGTGTTTCCTTTCATGTCATGGGGTGGCGGTGGTGATTTTACAGATGCTTGTCTTCCTTGCAGTGACTGAAGCAGGGTTCGGAGCGGACATAGGAATGGAAAAGTTCTTCAACATCAAGTGCCGGTATTCTGGTCTCCAGCCACACGTGGTGGTGCTCGTGGCCACTGTCAGGGCTCTTAAGATGCACGGGGGCGGCCCTACGGTGAGGACCAAGGACCCGAGAGAGTGGTTGTCAGGAACGTTCTAGAGGCTGGGAGGAAATCCCATGACTCGTCCCGGGGTCGGCATTCATTTATCCTCATGATGGATAGGGAGCCAAAGCCAGGGATGGCCAGATAACTCCTGTACAGGCCACTTCACCCTCAGGGACAGATCCCCTAGCAGCATTTTAAGGGGACCCACACTGGTTTTGTCACCTGCCTATCTAAACCCCTCCAACGGCTTGTGCTTGGCCTGACTGACGGGAAACTCCCTGTCAACCTGTTCTTTATACATCTGAATCCCATTTTCCTTCTTGATACTGACACTGGCAGCCAGCCAGCCAGCCAGCCGGCGCTGCGCAGAAGTCATTTGTGAGCAGCGGTTCTTGCTGGCAGGGCCCTGATATAGCCTGTGGTAAGCTGGTGTCACTGCCAGAGGCAGGTGAAAGAGAATAGCAGGTCAGGTCGCTCAGGACCAGCGGCTGGTGAGGCAAAAGCTGGGCTCGCTCAGGGTCAGCTGTGACCTGGACTTGTGTTTTCCTGAACCCCCATTGCTTAGAAACTATACTTAGTCTAGTATTTTCACATCTCTTTTTGTTGGTTTCTTTGCATTTTTGAGGCAGGATCTCACACTGCGGCCCTGGCTGTCCTAGAACTCCCTCTGTATGTAGCCCAGGCTGGCCTCAGACTTAGAGGGACCCTCCTGCCTCTGCCTCCCGAGTGCTGGGGTTAAATGTGGCAGCACAGCTGGCTTCACACCCCTTCTTCTTCAGGCTAACACGTAAAGTTGCTCGTCCTGGCCAGCGGCCATGGTAGTGTTAAATTTCGGTTCTTCAGGCGTCGGTGTTGTAACTTGGGGACAAGAGCTTGACTCTGTCTCTTGGCGCAGCGACACCCATTTCTCCTAAGAGAGCAGTTCTCGGGGGTTTTGGATTGTTCGTTTGTTTTCAGGATGGGGGTACACTGGGGATTGAACCCAGATCTTTGCAAACACCTGACAAGTGTTCCACTACCAGGCCCTTAGAGCCTCTTGTACACTTACAAATTACTGCAGGCCTAAAACCGCTTTTCTTTATGTGAGTTACAGCTCTTAACATTTAGTATATTTAAACTAGAACTGAGTTGCCCATTAACCTCCGTAGTTTTTTTTAAATGAGCAGCGACTGTATTTTCTGAAATAAAATATAGGCGCTGTCTGTTTCCTCTCTCTTCAGTCTGGTTCACTAGAGACAGTGGATTGATTCTCTTCTGCACACGGCCTTGTGATGTCCCACGGCACGTAACCGTTGGAGATTTCATGGTCCACTCAGTGAGAGAGTGAAGGCCCCATGAAGGAAATCATTTTGGCCTTGGGTGCCCCACTCCCCACCCCCACCCCCCGGGTTAGGTCCCCAGACTGCCCAGACACTTTCCTAACTCACGTGGCCTCCCTCTGCCCATAGTCTAGTTGCCCCTGAGATAGGAAAGACTTTGCCAACCTTGGACACCGCTTTCTGCCAGGAATGCTGGCTGGGCTGTCTTCGTCCATGATAGCCAGCATCTCCTGCTCACATGCCCTTCAGTCCTTATCCTCACACCACAGCATGACCAACTTGCCGGTGGCCAGGATAACTGCCAATAAAGCCCCACAAACCTTAAACTTACTAAAAATGTTGAGGGTTTTTTTTTTTGGGGGGGGGTGGATTATTTTTCCGTTTTGTAGCTCGATTGTGTAGTTCTTGAGTGAGAAGTCTGTAGGTGACAGCATTATGTTGCAATGTCAAAAGGTTGGCCCAGCCTGGGAGCCTCACTGTGGTGATGCTGGGTCCCCTCCCCTGGCAGTCCTGAGAGGAGGCTGTGCCTATACAGCTCTGTCCGGGAGCCAGACCTGTGGGCAGCTGTGCAGAAGGTCACTGCTTCCTGCCTATCGTCCACGTGGCCCTTCTAGGGTCATAGTACCATAGACTGGACACGCAGACCTCAAGTCTTCCTGCAGAGAAGACCCAGCTAGGGGCTGTTTAATCACTGTGTGTTGTCTACAGTGACGGTGCATCAACCCTGAGCCCTCTGCGTGTGTGTGTGTGTGTGTGTGTGTGTGTGTGTGTGTGTGTGTGTGTACCGTGCAGCAGAGCTGAGCCAGTTTCCAGATCAGGCCCCAGGCCCAGGCCCCTCCTCTAGTGACGCAGTGAGCTACCTGCTGTAGAGTTCATATACCTCTAAATCTACTATATAGAGGGAGAAGGGCCCCTCCACTGTCACCCTCTCCCCCTTCTCTCCCTTCTTGAGAGAGGGTCACATAGCCCAGGCTGGCCTCCACCCCCTCTGTTGATGATGACCTTGAAGTGATCCTCCTGCCTTCGTTTTCCAAGTACTAGGGACCGAGACCTCGGGTACCCACTGGCTGTTATCTTCCTCTTGTTTGTTGTTCAGTCATCCTTGCTCAGCCCCCACCCACCCCTCCCCCCTCCTGCCAAGTCCTGAGCGGGCGGCGCTCTTCACGGGCCTGAGATCCATAGTGACCTTGGCGGGGCTGGACCCCCCCCCCCCCGAATTCGATTCCACTGGTGTGAGCTTCCTTCAGTGGGATCACTGTGCTGCCACAGCATGTTCCTGTCCACTGTGGCCTTCACCCCTCATCTCAGCTCACAAAGGACCACCCCTGTGCTCACAAGCAGCCATTGCCCTGTGCTTTACGGTCTCACGCTCCAAGTCCTTGGGGCAGGAAACAGCTTCACACGGCCGGCGGCCGTTGATTCTCTGAAGCGTGCAGCCGCTGGCCTCTCACAGTGGAAGCACACCTGACTTTGTCTCCTTCCTTCCAGGTCACTGCTGGACTGCCTCTTCCCAAGGCTTACACAGAAGAGGTAACTATAACGATTTCTAGGAAACCACACCCCAAACCAGCATGTCTTAATCCGGCCATGGAGAATAAAGGGGGCAGCCCCTCTGACCCTGGGCTGTTCCTTGGGGTTGGGTTGGGGATGGGGATGACAAAAAAAACAAACAAAAAAACAAAACCCTATGGTGTACTGGAAATCATATCGGAGAAGTAGCAATAAGTGGAATCAGCCCAACCAGGATGGCAGGAAGCCATTGTCCTAGACCAGTGTCTGGTTCTCACCGTTTTACTCGCAGGGAACATTGGGCTGTATCTGGAAGCCTTTTGTGCTGTTTGTTAGAGATAGGGTCTTGCTATATAGCTCAGGCTGACCTTGAACTCCAGCCCCTTAAGTGCTGGGATCAGAGACATGCACCCCATACCCAGCCAGAGAGGTGTTGCTGGCATCTGATGTGTAGAAGCCGGGGATTGTTGTTAGCAGCCCGGGGTGTGTAGTGCCCCCCTACCCTCCCACCTCCCCACCCCCACAAATCAAAATGGCAGTAGTACCAGAGTTAAGTAGCCATGCCCTAGATGGTGCGCATTTCTTTCCTGCACCGAATAAGTCCTAAATGCCATTGAAATCAAGCCAGGAGAGACCTTTAGAAGTAACATTTTTCTCTACAAACCCAAAGCTGAGTTACAGACCCCAGACAGAGCCACTAAATGCCTCGGTTGACTTGGCAGGCACGTCTTCCATAAGCTGATTTGGTCTACTGGGCAGGAGCTCAAAGAACAGTTCTGAGCTCTTTTTTTTTTCATACTGATATCATTTACCATCAAAGAAACATCCCCAGGGTCACTGTGAGCGCTTACGTAAGAGACAGGCCCGTGGCTAAGATGCAGGCTCAGCCACTGTCACTGCTGATTCAGTCTCTCTGGCCTTGTGGAGGCTTCTCCGTTATCAGGCAGTACAGGGTCAGTGTACAGCCCCCAGATGAGGTTTGTGAAATTGCCCAGGACAGAGATGGCCGGTGCCTTGAGTTGTCTGCCTGTCTCGGGAGCTGTGACTTGCCTTTTATGGTCATCTGTGAGATTCAGGCGTAGGAGGGGAATTCACAGTTCTGACCCTCCTGCCCCCCCCCCCCCACAGCCTTTCCTGTATCTAATTGCAGTTGAGTGCCCCAAACCAGCCCAGCTGGTGTCTTCATTTAAGACATTCAACTCATTTCAAACTGTTCTCAGTTGGTCTTATGTAGTAATTGGTTTTTATGTGGCTAAAGGTAAGAACAGTTAGAGTGCTCTTTAGACCATCAGATAATCCTGATCTCAGATTACAGTTAAGGGGGGCGGGGGAGGTTTTTGAACAGTGTTTGTAAGATCTCACTTTATAACCTCCCTACTTTTCCTGCTGCTTTGGGCATCTAGAAACCGGGTAAGGGGGGAGGAAGTGGGAGGAGAGGAGGGAGAGGAAATTGCAGTTAGGATGTGAAATTAATTAATTAATTTAATTAAAACAATAACAACAACAGCAAGTAACAGTGCTAGATTTTCCTAGTGATCCAGCATGTTTCTATGAAGACAACCACATTCATTGATTGATTGGTTGGTTGCTTGCTTGCTTGCTTAGTTGATTGGTTTTTCTTGAGATGTCTTGCTTTATAGCTCTGGCCGACCTGGAACTCACTCTGTAACCCAGGCTGCCTTGAACTCACAAATATATGCTTACCTTTTTTCTCCTGAGAGCTGGGATTAAAGGTGTAGGCCGCTATACCTGGCCACATGTTTTATTTTTAAGAATACTAATATTTTGAGGTTATTTTATTTTGCTTTAGTGCTGGGGGCAGGCCCAGGGTCTCATGCATGCTGCTCTGTAGTCTTACCACTCTTAGTTCATTTTAAATGATATGCCCTTTCTTTACAAAAAGAAAATTAGACGCTATAAGAATAAAAAAATGGGGCTGGAGAGACCGCTCAGCAGTTAAGAACACTGACTGCTTTTCCAGAGGACCCAGGTTCAATTCCCAGTACCCACACAGCAGCTCACAACTGTCTGTAACTCCAGGATCCGACAACCTCACACAAGACATACATGCAGGCAAAACACTAATGTATATAAAAATAAGTAAATTATTTAAAACTAAAATAAAGAGTTATTCTCTCCCACACACCCACCCCCCAAAAAAATATCTGGGAGGTGGCGGCACACATCTTTAATCCCAGTGCTGGGGAGGCACAGGCAGGTGGATCTCTGTGAGTCTGAGAACAGCCTGGTCTACAAATGAGTGCCAGGACTGTTACAGAGAAACCCTGTCTCCTTGAAAAAAAAAACAAACAAACACAATGTAAAAAAGTTGAAGTTTCTTGAACAGTTGTTACATACTCTCCTGACCGGAAGTAGCTTGGTTGGTAGTGAGGTTGCCAAGCAAATACGAAGCTTTGGGTTTAATCCCTACTACCCCACCAGGCCAGGCATGCCATTGCACTCCTATAATCCCAGCACTTGCAAAGTAGAAGCAAGAGAATCGGAAATTCGATGTCATCCTTGACTATATTGCAAATCTGAGGCAAACCTAGGCACATGAGACCCTGTGTCCATCCATCTATCTGTATCTAGATAGATAGTTTTAAATCCTTGGGATACACCTGGTGGGAGGAGAGGACTGACCCCTGCAAGTTGACCTTTGATCTCCACACTCATGCCATGGCACACACAAAGGGACACACACACACATAAATGTAATTTGGGGCAAAAAAAGTTAGCTGGGTTTGGTGGTGCATGCCTTTAATCCCAGCACTTGGGAGACAGAGGCAAGCAGATCTCTGTGAGTTCAAGGACAGCCTGGTCCACATAGTGAGTGCCAGGCCAGCCAGAGATATATAGTGAGACCCTGTTTCAAAAAACAAAAGGAATTAAATAAATAATAATGTTTCCACGAGTACCTTTAAGTTTTAGATTTTATAGTATTTGTGGGGATATGTATGGGAAGCAGGATATGAGAATGTAACAGTACACTACCCAGAACAAACTCTTATTTTTAAGATTGACTTACTTTATGGGTTTTGTCTGCTTCTCTATCTTTTGGTCCCCTTTGGCACCGTGTCCTCAAGTGCGGGGTCATAGGCGTGAGCCACCACGGCTGGTTTATGTGGTGCTGAGGGTCCAGCCCAGGGCTTCATGCATGCTGAGCAAGCCTCTGCCGGCTGAACCAGAGCCTCATCCTCTGCTGTTTGCTTTCAGGGTGGTTTTGTTGTTGTTTGGTTGGTTGGTTTTTGTTCTACAAAATACATGGGAGTGCCTACATGTATTTATGTGCACCACATGCATGTCTAGCGCCCTCAGAGGCAGAAGAGGACATCAGATCCCCTGGAACTGGAGTCACAGGTGGTTGTTAGGACCCTCTGCAAAAACAGCCAATGCCCTTAACTGCCGAGCCATCTCTCTAGCCCTGGTTTTTCTTTTAGAAGCTTGTTTTTATTCATGTGTCTCTGTGTGCATGCATGTGCACGGGGTGGGGGTGCCTGAGGAGACCAAATGACCGTATTCCTTAAAGGTGGAGTTAAGGCTCTTATGAGCTTCTGACTTGGATGCTGGATCCAGACTTACTTCCTCTGGATGAACAGGAAGTAGTACTCTTTTTATTTTATTTTATTTATTTATTTATTTATTTATTTATTTATTTATTTTTTTTTTTTTTTGGTTTTTTTGTTTTTGTTTTTTTGAGGTAGGGTTTCTCTGTGTAGCTCTGGCTGTCCTGGAACTCACTCTGTAGAATAGGCTGGCCTTGAGCTCACAGATCCTCCTGCCTCTGCCTCCTGAGTGCTAGGATTAAAGACATACGCCACCACACCTGACTGGAAGTAGTACTCCTAACCACTGAGCTATCTGTCCAGTCCAGTACTTGGGCTTTCCAAATAGTGTTTGCCTTATTTTATCAGCCTTGGGAAGGCTCGTAGTTGAGTTCATTAAATCCTCTGGAACTTCACTGACTTCTTGCAGGACCGTATTTATGGCTGTTGGGTATTAAATGCCTTTAGGGTCGGGCCCCGTGCCGGCTCTGTCTTGTGATAAAATGGTTTGCACGGTCCTGAGAACAGTCTCATTGTTTTGTTTTACTACAGGAGTTAATCTGATGTGTCAACACACAATTATAAAAGTGTAATTTAAGTAGCGGCATCAAACTCATGCCCTGCAAACAATAAAGAGGACATTCATAGCAGCATAATGATGTCCGATACCCCAGCTGTCGAATTTTCAAGGTGTAGGGAGACAGCACAGCTTCCCTCCAGTGCTGTACGGTTGATTCTCCCTCCACCAGAAGCATTGTGGGGTGTGCATCAATGGCCTCCTGTTGACCCACCGTCTTGCCCTCACTGTGGATGTCTTCCGGCTCAAAGACATGCTGTCCTTTTTTACTTGTGTGCTATTTGTTCATTTGAGGCAAGGATTCACTGGGTACCCAGGCTGATCTCAACGTCTCCAGCCTCCAGCCTCTACCTCCTGAGTGCTGGGGTTACAGATGTGCCCTGCCTTGCCCCGGGGGAAGTTTCTGTCTTCAAAAGAAGCAACAGCTGTTTGCAGGTCTGCTGGCTTTGACCTGACAGGCCTTTTGCTGTTGTTTTACAGGACCTGGACCTGGTTGAGAAGGGCTTCAGTAACTTGAGGAAACAAATAGAAAATGCTAGGATGTTTGGAGTACCTGTAGTCGTGGCCATCAATGTATTCAAGTAAGTGTGAAAGCTAGCGAAAGGAGGGGAGTAGAAAATGCCAGAAAGCAGCTCCTGGGGCACGTTATGCGGTGCCGCTTTTAGCTTCATTTTGTTCTTCACTTAACTGCTGTTGGCTATAGCCTGTGGTTTGGCCTGTGACGCGACAGGCACCGTGTGTGTGTGTGTGTGTGTGTGTGTGTGTGTGTGTCACGGCAGACGCGCTACCTCACCACTGAGGTCCGGAAATCAGAATTGCCCCTGAGGGCCCAATGCGAAGAACGCACGAGCTTGACAAGAAATGTTCCTTTTGGTCGTTCCCAGGCCTTTTGTCCTAACAGAAGAGCATAGCCTACAGCCTGTCTTTATTTCCCTGGGTCAGGTGGGATGTTATGTTGAGGGAGTTGGGTGTATTGAGCTAGAAGTGTTCATGCAAGCGCTGTGTGGGCTGTTTGGCACTTTCGTACTGTTTAAGGTTTCAGAAGAATGGCCTCGCCGCAGCGCAATGGGAGGAAGCAGTTTTTAAAGCCAGTATTTACTGATTCCCGGTGGTGCCCTGGGAATGTTCCAGATAGTTAACATGCATTGCTTCTAAGCCTCATAATATCCCGGGGCAGCCCTGCTGGGATTCCTTCCAGTTTTTCCTCGTGGGAGCCAAATAAGTACAGAGGAAGTAACTGACCAAAAGTTAGCCCAGCCCATTGGTTACAGAGTTGAGCTTGAAACCAGTGTCCATTTTTTTCAGCGGCCATCCGTGTGGGGTTCTGTAAGCCAGATCTGTCTCCCTTCCCTTCCCGCTTCCTTTAACATGAAGCTCTCCTGTATAGGACAGATACAGACGCGGAACTGGACCTCATCGGCCGCCTCTCCAGAGACCATGGGGCTTTTGATGCTGTCAAATGCACCCACTGGGCAGAAGGGGGCCGGGGGGCCTTAGCCCTGGCTCAGGCCGTTCAGAGAGCATCACAGGCCCCCAGCAGCTTCCGGCTCCTCTATGACCTCAAGGTGGGTTACTTGCTGTAGGTAACAAAGCCAGAATGGAGTGTGTGTGAAAATGAACTCAGTGTGGTAACTGGTGTGTAGTCAGCAGCGTCTACCTCGTGGTCTGATTCCCTTACGGGTGAGTCACCCCAACCGCAGCCTGGACTCTCAGCTTGAGACATTGCTCATTTGCAAACAGAAGTACCCAGAGAGCTTAGATCACACCCTACCTTTCTGAAGCTATATATATGCCCTTTTGCCGGTAGATAGAGCCTAGTGTGTAGCTCACTGCCCTGCAGACTTTCACTACGGCCTCAGCCATGTCGTAACGAAGGGGCTATATCTGGCTATGGAAATTTTTCTGACCACTTCTCAATAATAGAGCAAAAAAGAGTGCTCCCAAGCCCACTTCCTGGTGTAGTGTCACCCCAAGTTCAGAGAAGCCTTCCAAGCCAAACCAAAGCACCCCCACCGGCTTCGTCATATTCTCTGTCACCGAGTCAGGTGGCTTACATCTGGCCCAGCAGAAGCAGCTTGTCCGTGACACATGGCAGTTGCCTTGAAGAATGCTGTTCCTAGGGTTGAATTTCAGGGTGCGATTGGGTGTTAAGTCTGTGGACAGTGACTGAAAACTTGCTTTGGGACGTTGGGTGTATACTACCTCATTCTGCTTGCATGCTCTAGGCTACTTTTTCCTTGGGTTCTCAAAGACGATCAGAGACTTTGGGAATTAGCCACAGGAAAGAGTGAAGCCCGGATTCGATGGCTCAGTCAGTAAAGTGTCTTCCACAGAAGCATGAGGACCCGAGTTCAGGTCCACAGCACTGCGTAAGAGCCAGATATGATAGTGCACGTCTGCAAGCCCAGTGCTGGAGATGTGTGTGTGTCTCTAGAGTTGATTTTCAGCCCGTGTAGCCAAGTCAATGAGCTGCAGGGTCCATAGAGACCCCGATTCAAAAGACAAGGGGAAGAGGGATAGAGGAAAGATACCCGAGGTTATCCTGTGGCCTCCACCTGCATGTGTGTGTGCATGTGCGCACACACACACACACACACACACACACACACACACGCATGCACACACGCATGCACAGAAAAAGGAAACTATAATTCTCGAGTTTTAGCTTAAAACATTTCTGCCTTTTCTCTTTGCACTGTGCAGATAGAATACGTGGAGAGTTAATTAGCATTCTCCTGTTGAGCTTTGGTTTTGCTAAATGGGTCTGAAAAGCTGTTCGAACAATCACCCTTCTAGAAAAAGCCATAAACATAGGTGCACACCAATGAAAAGCACTTGTGGGGTTCTTCGCCAAGCCACTGTCCACGGTGCCCGGGGCAGGAGCCCTAGCCCTTCAGGGCCGGCAGGTGACCTGCAGTGGGGGAAGGGCTTCAGAACCCTTCTCTCGTGGGAGCTCTTCCCGGTTCTGGCAAACAGGAGGCTGCCACTTTTTTGTGTTATTCAGCATCTGTGAGTCTTAAATCACCCCTCAACCAAAGTGTTTTTGCTTCTGAAGTTCTAAATGTGCCGTGGCATTTACCAGGCTCCAATTATAAGCTGCATATGACCGTCATCTGCCGCTTCCTAAAGCCGCTCCCGAGAGCGCTTTCACGTCTGTTTGACGGAGCGCCCTCGGAAGTGGTCACTGTTCAGTCAAGCGTCAAGTCTGTGTTTTTATAGGTAGAGCGTTGCACTTTTTAAAATCTGCCCAATATATTCATTTAGCCTTAGTTGCTAAGGAGGAGAAAGCCCAATATGTCCAGTGTTTGTGTGTGTGCGTGTACGCATATGCATGTGTGTGTGTGCATATGCGCGCGCACATTTACATATCTATATGCATATAGAGATGATAACTGTATCTGTGAGATATTTTCCACTTAACCAAATCTGGAACTTTGTATTAAAAGGGTTCGGTGTTTCAGGGCATTTGTGGCCAACCTGATGAGCTGAGTCCAGTCACCAGAACCCACGTTGTTGAAGGACATAGATGACTCTCTTAACTTGACCTTTGGTCTCCACCCAGGAGCAATGAGAAATGCACACCCATGTGCTATACACACACAATAAATAAATAAAGAGGCTCTTTTAATTCTAAGAAAATGTTTCTAACCCAGGGCTGGAGGTGTAGCTTAGGGGGAGAGTATTTGCCTAGAACAGTTGCTCTCAACCTGTGGGTCTTGACCCCTTGGGGGTTGAATGACCCTTTAACGGGGGTCACCTAAGACCATCAGAAAACACAGATATTTACATTATGATTCATAACAGTAGCAAAATTACAACTATGAAGTAGCAACGAAAATAATTTTATGGCTGGGGGCCACCACAACATGAGGAACTGTATTAAAGGGTCACAGCGTTAGGAAGCTTGAGAACCACTGGTCTAAATGATACAAGACCCTAGGTTTTATTCTCACCACTTCCAGTGATCAAGTCAAGTTAAATATTTGTGATGCCCCCCCCCCCAAAAAAATCCTCAAGTTATTTGCATACCTGTAGTATATAAAATGCAATTTGTATCCCTTTTGGGGACACTGGTCTGGAATGTCCTTGCCAAGAATCCTCAAATGTGTCCAGTCACAGTTCCCTTCTGTCTTGTACATCAGCTCTCCGTCGAGGATAAAATCAGGATCATCGCACAGAAGATCTACGGGGCAGATGACATCGAATTGCTCCCTGAAGCACAGAACAAAGCCGAGGTCTACACAAAGCAGGTGGGTGTTCAGAGTCTGAACCCAGAGCTTTCCCAGCCTCGTGACCTCCTACACTCTACTCCTCCAGACAGCAGCCTCCTCCCTCAAAATACTGGGTTTGGGTTAAAAGTCGCAGCCCTAGATTCTGTATTTACTTATAGGTGAAAATCTAGACAAACCAGGAGGAAATATGGAGTGTTTTGCTGGAATGCTGAGATACCTCTGTAGTACCCTCATCTCTGCTCCAGATACTGTTTTATTGCTATAAGGACGCCAGTCAAATAGTCATTTGTACATGGTTAGGTACTTTCCTGCTTCCCTTACAGGGATTCTTTCTGGTTCTGGTCTGTGATAACTAAGCTGAAGGGTAGTAAGGGAGAGGTAGCTATGTAGGTAACTAGCCATCTCAGTCTCATAATGGTGTCCAGATATGCTTCATTGCATAATCAGTGTTTCCTGTGTCACACCCTTTCTCTCCCCAGGGCTTTGGGAATCTACCCATCTGCATGGCCAAAACACACCTGTCTTTGTCTCACAACCCAGAGCAAAAAGGCGTGCCCACTGGCTTCATTCTGCCCATCCGTGACATCCGCGCCAGTGTTGGTGCTGGTTTTCTGTACCCGTTAGTAGGAACGGTAAGTAGAGGCTGTAAGTGGAGCGCGTTCATTGCTTCTCCTCTGAAATGTGTCTGTCACTTGGGCTGTCAGAAAGTGCCAGGTTACCATAGTCTAGCAGATAGTTGTGATTAGGCCTATCCGGGTTAATCCTGGTACTGATATAGACCATGCAATACCCATTCAAGTCTAACACTGATCCTACCTCTGTTGAATGGGATTCTGTTTCCCGGGGGCAGTTTGCTCTTGATTGTGTCCAGAATGGATCTAACTGGGCTTGGGTGATGCCAATATTCAGTCTGTTCTCTGTGTCCATGATTCAGCATTCACTGATTCAACCGTCTGTGGATTGACAGTAGTAGTTGGGTATGGTGGCACATACCTGTAACCCCAGCACTTGAGATGAGGTCTGTTGCCAGTTGGAGGCCAGCCTGGTCTACATAGTGGGTTGCAGTTCAGCCAGGCTACGTAGAGAGACCCTGTCTCCAATGAAACCAGCACCTGGCCCTTGAAGAGCTGGTACCCACTGTTGGGTGTGTCCTACTTGCTGCTACTCTTTGGGAAGTCCACAGTCCATGTGACTTTCTCTCATCTCAACCTCCTTTTCCTGTTAATCTTCTTGCTTAGGCCTATATTAAAATATCTAATGGGCTGGAGAGATGACTCAGGAGTTAAGAGTACTGCCTGTTCTTTCAGAGGTCCTGAGTTAAATTCTCAGCACCCACATGGCAGCTCACAACCATCTCTAATGAGATCTGGTGCCCTCTTCTGGCCTGCAGGGATACATGCAAGCAGAATACTGTATATACAATAAAGAAATAAATCTTGAAAATAAAATATCTTTAATAAAATCTCTAACTTAGCTTCCAAAACAAAATTGCTAGAGGGAAAAAAAAAAGTGTCTCTATTAAGTATGTATATCAGTATTAAAATAATGTGTAACAGCTGTTTATATAGCTTTTAAATTGTATTAGATGTTAAAAGTTGTCAAGGGGTGATTTATAGGGGAGGGGGTGTGCGTAGGTTATGTGCCATATTAGACCATCTTAAAAGGGACTGAGTACTCAGATTTGGAGATCTCTGGGGTCCCAGAAAGCAACGCCCCTGAGGACAAACTGCCCTCACAGTTGTGTTTACTGAGCATGTTCTATAAACCCAGTCTTCCCTGTAGCTCCAACAACAACAGAGGCTCTCCCATCCCGTGTCCTGCTGATGGACTTAGAGCTTCTCCTTATGTACCTGTTGTTATTTTGCCTGCAAGTATGTCTGTGCATCATTTGTGTGCCTGGTGCCCAAGAAGACCAGTATGTCAGATCCCCTGGAACCAGAGTTACAGGAGGTCGTGAGCCACCATGTGGGTGCTAAGAATCGACCCCAGGTCCTCTGGAAGAGTAGCCAATGTTCTTACCCACAGAGCAACCTCTCCATCCCATTAGAATTTCTTCTTGAAATTCTGTTAGTTCACTGTCCTTGAAATCAATTAAAATACCAATGGATAAAGGTAGGTGTGGTGTTAAGCTGTCGTAATCCCAGCACTTAGGAGGTGGAAGCCAGAGAATCAGGGGTTCATCGTGTGGCCCAGACTGGCCCTAAACTTGATATCCCCCTGCTTCAGGGGCTAAGATTGCAGATACATGCCAACATAGTTTCTTAAGACAAGGTTTCTCTGTGTAACCACTGTGACTGTTCTGGAACTATATTTGTTGACCAGGCTGGCCTTGAACTCACCAAGATCTGCCTGCCTCTGCCTTATGAGATCTGGGACTAAAGGCATGCACCATCACCGCCCAGTAATCTTTTTTTTTTTTTTTTAAAGAAAATTTGACATTTATTAAAGAAAATGTTTTATTATAGATTTAAATGTGGACAGTAAGAGAAAGAAAGAATCCAGGCAGTGGTGACGCACGCCTTTAATCACAGCACTGCACTTGGTAGGCTGAGACAGGCAGATCTCTGAGTTTGAGGCCAGCCTGGTCTACAGAGTGAGTTCTAGGACAGCCAGAGCTACACAGAGAAACCCTGTCTCTAAATAAACAAATAAATAACAGAGAGAATAGGAAAAGGGCAATATTATGCACATCCCAGAGTAGGCAGGTTTTTCAAAAAAAAAAATCACCTTAATTCCTCTTAATAATTGTATTCTAGTACATCCTGGTGTCCGTGGATGTAATTCAGTGGCTGAGCCCTTGCCTGGCCATCATGCCCGAGGGCCTGGGCCCAGTCCCATCACAGCACAGCACAACAACCAAATCCAAACAACCTTAGCGATACTTTACTGCTATTGGAATTTCAGCATCTAGGTTTGCATGTGAGTACGCGTGCGGTCACGTGTTTGTTTTTTCTGATTATCAGTGACCCGTCTTTACAGGGGCAGATCTTCCTCTGAGAAAAAAATAAAAGTTATGAAAATGCTACTCCTTGCTGCTCAGGGAACCATCTCGAGTTTTCTGTGAACGCACACATGCATGTCTGGGTCAGTGTCGTCCATCCTTTACCTTTCTAGTGCTGTCCACTGGGTTGTTCTGGGCCTGAAGACCAGATCTCCCCTTCCCCTACTGGCCCCCACACGCACCCCTTTCTTACAGAATGCATTAGTGGAAGCCAGTTGTCAGATCCCTAGAACTTGCCTTGGAGACTATTGATGGGTGTCCGATGTCAGCATTCAGTTTTCCTCAAATATTGATGTTTTGTGTTAGAGAAAATGACTCATCTAGTTTATGACATTTCTACAGTGAAGTTTTAGGACTTCAGTCTGAGCTGTCTTCCTTTCTGGGTCTGCTCTGGAACGTGTGTATATTCATTATACAGGCAGTATGACGGGGGAAGAAAATACCACATTTTCAGTTACAGACCATACAAATTTGCAGATAAAGTGGCGAAGCCAAGTCTTCAGAAAAGGAGCAAGCACAAATATAGCGCCGAGGATTCGAGTGTAGCTTTAGAAAGCCCGAGATCGGTAAGAATAGAGACCGTAAATGCGTCCAGGCTATATAGAGCAATGTCTTGGCCCGAGTTAAAGGATGCAGATTGTAATGCCATGTCACAGCAGTCCCAGAAATCACATGGGCCTCTACGAGAGATTCACTGAAAGAAAATTTCCAAACAGACGCTTCCTTCGGCTGCTTGGTTTAGCTGTCTTGAGAGATGGTTTTGCTAGGTAGCCCTGGTTTGTGCTGAACTCACTGTGTACCCTCGGCTGGTCTGAAACTCTGACCAGTGCTACCTGAGCCTCCCCAGTGCTGGGATTACAGGGTGTCCCACCTTCCTGTGGTCATGTGCTCCTCGCTCACTGCCTCAGCCATGAGCTGCTCAGCTCCAGCACCTGCCAGTGCAGGCTAGGGATGGGACCGTGCCTCCCCTGCCTCTTCAGCTACAGCTGTTCTGCACAGGATCCAAATGAGGCCTCTGGCTTGCAGAGGGACATGAGGGTTTCTTGTTCATATCAGGAATCAATGGCTGGGTTTTTAACATGTAACAAGAACAGCACCTCTTTCATTGATAGCTTAAAAGGTGTGTCTGGTTCTGTGGCTGCTGCAAGGCACCAAGGGGACGGTGAGTCATTAGACTGTGCGTGTATCACAGTAAACATGTAGTGTTCAGAGGATGACTTGAACCAGTTGATTCTTGCCTTCCACCCTGTGGGTCCCGGGATCAAACTCAGGTCATCAGCTTTGGCGGCAGGCACCTCTACCCGCTGAGCCACCTTGCTGGTCCCTGAAGTTCATCTGTCTTGCTGTTTCACCTCTTAGATGAGCACAATGCCTGGACTGCCTACCCGGCCCTGTTTTTATGATATTGATTTGGACCCTGAAACTGAACAAGTGAATGGATTGTTTTAAACAGGTGAGCTGTTACTGGGCAAGAGTTTCCTTGTTTGCTTTTATTAAAATTATGTTTATTTATTTGTTTACTTCATGGATCAGGGAGGGATGTGTGACTGGTGTGTGTCGAGGTCAGAGGGGTCAGTATTATGTTTTCCACTTTGAGATTATTCATGAATTCTTTTTGTTGTTTTTGTTTTTGTTTTGTTTGTTTTTCGAGACAGGGTTTCTCTGTGTGGCTTTGGAGCCCATCCTGGAACTCACTCTGTAGCTCGGGCTGTATTCATGAATTCTAAGGCTCGAACTAAGTCTACAAACACTCAAATTCTAGTGATTTCCAAGTATTTCTTCCCATATTTTAGGGAGAGGAGGTAGTCAGGAAAGAGAATTAACAGTAATCAATGAATGAAATGTTCCTCATCAGTCTGGGGGAGCAGGGCTCCATGCAGGAGGAAGTGTGGGGAGACGGGTGCAGCCTAGACACCATGGAGCCTGCAGGGGTGTTAACTCCCCTCTGGAGGAGCCCCCGGAGGCTTTGGGTTCAGAATTGATGACCCAGGAGAAGCAGGAGCAGCCCCAAGTCTGTCTGTATAACTTGAAAAGACAGAAGACTGGTGGTGGTGGTGGTGGTGGTGGTGGTGGTGGTGGTGGTGGTGGTGGTGGTGGTGGTGCAAACCTTTAATCCCAGTACTCAGGAGGCAGAGGTAGGCAGATCTCCAAGTTCGAGGCCAGCCTGGTCTATAGAGCAAGTTCCAGGACAACAGGGCCACACAGATAAACCCTGCCTTGAAAAACAAAAAAAGAAAAAGGGAAAAGAGAAGACAGAAGGCAAGCATTGGCTGGGGTGGAGCTGATGGTGGAGCTAAGTCTGTGTGAGAGCCGTGTTCGGCCCCCAGGAAGGCACAGACATGCACTCACAGAGACATTAATTGGGTAATCGTCCAGAAAGCAGAGAAGAGAAGGAGCAGGACCAATTCTGGAGTTCTTGGGCCCGGCATAACAGGGCCCCAGGTACTCACCTGCGTGACGCATTCAATTCAGATCTCAAAAAATGTCAAGCAGGAAAATCCTCAGCATCCCTCTCCAAGGAATTAAAAAACAGCCTGCCTGTGAAAGAATGGCCTGTGGACTGCCTGTCTGGAGCAGCCAGGGTGGTGGTGCACTCAGGGCCGTGGAATGAGAAGAGAACAGAATGCCTGTCTTATCAGCAATAAGGAGCTTTTAGATGGCAAAGGAATGTCCCCAAGTATGTGAGGGGAAGATAGCTTTCATCCTGTGTTTACCCCTGGCCAAATCTGCCAAGGTATTTCCAGACGGCAAAGGGCTGCTGCCCCCGCTTCTGCTAGGAAGTTATTTAACAATGTGGTGTACTCCAGCAAAATGAGGAACTAAACCGAGAGAGGGAAAGATGGGAGTTTTAGGGAACCGGATTTGGACAGTAGTGAAGGGGTTCTCACAAGAGCACACGAAGACTGAGTTTCCGATCTAGTACAGAACACGGGGGGAGACTGGAAAGAGCTGGGAGACCCCGGTGTGGTACAAGGTAATAAGAAAGCAAACCTCCTGCCCTGAGAAAGTGAAGGTCCAGGTGGCAAGAGGTCTTCATTTTGACCACTGTGCGGAGGCTTAGGGTTTGGTCCAGGGAAGAAGCCCTTGCTGCAGAGTGGGAATGTGCTATGGGACTTGTCCTGGCTCCCTGCTCCGTCTGGCATGGTGTGCACACGACCATCACGCTACGGCTTGTCTTTCAAGTTCATCTATGGACAGACCCTAGAAGACTCACCCGGAGGGGAGGGTGTACGTGTGAACAGTTTTGGAGCTGCAGCTGGACAATGATGAAGGGAAGAGGAAACCACAGTGCTTAGAGAAAATATTCATTCATTCATTCATTCATTCATTCATTCATTCACTGTGCTTTTCTTTCCAGACTTCCTATCTCCAAGAGGCTACTCTGTCTGGCCAGTGTCTGCTCAGGCCCATTGAGGAAGTGTGCAGAAATCCAGGAAGTCAGCTCCTGCCTGAAGAGCTTCAGAAATAGTGGGAGTTTCCCAAAAGCCTTTCACAGCCTTAATTTACATTGTGTGTATAAATTAACATAAATCATGTCTATTTACTTAGTGAAAGTCCACAGAATAAATGGAATAATTTTGCTACCTCGGTGTTGAACCGTGAATGTGTACGTGACACTGATGGACCTCGGTAGAATAGTAGATTGAGCCAGGTGGTGGTGGTGCACACCTCTCTGATCCTAGCACGGATCCAGGAGGGTCTCTGTGAGTTTAAGGCCAGCCTCGTCTACAGAGTGAGTTCTGGGACAGCCAGGGCTACACAGAAAACCTGTTTCAAGAAAACCAAAAATAAAAAGAGTCTTGAATGGCTGCCATCCGTCCAATGGACACGTGGGGGTGAGGGCCTTAAAGAAGCACGTCACAGGAGGCACTTTGTCGTCAGTTGTTGGGGTGGTGCTGGCTTGTGTAGTCACCTCCGTGAGAACGTAACTCAGGAAACCTTGGGGGGGTGGGAGGGTGGGGTATGGGAGGAGACTTCCCTGTTTTATACTGTCCTGGTCTGGCTGAGGGCCCCAGGGACGCTGCTGCCCATATGGATGTCTTGACATCTTTGGGATCCCATTTGATTATTGCCTTAGTGCTGTTGTTTTTTGTTACTGGTGTGTGTGTGTGTGTGTGTGTGTGTGTGTGTGTGTGTGTGTGTGTGTGTAGATAGGTAGGTGGGTAGATAGATAGATACAATTTATAAGTTAGTATACAAAACAACAGATTTCTAAGTAGGTTTTTATATACGTTATTTTGGTTGGTTCTCCCTGTCCCCTCTCCCCCAGCCCTCACCGTTTCCCTCTGGTGTTCTCCCTTCACCGTGTTCTGTTGGCATCCCCACCCCTCTCCCATGGACCCCTTTCTAGTTTCCTGACCTTTGTCCTTATTTACTCCCACCCAGATACACACATTTCACAGTTAGAGGCTAGAATCTGCACGTAACAGAGAAGAGGCTGCATTTGTCTCCTGAGCATAGGATACCTCACTTCAATATAATGATCCATTTTCATGATTTCATTTTTCTTCATGGCTGGATAAAATTCTATTTTATGTATGTACCACATTTTAATTATCCGTTCTGGCGGCGGGCATCTACACTGATTCCATTTTGAGTCCTCAAGGATGACAGCACCAGCTTTAGGTGGGGCCGTTTCTGCCCCGCTGGCTTAGCAAATGTTTGCTAGACTGCCGAGAAGTACCTGGCCTCCGCCTCTCCATGCGGACTGTCTCGGGAGCTTTGCTTTGTCCGAAGTTTCCAGCACGTCCTCCCTTCTCTTGTCCCGTGTCTTCTATTCTCCTCTCTTCCTGCATTGGCTCCTTCCGGATGCTGCGTCCCCCTGGTGCCAAAGCTAAACACTGCAGATGTGGACAGAGCTCTGTTTTCCCAGGTGTCTTTGCTTCTGGTATACTTAATTCGATGGGTTCGCACCAGTGTTGTGATACGGTTTCGTGATCCGAAGAAACAATGGCAGACTTTGGGAGGCCAATGGCAAAGGGGTCATGAGCATAGGCCTCAGGGCTGGTCCTTATTCCATGTCCACCTCTCTGTCCCCTCACCCACCTGTCCCCTCACCCCCTCTCTGTCCCCTCACCCCTTCTCTGTCCCTTCACCCCATTCCTGTCCCCTCACCCCCTCCATGTCCCTCACCCCCTCTCTGTCCCTCGCCCATTTTATGGAGATAAAGGGGCTATTGCTGCTTCCTCACGGGTAGTTCTGAAGTCAAGCAAGTCCTAGGTGCTCTGTACAGTGCCTGACACATTGGGAGTGCTCATTGATGTCCCTAATAGGAAGCATCTTTCTTGTGAGCCTCAAAATAGTCTATAGAATACCATCTGGGATGGGATTTGCTAGGAATCAGTTTGTAAACAAGAAGGAAGCGATCTTACAAGACACAGTGACTGAGAGACCCTCTTAAAGGATGCAGGCCTCCTCCATACTGCCAAACTTTGGGGAAGTAGGTCCTCAGTACTGGGGAAAACAATGAATAAATGAATATAGTGGCAGGAGAGGGATTTAACCTGATAAAACGCTAATGCAATAATAAATCAAGTTCCCTTTTTTAAAGATCGAGTAGTTTTTTAATTCATTTTATTCTCATATATGTGGGTGTAGGTACCTGTAGAAGCTAAAAGGGTGTTGGTTCCCCTGAAGCCAGAGTTATAGGTGTTTGAGCTTCCTGATGGGTGCTGAGAACCTAACTTGGGTCCTCTGAAAGAGTAATAAGTGCTTTGAACTACCGAGGAGCTCTTCAGCTCCTAAAGTTTCTTTTTTGTTTTTTGGAGGCAGGGTATATCTCTGACTGGCCTGGAGTTCACTATGAAGACCAGGCTGGCTTTGAACTCAGAGATCTTCCTCCCTCTGCCTCCCAGAGTGATGGGATTTAAAGGCATGGAATTTGAGTGTTTGGGTTTGTTTTGTTTTGTTAAGATTTTAAGGTAGACATGGTGGTGCATGCATTTAATCCCAGCACTCAGGAGGCAGAGGCAAGGTGGGTCTCTTGAGTTTGAGGCCAACCTAGTCTACAGAGCGAGTTCCAGGACACCCAAGGCTACATAGAGAAACCCTGTCTTATAAAACAAACAAACAAAAACAGAAAAGAGGAAAGAAAGACCAAGAGATTAATTTTTAATTATATGTCTGTATCAGTGTGGGAGAAGGTGCTGGTGCCCATGAAGGCCAGTGGCATTGGATCCCCTGGAACTGGAGTGACAGGTATTTACGGGTACCTGACATGGGTGCTGGAATCCTGACTCCGTTCTACATACTACAGCAGCAAACACTCTACACCCCTGAATCGTCTCTCCAGCCCTGTGGTTTTTGCTATCGTAGATAATGTAGCATAGGACTTCAGGTGTAGCTCAGTGGTGGAGGGCTTACCTAGCATGTGAGGCCCTGGGTTTGAGCAGCAAAGCCACAAGTAAATAAATAATACAACGGTGATTGGAAACCTGGGAAACTCTCATGTGTCTCTGCAACTTGTGTGCAAGCATCCACATGTCGAACCCCTGCCAGTGAAACTCCGCCGTCATGACAGGAGCTGACACCTGCTTGGAAATGTGTACGTGCATTGTGATCGCTTAGGCTTCCATCTCTTTGTACGGAAAGGCATTTCGGGGTTCCAGTGCCGGTGTCTGCTGTCACCTTATTCCGAGGACTCTGCTCTCTGCTGCCTCTCAGCCGTTCCAGGAAGGCAGCTCCTACCAAAGTGTACAAAGTAGAAAACCGGGTCCTTTCCGATTGCCTCCAGAAGGAAGAGGTAACTAAGTGTATGAAAGCTTAAAGGAGAGATGAGGTCATGGCGGCTGCTGAGCACTCCTGATGGGCAAGGGGGTTTCATGCAACTGATTTCTGGGATCTTTGCTCAAAGGTGCCACAAGTACAAGCCTGCAGAGGCTCTTTCCATAATGAAAGAAAGCACAGGGTATCTGCAGCCACACGTATAAAATACCTGTAGAAGTGTCAGTGCGTGAGGGATGTGTCCACGTCACCAGTGCAAGTCCTATCCCTTCACCACGGACTAGCAGTCTCTCCTTGGTCCATTGGTCCCCAGTCTTATCTTCTGGTCCTCCCCTCTCCATGTTGGTAGGAGAAGCAGACTGTGCCTCCTGATTGCACCTCAGATGCTGTACACTGAAGATGTATACACACATAATTTAAGAGCGACAGCAGTCCGTATGTGCTGCCAAGTAAGGCACTTGGGTTTGTGCTGGCTCCCTGCAGATCTCATGGTGCCCACAAATAGATCCAGCCGCCCGGGACCTGGAGCCCCAGGTTCATTAGATGGCGTGCCCGAGGAAGGTACTGTGGAAGGCTTATTCTGAGAAAGGCTCAAGAACATAAAAAAACGGTTAATAAGGAGTGGAGACCACCTTGGTAGCTTAAAGTCTGGACTGTGTGGATGGGGACCAGAATGGAAGAGATGGTATAATCAATTCAGTGCTGTTCAGATGCATATGTAGGCTATTTTATTGGCTCGCTCTATCTGTGACATTAATAAGATTAGCTGTAAGGATAGTTCCTCGTCAGATTGGAGAGGTATTTATAGCTCATTTCCTAATTACATAATTCAAATGGAGTAGTAGGCAATAATACAGCAATAGCTTCAACCGTCTTGTCGCTTAAGTGTGTTCAGGAATGACAGGTTTCCTTTTCTCTCATGCGTGAGGTACGGGGTGCATTGTTCGAACATCTGGCATCAAGTTCTAATCGTATCCTACAGAAAAGCCACAAACGCAGAATTTTATTAATAGTAATATTCCCTCCCTCTCTTCTGGGGGGGGGTGTGCATGCATGCATGAGAGAGAGAGAGAGAGAGAGAAAGAGAGAGAGATGTCAGATAAATTGTTGATCATATAAATTGTATTTTCCCTTAGAATAGAAGATAAATTCACCTCTTAGACTGTTCAGCTCCTTTTTAAGAGCAAAGCAAGTAGGAGAACTACAAGTTTCTAAGGTTCTCTTTATTGCTGGTGTTTCAACCTGCATCTCTCATCTCCCCCCCCCTCTTTTTTTTTCCTTTTCTTTTTTAAGTGGGTCTTGCTATGTGGCATAGCCTGGCTAGGGAATTGCCATCCCCCTGCTTCAGCTACTCAAGTCCTGGGATTGCACGGCCACATCTGGCTCCAGGTGTTTTCCAGTGGCATAGCCGTGCTACCCTATCCTCATCTGAATCAGCCTCCTTTTGCTTTTCCTAAAATGACTGCCAACTCCCAGATCCGCTGGACTGGGAGGCCCTCGAGTCACAGCACCTCTGCTGCTTGAGTGGCATGGGAAACACTCCCAGCGTGTTTCAAGTTCAAAACAGCCAGAAGCGTGGTTAACATATAACCTACGTGGGGACAAAAAAAAAAGACCATAGTCATTGGCCCATGTTTGCTGGGCGAACAAAGCTAAATCAAGTTCCTTTTGTTTTTGAGACAGGATATCATGTAGTGTAGCCCAGGCTGGCCTTAGGTTCCCTATGTAGCCAAGGATGGCTTTTGAAACTCACATCCTACCATCTCTCCTTCCTAAGTGATGAGATCACAGGCTTGTTTCACCATGTGCAAAACCCAGGCTTTGTGCACTCTAGGCAAATGCTGTGTGTGTGTGTGTATGTGTCGCCCACCGCCAGTGCCTGTAGAGGCCAGAAGAGGATGGAGGATCCCCTGGAGCTGGAGTTAAAGGTAGTCCTGAGTGATCTAAAATGTGCTGGGAATTGAACTCTGGTCCTCTGCCGATCAGGAAGAGCTCTTAACCTCTGAGCATCTCTGCAGCTCCCTCCTTTGAACTGTTTGATTACTTTGACTGAATCTGGATGTCCTATTTCACAGTTTTATCACTAACTTTTAATCTACAAACTTAGAATCATATCAGTTTTGTGTCCCAAGAGTTCATTCCTTATCAAGCCTTGGTGAAGTAAGTCTAGACTAGAAATCTTAGGGAGGGAAAATATATTCCTAGAAAAACCATCCCCAAGTGGACTCCGAGATTAACCTTTCTAGAGATCATGGTCCACTCAGGAAAGGGTAGGGGTCTTGTTCTTCCACACTACTGGGGTTCCTGAGCTCTGTGCTAGGAAAAGCCTGGAGGAGACTGGGATGTCATTTACAGGACCTTAGCTGAAGCTCTTGAAAACACCCCAAAGCCACTGGCCCTGAGCTGTGGAAGCTGCTTTTCACCCCACACGACACCTTTCCGCCCTGGTGTGGACTATGCCAGCACCCTTTGCTCCGAATGGCGCTGGAATGTCTAGTGCCCTTATCTCCGTCCTCGCTTTAGAGGAACCAGGTGAGCAGTCCCCAGGGAATGTCCTAAAGGAAGCAGTAATGACCTGCGATTCTGATGTGAGATGTTAGATGGGCCATGTTCTAAAGTGCGCTCTTCTGTCAATGTGGATGACCACATCCGTTCAGCTGATCTCAGCTTGGCCTCTGCAGTCTGACAAAGTTGTTTTTGTTTCTGTTTTTGACCAAATACATAACCTTCTCTCTAGCCAGGTGTGGTTCCCGAGGCAGAGGTGGGTGAATCTCTGTGAGTTGGGTGCCATCCTGGTCTACATAGTTTAGAGTTCCAGGTCTGCCAGAGCTGCAGTAAAACTCTGTCTCAAAGTAATTTTTTTCCAGATGACCCCTTCTGAATGTACAGTTATAAATCTTACTTTTTAATTTTATTTTTAATTGGGGGGGGGGAGGGCAGTCGTGTGCACGTGAGTATTTTGCCCACAGAAGTAAGATATCTCTGTAGCGTTGGTTACAGGTGGTTCCGAGCCGCCTGATTTGGATGCTGGGGATCGAACTCGCATCCTCTGGAAGAGGAAATACGTGCTGCTCACCGCTGAGCCATCTTTCCAACCCCATCAATCTTTCTTGGAAGATATGCTGTCTACCTTGTTTTTAATGTTCGAGGGGAATTTATGGTGGGCGCCTTATCATTTCAAACAGGGTCTTTTGCAGCTGTGCGTCTCAGGAAATGAGGGGCCCTCTACCCTCTTCTCGCAGTCCTTTTGCTCTGCCTTGCTGGCCCCTCTACCCAGACCCTGATGTCATTATGCAGCGGGGATGCGTGCGGGAGCACCAAGGTCTCTCCCAGGCGGCAGGGCAGTCTGCTGGCAGGTGGCTTGCTGAGTTCGCCCCGCCCCTGGCCCTAGCCCCGCCCCACTGCTCCACTCGCATTGGCGCGGCCAGCTGTCGCTCTCCTCATTGGGGAGGGGGCGCGCGGCTGCGGTCCCTCTGCAGAGGGCTGCGCGCTCCGCGGCCTCCGGAGCTCCTCGTTGTTTGGGCCCGTGCACCCCGACCTCGGGAGCAGGGCTGGCCCGAGACCGCGACGCTCTGGGTAAGTGGAGGCAGAACCAGAGGCTCTGGGTCAGGATCGGGTGTACTGAGCCCCTGGTGGGAAGGTGACGGCGACAGACCCGGGGTCCGGGTCACCAGACAGCGAGGGGCGCGGACTGCAAGGTCGCTGGTCCTCAGGCGTCCCCAGGTGGGTGACCCTGGGCAGTTCTGCCACCCGCTCGCTTCGCACGCGGTGCAGCTGGTGCCTTGGCACCGGCTACCTAACCCTTATCCTTCTTCAAGGCTTTCTGGGGAACTGTGATTTTCGGCTCCGGTCTATGATAATTCTGCAGATAGCTTGAAGCTGGGCTATCTGTTCCACGCCCCCGGTATTTTCCTTTCTGAGCCCTGTCTCCTGCCACAGGGGCGTCAAGCCTGGATAGAGTCCTTCCTCCAAGGAGGAAGCTTCGCGGTTGGTTTCTGGTTCTGGGAAAGGTCCTTGCTCTGCTTGGATAGTGATTGCTCTTTGCTGCTCAAGAGGGGGGAAAGGAAGGTGGTTGTATTCTTTGGCCTTAGGCATGAGATTCTGCCAGCGAAGGACAGCAGGGACGTTAGGGTTTCCAAGGCAATGGAGCTCCTCTCGAAGGTAAAGGCGAACCATTTGCAGTCTTTACACTCTGCAAAGTTTTAACGCCTGCTGGCTCCATCCTTTCTCCGCCTCGGCTACACTTGTTGGGGTGTTGATTTCTACGGTGATGTACATTCTAAGAAGCCCTCTCGTGCAAGCATCTGGGCCATTCGGGTTAGCTTCAGATACTTTCCGGAATACGATCGCATTTGACTATTTCTTCTAACGATACATCCTCTGCTTAGAAGGAATGCTCGCTCGGGCTTAGAGCCATTGAGACTTGGTTCTAGTGCTTATCAAGGGTGTGTGAGGAGAGACTGTGTTTTTTGGTTCCATCATTAGTCTAGAATTTATGTGTCTGTGTAGAAACATGAAACGTGTAATACCTACCCTAAAAAAAAATCCCCTTAGATCTTAAAATGATTTTTCAGGGTTCTAATTCTACAGAGAATTAGGAGCTGGTACCCAAATGGAAGCACAGTGAAGGATTTACATGCAAGCAGAATAATTTGCCTAACTTAGGACACCTATCAACTAAAATCCACAAAGCTGTCGGGAATCATCCTATGCCCCCATTCTGTAAGCTGTTCCATTCTGTAGACTGTTATTTTTTGGTAGCACTGGGGATCAAGTCCAGGACCCTGTGGCATGCTAGGCCAGTGCTCTATCACTGAGCTATCTGCACAGACCCAAAGCTGAGTTTTACTCTTTTTTTTTTTTCCTCTCTTGAGACAGGGTCTCATGCAGCCAGTGCTGACTCCAGCCACCCTAGATAGCTGCAGATGACCTTGGGTGATTCTCCTGCCTCCACCTCCCTCCCACCTGCTGGAATCGCAGTCCTGTACCCCCACAACCAGCCCCCGATGAGGGTGTGAGAGCAATTCACTTTCTCACGGCATCCAAAGCACGGGCTTCAGACACAGGCAGCGTCGGGTTAAGTCTGAGCACTGGGGCTGGCTAGCTTTGTAATCTCAGGCAGGCTGCTTTAAGTGCAGATGGAGATCTCACCACCTCCTCACTCCGGGATGCTGTGGTGCAGGTTAGAGACGGATGTGAAAGTGCTGCCTTGCACACGAGGGTTGCACAACCGGAGCTGGCTGGTCCCAGCACCGACTTCCCTCCAGCTGTGTGCAGTTACAGTGGGGAAGGATGGGTAGCAGACACTCGGGTGAAAATGTCAAAGTTACGCAACGACTTTGAGACGGGAGACCGACGGCGACGCTGGGTTTTTTCTGAGAGTGTGTATGGAAAGTAGCACCCCCTGGATGGAATTTTTAGAACAGAAACCGTATGCTACAATAGGAAGAACACCAGAGAGTCAGAATCTCTACTTCTGGCTCTGGCTGGGACCTCATCTAGCCCAAGGCTTTCTGCGAGCCCACCCGGGCGCCCACTTGGGAGCTCGGTTTTGTCATTGGGCTGGGCGTGGGGAATCTGGCGTCATCTCCTAAGGCCCTCACCCTGTCGCGGTTCTTCACTGTATGTGATGAGAAAGTAGTCCAGCTGGCCGGTCACCTGCCCTCTGCTGTTTGTTGTTGTTTGCCAAACTTTCTGTGTGGGGCCATAAACAACTCATGGAGGAGGCGACCAAGAGCAAGGGCACACTTGTAGAGCGACCACAGACGAAGCCTTAGCAAGAAAAAAAAAAGGGTTCGCACTGGGATCTTTTTTGCTAGGGTAAAGCAAGCCTCCCTGTGTAGCCATAGTTGTTTTTGTATGTCCTGTGGAGCATACGCCCCATATGATGCAGTTTATATTAAAAATAAAAGGCTTGTTGGCGAAATAAAACCTCACTCTTTTCTCTTATCAGGTTGGTCTTTGAATAAAGGAGAATTTTATCCAGGAAAGAGCTTCAATTCAAAGAGGAAATAAAGGAAGAAATCATAAGCAACAGGTGAACAAGGCATTTGTGTCCTGAAGAAGCCATAGACACAGCTGTGGAGCGAGAGCAGGGTGGACCCCCAGGAGAAACTGGACTTGGTGTGATATATTCGTCCCCAAAGGCTTCAAGAGGAGGAGAGAGGAGACTTTTCCGAGAATGAAAGAGTGCAGTGTGAAAATGGAGAGCAGAGTTTCTGAGATTCAGATAGAAACCAAGGAGGAGAAGGCGCCAGTAGCCGTTAGTCCTCAGGAGGAGAGGCAGGAGGGAAAAACGGGCACGCTTTGCTTCAAGAGAAGGAAGAAAGCCAACAGGACGCAGCCTAAAGCTGGTTCCAAGACTGCCGAGGTCACAAAGAAGCGCCCCCCTGAAGCCGGGGACCCCGCTCAGCCACAGCCAGCGGGGGCCTGGGCCTCCGTCAAACGCCTCGTGACACACAGGAAAAGGTCAGAGTCTTCGAAGAAGCAGAAGCCATCGGAGGCCGACATGCAGCCTGAGGACGTGGCTCTTCCTAAGAAGAAGGCAAAATCCAGACTTGGGATTCCTTGCCTAAGATTCTCAAGGGGGGCCAAGAGACGTCATCACGCTAAACTCACCGAAGACTCAGACTACAACAGCAGAGTCCAGGGAGGGGCTGACGATTTGGAGACAAAAACCCAGACCCAGTCAGCTGGCCAGGCTAAGTCCACACAGGGCCGACAGGAAGGTGTGTTGGTGGAAGATGGTAAGGAGGCCCAAGAATCACGGGTGAGCAACAGTCTCACATCCAGAGGGAACGTGGTTTCCGTGGACCTGGAGTTAGAAAATGAGTCTTCGGCGGTTCAGATGGGCACTCCCGTGCTGGAAAAGGAACCGAAAGTGAGCACGGAAAAGCAAAGCGTACAAGCGCAGCAAGCAAGTCCACTTGAGAGTTCGGAAGCAGGCAGCCCTCGTCCCGTGGCCTCTGACGCCCCTGCCTCACCAGCAACCGCGTATCAACGCAGCGTGGAAGCACCTAGTGGCGGCACCCAAGAAAGTGTTCCAAGGGGGGAAGATGACGGAAGTAGACGGAGTGCTGCCCAAGAGAAGCCATCAGGAGAAATTACACTGGGCCCAGCAGAAGAAACTACAGTGGTCCAGGCAGAGGAGGCTTCTGTCAGACAGACAGACAAGAGTGCAGTGGCCCAGGCCGAAGAAGGCAAACCGAGTCAGGCAGAGGAGACTGTCAGAAAGACAGACAAGAGTGCAGTGGCCCAGGCGGAAGAAGGTAAACCGAGTCAGGCAGAGGAAACTGCTGTCAGCCAGACAGACAAGAGTGCAGTGGCCCAGGCAGTGGAAGTCACAGTGACCCAGGAAGAGGAAGCTGCAGAAGTCCAGGAAGAGGAAGCCGCAGTGTCCCAGGCAGACAAAGCTGCAGTGGCCCAGGAAGAGGAAGTCGCAGTGTCCCAGGCAGAGGAAGCCGCAGTGTCCCAGGAAGAGGAAGCTGCAGTGACCCAGGCAGACAAAACTGCAGTGACCCAGGAAGAGGAAGCCGCAGTGTCCCAGGAAGAGGAAGCTGCAGTGGCCCGGGAAGAGGAAGCTGCAGTGGCCCGGGAAGAGGAAATCGCAGTGGCCCAGGAAGAGGAAGCCGCAGTGGCCCAAGAAGAGGAAGCCGCAGTGGCCCGGGAAGAGGAAATCACAGTGGCCCAGGCACCAGATCTGAAAGAAAATGGAATTGATACAGAGAAACCCAGATCAGAAGAAAGCAAAAGAATGGAGCCAATTGCTATTATCATTACAGACACTGAAATCAGTGAATTTGATGCTAAGAAATCTAAAAATGTCCCTAAGCAATTCCTAATTTCAATGGAAAATGAGCAAGTAGGGGTTTTTGCTAATGATAGTGATTTCGAAGGGAGAACTTCAGAACAATATGAAACACTCTTAATAGAAACAGCCTCTTCTCTCGTCAAGAATGCTATCCAGTTGTCTGTAGAGCAGCTGGTTAATGAAATGGTTTCCGAGGATAATAAAATAAATACTCTGTTACAGTGACTCCATTGCCAGATCGTGGGAAAGGAAAAAAAAAACAACCAAAACTTAAAGATGAATTATTTTATACATCTGTGGCACTTCTTTCTCAGTAATCAATTAGAGGCTTATTGTCTGTGGAATTTAAAGGTACAGTTCCAGCCCGGAAGTGCTAAAGAATAAATGAAGTTTACGGAACTTGTTGCAACAGTCACTTCTGGACTGGAGGGAGTCAGCACACATCCTAGGGTGCCGTGACGTACAGGAAGGTGCAGAGATGACAGGCGACGAGCTCAGTGCTCTGGGGAAGACTGTTTACTGAGCACACGGCATGCTGTATGTTCCTTGCTGTTCCCTAATGTCACGAAGTCTGGGCTTTTTCTGACGGTTCAACCCTGTGTCTAGGCGAACGCTTTTCTTTTACAGTATATTTTCCTGTTGTTTCTAATGGTGAATCAAGTGAGTGGGTTTCTAGCCCTGCACAAGTTCTTTACAAAAGCCATTCACAGGTTCCTTCGGCCAGGCAGGTAGTTGTCAAAGGTGTAAGCGTGGAAACGGGGAGTGCGTTTTCTTCCCTCCCTGTCTTCCTTCCGCCCAGCAGACCTGTATAGACCCATCTCCGTGTGGACCTATCTGCTGGGACGCGAGAAACAAATAAATAAAGGGAATAGTAGTTTTCATCCAGAAGGCAAACTTCCCAGATAACAGAGAATTCCCTTAGCTGGAAAACCATAATATTCTTGTGAAAATACTTCTTCTTGGCCAAACATGAACTGTGTATACGACTGAATAAAAAAAAAAAAAATCAAAATTCATGCTGATGCATAGATTTTCAACACCGGTGTTTTTTTCGTTGTGTCTAGCCATGGTACTGTAACACAGTTCCCAGCTCCACGGGTCAGGGTTCCTATTGTACAGCACTCCCACCCCGCTATCTACCCAAGTGATGATGTTACTACTCCTTGTTACTGCTGAGGCTGGACAGCGGGTACTACGGCTGTTGAGGAGCGCCCTCTGGAGGACGAGCACCAATGATGTTCATCCGCTCTGCATTTACAGTGATTATGGACTGCATATGTACACATTGCTTTTCCCTATGCTTTCATTTTGTAAATACGTATTGTGATCTCTTACAGAAGTAACTAACGTGGCTTTGGAATTTAACTAAATGGTGGATGTTTAGCAAGATTCTTGGCTGGAATGTGAAAATATTTTCCTCAGGCTTGCCTGTCTTCATGTTTTCAATGGGTGATGGGAGCATCATTCAGTTTAACAAGATAAAAACACCCCCCCCCAATACATTTCTTTTAATTGTGTACCTACCTTTTTAGACATAAAACCAAAAATCACTGCTAAATCATCTTTGAGAGAATACTTTAACCCACAGTGTATGGTGCTAATAGACTTGTATAGCTACCAGCAAATATGTTTAAAATGAACAGTTTAAATGCCTGATTAAGGCTGATGCACTTTGCAGTATTTTAAATAATCCTGTATCTATTTACTTTAAGAATGGCTCCAAGCCAATATACTTACATTAAAATTTCTAATAATATCTTATGAATGAGAAAGAGCTATAAAATACACAGCATTTAGCAATTATCAAGGGTATTTTGGACTTGGGGATTTTGAAAAATGGACACAAAGTAAATGTGTAATTTTGGGGGGTAAGAAAGTAGCCCCAAGTTTCAAGTTTTGGACTGTGTGTGTGTGTGTGTGTGTGTGTGTGTGTGTGTGTGTGTGTGTGTGTATTCCTATACTGGTGTTTGATAAATATACCTTTGGTTAGAATGCATTAAGATTGATTGTTTTTTTTTTTTTTTGGTTTTTCGAGACAGGGTTTCTCTGTGTAGCTTTGCGCCTTTCCTGGAACTCACTTGGTAGCCCAGGCTGGCCTCGAACTCACAGAGATCCACCTGGCTCTGCCTCCCGAGTGCTGGGATTAAAGGCGTGCGCCACCACCGCCCGGCTAAGATTGATTGTTTTTTATAAGAAAATATATTCTCCATTCTTCATTGGTTTCTGTGGCTTTTCTAGGGACTTAAATAAAGAGAATTTCCATCTGGAAATAGAATACAGAAATTTATCAGTGGGTTGCAATCTGATATATCTGCTATATGGCCAAATTATAGACAAATTTAGGGTGATCCAAACTATCCTGTTGTTATAAAAATAAGCAGGAATCAGAGAGATGGCTTGGAAGTCTACCATAAAATATTTAATTATGTTAGGATATATTTCAAGCAGTTTGACCTATGAAAAATATGTAGAAAGATTCTGACTCAATTTACACCCTTTTGGCCTTAAACTAGCCAGTTTAAAGGCATCGATTTAGGCATCATTAACCACTCACTTTGATTTTAACTGAAATCTGCCTTTAATGAACACTTGTCAGCTAGGATCAAGTTTATTTTTGAACTCAGAGTTTTTGAAGGCTGAGGGGGTCTATCAGATACTCGATAATTTTTCAATATATTATCTTCACCCTCTTAAGAGTCAAGTATTATTTACTCACTCCACATCTTACAGAGGATATAAGCACTTGCCATGAGTGTGTGTGTGTGTGTGTGTGTGTGTGTGTGTGTGTGTGTGTGTGTGTGTGGTGTGTCACTATTCACTTAAAATTTTTTTCACAGCACTTTTTAGGATATTAAAAATAGTACCTGGTAACATTTAAGTAAAGGTAGCAGAAAACAAAAGAACTTCCAGCAGAAATCATGCTCCCTGCCACCCCCTCCACCTCCAGGAATGAAAAGCATGTGGCTCAATCGGAGCTCTTCACAGAAGCTGTCTGCGTGATGTTCCTCCCAGGCAGTGGGTTTGACAGCATGAAGCTGGTGATGATCTTAATCGGTCTACTATTTAGTGGGTCTTTGTTTCCAAGAGACGATGTCAGGCTCTTCGCTGTGTGGCTGGCCTGGGAGAAGGCCCTGGGCCAGCCTTGCCTAGACTCGGGGCCCAGAATTCGCGTCATCTGCAAATGTCTAACTACAATTTGCCTTATTTTTTATAGTTGAGAATTTTTTTAGGGGGTCGTGGCAGGATTTTTAAAATGATTCTTAGACTTTAGAACCCTGTTGTTTGAAAAGATCTTTATATTGGCTTTACTGAGTAAGTATTCTACTTTCTAGCTTAATACTAGCCAGGCCAGGATCTGACTTTCCTGCCTGCCCTTTTAGGATTTTTTTAAAAATATCTTCATGTGAATTGTAGAGTTCTTTAGGTTCAAATTCCTGTCTTACTGTGTAATAAGGTTTCTTATAGAGCATTGAAATTTTCAATCCATACTGCATTTTATTGCACATTTTTAAAAGAATTTTTTGTAATGATCCTTGAGACAAAAATTTATTAGAATGAATCTACATAAAGTATGGATGTACCGATTAAGTTAGATCCACCATGGATTAGGCTTAATGCCTGTCAATACCCTGATAATAGGACCTCCCACAGCTCATCCTGGGCAGGGTGTGTGTGTGTGTGTGTGTGTGTGTGTGTGTGTGTGTGTGTGTGTGTGTGTAGGGCGAAGGAAGTAGCAACAGAAACCAGGGGGAAGGCAGAGCCACAGACAGTGCAGGAAGAGAAATGCCAAACGGAAGTAGAAAAAGTGGTTTTGTCTGGAGTGGGGGAGCCGGGACCTGAATATGGCAGTCTGGACACAGTGTGTTCATTCTGATTTGTGACCAGGTACAGAAAAAAAAAAAAAAAGGCCTGTAAAATGCCACACATGTCAGTTCTTGGCCTGTAGAAATGTTAAATGGATGAGCCATTATAAAAGTAAGAGTACCATTTTGTATCCTCCCTAACATTAGTATTACTGTGAATCAGAGACTCATATTAAAGAAATAATACTCTGTAGAGAAAAAGTTTTCAAGCTGAATTAATACATGTATTGATTAATACAGAATAAATGTTATATTAGCTTATTTATTTTACCTGTGTTTTTAAAAAAGGAATAAGGTGCCGGGCGGTGGTGGCACACACCTTTAATCCCAGAGGCAGAGGCAGAGGCAGGCGGATCTTTGTGAGTTTGAGGCCAGCCTGGTCTACAGAGCAAAATCCAGAACAGGCACCAAAACTACACAGAGAAACCCTGTCTCAAAACAACAACAACAACAAAGTAAAAAAAAGGAATATGGTAAATTATGTTCATTCCTAAAACTGTAAAGATGACATTGATGAGAACATTGAGTTCTATAAAAAGTTCCACTCTGCTAGGGATCGCACAGATGTCACAACACAGGCAGGAAGGAGCCCACCTTCAGCAAAGGCATGCACACAGAACTCCGAACGGACGCAACCGTAAGACCAAGCAGTTCTGAACTTGATGCCATCTGAACTTTGGGCTCTGGAGCCCAGTGACACAGTCCTTGCTACAGGCTCAGTCCCCAAGACCTCAAAACCAAACCAAGTTAAACCAAAAGGAAGTTTCCTTGTTTCTTACCAATGGCATGAGTTGCTTTTCTGGTTTTTTCAGGGTCAGGGGGCTGGGGTTTGTTGTTTTTTTGAGACAGGGTTTCTCTCTGTGTAGCCCTGACTGTTCTGGAACTCACTCTGTAGACCAGGCTGGCCTCAAACTCCATATCCACTGCCTCTGCCTCTCAAGTGCAGTTAAAGGCATGGGCCACTACCACCCAGCCTGTCTTTTCTGTATTATATTAGTCTATGAATTGTTAATAATCCCTATGGTTTCATAAAAAAGCCACCAAGTGCAAGGGCTTACACTGTTCACATGATATCAACTGTAGCTGGTTTCACAAGTTTAATTTCCTAAAGCCCTCATTTCATTCAGCTCCTACTACTGCTTTGGTTGTATTGTGAGACGGGCTAGCCTGGAACATCTATCTGATCCTCCTGCCTCAGTCTCCCAAGTGCTGGAATTACAGGCACGCACCTGCTAGGCTTGGCCTCTGCTCTATTTTCTAACTACAACTTAGTAGTAATAGTTGGGTCCAATGAGACTGTATTTTCCAAATCTCAGGACCCATTGAAAAGTTGGTAGCATCTTCAAGATCCTGAAACTGCACCTGGCTGTGTGCCTCACTTCCTACCTGACGTTATACAAGCAGTGGGCATACACAGTGAATTTCACATTCTTCAGAATTTTGCCTTATTATTACTACTATTTTAGTTTTGGAGGCAGGGTCTCTCCATGGTCCTGCTGTCCTGGAACTCACTATGTAGACCAGGCTGGCCTCAGAATCACAGAGATTCACCTGCCTCTCTTTCCGGGATGCTGGGATTAAAGCTGTTTGTAACACCGGGCTCTTGAGAAATTTTAAAAGGTTATTTTTGTTATATGAGACAGGGTCTGTGTAGCTCAGGTTGGCCCCAAACTCGAGATCTTCCTGCCTCTGCCTGCACCTCATGAGTTCTGGGGTTACAAGAATGTCACCACACTCGGGATAAAGCTTTGTGATACCAATTTTCCTAACAGCAGGGGCACACTACCCTTTATAGACTGTGCTCGCCACCAAGTTCGCTAGTTCCTTACAGACCCACATTTAAACCTCAAGTCTAGAGTCCCGATGCCTCTCTCGATTTGGTTTCCTGGGGGCTTTTCATGCGTTTGGGGGGATGGAGTAAATACGTGCGTATACTTCACAATCACGTTGGCTCAACCTTCATGAATAATGAAGGAAAATCCAGGAAGGGAGCGGCTGGGACTGCCAGCCTTAGCCTGGCCTCTGTAAATGTCAGCCAATCAGAACTGTTAGCAAGATTCCTCATCCATTGTTTTGTGGCTAAACTCAAGACTTTTAGCCTTGGCTTTCATCTGGGTCTTAAGGAATAAGTTCAAGGAGACAGGTGGGAACAAGGGCACCTCGTCCAGGAGCTTCTGAAGTTCTGTAGATAATCGATGACCCTCATCTGAGCCAGAGAATGGAGTGGAGGGATCAGGTTAGATTTGTAATGGTGCTGGGAATCACACCCAGGGCCTTATTCATGCTAGGCAAGTGCTCTGCCACTGAGCCACATTCCTAGCAGCTGTGACCTTCATGGCCAGGCAGTTAGTGAGCAGGATTAACTTCTCATGCACTTTTCACAGTAACACTTATACACCAGAACCTTCCACTCCTGCTTTCCTGGGACTTGCAGAGCCCAGGAGGACACCTGAAGTGGATGCCATCACTTGTAAATGCACAAGTCTTTATTTTGAGGGGAGGAGATGCTGGGCACTGGATCCTGGAATTTGTACAATGTTCACCACAGACTCTACCACTCGAAGGCTGCACCCTAATATTTCATGACCAAATTCCTGCACTGACATCTCTACCTTCATGTGAGAGGAAGATCTGGTCAGTATCAGTCATCAGTGGTTCCCTGGGCCACACCCGGGGACAGACAAGATCCTAGGACGGCTCTACGTGGAATTGGTGCACAGAACAGAGGCTTCAGTCAGCAAGAATGCCACCTGTCTAACAGAAGTATCTCCACCCTGTCAGAGTTGCCCTCGGACCCTGGAGTGCTGAAACGCAGCGCCGCACAGACGCGGCACCGCACGCACAGAATGCCAGAACAACTGGCCACTGCTCAGCGCAGGGGGAGCGAGCCAGCCTGGCGTGGCGCTCTCAACCAAACGTGGCATAGCCAGCCACGAGCCATGATTTCAGAGGAAACGTAGAATTCTTAATTGTCTGGGCTCCCCCTAATCCCTGAATAATTTGGCTATTATTTTTCCTAAAGGATTAAACATTTGGACTCATTAAACTTTAAACTTTTTCTATATTTGTCTGAGTATCACTGAGGCATAATTCACAAATAGTGAAGTCTACCTCCCCATCCCCCCACCCCCTGCCCCCCAAGGCCCTGTGTAACAAACAGCTCTGGCTGTCCAGGAACTCACTCTGTAGACCACGCTGGCCTCAAACTCACAGAGATCCGCCTGCCTCTGCCTCCTGAGTGCTGGGATTGAAGGCGTGTGCCACCACTGGCCAGCCATTTTTATTTAATTATTATTTTATGTGTGAGTTTTTGGCCTGCGCGTGTGTGTATGTGTGTGTGCATCATTTGCACGCCTGGTGCCTGCGGAGGTCAGAAGAGGGTGTCGGAGTCTCCAGAACTAGAGTTACAGACGGTTGTGAGCTCCCATAGGAGTGCTGGGAATCGAACCCAGGTCCTCTGCAAGAGCAATAAGTGCTCTTGACACTGAGCCATCTCTCCAGCCTGATCTTCTGGGGTTATATGTGTGTGCCACGATACCATGTTGTGATGCCGAGGATCCAGCCAGGGCTTTATGCATGCTAAGCAAGCACTCTACAAACTGACCCACAACCTCAGTCCCACGTTTTATATATTTTTTATATATAAATATTATAGATATACATATAAATTTATATATTGCATTCGAGTTCTTGTTGCTGTGGCAAGATGCCCTGGCAGAAGCCACTCAAGGGAGGATTTATCTTGGTTTGTGCTTTGAGGGTATGAGCCTCTGCGGACAGCTGGTCACATTGGGTCCACCTTCAGGAAATAGAGAGGATGAACGCTAGCGCTCAGCTCATTTTCTTCTGTCTATTCAGCACAGGACTCCAGCTCAGGGAAGGGTGCTGCCTTAGTTAAAGTGGGTCTTCCCACTCAGGTAAGCTGATCCAGGTAAGCTCTCACAGACATGCCTAGAAGCTGTCTCCTAGGTATTTATTGATCCTGTTGACAATCAAAATTAGCCAGCCGGGGTATAGTGGCACATGTCTTTAATCCCAGGCAGAGGCAGGAGGATCTCTGTGAGTTTGAGGTCAGCCTGGTCTACACAACAATTCCAAGACACTCAGGGTTACAAAGAGAGACCCTTTAAAATAAACAAACAAAAACAAAAACAAGCAACCATGGCAGATACTGAGTATGTTTAGTTTAATATAATTTCCTGTGTTTGTAAAAATTGCTACTTGTACAGAAATTCAAAGTAAGTTTTTTAAAATCTCAGTGTTTAAACTAGGAGAACCAGCTAGTGGGAACTCATGAAGTCTAGACCAACAGCTGTGGAGCCTGCAAGGTACTGGACTAGGTCCTCTGCATAAGTGAGACAGTTGTGTAGCTTTGTCTGTTTAAGGGGCTCCTGGCAGTGGGGTCAGGATCCATCCCTGGTGCATGAGCTGGCTTTTTGGAGCCTACTACCTATGGTGGGACACCTTGCACAGCCTTGATGCAAGAGGGAGGGACCTGGACCTGCCTCAACTGAATGTAACTGGCTTTGCTGACATGGGAGGCCTTACCTTTTTGGTAAGGGGATGGGGAGTGGGTTGGTGGTGGTGGTGGGAGCAGGAGGAAGGATGGGAGGGGGACCTATGGGTGGTATGAAAAATGAATAAAAAAAATTTAATAAAGAAAAAAGAGGCCTATGAGAACCAGGCCTGTGGCAGAGCCTGCAGCTACTAATAAATTAGTAACCAAAAAATTACCAAGAGAAGCAAGGCAAGGCTGGCACACCCCCACTGTACAGCTGTACAGCCCACCTCAAAAGCTGTGATCCCCGAGTGGTACTGAATAGAATCTCTGGCCATTGTGGGGGTCCTGAGTGTAGCCAGCAGAGCAGGATGCGTCACACAGGTGCTGAAGACTGTTTTCTCTAATCATGCTTTTTCTTCTGGTTTAAAACTGATTGAAATGGGGAGCAAGAAGGACTGTGTATCCGTATTGGAGTGCTTGCCCAGAGTGTGTGAGACCAAAAAGCACTGCATGAGTGTGTGTGTGTGTTTGTGCATGTGTGTTTGTGTGTGTGTGTGTGTGTGTGTGTGTGTGTGTGTGTGAAAGCTGGGCAGCCCCAGTTCTAGCTTCTTTTAGGAAGCTCCACACTGGTTTCCTGAGGCTGTGCCAATCTGTGCACCCACCGGCAGTTTATGAGTCCTTTTCTTTCCTTTTGTTCTTTTTTATTTTATTTTATAATTTAATTTAATGTTACATACCAGCCTTGGATTCCCTTGCTCCCCCCCCCTCCCCCCAATTCCCATCTCCTCCAGGGCAAAGATTTCCCTGAGGATTGAGTTCAGCCTGGTAGACTCAGTCCAGGCAGGTCCAGTCCCCTCCTCCCAGGCCAAGCCAAGCGTCCCTGCATAAGCTCCAGGTTCCAAACAGCCAACTCATGCAATGAGGACAGGACCCGGTCCCACTGCCTGGATGCCTCCCAAACTGATCAAGCCAATCAGCTGTCTCACTTATCCAGAGGGCCTGATCCAGTTGGGGGCTCCTCAGCTATTGGTTCATAGTTCATGTGTTTCCATTCATTTGGCTCCTTTTGTTTTCTTTTTTGTTTTGTTTTGTTTTTCGAGACCGGGTTTCTCTGTGTAGCTTTGCACCTTTCCTGGGACTCACTTGGTAGCCCAGGCTGGCCTCGAACTCACAGAGATCCGCCTGGCTCTGCCTCCCAAGTGCTGGGATTAAAGGTGTGCGCCACCACCCCCCGGCTCTTTTGTTTTCTTGATGCAGCCTTTCTGAATGCAGAGACGGAGTCTCCACGTGGCTTTAATCTGTACCTCAGTGGCGGCTAAGGATGCTGAGCATGTTTTAAGGTTTCCTTGCTATTTGGACTCCATCTTCCGAGAACTGGCTGTTTAGTCCATTAGCCCGTGTAGTGACTGGATTGTTTTTGGTTTGAGGTAAGTGTGTTCAGCTCTCTGAGTTCTTTATATACTCTAGATAGCAATCCCGTCAGATGCACAGCTAGGAAAGGTCTTCTTCTCTTCTGCGGGTTGCCATTTACTCTTTCCTTTGCTATTGGAGCTCCTCCTCCTCCTGTGTTTTTTTTTTTTTTTTTTAAGATTTATTTATTTACTATGTATACAGTGTTTCTGTCTGCATGCATGTCTGCATGCCAGAAGAGAGCACCAGATCTCATTACAGATGGGTGTGAGCCACCATGTGGTTGCTGGGAATTGAACTCGGGACCTTGGGAAGAACAGCCAGGGCTCTTAACCTCTGAGCCATCTCTCCAGCCCCTCCTGTGTTTTTGAGACAGGGTTTCTCTGGAACTCACTCTGTAGACCACGCTGGCCTCGAACTCAGAGAGACCCTCCTGACCCTGTCTGGGATTAACGAGGCACGACACTATGCCTGGGCTGTGTGGGAGCTTTTAAATCTCACACAGTCCCACCTGTCAGCCCTTGGAACTGTTTCCTAGCTGTACCTCTTCTGGGTACACACTTAAATAGTTCCACATCAACATGGCACAGAGATACTTCCACATCTGTGCTTACTACTGCACAATTCACAATAGCCAAGTTAGGGTATGAAGAAAGGATGGAGCAGGGCGTTGGTGGCGCACGCCTTTAATCCCAGCACTTGGGAGGCAGAGCTAGGCGGATCTCTGTGAGTTCGAGGCCAGCCTGGGCTACCAAGTGAGCTCCAGTAAAGGCGCAAAGCTACACAGAGAAACCCTGTCTCAAAAAACCAAAAAAAAAAAAAAAAAAAAAAAAAAAAAAAAAAAAAAAAAAAAAAAAAAAAAAAAAAAAAGAAAAAGAAAAAAGAAAAAAAAAGAAAAAGAAAAAAGAAAGAAAAAAAGAAAAAAGAAAAGATGGTAGGCATACACACAAGTGTCATCCAGTCACAAGAATGAGACAGTCATTTGCCAGAAAATGTAGGTAACTGGAGATGATGCTAAGACAACAAAGGTGGATGCTGAAAGGAAACGCATGCTTTTATTGCTCGTTTTCCTGCCTCATACAGACATAAAAGGGAGGAGGTAGGAAAGCCGGGCACGGTGGCGCATGCCTTTAATGCCAGTGATGGGAGGTAGAGGTAGATGGATTTCTGTATGTTTGAAGCCAGTCTGGTTTACGCAGTGCATTCCAGAATAGCCAGAGCTTCATAACTGATCCAAACAAATAAAAAAAATACATACATGCATACATACAAAACAACAACAATTTAAAAGGGAGACCCGGAGAGGCAAATGGGTGGGGGAGGGAATGGGAGGGGACGGCTATGGTTGAAGCACATGGTATGCTTGAAACTGGCTGATGAGATCCAACACTCTGTGCATGAATATTGGCCATTGAAAGAATGAAAGGGAAGGACCAAGCAAAGCAGGATTTCCTTGACTGACTCCATTTACTTCTCAGGCACGTAAAACATTAACTGAGTTTGATATAGGATTAGGAGTCAATGTCATTGGAATAAAATCCCATGGCTCTGCTCTTAATGACATGCGAACATCCCCAGACTTGTTCAGGAGTCCACCCATAAGTGTGCTGTTGTCTGCTGATGCAGAGGGATGTCAAGACTCGATTACCCTCCATAGAATGGACTGTAAAGTAAGGGAAGGTCCAGATGCAGCTCATCGAACACCTAATAAGCTGAAGAGTAATGTCAAAAGTGAGCAGAAGACCTATTTTTATGGTACACTGGTGCCATCTTTTGGCCAGATTAAAATTCGCATAGATTATAAACTACGGTCACATTTTTCTTTTCTTTTTTCTTTTCCTTTCTTTCTTTCTTTCTTTTTTTTTTTTTTTTGTTGTTTTTTGTTTTTCGAGATAGGGTTTCTCTGTGTAGCTTTGGAGCCTGTCCTGGAACTCACTCTGTAGCCCAGGCTGGCCTCAAACTCACAGAGATCTACCTGGCTCTGCCTCCCGAGTGCTGGGATTACAGGCGTGTGCCGCCGCCGCCGCCGCCGCCGCCGCCGCCACCACCACCACCTCCCGGCCACATTTTTCTTTTAACAGAATTTAGAGGTACAATTACTTACTTTAAACACAAATAGATTTAAAACCATCTTGACCTGAAAGTGGAAGCACGTGTCTATAATCCCAGAATGTGAGAGGCTGGGGTCAAAGGATTATGAGTTTGAGACCAGCCTGGGCTCCAGGGCAAAATGACTGGGTATTTTTGTTGATGAATGTATCTGATTTTATTTTACTTGTGTCTGTAGTATGTTGTATGTATGTACTCGGGTGGGCGCGTGTGCACACGAGGCTGTATGTGGGTCTTTCTTCCACAGCTCTCCATCCTTTTATCTGGAGACAGGGTTTCTCACTGAAACAATGAACTTCAGGAATCCACCTGTCCACCCGGGGGCCCCATCTTCACCACATACTGTAGTCACAGGTGGTGCAGTAGCGCAGGCCTTCTATGTGGGCTCTGGGGATACAAACTCAGGTCCTGATGCTGTGCAAGTGGCATGCTACCTTCTCAGCATTTCTGCAGCTCTACTTCTGACTCTAGTAACCCAATCTTAAATCTTCTAAGAGCCGAGATAAAGGACACCACAAATAGAACTGACTGTGGAACAAGCACAGCGTACATTCCATTAGATCAGTCTTAACTCCAAAACGACTAGATAGAAATCCCCAACCTCTGTGCCCTTAGGCACAATCACAAGGTTTATCGATTCTAGATAGGAGCTAATCAACCACAACTCTACCGACACCTTAGTGGGCAACTGAGTGGGTAGGAATGAGAGACGCCCTTTTTATTACGGCACGTTCAGTAACTCCCGTGGTCTCCACCCATTAGATGCCAATGGCAACCTTATTATGCCCTCCACCCAGGCATAGCTACCCCAAACATCTCCACATTGCCAACGATACACGTGGTGAAGACAGTTTTTAGTCAGTTAATTTTGTGTTGGCTGAACTATGGGCTATAGTTTTGTATATTTATTGTTTTGCACGATTGAACGCGAGGCCTTGTATATAATTTTGTGTTGGCTGAACTATGGGCTATAGTTTTGTATATTTATCGCTTTGCATGATTGAACGCGAGGCCTTGTACATACCAGGCAAGCACTCTACTGAGCCACATTCCCATCCCCTACTCCGAGTGGGTGTGAAGGTGCTTTTTGTTCGGTTTTGTTTTTGAGACAAGGTCTCCTGGCTCAGGCTGGTCTCCCACGTCAGCCTAACTTACTGGAACTACAACGTCAGCCATCACATCTGGCTCTGCTGTGGCGTCTGGGGATTGGAGCATTAGCAGACTGGGTAAAAGAGACTGCCTTCATTTAACAGCTGAAGGCCTGAACAGAAAGGTGACCTTCCCCTGCCTGACAGACCCATCTTTTCCTGACTTTGGGCAAAAATTCAAACATCAGATCATTTCAGGTCTCTTAGTTTTTGGACTGGAATTTATTTCAATAACTCTCTGGCTGTATGTCTTTTTTGGACTTAACAACAGAATTACATCATTTAGTTCCCTGGCATTCAGCTTGTAGAATATAGCTTTTCATAATTCTGTCACCATCGAGGCATGAATCAAGGTCATATTTACTAATTTTTTTGAGATAGGCTCTTATTATGTAGTCCCAACTGGCCTGGCACTCACTAAGTAGACCTGACTGGCCTGAACTCAGTGTTTTTCTTGCCATTTTCTATCAAGTGCACCACCACAACAGCCACAAGTCAATGTAACATCTACCTGCCTCTCTCTTCCTCTTCCTCTTCTTTCCTGGGAATCCCAGTATACCCTGAGAATCACTGCTGTAGATTATGTTGCTGGGGACAGAGAACAGAGTATAAGGCAGGAAGTAAAAGCAAGAAGCCTCTGAGAAATTACTAAATATCACTTTTCTTTCCAGTTGGAACTTTCTTGATTCGAACAGCACTTTTCTCTTGTCACAGGCTATGGTTGGTAAGAATTGGGCCCATTCATACTTTTTGCATCATGCCTTAAAATGTAAGAGGGGGTTGAGAGGTGGCTCAGTGGTTAAGAGCACCCCTTGCTCTTACTGAAGACCCAAATTCAGTTTCCAGCACATGCACAGTGGCTCGTAGCCACCTGTAACTCCACTTCCAGATCAGACATTATCTTCTGGCCTCCACGGGCATCAGGAATCTAAATACATATGTGCAGGAAAACCACTCATAGACATTACAATTGTTTTTAAAGTTATCTAACAGAGACTACTTAACTCAACAAAGGTAACAACATCGGCAGAAAATGCTGTAAAGAAAGATCAGACCCACAAGCTAGCATTCTGCTGTCACTAGATCGATCAAGCCACCTAGGTCTTCATAACATAGATAAAAGCCAGTTTCCACAGCAGCGGGGAGACTAAACTCTGGGGAGTAGTCCTGAGGCCACCACACAGAAGTGTAACCCTACAGCACACTGTCCTGCACTCGCCATGTACGCCTGAGGATAATCTGAGGATTCTTTCACTTGGCCTTTTTTATTATCTCAGTTCTTAGGTTTGTTTGATTATGTGTATCTGTGCATGGGCATGTGCACACACGAATGCAGGTGCCTCGGAGGCTAGAGGTGTTGTAAGCTGCCTGATATGGGTGCTCAGTACAAATGTGGGTCCTTTAGAAGAGCAGCCAGTGCTCTTAACCACGGAGCCATCTCTCTAGACTCTTTCATTGTAAGAAATAAGCTCAGCCTGGCCTTGAACTCACCACCTTACTGCATCAGCCTCCTGAGTGCTGAAAGAGGTGTGTGGCACCAGGCCAGGTCTGAGTTTCTTTTAAACTAGCTGAAGTTTCTATTCTGATCTATTCTGGTGAGGTGACGGTGATCAGTACACAGCATAGGAGCTTCGCTGAAGCAGCATCTAAGCAATCAAGTGAACATAAGAATGCTCGTGCGCGCACGCACGCACACACACACACACACACACACACACACACACTGAAACATAATGGGTTCTCCCAATCTAGGATGAGAGTCAGTTTGGGATACTTGCAGTCAAGACCTCCACATTTAGGACCGCCATGTGACAGACCAGAGTCAAAAGAAAGACCAATTACACAAATGTGGTTCCGCACAGAAGCATTTACAGGGTTCGCTCCTAGGAATTTAACAACTTATTATAATGAAACGCCACAGACATATTTAGTTTAAGTACACAAAAACACACAAGTTACATGAGAGTTCTCCACATGACCGACTTTTAGCACAGTTACCACAAAAATACCCATCAAGTATTCGTCAGGAATCCAAGTTCCAGTATCGAGTCTGCCTGTACACACAGGCTTCCGAACTGGCTGCTCTCCACTGTTCTCTTCACGACTGGGTTCTGTGGCCGCTTCTCCAGCTTCCCTCAGAAGAACACTGAAGAGGTCCTGCGGACTGTCCTCACTCCATCTCTTTCCTCCATTTACTACTTAGACCATCTTCATCCAAGGACTGATGGGACCCCCCCCCCATTTTCTTTGTTCCTTTTCTAATATGAACATAATGTATTTGGGGAAGTTTCATTAATGCTGAAATCGGTATACTTTATTCCCAATAATGCTAAGTCCTGTTTTCCTTGTACTGTTGGGTAGAAATAGTAGAGTAAAAAGTCGAGTAACACGGCTATTTCCAGAGTATTTCTGTAAAAACGAGTTTCCTCAGTTACCTGTCTATTAAGTAGTGCACGATTACATCACACGTTCTAATCTACAGGATGGGCTTCTGAATTTCCTCCTCGGTTGGCTTTCATCAGTACACTAACACAATTTTAGTACGAAGCCTCACAGCACCCCTGTGAGGTAGGCGTTGTTGACGGCCACTTTACCCGGTGTGTGTGAGTGTGTGTGTGTGTGTGTGTGTGTGTGTGTGTGTGTGTGTGTGTGTGTGTATGTGTCTCAGAGAGGTAAGTAACCGGCTCAAGGTTACAAATTAAAAAATAACATCGGTTTTAAGGCAGACTGCATTTACTGGGCTCTCCTACTAAGAATAAATACTGAGACAGGCTCTTCTTTTCTTCAGGAAACAGCACTATGCAGGATCTGGAAAGAAGGGGCGATTTAAAGCCGACCCAAACGGAGAAGAGCTATTTAGTACCTGCCCAATACAGCGATTCTGCTCAGAACTGGGGGCTTTTTTTCTCCCAGCCATGCCTTCAAAATGTTACCCAGCAAAGACGACTTACCTCAACACAAGAGGGCGACATTTGGCAACAAAGTACATCCGGCAACTCCTGGTTCAGCTTGGCAACCATCACACAAACCACACTGCTTAAGGCAAAGACGAAGCTCCATTTTGCAGATGTGGCAAAAAGTAAAGTTGTTGTTGTTGTTGTTTTTCTGGGAAAACTTTTAAAATATGAAGACTTTTTTTTTTCTTCCAATGAAGAATCACGTCCTTAAACACCAAAACCAAAACCAAAACTATCCAGGCTGCAGGTACGATCTGCACATCTGCCATCCCAGCACTCTGGAGGTTCACAGGGGACTGTTTCAGGTTCCAGGCCGGCACGGGCCACACAGTGAGACCTCACCTCAAAACACCAGACCAGGCTGCAGAGACAGCTCAGTGCTTAAGGGCACTGGCTGCTCTAGCAGAGGACCTGGGTTCAGTTCCCACACCCCCCTGAGTTCCAGAGGATCTGATGTCCTTTCCTGGTCTCCGCGGACACTGCATGCAGGATGTGCACACACACACACAGGCAAAACACCCAAACACAGAACATGAAGATAGACAAATCTTCTTTTAAAAGTTGAAACGAAGTAACAGCAGGTCCCATACCACTTACTACATGCCTCTCCGAAAACTAGCTTTGGGGAACTTTTTCCATAAAATGAAACTAACATTTCTCCACTTCCTAAAACAATGTTATTGTGGACTGAGAACAATTAATTTTTTTTCTTCTCTTGAGTCAGGGTCTTGCCATGTAGCCGCAGGCTAGTCCCGAAGTTACAGTCCTGCCTGTCTACTGACAGTTGGGGTTACAGATGGGCAAGACCCAGCATTTTGTCTTTTTGGTTTAATATTAAAAGAAACTTTATAGATAAGGGGAGGAATCAAGTGAAGTGCTTAGCACTGAAGAACTTTGAGAACGATAGGAGTCAGGTGAACTAATAAATTCTTAAAGCTTATAGAGATATTTATTCTGTGGGGGGGGGCTGCATGCATGTGTATGGGTGTGCGTACTCATGTGGACATGTGTTGAGGCCAGAGACTGGTAACACAATATCTCCTCCAATTGCTCCTCTACCTCAGTTTTTTGAGACAAGAGTCTCACTGAACCTGGAGCTTCTTTCTGCAGGGCTGGCCTGAGAGCACCTGCTACCCACCTTCCCGCCTCGGGCCACCCCGCCAGCACGGGGACGGCAGACTCCACACCTAGCTCTCGCTTCACGTTCAAATCGTGAGCAGCAACCACGTTCCTCGCTGAGCGATCTCCCCAGACTCTAGGCATGGCTCCATTTTATTTACCGATAAGTGTTTACTAACTCTTTGAGAACTTTACACATATAGTTCCACTTTAAACAGACAGTGTCTAACATGGCCATGAGCTGTAGGCATGCTCTTCTGGCACCTCTCCAGATTGTCGCAAGCTGCTATACCCACTCACCTACCCTCAAAGTAAATCTCTGTTCCACCCTTTGTGTAAGACTAATGACTTGGTATGCAGGGAAGATTATAGAGAAGTTGAAAAGTTTTAAATGAGAACTGTTAGGTTGTTTTATATCTGTGAAGGCTAGGGAGAGCTGGGCATGGGGAGCATACCTATAATGCCAGTGCCCGGAGGTAGAGCAGGCAGATAATGGGTTTAAGGCCATCTTCAGCTATATAGTGTTTGGGGCCAGCCTGGGCTAAATGTGACTCTATCTAAAAAAAAAAAAAAAAAAAAAAAAAAAAAAAAAAATTAAAAGTAGGGAATATATCCTAAATAGCTTAAAAATACATGAAATCAGTATTCAAGTTTCTATAAGGTTAAATCATGGAAGGTAGTATGGCTGAATATTGCTTTGATAAAATTAATAGTTTAAGATTACATATAATTGTAGCCCCCCCCCATAACAGCATACTTGTTTAACCAACCCCCAATATAATAGGCCCTACCATTAGCTCAATTTTGCTCTCGACACATAGGTCTTGACCCTGGACGCTAATTCTCTAAGTGACAAATTCAACTTCCTTAAGGCAATGCCCACTGGGGCTCTTCACCTGGCCCTCAAAAGTCACCACTCAGAAGCCTAGCTGTGGTACAGCCCAGAATCCCGGCACTAAGGAGGCAGGAGAGGAGGGTGGTGAGTTCAAGGACAGCATGGGCCATAGAGCAAGGATGTCTCACAAAACTAAGAACAACGGAGCTGCTGCTTTGGTGTGGTGGTGTGTGGTGTGCATGTGTGGGGTTTTGTTGGTTCGAGACAGGGCCCCACTATGTAGCTCTAACTGGCCGAGAACTCACTATATAAACCGGACTGGCCTTGAACGCACAAGAGTTCTGGGACTAGAGGGCCCTGAAACTACTACTTTGTTATTCACCTGAGCTCACTGTTTACCCAGGGAAAAACTTGTTTCAGAATTAGCTGGATTACTCTGGGCTCCTCCCAGACAGAGGTGGTGGGACCTCTAAGAACTGACTTCGGGGGTGTTCTATGGCGGGAGGGGGAGCTCAGACACCGCGTGTGGCTAACGTCTAAGCGTGACGACAACAACATTTATTAGATGTATTCAAGTATCTGTGGGACGCCCACAGTCCTGGCCACTCGGGAAGCTGAAACGGAGCTTAAGGCCGACCTGGGGAAGTGGGGACACTGCCAGACTCTTGTTTCCAAGCTGGGGGGTGAGGGGGAGTCAGGACCATCTCAAACGCCCCTCAAATGCCTGTTGAAGCTTAGACTCCAATAGGATGGGGGAAGGAGCGAGGAGGGGGCTGTTCCGCAGTCTTTCTTGCCTTCTTGTCCTTGAGTACGAGCTTCAGGTTTAAACACTTGAGAAACAATCAAATGCGATGGGCTATTTTCTAGGTACAGAAAATCCATCACTTAGTCCATCAACTTCAATTTTCCTGGGGTTTTAGGTTTCTAAATGGCACCGCTGTAGGAGGGATGGTAAGTATATTCACAGAAGGAGGGCTGCCGGCGTGGCTCTAAATGGTCTGGAATCTGAATGGATCCACTCCACTGGTTCTACTAACAAAAAAGTGAAAGCCACGCCACTGCCAAGTTACCTTTAAGAGTGACTGTCAGAAAACTCCAGTCAGCCCAGACAGCCTAGAAGATTCTGCTACATTAAGGTAGAGAGAGGATTTGTACCTGCTCTCTTCCTCTTTAAACTTAGGTAAACCTCTCGTTACAAAGTCTGAAACTGTCCTCCCGGTGTCTAAGGACACACTGTGGATGTGGTTACCCGGCCCAGGGTTATTGCACGGACCTGCCTCTGTGCTTAGTTATGTGTACTGACCAGTTTCTCTGTTCACGACTTCTTTACCACTGACTTCTCCAGCCCTTTATTTTAGCTGACATATTTTTATTAAAAATGAGGTATACTTGATGTTAAGTAAATAAAAGGCCATGTAAGAGGTTGGAATGCTAGGAAGCAGACAGTTAAAACTACTTGTGATTTGGTATAGCCATGTCTTAAAACAAACTTTTATACATTATAATATATAGTTATACATTAAAATAGCAGAAAATACTTAGAAATCATTTTCTTTTTCTTTTTGGTTTTTTTCGAGACAGGGTTTCTTTGTGTAGCTTTAGAGCCTTTCCTGGAACTCGCTCTGTAGACCAGGCTGGCCTTGAACTCACAGAGATCCACCTGCCTCTGCTTGCCGAGTGCTGGGATTAAAGGCGTTCGCTATCACCGCCTGGCTAAAAATCATTTTCTTAAGGACATAATTCCTATGAAACGAGAGACAAGAGTTAACAGCTTAGAAGTGTGTGTGTGTGTGTGTGTGTGTGTGTGTGCACGCTCTGGAGACTGAACCTAGGGCCTCACCCATGCTAGCAAGCCCTCTGTAGAGGAGCTTTATTCCCAGTCTCTAAAATATTCTTTAACACAGATCTCATCTGCTTCATAGTCAAGTTCATTTTACTGATTCTGCAACCTGGAAAAACAAGAGATTTTATAAATAATCAGTCACTCTAAAGTTTCTACATCAACTTCTGGTTTTCAAATTATAATTTATAAAAAAGCTTATGGGATAATTTGAAAGTTATGTTTAATATCCACATCTTATAAGAACTGGTATGTACAACCTCAAAACCAGGGACAGATTATTTTAAGTCAACAGACCATGAGAAGGTAAATAATTTATGAATGAAAAGCGGCATGTGAATCTTTTCCAAGATTGGTATAAAATTCTAAAGGAGAAGCCTGCTACTCCACAAGGATGGTGTCCACACTCCCTTGTGTGAGCTCTGACTCTAAGGCACAAGGCAAGTCTAAATGTTCTTGTGACAGTCGAGAACTTTTCAGGGGGACATCGGGCCAGCTGTCACAATACTGCTGAAACCTCTGGGCCAATGAGTTTCCAAACCTTTGGCATCTGTTATATCTGTAAGATTTACCTTTATGTGTATACATGTGTTCCAGTAACTGGCTTTTTCGAAGAAATTTATGACCACAGATGGTACAACTGATTTTTCTTTTTCTTGAAAAAGAAAAATTACAGTTTAATTCTACTGGCTCGGTGTCTTTGGAGATCAAAGATACTTGACTGATCTGTAAAGGCTCGGCAGTACCCCGGCTCGAGTGCTCAGGCGGCGGCGGTGGCAGCGGCTGCTGCTCATTCTCCTTGACGACGAAGGAGCTAAGCCTCCGGCATTCAAGAGCCTCACTGCTGTCACCAAGTGGATGCACTTCACCAAGGTCGTTACTTTCCAGAATGGAAGCAGGGACACCAAATGGGAGAGACCCAGACACATGCGTGTGGAGGTGCTGTCTCAGGCTACTGCGAGACTCGAAACGCTCCCCACAGTAATGGCACAAGTGGACTCGGATACTGTTTTCTGTAAAAGCGGGGCCAGTCACTTCTGAGGAGGACGAGGAGTGGCCCTGGGAGACCCCAGACTCCGGATCACATCTCTCCTGTTTGATGGACACTGGGGGCTTCTGGTGCTCCTCCAAGGCCTGGGCAGCAGGATGGGCCCTCTGCTGCTCTGCACTTCCGTCATCTAGGCCAATCGCCAGAGAGAGCTGCAGCTGGGGGTGCTCACTCTGGACAGCAGCTCTGTTTCCACTGCCACTGGGAGGAGTCTCTTTGATCTCCAGCCCTTGTTTGACAGCTGGCTTCTGGGTTGTGGAAATCTGAATACCGTACAGATTTGAGGTCTGCACAGTCTCTGGAGAGAACACTTGATTCATTTCAGTTGCAATGTGGGAAAGGTAGTCAGCATGGAGAAATCGGATCCCTTCCTCCAAACGACTATGATCCACAATCTGTTTTGGCCCTTTTCCTGTGTACATAATATGTAACAAGTAGCTGAATATATCGGGCTGGATGTCAGTTGGTTGTATTTTTATGCATTCACTGTTAAAAAAAAAAACCCACACAAAATGAAACACAACCTAGATGGCCTTTTGGTTTCTAGCAATCTTAGGTTAAAACAAATTCTTCCTCAGATGTTTAAATCTGGCAATACAATAGCAAAAAATCAGTCTCTGATTTTAACTACTTTTATGGGCCACTCACAAACCTTTGTGCATCCAATCTACTGCCTAGCACCAGGAAACACAGACAGATATTCAGATTAGTTCAACATTAAGCATGCCATCTATTATTCTAAGTGACAGAGGATAGAAAAACCAGTGACTAGAATAGGTGCTTGCTTTTATATTGAACATATAACTCAAGGAACTAAACACAGAAACTCAAAAGGATACCTAAGTGCTGGCGTTCACTGCAGAACTATGTACAGTAGCTAAAAGCTGGAAACAACTAAATATCCATTAAAAGATGAATAGAGCCCGGTGTGGTGGTACAACCTTTATCCCAACACTTGAAAGGCAAAGACAGGCTTGAGTTTGAGGCTGGCCTGATCTAAGTCGGGAGTTCCAGAACAGCTAAGGCTATCTCAAAAAAGAATGAATAAACAAAATGGGGCTGTAAATACACTGCTATGTTACTCTACCATAAAAAACAATGAAGTTCTGGTGTGTGCTATAACAAGGCTGGACTCTAGAAAACATGCTAAGTAAAAAAGCCAGACAAAAAAGTCCAAAAATTGTATGGTGCCATGTCCATGAAATAGTTAAAACAAAGCTGGGTCCAGTGGCACATGCCTTCAACCCCAGCACTCACCTAGAGCCAGGGATACAAAAAGAAGCCCTGCCTCAACAAAACAAACAAACAAACAAACAAGAAATACTGAAGACAAACACATTTAAAGAGACAGAACTGGGCTGAAGAAATGGCTCAGTGGTAAACAACAACAACAACAACAAAAACAAAACCCAACACTTGCTGTTCTTCCAGAAGACCTAGTTTTATCCCCAGCACCCACATGTGGCTCACAATTGTCTGTAACTCCAGTTCCTGGGGACCCAATGCCCTCTTCTGGCTTGGTGGGCATCAGGCATGCAAGCGGAACACAGACATACATGCAGGCCAAGCCCCCACATACAAGGGGCAGGGCAGAGACATGCGGGGTGGGGAAAACCTACAGTTAGACAAGGGGTAGTTACAGGTGACGGAGGGAGAATGGAAAGCTACTGCTTAATAGGTACAATGTCTCTGTTGAGGATGTGAGAGGGTTTTGGAAACAAAGATAGTTGCAGGTATAACATTCTGAATGTAATTACTGCCATTAAGTTGGATGGTTTAAAACTGTTAATTATAATGAGACCCTATCTCAGAAACCAAAGCCAGGGGGCTGGAGAGATGGCTCAGTGGTTAAGAGCATTTACTGTTCTGGCAGAGACCCTGGCTTCAGCTTCCAGCACCCATATAGCAGCTCACAGCATGCAGGCAAAGCAATCACACACATAAACAAACAAAACAGCAATCAAACAACCAAAAGCAAACCAAACCAAACAAAAATATTCACGTTTTTAAAGGAATCTAGTGAAATTATTAACATTTAAAATGTAAATGGTGCTAAGTTTATTTGGCTTCTAAATCTTTAAATCACAAATGAATACAGGTAGAAATTTTGAAAAGCATTATAGTAATTTCAAACACAATCTGGTTACTAGATAGAATAACAGAGTAAATCTCTGTAAAACTGGAGTAGAAACAGCCAAAGGACAATAATGCCCCTGAAGAAACAGTGGACAGCATCAATGGACTCAGTTTCCCTGAGCAGAAGTCTGTTCTCCGAGTCAGAATGCCTGGGATTCAGCATACTGCAATCTAGTTCCTCTAGTCCTAGACTTTGGGATCCTTGCTGCCTTCCTCAGGTTTTACTCTCTTTGCTCGGCGCTGTCTGTTCACTGGCATGTTCTGTGACAAGCATTTTTGGGGGTATACATTCAGAATTCCATTACCTAGAGGAGTTTAGCTGTTCAATACAAACACAACCCAGGGCAGCCCTCACTTTCACAATGCCTGTGTTTGGATAGCACCTAGCTCACAACAGGGGCTTTAGAAGCTCACAGCTTCTAAACTCACAAGTCACAGTCCAGAAGCTGAGGGGACATAGCATTTGTAATGCGGTGAATGTAATCTACAGTGTCACGTCAGAGACAGAACTGCTCTAGCAGAAAAGACTTCCCACTGCCTGGCTGGCATTCCAACCCCATCTTTGTACTGTGCTACTTTCTAGCCACCTCATCTACTCTGTTGTCTGGGGGACCAAGTCCACTTCATACCTATAATGTTTTTATAGCACTTTTGTTTCATTTGGAGTTTTTTTTGAGACAGGGTCTTACTATGTAGCCCAGGCCTGACCCTTGCAATATAGCCCACAGTAATCCTCCTGACTCTGTTCCTCGAGTATTGGGATTACAAGCATTGGCTAGTAAACCCTGATCCATGCCATTGCCCCTCTGACTGCAGTACACCTCCTCACATTCCTCTGCAACACCTGAAGGACTCCTGATATTTCAGACTTGTAAACTCTGTTTCAAACTTCTCAAAACAGGTCTGCGAGAACTCTTCTACTTTGAATACACTCTGACGTTACCACCACATTAATAACAGCAAAGCTCTGTTCCTAACATTTTTGTTTTCCAAGACAGGGTTTCTCTGTGTAGCCCTGGCTGTCCTGGAACTCGCTCTGTAGACCAGGCTGGCCTCAAACTTGGAGATCTGCCTGCCTCTGCCTCCTGAGTGCTGGGATTAAAGGCCTCTGCCACCACACCTGGCTGTTGTAGGCACCTTAATGTTACTAATCCATTTAATCTCTCAGTACCCCAAGGAGAGTATACTATTCTGGCATTTAACAGCTAAGAAAGCCGAATGCTAGGGTATGAATCTGAACCGTCCTCTGAAAGGCCCTTGTCACAGACTTGGCAGCCAGTGGATGGGCTCTGAGGAAGTGACTGAGTCATGAGGACTCGGGCTTCATCAGTGGATCAGTCCACTCACGAGTCACTGTGACGGCATTACTGGCAGGTGGACGAGGACTATTCACCTCGTCCCTGACCTGTCTGCACGGCTCCTGCTGTCTTCCTGCCTAGTATGAATGGGCAGCTTTTCTGTCATGCCCTTCCTCCATGGTATCTCTGCCTTCCTCGTCTTAAAAGCAAAGCAGAGTCAGTCACGGTGGACTAAAGCCTGAGGCTGCAGAGACTGCAGCCCAAACAATCGATTTCCTGAAGACAGCGAAATTACTATGGTCTAGCTCAATCTCTTAGCATATATACTTAGGAAATATTTAAATGACTGAACAATTAAATAAAAATTATGTAATTAAGGTTTGATACCTCAGTTTCATATAAGGTCCTTTAAAAACAAACAAAACAACAACACAACATTTATACATGGAACCAAGTCTGGGGGCTCGGCCTATAGCCCCAGCTACCTCAGGAGGCTGAGGCAGGAGGACCTTAGTGAGACCCCATCTCAAAACTTATAAACAAACAAACAAATAAATAAATACAGGGTGTTCTAGGATGGACTAAAGCCAGACTAAAATTAGTCTTTTCCCAGAGCTAAGAATTTGAATTCCCATGTTACCTAAATTTTAAAAATGCAAAAGAATTAAAGGCAACAAAACAAACCAAACACGAGAAAAGCAGTGACTTCTGACTGGTGGTGTGGAACATGTGATGGTACAATGTGGTACCACAACACTGCTACACTAGCCATCAATAACCTGGCACTTCAGACAGCTCCATCGGAGCCCAGCTCATCAGCTGTTTACTCCTGCATGGACCAGTCAGTAGCTCAGGCTCCCAAGACCCGGACACCAGTGGAATTTACATGATTGGATTGGGAACCGGTTAAACCTTTTTTGCTGGTGATGTTTCTTCAAGACAGGGTCTCACTAGGTAGCCTTGGCTGGCCTGGAACTCACTCTGTAGACAAGGAGGCCTCAAACTCTGAGATCCATTTGCCTTTCTGTGGTGGTAATCTAATTGTACTGAATTATTATTTTGATTGTATGTTAATAAATAAAGTTGTCCGGGGGTCAGAGCTATTAGAGCCATAGCAAGAGTGTGGCGGTGGTGGCACACGCCTTTAATCCCATAAGATCTCTGTATGTTCAGGGATATAGCCAGCATTGGAGACATATGCCTTTAAGGACAACTGAAGAAAAGGGACAAATCATCTATCCCAAGAAACAGAATGAAACGGTGTATGGGTATATATTATCTAAAAAATTTATGTCTTCCTAAATGTTTGTTTCTGCTTTTCTCTAAAGATTTAACACTATTGGTTTTCTAATAGTCCCAGTTCAATTAAAATTTAAAGCTGACTTTGGAGTTGGAGAATGGCTCTCTCCTTCTTTAAACTCAAGCATGTTGTTAAAAGGAAAATGCAAACTCCCTGTATCATGCCAAAGTTCAGGGTTTATCTCAAGTCCTTATTCAAGTAGTCTTTGAGACTGGATCATCTCAGCTAGTCATCTCAAAATTGCTCTGAGCACCTTGTAGTTCAAAGCTGATCTGTGGATGATGTTTGTCAGCTTAATGATATTATTATTGTCCACGTGGAATTGTTGTTGTTGTGGGGCCCCACGTTGGGCGCCAGATATTGATGTAACCAACCGTCTTATTAAATAAGAAACACAGAAACAATGTAAAAGAGAAAGCCGAGAGGTCAGAGCTCAGAGCTAAAATCTCACCCTTCCTCCTGCTGTCCCAGCTTCTCGAAAAGAGACCTACTTCCTGTCGGTTCATTTTTTTATAGTATGTTGTTCTGCCTTCTCATTGGTTGTAAACCCAAACACGACTGCCTCGTCACTGTCTGAATGTACAGCCCCCTAGGTCTTAAAGGCATATGTCTCCAATGCTGGCTATATCCCTGAACACACAGAGATCTTATGGGATTAAAGGCGTGTGCCACCACCGCCACACTCTTGCTATGGCTCTAATAGCTCTGACCCTGAACACACAGATATCTATGGGATTAAAGGCGTGTGCCACCACCGCCACACTCTTGCTATGGCTCTAATAGCTCTGACCCCCGGACAACTTTATTTATTAACATACAATCAAAATAATAATTCAGTACAATTAGATTACCACCACACCTTTCCCTCCCATGCAGTATGATTAAAGGTGTGCACCACCACACGTGGCTGGGCTAAGTCTTAATCAATTTTAGTTATACTTGTTGTCATTGATATGTTCTACCATAAATACTATGTACTGAGGTTAATTACTCATATACAAAAATTAATTAAAATTTTGTATTAGGATAACCCCATAACAATCCCTTAAATGATTTTATAGTAAGACATATATACACCACGATATTAGAAATTCTTCCATCTACAAGAGCATATTCTTACCTTGTTTGGTGAATAAATATCATCTTGAAATAGTTGGAAAAAGCAGCAAGCACTGCTCGGTGGGCTTTGAAGTAAACATCTCCAATAGCAACTGTGCAGTCGCACAGAAATCCAAACTCTCGCTGCATGTTCAGCTGCTGCAGAAGAACAAGGCTGTGGCTGGCAGTATCCATTGTGGCTCTGAGAAAACCAACACAAGTATGTATGCTTTGGGTGTACAGATGTGTCTGTCCATATATAAATGTGTACACACACACACACACACGTACACACACACACACACACACACACACACACACACACACACACACACTGTATACAGTGTTTTGCCTGCATACCAGAAGAGGGCAACAGATCTCATTATAGATGGTTGTGAGTCACCGTGTGGCTGCTGGGAATTGAACTCAGGACCTCTAGAAAGACTCTTCACCGCTGAGCCATCTCTCCAGGCAGGCCCCTAAGGCCTAGTTTGAAATGAAGATAGTCACCACTGCTAACTTCACCCCTATCTAACATTAAAGCCTTCCATTATGACAGCTGACAGAAACTCCACTGAACAGTAAGACACAGTCATTTTTTTTAACCCAAGTAAGAAGGTAGCTTTGTATGAGTGATACATGAGTAAAAGAAATGCTCATCCCTTTCTATGTAATCACGTTTCTTTTCTGTGTATATGTACTTGATCAGACCTAGGGCCTTTCACATGCTAGGCAAGCCCCACCCTACTTTCCTCGTGGTTCTGGAGATGAGCCTAGGACCTCATCTACACCAGGTGAACACTCCACTACTGAATTCCACCCCATCTTGTGATCCTTCCTTCTTTCTCCCTCTCTCTTTCCTTTTCGGTTTCTGGAGATAGGGTTTCTCTGTGTAGCTCTGGCTGTCCTGAAACTCTTTTGTAGACCAAGCTGGCCTCAAAACTTACAGATCTGCCTGACTCTGCCTCCCGAGTGCTGGGATTAAAGGCATGTGCCACCAATGCCCAGCATGATATTTCTAGTGATGTTTCCCCATTGGAGAGATGGAAATGAGATACTGATGTGTGGCTCAGAGTTAGAGGAGGTAACTGAAAATTGGGTTGTAATAGACACTGTTACTCAAATATTACTTGTAAGTGGGAATAACAGGGCATCCTACCTGGCTGCGAGCCTAACCTATCTCTCTAGCCTAATGGGCATCCATCCTACATGGACTAGAACTCTGTTTTCTTTGGAGATCCTCTGGCATTCAGGAGATACTGGCCTGCTGGCTGTCATAAAATGTGTGGAACTTAGCCATACCCGAGTTTATATGGGGCCTGGGAGCTCATGAGAAAGAACCTATAACCTGATCTCATCTCAGCTAGACTCAGATATACCTGGATGCAGATTCTCCATGGTAAGAAAATGGAGATACAGCAAATGAGCCTCAAGGGAAAAATACATGAGGATGTGCAAGCCGGTTCTGGCCAAGACAGACTGTGTGACCATGAGCAGCAAGGACACAGCCGAGTTAGTTTCAGGCAGACTGTATTTCACCCCCACCCCACCCATGCTATGCCAACAGCCCTGGTGCCATGTACCACTCATTACACACATATGCAAACACTAAATAAACTACAGGAAATTTTTAATATGTGATTATGAGTGTTTGGGTAAAAGCATGCCACAGCACACATATGGAGATGACTGAGAGCTTGCAGAAATGTCATGGTTCTTTAATTCCAGCATGTAGATCTAGGGGTTCAAACTCAGGTTGTCAGGAAGCATCCTTACTGCTAAGTCATCTCAGTTACAAATGCATTATTATTCATTATTATTACTCTGTATGGGGGCATGCACACCAGGGGTATGCAGGTGAAGGTCAGAGCACAACATTGTAGAATTGGCTCTCTATTGTGTGGGTTCCAGGGCTCAAACTCAAGCCATCAGACTTGTATAGCAAGTGCCTTTGTATGCTAAGCCATCTTGCTGGTCATTCCTCATGTCACTAAAAACAAACAAACAAACAAAACAAAACTTTCAGCATCACTGAAATAATTAAACAGAAGCTACAGAACCTTGAGCCTATCCTCTAAATAAAAACAAAACTGCAAATTGTGGGTATTATTCTAAAAGGTTATTTGACCAAAAGTTACTACTTACAATCACCAAATTTGGTTCTAAAACACCACCAATTTACAAGCTTTTTAAAAAGCCCTATATTTGAAGTTTCAGCATACAAAAACTCTTTAGAATCAATAAAATGACTCCAAGTGTAATACTTTAACTCAGATGTAAGGGGGAAAAAAAGCTTCACAGAAACTGCTACCAAATTCTTGGATCATAGGCATTTGCACCAGTTTTACACACACACACACACACACATACACACACATATATGTGTGTATATATGGTGCATTGGCAATGACTAGCTATTGAGCCATACAGAAATGAGAAATAGCACAAAAAAAGCTGCAATGCAAAGATCTCGTGGTTATTGGACTGAGTGAGTTATAATTTTCATTTCTTCAGTAGATACTCACTGAAACACACACACACACACACACACACACACACACACACACACACACAAGCATGCTCAAAAGCATGTTTTATATTAGGCTACAGACAGAAAAAAATGACAGTCATAAATGCCAAGTCAAGAATACAGGCTAAGCAAGGAGCTAAAACACAGAATAATAATCATATTACAAGAGTGTTAAAGTGCCACCAGGGCAGCTGGAGATAAGTCCAGAGAACACAGTGAAAGTTAAGATGTTCAAACTGGTCTTACTTCAACAGGCAGACAGATAAAACAGTAACATTACTGGGAGGGGTGTGATACTCTGATATCAGAATTCAACTCAATCTAGGTGGGGGAAATAACAGGCTGGCTCAGCTCCCTGAGGATACTAAGCACAAGCATACCCCAGCTGCCCTTGAAGCTGCTCCAGCTGTGAGGAAAGGAGCTATGGCGGACACTCCTGGAGGACACCACTGTCAGTTACTCATTCTGCGGCAGGAAGAGCAGAGTACTGAAAGCCTGGCCTCTGAAATCCAATCACTTCAAGAGTTTCAGCTCTGCCACTACGTCTGTGATCTTGACAGGACACTCAACTTCCTGGGCCTCGGTTTTACTTACAGAATACGGATAATGGCAGCATCTTCCTGAGAGTTGTCATGTGAAGACACCCGTAAGCACTCCAGAGACTGGGGCAGAAGGGTCTGGAGTTTAACTCCAGCCTGAGCTATATGGTGAGACCCTTGATGAGGGTGTGTAGGGGGAACAAGAGGCTGAATCAATTTAATAGTGGAACCCATAGTAAGTGTGCAGTACTAGACCAGCACTTCTCAACGTGTGGGTCGTGACCCCCTTTTGGGGGGGTCAACACCCCTTTCATAGGGTTCACCTAAGACCACTGGCAAACACAGATACTTGCATTATGATTCATAACAGCAGGAAAATTAGTTATGAAGTAGAATGAAAATAACTCTATGGCTGGGGCTCACTACACCATGAGGCACTGTATTAAAAGCTCAGTGTTAGGAAGGCTGAGAACCTCTGGAGCAGACGGATCACCACCAGGTCTGTCGGTCAAGGAGCCAACTAGGAACCACGGAATGGCAGTGAGAATAAAGAGAGAACCCAAGAGATAGATAGAACAGCAGACACAGAGCTGACACAGCTTGGCGGCCGACCGGATGCAGTCAACCACAGGCTGTGAGGTAAAGGTGAGTCTCAGAACTCTAGGCCGAGTTACTAGAAGATGTCATTTGCTTCCTCAGAAAACACTTTCAGAGTAACTGCCGTGTTCTTGCTGTTGATAGAAAGGCACAGCACCAGAGCCAGCCGCAGGAACTGGCTTAGTAGAGGTTTCTTAGCCGGTGAGTTCAAAGTGTCTACTCCAGGAAAAGGAAGCAGACCTGTTTGGTTGAGGGGTGGAGACAACTCTCGAAGGAGCAGCGTCAAGAGTGGGGAGGCCTCTTTGACAAGACTGGGGTTTCTAAATGCGCATGGAGCTATACAGTGAGACCAAACTGAGGAAAAAAAAAAAACTTAAAAAGCTCAGCATGAGTCGAGCTGGGTGGCAGAGGCCTGCTGTAATCAAAGCTACCCTGGATACCAGGGCATGGAGGTCACAGGGTGTTCAAGGCCTGCCTGGGATAGAACATAAGCTTAAGGCCAATTTGGGAAACTTAGACCTTCCCTGTGACAAAATACAAAATCATTTTTAAAAGGGGGTCTAGGTAGCGGTAGAGGACGTGTCTAGCATGCATGAGTTTCTAGGTTCACTCTAGTACAAACAAACAAAAGTATGAATCCTTGGAAAACAGACAATAAAACAAAATAGACGCCCAGCGGTGACAGCAGAAACTTTAAATCCCAGCACTTGGGAGGCAGAGGCAGGAGGATCTGAGTTCAGGGCTAGCCTGGTCTACAGAGTGAGTTTCAGGACAGCCAGGGCTGCACAGAGAAACCCTGCTTCCAAAACAAACCAAAGAGGAAAACACGGGAACTGAGGGAAGGCAAAGGTGAGGGAGAGAAGCAAGAACCTGGGGAGAGGAGGGAACAGTGGTGACCAGGAGAGCATGTGACCTCCCACAAGCGCAGGCAGTGGCCAAGGCAAACTTTCTGATTCAAGAGTTGAGACAAGAGGGAGGCAGTCAGGAGGACTCTGAGCAAGCTGCAGATCTGAGCTCTGGGTGGAAGGCAGGCAGGCCCCAGAGGAGCCTGGAGTTAGCTGGAGGGAGCTCTTTCCAATAGCAGAGATGACTGAGGTTGGAGGGTCTGAGCATTCAGCTCACAATGAAGTTGGGCCATACGGGAAGGGAAGAGGGACCAGAAATACTAATAGAGGATTAGACTGCATGAGGAACTTCCATACACGGTCATTTCTACGTTAGCGTCCATTAACTTACCTTCAACATCACTGACCCGTCTTTTCTAATTGGTTAAACCTACTCCATGAGACCCCAAATCTTTTTTCAGGTCTAACTTTGTCCTGCTCTTCTCCAAACATTTTACCTCTCCTCTACCTTTGAGTACCTTTGCCAGCATCTCAGGAAGGTGCTGAACCCCCATCTTGGCAACCATGCCCTCCCTAGGCCTTGGTGTTGGTTTGGTTTTTTTCTTTCTTTTTTTTTTTTTCTTTTTGAAGTCTTTTTGGGCTGCGAGTCTCCTATTTGCTTACAACCTTTTGCATCTTTGATCTGCTAACTTTTGTTACTGTGGGGTCTAATCTTTGTTTGTTTTTGGTTTTTCGAGACAGGGTTTCTCTGTGTAGTTTTGGTGCCTGTCCTGGATCTCGTTCTGTAGCCCAGGCTGGCTTCAGACTCTCGGAGATCCGCCTGCCTCTGTCCCCCAGTGCTGGGATTAAAGGCGTGCGCCACCACCGCCTGGCTCGTGAGGTCTAATCTTTTATTGATCAGGGTGATGGTCTCCTTTCCCTCCACTTCACATCTAGTCATTTATATCCTAAAAACCATGATGAGGGGCTGGAGAGATGGAGCAGTGGCTACTGCTCTTGTAAAAACCTCGGGTTCACTTCCCAGCACCCACACAGCATCCTTTTTTAACTCCAGTTCCAGGGGGGATTAAACACCCTCTTCTGGACTCCATGGGGACCAGGCATGCATAGTACACATACATATATATGCAAAGCACTCATACATGTAAAATAAACTGTTATTAATGTAAGAGACTCTATATTCAGTAATACCCCTCCAAAGAGTCATGTTTTTATTTTAGTAATTAAATTGGCTGAACTTAACACTCCCAGGGTCTACCCCCTCAACTGTGAGCAGCAACTAAAAGCCATGTTTTTGGCCTTAGGAACACTGTTTGGAGACTGCTGTGAACATGTCCAGTTCTGTGGTGACAAGACTGAGTATATACATATCACTCCAACATACCGTCTCTTGGCTATCCCCCTCACTTTCCATATCTATGTTCTGTTCTACTGCCCCCCTTTTTTCTTCAAGCAATGGTTACCCCAGTTTTAGACAGCCACTGTACCACCAAAGCCATAAAAACAAACATCCACTGGTAACCCTTCTGATTCAATCCTCAGTCACACACACACACACACACACACACACACACACACACACACACACACACGCCAAGACATATATGCAGGCAACACACCCACATACCTAAGATAATAAAAAAATAAAAAATCTAAGCCAGGTAGTGGTGCACGCCTTTAATCCCAGAACTCTGGGGGCAGAAGTAGGATCTCTGAGTTCAAGGCGACCCTGGTCTACTAACTGAGTTCCAGGACAGCCAGGGCTACACACACTACAGTCCACATTTGTAGTCCAGGATTGAGAAGCTGAAGCAGGAGGTTCAGTGTTAAACAGGGCTACACAGAGAGTTCAAGGCTGGCTGGCTCGGGCCGATCTTTAAAAAAAATTAACAAAAAAGATTTTGGTGGCGCACGCCTTTAATCCCAGCACTTGGGAGGCAGAGGCAGGCGGATCTCTGTGAGTTCGAGGCCAGCCTAGGCTACCAAGTGAGCTCCAGGAAAGGCGCAAAGCTACACAGAGAAACCCTGTCTCGAAAAACCAAAAAAAAAAAAAAAAAAGATTTTTGTAGGAAAAAAAAAGATGTAAAATTGGTTGTAGAAAAATGATTTACCCCTCATTATGTATTTATTTTGAGAAGCAAAGAGTGGCTCATTTAAAAAACCTTTATTAACAAATTAGTATTTTAATATTTTATTCTTTGAGTATTTCATACATGCATACAAAATATTTTAATCATATTCACCCCAATCCTCCCCATCCAAGCATTAACCCCTCATCCCCAAAGTAATATTAAACAATAGGCTTATTAGCACTGATAGTTATGAGACCATAAAAGCATTTTCTACTTTCTAGAGCGTAGTAACTTAGTCCTGGGTTAGTTCAAACTAAGAAAAGCAAGTGCACACTAGTCTGTTTATAACTCAGCACGCTAGTCACTATCTGTTTAGAAGGATCTCTGGCTGGATTGCACTCTCAGATCAGCAGGGGCAGAATGACCTCGACTATTCAGCTCTTCATTCTCTCAGGCTGTAAGAATCTCTAACAGACTTTAATCAATGATAACTAAAAAGATAGGAGAGTTGGCAGAGAACAACAAGCGTTTTTGAGCTACTTACTCATGGCTATAAATACAAAGGTTAAAAAAAAATCTCTAGCACTACATGATAAAAGGCTTTCTACGCTGATTGTAACTTGGTAATTGTAAAATGGTAATCATTTTTAGATTGTGAGTGTATAACATTTGATTATTTAAGAAATGAATGAATTCATCTGGCTTTATTTGTGAGACAAGATCTCATTATAGCCTAGACTGACCTGGAATTTACTATGTAGCCCAGGTTAACCTTGAACTCTATATTCTCTTGTCTCAAGCTCCAGAACAGTGGGATCATAAGCATATACCATTATTCTTAGCAAGAATGAAAGAATGTGCAGAAATCATTTTCCCCTCCCTCGGACAGTGCATCCTATCACTGACTCCACAGTACAGGCTATGCAGAACTGTACAGATGCTGAAGACCCACCACAAAATAACCTGAAGAATTTGCTGGGGCTGGGCTCTACGACTTGTATTTCATTTTATTCAAGATGGAGGCTTTTGTGCACAGACCCAATGACCTGTGTCCAATCTCCATATCCCACAAGGTGGTAGGAGAACTGTCCTCAGACCACTCACATAGTTTTAAAAATAAATGATTGAAAGCCGGGCGGTGGTGGTGCACACCTTTAATCCCAGCACTCAGGAGGCACAGCCAGACGGATCTCAGTGAGTTCGAGGCCAGCCTGGTCTACAGAGTGAGATCCAGGACAGGCACCAAAACTACCCAGGGAAACTGTCTCAAAAAAACCAAAACAAACAAACAAACAAATAAATAAATACTGCTATTATTTGAGAGATGGCTCAGCTAGGTTTGATTTCCAGCACTTATATATGGCAGCTAACAATTGTCCGTAACTCCAGTCCAATGGGATGGATCCAATGATTTCTTCTGGCCTCCATCGGCACTATACACACATGGTGCAAATTTACATGTAGGCTAAACACCCATACACATACATTTAAAAACCTTTATTGTATGCATGATCTGTGTGAGTACAAACCCACACATACATGCTACAGCATGCATGCAGATGTCAGAATAGAATCATTTTTCTCCTTCTATGGGGGTTCTAAGGACCAAATTCAAGCCATCTGGCTTGTCTGGCCAATGCTTTTACCTGCTGAGCCATAGCACACACACACATCCCCACCCCCACAGAGTCCCTGCAGGCCTTTTTTTTTTTTTTTTCCTTTTTTAAGAAACTTCCCAGGAGATTCTAACAGACACGTTAGTTAAGAACCTCTGCTTTAGAAGAACAAGAAGCTAAGGAAACCCAAAAGAGCATCTTACACTCTAACACCGCACTTGATATTTTACAGACTACAAAACCCGATTTACTTTCTAGATCACAGTAACTCTGCATTAGTTCAAACTACAGAAATGGGACACTTTTACACTTATTTATAAAGAAATGATTTCAAGGGGCTGAAGAGATGGTTCAGCAGTTAGGAGTATTGCTGCTCCTGCTGAGGACTTGGGTTTGGTTCCCAGGACCCATAATAGGCAACTTATAACCAATCACAACTCCTGGAAACCTGATGCCCTCCTCTGGTCTCCAGGAGCATGTGCACACATGTAGTATACACACATAGGAACGCACATGCACATAAGTAAAATAAGAACATTAAAACTATTGCACATATGTTTTCAAAGAATTATATTGATTATATTAGATAAATAAGTACCAACAATTATTCTAAATGTGACCTCAAACTAAAACCTTGGGTAGTTTAAGGAAGCTAGACATGCTCTGCACACTGTAACTGTAGCTCATGGAAGTCTGAGGCCTGAGTTTAGGAAAACCTATCTCAAAAAGAAAACAAGCAGGGGACTTGAGGAAATAGCTCAGTCAGTCAAGTGTCTGCCACTCAAATATGAGGACCTGGGTTCAGATCCCCAGGACCCTTATTTAAAAATAGAGTGAGTGAGTGAGTGAGTGTGTGTATGTGTGTGTTAGGAATTTAGCAGTCACTGAATTGGGGTGGATATTAGAACGAACAGCTGTTTTTTTTTAGAAGTACTTTGACCTTGAAGAATCCTTGTGGAAAACAGAAATTGTTTTCCATGATTGGTAAAACTGTTATGCTGAAGGGGCGTGGTAGCCATCCCATGACTCTGGTCACAAGAAGCCTCAGACACACCTGAGGCTCTTGTATTACTGTGCATTGCAAAAGATACATAATAAAGGACCAGAGTCATGGGGGCCTGTGATGCTCTCTCTTAGTTTAGTAAGACATGTATATTAAATTAGGGACCTTGGTATGAATAAATACTTTGTGTAACAATCAGTAAATATGTCTTTGTATGGCTGTTCTGGGTTCAGTCCATCAGAAAGTTGGCTCTTTCTGCTGCCACAGAGTCCTTAGAATTTCATCTGGGAGTGCTTTCTTTCTTCAGCCGACCTGCACTGCAGTGTAGCCTAACATTCATGCACGCGTGTGTGCATGTGTGCGTGCGTGCCTGTGTGTGTGGTGCCAGGGCTGGAAAGATGGCTTAGTGGTTAAGAGCAGTTGTTCCTCTCATAGAGGACGTGCATTTAGTTCCCAGCACCCACCCTGTGTCTCTCAACCATGTGACTCCAGTTCCAGAGGATCTAACAGTTCTCTGGTCTCAGCAGGCACCAAGCACACTTGTGATCCACATCCACATAGACAAAACATCCATACACATAAAATTTTAAAAAGCCTTTTTAAAAACGTGTCTGGTGAGGCCTAGGGAGATGGCTCAGCAGTTAAGAGACTATACTAGTCTTCCAGAGGACCCAGGTTGATTCCCAGCACCCACACCAGGAGGCTTACCACTGCCTGTAATATCAGCTCCAGGGGATCTCACAGCTTCCTCTACTCAAGGGCACTGGCTCACATGCACAGCCCCCTCCCACACAAATAATTAAAATAGAAATAATCTTTCTCTATCATGTGTGCTGCAGTGATGTACAGCCAGACTAGTGCTCTAGGGGCAGAAAGGCAGACCCCTGGGGTTCACTAGCCAGCCAGCTTAGATAAATCAGTGAGCTTCAAAGTTCAGTGAGACATTGCCTCAAAAAACTAAGGGTTCTGAAGAAACGGAGGAAGACACCCAACATCAACCTTTGCCCTCAATTGCACACACCCAGACATATACCCCCAAGGAAAAGAAACAGAAATGATCTAAACAGTAGGGAGGTGGGAGACAGGAAAGGCCACACCATTTCCAAATTTTTTGTTGAAAAGTATTCCTAGGAAAAGGAAGCATGTCTTCTCATACTCCTTTAAATTTATTTCCATAGTGTCTAAAAATGAACCAGACCTGCTGAATCTGAAAATGCAGTCCCAGATAAAAATCTGCCATGGACCCTACGTATCTACTTACAACAATTTACAGAGAATGTTAGAGAAGGAGGCATCGTGGCGGACACAGGAAGGGCAGTTACCCTCTAGAACCCACCAACAGGACAGTTCGGGGCTCCTGGCAGACGGCAGCCTTTTCCACCTCTTACCATGGTGTGTATGTGCCTGATAAAGCACCAAGTCAATAGACCTTGGAAATAAAAACCTTAATACAGGAAGAAAAGGACTTGATTCCTCTTGCTTTATTATAAAGACCCCATCCTATCAGAACAAAAGAACGTCCTCAGAGAGCAGGGGATGTCAGAGATGACAAAAGTCAACAGACCTAGAATACAGCGCACAAGGCAACTACAGCTCCTGGGAGCACTCACACCAGCACTTCCTGTCAGTGAACTACAGCTCTGTGAGCACACTACCCACAAGGCCCCGGAGAGGCGAATAAGACCCTCTGCCTAAAAAGCCTGGTGTTTCAGAATAAAACATTGGTTTTCATCTGTAACTAGGAAAGCAATGAACTAGAAAAATCTCAAAAACTTAACAATATAGAAACATTTCTCCTAAAGAAGTGTGATTTTTTTTTCCTTCTTTCTTTCTTTTTTTTTTTTCCCTAAGACAGGGTTTCTCTGCTTGGCTGTCCTGGAACTCACTCTGTATACCAGGCTGGCCTTGAACTCAAGAGTTCCACCTGCTTCTGCCTCTTGAGTGCTGGAATTAAAAGCATGCATCACTCACAGCCCAGTTTAAATATTTTTTTTAAGGGAGAAGAAAAAGGCTTAATAAAGTGAAACCAGAAGCCTGGCAAAGGGCTGGGGATATAACACAGCTCAGTAGTAGAGGCCTTGACCAGCATTCACAAGATGCCAGGTTTGCTCCCCAGAGCATAACCAAGAATAAATAAAACCAACTAGTAATCAAAACTCATACTAGCTTTAAACACTTTTTCCTCTACGTTTTTTGGGGTGGGGGTGGTGGTAGTAAAACAGGGCCTATTATGTACCTCTGACTGTCCTGGTACTCACTCTATAGACCAGGCCGGCCTCACACTCAGAGATCCACCTGCCTCTATCTCCCAAGTGCTGGGATTGAAAAAGTGCGCATCACTTTTTATGTGCACCAGTCCTGGCAAAACATATTTCATGCGTGTACTTGCATGGATTCAGGTGCACCGTACGTGCACAGAAACCAGAAGGAATCAGATTCCCTGGATATCCCAGGTAGTGCTGGGGACCAAATCTGGGTCTTCTCCAAGCACAGGAAGAGCTCCTACCTGACAAACCATCTCGACAGCCTAAAGGAAAAACAGACTGAGGGCCCTAACTAACTGACGGCCTAGAGACCAAAGGCCCTAAGTCCACAGCCGGTACAGGCACCTATCCACTGCAGCAGTATTTTCTTTTCGGCCTTCTCTCAAAGGACTCAGGTTCGCATGCTCTGTGGAATCAATAAGCAGAAAGGGGGCACAGGAAGTGGTGTAGAACTACTTCACCATTCATCAAGATAAGAACACCTGTACTGCTTTTCTAAGAGAAATCTACACTAATACAGCCCTTCCAACTCTTGTCTAGCTGTTACTACAAAAATATGGAGAAATTGGTCAAATACTACCTAAAGCTGGCACAGACTCAATCACTGTGGGTGGGGGCGGGGGGCATTACACAACACTTCCCAGCAGCACAGCCACGGTCAGGGTATCTGACTGCCAAGCCACTTGGGCCCCTCCTCCCCAGCTAGACAGCCTGGCTCCTCTGCATTCCCCTCAGGAGATAGGGTGGAAGTACACAGCTCCACTCTGTAAGGCATAGAGGGCAGCTGAAAGTCCTGCTTGGCCTCTCTGGGCAACCACAGGCGCCAATAAATCAGCCACAGGCGATTCTCTCATCCCCTTCCCGGCTTGAAGTGGGAGCAAGACATAATGCACAAGAGCACTGACTCGACCTGGGAGATAAGTGATCTAGGCTTACATTCCTCTGCAAGCGACTGTCACCACAGCCAGGTATCTCTCTCTCTGCTTCACTTCTGCAGGCTTAGAACGTGTTTGCGGCACAGAGACCAGGCTACCTTTTTTAAGGGAATTCACCTGTGAAAACAGCTAGCAAAAGGGCAGCACATAAAACTAAACACACATCGACAAAAACCCGACTGGGAACTCTTTATAGCTAAAAAAGACACAGCAGCCGGGCGGTGGTGGAGCACACCTTTAGTCCCAGCACTCGGGAGGCAGAGGCAGGCGGATCTTTGTGAGTTCGAGGCCAGCCTGGTCTACAGAGCGAGATCCAGGAGAGGTGCAAAGCTACACAGAGAAACCCTGTCTCGAAAAACCAAAAAAACAAAAAAAGATACAGCAGTGGGCACAAATGTCTAGTGGGGGGGGGAGTGTATGGGGGGGGGAACTCTTCTCTTACTGACACCCCCCCCCATGTTTCACAGCTTCCTATCTGCATCCCAGCCATCTGAACTATTTCATGTCTATCCCACTGTCTGGCAGTGGCTGTTTACTCTTAACTAAAACATACCCAGGTTGTTAAGGCTGATGCCTAACCGGAAAGAAGAAACAGTGGCCAGACAAGGTGGCATAAGCCTGTAGTCCCTGAACCCAGGAACCTGATGTAAGATCGATCCCTAATTCTACCATAGCCTGGACTAAACTTAGAGCACGACTCTTGTCTCAAAAAACCAAACAAACAAAAGCGTCAAATGCCTAGCCCTGTGAGTATAAGGTTGACTTGGTGCTGGGGGTGTGGGAAAGGAAATGAGCTTTTGGCTCCAAGATACACTGTGCACAACTCACCCAGAAACAGTACTGTGCCTACTACTCTCTAGAGCCATCCCAAGGGCCAGGCCTAACTTCCCACTCAACCTGAGAAGTCCTGCAAGCAAGTGTCATCCCTTCTGGTGGGTACATTGTCCGGAGCAGGCTGAACGGACACTGTACACCTGGTACAAGTTCAGTGGCAAAAAGTGTCTGCAGCTCTAAACCTAACCATGAAAGGTGCGGGATCTTCATCAAGCAACACTATGCTCTTTAGGTCCGGTGTCTTCTGTGAAATGAATGAGAGATGAACTCGATTTTACCCAAGGTCCGTCTCAGTTCTGAAAAACCCAGATTCCGAAATGTACTTTAATCCTGTCAATCAATAGCTCTGCAGCTTTTAGAGGACTTGCTCGAGGCTCTAGAGGAAGAGCGGCAAGTTTTAATCCCTGAGAGGGGTACGGGAGTTAATTTATAAAACACAACTCCAGCTGCTATCAGGTTCCAGGTACCGCGCCGTGCGTTTCCTAAGCAACTGATAACGGCTTGATATCTCCAAATGAGTGCTAGGGAGACAGACGGTGATGAGATGGGGGCGGACTTCAGAAAGAAAAACCATTTGGCTATGATAAAACACGTGGGGGGGGGATGAATTGTTAGGGTTGGGGGGGGTCTACCTGCCTTAGGAACTAGGTACTCACAAACTGGATGGGGGAGGGGACAGTGATGGTAGCGCAGCCTGATCTGGATGCCCGCCCACTAGCTAGCGCCGCAGGCCTGGCGCGGTCGCCTGGAGCTAGCAGCAGCCACGGACCGACGGACACTTCTGCGCCCGATCGGGAGCCCGGCCCGCAGCGGGATGGGCTCCAGGGCTGTGCAGGGCCCGCGCGCACGCACGCACGCGCGCGCGCCCTCCCGCCTGCGTTAGGCCTCGGCGGCCCACGGCCAAGGGCGGACGGCTCCCGGCGCCGCGCGCCCCAGCACTCGCTCGCCGTTGCTAATTTCCTTCCAGGGCCCCCGACTGACATCTCCAACGGACCAAAAAAAAAAAAAAAAAAGAAAGAAAAAACACACCCTCTCCCCGGCTACTTGCATCTGTCCCGCGCCGGGTGCAGCTGCAGCCGCCGCCCCGGGGCGGCTCGCGGCGGGAGGGGACTGAGCCCGGAGCAGCCCACAGGGGCAGGGCCGCGTTGCTTACCCAGACTCCGCCGCGGCCGACGGGCGGGCTGGCGGGCGGGCGAGCGGGCGGGCTTCTCCGTGCGGGCGGGGGGCGGGCTCCCGCGCGGCGCACGGCACGCGGCGGCGGCGCCGGCTCACGCACCCGGCGGGCTGCTCTCGCGCGGCTTCCCGCGCCGGGCCCACGTGACCCGGCGGCTGGGGTGCCAGCGGCCCCCGGGCGGGTTGTGCCCGTCTGCGTGCGTGCGTGCCTGCGTGCGTGCCTGCGTACGTGCGCGCCTGCCTGCCTGCCTGCCGGAGTAGCCAGGCGGGGGTCGGCCGGCGTTTCGGGCGCCTCCGCCACGGTCCCCAAGTCGTGACTGGAGGCGGAAGTGTGTGGGGACAAGCCTGAGCGTCACAGGCTCCCCACACGCCTCCGCGTGACCCGGGACTTTCCCCCGCGTGTGCAAAAAAAAAAAAAAAAGCAAAGAAAAAAAAAAAAGCACGGGTGCCCCCCTCGGCCCTGGGTGGGGACGGGCAAGGATGCTCCCGCGCATGGAGCGGGAGCGGGGCAAGGCGGTGGCACGCGGCGGGAGCCAGGGAAGGAGGCAGGCCGGGCGGGGCATGGCGGGGGAAGTGACTCAGGCCAGAGGCCGACGGGCCCGCGCGGCGAGGAGGGGTGGGGGGGCGCGGGGAACGGGCGACCCCGAGCGGACAAGCTTCGGGCGGGACGGGGCGAGGGTGGCAGCGCTCCCTGAGCGTCCAGGGTGGAGCGCGGGGGCGGGTCCAACTGCGGGGCCCTGCGGGGCAGGGGTCTGAAGATCCGGGCAGAGGGCGAGCCGCATCCAGCCCCGGGGGAGTCGGGAGGATCGCCTTCACCCCCCCCCTCCAGCGGCGTCCAGCTGTGCAAACAGGAGGAGGGCCAAAACCGACCCTGGGGGAGAGGGGCGACAGTGCCGCTCCAGCCGCCGCCCGGGCGCCCGCGCTGCGGGCAGTGCCAACCTCCTCGGCCCGACGCAGAAACTTGTTGCAACCAACAGGCGACCGCGGGTGCCCCTAGCCGCCAGCGGCGGAGTGGGTGGGCGGGCGAGAGGGAGGGGAAGGCTGGCGGACGCCGCGGCGAACTGGTGGGCAGACCCGGAGTCGCCGCGTAAGCGGGGCCGGCTCAGTGCGGTGCGGCAGGCGCGGCTGTGCGGCAGCGGAAGTCCTTTGTTGCAGCGCAGTCCCTGGCAGAGCCGGAGTGTCTCGGCGCAGCCCAGCCGAGCGCCGCGCGCCGTCAACTGCAGCCCCGCGGCCCCTCGCCTCCGCCCGCCTGCCCCGCGGCCCCGCTGCCCTAAACTTCCGAAAACCTCCGAAGCCGCGCGTCCCGCCGCGCCCGGTGAGTATCTGCCAGTCGTCGGGGCTATTTGCTCAACTTTGACCGGGGCCGGGCCACGGGCCTGGCGGAGTGCGTGGCCGCCACCGCCGCGCCACCGCCGCCGACCGGTGCGGGGAGCCGGAGCGCGGAGGGCGCGCGGCGAGGAGCCGGTGGCGGGGGACTGCTGAGCCGCCTGCTCGGTGCCGGCGATCAGTCCGGTGCGCGCGGCCTCCCCGGGTCCGGGACGGATTCCCCTCTCCGGACGACTTCCCAAATTACTTCTTTTTCCCTTTATTTTATTTTCTGGTGGGGGAGGGGGGAGGGGAGGTGGAGGCGGGAGGCCGCGCTTGATTGACGGGCCCGGAGCGCGCTTCGCTAACTTCCAGCTGTGGCTGGGCGGCCGGTGGGAGGGGAGCGTCCCGGAGCCGGAGGCCGCAGACTTGGGCGCGCTCCGAGGGAGGAGGCGGCTGGGCCGCGCGGATTCCTGCTTCGCTCTTTCCCACCCCCTCTCATCAGCACACACGCTTTTTTGTTCGGGTCAAAAGTGGTAGGTCTCGGGCGTTGGGGGATTTTTCTGGGTACCAGATTGGTTTTTCTCCCCACCCCACACTCCCCCGAGTCCCGAGAAGAAAGTGCTTTTTGCCTCCAGTGGTGGGCGCTTCCAAGTAGAAGTTCTGGGAGAGGCGGTGAGCGAGTTGGGTGGCGATCGAGAGTCCTTGCGGCTGAAGCGTGCAGGCGTGGGTCTGAGCTCAGCCGCCGCTCCCAGGCTGCCTTTCCACCTGAGCCACCCCGTCCACGTGATCGGAGGGGTTGACAAGACATTTTCCAACTCGGACGGGTCAGGAACAGGTTAATGAAAGTCCTTGTTTTGGGGGACTGGGGTATTTGTATGTGTGTGAGCGCGTTCCTGAATCGAGTGTGGCTGTGAAGGTACACGTAGATTCTCCACTGGTCAGAATGTATTTCCGTACAGTATGTACCGCTGCGGCAACATTTTCCCCTTTGACACTGGAATCCACAAAGCGTTCCAAGCATTTTTTTTTTTTTCCTTTTCTGAGACAAGGTTTGGCAAGGTAGCCCAGGATCGCTTGGACCTAATTCTCCTGCCTTAGGGAATCCTAAATTCTAGGGTGATAGGCATGAGCCACCAAGCCTGGTTTTGTGTTCTGAAGACCACTTAGAATGAATTTCTTCAGCTGAAGTTTGAGGCACCCTGAAGCAGATTTGGGGGAGCCATGTAGTTCTTATGGTAACTTTAAAGCAATCATGGTTTAAAAAAGTGTAAAACAGATTCTCTGGAACTTTGTCACCTCAAGTGGATGTGATCTGGAGAAATGGAGAAGGTGGAGGTGCAGGAGTCTGAGGCCTGAATGATGATGGCTGGTCGGTTGCCCAGAACCGTAAAACTTCCCCTTTGAATCACTTGCTGTTATCTCCTAAAGTCTCAGTAATACTGAGTGGCATTAGGAGCTGTGTGCGGTTCCTTCCTCTTAAAGAAATAGATGGAACTAAAGCAGAAACTAAGTAGAAATTCTCCAGTACAGTGTTGGTTACAGCAACCCACTTTAACAACAGCATATCTCCATTGACACCAGAGTTTTACAGGGTGTGGCTGTGCCGGCCTATAATCCCAGCACTTCCAGAGGCTGGATCAGGAGGTGGAGGCTAATCAGGACCTGGTCTACAAAGCAAGACCTTTTTTTTTTTTTTCAAAAATCAAAAGTCGGGGCTACAGAGGCTGGGTGGTTAAGGGCACTTGCTTTTCTTGCAGAGGAACTGAATTTGGCGCCCAGCACCCATATCAGGCAGCCCACAACTGCCTGTAACTCCAGTTTCAGGGAACTCATGTGCACATACCCCTCCCCCCACATAAACATAGAAATTAAGAAAAACCCCACCCAGAGTCTCAGTTTTCATGATACTAAATTCCTGCAAATTCTAACATCATGCCTACTGTTTTGAACCAGTGCAGGTGGTGGGTGCATCACTGTCAGAAAAAGAGACCCATTTTTAACCAGGGCAGAAGCACGGCTTCTTGATCGTGTGTGTGTGTGTGTGTGTGTGTGTGTGTGTGTGTGTGTGTGTGTGTGTGAGAGAGAGAGAGAGAGAGACAGACAGACAGACAGACAGAGAGAGAGAGAGACAGAGACAGAGACAGAGATCTGCCTGCCTCTGCCTCTTGAGTGCTAGAATTAATGGCAAGTGTCACCATGCCGGCTGGTTTTTGTTTTGTTTTAAAAGCTAGACTCCCGATTTCTGGTCCAGGGCTGGCCTTAGCTTTCTACCCTCCTGCTCCAACCTCTCAACCAGTGTTGGGATACCAGGCCTGTGACACCACACCGGGTTTTTGACCTTGTGGGTTTTGTTTGTTTGTTTGTTTGTTTTCTGAAACAGGATCTGACCATGTAGCACTGGCTGACCTAGAACTCTAGACCAGGCTGGCCTCGAACTCTTAGAGGTGTGCCCACCTCTGTCTCTCCAGTGCTACGATTAAAGGTTTGCGCTGCCACGCCTGCTCATGACCTTGTGTTTTGATTTCATGGTAGCTGCTAAATGTTTGTACCGTACCTTCTGCTTCCTCATTCCCCACGTCTGTCCGTGTCTGGTACAACCAGGGCCCCTTTTCAAAGGGTCCAGTGTGCCTTGCAACACCATTTTTTATTTTTCTAACATCCAGGAAAAAAAATGTTGCTTTTGGGGGGAGTTCTTCTCTAGCTAGGACAAGCTATATATCTTTGCCTAAAGGGGTGTGTGTGAGGCATTTGTGATAGAAATGCTAAATATATATATACATATGTATATATATACACACATTTTAGGCTGCAGTCTTGCCTTGGGGAGTGAATATGTGAATCATCTGCTTCAGAGTTCACTTCGGTTTCTATAGTATTTTTGTGATAATTTCTTGTGGTAGTGTCTCTGGTAATAAAATAGGGAAAATGCTTTGCTATTCATTCATATCTTCTCTGTGAGCCTAATTAACTTATTTGTGTTTATTTTTCCTTAAAGTGGGAATGCCTTTTCTTTTTTATTTAAATTTTTTTGTTTTTTGTTTTTTTTGAGACAGGGTTTCTCTTTTCTCTATGTATCCCTGACTGTCCTGGAACTCAGCTCTGTAAACTAAGCTGGTCTCGAACTCAGAGATTCACTGGCCTCTGTTCCCTGAGTGCTGGGTGGTATGCCGTTTCAATGATAAAAAATGCAACCTATACTGAAGTACATAAAATATGAATCTGAAAAGTTATTCTGACTCCCACTCCCCCAGAGGTAATCACTGTGAACAACCAGTTCCTCATTTTAAAAGTGGGAAGGCAGCACCTGAGCATCTTGCTGCTGTGTGAGCCTCACTGGCCTGCTCCCGCTCATACACTTGGGTTCTCTTTTCATAACTCAGATAGGTGAGGACTGCCAGGGGCAGGGGAAGCGGGAGGGTTTTTGCTTTGAGCTGATGCCAGTTCCTATAATTTAGTAACAGGCATGTAAGTTTTTGTTCTAGTTCAGCCCTCCTGAAGTGTACCTTGGTGGGCTTCTCATCCTTTGCAAATGCTGCAGTCCGTCATCTGACAGATCAATGCAGGCTGAACTCATTAAAACAAGCCCTTCATGTGTAGAGAGCTTCCTAGCTTACCATTGGGAAGGAGTGGGTAGACTTGCCTCTAAAACCACTGCCAAGATGTCCCTGTGCCTTTTTGTTATGGTGTGGGTTCCTCTTGATCAGCATCCAAAGCAGCCAGGGAAACATGATAGGAAGGAAAGCAGAAGGGAGGGGGCATTAATGACCATCTTGTTTTAGGTTGCGGCATGGGGAGGGCTACCAGTGGGGGGTTGGGGGGAATGCAAGGACTCTGGCCTGAACTTTGCTCCCATTTGGCATCTCATGTATTTAAGGTAGGTTTCTAAGTATACTGATATTTTGTCCTGTGTAGTCATTATGATAATAACTAATACATAATAACTAATACATTAGTTCCTTAGCCTAGTGTATTCAAGAAGGATGAGCTGTAAAGTTAATTTTCTAATGAAGCCCCGAAACAATACATACAAATTGAATCACGGTAGTCACTTGAGGGTACTGAGGACATGCTTTTTTAAAACACTACTATGTGAATGTAAATTGTTCTCAATCATATTTGAGGGCTGGAGGTATAACTCAGTGGTAAGAGCGCTTGCCTGTCATGCCTGAGGCCCTAGGTTCAACCCTCAGCGCTGCAAAATAGAATAATGAGTATTGAAAATTAAAGAATAGCGGAGTGTGGGCTGCGAGACTTTAATCCTAACACTCAGAAGAGAGGCAAGTGGACTTCCCCTAGGTTCAAGGCCAGCCTGACATACACAGTTCCGCGCCAGCCAAGGCTGCGTAGTGAGACCCTGTCCCCCAAAACAAACACAAAATATTAAATAATAAAGTACTAATTACATTTTCTGTTAGTGTTCTGTGTGAGATGCGTGTTGTTCTTTTAAGAGCTAACTGAAGAGCTCCTTCCCACTTGAAGTTGCCAGCAGTGGGGTGGGGGTGGGGGGGGTCAGCAGATGGAGGAGGAGATAGGGGAAGGGGGCGCTTTCTGCCTGCCTGCAAGATAAGACAGAGCAAGAAGGATGGGAACTCTACAGTGACGGAAAGTGTGACTGTGGGAGGCTTAGAATGTTCCAGAGGGGCACTGCACTTCCTTAATAATCATACCCAGAAAGTGTTGTCTGGATTACAAAAACAGAAACGCTGCATTTGGAATCAAGAGTTAGGGTCTCAGCCCGGGCTTCTGTTTACGGGATGAGTAGTTAACTACCTCACCTGTTTTCTTCATTCACAAAATAGGGGTAATTTCGAACCTGACTCAGGGTGCCGTGGGAATCAGTTGGCTAATGTATGGAAAAGGCCCTGTCAGTTGCCAACAACTCTATAAAAGTTTCGGTGACGATATCTACTGAATGTCAGGAAACTACCAGAAGCTAGAGGTTGTAATCATGACTGACATGACACCGTGGTCTCCAGGACCAGACTATAAAACAAGAGTGACTGAGACAATCTCCAGTTAGATAGCCATCCTTTGTCTCCCAGTGCTGGGCTTTTGCAGCGCAGAAGAGAGATGCCTGCCTCGTCGTGGGTCAGAAAGGGTTCCCCAAAGGTGTGTGCGTGTGTGTGTGTGTGTGTGTGTGTGTGTGTGTGTGTGTGTAATGAGGAAAGCTTTTACTTTTCGAGTGTTTGGGGTTGGGGAAAATCTTAAGAGATTGAAGGTTAAAGAATGGGATTGTGCTTAGAACAGATACTTTTTATTGGTTTTATTTCATTTATTTTAATTAGATAAAAATTTGGAGTTTTTCCAGGTGTGGTGGTAGCACACACCTTTAATTTGAGCACTCAGGAGGCAGAAGCAGGCTGATCTCTGGAGGACAGCCTGATCTAATAGATAGATCCTGTCTCCGAGAAAAAAAAAAATTAGAGTTCACACGGTTTTGGTTAGAACTAAACAGAAACGGCTTGAGCTGCAGAACTGGAAGCGGTACACTTTCTAAGAAGGAACGTGACTGTGGGAAGAGCTGCCTGCCTGCCTGCCTGCAAGATACTCAGCAGCACTTACTGAATAAAGTTCTCAAATGAAGAGCAGGCCAGTGGCCTGTGTCGAGCTGCTCACAATTATAGCAGACGATGTGAGTGCACGGAGGGAATACTTTGGAATAACTAGAGTCCTGCGCCCCAAGCCCTAACAAAACAAGTGCCATGTGCCAAGGGGGACCAGCTTTAGGTCAGAGGCACCTACAGTGCCCTCTGGTGTTCAGGAGATGGCTGTGCTGCCTCTAGGATAGGGGTTAAAGATGGAGGCATAAAATACCTTTCCTCTGTACTGCAGAGAAAAGGCATTCAAAACTCCCCATTTTCCCTCCCGTGTGGATGAATTCCTTGTCTGGGATCCAGTGGAACTGCAGCAATGGTTCGTTCATGGTACTTGTTGTAACATTTATTGTCCGTTGTCCTGTCAAGAAGTCAAAGAAGGCAGTTTGGTTACCTGCTGTCATAGTACATGGGATCTCAAAGAATTAAATTATGTAGCTTGTTTCCCTGAGTTTTTGTCTAGTCTCACAACCTCTGGGATTAAAATGGTGGACAGCCCAGCATACCTTTTAGAAGGGACAGCTGTTGGCTTGACCAGGCAACAGGAACACCAACCAACCAACAAGCCACGGTCTACCGCAGAAGAGCGGCAGCGTGAGACTGTCCGGAGTGCAGACGGTTCCTGCATTTCGGCAATGCTTAGTGGAGAGAAGTCCCAGGAGCTGTTAGCAATAGGAAGAGCCTAGGCAGGAGGCTGGAGACCCTGACAGCCACTGAGACCCCATGTGCTGAGCATATGGCTTAACCCCTGAGAGTTCTCATCTGCAGAAGAGTAAGTTGAACTTGATTTTTCATGGGATTTTATAAATTGTGTTCAGTGTGATGACATTAACTTTAAGTACTGGATTATGGCCTGGAGAGATGGCTTAGCAGTTATGAGCACTGGCTGCTCTTCCAGAAGTCCTGAGTTCAGTTCCCTGCAACCACATGGTGGCTTACAACTATCTGTAATGAGGTCTGGTGCCCTCTTCTGGTCTGCAGGCAGAATGCTGTATACATAGTAAATAAATAAATCTTAAAAAGCAAAACAAAACAAAAAACTGGATTGCCCAAAATATTGTCATACCTAGTTTCTACAAGAACTCTTTGCTGGGTGTGACTGTCCTGCTTTGATGGTTGAGAAGGAGGATACAAGGGATGGAAAGGTTTCCTGGGAGCTACCAAGCGGGTAGAACTGGTACCCATATCTAGCAGTGCCTGTTTCCAGAACTTTTTTTTTTTCTCCCTTAACAAACATGTGCTAAGTGCCAGCCATGTGGGAAGACTGTGCTGGGCACAAGAACACTAAGGCCTTTAAGTGTGTCGCTGTCCTTGAGGGCTCAGCATAGTGGGCATTACTGTGCCATAGTGCTGCTCACTTAGATCAGTGAGTGCCCATGACGGGCAGTACTACAGCATTGTTCAGATTCACACGGGCACGTGATGGCTTTCACAGACTGTTGGGTGTGAGCAGCAAACTGAGCCGCCATTTATAGCATTGTTTCTATGGGAATGTGTGTTTCAGGTTCCAAATAACTTAAAAATACGTTTTGGAACATTATCCCATTATAAATTCAGAACTTCCTGTACTAAGTACTGAATTTAATAGCTAGCCAGAATGCCTGGTTTAAATAGTGATTTTTTTTTTCTGCATTTTCTCTTATATGGCTCAAAGTAAAACCCTTTTATCTTTAGGAATCTCTACAACTGGTTAAACAGAGAACCTAGAAATATTTGTTCCTTTTAGAAATTGGACTGTGTACTCTGGAAAACGGCATGTGAGGGATAGTGTGTGTGTGTGTGTGTGTGTGTGTGTCTGTCTGTCTGTCTGTCTGTCTGTCTTTACCCTGTATAGCCCTGGCTGTGTGTGGAACTACTGGAATTAAAGATGTGTGCCGTCCCTGCTTTATGTGCATATTTACAGACTTTTATGTAATCAGATCAGAGCTGTTATTTACCATTTAAGAAATTTGGCCATAGAATGAATCGGTCCTGAAAATTTACTATGTCAGTGAGAACTTTACTAAAAATAACTTCTACGAGGCTGGGGGTGTAGCTCCTTGACAGAGTGCTTACCTAGCATGCAGGAAGCCCTGGGTTCGGTCCCAAGCACTTAGGAAACCAGGTATGGCGGTGTAGGCCTGTAATTCCAGAACTTGGAAGGTGGAAGGAGGAGGATCAGAAGTTCAAGGACTTCCTCTACTATAAATCAAGTTTGAGGCCAGGCTAGCCTACAAGAGACCCTGTCTTTAAAAGAAAAAAGAAAAAAAAAAAGCCACCTAGTATACTTAGGGAACATATCAATAAAGACAGATAAAACCACATTACAGCTATCATTCAGATGAGGCTCACCACTTATAGGATAGTACCTGAATTCAGGACCTGAAACCAGTTCTTAGTTGATGGTCTTTGCAGAAGACCACACTAGATTGAACCGAGGAAGTTTTAGTACCATCTGAGGTACATAGGAGTCCTCATCTGTAGTCCCAGTACCTGGTTTTCACAGTTAGCTAGATGTTGATATGATGTTTAATCATCGTAAATGTTTACTTTTTATGAAATAAGACTCTTGAACTTCTAAGATCTATACTCTATAGGTTTATGACTGTTTGAATTGCTTAATACAGTTGATGTGTTTTGTGACCATTTTTTACTTTTAAAATAAACTGGTAAGCACTTTCAAAGTAATTTGTAGTTATGGTGTAAGATGTACTGGATCGCTGCCTCCTTATTGCTGGAGTACTTTCCTGGGTGTAGACCTTCGAATGCAACTAGAAGGTTTTACTTTCTGTCCCGGACCAACTGCCAGCTGTGATGTGATCTTCCGGTGATAGCTGGTAACACACAAACATGGTCACAGATTTTAATCTCAAACCAGAGCAGGTGAAATAGAGGGACTCTGTTTATGGAAATAAACTTCTTGATAAGCTACATAATGTAAAGCTTACTAAATTTTGGTGACATTTTTGTTTGTTTTGAGTCTGGGTCTCACTGTGCAGCCATGATTGGTCTGGAATTCACCAATTTCCCCATCCGCCTCCTGGTGCTGGGATTACAGCCACATCCAGGAACATTTCTTTTCCATCTGTTAATTTTATTCTTTTGTGTGTATGAGTGTTTTCTCTCTGTGTAAGTTTGTACACCACGAGTGTGTCCGGTGCCCGCTGAGGTCTGAAGAGGGCATCAGATCCCCTGGGACTGAGTTAGAGACGGACAGGTATGCGCCTCCATGTGAGTGCTGGGAACTGAACCCGGGTCCTCTGCAAGACCACACACTAGTGCTCTTGACTACTGAGCCTTCTCCCGGGTCCTAACAGTTTTTAAAATTAGAAATAAAAAATTGAAAAGAAAGCAAACTTTTTGGAATTTGAGTGAAATTGTTTAATAAAAGTAAATGCTTTATACTATTTTTTTTTAGAGGGGGGGACAGACGTAGGGGTTTGACACAGCAGTTTCTCTGTGTTGCCCTGGCTACACTGGAACTCACTCTGTAGGTCAGGGTGGCCTGAAATGCAGGGATCCTCCTTTCTCTGCCTCCCTAGTGCTTGGATTGAAGCAATGTGCTACCGCACCCAGCTGCTTTCCACAAGTGTAATGCAAAACTTAACCTTAAAGAGATAAGCTAAAAGTCTTTCAGGAACTTAGATCCTCCTTCACTCCCCACTGTCTGGGTAAAATCATCTTTATCCAGTAGATAATAAAGTTGTATCATAAATACTAACATTGCTTAAACTAGAATGGTAGGTCTGCCTGGAGACTGTAGGGTAGCTCTGAGAACTGCCTGCACCCTTGTTCAGCCTCCCCCAGTAGGCTGGGAAGACAGGAGGATGTGACACAGAGGCAGTGGGGTTTACATCCGCCATTTGGACACACTGCTTGTTCTCCAGCACAGCGTGACGCCTTCTGTGGAGCGGCAGACACTTCCTGACTTCATGCTGAGTGAAGTGGCTGGTCTAGGGAAGAAACCCTCTCCAGGTGTATTTAGCCTTTGGGGACAGCTGTGCCTTCCGTCGCTGGTCTCAGTCCTGTATACAGTGACCGATGTTGAATGAAAGAATGTGCATCCATGTGCTCTAGATGCTGTCCTAATCAGTGTAGCACTTGTTTAGGTGCATGTAAAATACGGATTTTAACTAATCGAATGTATGGAGTTGACTTTAGTTAGTGGCCGAATCACTGTTTTTCATTTTAGATAAGAAAGGGTCTTGGAATGTTTTGACCGTCATTTGGCTCTTACTTGGAAGGAAGCTTAAAATTACCTAGTTAGATTTACTTCCTGGTGCTCAAATAAACATCGCCACCATTGCAACTGCAGCCAGTATTGTTTCCGTTAACATCACATGGCAAACCCCACATTTTACACATTGGCTGTGGGATTCCTTGTGTCTGTTATTTGAGTCGTTATTCCCACCTTAATCCTGGGACGAATGATCGTAAACAGATTGCAGGCTGGGAGAGCAGGACGGGGACCCAGCTCTGTGCCCCGCCTCACTGGTTTCTTCCCCACTGTGTGTGGGCATCACTAGGTTCCGCTCAGGTTTGTTTCAGTTTCCAACAACTGTTAGTTCTAGAAAGTCTTTTTTTAGACTTTTGGCCCTCTTTGCTTCTTTCTCTTTTTCATTAAACGTTTCTGCGAATCATACAGTAGGGTGACTAGTGACCTCCAAATCTCACCCTACTTAAAGTGGGCTTGGGTCAGTGTTTTTGTGTACTTTTTAACCTTTTGCATTCAGTTGTATTATCGTGTATAGATTTGTTGTATAGAAATCTAATTGTAAAAATTTTGTTTCTGCACCTTCATTTTCTGCCTTCAATACCAATATATTTATCTTTAAGATTTACTTAATTTTATGAGTATGAGTGTGTTGCCCACATGTATGTCTGTGTAGCACATGTGTTCCTGATGCTCTTGGAGGACAGAAGAGAGCATTGGATCCCATGGAACTGGAGTTCCGGATGGTTGGGAGTCACCATGTAGGTGCTGGGAATTGAACCTGGGTCTTCTAATAAGAGTGACAAGTGCACTTAATTGCTAGACCATCTCTCCAGGCTTTTTCATCAATATATTCTAAAGGCTAGTAGATTAACCTTAGTGTAGTTAACCCTCAGGAGTAACATGAATGATGTCTTTGAACATCCATTGCTTTTATATTTAAGCATATCCCCCCTCAGTTTAGCTGTAGACACCCAAGACGCAGGTTTGAAATTTATTACCTTCTGGAAACACTTGATTTGGCTTCCAGGAGACACAGTGGCTTCTCCACTCCACAGGCCCCATCTCTTCCTAGGGAACTCTGTGGACATTGAGGTAGCGAAATAGGGAGGTAGCATGAGCCTGTATGTAGCAGGATAGCATGGAGCGACAGGGTGTGTGACCTAGAATTGATCTGTGAGGACAGACAGAAGCAAGGAGAGATGAACGTACTCCGTACTCTCTTGATAACTACTGCCGAGATAGAAAAGCTTTAATAGTACTACATTTTGGCAGAAGGTGGCTCACACCTTTAGTCTAGCACTCTGAAGGGAGAAGTAAGAATATCTGTGAGTTCAAGGCCAGGCTGGTCTACAGAGCAAGTGCCAGAACAGCCAAGGCTGAATAGAGAGGACCCTGTCTTTAAGAAAAAGAAAGAAATAAAAGAATGAACATTTTAGTTCACTGAACAGCTTGTTATGGTTGTCTTTTGTTTTTTCAGTAAACAGTATAGGAATGTGGGTTTTTTTCTAATAGAGAGTAGATTATAAAGTTTTATGTATACAGATTAAAATTTGAGACTAAATCAGAAAACTGCATTTTTTATTTATTTTTTATTTATGGTTTTTCGAGACAGGGTTTCTCTGTGAAGCAGTCCTGGCTGTCCTGGAACTCAATCTGTAGACCAGGCAGGCCTCAAACTCACAGAGATCCGCCTGCCACTGCCTCTGCCTCCTGAGTGCTGGGATTAAAGGTGTGTGCCACCACCGCCCGGCAGAAAACTGTCTTTTTTTATACCTCTTTAAAATACACACACACACACTAAAACAAAGAACAGGGTTTCTCTCTCTCTCTCTCTCTCTCTCTCTCTCCCTCCCTCCCTCCCTCCCTCCCTCCCTCCCTCCCTCCCTCCCTGACTAACCTAGAACTCTCTGTGTAACCTAGGCTGGCCTTGAACTCAAAATCCTCCTGCCTCAGCCTTTGATTAGTGGTATATGTTGTGTCCACCTTTAAGCTGGATTTTAGTTTTGTAATGTAATAGCACCTCTAAGATTTTAATGTTTCCCTCTCCTACCCCAAGGTTAACTCACTACATTAATAATTACACTTCCCATCAATGTTGAAGGAACAGGTTACAGAGAGGTCTACATACTATGTTACCATTTGAGTTAGAAAAACATAAAAGCCAAAATAGATGGCAGGCATATTAGTACTCAGTATTACAAACCATGTGTGAGCCTAGACAGATGTGAAGGTTATATGATCCAGAATGCTTAGATGATCACCTGAGAAGAGCAGTGTCATTCAAGGTGTGTTTTGACTCTGTTTAAACTCCTACAATGAGCATGTGTTACTTTTAGTGTTTTGTTTGTTGTTTTGTTTTTCAAGACAGGGTTTCTCTGTGTAGTTTTGGTGCCTGTCCTGGATCTTGCTCTGTAGACCAGGCTGGTCTCAAACTCATAGAGATCTGCCTGGATCTGCTGGGATTAAAGGCATGCGCCACCACCGCCCGGCTTTTTTTTTTTTTTTTTAATGTTCATTGGTGTTTTGCCTGCATGTGTATCTGTGTGAAGGTGTCAGGTCCCCTGGAACTGGAGTTAGTTACAAATGGTTGTTAGCTGCCATGTAGGAACTGTGAATCAAATATGGATCCTCTGTAGGAATGCTCTTAACCACTAAGCCATTTTCCAGGCCTAATAAGTTTTTTTCTGTGGAAAGTTTCAAGCAAATAACAAAATGAGACTCTATGGCCCTGCTTCAATAGTTAACATGGCCAGTTTTGTATTATCTGTAGCTTTCATCCCCTCCTCGTTGGTTTTGAAGGTTATCTCAAATGTGTAATTTCATCTGTAAATACATCAGTACGTTCATCTAAAGGATGTGGTGGTTCACACATGTAATCCTGTATTCAGGAGTCTGAAGTAGGATTCTGAGTCTGAGGTTAGACTGGACTACATAGAGAAAATTCCAGGCTCTCGCAACTATATGGTAGAACCCTGAGTCTGAGGTTAGACTGGGCTACATAGAGAGAATTCCAGGCTCTCCCAACTATATGGTAGAACCCTGAGTCTGAGGTTAGACTGGGCTACATAGAGAGAATTCCAGGCTCTCCCAACTATATGGTAGAACCCTGTTTCAAAAACCCAAAGTAGAGGGCTAGAGAGATGGCTCAACAGTTAAACACTTAGTGCTCTTGCAGATGACTCTGGTTGGCTTCCCAGCATTCACAGGTACTTCATCTACCTGTAACTCCAGTTCCAGGGAATCTAATGCCCTCTCTGACCTCCACAGGCTCCACAGGCATGTATGCAGTCCAATACATATACACATAAAATGATTTTTTAAACCCCAAAGTAAATTTGAAAAAGGAAAGAGCAACAATTCCTTAATATCAAATCATTCAAAAGGCTGTTGATGCTCTGCACTCAAATTAGTAACTTTTAGTTTAAGTTGCTGCTTTATTTACGTTTGTTGTTTGTGTCGTCATGTATGTGTTTTCCCTCTAGGATGAAGAGTGTTTGTGTGTATATGTTCATTTGTGTACAGAGGCTTGTGTGTTTGTGTGCATGTGGAGACCAGAGGTCAACCTCGGGCGGGCATTGTTCCTCGGCTGCTGTCCGCTTTGTTTTGAGACAGGGTTTCTCGTTGACTTGGGATTTCACAAGTAGGCTAGCTGGCTGGCTCAGCACAAGTCTCACGGGTGTAGACATGGGCACCCCGTGCCCAGCTTTTTAAAGATAGGGTTTCTGGGGGCCCTCATGCTCCCTTATATGTCTGTTTGTTTGTATACAAGGTCTCACTGTGTAGCCTTGGCTGGCATGGAACTTACTGTGTAGACTAGGCTGGTCTGGAGTTCATAGAGATCTGCCTGTCTCTGCCTCGTTTTTAACTTTAAAAATATTAAGATTTTTGCTTTTGGTGCCTTTTGTTCAATATGAGAAAACAATAAATGGCTAGATATTTTCATCTTCAAACTTAAAAAGATTTAGGCATATTACAGGCTTTTGCTTCATTAGCATAGAAAACTGTGCTTTGATGCTGAAAGTGTCCTTTTTTTTAAAGTGTCTTTCTCATACCTGACTGTCATATTTTTGTTCTCCATAGGTCTAATTACAGACGATGGCGAGGCCCAGTCACAGCAGCTATGTCCTCCAGCAGCTGAACAACCAAAGAGAGTGGGGTTTCCTCTGTGACTGCTGCATTGCCATCGACGACATCTACTTCCAAGCGCACAAGGCCGTCTTGGCTGCCTGTAGCTCCTATTTTAGAATGTTTTTCATGAACCATCAGCACAGTACCGCACAACTGAATCTCAGCAACATGAAAATAAGCGCCGAGTGCTTTGATCTCATCCTGCAGTTCATGTATTTGGGAAAGATTATGACGGCGCCTTCCAGTTTCGAGCAGTTCAAAGTGGCAATGAACCACCTGCAGCTGTACAATGTCCCTGACTGCTTAGAAGACATACAGGACGCCGACTGCTCTAGTTCCAAATGCTCGTCCTCGGCTTCCAGCAAGCAGAACAGCAAGATGATTTTTGGGGTCAGAATGTATGAAGACACCGTGGCTAGAAATGGCAGCGAGGCCAGCAGGTGGTGCGCCGAGCCCAGCTCAACAGTGAACACACCACACAACAGAGAGCCCGATGAGGAGCCGCTACAGTTAGCTCACTTTCCTGAGCCACTGTTGGATGTGTGTAAAAAAAGTTCCGTGTCCAAACTATCGACTCCCAAAGAACGTGTGTCCCGGCGCTTTGGACGGAGTTTTACCTGTGACAGCTGTGGATTTGGCTTCAGCTGTGAAAAATTACTAGATGAACATGTGCTGACCTGTACTAACAGACATTCATACCAAAACACAACAAGAGCTTACCACCGAATAGTGGATATTAGAGATGGAAAAGAGAGTAACATCAAAGCTGAACTCGGTGAAAAGGATTCTTCTAAAACATTTTCTGCACAGACAGACAAATACAGAGAAGACGCCAGCCAGGCGCCTGATGATTCAGCTTCGACCACTGGAAGCAGAAAGGGCACAGCGGAGCCTGGACTGGCTGGGGAAGAAAAGGGTAGAGCTGCTGAGACGAAAAGAATTATCATCAAGATGGAACCAGAAGATATTCCTACAGATGAGATGAAAGACTTCAACATTATCAAAGTTGCTGATAAGGACTGCAATGAGTCCACTGACAATGACGAGTTAGAGGATGAGCCGGAAGAGCCATTTTACAGATACTATGTTGAGGAAGATGTCGGCATTAAAAAGAGTGGTCGGAAAACCCTGAAGCCTCGCATGTCCATCAGTGTGGATGAAAGAAGTGGTATAGAGAGCGTGAGACCCCCTCACAACAGCAGTCCAGTGCAGGAGGATGCCGAGAGTGCGTCCTGCGAGCTGTGTGGACTCACCATAACCGAGGAGGATCTGTCATCTCACTACTTAGCCAAACACATCGAAAACATCTGCGCGTGCGGGAAGTGTGGGCAAATACTGGTCAAGGGCAGACAGCTTCAGGAACACGCGCAGAGGTGTGGAGAACCTCAGGACCTGACGATGAATGGGCTGGGAAATGCTGACGAGAAGATGGACATGGAAGAGAACCCTGATGAGCAGTCGGAGATAAGAGACATGTTTGTTGAAATGCTAGATGATTTCAGGGACAATCATTACCAAATAAACAGTCTCCAGAAAAAGCAGTTATTTAAACATTCCGCTTGTCCTTTTCGGTGTCCCAATTGTGGCCAGCGTTTTGAAACTGAAAATTTAGTGGTCGAGCATATGTCTAGCTGCCTAGACCAGGATATGTTTAAGAGTGCCATCATGGAAGAAAATGAGAGAGATCACAGGCGAAAACACTTCTGTAACCTCTGCGGGAAAGGATTTTATCAGCGCTGTCATCTGAGAGAACACTATACTGTTCATACTAAGGAAAAGCAGTTTGTTTGTCAGACATGTGGGAAGCAGTTCCTAAGGGAGCGGCAGTTGCGTCTGCACAATGATATGCACAAAGGCATGGCCAGGTATGTCTGTTCCATTTGTGATCAAGGAAACTTCCGAAAACATGACCATGTACGGCATATGATTTCTCATCTCTCTGCTGGTGAGACGATATGCCAGGTCTGCTTTCAGATATTCCCCAATAATGAACAGTTGGAGCAGCATATGGATGTTCATCTGTATACGTGTGGAATATGTGGAGCAAAGTTTAATTTGAGGAAAGATATGAGATCACATTATAATGCCAAGCATTTGAAAAGAACCTGAGGGGCTTTCTGCGGTATGAATGTTTAGTTGATAGGCAGAACACCAAAGCAAAAGGATATGAGCTATTTAGACACTGATTTTATAAGGAGTGTTGGGAAAATTTTTTCCAAGGCCCTTTACTTTAACATTTTTGTTTAGGACCTTAAGTATATTTTAGGCATTAAATGTTTATCACTTTTGATGTTTCTAAGAGCATTCTTTGTTCCTAGTTTTCTTAACTACCATTAAAAGTACTTTTCAATGTAGACTCAGTGCTGGCATCCCTTCAATGACTATTAACTAGTTGGTTTTTTTTTTTTAATCAATAAGGTAATGATTTCATTATTTCTCTGTACTTTCTTCATTTTAAGGTTATCCCATGAAATTTTAAACCCAAGATCATTGACCATTCCTGCTTAAATTTTTTAAAGAATTTTTAAATAATTATTTAAAACTATCTTATTCTTTTTTGGTTTTGCTTTTTGGGCTTTTTTGTTTTTGGTTTTATTTTTTTGCTGTTTGTCAGTTGTATAGTGGGGTGGCTGCTGTTCATTCTCCCTTATCAATGAAATCCATATTCTTAAATTGACAACCTTAGGCAAGTGAGGTGCACTGAATCTAACCTTTAAGGTGGACATGGGCTCAATCTTGGCCTAAGATTGATGGACCTAAGGAAATTCCTATAAATGAACATTTCCTATAATTGATAAAATGTTATCATTTAATAATCACATTTAAAACTTATATTAAGTGTAAATCCCAATGACTTTCCCTCACTTGAGAAATTAGTGGGGATAAGCCATTTTGTTTTGTGATACTGAATTTAACTATGATAGTTAATTAAAAAGACATCTTGTATTCATTAAAATATTTTTAATTTAAAAATATTCTGATTTCTAAAGTGTGTTAGTTTATCAATTATTTTGTTTATAAATAGACTTTAATAGCTCTTTAGGAATATGACATCTAAGGAAAAATGATTTTTCACTTTTAAAATTACTTTGGAACTGAGATTTGAAAAAGCTGCCATGTATATTGATAAATCTAATAAAATAAAGAAATCGATTATAAATCTGGTTGTTCTATAAAAGTAGAGTGCACAAAAGTGTGTCGTGTTTTACACTAAGATTTGGAGGAAGTGTGTTGTGGAAAATTGCTATGCTTTATATATCATTTTCTGTAAAAGATACAAGATTTGAGGACTATAAAATAATCCCAGCATATAAATGGAAAGAGCTTCTACTTGTCAGGGAAAGTCATATTGTTAGTTGTCGACAGGGTCTATACTATATCAGTTACATGTGAACTAAAACACTGGCAAACACCCACCAATAAACACATCTGCCGAATAGAATGCCTTTAATGTGAATTACTTGGAACACCCTTCTTACATTGAAAGGGATTTTAGTTAACATCTATATTTAAGAGTATGGCTTTGATTCTGGATGGTAGTTTAAAAGCATTGCTCTTTCTTGCTCTCGATATTTTTAAGATATGCAAATCATATTCTCACATGCTATTTGCATAAAGGCACAAGTTGCCACCCGACCTGAGAGACATGTTGGCTAGTACAGGGTTAGTGGATAGAGCACAGTGTGAACACAGACAGATCAATGGGCATGTGGTGAAATGTTAGTGAGGACAGGGCAGTGTGGGCAGGAGCCAAGAGAGTTCAAACCCGATCCTGAGAAAAGGCGCAAAAACAGTGAGGTCTGGGGAAGTTTTTCAAGGCCACATTGTTAACAGAAAAAGCTGAGGAAGTTATTCATATTAAAATGTCTTAGATATAATAGTTTAACAAGTACTTAAAACTAAAAAGAAAATATAAGATGCGTATGTAGATTACTAGTAAGCACCTGAGAAATGTTCTCTAACAAAGTCAGACGTAAGAGAAGACAAAAACCAAACGAAATGCTCAAGTTATACAGTATCTGAGGGGACCTCATTTTTTTGAGGGGTCACTTTTCTGTTGCAAAGGCTTTCCCATAGCTAAAGGCATTTTTTAAAATATTTACCCTCTTTGAAGAAGGAATCCTCTTTTAATGAGGAAGAGAGGTTTGATTTAGTGGTTTTAGTGTGTGCTAATAACTAACAAATTAGCCAGCAGACGTAATCTGACTTTACCCAACCATGACAGTTTCCAAAGGCATGTTTGATGGTGTTTTCTGTTTCATTCTATATAGTATGCATGGTTTGGGGGAATTTAGCTACAGGATAGCACAGGTTTCTCCAAAGAGAATGTACAATCAATTGTCTTTAACAAGATAGGGTTCAGGTAAAAGTTAATTAGCATGGGCTGGAGAGATGGCTCAGAGGTTAAGAGCACTGGCTGCTCTTCCAGAGGTCCTGAGTTCGAGTCCCAGCAACCACATGGTGGCTCACAATAATGAGATCTGATGCCCTCTTCTGACATGCAGACAGAACACTGTATACATAATAAATAAATCCTAAAGGAAAAAGAAAGAAAACAGACAAAAAAGTTACTTAGCTTGTAAAATTAAGGGGGATGAAAAACATCCATCACTCCTCTGCCTCTGCTCCCTCTCGCCTTCCTTGGGCTGTGAGGACAATGGCTCAGGCTGGAATATTTGCCTGCTGCTTCTGTCTTTGATAGTTCATACATTCAGGATCGAGGTTTTTTTCTAGATCTGGAGAGGAAAAGAGAAACCAGAGAAGAGTAGCATCTTTTCCCTCTATTAATGACACTTTTCATTTGAAGTCCCATTTCTGGGATTTCTTGAAAAACAGTAGTTCAATTGGATTTTTTTCTCTGGCACTCCAGATCAAACCCAGCGCCTCGACGTGCTAGGCAGCCATTATGCCTCTGAACTGTGTATTAAGTTTCCCTTTTATCAGGGAGAAAATCATGGAGAAAATAATCCATTTCTAACACGGTTGATGCTCCAACATGGATCTGTAATTTGTCATAAAGACTGGACCTTAGAACTTAATAAAGTAGAACCAAGGCAGTAAAAGTCTAGCAGTCAACTGGTTTTAACCCCTCTTTCCTTCAATTTTCTCCCTTGTAGCCCAGGCTGGCCTGTCATTCACTGCCTAACCCAGGCTTGCCTCATGATCATGCTGATCCTGTTTCAGCCTCCCAGGTTTAAGAGTTACCAGATGGGCCGGGCGGTGGTGGCGCACACCTTTAATCCCAGTACTCAGGAGGCAGAGGCAGGCGAATCTCTGTGAGTTCGAGGCCAGCCTGGTCTCCAAAGCAAGTTCCAGGAAAGGCGCAAAGCTACACAGAGAAACCCTGTCTCAGAGTTACCAGATGGGAGCTAAAGCGATCACCTTCTCGTGTCCTTTCAGGTTCTTTCGGTTTTCAGTCAGGGCCTTGCTTTGTAACCCAGGAAAGGTTGGAATGGAAGTCTCCAATCCTCTAGTGCTCTTAGGGAGTATTGGGATTATTACATAATGCTCCACCATATCCAGCTAATTTCCCATATTTTTTAAAGTGAAAATTTTCAGAGAAATGACCCACATGGGTAACAGCAAATGTGTAGTTAATATAAAGTAATGAACAATTTGACTTTAAGCAAAATAGTAGGTCAGAAGGATTCCAGAGGGTACTCTTAAAAGAATTAAGCTGAGTATGATAGTTTATGCCTGTAATCCCAGCATGCAAGAGGCTAGGCTAGGTTCAAGGCTACCCCTTGAGTTCAGGGCTACCCTGGTCTTTACATAGTAAGACCCCCATCTCAGAAAAATGAAAAATACTGTTGAGGACAGCTTGCTAAGACAGAACAGCAGTGGGCTTGAAAATCCATGTTCTACCTTGAAGCAAAAATAGGATGTAAAATTGTTGGAAGAGGAGGTGTAGGATTTCAAGTCTTGAGGCTAACCCAGCTGTACCTGTGAAATACCCAATGGGACAGTGGTTCTAAGCATGGCAGGGATGTGCCCCCAGAGAGCCCGGTGGTGGTGGTTGGCGGTAACCTTCTCACTGGTTAAGCAATGTTAAGCAATGTTCCTTTAGATCACTAATAAAGTTCTCTATTTACTAAAGCTCTGAAAAATCTTCCTACGAGCCGGTGTGATGTTGAAGAGAAACACTGTCATTGTTAACAAAAATAGATAAATCAGGACGAAGAGAAAAGGACTTGAATATGTACATATAGCTGAAAAGCTCAAAATTGGACATAACCTAATTTGAACTGGGTTTATCATTAACTTAAGGGCTGGATATGATGGCACATAATTGTAAACCCAGCATTCGGGAGGCTTAACCAGAAACAGCAAGAGTTTAAGGCCAACCTGGACTACATGATACCGGGTAACAAGTTGTTTAAAAAAAGCTCTCCCCCCACCCCCCATTGATCTGTTTTGATCAGTTCCTCAACTTTGCTCACCATCTTTTCCTATGTAAGTGCTTCCCAGTGATGAAATGCCAGTTCTCTACCGTTAACCAGGATTGCAGAGTAGCAGAAGGTGAGGGGAGCATGTTTCCTTCCTTCCTTCCTTCCTTCCTTCCTTCCTTCCTTCCTTCCTTCCTTCCTTCCTTCCTTCCTTCCTTCCTTCCTTCCTTCCTCCCTCCCTCCCTCCCTCCCTCCCTCCCTCCCTCCCTTCCTCCTCCCCCCTTCCTCCCTCCCTCCCTTCCTCCCTCTCTCTCTTTTTCCCCAGTTTTTTGAGACAGGGTTTCTCTGTGTAGTTTTGGTGCCCGTCCTGGATCTCGCTCTGTAGCCCAGGCTGGCCTTGAACTCACAGAGATCCGCCTGGCTCTGCCTCCGGAGTGTTGGGATTAAACACGTGCGCCACCGCCACCCTGTGGGAGCATATTTTCATAAAATCCTGCCCTCGGTGCTTGCTAGCTCAGCTCAGTAAAGTAGGTGTGATGGTATGGCCGCTACGGAACTAACACAAGTGAAACCATCCTTCGTGTTAATAATTGGAAGTTTACATCCCAGCTTAGGAAACCCATAGTCTGCCCAAAGTAGGGCTCCCTACAGTCTGAACATCCATTTCTTCAGCACGCTATATGCGGATGTTTTGCCCACTTAATTTTTATTGGTCCTCCTCCTCTTTGAGGTAAGTATACTAATTTTCCAGATGGGGGACTAAGGTCCAAAGACTCTTTCCTAAGCCACACAGAAACTGTATATGTTAGACCTGGAATTTGAACTCAGTCTTTGACGTAGGCTATACATTCTTGTACTTACTCATGAAGACACACGTTCCATCTACAAAGAAGTGCCTTTTCAGCTTAGGACACACATGATAAAGACCGTGTGGGGCGGTGCTCCTTCATCCATCATCTGTGACGCCTGGTAAGGTGGACTGGTAATAGTGGGTGTGTAGGTGAGGATCTGCAAGGAGAAAGCACAACTGGATTTAATGTGTCATTCAGAATGTTGTTTTAGACTGGAAATGCTGAGGACTGTTTTGGTTATGCTTCATTTAAACTTAAAGCATTCGGTGGGATAGTTAGTTGAGGGCCCAGTAATCAATGGAAAGTTAGTTTGAATTCAGACTGCACGTCTGGGCTGGGGCTTCCTCTCCATCTGTTCCTGCTCTCTGTGTTTCATTCACTCCACCAACCTCTGTTCCCCTGTGTTAGTCCTGGAACTAGTGAGTTGAAGAAGTCAGAGTACTTGAGCAAATCTCCCCGAGGGGGAATAAAAGATAATAAATAACCAGTTTCCTCTTTTTTGCATGAATAGATGTGGATAAGAAACTCAGGATTCCTTTGGCTAGCAGACATTCCCCTCCCCCGATGGTATAGTGTGGTTGCTTTCCTAAAGGAATCTGCTTAAAACCACAAGTTGGTTATTCTAACAGTGTATAACTCCACTGATGAAAATATCTAGATTTCTAGGTGAGCTCTTCAACGGTGGTCTTGCGGAAGTGAAAGATGACCCCGGGAGGTCACAGCTTCATAACCACCCCAGTGTGGCAGCACTCAACACAAAAAGTTAACTAGTGCTTTAAGGAGAACAAGATTCAGACCTTGGAGCTACTAGTTAATGACTCGACAACAGATCCTATGCTAAAGCTACCACTTTGGTAATTTGCCTACCATATGTCAGTGACATTTTGAAATAAAGGAATGAAATAGAGAATGTTCTGTGACTGGAAACAATGTAGACATTTAAATGGCCTGCTCCTTACGCAGCTCTCTCTAACTCTAGGACACACTCCTTGGTAATGGGTATGGTCTCAAAAAACATGAAACTTAGCTCTTTATATGTTTATATTCTGGCAAAGGCAAAAAGTTAGCATTGAGATTAAATCTTTAACTTACGATAGTCAAGAGAACCAAATCACTGAGGCAAATTAGTAATGAGAGATTTTCTTTGTATCAAAGCCCACACAGATCGATGGAGGGCAGAAGGGCATTAAAACTGAAAGGTGATATGAAGAATACAGTTCAATCTTGGTTTCTAAATTTTAATGTGTCTGTGCTAACCACTGAGCTAAGTAGAAAATCATAGGAAAGGCTAGCACCCGAGGAAGACGATAAACGTTTCGGAGCCAAGAATAAAAATTTGCATTAAAAAAGCTGGTCATGGTGGCATGCGCCTTTAATCCCAGCGCTCGGGAGACAGAGGCAGGTGGACCTGAGTTCAAGGACAGCCTAGTCTACAGAGCAAGTTCCAGGACAGCCAGGGCTGCACAAATAAACCGTCTCAGAAAACCAACCAAACAAACAAGAAAATTGCATAGTAGTCTGTAATGACCCATCTGAAGAAGGACTAGAGTTAAACTTACAGCCTTTAAGCCGTACTTAAAACATGGCTTCCACTCTGCTTAAGCCAATAGTGCTACCCGAGTGTGCACTCTCAAGTGAACAGACAGAGCTAGGGTTTGCTTTGGTTGTGTTCTGAAGGTGGGGTCTCATGTAGCCCAGTCTGGCCTTGAAGGGGGAGATCCTCCTGCCTCTACCTCCCAAGTGCCATATCACAGGCATGTATCACCATGCACAGCTACAGGGTTGTTTCTGATTAAACAAATCTAAGCACCCAGATTATGAAAATCACCTTTTCCTTCAGATGCTTATGTTCCCTAATGTGAGAAAAATATTTTAAGGGACTTTTTGTTTTTTTTAAGGATATGAGTATTAGGGCAAAACATTCTTGCAAAAATACCACTTTGCCCAATGTCAGGGGATGGGTGAAGAGAGTTTCAGACCCAGGACCATTCCCGGCCATGTTTGTACTTGGTTTTCATTTGCAAAGTACATGCCTGATATTTGAAGAAAGTAGTTCCGGTGATGGTGGAAGACTGAAAAGATGAACTTTCAAATTCATCGCATCTGTATTTCAGTCAGATGTTTGTCATGAGCAAACACGTTGTGAAACCATCTCACTTGAAAGGAAGCCCCCCTCGCTCTGCTCCCCTGCTTCTGAAACCCCATCTTGTCTTTTGTTACGTACTTACGTGCGCAGCCATGCTGACTTAGACCAAACGACAGCAAAACTAGAGAGGTGCCCTGTATCCGAAGACTTAGACCAGGAGGAATCGTTTGTAAGTAAGTTCTAGGAGCTGTGTATGCTCTTGTTCCTACTCTGTTCCTTCAACAGTGTGCCTTTGCCAAAGCTAAAATATTCTGACCTAAGCATGATGTTGTCGTGTAGAGCAGTTTGCCTTGTGATGTTATTTTTCTTGAGTTTTGTCTTTTTCTGTGTGGCAGTGGTGAAATAGGGCCTTCTAAGCCTCTGGAGAAGTGACAGATCTGGCTTTGGAGAGGACATGGGGAAGAATCATTCTTCAACAGATAATCTTTAAGTGCAGACCCAGGAAATCAGATCTGACGTGGCGCCATCTCTTTCTGTCTTCCTGACACACGCCGTCAGCCCCCAAGTTCCAGTTGCAAAGATCCAAGAGAACTCAGTAAAGATCCCTTTGGAATCACACTGTTGTAACAATGCTGATTCACAGTGACTCTCCTAGTACTTATGGAAAACCTGCTCAAGAAAAGTGACTGTAAAAGTCATGTGATACCAATGATTAAGCTACAGTAAAACGAAAGTTTACGCCATGTATCTCCACGGTTCCCTTCTAGAATGAAGGGCTTGCTAGGCTACTGTAAATGTGTTATAAAGGGAGATACATAGTTCCACAAACACAGCATTCTATACTTAACCAGAATTATAGCTTATATACTATGGAATGTAGCTAAACAATTTAAAAGGATATTAAAAAATATCTGTAGAGTGTAAGTAAAAAGAAATGGGTACAGAAAAGGAAATCCAAGACCAGTTCTTTAACAAGATAATGTAGCCATTATGGAAGTGGAACACTAATCTTCCTCTCACTGCGTACCAGTCACACACTTGCTTATGAATACCAGTGAAGCTTCTTTCTAAAAGTCTCCTGACAGAGGAGCATTATTCGGTAGCGGTAGATTTCCACAAACCATACATTATTTTCTTCTTCTGAACTTATCGATATGGTCTCATAATGTAGAATAAATTTTTGTTAGTCTCAGAACTATTGTGTAGTGTCCTGCTCAGCTTCAAATTTCAAAATAAAATTAAGTATTAAATGAAATGATAATATGTTTATTAAAAAAACCTTTCCTGAGGTGAGATTTAGTGAGATTTGAACCAGGCTATGACTATAAATGCTTTGCTACACATACACTCTTTAACCGTATGAATCTTATAACTATATTATTTCCTTATTGTGAATATACTTTTTATTTTTACTTTTTGTTAACTATGTGACTAATTCCTTATTGCTTCTTGTTTTGTGTGTGTGTGATTTCAAATGTTTAAATGCTTACTTTGTTTTTATGCAAAATCTTCAATTATTTTAATAAGTTACACAAAGAAATCTGTCTGAAGAAATGGGAAGTGTGGGTAGTGCACACCTTTAGTCACAGTATTTGAGAGGCAGAGGCAAGCTGATCTCTGAGTTCATGGCTATCCTAGTCTACATAATGAGTTCCAGGCTAGCCCAGGCTATATAATGAGACCTTGTCTAAAAAAAATATTTTAATTAAAAAAAGAAGCTGGGCGGTGGTGGCGCACACCTTTAATCCCAGCACTTGGGTGGCAGAGCCAGGTGTTCTGAATTCGAGGCCAGCCTGGTCTGCAGAGCGAGATCCAGGACAGGCACCAAAACTACACAGAGAAACCCTGTCTCGAAAAGCAAAAAAAAAAAAGAAAAAAGAAAAAAAAAGAAAAGAAAGGAAAGAAAAAGAAAGAAAGAAAGAAAGAAAGAAAGAAAGAAAGAAAGAAAGAAAGAAAGAAAGAAAGAAAGAAAAGAAAATCCTAACTTTAAGGTAGTAATAACTTGAATCTCATTCTGGAAACTAACTGGGGAAAAATCAGAGAAAGAGTCCACCAGAAGGGATAATGGTAGAGAAGGAAAGAGCAAAGAGAGTCCACCTGAGTTCAGCTTTGGAGCAGGCATGCTGATGCGTGAACTCCACCAGAGTGGGTAGAATACTATCCTAGCACTTGAAGGGGAAGGGGGAGGATCAAGAAAAGGTCAAGGCCAGCCTTGGCTACAGAGTGAATTCAAAGCCAGCCTGGGCTACATGAGAACCATCTCAAACAAACAGACAAAAGCATTCCAAGTATATGCTGCAAGTAAAAAGTCTAGACCAGTGTTGGAGTTTAAAGACCACAGAGTTAATTAATCTCTTTGGGGAACGTAAGCATATAGGCTGCAGGCTTCTTACAATACATAGAAAAATTTTAAAAATCCCGTAACGAAAGGAACCAGATCAGGATAGAAAAGATACAATTTTTGGCTAAGTTTTTATTGTGCTAGATTTACTAAAGAAAATGGTTTGAATTTTGACTGAACTAACTACAAGTGTAATGAAATACGATAATTACAAGTGGCATAAGTACATACTATAATGTGATTATTTTCTGTACATTACTTTAAGTGGAATTCTTGGATTACATACAGTATCTTTGTTACATTCTGATATCCGTTGCTTTTACCTAATAAAATGTCCTCCTCTACATTCAGAAGTTAAACTGTCTGTACATTACTTTCATTTGTATTGCATTGTTTTGCAGCCTGTTCTTTTAAAACGTAACTAGTTGGTTATCAACTCCTACCCTCTGGTGTCACAATGTCACCAGAGGTGGTCATGTGTGGTCCAAAGAGAACTAACTAAAATTTTACTGCCTGTTTGTTGTTTATCTGGTTTTGATACAGGAGAATGATTAGAAAATACTGTTTCAAGGCAAACATGAAAACAAATTAATTAGGTTTATTCCTGACACAAAAGAATTACTTATTTAAAAAAAAAAAATCTGATAGGAGAATCAGCTTTTTCACGGACTTCCTTACTCAAAAAAGCAAACATAATTTACTATTCAAAGAAATGACTTAGCTAATATAATTTGCTTTGCTTATATTTAGGTAAGGAATTTTTCATGTGTTGATGATAATGAAATGTTTGGTCTGCCTGTCCCCTCGACAGGGCAGCCTCTCTTTGCCGCATTGTTTCAAACTGTTCCCCCAGGAACATGATTTGGGGTAGCACTCAAGGTGAAGAAAGCAGATTGCCCGCAGCTTCCCGCCATCTCCCTCTTGGAAAGCATCCCTTCCAGGGCCAGGTGCTTAGCTGTCCCCAAGGGACATGGCAGTCTCCCTGTCATCTTACTATGTATCTTCAGTTTAGTTGAACTTAAGACTAAGCTTTGTTTTGTTGTTTTTTGAGACAGAGTCTCAATTCTAGCCCAGGCTGCCCTAAACTGGTGGTGATCCTCCTGCCTCTGCCTTCAGGGTTCAGGAATTACAGGTTTAAATCACCATACCCAATGACAAATTTTTAAGACTCGAAGAAAACAAGTGATTTCTCCCCCCTGTAGGGACAGGGAATTGGAGAGTTACTTTAAGACCATGCACGTTAGGGCTGACGAGGTAGCTCACCAGGTTAAGGCACTTGCCACCAAGCCTGAAGGCCTGAGTTTGATCCCCCAGAACCATGTGAACATTAACTCGCTCAAGTTGCCCTCCGACCTCCATGTGCACTAGGACACGTGTGCATGTGTGCTCACAAGTATGTCTTAGGAAAGCAGAAACAGGACTCTAGGGATGGGGATCAAAGCTAGCCAGTGTCTGTGGCAAGACCCTGTCACAAAATGGGGTAAAATGCGTGCTGGCGCGCACCAGGGAGGCAGAAGCAGGCCAATCTCTGTGAGTTCAAGGCTAGCCTGATCTACAAAGGGAGTTCCAGGAAACCCAGGGCTGTTACACAGAGAAACCTTGTCTTGAAAAACAAAAACAAAAAAGGAAAATAATTACAAAATGGCACTGTTTATAGAGATCATATATATATATATAATCATTAGTTGAACTCCAGGCTGCTCATGCATCCTCAAATTAGAAGCTGTTACTTATTCTACGTTCTCTTTAGCCTCCTCAAAACAATCCCAACCCTAATGAAGGCTGCCCCTGGGTGGGATTAAAAGGACAGGTTAGCCTTGCACTCTGCTGTCAGGTAACTCACACACATCATCTTGGGCCTCATAGTAGCTCTGGATCGCTAGTGCAGATATTTTCAGATGTTAATCTGTAGTCTCTGCAATGTCATTTAATACAGAAATGTGTAAGAGGATTTTCTTCTTACACAGGAGAAAGATTAAGTTGTTTGCAGATTGAAATATTGTGCTTTGGGTAACTTGTAATAAACAATGAATGGGCTGGGAACGTGGCCTAGAGATAAGGTGCATTATAGGCTTTGTGTATATGAAACCTTGTGTTTAATCCCCAACACCAAGCCAAAAACCAAAACCCACCAGGCTAAGAATTACTCCTGTGTTCCAGATACTCTTCTGGGTACCAGGCATTAATTGAAGAGTGTTTACGGTATGTTAAAGCTCTTGATTCTTTGACCAATCTGAAAATTTAGTCTTTGGATTAAAAAATTTTTTGGAAACTGTCTAGTATGTATGATCTGGTAAAGAGATTTTACCTGTTGGAAATCAGTAGTGATTTGTATGTAAGGAATGGGACTGGTGAACTTTGTTTCAGTTGAAGGTTAATTGCTGTATTAAAAATCAATTGGAGGGGTTGGGGAGGTAGGGCAGTTGAAAGAATTCTTGCCTAGCATGCATGAAGCCCTGAGTTTGATCTTTACTTGAATGTACTTAGGATGTTAGCACTTGGAAGGGTAAGGCAGGAAAATCAGGAGTTTTGAAGTCATCTTTGACCACATAGTGAGTTTGAGGTCAGCCTGGGCTACATAAGACCCTGTCTCAAAAAAAAAAAGCACTGTCAAAATATAATAAAACAATCACTGATAACCCTGCCATCTAAATTCTGGTGTCGTTTTCATATACATGGAATTATTCTACTAATAAAATAAGATACAGAAGCTGGTAGGATAGCTCATTGTTTAAGAACAGTTGCTGTGGGGGGTGGAGAGATGGCTCAGCAGTTAAGAGCACTGTCTGCTCTTCCAGAGGTTCCCAGTTCAATTCCCAGCACCCACATGACAGCTCACAACTATCTGTACTTCCTGTTCCAGGGGATCCGACACCCTCACACGGACGTAATTGCAGGCAAAACACCAATGTACATAAAATAAAAATAAATACATTATATATATTTAAAAAAAGAGCAGTTGCTGCATGATCCAGAGTACCGGAGTTCAGATCCCAGCATGAATATAACAGGACGGGTGCACCCCACACACCTGTGATCCAGCTCTGAGAGGAAGGATCAGAGCTGGATCAGAAAGGGACAATGGCTGGGGCTTGCTGGCTTCCAGCCCGCACAAACAACCGAAAGCCCCAGGTTCAGCAAGAGAGCCTGTCTCAAAGGACTAGGAGGAGCATGCTAGAGAAAGACAGTCTGCAGCGTCTTCTTGACTTGGGCAAGCAAATGGGTATGCATTCGGGGTGCGTGTATGTTGCTGGCATACACACACACAAACAATAAAAAATTAAAAGCATACAGAAGTTGACAATCTCCTTTTTCAATTCATTATATCAAGGGTGATTTTGTGTGTCATTAAAAATCTTGTAAACGGGGCTGGAGAGATAGCTTAGCAGTTATGAGCACCTGCAGACTTTCCAATTCCAGAGAATCTGAGTTCAGTTCCCAGTATCTACCTTCAGTGGCTCAGGACTACCTGTAACCCCAGCTCCAGGTGATCCAGTGCCCTCTTTGACCTCTGTGGGTACTGGCACACACATTAAGAAACATCTTAAAAAATAAAAGGGGGGTCGGGGCTGGAGAGATGGCTCAGGTTAAGAGCACTGGCTGCTCTTCCAAAGGTCCTGAGTTCAATTCCCAGCAACCACATGGTAGCTCATAACCATCTGTAATGAGATCTGGTGCCCTCTTCTGGCCTGCAGGCAAACATGCAGGCAGAACACTGTATACATAATAAATAAATATTAAAATAAAAATAAAAAGGGATGTGATGGTAAATGTATATGCTTCCAAATGTTAATGCTAGTGTAGTATTTTTTTTTAAAAATCTTGTGAATAGCTGAGCACAGTGACACACACCTTTAATCTCAGTACTCGGGAGGCAGAGGCAGGCAGATCTCTGTGAGTTCAAGACTGGCCTGGTCTACATAGTTGAGTTCTGGGATAGCCAGGGCTATGAGAAAAGACCCTGTCTCCAACAAACAAAAAAACTGTAAACACTTTTGTAACTACATAATTCATCATGTGCATATAAGTAATTGATTTTTTGTGTTCAATATTTAAGCCATGTCTGATTCATTGTTGCCACCATAAATAATAGCACAGGTGTTTTCTATGATCTCCTTAGGATGAACCCACACAAATTAATATTAGATCAAGGATATGGTCTCTCCCAGGTGAAAACAAACACTGCCACATAGTCCTCCAGAAAAGCCGAGGCAGTGAGCAGTCTTGGTACGGCCTGCCTGTTTTGCTATACCACTGATAACACGGATATTACCTGGTCCAAAACTTGATGATTTAATCACATTTAATGGACTGTGATTTTAATTATTTATTTACTTTGGGTTTACTATTTCAATCTATAGCTCATGCTGGCCTGGAACTCACTATGTAATAATAATCCTCCTGCCTCTTCGTCCTGAGATTATAGGTGTGTGTCGCCACACCCACTTAAACTGTGTTTTTAGTGAATTCTGAGGTCTAACTGTCAAAAGGAAAAAAAAACTGCCTGTTTTAAAACGTAATACAAACAAGGGAAACGTAAAAGATATCCACAAAATGAATGTATGCTAATGTTCTGACTGAAGAAGTGTCACATAAAATAAAAATGTTGTTATTGTATCTTTGTGGGAAAGATCAAGATACCATGAAACATGTAAACATCAACTTATCAGGCGAAAAGTGAAAGCAGAAAAACATAGCTATAAAAATGCAGGATAACTGCTGTTGTCATTTCAGAAGACGGTTAAAGATGAATGAGGCGAGAGACTGCAAGACTGATCTGCAGTGACCGCATCCATAGGACACAGTGACTTCACAAAAGAACCTCTCCCTTTGAATGGGAGGGGTCTGGGCCTGCTGGCTGGGAGTCTCGTTTTGCTTAAGATGCGTGGAGAGACGGAAACCTGTGTCATGTGTGATGCCCTCGGAGGCCAGGAGAGGGTGTTAGTTAGAACCGCAGATTCAGATGGTTGTTAGCCCCCATGTGGATGCGGTTACCGAACCTAAGTCCTCTACAAGAGACATCGCTCCAGCCCAGTAACCCCCATATTTTTTTTAAAGATTTATTTTCTAATAAGACTATAATAAAGGTGTTTTCTCTGCATGTCTGTGTACCTAAGGTTTCTTTTTTATTTATGAGTACGTGTGTTTGCCTTTGTGAGTTTATGTGTGCTTGAGTACAAGAGCCCAAGGAAGTCAGAAAAGGGTGACAATGGAGAGCCTGAGCCCGGGGCCCTGCAAGAGTAAGCAGGATTCTTAACTGCTGAGCTGTCTCTCCAGTGCCCTCCCCTTTGGTTGGGCCTCCCCTCCCCAGGGCTGGGTATGTAAGCCTTTACCCGCCATGCCTGGTCTGATAGTTTCTTTAATTCTTTTCCTATTTCAAATTTTTCTTTAATTTCTTTCATGGAAAATAAAGAATTGTAATTAAACTAGCTAAATCAATGAGATGAAGAAATCAGCGGCAAAGGTGCTTTTAAAAACTAGAAATTACCATAGAGAGATAAATAAAAGAATCTTTAAAAATTTTTCCTGATTAAGTTTTATAGAATTCTGAGCTGGAGAGATGGCTCAGAGGTTAAGAGCATTAACTGCTCTACCAGAGGACTGGGCTTCAATTCCCAGCACCCATGTCAGGTGGCTGGCGACCCTATTTAACTCTAGGGGCTGTCACAGCTCTGGCCTCTGCTGGCCTCACTGCACAAGCCCCAACACACACACACAGAGAGAGAGAGAGAGAAATCTTTTAAAAGTTTTATAGAATTCTGTCAACATTACCTTTTGGACAGCTCACAGCTGCCTGTAACTCCAGTTCCAGGGGATCTGACACCTTCACACCAATGCATTTAAGATAAATGTGAATAAGTTACTTAAAAACAATAGAAGAATGCCTCCTTCCTTACCCTCCTCAGCAGGACTTAGGCATGTCACTTTCTCCGGGATGCACGCATCTGACTCTCTCCCTAGGTCTGTGTGTGCCCCTGCCCTCTCTCCACGCCCTCCTCCCAGCACTTCTCTTGAGTTATGTCTACCCCACACTACGGCCTAAAAACGGACCATTTCCTTTTTCCTTTTCATCTCATATCAAAGTTGTCGGGGATGACGGCTCAGCTTCCCATTCCGTAAGGCGAAGCGGTGGCTCCACATGACAGCTCTCCGTTTTCCTCCAGGAAGGAGTCCTTTTACCGGAGTCAGCTTCTTAACCCACCCCCTCGCGCCAGAGAGCGCTTTCCAGAATTACTCTCACATCCCGTCTACACAAGAGCGAAAGAGGTTGACTCTTTCTCATCTACCTTCTCCCACGAGTCTGTGCTGCCAACCCAACATCTTCGTAGGAAAAAGACAATCGCATTCAACCGGGCACAGCCGCAAAGACCAGTTCCTAAACCTGATCTCCTGTGCGGAGATGGGAGGCAGAGGGTGGTGACATTGTCTCAGTTCACCGTACCGGCAAGAAAGCCAAAACCACCCATAAGGGCGCTGGAAAGAGAAAACGAGAAAAGCGGAGTGGGGACAGCGGGGCCGAGCAAGCAGGCCCGCGGGCCGCGAAGCCGCGCGCCTCCCGGGTAAGCACCGCGCAGCCTTTGCCCCGCCGCGCACCGGCCGTGGCGCGCGTGGAAAAAGTCGCATCCGCCCGACTTTGCAGTCCCCTCCCTGGAACCGCCCCACCCCCAACCCCGGTCCCCGCTGCTGAAACGGCAAGGGGCGGGGAGAACAAAAGCCGGACCCAACCGTTCTTTATTCCATGCAACCGCCCCGGAGAGAATTCGGTCCCGGGGAGCTGGGTCCGCGGCGGCCCCGGGCACCGGACTGCCCTGAAGCCTCCCGGGGAGACCCGCTCTCCTTCCGCGCTGCCTCCGCGCGCCCCGCCCCGCGCCCCGCCACCGCCACCGCCCGCTTAGGCTTCCGCGCTTCTGATTGGGCATCTGCCCTGCCCATCTCAAAGCGGTCAGCGAATCACGCTTTCGGAAAGGCCTACTGAACCCGGGGAGCAGCGGGGGGGGGGGCTTCCCACCCTGGCTCCTCCCCACCCCACCCCACCCCCGGCGCGAGCCTAACGCCCCCAAGCGGCCGGAGGCACTGGGCGGGGCCTCATTTGCATAACGGCCGCCCCTCGGTCTCCCCGCCCGGGGCCGGAGTCCCGCCCCTCATCCATCTAGATAATCTGTTGGACCACCGGCTGGTCACTCCGACCAGGCAAGCCTGTGGGGGAGCTGGACGGGTCGGGGCGGGCGGTCCCGGGGGCGGATTGGCTCGGGGAGTTTGCAGAAAGCAGCGGGGGGGAGGCGACTATAAGAGCGGGGACCCAGCCTCGGGAGCCCCGGGAGACGCTGATCGCGCTCGTGGGTAGCTGTGCGCGGCGGCGACCGTTGGCTGGGGTCCGGGCTTGGCTCTCCTGACTCCGGTCCTAACGTCGCTGTGCCTGGTTATTTATTTTTGGGGGGTTTTTTGCTTTTTTTTGTTTTTCTCAGTCAGGATGTCCGCCCGCGGCCCGGCTATCGGCATCGACCTGGGCACCACCTACTCCTGCGTGGGGGTCTTCCAACATGGCAAGGTGGAGATCATCGCCAACGACCAGGGCAACCGCACCACCCCCAGCTACGTGGCCTTCACCGACACCGAGCGCCTCATCGGCGACGCCGCCAAGAACCAAGTGGCCATGAACCCCACGAACACCATCTTCGACGCCAAGAGGCTGATCGGGCGGAAGTTCGAGGACGCCACGGTGCAGTCGGACATGAAGCACTGGCCGTTCCGAGTGGTGAGCGAGGGTGGGAAGCCCAAAGTGCAGGTGGAGTATAAAGGGGAGATGAAGACCTTCTTCCCGGAGGAGATCTCCTCCATGGTCCTCACGAAGATGAAAGAGATCGCCGAAGCCTACCTGGGGGGCAAGGTGCAGAGCGCGGTCATCACGGTCCCCGCCTACTTCAACGACTCGCAGCGCCAGGCCACCAAAGACGCGGGCACCATCACGGGCCTCAACGTGCTGCGCATCATCAACGAGCCCACGGCGGCGGCCATCGCCTACGGCCTGGATAAGAAGGGCTGCGCCGGCGGCGAGAAGAACGTGCTCATCTTCGACCTGGGCGGTGGCACCTTCGACGTGTCCATCCTGACCATCGAGGACGGCATCTTCGAGGTGAAGTCCACGGCCGGCGACACCCACCTGGGTGGCGAAGACTTCGACAACCGTATGGTCAGCCACCTGGCCGAGGAGTTCAAGCGCAAGCACAAGAAGGACATTGGGCCCAACAAGCGCGCCGTGCGCCGGCTGCGCACCGCCTGCGAGCGCGCCAAGCGCACCCTGAGCTCGTCCACGCAGGCCAGCATCGAGATCGACTCGCTCTACGAGGGCGTGGACTTCTACACCTCCATCACCCGCGCCCGCTTCGAGGAGCTCAACGCCGACCTCTTCCGAGGGACCCTGGAGCCGGTGGAAAAGGCTCTGCGCGATGCCAAGCTGGACAAGGGCCAGATCCAGGAGATAGTGCTGGTGGGCGGCTCCACCCGCATCCCTAAGATCCAGAAGCTCCTGCAGGATTTCTTCAACGGCAAGGAGCTGAACAAGAGCATCAACCCCGACGAGGCGGTGGCCTATGGCGCCGCCGTGCAGGCGGCTATCCTCATCGGCGACAAGTCGGAGAATGTGCAGGATCTGCTGCTGCTCGACGTGACTCCGTTGTCGCTTGGCATCGAAACAGCTGGCGGCGTCATGACCCCGCTCATCAAGAGGAACACCACGATCCCCACCAAGCAGACGCAGACCTTCACTACCTACTCAGACAACCAGAGCAGCGTGCTGGTGCAAGTGTACGAGGGCGAGCGGGCCATGACCAAGGACAATAACCTCTTGGGCAAGTTCGACCTGACTGGGATCCCCCCAGCACCCCGTGGGGTCCCCCAGATCGAGGTCACCTTCGACATCGATGCCAACGGCATCCTTAACGTCACCGCTGCCGACAAGAGCACCGGTAAAGAAAATAAAATCACCATCACCAACGACAAGGGTCGTCTGAGCAAGGACGACATCGACCGTATGGTGCAGGAGGCAGAGCGGTACAAGTCGGAAGATGAAGCTAACCGCGATCGCGTGGCAGCCAAAAACGCAGTTGAGTCCTATACCTACAACATCAAGCAGACGGTGGAAGACGAGAAACTGAGGGGCAAGATTAGCGAGCAGGACAAAAACAGGATCCTCGACAAGTGTCAGGAGGTGATCAACTGGCTCGACCGAAACCAGATGGCCGAGAAAGATGAGTACGAACACAAACAGAAAGAGCTTGAGCGAGTGTGCAACCCTATCATCAGCAAACTTTACCAAGGCGGCCCTGGCGGCGGAGGCGGCGGCTCCTCTGGAGGACCCACCATCGAGGAAGTGGACTAACGAAGCTCTCGCTGCAGTCCGCGTAAACCTCTTTTCCTTTCTCCCCCGCCCCTTCCCCTTTTGTTTTGGTTTCTTTGAAATGTCCTCGTGCCAAGTGAGATCGGTTGTTGGAAGTCTTTGGCCTGGTGCATACACGCGAGAGGAAAGGTGTAACAGCTTAGTTTAGTTACAAAAGGTTAGTTCTCAAGTTTGATTGGGGGGGGGGGGGAAATGAGGTTTCTCTTTAATGCATTTTAAGTAATTGCTGATTTGAGCTTTTTTTTGGTTAAGCTTAGTTTGTACGTGGAGATTTGCTCGAAATGGGAAACCTGATGTTTGCACACCTGTCCTATGGAAGCTTGGTAACACTAAATACAGAGGAGCTTGAATTCTTTATTTTTATGTACTACTTTGAGAATAAAGTAAACATTGCAGTAATTTTAAAGACAGGTATATTCTGTAAACACATAAATGCAAATTTAAAGTAAAGCTGAAATTGATCTCAAAATTGCTGTCTGGAGTTTTCAGTTTTTTCTTCCCATGTTTTACTCACATTAATATTTAATCTAGTATGATGTGAAATTTATCTAATCCAATTTTCTCTAATTCTCAGATGAAGTTCCTGCCTCGAATCACCAACAGTTTAAGGGGTGAAGAATCTTGGTAACCATGCCCTCCCCCATTTAGTATACAGAAACCCGATGGGACCTTCAAGTGAATCTTAACTCCTAAGCCCCAGATTGAGTATCCAAGTTTAAAACAACAATAACAAAAAAACTTACCTAATGTTGCAGGAAAGTACAAACTGTGTTCCAGAGTCCTGTATAAAAGTTTCTCTAGAGTAACAAAAATGACAGCATCTTTTCATATAGCCAAAGGGAGGATAGAAACCTGCACCCTGTGACATACAGGTTCCTGGAACAAGAGCCAGCAGGCAAGCTTAAAAGTGTTTAATGTTGAGTCCAAGTCTGGTCAAGCTTGTTTTAACTTCCTATACAACAGCTCAACTGCCAAGCTTCTGACAAATTCTGTAAGAGCTGGTTTGGCAGCCGTAATTACGTGGGACGTGGTTCCTTTTCTGATTTGAAGATCTTAAGAGCTTTTATATCTGTCTCCAACCACTACTATAGTTAAATTGTTTCACCACATTTGTTTATTTGGGGGTGGGCACTTGGGTGAGTGGTTCTCTTCACCTTGTGTGTCCCCAGGATTGACCTCAGGTTTTCAGGTTGGTGGTTAAGTGCCTTTACCGGCTGAGCCATTTAGATTTTAATGGAAGTATGTTTAAAAGATTCTTTAAGGGGAACTTGGAAGAAATTTAGTAGTTGATTTGAAAATGCATAGTTTTAACAGCACATAGACATTTTAATATCTTCCTAACATGATAAAAATTTTCTTCATGTTATTTTTAAAATACTAGTGAGTTTTAGAAGCTATATTTTCAGTTTAATAGAGGATCCTTTATTCACAGGGATTTTTGGAGTAATAGTATGTTAATTAAAAAATTAGGAAACAAGTTAATCTAAGGCTATTAGGTTTGGTAATGACCTTCACATTATAGTTGACCCTTAGGTATAGATAGATCTTTTAGCAAGCCTCACTTAGGTGGAAGTAGGAAGATAAATGGGCAATTGTGAAATTGCTTCAAAAATACTTAGAAAAATTTTCAAAGATTATGCAATACTCCGTAAATGTAAAGGCGGATTAATCTATGCGTGTAACACTAGTGAAAGTTTCTGGCAATGAGCATCAAAAGATGCTGTGGAACAAGGCTACACAGACCATCACGTACACATTTGATAAAATACTTCGATGCTAATAGATTTAGAATGCTTTGTTTTTGAGATGGTGTCTTAAGTAGCCCAGGCTAACCTGAAGCTCTGTGTAGCTGAGAATGAGCTTGTAATCTTGATCCTGCTTTCACCTCCCAAATGATGGGATTACAAGTCTTAAAGTGACTTTTTTTTTTTTTTTGAGACAGTCCTGGCTGTCCAGGAACTCATATGTGAACAAGACTGGTCTCACAGGGATCCACCCACCTCTGCATTCAAAGTGCTGGAATTAAAGGGTTTTTTTTTTTGTTGTTGTGGTTGTTGTTTTGATTAAAGGTTTTAAAGTGACTTTTTACTTGAGTTTTACCAGGACAATATTCATTATATATTGTTCTTTTATTAGTCCTTCATGAATTCAAGGATTTTGTTTGTTTTTATTTTCCTGTCCTGGGAAGCCGGGGACCAGAAGGCGATGTTGGACTCAGCCTCTTGTTCATGCTAGCTGAGCATTCACTATCCCCAGACCTCTGATGAAAATACCCCTGCTCTAATTTCAAATAATAAGGCCTTCCTACAACTGCGAGTTGGTGTGATTGATTTCAGGCCTCACTTTAGAAGAGATTTCTAAGGTCTCAATGGCCAAAGTTACTGTGGTCTGACCTCCAGCCCCTCACTATTACACTAGCCTCCATGTGTTAGATACCTCGTTTACTGGTATTTGGAAAAGTAAACTAGCCTTTTTGTGTAGGCTTTTAAATTTTTAATTCTATCTTCTCAAATTTATCTAGATTTGAATATTACTAAGATAATGCCACTAAAAGTAGCCATTTAGTGTTTCCAAGAGTTAATTGAAACTGGTAACCCAAGAACACCCGGGAGCTCCTTACCACGTGTTAAGCTAGCCCTGGTCATATAACAGTGGAAACAATGCTGGCTCTTAGGGGGCATTAAATTACAGTTCAGGGAGTAACTAACATCATTTGAACTTCCAGCTAGTAGCTGGGGTGACTAACACAAATGCCCTATGCTTACAAATAGAAAGCTAAAGGCTAAAACAAGATTTTATTAAAACAGACACATTGGTATCTGAACATCTGATTGTCTCTGTTTTGAGGTAATCTGGAGATAATCTGTCCAAACAAGATATAATGATGATTGTAGTATTTGAGATAGATGACATTTTGAAACACTCTCCCTTTAAATTTCTTGTACAGTTTTATATGTGTAATGGAAAGGCATTAAAACTTACAGGTACCTTAGGAGATATTGTTACTTACATAAAACTTAACATTATAGAATTTTTAATCTATCACACATTAAATGTTCAATGGAGGCTTAAGGAGAAGAGTTTTTGAGAATTATTGATCGTTTAATTTTTTTAATTTTATTTATTTTATTTTACAATACCATTCAGTTCTACATATCAGCCATGGGTTCCCCTCTTCTCCCCCCTCCCACCCCCTCCCCTTATCCCCAGCCCATTCCCCATTCCCACCTTCTTCAGGGCAAATCCTCCCCTGAGGACTGCGATCAACCTGGTAGACTCAGTCCAGGCAGGTCCAGTCCCCTCCTCCCAGACTGAGCCAAGTGTCCCTGCATAAGCTCCAGGTTTCAAACAGCCAACTCATGCAATGAGCACAGAACTTGGTCCCACTGCCTAGTTGCCTCCCAAACTGATCAAGCCAATCAACTGTCTCACCTATTCAGAGGGCCTGATCCAGCTGGGGGCCCCTCAGCCTTTGGTTCATAGTTCATGTGTTTCCATTCATTTGGCTATTTTTTTTTTCAGTAATTGAGTAAAACTGAAATTTATTATAAGCCACAGTCGTCCTAGGGACCTCCATGCTATATATATAGCCTCCATGGATCTATGGGTTGTGGTCTGATTGTTCTTTATTTTATATCTAGAATCCACTTATGAGTGAGTACATACCATGACTGTCTTTCTGGGTTTGGGTTACCTCACTCAGGATGATTTTTTTCTAGTTCCATCCATTTGCCTGCAAATTTCATGCTTTCATTGTTTTTCTCTGCTGAGTAGTACTCCATTGTGTATATATACCACATTTTTTTTCATCCATTCTTCCATTGACGGGCATCTAGGTTGTTTCCAGGTTCTGGCTATTACAAATAGTGCTGCTATGAACATAGCTGAGCATGTATCTTTATGGTATGAATCAGCATTCCTTGGGTATATGCCCAAGAGTGGGATGGCTGGGTCTTGAGGTAGTTCGATTCCTAATTTTCTGAGAAACCGCCATACTGATTTCCACAGTGGTTGTACAAGTTTACATTCCCACCAACAGTGGAGGAGTGTTCCCTTTGCTCCACATCCTCTCCAACATTGGTTGTCATTGGTGTTTTTGATCGTAGCCATTCTGACAGGTGTAAGGTGGCATCTCAGAGTCGTTTTGATTTGCATTTCTCTGATGATTAAGGATGTTGAGCATTTCTTTAAATGTCTTTCAGCCATTGGTCATTTAATTTTTTTATATTTAAATTTTTTTTATGTAGGTATTTTGCCTGCATGTATAGCTACACTATGTGTGTACCCACTGAGGCTAGAAGAGGGTATGGGATCTGGGCCTGCAGTTACAGACAGATGTGAGCTGCCGTGTGGGTGCTGGGCATTGAACCTGGGTCCTCTGCCAGAGCAACCAGTGCTCTTACCCACTGGGCCATCTCTCCAGCCGCGGTCTGTTTGTCAAAATGACATGTATTATGTGTGTGTGTGTTTGCATTCCTGCCACGGCACACATGTGGAGGTCAGAGGACAACTTGAGAGAGCTCGCCTTCCACTACGGGAGTCAGTCCTAGGGACTGAACTCAGGCTTGTCAGCCAGCTCCTTACCCCCTGAGCCTTCACACCAGCCCCTCACTTTTTTTTCAGTACTGTGCTGAGGATCTAACCAGGGCTTTGCCCATCCTAGACGAGCACTCCAACTGAGCTACATCCTCAACGCCATAGCTATCAACCTCACATCTTCAACAGGAGTACAATCTGAACATATGGAGGAAATAAAAAGATCTTTTATGAAGCTAAGGGGACAGGCACAGAAGACATTCCCACTTTATCTTTTTTTTTGTTGTTGTTTTGTGTTTTGTTTTTTGAGACAGGGTTTACTCTGTGGTTTTGGTGTCCTGGATCTCACTCTGTAGCCCAGGCTGGCCTCGAACTCACTGAGATCCGCCTGGCTCTGCTTCCCGAGTGCTGGGATTAAAGGAAGGCGTGCGCCACTGCTGCCCGGCTAACATCCCCACTTTAAACTGTAGGGGTAGAAGTTGTGTTGTAAAGCATATTCCCCTTGCCTTTGGATACTGGAAATAAATAAAAAACAAGCCAACTTTGAGCACCCGAGTTCCATCCTCAGGCTCTGCATCACAGGAGAGAACTCCCACAAGTTGTCCTTGACACTCCACCTGTTTATTATAACACGTCCACACATGTACACATAAATGAATGTGAGTAAAGATTTAAACTCATAACCCTATGTCAAGACCATTGCTAAGGGAATATGCATGCTAAGATTAAGAAATAAGAGCCGGGTGGTGGTGGCGCACGCCTTTAATCCCAGCACTTGGGAGGCAGAGCCGGGAGGATCTCTGTGAGTTCGAGGCCAGCCTGGTCTCCAAAGCGAGTTCCAGGAAAGATGCAAAGCTACACAGAGAAACCCTATTTTGAAAAACCAAAAAAAAAAAAAAAAAAAAAAAAGAGTAAGAGGGGCAGTCCGGCAGTGGTGACGCACACCTTTAATCCCAGCACTTGGGAGGCAGAGGCAAGTGGATCTCCGTGAGTTCCAGGACAGCTGGTCTAAAGAGCGAGTTCCAGGACAGCCAGAGCTACACAGTGAAACCCTGTCTCAAAAAAAACAAAAATGAACAAAAGAGTAGGAGGGGTTGGAGAGATGGCTCAATGGTTAAGAGCACATACTGACCTTCCTGAAGACCTGAGTCTAATTTCCAGCACCCACATCATGTGGATTACCACGGCCTGTAACTTCAGCTCCAAGGTACCTGACACCTCTGACCTGGATGGGCCCTTGTATTCATGTGCATATAACACACACACACACACATAATTAAAATAACAAAATGAATCATAAGGGCCTGGAGAGATGGCTCAAAAAAAAAGAACATTTGCATTTCTGGTTTAGTGGGACCGAACTTAGTTTTAAAATGTCTTGTCTTTAGAATGAATCAGGATGCCATGGGCACTCTTCCACTGTCAGAGAAGGCTGGCTGCAAAGCGAAGTTCAGGAAAACAAGCAGGAATGTTTATGCACTATTTGGCATCACAAGTGTTTTGTTTTTCGATTCTAACTTGCTATGTAGCCCAGGCAGGCTTTGAACTCCCGGTCTTCCTGCTCCAGTGTCTCCAGTGCTGGGATTACAGGCAAGGACACCCATGGTCGTCTCAAGCATTGTTCTTTTCTTTCATGGCAGAATTACAATACTGAAAATCTATCTTTATGATTTTTTCACTAGATAAGAATATGAATTTTTTTTTTTTTTGAGACAGTGTCTATATAGCCCTGGCTGTCCTGGGTTGGCCTGGAATTCACAGAGATCCGCCTGCCTCTGCCTCCTAAGTGTTAGTGGCACTAAAGTCAGGTGCCACCATGCCCAACACAAGTATATGTTTATATCCAGTTAATGCCAGGTCTTAAATTCTGAGACCAGAAACTTTGTTCTGAGTTACATGCTCTTAGTTGCTTTTTTTTAGATTAAAAAAAAAATGTATTATGAGTGTTTTGTGTGTATGTATGTATGTACGTATGTATATCATGTGTGTACCTACTGCTCTTGGAGGTCGGAAGAGGAGGTTTTATTGCTAGAAATCCACAGAGCCTGTATAAAAGGCAAAGGAATTTATTAGAAGATAAAACTCACTACAGCCTGAAAAGACGAGCTATGATGATCTTCCTGGTCCAAGATCTGCCTGGTCCATCTCAGCCTCCAAACCAGGAGGGAGCGAAGAGAGCGCCACTTACGTGCATCCCAGGTCTTAGGGGTCCAGAGAGGCCACACCTCAGGGGCATGGACTTCAAGGTCAGAGGCAAGTGTAGCAGTTACCTGCTGCCTCTCTGGGGGGCGGTGCTTCAAGGTCATCATCAGAACAGCTATCCACTACAAGGTTTGATCCCTGAAGCTAGAGATGGAGTTATAAGCTACCATGTGGGTGCTGGGAACCAAACCCAGGTCCTCTGCGAGAATGACCTTAACCTCTTACCCATCTCGTCAAACCCTGCTTCTCAGTTTCAATAAGATGTTAAGGAGTTTCTCTTGTTTAGGCACAAACAACTCTTTTTCTCTTGCAGGGTACTTAGGAGTATTAAATACTTAGAAAGTAACTTTATATTTCTTTTTTTATAACAGTATGAACTTTAGGAAGTTTGTTCCTTTCATATTGCATGTATGTGTAAGCATGTGCTTCCCTGAGCATGTGGATGGTGGGGGATGAGTGAGCTCTCACTTCCACCATGTGGGCCCCAGGTTGGCCTCCAGCTCACCTCCAGAGTTCGGGGATTCCAGACATGCACCACCATGCCTGGCATGGTGATTGTCTGTTTTAACTTCTCAGGAACTTCCTTTCACCTTAGTTTAGACTGAGGTTAAAGATGGTGAGGTCTACAAAACCCTTGGTGTTCTGTTAGCACTGAATGCATTGAGTGGGCTATCTGAAGAACATTATTCTTACATTCCCTACTGATTGCAGAATAATAGATTCCTTGGTCTTAGTCTTTCCTGGAACCTTATCTCATTTTCTCCCGGTTCGCTCCATTCCAGGTTGTAGATACTGGTTGTTAAATAATTCTTGGGATCTAGGATTCTCTTTCTCTTTCAGTAAGTAAGCCCGCTTGACCCTTAGCCTCAGACTAGCACTGGAGGTGTACGGGTGGGTTTCCATGCATTTAAATTAACTTCAAGTAGAACTGACTCGGTGAATAGAACAGGGATTTATTGACTACAGTTTTAGACCACCATAACCAGTGACTGGGAGACTAGGGCAGGCAGTGACATGCCAGTTGCTGTAACTGTAAAGTTTATGGACATATTTACTGTGCTTCTCATTCCTATTCAGCTGTGGGGATACAAAAGCAGGCTCATTAGGCATTCCCAACCACCCGCCTCTTCATCTAGCATTGCTTATATGGAGAGGGAAAATAACCCATTCCCCTTATCAGTTCAACTGCAGAGCGAAAGAATAGGATCGTGACCTGAAGTGAACATAAGCTCACTTGAATATCCATCAACTCTGAGCAAGTCATTCTTGCTTCTGTTTTGAGCAACACTAATTTTGAGCACTCATTAAGGCTAATGTTTATACTGGGTAGGTTTTTTTTTTTTTTTGAGACAGTTTCTCTGTGTAGCTTTGGAGCCTGTCCTGGATCTCGCTCTATAGACCAGGTAGGTCTTGAACTTGCAGAGATCCGCCTGCCTCTGCCTCCTGAGTGCTGGGATTAAAGGCATGAGCCACCACCTCCTAGTATTTTTTTAAAACTTTTTTATTTGGGGTTGGGGATTTAGCTCAGTGGTAGAGCGCTTGCCTGGGTTCGATCCTCAGTTAAAAAAAAAAACTTATTTGTTATGTATACAGTGTTCTTTTTTTTATAAGTAATTTTTTTAAACTTTATTTTATGTGCATTGGTGTGAAGGTGTCAGATCCCTTGGAACAGGAGTTACAGACAGTTGTGAGCTGCCATGTGGGTGCTGGGAACTGAACCCAGGTCCTCTGGAAGAACATCCAGTGCTCCTAACTGATGAGCCATCTCTCCAGCCCTGTAGACCGTGTTCTAACTACAGGAATGCCTGCACATCAGAAGAGGGCTCCAGATCTCATTACAGATGGTTGTGAGCAACCACGTGGTTGCTGGGAATTGAACTCAGGGTCTCTGGAAGAGCAACCACTTGGGGTTCTATAAGAAACAGGATGAGCAAGCCGTGAGGCACCAGCCAGTAAGCAGCACCCCTCACGGCCTCAGCATCAGCTCCTGCCTCCAGGTTCCAGCCTTGCTTGAGTTCCTGTCTGGACCTCCTTTGCTGATGAATTGTGATGTGGAAGTATAAGCTGAATAAACCTTTCCTCCCCAAGTTGCTTTGGTCATGGTTTCTCATCATAACAGCAGTAACCCTAACTTACACACACACACACACACACACACACACACACACACACACACACACACACAAACGTTACTCAAAAATTCCTATGACCTCTGACTTGGATATTTTCAGAATTGGGTTAAAGCCAACTTTCTCTAGTTAAAAGAATATTTTATTTCCGTGCCCATAGTCCCTTCCACTAAACAAACTCTCCAAATCAACCTAGGTCCAACAGTGTTTCGGCTTCATCTCCCTAGCCATGGCAGTTTGGAACAGATCTTTACTATACGACCGTACTTAGTTCAAGGCATAGGGTGATGGTTTTCATCTGGGCACCGCACCGCAGTAAATGTCAAGTCCGGCAGCGGGGAGGTGGGGGGCTGGCAGGGCACTCCCGGTCCTCCGTCCGGCGGAAGCCCCGCCCCTCGGGCTCCAGCCCGCCCGCGGCGTGGCCGTATCCCAGGTGACCGCTGTGGGATGCTCACTGAGGTGACACCATGTTGTCGGTGCCCGAGTTTTATTCCAGGAGGAAGCAGTTCGACGGGCAATCCTCCACCCGACTAGACGTAAGTGAGGCCTGGGAGCACTTCCTTGGGGCCGGTGACGGACGGGCCGTGCTGACCGGGAACCGCCCTCGACGGGGCGGGCGGGAGGTGTAGCAGGCACCTTGGGAGCCCTGCGGGACTGGATGGGGAGGCCGGGACGCTAGGGCTCCTCCACAGGCGGGTCGTCGCCTTCGTTTTGTGCCCACCGTTCTCAAGAACAGTGGGGGCATCGTTGCCTCCAAACACAGAAGTAGAGAGGTGTGTTGTCAGAACTGAATTCCGTCTGGCGCTGCACACAGATATGTAGAGTATTATGAAAGCCCACCCCTCTGTTAGGTTGTGAGACAGGTAGTCCTGATGCATTAGAAGCGTGCCTGCTCTGGACTCAGGGAGGGGAAAGGCTGGTTGTTTGTCCCCAACTGCTGTATGAAACTCTGTCCCTGAAGGTCAGGGACAACTTTAGAGTCGGCTCTCCCCCCGACACACACCTTTTATTCCCCCCTCCCACGAGACAGTGTTTCTTTGTGTAGTCCTGGCTATCCAGAGAACTCACACTGTAGACCAGGCTAGCCTCCAACTCAGAGATCCTCCTGCCTATGCCTCCTGAGTGCAGGGATTGAAGGTTTGCACCACCACCACTGCCTGGCTTATTTATTTATTTATTATTATTTTTTAATGGGGGTTTAATTTAAAGGTGTAGATTAATGGTTACTGTATGGCATCTTTGAGTACACTTCTTTCCACCTTTTCCCTTCCCATCTAACCCTTTTCTGTTCTCCTACTTTCCATCTTTCATCCTCTCTCCCTTTCCTTATTGAAACAAAAAGGATGAAACCAAGTAGAAACACAAAACAATGAAGGGATAACTCAGCGATTAAGAGCACTGGCTGCTCTTCCAAAGGAGCCAGGTTCAATTCCCAGCACCCACAAATTGCCTCATGACCATTGGTAACTCCAACTACAGGAGATCCGATGCCCTCTTATGATCTCCTCCAGCATGACACACACGTGGTGTACAAGCAAAACACCCCCACACACAAAATAAAATCACAGAAGCCTGGTGTCACTTAGTTTTGAATACTTGTCTAGCGTGCACCCACCCCTGTCTTGAATACGGATCACCCAGCATCACATAAAACAGGTATAACGGTGCTTGTCTGTAATCCCAGTGGAGAGGTAGAGACATGAGGATCAGAAACTCAAGGTCCACCTGGCAGTGGTGGCGGCGCAGGCCTTTAATCCTATCAGAGACAGGCAGAGCTCTGTAAGTCCGAGGCCAGCCTGGTCTAGAAATCGAGTTCCAGGACAGCCCAGGGCTGTTACACAGAGAAAACCTGTCTCAAAAAACCAAACCAAACCAAAACCAAAAAAAGAAAAGAAAGAAAGAAACCCAAGGTCATCTTCAACGAAGCTAATTCGGTAGAATTCACAAGTTAATAACAGAAAGTAGGAAAGGTTATGGGGACCTGTGGGTTGTAAAGTGAATTTTTGTTATATTTGATGCAATCATTTCATTTTACAGCAATGTGGATTACGATTAGGAATGTGGTACTGGAAAGATGAAACTAAAACTCTGGAATTTAGAAGGTAAAGTTTAACCAAAAAAAATTTTAAGGCATTTTTATGACAATTACATGTGCTGGGGCTGGGGTGGGGGTGGGGGAGGAATAAGCCATACAGCAGAGAAGTCTAAAAGCTAAAATTAAATCCCACATTCTGAAAATGATTTTGCTGAATAGCCTTTAATGATGTTGTTTTCTTTTTTCCTTCCTTTCTTCCTTCCTTCCTTCCTTCCTCTTTGTATAGCCATAGCTGTCCCAGAACTTGCTCTGTAGACCAGGCTGGCCTCGAACTCACACAGAGATCCGCCTCTGCCTCCTAGGTGCTGAGATTAAAGGTGTGTGCCACCATTGCCTGGTCAACAAAACAAGTATTTAACAAATGTTTATGGAGCACGTCCAGTTACCCAGCTGTTCACTGGGGACCCAAATAAAAGGGCAGTGGCCGGGGAGGGGAATTGTAGAGAGGTGATACAAGTGGAGAATCAGAACTAACGGTGCTGGTCCCTAGAGAGGTGAGTGGAAGACATTAAACAGGAGGTTTGGATAAAACTGACAGACTGTAATACCCACACGTGAAGGGAGAAAGAGGAGTAGGCGGCGAGGTTGCTCCCCAGGTAACTGGGCGGCTAGCATTGCCATCCCCCCACAGACAGAGTAAAAGAGGAGAACAATGGCGTGTTTAAGGTTGCTATGACAGGCTCCCATGAAAACAACTGTTACGATGTTGGACAGATGAGGCTGGAGGTCAGGAAAAAGAGCTGGCTAAGCACTTGTAGTTCGCACTTAAATTATAGTATAAATATAAAGGCATCTGATGTATTGTCAGATAATCCAAAGACCACATCAGAGTCAAAAATCAACAGTTTCTATTTTATTTTTGTCTTGCAGTCCTGGAGCTTGAGCCCAGGGCCTTGCACACATCTGGCAAGCATTCAACCGCTAGGCCACATTTCCAGCACGCATTCACGTTTCATAGATTTATTTCAGCATCTCCGAGTAGCTCGCTGTTTCCAAAGCAGTCATTTCAGTTTTGTTTGTTCTTTTTTTTTTTTTTCTACCGAGATGTCACAAAAGATCCTGTTCTGTAGCTCCTGCAGCATCTCATACAGTGAGTGTGAGCCAGATAATGAGGCTGTGTGGGCGTTAGGCAGGCGAGCTGCAGGAGGGCGAACAGCTGCAGCACAAGAGGACATGGGTGGACTCCTACGTGGCAGCACTGGTATTGAAGACCAGCGTGACCATGCTCGCCATGGACTGTAGTTCTGTGTAAATGAGGTTAATTGGAAGTACTTTTCAAACTACGTTTTAGTGCTAATCATATAACATTTCAGTTAAGATTACTAATAAGTTTAAAAGTAAAAGTTTAATATTTTTTTCATATTCATGAAATACGTTAATAAACTAAGGGTTTTAAGTTTTGCCTTTTTTTTTGTTTTTTTGTTTTTTTGAGACAGGGTTTCTCTGTGTGGCTTTGGCTGTCCTAGAACTCACTCTGTAGACCAGTTGGCCTCGAACTCACAGAGATCTGCCTGGCTCTGTCTCCCGAGTGTTGGGATTAAAGGTGTACACCACCGCCGCCCAGCTAAAGTTTTACTTTTAATTATGTGTATGTGGGTGAGATGCCCATAGAGGCCAGATGAGTTCCGAGTTTTTATTAGCTTGTTACCAAATTGTTCTGAACATACGGTTTGATTGGACTGACACTAATTTTGGAGAATATTGATGGTTATGACTTCAAATGTAGGTTGTGGAGCTTGAGATGTGGTTCAGTTGGTTGAGCGCTTGCCTCATATACACAGATCCCTGGGTTCAGTCTCCAGCATCCAACTGGGCAGAGTGGTAGATGTCAGTTAACTCAGCTCTGGGGAGAAAGAGGCAGGAAGGTGGTAAGTTCAAGGTCTTCCTGGTTGAGTCTGAGCTTCAAATAAATAAATAACAACAAAATAAAATGGAGGTTATCTTAGTTAGGGTTTCTATTGCTGTAAAGAGATACTGTGACTGTGGCAAGTTTTATAAAAGAAAACATTTAGTTGGGGTGGCTTACAGTTTCAGAGGTTTAGTCCATTATCGTCATGGTGGAGCATGGTGGTGTGCAGGCAGACATGGTGCTGGTAAAGGAGCTGAGAGTTAGATCTTGATCCTTGTTGTTTCTGGGTATATACATGTTAAAAATGTCATCAAACTGTGCACTTAGCATTTATAAGTGCAGTGTAAGGGATGCCAACCTAACAAGTAACCCCTCCATTCCCAGGCCTCAGACTGTGGAGAATACACACACCAGGGACAGCTAGGGGACCATTGAGAGCTACCATGAAGAAACAGAGTTAACCCTATGTGCCATCCACCTTACCCCTCTGTTTGTTTTTTAAGCAAACCCCAGTATCACATAATTTAATCTACAAATATTTCAGTATGTAATTCAAACTATAAGCACTTTCATAGAAAACCTACTGTTACTATTTACATGTCTAAATATAAGCCTTAATATCAAATATTCAGTTGGCATTCAGCAGACTCCTGGTGTCTGATATATTTCATTTTGCTCCAATCAGAGTTCAAATAAAGCTATGAATGTGCCTGGTGCTCACAGAGGCCAGAAGAGGACATGGGATTGCCTGTAACAGTACTTACAGTTGTGAGCCCCCATGTGGGTGCTGGGAATTGAACCTGGGTCCTCTGGAAGAGCAGCCAGTGCTCTTAACCACTGAGCCATCTCTCCAGCCTTTAGAAGCTAACATTTTATCACAATATGACTGTTGCCAGGAAGTTGGAAAACCTAGAAGAAAGTACCAAACTAACTTTAATACTCCTATGAGGAAGTATTTCTCAAAAAAATATTTCCTTGTGATGTTTGAAAAGGAGGTAATGGGAGTTTATAAAGTTGGTCAGCTGGACGGTGGTAGTGCACTCCTTTAATCCCAGCACTGAGGAGGCAGAGACTGGAGGATCTCTGTGAGTTCCAGACCAGCCTGGTCTACAGAGCAAGATCCAGGACAGCCAAGGCTATGCAAAGAAACCCTGTCTCGAAAACCCTAAAACAAAACAAAAATGGTCTCCATTTTTGGAGAATGACTGAACTTGGGAGAAAGTGCTTCTGTCGCCACTGGCTGAAGTTTAATAGTAAGATACATAACTTTGGGCAGAGGCAAAGTTGCTTCTGACGGGTTAGAAAAGTAAGTCGTAACACCCCAGATCCAGTCAAAGTGGTGAAACCTTCCCAGAGCCGTGATCCTGAGATGGCTGCTTGCGAGGCAGAACTGCCCGGTGCCTAGAGGACATGGACACCTGTTCCGGCTTTACCATTTTCTATGTAATCTGGAAGCTTCACATCCTAGGTGTGAAAATGATGACAGTAATGTTTATCTCATAAAGTTATGAGAATGAGATAGTGCCTAAAAGTACCTGGCCGGTCACAAGTACTCAATGAACTCAGAAAGCCTTCTACATTTATGAGTTTCCTTTTTGTGACCATACTACAAGACGTTCATTCAGAAATGTTTGGTGTAGTCATTCCATAGGCACATTTTTCCTATTCCCTTCCCTTAATAAACTCTTATAGTGGGTTTTGTTGTGCCTCATGGCTTCTCTCTTATGGTAAACAGCACTGTTTAATAAATACCATTGTGCTGTGACTTGGATAGGTGGATCTCTGAGTTTGAAGCCAATCTGGTCTCACAGTGAGTTCCAGGACAGTCAGGGCCGTGTAGAAAGACCCTGTCTCAAATAAATAAAAAAATTTTACAAAATGAAGAAAGAAAAAGAAAATGATTTGAATTCTTTGTTGCTAACACAAGTTTTATAGTATTTAGTTAAATAAAAAGACATATTTGACAAAAAAAAAAAAAAAGAAATGTTTGGTGCATGGTGACATTCTAGAAGCTGAAGGTGAGTCAGAGGTGCCAATCTTCCTCTTGATAGTGGTTCCACGTGTACATACATCCCGAGTTGAACACTGCTCATCATTGCCAATCTTCAGACTCCATAAGCTATGGCCCCATAGGGCTGGCTTTCCCCCGGGGAAAGGTCAAGCCCCTAATCATCTCCTTCTCGTTGCAGCTTCACCCCTGCAGTAGAGCTCAAGGAGAAGGGCAAGAAGGGGAAGGCGGTTCACTTCGCTGAGATGGACGGGGCGGCTTCAGAAAGGTGGCTCCCCTTCGACCACGCCGTCTCACAGCGGACTCGCTTGTCTTTGCAAACTCAAAGAGATACCTGCCCTGTTTTCCTAGGTTGCCATGCAGATATCCACCACGGGAACACAGGCAGGGTCTCAGCTACAGCAGGAGTTACAAATAGCCCCTAGACATTCATTCCGTTGATAATGTGGCTACTGGTATATTTTAAACTTGTTACATTTTTCTTTTAGTCTGAAAATACTAGCGACACCAGAATTTCACTCATATCTATCCATCCATCCATCCATCCATCCATCCATAGTGCTGTAGATAAAAGCCTCACACATTCTAGCAAACATCCTATCACTGAACCACATCCTCAACCCATTAAGTGATTTAAATGATTTATTTGAAAGTTGAGCACTGGTAGCACATGCCTTTAATCCCAGCACTCAGGAGGCAGAGGCAGGCGGATCTCTGAGTTTGAAGCCAGCCTGGCCTACAGAGTGAGTTCCAGGACAGCCAGGGCTACACAGAGAAACCCTACCTTGAAACAACAACAACAAAATGATCTATTTGAGTTTACATTTTATATCAGTATGCATGCTTCCACTCCTATGATAAATGCAGTATTCAAAAGTGCATCCTGAAACAATACTGCATTAAATGGAACCCATGCACGACACTCAAGCTCTCATTACCTTACAAGCAAATTCTCAAGCATCTCAGTACGTACTAAATACAACTAGATCTTTTAAAAATACTCTCTGAGGGATAGAGCGGTGGCTTAGAGGTTAAGAGCACTGGCTGTTCTTCCTCTAAGATTTGACTCTCAGAACTAACAGGGTGGCTCACAGGTGACTGTAATTCTACACGGGGGATCCAACACCCTCTTCTGGCCTCCTGGAGCACTGCACGAATGTGGCGCACAGACATCCAAGCAGGCAATCGCCTCCTCCCCCCATACAAATAAAATAAAAATCTTAAAACAACAACAACAACAGAATCACCACCTGAGCCTATTCTATACCCAAACAGGTTGACAGATAAAAGGCTTGCCTCAAGGGACGAAAAGTCGGTGAAAGCCTTGGAGAAACGCTACCAGCATGGCAACGTCACGCTGGACGACGTCAAGTGTGAGTCACTTTCTTCCTCGCTGTCCTCGGGTGCGATGCCGCCTCCAGCATCCCGGGGCCGCTCTCTGCGTCGTCTAACAAACTGCCTCCTCTCTTTCAGTTGTCGCGCTGCTTTCGCTCCAGGACACTGAAATGCAGCGGGTCTGCTCTTTCACGACGTTCATGAGGTAAAGCTGCCCTCCACAAGGGGAAGGAAGCGAAACAGGCCTGGGAAGTGGAAACCGATCTGATTCTTAGAGAAAGAGCACACCGTGCCTCTGTGCAAGCCATCCTCGCAGCGACTAGAGAGTGTGGGGGAGATACCTGAGGTCACAGGGGCCCCAAGACAGAGATGCTCCAAAGTCCTAGAGCAAGGGGGAAGAGCGACTTGCCTGTGGACCGCCGGTATTCACAAGTGGCCACTTCCGGAGTAAGATGTTTACAAAAGGATGGGAGAAGAGAACTTCATCTATTTCTGTGCTTTGGTTTGTATTTTGAGATAGGATTGTGCTGTGGAGAAGTTTTCTCTCCGTTATGTTTAGCAGCCCAGGCTGGCCTAGAACTTAAAATCTCCCTGATTGCTGGGGTCACAGGTGTGAACCACCATGCCCAGCCTGTACATTTTACAAACAATGGAAATATGTTGCTTACAGAGCAAATACTTGTGAAGTGATAAAAATTATTAATAGTACATTAATAATTTAACATCTGACTTTCCAGAAATGTGTTTCTCAGATGTTTTTTTACATCTTCATCACAACGGGTAGAATTTGAGATAGTAAGTTAATTGTGTGATAGGTTTGGAACCACATATTTCTATTTATTCTTACACTGTGTCCCCCATTGTTTTTCATAAGAAACCTAATGTTTGCAATCAGGAGTGCTGATTTCTTTTTTTCTCTTATCATAAATTTCCCTGCAGAAATAAGAGTCTTGACAACTTCCTTATGGCACTATTATACTATCTGTCTTATTATGTGGAGAAAATCTCAATGGAAAAGAAACCCCAAAGCTACATGGTGTGAGTAAGATTTTATAACACGCTTGAGACTTTTTATTCCTGGCAGTATTATCTAGGGTGAAGGGATGATGGCGTCTCTTTTAAGTCTGGTCTAGGAAAACATTTTTCATGGGAGGCTTTGCTCTGTTTTAAAGCTCACTGAGCAATCACAAAGGAATTCTCATACTGAAACATTCCAACAAGCGCAGATCAGCACTGCTCCACGATGAGATATAATGAAAGCCATATTTGTAATTTAAAATTTTCACCGGGTGGCACATGCCTGTAATCCCAGCACTTGGGAGGCAGAGGCAGGTAGATCTCTGTGAGTTCCAGGCCAGCCTAGTCTACAAAGCAAGGTCCAGGACAGGCAGAATTGTTATATAGAGAAACCCTGTCTCAAAAAAAAAAAAATTCTAATTATGTGTCTTAAAAATATAAAAAAGAGGGTGTAGCTAGAGTTTTCCTACCTTGCCCACAGTCAGGACAAATCTTTGTCACCCGCCAGTCCCACAGCCGCTCAGACCCAACCAAGTAAACACAGAGACTTATATTGCTTACAAACTGTATGGCCGTGGCAGGCTTCTTGCTAACTGTTCTTACAGCTTAAATTAATCCATTTCCATAAATCTATACCTTGCCACGTGGCTGGTGGCTTACCGGCATCCTCACATGCTGCTGGTCATGGCTGGCGGCTGCAGTGTCTCTCCGCCTCAGCCTTCTGCTTCCCACAATTCTCCTCTCTCCTTGTCCCACCTACTTCCTGCCTGGCCACTGGCCAATCAGTGTTTTATTTATTGACCAATCTGAGCAATTTGACATACAGACCGTCCCACAGCAAGAGGGGCTGGAAAAATGGCTCAGCAGTTAAGAGCACTGGCTTCTTTTCTGGAGAACTCAGGTTCAATTCCCTGCATCCATATGGCAGCTTATAACTATCTATAACTCCAATTCCAAGGGATCTGACATACTCCCACAGACACAAATGCAGGCAAAACACCAATGCACATGTAATAAAAATAAACAAATAAATAAGATACATAAAAAAATAAAAGATACAGGTAATATGAACTTAAATTGTTATTTTATCCAACCCAGTAACTTAAAAATATTATGTTAATATGTAGTCTATACTAGGATGTTACTATTTTATTTATTTATTTATTTGTTTATTTATTTATTTATTTAGGCTTTTCGAGACAGAGTTTCTGTAGCATGAATCTTAAAGGGTCCTATTAATAAAACAAACCCAGGACCAGATATTGGGTGAATGCTGGAAGATCAGAGAAGCAGAACAGGTCACAGCTTACCTCACCTTGCCATTTCCTCAGCTGATCCTGTTTCCTCAGACTGGAAACCTCTGAGTCCTCATCCAGAATGAATCTCAGCTGAACTCCTGCTCCAAAACCTGAAAGCTTAACCAGCTAAAAGCTTCTAGTTTCTGGTCTTCATTCCTTATATACCTTTTTGCTTTCTGCCATCACTCCCTGGGATTAAAGGATTAAAGGTGTTAGTCACCATGCTTGGCTGTTTCCAATGTGGCCTTGAACTCACAGAGATCCAGACAGATTTCTGCCTCTGAAATGTTAGGATTAAAGGCATGTGCTACCACTGCCTAACCTCTATGTTTAATATTGTGGTTGTTCTGTCTCTGACCCCAGATAAGTTTATTAGAGTGCACAATATTTCAGGGAACACAATACCACCACAGGTTTCTCTGTGTAGCTTTGGCGCCTTTCCTGGAACTCACTCTGTAGGCCAGTAGCCCAGGCTGGCCTTGAACTCACAGAGATCCGCCTGGCTCTGCCTCCCGAGTGCTGGGATTAAAGGCGTGCGCCACCACCTCCCGGCTGGATGTTACTATTTTAAAATAATTCTTTCCTTTAAAAATTTGTATTCTTTCTTTGTGTGTGTGTATGTGTGTGCATTATATGCATGTGTGTGTTATATGCATGCATGTGTGTGTATATTATATACATGTGTATGCATGTGTTATGTGCACGTGTGTACATGTGGGAGGTAGTGTGTTCATCCATGCATGGGCACATAGAGGCCTGAGGTCTGTGTCCTATCTTCCTTCGTCACTCTCTACTTTGTGTTTGGAGCTTGCTGTTTTTCAGCTAGACTGGCTGGCCAGAGCACCCCAGGAATTCGCCTGTCCCATTTCCCCTCAGAGCTGAGGTCACAGATGCCTGACACCATGCCGAGTTTTCACATGGGTGCTGGGGATCTAAACTCAGGTCCTTGAGCCCGAGCAGCAACCACGCCGCCTACTGGACCATCTCCCCAGCCCCTTAGGATGCTATTAATGGGATGCTTTTTCCTGTCATCTCCAGGGTCTGGTGTCTCTTGTGTCTATAGCATCTCAATTCAGATGAAGCCCTCAAAGTGCTTGGCAGGCCCTCACAGCTGGTGATATCAGCACAGAATCATGCAGGGCCTCTCCAGTGCCACCTCTTTCTCTTCTCATGTTTTTTGTCTGTTTGTTTAGAGACAGGGTTTCTCTACTCTGTGTCTCTGGCTGTCCTGGAACTCAGTCTGTAGACAAGGCTGGCCTTGAACTCACTGAGATCTGCCTGGCTCTGCCTCCCAAGTGCTGGGTTTTAAAGGAGCAGGCTAACCACCGTCCATCTATTCTCATGGTTTTTATGCTTACAAAATCTATGCTAAAAGGATTGTAAGCATCTTATAACAAATGGCAAGGTATTTTAAAAAGTAGATTTAGCTGAAACTAAAACCTTCTCTGTCAAAGGAAAATGGACGCAGTTTCTTAACCTGTCTATAGAAAACTTGACTGCACTGGTAGGCAGCAGTGGCCTAGAGATAAACACCAGAGCCACGATCTGGGAACTTGGAGTCCAGAACACAACAATGCCTCTCAGGCTTAGTGACCTTTCACAAACCGTGGAACTTTCCAAGTGCCCAGGCCGTCCTGTCCCCTCCCCTCCCCTCCCCCCAGCCTCGTCTGGTGGAGCCAACTCAATGATTTAACTATTAGGAGTGTTGGGGAGGGCCGTTAATTTCTTGCAACAGAATGTTTTTCAAATATAAAACTCTCGGATCTGATCAAGCAGCTGGAGAAACGTTTTGTGAACTGACAGATGTCCCTGCACAGCAGTTTTGTAAGGACCAGATACACACTTCAGACACTGCTGGGCCTGTCATACCACCATGATCCACACAGAGTGTTATTTCAGGGTGGCATCTCACAGCAGGGCAGCCAGAGCGGGAAGCGTTTCTATGGCAGCATCAAAAGCTAAAGCCAACTGCGGCTTAGGAGGCTTGAGGAGTCCTCTTGTTCCCAAACTGAGCTCAGTAGGTTTCCATGGCTCTTTGGCTTGTCACAGTCTTCTGGTTCCTTCCAATTCTGAGGCTTCTTACTTATCTAGCTAATTATTACTAATCTTGTTTTATGTATTAATTTATAAGTAACAGAGAAGAAAGTTCTCCTGGTAAGTTTTTCAATGCACCGAAACTAATGCATTGAACACAGTGGTATAGGAAAACAAACAAACTCAGACCTTCAATTATGGGATCTCGAAATCATGATCACCTTTCATTTTCGTGTGTCCAGTAGTCAGTTGGTCCTACTTCTTTATAACAGAGTTAAATATAGATTGTGTTGGGGTATTTACACAGAGGAAAATATGTGATTCCAGTTGCACAAAGTTAATAAATGTCAAGCCTTAAATTCTAACTAACTGGCTGTATGAGTGGTATTCCTTTCATCCCTTTTGCTTATTTATTTGGAAAATTTCCTGTTTCTTTGATAGATAAATAATAATTGCAGACCAGTCATGGTGGTGCATGCTTTTGATCTCAGCACTTGGGAGGCTTTAGCAGGTGGATCTCTATGAGTTTGAGGCCAACCTCATCTACATGGTGAGTTTCAGGCCAACTAGGGCTACATAGTGAGATACCCTGTCTCAATAAATAATAATAACAACAACAACAACAACAATAATTTCGTATTGAATTTTTTGAAGTTTTTTTGAGACAGTCTTATTTAGCCCAGAAATGACCTTGAAATCATTATATATCTGAGGTTGATCTTGAATTCCTGATCCTCCTGCCTCAGTTTCCCAAGTGCTGGGATTATGGGCATGTGCTACCATGCTCAGCTCAGAATTGAATATCTTCATTCATAAAATTTCTCTGTCTGATTTTGGATAATTTTTTTTAAAAAAAGAATTTCCAAGAGAGATCCTATGGGACCAAAGCTTATTATCACTTCCATGTCTCTTTAAATTCTTTTCAAATGTTTTTTTTTCCATAGCACATGCGCTACGTCCCTACCCCTTCATTTGCATGTTTGAGGACTATGTGTGTTGATTCAGGTGAACCACTAACTGTGTTTAAAGACTGTTGAAGGGTTGGGGATGCAGCTTAGCTGGTAGAGCACTTGCCTAACATACACAAAGCCCTGGGTTCAATCCCCAGTACTGCATAAACCTGGTGAGGTGGTGTAGCCTGTGATCTCAGCACTTGGGAGGTGGAGGCAGAAAGATCAGATCCTTAGCTACACAGTGAGTTCAAGTCCAGCCTAGGCTACATGATACTCAGTCCCCATCCCCACCCCAACCCTACACACAAATGTTTGAGGCAATGAAGACGCCCAAACCATCGAGGGGAATGATTTTCAGACACAGAATATTGATGCAAGCGGACCAGCGTTGCCTAGAAGTTTGTATTGCGGTTATTTTTCCTTTGGCTTTGGTTACAGAGCTTTGCCCCTTCCTTCCACTTCAACGGGGCTTGAAAATGATGTCTTAGTTTGAATTGTGTGTAAATGTGTGCGTAAATGTGTGCGTCTGCATATTGGTGTGCGCACGTGAGTGCAGCCACTCTGGGAGACCAGAGGAGCCGGGACCTCTGGGGCTGGAGTTACAGGTCAGGGGCCATGTGGGTGCAGGGAACTGCACTTGGGTCCAGGGAACTGAACTCGGGTCCTCTGGCAGAGCAGCAAGTGCTCTTAACTACTGATTCATCTCTCCAGCCCTGGGTTCTTTTTGTTTTTGTTAATTTTTTAAAATTACATTTTATTTCTTTGTTTAGTGTGTGTGTGTGTGTATGTGTGTGTGTGTGTGTGTGTGTGTGTGTGTGTGTGTGTGTGTGTGTGTGTTTAAAGGTTAGAGGACAATTTTTCTAGAGTCTGTTCTCCTACCATGTAGGTCCCAGGGATTGAACTAATGGCATCAGGGTTGATGACAAGCACCCTTAACTGCTGAGCCATTTTGAAAGCCCAACACACAGGTTCCTTATGTATATTGCAAAGTGAGTCCCCAGCTCCATAGTCAGTGGGAATGATGGTTTGAATTTTCCTGAGCTCTCTCCAGAATCTGGAGGTGGGGTCCCATTGGGACTCTGTACTTTGAGCAAGTACCTCACGATAGTTTTCCTTGATAACCGAGTAAAACCTGAGAACCATTGTCCAAATGTTGGAGAGCATCCCTTGATGGCTGTTTGGTTGGGTTTCTATAGCAAAAGAAGAGGATTAGCCAGTGGAGCCTCTGGTGAAGGAGGCTGGAGGCAGGCGCTGGGATGTGGTCTGCAGGCTGCACATAGAGGGTGTGTTTGCACTGTACATCTGGGATCTTCAAGTTGAAGCCCACTTTCTTTATCCCAGAAACTCACTTTCCTCCAGTGACTCACAAGCCTTGTGTTGCCTGTGATAACGCTTTGTGCCGTGTGACGGACCATCCAAGCTATCCTTGAACTCATCCCTCGCCACTCACAGCATGTCTTCAGATGTTTTGTTCTTTGTTTTTTGTTTTCCTAGACAGGGTTTTTCTGTGTAGCCCTGGCTGCCCTAGAACTTGCTCTGTAGACCAGTCTGGTCTAGAACTCACGGAGATCCACCTTCCTCCGCTTCCCAAGTGCTGGGATTACATGTGTTCGCCACCACCGCCCAGCTCTGTCTTTACACCATTGGTGCAGTAATTCACTTGAGAAGGAGCAGTAATTTGTCACCATTGAGAGCGAATTCCATTCACTTTCCAGTGACACTCAACAGTATCGTCAACAGTACTGTTTCCTACCATGCTTTACTGCAAACACTTAGAATTAGACTTCAGACCCGCTCTAGCCCAAGAACAAGTGTCTTACAAAGCTCCTTTGCAATTCAATCAGAGCTGGGCTGTGTTTTCATAGGGAAGTGATGTGCTCACACTTGATGCCAGAATCCACCGAGTAGTGGCCAGCAAATGGCTCCCTACCAAGCAGAGCCGAGCTCAGAAATGGGAGCAGCCTGCATTCAGGCACAGAATGCCTGAACTTAATAGCAACACCAGAGCCTTGGGGAGAGCTGAGGTGACAAAGAGTCTCCACAAGTGTTTTAGAAAGAGCAGGGATGGGAACAGGCAGCTGCCCTGCAGCCGGCGCCAGTAACTTGTTACTGGAACGTTCTATAGGAATTAGGATTCACTGTGAATATAGTTGAGGATACATAAAGAGCATCAAATATAAGGGACCTATCCAAGTGACATTCACCCTAAACTTGAGATGCTGCCTCGAGTGATTAATAGCCATAAGAGGCTTGGAGGGGCTGTAGAGATGGGTTGGCAGTTAAGAGCACTGGCTGCTTTTCCAGAGGTCCAGGGTTTAGGTCCAGCCCCCACATAGTGGCTTACAACCACCATAACTCCTGTCCAATGCCCTGTCTTGTGTGGGCACCAGGCACCTACACAGTGCACTTAACACACATACGTGCAAGACATTCAAATAAAAAAAAATCTATCTTTTTCAAAAGAGAAAGAGAGATTTTGAGGATTTCCCCATGCCAGAACTCAAGGAAGTCAAATTGGTGAGTGCAATTTGTTGATTGACAATGGTTTCTTTTAAATAGCCTACAATTCTGACTTCTTGCTCATTACTACAGACTTACACCAGAATTAATCTACCTTGTCTCTCTGCTTGCCCCCAGAGGCCTGGTAGAGAAAAAAGAGATAGAGCTGGTTATGAGCAAGTTAGAAGACGCACAGAAGAACCTGGCCCAAAAGTACTGCTTCCTCGTGCTGGGCGTGGGCATGGCGGACAAGCATCACATGAACTGTGGAAAGTATGCATGCGCTTCAGCTGCCCTTAGGTCGGCACATCCCTAGCACCTGTCCATTTGACTTGTGGTACCCCTGAGAAAGTGTTCCCTCTAATGGGGCTCAGGTGAGAATCTGTCCCAAGCACTAATGATAACTGCGTTGAGAGAGCCAAGTAAGTATTGGAAGGCATTCCGGAGTCTCAGCCAGCATTTTATAAACTTCTCCATCTTGGGATGAATGAGATCACTTGTTCTCTCTGTGGAATCTCGTGCAGCCTGAGGACCTGGGCTGCTTGGCTGTCTCAGGAGGAGACCAAGTAATGACCAGTGTTGTGTGGGGGAGGGGAGCAGTGTCTGCTTCTCTTGCAGCAACCACAGCTGTAAGGACTACCAGTTTGAGACAGCGCTGTCTGTGGGAAACTGTTTTTTGTTTGTTTTGTTTTGTTAACCTCAGGATGCCAATGCCTACATACCATAGCTAAAACCCAAAAGAGGCTCACAGCTCAGGAGAGTTTGAACTTACAGGGTGGGGAGCTTTGGTTCTTAACTCTGAAGTGCCTCAGGAGTTTCACAGTGGCCCAGGAGCCACGCCTTGAGCACAGGAAAAGGAGTATAAGACATCCCTCGTGTGTCTTCTGAGGAGTGTGCTGACTCAGTTGTCCTGGATACCTGTTTTCAGCCTGCATTTCCTGTGCTTTCTTTCACACACACACACACCCCACACAGTCTCAGTAGCAGCTTTGGACCTGCTGTTGTGTGGGGGAACCATCCAATCCACCATTCTTCACTCTTCATCACATATATACTCTGTTCGTATGTATTCTTTGTGTGTAGTTTCAATAGCGGTTATAGGGATTCTGTTGTGTGTCTTAGCCATTCGATCCACCGTTCTTTTTTGTGAACACGTACATGGTTTGAGCTTTTCTGTCTTACATTTTCACTTTGAACTTCTTTGTCCACATTACATTTGGGCTATTCCCTTATGACTTATTACCCAGAACATGTTTAACTAGAAAGTGCAAACCATTACATGATCATGCTGTATACTGTCAGTTAACGGCAGGCACGTTATGTTAGTGATGTGTGCCTATAGTATGAAGCACCTGGGAGGCTGAGGCAGGAGGGTCACTTGAAGACCTCCCTGGGCAATACAGTGATGCCCTATCTCAAACAACAACAACAACAAAACAGAGGATTCCAGAGCCCTCTCCAGCGCTCCCACATGAGGAGCCAGGAGCCTTAGTTCTAGTGGTCAGCTAGTGGTGGCACACACCTTTATTTCCAGAACTCCGGAGGCAGAGGGAGGTAGATCTCTGAGTTCAAGGCTATCCTCATCTACAGAGCACGTTCCAGGATAGCTAGGGCTACACCGAGAAACCCTGTCTTTGGGGGGGAAAAAAAGTCTTCTGTTACCATCCACTCTTAAGTTTATTTGGCTATCATGGAGTTTATGACAGATTCTTTTGAAAGTTTAAAGGTGTATATATAAAGCCTCAAGGTGTTTTATCTGGCTATCTACTTATTTAGTTTTAACCCTTACCAAGGAAGAAATAGGAATCTGTATAGATTGTGTGTGTCCCGTAGCAAACACTGGTCATGTGTCCTACTTTGCTGTTTCCTGCAATTTATATACATTAGAAAAATGGTCCACATTTTTATTTATGTGAATTTGTCCAACTTATTTCTGATACCCTTTGATAATCATACAAGTTCTTCTGGAGTTAAACTACTTATCTTTCTTTGTTAGTTTAAAAAAATTACATTAAAAATGCTGCATTTTGACCCATTTGAAATGTGTCACGTACATCAGGTGACCCATGAATCCAAGATACTTTTTCCTTACTAATACTCCCTTTTCCAGTACTATTTGTGATTTTTCTCTATTGCAGCATTTTTTGTTTATAAGATGTTGACTTGACTCACAGGATGTTAGGTCAGGCACAGAGGTGGGCAAGGAATGGCTATTTACTGAGTCTGAACAGTCAGAGATAAATTTTAATTAGGCCCCAGACCTGCCACCTCCCAACCCCCGGCACACACTGGAGCTCTAATCAGTCAATCAGCGCTGCAAAAGGTTCAGTTGAAGATACAATTGCTTTTTGGAAACTTTCTTATTAAAAGATACACTGGAGACAAGCAGACGCAGGTAGGCCTGCGGCGGGGGCCCGTGGAGGTAGACGGGCCCAGCGGCGGCAGCCGACAGGGATATTCAGACCCGGCGGCAGCCGGCAGAGACATTCAGGCCCAGCGGCGGCCCACAGAGGTAGACGGGCCCAGCGGCGATCTGCTGAGGTAAACGGGCCCGACAGCAGCGGCCGGCCGACAGGGACATTCAGGCCCAGCGGCGGCCCACAGAGGTAGACAGGCCCGGCGGTAGAGACAAGCAGACGCAGGTAGGCCTGTGCTGGAGGCCTGTGGAGGTAGACGGGCCCAGCAGCGGCCCGCTGAGGTAAACGGGCCCGGCGGCAAAGGCCGACAGGGACATTCAGTCCCGGCGGCAGCGGCCGAAAGGGACATTCAGTCCCGGCTGCAGCCTGCAGAGACATTCAGGCCCGGTGGCGGCCCCCAGAGGCAGACAGACCCAGCGGCAGCTGACAGGGACATACAGGCCCGGCAGCGGACTGCAGAGGTAAACAGGCCCGGCGGCGGACTGCAGAGGTAAACAGGCCCAGGGACGGAGACAAGCAGACGCAGCTTGGAACAGGGACGCCCCTAACCCCAACATCTGGGGAAGAAGCTATCTCGGTGGGTCAGAACCAGAACGAATCTGAACACTCCGACTGAGGACAACCCAGGGCCCAGCTGCTGATCCTGTGAAACCCAACAACTTGGAGGTGTTGGTGAGACTACCCTGCTCAGCTGAAACCCATCTGGGAGAGGATTCAGATGCCTACAGTTTAAAGTCTGAAGAAACAAGATCAGCTGAGGAGTTGACAAATGAACAAAACGTGACCTGGGAACACAGAAGAAGGCGCTACCCAGACACCAAACCAGATCACCAGAATCATAAGTATATAATTCACCGATCAAAATCAGCTGCCCCTGAAGAAATAGCCCAATAGCACCAATTTAACCAAGAACCACTACTAAACCAAGACTAAAAATTAGAACAAGAGAGGCACTCTCAGACACAGACACCACCTGCACCTCACAGAGGAAGAGATGAGTAGACGCCAGTGCAAAAATACAGGCAACAACATAAAGACCTATATGGCAACATCAGAACCTAGTGATTCTACACCTGCAAGACCTAAACATACCATGACAGAAGAAACAGAAGAAATCAACCCTAAAAATGACATTAAGAAGATGATAGAGGCCCTTAAAGAAGAAATAAAACATTCCCTCAATGAGGAAATAAAAACTTTCCTTAAAGAGGAATTGAAAAACTACCTTAAAGAGGAAATAAAAACTTTCCTTAAAGAGGAAATAAAAACTTCCCTTAAAGAGGAAATAAAAACTTCCCTTAAAGAGGAAATGAAAAACCCCATTAAAGAGGAAATAAAAAACTCCCTTAAAGAAATGGAAGAAAAAACGAACAAAAAATGGGAAGAAATCAAATCAAGCCAAGAAAAAGCAATTAAACAGATGAAAGAAACATTCCAAGATCTGAAAAATGAATTTGAGACAATAAAGAAAACACATGCTGAGGGAATGCTGGAAATAGAAATCCTGACAAAACGAACAGGAACTACAGAAACAAGCATAACCAACCGATTGCAAGAGATGGAACAGAGAATCTCTGACACTGAAGACACGATAGAGAAAATAGATTCGTCAGTCAAAGAAAACAATAAAGACAAAAAAGTCCTAACACAAAACGTCCAGGAAATTTGGGACACCATGAAAAGACCAAACCTAAGAATAATAGGGATAGAAGAAGGAGAAGAATACCAACTCAAAGGCACAGAAAATATATTCAACAAAATCATAGAAGAAAACTTTCCTAACCTAAAGAAAGAAATACCTATGAAGATACAAGAAGCTTACAGAACACCTAATAGGCTGGATCCAAAAAAAAAGTCCCCTCGCCACATAATAATCAAAACACTAAACACACAGAATAAAGAAAAAATATTAAGAGCTGCAAAGGAAAAGGACCAAGTAACATATAAAGGCAAACCCATCAGAATAACACCAGACTACTCAATAGAGACTATGAAAGCTAGAAGATCATGGACAAACCTCATGCAGACACTAAGAGACCACGGATGCCAACCCAGACTATTATACCCAGCAAAACTCTCAATCACCATAGGCGGAGTAAACAAAATATTCCAGGATAAAACCAGATTTAATCAATACCTGTCCACAAACCCAGCCCTACAGAAAGCACTAGAAGGGAAAATTCAACCCAAAGAAGCTAAACACATCCATGAAAAATCAAGCAACAGATAATCCTACACCAACATACACCACAGAAGGACAACACAACACAACCAAAAAAATAACAGGAATTAACAATCACTGGTCATTAATATCCATCAATATCAATGGTCTCAACTCACCTATAAAAAGACACAGGCTAACAGAATGGATAAGAAAACAGGACCCATCCATATGCTGCATACAAGAAACACACCTTAACTCCAAAGACAGACACTACCTCCGAGTAAAGGGCTGGGAAAAGGTTTTCCAAGCAAATGGACCTAAGAAACAAGCTGGTGTAGCTATCCTAATATCTAATAAAATAGACTTCAAACTAAAATCAATCAAAAGAGACCAGGATGGACATTACATATTCATCACGGGAAAAATCCACCAAGATGAAGTCTCGATTCTAAACATTTATGCTCCAAATACAAAAGCATCCACATTCATAGAAGAAACACTACTAAAGTTTAAAACGCACATCAAACCCCACACATTAGTAGTGGGAGATTTTAACACACCACTCTCACCAAAAGATAGATCTACCAGACTGAAACTTAACAAAGAAATAAAGGACCTAACAGATGTTATGACTCAAATGGACCTAATAGATATCTACAGAATATTCCATCCTAACACAAAAGAATATACCTTCTTCTCATCACCCCATGGAACCTTCTCAAAAATTGACCACATGCTTGGACACAAAACAAATCTCAACAGATACAAAAAAATTGGAATAACCTCCTGTATCTTATCAGACCACCATGCCTTAAAGTTAGAACTCAATAACAACAAAAATTATAGAAAACCCACAAACTCATGGAAACTGAATAATGCCCACCTGAAACATCAATGGGTCAAGGAAGAAATAAAAACAGAAATTAAAGAGTTCCTAGAATTCAATGAAAATGAAAGTACAACATACCCAAACTTATGGGACACTATGAAAGCAGTGCTAAGAGGAAAATTCATAGCTCTAAATGCACACATAAAGAAGATGGAGCAATCCCATACCAATGAATTAACAGCACAACTGAAAGCTCTAGAACAAAAAGAAACAAACTCACCCAGGAGAAATAGACGCCAGGAAATAATCAAATTGAGGGCTGAAATCAACGAAATAGAAAACAAGAGAACAATACAAAAAATCAATGAAACAAAGAGTTGGTTCTTTGAAAAAATCAACAAGATAGACAAACCACTAGCCAAATTAACCAAAGGCAAAGAGAGAGCACCCAAATTCACAAAATCAGAAATGAAAAGGGAGACATAACAACAGACAATGAGGAAATCCAGAGAATCATCAGATCATACTTCAAAAACCTGTACTCCACAAAAATGGAAAACCAGGAAGAAATGGACAATTTTCTGGATAAATACCAAATACCAAAATTAAATCAAGACCAGATAAACCATTTAAATAGACCAATAACCCCTAAAGAAATAGAAACAGTCATCAAAAGTCTCCCAACTAAAAAAAGCCCAGGACCAGATGGTTTCAGTGCAGAATTCTACCAGACTTTCAAAGTAGAACTAATACCAATCCTCTTCAAAGTGTTCCACACAATAGAAACAGAAGGAACACTACCAAACTCTTTTTATGAGGCTACAATTACCCTGATACCCAAACCACACAAAGATGCAACAAAGAAAGAGAACTACAGACCAATCTCCCTCATGAACATTGATGCAAAAATACTCAACAAAATATTGGCAAACCGAATCCAAGAATACATCAAAACAATCATCCATCACGACCAAGTAGGATTCATCCCAGGGATGCAAGGATGGTTCAACATACGGAAATCATTCAATGTAATACACCATATAAACAAACTGAAAGAAAAAAACCACATGATCATCTCCCTAGATGCTGAAAAAGCCTTTGACAAAATCCAACACCCCTTCATGATAAAGGTCTTAGAATAGGAATACAAGGAACATTTCTAAACATAATAAAAGCAATTTATAGCAAGCCAACAGCAAACATCAAATTAAATGGAGAGAAACTCAAAGCGATACCACTAAATTCAGGAACAAGACAAGGCTGTCCACTCTCCCCATATTTATTCAATATAGTACTAGAAGTTCTAGCTAGAGCAATAAGACAACAAAAGGAGATCAAAGGGATACAAATTGGCAAGGAAGAAGTCAAACTTTCACTATTTGCAGATGATATGATAGTATACATAAGTGACCCCAAAAACTCTACCAGGGAACTTCTACAGCTGATAAACTCCTTCAGTAAAGTGGCAGGATACAAGATCAACTCAAAAAAATCAGTAGCCCTCCTATACACAAATGATAAAAGGGCTGAGAAAGAAGTCAGAGAAACATCACCCTTTACAATAGCCACAAATAATATAAAATACCTTGGGATAACACTAACTAAACAAGTGAAAGACCTTTTTGATAAGAACTTTAAATCTCTAAAGAAAGAAATTGAAGAAGATATCAGAAAATGGAAGGATCTCCCATGCTCATGGGTAGGTAGGATTAACATAGTAAAAATGGCAATCTTACCAAAAGCAATCTACAGATTCAATGCAATCCCCATCAAAATCCCAACACAATTCTTCACAGACTTGGAAAGAAAAATACTCAACTTTATATGGAAAAACAAAAGACCCAGGATAGCTAAAAGAATCCTATACGATAAAGCAACCCTTGGAGGCATCACCATCCCGGACCTCAAACTCTACTATAGAGCTATAGTAATAAAAACAGCTTGGTACTGGTATAAAAACCGACATACGGACCAATGGAATCGAATTGAAGACCCTGACATTAATCCATGCACATATGAACACCTGGTTTTTGACAAAGGAGCCAAAACTATACAATGGAACAAAGAAAGTATCTTCAACAAATGGTGCTGGCATAACTGGATGTCAATATGTAAAAGATTACAAATAGATCCATATCTGTCACCATGCACAAAACTCAAGTCCAAGTGGATCAAAGACCTAAACATAAATCCAGTTACACTAAACTTAATAGAAAAGAAAATAGGAAGCACTCTTGAACGCATTGGCACTGGAGACCATTTCCTAAATAAAACACCGACAGCACAGACCCTGAGCACAACCATTAATAAATGGGACCTCTCAAAACTGAGAAGCTTTTGCAGGGCAAAAGACACAGTCAATAAGACAAAAAGACAGCCAACAGATTGGGAAAAGATCTTCACCAACCCCACATCTGACAGAGGATTGATCTCCACAATATATAAAGAACTCAAGAAACTAGACATCAAAGCACTGAACAGTCCAATTAAAAAATGGGCTAAAGAGCTAAACAGAGAATTCACAAAACAAGAACTACAAATGGCTGAAAGACATTTAAAGAAATGCTCAACATCCTTAATCATCAGAGAAATGCAAATCAAAACGACTCTGAGATACCACCTTACACCTGTTAGAATGGCTAAGATCAAAAACACCAATGACAGTCAATGTTGGAGAGGATGTGGAGCAAAGGGAACACTCCTCCACTGTTGGTGGGAATGTAAACTTGTACAACCACTGTGGAAATCAGTATGGCTGTTTCTCAGAAAATTAGGAATCGAACTACCTCAAGACCCAGCCATACCACTCTTGGGCATATATCCAAAGAATGCTGATACATACCATAAAGATACATGCTCAGCTATGTTCATAGCAGCACTATTTGTAATAGCCAGAACCTGGAAACAACCTAGATGCCCATCAACGGAAGAATGGATGAAAAAAATGTGGTACATATACACAATGGAGTACTACTCAGCAGAGAAAAACAATGAAAGCATGAAATTTGCAGGCAAATGGATGGAACTAGAAAAAATCATCCTGAGTGAGGTAACCCAAACCCAGAAAGACAGTTATGGTATGTACTCACTCATTGGTGGATTCTAGATATAAAATGAACAATCAGACCACAACCCATAGAACCATAAAGGCTATATATATATATAGCATGGAGGTCCCTAGGACGACTGTGGCATATAATAAATTCCAGTTTTACTCAATTATTGAAAAAAAAAAATAGCCAAATGAATGGAAACACATGAACTATGAACCAAAGGCTGAGGGGCTCCCAGCTGGATCAGGCCCTCTGAATAGGTGAGACAGTTGATTGGCTTGATCAGTTTGGGAGGCATCTAGGCAGTGGGACCAAGGCCTGTGCTCATTGCATGAATTGGCTGTTTGAAACCAGGAACTTATGCAGGGACACTTGGCTTAGTCTGGGAGGAAGGGACTGGACCTCCCTGGACTGAGTCTACCAAGTTGATCACAGTCCTCGGGGGAGGACTTGTCCTGGAGGAGGTGGGAATGGAGGGTGGGCTGGGGGTAAGGGGAGGGCGTGGGAGGGGGGAGAATAGGGGAACCCATGGCTGATATGTAGAACTGAATGGTATTGTAAAATAAAAAATATCACACACACACACACACACACACACACACACACACAAAAAAAAAAAAAAAAAAAGATACACTGGCACCAAAACTACACAGAGAAACCCTGTCTCATAAATAAATAAATAAATAAATAAATAAACAAACAAACAAACAAATAAATAAATAAAAGATGCACTGTTTAAAAAAAAAAAGATGTTGACTTTTTTCTAGTATTTTAATCCAACCTGGGAAGTTAATATTGAATTTTATTGACCAGTGTTTCTGTTTTAAACAGAACTCTACTATTTGCTTTTTTTTTTAAAGATTTATTTACTTATTATGTTAATAGCATTCTCCCTGCATGTTTGCCTGAATGCCAAGAGAGGGCACCAGATCTTATTACAGAGGTTGTGAGCCATCATGTGGTTGCTGGGAATTGAACTCAGGACCTTTGGAAGAGCAGCCAGTGCTCTGAGCCATCTTTCCAGCCCAGGTTTTTGTTTTTTGTAATAGTTAGCATTTTTATTAAAAAAGTTTATCATACAATACATTTTGATCATGTTTTCCCTCCCCCAATTCCTTCTAGATCCTCCCTACCTATCCAACTTTATGTTTTCTCTTTCTTCCTTCCTTCCTTTCTTTCTTTCTTCCTTCCTTTCTTTCTTTCTCTCTCTCCCTCCCTCCCTCCCTCCCTCCCTCCCTCCCTCCCTCTCTCTCTCTCTCTCTCTCTCTCTCCCTCTCTCTCTCTCTCTCTCTCTCTGAGGCAGGGTTTCTCTGTGTAGCCCTGGCTATCCTATCACTCTGCTGCAGACCAGGCTGGCCTCGAACTCATAGAGATCCTCCTGCCTCTGCTTCCTTAGTGCTGAGATTAAAGGCGTGCGCCGCCACCTCCCAGCTCAAGTCTCTCTCTTTAAAAACAAAGTACAACAAAACACACATACACACATCTGATGTATTTAACACACACTCAGTGCCCACCCAGCAGAAAAGGTGCTGCCCAATATCAGAAAGCAGTATGAGGAGTAGGTAGGGTAAGGGATAGCCGTCAGCAGAAAGATGAGAGGTGGCTGGCTAGCGCCGTGGACATACAGAGAGAGAACTGGACTTGAATCGCAACATCATCTTCCTCAGTGTGACTAGATATCACAGTGCTGACTCCCTCGTGGGGACAGTAGGGGATGAAATATCATAACCAATGTGAAGGTCTTAGCAGTTCTGGGTCTGTGGTGAGGAAGAGCGTCATGGCGGGCGGGCATGATAGAAGAAAGTTGCTTATGTCGTGGCAACTAGGAAGTGAGAGAGAGGAAGAGTCCCAGGACAGGGCCACCCGGCAGGGCACATTCCCAGTGACCTACTTCCTCCAACTGGGCCCCACCACTTGAAGTTTCCACCACCTCCTGATATTGCCATCAGCTAGCAACCAAGCCTATGGCCTCGGGACCTTCCAGATCCAAATTATAGTAGGGCCACCAGTTAGAACTCTACATATTGTGGACAATGAACTTATCACCTATAGTTGTGATTTGTTCTATTTCAGGGAGAAAATATCAGACACGCAAAAAGACTGGAAATTCTTTGAGGTGAGTCCCTTGCTTTGGGGACTTTTCATTTGCTATGAAAACGTAACACAGCCGGGCGGTGGTGGCGCATGCCTTTAATCCCAGCACTCGGGAGGCAGAGCCAGGCGGATCTCTGTGAGTTCGAGGCCAGCCTGGGCTACCAAGTGAGTTCCAGGAAAGGCGCAAAGCTACACAGAGAAACCCTGTCTCAAAAAACCAAAAAAAAAAAAAGAAAAAAGAAAACGTAACACAGCAATGACCAGTAGCCATTCGGCAGGCACATCTTTTTTAACAAATATCCTTTTTAGAAAGGATGATAACATACTGTTTGTTATACCTTAGAATTTGGGCCTGTTTTCCACCCATAAATGTGAGTACACGGGCAGTTCTGGACAACTTCCAGGGATCTCGAACAGCTGGGTCATCCGGGTTTGTGTCTACGTAATGATACAAAGGAGACAGTGGGAGTTTTCATAGCACTTCCGGGGTTTGTGATTCTTCTATTTTCTCTTTCAGTCCCTTTATACTTTCTGTACATACGTAGCCTGGATTGTCTTCCGACGTCAGTATTTGACAGAGATTGAGGAAGAAGTAGGAAGACTTTTTCGTACCAATATGTTCAACATCCCTCGAAGGAAGCGTGAGGATGAAGAATCAGGAGGAGAGAAAAAGCGCATGACATTGGTACAATTTCGGTATGACCTCTATTTTATTTTATTTCATTTTATTTTAGACAGGGTTTCTCTGTGGAGCTTTGGAGCTTTGGAACCTTTCCTAGAACTCACTCTGTAGCCCAGGCTGACCTCGAACTCATGGAGATCCGCCCGGCTCTGCCTCCCAAGTGCTGGGATTAAAGGCGTGCGCCACCACTGCTGCCCGGCTTTTTTTTTTTTTTTTTTGAGAGAGAGAGAGAGAGAGAGAGAGAAGTCTCTCTGTGTAGCTCAGGCTGGCCTCAAACAAGGTATGATCCTTGTACCTTAGCCTCCTCTGTAGCTGGGATACAAGCCTGCACATGGCATCTGTCTCAGCTATGACCTTTGGCCCTTTCGTCCACGCAAGGACATTTGTCAGAAGCAGGACAGTGTAACATGACTGCCACCCCTCCCTCCCACAGGAAAATGATGGCGAAACGTCCAGCAATTAAAAAGGCTGTGGACATGCGCTCCCCAGTTTTGTCTACACTGCTGCCCTCTCTCAGAGAAAAAGCTCAAAACATCGTTGAAAAAAAGTACGTGGCAGGCATCAAGCTGCTGCCCCGAATGCAGAAGGACACAGCAAGTCAGGACTCGGTGACCATACCAGTGTAAGTGGTCCAAGGGGAATCCCAGGAGAGTCGTGGTGGCTGCCTCCTGGTCGGTGTCTCCGGGGACTCAGGCTCTGCACCCCGAGAAAAGCATCTGTTCCCTTGCCAACCCCTGACTCCCTGACCAGAGCCTGTCCACTGAGGCCCATCTGGACTAGAAAAAAAGAGATCCCCAGAAGTTGTGCTAGACTCTATATAGTTGTAGCCTGAAGGGGTGAGGGAGGGTCAGATCTTCAGTGCTGAGGGTCTATTGTAAGTATTCATCTTGAGGAGATTTGGGTAGAGCTAGAACAGACTCTTGCTAGGATTCAGTTTGTGGCTGGTGTGTAAGACCACAATGGAAATAGGCCTGGAAACAGGTCTGGCTTTTTAAAGTTTATGTATGTCTTAGCTTTAGTGTGTGTGTGTGTGTGTGTGTGTGTATGTGTGTGTGTGTGTGTGTGTGTGTGTGACTATCACAGACTCATAATCACAGTCACAAACACAACTGTGAATCACAGTCTTTGGCCTTACCATTTACTGGATTAACTATAGCAATAATTCTTCTTCCAGAGTTGGCATCCTGGGGGAGCCTCGACATCTGTTCAACCCTCGTACTCTCCTCCCGCTTGAACCGGAAGAAAATGGGAAACCGAGTGGCAGAAATTCTTCCGTAATAGAGAGAAATAACTCAAGGACTCAAGACACACTAGATTTGGTCATGACAACACTCTCTTCGCAAAACTCCTACCCCAAATAATCCAGTTTGTTCCAGTCTTTGTCCAGGTTCCTGGATTTGAAGTAAACAACTCTGTCTTAACACTTTATATAGGATTAAACTTTATTGTCATCTAATAGCTGCTTAAAATGTTCAAGATTTCTTGGCTCAAGTTCTTTTAAAAGTTAATAATCAATTATTAGGCATTTTAGAAAGCTCTTAAAAAGCACATTTTCCTAGTTTTACTAATTTTTCTTTGTGCATGAGTGTTGGTGTGTGTGTGAGCACTTGTGTGTGCATGTGTGTGGGAACATTTGTGTGTGCAAGTGTGTGGGAGCACTTGTGTGTTCATGTGTGTGTGAGCACTTGTGTGTGCAGGTGTGTGGGAGCATTTGTGTTCTTGTGCATGTGGAGGTCAGAGGACTACCCTGACTACTATTCCTTACATGCCATTTACCTTGTTACCATGCTAATATTTAATTCTATATATTTATATTTTATTTCTAAGTTATTTGCTGTGTGCGCATGTGTGTGTGTGTGAGAGAGAGAGAGAGAGAGAGACAGAGAGAGCACATGTGGAGGTCAGAGACAACGTTTGGGAGTTGGTGTTTCTTTCAAGCTGTCAGGATTCTGCAGCAAAGGCTGGAGCCCTCTTCTCAGCCTCCGCTCCTGCCTTTTTTTTTTAGACAAGGAGGTAAAGATCTTTGAGGTCACCTTAGAATGTCAGCCTGTTGTGCTGGTAGACGAAGCCTTGGGCTGGAAGCAGAGCCCCGGGAAACAGCTGAGATAGGATGCCTTGGTTGGAGGATAGGCCAAATCCCCACTGTGGGAGCTTCTAGAAGCGTATAAACACGCATAGGAATAACGGGTGGTTGTTTTTCATCAATTCAGTAGCTGCCCCTCAAGCAACTGCCGTCCTAATTGGTGATTGTAACTCCGAGGCTATCTGCAGCACTGACCTTAGCCAGGCAGGAATTCTGTTCCCTCAGGCACCGGCTCTGTTGCAGCTGCTGAAGGGAACTTTATCTAGATCTCTATCCCTCTACAGAACTCAGGATTCAAAGGCTGAGGTGAAATTCTGCTCGCTCAGAGAGGCTGAATAGCTAACGTTCCCTCCTAGCTCACGTCTCCCCCAAATCCTGGGCGTCCTTCTGCTCAGCCCCCATTATGCATGCTTCCTCCCTACCACTTCCTGTCAGCTAGTTCCTGGCTCTGCCTCCTGACTGCAGGATCATTTTATTTAATTGAACAAATGTAACACATCTTAAAATAATATTCCACTATAATGGGTGTCACACAGCGGGATCATACAGTTTGTGTCTGGCACAGAGGTGTAAGCCAAGTGTCACTGAGTGAATCTTGGCCTGGTTCTAGATCTTTCCAGAGAGGGACACTTTTTTATAAATCAGAAAGCTGCAGCCTTAAATGGATGTTCGTAGTGTGTGTGTGTGTGTGTGTGCGCGCGCGCATGAGCGCACGCTCATGCATGCAAGCGTGTACATGCCTGTGCAAGTGTGAAGGCTCAAAGGCTCAAAGTCAATGTCAGATGTCTTCCTCTGTTGCTCTCCACTTTATTTGAGATAGTCTCTCACTAAACCTGGAACTTGCCGTTTCAGCGAGGTTGCCTGGCCAGCCATCCCCAGCAATCCTTCTGTCTACCTCTATCCCTACCAGTGCTGGGTTTAGGCACGTGGAGCGACCCCCAGCTTCTATGTGGGTGCTGGAATCCAAACTCAGGTCATCAGGACTGTACAGCAGACACTTTGCCCTCTGAGCCTGCTCTCCAGCCCTGTGACCATTTTAAAGCATGTGTGGTATTTAAGCTTACTGCATGCTTTCTATTGTTGTTAATTTTTTGTATGTGTATGTGTGTGTCTGTGCAGGGACTTCCTGTGTATGTATGTGTGTATGTGTGTGCACATATATGTGCATGCATGTAGAGGCCAGAGGTGTTACACTGCAGGAGCCACATGCTTTGGGTTTTTTGTTTTTTATTTTGGAGACAGGATCTCTCCCTGGTCTGGAGCTTGGTAAGTAGCCTAGGCTAGCTCCTAGGGATTACAAGCACATGCCACCACACCTGGCTTTTTTATGTGCGTTCGGGAGATGAAATTCAGGTCCTTGTGTGGCAAACACTTTACTAAGCCATCTCCCCAGCCCCTTCAAGTTTACTAAGTTTCTAAGAATCAAAATACTTTCAGCAGTTATGAGAATAAAAATAAAAGCTACAAGATTAGAGAAAATATTAACAAAAGATCTAATAAAGAATTTATGTAAAAAATATACAAAAAACCCTTAAAGCTCAATAATATGAAAACAACCCAATTAATGCCCAAAAGATCTGACCAGACACCTCATCAAAAACGCATAAATGATGTGCACATAGAGACATGTTCAGCATCATCCGTCATGAACGTAAGTTCAAGCAACCCAATGCCACTGCACTCTTCCTAGAATGATTGAAATCTAAAATGGTAATTCTAAATGATGGTGATGAAATGGCATTGCCCCCTCACAAAGCAGGCTGACATCTCCCTCCCTCCCTCCCTCCCTCCCTTCCTCCCTCCCTCCTTCCCTCCCTCCCTCCCTCCCTCTCTCCCTCCCTCCCTCCTTTTCTTCTTCCCCTTCTCACTTCCTTCCTCCCTCCCTTCTCCCTTCCTCCCTCCCTCCCTTCCTCCCTCCCTCCCTCCCTCCCTCCCTCCCTCCCTTCCTCCCTCCTTCCCTTCGTTTTCTGCAAATCCAGTTGACAAAAACGGTTCCTTCCAAAGCTCCCTAAACCACTGAGCTGGGAGGACTGGGTCAGCTCATAAAAGCACTTGCTGCTCAAGCTTGACACCCTGAGTTCCCGCCTTGGAAATCACGGAGAAAACCTAGATGCAGCAGTCTGCATCTCTCATCACAGCCTTCCTGCAGAAGGCAGGAAGCAGAGACAGGGGCCTCATCCACAAGTGCCAGCCAGACGCTCTTTAATACACAGGACAACAGGGTGCGAGGAGGAAAGTTGTCTTCTGACCACATATACATGCTGTGGCCCATACACACAGCCTTCACACTCGCATATTCTTCACACACACACACACACACACACACACACACACACACACACACACACAAATTAAAGATAATTCAAAGATAAACATACCCATCCACACAGAAACATGTTTGTAGAAACTTTATTTCATAATCACCAATAACCAAAGTAACCAAGATGGCATTTAATAGGCCAATTGATAGGCTGTGGTATATCTATACAATAAAGTGTTATTTGGCAATAAGAAGAATGATCTGCCAAGCTACACAAAGATACAGATGGCTAGGCATGGTGGCTCATGCCTTTAATCCCAGCACTCAGGAGGCAGAGGCAGGTGGATCTCTGTGAGTTTGAGGCCACTTGGTCTACCAAGTGAGTTCCAGGACAGCTAGAGCTACAGAGAGAAACTCTGTCTCAAACCACCACCACCCCCAAAAAAAGAAGATACAGATGAATGTTAAGTAGATATTGTGGAGTCAGAAAAGCCTATGGATGATTCTAAGTATACAATATCCAGGACAAAGCAAAAGCAGAGGGATTATAGACACCTGAACCAGAGGAGAGAGAGGGCTCCAAGGACTTAGGTTGGGGAAGGCTGGCTAGGCAAAGCACAGTGTTTCCAGAATAGCAAAGCTATTCTGTACCACACTCTGGTGATGAGCTCACCGTGCACTTGAGTTGGTCAAAACCCACAGAATCAAGGAAATATGAAACAGTCTCACTGGGGTGGGTGGTTCCTCATCACCATCAGCTTAGCCAGATTTAGAATCGCCACGGAAAAACCAGCTCTGGATAAGTCCGTGAAGGTGTTTCCAGAAAGGTACAACAGAATGGAAGACCAGTCCTGAGGGTGGGCGGCACCGTGGCCTGGGCTGGGGTTCCAGAATCAATTCAAAAGAGGGATGGAGAAACGGCTCAGCACCGACAGAAGCATCTGTCAGTCCGGGTCCGGGAACCTGACAACCTCCTCTGGCCCCACAGGTACCAGGCAAACGCATGGCGCACAGGCATGCATGCAGAAAAAAAAACATAAAATAAATTTAAAAAGGAGAGAGCTGGGCACCAGAATTCTCTTTCAGTTTCCTGACTGCACACGTAATGTGACCAGCTGCCGCTCATGTTCCTACCACCACGTCTTTCCCACTGTGATACTCCATCAAGATACTCTAGAGCAGTGGTTCTCAACCTTCCCAGTGCTGCGGCCCTTTAATGCAGGTCCTCATGTCGTGGTGACCCCAACCATAAAATTATTTTCAGTGTTACTTCATAACTGTAATTGTGCTACCGTTATGAACTGTAATGCAAATATCTGCGTTTTCCGATGGTCTTAGGTGACCTCTGTGAAAGGGTTGTTTGACCCCAAAGGGGTCTCAACCCACAGAACACCTGTTTTAGATGGATACTGTCAGGTGCTTTGGAGGACGGTTAGGATAAAAGGAGTAGTTTATCACCTTGGATTATATGCAGTCACTTGTTTTAAACTGATCAGTGCTCTGTACCTTGCTAGGTCCATGAAGGACTCAAGAAATTTAAAGTAGGTTACATGCGGAAGAGCTGAATGAGGGAGTCAGGGTAACAGAACTCAGTAACAGACCTGGAGAGCATGCAGGGAGTCGTCGGGTTAACAGAGCCCAGTGACAGACCTGGAGAGCATGCAGGAGTCGGGGTAACAGAGCCCAGTAACAGACCTGGAGAGCATGCAGGGAGTCGTCGGGGTAACAGAGCCCAGTGACAGACCTGGAGAGCATGCAGGGAGTTGGGGTAACAGAACTCAGTAACAGACCTGGAGAGCAGGCAGGAGTCGGGGTAACAGAGCCCAGTAACAGACTTGGAGAGCAGGCAGGGAAGCCTAAATTGTGAGGCAGAGACCAAGGCCTCAGCAGTGGGCTGACCACCGATGCAGAAGTGATAAGGACAGAGGAGAGGAGGGCCTCACATCTCATTTCCACAGGAGAGTTAGCTGTGGTCTCTGCCCCCCTCTCCCTCCCAGCACCCATGCTTGGATGGCTTGCTTCCTGAGGAGCACAGCTATTCACCTGAGACTTGCCTCTTTTGCCTCTTTTCCTGTCCTCTTTCAAACCTGACAAACCTCAGAACGGTAGGCAGTAATTTCCCTTTCAAACTGTATCTCAGGGCAACCCAAATCACTGATGACAGAAATTTTTCTCCTTATAGAACCATTGTAAGTAATTACTAGGGATAGTACCACTAGACTATTACTTTTCAAAATTGAAAAGCTCCTTTAGAATATGATCATTTTGCAAAATTAAAAAAAATCCTTTTTATTTTACGGGTATGAGTGTTTTAACTGAATGTATATAGCTCTGCATCATGTAGATGCAGTGCCTGAGTAACCAGAAGAGGCCATTGGGTCCCCTGGGACTGGAGTTACAGACAGTTGTGAGCTGCCACATGGGTGCTGGGACTTGAACTCAGGACCTCTGGAAGAGCAGTCAGTGCTCTTAACTGCTGAGCCATCTCTCTGGCCCCATTTTGCAAAACCTTAATAGAATAACAGTCCTAGACAAGGACCTCAGGTGCAGCTGGCATCATGAGAAGCGCTCGGGCCAGGTTGTGAGTAGCTGCTGAGTACTGCATCCTCCTCCCAATTATTTCTTCTTTGCGTTCAGCACAGAGCAAAGCATGAATGAGATTTTTAAAAAGAAAAACAAAAAACATACTGTCAAGAAACCAAACGGTAGCGGCCCTCCTGTGTGCTCAGCATCCTCAGTGTGTCGGGCCAATGGCAGTGGATTTCCAGACACTTTCTCCTGGGGGGACCATGCTCTTTGGTGTGGTGTCTCTGATCCACGAGTCATGTAATTATTTCATTTTCCACCCAAATCCTGGCGCTTCATTCCCTCCTCTGACCCTTCCCTTCGTGTGTGCTGATAACCGCGCCCCGATGCAAAGCTGAAGGGCAAAATGGGAGCATCTGTTTGAGGACCCAAGACTGCTACTTGTATCACTTGTGTTAACGTGTGCCTGTTCCTGCACATGACGAAGCACAGGAGGGGGTACCCTAAGTGTCAACCCAGGTCTCCCACGGTAACAGGTGCTCCCTGAAGAGCTGCCATGAGGATGGTCAAACTAGTTTCCCTCCCATAAACTGGAAAGAATGGTGATTGTAGAAGTTGGCTTTTCAAGTTGGAGCTCTGAGCTGCAAAGCAGTTTTTACAAGTCTAGAACTGCAAGTCTGTCCTTCTAAATCAGTGGGCCTCCTCAAGCCGTGGGTCTCAACCCATCTGAGGAGTCAAATGACCCTTTCACAGGAGTCACCTAAGACCATCACAAAACGTAGATATTTACATTATGATTTATAACAGTAGCAAAATTATGGTGATGAAGTAGCCATGAAAATAGTTTTATGGTTGGGGGGTCACAACATGAGGAACTGTATTGAAGGGTCGCAGCATTAGGAAAATTGAAAACTACTGTTCTAAATCACTGGTTTAGTGATTCACAACAAGAATTCATTGTGCACCTGCTACACAAAACCCCAAGAATGCTCCCATGGTGATCAGACATGAGTCACGCATTTCTTGACGAATGAGAATTAACGGGGAGAGATGCTCAGGGCTTTGTAGGTTGTAGGGTGTCAGGATTTTATACAATGTGCCAGGGAGAAGGTAGAGGGCTTTAGACAAATGAGTGACAGTAATTTGTGTTTGAAGGAATTTCTCTGGCTACTTTGTGGGATCTAGGCTGGAGGTGAGAACAGGGAATGGACAATGGAGGCATTTAGAAGCCCCATTGATTCCTAGGAGACAAGGCCAGGGATGGATTCTGGACAGGGTGATGTTGGGAGGATTTGCTGATGGACTGACTGCCTGTTGGCTAACAAAGAGAAAGCATGATTACATGTCCTGGTTTGAACAGTTGGGGATGCTGTGTTTCCATAGGGGAGGGTGCGTGAAGTCCAAGCTGAGGAGAGATGCCTTGACGATATTTAGAGTGGTGATAGGTTATGGAAGTGTGGATCAGTTGGATTTTGTACAAATGCCACATTCTAGGCAACTAGCTGAGCTGGAAATAGAGACTTGGAAGCAACTGGTCCCAGGACTGCGTGTGACAAGCTAAGGAGAGAATGCAGGTAGACAACAGTATCCAGATGTAGGGCTCTGCACGTCAGAAGAGGCAGAGGTGGGGAACAAAAGAGTAGTCTATTCCTTCCACGTTCCCACAATGCAAAGCAACTTCAAAATGTGCCAGTAGCCAGTGACGGAGGAGGGACACTAAGAGCAGGGGTCATGGAAGAGAAAGGTGTTCTGTGAAGCAGGGAGTGGGTAAGGTATGGCCACAGGAAAGGGACCATCAATTGTGGGATCATGCAGTCAACTGTGCAGGCTCAGAGATGTGGACCCCTCTGATACAGGTTGAGTAGAGACAGGTGAGTGAGAAAGCGGAGACTGAGCTTGACCATAGGGCTTGAGGAGCTACAAGAGGTGGGGTGCGTTTGCTAAGAGATGGTGTGAGGTCAAGGTCATCTTTATTGGACTGGTTTCTTGGTTGTCGGTTAGTTGGTTAGGTTTTGTCCATTTGTTAGGTTTCTTGATAGAGGGTTCCATGTAGCTCAGGCTAGCCACAGACGCATTATGTTGCTGGGACTGCAAGCATGCACTGCCATGCCTAGCTATTGGACTGTTTTGGTGTTTGGCTTTTCAGAAGCAGGAGATAATAGAACACCAGAACATGTCTGTATTTTGTATGTGTGTGGGTGTTTTGCCTGCGTGTGTGTCTGCACCATGTGCTTGCCTGATGGAGGCCAGAAGAAGGCATTGTTCCCCAGGAACTGGAGTTAGAGTTGGTTGTGTGCCATTATGTGGGTGCTGGGATTCCTGGATCGGAGCCATCTCTCCAGCCCTCCTGTTTGTGTGGATGCATGTGATGTGGGGAACTGATGAGGATCCTGAGACTGCCTGGGAGGAGAGAATGATAGGACATGAGCTTTTGCTGATGTAAGACAGGGAGGAGAAGCACAGGATAGGGGTGGCCCTGCACAGCAAGGCAGGGGGTGTAATAGTCTCTTCCCCCTCCCCCCTGGTGCTCCTGGAGGCCCCTCACTGTATATCACTTGAACACATTCTAAATTTTCAATTTTTTTATTTTTTATTTTCTTTTTTACTTTTTGTTGTTGGTTTTTTTGTTGTTGTTTTTGTTTTGTTTTGTTTTTCGAGATAGGGTTTCTCTGTGTACCCCTGGCTGTCCTGGAACTCACTCTGTAACCCAGGCTGGCCTCGAACTCACAGAGATCCACCTGCCTCTGCCTCCCGAGTGCTGGGATTAAAGACATGCGTCACCACCACCTGACTTCAAAATTTATTTATAATTTGTGTGTGTGTGTGTGTGTGTGTGTGTGTGTGACATGTCTGTCACAGTGTGTGTTTAGAGGTCAGAGGACAGCTTGCAGGAATTGGTTCTCTCTTTCCACCACGTGGGTGCCAATGCCGAGACTTGGGGGCAAGTGCCTTTGCCTGCTGAGTCATCTCACTGGCCCCCGAGTTTTCAGTGTGAGAGCCCAGCTGGTGACAATGTCCCCAATGCTGAACTCTGATGTTACACACAGGAAAGAGAGCCGCATGTGACAATCTCCCTTATTTCCCTGAAGTCATTCTTCCTGGGTGGTCCTCCACCCTACCTAGTGTCGGAGCAGGCCAGGAAGCTGTGTCCTTTTAAATTTTTCTTTAGGATCCAAATAGGCCAGTCACGGATGACCAAACATTAAACTGAACACCCCTGAGCCTCCTGACGCTCAGCCATGGGGAACTCACCTCGTACCCTGTGGTTGTACTGTGAGACTAAGTCCATTTCTTTCTCAGAACTGACTGCCGGAAAGAGGGGGAAAGAATGTCTCTCTCTTAAAAATTAATGTGCTTGTTTCAAATCAGAGAACAAGAATACGTAACCTGCCATGCCGGCTTCCTTCACTTCTGTCTCTAGGAAATACAGAAACAACTTAGTTAATATTTAATCATCAGAGTGGCCACTGGCAAGCTCACATGTTGTCACATGGGCCTTGTTTTTCTAGAGACAGGGTCTCTCGCTCCAGTGAGCCTTTTCTCTCTGCCTCCCTGATGCTGGGATTACAAGGATATGCCACCAGGCCCAGATTTGTTTTGTTTTTTGTTCTTTGAGACAGAGTTTTTCTATGCGACAGCTCTGGCTGTCCTGGACCTTGCTCCGTAGATCAGGCTGGCCTCGAACTCACAGAGATCTGCCTGCCTCTGCTTCTCTGGATTAAAGCCCTGCACCACCACGACCTGGCTCAGCTGTTATTTTTTAAAACATGGGTTCTAGGATCCAATTAGCACACCTGCATGCTAACTGCCTGCATCCTGCATGTTGATTGAGCTCTTCCACAGCCCCAATCAGTTGATTTTTATCTCCCGTTTTTATAGATTTGTATTGTCTGTACCTTTTCTTTCTCTCTGATCTATTTTTTTTAAATCTAAGACAGGTTCTATATAGACACAGCACACACATGCCCACACACACACACAGGCATGCGCAGGGTTTATTGTGGGTTTATTATTAAACACTACTGTACTGGCTAGTTTTATGTCAACTTGACAAAAGCTAGAGTTATCAGTGAGGAGGGAACCTCAACTGAGAAAATGCCTCCATAAGATCTGACTGTAAGTTATTTACTTAATTGGTGATTGATGGGGGAGGTCCCAGCCCACTGTGGGTGGTGCCATCCCTGGGCTGGTGGTCCTAGGTTCTATAAGAAAGCAGGTTGAGCAAGCCATAGGGCAAAAGCCGGTAAGCAGCACCCCTCCATGGCCTCTGCATCAGCTCCTGCCTCCAGGTTCCTGCCCTGTTTGAGTTCCTGTCCTCACTGCTTTTGATGATGAACTGTTATACGAAACTGTGAATGAAATAAACCCTTTCCTCCCCAAGTTGTTTTTGGTCATGGTGTTTCATCCCAGCAATAGTCACCTATCTAAGACAAATACATATAAGTGTAAATTGACACGAGACAAATTGTTGTCAAGTAGAAACCTACTAGACCTTCTGCAAAGCTAATATGAGCTCTTTCTGCACTAGCATGTTTAGATTTGCTTCATTTCTAGAGTGACTACTGGTGTTCTGCTACACGGTTTAACCATAATTAATGAAACCGATCTGGGGGATTTTCAAAAATAATGCTCTGCCCTCACCCCTCAATAGTGTCATCACATTGGAGATTCAACAGTCTAGGGGGTGTCAACCAGTTCCATTTGCCAAAACTCCCCGGACAGTTCTAACCATCAGCCAAGTCAGAAGTTCCTTTAATAAAGTGGGGGTCAAGGCTGGAGAGATGGTGCAGTGGGTAAGAGCACTGACTGTTCTTCCAGAGGACCGGGGTTCAGTTCCCAGCACCCACATGGCAGCTCAAAACTGTCTCTAATTCCAAGATCTGACACCCTTACACACACACACATGCAGGCAAAAAAATAAACAAAAAAACACTAATACTCATAAAATAAAAGTTTTTTTTTTAAAAAAGGGATGTCTTTACTTTTCTTGGAGACAAGGTAGAAACAAAACACTACAGAAACCTGTGTTTAAAAATATCCAGTTCTTCGGTTCACAGTAGTCCTGGCCTGCTACTAGATTGCAGTGTTTCTTTGCTTAGCCCCAAGTAAAAGCAGTGCCTGTCTGTGGGCAGAGGGAAGGGTAGAGACTTCTCTGTACTTTGTACATAGCAAGGCTGAGCCTTGGCTTCCAGAGAACACTGCTGTCTCCTGTGTTTAGAATAAATTCAGCCTTGGTTGTCTTCCAGGAGCCAACTTGTGGCCAAACATCAGTATTTCTTCAGATTTGGAAGCAGATCAGGACTGTTCTCTTCCCAGCAGGCAAACACTTCAGATAACTAGCAGCAGTTCTTAGGATTACAATGTGAACTTAGATTCCCCACTCCCAAGCTATCTGGCAGCCAGGAAAGTATATTTATGGAGAAAGAGGTTTCTGTAAATATTTTCTTCGGTGACCTGCATGGTATGGTTGAGGCCAAGCATTTTGTGTTCAGTGAATGATACCAAATTAGGAGCTGCTACCATCCAGACAGTGAGACTTTTCACACTTTTCACGGGTTACCATGAGACTTGTGCGTACACATATAAGTGAGAATAAACTTCTCAGGGCTTTGAGAGAAAACTACCCCCATATACAGAACCAGTGAGCAGAAGAATGCTAGAAAAACGGGCTGGAGAGATGGCTGGGCAGTTCAGAGCACTTGTTCTTACAGAGCATGGGGTTTGAGTCCCAGCACCCACAGGACAACTCATAACCATCTTTAACTCCAGTTCTAGGGCATCTGATGTCTGTAATAAGTCTTACCCTGTCCCATCAGTTAACTCCCAAATAATGACACAGAGACTTATTAATTATAAGAGCTCAGCTTTAGCTTAGGCTTGTCCTACTAGCTCTTATAACTTAAATTAACCCATATTTTTATTAATCTACATTCTACCATGTGGTTTTTACTGTGAGTCAGACTCCTTCTGTGTCTGCATGGTGTCTCTCATGAGCTTAGATTCATCTTGAGTTTCCTCTCTCTGCCTAGAAGTCCTGCCTGTCTCTTTGCTTAGCTATTGGCCATTTAGCTCTTTATTAAACCAATCAAGAGGCACCTTAGGCAGAGACACATCTTTACAGTGTAAATACATAATCCACAACAAATGTCCACTTCTGAATTCTGAGAACACCAGTATGCATGTGATACATAAGCATACATGTGAACAAAACATAAAATAAAATTTAAAAATTAGGGAGAAAAAAGGAGAGAGAAAATGCTAGAGAAACAATGTGATGCTGGATTTCTATTTTAATAGGATCATGCTCTGTACCCCAGATTGGCCTTAAGTTTATGAACCAGCCTGGCCTCCACGGAGCTGGGATCTCAGGCATGGACTTCCACAATAGGCTGATGCTGGAATGTTAATGAGGAAATAACAAGCAAAATTCCTGACTCCTTTTCCCATATACGGCATCATCAGGGCCTCACTGGAGAACACGCCTATGCACTTTGGAGCTTTATAACACAGGAAAACTACTCAAAAAGTTACGTATGTCCTGAAAAACACGGGTGAGTTAAGATACAGGAAGGAACGCTCTCTTGGAGGAATTTTAAACTCATTGGAAATATTTACACTGAAAAGTCTGAACTGTCTTCAGGTATTCAAGGTTAGTGGCCAAATGCTGAGTATTTTTGGCTCTCTTCTTGGAAGACACAAGTAGAAATAAAAGCAAACTATGTAAGAATTTGAATTCCCCCATCCAAGGCCTGGCTTGCCTGAGGAGGATTTGAGTCCTGATGCTTTCCTATACAGCATGTGGGGGACCATAGGACATGGATGCAGCTGCTTGAGTTCAGAACTGATTTGACCTCATCTGAGGGCTGAGTTAGGTTAGTTTACCTCAAGTTGCCTCTGCTTTCCCATCACGGGGAGATCTTAAAAGTTTTTGGGGAGGATGGTATATACAAATCTCTGACAATTGTGTGGTGTGTGTGTGTGTGTGTGTGTGTGTGTGGTGTGTGGTGTGTGTGGTGTGTGTGGTGTGTGTGGTGTGTGTGGTGTGTGGTGTGTGTGTGTGTGTGTGTGTGTGTGTGTGTGTGTGTGTGTGTGTTTTAAACAGAGTCTCTATGTAGCTGTGACTGTCCCTGGTACTCGATATGTAGACCAGGCTGGCCTTGAACTTACTGAGATCTGCCTGCCTGCTGTGGGATGGTCTGTATGTCAAATTGCTCTGATTGGTCAATAAATAAAACACTGATTGGCCAGTGGCTAGGCAGGAAGTATAGGCCGAACTAACAGAGAGGAGAAAAGAAAGATCAGGAAGGCGGAAGGAGACACTGCCAGCCACTGCCATGACAAGCAGCATATGAAGATGCTGGTAAGCCACGAGCCATGTGGCAAGGTATAGATTTATGGAAATGGATTAATTTAAGCTATAAGAACAGTTATCAAGAAGCCTGCCATGGCCATAGAGTTTGTAAGCAATATGTCTCTGTTTACTTGGTTGGGTCTGAGAGGCTGTGGGACTGGCGGGTGAGAGAGATTTGTCCTGACTGTGGGCAAGGCAGGAAAACTCTAGCTACACCGTCTCTGCCTCCAGAGTACTGAGATTAAAGGTATGCACCACCACTGGCCCCTGTGGGTTATATGATCACAATGGATGGCAAAGTCTGTGTGGGGGGAGGTCTCTAGAAGGATCCTAGAGTCTATTGACATTCAAAAGTCATCTTAAACTTAGGGTTAAGTTCAAGTTCTCATAGTGTCTCTCTGAGACATGCAACTGACATAGTACTCAGTCATAATTTCAAAACTGCCTCATTTTTATGGCTTAAAAAGTTTTCTTTATTATTGTTATGTATAGGAGGATGTGGGTATGCCATGGCATGCTTTGGGAGATCAAAGGGCAAGGTACTCCTGTGAGTTGGGTCTCTTCTACTATGTGGGTCCTGGGGACTGAACCCAGGTTGTCAGGCTTAGGAGCAAGTTCGTTCTTCCATCACTCATTTTCCACATTTTATATCACAAAACTACAACTCTTGAACCCAGCCATGGCTGCCACACATAGAGCACAGATATTCAACTTGCATGGTTTCTGTTTTAACTTTGGCACGGTGGCTGCGCCTTAATCTACTGCTATTTCAGCCAGCAGTTGTGACTCCTCAGTTACCAGCCTGCTTCTCTGTCCACTCTGTCCACTCCTGCCAGCTGCAGCCTGGCAGGAATTCTGTTCCCACAGCCACTGGCTCCACCACTGCCACTAAAGGTAGCTTTAACTAAATCTCTGTTGTATTTATAAATAAAACTCGAGATTCAAAGGCTGGGGTGAAAACCTGCTAGCTCAGAGAGGTTGAGTAGCACCTAGCTAACCTTCTTTCCTTGCTGGCGTCTCCCCAAGAGAGCATCTTTCTGCTCTGCCAAAAAAAAAACAAAAAAACAAAAAAAACAAAAAAAACAAAACAAAAAAAAACCCAACCAAACCAAACAAAACAACGCAACAACAAAACCTGTGCCACTCAAAACTCCTCCCTACTACTTCTGGTGCATCTCTCTATCTTCTCTAGATGTCCTCTGATGCGCTATGATTACTTTCTATCAATTAGTTGCTAACTCAACCTCCTGATACAAGATTAATTTTTATTTAACTAATTCAAATGAGAAATTGGGGTTCACAGTATGATCAAATATCCCCCAACAGGTTTCTTTCTTTCCCAGGATTCATGTTGGCTGGGGATTTAACTCAAGGCCTTGTAAATGCTAGGCATGTGCCTTTCCATTGAGCTACATCTCCAGCCCTTTTATTTTGTGATAAAACTGCAATAAGTTGATCCAGGTTGGCTTAGAACTGACTATGTAATCCAGGCCGGTCTTGCATTTGGGATTTCAGGCACCATGCCCAACAAGCACAACGTCATGGATTTCAAACCTGGATGTGGTTCATAAAAGAGTATGTTTGTTGGTGCTTTGATATTCTAGTAGTACTAACGAGTAATCTTCATAACATACTGTGAAATGTATTCACATCTGAATCTTGTGTTATTCTGAAGCCAGTGTAATTCAATTAAAATAAATAGCACTCAGCTCAACTGTCCATCATTGAGAACCTGTGGGAGGTGCTGAGAAAGATAAACGACATTTGTTCTTTGCAATTCCACAGCCCAAGTAACAGGAAAGAGAAGGAACAGAAGCAGTTCATTTGGCTATCCTGGGATAAACACCGGATTTCGGCGACAATCGCTATGGCAGCATAGAGCTTTGCTGAGGATTTTTGCCTTGGAAATCAGCGACAGTCAACAATGCCCCGAACACTTCAATGAGCCTTAAAGAATGTTTGGGGAGAAGAGAGCATTTCTTGAGGCAGAGCCAAGAGGGAGGAGACTGGGAGTGAGTTTCTACCAAGTCCGGGCCCTGGACACTGCAGGGCTGGAGTGCAGCACAGAGAAGCAGAGGCACACGGAGAAACAGGGGCAACGCATTTTAGGGGCTGATGGCAGAGCTCTTCCAGATTCCGAAAAGCCCCATTCTGCCAGAGCTGAACTAGGTGGTCTTTTAAGATCTTTAGTTTATTCCACATGCACTGGGTTGGGAAGTTATTCATGTAAGTTATGCGAATAACTCATCTGTGGCCTCTCTATAGATTAGGAATACTTGCCCAAGGATTGAGTCAGATTCCAGGCTTGGATTCAAATCCTAGATCTGCCATATGGAAGCTGCATCTTCCTAGGCAGGGCATTCATTGGCACTCAAGTTTCCTGGCAGTTTGGTACTGCCCAGCTCAGAGAATGTGGAGCAGATGAAAAAAAGGGATTGCGTGTGAAAGCAGGTCACACAAGGTAAGATGGTCTAAGAATTTTCTCCCTGGAGGGTGGAGTGCTGGTCAACCTCCCTCCGTTCTTGGTCCCAGCGACAAACCAAAGTTCGATTCCACCAAAGTTCACCCTGGGGAACCAGTGAGTGTTTTAGGTTGGGTGAGAGGTTTCAGGCCAAAGTGTGTGTGATCCTAAAGGAGCGGGACTGGAAAGTTTGCACCCAGTGTGGATCACAACTCTCCATTGCTCCAAAGATGGAGCCCCTTCTCCTAGCCTTCCTCAGTCCACACTCTCTGGTTCCTCTCCAAGACCCAAGTGTAGCTTAAGTTTTCCTGCCTGGCCCACAGTCAGGACAAATCTTTGTCACCCGCCAGTCCCACAGCTGCTCAGACCTGACCAAGTAAACACAGAGACTTATATTGCTTCAAACTGTATGGCCGTGGCAGGCTCCTTACTAATTTTTCTTATATCTTAAATTAATCCATTTCCACAAATCTATACCCTGCGACGTGGTTCGTGGCTTGCTGGTACTTTACATCTTCCTTGTCCTGGCGGCGGCTCCAGGCAGTGACTCCTGCCTTCCTGTTCTTTTATTTCTCCTCTCTGTTAGTCCCGCCCATACTTCCTGCCTAGCCACAGCCAATCAGGTTTTATTTATTGACCAATCAGCAACACATTTGCCATACAGACCATCCCCCAGCCCAGCCAAGTGCAGACCATCTCAGACACCTGCACTCAGGCCCGTGATCCAATCATCCTCTATGCAGACCTGCTGGGTAAAGCCACGAGGAACCCGAGAACAGGCTCCCACAGGACATACAGCACATCCCACAGCACCCAAGTCCAATAGGGCAGACTTGCAGATGACTGGGTGGGAGGAAGGGCCAGATGCTCAGGTGAGAGTCCATTCACCCTGCCCACCCTCTCCTTTTGTGAGAGAATGTCAAAGGTCAACAAGCTCGGCTGTGAAGATCTTTTACAATCAGACACAGCTGGTTTTATGAAGATCTGGTAGTTGTTATGCCCTGGAGGATGGTGCTGGACAACTGTCTCCATAAATGTCTGAAAGATTGTGTGTGTGTGTGTGTGTGTGTGTGTGTGTGTGTGTGTGTGTGTGTCAGAGGTAGATGTCAGCTGTGCTCTTCTATCAAATCCCTACACGATTTACTTCTTTAAAATACTTTTTAAAGATTTATTATTTTATGCATATGAGTGTTTTGCCTGCATGTATCTGCATATATGTGCACCACATGCATGCCTGGTGCTTGCTGAGGTCTGAAGAAGACATTGGATCCCCAGGACATGGATTTTAAATAGTTGTGAGCCACCATGTGGATGCTGAGAACTGAACCTGGGTCCTTTGCGAGAGCAACAAGTGTTGTTAGCTGCTGAACAATCTCTCCAGCCCCCTGAAGCTTGTTTCTTTGTTATTTTCTTAAGTAGAGCTGGCCTAGAACTGTGACGTTCCAGGATGAACATGATGTGGTACTAGAGTTGGTGAGAAGCCTGGGTTTAAGCCTTGCAGAGATCCAGTAAGAATCTGTGTGTTTGTTCACATGTGTATCAAGGTTCTTCTCACTGAATCTGGAAGTAGGCTGGGTTTATGTGACAGGTGTGTGCTTCCGTGCCCAGCTTTTACATATATGTTGGGGGGCTCTGAATTTGGGTCTTCATGCTTGTGCTGAGGAACCTGCCTGACTCCATTTCGAAGGCAGGAGCCATTATGCTGTATTGTTAATAATGTTTCCATTTACTGAGTTGATCTGTTTCCTGGAACCTGACCTTACCCAACCCATGGCCTTGACTTGTTTTTGAGAATACTTTTACTCTCCTTGATCATCCCTGAACCTTCCGTAATCACATGATGACCACATAATGCTTTTCTGGGATTTTTTTTCTTGTACTTCCTTACTGCCCCATTGTCCCTCTTCTATAAAACTACTGTGATTTTACTCATTAAAAGGAGCCCAAGAAATGGATTCAGGGCTGCTCTCTCTCTCTCTTTTATGAATTTATTTATTTTTATTTTATGTGCATTGGTGTTTTGCCTGCATGTATGTCTATGTGAAGGTGTCAGATCCCCTGGAGCTGGAGTTTGCTCCCCTTTTTTTTTTTTTTTTTTTAAAGATTCATTTATTTATTATGTATATAGCATGTATGTGTGCAGGCCAGAAGAGGGCACCAGATCTTGTTACAGATGGCTGTGAGCCACCATGTGGTTGCTGGGAATTGAACTCAGGACCTCTGGAAGAGCAGTCAGTGCTCTTAACCTCTGAGCCATCTCTCCAGCCCGGAGTTTGCTCTCTTTAACCCAACTTAGGAGGCAGTTGCTAGCCCGCTCTTGGATGCACCCCAAGAAAAAAATCAAGATTTGTCTCAAATTGTGGTAGTAATTATTCTTATTCTTACCATTGGTATTAACAGTGTAGAAAACACTGTACCCTAAGAGCCACCCTTCAGTTCCTGTTTGAAGGACTTCTATTGTCATTATTCATTGTCATTATTATTTTCTTAAGTAGAGCTGGCCTAGAACTGTGATGAACATGATGTGGTACTGGAGTTGGTGAGAAGCCTGGGTTTAAGCCTTGCAGAGATCCAGTAAGAATCTGTGTGTTTGTTCACAGTGTATCAAGACCATTTTCTAAAGGCTGTGCTGGATCGGATGTCCCCTCTGTGACAAACACAACAGAAGAAAACTCCTTCCTATCTCTAGAGACTCTGGAAATGTCACCCCAAATCATAGATGAGCATTCTAAGGAAGCTCTAGCCCCAGTTTAATTATGCTATGAATTGTCCTCTAGGAAAACTCAAGGTGTTCCAAACTCCAGAAAGTAGTTCAGGAAGGCAGCTGAGACCCAGGACAATGAGGAACAGCAGCCATATGAGGACTCCAGGTGTCCCTAACATCCAGACTGGAGGCCGACAGGGACCACCTTTCATCGGTACACTGTACCTCCCACCCAGGCAGCATGTTTATTTATCCTCACAGATGTTTCTCTAAACGATGAGTGGATTCTGTAATAAACCAGCCTCTCCTGGGGTCACAAGGAGGGGCAGCAGTGGTGCCATTGACGAGATCTGCCCTAGCCCAGGCGCTGAGGATCCTGAGGGGACAGATGTTGCTAGGCCCTCCTGGAAGTAGCAAAAGTCTCCAGCATCATCAACAGGATCTCTCTCTCTCTCTCTCTCTCTCTCTCTCTCTCTCTCTCTCTCTCTCTCTCTCTCTCTCTCTCTCCCAGAGCTGGGCTAGGGAGAAGCAGCTGAATAAAGAATCAGTACTTTCTCATGATGCAAGGTCAAGGCTTTTGTTCCAAGCGAAAGACAGATTGTCCTTTGTCCGTCTCTAGCTAAATTATACCCAAGGCTCCCGGAGGAATAGCTGGTACCTGTCACAAGACACCACAGCCTTGTCACATGTTGTGTCCAGCTCGAGAATGAGAATGCTGACCTCTGACCCACTCCCCAACTTCCAGTCTCTTCTTTTGGTGTCTGCTTTCACAAATGCCAGCGATAAACTCCATGGACTAAGGATTTCATTTTCTTTGCAACACATTTCAAGATGGTTTTGGCAAATAAAATAAAAAGTTGTGGGTTTTGTTTGTTTTGTTTTTTAAAGACAGGGTTTCTCTGTGTTATGGTGATATTTTGTTCCCCAATATATTGTGCACCCAATAAACTTGTCTGGGGTCAGAGGATAGAACAGCCACTAGATAGACATACAGGCCAGAAAATGGTGGCAAACACACCTTTAATCTATCACTTGGGAGGCAGAGATCCCTGTGGATCTCTATGAGTTTAGGCCACACTAGGAACAGAGCCAAGTGTGGTGGCACACACCTTTAATTCTAGCACTTGAGATCTCATGCCTTTGCTTGGGAAAGACACATGCCTTTAATCCTAGAAAATGGTGTCAGGAAGCAGAAAGGTATATAAGGTGTGAAGACCAGGCGCTTTGGCTTTTTAAGCTTTTAGCTTTTAGCAGCAATTCAGCTGAGATCCTTTCGGATGAGGACACAGAGGCTTCCAGTTTGAGGAAACAGAACCAACTGAGGAATTGGCAAGGTGAGGTTGGATGTGGTCTGTTCTGTTTCTCCGATCTTTCAGTGTTTACCCCAATACCTGGCTCCGGGTATTGCTTTTATTACAAAGACCTTTTAAGATTCATGCTACACTGTGTATCTTTGGAGCATTTACTGGAACTCACTCTGAAACCTAGGCTGGCCTCGAACTCACGGAGATCCGCCTGGCTCTGCCTCCCGAGTGCTGGGATTAAAGGCGTGCGCCACCATGGCCGGCTTTGTTTTTAATAAGAGATTTATCCCAATTCAGATAATAGATTTTTTTTTTTAAAAAAAAAAGACTTGTTTTCCGCTGGTAGTAGATTATTTTTCTTGTCATGATGGATCTCCAACTGACTAACGAAAACCTGAAGATGATTTGCTCACAAGAAAGCAGGGGCCGGGGAGGTGGCTCCGTCTCCACACATTTGCTGTGCAAACCTGAAGATCTGAATCTGAGCCCCAGAGCCCAAGACCTGTGGAAAAGACAGACATTATAGTGCACACCTCTAGTCCCAGTGCTGGAGAGGGGGCTGGGCTTGCAAGCCAGTCGGTCTAAGTGAGTCACTCAACTCCAGGTGAAGTGAGAGCACCTGCCTCACAAAATAAGGCAGAGGTATTATGGTTGAGAGGGAATGCACTGTGTGTGTTATGAAATAATAATGCATTTTAACATCTAAGCATTTGCTGGGGATCACTCATTCCTTTTTTTTACCCCCCTGAGACGGGGTTTCTCTGTGCAGCCCTGGCTGTTCTGGAACTCGCTCTGTAGACCAGGCTGGCCTCGAACTCACAGAGATATATGTTTGTCTGCTTCTTCCAAGGGCTGGGATTAAAGGCTTGTGCCACCACAACCAACACCCATTATAGGTTCTGCGTCTTGTAGGAATTTGGAAACAGAACTCAGAAGGAAGCTTGAGGCCAATTTAGTTTGAAAGAAGGACAGAGTGGGCAGCCTCGGGAATGAAGGTCTTCGCCCAACTACACTCAGGGATGGAGGGGTCTTCAGAGGGTGAACAAAAACGTCCAGTGTCAGGACAGATACACTTGAGATCTTGTTGAGTATCTAAGAGATGGAACTGCTTGTACCAACCCTCCCCAAAGTGACTAAAAGCCAGGAGGCCGTGCAGAAATGGTTCTTGTGCATCCTAGCCTGGCACTGTCTGAATGCCATCAAGCCTTGGCTCCTCCTCGTGTTCTGTTTACGCTGTCTCAGGCACAGCCATATTTCACCTCAGACTGAGGCATTATGAATAAAGAGCTGGGAAGAGTACCCAGCCTGTCTGGCGGGAATGACGGTATTCTAAAGAGAATGTGCGCTCTTCTTCGCTCGGCTCTCAGACTGCTGAATGAATTGATCCCAAGAAATTAGTATTTCCTTAGGAGTTCCTGCTGGGAAAGGAAATGGTGGGAACCCTGGGGACTCGCAGGGAAGCTACAAAGATTTAAAAGTTGTCAGCTGACCTTGCAAGAGAGAGTGGCATTACCTGAGAGACCTAGAATTGAGACAGTGGTGGGCAAGGGACCCCACTTGGGGCACAGCTTGTTTATGCATGTCTCTTTCTTTCTGCTTAAACCCTACCCACAAGGGTGTGTGTGGTCCCAGCACTCAAGAGGCAGCGGTAGGAAGATCTCAGTGAGTTCCAGGTCAGCCAAGGCTTCATAGTGAGACCTAACTCAACATAAATAAATGAAAATAAATTATGTGTAAACACATGCATTGTTCAGTAGCCAAGCAAGGGGCCCGCGTCCTGCGTAATCCGTGTGCTGCATGGTTTCCTGATTTGCGTACAGCGTGACCACGCAATCTATGCCCATGCCTGGTGTAGCTATATGAGCCTATATGCACACATGGGGCGGGATCCATAAAAAGTGGGTCATGGACTCCCGAGCATACCCTCTCCTGTCTCCCCCTTCTCCTAATAAACTCTCATAGTGGGTTTTGTTGTGCCTTCTGACTTTTCCTTGAAGGGTAAACAGCTCTGTATAAAACCAACAACTACCCTCAGGTCACTCAGGTCAGGACCCCTAAGATGGGCTTGGGGGAGTCACTAGATCTCCTTGTTTCTCTTCCCAATGTGGCCTCATCAAATAAATCTTTTTCTGCTTTTCATTATGAAAAAAATAATAAGGTAAAGAAGCCAACGAGGAACAACGTGATGTTGAACTCTGGCTTCCACACACGTGTACATACATGTGTACATGTGTATAAGAACACGTAGACATACAAGAAAGAGAAGAAAGGTAGGGAGGAGGGGATGAAGAGAGGGGAGCAGAAAGGGAAGGGAGGAATATGGGAGGAAGGAAGGAGGAAGGGAGGGAGGAGGGACGGAGGGCGCAGGCGTATCTGCACTTGTTTGGATACAGCTCTGTGATTAGCACTGTGTGCCCGTGAATACTCAGGAGGGAACGGCGACCGCCAGCGGCCTGCTTTGTCTCCTGCACAGAACTCAGACCCCTTTAAAAACAGCTGCATAGAAAATCAGCACACAGAACAAACACAAGTAATATTAAACTTTGGTTAGGTTCCTACCTATGCTAGGTGTTAGTTTATTTTAAAAAGCATGCACACATGCGCGCACACACACATATATACATATTCGTGTACATGTATATAAGAACATGTAGACACATAAGAAAAAAAGGAAGGAGGGAGGAGGGGATGAAGAGAAGGGAAGCAGAAAGGAAAGGGAGGTGTATATATATGTGTGTATATAGATATATATATGTATGTACACACACACACACACATACACACATACACACACACACACACACACACACACACACACACTGCACTCGGGAGGCAGAGGTCAGCCTGGTCTATAAAGTGAGTTCCAGGACAGCCAGGCAGGGCTGTTACACAGAGAAACCCTGACTCAAAAAGCCCCCAAACCAAAATCCTTACCATCTATTTTTATTTATGTGCCTGTATATGTATCCCATGCATGCACAGGTACCCGAGGAGGCCAGAGGAGGGTGTCAAGGCCCCTGGAGCTGTAGTTATACATGGTAGCATGGTGCTGGGAAGCGAACTTGAGTCTCTGGAAGAGCAGCTAGCACTCTTGGCTGCTGAACCATCTCTCCAGGCCTGTTAAAATTATTTTAAGCCATATGTGGTGGTACCAGTGATCCCTGTACAGGTTTGCCAGTTTAAAGCTAGCCTTGATGACATAGCAATCTGCTTCAAAAATCTAAAAAGTTAAAAAAAAAAATTCTGACCTTTTTCCCCCATAAAGAAATATTGTATTAGCAAAGGCAATCTTAATAGAATTGCTCCCATTATGATTCAAGCTGTTTAAATATGTTTTTCCAACCTTCATAAAGGTTCAGAACTTGATGACTTGTGCCCATATAGAGACAGGAACAGACACACTGTTTTCTAGCTGACTGGAGTCTCCTTTCCCCAAGGCAGTATGGGAGTCCACACCAACCTGAGGGCTGAGAAATACGCTTCTGCCGTGCTCAGAAGCACCTCACAGGAAGTGGGTTTAGTGGCGTTTGAATGACATAAAGCCAATTGGGCACATGTACCACAGGGATTACTGGGCACTTCCTGTGAATAAGTTGTTTTCTAGAATTCTCAGGGTCGGGAAGCAAAAGGAACCTCTGGGGTGGTGCTTTGGGGGCACCAGACTTCAAAGGAACTCTGTGAGGGCCACCTTCTCAGCCCCAATCACAAAGGGCAGACAGAGCTATGGACCCTGGGACTGACGTCACTGGAAGGCACACTCCAAAGCATCATTCCCAATGGCCATCTCCTTTCCTAAGTTCCGAAACCATGGTGACCACAGCTTCTTCCCTTTTGATTCCCTCCCCTCTCTGTAGGTCTGTATGCGAGGGTACCCGGCGGCCTCTATTGCTGCGTTCCTCCATTTTATTCAGCTGATTCCCTTGGGGAGGGAAATAACTCATCTCCCTCAACAGGGTGCAGGGCCAAGGCCACCGGGGAGGGCTGGGGCCAGGACCGCAGCATGTTAGTGTTTGTCAATGATCTGATGCTCCTGTGAACACCTGGAGAAAGACAGTGTAGTCAGCCCAGGTATTTCCTGGCCATGCCCACACAGGTGCCTCCTCACCTGTTCCCGCCTTCTGTGCCTCTTCATCCGGGAGATTGCTTTCCACAGACTGGTTCTTCAGCCAGCACAAGCTCTATGGCTTGGCTCCCTGTCCATTAAAAATGGCCGCTCTGGGTGAAACCTGCCCCCAAAGGTCTTGAGGGCATCAGTGACTTACTGTGAGTTTGTCGACCCTGCCTTCTGGTTTCTAAACTTGCCTACTCAGGAGAGAAAGCTGAGCAAACTTTGTGCCTTGACACCCAGCACAGGATGTGGCCCTGGGAAACCAAACCTGCCCTCCCCACAACATGCAATTATCGTTTTAATATTTGGATGGTGCAATCCAGTGCCAGGTCTCTTGGAGCAGCCAGGACATTATCCCCGGTCCCCTCTTCCAAAACAAACCAAGAAGCCTTTATTCTTGAGGCCGACTTCCTCTGATGAGGTTTCCCTGGGCCTGTGGAGGCCTCTGTTGGCTCACCTCAGCCTCTAATTACAGCCCTCACTTGGCTGTGTGTTTCGTGGTTTGAGCTGGAGATGGACGTCAGGCGGATGCTCTAGCCTTGCTTGGGCACAGAGGCCTTTAAACACAGCCTTCCCTGTCGTTTCTACTCCTCCTAGCTTTGAGTCAGCCCGAGATGTACTGAAACACATTTACAAAGAACAGACGGAGCTCGGGCTCCTCCCTCCCCAGTGCCCCGCCTCCACCCTGCCTGATCGGGAACACGAATCAGAGGATGGAGCCGATTTCCACTGTCAATGGTCCCTCGGTTGGCAAGCCGGCCAAGGCCCATTGCCTGCCAATGAAGATGCCAAGAGGCCATGGGAGTTCACGGGGTAGAGGCTGCCCTCTGCTCCCAGGGGACCCCTTGACTGTGCACTTGTATTATAGCCTCAGCACAGACCCATACAGAACAGGACAGCACTCATCCCAGGAGGAGGCGTGTGGTCATTAAATCTCTCACATGTTCAGTGGCTCAAGACCCCTGCCGGTGGAAACACATGAGAAGAGCTGTTGAGCCACGCCCCCTTCCACACCCCCTCCCATCAGTGTCTCATTGTGTCTCAGCCTGGCTAATCTCAACCGAGGCTCCCTCTTTTTAGATGACTCTGGCTTGTATCGAGTTGACCAAAAGCTACCCAATCGGTGATGGAGGTATTTAGGTGGAAGGGATGGAAGACCGGAGAGCTGCTCACGCTTCTCGTCCAGGTAGGGGCGTGCTGAGCACTTCCGGGCACCGACGCTGGCACTCTTCCTTCACTTCCAGAGTTCTTCCAGACTGTCTCCTTCAGTTCATTTAACCAAAGAAGACAGTCTCAGGCTGGACATCTTCAAGAGCAGTTATAGACTCCGCAGGTAAAGAAGCCCTTAAACGTCATCACCACCACACCTGCCCCCACCCCAGGAACCAGGACAGCAGCTGAGGGACGTTGATCAGTTCGGCTGGTGTGAGGTCAAAGAGATGGTTGTTGGTCGGGAAAGGGTAGGAAGCTGGAAGGGATGAAGTTGTGAGACCAAAACGAGCCATCTTAGAAATAAGACCAAAATGCTTTCACCCAAAAACTAAGACCTAAGATTTCTCCTTCTAGGAATAGGCCAATAGTTACTGAAACAAGTCAGTTCAGATTCCAGAAACCAGGAAGTGTAAAAGTACAGAGTCACAAGGTAGTCACGAGGTAATGACTGCCGGACTATGGAATGTTCCAACCCTGGTTTCCAGGATAACTGACCATAAAAGTGTCCCCACCTGAGGGCAGCCAATGAGAAAGGGTGGCGGGTAACCGCTCCCTTAGAAGTAAGATTTCTAGAAGCCCCTAGAAGCGAGCCAATCAGAATTGTACCCATACTAGCACCCCTAAATGATGTAACCTTGTGATTTTTTTTCCCTTTAAAAACTGAGCTTGCAGACAGGCGGGCACTTCCTCCAGCCTCCACTGCGTTGGATGTATTGGACGAAGTCCCTGCCTAGGCTTGTAGATCCAGAATTAAACCTTGCTTTTGCATTCCTGCATGCTCGTCCCTGGTGGTCTCTCTGGTGGGTCGAAATCTGGGCACAACAAAGTAAGGACTGTGACTCAGTACTAACTCCCAGCCCCATAACAAATACCCGAGATAACATTAAAAGAGGACATGTTGGTTTGTGCTCACAGCCTTGGAGCATTCAGTTCAGGACCCTATGGCTTTGGTGCATGGGATAAGACACTATAGCTGGGTATAAAAAGGAGAGAGGGGTGGAGTCCTGACCGTGCAGTTCCCTGCTCTCAGTGCCTTAAATTTCCCACTTTGCCCCACTTCTTAAAGGATCCAAATGTCTTCAAGTAACACCAAACTAAACATTTGAATTGTGTGTGTGTGTGTGTGTGTGTGTGTGTGTGTGTGTGTGTGTGTGTGAATGTGCATGCCACTACATCTAAGGACATCTAAGAGTCATTATCTCCTTCTACTTAGTGAGTCCTGGGGATTGAGCTCAGGTTGTCAGGTTTGGCCACAAGCACCTTTACTTGCTCAGTCATCTCACTCACTGGTCCTGAGGACCAACCTTTTAACCGTGGGCCCTGGGACATTCTAAATCTAACTATGGCATCCCCAGTCTGAGTTCTTTGAAGCAGCACACCGACCTCCCCATACCACCTCAGCTACATGAGATTTCATCCTTAAATCTTGGTGGATGGAGGGCTGGAGAGATGGCTCCTTGGTTAAGAACACATATTGCTCTTGCAGAGAGGAGGATCCAGGTTTGGATTCCAACACCCACACGATGACTCACAATTATCCATAACTCCAGTTTCAGGGGATCCGAAGTCCCCTTTACATCCATTCCGACCTCTGTGGGCACCAGGCGTGCACATCAGATAAAATAATCTGACAAGTGATAGAAAATCGGTAATTGGAAACAGCTCCAGGGCTTTGTGAGAGCGTGGCTTGACTCTCAGATTAGAGCTGAGGGAAGCTGGCTCACTGTAGGAAGCATGGCTTTTCTTGGGGAGAGGAGTAAATAATGGCAGCTGAGGGACCGGAAAGATGGCTCAGTGGTTAAGAGTGTGCACTGCTCTCGAAGAGGACTAGGGTGCCTCCCCCCATCCCCCACCCCCACGGTAGGTGGCTCACATCCACCTGTAATTCCGGCTCTAGGGCATCTGGTACCCTCCTGGGTTTTGCCAGCACCTACACTCACGTGCACATGTTCACACTCATCATCACGCCCATACCTTCACATGCATAATTAAATATAAAATAAAATTTTTTTTTTTAGAAAATGGCAAATGAAAAAGGTGTGATGTTTCATTACCCCTGTGATCCCAGGACATGGGAGGTAGAGGCAGGAGGATCATGAGTTCAAAATAATCATCGGCAGGGTTGGGGATTTAGCTCAGTGGTAGAGTGCTTGCTAGGCCATGGGTTCAGTCCTCAGCTCCCCCGGAAAAAAATGCTGGGTGGTGGTGGCATATGTCTTTAATCCCAGCACTCGGGAGGCAGAGCCAGGTGGATCTTTGTGAGTTCGAGGCCAGCCTGGTCTACAGAGCGAGATCCAGGACAGGCACCAAAACTACACAGAGAAACCCTGTCTCAAAAACCAAATACCAAAAAAGCAAATAATAATAATAATAATAATAGACTACATGAGACACTGTCAAGGAGGGGGCTCTGGAGAGATGGCTCAGATACTAAGAGCACTTGCTGGGGACCTGGGCTTGGTTCCCAGTACCCACACGGTTGCTAACAAATTCCTGTGACAAACTCCAGTCTCAGGGCATCTAATTGGCTCTTCTGGCCTCCATAGGCTCCTGCACCTCATGCATGTGTTGAACGTAAATTCACATAGACATACACATATAGACATAAAAAAATTAAAAATAATAAATAAATAAAATTTTAAATGACAGTTGAACATCCTTTAAGGGCCTTGCTATGTAGTCCAAGCTGGCCTTGACCTCTACTCCCTGCCTCAGCCTCCTGAGATTACAGACTTTACCACTACACCAAGCTCAGGAACAGACCCCTGATACATGTGAAAATGTGAATCAGTATCGAAATATTATGTTATATAAAATAAGTCAGATATAAAAGGAATGGTGTGTTATGATTTCACTTATAGGAGCTGTCTCATAACTCACAAAGTCGCCGAAACAGAGTATAGATATGAAGTTACTGGAGGCAGAAGCCAGAGAATAATGGGGACTGATTACCACTAAGTTTTTTGGTAGGAGATGGAAAGTTTGGGAAATAGAGTTGATGGTTCTCTACTGTGAATAAGTAATGTCATTTATACTTTGCCACAGTTTTTTTTTTTTTTTTTTTTAATGTGAGTCAGGCTTAGGGGTGCATTCCTGGAAGATCATAAGTTCCAGGACAACCTGGGCTACAATAGTGAATTCCAGGCCAGCCTGGGCTATGATGTACTAAGACCTTGTCTGAAAGAACAAAAGAAAAAGAGAACTCGTGGAGGGACACTGGTGTAGCTCCCTAAAGCTGCAGCCAGTTCACTGCCCTTCATGTGGGTGCAGCTATTGTACGGTAGACCTGGCACAGGGTAGCAGTATGGTGGCCCTGGCACAGGGTGGCAGTTTGGTATACCTGGCACAGGATGGCAGGACCAGAAGAGGTATATGCAAAGCCTGGAGTCAGAAAGCCCAGTTTGTGTAATGCTTTGGTAGAGGGGGAAAGCAGGAAAAATTTGAAATAAACCTTCATGTTTGTGGTCCCTGGATTTTGACAAGATGGTCATGGCAGTTCAGGAGTTCATACCACCACTGAGCAAAGAAGCAACTGGAGGCCAGCCTACGAGAGAGAGAACTTGGGTTCCTACTTCACGCAGTGCAGCAGAATTAAAGTAATGTCTGTTGCTGTAATAACGTACTCTCAAATGAGCAGCTGAAGGGAGAAACCGTTCAACTCCACCCCCAGCTTGAGGCATAGGCCATCACGTCTGGAAGTTCAAGGTAGCAGGAACCTGAAGTATCAGGTCATGTCGGCAGTCCGGAGAGAGCAATGAAAACATGCTGGTGTCGGCTTGCCTTCTCCACTCTTACACAATCCAGGATCCTCTGCCGAGGGAATGGTGCCACCCACAGTGGGCAGGCAGGCCCACCTCAGTTAGCGAAATCAATATGATGCCCCACAGACATGCCCAGAGGCCCATCTCCCAAGTGAGTCCGGAGTCTGTCAAACGGGCGACACTAACAACCACACGTATATTGTAGATCTAAATACGACAGCTGAAATTACGAATCCCCTAGAAGGAAACAGTCATAAATTTTCCTGATTTTGGTTTATGTAGTAAGTGATTCCTATGATATGATTCTGAAGCACAAGCAACCAAAAAAAATGATAAATAATAAATAAATAAATAGGACTTATCCAAATAACAATTTTTTGAGGCTAGCCTGGTCTACATAGTGAGTTTCAGGCCAGCCAGGGCTACATAGCAAGACCATCTCAAAACAAACGAACAAAATAATAAAGTAGCAAAATAACAACTTGTGTGTGCGTGTATATGTGTGTTTAAAAGGGTATCATTGCTATCTTTAGGGTGGAAAGTCCTTTCAAGATGGAGCAGAAATAGAAGTGTTTGTAGCCAAGCCTGATGAGTTAGATCCCCAGGACCCAGATGGTGGAAGGCAAGAATCCACTTCTACAAGTTGTCCTCTGACCTCATACGTGAGCCATGGCACATGAATCCCATACATACAAACATACAAAATCATTCAATGTACTTTAAAGTGGATATCAATGACATTTGAAGACAACCAATAGAAATGAAGAAAACATTTGCAAAACAAATGCAGAACAGGACGTATATTAAGATATATGAAAAACCATAACAACGATGGAAAGAAAAATAACCAATTTTAAAATGGGCAGGGATGGGGCTCGGGGGTATAGGAGGCTCTTAACACACTTGAGACCCTGGGTTCAACATGCACACATGTGCATACACACACACACACACACACACACACACACACACACACACACACACACACACCCTGTGCATAGATGGAGAACACATGCTCTGGGCAGTCCCAAGTCTCTGTATTTGCCTTTGATCTTGGATGTCTGAGCCACTGCTGAACCGGAGCCAGCTTCCGTCTCCTCCCTCCGGCTTTCTGCTTTGATGATTTCCCTAAACTAACATCAGCTATGACACAGGCTTGCCTAGGATCTCAACTGAATGAAGGAGGGAGGAGGCAGAAGTACACACACACACACACACACACACACACACACACACACACACACACACCCTCGGAGCTGCTACCCTGACTCCCTAAGAGGCACTTTAGCTATTTCTCCCAAACACAGAAAAGACTCCCATGGATGGTGACTAAAGGTACCACGGGAAGTCATCACGGTGCACAGTGAAGGACCAGAGACCACGTAACACTGTGCCAGTGCCCGGCTGTGTTCTAGGCTCTTTCCTCATGTTAACTTGTTTTACAGGACAGGCCTGTAGTGGGTAGCCATTCCAACCTTGATCTGGAAGTTCCAACCCCCACTGAGGCTTCGGTAACTGTCACGCCTACAAGGCGGTGCCAAGAGAGGACCTTGAAGACCCGAGATCTGGATGGGGGAGCTCTCTTGGTTCCTGGACCCTGGACGCTGGAGGTAGACCGAGCAGAGTTCTCCAGAGAACACCGCCTGACTGCGCTGTGTCTTCCCCAGACCCTGCGACCTACCTATCCCTTCATTTGTAAGTTATGCCACTAAATAAACCTCCCTTTTAACCATGTGGAGTGGCCTTAATAATTTCGCCAATACAGGCCAACTAGGTAGATACTGTTGCACAAATCCTCAATGGTCTCATGATAAAAAAAAAAAAACCCGGAGTCAGATATTGAGGTAAATGCTGGAAGATCAGAGAGACAAAGGAACAAGCCACGGCCACTTCTCACCTCGCAAATCCTCTGACTGGATTTAAAAAAAAAAAAAAAAAAATGTGTTATTAAAACATCTTCAATGCCATATTCTGTAGATCTCTGAAGTGTTTGAAGATGACGTGTTTATCTAAAATATGTTTGACCTTGAAACATACCTAACCTGACAAGTTCCATTGTAATAGGTGACTAACAACTAACCTGTTTTTCTTTATTATCCTAAGTAGTTGGTACTAGTAACTTTCTGGGACTAGCAATTTGCGTTACATTGTTAAATGAGCTGCATAGGTACAATACCTTGAACAAGAGTAGAAGTGTATGTACCGCATGTTCTAACAAAAATAATCTCAACTTTGTATCAATATACACAATTTGTATACAATATAAAAGAAATCCAATCCAATGTAAAATATTTAAAACTAGTAGTTGCTTTTTAAAAGCAGATTCAAAAACCTACCTTTTTATCTAATCATATCCATATTCTCCCTTTTTCTTTTTAGAGTAGATTCAATAATTTACCCTTTTATCCTAACATTTCTTCCTTTCTTTCTTTCTTTTTTTTTTTTTTTTTTTTTTTTTTTTTTTTTTTTTTTTTTTTTTTTTTTGGTTTTTTGAGTCAGGGTTTCTCTGTGTAGCTTAGGAGCCTTTCCTGGAACTCACTCTGTAGCCCAGGCTGGCCTCAAACTCACAGAAATCTGCCTGCCTCTGTCTCCCGAGTGCTGGAATTAAAGGTGTGCGCCACCACTGCCCAGTTTTTTGGTGTTTTTTTTTTTTTAAGGTTTTTTTGTCCATAACTCATTGAACAACCAAAAATTACCCCACGTCTTGGGAATGTGTGGGTCGTGTTCTTAAATTTAATTCCTGCTGTCTGAGGTTAAAGGCATCTTTAGGGGGTCCTGAAAAGAAAAATTTGGGATTAATTGTCAAGTCATGGAAGAGGTAGCTGTATCATTTGTGTCCAGTCTCAGCTTAATGGGAAAGTGCAGGGCTTGTCTCAAGTCATAGCTATAGTAGTCTGTGAGGCTGGATCATCTCAGCAAGCCATCAAGATATTGTCCTGAGCAGTTTGTAGTCCAAAGCCAATCTTTGGGGGGTGTTTGTCAGCTTAATGGTGTTATTCCTGGTTGTTGTGGGGCCCCATCATCCTTTTGGAGACTTCAAAGGTTGCTGTTAGGTGTGGTCATGGTTCACTGCAGAAATCTTTTTCATGGGACATTTTTTCTGGATGATTTGTCCTTTTTCTTCGGATGTCTCATTTGTCCAGTGTTCTTCAGATTGATTCCTTAGCCTTCATTCTCCTGAAAGACAAAAACAAAACCCTTCCCCAACCCTAACTCTGGGGAGGTTCCCTTTTGGCAAGTTATATCTGATCAAATGAAAAGCATTTGTTAGTCATATAAGTTAGTTTAAATTGAATGGTCACGCTGGTTGATGACCTATCATCTCTTCTAATTAAGAGGTCTTTCTCGTTCAAATCGAACTGTTATCAATTTTGATGATACCCATAGCTTTTCTTCTCCTGTGGAAACAAAAGCAAAACTCATCCACAACATAACACATATCCTGGTTTTCATTCTGAGGTCAGCACATCCTTAAAGTATATAGGCTGATTTAATTCTGTAGTTTTTTTTTTTTCTGTTATCCAATGTCTCTCTGCAGCTGTTGTTCCTTTCTCATTAGCACTGAGAAAATTCAAAGTTAATAGAGCATTATGTAATCTATTTCTGGGGGGTTTTGTTACCCCTTTCTGTTTATTTATCATATCCTTTAGAGTTCTGTTTGATTTTTCTATAACTGCTTGACCTGTAGGATTATGTAGTATACCTGTAATATGCTTTATATTGTAATAAGCAAAAAAACTGTTTCATTTTAGCAGAGACATATGATGGAGCATTGTCAGTTTTGATTTGTTCAGGTATACCCATGATGGCCATAACTTCTAGCAAATGTGTGGTTACAGAATCAACTTTTTTGGAACTCAGAGCAGTTGCCCATTGAAATTGCAAATAGGCATCAATAGTGTGATGTACGTATTTTAATTTTCCAAATTCTGCAGAATGAAACACATCCATCTGCCAGGTTTCATTCCTTTGAGTGCCCTTTGGATTACTTCCTGTAGGTAGTAGAGTTTGGAATTATAGTGGAGCAGAAATTATAGTATCTTTTACTAACGATGAAATTGACAAATTATGGGCAGAAAGTGAACCTTGGCAAAGAGCTTGCAGTAATTTTTTGGAGAGATTAACAACAAATATCCCAAAACCAAGAGAATTCAATTTATAAAGAGAACTAAGTGGATCCTGCCTCACATTGTACAGAGAATGCCAGAATCTGGAGTCCCTACATTTTATACTGATGCAAATTGATCAGGAAAGGCAGATTACAAATTAGAAAATTTAAGTAAAGTGGTTCAAAGTCCTTATAATTCTGTCCAAAAGTTGGAATTATATGCCATTCTGATGGTATTAATAGATTTTACAGAACTTCTCAACATAGTTACTGACTCTCACTATGCAGAAGGAATTGTTTTACACATTGAAATTGCTGAATTTATCACTTATGAGTCAGAATTAACTTTGTTATTTATTCAGTTACAAGAAATAATCAGGAATAAGAATCATCCCTTATATATAACACACATCCAACTCCATGTGGGTCTGCCAGGCCCTCTAGCACAAGGTAATGATGAGATCGATCAACTATTGATAGGAAATGTGCCGGAGGCCTCAGAATTTCATTAAAAAAAATCATGTCAATAGGGTTTGAAAAAGGATTTTTCCATAACCTGGCAACAAGCCAAGGAAATCATAAGGCAATGTCCTACTTGTTCTTTATACAACACTTTGGACTCACCAAATTATGATAAATAATGGAGTGTTTTCTCTGAACTTGTCAAATGTTAATGCACTGGACATTGTTAATGTAATTCTTGACTGTATATATTGTATATAGTTATTGTACTTACTGTATATAGTTCTTATATTAATTATAACCTTCTTTTATTATTCTAGACAAAAAAGGGGAAATGTGATATTTTGTTATACTCTAATAAAATTTGCCTGAAGATCAGAGGACAGAAACAGCCACTAGATTAAACATAAAGGTCAGGCAGTGGTGGCTCACACCTTTAATCCCAGTACTTGGGAAGCATACACGCCATTAATCCCAGCACTAGGAAGGTTGAGACAGGAAGTGAAATGGCTGGGTGGAGAAAGGTATATAAGGCATGAGGAGACAGGAACTAGGACCCCTTCAACTGAGGACTCAAAGACATTCAGTCAGAGGATTTGTGGGACTGGGCTGTGGCTTGTTCCTTTGTCTCTCTGGTCTTTCAGCATTTACCCCAATATCTGGCTCCGGGTTGTTATTTTAAGACCATTTAGGACTCGTGCAACAAGATACTTTCATCTCTCCCATTTTATACTCAGGAAGCGAGAGCAGCAAGAGGTCAGATGGCTGTCCCCTGGGAGACAGTAAAGGCGGTCTGGTCCAGGGTTGGGCCCCTATCATCACCATCCACTTAGAATCTTGACAAGGCGGTATGTTACACAGCACAGTTCTACTGTGTCCCTAGGTACAGAAGCCACTTAACTCTGCCTTGTCAGGAGTATTGGAAACCCACATAAAGCTGGGCCATTTCAGTTCTGGGCCTGAGGAGATTGGAAGTCTGAAAACTGTCCAGAGCCCTTCTCCAGAAAAGCAAATAGTTGCATATGTAACTCTTGGGGTTCGTGGGTTCCCTGAAGTCCACAACAGGTTTGAGAACTTAAAGAGAAAGGACTCAAGATGTCCAGCTGTGGCTGAGTCTGAAGAGGCAAGCTGGCCTGCTGGAGACAGCCTGACTGTGAGGCCGTGAGGGGCTGTGAGGCCAGGGCCAGACTCTGCTGAGAGCATCTGCTTCCCAAGGCTCCACTGCCCAGCTCTGCAGAAACGAATGTGCTCCCTTCCAGCTCTAAACCACCCCTTCCTATTTCTTTACATATTTTTGCAAGAAAAGAAAGAAAGGCTTTATTGGGAATGATTCGCCAGCATAGTATAAATCAAGAGATACTTAAGCAGACCTAAATTCTGTAGAATCCTAGAGACAAGGGGGCTATAAATATAAACTGTTTCCAGTGTTCCCCAACAGGAGGCATGGAAACTCAACTTCAGAGAAAAGAGCAGATTGAAATCAACCACTGCTCAAGTTGGAGGCGGATTAAAAACCAAGCCACAGGATGCACAGTGTATTTCTTCTCAAGCTCTCTTTACCAATCTTGTCTTTATTCTATGGCAATTTCACACATGTATATGATGTGTCTTGGTCATATCTACCCCCAGCTCCAGCTCCATGCCTCCCTATGCCCCACACCTTCTTATATGCCCCCCACACCAATACATACATCTAATTATATAGTTATACATACATACAATTATATACATACAGCTGTCTGCTGGAACATTGATGCTGTTGCATGACTTGATCTTGTGCAGGTGACCACAACTATATTTTCTTTTTAAAAAGAAATAAGTGGGGCTGGAAAGATGGCTCAGAGGTTAAGAGCGTTTACTGTTCTCCCGGAAGACCCCAGTTCGATTCCCAGCACCCACATTGTTCTTACAACTGTCTTCAACTCCAATTCCAGGGAATCTGATGCCCTCGTCTGGCATTCATGTGATATACACACATGCATTCAGGCAAAACATGCATACACATAAAATTTAAAAGAAAAAAAATTTAAGTAGAAAACTTGGAAAGTTTAATAAAAAAGTCAATCCCATTTCTCCCTGAGCCCTTTAGGGTTAACTTAGTTTTTCATTGTTGTGGTTTTGGTTTGGTTGCTTTTTGAGACAGGGCCTCAGTATATAGCCCTAGCTATCCGGGAACTCACTATGTAGACCAGACTGGCCTCAAACTCACAAAGTTCTACCCACATTTGCCTTCTGAGTGCTGAACTAAAGGTGTGTGCCATCACTTTAAGGCTAACTTTGTTCTGTTAGTACCACCTTTAAATAATATGCTTGATTTTTCTTGATCTGCTCTAATAGACAAGGATTTAGATATGTTATCACCCATGTGACCACCCCCTATTCCTTCCTTGCTTCATTTTTTTTTTTTTTTTTTTTTTTTTTAAAACAGGGTCTCATGTAGTCCAGGTTAATTTCAGATTTACTATGTGTCTAAGGATGGTCTTGAACTCCTTGATCCCTCAGCTTCTGTCTTCTGAGTGCTGAGGTTACAGGCATGGACTACCATGTCCAGTTTCCAAGTGGTGCTATGGCAATGAACCCCAGGGATCTGTGCCAAGTGAGTCACATCCCTACCTAGCCCATCTCAATTCCTTTAGAGCTGAATTAACATCTGTTTATCAGCAAACACTGTAACTTTGAAGCTCGAGTGCATGTGCACACACACACAAACGACACACACACACACACACACACACACACACACACACACACCCCTCTGTTCGTTTAACCTCTGAAATCAGTTTGCAAAGTGGCATTTCCAGACACAGATGTCATTTGGTTCTCATTTGTTCCCTCCCTCCCTGCTCTTTGTGCTCCTCCCTTCCATCATTCAATTTCAGACAGTCTCTCTTGTTTCTCTCCAGTAGAATGGAGGCTTGAGGAAGCCGTGCCTTGCCCAGGCCTCAGTTGGGAAATGAGAGAGTTGGCTACAAGCTCCGGTCAGTCGCAAGCCCTGAAACCTCTACACCACACAGCGCAACCTCCCTGGCCTGGAAAGCACGTCGTATCCTGGCTCCCCTTGCAGAAGTGGGGTCACCCGCTATTTTTATAGCTGTTACTATATGCAGTGAACAGTTGTCCCAGAACTGCACTGTGCTAGGGACCTGAGCATCTGTTCTCTGGTTCTGAAGGAACACTTTATAGATGGGATGCAGAGTGCTACAAGTCTGCGCCTTTTGAGTTCCCTTATCCTCTGGCTGCCTAGGCCAGGGCTGAAAGAGGCCCGCTAGTGTATTTGATGGTAATAAGGATTGTTAGGGGAAGCCAGCTCAGAGGTTTCCTCTTCAACGCTGTCACCCCACAGAACTAAAACCGAATAAAGGCATTGAAGTGAGCGGCTGTTTGTTCAATGTCCCGCCCTGATTATGGGAAGACATGGCAGGTCTTCCGGGATTCATCTCATTGTCTCCCTCTTCTGCGGCACTGTGGAGGACCGGATTTGTTCGCAATGCTCCATGGTGGTTTAAATCTCACATCAGATCTGGGCCCCACTGAGATACTTGTCTCTCAGCCTTTCCAGTTATCCTACTATTTTGTCAAAACGCGGAGTCTACAGCCCGCGTTAAGATCTGCAGAATGGCTGCCGGGCGGTGGTGGCGCACGCCTTTAATCCCAGCACTCGGGAGGCAGAGCCAGGCGGATCTCTGTGAGTTCGAGGCCAGCCTGGGCTACCAAGTAAGTTCCAGGAAAGGCGCAAAGCTACACAGAGAAACCCTGTCTCGAAAAGCAAATAAATAAATAAATAAATAAATAAATAAATAAATAAATAAATAAATAAATAAATAAATAAATAAATAAAAAAGATCTGCAGAATGGTATGCTGGGAACTCCTCAACGGAGGCTCTCCTGTTCGCCAGTTTTGCTGGGTTAAGCACTTAAGTTGTAGATGATTTCCAGGGACCATCGTGACTTCACTGAGCAGAGTCAAGAAGAGAGGAGCAGAGAGGTAGTTCATGACCCAGTGTCTCCACGGATGGCTGCTGAGACAGAAACTGCCTTGGAGCATAGGTAAAAGTCAGATATACTAACATAATTAGGAAACAACGAACATCTCAGTAGCTATTACTTTAAAAATTAGTTACTTGAAAACTAAGCGCACTGGCACGTGCTTGTAACCCAGCATTTGGGAGACAAAAGCAGGAGGATCACAAGGTGGAAGTCAGTAGCAAGTTTGAGGCTAGTCTGGGGTATATAAGTTAGTGTGTCTGTCTGTCTGTCTCTCTCTCTACAAACAAACAAACAAACAAACAAAGACAAAAAGTTGTCTGTGTCTTTGTCTTTTATTTTTCTGACCTTGAGTTTGGATCTAGGGCCTCACTCATTCCAAGCATGTACTCTACCTCTGAGCTACCCCCAGCCTCTATAATTTCACTTTTAATAGTGGCTGTGTTCAACAACTTGCTATGTCTTCTCTCTCTCTCTCTCTCTCTCTCTCTCTCTCTCTCTCTCTCTCTCTCTCTCTCTCTCTGGTTTTCCAAGACAGGGTTTCTCTGTGTAGTTTTGGTGCCTGTCCTGGATCTCTCTCTGTAGACCAGGCTGGCCTCGAACTCACAGAGATATGCCTGCCTCTGCCTCCTGAGTGCTGGGATTATAGGTGTGTGCCACCGACGCCTAGCCTATGTTGCTTTCTTATGTCACTGGTCCTTCTGGTCATTTGGTCTGTATGGATGCTCTTTGTCCTGAACGTTTTTTGAGAACTCACAGATACGGATATGTCAACTGTAGATCTGCAATACCTATGATTATATGTATGTATATGTGGTGATAACAGATGTATATATTAATATGATGTAGTTTCAAAGCAATATATACTTATTAATATAGTAACAGTACATGTCACATAAAATACATGCTCACAGAGAGACATTTTAAGGGATGAAATAAAAATGTGGAAATTGTACCAGTTTCATCCTGTGCCCCTTTGGCATTGTCTTGGATACACTCCACTTTGAAGACTACTTCCCACTCTATGTTCTAACAAAGACTTTTTTGTAGAGGAATTTGTAAGCTGAAACAGAGCAATGACCTAGTTATTCTCAATGGCGTGTCCCTTTCCCTAAAGCACAGAAACCTGTTCCTGAAACGGGTGGAGGCCCACAGAGCACCCTGATTTAAGTGGAAAGAAAAACACACCAGTCCGATGTACTCCTAAGCGCCGTGCCCATTCTGCGGCAACCAAACACAATGGACCGGCCCTCTTTTTCCAGGCCCGGGAGCAGGCACCCTGCCTCTGCAGTCAGCGCACAGCTTGTTCTCGGTTCTCATGGAACACCCACTGATGTGCCAATGCTTGTCTTTTCCCTACCCTACTTGGAACGCCAGCACAGGCTACGTGTCCTTCATGTCAACGAGAGAGGCAGGTGGGTGCCAAACGTGCAAGAGGAGCCAGGAGCTGCCTGTAGTACAAAGCAAAATGTGAGGTTCTACATGCCAGGAAGTGCAGTCCAAATCCGGGTTTAGCTGTGGTGGCCATGCATCCCATGCTTGAACACACACCCACTCTTGAATAGCGTGACCCTGCCAGTCTGCCTGGAAGTCCTCATGTCAGGACACTAGTCCTGATTGCAGGTAGATACAGAATAAGGCATCCTTGTAAGTACAGCATGGTTCACACAAGGTGTTTGAGAACCCAGGACATCTAGGGAATCGAATGCGTGATCCTGTTTGTATATTTTAGAAAAGACTTGAGACAAGGGTTGGGGATTTGGCTCAGTGGTAGAGCGCAAGGCCCTGGGTTTGGTCCTCAGCTCCAGAGGACCTTGAGACAAAAATTAGGGGCCTTTGAAGAGTTCCACTGACTAGTCACTTACCCAAGGTCTATTACATGGGTTTGTTCTGGCAATAACCTCAGTGTGGCCAAGGAGAAACAGCAAGTTGTTGGTTCCTAGTAACTGTTCATGGGGGCGGGGGGTTTGGGGCAAGTTAATTATGTTTAGCCCTCTCTGCCTGCTGATAACATGGTCTGATATAAGAAGATGTGTACCGATACACAGTGTTGAGTAAAGCTAGCTGACAGGGAAGTTGAGGCTTACTTAAATAATGTTTCCCCCAACATTTTGGAGCATCTTCTGCCTGCCTGATGTCTGTCCCATCAACCAGGAAGTAACTCAGAGGGATGATTGAAGGTGCCTGATTGGAAAGCTGCCTAGACATGTGTAACATTCTAATTTAAAATTAATATGAGGTGGGTGTGGGAGAGGAAGAAGGAGAGGTGATATAGTTCAAGGCTAGCCTAGACTATACAGAGAGACCCTGTCTCAGCAAATGTGGTGGTTTGAATAAGATTGGCCCCCACAGGCTCATGTGTTTGAATGCTTAGGGAGTGGCATTAGGAGGTGTGGCCTTGTTGGAGAAAGTGTGTCATTGGGGGTGGGCTTTGGGGTTTCAGAAGCCCAAGCCAGACAGAGTGTCTCTCTCTTTCTGCTGCTTGTGAATCTGGATATAGAACTCTCAGCTCCTTCTCCAGCACCATGTCTGCCTGCATGCTGTCATGCTTCCCATCATGCTGATAATGGACAAAACCTCTGAAACTGTAAGCCAGCCCCAGTTAAATGCTTTCCTTTATAAGAGTTGCCGTGGTCATGGTGTCGCCTCACAGCAATAGAACATTGACTAAGACAGCAAACAAAACACAAATAATTGATTAGTGTGCGGTTTGCATATAAACTGTCTGGGAGGAAGCATTAGAAAAGTCACCAGACAGGTCCTCGACATATTAATGTCCCCTTGGTGGTCACAGTACCTCATTCTCTTGTTGCCATGGTCTTGGGCACAATTTCAGTGCGGGTTATCACATTTACATTTACAGTAGGAAGCTCTCTTAACACCTGATTGTCTTCAAAATTAAAAGAGTATATTGCCCACCCTAGGACTCCAGGCGGCCTCACAGGGGGTAGAAATAAGCATTTGTCCGAAACTTGTGTTTGGAAGGGACACATTTGTCACATGTAGCTGAGCCAACAGCTGCCTATTGGACCTCAGGCACGGATATGGTGAAGCCTCTCTTGGTCCTGAAATGTCTTTCTCATAGCCAACAACTGTTATCTTTAGTTACTCATTGCCAGGACTGTCCTTCCCAGAAGTGTGATTGGTTCTTTCATGAGATGGACAGGCCCAGGCTGGACCAGCTCCCACATGTACACAGAGATGCCCTTCAAGGAACTGGAGAAGGAAACTGGCATGTAAGCAATGGGGAGGTGAGTGTGGTTGAACCAACCCTCCTGGGGGTGTTTCTGCACAAGCAGATCTGTGGGGAGCATCACATGGGAGTTTGGGCCTGGTGGCGAATATCTTTAACTGTAGCACTCAGGAAGCAGGAGCAGGGAGACCTTTGTGAGTTCAAGACCAGCCTGGTCTATGTAGTGGGTTCCAGGACAGCTAGGGCTATGTAGAGAGACTTTGTCTCCAATAAATTAAAAAAAAAAAAAAAAATCAATAAAATAAAATCATGTGTAAAGGGTCAAAACTTTTATGCGAAGGACTGAAGATGTATCTCAGCGGTCAAGTGCTTAGCTAGTATCCACAAGGTCATGGGTTCAATCCTTAGCACACACAAAAAATGCAGGCTGGTGCTATGGTCTTCTATTCTGACAAGTTTGTCTCACATCTCCAGGTGTCCCTGCAGACCTTGTTGGACTCTGCTGCTCCTGTGGGAAACACTGCCACCTGGTGGACCTCTTTATAACATCAGCAAACTCTGTTCATAAAAAACCAACCTTCCCTTCTGCCACGAGTGACTCAATCTGATTGGCTTTCAGTGTGGCTTCCAGGAGAAAGTATACATAATCAGCTAGAAGTTAATTTCAACGTTGGAGATTACTGTTTTCTTGTTTTGTTTTGTTTTGATTTTTCAAGACAAGGTTTCTCTGTGTAGCCTTGGCTCTCCTGGAACTTGCTTTGTAGAACAGGCTGGCCTTGAACTCACTGCCTCTGCCTCTCAAATGCTGGGATTAAAGGTGTGTGCCGCTGCCCCCGCCGCCGCTGCCCCCGCCGCCGCCGCCACCACCACCACCACCACCACCACCACCCCGGCAAGATTCCTGTATTAAATGAAAAGGTTAACATCCTTCCTGAAATGGTATTTCTGTCTTACAACTGGAAACGACGGCACAGGCTTGAAATCTCAACACTCAGGAGGCAGAAGGATCACAAGGTCGAGTCCAGCCTGGGCTATATAGCAAGACTATCTCAAAAAAATAAAGAAACGGGGCTGGAGAGATGGCTCGGGAGTTAAGGCAGCCTGGGGCTCTTATAGTGGCCCTGAGTGCATTTCCCAGCACCCACATGGTGGCTCACAACTGCTTGTACTTCCACAGGATCCAACACCCTCTTCTGACCTCCCTGGGTATCTATATACAGGGGCACATCATATGGAAGACATACATATAAATAAAAATCAACACATCTTTTTTTTTTTTAAAGAAACAAATGCAACCAACAAGACAACATTAGAGGCAATGAGTAAAAAGTAACATCTACTCCGCATTTCTGTAAGGACTTAAAACACGTGGCATCTGAGTGCTTGATAAATTGCTGCTCTTATTCTTGACTCGGTTCTAAAATTCTCTGAAATCCTTTAATCCCAGCACTCGGGAGGCAAAGCCAGGTGGATCTCTGTGAGTTCGAGGCCAGCCTGGTCTACAGAGCGAGATCTAGGACAGGCTCCAAAGCTACACAGAGAAACCCTGTCTTGAAAACAAACAAACCAACCAAAAATTCTCTGAAATCTAAAACATGGTAACATATTGACCCATTATGAACCCAAATAAGGCCCTTTGTTCTCCCTGATGGGGGTCCAGTCCTAAGAGAGGCGCAGACAGTGGGGATATTCTGTCCCAGTCATACCCTGCCTGTTGTTATTCTAGAATAATCATGCTCCATCACTCTTGGTTTCCCGAAAACAAACAAACAGAACAGAACAGAATAGCTGCACACCTTGTAGCACATACTAAGAACTCTGACCAGAATGTTTGTGCCTGAAAGACCCACAATGGGACAACAGAGGAGGAAAATGCCTTCAGCACTTCCATTTCTGGTGTAAGAATTTGGGTTCAGTACTGATTAAAGCTCAAATGTGACTCTGCAGCGGATGAGGGAAAGAAATATAGAGGCACAGAGCAGGTCAAACAGGAACTAGACTGGTCACTGGGATTGTGGGGGTCGGGGAGTGGGGAGCCCTGGGGAGGTCGTTCCCTCCTTCAACCATGTGGGTCCCCAGTGATCACTCGGGTAGGTGTGGCAGCCGGGAGAGAGGACTTCTGTTAGCAAGCTCTGTGAACCAAACATCTGCCAAGAAGATGTCAAGTGGAGAGGAGGCTGGAGATGGGGAAAACCGTGAGAAAGGGAGAAGGAAGTTCTCCAGGAAGCGTGCCCCCCCCCCACTTCCTTTGCACCCACTCTGTGCTGAACCTGAAGTGGGAACATGGATCATGACTGGAAAGGCAAACTCAGGCCTTCTATGAGTTTCAGACAATGGAATATTCTGTTCCAGATGCAAGCTTGCACCCGAACATCTGGCCTTGACGTGAGAACATTCACACTCAACTTTCTCCCTTGCCTGCAGAGGCACAATTTATGCAGAACGCACAGTGGAAACAGGTGTTTTCAGATGTTGGCTGAAAAGACGTTTCATTTTGGAGTATTCTGACTCTGGAAGCCGTTGAAATAAACCCTGCAGGCATCGACCCAAATGTAATCGGGGTCTGTGTAAAACAGAAAACAGGAGCGGTCTGATCACTACCCAAACAGCTGGCTGTGTTTTGTTCACTCATAAATGGGCATTGTTGACGGATTAAAGATGGCCCTCAAATTCAGTCAATCAGAGCTCAGCCGTACTCAAGGCAGGGAATCTGTTTGGTGAGGGTCCAGTCTGTCTCTGCTTTATAAGAAAATTAGATCCATCTAGAAAGTGGATCACTAGTGTTTGGTAACAGCAATTAAATAAAACCTAGACGGAAACATTACAAGAGCAAAAAAATGTAAACTGTATCATTCAAAACATGAGGCAGCTGGCGGCAGCAGGGTCTGGATGGATTGCAGTGTGTGTGGTAGGCTTTGGGGGTCACGGGGAGACAGGAAGTGGCTTTGGGTAGAGAGCGTGGCTACCAGATCTTACAGCATGTGCTGTGGGCTGCATGTCCATGCTAAACTGAAACTCAAAGAAACTCAAGCATAATCTGGGTCGGTTTCCTGTCTGCTATGGGTGGAGTTCTAGGGCATAATTCCAAGGTGATATAGTACCTATGTTTTGTTGTTTTTTTTTTTTTGTTTTTTTTTTTTATTTTTTTTTTTTGAGACAGGGTTTCTCTGTGTAGCTTTGCGCCTTTCCTAGGACTCACTTGGTAGCCCAGGCTGGCCTCGAACTCACAGAGATCCGCCTGGCTCTGCCTCCCGAGTGCTGGGATTAAAGGCGTGCGCCACTACTGCCCGGCTAGTACCTATGTTTTTAACGACCCAGAGACCAGACAATTATCCAAAGTGACAGACTTTTTTTTTTTTAATTTTAGTTTTAAAGACTTTGATTTTTTTAATGTTCAAACAATTTCACTTTATTTTTATAACTTTTACTTTTTGACATTATTATATTTTATATCATTTCCCCCTTTTCTTCCTTACAACCCTACCCATTTACCCTCTTGTTCTCTTTCAAACTGATGGTCTCTTTTTCCTTAATTTGTTGTTGACGGAGGGGTGTGTGTGTGTGTGTGTGTGTGTGTGTGTATGTGTTCTTAAATATATAAATACAAGGTGCTCAGCTATATAATGTTACTTGTATGTGTAAGTTTTCAGGGCTGACCATTTGGTAGTGGATAACCAGTCAGTGTGCTCTTCCCATGGGGAAGACTATTTCTCCAATTCTCAGCGCTCCTTGGTTGCCTGTGGTTCTTCATTTAGTATTGAGGCCTCATGAGCTCCCCCAATTCCATGTCAGCATGTCTATCGGTATTGTCCTTGTTCAGATCATGTTTTGGCAGTCTTGTTGATGAGACTTCATGGGTGTCGCTTCTCTGACACTTGTAGGAGACACAATCTCTCAGGAAACTCCTTGATCCTCCGACAGTCTTTCTGACTCCTCCTCCACAATGTTCCCTGAGCCTTGGGTGGAGGGTACAGACTTCATTTTTAAATAGCCGTTTTAGATTCACAGTAAAATTGAGTAGAAAACAGAGAGTTCCCATGTGCCCCGGCCCAGCAAGCACAGCTTCTCCTTTACCCACATTCTCCACCAGAGAGGTAGATGTGTTAATTACAATCAGTGGACCTCAAACACACAACCTTATCACTAATGTCCACAGTTTACATTGGTGCTTATTTATTTAGTGTGTGTGCATGGGCCACAGCTCCAGTGTGGAAATCAGAGGACAACTTTCAGGAATCAGCTTTCTCCTTCCTCCATGTGAGCCCCCGGGACTGATCAGGTCATCAGGCTTGGTAGTGGAGCTGGGGACCGAACCCAGGGTGTGGTGGTAATCTAATTGTACTGAAATGTGATTTTGATTGTATGTTAATAAATAAAGTTGCCCGGGGGTCAGAGCTATTAGAGCCATAGCAAGAGTGTGGCGGTGGTGGTACACCCCTTAATCCCATAGATATCTGTGTGTTCAGGGATACAGCCAGCATTGGAGACATATGCCTTTAAGACCTAGGGGGCTGTACATTCAGACAGTGACGAGGCAGTCACGTGTTTGGGTTTACAACCAATGAGAAGGCAGAACAAAATACTTTAAATAGACGAACAGACAGGAAATAGAGTCTCCTTCGGGAAGCTGGGACACCGCAGGCGGAAGGGTGAGATTTTAGCTCTGAGCTCTGACCTCTCGGCTTTCTCTTTTGCATTATTTCTGTGTTTCTTATTTAATAAGACAGTTGGTTACATCTATATCTGGCGCCCAACGTGACAAGAATCCATTAAAAACCGCTTGGCTTGACGGCAGGTCCGCTTTCCCGCAAGGGCGGCAAGCGGCGGCAGGCAGCGGCAGGAAGCGGCCGGCTTCCTACTCCGAGCTGCCGGCTACCTAGTCCGAGCTGCTGGCTTCCTATTCCGAGCGGCAGCTTCTAGCCCGGGCCTAGGTCTGTGAGCAGCTTGCTTAAAGCCGGTGCTACAAACAACTCAGACCTGCCCTGCCGAACAGGGCCCTGCCTGTAAAGCCAACACACGTGGTCAGAGTTTAAGGAAGCCAGACCCAAGCCTTGACTCGGCACAAGAGGAAACACGTGGCTGCATTTAAACTTTAGCCAGCTACGCTTTCTTGTTCTCTCTTTCTCTTTCTCTTTCTCTCTCTCTCTCTCTCTCTCTCTCTCTCTCTCTCTCTCTCTCTCTCTCTCTCTCTTTCTCTTTCTCTTTGGATTTACACCTGGGACATTAGGTGGCTGTTTTGAAAATCCCCTCGGATTTCTACTGTTCTACGCAGATTTAATTCACTGGGATTTCTACTATTCTACGCAGATTTGGTAAGTCATAAAGGAAACTATTTAAAAGACAATTTTTTCCACATTAAAAAAAAATGAGTTTCCTGTGTACATTGGAAGAATGGGTTTTGTTTGAAATTTTAGGCAGTCTGACAATGGAACAACTATATGAAAAGATTAGTATTATGGGAATTATGCAGTTTATCACCATGCTTATTCTCATTTTACTATTTAAAAAGATAGTCGATTTAAGTGCCAGGATAACAGCTTTAGAAAAACCTGTTAAACCTGTAAAAATTCAGACAGAACAACAGATGCCTGATCAAATGATGGCTACACAAAATAATTGGGCTCCAATTGAAATGTTGGATTTAAAAAGGTTTAAGGAGGCAATAGTATCTTATGGCATGCATTCCCCATATGTAAAGCAAATGTTAAACTCTTGGTCAACATATAATAGGATAATACCACAGGACTGGCGGGACCTTGCACAAGGTGTTCTGGAACCCAGCCAGAGACTTCAATTTCTGACTTGGTTTAAGGAGGAGGCTAAAAACATAGAAAAACAATGGAGGGATAAAGGAATACAAGTTTGCCAGGATCAGCTTATTGGAGAAGGCCAATATGCTTCAGCACAAACACAATGTTTATATGATGTCCAAACCCTAATTTTATGTCGAACGGCAGCCTTGAATGCATGGGACAGAGTTGAGGAACCAGGAAAAAAATCTGAATCATTTACAAAGGTGATGCAAGGCCCAAAAGAGTCTTTTACAGATTTTTTACAAAGACTGGCTTCAGCAGTAAAGAGAATGGTCTCGGATTCAGAAGCTGGTAAGGCAATAATTGAATCTTTGGCCTTTGAGAATGCGAATGCAGCATGCAAAAGAATAATCAGGCCATTAAGGGCAAGATCTGCACCTATGGAAGATTGGATTAGAGAAACAATTAATGTTGAGGTTGATGAGCATGATGATACGTGGGTAGGAGAAGTAATTTCAAAAGGTTTGAGGAATGTTAGATGTTTTGGGTGTGGAAAGCAAGGACATTTTAAAAGGGACTGTAAACAGGTCAACTTTGAATTTTCTGAATGCCAATGAGAAAGGAACAACAGCTGCAGAGAGACATTGGATAATAGAAAAAACTACAGAATTAAATCAGCCTATATACTTTAAGGATGTGCTGACCTCAGAATGGAAACCAGGGTATGTATTACATTGGGGACGAGGTTTTGCTTTTGTTTCTACAGGAGAAGATAAGCTGTGGGTACCATCAAAATTGATAAAGGTTCGATTTGAACAAGAGAGACCTCTTAATTGAGGAGGTGATAGTTCATCAACCAGCATGAACATCCAATTTAAACTAACTTGTATCAATAACACATGCCTTTTCATTTAATCAGATAATAACTTGTCAAAAGGAAACATCCCCAAAATTAGTCTTGGGGAAAGGTTTTTGTTTTTGTCTTTTAGGAGAATGAAGGTTAAGGAATCTGAAGAACACTGGACAAATGAGACAACTGAAGAAAAGGGACAAATCATCTATCCCAAGAAACAGAATGAAACGGTGTATGGGTATATATTATCTAAAAAATTTTATGTCTTCCTAAATGTTTGTTTCTGCTTTTCTCTAAAGATTTAACACTATTGGTTTTCTAATAGTCCCAGTTCAATTAAAATTTAAAGCTGACTTTGGAGTTGGAGAATGGCTCTCTCCTTCTTTAAACTCAAGCATGTTGTTAAAAGGAAAATGCAAACTCCCTGTATCATGCCAGAATAAGAGCCATCTTCTGCTATGGTACAGGACAAAAGCAAAATTAATTAAGGGACTATTCTATTACTAATCTCAACTCTTTGATTCTATTCTGATTCTTTAAACTTTCCTTAAAGTATGAATTTTATATCAAAATTTACAAGATTAACATATAAAGATATATAGATATATATACATTTTAAACTTTGTTAAGATATGAATGGTCATATAGAGTACTAATTAATTCTAGAAAAAAGGCTAGCTGCATATATATGTTTTTGTGTTCGAGTCTCTTATCAGTTTCTGCAGGAAATCATGGCCAGGCCTAACATCAACTGAAGTCTCCAGAAAGAAGATGGGGCCCCACAACAACAACAATTCCACGTGGACAATAATAATATCATTAAGCTGACAAACATCATCCACAGATCAGCTTTGAACTACAAGGTGCTCAGAGCAATTTTGAGATGACTAGTTGAGATGATCCAGTCTTAAAGACTACTTGAATAAGGACTTGAGATAAACCCTGAACTTTGGCATTATACACGGACTAGATAATGAAGGATATAGTTACCTCTCCTAGAATTTGACAATTAACCTAAAATTTTTCTTTCAGGATAAAGAAAACTTCGCCCATACCCAGCAGGAAGCAATTTTAAGAATACGACGCCCACATTCCCAAAGAGGTGGTGTGGGGCGGGTGGTTTTTTGGTCTTTTTAATGGGTTTTGGGTCTGGGATAATTTTCAGTATTTAGGGGGGTTGGTTACAAGTTATTGTCAAGGGTTAAGAAAAAGGCTAAGCAAAGGAGATTAGATTTAAGGTTCTTGTTTAAAAAAAAAAGAAAGAAAGAAAGAAAAGAAAAAGACAATTACTAATACTTTACATTGGATTGAATTGTTTTATATTATATACAAATTTGAAACTGATATTGTTAGAAAATGCTATATGTATATTTCTAATTGTATTTATACCATTCATTTAACAATGTAATACAAATTTCTGATCCTTGAATGTTATTATTACCAACTACTAGGATATAAAGAAATGAAAGTTAGTAGTTAGACATTACAATAGAACTTGTAGTCATATTAGATATGTTTTAAAAATTGAGCAGAGATGTTTTAGACAGGTCATCTTCAAACCCTTCAGAGATCTACAGAATATGGCATTTAAAATGTTTTAATAACTTAGAAAATTTCTCTTTTTTGAGACATGTCAGCTCCTGGCAGTACTAATCTACTTCAGAGAAAATATGGACATTGAAGAAACTGCATATGGAGTCAACTTTCCTTGTGGCAAAAGTTAGCCACTGGACAACAAAGTATCCTCGAATCAACAGGACAAAATGGACAGACAGAACACGAAACAAGGGAATACTGATTCTTGCCAAAACAAGTGTGGTTATGGCTTTATCAAAAGGCATCTTCTGAGGCCAGGACAATATGGCCCCATCCCTGAAGTGGCCTTCGCATCCGGAAAAGGTACGTGCCCTTTTCTTCGAAGGCAGCTTAACAGGCAGAGGGCCGATGGCTTCTGTTGTGCAATGGAACAGCAGCTGAAAGTTCATGCCTCTCGAAAGTAGACTGGCATTTAATAGAGGGATGTGGAGAAGAAGGGGATGCTGAGATGAAGCCATATATACACAGCCAAGAAGAATGGACAGCTGAATTAAAAAACTGTCAACAATTTCCAGAATTTAAAATCCTGAATCATGACAAGACACTAGTGGAATTCAGGTGTTTCTGGTACATGGACTGCTCTCACCCAATGTGAGATTGAACTGTTGACCTTGTGTACATCCTACTTCACAAATGAGTCTGTCAGATACACTAAACCTATAGGCTGAAGATGATGCCCCAACACTGCGGAGAAACCTCAGGTGACTGCCCAGGCAGCTGGCTGTTTCTGTCAACTCACAAATTTTTTGGAAGTTGCTTGCATGCACTTCCTGTTTTTTATTTTTGTTAGCTAATATTATTTCCTTCTTGGGTCTCTGAGGGAGTTGAAGATTAGTTAGTTATGGTTGAAGATTAGTTACTTATAGTTGAAAATTAATTAGGATAGAAAGTGCATTAGATACATCTTGGATTTACCAAAATAGGATAGATAATGGAATTATTTTCTCTGATTTGTCCAATACCTGTTTAGGTATTTATTATTTGTATATATTGTATATAGTTATTGTACTTTTGTATATAGTTTTTCTTTTGTTAGTTATAACCTTTTGCTTTTTTTTTATTAAAATAGAAAAGGGGAAATGTGGTGGTAATCTAATTGTACTGAAATGTGATTTTGATTGTATGTTAATAAATAAAGTTGCCGGGGGTCAGAGCTATTAGAGCCATAGCAAGAGTGTGGTGGTGGTGGTACACACCTTTAATCCCATAGATATCTGTGTGTTCAGGGATATAGCCAGCATTGGAGACATATGCCTTTAAGACCTAGGGGGCTGTACATTCAGACAGTGACGAGGCAGTCACGTGTTTGGGTTTACAACCAATGAGAAGGCAGAACAAAATACTTTAAATAGACGAACAGACAAGAAATAGAGTCTCCTTCGGGAAGCTGGGACACCGCAGGCGGAAGGGTGAGATTTTAGCTCTGAGCTCTGACCTCTCGGCTTTCTCTTTTGCATTATTTCTGTGTTTCTTATTTAATAAGACGGTTGGTTACATCTATACCAGGGCCTTGTGCTTGCTAGGCAAGCGCTCTACCACTGAGCTAAATCTCTAACCCCCAGTTTGACTTCACTGCAGTATTTTCAAATGAAAGTATTTTGGAGGAATGGACGCTGGCTCTAGACCTGATGAGCTTCACGGCTCCTTGTAGTATTGTGAGGTGCCAGGGAAAGCCATGGATCCTTTTTTAAAAGATATTTTTATTCATTCTTTGAGAATTTCACACAATGTATTTTGGTCATATCTACTTCCAGCTCCTCCCCTAACTCATCCCAGATCCATCTCTCACCCCCACTAACCCTCTAAATTCATGTCCTTTTTTAAAAACAACCCATCAAATCTAATTTGTACTGTCCACATGCTCCTGGGTGTGGGCATCCCCTGGGACATGATCAACAAGAATTTCACTACGTAGCCCTAAGTCTTCATCCTCTTATCCCAGACTCTCTCCTGAGTGCTAGGATTACAGGTGTGTGCCACCACACCCAACTAAATTACCGGTTTTTAAATTACCACAATTAAAAACATTCGATGTCAGTGAAAATGTAGATAAATAAGATGTCCCTAGATAGACCCACACATAGGTAGTCACCTGACTTCCAGCCAAGGTTCTATGCCATGCATTGGGAAAGAAATATGATCAACACACAGGGCTGATCCCCTGAGTATTCACACGTTCCCTATAAAACTCCAAATGCAAAACCCAAGGCCAGATCAATCACAGACCTAAAGGTAAAAGGTGAAATAATATGACTTCTAAAAGGTAACACAGGGGCTGGAGAAATAGCTCAGAGGTTAAGAACACTGACTGCTCTTCCAGAGGTCCTGAGTTCAAGTCCCAGCAACCACATGGTGGCTCACAACCATCTGTAATGAGATCCGGTGCCCTCTTCTGGCCTGCAGGCAGAACACTGCATACATAATAAATAAAATAAAATAAAATTTTTAAAAAAAGGTAACAAACTATCTTCATGAACTTGGAAGTAATAAATAAAATTAAATTAACTTTTTAAAAAAAGGTAACATAAACTGTCTTCATGAGCTTGGAAGAGCCATACACAAAAAGTACTAGCCATTAAAGACAAAAAAATATTGCATAGTTCATTAAAATGTAAAACTTCTGTTAATCACCAAGTAGTGTTGGCACAAACCTTTAACCCCAGCACTTGAAAAACCAAAATAAATAAATAAATAGATAGATAGATAGGTAGATAGATAAATGATTTTTTTTTTTTTGTTAACAGAGGTTTTTTTGTTTATTTGTTTGTTTGGTTGGTTGGTTTTTTCAGACAGGGTTTCCCTGTGTAGCCCTGGCTATCCTGGAACTCCCTCTCTAGACCAAGCTGGCCTGGAACTCAGAGATGCACCTGCCTCTGATTCCTCCCAAGTGCTAGGATTAAAGATGTACACCACCAGTGCCCAACTTGTTTGTTTCTCTTCCTTTCTTCCTTCCTTCCTTCCTTCCTTCCTTCCTTCCTTCCTTCCTTCCTTCCTTCCTTCCTTCCTTCCTTCCTTCCTTCCTTCCTTTCTTTCTTTCTTTCTTTCTTTCTTTCTTTCTTTCTTTCTTTCTTTCTTTCTTCCTAAGACAAGGTCTCATTGTATGTCCCAGGCACTCCTCAAATTCTCTCTCTCTCTCTCTCTCTCTCTCTCTCTCTCTCTCTCTCTCTCTCTCTTTGTGGTGGTGGTGGGATGGGGTGGGGTTGAGACGGAGTTTCTCTGTGTAACCCTGTCTGCCTGGAGCTTGCTGTGTGGACCAGGCTGGCCTCGAACTCACAGAGTTCCACCTGCCTCTGCCTCCCGAGTGCTGCAATTAAAGGTATGGGCCACCACCACCAGGTCAAAAATACTTTTAAGAGAAGGAATGGAAATCTACCAGATGTAAGACTACAGCTGCATGAAAGTAGTTAACATACAAACAAATGTACAGACACTTCCTTCAAGTCAGTAAGAAAAAGACAACCTGTCCAAAAGAGCAATAGCCATGACTTGGACAGGGGACATTTCAAGACAGAATGTCAAAGTGGCCAGTGAGTCCATAAAAAAAGTGTTCAGTAGCATTAGTAACTAGGGACAAGCAAATTAATCACAAGAATATCACTGCACCATACCAGAATGGCCAAAGGAACAGGGCAGACAGCCAGGCATTGCCAAGTGTTTGGAGCAGTTGAAAGTCTCACAAAGTACTTGCGGTGGGAGGGCATGTCAAAGTCTAGGACCACTTTAGAAAACTGTTTGGCAGTATGTGTTGATGCTTTATATATGAGCACCTTATGACCCAGGAATTCTATTCCTAGGTATGTACTCAATAGAAATGTACACAGAGGTTAACCAGAGGATGTGTTCACAATCACTCTTTGTTGTTGTTTGGTTTTTCAAGACAGGGTTTCTCTGTAGCCCTGGCCATCCTGGAACTCACTCTGTAGACCAAGCTGGCCTCAAACTCACAGAGACCCACCTGTCTCTGCCTCCCGAGTGCTGGGATTCATGTGTATGGGTGCTTTGCCTGAATGTCTGTGTGCCACACCTGTGCCTGGTACCCTTGGAGGCCAGAAGAGGGCATCAGACCTCCTGAAACTGGAGTTAACAGATGGTTGTAAACTGCCATTCAGGTGTTAGGACTTGAACCCAGGTCCTATGGTGGAGCAGCCAGTGCTCTTAACTATGGAACCATCTCTCCAGTCTCCGGGGTAGAACGGCACCAGCATTAATTACCCGAGGTCACACACAGGGCCATACACAGTCGCGTGATAACAGTGGGGGATGTGGGAGTAGGCAGGAAAAGCTTAGTAGCTGAGGCTGGAGTTTGAATGGTGGGTAGGGTTTGTCCGTTACATGACTGAGATCCTGCCGCGAAGACACAGAGGCACGCGGCTGATGCTGTGGGAGGAGAAACCGCCCAGCTCCTGCAGCAGACAGGTAAGGAGGGCCAGCTTCCATGGGTGCTGTGAAAAAGCATGGGGTGGGGGGGAGGGAACCAATTCCTTTCTCAAAATAAAAGCTCTGCCACCCATGATCCAAAATTAGGTAAGGACTCAGCCTTCCATTCAGGGACGTTTCTCTGGAGATGTATGTGATTCCTTTCGGCTGACAACACGGCTTATTGTCTCTTCTCTGTATAATTACAGTATCTGCTCTTGAGAGAATTTATGGGGCCTGATGAATAGCTTAACTTTTTTTTTTCCTTTTAAACTCCCAGATGTTCTGACCAGATTCCAACTTCCTGAGTTCCCAGTGCTTCACAGAGCTTCTGGTGAATTTCTCGTCCTCCCCGGGACATTCCGATTTCCCACTGAGAAATAAGAAAACAAGGCTGCTTCCCTGAGGGCGGTGCGCTCCATCCCTGAGCACTGGAATCTCCATTTTAGGAAAACTGTTTACCAGGGTGTAAGACTCTGAAAGGAAATGCTCCTGTGAGTCTCCTGGGAAATAAGACGCGCCGCGCGCCCCCCCCCCCCCTCCAAAAGGACTGACCACAGGGATCTGCTGCTGTCCCTCAGTTTCTGGGAGGCCAGTTTCAATTAAACACCAGCTTGAAATGAAAGCATGTGTGTACAAAAGTCAAGGAAGGAAGTAATAGAGGAAAGAGTGCCGTGAGTCACCACAGACCTGTCCCCCAGCTTCAATAGTTTATCATTGTTATCAATAATTTACCCACTGTTTCCACGTCTCACCTCTCCTGATTTGTTTTATTTTCTTCAATAGAGCTGAGACTGGCAAACCATAATTCCCTGGGCCAAATGAAGCCTGATTCTCGTTTTGTAAATAAAGTTTTATTGGAATACAGCTATGCCCACTCACGAGCATATTACCTATATCTGCTTTTGCATAATTATCACAAGGCTGAAGAACTGTGGCAAACTGTGGCCCTTTCCAGAAAGAGCTTGTCAACTCCCACACTCAAATTTTAAAGTGACTAGTACTCATGACATCATCTCACAAACAAATATTTCAGTATCAGTCTCTAACAGATAAGGACTTTAAGAAGGCTTGACCATATAGAACTAACATTAAACAAAATGTATAGTCACATCTAATACCAAATCTGTGTCTAAAATTCAGTTCCATAGGGGAAATGTATTCTCGCAGTTGACTTTTTCATACCATGACCTAAATAAGGTCCACATATTATGCTCAATTAACATGTTTTCAGTATTTCTGAATCCAGTCACACCTTCTGAACACCCTTTCTACTCTTTTTCCCTCTCTTTTCTTTTCTCCCTGCTAAGGATCAAACCCAGGCCTTTGAAGGTATTTGTAAGTGCTCTCTCACTGAGCTGTACATCCAGTGCTTGGTTTTGTGACAGGATCTCACTATGGATAGTCTAGGCCAACCTCAAACTAACGATACTCCTCAGCCTTCTGAGTGCTGGGGTTCCAGGCACACACCACAGTGCCTACCTGGCTTTTGCTTTCTTTTCGTTACATCTGTGTCTTGAAGAAACCGAATTCCAATCAGGATATGACTGTGTTCTCACTGTGTATTCAACATGGTCACAATGCAACTAAATTTAAAAAAAAAAAATTCATTTTTAAGAGACCAGCTCTGCTGCCCGTGCTGTTGCCAGACTCCTGGGCCGAAGTTTTCCTCCTGTCTTAGCCTACGGAGTAACTGTGACTAGAGGCATACACCTAGGATTTCGAAGGGAAATCTAAGCCCCTCAAGGCACAGCTACTGCACTGAAGAGGCGGATGTGTCCTCCTCACTCCATCCCAGGGAGTTCCTGGCTTTGAACCAGTGCGTTTTTCAGGGGATAAACCTGGAAAGGAGGAAGAAGACTGCAGGGGTACTGGACCCGAGTGACAGCAGCCATGCCTGCAGGGGACAGTGGCATTTGAAAAACCATAAGCGACACTCACAGCACTCTGAGAGCACAGTCAGCTCCTAAATAACCCACCTCCTTTCCTCTCATTCACAAACACTTGGTGGCCTCACACAAGTTCCAGGTAGATCTTGCTTTGGCATTAGAATCAAGAGCCAGTGAAACCTGGGCATGACTGCGTCCTTATTGTACCCATGACTGGGATGGCTTCGCTACATCTGTGTAACCTCAATAAAGCTGGCTGTGTGATGCCCAGGGCGTAGTGAACGACTCCAAAACTTAAAGATTTACAAGCAGAGTTAGCATTTGCCATCTCACACAATTCTGGCATTTTGGGAGTGGCTCAGTTGAGGCAGTTCTGGCTCAAGAGTGTCAGGATATTACCACAGGATGTCAGTTAGAGCAATTAGGATCCACTTCTTGGCTGGGGCCAAAGGATGTCCTCACAGACGTGACGAGTTACTCTGGCTGTGGTGGGAGCCTTGCTTGCTATGGCATGGACTTCTCCATAAGGCTGTTCAAGTCTCCTTAAAACACAGCAACAGACTCCCCTGAGGGCAGGTGACCCCATAGACCAAGGTGGAGATGTGATGAGAATGACAGCCTCAGAATTCCCCCCACCCCCTTTCTGCAAGCACTGGGTTGCAACACCCCACTTCTCAGTTCAATGCAGAAGGGACAGTGTGCGAGAGCAGGACACTAGCAAGCAAATTCATCAGGGCTTTCTTAGATGCTAGCTTTGGAAGTCTGATGTTGCACTCAAAAGAAATAGCAGCCTGCTCTCTAGAGCGAGGGAAAACCAGCAGAAGGCTCTTCAGAAGTCTCTAGACGAGGTACGGGAAGAAGGAACTACACGGTAAAATGCCCGGTAATAGTTCTGCCCACACCGACCAGTTTCCCCAGTTCCCAATCCTCACAGCAATTGCCCCTCAAGTCTCCTTTCTGGGCCCGGGAAAATCTGAGGCTGCCCTCCTCATCGTGACCTCCACTGCAGTCTCTGGGATCACGTGTTCTGAGGTACGCCTGTCTGTCACTGCGTTGTGAGGAGACTCAGATAGTCCTCAGCTTCCCACCACAGCCAGCATATCTTGACAAGCATGTGAGTAGATCCACAAAGTGGATCTTCATGACTCGGTGGGTAAAGATGCTTGAGGCTCAGTCTGATGGCCCTGATTGCTGAGATCCACACAATGGAAGGAGAGCAAGGCCTCTAGAGCATAAGGTGTTCACACACACCATGGTGCACACACAGACATACAGACACACATATGCACACAGACACACACACCATGGTGAGCACACACATATCACAGTGAGCATATACATGTACACACGCTATGGTGAGCACACATACATGCACACACACATGCATACACACACATGCACACACACACACACACACCACAGTGTACACACAGACATACAGACAGACATACACCATGGAATACACACACACACACACACATACACACACACCACGGTGTACATGCAGACATACAGACAGACATACACCATGGAACACACACACACACATATATACGCATACACCATGGGGAACACACATACATACACACTAACTAAACTAAACTTGCTCTTAAACCTGGAGGCCTAAGTTCAGTCCACAGACCCACATGCTGTAAGGAAAGAAGCAATTTTTTTTTTTTTTTTGAGACAGGTTTTCTCTGTGCCTTGGCTATCCTGGAACTCACTCTGCAGACCAGGCTGGCCTGGAACTCCCAGAGATCCGCCTGGCTCTGCTCCCTGAGTGCTGGGATTAAAGGTGTGTGCCACCACTGCTCAGCAGAGAGAACCACTTTTTTTTGTTTTTTGGTTTTTTTTGTTTTTCGAGACAGGGTTTCTCTGTGTAGCTTTGCGCCTTTCCTGGAACTCACTTGGTAGCCCAGGTTGGCCTCGAACTCACAGAGATCCGCCGGGCTCTGCCTCCCGAGTGCTGGGATTAAAGGCGTGCACCACCACCGCCCGGCTTGAGAACCACTTTTTTTAAAGGTGTCCTTTGACCTCCACACATGGACCATGGCATGCACGCACCTACACACATGTGTACATCATCAATCAATATATCAATGTAAAATTTAAAATAATAATAATAATAATAACAAAGCATAGTGACAGGGTCTACCAGGCTGCTTCTAGGAGAGGTTGTTAGTGTGCACCAGACGCACAGAGGGAGAACACTGAGGAAGCCCTGCACACCACAAGTGCGCATCTAAGGTGACTCATAGGGAGGAGCTCAGGTCCGGGTGGAGTGGGGAGTGGCGGTGTCTTTGAGGGGGTCGACTAAGGAAAAGACAAAATGTGGTAGAAAAAAAAAAAAGGCAGCCAGGTGGCGGTGGCCCACACCTTTAACCCCAGCACTTGGGGAGCAGAGGCAGGTGGATATCCATGAGTTCAAAGGCCAGCCTGGGCTACAGAGTTCCAGGGCAGCCAGGGCTACACAGAGAAAGCCTGTCTTGAAAAACGAAGGAGGAGGAGGAGGAGGAGGAGGAGGAGGAGGAGGAGGAGGAGAAGAAGAAGAAGAAGAAGAAGAAGAAGAAGAAGAAGAAGAAGAAGAAAAGGCAACTAATCAAATAAAGGCAAGCAGCTGTATTCATGTTAACATCAAAACAGAAGGTCAGCAGCTGCAGCAGCCTGCAGATCCGCCTCCGTCTGTGTCGACCCGGAGCTGGGTAAATCTCTGGAGAATGCAGGTTCCTTCACAGGCTGCTAATACTGTGCCCACCCCACCCCACCCCACCCCACCCCACCCCACCCCACCCACCCCACCCCACTCCAAGCCTGGCTGTCCTGGGATCACGTAGGCTCATCTGCGTACTAACCCTTAAACAGAATTTTAAAAATCGCCCAGGGAAAGCAGGAAGCGACGCTTCTCTCTGAGGAAGCAACTGATGGGAGACTTTCTAAAATAAGCCACCACGGTTCGGCCCCAGGATTCGTGACATTTCTCCCCGTCACGGCTCATGCCCCACCCACCTTGTTCAATGGCACAAAATAGTGCTTTCAGGCTGCAGGAGCATAAGGCTGAGTAACTGCTAAGATACTTCAAAAAAAAAAAAGGAAATGAGGAAAAAAGTGTCTTTCTGCGGCCAGTGTGTTTGCCAAACAAAGTCTGCCGTAGCTGAGACAAAGGGGAGCATGTTATGGAAATAAGGTCTGTAGGACTCAGCATAGGGCTGGTGTGCGGTGGTTTGAATTTCAGACTGCTGTGTACACATTCGTGTCTTTCCACAGGGCATTTAACCGCTTAAGAGTCTTCCTTTGCTCTTCTGGAAATTGAGAAGGTTGCCCTAGAAACGTCTGTTGGCTGCCTGGTCTGAGGCCTGCGTCCAGGAGAAACGCTGTGGGGTTGAGATCAGGCTGCAGCTTCCACTTGGTTCAAGCATTTCGAGGCCGGTACAAAGTGTTCTGTCTGGAGAGGCAGTATGGCTGATGAGCGGAAATAGAAGCCCCTACAGAGGAAGCGTCCAGTGGAAGGCATTAACCGAATGAGCTGGCCTTCCGGTGGATCGGATCAGCCTGATTAAACACAGGACAGAAAGGAATCTAAGTTCGGATCCCAGCCCCTCACCCTGCGGCTTACAGCTGCCTGTAACTCCAACTCCATCCAGGGAACTGGATTCCCCCTCTGGCCTCTGAGGGCCTACATTCACACAGACACACGAACGCACAAATAAAAATAAAATAAATATTTAAAGTAAAAACAAAACAAATAAAACCCCCAAAGCAGAGCCCCCCCCATCCCCGCCCCCAGACAACCAGAGGGGCTAGCAGGAATTATATTTCTATAGGTAGACCTAAGAGAACCAACAGCAAAGACTCAACATCTGTTCTCCCACATTCCATGCAGCTGTGACGGCTAGTTTTAATTAGCAGCCTGACACAATCTCAAATCACTGGAGGAAGCGAGTCTCAGAACAGCAGATCAGGTTGGACTGTGGCATGTCTGTCAGGATTGTCTTGATTACATTAATTAAAGTGGGAATACCCACCCCGTCGTGAGTATCGCCAGTCCCTGGGTCCTGGACTTTGTAAGGGTAGAGACTGAGACTATGTAAGGGGCTGAGCACAAGAAACACGCACTCCCTCTGCTCTTGACCGTGGGTGTGTTATGATGAGCTGCTTCAGGCATCAGCTCAGAGAGGCAGGAAGAAGGGTGGGGAGGGGTCACCAGGCACTGGAGACAAGTGTCAGGGGATCCTCTCGTGGGTCTGGAGTCTTGGTGGGGGGATAATGAAAGGTTTTAGGTATACGTAATTGTTGCATGAATCTTAAAAGTTGTTATTAATAAAATCAAACCCAAGCCGAGTTATTGGGGTCCATGCTGGTAGATCAGAGAGACAGGACAAGCCACAGCTATCTCACCTCACCGGATCCTCAGCTGGTCTTGTCTCCTCAGACTGGTCTTGTCTCCTCAGGCTTCTGAGTCCTCATCCCAATGGCTTTCAGCTGAATTGCTGCTCGAAAGCCTGAAGCTTAACCAGCCACATGCTTAACCAGCCAAATGCTTAACCAGCCAAATGCCTCTAGTTTCTGGTTCTCACGCCTTATATATCTTTTGGCTTTCTACCACCACTCCCTGGGATTAAAGGCTGGCTTTCTGGGATTAAAGGCGTGTGTCACCATGTTTGGCTATTTCCAATGTGGCCTTGAACTCACAGAGATCCAGAGGGATTTCTATCTCTGGAATGCTAGGATTAAAGGTGTGAGTGCCACCATTTTCTAGCCTTTGTATCTAGTGGCTGTCTGTTCTCTGACCCCAGATAAATTTATTAGAATACTCAATATTTTGGGGAACACAATACCCCCACATGTAATCATAACGATTACAAAACATGGTGAACATACTTAGTGACCATGAATTGTGCATCTATAAATGATTAAAATAATAAGCGCTACATTTTTTTTAAACCACAATTTTATGCACCTGTTTGTTTATTCCGAGCTGGCTTGGAACTCCTGTCGAGTCTCACACCTCATCCTACCTGAGCACTGGGATTTCAGTCACGTGCCCCCTACTTCTGGCATTTTACCACAACGTTTTTGTTTGTTTGTTTTCAGACAGTGTCTGTCCAGCCTTGGGCTGTCCTGGAACTCACTATGTAGACCAGGCTGGCTTTGAACTCATAGAGATCTGGAGTGCAGTTTTCATAACCATGCTTTTGGGGCAGAGGACGGGCAGGGAGAGGGAGAGCTAAATCTGCAGATAAGTCTGTCAGAAGTCGCCAAAAAAGAGAATTGCTGTTTTTAACAGTGTTCAGTGCTCAGTATGGATAGACTAAGAAGGACAATCTGTTCATTTGGCATTCTTTAATCGCTTTCGACAGTAGTTTGGTTTTCATCAGAATAGCAGTCTTGTACTTTTTGTTTTTATTTGTTTGTTTGCTTGCTTATTTATTTATTTATTTATTTTGGTTTTTTCGAGACAGGGTTTCTCTGTGTAGCTTTGTGCTACTCACTCGGTAGTCCAGGTTGACCTCGAACTCACAGAGATCCACCTGGCTCTGCCTCCCAAGTGCTGGGATTGAAGGCATGCGCCGCCACCACCGCCCGGCGTTATTTGTTATTTATTTATTTATTTATTTATTTATTTATCTATCTATCTATCTATCTATCTATCTATCTATCTATTTATTTATTTGAAACTGGGTTTCTCTGGGTAGCCCTGGCTGTCCTGGAACTCGCTCTGTAGACCAATTCACAGAGATCCACCTGCCTCTGCCTCCGGAGTGCTGGGAATAAAGGCGTGCGCCATCACCAACAGGCTTTATCACAACTTTTATAACAAGAATTGTGAGCTGTTCAGTTTTGTGCTTCTGTTAAAATTTTGGTTTTGGTTTTGAGTCAGAGTCTCAGGCTGGCTCAGAACTCTCGGTCTTCCTGCCCGTGTAGACGCCTCTGCTTTCTCCCATCATTCTTTGTCTACCGGTTTCTTTTGGCTCCTCGGCTGCACGTTTTCAGTGCGTCCTTCCTTCCCCCGCTGCCCAGCTCCCTGCTCTCTTGCCTACTTGCAAAGGCTGTGTGAGGTCTTCCCGCCTCTCTGAGTGGCTTACTGAGGAATTCGGTCCAACCACTCCAGGCCACTCCTGGGAGAAGGCTACAAAACGCGGCCTTTCTGCCTGATGCAACGGTGGCCCCTCTTACACATTGTCCTCCATCGAGCTGAACCGCTGTCCATAGTCTTAAAGGATTTGTTGAGGGACGGAATTCCCAGAAGTTGTAGTTTTCTTTCTCAATGCACAATCCCAAGTGCTTGGTTAAAAGTCGCTCGACATCTACCAGTCATGATCCTAATAGATGCCTCAGAACATGACACATCCACAAGACAGACTACAGAATCGCTTCTGTGGCATTCCTGCCAAAAATACAAAAATCATGAGGAAGCTAGTAGATGAATTCAAACTGGGGCACACACACACACACACACACACACACACACACACACACCTGCTCTGCAGAATGTCAAGGTCATGAAAGACGGGAAGGCTTGAAGGGCTGTTCTAACTGAAGGTAGATGAAAGTCAACTGCAGCTAGATGCAGGCTGCTGCCTGGGATCCCAGCTGGAAGGTCGGGACTGTGTGAACAGTGATGTGTGAATGCAGTTATGGAGTAGAAGGTACGCTTGAGTTGGCGTCCACTTCATGCTGTGGTGGTTGTGCTGTGGCTGAGTGGGAACCTGTCTTTATGTCTTGGAAATCACAGACAAATAGTAGTGTCAGCTTGTCCCTCTGCAGGAGAATGGGCTTTGAATCCACTGAACTTGGACCAGCATTGAAGGCCAAGGCTGTTTCATCTATGTGGTCAAGTTCATCCTGTTTTGTGGCTGAGATCCCTGCAGGTCCCCTCCGGGTTGTTCTGTATCGAGGAGGACATGTCATCATCCCTGTGAGCATGGTCTCTGGAAACAGCCACTGGCAAGAATTATTTCCTTTATCCTGCAGCCGGAGTCCTAGACTAAAGTGCTGAAGTGTGAAGGAAATTCTCCGTCTGGGGTTGTCACTCATAGTGTGGCCCTCTGGTTCCTTGTGGCATTAGCTTAATCTGGAGCCAGAGGTGGCCTTTCTCAAATGTCTCCTTTGAAAAGATCTGGCAGGCAGCCAGCAATGCCAGGTGTCCCTCAAGATGTTGGAGGCTAGACAGATGTCACTCTGAAGAAGGAAAGGGACATCCATCCAAGCCAGAGTGATGTGGTTTGGGCCCTCCTCTGTCTGATTTACTGCAAGTTCAAGAGAGGTGGGGTATGATGGTGCACCCCTGTAACCTCAGCACTGGAGAGGTTGAGGCAGGAGGATTGCTGTGAATTCAAGTTCAGCCTGGGCAACAGAAGTGAGATACTGTCTCAAAAAGAAAAGCAAACTGAAGTAAGACTTGGAACACATCTACTTACTCATCTATAATTTGGCTTCTGATGGGTAGGACCACACACCAAGGATGACTGACGGTCCTCTGTTCCATGATGTCTGAGGCTTCGAGTGGCAGAGGCTGATGGTGGCTGGTGACTGAGTCTACGGCTCCTACAAGTCCAGGGACGGATGACGTTTCCGGCTGGGGGCCTCACTGCTGTTTCCAGAAGTATACAGCCAGAAAGTATACAGGAGGCGGGGTTGCATTTTATGACCCACGTGTATTAGTCAGAGTTCTTCAGAGAAACAGGACCAAAAGAGAAGGGGAGGGGTAGCAGCCAGGAGTCAGGGGTGGGGATGATGGGGGGGTGGAGGGATGGGGCAGGGAGGAAGAGGGAGGGGAGAGGGAACAAGAGCAAGATTTACTTTAAGGAACTGGTTCGTGTTACAGACCTTCAATGTGAGATGGCAGGCAGCAGGAGACTCAAGGCACAGACTGTTAGCAGGCTCGAACCTCCTCAGGGAGGTCGGTCTCTGTTTTATTTATTCCTTCCATTGGCAGAATGGATGAGGACCATGTAGTTGGCTTTTTTTTTATTATTTTTATTTTTATTTTTATTTACTCTTTGCTCTTTGGGGGCCTGCCACCAAGCTCCCAAATAAATACACGGAGACATATTCTTACCTAGGAATGCCTGGCCCTAGTTTGGCTTATTTCTAGCCAGCTTTTCTTGACTTAGATGATCCCATCTACCTTTCGCCTCTAGGCTTTTACCTTTCTCTGTTCTATATCCCTTTCTTTCCTTCTTTCCCATGGCTGGTTGTGTGGCTGGGTGGCTGGCCCCTGGTGTCCTCCTCTCCTCCTTTTCTCGCTCCTCCTTCTTCTCTCATTCTCTCTGCCTGCCAGCCCTGCCTGTTTCTCTCTCCCGCTTAGCTATTGGCTATTCAGCTCTTTATTAGACCAATCAGGTGTCACCCCCTACACACACACTTTGGTTTTTTTTTTTTTTTCGAGACAGAGTTTCTCTGTGTAGTTTTGGAGCCTATCCTTACTCTATAGACTAGGCTGGCCTCAAACTCACAGAGATCCACCTGCCTCCGCCTCCCAAATGCTGGGATTGAAGGCGTTCGCCAACCACTGCCTGGCCCAATCAGGTGTTTTAGGCAGGCAAAGTAACGCAACTTTACAGAGCTAAACAAATGCAACATAAAAGAATGCAACACATCCTTGCATCATTAAACAAACAGCATAAAAGAACGTAGCAAATCTTTAACTAATATTCCACAACAGGCCCATGTGGTGGTACTCTAATTGTACTGAAATGTGATTTTGATTGTATGTTAATAAATAAAGTTCCCCGGGGGTCAGAGCTATTAGAATCAGAGCATGAGTGTGATCTCTGTGTGTTCAGGGATACAGCCAACTTTGGAGACATATGCCTTTAAGACCTGGAGGGCTGTACATACAGACAGTGCCGAGACAGTCACGTGTTTGGGTTTACAACCAATGAAAAGGCAAAACAAAAGACTATGAAACGACTTACACACAGGAAATAGCTCTCTTTCGGAAAGTTAGGAGCTCGCAGGAGGAAGGGTAAGATTTTAGCTCTGAGCTCTGACCTCTCGGCTTTCTCTTTTACATTGGTTCTGTGTTTCTTATTTAATAAGACGGTTGGTTGCATCAACAGGCCCACCCATATTATGAATCTGTTTTACTTTAAAAAAAAAAAAAAAGTCTGCAGATGTCAATGTTCATTTCACCTCAAAATACCCTCATGGCAGCATCCAGTTGTGGTCCATCCATCAAGTTAACTATTTCACCTGGTTTCAGCAGCTGTATATCTTAACTGTGCCAATTTCTATTACCAGGGCCAGTTATAAAGGTGGACTCCACATTTGGGAGAGAGGGCATAGACAGATTCCTTTTCTCAAAGCAGGAATGGCCGCATCACGTGGAAACGAGTGATGCAGAATGGGGCATATATGCTGTGACATCTCTGGGAAATGCTGTCTGTCACCCGTGCCCAGCAGTAGCATAAGAAGATGTTTATAATGAAATTTTAAGTCTTCTTTTCTCTTTTCTTGTTTTGTTTTTTTGAGATGGGGTTTGTCTGTGTAGCCCTGGCTGTACTGGAACTCGTTCTGTTGACCAGGCTAGCTTTGAACTCTCAGAGATGCGCAATATTATGTCTTTCCTATGAGTTTCCATTTGGGCTGCACAGAAAACCAAGGGGAGCAGTTGGAGATCCTATGGCTATACACAGGGTCCCTTCAAATGAGAGCTCTGTGAGTCTAGACTGCTAAGGAACTGCTGTGGGCCGGGAGGAGCACCCCCCACCCCAAAACTGATGACTCTGCAACATCCTTCACAAGATGAGGTCAGTGCTCCCCCATTTCCATGGTGGTCACATTCCTATCAGAGCTGGGCAAGAAACAAAGTGTGTGTGTGTGTGTGTGTGTGTGTGTGTGTGTGTGTGTGTGTAATGTGGAGTTCGATTTTAAGGCTTGGAGCATCATAGTTAGATATACAAATACCATAGGGCAATTCTTACAGAACTTTCCTACCTGTTGCCGAAGGATTCAAGTGTCCTGTCTCTCCCATTAAAAGCCCATAGCAGCCTCCTCACGGCTGAGCTGGGGTGCGCATGTGCTGGGTGGTAATAGAAAAAAGCCACCATGGATTTCTAAAACGTTTCCACAGTGAGCCACTGCAAAAGGGAAGGGAATGCATGTTCTGAAGATTCCCATGGAGAAAACAGAGATCTGGGGAGGATGAGCAGGAACCAGCCAAGGACATAACAGCTGGAAGGCAAAACGCTCCAGGCCACATCTGCTAGGAAGGAATGGCTGAGTGTGGTGAGGAAGGAGTCCTACCATCCCAGAGACCTCAGAGGAAGCCCCAACCTGAGGCCTCAGGAATCCTGCACCAGCCAGGAGCAGTTGATCAGAGGAGACCCTCTCCAATACCTGCTAGTCTGTGTTCGATGGGACTCTCAGCTTGTTGGCAGTTCCCAACAAGCTTGTGAAGCTTGGGAAAAGGAGCTAGAGGCCATATACTGTTTCCTCTATGTCTCTGTACCCTAGTATTTGATCCCCTTAAGGACTAACTTTTTTTTTTTTTTTTCAAGACAGGATTTCTCTGTGTAGCTCTGACCATCCTGGAACTCACTCTGTAGACCGGGCTAGATCCGCCTGAGTCTGCCTCCTGCATGCTGGGATTAAAAGTATGCGCCATTTACTACCCGGCAAAGGCAAACTTTAAGTTAGAAACTTTAAGTGCAAAAAAAAACCAATGACAACAAATAAATAAATAAATAAATAAATAAATAGGTAGATAGATAGATAACCAGACTGCCAAGTATGATAGTTCATGCCTTTAATCTTAGCACTCAGGAGGAAGAAGCAGGCAGATCTCTGTGAGTTCAAGGCCAGCCTGGTCTATATAGTGAGTTCTAGAACAGCCAGAATGACATAGTGAGACCCTGTCTCAAAAAGACAAAAACTGACGCCGGGCGGTGGTGGCGCACGCCTTTAATCCCAGCACTCGGGAGGCAGAGCCAGGTGTATCTCTGTGAGTTCAAGGCCAGCCTGGGCTACCAAGTGAGTTCCAGGAAAGGCGCAAAGCTACACAGAGAAACCCTGTCTCAAAAAACAAAACAAAACAAAACAAAAAGACAAAAACTGGGGGCTGGAGAGTGGCTCAGTGGTTAAGAGCACTGGCTGCTATTCCAGAGGTCCTGAGTTCAATTCCCAGCAACCACATGGTGGCTCACAACCATCTGTAATGAGATCTGACATGCAAGCAGAACACTGCATACATAATAAATAAATAAATCTTAAAAAAAAAAAAAAAGACAAAAACCAACCAAACAAACAAATTTAGCAGCTTTAACCTTCTGAGGCCAAACCAATGTTTCACGTCACTGGGAGACAGCTAGCATTTTCAGATTGTCTCTTCTCCCTTTGATAGCTGGAACAATTCATTGCTGCTTCAAATGATGGGAGATACTTTCATGATGAATACTGGGAACAGATGTAGGGAACTGTAGCCGCACAGGTCTCAAAATGGAGATGGGAGGAGCAGGAAGAAGGGAATCAATTCTCTTTGGCCTTAAGAGATGTGTGGCCTGGAACCCTTCACAAGAAGCAACAGAGAGCATGTCAGCATGAGGGGTTGGTTCTTCAGTTGACACCTTTGGCTGGGGTGTGTAGCTCAGTGGTAGAACACAGCATATGATGAGCATCCAGAGGGTCCTGGGTTCAATCCCAAACACTGAAAATAAAACAGAATATAATAATCACTCTCATGCTTTATGCCCCATTTTCCATGTCTAAATATTTCCATAAATTACTTCAAAGATTGCCAGAGCTCTTGGGTAGAGTTGTTGTGCCCTCATATGGTGGGAACTTTCTGGAAACCACTAAATTAGAAGACTTTGATGTTAGTTGACTGGGATTGTTTTGTTTGTTATGGCTGATATTTCCAGAGTGTCTTTGCATTTGTCCCAGAACCCCATCTGTACTTTTCAGTTTTTTGTTAACTTGACACAAACTAGAGTCATCTGGGAAGGTGAACTCTCAGTTGAGAAATGCTTCTATCAGATTGGTGGAGGCGAGTCCGTGGGGCATGTTCTCAATTAATGATTGATGTGGGTCTTGTTACCTCTGGGCAGTGGTCCTGGGCTGTATGAGAAAGCATGCTGAGCAAACCAGTGAGCAGGGGTCCTCTGTGGCCTCTGCTTCACATCCTGTCTCTGGGTTCCTGCCTTGAGTTCCTGCCCTGACTGCTCTTCCAGTGGACTATAAGCTGTAAAATGAATTAAACTCTTTTCTCTCCAAATTCCTTTTCCTCGTCTGCTTCTCCCCAGGATGATCATGGACTAACCTTCTAAAACTGTAAGCAAGCCCTCAATTAGATGTTTTCTTTTATAAGAGTTGCTTTGGTCATGGTATCTCTTCACTGCAATAGAACATAATTGTAGCATGAATCTTAAAGAGTCTTATTAATAAAATCAAACCTGAGGCCAGTTATTGGGGTGAATGCTGGAAGATCAGAGAAGCAGAACAAGCCACAGCTTCCTCACCTCGACAGTTCCTCAGCTGATCCTGTTTCCTCAGACTGGAAGCTTCTGTGTCCTCATCCCAATGGCTCTCAGCTGTGCTGCGGGCCACAGGAATATATCATTAGAACTCAGCTGGTTATGGCAAAGTCACTACCTGGAGGGATCAGGGAATTCCTCTAGAGGAAGCCAAATCCCAAGGAGTTTTTGGTGTTACTTGGCTTGTTATATATCAGCTGTCTTCTGTTATGAAAATCATGTGTGCCTTCATAGCTTTCCCAATTGACTTTTCCCTAAGAAGGGCTAACAGTGTAGACTGATCACTCTCTGGACATACACATTCCAGGTATTTGGAGAACAGCCTCAGGAAAGGCTTTCTCTGGAATCAGATTATCTCCCTTGGCCACTTTCAAGGACTACAAGAAACACCACCCAGGTGGGCACCCATTGTTAGTCCCAGGTGGACTAACAATGATAACAGCCCACATGCAAGTCTCCTGATTTACGGTAAATTCCACAAGGAGACACCGCCTAGGAGAGGTGGACGTTAAGTAATAGCTTTACACAATTTAGCTCGGACACTTCCTTTATATACCGAGACTTCCAGGAGGCAGGGAGAAGAGAAAAGAGAATGGAAGAACTAGATGGGTAAGAACTTGAGAGGAACAAAATGAGATGGGGAAGAACTAGAATGGAGGGCTAAAAGAGAGGACTAGAGGAATGAGATGGAAGATGAGGAAGAGCCAGATGGGGAAGAACAAGATGAGGAAGAGCCAGATGAGAGAGGAGATGTGAGAGGAGCTGATAGGGGAAAGAACTAGATAGATGAGAACCTAGAAGGGACAGAACTAGATGAAGGAATTAAGATAGAACTTAGAGGGGACAGTAGATAAATATAGAGAAATCAGGCAAGAAAGGAGCTAGACATGAGAACAGAACTGAAGCTGTGTATAAAGGATGCTATGCCAGAGGAATTAAAGCAAGTGGACTATAGAACTCGGTGTGCTGAGATTATATTTCCTGAAAATAGTCCTCGCCGTTAGTAGTTCTCTCTCCTGAGCCCCTGGGATGTATAATATTAAGGCTGGTCCCTCTAATATTATACAAGACAGCTGAACTGCTGCTCAAAAGCCTGAAGCTTAACCAGCTAAAAGCTTCTAGTTTCTGGTCCTCATGCCTTATATACCTTTCTGCTTTCTACCATCACTCTCTGGGATTAAAGGCTCACTTCTTGGGATTAAAGGCGTGTGTCACCATTCCTGGCTGTTTCCAATGTGGCCTTGAACTCACAGAGATCCAGAGGGATTTCTGCCTCTGGAATGCTAGGATTAAAGGTGTGAGTGCCACCATTTTCTAGCCTTTGTATCTAGTGACTGTTCTGTCTCTGACCCCAGATAAGTTTATAAGGGTGCACAATATTTTCGGGAACACAGTACCACTACACATAATGAAGACAATGTCCAAGAGAATTGAAAACATGTCCACTCAAGCATTCACCCACCATGCTCATCTCAGCATAATCCATCAAAGCTACCAAGCAGAAACAACCCAAATGTCCATCAGCTGATGAATGAATAAGTAAAATGTGCTGTGTGGATACATTGGGATGCTATTTGGAAATAAGAAGTAAGGTGGTGCTAGTACATTCCACAAACATGAACAGACTTTTGAAATATTGTGCCAAAGGAAAACAAGCCAGATGCAAAATATCACTTTTTTTTTTCTTTGAGACAGGGTTTCTTTGTGTAGCCCTGGCTGTCCTGGAACTCACTCTGTAGACCAGGCTAGCCTGGAATTCACAGAGATCTGCCTGCCTCTGCCTCCCAAGTGCTGGGATGAAAGGTGTGCACCACCAACAACAACTAATATCACATATTTTATGATTGCATTTTCATGCAGCTTCCAAACGCACAACTATGTAAAGACAGGAAGTAAGAGTACTGGTTGCCAGAGACTGGGGGAGGGAGGTACCAGGGAGAGACAGGAGGCAGTAGGGAGTGACTGCTGGTGGGTATCGGCTTCTTTGTGATGGTGGAAATGCTTAAGAACCTGAGTGTGGCGATGTTGGTATGACAGACTGAACATATTCAAAACATTGACTTATAAACTTTAAAATGATGAATTTTATATCCTATGAATTGTCTCCTAGTTAAGAAAAAAAACAAAACAAAACACTGCCATATGTGTGTATATATTGGATGACTGAGTGAATGACTCATCTCTGGAAAAGATAGCTAATCAGCGGCTCTGGATCCACTCCCAGCCTTCCTGGATTCTCCTGCTAGCTCTGGCTAGTGAGAAAAGTTTGCTTTAAAGGTTGCAGTGTTGGCACCCAGTGTGAGAAAAGGGTGTGGCTGTGCTTTATCTGTGCCTCTGTAAGGGCTGCCAACATCCCCTGGATTGGGTCCACCACTGACACTTTTATTAACCTTCAGAGAGGAAGTCAGAGGTGAAGATGGCCACCTCTGCCCCAAAAATGACTTCTAGGAGTGTCAGACTAACAAAAAGACCTTACATCATTTTAACCGGTGTGTGTGTGTGTGTGTGTGTGTGTGTGTGTGTGTGTGTGTGTGTTACACGTCCCAGTTAGAATCTTGCTTTACTTTATTGGAGGCTTCTTCCAATAAATTCACACGTTTACCTAAGACACTGAAGGAAACATGCTGGTCCTCTGCTCTAAGCTGCCAAGCACACCCAACAGAACAGCTGTGTACAGATCCAGGCCTGGAATTACAGATATAAGGATGGGGGTGGATGCTCCCATGTGGATGTATTCAGAGGGCCTTGTTTGATTGGTTGACACTTTCAGGGCTTATCTATTTGAATGTCTCTGCTCTGAGGCAGGGTGGAGAGGATGGATCTGCAGTATGTATCCTTCCTGAGAAGCAAAGAAACCATGAGAGAGTCTTGGGAAAAAGACAGACAGGGTCCTTTGAGATGGCTCAGTGGATAAAGGCACCTATCTACAAGCTTGAGGACCTGAGTTCTCTCTTTGGACCCACATGGTGGAAAGAGACAACCAATTCCCACACAAGTGGTCCTCTGATGTGAGGTCCCATGTGAGTCCATGTGTGAGTGCATGTGTCAATGTTTGTGAGTATGTGTGTATGTGTGCTAGTTGATGTTTCTATTGCTGTGAAGAGACACCATGACCACGGCAGCTCTTATAAAGGAAAATATTTAATTGGTGTGGCTTACAGTTTCAGAGGTTTAGTCCATTATCATTATGGCAAGACATGGCAGCGTGCAGGCAGACATGGTGCTGGAGAAGGAGCTGAGAATTCTACATCTTGAGCAGCAGGCAACAGGAAGTGAACTGTCTACCACACTGAGTGTAGCTTGAGCCAAGAAGACCTCAAGGCCCACCCTGACAGTGACACACTTCCTCCTACGAGACCACACCCACTCCAACAAGGCCATGCCTCCTAATAGTGCCACATTTCCTTTGAAGCCACCACAGTGGGAGTGAGTGTGTGTGTGTTTGTGAGTGTGAGTATATATGTGAGTGTGTGTGTGTGTGGGTGTGATGATTTGAGACGGGTTGTTATATAACCCAGGACGACTTCAGACTCCTCTGTCTCTCCCTGCTTTAGTCTCACAAATGCTGGGTGGGTACTCAGGATCTACAAACAGACACTCAGGAATCTGAGCAGAGAGGAAGCTTGGGAGTATGTGCCCACACCCTCTGGTTATTACAAACAAAAAATAAAATAAAATAAAATAAATTCCTGAGGTCTGGAGAGAATAAGTAAAATCACGCTGTCTGCAAGCACAATGTGGGTGTCCTGGTTCCCACAGCATTTAGACATTGTTCTTAAGCCCATTCTGCAGATGATGAAACCAAGCTCAGAGTGGGTAACTTGTTCCCAATCACATGGCTGTTAAGTAACAGAGCCAGGGTTTGAAGCCTAGCCTGATGGACTCCAGATCTCAAGATTTCTGGGCTCTAGAAATCCACCCCCCACACTTTTTTTTTTTTCAAGACAAGATAGTTCTGGCTATTTTGAAACTCACTCTATATACCACGGTGGCCTCAAACTCACAAAGATGTACCTGCCTCTTTGCCTTCCGAGGTTAAATGTGTGTGCCACCCTGCCTGAATTTTCCTTTTTCAGTCAACTCTACTTTCTCCCCGGGACTCCTCTGAAATGAAAGTCCGTGTCCCATCCCAGACAGCATCAAAAAGAAGGTTTCTACAGAATGGCTGGGAATGCCAACAGCAAGGATACCCGAAATGCTGAACCTGGGAGACAGGGAGGCCACAGGTTCCAGCAGCTTCTCGAATTTGCAGGTACTGTTTGGTAGGAGGTAAAACTGCACAGGTATATAACTGTCATCAGAGAGCCTTTATCCAGTAACTGATGGAAGCAGATGCAGAGACCCACAGCCAACCACCAGGCCAAGCTCCGGGAGCCCAGTCGAAGGGAGGAAAGAGGGATTCTATGAGCAAGGGGGGTCAAGGTCATGATGGGGAAACCTACAGAGACAACTGAACCAAGCTTGTAGGGATTCATGAACTTTAGACCAACAGCTGTGGAGCCTGCATGGGACTGGACTAGGCCCTCTGCATATGGGAGTTGTGTAGCTGGGTCTGTTTGAGGGCCCCTGGCAATAGGATCAGGATCTATCCCTGGTACAGGAGCTGGCTTTTTGGAGCCCATTAGCTCTGGTGGGACCCATTGCTCAGCCTTGATGCAGCCGGGAGGGGCTTGGTCCTGCCTCCCTTACCCTTTTGGAGGAGTGGATGGGGGCTGGGGAGGGGGAAGAGCAGAAGGAAGAATGAGAGGGGGATCTGTGGTTGGTATATAAAACAAATAGAAAAATTTCTTAAAGAAAAAAAAGAAATTGCACAGGTATGGTGACCAGCATCCTAGGCAGGACACCTGGACATATTTCCCTGAGGCCTCCCAGGGGGAGGGTTTAGGTTCTGCAGATTTGATTGGAGTGGGAAGGGGGCTTAGAGAGGAACACTCCCTGGTATTACAGCCGAGGAAACTAGGTCTGAGCAGAGGGCACGTGAAGTCACGTCTGCAAGTACACTGCGGCTGATGGACTCCCACGCCAGCTTGAAAATGAGCCCGTTTCTCAGTTAACAAGCCAAGTCTCCCAATCGGGATAACTGACCCGTCCTCACTGGAGCAGGGACCTAGACTCAGCTCCCTCAGGTGCACCACAGGCTGCACATAAACATGTAAGCATGTGGATGAGAGGAGTTCTTGTAGCTCTTGTAGGATGAATGGATGATGCCTGTTTGTTTCCCATGCCTGCCCTGGTCTAAAAGTGTTGGAGAGCAGAGAGCCTGGAGAGATGGAGAGATGGCTCAGGGGTTAAGAGACCTGTTGATCTTGCAAGAGGACCAGGGCTCGTTTCCTAGCACCTACATGATAACTCAAACCTTCTTTCTTAACTCCAGTTCCAGGGGATCCAATACCCTCTTCTGACCTCTGTGGGTACCATGCACACACAGGGTGCACATACAAAGCCCACAAACCCATGAAATAAAAGAATCTTAAAAAAAAAAAAAAAGAATCATATGGGGCTTGTGTTAAGATGAGTGCTCCCAGTTGGATGTTGGTGGCGCACGCCTTTAATTCCAGTGCTCGGGAGGTAGATACAGGAGGGTTTCTGTGAGTTCGAGGCCAGCCAGAGCTACACAGAGAAATCCTGTCTCAAAAAAAAAAAAAAAAAAAAAAAAATGAAAAACCAACAGAACAAAACAGACTAAATAAACAAACAAACAAACAAATAAAATAAAACTTCCTGAGGTCTGAAGAGAATAAGTAAAAAATATGGGTCTACCTTGCTGTAGTGTTCTCACTTTTGGTCCAGATAACCTCAACCTGCTTCCAGCCTGCCTCCCTTTCCTGGAGTAAATGATGGTCTCCTTAGATTGAGTGAGGGTTTTAGTCTTGTTTCTGCAGGGATCTGAGCACATATTTAGCGCCCCCACTCCTCTCAAAGCGTCCTCCAGGGGGCAGAAGTGAGCCACTTGTCCATTCTTTGGGGCTGATCCTTGAGACTTGTCCAAACTTGTGTGAGAAAACAAACGCCCAGAGACAACCAGAAAAGCAGATCCTACATGTGCTTTCTCTTTAGGTTGAAATCCGATCCAAGGACCAGCGAGGTGGCTCAGAGGGTAAAGGCTACCAAGCCTGACAAATCTGGGTTCAATCCCTGGGCCCCACGTGGCGAAGGAGAGAACTGACCACTACAAGTTATCCTCTAACCTCTACTGTGCTTGTTGGCACATGTGTGCCCCGTCTCCGACACAATTAACAAATAAAACGTGTAAGAAATGAAAACAGTGTGATCTAGGGCTGGGGGGGGGGGCGTGGCACATACATGTAATCCCAGCACTTGGGAGGCAAGGGTAGGCAGATCTCTGTGACTGTGAGGCTAGCCTGATGTACATTGTAGCACTAGGCCACCCAGACAGTGAGACCCTGTCTCAAAGAGAGAGAGAGAGAGAGAGAGAGACAGAGAGAGAGAGAGAGAGAGAATCCTTTCAGAGACAAAGTATTGGTAGGAACTCAGGCTAATTCAGCCTCCAATGTCAAACAAATGTCAGAAGGGTGCATCCCAGCAGGCTACCTACTCTGTCTCAAGGCAAGAAAAGAAAAAAGAGAGAAAGATCGAACACAGCGTAAATAGCCTATAGAAGTGGTTCTCAACCTGTGGGTTGTGACCCCTTTGTAGGTTGACCACCCCTTTCACAGGGGTCGCCTAAGACCATCTACATATCAGATATTTACATTATGATTCGTAACAGTAGCAAAATTACAGTTATGAAGTAGCAACAAAAATAATTTTATGGTTAGTGGTCAGCACAGCATGAGGAACTGTATTAAGGGGTCACAGCATTAGGGAGGCTGAGAAGCGCTGGCCTAAGGTCTCTCTGTCAAGAAGTCAATAGCCCTGAGAAAAAGTTATCAAAGAGGGAGCCAGTATCCCCAAGCTATGTCCTCTACCCTTTGCTACTCTCCCTCCCCTGGCCTCTGCTCTTCTCTCCTAGACCAAGTTGCCTCTCTGGCAGAAACCCAAGGAGACCCGTTCCCAGATTGTGGCCCCTTGAAACACCTGTGGTAGATGGAGAAGGGCTGTGTCCCTCCTCTGGGACAGTCAGTTGCAAATGTTTAACACATGTAGCAAGGCGGATACCCTCGAGGTCCTCACTGGTCAAACTGTGCCTTGTCCTTGAGCACACACTCTGTTTCCTCTTATCTCTCCTCTTTATTTCTTTACCATTGTGGAGGCAACACTCATTGGGGAATGTGAGACTCAGTTCTTGTCCTGTAGATTCAGAATCTGTCAGGAATGAGATTCCAGTGTCGGGCCTTCTTGCTTCCTCCTCACCAAGGAGAGAAAAAATCTCAACCAACAACAAACCCCAAACTAACTGAGCAAATGCTGCTGGAGGCTGATTGGGCAGGAGCAAGGTGGGACTGAGGCAAACAAGATCTCAAGATATAGCCAGGTGGAGGTGGGACACGCCTTTGATCCCAGAAATCATGAGGCAGAGGCAGGTGGATCTCTGAGTTCAAGGCCAGCCTGGGCTACAGATTGAGTTCCAGGACAGCAAAGGCTACACAGAGAAACCGTGTTAGAGAAAATAAAACAAAAACAAAAACAAACTCAAGATGTTTCGGGGCACAGATACCAAGATGACAGACAGGGAAGGATGAGGAGAGGAACACATGTGTGCAAAAGAGAGGGCATGCTTGAAGCTCGGTGGGAATGGGTGGTGTGCGTGGATTGGATTCCGTAGGCACTAGGCTGCTGGGGCAGGTGAAGTGGAGGAGAAGAGAGCATGTGTCAGGAGTGATCTGAAGGCAGAGTTTTAGTGTTCCCTAAGGTGAAGGGAAATAACTCCAGAAGAAAAGAAAATGTGGGGCTAGGCACGTGTCTTAGTTGCATGCAAAAAGCCCTGAGCTGGATTTCCCAGCACCCCATAAAACTGGGCATGTGGATGTGACTGAAATACCAGCACTCAGGAGTGGAAGCTTGGGGGATCAGAAGTTCAAGGTCATCTGCTATATAAAGAGATGAAGAACAGCTTGGGCTATATGTGACCCTGTCTCAGGAAGAAGAAGGAGGAGGAGGAAGAGGAGGAAGAAAAGAAAAAAGGAGAGAGGGGGGGGTAAATGTAGTAGAGAACTGGCAAGACTGAACGCTAACTCCACAGTTCTATACCATACTCTGACCCTGGGGACTGTCGTCACACGAATAGGTCTAGGCAGGGCTTGGGGGAGGTTGCCCCCGATCCAGGACTTGTCCATATAAAGCAATTGGCAGAGAAGGCTGAGTGGAAAAAGAGGAGGAAGCTGAGGCAGTTAAGGAAGTGTGTTTAAACATTTAGTATCAAGAGCTCCATAATCTACGATTTCATGTCCATCATCACATCCTGGGAAAAGCAAATGACCGAGTCAGAAATCAGATTTCTGGATTGGGCGCTCTGGATTGGGCGGCTGCGGCAGCGATCCTAACCCCCCCTTTGGGTGATGGAACTATTTCAGATGTTAATTGGGGTGAAGGTGATCCAAGTGCACACACTTGTCAAAACACATTCAAGTGTGCACTTTGAAAGGGTTTTTACTGTATGTAAATTATAACTCATAAACCCGACTCAAAGTAAAGCTGCAGGAGTTGTCTAACTCACATGCCAAGAGCTAAGCTGATTCTGAAGAGCAAGAGCTCTTTATCTCCAAAGTAGACCAAACTTCACATGTGTGCCTTTGCGTCGGCAGGAAGTGGGAGAGATGTGTGCACATTTGTTTAATATAACATCTTAACTAGTATTTTATCATATTAATACACACATTTGTTGTTTTGGTTTTTTTTGTTGTTGTTGTTTTGGTTTGGTTTTTTTTTTGGTGGGGGCGGGTATGTAACAATTCTGGCTATTCTGTAACTCGCTTTGTAAGCCAGGCTGGCCTCCAACTGAGATCCACCTGCCTCAGCCTCCTGTGTGCTGGGATCAAAGGCATGCACCACCATCACCTGGCTACATGTTACTTTTTTTGAGACAAGGTCATATGTAGTCCAGACCAGCCTCTACCTCACTACATAGCTGAGGATGACCTTGAACTCCTAATCTTGCTCCCTTCTCCTAAGTGCCAGGAGTGAGAGTGTGTCCTAACACACTGAGTCTTTACTGGGAGAGTTTAAGCTTGACAATTAAAGAGAACCAGTCTCTTCTACTGTAAATTAGTTCAAGAGTCCTGCTTTTCTGGACAGATAAGTAAACCTCTGCCTGGGTTACCTCTTCTCTGCCTTTCCTCTCTGGCTTGCCCTTCCTGGGTTTAACTCTGGGCAGTGGAGGAGATGGCAGGTTTGGGTGTGTCCCCCTCCCATGATCTCCTGCAGACTTCAGAGGCATCCATGAGACATCCCTCTCACACTTGGTCTACTGGTAGCCACAGTTAGGGGGCGCCAGATGGTTCACAGGGCTCCTGTGTTGTGTTAGTTCTGCAAACTGAACCCATTGAGGTCCCACTCACTTCCCATTCCCCTCCAGGCTAGAGCTCTTGGCAGGTCCCAGCTCTTAACTCACACCCACCTCTGCATTCCTAGGGACCATGAGGGACTTTGGGGTTTCTCCTGGGCCGCACTTGAGCCAGGGGAAGTTTGGGTAGGGTTGGAGGATTTCTAACGTCTCTCCCCAAGACTGGTCACACCATGCAGCCATCTCACTTTGGGCAGGCACTCCAGGGGCACAAAGAAGCACGTACTTGAGGAGCGGCTGTTCTATGATGCTGTTGGTGTGCGACATAAATCGCTTTTGTCTTCAGGAGGCTGTCAACCTCTGTGGAGGTTTCTGCTCTTCTCACCCCACTCCAGGCTTTAACACTGGCTGATCACATGTGTGCTGTGGGATGGTCCTTCTGTACACTGTGAATATGTTTCTCTCACTGGTTGATAATAAAGCTGTTTTGGCCTATGGCAAAGCAGGATAAGGTTGGGCAGTACAATCAAACCAAGGACTGAGATAAAGAAGGGCGGAGTCGGGGAGAGACACCACCAGCTGCCCAAGAAGCAGGATGCTGGAGGAACAGTAAAACCTCGGCCACGAGGCAAAACATAGATGAATAGAAATGGGTTAATCTAGATGTAAGAGCTAGTTAGTAGTAAGCCTGAGCCAACGTGTGGTACATAAGCCCCTGTGTGGTAATTTGGGAAGCAGCTACCGGGTATTTGGGATCGGGAGGATGGGACAGAAAGGCTCTGCCTCAGTTTACACATATGTCTTATCTCCACACAGCTCCCTCCCAGCCCCAGGGGGTCTGTTCATCCTCTGCCTTCCAGCTTCTTCCTTCTGTCATATTGCCTACCTTTCCTTTGCCTAGAACCATAGCCCGAGAAGATATAGCTTGCTGATGATGAATATGCCTTTGAGAGGGACTCAAAGAGTCTTTTCCTTTCCTCGGGCTTTAAGAATGATAGCTGGGCATGATGGTGCATGCCTTTAATCCCTGCACTTGGGACACAGGGGCAGGTGTGTCTCTGTGAGTTTGAGCCCAACCTAGTCTACGCAGGGAGTTCCAGGACAGCCAGAGCTACATAATAAAGAGACTATGTCAGGAAAAAAAAAAAAAAAACACTAAGTGGGGGGGAAAAAAGAATGAGACAGCCCTTTCCAAGAGAGTGTTTGAGTTGGTCTGTTGAGGGACAGGTTCTAAAACAGTAGGCACTTGGTTCCCAACCTAGAAGGACTTCTCATCACTTTAGGTAATAAATCTCACTCCACTTTCTCGTCCCCAAGCCTGTTCCTCCTCTATGTTTCAAATCCACCCAAAGCACCCATGCCAGAAGTTGAGAGCTCTGAGCTTGGAGTGGTAGTGCATGCTTACAAACCTAGAGTCACCATGAGTTTGAGGCCATTCTGAACTACCTACATAAGTTCAGGGTCAGTCTGGGCTACATAGTAAGACCTGTCTCAAAACAAAACAAAATACCACCTAAAAAGGAAGTTGAGACCTTTCATGGACCCCTTGGTCTTATTTTGCCGTTCACACCTTCTCTGTCCCTGGTTTTTTCTCCTCACACGTCTTAGTCCCTGTTCTATAGCTGTGAAGAGACCAAGGCAACTATCATAAGAGAAAGCACCTAAATGGGGGCTTGTTTGCTTGCAGTTTCAGAAGTACAGTCTATTTTCATCAGGGCTGGAAGCATGGCGTTAGGCAAACACCGGAGCAGAAGCCAGGAGCTACATCCTGACTGTAGTCAGAGAGAGACTGGGCTGGGCGAAGCCCACCCCCAGGGACACACTTCCTCCAGCAAGGCCACACCTCCTAAATCCTTTTAATCCTTTCAAATAGTGCCACTCCCTGGTCCTAAGCATTCAAATCTATGAGCCTATAAGGGCTATTCTCCATTCTTGTCCCAACTACCACTTTAGAAGTCTTTTTTTTTTTTTGTTTTGTTTTTTGTTTTGTTTTGTTTTGTTTTGTTTTCCAGACAGGGTTTCTCTGTGTAGCCTTGGCTATCCTGGAACTCGCTGTGTGGATTAGGCTGGCCTCTGACTCATAGATTCTCCTGCCTCTGCCTCCTGAATGCTGGGATTAAAGGTGTGCGCCGCCGCCGCCGCCGCCGCCGCCGCCGCTGCCGCCGCCGCCGCCACCCAGCATGCACCGGAAGTCTTGCACTGCCTCTTCTCCCTCCTTAGCTTTACACTTCAGTCTTTCTTGGTGGCTGAGGTAATTTTTGGATGGGTCTTTCTGTCTCAGAGAGGCTGTCTTGCTTCCTAACCCTCCACCGTCTGCTAACCAGAGGGATGTTTCCAAACTCACAGGGAAAGTAGCCAGACTTGAATCTGCACCCATATCTGCCCAAAAAGGTTGGCCAAGCAGCGGCTCCACCCCTGGAGGGTACTTAAGGTCGAGCCCACAGACTTGCCCTTGTGGTTCCTCCTCTGGCTTCTCCTCCTTGCTGGTACTGCCCGGGAATGTTTTGCTCAGATTAAACCTGGACTTATTAATTTGGCCTGATCTGATTTACTGCATCGGTGGCTTAATATCGGGTATGGAAACTTTTCACTGCTTAAACCCTCTCTGGCTCTCGAGTCCCCATACCTGTGTGCCACGGGCTCTGCCTGACTAAAAGTTCCTCTCTCGCCTTCATGCACAGTCTCTGCTCCGGTTGACTTACAGATGCCTGGCTGTGGCATGCCTACCGGTCCTTACCTCTGCCTTGGCACATCCTTCTGTACAGTCCACAGAATGGTGAGAGCCACATTCACGGTTTTGGATGAGTGAGCTTCCTAGACGTATAGCAAACAAAAGTAAAAGAATGAAAAGCAAGCCGAAGATAGGCAGCAAAATACCACCAAAGCAGGCACTGTAAACATCCAGCGGAGACAACTGAGTACCCCCGACTGAGAGAGTAAACATCATCAAAGGAGACCTCATCAAAGAGCCGGCTTACAACCTCCCGCAGAAATTGAAGCAGTCAGCTGGAGCTCCTAATTGAGCTTTCTCTCCACGGCTACACTTCTGGCTTCCTGTTCCCACCTTCGACACTGTTATACCCTGGGGTAAAGGACAGTTGACCACCTTTCTGTTCTCAGGAATGCAGTGTGGTTAATACCCTCAGCTACTTGTTTTTCCCTCTCTTGGTGACAGAGTTGTGGGGGACGGGGGTGGGGAGGGATAGGGTGGGGGGCGTTGGGGGCAGCCTGACCCAGGACATGGAGTTTAGAGGAGAGGAAAGTTTCCTTGCCCCTGGAGTCTGCTCTCAACAAGCTTAAACAGCACATGGCAATTTTCCAATGTAACTCCCTTTACCCGCACGCTGTTCCCTCTGCCTCTGATGTCGCTTCTTATTTTCCGGTCAGTCAACATTCACTCAGATTTCTTTCTAGTCCCTGCAGCAAGAATGCCGTCGCCGCCTCTGATTGACACAGGATCAACTTGCCGCCATGGGACACTTGCCCCCAGAATTGCTTGGCGCCTGCCATAGGCAGAGGGTACCTTAGTTTTCCTAGCAGGTGGCACAGCCGGTCCAGTGAATGAGTGACGACAAGCACCAGCCCAGGAGTTAGAAGAGACCTTGACATTGCTGGGTTCCGTGTATTCTTCAGGACTCTGAGAAATTCACTTGGTCAGCCTCACGTCGTAGCTGGTGACATGGCTAGGCCTGGTCTTCGGACGCCAGAGCTCCGTCACTGCTCTGCGGGGCCCTTAGACACAGCAGAAAGAGCCAGGTAGGTCACAGGGAGCTGGGCATGCCGGCCAGGTGTGGACAGGGGTCAGCGAGAAGACGCCAGCGGCAGTAACTTAGCTCAGGGCCTGGGTTTAACTTGGTGTCCAGCTGGAAAATGGGTCAAGTCCACAATGGGCTTTTTGTGAACCCCTTGTTTCCCTGCCCGTGTGACCCTAATGATGTACACAGGGTGAGCACGAGTTGCCGGCACCTGGAGCCACGGTAACAAAGGGGTGGAACACATTTAAATGCAGGCCCCACTTTCTGCTGGTTTGTTTGAGGCCCAGCCCATTTATCTAGCCTGCTCTCAATCCCCGACGTCGCGGGGATCATTTCGCTGTTTGTTTTCTTTCGAACAAAATGTATGTTTTTTGTGGTCTAGGAAGCAGATGTTCTGATTTATTAAAGGCTTACCCTTTCACCTCCTGGAACCTGAGTGTGGAGTGACAGAGACATTCTGGATCCTGGAGTCACACAGGTGAAGACTGAACCCTGGCAGTGAGACTTCCTAGGGGCAAGCCCTAAGCATCAAGAACAGAGGCCACCTCCGTGTTCCCCACGGCTGCCTCGGGAATAAACGCAAACAGGAGAGTGCTGGCCACAGATCGGACCAACCTGGTCCAGGAGCCACAGAGCTAGGTTCTGATTCTTGTTCCACTTCTTGCGAGATGTGTGACCTTGCAGAGTCCCTAGTATCTGTATGGTACTTGGGACAGTAGCGGGGAGATAGAAAAACTGTGAGTTCCTTCCTTCCGCCTTTTCCAGAGGGGGCCCACTGTTCCGCTCCTCTGTACTACCCAAGACACAAGATCACTTTCTCTTGGTCACTGGAGACATCAGATGTCCGCTCCCCTGACCCCTTCCATAAAGACCACTCTTCCATCCCTCATCCTCCATGTCCTCCATCCATCCCAATGATCAACACCTCAGAAATGATCAAATACAAGCCCAACCCAGGTAGGTTCAGGACAGCATGGTCTCCTGCTCGGCTCAATGCCAAGAGCTTTGTTCATCCAGCACCGTGGCCTGGGCCATGGCTCCTGAATCCTCCCTGAGGCCTGTTTGGACCTGTTGGAATAGCTCTTAAGTTCATTATAGTCTCAGCTTACTTGCTAGGTTCTCAGCTCTGCGAGCCAACTTCAGTCACCCTCCCAGCCTGTCTGCGACACCCCCGCCCCAACCCCCACCTTCCACCCCCACCTCCGCTCCTCCCCCAGCCCCCCACTCCCCACCCCCAACCCCAGGCTCTGAGCAGCTCTGGTCCTGGAACAGGTGAAAGGGTAAAGGTAGAGCAGGGGATCAGACCCTGAGTTCAGAAAAACAAGAGCCAGAATTCTGCTGCTGATAAACTGAACACAGAGACCTCAAAATCTGCAGCTCCGGATCCTGTGTCTCTTCAAACCCTCCCATCAGTGACAGCCCCAAGCTCAGGATCCCAGACATACAAGGCCCAGAGTTCACCTAGGCTCACTCCCTTACTGACTTGAGGGTGTCTGTGCTCTAGACAGCCTTGGCTCACCATTGCCCCATAGCCTGGGGCCAGGAATTCAGCTTCAGGAACTCTGGTCCCGGGTGTCTAGTCTCTTCACCGTGTAATCATAAGCTTGCACAGTTACCCTACCCACATCGGCCACAAGCTCCTCCAGGCTCAGCGTCCTCATGGTTGCTCACAGGATTCCCATCCTCCTCATTCTGTCCAGGACGGCCTGTCTCCTCTCATGTCAGGAGGAAAGCCAGAAATATCTAGGGAGTAGCACTGTGTGCCCTCTCCGGGCAGGATGGGGACATGGGTACCACACCTGGTCTCGTGGAGCTGACCACAGAGGGGAGGGGAAGACAAGCTCATGTTCACACTTGCAGGCCACCACCCCAGAATATCCTGTCTCCCTCTGCATTAATGTCTAGCCATTAGGGTGATGAAAGAGCATGAGGTTTTTTTCTGAGGTCATGAACACGCTCCTGGTTGACCAGTGACGCCATGCAACTCTGTGACTATTCTGAAAACCACAGACTCACATACTTCCAGTGAGTGAGCTAGACGGTCCATAAATTAGTTCTCAAAAAATTGTCTACACATTTGAAAGTTGGGGGGCTGGTGAGATGGTTCAGTGGATAGCGTGCTTGCCACTGAGCCCGATGACCTGAGTTCAAGCCTCAGGTCCCACGTGAGGGAAGAAGGACAGGCTGATTCCTGCAGGTTGTCCTCTGACCTCCTCTGGCCACACACTCAGGAGTCCCAGCCCTGGAACAGGTGAAACGAAGGAGGTAGAGCAGGGGCCAGACCCTGAACGTCACTGGTGGGTGGTTTTGAGGAGACACAGCATCTGGGTTTACAGGCCTTCGCTGTTTTCTGTGTTCAGTTTGACATCAGCAGGATTCCCGCTTCTGTTCTGAACTGGAGGCCGGCCCCTGCTCTACCTCCCTCCTGTCCCCTATTCCAGAGCCAGAACCCTGAGTGTACAGCCAGACACCAACCTGCAGGAAACGATCCCCCTCGCTGCCCCCACACAAATGAACTAATTGAAATGTTCTTAAAAGTTTGCTCCAGGCATGGAGGCGCACACTTGCAATCCCAGCAACTGAGAAGGTGAGACAAGAGGATCGCTTCAAGTTTGAAGCCGGTTTTGGCTACATAGTGAACTTTAGGATAGCCTGGGCTATCAGGTGATACTCTGTCTCAAATTAGTTGACCAATTAATAGTTGAGTAATGAGTAAAATATGTTCTTTCTTCATACCTTAATAAACAGTCTTTCCTAATCTCCCTGGAAGGCTGGGATTGAAGTTGGAGTTTTAGCATCCTCAGAGTCTCATGTCCCACTGGACAGCACAGGCAGACTAGGTTGTTTCCCTTTCCATCTTCCCCGGGGTGTTCTGAACCTTGAGGGTCACAAGTTCCAGATTCATCCACAGACTGCCTTTGCCATCCTGGGGGCTCGGAGTGTGTACCCTAACAGTGAGGTATGGCCCTAGGAATTTAGGCCTAGGCCAGATACCATCACAGATCCAAGTGAGCTAGAGTCGTTTGCAGAGAATTCTGGGTATTGGTCCAGGGCAATGCTATCCTACAGAATATTCTGGGGTGTTGGAGATGTTCTCTTTCTTTGATGTCCAGTATAGTAGTCACTAGCAGCCCCTTGACATTTGGCCAATGCACCTGAGGAAATTAATGAATAAATAGATTAGTTTGTATATTGAGATACAGTCTCACTATATGCCCCTGGCTGAAGTTGAACTATTTCCTGAGGTGATCCTCCTACCTTAGCGCCCAAGCAGCAGAAACTATAGGTATGCACCACTGTGATCATCTGGAACTTAATTTTAATTTAAATATTTAACACTACATCTAAGTGGTCACCCGTGGTTAGTGGCTACAACATAAGACAATGTCATCTACAAGGTGGTGGTGGTGGTGGTGGGTCTCTACCCAGCACAGCCTGGCATCTTTGCTGGCTCCGCTGTTGGGGAGGGGCCTGGCTAAAGAAGGCGGAAAACAGTGGAAAGGGAGATATAACTGCTCTCAGAGGAAACTGCCATATAAGGCAGCGTGCTCTTGGTGTCTGGACCCTCCAGTTGCCGGGGAGAGGGAGGCAGATGTCTGGGGGCTGGAAGAGGGGAGCGTTTTGAGGCACCCCTCAGACAGGTCCTCCTGAGATTTTCACAAGAACCTGTTTCTCATAAGAGACCCGCTTTGGTAACCAGGGTCTGCTAGGACTCTGGGTCTCGGCAGAGTGAGAAGGCGCTGTTATTTTTTCTTCTGAGGCCATGTGAACAGGGCAGGCCGAGCACATAGTTTCCATGGCATAATCTGACTATAAAGCCCTGTGTGTCTGTGGGGGAGGGATAAGGAGAGGCCCTTGGCCCAGCCTGGCTCAGGACTGGGCAGGAGCCCAGCAGGCTCATTCCCTCCCAATTCCTGCAGGGTCTGGAGCCGCAGGAGGGAGAGGCTGTGCCTGGCTTCCTAGGGCTTTTGGAAACTCATTTGGTTGACTGATTGGGAGGAGGGTGTTGGCTCTTCCAGACGCCTAGACAGGAGGTAGTGGGAAGATAATCTCCAGAGAACTGCGCCAGGCAGAAGCTCAGAGAGAACTCTGGGAGACAAAGTGGAGGCAGGCAAAGGAGGCCCTCCTTGTGTACACTTCATGACCATCTCCCAGTGGCAGAGACGTGGCCAAGGGACAATTCCTAGGAAGCGTGTGTCGCGGGGAGTGACAGGGTCATTGTCTGGAACAATTTTAGGCAGTGCACCAAATATCTTTATCTCCCGGTAAAGATTCTTGCTGGAGAGAAGGTACCTCTATCGAAGAGGTCTCTCTCTCCTCACCTCCTAAAACTGGCTTCTTGGATAGAAGACCAGGAACGGGGTACAGGCTACCTTTAGTAATGAGGAGGTACAGATCTCCCCCTAGGCCAGTGGTTCTCAGCCTTCCTAACGCTGCGACCCTTTAAGATAGTTCTTCATGTTGTGGTGACTCCCCCCCCCATCAGAGATATTTTCATGGCTACTTCATAACTGTAATGTTGCTACTGTTATGAATCATAATGTAAAAGATCTGAAATGCAGTTCCCAAAGGGGTCATGACCCACAGGTTGAGAACCTCTGTACTGTTTTGTTTTTCTTCCCACATGTGGAGCAGAACAGACTCCAGACCAGATATCAGTGTACTCAATCTCCAACCCGCCCTGTCTTCAGTGTGAGGGAAACTATGCCTTATCTTTAGTTCTGCCCTAAATCGTTAGTGGTAACTGCCTCGGGGAAGACCCAGGCACCGTCCTTCTGGGTATGGGTGTGGGAGTCTCTCCATAGCACTGGAACGGCCCCACAGCTCTGACTTATCCAAGTTGTCCCAAAGCGTCTGTCTGGTCTGCCTCAGCCTATGTCTCTTTGCTGTCCTGACTTCTCAAGGCAGCTGAGGCTGGAGGGCTCTAGGGACCATGCCCCCCTGAGAGTGGCTGTCTCTGTATAAATTTGCTGTAATGTACTGGGTGGAAGCCCCAGGCTGTGGAGGTTACCCAAGACAATCAAGCCTTTCTGAGAGGCGAGCTATGCCACAAGCCTCTGGACGCAGCTGACAGACACAATGGCCTCTGTCTCCACCAGGGCAGAAAGGCGTATTATTGCAGGTCTGGTGACTCCGGCTGCACTGACTGAGATGTTTATGGTCTGCACATCCCCCCTAGAGGTACCTCCCTAGCCAGGAGTTAGGGCCAGAGGCCTGGCAGGGCCAGGGCTTAGTGGCTCAGGGTATCTTTCCTCTTAGGCCTCCACCTGGCTCCCCCCCCCCCAGGTTGGTCTTCTGATTGTCCATTCCCACCGGCCTTTCCCCTGGACCACATCTCATTCTCGTAAGTCAGACCTTTTGTTTTTTAGTGATTCATTTTTATGTTATGTATACGGGTGGTTTTGATTATATGTCTGTATACCACATGTGTAGAATGCCTACAGAGGCCAGAAGAGGGCACTGGATCCTCTAGAACCGGAGCTACAGGTGCTTGTTAGCTTCCATGTGGGTGCTGGGAACCAAACCCTGGTCCTCCGCAAGAGCAGCCAATGCTCTTAACCACTGAGCCATCTCTCCAGCCCGACTCTTTTAGTTTGTTAAAGATACATACTTTTAGTCCCAGCACTCAGGAGGCAGAGACAGGCAGATCTTTGTGAGTTCAAGGACAGCCTGGTCTATAGAGTGAGTTCAAGGACAGCCAGGGCTACACAAAGAGAAAGTAGGTCTTGAAAACAAACAGACAAAACAAAACAAGATGCATTTAAAATTTATTTATTATGTATATAGAATTCTGCCTACACACCAGAAGAGGGCACCAGATCAAATTACAGATGGTTGTGAGCCACCATGTGGTTGCTGGGAATATGAACTCAGAACCTCGGGAAGAGCTGCCAGTGCTCTTAACCTCTGAGCCATCTCTCCAGCCCCACAAGATGTATTTTTAGTGTGTGTGTGTGTGTGTGTGTGTGTGTGTGTGTGTGTGTGTGTGTGTGTATGCATGGCATATGTGTTTGGGTGGCCAAGGAGACCAGAAAAGGGCATTGGATCTCTTGAAACTGATGGTAGTTGTGACCCACCCAACATGAATGCTGGGATATATAGAACTTGGGGTCCCCTGGCAGCTCTTAACCACTGAGCCATATTTCCGGCCCATCTACAGCCTTTTTGGCGGCTAGTATTTAAACTACCTGAGAAAGCACAGGCTGGTGCCAGGCCCAAAGGCTCCCCCCCAGGATGACCTTTCTTTTCCCTTTCCCCTCCTGCCATCTCCTGTTTGGACTCTGCAAGTTGGAGGAATTTGGTCATGAGGAATTTTGACAAAGACCCTGAAAATGGCTTTGTTCTTAGTAACAACCATGGCACGGGTTATTAAGTCCTCAGCATGTACTGGCACACAGCCAGCTGCTTGCTCCCAATAGTCCCACAGTTCAGCTCACTACTGGACAAGCCCAGAACGGGAGGTCTGGAACTTGATGGCAAGGTCAAGTGGTGGAGCCCGAGTCAAACTCAGAGTGCATTTTTATCGTGGTACTCTAATGTCTCCACTGCGTTCCCAGACTCCAAACCCGGGGTGCTTACAGCAATACATGTTGACTGTCTCATAGAACCAGAAGGCAAAAGTTCAATGTCAAAGATAGGATATGGGTGGATCCTTCTGAGTATGTGGGAAAATCTTCCCCTGGCCTATTCCTGGGTACTTGTTGGCATACTGATGCCCCTCACCTACCAATACCCAACTCTTCTGGTCTAGAAAGTTGAGAGAGGCCCTGCCTGTGCATGGGAAGGTTGTTGGGCCTATGCCTGAGGCACACCAGCGTCAGCAGGCCCAGGCCCAGGCCCAGGACTGCCTGTCTAGTTTCTCCAAGTCTCAGGCCTTCTCTCCAGGCATCCAAGCTTAGCTCCACCCTGCACCTGACCAGCCTTCATTCTATGACCCACATAGGCTCCCGTACAACTTTCTGTCATATCTTTTCCTCATCACAGTGGTTGGGTTCCTCCAGGTAGACTTCCCAAGACCTTAGGGCATAAGCTTAAATATGCTTTGTTCACGAGGTTACACATTCCGTCGCTCGTGTATACTTTTATAGACAGTCCTTGTTTGCTTGTTTGTGTGTGTACTGGGTTTAGAACCTGGGGCCCTGCACATACTAGCAAACTATTTACCACTAAAATACAATACCAGCTGACCTCTGGCTTCTGATGGTCCGGCTTGGGGTTTCCAGCTTTACAATGCTACAAAAGTAATTCTCTTTCAGTAAAATCTAAACTTAGACATGTGCTGCCGGGCGTTGGTGGTGCACGCCTTTAATCCCAGCACTCGGGAGGCAGAGCCAGGCGGATCTCTGTGAGTTCAAGGCCAGCCTGGGCTACCAAGTAAGTTCCAGGAAAGGCACAAAGCTACACAGAGAAACCCTGTCTCGAAAAAGAAAAAAAAAAAAAAAAGAAAGAAAGAGAGAGAGAGAGAGAGAGAAAGAAAGAAATGTGTTTACCTCACGCCTGCCAAAAGGCTTGGGAGGTCCTAGGCTCTGTGCAAGGAGGGGACCTACTACTTTGTTTTGCTAAATGGATATGCTGTCAAGTTGCCTTCCAAATATTTATTGCACCCACAGATTAGTGCTGCTCCCAGCCTTGGCCAGAAAAGCTTCTCTTTGCACTGGGTGACAGTTAATGTGAATACTTGTTCTGGTCAAATCGCTGACAACTAGTTAACTGTTGAGTGCTTAGCCCTACACAGAACGTCGATATCACCCTCTGTGGTGGTTTGAGGGAGAATGGACCCCCAGAGTCAACTATTTGGTTGGATACTTGGTCCCCACTTGGTGGAACTGTTTAGGAAGGACTAGGAAGTGTTGGAGGAGGTGTGTCACTGGGGTGGGCTTTGAGGTCTCAAAAGACTCTGAATGCCATTCTGAGTCCCCCTCTCTCTGCCTTGTGGTTGTATCTCAAGCTCTCAGGCCTTAGCTACTGCTCTGGCATCATCCTGCCTGCCTGTGTGCTGCCCTGCCATGATGACTGATCATGGACTTTACTCTGAAACTCTAAACTCCAAATAAACTCTTCCTTATTATAAGTTGCCTTGGTCATGGTGTCTCTTCCCAGGAGTAGAAAAGTAACTAAGACATACTTCTCGAAGGCTCAGGGGACGTCAAGAAAGTGGGGGCAGAAAAAAACATAAGATCTGGGGGATGGGAGTGAGTGCCGCTACATGCGGCCTTCTAGATATGATGTAGTCATGCTAATGAGTTCACAGCAGCTATGGTTACCAGCATAGGATCTGCACACGACCAACCCTCTCAACATCCGTGGAAGAAGAAGAAAGGACTCATCCCTAACCCTCCCCAAGGAGCTATTGGCAGTTAATGGTTGCTGAGGATGAGGAGTCATTTTCTTAACCACTGGTAAGCTGCTCTTGCTCAATAACCCCCCACCCATGCAAATGCAGGCAATCCCGATTAAACACAGTGAGTCCCAACCCAACAAAACAGGACATGAGAGTGGGTGGGGGCTGGGAAGAGGGGGTTCAGTGGGAGTGGAGGGGAATGAGAGAGAATAATGAAGGTGAAAATGACCACAATACATTATTTACATGTATGGAATTGTCAAATAATAATTTTTAAAAGTTTTTCTCTATTTTTATTTTACGAGTCTGGGTGTTTTGCCTGCCTTTATGTCTGTATACCGTGTGTGTATACAGTGGCTTCAGAAGCCAGAAGAGTGTGTGGGATCCTCTGGGACTGGAGTTCCAGACAGTTGTGAGCACCATGTGGATGCTGAGACCTGGACCCAGGTCATCTGCAAGAGCAGTAAGTGTTACTAACTGCTCAGCTATCCCAAAATATTTTTTAAAGATTTATTGGTTTATTTTATGTGTATGAGTGCTCTATCTGCATGTATGCCTGCACACCAGGAAAGGGCATCAGATCCCTCTATAGATGGCTGTGAGCTACCATGTGGTTGCTGGGAATTGAACTCAGGACCTCTGGAAGAGCAGCTGGTGCTCTTAACTGCTGAGCCATCTCTCCAGCCCCCCCCCCAAATATATAGATATATATTTTAAGTATGTGTAGTACTGTAATCTCTCTTGTGAAGTTGGGCAGTAGCACACTGAGCCACAGCTCCCAGTCAGCCAGGACCACCAGGGGAAGCAATCAGTGCCTTGTATGAGGGGCAGCCACCCACCAACCCCACAGTTCCCCAGAGTTTTCTTGAGTGCGGGCAGCAGGAAATATTAGATAGAAGGATTTAGATTGTGGAGATAAACAGATAGAAAATACAGGACAGCCTCGAGAGGGCCTGGAACCTATTCCAACAAGCCCAACGGTCTCTGCCCCAGGGTATTTATAGAAACGCCAAGGGGTGGTGTAAAAGACTTCCCCCCAGCACAGCCAAGTGCAGACCATCTCAGACACCTGCACTCAGGCCCGTGCTCTGATCATCCTCTACGCGGACCTGCTGGGTAAAGCCACCAGGAACCCCAGAACGGGCTCCCACACCTGTACCATAGGCTGTGCCACAAAGTGTCGTAGACTAGGGCATTAGATGACTTTTGACTTTATGATATGTTCAACTTACCATGATGTAGCAGGGTATAATTCCATTCTAACCAAGGAGCATCTGTTCTTTAACATGGTCACACTCATAATACACTTTCCCATGGCTTCACACTCAGACGTGTGCTTTAAGGAAGGAGGGGCACTTTTTGACTCAGGGTTCAGAGAGCACAGTCCAGATGGTGGGAAAGGTGTGGAGACTAAAGTGGATCCGTCATTAACAGTGAGAGCTTTCATCATAGCTTGATCATAACATGTGTAAATGGAGGCGGAGTTTTCTTGTCCTGACCACCTGGTCCCAAATAAACATGCAGAAGCTTATATTAATTACAAAGTGCTCAGCCAATATCTCAGGCTTATTATTTAACTAGCTCTTACTTTTAAATTAACCCATTTTTATTAATCTATATATTGCCACGTGGCCTGTGGCTTTACTGGTCCTCTGGCATCTTGCTTCTTGGGCGGCTCGCTCACGTCTCTCAGACCCTGCCCTTCTTCAGACCAATCCTCAGTTTGATTGTCCTGCCTGACTTTACCCTGCCTTGCCAAACAGCTTTATTATTAACCAATGAGACTAATATGTATTCACAGAATACAGATGGGTCATCCCGCACATTCAACGTATACGTACCTAACACAGGGTCTGAAACTTCCGGTTTCTGCCTTAGCCTTCCTCATGCCATGATTACAGACCTGTGCCGCTACCCCACCCAGCTCAGATCCTTGGGTTCATTTTCTTTTCTTTTCTTTTCTTTTCTTTTCTTTTCTTTTCTTTTCTTTTCTTTTCTTTTCTTTTCTTTTCTTTTCTTTCCTTCCTTCCTTCCTTCCTTCCTTTCTTTCTCCCTTCCTTCCTTCCTTCCTTCCTTCCTTCCTTTTCTTTATTTATTTGAGACAGGGTTTCTTTGTGTGGCCTTGACTGTTCTGAAACTCACTCTGTAGACCAGTTTGGCCTTGAACTCACAGAGATCTACAGAGATCCTCTGCCTCCTGAGTGCTGGGATTAAAGGCATGCGCCACCACCGCCCGGCTGAGATTCTATATTTCTAATGGGAGACATTTTCACATACACAGGACACACACTATTCTCCCCCTTTGCAGAGATGGCCGTGTACACTGAAAACTGTCCTGTGCCTTGCTTCCCCCTCCCATTGACCGTGACTCTTGGAGAATGATTCATAGCAGCAGGGCCAAAGGCTTCCTCACTGTTTTTTTTTTTTTTTTTTTTTTTGGTTTTTTTTTCGAGACAGGGTTTCTCTGTGTAGCTTTGCGCCTTTCCTGGAACTCACCTTCCTCACTGTTTTATGGCCACATTGAATTTTATGTTGTGAAAGGACATACATCATTCATAAAACCAGTTCTCAATGGGTAACACGTTTAGGTTATTTTGATTTTTTTTTCTATTTCAAACAAAGCTGCAGAGAAATTTTTAATGGTCATTTTTCTCTGTAAATGTGATTTTGCCCATTAATACTACAAGTATCATAAAATAGACTGAATCAGGTAGCGACCACCGAAGGGGAGCAGAAGACAAACTCTAGACCCTTAATGCACTCACTACCTGTTAAAGCTATGACATGCCTCATCTTAGTTCCTCTCAACAACTTCATCGTAAAAACCGACATCACAAAGTCAAAATGTTTTCAGAGTGGAAGCCCATGATGACTAAGCTAAACCCAAACTCCTGGGGTTCAAGATGGCCACACAAGTGACACACAATGACAGGGAAATGTTACCAGCACAAACACCTTAAATAAGCACTCTAGTTTCTCTCATACTCAGCTAACTTAACAATCCTGGATTTTTGAGGTCCCAAAGCTAACGTGCATATTTTTAACTTTCCAGTCGTTTCTCTCCAGATAACAGTGTGTGGGTTATGATGATTACCCAGGTTGACTTTGGGATAGACACTGCTGGGCTTTGCAGAAAGACCTGTTGATCATTTGAGAAATGTTCGGGCCCAAAGTGTAATACAGGGCTACCTTGGCTACTGAGGCAGATTTGTGGGGGTTGTTTCTCCCTACTCTGTGTCTACTTGCCTGCTCAAGCATCTCTAGTTCTTCAGTCTTATGTTAGGACACAAACCAAGCCATAAGGTCAGGATATGATGCCAGCAGTTGGGGAGACTCCATAGTTTCCGACAAAGTCTAAGAGCCCTTTGGTAAATAAAAACAGCCACAGGTGGGAATCTAACAGTTCCTGGGCTGTCATGCCCACTAGCTCATCAAGATGCTTGCACACAAGATCTTTTGAAACCAAGGCTAAGGTATGACTCATGGCGGTTATCAAATTTTATTGCCCTTGGAAAAATTGATAAAAGTCTGTTGCTCCCCTTGCTAAGCCAGTAACCCGGTCCATTCTGGTTAGTGCTAGTTGATTTGAAGGGACCAGCTACAGTTGAAGAATCCATAGAAGACACGGGCTAGGCATGCTCTTAATGTGCCACTTGGTCTTGTTCTGTTTCCAGGCCCGGAGATCCCACCATCTGGTATCGGCTCTCCTGCTTCTGGGTCTTTCGTTTTTTAATTTCTACAACCTCAGAGAGCCAGAAGTCTGATGAGCATTATAACATATATTGGGGGTAGCAGGGTGTCCTAGCCCCCAAAACCAACCCAAAGACCCTTGCTTTGGCGGAAGAGAGGCGACTGTTCCCAGGCTTCTTAGTTGGATTCGGCTAGCTCTGCGGCTGTCGGGATGTGAAGGACCTGGAACAGTTACAGACCTGCTGAAGAGAGAGGCATTTGCAAAGCCGAGAGCTGCCATCTGAGCGTTCCTGTGCTTCATTTAGTCGCAAATGTTGCCAGACACATAGGCCCCGTCACATGCAAGCGCCGGCGGGTGAGGGGACAGCAGAGACCAACAAGCAGGTCCCCCACCCTTCTGCAGGCATAAAGACCCAGAGCAAAGCCTTGACACCTGATATGAGCAGTGGCGGCGGAAAAGCAAGGGCGGAACAAACATTCCCAGGCTTAAGCCGATCCCAGAACTTAGAAGCAGAGGAGAGCACCCGCCTTGGCTCCCAGGGTCTTCTTGCTTTGCTTTTCCACCACTCACCCTCCTCCCTCACTGGCTCTGGGCAGGTGGAGGCCTGTCGGAGAGATGCTGATACCCACGGCACACCTAGAAACACAGTGGCATTTCAGGATTTACCATCGCTGCCTGCCCGACATCAGCGGCAGCAAGTGATGGAGCGCTGGGCTGGCTTATGGGGCTGATGGGAGTGTAAGCAGAGAAATAAGGAAAGGTTGGCAGCCACCTGCCGCCCTTCCCAGCATGGCTGTCTAGAGTGCTGGGAAATCAGGGGAGAGCTGGCCTTAGTGGATGCCCCTGCCTGGTGCTCCTGGTGTTCTGTGCTTCTGAGCAGGCTGGCCCTTCCTGACACACAGGAAGAGGGCGATCTGATAAAACCGGTGGCCCTCCTGGGAATACACGTAAAGAGTTTTGCTTCACAGCGAAGGAGGGACCTGCTAATTAGAGAGGCAGAAAGACGGTGGCGAACGTTTTATTTGGGTGGATCACAAGGGACCGTCCCACACCGCAGCATTTCGTCTTGTTTTGGAAGGCCTTGTCTGTAATCTCAGCCTCGATTTTATTGCTGTTTTCACTGTGAGGAATCCGTGTAAATTAAACACCCGTCCCTCACCTTCATCAAGAGCTTGCCGAGCCTGCTGCTCGCTGGACTCCGTAATAGAAGGACAGGCCCCGGCACTGGATCCATAGAGAGAGAATGACTTAGGTAAACACTATGCTTTTCAGTTTCTAAAACTCACCTATTGTCAATAAGGTAGAGGGATAAAACGTTATCAACTGCAATCAACGTAGATATTGAGCTGACTGAAGCTAGTGGTAGAGGGATGTGGGATGTTGGTAGAGGGATTTCTTGGCATGCAAGAAAGCCTGGGTTTGATCCCCGGAAATGCATAAACCGGGCTTGGTTGCACATGCTTGTAATCCTAGCCCTTGGGAGGAAGAGGTAAGTGCTCCCATTCTACAAGTGAGGAGGCGGATCCAACCACTTTCAAGTGTGGTATTGGCACTTGACAAACCATCAAATGACTAAATATTATAATCTAAACTAAATATAAAATAAACTAAAAGTAAAAGATCGGGGGCTGGAGAGTTGACTCAGAAGGTAAAAGCACTGGCTGTTCTTCCAGAGGACCTGGGTTTGGCGCCCAGCATCCACATGGTAGCTTACATAGGTCTGTAACTCCTGTTGCAGGACATCTGATACCTTCTTATGGCATCTGCAGGTACCAACTACTCACGTGATACACAGACATACATGCAGGCAAAACACTCATACATGTAAAAAATTTTTTATATAGATACATTTTTTTTTTTTTTGGCCAGGTATGGTGGCGCACGCCTTTAATCCCAGCACTTGGGAGGCAGAGGCAGGCCAATCTCTGAGTTTGAGGCTAGCCTGGTCTACAAAGTGAGTTCCAGGACAGCCAGGGCCAACCAACCAACCAAACAACAGCAACAACAACAACAAAAAAAAAAAAAAAAAACAAAAAAACCCAAAAAAAACCCTGGAACTCTGTTCTCACTGAGGGCTGATTTCCCATCTCCACCTCCCAACAACCCTGCGAAAACATCCCACTTTCTGCTTCTTTGGGTTTGATTGCTTTCCTTCCCTCACACAGATGGGATCCTGCAATGTCTGTCTTTCGTGACCAGCTCATTTCACTTAGTATAATATCCCCCATGTCCCTAAGGTTCACCCATGTTGAAGCTACCGGAGTTTCTTCATTTCAACAGGAATGATATTCCACTGTATGTACAGCTGTGATTGTTTGGACTGGCCCCTCCTCTGGGCTGTTGTGAATAACACTGTAATGTGTGTGGGTGTGCAAGCTTAATGTACTATTCTAAAAGGACACCCAGGGCCTGAGGATGTAGCTTAACTGGCAGAGTGCTTGCCCCGCAAGCCGGAAACCCCAGCACTGTATAAACCTGGTGTAGTCTAGGCACTGGGGAGGTGGAGACAGGAGGATCGTAAGTTCAAGGTTATCTGCAGCTACATAAGGAATTGGAGATCAGCTTTCCCTACATGAGACCCTGTTTAAAACAAAACGGTGGAAACTTACCTGAAGAGATAAGTTAAGAGTATGCGCTGCATGATTATGAGACCAGAGACTAGATCCTAACACACACACCACAAACTCGAGATTTTGTAAATGCCTTTAACACCAGCTCCAAGAGGAGTAGAGACAGGGTTGCTGAAGCTAGCTGGCTTTCAGCCAACCTAGGAAACACAAGCCTCGGGTTCAGGGAGAGACCCTGCTTCAAAGAAATAGGTAGAGAGACTGAGGAGGACAGGGATAGAAGCCCTCTTCTGGCTTGTGCCCATTTGCAAATATGTACACAGACACATGCAAATAAACAATTCTTTAGAAAAAAAAAATACTCTAACCCGAATGTGGTGGCCCATGCATGGAATGGTAGCACTCAGAGGACAGATGCAAAGGGATCATAGTTTCAAAGCTAGTCTGGGTCAAATAGTGAGATTCTGTACCAAAAAAAAACCAACCAAACAAACCAAACACCAACAGCACCACGTAAAGAGCCCAGAACTTGTGGGAAGTCCCTCATGAGCTGGGACATGACCCCTTTCCCATCTTCACCTTCTTGATCACCCTGAGCCAGCAAAGCCCACCCCCTTGAGATGGTTGGTTCTGGAAGCTTGAAGCAGTTTGATATGGGAGTCATGGGGTAACACAGAGGTGCACTGAAAAGACCAAGCTGGCATAAGCCTGGCATATGGTCCTCTTTGTGATCCATGGGTCTCTATCATGGTTTCTCTCGGCCCTGCCTGTTCCAACCTAGGCCCTCTATATTCATGGATACTTAGCTCATTTTTTTTAAATAAAAAAAAATTAAATTCAAATTAAAACAATTTTTTTTGTTGTTTTTGAGATGGGCTCTCTCTCTCTCTCTCTCTCTCTCTCTCTCTCTCTCTCTCTCTCTCTCTCTCTCTCTCTGGTTTTTCAAGAGTTTCTCCATGTGGCCATGGCTGTCCTGGAACTCACTCTGTAGAGGAGACAACTCACAAAAATCCTCCTGCCTCTGCCTTCCGAGTGCTGAGATGAAAGGTCTGTGCCACCACCTCCTGCCTAAGATTGGGTCTCTTGATACAGCCCTGGCTGTCCAGGAACTCTCTATATAGACCAGGCTGGCCTGGAATTCACAAAGCTTTGTCTGCCTCTGCCCCTGCCCTTGCAGGGCTGGGATTGAAGGCATGCATTCCTAGCCCTCAAATTTAATTTTTTAAATTAAAATTTCAACTTAAATACATAAATAAAAAACCACGAGGCTGTACTTCGGTGTTCATGTACAGGGCTAGTCTGGTCTCCTGAGTTACTGGAAGCCAGTTACTTCAGCCCTGACTGTGGGAACATGGCAGGTCCCTTTCTAGACGGGAGGAGGCCGTGAGCGGAACCTCCCGCTATCTGGCTGGAGAGTTTCCCACTGTGTGAGGTGACAGCTTGTTCCTGGACAGGAAATTATATAAGTTCCACTTTTTCTCCGATGACCTGGAAAGCGTGCAATCAACACTTCTGGAACTGACATCCTGCAGGGACTTGACTTAATGGGCAGGTGACCCGAGGTCCTCCCACACCACATAAGATACTTTCCACTGTGAGGGATGAGTATGGGATGTAGGGTCCCCCAGCTGATGGTGGAGGGGGGGGTTATGATCCCTCTGGGGCTTTTAGAAGGGGTGGGAGTTACTTCCTTCCTCACCGGACAGTGGCTTTATGGCCACCTGGTAGCCTCAGATGACTTTTGGTGAAGTCCTTTTCATAGGCAGTGGCTCTCAGAGCTGGGTGACCGTTGCCAGGGTCCAGCAGCTGGTGTCTGTGACCAGGAAGGAAGTTAACACCAGGGGTCTTCCTCGTTTCCTAGTCTACACCATCTGCCTTTCCTGCCATCAACCACCAGTTAGGATGCTGTGTTCCAATTTATCCTAACTTTTTTTCCTTTCGAGGCCTGGAGGTGAACGGGGGAAGGATGTTGCTTAAGGCTTAGTGCCCATTATGTCGTCTCTAGCTAGAGGTGGCTACTGAAGCCACATGGTGTATGGCTATTGATTTCAATTAAATATGAAGACAAATTCAGTTCCTCACTTGTACTAATATTTCTGTGTGTGTGCTTGAGTGCATTTGTGCCTGTAGTTTGCTTGTGTGCGTGTGTGTGTGTGTGTGTGTGTGTGTGTGTGTTTCTTTATTTGTGAGTTGAGGCTGACTTTGACTTTATTATTATTATTATGTATTAAATTTTTCTCAAGACAGGGTTTCACTGTGAGCCTTGGCTGTCCTGGAACTCTCTCTGTAGACCAGGCTGGCCTCAGACTCACAGAGATCCACCTGCCTCTGCCTCCCGAGTGATGGGATTAAAGACGTGTGCCACCACCGCCTGGCTGAGCCCATGTTTCAACTGCCCAATAGCCACTGTGGCCGGGGGGGGGGGGTACTGTAATGGACATTGCAGAACCAGAGCACTCCATTGCATGGAAAGATCCACAGGGTATTATCGGTAGCAGTTGCTCCATGCTTTCCTCTGCAGTTCTGTCGGAAGTGTTTGAAAGTTGATATCCGGCCAGTCCCCCATAGTTCACGGTCCATTGAGATCCAAAAGCAGAGGTGAACAGCTGGGTAACACCTCACCTTACCAGTCAGTATGAGCCCTGGGAAACCTAGGTTCTGAAGGGCTGTTCTTCCTGAGAATGACATCTATAGTCCAGAAGTCTCCAGATCCTCCACGGGAATTCCAGCTGTTGGTAAGCATTCTGCCTTGCTCACTGGCTTATCACCAAGCCCATTTAATGGATTTTGGCAAGGGGAGACGGTCTACTAGCCTTACCTGCTCTTCTCATCTGATGTCTAACCTGACACCACATCTCTTTGGATGCTGGTCCAGAGGCTAATCTTCCGCAATGGCCTAGAACAGATTAGTAGGGTCTCCTGGCATTTCAGTGCTTTCCTGAAAGGAGAATCTGGCTACCAGATTTTCAAGGAAGCAGGGGCCAGTGTCTATCTACAGGATCTGTAACAGGGATTAAGTTCCAGAACAACTCAGTAGGACTCCACAGGACACACAGCTCTGGGACTCCACAGGAAATCTATTTTGCCTGCTGTTTTAGGTACATTCTCACCAAACAAACCTTCATGCAGTCATCAGGCTACAAGACTTGGGGGTGACAGGAGAGGAAGCCTTTGCTTAGAGATGGAGTCCAAATCCTTATCAAAAGACCTGTGTCATAGTTACTGTCCTATAGCTGTGAAGAGATACCATGACTGAGGCTACCTATAAAAGAAAGCATTTAATAGGGGGCTTGCTTACAGTTTCAGAGGGTGAGTCCTTGACCATCATGGTGGGGAGCATGGCAGCCTATAGGCAAGCATGGTGCTGGAGCAGTAGCTGAGAGCTTACATTCCGGTTCACAAGCAGGAGGGGGGTGGGGGATGGGGGCCATTCTCATTCAAGCCAGCACAACTTGTAAGGCATAGCCAGATGGAAACGGACAATCCAGATTGGATAGTTAGGAACTGGAGAGTCGGCTCAACAGTTAAACTCGAGTACTTGCTGCTCTCCCAGAGGACCTGGGTTCAATTCCCAGCACCAACATGGTGGCTCACAACTTTTGGTAACTCCAATCACAGGGTATCTAATACCCTCTTTTGACCTATGAGGGCATCAGATACACACTCATACACATAAATTTTTTTTTTTTTTGAGACAAATTTTCTTTTTGTAGCCCTGGCTGTCCTGGAACTCACTCTGTAGACTAGGCTGATCTTGAACTCAGATATCTAACCAGCCTCTACCTCCCAAGTGCTGGGATTAAAGGCGTGCACCATCATTGCTTGGCATAAAATCATTTCTAAAATAATTTATTTATTTTTATTTTATATGAATTGGTGTTTTGCCTTCATGTATGTCTGCCTGAGAGTGTCGGATCCCCTGGAACTGGAGTCACAGACAGTTGTGAGCTGCCATCTGGGAATTGAACCCCACGTCCTCTGGGAGAGCAGTCAGTGCTCTTAACCTCTGAGCCATCTCTCCAGCCCCACATAAAATGATTTTTAAAAATCTAAAAGAAGAAAACAAAAACCTCTGTTGAGAGCTCTTTGTCTCAAAAGGCTTTCCTAACCATGTACACAGTGAGTTTCCGACCCTCTGCCCTCTGGTTCAATTGTCAAAGACATCTGCTTTCCTTGTCTAGAAAGAAACTTAAAGATTTTGCTGTTCACAGTAAAATCCACAGGGTCAGTGTCAGAGCTTAATGCTTTTTTGTTTCTATGTTGTGTAACAGTTTCCTCTGAGTGTGTAACAGTTTCCTCTGAGTGTGTAACAGTTTCCTGAGATTGAAACATTTCAACCTGAAGGGAAGCTCCTCAAGCAGAACAGCTTCAGGAAGTCCCTGAAACTGACCAGATTCACTAGCTCCTTCCTCTCAGAATAAACAAGCTGAGCTGCAAAGACTCAGAGAGAGGCTGAGCTGCCAGGAAGAAACAGACACGACCATCACTGCCTGGAAAAGGGGTAGACCAGAGTCACTTGGAAAGGACACTCTCCAGCCTGTTGAACTGCCTGCAGTCAACTTCAGGTTCCCAGCTTTTGTGATCTGTCACCTGGGCTGGGGTGGGCTTTGGTGTCTTTCAATCACTTCTGCTCCTATAAGTAACTCCTCACTCATAGTCCTCCAAGTAACCCCAGTAAAACTCAATGGTTGACCAAGTTGGACTTGGGTGATACTTTGGTCAATCGTGGGCTTCCCACCCAGGGTGAGTGGATGTTTGTGTTGCTTCTCCCCGGGAAAATTTTTGTCACACAATGCCCTGACAGGAGGCCAGTGTGATTGATGTCTGGCACATAACAGACCTTGAGGAATGTTTGGGAATCAGAAAATGTATGGAACATAATTTTAAGGTAGAAAACAGCTGGGCTATCCGTGTGGGAGCAACCAGAGACAAGTTGCTTCCAGCTCTCCTTAGATGAAAGACAAGCATGCTATTCAAGTGCCCGGTGACAATCGCCTGCATTCCTGTCTTAAAGCTATCTGATGGCCTCATGCCAGGACCCATATCAGAGAATGAAGTTGAGGAAGAGAAGGAGCCAGAAGCTAGGATGGCAGGGTGCTGGACTCAGCTCTTAGGAGCTCAGAGCTGTCTCTCCCAACTGTGTGACTCTGTCACATCTTACTTTGATCCATGTCAAAACTTCTCTAGATCAGGCGTCTTAATTTTTTTTTCTACTTGTGACTCCATTTCACAAACTACTTTTTATAGGACTCTAGGTATATTGGTATATAAAATATAAAGAAATCATTTTCTGAAGATGAACCATAGAGAAATGGATTTTGAAGTAATTCTTTGGTACATATATCATTTTAGTATTTATTAAATATGATGAAAATTCCATACTAATGAGATGGTTGTGCTTAATTATTTTGAAAATATTTTTTTAAATTTTTTATTCAATGTGCATTGGTGTTTTGCCTGCATATATGTCTGTGTGAGGGTTTTGGGTCTCCTGGAACTGGAGTTGCAGACAGTTGTGAGCTGCCATGTGGGTGCTGGGAATTGAACCCCAGTCCTTTGGAAGAGCAGTCAGTGCTCTTAATCTCTGAGCCATCTCTCCAGCCCCAATAATAATTTTTTTTTTTTGAGGCAGGTTCCCACTATGTAGCTCAGGCTGGCCTAGAACTTGCTATGTAGAGCAAGTTTGGCCTTGAACTCTGAGATCCACCTGTCTCTGCCTCCTAAGTGCTGAAATCAAAGGTGTGTGCCACCACACCCAGAAAAAAATTAATCCTGGGGAGAAAGAGGGGTTTTATGTCTTATATAGCTCAAGCCGCCGGCTTTGAACTTGCCAGAGAGCCAAAAGTCACATAGCCAAAAATGACCTTGAATGTCTGATCCCCTTGCTTCTACCCCCCAAGTGCTAAGATTACAGGAGTACTCTGCTAGGCCTGCTTATTTAGTGCTGAGGCCCGAACCCAGGGCTTGGTGCGTGCTAGGCCAGCACTCTACCAACTGAGCCGCATCCCCAACCCCTAAGAGTTTAATCTTGGCTGAACACTGCAATTTCAGGATATGGAACAGCTATGTTTTTCAAAGTGGATCAATATTTTGATTTTATAATCATCGTTGCTGAGAATGCCACTTTGCATGACTAGGTGGTATAAAATGGCAGAAGTATGTTTAGGGCTATTTCAGAAATTGTTAGAAAGTTTGTCCTAATCCCAAGCCAAATTCATTTAATGATTTAAATTTTTTCCCTTTAATTTTAACTTTTTTTTTTCTCATTGAGACAGGGTCTCTCTGTATAGACCTGGCCATCCTGGAAATCACTCTGTAGCCCAGGCTGGCCTCGAACTCAGAGAGCCATCTGCCTACCTCTGCTTCAAAGTTTCATTTATTTTTATTTTATGTGTATGAGGGTTTGCCTACATGCATGCATGTGTACCAGGTGTGTACCTTCTGCCCTCAGAGGTCAGAAGAGGGGGGTCAGGTTCCCTGGAACTAGAGTTATGGATGATTGTGAGCCACCTGTGGGTTCTGGAAACTGAACCTGGGTCCTCTGGAAGAGCAGCAAGTGTTCTTAACTGCTCAGCCATCTCTCCAGCCCTCCCCAATTAATTTTTTTTAAATGAAACTCATGTCAGTTACTCAAACAATAATTTTGTGGTTGTTTTGTTTTGCGGTACTGGGAATTGAACCTATGACCTCACAAATGCCAGGCAAGTGCTTTATCACCAAGCTACATCTCCAGTCTTCAAACAGCAATTTTTAAAATCAAACTTCAAACATAATAAAATCCAAAGACACTAAGTTGATACTTCATGCTGAAGGAGAAAGGTGGGAAAATAGCAAAGATCTTCCTTTTCCATAAACGCTCCTGTTTCTATGAGGGCAGAAAACTTTGTAAAAACGCTGCACTTGGTAGCGTCCAGTCTGTGAGTCTTGCATGGTGTGTGGGCATGTGCAGTATGAAGTGCAAGTGTGTATTCAGAACTGAGGCTACAGTGAAGTCATACCCTGTCAGGTGTTGAGTGCTGACAGAACCGCCTTGGGTTCCTTAAGAGTCTCATTTAGAATTAATTTCCCTATAGGGTTTCTCCCACCAGACGTGAGTCTGAATGGCAGTCAGCCTTTTCCTAAACATCCTCCCCCAACCTAAAATTGCCCAGGATTTGACAACATCCAAGCTATTAAAAATAATTTAAGCTGAGTGGTGTGGTGCACGCCTTTGATCCCAGCACCCGGGAGGCAGAGGCAGGAGGATCTTTTTGAGTTGGAGTCCAGCCTGGTCTACAGAGTGAGTTCCAGGACAGCCAGGGCTACACAAAGAAATCCTGTCTCAGAAAAACTAAAAAAAAAAGAAAAAAAAAAAGTTGAAAAGCCTCTTGAGTGGTGAGAAGATCCTTGAGACAAGCACATACCTTGTTCTTTGAAAAGCAAACACATGCCTTCTGAGTCACTGTTAAACCTGGGGGCAGAGCTGGAATATCTTCTTCCCTTCAGGTACAATAAGAAACAGTCACACAGAAAATACAGTTTGGAGAACAGAGACCAGCAAATCTTTTCTATTTGCTTTGGAGCTTATTCTTTGTTTTGGTTACTCGCTTTCCCCTGGAGCAATAATACCATGTCTCACACTGAGTGTCGAACAAGTTCTGGTAATCAGGACAGCCGGCAAATGACTATTGGATGCACTGATGGATTGATGGGCATGTGGCTGAGTGGTTAGGTACCTTCATAGATACAGAACTATGAACTGAAGTTCCCCAGGAAAGCCACATCTATTAAAGATTCTGCACACTGACTAACCGAGTAGAGCGAGGGTCTCTTCAAACCTTTGCCTGATGTGGCAATGGGGATACTAGGATATGGCAGTTGGGCTCGGAAAGCCAGCACTGGTGATCTGAAATTTAAAAAGAAAACCAACCGACCAGACAAACAGCAGCAGGAAAACATTAGTAGCTAGCTGTGTGCTAAACGCCTGACCAATGTTTTCTCCTTCAAACTGAGGTACTGGGAGCTTAGATGGGTTGCTTGAGGGGTAGAGCTAGCAGGGTGCGGGGGGGGGGGGGGCCCCCCGCGCATGCTGAGAACCCAGCTCCTCAAGAAGCTGAAGCAGGAGGAGCCCTCATTCAAGGCTAGTTTAGGCAAATTAGCAAGACCCTGTTTCAAAACCCAAAGGAGAAGAGGCGGAGGATTTAGCTTAGAAGCATCATGCTTGCCTGTATGAGACCCTGGGTTTGATTCTGACTGACTGAAAATGAGGATATGACTTCTCCTGGGCATGGCTGAGGAGAAGGTTTTTATTGTAGGTGTGAGGGAGAGCATGGCCAGAGGCATCTGGAAGAGTTCAGACTGAAGATGGTCAGCAGAAAAGACCAGGCCATGAGAAGGGGGGAGAGAGACCGATAGAGAGAGAGAGAAAGAAAGACACAGAGAGAGAGACACACAGAGAGAGACACACAGAGAGAAACAGAGAGAAAGGAGAAAGGACTAAGAGAGCACATGGTGGAAATAGCTGGATTATAAGGAGAGAGAAGCTGGGGAACGGAAGGGAAGCTCAGGGGTTGGAGAGGGGGTGTGTATGAGAAATTTTGAGAGGAGCCAGGACTCTGTAGCAGGTACTCACCATGCTGAGAGAGCGTGGCTGCCGGCACCCATCGCCCTCAATATGTTAATAGGCACCTCGGCCATTTGTCTTGAGTTTCTTTGGGACCTAACACTTATGCCTCATAAAGCAAAACCAAAACTTAAAAAAAAAAACCTCTGTGGAGGTGGGGGTGGGGTGGGGTGGAGAGATGGCTCAGTGGTTAAGAGTATGTGCCCCTCCAGAGGACCCAGGTTCAGTTCCTGGCACCCACACAGTGGCTCATAAATGCCTATAACTCCAAGTCCAGGAGATCTGATGTCCTCTTCTGACCTGTAAAGGCACCAGGCATGCTTGTGGTACACAAACATACGTGAAAGCAAAGCATGTATACACAGAAAATAAAACTAGATAAACCTGAAGAAAACAGAAACCATGTCCTCTGTGGCTCTCATCTGGGTATTGATACACCGACCTTCCAAAGAGACTGAAAAGCCCTGCGGAGAAAAAGCAGGCCCTTTGATGGACCACAGGGAGGTGGGAGGGAGAGATGCATTGGAGTAACAACATCCTCCAGGAGAGGGGTACTGAACCGGCCGGGGCTGAGGAAGAGTCTAGGAACAATTTCAGGAGTCTGCCGGCGTCTCTAAGGCCAGCAGGAAGCCCAATCTGTTTAGGGGTGCTTGGCATACTCAGCTTTGCTACCTCAGTAGCCCAAGATGCTCTCCAAGTTCCATCAGCCGGACTACTGGGTGACGGGGCTGCTGCTGGCTGGGGAACCTCATGTGTGTTCAGAGACTTGCTTTTTCGTCCTTTCTCCTGAGCTTTGTGACCCTGAGCACACGCTTCATTCTCCTTTTCTCATTCATTTACCAAGCCCCGAGACAGGTTTGTTACTCACTGTCGGGCACAGAGGTACTCAAACTCCGGTCACTGGACAGAGAAGAATAAGGTCTAGCTTTCTGGGGTTTCATTTGTTGAACTTTGCTCACACTTCTCCTGCTCTGTCCTAGTACCTGGCCATCAGGGGTAAGCAATTTTGGCAGCGAAGAGCACAGGTTCATGTCTTTGCCCTGCCATCGAGGATCATGTGACATGTGGGATATGTGGCCTGACCTTCTAGATTCCATGTTTGTTCTCTCTCTCTCCTCTCACTTTCTATCTTCCCTCCTTTCCCTCTCCTCCTTACCTCCTTCCTTCCTTCCTCCCTCCCTTCCTTCCTCTCTCTGTCTCTCTTTCTTTATTTCTTCCTTCCTTCCTTTCTTTTCTTTTCTTTCTTTCTTTCTTTCTTTCTTTCTTTCTTTCTTTCTTTCTTTCTTTCTTTCCTTTCTCTCCTTTCTTTCTCTCTGTCTTTGAGAAAGAGTCTCACATAGCCCAGGATGACCTAATTCAAGGATGACTTTGAACTTCTGCCCCTCCTGTCTCCTCTCTCCATCTCCTAGGTGCTAGAATTCCAGCCTGGTTTGTGTGTGCAAGGAATGGAGCCCAGCGCTTCTTGCACGGCATAGGCAACTCTATCAGCTGAGCTGCATCCACCACCCTAAGCTTTGTTTTGTTTTAACATGGCAGAATCCAAGGGTTTCAGGATTCAAAGAGAAGGTGGAAATGCTGTATGGATGAGAAGAAAACAGCCTCGTTGCATACAGGAGGGTAATAAGGGATGGCAGAGGAAGCCTGTCGATCCCACATGAAGGAGCTGCGGGTTTTGGTAGGAGCACCTGGCAGCCAAGCATAGGATGACCTGTGAGTCTTGTCAGTGTGCAGGTGGAAATGCTCAGCTGTGCCGTCCGCCCCTGTGTTAATTCCCCACTTTTCCTAGACAAGCTGAGGAGTTTAGAGACTTTAGAGGCTGGGCCACCGTTACTCTAGTAGTTATAACCAACTCCCGTTTCCTCTATGGTCTGGTGCAGAAACCAAGGGAAGGGTAGGCAGAGTGGGTTCCGTGGGTTTGCAGGTTTGACCGCTCAAGTCATCTCAGTAAAGACAGAGGAGAGGGCCAGGGCTGAGAACTCACAGGCCAATGAGGAAAACACAGGCACAATTATAGTCAAGGAGAACTGCCTCCCTCTGCAAGCAGCTGGGCAATTACCCACTCATTAAGCTCTTGTTCATTGTTTTGGAAGGATCCAGTGAAGTCCCTGGAAGACCTGCCCTGCCCTGCTGCTCACCAAGGGCTTGAAGATTGAGAACCACAGGTGAGTCAAGGCGGAACTCCTCTGTCTGATTGTAACAGCCAGACTTACTCCAAAGTCAGGAGGCCTCACAAGCAAGGCCCTTCCATCTTTTGGAGCATGGGGGGATTGTAAGTGTGTGTGAACAGGCACACATGTGTCTGTGTACACCCACAAATAAATAAATGTAGTAAAAAGTTTTATGGGGCTAGAGAGATGGCTCAGTAGTTAAGAGCTCCCACATGGAGAAGCCCATAGACACCTTGATCTCCAGCTCCAAGGGACTCTAACTCTTTCTTCTCTGAGGGTACCTGCACTCAAATGTGCATACCCCTACACAAACACACACATAATTTTTTTTAAAAAAATCCTAATTTTTTTTTTTTTTTTTTTTTTAAGAATGCACATACCCAGCCAGGCATGGTATCACACACCTCAATCCCAGCATTCAGGAGGCAAAGGCAGGCAGAGTTCTGATTTTGAGGTCAGACTGGTTTACAGAGCGAGATGCAGGGCAGCCAGAACTACACAGGGACCCTGTCTCAAAAACCAAACCAAACAAACAAATTAAAAACAAACAAAGCATATACATTCTAAACGTGGGTGTGATGTGCACACCGGTAATCCCAGCTCTCAGAAAGTAGGTACGGGAGAATCAGGGGCTCAAGGCCAGCCTTGGCTACATGAGACCTATCATACACCCACAAAACAACAAAAAGAATGTAGATCCACATCAGCCCTGAATTGGAAACTTTCCAATGACTCTCATGAATCCCAGGCCTGAAAAACTAGGTACAGAAGGGTCCAGAAGTCCCCTCAAACAACTCAAAATACCATTTCACCCAATAGGTCTACCCCGGGAGCTCGTTCACTTCGGCATGGGGCAGGGTACCGTTTGTCTACCTACACACAGTCACACAAACAGAGCAGCAGCCCACAGGCCAGAAGTCAGGGGATAAACAGCAAAGCTGTGTCTAAAGCAAACCCAGCGTCTCAAAGGCTGATGTGTGGGTGCCAGCTCCCCGTCTCAGGTGTTGTGAGTGCTGACGAGGCCCTTTTATCTACTGATAAGGAAGTGAACATAAGTGATCTCCAAAAATGGTTGACACGGGCTCCCTGCTTCTTGAAAAACCACAAGTGATTGGCAAATGCTTCCATTGCAGACAGAGTCAAACAACCTCGAGTTTCCTTCAAACTGCGCGTGGGGTGGCAGCGAGCTGTACATGGGGCAGTTCATCCTCTCCCTTCCCCCACAGCCTCTTCCCCTTTCTGCTGTCACATTTTTCTGACACCAAGGACAGAGGAAGCTCTCGATAAAGGAGGGGACCATTTCCCCCCAAGAGGCCACAGCCCTCTCTAAGAGTTAGTTATAAACCTTCCCTGTCAGTGGCTTTGGGGAGACTTGGGGCCACACGACTTTGAATTATTGTTTTAAGGCCCTGAATTATAGTGAGCCTATAACTTCATACAGCTTTCTCCACTGACATGCAGAATTGAGTTTGCCCTGGCCCCCTCACTCAGCCTAAGATGCTGATATGACGACAGATTTTTGTTTGTTTGATTGAGACAGGGTCTCTCTGTGGCCTTGAGGGCCTCACATTCATATGCCATAAAATTTTACCCATTCAATTAAGAAAATATCCTGATGTATTTTTTTTAAATCAATCAATTTATTTTATATGTATGGGTGTTTGCTGGCATGAATGTTTGTGCACTACATGCATGCCTGGTGTCTGTGGAGGCCAGAAGAGGGCATCAGATCCCTTGGAACTGGAGTTACAACTGATTGTGAACTGCCTAGTGGGTGTTGGGAATCAAACATGGATCCTCTGGAAGAGCAGCCAGTGCTCTTAACCATTGAACCATCTTTCCAATCCCCAGTTTACCCATTAAAAATGCACACTCCAGGTGGTGCATACTTTATTTTTCTTTCTTTCTTTCTTTCTTTCTTTCTTTCTTTCTTTCTTTCTTTCTTTCTTTCTTTCTTTCTTTCTTTCTTTCTAGGTTGTTTTGTTTTGTTTTTGTTTTTTGAGACAAGGCTTCTCTGTGTAGCTTTGTGCCTTTCTTGCTCTGTAGACCAGGCTGGCCTTGAACTCACAGAGATCCACCTGCCTCTGCCTCTCAGTGCTGGGACTAAAGGCGTGCACCACCACCGCCCAGCTGGTACATATTTTCAGTCTCAGCTACTTACTAGAGAGACCATGTTGACTATTCTTGGTTGTCAACCTGACTACATCTGGAACTAAAACCCAAAGATGGAGGGCACACCTGTGAGGAATTTTTGCTTAATTTGAAGTAGAAAGAGCTACTTCCTTTTTTCCTCTTTCTTTCTTTCTTTCTTTCTTTCTTTCTTTCTTTCTTTCTTTCTTTCTTTCTTTCTTTTTTTTTTCCTTTTTTGATTTTTTGAGAGAGGGTTTCTCTGTGTAGCCTTTGGGAAGATCCACTTCTAATCTGGATCTTTGAGGTAGGAAGACTCACCTTAATCTAGATCTTTTGAGCTGGGAAAAGGCAGGCCTTTAATCCAGATCTAATCTGGGCTTCCACTTCTGATAGAAGCCTATATAAGGACATGGAAGAGAGAAGCTTTTGCTCTTTGCCTGCTTACCCTCACCTTGCTAGCAAGTTCACTGACATTAGAGGCCACTTCTTCAGGATTCCAGCATATATGGAAGACCAGCTGAGACATTCAGCCTCATGGACTACTGGGTTCTTGGACTTTCTGTTTACAGCTAGCCATTATTGGACCACAGCCTATAAGTCATTCTAATAAATCCCCTTTTTATATAGAGAGATTCATTCTATAAGTTCTATAGAGTATAAGTTCTTTTACTTTAAAGCAGCTGTTCTCAACCTGTGGGTCTCAATCCCTTTGCAGGTTGAACAATCCTTTCACAGGGGTCACCTAAGGCCATCAGAAAACACAGATACTTACATTATGATTCATAACAGTAACAAAATTACAGTTATGAAGTAGCACTGAAAATAATTTCATGGGGTCACCACACCATGAGGAACTGTATTAAAGGGTCACGGCATTAGAAAGGTTCAGAACCCCTGCTCTAGTGGACCCTGGCTAATACAGAGATTAGGCAGCTACTTATAAGGAAGGCTGGAGGCAAGAGGGTCACTTACTTGGAATTCCAGAGCAGTGTGGAGCTGGGACTGGTGGCATAAGCTAACTACTCAGAAAGCTGAGGCAGGAGGATCACGGCCTTAAGGAAGCTCAAGCCTGGCCTAGTCGACTTAGTAAGACTCTATCTCAAAATAGGAGCCCATAGGGCCAGGCGTATAGCTCAGCGGAAGAGCACTTGCCTAGTGTGTACAAGACTTTGTTTAAGCCCCAGCACAAACAAACAAACAACAAGACACCTCCCACCAAAACAAACAAACAAACAAACAAACAAACAAACACAGCCTGACCCATCTGGTTAAATTGTAATTTCAAATGTACAATTCTGGCAAGTGTGTAACTCAGTGAGAGAACCCATGTTTAGCGTGGGTGCAGTTCCCAACACAAACTCAACAGTTACAATACTTAGTGCAATCGCCACAGTATTTTAGAGTCCTGAACTGATGGGCAGTTCTTCCTCAGGCCCTCCAACTTCCTATGCTGGACAGTTCTTACAAATGGAGCTATACAGTATTTTGGTCTTTTTGGATCACTTTCTCAGCAGTATGCTTTCAAGCTTACCCATGAACTGAAAAACTTCATTCTGTGGTATTCTTTGTGACCGTCTGTTTACCATCAGCAGTGGAAGCCCTTTGGGTTTCCACCGTGAGTTTGATAGGAATAATGCTGTTATGTGTGGACAGGTGTTCTCCTTTCTCTAGGTACATTCCTGGGTCTGGGATTGTGGGTCATAAAGAAAATCGATGTTTAACCTTTGAAGAATGGCCAGACTGTTCTGCAAAACGGATGCACCAGCAGTGTGAGAGGGTTGCGGTTTCTCCCCACCCCCACCCTCCCCCACCTCACGGACTCACTTGTCACATGCTTCTGGTTACAGGCATCCCAGTGGATGAAGCAGTGTTTCCCTGCGTTTTTTATTTGCATATCCTTGGCTAATGTTGTTAGCATGTGTTTATCAGCCATTTATACAGCTTCTTTGGGGAAGATGTCTATTCAGAGCCTTTGCATATTTAAAAAATGGGTTGTCTTTTTATTGAGCTGTAGGCTTTTTTGGTGGATTACAGTGAAGTCCCTTATTGAGATATCATTTACAGAAAGTTTGAACTCACAGAGATCCACCTGGCTCTGCCTCCGGAGTGCTGGGATTAAAGGCATGCGCCACCACTACCAGGCCGCTTCTTTCTTTTTTAAGAAAAGGTCTCACTCTGTGGTCTGAACTGAACGATACCAAGCCTGGCTTTTTTTTTTTTTTTCTTTTCAGTCCCAGTCCCCAGACCCTCATACATGTTACCCAAGCACTCTACCGCCACCCTAGACCTTCACTCTTTTAATATATACAAATTTGATACTGTGAAGTTTTCTCTCTCCCTTTAGTTGTATGCAACTTACACTTTGTCTTGCTTGTTTTCTGTGGTTCTGAGCTTTGAACCCAGAGCCTTGTCCATGCTAGGCTCTACCACACTTTGAGAGATCATTACTAAAATTCAGCTTTGCAATTCTGAAGGCACTGAGATAATGTCATAGGGTCTCCTTCGAGAGGGATTTCTTCCATGTTTGGGGATGAATTCTGGGTCAGCAGCAGCAAGCCGTGGCTCCTCCTCAAAGGCAGGGAACACAGCCCCTGGGGATCTGTCTCCTGTGTTTACATCCCTCCCTTTCCTGTGGTCCACAATAGAGCAGCTGAAATGACAGTTTGGAAATGTCCTTTATTGTGAAAACCCCACGGCCTTTGTCTGTGGGATTTGAAATTTTCATTCCGAAGGAGGGGAAGGGATGAGAAGCCCTGCACTGGTTCCTCATGACTCATCCTGACTTTAGCTTGTTTGGTTTTCTCATCCATAAACGAGGGAGAGCAGCTCCGTTCCCCCGTCCTAGTGGAGGGACTGTGAAGATGAATTAATTTGTATTTGTTAGACACTTTGAGACCTTAGATGAAAAGCATTACTGAGACTCAAGGTGTTATTATAATAATAAATGATTTAATAGCAGGGTGAGGCCGCTGAGGCAAGACCTGGTGGGAAGGCCGAGGCTCAAAGCTGCCAGGGGGCTGCTGCTAGAGATCCTGGTCCCCACAGCGCCTCGTGGGTTCGGAGGCAGGAAACTCTGGTTTCTCATAAAAACCCTGGGTTGTTTCATCTGGCTGCAGCCTAGCCTTATTGAATGCTTCCTACATAAGTTCTGCTTCCTACCTAAGTGAGATTACAATCTTTTCAGGAAACAGGCATATAAATTAAGGCAATTAGAAAGGACGTCGGGGCATGGGCATTAGAATCAATTGCTGGATGGAACATGCTTCTAGAAGGAAGTGGAGAAGGAGCTGGTTAAAACACAGTTTTCCCTGTTAATGACTCCCAGCTCTACCACCCACCAGCTGGATGACCAAGCCTCAGTTTCTCCTTCTGTAACCGCAATTGTTCTTGTAAAATTCTCAAAGTAAGGCTAACACAGTAAACACTTCAGTGCTGACTGCTCAGCCCCTGGTTAGACGACGCTCTGGCTGATGGGGCGGTCTCGGCCAGACTGCTCAATTCCTCTGAGCCTCACTCAGTATTCTTCCTGCAAAATGGGAGTAATTCCTACCTTAGTGGCTGTAAACTACAGTGCACTTGGTAGCCCTTTTTCCCGGCTAAGGAGTGAGGTGCGCATTCAACAGTTTAAAAATCGCGGGGTGGTGGGACATCTTGGGAAGTTGGAGTTTAAGGTAAGTAGGAAAGGACTGGTAAGATTTAAGAGATTGGAGAAGAAACCTGACACCCAGGCAAGTGCAAGGCGGGAAAGAGTGGGACATCTCACTTTTCCATCCCACCCTGTAGTTTTATCTCTACGGTCCCTTTCTGGCAATCTTGGCTGTCACCTGTGCTGCCGTTCTTCAGGTCAAACCTGTAAACTAAGTAATGTGGGCCTAATTTTCTGCACCTGGCCTGCCGCAGTCAGGAGCAAGCATAGGACTTGTCTACACCTTACTCTTCACAGGGATCCCGTTTCAAAGTCACCTGAAAGCCATTTCCTCTCCTGCCGCCCCGCCCCGCCCCTTCAGTAAATCACTAGGTGCTTGCTTTTCCCTGGAGCAGCATTTTTTTTTTTTTTTTGGTTTTTTCGAGACAGGGTTTCTCTGTGTAGCTTTGCGCCTTTCCTGGAACTCACTTGGTAGCCCAGGCTGGCCTCGAACTCACAGAGATCCGCCTGCCTCTGCCTCCCGAGTGCTGGGATTAAAGGCGTGCGCCACCACCGCCCGGCGCATTTTTTTTTTTTTAAGGGTAGTGGTGGAGGGGATTCTATAAGCCATTTAAGATTCTCAATTATCTACACCAGGCCTTCTAATGCTGGCGTAGACGCCTCATTCCTGTCCCAGGGACCTGGTGCCAGCGTCTAACCAGGGAGTCCTACCTCTTCTTTGGTCTCACCCTGAGCTCCCATCTCCCACCCCTCTTCATGGTTGGTGTCGGGACAGTGTCTAACCTCATCTCCCCTAAGATCTTTACCGCTTAAAGATTTATGCTTAGTGAGACGTAGTAAAGAAGTACACCTATAACTGTAGCACTCTGGAGGAGCGCCTACAGTTTGAAGCTAGCCTGGGCTACGAAATGTGGCCCTGTCTCAAATCAAAAAAATAAAAACAGTAATTAGGACGTGGTGGTGCACACCAGTAATCCCAGCCCTCAGGAGGTAGAGGCTGGAGAATCATTACGTTCAAGATCACCCTCTGCCAGTCCGGGTTAATTGAGATCCTGTTTCAAAAAAACCAAGACTTATGTTCTTGCTCTAAACCTTACTTGGCCGTATTCTATGTCCTTCACCTCGCACCCCCTGTTTCCCCAGCGCATGCCTTTTGCTGATACCCAGATCACATTCTAAATGGGGTCCTCGGTCACTCAGGTTCCTCAATCTGTTTTTCTCACTGAACAGTCCCGCTGAGAGCCCCACCCAGCCCCAAGTTATGCGCTTCTTATCTCTTTCTCGTCAGAAGGTTAAGATTTTTACAACTGTAAAGAGCCACCGAGACCTAGTTTCGGTGAGGAATTCGAGACGTGCCATTCTGACTCAGCGGCCGTGGTGACCTGCTCCAATAGGACCAGGACGTCCTTCTCCCTCTAGACCGGTGCTTCCCCTGGGAAAGCCCAGGTGGCGGCTGAGTCCGGGGTCCTCCCCAGTCGGATCCCAGTCTGGAGGTTTGGGTCGCCCTCTCGGCGTGAGATCAGGCTGGTGGCACCAGGGTAACCCCACCACGTGCGTCTTGGGATCCTTGAGCTCCAGATGGCAGGGGGAGGTGGCCAGCGGGGACCCACACGGCCGGCCGCGCACGTTAATCATTAGCCACCCGGGCGGCTGCCTCCAGCCGGAACCCCAGCTCGCACTCAGCGCCGCGAAGGTTCCCGGGGCCCCTACAGAGCCGCCAATTGCTGGATCGCAGCCCCGAGCGCAGTCTCCACCCACTGGAAACATTCCTGGTCCGCCCCTCCCTGGCTCCCTCCCTCCCTGGCTCCCTCCCTCCCTCAATCCTCCCTCCCTCCCGCCGCAGCCTGGGCTCCCTTCGTCCGCAACTTCCTGCCGAGTGCTGGGGAGCCGCTCGCGTTTTGGGGACCCCCGAAGTCCGGTGCTTGCAGCGGGAGGAGGCTGGGGCCGCGGGGCGGCCAGCCGTGGGCGGGAGTGGCCGGCAGCCCCAGCCGCTTCCGAGAGCGACTTTCAAACTCGGCGCCCGCTTCGCGGCGGCGCCACCTGGGCAGCCCCGCGCGCCCTGCGCGTCGCGAGCCGGCGGGGCGGCCACGGCTCGGTGAGTGTCCCCGGGTTTGGCCCTCTCCCTTTGCCCGTGCGCGATGGGCGGCACTCTTCGGGGACCCCAGGCTAGCCTTCTGTGGGATGAGGACTTGGTCCAGGGCTTCCTCGGACGCACTCGGAGGAGGTTGGAGCGCGGGAAGGTCGTAAGGGGAGTCACTTTTTGTCCCCACCCCGGAAACCAAAGCTGCACGGGCTCGAGGTGGCTTCGTAGAGTTTGAAATCCGGGCAGCTCTCGACATTCCCGCCACCCGATTCCCCTTGTGTGCACTGGCGCCAGTGGGTTAGTTGGTGCTTGCCCGGGACTGTGGGCCCTTCTAGAAGGACTCGCCTCTGGTCCCGCGAGCCCAGGAGTTCGTACGCACTCAGCCTGTTCCGGGTTGGTGCCACACGGTGCGTGCTCCTGGGAATCTCAACTGCCTATCTCGGCGGATTAGAGTGGATGCCAGAAACAGAGCGTCCAGGACCTGCAAGCCCAGAGCCGCTTGCTGGCTGCTCCTAAAAGCCCAGCCCTCCCACCCCTTCCACTGGTTTGGTTATTTGCACCCTCCTCTCAGAGTCAGGAAGCTTGGACAAGGCTTGCAAGCTTCAGTTAGTTCAGGATGCTGCTTTCGGTGGCAACGTTTATTCTGGAGCTACTTTTGAAAACAAAAACAAACAAAAACGGAACGAGCCTTATAATGGTTGTAGGGTGGAGAAAAGCGGCTTGGCGAGGTGGTGCTAAAGACTGAGTAAGAGTATCCATTTCAGTCACTCACTTAAACTCTTGGTAGATGTAGGGGCTGTTAGGCTTCTCTCAGGGCCCCCCAGAACCGACCGGCACCGTAGCACCTTACAGAAAAAAACTCGGGGTTCGCAGTCTCCCAAGCCGTGTCTCTTCTTGCATTCCAATCACATGGCCCTTGCTCAAGAAATAATTAGCGTGGAGCATAATGACAGCTCCGAGGGGGAGAAGATGCTTCCTGCTGTGTCTGGCCTTCTGGAGAGTTCCTTCCAGTCCCCCCTTTGCTAGACTGGACTCTTGGCTCCTGAAAGCCCAGCATAAAAACCTAGGGACTGAACACCAGAAAGTCAGCTCTTCAGTTACTGTTATTCCTGTGTGGGTCTGAGCTCACTGGATGCCTCCCAGACCCCAGCTCCCGTTTGTACACGTTATTTTCACTTGCCTGCTGCCTCTGCCGACTTACCCGAGTGGTGCTGGGAATTGGGAATGAAGTAGGGGTGGTCTCATCCCTGCACTTAGTCTGGGCTGATAAGGGTGGTCTGTCTTAGAGGCGCTCTGGGGCTAAGGTGGCCCAGCCAGGAGAGTGGAAGGGCCGCTGGCCTGAGTCCAGTGCGTTTTTGACAGATGTTTAATGCTGGCCCTGTTGTGATACATGATTTACCCATGGCTGGATCCCACCCTGTCCCCACTTCACTTATCTTTTTTGACTCAGTTTCCCTACGGAGTACCTGTTTTTTCTTAATGTGGGGATGGGGTACCGATCAGAAGAAGGTGCCCGTGTGACAAGGACACCATCAATTCCTCTAAGAGAAGAAGAAACGCTGTGTAGTGAGTGGCTCTGAGGGGCCCTTAAGCGTCGGCTGGGATATGTCCCATGTGTCACACAGGAGACGGTGGACGCCAGGAGCCTGTGGTGTCCGTTTACCCTCTGGCTTGTAATATCTTAGCCTCAGAGTAAACACTGGCCTCAGCAGCCCTGCTGCCATCTCAGGGTCACTCACTGTGTTTATACCAGAACAGGCCAAAGGCCGTGGCCTGCGAGATGACCAGACCCGGAGTGGGGGAAGGTGTGGGTCCCAGACGTTGTCAGGCCTGCCTCTCGACTCCCACTGCCCTCTCAGAACCCTCCCAGTGCAGGCTCCGGTCCTGAGCCTGGGAGGGTGCTACAAGCTGTGACTGGCCCTGGAGGGTTAATTGTGAAGTTGTTCTCTGTTGTGTCGGGGGAGTGGAGGAGGGGACTGTGGTGATGGGAGGGTGTTGCTCTTGCAGCTGCACTGAGTGAGGGCTGACTTCAGTCCAGCCATCCTGGGCTGTCCCTCTGGCCCAGGCTACTGCCCTGTCCCGCCTCCCTGGCCAGCTGCGTGTCCACAGGCCTTTGTTCGAGGGCTAGAGCCCACCCTACTCGCTACCCCCCTCCCCCAGTTTCTAAAAGCCCTTGGGCAGGGGGTTTACTGGTAGCTAGGAGTTACTACTGACTGAGAGGGGGTGGGGGGACGACTCGGGCATTGGGGGTGGGGGGGACCTCTTCAGGTATCCCCAGGGTCCTACAGAGCTGGCAGGCTCACCCTGGGACCTCCAACACTCACCTGTACATACTCTCTTTCCCACCTTCAATTCATGCATCTTACATCTATTCTATGTATTCACCCATTATTATTTAGTGTCTTCTGTGTGTCAACACTGGACATCGGGGACACAGCACCAGGGGCAGATGACAGAAAACAAGATGTGCTATTGAAAAAGGCCTTAGAGTATGACAGGGAAAGTCGAAGTGAATTGTCATGGGAGGGAAGAGTTGGTCCCTAAGGAAGGGACACTGGAGTTGATCAGCCAGGGGAGAGATTTTTTTTTTGATGTGCTCTGGATGCCAATCCCTTGAAAGCCAGGTCAGCATCCCGATGTGACATTTAAGATCGGGGTTTGGAGTTGGGCAGACCTGGATTTAAATCTGAGTTTGACAGCGCCCTAGCCCTGGGGCCATCTGTTGACTAACCGCCTTTGAGTCTGTTTCTCACCTGTAAAGCGGGGTTAGTCATCGTGCCTACCACCTGTGGCATCGTGAGAATGAACAATGAGATAACGTGACTACAGTGCTTAGCAAGCCCCTGTAGAGAGAGCGAGGCATGATTATTTCTCTAACCGAATTCTACAGAGGTAGCGGCAGATATTTCCTGCCAGTGCTAGGACTCTGGATGAAAAGCTGTGCGTTTGCATTTTAAGTACTGGGAAGGAGCAGGGAGTTCTGAGGGAGGGCCAGCTAGAAAGCTTGAGTCAAACTAGCCGTGAGCTTTTCTATGCTCCCCTGGATTGCAGCTGGTTGGGGATGCAAGACTACTGGCATCAGATGGGTGCTGGCCATTGTCCCTCAGACAGACAGGGTGACCTAGGGCAGCCCTGGCCTGCCTGGCTTTGGAATTCCCCCACGTCCAGTCAGCTGGTGAATCGCACCTTTGTCCCCGAGCCCCTACACTTGGCCTCACAGTCCTGAAGCCTTTCCGTTCCTCTTCATCTTCATTCTCGGCATGGATAGGTTATCCTGGGGGTGGGGTGGGGGTGTATCAAGCACAAGGGGGTGAAAGGAGAGGGGTACACACCGTGAGCAGGCTGTTCAAGGCGCATGGGCAGAGATGACAGACAGTCTTGACAGGGCTTCCGAAGCACCCTGCAAAGACCTTTGATAGGGTTCTCCAGGGCCCAGAATGAATTAAAAAGGTAGAGGTCAGCCGGGCGGTGGTGGTGCACGCCTTTAATCCCAGCACTCGGGAGGCAGAGGCAGGCGGATCTCTGTGAGTTCGAGGCCAGCCTGGTCTCCAAAGCGAGTTCCAGGAAAGGCGCAAAGCTACACAGAGAAACCCTGTCTCGAAAAACCAAAAAAAAAAAAAAAAAAAAAAAAAAGGTAGAGGTCAACTTATGGGAGTCCTTCTACCATGAGGGTCCTGTGAACCACACTTAGCCCGTCAGGCTTGGTGGACAATGCCTTTATCCACTGAGCCATTTTGTTGGCCCCGAAATCCGTAGAGCCTTGTGGTGTTATCTAGTCTGTCTTCTCTTTCCTGGGCTCTCAAAACCTCAACTCTCAGAATTGCAGCTGGCCGCTACGGACAGTTCCGGGCGCCCTGAGAGCTCAGGGTTGGGCGTGTGCAGATCCAAGCTGTCTCCACCCAACCAAGCCATGTGACGAGTCTCTTCCCTTCTCTGCTAGAACCACCACCATCCTCCTCCAGAGGGGTTTAATCTAAAACGCTGTTGTCAAGGCTTGTGGCCAGCGGTTTCCTGGGGGCCCTGCTCCTGTACAGGAAGTGCTGTGGAGGGGCCAGGCCTAGGGAAGTGGTTGTTAGCCAGATCACTCCTCCAAGGCCGCTGCAGGCACATGCATGCATGCACAGGCAGGGCAGCCAGACCCGCCCTGTGACGAAGGAACTTTGGGAGCCTGTCAGTTGGTATAAAAGCCTCAGAGGAAGTTAGAGAGAGGGCTTAGTGTAGCCCGGAGCAAGTTTGTGACTTGGGTACCTGAAAGTCAGAAGGAAGAAGACGGAGTCCAGTGATCAGCAGGACGTTAGCTGGAGATGCTAACCAGTCCTCTGAGGTCTGGGGACCAGCATGTCTTGCTAACGGGATCTGATTTGTTGGGTTATTTTCCGCCCTTTGAAACAGGGTCTGGCTGACCCAGAACTCCCCCCCCCCACCGTTATCTCTCTTAAACTTACAGTGATCCACTTGCTTTTGCGTCCCAGGCACTGAGATTGGTGTGCCACCATGCCTGGCCTTGTTGGCTTGTTTTGATTAAAAGCTCTCTGAGAGCTTCACTCATCCTTGTTCTCGTACAGAACTGGCAAGCATAGAAAGCATGATCTACAGGGTGTGCATGATCTACAGGGCATGATGGGCTGGGGCTGGGGCTCCACCTGAGAGGAATCCTGGCTTGGTAGTCTCATCTTTTCCAGTACCAGGGGTGGGGGGGCACACTGGGTGAGCTGTTGCCATCTGAGAAAGCAAATTAAAAGACCCATACCTTGATAGCTGTTTTGGTTAGCATTTGGTGAGAATGCTTGTTATTTAATGTCAAAGACTAGGGTAACTCCTATTCCATGCTGAACAGCCTCAAAGAGCTGAGCATAGAAACTGAACAGGGTTCTAGAAGGTACTGGGTACGTGCATCCTTTTTTTTTTAGAAACATAGTGAGAATCCTAGGAATTTCTCTGATGATTGCTGGAGTCTGAGTTGAGATGGGAGAGAGGAATGTAAGGAAAAGACTTAAGGAAAGAAAAATCACATTCGGTGCGTGTGGGTGTGCGTGTGCAGAGGACAGCTTGTGGGAGTTCTTGCCTTCTGCATGTAGGACCCAGGAATCGAACTCACGTTGTCAGGTTTGGTGGCAGGTGCCTTTACCCACCGAGACATCTGATCTTGTTTTGCTCCTGATCCCAAGAGGGGATCTTCTGCTGTCTTTGAAGATGAATTTGGCAGGCACTTAGGACTGCCTATAAACTCACATACTTTAAAATTGATTTTGATCTTTTATCTCAGGCTAACACGGGACCTCCACAGATGACTGAGGATAACTGAGTTTCAGGCCTTTCTCCACTCCCAGGGTGCCTTGATTACAGGCACCTGACACCGCGTCTTGTTTATGCAGTGCTGGGGATCGAACACTCGGCTTCATGTATGCTAGGCAAACACGCTACTGACTGAGTTACAACTCTAGCTCTCCCACCCTTCTTTTTTTTTTTTTTTTTAAAAAAAAGATTTATTTATTTATTTATTATGTATACAGTGTTCTGTTTGTATGTCTGCAGACCAGAAGAAGGCACCAGATCTCATTATAGATGGTTGTGAGCCACCATGTGGTTGCTGGGAATTGAACTCGGGACCTCTGGAAGAGCAGTCAGTGCTCTTAACCTCTGAGCCATCTCTCCAGCCCCTCCCACCCTTCTTAAAATTTTGAAACAGGATGTTTCTAGGTAGTCAAGGTGGCTTTTATTTATTTATTTTTTTAAAGCTAGGGGCTGGAGAGATGGCTCAGTGGCTAAGAGTACTGGCTGGCTGGGCGGTGGTGATGCACACCTTTAATCCCAGCACTCTGGAGGCAGAGGCAGGTGGATCTCTGTGAGTTCGAGGCCAGCCTGGGCTACAGAGTGAGATCCAGGACAGGCTCCAAAGCTACAGAGAAACCCTGCTTGGTGGCTAGCAACTGTACGTAACTCCAGTTGCAGGGGATCTGACACCCTCTTCTAGTCTCCACAGGCACAGCACACATGTGACATACAGATGTCCGTGCAGCCAGAACACCTGTACACATAAGATGAAAATAAATAAAACTTTCCCAAAAAGCTTATAGCTTTTACTCTTAATGCTTTGAAGACACTTCTCCCTCTCCTCTCTCTCTTTCTGTTTCTCTATCTCTGACTCTCTTTCTCTCTCTGTCTCTGTCTCTCTCTTTCTCTCTGTCTCTGTGTCTCTGTCTCTCTGTACGTCTCTGTTTCTCTGTCTCTGTCTCTCTGTCTCTGTCTCTCTCTCGTGTGTGTGTGTGTGTGTGTGTGTGTGTGTGTGGTGTGTAAACCAGACTTGAGCAACAGATGACAAATATTTATTGTAGGGAAAAGGGAACTAGTGTTCTTGTGGTCTCTGTGTAGGTCATTGCTACATCCCCTGCCTGTGTGTGGTAGGACTACAATAAATACTTGTCAAATAAGCTTTATGCTACTCTGTGACAAACCTTAGGAATGGAGTTTTCATGTTCATTTTTTGTTTGTGTTTCTCTGATCTCCATCCTGGCCTTGCTCAGACAATGCCTCATCTGCCCAGGGTTGGGGTTACAGATGTGAGCCACCAGGCCCGATTTACAAATGATCTATTCTTGTCTTAAAGTAAGTGATCAGGACATCAGATTCTAATTTTAACCCGCCCAGGCAAGGCAGCGACAGCGAGTGATGCAGGCAGCCTGGTATTCTTGCAGCTTGCAAGGTGTAAAGAGAACCTGGAGTCACTGGGACCCATATTCCCCGGCTTGCTGCAGGGCATACATGCAAATTGGGCCAGAAGAGGACAGCAGGGTGTGCTTATAGCTTTGAATACATGTCCCATGATATCCCGTAACACCACTCCCTCACCATCCTGCTCCTCTGCACATAGCCAGGAAAAGCATATAACCAGGGCTTGAGATGCCTGTGAAATCCACACCAGCCTCCTCAGAGCCTGGTTCACTTCCACCCATGGCCTGTGTCTCCTGTCTGAGCCCACTACAGACAGTAAGAGCGAGAGCTGTGAGGGAGTCAGAAGAGAAAGAGAAAGCAGCTCTGGAGCGGTGAGTTTGGCAGTGAAAGCAGGCCGAAACAGAAACACCGGGAAAAGCCAGTCCTAGCGGAAGGACCCAGGGTCATTTGTTTGCGGGCCATGGCTGAACATACCTTCCGCCTGGGGATCATCAGCGTGACGATGGACGCTTGGCCAGCAGCCGTGACCCTGACTCATGAAGAAAAGGCCAAGCTATGCACCCTTCACTGCGTTTTGGGGAGACAAGGAAGTGTAAAACATCATTTTTTTTTAAAAAGATTCCCAATCAGGTCGTTCGGCTGGGCTCTTAAAAGATGTTGAGAATTGGGAAGTGATCTCACAGCTCCCAAGTCCCAAGGTCTGGTGAATTGCCCAGGACCGCTGTGCTGACACCCAGAAAAGAGAAAATTTGAACTTTCCTTACCCTTTAAAAGGAAAAAAAAAATTTTTTTGTTGGTGGCATTGGAAATGAGCCCAGGGTCTTCTCGGCCACACCCCAGCTCAGGATTTGAACTTCCTAAGGACTCCAGAGGCGGGTGCTCTTAGCCCTCCTCTCCCAGTGTTTTGACACTGCAGGTGTGGTGTTTTGGACTGTTCTCTGTCCTGTCTTTGTGGGGCTGGAGCTGGGTTTGGGTTACAGCAGAGTTGGGATGGGTCCTCACTAACTCAGTTCCACAAAAAACAGATTGCCAGGTATCCCGGGCTGGTGCTTGTCTCTGTCAAGACAAGAATGCTTCCCATGCATCTTCTGCACCTACTAGCATTTTCTGAGGCCAGAAAATGACAGGGAGGAACTGCCATCTCAATCTTCCCACAGGAATTTCCTCCTTTTTTGGAGTTCTGAGCTCTGCTGAGGACGTGGAACTGTGTGGTCTTGGTGCCTAATGATCCTGAATATTAAGTTTTCATTATTTCATCATTCACTTATTTCTCTCATTTCTTATAGGAATAAAACGTTACAGATTCTACCCACTATACCGCCATCTAAAATGTACCTGGAATGTATTTTCTGATCGCTGGCTTTTGGTGCTGGCAGTACAGGAAAGAGCTTTTGCACGTGAACTGATGCCTAAGTTTCACTCTGGATCACAGTCATGGTCACAGAATGCTTCCAGAACCTTGTATGGAAGGAACCATGGTCAACCTTGTAAAATGACTTTTTTCAACACTAGCCAATTTTCCCTCGTTGTTTATTGGATGATCTATACTTTCCCTTCTGGCTTATCTTTAATGTTTTTCTTTCTTTATTATTTAGGGTTTCACTGAGATATATTTCATGTATATTAAAAGTCACCCATACGCAGTGTATACAGTGCATTGGTTTTTAGTATAGTCACTGAGTTGCACAATCATCACTATCGAATTTTATGACGTTTTTATTACTCCTAAGACCTGTTCCCATTAGCAACCATTTCCCATTGTCACCAGCTCCTATCTCCAGGCAGCCACTGAAACACTTCCTGTTTCTCTAGAGTTGTCTGTTCTGGACATATTGTATAAATGGAGTCATATACTGTCTGTCTTTATGACAGGCTTCCTTTGCTGGACCTAAGGTTTTCACTTCATCCTAACATGTGCCATGTTATAGAAAGTAACTCATTTCTTATTACTAAGTAATTTGGCATTGTGTGGATATATGTTTATTTATTCATTTCTGTTTCAATTTTTTTTTTCCTGGCTGTCCTGGATCTCGCTCTGTAGATCAGGCTGGCCTCGAACTCACAGAGATCCGCCTGGTTCTGCCTCCCAAGTGCTGGGATTAAAGGCGTGCACCACCACCGCTGGCATCAGCCTTTTTCTGAGTAATGCTGTGGCCTGGGGCCATACCTCAGTAGTAAAGTACTTGGCTAGATGCACAAGGCCCCTGGGTTTGACCCTAGCATTGCCAGTAAGTAAACACATTTTCAAAGTGAATAAGGCTGCTGTGAACATTAGATTATGTAATGTATAAACATTTTGGTGTAGGCATATGTTAATGATTTTCTTTTCCTAAGACTAGGATTGTTGGGTCATATGGTAACCCTGTGTTTAATTAAAAAAAAAAAAATTGTGTATGAGTGTGTGTGTGTGTGTGTGTGTGTGTAAGTCAGACAACAACCTTGGACATGCTTCCCTGTCTTTGACCTTGCTTAAGAAAGAGTCCCTTGTTCACTGCTGTGCATGCACACTGAACGGCCATTCCGAGAGTTCCTGGGGATTCACCTGCCTCTGCTTCCCAGCGAGCAGCTTTCTCTCACAAGACCCCACCAACTGAACTGAATTATCTTGTTAAAAACCCATCGATGTAAATGAAGTGTTATTTCTGTCCCCTCTTCTCTCTTTCGGCTTCTGTGTTCTTACACGAGCGAGCGTGAGTGCAGTCTTGATGACTTGCGCTTTTAGCGGGGCAGGGATCAGGAGAGCGGAGTCTGCAGATGCATCTGTCAGGAGTCGCCAAAAAAGGGAACTGCCTTTTTTAACAGTGTTAAGTGCTCAATATGGATAGAATATGAATGACTGTCTGTTCATTTGATGTTCTTTAATTTCTTTTTTTCAAGACAGGATTTCTCTGTCTAACAACCCTGACTGTCCTGGAACTCGCCCTGTAGACCAGGCTGGCCTCAAACTCACAGAGATCCACCTGCCCCTGCCTCTCAAGCGCTGGGATTAAAGGCGTGCGCCACCACCGCCCAGTTTATCGGACTTTCTGTGTATCATGCCATCTAGAAAGAGATAATTTTACCTTTTACAGTCTGGGTCTTTTCTTATTTATGTTTGGTCTTGGTAGCACAGTAAAACAGAGTCGGAATAACTTGGGGAGTGTTGGTCCCTTTCCTAGTTTTTTGATGTTTGTGAATAATTGGTATGGATTCTTTAAATGTTTGCCACAATTTACCATTGAAGCCCTTTAGTCCTGGGCTTTCATTTTAATTTTTAGTTTTTTAGTTTTTGGTTTTTCGAGACAGGGTTTCTCTGTGTAACAGTCCTGGTTGTCCTTGAACTCAAGTTGTAGGCAGACTGGCCTTGAACTCACAGAGACCCATCTGCCTCTGCCTCCTGAGTGCGGGGATTAAAGGCAAGAGCCACCGCCACCGCTGGGCTTTATTTTAATTTTTAAAATTACAAATTGCTACCTGTCTTCTCAGATTTTGTTTCCTCCTGGACCAGTCAGTGGTTTGTGGTGTTCCAGAATTCGCATTGTTTGTATTGTTTATCATTGGCATAGAGGAGTTGTCCATAGTTTCTTATAATCTTTTCTTTCTTTTCTTTTTCTGAGTCAGGGTTTTACTGTAGACCTGGTTGGCCTGGAATTCATCCTGTAGGCCAGGCTGGCTTTAGTTATTTTTTACATTTAGTGTGTGTGTGTGTGTGTGTGTGTGTGTGTGTGTGTGTGTGTGTATGTGTTGGGGCCCGCATGTGGAATTCTGGAGATAACTTCTAGGAGTTGGTTTTTCTGGCACTATGTGGGTCCCAGAGATAAGCTCAGGTCCTTAGGCTTAGCAGAAAATGCCTTTTCTCATGGAGCCATGGAGCCAGCCCCTTGGCAATCGTGGGGTTTGGAGAGATGGGTGATTCAAAGCAAGATATTTTTTAAATCTGTGTTTACTGGTGGTGATCAGGTGTGGCTTGTCACAAGTGGAAGTGGACGGTTGAGGTGGGGTAGAAGAAATTACTAGAAGCTTTTGCCTGCCTGGCTGCTGTTTACTGTGTGTGTCTCAACAGTCACCTCTACCTAACGAAGATCCCATCCTCCAGTCACACTATTTTTCCTGTTTTTTTCCCCTTCTGCTTGGCACTCAGTACCATCCTGAAATATGTTAACTGTTTCCTGATGTGGCCACCTAAGTTCTTCGAGAAGAAACCATGTCTTGCTCAAGTTACTGGTTGCTACGTCCTCAGCACCTAGCCTATGATTTAGACAGTGATCAAACATGAGTGATCCTCTACCTTTGCTGGGGGAACTGATTCTTGGGCCTCCCACATGCCTGGCAAGCATTCTACTCCGGGGAAGTTATTTCAGCCTTGATTCTGTAGCATCAGCTGGGCTGAGTATGGCCAGGCAGCAGGCCAGGGAGCTACACCCCCATCCCGGCATTCTCAAGCCTGTATCTGTGTCTCTGCCAGGAGGACACCTCTCTCCTTTCCCCACAGTCCCCCACAAAATACCATCTCTCTCCACATTGCCCACACGGCTCGTCCGCATCAGCCACCTTCTGGAGATTCCCTACACAGTTGCCAGCACAATTGACAAGGCCTGGAGAACACTAAGGGCACAAGCCTGGGCCACCCGGACATGCCATCTGTGGTTTTAAGTGGGATATAGTGGCAGGACACTCACAAAAGTACTTCAGGATGCTTGTTCCTCGCCGCCGAGTGCTGTGTGCAGATGACTACCACCCACCACAGAGCGTGTGGGCAAAAGATGTGTGTTTGCCCTCAGCTGTCTTCTGCTGGTCGCACAAGTGATTTCTTTCTGGAAGCATCTGTGGGTGAGTTATGAATTCCCAGGTGACTGCGTTTGGGCCTCTTTAGGAGGTTGTCAAATGTGGGAACTTTTCCCCAGCAAAATGTTAACTTTTAAAAGGAGCCCCCCCCCAAAAAAAAAGGTATCCCATGAGGGTACCTGAGGGATGGCTGACCAGGATTCCTCTCTTTCTCCGGCTTCTGGGTCCTGTCTGTGTGTGTGTGTGTGTGTGTGTGTGTGTGTGTGTGTGTGTGTGTGTGTGTGTGGCTTGTGAATGAATTGCACAGGGATCTGGATTCCAGCCAGCCCCGGCTCCCCACTTCCCTAGCTGCATGGTCTTGAGTGGGGGAGTGTTGTGAAACCGCATAGCGAATGTACCCGAGCAGTGCCTGGTACGCCCTCCCGAAACGTTGCCTGAGATTTTCGTTTGCTATCTGGGAAACAGCTTGCGCCTCAGTTTTCCTGACCGGTAAAGCAAGGGTAATACTGGTGTCTTCTGTCCCACCCTTCAGCTTGCTGTTGTGAGGAAGGAAGGGTTAATAGCCCTGGGCTGTCAGGGCCTGAGTGGGGGAAGCTGCCCCATAAATGGAGCATTGTGTTGGTGACTGATCTGGCTTTGTCTGGGTCCTCAGTGTTTGACTTCCTGCATTTAGTGTCCCATGTGCTTAGTCTCTGGAGATATCTGTGGTCCTCAGCTGCAGGGCGCTTACCCCCTGGGGCTGTGGCATGGGTCCTCACCCGTCAGGAACATGCTGAGTTGCGGTGGGAAGCTGCATTTCCGTGGAGGGCCCCCCCAGCAATCAGGAATGAGAGAAATGTGAGCAAGTATGACCCACACGCGGAACTGGTTCTGAATAGGACGTTTATTGAAGAGGTTTCACAGGAGGCAGCGGGCACTTTAATTCCCGAGGCTGTTGGTGGCAGTTTGCTGCCGGCCCAGCCCGAGCCTGTTAACTGCTGGGCTGCCGTACTCCGGAGAGAATGCAGGTCCCCAGCCCCTGGCCACCTCCCCAGGGCTCCTCTTTGTGTTGGGATGGGAGCCCTTTTGAGGAAAGCGGTAGGTACCCTCTGGGACCAGGCCGAGGGGTTACGAGTCGGGTGCAGGTGGGACTCTGGGACTCTAAGCCTTGCCTGGCAACCTCTGGGGAATGTGAACAACCACAGGTTTGGGGCGCAAGGCAGAGTCTCCCCTGGAGGTTCAGAAATGGAGGACCATACCTGGTTGAGGTGTAGATAAGCGGCCTCTACTTACCTTGCCCTGGGTGCTTCCAGTAGGTTTGGTCATGTGACTGGGAACCAGGCAGACAATCCTGTGGCTTTTGGAGTGCTTTGCTTGGGGATTTCAGAGGTCTCTCCTCTAAACATTCACAGTTGAGGGGGCTAGAGAAGATGTTGGGTGATCCTACCTCTCTCATAGCCACACATGTACATACATACACAGTGGGAAAAGCATAGTTAATCTCTCACTTCTTCCCGAAGCTTCCTTTTCCCAGAATCCACGGGGAGGTGGTTTGTTTTGGGTGAAATCAAGTGGCACCATTAGTAGAGGAGGTGAACAGTGGGTCCTGGATAACCTCATGGGTGCCAGGCCGGATGGGGCCAGCGCCTACCATTTGCATAGCTCTGGTCAGCAGGTGTGGGGAGCTAGGGTAGAGATCCTCACGTGGACTTCGCTATTTCTTTCACGTGTGTATCAAGGCCTCCCTCTTCGTGGAGCGGACTGCCCCCGGGGCTGTGCCTCTCCTCGCCCTGTGTACTGTGTGTGTAGCCTCCGGAGTTTGGCGACAGGTGAGGGAACTGTCGAAATTCTGGTCTTTGTGTGCTCTGAACTGAGGGAGAAGGCTCCTCTCTCCACCTGAAACTGGTTGGATGAGTTTCCTTAGTCCCTTCCTCTGGCTGAGGCCTCTTAGCCAGGATGTGAGGGACTGGGGGTGGGGGGTGGGGGGATGGGAGCAGGTGCTGTGAATGGAGGAGTTTGTCAGGGGCCGCAGCACTGTGTGGCAGGAAAGCGTGTGAGGTCCCAGATCTGAAGACCTCGCCGCCTGGGAGGATTTACACTTGGGTCTGAGTCCCTAAGGTCTGCCTTGGAGAAGCCACTCCCCTAACCCGGGGCTAGGATCCTAAGGCCCCTGGGGGAAGCCAGGCCGAGGAAGGGGGTGGGTTGTGGGAAGCTGGAGATGAGGAAGTTGATGGTTTAACTAACTGCATCGTCCTGGAAGGCGCTCTTGTGTGTTTGTTTCTGTACCTGGAGTCTCATGTTTAGAATTGGGAAGGAGTCAAGACGGGGGGAGGGGGGGGAGATACCCTGGGGGCAGCCTCACCCCCCAGTTCTGACATGTGTGGGAAAGGAAGGTGGTGCATGGTGGGGGTGGGGCCCTCAGATGTTAAGATTCAAATGGATCCTTCCCCTGCCCAGATGAGAGCTATGGGCCTCTATTCCCAGAGGGAGATTCCCCTCCAGCTAAGATCTGGAATCACCGCGGTTGGTCCCTGTTGGGTAATAGCCCCAGGTCATGAGAAATTTCACCAGGCTGTTTGGGTGATAGATAGCTCCTACAGTACCCCACCCCCTTTGAGACAGGGTCTCTTGTAGCCCAGACCAGACTCAAACTCCCTACACAGCGAAGGATGGCTTTGATCTTCCAATCTTCCTGCTTCCACCTCTGGTTTGATGTGGTGCTACCCATCAACCCCAGGCTTTCCTGACAGGCAAGCACTTTGGCACCGAGCTGCATCCCGGCCCTTCTTCCTGCCGTTTGGAAACACCTAATTTTACGCATTGCTTCATGCCACCTTGGTCTTGGGTCACACATCTTCCAGATGCATGTGAGTTGCAGTAGGTCTTACTCCTTTTTAGCCAGTGATCTCTGTGCCACCCCCCCCCCACTCCTTCCACGCCTTCTGGAAATCTGCTGTGGAAAGTCAGCAGGTCCTGGGCATTCTTTGCCAAACTTCTTGGTCCTGTGAATACCTGCAGCCGCAGCCGGTATCCCAAGTGTTTTTTTTTTTTTTTTAAGGCCATATTCTTTCCCCTCATCTCCTGGAGCCTGTTTCCACCTGTCCTGGGATTTGATCTTCCAGACCTGCACTACTTGTCCTTTCCCACAGAGCAGTTCAGATGCCCCCAGGATGCACAGGATCCCAGGGCCTTTGGAGTCTGACTTTCCTGACCCCTTCAGATCTCTTCTTCATCTGGCTTACTCATCATCTGTCACTCAGCCAAAACACCACGTCCTCCTGGAAGGCTTGCAGGTCCCAGGCGGACTTGGATTTCTGTTAGCATCTTTTGATTATTCATTGTTCATTTCTGGGCCAGCACTCAAGGCATTGTTATGTGGAACAATTGTATATACGCCCTTTTTTCCTTCTAGAGTTCAGGTTCCTCAAAGACAGGGCCAGTGTGCTGTTCATTTCGTGTCTTCGGGGCCTAGCATCGTGCTCTGAAGTGTTAAATTCCTAAACTGGAGGCCTTCTGGAGCTTACAAGCGTCTCATAACTCCACTCTGTGGATATTTGTTCTGTCTTCATGGTACGAGGCCTTGAACCCAAGACCTGGAGCATGCTAGCCAGCACTCCACCACTGAGCTGTGCCCTAGCCGAGGCTGCCACTCTACCCCCTGTTGGTATGATTGATGCGCTTGTTTCTCCTAATAGAACAAGCTCTTGTGAGTTGGGTCTGTGTGTGAGTCATTGTTATGGCTGCCACCATGTCTCTGTGCAAAGTAGGTGCTGAATAAATGCTTGAGAGTGAATTCTGAAGTCCACCGCTTAGGAAGGGCAGCTACTGTTACCTCTGAGTGAGAGTAGGCATGGAGGTACACCCAGTGAGTTAGGGACAGAGATTGGGTCCCTTCAGAGGAATGTTGGTGTCTTAGTTCCTGTCCTCCTGCTGTGAAGAGACCATACCCAAGGCAGCTTAGAATAGAAAGCGTTTAACTGGGGGCTGGCTTACAGCTTCAGAGGGTGAGTCCATGACCATATCGCCGGGAACATGGCAGTAAGCAGGCAGGCAGGCAGGGCGCTAGATGTAAGCTCTCGGCGTACATCTGAATTATAGGTTGGAGGCAGGGGGTTAGCGGGGGAGGAAGGCTGGGCCTGGCATGGGTTTTTGAAACCTCAAAACCTCAAAGCCTACCCCCAGTGACACGCCTCTTCCAACAAAGACCACGCCTCCTAATCCTTCCTAAACAATTCCACCAACTGTGAGCCAAGCATTCAACTGTCTGAGGCTCTGGGGGCCCGATCTCGTCCATCACAAACCATCACAGTCCTGGGCTCTTTCGTACTCTTGTGCTTTTTTTCTGTTTGCGGTTCCCTGTGTCTTAGGAACACTGGCTCTCTTCCTTGCTGTGGTGACTTATGTCCCCCGTCCCAGAAGTCCGTCTGGAGCTGTACTTCAAACATAAGGACTGGTGTGAAGGATGGAATTGTTGGTCACCTATTTGTGCTTTTGCTCCCACAATGCTTTGACTGTCATTCTGCTTGGGCTGGTGGTTCCCCACAGCCCAGCCATCTCACCCTATGGAATGCTGAGGAATGTGGCCTGCAGCGAGAGCCGTGGGGCTCTTGCTGGTGTTGAGTATCAGCCGAACTGCTCTTAAGAGTGAGGTTGTCGCCAGGCAGTGGTGGCGCACGCCTTTAATCCCAGCACTCGGGAGGCAGAGGCAGGCGGATCTCTGTGAGTTCGAGGCCAGCCTGGGCTACCAAGTGAGTCCCAGGAAAGGCGCAAAGCTACACAGAGAAACCCTGTCTCGAAAAATCAAAAAAAAAAGAGTGAGGTTGTGAGATCACGGTCTGAACTGTGTTGGGACCCTAGATGGATAAACACTGGTTTGGTGGGAAGGGATAGGACAAGCTGGTTCACTGAGTTTGACTTGAACCTCTATTATTCTTATTTTACATTAATTAATTTTTTGCGCGCGCGCGCACACGTGTGTATGTGTGTATGTGTGTGTGTGTGTGTGTGTGTGTGTGTGTGTGTGTATGTGTGTGCATGTGCACTACATCATGTGGAGGTCAGAGGACAACTTGAGGAAGTTGGTTCTCTCTTTCACCATGTGGGTTCCAGGGATCGAACTCACTGTCACCTGGCTTGGTGGCAAAGCCTTTACCTGCTGAGTCATAATTTGAGGTATGGGTGGGTAAAAAAATAAGGTCTAAGTCAGAAAAACATTTCATCCTGGTGCTCTGGGAGCCAGCGTTCTCTCTCTGGTTCTTGGTTGGCTTCCTGCATGATGATGTGTACAGGTTGCTGTCCTCCGGTCTTGGAGACAGTCGGTGAGGTTGACAGTATTGGAACCACTCTTGCTGATGGACAAATGAAGCCGAAGGCCACATATAGTTGTGGGGAAGTAGAGGACCTAGACTTCAGATCAGCTCCACCGGGTTCCGAGGCCTGTGGTATGAACCCAGGGCATTTTGCAGGCTCCAATAGATTCCCACTGTGCCTTTGAAGCTGTTCCAGTAACAAATACGATAGCTCTGAAAGTGTGGCTCCTTTTCTCCTCTTGCAGTCAGCTCCCTATAGGCCTTTTCTAGGTGTCAAAACAAGCAGCTCCCCAAATGGGGAGTGGGGGAGGGACGCGATGACTGATAGCATGGGTAATTTTTCGGGGCTGGGCTTTGGAGCCCTGACCTTGAAGTTTGCTAACTAGTGGTAGTGGTCGAGCATGAATGTGGGGTGTGTGTGTGTGTGTGTGTGTGTGTGTGTGTGTGTGTGTGTGTGTGTAAGTGCTGGAGATTGAACCCAGGATCTAGTACATGTGAGGCAAGCAATCTACCACTTAATGACATCCTCAGCCCCAACCCACCTTGATCCCTTTAAACCTAGAGATGAGGGGCTGGAGAGAAAGCTCAGTGGTTAGAACACTGACTTGGATTCAGTTCCCAGTATCCACATGGTGGCTCACAACCATCTGTAACTCAGTTCCAGGGGAGCCGATGCCCTCTTCTGGACTCCATGGGTGCCAGGTACACAAGTGGTACACAGACATACATGTGGGCAGAACACACATACACATAAAATCAAAACACACACACACAAAAAAAAACCATTCAAAGCTAGAGACAGAGAAGTAGCGGCTTCCGGGCACTTTAAATAGGTTTGCAGTTGCCTCTGGCATGGCCTTCTGGGACCTTGCAAGGCTGCTTCCAAGGCCTCGCCTGCTTCCTCTCTTGGTACTTTGTCTCTTTTTCTGTGTGGTGACAAGGTTTGCCAGAAGCTGTACTGAGTAACCCCAGCTGTGAGCAAAAGTAACTGCCCTCCTCTGTGTGTGTGTGTGAAACTTCTTGGTAGGTTGCTTTTTTTTTTGGAATATTTATAGGGAGGCCTTATCATTGCCGCCCAGTGTCTAGACTTGACTGCTCCCGTCTTAACCCCAGTCTCTTATGACTGATCACTGGGTCTGTGGCACGGCAGGGCAGCCTCTGCGAGGCCGGGAATGACGAGGTTGCTGGGGTGAGTGATCAGTCACTGATGCCGGCTGTGTCTTGGCTCATGGGACTCTTGCTGGCGGTGACTAATGTGAACACTTCCAGGAGGAACTGGCTTAGGTCTTGATCTCAACCACTGTGTAGCTTTCTCTCGGCTCTGGGAGCGGTGAGAGGTGTTCTAGGTATGATTTTGAAGTTCTCCTGGTGGGCATCTATGGAGCACCTTCTGGTGTCTTGCCCTGTTACAGACAGTCCAGAAGGAACACTTGTATCAACTTCATGGGCCAATGGGGTCAAGTGATACCCGGAATCATTAGAGTGGAAAGAAGCATAATAGTTTCCTACTTCTGCTGTAACTAACACACACACACACACACACACACACACACACACACACACAGCATTAAACTTCATTTTTTTAAAAGTTTTATTTATTTATTATGTATACAGTGTTCTGCCTGCATATATGTCTGCAGGCCAGAAGAGGGCACCAGATCTCATTACAGATGGTTGTGAGCCACCATGTGGTTGCTGGGAATTGAACTCAGGACCTTTGCAAGAGCAGTCAGTGCTCTTAACCTCTGAGCCATCTCTTCAGCCCTTCATTTTTTTTAATGTGTGTATGAGTGTTTTGTGTGCACGTATGTCTGGGGTCACCACACGGGTGCTGGGAACTGAACCTGGGTGCTCTGTACAAGCAAGTGTTCTTAACCACTGAGCTCTCTCCCCACCCCCGACTCCCCAGTCTTCAAGGTAGGGAGGCCAGATTTTACTCTGGGCCCATGGGGCTGCTGGACCCTTTGACCTGTGATCGCCTTCCTCTATGATCAAAGGCAGCTGCATAGCCTCGCTCCATCTCGGTTTCTGACTATCCCATTCTCACCCTGTAGACTTCTGACCCAGGCTTCTGCTGGGTGCCTTTGGTGATTGTGCTGGGCCCACTGAGATAATCCAAGATCATCTTGCTTCCTCAGAATTCTTTATTTGGTCACGTTGTGAAGCACCTTTTGCCGGACAACGTGCTTCACAAGGTGCCGAGGATTGGGGGACGGTATTTGGCCAACAATAGGGTGTACACTGGGGTGGGGGGAATTAGAAATGGTTGAAGCGGATAGATTCTGAAAGCAGTGCTTGGACTAATGTGGGAGGGAGAGGATCTCGGGACCTCCCAGTTTGAGAAGAAGCGTTCTGAACACAGGCTTAGGTTGTGTGTGTGTGTTGGGTGGGGGGGTGAGGGGCAGTAGGAAGTAGGAGAATTCCTCCCCCTGAAGCGAGATGCCAGGGGCTTTCCTTCTCTCCAAAGGCCAAGCTGAGTTTTCTGGACTTCAGTCAGAAGGCCCAGACAGGCTTCCTCTGGAATTCAGGTGGGAGTACTCCCGCTGCCATGGCGACCACAGTCCTGTTCTTCCTGGCAACTGTGGTCTTGCTGCCCTCCGGCCAGCCAAGGGCTGCTGCTGCTCTTGGGTGGTGGGAAAAGAGATTCTCCAGGGAAAATGTGTTTGAGCCAGCTGGGCTGCGTTTGGGTGGCCCAGAAACCCCGGTCACACTGTTCACACAACCTCTCCAGAACACATTGCTCACATTGAACACAGTCACTCCCCAGAGAGCGTCTCGGGGCTCAGGCCCCCCGCCCCCCCCCCCCCCCCGGGAATCTCTAGGAGGCGTGGAATGGGTGGAAGGGACCCATGAGCAACACACACTGGGCGTGGTTACAGAAAGCCACGCCTCCTCAGAACCCTCCCTCCCCTGAGAACCTCGGAGGGGTGTGTGTGTAGCTTTAAGAACAGACTGGCAAAAGCAGGGCTCCTGGGAACACTTAGGAAGTAAGTATGGTGTGGGGTGTGTGCCGAGCTGTGGGGCCAGCACAGCCCAGTGGTTTGTGGATCTCGCTTGAGATCTCTGAGGAAGTTCCCACTGCTCCGCGCCCTGTGTGAGTGGAAAAGTTGGAGGCTGCTCTCTGTTGCTTCCTCCCGGCATCCTCTCCAGGGAGGTTCTGAAAGTGGAGTTGGGATGGCTCTGGGGAAGGTCAGAGGTCCTTTGGCTGCCCTGATCTTGAGAGTTTGGGATGGGAGGCCAGAAAGGCCAGTGGATGGAGTACTGTTGTCTCTGGGGAAGGACTGCCACCGTATGTGAAGGGCTGGATGAATCCTTCCCCCCACGGGGTCCCATGGACCAGTTATCTTTGGAGGCCCCCCCCCAACTCCTTTTCTCTGTGCTGCTGGGTAGGTGTGGTACCCACCGTGGGGCTTCTGCTCTTAGGTGAGGGGCAGTAGGTGAAAGGGTGGTGTTCGCCTTTTGGAACCAGAATATTTTCAGGGAGTCTCCAACCTCTCCACCTGCCAGACTTGGGGTTTGTCCCAAGCATGCGCTTTACCTCTCCCACCAGAGAGGGACAGTTAGGAGTGTGGCCAGTTCTTGGGGCCTCTCTCCAGGACCATCGACAAGAGTTCCGGAAGGCTCCAGGAGCGTCCTCTTTGGGAGGATCTGTTGTGGAGGGAAAGATGGGTTTTATTTGCCTCAGTGCGAAGAGGCCTGAGGACAGCAGAGATACTGGGGATGTCTGGGGACTCGGGGGTGAGGGGATCCCCCTTTTGGGTCAGATTGAGGGCACAGTACTGAGGCGTAGTTGGAAGGGAAGGTGTGGGACTTGGCTCCAGTCTCCTGCTGGGAATCCAAGCGGTGGCCTGTCACAGCCTGCCTGCCTCCTTGCCTGGGGAGACTCAGGGGAAGGTCCCTGGGAGGTGGAGCACACACCCTTTACCCATGTGTTGGTGGAGGAAGGGAGCAGATACATTTCAATTCAGATATAGAAGGAGGGAGGAATTGGAAGGGAGGGAGGGAAGGAGGGGTGGAGGAAGGGAGGGACAGATGGTGGGTGGATGGGTAGGCTTTTCTCTTCCTGTCCCTGGATTCTTTGAGGAACTTCTCAAAGAAGGCTTCATAGTGTAGGACTTGAGTTTCAGTTCTCTGGAAGGCTGGTTTGTGGATTGATGGCTGACGGGGTTGACTCATGGTCTCTGCAGACTGGGTGGTGGTGGGCTAAGTGGGCCTCGATTCGACTGCTGCTTCCTCTCTTGCCTCAGTACCTTGTCTTAAAAGACAAGCTTGAGCCTGGCAGTGGTGGTGCACACTTGCACGCCTTTAATCCCAACACTGGGTGGGGGCGGGGCGGGGGCAGAGGCAGGAAGACCACTGAGTTTGAGGCTAGCCTGGTCTACGGAGCGAGATATCCAGGGCTACGCCGAGAAACCCTGTCTTGAAAAACGAAAACAAGCAGAAAAGACAAGTTTGAGGAACCACATTCTTGTCCTGGTTTAGGGTGAATCTTGGGCGGTGGGTGCTGCTCCTGGGGTAGGAAGGAAGGACAGGTAGCTCTGCCCAGGGGAGCTTTGGGTAGGATTGGCTTCATCTGTGCTGTACACAGGCAGTGACATGGGGTGGCCTCTTGGAGGAGGGTGACAGGTCTCTGTCAGTACCCTGTGGTCAGCGTAACCGTTCACTCTCGAATCCTGGTCTGCCCACCGACACTCAGGGTCTTTGGACCTTTCTTTTCCTCTGTCCTTGTAGTGTATCCTACATCAAAGCAGCAGCATCTAGGGGTCATGACTAATGGCTTCACTTGTGGCCCGGACAGGTGTGAGGTCCTTTAGGGAGGGAGCGGCTGTGAGAGTATTGGGGGCTGGAGTCCGCATGCCCGAGTCTGGTGTGGCTCCACACTCAGTGAAAGGTGTTGTTAAGGACAAGTGAGACTTAGTGCCCTACAGCGCTTAGACCATTGAGCAAGTGGCCGCTCTGTTTTGTTTCGGCTCCAGGGGATTCAGGCAGGTACACCTGCTTTCAACAGGACAGCTGGGTTTGCAGCTGTCCTTACCTAGAGAAGTGGGGTCCTGACGAGTGACTCTCCGAAGGTACCTTTCAGACACCAACCCTCTGATGATAGTGTGTGGGGGCAGAGGGTGGGGCTGTGGTGACTCTTTTGCTGTAAGGCTTCTTATGATGACCTGGCTGGCTGTGAAATCCTTTTGGGACTTGGGTCTTTTCCATTTCAACTCCCCACAGGAGCTGACATGACCCCAGGGCTAATCTGGGAAAGATCTCTCTGGCCTTAAGTCCTTGCCTGGTTGTTTTTCCAGCTGGGACTGATGGGGTGGAGGTCAAGGGCAGAGAGCAGAGTTTGGGCCCAGTCTCCATGCAAAAGAGTGCAGCTAGTTAACATGAAGGTTCTGTGAGGGAGGGAGCAGCAGCCGCAGCCGCAGCCGCAGCCGCAGCCGCAGCCGCAGCCGCACACGGGCTCCTGAGCGCTCCCCCTAAGGCTTAGCTCCCTGCATCATAGGCAGAGGCAATCACCAGCAACAATCCTAGAGCTGCCCTGGGCGCTTCACCTGTCATGTGACAGGCTGACAGAGCGCACCTTGGAGTGCTCTGTATAAAATCCCTTAGCCGAGACCCAGTGACAAAAGGCTGACCTTGAGAAGGGCCTGGCTGGGTTACTGTTGGACCAGAAGTGGGTTCTGAACGTGCTGAACTTGTAGCTTAAGAAAGCAACAGGCTGGCGTTATGGCTCTGTTGGTAGAGTACTTGCCTAGCATTCCCAAAGCCCTGGGGTTGAGCCCCAGCACCCCATAAATTAGGTGTGGTGGCTGGTTCCTGTAATCCCAGGAGCCAGAAGGTGCAGGCAGGAGGATCAGAAGTTCAGGGTCATCCTTGTGGGTGTTACAGACCCTGTCACCAAAAGGAGGAAGAAACCTTGTCCAAAACATCAGCTTTGTTTGCCATTGCTCCTCACCAAACTGGTCCTCGTGATCCCTGCTTGTGTAACTGTTAGCCCCGGGCAGAGGGTCTCAAGCTAATCACAGTCACGCTCGTGCGTAGCAGAGCCCTCCAGGGTTGCTGCTTATGGGCAGGTTCCTAGAGAGACCCTCTAGCCTGAGAGGGGAGGTTGAGTACGACATGGAGTAGGTATGGAATAATGCAAAAGGCGGAGGCCAGGGACCCTGGTTTTCAGGTAAGGGCAGAAACAAGAAAACGGGCCGGAATGACGGCAGCCCTTTCTAGATCCTCTTGGCCAGGGCTGGGCTGGTAGCCCGAGTCCTAGGTTAGAGTTAAGAACACACGGACAGTAGCGGTGAGAGAGGTCCTTAGGGTCTCTCCTCCTCCTCTTCCTCCTCACCAAACTGGTCCCTAATGATCCTTGCTCCTCTTCTTCCCGCTCCTCCCCTGAGGAAAGAGCAAGCAAGGGAGGATTCTGGCGGCTTTGGTCCCAGGGGTAGTAGGCATGAGGTGTTCTCTCTCTCTCCGGAGTGGGCTGTGAGCAGTACCATCTGCTCAGGGAATAAAGTCCACCTGTGGCTGTGTTTGCCTCACCTGGGTGCAGCTTCCTGCCTCCTCGGTCGCTCTGCCCAGCTGTGCCGAGAGGAGACTCAGCTGTTGCTCAGCCCTGGGGAATTTCCTGGTGTGGCTGAGTCAGGGGCCCCTGCCTACACCAGGTACCTGGGAATGGGGTAAGGGGTCAAGGTGGCTGGTTTTCTGGCACCCTTTCCCTCCCCTCTCAGTATGGAGAAAGTGTCAGGTTCACGGGGAGCCACTGACGTGCCCCAAGTTTTCTGGCGAGTATTCCATGCTGGTGGTAACACTGTAAGAGCCTGGGCTGGAGGGACGGCTCCGTGGGTGGCATTTCTCTTCCCTCTTAGTAAGGAAAAAGCGTCCTTCTGCCATTAATTTCATGTCTTGAATTAGACATGAAATTAATGGCAGAAAGGGAGAACCAACTTCCGCAAGTTGTCTTCTGACCTACACACACACACACACACACACACACACACACACACACACACACATACATAAATACATTGGAGCGTGCACTCTGCCATGCACCACACCCTGAGGGCAGGCAGCAGGTTGTATCACCTTGAGGACGTAACTCCGGGGTACACTCTCTGTTATAGGTAAAGCCCCGAGAGGCCAAGCATCTTACCTAAGTGGTATTGCTGGTTTGTCTAGTTTTTTTTTTTTCTCTCTTTTTTTAAATAATAGATTTTAGATAGGGTCTCATGAAGCCCAGGCTAACCTGGAACTCACTGTATGGCTGAGGATGACCTTGAACTTCTGGTCCTCTTCCATTTCCCGAGTGCTGAGATTACAGGTGTGGACCACCATGCCTGTGGGTTGTTTGGCTTTTCGAGACAGGGTTTCTCTGTGTAGCTCTGGCTGTCCCAGAACTTTCTCTGTAGACCAGGCTGGCCTTGAACTCACAGAGATCCTCCTGCCTCTGCCTCCTGAGTGCTGGGATTAAAGGTGTGTGCTACTGCCCCCACCGCCATGCCTGGTTTTACGTGATGCTAACTAAGAATTGAACTTACAGTCTTGTGAGTGCTAGGCGAGCTGTGTTGTGTATTCTCAGCCCCTAGAGCTGGGTTTTGAGTTCTTCAGAAGGCACCCTAGACCATCGTGTTGGGTTAGGTGGCCTCTCTGCTCTTCTGGAGGCTCCAGTTTCTGAGAACTCACTGTCTCCTGGCGTAGACCACCTGTCTCCACCCTGGGAAAGACAGAGGTCGAGCTGCGGGGATCCAGAAAAAAAAAACGAGCATCCTTGCCAGTCAGTAGTCGTATTCTGAGCGAGTGACCTTCCTCGGGCTCTGTTTTGTTTTTAAAATTTATTTATGTGGGTGGTGGCTGCACACGCCCATGGCACACATTTGGAGGCCAGAGGACACCTTGCAGGAGTTGGTTCCCTTTTCTCATCACGTGGGTCTCAGACGTGGAACTCAGGTTATCAGACGTGGTGCTGGGTGAGTGCCTTTCCTCGCCACGCCATCCCACCGACCTTATTTTTAAAAGTTGTGGTGAAATATGCACAAGTGAAAATTGACCATCTCACCCGTTTGTCAACGTAGCTCGGTGACGTTAAGTACGTTCGTGTCCTCCCCACCTCACTCTCCATTCTGGAGCCGTCTCCATCCTCTCAGAGGGGACTTTGCACCCACTATCAGTGACTTCCCATTCTGCGCCCTCCCTGCCTCCGGCTACCTCCCTTCCTCTTCCTGATTCTGCAGGTACTCAGAGCTTGACCCTTCCATCTGTCTGCTTTGCTCCAGAATCTCCCCGAGGTGACAGCCCCAGGCAGCGATGCCAGGATGCCTGTCTCAACCGCCCTCCACCAAGACGGCAGCCAGGAGCGGCCACCGAGCCTGATGTCCACCACTTCCTCATCTGGCTCCTCCCGTGACAGCCGCAGTGCCATGGAGGAGCCCACCAGCTCAGAGGCTTCAGCCCCGAACGGGACAGGCTCCCCTTGGGGCCGGCATGTTCCCAACAGCAACAACAACGCCAGCGGCCGGCTGAACATGAAGGGACCCCTGTCCCCATTCAACGGCCGTGCAGGGACAGGTCCCGCCCATCACAAGCTCAGCTACCTGGGCCGGGTGGTGCGAGAGATCGTGGAAACAGAGCGCATGTACGTGCAGGACCTGCGGAGCATTGTGGAGGTGAGTCCCAAGGCGGGGAGGGGCTGGCCATCTCTTCAAGAGGCCCGGGGTTCTGGTCTCCAGTGGCCCAGCTCTTTAGTACAACCTGGCTCCACCCCAGGATGAAAGGCTCTCGCTGGCACATCTGTCTCTGTATATCTGCCTCCCATGAGGCCATGAGGAAGCTTTGGGGACCTGCCTGCTGGGGACGTTGACCTGTCATGTTTCCTTATGATACCAAGCCACACTTGACCACACAAGTAGGATAATAGAATTTCTTATAGGTGTTTGGGGAGTGGGCCCTGTGATAGCAAACGGAGGGGCGTTAGCCTGACTAGGAGGACCTAAGTGCTGTGCAGGGATTAAACCTGGGCAGCTCCAGCCGGGTTCCCACTCTGCTGTTTCATAGCTGGGGAGCCTTGGGCCTGGGCACAGTGTCTGGAGGCTCGGGTTCTTTACCTGCAAAATGAACAGGGCAGAAGTATAGTCTTTCATCCTGTAAGGCACACAGGGAAAGGCGACATGTACCTGTCATTGAAGACCCCCCTCTGCCTGGTGGGGAAGCCCGGGTGGGAGTCCAAATTGCCACACTCCTAGTGGCTTAGAGCACCAGAAATGAATTCTCTTTCAGATTGTTTGTTTTCATTAAGGAAAAAGTGTGGGCTGGAGAGACGGCTCAGCGGTTAAGAGCACTGGCTGCTCTTCCAGAGGACCCGGGTTCAATTCCCAGCACCCACATGGCAACTCACAACTGTCTGTAATTGCAACTTTAGGAGTTCCGGCACCTTCACCCCCACACACAGGCAGGCAAAAACACCAGGGCACATAAAATTAAATTAAATTAAGAAAAAAGAAGTGTAGGCTGGAGAGATGGCTCAGTGGTTAAAAGCACTTACTTGGCTGCTCTTCCACAGGTCCTGAGTTCAATTCCCAGCACCCACATGGTGGCTCACAACCATCTGTAATGGGATCTGATGTCCTCTTCTGGCATGCACGAAGACAGCACTCGTATACATAAAATACATGAGTAAATAACTCTAAAAGCTGTGCGTGGTGGCCAGTGTCTTTAATTCCAGTACTCAGGAGGCAGAGGGAGTATGTGTGCACGGAAGCGTGTGTGTGTGTGTGTGTGTGTGTGTGTGTGTGTGTGTGTGTGTGTGTGTGTTGTGCCACAGTGCCCGTGTGGAGGTCAAAAGACAACTTTGCAGAATCTCTTCTCTCCTTCTGTCTTTATGTGGTTCTAGGGATTGAACTCAGGTCACTAGGCAAGTGCCTTTACCTGATGTGCCGTCTCTTGGTTTGGTGTTTTTGGAGATAGGATTTTGCTGGGTAGCCCAGGCTGGCCTTTAACTCAGGGCAATTCTCCTGACCATGCCTCCCAAGTATTGGGATCGCAGAAAACCAGAGCTAATTTTCTCTGTTGCCCTTTGGCCTGTGGCTACATTGTCCTGACCCCTTCCTGATCCCTGCTTTACGCCTGTGCCCTTTTCTCTTAGAAGGACACCTGCCGTTAGACCCAGAGCCTCCTTAAATATCAAATGATGTCATCTTGAGAGGCTTAACTGATGACATCCACAGAGACCCTGTTTCCAAATAAGGTTACGTTCCAAGTTGCCAAGGAGATGTGAATTTTTGGGTAAATACCCGCAGCTCAGTAGGGTTTCACTGCCTGTGAAATTGTGTCATAGCCATAAAATGCAGTATGGATTAAGGTGTGATGAGGGGTGTTAGGTGTGATCAAGCCAAGAGGTGCAGGGTCCTCATACCTCTCTCCATGTAGGACTACCTCTTGAAGATCATTGACACTCCGGGGCTCCTGAAGCCAGAGCAAGTCAGCGCCCTCTTTGGGAACATAGAGAGCATCTATGCACTGAACAGGTATGTGCTGGGCCTGTTCTGCCCTGGGGCACACCTGGGAGCCTGGAGGGAATCCCTGGGTGTCTGGACACTTGGGCTGTGACACGTGGGCTTGGCTGCAGATCATAGCACTCTGCTGGAGAGGGCGGCCGCTGACCTTTCCAGGGGGTTATAATTTGAAGTCACGTGCTTGCTGGTTCCAGTGCCTTCTGGGTCTTGTGCACACTGCTAGGCCTTGCACACTTGTGTTCTTCCCGTGGGGGCTCTCTTTTCTATATCACCTCACGTATCTTATCGTTTATTTCTCTTCCTTCCCACGGATCCCAAAGGAAGTAAGGACTCCTTGGAGGGCCGACCTGTAATAGCAGTTCTCAACCTGCGGGTCACGACCCCTCGGGCAAACCTCCATCGCCCAAAAATATTTATATTACGATTCATAACAGTAGCAAAATTATAGTTATGAAGTAGCAACGCACATAATTTTATGGTTGCGGGGGGGGGGGTTCCCCACACCATGAGGAGCTGTGTTAAAGGGTTGAGGCCCTGGGAAGGTTGAGAACCCCTGTGTTAGTATGTCACACAGCCCAGGCCAAACAGGCTCGCTGAGTCTGTGAAGGCTGAATCTGCTGCCGTGGGACCACAGCTACTCCGACCAGGGTACTGTCAAGAGAAACAGAGCGCTGTTGACGGGACAGGAGGACTCTTCCCTCGGGTCCCCTTGCAGCTGGAGGCGGCTGGGCAGTGTGTGGGGAGGAGGGACGGTGCAGACAAGACTAAGGAAGGTGTGGGGAAGGCAGCCAGGGAGAGAGGAGGGAAACGGGTGGAGGAGGCAGGGGAGTGCTGGCCGCAGGATGTCCTCCAGTCCTCCCCCCATGATCAGAGTGCTCAGCCTCACCCTGTCTGTGCTCCCTGTACTCTCCCGCCTGGGAGCGCTCTTGACTTCCTCTCCTTCTCTTTCTTTAATCTCTGCTTTTGTGTGTTTGACTCCCTGCCCACAGAGGAGCTATGTCCCCTCCCAAGGTGGGTACCGGTGTCTCCTCTTCCGATGGACGCTGCTGGCCGAGCACGCGGGTCTCCCTGGTTTTGTGGCATGCTGGGCGCTTTCTGTGGTTGCCGCCTGGGGCAGGGTTTTCTCGGGGTGGAAACCCCGACTCATAGCATGATGCCAGGACTGGCCGTGATCTGTGTCTGAGGAGGTAGGCAGGGGGTGTGTAGCTGCAGAGGTGGCTACAGACGTGGTGGGGTCTGATGCCCTCTCTCCCCTCACCCAGCCAGCTTCTCAGAGACCTGGACAGCTGCAATAGTGACCCTGTGGCTGTGGCCAGCTGCTTCGTGGAAAGGGTAAGAAGGACCGGGTCCTTGTCCTGTGTTTCGAGGATAAAAAGCTCCCAATGTAAGATGGATGGCACTTGAGTGCTGGGGATCCCTGTCCAAGGCTGTTGGGTGGATGGGACACCCTAGACAAACAGATGCGAAGCTGGCTCTGTAGGTTCTCAGGGATGACGGTGTGCTCAGGAGGTCAGGAACCTGTCCTCTGGTCCCACCATGTTTTCTGGTCAGATGAGAATCTCCCTGAAATCATTGTGGTTTTCCTCCCTGATTTTTTTTTTCTTAGAGCCAAGAGTTTGATATCTACACTCAGTATTGCAACAACTACCCCAAGTGAGTAACTTTGGGGAGGGGGGGCATTTGACGAGTACGGGACTTCTGCCTCCTCCCCAGCCCTTCTTCCCTAGATGGTAACTCCCACTCCTACCCCTCCCAGCTCAGTGGCAGCCCTGACAGAGTGCATGCAGGACAAGCAGCAGGCCAAGTTCTTCCGGGACCGGCAGGAGCTGCTGCAACACTCCCTGCCTCTGGGCTCCTACCTGCTGAAACCTGTCCAGCGCATCCTCAAGTACCACCTGCTGCTCCAGGTAGCTCAGGGCTGCTCCCCAGGATGGATGTGTGCTGGGGTGCAGGGTCCTCAAGTACCACCTGCTGCTCCAGGTAGCTCAGGGCTGCTCCCCAGGATGGATGTGTGCTGGGGTGCAGGGTCCTCAAGTACCACCTGCTGCTCCAGGTAGCTCAGGGCTGCTCCCCAGGATGGATGTGTGCTGGGGTGCGGGGCAGAGCCCTGGCGTCGGTTTTGCTCAGATGCCTGTCCTCTTATCCAGGAAATCGCCAAACATTTTGATGAAGAAGAGGATGGCTTCGAGGTGGTGGAGGATGCCATCGACACAATGACATGTGTGGCCTGGTACATCAATGACATGAAGCGGAGGCATGAGCACGCAGTTCGGCTACAGGTGCTCCGGGGCTGGGAGGCGACAGGGCTTGAGAGAAGGAGCATTACCACAGTGCTCAGCTGAGTTGAGGGGTGGTATCCGGGGAAGCCTTTGGGGTGAGGTCTCTGTGACCTTCCTGGGGACAGTGAGACCTGACTCTGGGTGTTGGGGGGTGGGTCTCTGCTGCAGGAGATCCAGTCGCTGCTCATTAACTGGAAGGGGCCAGACCTGACCACCTATGGAGAACTGGTCCTGGAAGCCACCTTCCGAGTGCACCGCGTACGCAACGAGAGGACTTTCTTCCTCTTTGACAAGATACTGCTCATCACCAAGAAACGGGGCGACCACTTCGTCTACAAGGGCCACATTCCGGTAACTAAACTCTCCTCGCTTACGCTGCCTTCTCTCTTTTCCCTACGAACCCCGGCTCCTCGGCTTCCTTCTGGCTTCATCGGGCTCCGGGGACATCTCCTGAGACTGTCTCGAGGGTTGGGGGGGGTCCCCTTCCCTCCTACTTATTTTGTCCTCTGCCCTCAGTGCTCCTCGCTGATGCTGATCGAAAGCACCAGAGACTCCCTCTGCTTCACTGTTACCCACTATAAGCACAGCAAACAGCAATACAGTATCCAGGTGAGGAGCGGACAATGCGGGGGGGACTGGGGGAGCGGAACTTCCAAGCACACGTGCGCGTGGCTCCCTGTGCCCTGGCTGCCCCCATGCCCTCATGTCTCCATCTGTAAAGTGAGAGCATCACGGGTACCTCTCCGAGGTGTGGCGATGCCCTCGCAGAGCCCTTCTCCCCCCTCCCCCCACCCCGCTCCCACCCCCTGTAGAAAGGCTGGCTGTGCTTAGGTCGTTTTGACCCAAAATAATAAACCTTGCTCCTTCTCCTTGGGCTCCCCCCCACCCCCCAGGCCAAGACAGTGGAGGAGAAACGGAGTTGGACTCACCACATCAAGAGACTCATCCTGGAGAACCACCACGCCACCATCCCCCAAAAGGTTGGCTTCTAGGGTACTTACTCTCAGATGGGCTTCAGGGGAAGCAAGTCCCCTGACCCAGCTCCCGAGAATCTGCTAGAGCTTTTTCTCCCTGGCTCTGGTAGACAGCAGGTGTTGGTACAGCAGATATGACGTGATATGACATGACACCGTGTGAATCCTCTGGCGGGCAGGCGAGGCACAGTCAGGTGCTTACAATGTGTGTCTCCTTCCCTTCTAGGCCAAGGAAGCCATCTTGGAAATGGACTCCTATTGTAAGTCACCACTTTCCTGGTCGTTTTGTCCCTAACTGTGTGTACATCAGGCAGTATCTTTGGGCAAACCTTGTGTGGTACTTTTGTCTAGGAATAGGAAGGATGTGGGGGGGACCTCCAGAGGCATCCCAGGACCATCTGAGGCTGGTGCGGGTGGGCAGCATCTGGATAGGCCGCCGGGGAACCAAAGCCTGATGGTTTCTCTCCTGGCTACAGATCCCAGTAGGTACCGCTGCAGCCCAGAGCGGCTGAAGAAGGCGTGGTCCTCCCAGGATGAGGTGTCTACGCATGCGCGCCAAGGTCGCCGGCAGTCTGGTAAGAGAACGGCTTTATGGGAAAGAACCTTCTTCAGAGGGTCCTGGCCCAGGCTGGGGATCATCTGCGGCCACTTAGTGGGGTGCTACTCTCTTTAGAAAACTGGGGAACGCGGCAGGGTGGGTGGTGGACATCTGTGGACCATTTCTTCTCTGTGCCCATGATGCCCTCCACCAGACACTTCCTGGGCCTCGGCTCACTGGACACCGCCGGTTCAGGACCTGGGGATATTTGTTCATTCAGGACTTGGAGTCTCTTCTTAGCCACCCAGACCTCCGTGCATTGCTGCTCAGCCAGAGCCTCAGATGCTTCTGGAGTGACAGAGTGGAAGCCGGTGGGAGGAAAATAGCTTAGACCAAGTGGCACCAAATCCAGACGGGAAATATTTATTTTGGGCCATTCCGTTTTCCTCTCCTGGGTTTTCTCCCATGACGGGATTTGCTAATGTGCTCTCGGGGTTATTAGAATGAAGTGTCTGTTTAGAAAGAGAAAACCTTGCTTTTTTATTCTTAGCCCCGAGTGGTGGCGTGGTTGGGGGTGTTTCTGTAGCTGATTTTACTTTTTTTTTGGCCACACTTTTCTCTCACTTACCAGTAAGTCTGAGGCCCGGGGACAGACCTGGATTAAGCTGTGATGGAGTCTGGAAGTAAGACCCACGGGATGATTTCAGATTGAGATGTTGTTTTGGTTGGATTCACGAGCACATTGGGTCTTCATGGAGTCTTCATGGGCTACCGCCTGCAGGGTCCTTCAGCACTTGTGATTGACACCTGACCTTTGGCCTTCTAGAAGGTGGAGCCAGGTGGTCTCTGGAGAGTTGTCGTGTTGACAGTGTTTGGTGTTATTCCAGGTGGCTCCTTTCTAGGCTAACCTAGTTTGGTTATATAAATTTTATGGTTAAAAACCTCAAACTAGGGTCTTGCTTTGTTGGTCTCTGGCCATCTGTATTTCTCTTCCCTTCTATAATTCTCTCCCTTTCTCTCTAACGTCCCCCCTTACCTTGCCATAGCTCAGCACTGGGAGAGTCTGGCACATGGATGTATTCAGGCGGCAATGGTAGTTGTTCCAGTTTTGTTTCTGGGGTTGTGATAAAATGCTGTGCCCAGAATCACCTGAGGAGAGGAGAGGATTCATTCAGCTCACACTTCCAGGTCATAGTCCATCGTTGAGGGAAGTCAAGGCAGGAACTTACGGCAGACCTGCTTGTTATTACACACATTACCTGTGACCAAGGAACTCACTTTACAGCCAAGACCTACAGCAGGAACCGTGGTGGATGCTACTTGCTAGCTGACTCTCTAAGGCTCATGCTCCGATAGCTATGGACAGCCTAGGGAACAGCGCCTCCCACAGCGGGCTGGGTCCTCCTACATCAGTTAGCAATCAAGACAATCCCTCTTAGATGTGCCCGTAGACCAACCCGATAAAGGCAGTTTCTCATTTGAGACTTCCAGGTGATTGTAGGCTGTAACAAGTTGGCAATTAATGCTAACTAGCACTGTAGTGGTGGTGGTTATTAATACTATGGTCTGTCATGACATCAGCATCAGAACTTAGTGCTAAGAGATAGGGATATAGCTCAGTGCCAGGGCACTTGGCTAGCATGCTGATGCCCTGGGTTCAAGTCCTTAGTACCACAACAGACAAAAAGTGCCTCCCAAACCAGAAAAGCACCCCTACACACACACACACACACACACACACACACACACACACACACACACGGCTCTGAGGTACAGCTATGTGAATGTACTTAAAGCTGTTGAAGTGTATACACAGGGGACATGTATGGTGTGTGAATTATAGCTCAATAAAACTGTTGTCTCTCCACCTCAAGACTTCAGCCATCCAAGGCTGTCAGGAAATGAGCAAATAGGCTGAAATATCCATCTGGCTGAGATTTTAGCTTGTGAATACTAAGAGAGTTGAGTTCTCAAAGACTCATTCATTTTCCTGCGACATGCCTCATCTTCTGGAACCTTCTAGAAGAGTTGTGTTTTTTTTTTTTTTTTTTTTTTTTTCCTTTTCCTTTTCTGGAGCTGGTGCTTCTTCAATGCCACGGATGGCGTGTGAGCTGCCCAGTTTGGTGGTGTGGCACTGTGGGTTGCCATGGCTCATGTTCATCATGACGTTCTTTCATCACAGTGAGGAGTGTTCATCCTCTTGCTCTAGCATGTTCAGTATAGCGGCTCCTCTTCCTCCTGTGTGGTGGAGATCAGTTGGTGGGTTTGCAAGAGCTGTGTGAGAAGGACTCCAATCACATGCTACAGCCTAGGTGCCCAGGCTGAGCCTTGGGGGCTTTGGCTCCTTCTAGACAGCTGTGACGGGCAGACTTTGGGATTAGTAAAACCTGTCATGGCTTTTAAACTCTTAAATAATCTTCTTATGGGGTTGGGGATTTAGCTCAGTGGTAGAGCGCTTGCCTAGCAAGCGCAAGGCCCTGGGTTCGGTCCTCAGCTCTGGAAAAAAAAAAATCTTCTTTTAAGCTTTCAACAGAAAGAATAGAATATTTCTCGCTTTGTCGCATTTTACAATCCTTAATTTTTACTGCACATGTTTCTGTGTGCGTGTCTAATGTGCGTGTTCAGGTGTGGTGGCATTTGTGTGGAGGTCAGAGGACAATGTTTGGGGGTCAGTTCTTTACTTCCAGCCCGTGTATGTGTCCTGGGACCACACTCGGGCCATCTGGCTCAGCAGCAGGTGCCTACTCTGATGAGCCCTCTCACTCATTTTAAATCAGCTGAGTGGGGTCTGGGGAGATAGCTTAGTTGATATACTTGTCACATGAGAATGAGGACCTGAGAGCTGGCTCCCCAGTACCCACATGAAAAGTCAGTGGACACAGTTGTTATGTGCCTCTGATTCCATTGTTGGGGAGTTAGAGGCAGGAGGATCCCCAAGGCTTTCTGGATAGTCAGTCTAGCTGATTGGTAAACTCCAGACTTAAGTGAGAGACCCTGCCTCAAAAAAATAAGGTGGGGAGCTCCTGAGGAAGAATCTGATACTGACCTCCGGTCCTTTGCATGTATACAAATAAATGCCCGTGCATACATGAACACAAAAGAACAAAAATTCAGCTAGACGGGAGATGTGGCTCAGTGGATACAGTGCTCATCCAGCGTACGTGAACCCCTGGGTTCAACCCCAGCACCACATAAAGCAGGTGTGCTGATGTACTCCTTGTCTACCTATCCAACTTGAGGCCAGCTCCATGAGACCTCGTCTCTTAGAAAAGCAAGTAGGAGTTCACTTAGGTGGATGTAGATCAGGAATGTGCCTGTTGCCTTTGTCTGAGTGGGTCCCCTGTGAGGGTCAGCTGGAAGAGCTCTGTAGACTTTGCTGTGACTCTCTAAGTTTATAGAAAATCGGGGGCGGTCCTAAGCTGTCACATTTCTACCACAGGCCAGGTAGGGGTGGGCTGAGGGCTCTGTAGAGAGGTCTCGACCGAGTCCTCTTATCCTGCCCCTCCTGTTTCGGGTCTGTCCCCAGAAAAGCTGGAGCACAATGAGATGACACCATGAGCCTAATAGTTGTGTTTTGTGTCCCCAGAGCCCGGTTATACCCTGTTCAGCAGGGCGACACTTCCCAGCAGGCAGCAAGGATTGGAGATGCCAGGCCTTAAGGGCCGTAGAAAGTCGGGTGCGACCTCTGCTTCCCGGCTTGCGCGCTATGAGGGGCTTTGGTGTGGGGCATAGTTGTTGTACCGGTGTGCTGCCTGGAACCGAGAGAGAGGGGCTCGAGACGGACATGTGGCTAGTGGCTCGTTGGTCTGAAGTGGGTAGCCTGGGGCCCATCCCTTCCGGATGACTCCATAACCAAGGCCTTGCCTGGCGTACTAATACAAGGACGGAGCAGTTCACTGTGTGCCACAGAGGAGTCGCGGCGCCTCAGGCCCCACCTGGGGCCTCAGTGACGCCGTGGAGAAAGCCTCCCTGAGGCCTCTAGGGTGGCTGGGGGCCAGCTAGAGTGGACTTTGGGCTGGCGGTGATGGGCCGGTGGCGCTGCGAGCTGGGGACCCAGGTCAGGTGCAGCTGTTTCTTGGCCTGTGCTCACTGTCCGTTTGTGTCCTCCAGAGCCAACCAGACACCTGCTCAGGCAGCTAAATGACAAAGGTGAGTGTGTCAGAGGCGCACGCGCAGGCGGGGGGACCCCTAGGTGGGGTGGGAGGGGGAAAGCAGACAGGAAACTGCTGGAGGGGATGTGACTTCAGTTCTTCACCCCGGATGTCTGCAGGGAGCCTCGGCTCCCCTGCCCGTACCCCGTGCCCGCCCGCCCACCCTTCTGTTGAAGTGGGAGCCCAGCAGCTTGCACAGACCTGCACTACTCTGTGCTGAGCTCCTGAGCGGCCAGCCATCCCTTTGAAAGCCAGGGCTGGGTGAGGGGTTCAGGAGTATAGGGCTCCCCCCCCCCCCCGTGAGGCTTCCCCAGGGACTCGGGTCTCTCTAAAGCGGCTCTCTCTCCTGTTTCCTGATCTCCTCTTCCATGCTTCTCCCACGGTGTGCTCGGACCCTGCGGTGGTGTCCACAGCCAGGGTAGCAGGAATGAAGGTGAGTACAGGAGCTCCGCGGCCAGGGAAGGGGGGCTGGGAGGAGGGAGTGGGGGGGGGGACTGCCCAGATCGGTCCCTAGGGACCCTCTCCTAGCTTCTCCCTCTAGCTGCAGTCTGTGGTGCCTGCTTGGCCTGTGCCCTCCAATTTTCCCCTTGGGGTATATAAGCTCCTTTGGGGGACTTTATTCCCAAAGGCCTCAGCCTTCCCACATAAAATGCCCCACCCACTTCAGAGGAGGCCAGGGTTGAGTATTTAGGAGTAGTTTTGTTTTGGGTTTTTTTTTTTTTTGAGACAGGGTCTCTCTGTGTAGCCTTGGCTGTCCTAGAACTGGCTCTGTAGACCAGGCTGGCCTCGAACTCACAGAGATCCACCTGCCTCTGGCTTCCCGAGTGCTGGGATTCAAGGCGTGCACCACCCCTCACCCCCCACCTCCACCCCCATCCCCACCCCAGCCCACCCCCGGCAGGAGTAGGTTTCTATATAAAGCCGTTTCTGGTCACCTCCAGGAGGAGGGTCACCCACCAGGCAGGTCACAGGGGGTTCTTGTGCTCCGAACAGCATGCAGGCAGTGCCGGAGCCCTCCTGGACTTTGAGCAGCCGCCCCGTGCCCGGGGCCTGCAGCCAGAGGCTGAGGGGCCTGCCACGGAGGAGCTGGAGGAAGAGGAAGAGGAGATAGTGGAGGAGGATGGACAGCAGCAGCAGCAGACCTTCCCAGTCTCCCTGGAGGACTTGGCAGGGCATGAAGGCAGTGAGCAGGTGCCTGGGCCAGAGCTCCCAGGTTCAGAGGAGGAAGAGGAGGAGGAGGAGGAGGAGGAGAGTCTAGCAGTGGCTGAGCAGGTAGCTGACTTTGCCAGCTCCCTGCTGGCTGCCCTCCACTGCTGGCACTATCGGGCCAACGCTTTACTTTTCTCCCGGGGTGCTATGGTGAGGTGTCTCTTTGATCTCCCTTCTTCTTTGCATGCTGCCTGGCATGTGCATGTCCTTCTGAGAGTCCCTTCCCTTGTCCTGGCCACCCTCACCCCACCCCGTTCCTTCCCCGCCCCTCAGCCGTCAGCACTTCTTAACCCACTCACTGTCACGCTCTGGTGATCCCCTGGCATGCCCTGTTCTAGGACTGGGTACCCACTGGTATACTACCCACTGAGCAGGACTAACCGGGTGGGGGGAGGGGAGAGCCAGCATCCACTGAGTGAGAAGGTCAACTCACAAGGCATCTGCAAGGGAAGGTGGGCTGGGCTTTCTCCTAAAATTGCACACTCTGCAAGGATCTCTGTGGCCCCAGGCCTGGTAGTTTCAGGTTGTTTGGAATGGCTTGGCCATAGGACGGGCTCTCAGGTACTTCCTGTACCTCTGGGCCGGTGTGGGAGGCACGGTCCCTGTTGGAATGGAATGCAGAAGGGACCAGGTCTCCATTGTCAGCTGACGTCTGCTTGCTACAGGGGAAAAGACTCAGGGAGTCCGAAGACTCGAAAAGCTGCAGAAGGCCCGGCAACCGGTCTCCCACCAGTGCGGAGAAACGCATGAGCTTCGAGTCTGTTTCTTCCCTGCCAGAGGTGAGCAGCCAGCCGATGAGAGGGAGCTCGGCTCTTCAGGGGACCTGGAGTCTAGATCTCCAGGTCTACATGCAGGTGTCTTGAGCACAGGGACTCTCCACTTCCTGGCCCCTTGCCCCTTCTTCCAGAGGCCTGGGCAGCCTAGGGGGATGTGGTTTGGCAAACAGCCAGCCTGTTTCTCTGAATTAAACAAAGGTGACCTTCACTGGGTCCCCTCAGACAGGCTGCCTGTATAGGACATAAGCCATGCCCTGAACAGTACGCTAGGTGCCTAAATCATGCCTGTGGCCACCAGGGCAAAGGGGTAGAATATGCATATCCATTGGGTGCCTCTTGCTTTTTCCTTTTGTCCCCCACAACTGCTCCAGATGGAAAAGAGTCTTGGAGAGGCTGATGGACAAGCTGCCCTTCAGGCATGGGGCAGGGGGCGTGGACCTAACTCCTTTGCATTCTCAAAGTTAAAAGGATAAGGTCATGAGATAGACCCCAGATTGAACCTCAGCTAGGATGGAGCTGAGAACCTAGACGACCCTAGATAGGAAAGTAGCTGTCTACTTAAGCTGCTCTGACACTGTGTCTTAGACCAAGCGCTTATAAACAACGGAAGTGTGTCATTCAGAGTAGTGAGGCTGCCAAGTCCAAGACCAAGGCATCATCAGCCGGTTCACTATCTGATGAGAATTCCCTCTCTGCTTCAGTCACATCCACGCTGTGTCCTCACAGCAAGGAAGCTTCCTTTAGCCTCTTTCATGAGGTATGAATGTGGAGCCTTAGGATGTTGTCCCTTCCTAAAGACCCTGCTTGTTCATGCTCTCACAGTGGGCAGCGAGTTCCAACAGGCGTTTTCTGGGATACCACTGAAGATTCAGACCATGGCGATTGTACTGTCTAGGAATGATAGAATATGGTGGGCCTGATGTGTAACTTAAATCGTCCAGAATCTGGTCACGTGTGTTTCCATTATGCTGCTAGCCCACTACATTTTCTAGTATCCATGTTAAGAAATAAAAAGAAGCCAGGAGGTGGTGGTGGTGCATACCTTTAATCCTAGCACTCAAGGAGGCAGAGGCAGGTGGATCTCTGTGAGTTTGAGGCCAGCCTGGCCTACAGAGTGAGTTCCAGGACAGCCAGAGCTGTTACACAGAGAAACCCTGTCTCAAAAAACCACCCCACCACCATTAACAAAAAAAAAAAAAAAAAAAAAGAAAGAAAGAAAGAAAAAAGCTGGGCAGGATGGTACATGCCTCTAATCTCAGTACCCAGGAAGCAGAGGCAATAGGATTTGACGTTTTAAGGCCAGCCTCAGATACATAGCAAGTGTGAGGCCGTAGTAGGCTTATTTTGTATGTAGCCTAACAAATAATTTTATTATTTATATTATAATAATTTCTAATTATTTATGTTTGTAATAATTTTTGCCAGAGTCACATTACTGACACATTCTATGCTTTATGCAAAGCCTTCAGAATCTAGATGGCTCTTACCCTCCCAACAGGTGTTGATTTGGTTGGGTCTCATCTCAGATGTTCAGCTAGAATGGCTGATGGCCACTGTGGTGGGCAGGGCAGGTCTAGATCATGGGTGCAGCTCTGCAGATTATGGAGTCGGGTCTGGTACTTCTGAATTTTGTGTCTGCACTGATCCTCTCCCAGAGGACTGCTCTGGGAAGCTGCCCGGGCCAGCAGCTTACGGTTCCAATGACCAGGTGGTCAGGAGGGAGTTCTCCTGTTTGCTTTCTCCTTGCCCATCTGTTGGGCATATTCAGAGAGGCTGGGTTCACAGGTGTCAAGGCAGGTTGGCTGACAGAAGCCAAATTCTTTGCCCTCGCCTTTATCTATCTGTCTGTCTGTCTGTCTATCTATCTATCTATCTATCTCTATCTATCTATCTATCTATCTATCTATCTATCTATCTATCTATCTATCTATTGATGTAACCAACCATCTTATTAAATAAGAAACACAGAAACAATGCAAAAGAGAAAGCCGAGAGGTCAGAGCTCAGAGCTAAAATCTCACCCTTCCGCCTGCGGTGTCCCAGCTTCCTGAATGAGGGCTCTATTCCTGTCTGTTCGTCTATTTAAAGTATTTTGTTCTGCCTTCTCATTGGTTGTAAACCCAAACACGTGACTGCCTCGTCACTGTCTGAATGTACAGCCCCCTAGGTCTTAAAGGCATATGTCTCCAATGTTGGCTATATCCCTGAACACACAGATATCTATGGGATTAAAGGCGTGTGCCACCACCGCCACACTCTTGCTATGGCTCTAATAGCTCTGACCCCCGGGCAACTTTATTTATTAACATACAATCAAAATCACATTTCAGTACAATTAGATTACCACCACATCTATCTATCTATCTATCTATCTATGGTTTTATTGAGATAGGGTTTCTCTGTGTGTACTTTTGGTGCCTGTCCTGGATCTCACCCTGTAGACCAGGCTGGCCTCAAACTCACAGAGATCCGCTTGGCTCTGCCTTCCCAGTACTGGGATTAAAGGCGTGTGCCACCACCGCCCGGCCACCTTTATTTTTAACTCAGAGAAAAAGTGGGGGGGGGGGACGACACGAGCCAGGAAGGAAGAGTTAGAAAGTTTTACAAGTATAAGTGCTGTTGAAGTGCCGGTGTGGTTATATGGAGGTCAGTGAACATATCTTGGGAGTTGGGTGGGTCTCTCTTTCCACTGTGGGATTTAGGGATTAAACTCACCTCCAACAATGATATAGCACATGGTTGAATTGCCCTCTGGCCCCTGGCCCCATGGACTCTTTGGTCCCTTGGGGAAGTTGGGATATCCATTCATAACTGCTCATTCCTGGGTTTGAATCCCAGAATCCCAAGCTGCCTTGACAACCAGGCAGTGGAATCTCCAAGATACTTCTCTGCTCTGTGGGGCCCCTGGGAATCTGGATTAGTGTTGTGTGTCTCCACCTTGTGCCTGTAGTTCCATGCAGGCTGCCACTGAGAGATGCTGCCTCCCTTCTTCATTTCTAGGGTTTTTCATGGCCCTACCATCCAGCTGCAGGGTAACTAAAGAAATACGTGGACCTATTGTCCCGCCTTCGAGTCCTGCTCATTCTGATTATCCTAAGATGCAGAACCGCTATCTGGCCTGAGAGCAGGCTGTGCCATCTTGTCCCCCAAGCCTCATGAAGGCTCACCACCTCCGCCCCTAATATATTCTCTGTTGCATCCCAGGTTGAGACAGATCCTGAGCCTGAGGCCGAGCAGGAGGCCTTTACTGCCTTGGAAGGTCCCAGCACTGAGATGCCTTCAGACCCAGAATCTCCAGAAGTTCTGGAAACACAGCTTCATGGCCCCAAGGGGCTGCTGGGGGTAGAGGACCCGGTTGACGCGGTCAACTTTGTGGAGGCTGAGGGCACTGAGGACCTTAAGGCCCTGAGTAGTGAGGAGGAGGAGGAAGAGGAGGGAGCCACCCAGGAGCCCGAGAGCCTCCTGCCGCCCTCAGTTCTAGACCAGGCCAGTGTCATTGCTGAGCGCTTCGCCAGTAGCTTCTCTCGGCGGAGCAGCCTGGCGATGGAGGACGGCAAGTCCAGTGGCCTTGGGACACCGCGGCTCATCAGCCGGAGCAGCAGTGTGCTTAGCCTGGAGGGCAGTGAGAAGGGCTTAGCCCCCTGGGGCAGTACTGGGGACTCCCTCGGCAACCCACCCACCCCTGAAGTGGCCGCCAGTGTAGACGTGGTCACGGACAATGGCCCTTCGGTCAATGGGACAGAATCTTCCAATGTCGTAGGCTCAGGCTGCCCTACAGAACCGGACAGATCTTCCTGCAAGAAAAAGGAATCGGCGCTGTCCACCCGAGACCGGCAGTTGCTGGACAAAATTAAGAACTACTATGAAAACGCAGAGCACCACGATGCGGGCTTCAGCATCCGTCGGCGGGAGAGCCTCTCCTACATCCCTAAAGGATTGGTGCGGAGCTCCGTGTCCAGGTTCAACAGCCTTCCCAAGCCAGATTCAGAGCCAGCAGCTCCGGCTGGGTACAAGAGGCCAGGGAGTTCTCGGCCAGCCTCATGGGCTTTGTTCGACCTCCCAGGACCCAGCCAGTCAGGCACAGGGGACCCAGCTCCTGTCACAGATGCCGAGTTCCGCCCATCTTCAGAAATTGTGAAGATCTGGGAGAGGATGGAGTCTTCGGAGAGGAGTCCACGAACAGGGCCTGGCCAGAGCCAGACCAATGGCTTTGAGCTGCAAGAGCCGCTGTTCATCTTGGAGGAGCATGAGCTGGGGGCCATCACGGAGGAGTCTGCCGTGGCCTCTCCGGAAAGTGCCTCCCCCACTGAGCAGCCCAACCCCGCCCACCTGGCCCTGGAGCTGAAGCAGCTGGTGAAAGAGCTGAGCAGCGGTGTCCAGGGGGAGCTGGTGACCCCCCTGCACCCCCGGATTGTGCAGCTCTCCCATGTGATGGACAGCCATATGAGTGAGCGTGTCAAGAACAAGGTCTACCAGCTGGCCCGCCAGTACAGCCTCCGAATTAAGAACATCAAGGCAGCTAGGCCACCTCTGCCGTGGGATAAAGCAACTCCTGACAGGGGTGAGCAGGTCCCCGCCATCTCTGGCCTGCCGGAGGAAGCCGGAGAGTTGTCAGGGGGCAAAGGTATGATGGGGTAGAAGAAGGCTTAGGGATAAAAAACCAATTAGAATCCAGTGCTTTGGGGGGAAAATAACCTCTAAAGAGACCGTGCCATGAGAGGGCTGAACCCCGGGCACTACGTGGTATATATACAGTGAGCCTTGGCAACCGGTTTTGCACTCTTGAGACCCATCCTGTACTCATGATGGAAGCCTCAGGCTTCCGCCTCCACCTCCCCAGCTCTTGTACTTGAGCAGAGCGAGCTTGGAGAAATGGCCAGGAGCTCATTCCTTACCAAGGTGAGAGTAGAGAGTAAAATGGGATTTTTGTTTGTTTGTTTGTTTGTTTTGTTTTTGAGATAGGGTTTCTCTGTGTAGCTTTGCGCCTTTTCCTGGAACTCACCTGGTAGCCCAGGCTGGCCCGGAACTCACAGAGATCCACCTGGCTCTGCCTCCCGAGTGCTGGGATTAAAGGCGTGCGTGCCACCACCGCCCGGCCCAAAATGGGATTTCTTTCTCCACACTCCAGCCCCCACATGCAGCTGAAGCTAGTTCCCATCTCTCCCTTCCGGGTTCCATCTTCCTTCACCGTGGTTCACGCTTTCTCTCTCTCTTCCCAGCCAGGAGGAGGCCTGTGCTGTCCCTCCTCAGCTATGAGCAGCTGATAGCTCAGGAGCATGGCACCTCCAAGTCGCCCTCTGCTGCGGAGACCTCCCCACGCCGATTCTCCCTCAGCCCCTCTACACTCAGCCCAAGAACCGCCTCCCCCGGGTCCCGGCCCTCCACTCGGAGCCCCCTCAGCCCCTACGACACTGAGACCTTCAACTGGCCCGATGTCCGAGAACTCTGCTCCAAGTATACGTCCCACGACAAGGCTGCCCAAGCTGAGAGCAGCTGGCCACGCGGCCTGCTGGTTAACCGGAGCCACTCCTTGCCTGAGAACATAGTGGAGCCTCCTGTGTCTGGCAAGGTGGGCCGCTCCTGCAGCCTGAACACTAAGAGGTGCCAGGGAGGTGGGGAGGCCTCCCAGCCTCCACCTCCTGCGTCTCCTCCGCAAAGCAGGCTGAATGGAGATGACTCCCTGTATATCACCGCAGACCTTACCCTGGAGAATAACCACCGAGTGATTGTCATGGAGAAGGGGCCCCATCCTGGCTCCACTGTGGGGCTGGAGGAGGGCAGCAGGAAGGAACCGAGTTCACTCCGAGCTTTGAAGGGACAGAGCCAAGGTTCTGAGGAGTCTGCAGAGCACCAGCCCAAGGAAGAGGGTCCCAAGGACCCAGCAGACACAAACAAGCAGGGGAGAGTGAGAAACCTGAGGGAGAAATTCCAAGCCTTGAACTCTGTGGGCTGACGGACTCCTGAAGGAGAGAACAGCCACGTTGGGGACTGGCGTGCTTCCAAACTGGGCCTGGCTCACTACGGCTGTTCCTCCATTCTTCTGGAAGAGTGCTTTGGGGAACATGTGTGAACTCACCTGCTGCCTGTGCTGGCACGTCCTCACCTCCCCAGGGAGGTCCTACGATCACTGTCCTTAGGCCCAGATGAGCCACGTGACTTGTAAATACTTCTCTGATAAGAAGCCAAATATTTTATTTAAGCTGACTCTGCCCAGACAGAGCAAGCACCGTCCTGGCTTCCCTGACTGGCTAGCCACTGCCTGGCTAAGGACCCAAGGGGGGACCTAGGAAGCAGCCTGGGCAGGCTTTGCTCTTTAACTGCCTTGTCTTAGGACCTAGGCAGGAATGAGGCCAATAATTTATTGCTTTCAATCCTGTGGGGTGTGTGTGTGTGTGTGTGTGTGTGTGTGTGTGTGTGTGTGTGTGTCCTGTAACGAACGGAATGGACTTAGTTCAGGTACTCTTGAAGGTTGTCTTGCTGGCCCCATGGCTGTTGCTGATGTACACACATTTCATTATTCGCCAATGGTGCAATAACCACTGCTGACCATCCAGCCAACCTGCGTGTGGCCTCCTTACTGGGGACCACGGTGGGGAGGGTTACTCGTGGGTCAGGGGACGTGCGATGCTCACTTGGTGTCTAGGCGCAGGAAAAGAGCAGGAGACACTAGGGTGCTCATACTGGTCGGGTACAGAAGGGAGGTGGGAACTTTGTTCTCGGCCGAGTCTGCTTCTGTGCACTGCTCTGCCCACACACAGCCTCGCGTCCACTCTGGGGTGGGAATCCCACCTGTGAGCCTGAGCTCTTCTCCCAAAGACAAAGTTGTACGAAAGTTCTGGAGCTGCCGGGGTGGGGGGGTGGGGGTGGGGGGGTCGGGGAGCGGAACACCTCAGATAAGCAGGAGTTTCTAGTGTCCAATGTCTTTTACTCATCTCTCCCTCCCCAGCTCCCAGGAGCAGGGAATCCTAAGGCCGAGGCTTAGAAATGTCCTAGAGTGGTTTGCAATGCTGTGGGAGTGCACGTGCATCTTGTTAGGGTGGACCCTGCTGACAGCATCCACAGAAGTGTCTGGTTGCAGAGGGCCGGGAATGCGCCCTATCTGGGTGGGCTCTTTTCTCCACGGAAGACCAGCCTTACTTTGTCTGGCTTGTTCTGTCCGGGGCCAGAAAGGAAGGGACTGTAGGGCCCTGGTGATTGATACAGAGAGGTCAGTCTCTCGAGTATGTGTCTGCAGAATTAAGACCTGGGGATCCTCCAGCCTAGGAGGATGGAGTGAATCTGAACATTGGTCCGTGAGGTTCCCCTCTGTCAGGCGGTCTCCTGAGCATGAGCAGAGCGGCGACCGCATTAACCCATGCCCTGTCAGCTGCTCTGAGTCTCCTGTGACTACTTGCAGAGTCATTGAGAAGGCAGCTACTGGTTCTGAGCGGGCCAGTCCCAGGATATGACACCTGGTAGCAGCCGTAAAAGCAAAGGAAAGGTGACTCAAAGGACTTGTCCCCACCTTGCTGTCAGCTAGCTGGGTCACCCAGCTCTGTACTTTCCTCATCTACAGATTGAAGGCTGGATGAGTCACTGTTTCTCAGCCTCCATGCTGCCATTCAGGCCTGGAGCCTGGGCACTTGTAGCTCATGTCTTCCGGAGGAGCCTCCCACTCCACATCTAAGGTGTGCCTGGGAACCTTGGACGGGGACAGTTGCTTTCACTGGCACCTGGTAGAATTATCTGGGAGCCTCTGAAACCCAGCGGTTCTGAGTCCCACCCGGGCCAAACAACCCTGAAAGAAAATGGATCCCAGGATGGATCCCCTGATGGCTCCTGCACCCCGTCGTTAGCAGCGTGAACAGTGGTTGCTTAGAAACAACTTTGCCCAAGACTTGATTGAATTCATGAATGAGCAAGCTTCCTCAGGGTCTCAGAATGGGTCTAGGGCCTGGATACCAACAGAGTCATCCCATAATACTCAGGAACAAACTAAAGTCCAGCTGTCCCTCTGTTTCCATGGTGCCTGCCCTCTGAAGGCCAGTTCAAAGGAACATGAGGCTAGTCAAATAAGAAACAAACCAGCTGGGCTGGGCGGTGGTGGTGCACGCCTTTAATCCCAGCACCCGGGAGACAGAGGCAGGCCTGGTCTACAGAGCGAGATCCAGGAAAGGTGTAAAGCTACACAGAGAAACCCTGTCTCGAAAAACCAAAAAAAAAAAAAAAAAAAAAAAAAAAAAAAAAAAAAAAAAAAGAAGAAAGAAAGAAACGGAAACCTACACAGAGTATTACTGATTTATTAGAAAAACTAGTAAATGGGATTCTTCTGGGGAAGCACATTTGAGCGGGTGGAGAACGAGGCCCAGCCAGCCCCAGGACCAGCCCCAGATGGCGTGACCTGTGCCCAACAGGGTTGCACTCCTCTACAGTCTCCTCCTGTATCCTCCCTGAGCTTGTGGACCAAGCCCTGTGGCCTGCTGGCCCCTTCCTCCTCTTGCTGAGGGAGGAAGGAGATCCAGGACCAGCCTAGGGGACCTGTTGCCCTCCAATAGGAGAGGTTGGGGCGGGGCTACACAGACTTCTGTTAGTACCAGTGGAGGTGGGGTGGGAGGGTCCCAGGACCCTCTCTTCCTCCTCAGCCTGTCTGCTGAGACCCAGGACGAGGGGAGAGGGAAGGAGAACTGCCTGACCGTGCCCAGAGAGCTTCCTCCATCGACCCTGGGGAGGAAGCTTGTTATGCTGGTGTGGGCGGGAGCCGTGTTAACCCAATTCGGGAGTACTGTCAAGGAAGACTGCAAAGTAGAAAATACCAGGGGGAAAATCAGCCTCGCCAGGGCACCAGGAGCGCCTCGCCCTGGAGTGCAGAGTTCCCCCAAAGTTGGCCACTTGCAGAGTCGGTCCAGTAGGTTCCGTGGCTCGGGGCCTGGGTGATGTGGGTGAGAAGTGTGGGAGGGCTGGCTGTTTGGGATGGTAGGGTCACGTGCAGCTTACTCGCCTTGTGTGATCCTTTGGGGGTGAAATTCTAGCTCTTCCATTGGAGCCTTCTCTTTCTTGGCTTTGTGGAATTACTGGAATTTCTCACCTCAGGTGCTACATGGGTACATGTAGAGGGGAAATGTAGACCCTCGTCCCTTGGTCCCCAGCCCCCCAAAGACTAGACCAGGGAAACTGCCTGAGGGAGCTGCTTGCCACCTAATGCTTCAGCAAGGAGCCCACTTCGTGGCCCAGACATAGGCATGCCTTCCCGTGCACCGTGGCTTTTTTTTTTTTTTTTTTTTTTTGTCAGGGGTGCCCATGCCTCCCTGCCCACTGCTTTGGTTTCTCCAGCTGTAAGAAGAGGCTGGTGAATGGTGCTAACTATGTTCCCCGTAGAAGAGGGCTATAGGACCTCCGATAAACTGAGGCCAAGTCAAGACGCTGCGGAGATGAGGAGATCAGGCCCCCATGGCCAAGGTCTTCCTTCAGTGGTGGTTGTCTACTGGAGTTTGCATTCATACTCACATGTTGGGGGGGGGGTCACAAGGTGCAACTGATCTCTGAGTTATACCGTGCCCGGTCAACAATGAGGGGCTCTGGGGAGGCCCAGTAACTGGCTGCTTACCGTTGAGCCTTACCCACAGGGAAGGCAGTAGAAACTGGCTGGGAGCCCTGGGGACACGGATGGTCTCCCAGATGAAAAGGCCTGTGGCCTCAACTCTACCTGACTGCAGCTGCCACATTGGGCGGGAGCTGTGTTACTTCTGGTTGCGTAGCAGAGAGAGTCTTCAGGACCAGTGGTCCTGTTCTTCTACAGGCATGGGAAAGCGCTCCCTAGGGATAGGCTGCAGAACCCCTTTTGATGCTTGGAGAGGGGTAGTAGATGTTTGGTGATCTCTATACCATGTGATCCCCCCCCCCCAGAATCTACCGACTAGGCTTGCAGAAGCCAATCAAAAGGGGTCACAACCTTTATGACTATGTCCCCAACATCCATCCCTGTGTTCCAGGGGTAGTTGTATCACATGCCTGCATTTGTCACCCCTAGGTAGTAAACAGAGCTCTATGTCCAGCCACTGGCCTGGTACCAGCTGCAGGGGGTAGGATGGGGGGGGTAGTGGGCATTTAGCTTTGAGATACTTTACTGCAGGAGCTGGACATTCGGCTTATATCTGGCACCAACCCTGGCCGCATATTGTTGGTTTGGTTGCAACTGGGAGTAGGAAAAAGAGCCGCAGTACAGAGGCAGAGCCTTAAGCAGGGCCGGGACCTGTTTGTCCCTCCTGCGGCAGAGGCCTGAGCCCTAATAGGCTCTAGCCAGGGTTTCCAAGGGAGCAGTGTGAGGACTTCTGGTCCTAATACTCTCCTGATGCTAGGAGCAGCAAAGGGTGCCGTAGGGAGGAAGAGCAGGAGGCTCATTCACTCAGGACTCACCAAGACTCCTAGGGGTATGAGAAGGAGAAAAGAAGGGACATACTAGCCCTGAGGAGAGAGAGTCCCATTTCTGAGGGAGCCCAGCGGGGAGGAGGCTGGCAGTACTCAAAGCTTGACATCCCTTATTGTCCCCTTGGTACCCCACCAGCCCCTTGCCCGGAGCTGGGACTCGGAAGGCCCTTCCTCCTGCCCCTAAGGGGCAGGACAGCCATTGCCAATATCCCCTTTCCTTTCCCTGGCTGACTGTAGTCAGTGACCCCCAAGGGGGAGTTGCTATGGTCGTGGGCAGTGCTGGAGGAACCCCATCAGGCTTCCCAGCTTGTTGGGGGGGGCAGGAAGAGGAGCGTATATGCCTTACAGAACCCAGAACCGTTTCTAGCCCCAAAGGAGCTGGACCTCCTGTCCCTGGAGCCCAGCCAGCTGCATGGGGTGGGGGAGGTGGAGGGCTGTTGGCAGGCATCGGGAAGGCCAGGGAGGCCAGGCAGGCAAATGCAGCTATTGCAGTGCAGTGTGGGCCCTGGGGCTGGCCCGGCAGCTCGAGCAGGCAGGCTGCAGGCAGTGGGTGGCAGGCAGGAGGAGGACTGGCCGCTGCAGAGGTCCAGGCCATGGGCTCCTGGTCCTTGCATGTCCCCGATGCGCACTGCAGCGCTGCCTGGCTGGCCCCGCCCACAGGGGGGCCTCCAGCCGCTACTTCTTTTTGGGGAAGAAGCTAAACCTCTTCTCCTTGTCCTTTTTGCCGAGACTGGCATCCGGAGCAGCGAGGGAAGGTAGAGGCAGGCTCTGTGCCTTGACACGGATGCTCTGGGACTCGTTGATGGCAGTGCTCATGCCCTGTAGCCACGACAACATCTCCTCCTGTGGGGTGGAGACTTCAGAGAGTCTAGAGGCACACAGCCCTCCTAGGGCCTCGAAGGGAGGGGTGTGCTTCCGGAGGCTCCGTTCTGAGGGAGCGCCGAGATCAAGTGCCAGGTTTCCACCCACCGCACTGTTAGCCTCTTCTGAGTTAGGCCACCTGTACTTACCTCATCCTTGCCATGGAAGAGCCACTCACTGCCATTGCTTAACCTAGGAAGACAAAGGGGTTTTCGTCGTGGTACTATCTGGAAGTCTTTGCCTGGGCCGAGAGCTAGCCACTATCCTATAGCCCCTCTAGGGCAGCAGGCCATCCAAGAAAGCTAAAAGTCTATGAGCTGAGCCCACGACTCTTTTAGCTTAAAAACACCCAAGGACACAGCACCAGCTTGGGGCTGGACTAGAGTGAGTCTCTACTTGGCCATGCATGCCCAATCAAGCCATCAGCGTAAAGGTTCAAAAGGCATACAGCTCAGGCAAAGGTGCTGGACAACAAAGCTCACCTCAGCTTAAATACATGCTTCTTCTTCTTATAGTTGGCAGCGATCTCACAGATGGCATGCCTCAGGGCCAGGGGCTCCTCTCCATGGTAGGGCACCCCGAGGGCCAGGTTTTTAGCATCCTTGTAGAAGGTCAGCTGACTGTTCCTGAGCACACAATACAGGTTGTTCCAGGACCTGCAACAATGTGGATAGGCATGTCACTTGCCTGTATAGTCTTGAAGCTTGTTGGTACTGCACCATTTGGGGGGGGGGGCGCGCTGGATAAATAGTAACCGATTCTGTTGTTTAAAAAAGAGAGGAGATTAAAAACCATCTGCATGTAATATCACTACCAGATCTACTCACAGAGATAACTAAAATTAGATTATGTTGTATATTGTTCTCTCTGTCTCTGTCTCTGCCTCTGTCTCTGTCTCTCTGCTGGGAATTGAGCCCTGAACATCTATCACTGAGCTACATGCCCAGCCTTCCATATTCAATTTTATATTCGGCTTTTAAGCATAACACTATGCCATGGGTATTTCTTCATAATCTCAATAATATTTAAAAATAATTTTGTGTAGCTGTATGGTATCCTGTTATTGGTGGATCTTATAATAGTGTGAAAGTTATCTACAATTTAATAGTAATGTGATGAATATTCCTTTTTAAGCCTAAGAAACTACATTTATTGATAATGTTCCTTTATCACAATGGGCAATTGCTTTCCTATTTTGTGGTACTGGGGTTGAGCCCAGGGCCACAGGCAAGTGCTAGGCAAGTGCTCTACTACTGAGCTATAGGCCCACCCTGAGCCCTGGTTATTTATTTATTTATTTACTTATTTATTTATTTATTTATTTATTTTTGAGGCAGGATCTTACTCTGTAGTCCTGGCTGGCCTGGAACTCACTATGTAGACCAGGCTTGCTTTAAACCCACAAAGATACACTGCCTTTGCTTTAATGTATGTTTGCATGTCTGACTGTGGTATGTGTTCACGAGTGCAGGTGCCCTTGGAGGCCAGAAGAGGGCATCAGATCCCCCGGAGTCGAGTTATAGGTGGTTGTGAGCCGCTGATGCAGGCGCTGGGAAAAATCTTGAGTTCTTAACTGCTGGCCATCTCTCCAAGGTCCCTCCCCACTTTTTGTTTTTGATGCTGGAGTTAGAACTCAGGGTCTTGAAAACGCTAGACAAATGCTCTACTTAAGAGTTCTGTCCCTAGCCACTGTTTATTTAGTTATTAAGTTTTATAGTGCTGGGAACTAAACCCAGGGTCTTCCACATGCGAGGTGAATGCTGGGATTCTGATGGTTTCTCGAAGCAGAATTTCAAACTATTTCTTTACTCTTTGCACAGTTGATTTGCACGCCAGTGAGCAGAATTAAAGAAGGCTCTTTGTTTTGATTTTACACACATGTGGTATACTCAGCCTTAGTCCCTTTTCTGTTGTTTGTACTTGTTTTGTTTTGTTTTTGAGCCAGGGTCTCAAGTATGTAGCCCAGACTGGTTTTGAAGCTGATATTATAGACACGCCCGATTCTGTCCTGTCATTAAGAAAAAAAGAGAAAAGAACAAAAAACCCCTCAAACACCAGATTTCTGCACGTCTAGGCTCGTCTCTGTGCCTGTGTCTGGAGAACAGGGAGTTCCTGAGCTCACGGTGGGCTTGCCCGAGCTCATGTACTGACAAAGGGGGGCATGTTGCTGCATTTTTATGGTAAGGAGCACTGAGAAGCTCTCGGCTTCTCCTGCATCTGTCCCTCCTCCCTCCGTCCGTCCGTCTGTCTGTCTTTTGAAGGCAGGTGGGGAGCTTGGAGGGCACAGAGGGAAGCCGTACTGGCCAAAGAGAACCTGACTGAGACAGTGCTTGCAGAGCCCTGTTGACGAAGCCCTGGTCTCTGACCCCTCGGGGTCCTTCTGCCTGCTGTAAGGCTAAGTGACAGTCCTGCCTTGAGCTGGACTTTAACCTCTCCGAGGTGCTACTTCCCCATCTGGGGAATGGAAAGTGCAGTGTTCCATTGCAGACATAAAGATCTGACCAGTCCCACAAGAATGCCAAGCATTCAGGAGGCGCCCAATAAACGTTAGTTTCTCCCCTTTCCCATGGGCTCTGCGCTTAAACAGTGAATCTCTTCGGGACGGTTGAGTCCCCACGTGCTTGTTCCCTTTTTAAATTTGAAATAGAAGCTCTGTTGAGTCCGCCAGGGGCCTGGGGATACCACTGGCTTCCAGCTCCCCAGTGCTGGCCCATTTCTTCTCCTTTGGCGCTCTCCACCTGAGCCTACTTCTTTTCTGCCCCAGGCTGCTGGCTCAGACTCTGCACTGCTCAAAAGGCCCCAGGGACCCCCAGCAGGGGCAGAACGTGATTGGCTCCGTGGCATGAAAGGATGCCACCCTTGCATCGGTACTGGAAGGGGCCTGCAGCAGGCACCCCGGTCATTCATGTTCCCCAGTCATCTCCTACATTCCAGCAGGGAAAGTGACATCCAGGTGGGTAAAAGTGAGGCTTGGTCAAGACCATGTTGCCGGCACCAAGACTTCCCGTTGCCCACCCCTGGGATAACTGGCCAGCGCTCACCATGAGCCCGCTGTGTGCCGGGCACGGCACAGCATCCCTTCTGAAAAGGCCAGCTGTTACCATCATCCATCCTCATTCCATTTCACAAATGGGGAACCTCACAGGGATTTGGGTCATCGTTGATGAAGTCACAGCATTTGAACTCAGAACCCAGATCAAGATAGCCGTTTCCCATCATGCCAAGTAACACCAGGGATGATGGTCAGAGGCTTGGGGTACACCGATGTCACCAAAGCTCTGCTGGCGGAGTGAGCCCTGGAGCTGCTCAGCCTCCCCAGTGGCCCCTTCCCCAACACACCTGTTAGAGGCCTTCTTGTTGGGCCCCTCTAGGTCATGCTTTCTGCCCAGGTAGCCCTCCATCTGCACAGTGTGCCCGAGGTCCCGCTGGGCTGGCAGCGTCGTGGGCTCATCCCCCTCACTCAGGGGCGTGTCCAGGACCTTAAAGAGGGGCTCTGTGGCAGGCCTCTCATCCCCAGCGGATTTCTCCTGCTCTTCCTTGTGGTGTCCTCCCGGCAGGGGTGGTGGCTGCAGGTCGTGAGGCCATGTTCCTCTTTCTTCCCCCTGCTCAGGGGCACAAGAGAGGAGCATGCCTTCATGAGGATTCAGGCCAGGGGCAGCTTTTCTCTGGCACTTTCCACCTGAGCCCACTTTTCTCCACAAGCTGCTGGACCCACTCCGGCTCCTCTATAACGCTTGCGATGGGTACCTACTCGTTTCCCTGGCCTCTGGCTCCGTTTTCCCTGACTTCACAGTGGAGGAACCCCATCTCCATCTTAATAGGCCAAAGAGGGTTGTTAGAGGAGATGGAAGGGTCTGGTGGTTAACACGTCCTGGGTGGGTTTCAGGACTGTGGCTGAGCTCTCTAAGGCAAGACCTGCTCCAGATGCCAACCCTGCTTCCTCCAGATATTTCCAACTATGAGACACTGGGGGCAGCGGCGGCGGCGGCGGCGGTGGGGTGGGTGGTGTCTCTGCAAATACCTTGTCAGCAGAAAGGGCCTGCTGCGTGGACACATTACAAGCCACCTGGACGCGAGTGTTGAGTGAGTACTCTTCTGTAACCTTGACGTTGTAACCCAAACCCTAAGTCTCCCTCACCTTGTACGACGCCGGATCTTAGCCAGTAAGTTGAGACGCGATCCCCTCACCGTCTCAAACAAATGGAGTCTCTTCTGGCTCTGGGAAGTCCTCTCCTGTCACCTGGTGGGAGCTTGTTAAATAGGGCAGGGGTTCCTAGCCATCTCTGGTTGCTTGTCTTGTGGAAGTGCTGTGGTGTTTACCTCTGTGTGGGGTCCCTGCCGACCAAGGCAAGTGTGGGAGGCAGCTCCTTGCTGTAGGTGTCAGTGCGGAGGAAAAGAGAAGGGCCATCCCCTTTCCTAGCTGGACATCTCATACGGGGCCTCTTTGGCCTGCCCTTGTACTTTTTGAGGCAGCCGAATGTGGGGGCAGCTGGCCTCCCATTGCCAAGTGAGGCAAGACCTACAGGAGGGTCTTCTGGATGGGTACCCAAGGAAGTAGTTTCACTTGGGCCATTGGGGCTGGTGCCTCATCCCAGCGGCTGACTGCCGCTCTCCTCAGGATCAGGTGGGAAGGTGTCCAGAGTTACCCAAGCAGTAACAGGATCGATCGCTCTAGAGTCTACTCTATCCGCCCTACGCCAGCAACTCACTGGAGGCTCAGAAGAACACTGGGGAAGAGCAAGGAGTAGGGAGGAGTTAGGGAAGAGAAGGCCATGTTCCTTTCATTGGGAGCGTAGCCTTTCCCTGTCCTGAAGCAGAAGGTGGAGGGTATGGGTACCACACTGGACATAAAAGGCTGAAGCTTTAAGCTGAAGCTGGGTACTTTGAACAGCCGCAATGACTGGGCTTTGCCTGAGGTGGCGCTATGGAGTACCAAGTGAAGTTCAAAGGCAGTGGTGAGAAGCTGTGTATGTGTGCCCATGGCATTAGTACTGCTCAATAAACAAGCTCTTCAGCAGGGGTCCGGGAAGATTTCACTCAAAGAAAGGGAAACCTGGCTGGAAGCATTTGGAAACCACTGACCAAACATTTTTATAGATAATGAGAAAAATGATGCTCAGAGGTTAATGACTTTGGGGATGTCATATAGCTAATGGGTATACAAAGTAATTAGGAGGATATGCTCCACAATTGGGCAGGCCTGCATTTTATTCCATTTCCTTTGCTTTGTTAGAATCCCTTGAGGGTTGTGGCCAGGCCACTCTTCTCTGCGTATGCTGAAGAATTCATATATCCGAGTGTGTGCCATGAGCCAGCATCGGCCCCAAGGCTCTGAAGGCCCTGACATGCCCGCACCGTTATTTTCAAGTGAGGAGAAAGAGCAGGAGCGGCAGAGATGGGACCTGAAACTTCAGTTTGGAGCCCTGGGGCCCCTGTGCAGCCTACCTTCTGCCTTGGATAGAGAGTTCTGGAGGCGGTCACCAACACAGAAAGGGAAGCCTCTTTCCATGGTCTACCTCTCAGCCCTAGACTCAAGTCTAGAGGGGCTTCCTTATCCTCCCGGAGAGGGGTCTCTGTCCAGAGGGAAATAGTGTGAGCATGATACCTCACACTTCCTTACCGCTACCTCTCCTAGAGATAGGCCCGGAGGGGCTGATGTCTGGGCGATGCCACACAGGTTGCAGGGAGGGAAGCCACCAGCCTGTTACAAACGATTCCCTGGCCCTCTCCCAGCCTCTGTCCTCTTGCATTGGCTTCCTATGCTTTTAATTCCACCCCTTCCCATCCTTTCAGAAACTGGCCTTGGAAAAGCAAGGTAGCTTCAGCTAGCGCTGACTTTTTCCTGCTGCATCCAGGGCAGAGGCCAGCCAAGGCCGGAGCTGGCGTGTTCCGAACATGCTTGGCTGGGTTACGAGTTAGCTCTGAAGCATGGGGGGGTTTCCAGTATATGCAAAGATTTCTCCTCTGGTCTTGCTTTTGGAGTGGGTTTCAGTGCGTACTGCCTTCACCCCATACAAAGGTCAAGACCTGAGAGGGAGGAACCAAAAATGAGGGGGGGAGAGGAGAGGGCTTTGGCTTTGGGGGTCCTCAGTTCTCTCCTGGACCCGGGAGATACACAGAGGAAGAAGATTGGCTGGAAGGAAGATGGATGTGGGAGAGGGTGGAGAGGATGAAGAGGCTCCGGGGACTTTCCTTCTCTTCAGCTCCCAAGGAAGTCTGGCCAACTTCTGGAGGAGTAGGGGAGGATGGGGAGAGGGAAAAGAATACCCCTTCCACAGTAGCCCCCCCTTCTCCATCAAACCATGCCCCACTGTACACCTGCACCCTTTCTAGTGCCCAAAGCCCATGTGTTGGGTCAGATAGACCTGGGGCTAAGTCCCTGGGTGTCCACCTAAGGAACAGGAGAGGACCCAGCAAGTCACTAAGCCTTCTTGATACTGTCTGCGTGTGGGGCGGTACTTGTGTCCACTTTATGGGTAATTTGAAGCCCTTCAGAGTAAGCTAGTATCTGCACATGTTGGCTGTTGTGATCCCAACTCCTCCAGACCCATCTCCCGGCTCTGCCGAGCTGCTGTGGCCACCAGTGCCTGTGTGGTCGGTGAGGGGCCATCTCAAATCGGGATGCCTCAGGGACTACTCCTTAAGGGGGTGTCTTAGCCACTTGCCGGCAGGCAAGACCCTACCCGCTACTTCCTCTGCTGTTTTCTGTTGGGATATCTCGAGGCACCAGATAGGAACAGGGGCACTATGGTGAACAGGTAAAGCCCGCCAGGGCAGCTCAGGTTCGTCCTGAAGCGCGCAGAGCTTGACGATGAAGGTGAGGAGAAGGTGCCTCCCTTGAAGGCAAAGGCAGAAGTCAGTAGGCAGGGCTGAGGTCAACAGCGTTCCTTAGTGGAAGGGCCTGGTAATTCCCATTAGGAGTCTTTACAAGGACCTCATAACTTGGTGAAGAAAGACCCTGAGGGACACTTGACCTAGCCTTACATCTATTTCCGTGTTCAGAAGTAAAGACAGTGCTTAGAAAACTACTCCCGGGGCTCTGACTGGCAGATCAAGTTCACCAGATAGCAGGGAAGTCAGGGAGGCTGCCTCCTAGCTCAAGGTCAGTCCTGCATGTGGTTGTGCCTGAAGCATGAGCATGGTGGTAGAAGTCTTGACTCTGGAATTCCTAAGAGATTAGGAATCTCCCCTGGGAGCTTGCAGCTGTGCCTAAGGGGGAGCGGAATGTAGGTAGAGTCGGGAATGAAGGCCTTATTAGGAAAGCAAGACCCACCGGAGAAAGCTGGAGGTGGCAGGGACAGATGGAGGACCCCCCCCCCCCAGAGGCAAGAAGACATTCTTAAGACTTTAGGAGGCTGAGAAGAGGTCTTGGGGAATGACTCCATCAGCCAGCCCTACCAGGGATCGGAAAACTGGGTTCCAGAAAGTCCAGGGACAATCTGGGGTCACACAGCATGTTAGTTGAGTCAGGGCAAGGGTCCACAGCATTGCTTCTCTGCCTGGAAAAAGGCCTTGCACATTTGAAAGGCAGGCAGCCCAGGACCCTGGGCTAGGCCTAGGCATGCAGGTGGTCAGGGAACCAAAGGAGCCCAGTGGCTGGCCAGAGACCCACCCATTCCCTGGGCTGCCTGGCCCTAGCTTCAAATCTGCCATGAATGAATGTGAGGCCTGCAGTTTTTGCTGAATGAGTTAATTACTGCCTCTTTCTGGGCTGAATGCAGCAAGGATTTCCAGTAAACAGCTGGACAATGACCCCATCCAACAGTGGAACCAGAGGTCAGATTAGCGGATGGCCGGGGCAGAAGGACCAATCTTGCCCAGGTCTCAAGAGTAAATAAACCAGGGAAGAGACAGGAAGAGGTGGTAGTTCCCTTGTTCTTCCTGGAAGCAGGCAGAGGACTGAGGGGAGAGCATTGTGCCTGTCTGGCAGAGGAATCTGGTAGAAAGTGTCTGGAGAAGGAGACTCTGCTCACAGCTCAGAGAGTGGCTTTGCATCCAGCAGAGATGCACATGTTAAGGACAGGCAGGTTCTGCACAGGCACTGGATGGAGGAGGTGACCTCTCTGCCTTCAGTCAGCAGGCCTTGGTTATCAGGAAAACTCAGGTTCTGCATCATTGAGGGGTGTCCATCATTGGACATCACCCAGAGGAGCTGCAGACAACCTAGAGGAGGATGCTCGAACTGCCTGGAGGAAATTCTGGGTGTCCGGTGGGAGGTGGTGAAAGTGTCTAGACCCTAAGTGGGGGGCAAGTGGGCAGGGTAGGTCTGCAATATGAGGAGGCTTACATGCAGTGGACAGGCTGGTTCCTTTGCTGATTTGTGCCATCAGTGAACCACCTGCTGAGATCATGTCACAGAAGGGCATTGTTTGCTTATGGAGGGACATTATGGGAAGAAATGACAGCCAGAAGTGCCTTGTAGGACCTCACGGGATCGAAGCCAGGGAAGGGGAAGCCCCAGGCTCCTGATGCCAGGGCGGCAGCCACCCAAGTCTTGGTGGAAACTTGACAGAGTCTTGCAAAGTCAAGCAGGTCACGTGAGCTTGGCTTTTAAGCACACGGTCTTGCTAGGAAGCTTGGTTGGGTGGTGGAAGTAGACAAGGAAGTGGAGGATCTACTTCACAGGTGTTGAGAAGTGGGAAAGAGAAGTGGACAGCATGGGTTCAATTTCTTCTGGGGACTGACTTGAAGATGTAATCCCTGGATCAGCCAGCAGGTGGTGCGGGGGACTGCATGCAGACCATCAATTCCACAGGCCAACATATCCTGGTTCAGAACCACAGGGTCTTCACCAAGTTCTGAAGATGCTCAGTGAATTAAGCTGCACCCATAAGCAAAGAATCCTCTACTACCAAGAGTTTTCTCCCTAAAGTTAATGTTGGTGAGAACCAGGGCGCAAGGATGGACCTTAGAACAGACGGCTTGACATTAGCAGTGTGGTATGTTCCATGACACAAGCCTGGAACCTATGTAGATGGAATCTCAAGGGTGGAGGCCTCCAGGCTGGTTGGTGTCTAAGGCCTTGGTGATGTTACAGTCCCTACGAGGGACAGTTTTTCTAAGCTGGGGTTTGGATGATGGGACCCATAGGGCTATGTGCTAAGTGCCAGGTTCTCCACAAACGTTCTCCCTTGCAAGTTTCACAGCCTCATTTACAGTTGAGGAGAGCCAGGAGTTAAGGGGAAGACGAAACCTCCCCACAGTCACACGGCTAACAATGGAAGGTGGAAGACACAGGTCTGCCTGACTCCAAACCCAGCTCTCTCCTCAGTCCCAGTGTGTTTGTGTGTGTGTTTAATTCTGTGGCTCCTTCCAAAAATATCACCTGATGGGGTTCCCCGTCTGAGTGAGATGCGCCCAGCTTACATGGGACCCATTTGTTAAGGTGGTGTGACCACATCCAGGCTATACTGAAAGGGGCTGGAAACAGGGCTTGTGCTCCAGAAGATTCCCTGCGAGATGCCTTAGGCCACCAAACAGTACCAGGTGATGGCAGGGTGGGCGGAGCCAGCCACTGGACCAGTTCAGGATCTTTACTCTCCCCAGGGTCTGATGATGCCTTGGGCCCTGGGCTCTGGGGGAGAAGGGTTGTCTAGACAGTCTGTAAAGGCAGTTTGAAGACAGCTGTTCGCAAGAGAAGAAAAAGAATCAGTTTGCTAAGTTGAAAGCAGCCAGAGAGATGGAAACTTGGGGTGGACACAGCCAGCTACCCCAGGGGAGAAAGGAGAGCTTGGGCGGAACAGGAAGTGTAGGGGTGGGGAAGCAAAGGCAAACTCAGGCAGTTAGCAAGCAGCCCCACGGACGGCAGGCCAGGAGATGGATGGTGAGGGGGGCTCTCAGGAGAGATGGGGTTTGGGAGCAGAGTGGCTCAATACTACACCCCAGGGGCCAGCTGTCTGTCTCAGGTAGCTACTGGGGAGCTCCAGCGAGATGGAGGGAAGGGGTACAGGCCAGTGGACAAAGGGAAGTGGGAAGGCTGTTTGCAGGCTCCTCTTGGACCCAGGAGGAGGAAACCTGGTCCACTGCCACCAGAGGAGAGCGAGGCTTCTTCAGGGGTGGGCTTCACCCGTGTTGACGTTAGAGGATCTGATGGCTGCTGGATTTCTCAGTGACCCGGACCTCAGTACTAACTAAGGCACTAGCATCCAAGTAACCAGTTTCCTACCTACTTCTGCGGCACTACCAAACGTTAACTGAGTCTCATCCTGAGTCCATCAGTATCTGGGACGCTGGGGCCCGTAGCTTGAAACAACTAATTGGAGGCGATTTCGCAGCCGAGGGGCCAGGCACTGGCATCTGGCAAAGCAAAGAGAAAGCTGGGCACACCCAGCTGTGGGTAAATGTCCAGGAGAGCAGGTTTCTCCAGGGAGCCAGGGCACAGTGCCAGGCTGCAGACAGCCACGCCCTTGCCACGCTGACTCAGGCATCCTGGGGAGACAGAAACACGCCCAAGTTTGGGGCAACGCTGACGTCTGTTCCAGGCTGAGACTGCCCATTTGGAACAAACAGGATTTGCATTCGCTGCAAAATGTCTGAAAAAGCCGCTCTTTCGGGGGGTGGGGAGGGGCAAGGACTGGGAAAGCTGTTGAGGCAAGAAGAAACCCAGCTGCTGTTCCACACACACCCACAGCGCCCACCAACGTCAGAGCCTCACTGCTGGCTGCCGATGAAAGCTCTGTGCTGATGGGGAGGTTGCTGGCGGCATCAGTGGCTGCAGCCAGCAGCCTTTGCACAAAGGTGGCCACGGACCCTGACCCTGCTGCCCGCACAGCCCCTGGGGTACTGGCCCCTCTCATTCGCAAGTGCTGGCCATTCCCCAAAGCCTCTGAGACAACGGAAGGAAGCGACAAGGATCAGAGAGATTCAGATCACTCCATCAGCTCTCCTCTGATGCTCAGCCTCAGTCCCCCAGGGAGCTGGCTGTGTCACCCATCTTGGAAGGTCACACTTAAAAGTGGTGTCTGTGAACTGCCCTCGGGCAAGATGCTTCCCTGACAGCCTGCTGAAGCCTGACCACGAATAACACCCACAGTGCCACTCTCTGGAGTGGCCTTCGTTCCCAGGGTCCCCCTGCACTGCACACTGGGTCTAGCCTGGGGACATACATGTCGTTAAGGGGTTTCACTCATGCTGTCACAGTAGTCCTGCAGGAACATGCAACAGCGGTGTGGAGGTCTTGAACCCGGGGAAACTCACAACCTCTTTAACACTGTGACAGCCCACTTCCCTCCCTCCTAGAGGAAAACGTCTTCTGGAAAGATGGAGGACTCTCAGGCAGGCCCCCAGGCCTTTCCAAGGAGAAGGGAAGGTACATAAGGCAGAGAGGAGGGTGTCTGCCCCTTCCCAGAATGTGCTCATGCATTACACTCTGGGTAGACGCACCAAGAAGCTACCAGCCCCCCTCAACCCTTTCCTCAGACAGGGACAAGGGCACATGTCCTAGCCCATGACCTCTTCCTCCCCATCCTGGCCCCAGAATGTCTGGTGGGGCCCCAGAGTTAGGAGCAGAGGGCAGGAACAGGAAAGCCATCTCCCCCAATCTCTCCCTTGAAAGGCTACATCGCTGACGCATGGGAATGTAGATGTTCTGCAACCCAACCCTACAAAGGGACCTTTATAAGGCGAGAGACTGGGAGGGGGAGGGGAGGAGGGGGAGGGCTCCAAACCCACACAGAACGTTCCAACGGAACCAAAGACCAGACCCCAGACATCCTGACTTCAAGCCTTGCTTGCTTCTTGTGATGCCTTGTCTTTGCCCTGGCTTCACACTTACCTGCGGGGAGGGACCGTTTTTTTTGTTTTTTGTTTTAACCAGAATGCACTCTAACATGCAGAGGTGAGGGGCAGCGGTGGCATCGCACAGTGATGGTTTGGCAGCTCAGTCATCGCATTGTACACACACAGGAAGGGAAAGACTGGATCGGGGGCCCACAGGGTGCTGCTGCCCTGTGGGATGCACTATCCAGACGGGGCAAGGGTGCTGGGCCCACTCCCGTGCGTAACTCCAGCAGGAAGCGGCATGCATTAGTAGGGGCTTTTACACGAAGCAATGTAGCATGTGTCTATACTACAGGACCCGACACCACACGGCACAGATAGGACCAGCAGGAGAGCCATGGCACCCCAGGCCTATTCAAGAGAAGGCGCAGCAGACAGCTGAACCTTCCTGTGATGGGCCAGAGGCTCTGTGAAGGGCAGGAAAACGGGGGCTGCAGTGAGCATGGGAAGGCGCTTTCTGAAACTGGGTTGGGCTCTCTCTGCCTGTACGAGCTCCATCCTTTTTCTCATATCAAAGATGATTTGGAGTTAGGTCTTCCCCGTGCATCTTAAAGGCTTGGAAGGAAGTTGCAGCAGGAAGTCTGTCTCCAGGAGGCCCTGGGCCTGGTGCTCATTTGATTAGCAATCTGGTTGCTTTCTGGTACAGACATGGGCTGCTGTTCCCAGCTGGTGAGTGGCTGGTTCCTCAGCAAGGTCTCCCATAGGGGCTTTACTCCTCCCCCCAGAGAAACACTCAGATTTAATCAAATTTTATTCCTCCCAACCCAGTGATAGATACTCAAGTGTTGGATGGAGGTGGCCCGGGTGCACACGTAGTTACACTTGCACAGACGTACACGTACATGACAGACAATGGTGTCAAGAGGCTCAGGTGGTCATGAAGCCCGCACACCGGGGACACCACGGCATGCAGACACACAGGGATGCAGGGCAGAAGCGCGGGTGGAGGCAGGAGGCAGGGACGGCTCCAGCCCCTTGTCCACAGTCCATATCAGCCCCTGAGTTCTCTCTCCCTCTGGTGGGAGTAGGGTGAGGGTGGGGGATGGGGTCAGGGGAGTTGGTGCTGGGAAAAGGAAGCTGGAAGACAGTCTACTACAGACAGGGTGATGGGAACAGCAGCAGGATCTTCAGAGATAGGTCTTCCAGCAGAGCCCAACAGTGCCCTCTGCTGAGCATGATGGGCTGGTACAGCTCAGAAAAGGAGACCAAAGGAACTGAGGTGTGTGTGTGTGTGTGTGTGTGTGTGTGTGTGTGTGTGTGTGTGTGTGTGTGTGATGTGTGCTTGAACAGGGGTTTTGCACAGGGAAGTATATGCATCTTTCTAGGGGTAGCCCATGTAGCAGAAGTTCCTGAGGGGTGTGTGTGTGTGTGTGTGTGTGTGTGTGATGTGTGTTTGAACAGGGGTTTTGCACAGGGAAGTATATGCATCTTTCTAGGGGTAGCCCATGTAGCAGAAGTTCCCACCGAGGATACTAATCTTTCTAAATTCCCTACTCAGGTCACTCACACTCATGCTCACCTGGCCTCTGGGAATGAGGGTACACACCAAGTATCTGCCGCTCCTGTGATCCCCAAAGCCACAGGCCACAGGGATCCATGCACTGGTGCAAATCACATGTGGACTCTTGCATTCTTCTCAGCCAGCTACTCCCCATAGCATTTCCCCAACCGGAGTCTGGGCTGCCCAGGCTCCCTGAACAGACAGGCTCTCAGGGTCCAAAAGAAACTGCGATGGGTAACAGCCCAAGGCTGTAGGTCCCGGGCCTCTGGAAGCCATTTTTCTTTAAACCGCTCAGATAAGGCTCTGTCTCAATGTTCTACTTTATAAATTGGGGGCTTCCCTGCAGTGCTCAAAGCTCTGGGGTTCTCCTCCACACTTGTAGGACTCTGGTCTGATCTTGTCTTAGAGTCCTCTCTTTCCATAGCCAGACTCTATGACCCATAGCCTTGTGGGGGATGGGCTCTGCCGAGAAAGAGGAAATCTACTGGAAGGGTGGATAACTACGCTTAGCTGCATGGAATGCCTGTGGGTGGCTCCGGCAGGAGGAGGCAGTCTGTGGGTTCACGTGCCTGCGTACATGTATGTGTCAGCATGTATATGAAGGAGGCACTGTGCTAAGGATGGAGTTTGAAGGGAAATGGGGAGACTATGTACCCAAAAGAATCACCTCTGTATGAAGTGTTTCCCCTGTGCTGATGGTGATGTGTTGATCCCATAAAATTTATTAGGCTAGATAAAACCAAACTTGCGGAAATCATGTTGGTGGGCCGGCTTCTGGGTTGGAAGGAGCGTACTTATTTAAGAAATAAAATCTAAGTATAAAAGTAGACGGATCTAAAGGAGGCTCCTTAGAGGGGCAGGGTGAGGGTGGGGACCAAGCAGAGCACCCCGTCTGTCCTCGCCTTCCTCTGCCCTGGCTGAGCCTACTCCTTGTGACCAGGATCAGGCAGCAGAGACTCCCAGGAACTAGACAGGCGGGACATGAAACTGACCGGGGATGTTCTCTCGGTGGCGGCATGGTGGACCTGGGGCGCCTCGCCAGCTGTCTCTCCTTCCTCCTCCTGAGGCCTAAGGAAGACACAAACCCTCTTTAGTGACAGATGCCTTCTTCCAAGGCCTGGTTTTCTCTGGCTCTCCACCCAGTGAGAGCTCAGAGCATGTCCAGTGCATGATCCTTGGCTCTCCTTCCCGGAGGTGCTCAGCAAGGACAAGCCCCGAGGCTTCATGGGAAAAGTGAAGATAAATATTTCAGAAAAGGATGAATTGCGTGCGAGACAGACTAAGGGCAGCGTCCAGGGATTCCTCAGGGAGAGGTTGGCTTAGCAACAGCCATGGCTGGTCACCCCTTCCTTTCTGTATGGGGCGTCAGGCTTCGGTGCCTGGTGTAATACAACTCTCAAGCTCCGCACATTCTGAGTTGTGTTGACAGGGTACCCAGGAGAAGCCAAAAGCTTTTTGTCCACATGACAGCTGCTGATCAGTCACTTCCTTCTCCTCCTCCCCAGTCACCCCTTTTACAGCATGCTTGGCGTCTTGTACCCAGACATACAGTGCTGACACTCACCCAGGTTCCTCCGTGGGTCTCTCTGGAGTCTGGCGTTCCTTAAGCTCAAGCTGGGGGAGGAAAAGGTAAAGCGGTCAAAGCAGCCACATAGGGGAGCTACAGTCTCAGATGATCTAAATTTGGCCCTGAACCCCAACATGCCCTAATGTTTGCACCCCGAGTCACATCCTTTGTCTTTGGTGCTTACGCATCAGTACTTTCTTGTACCTGTTCACCCTCTTTACCCTGACAAGTACGTGACAGCTGGCTGAGAGTTAGTACCTTGTAACAGCCCATCCCAAGAGCTGCGTGCGGCCCTCCCGGCCCCCCAGATGACCCCAACTCACCGTGGTGGGCTTCTCTAGGGCAGCAAAGCGCTCCGCCCAGCTCGCAGTGGATTTCTCAAAAGCCTCGTGCCTCTTGATGAGTTTTTCCACGCTGTCCACTGTGTGTCCAAAGTCCCGGCTGGCCAGATAGGGCTCCTGGGCAATCAGCCACGCCTCGGCCACAGAGGCATCCCTCGAGAACTGGCACACCTCCAGCACTGTGATGAGAACAAGCCACAAGCCCGCCCACCAGGCCCCAAGGGCCAGTTAGCACTCAGGGATCCCTCAACTACATGAGTACTTTGCTCAGTGGTGAGTTTCTGTGTGAATCATTCCACCCCCCACACTAGAGACCTACCCCGTCTCTACCAATGGTTACACAGCCACATAAAATTTTACATGTAAATCTCACCCCGTCTCTACCAATGGTTACACAGATACATAATATTTTACATGTATATAATTTTACTTACATAAATGTCAAATTATATATATATACATATATTTTATTTTTTATTTTTATTTTTTTTGTGGTGCTGGGAACCAAACCCAGGCCTCTGTGCATGCTAAGTAAATACTTTATCATTGAACTTCATCCCTAGCCCTTAGCTTTTGAAATGGGTCTCGGTGTTCAGCCTAGGCTAGCTTCAGACACTCAATCCTCCTGCCTCCACTTCCCAAGTGCTAAGATGAACGGTGCGTGCCACCATGCACAGCCACAGCCATATATTTTTATTTTTATTTTTATTTTAGTTTTCGAGACAGGGTTTCTCTGTGTAGTTTTGGATCCTGTCCTGGATCTCGCTCTGGAGACCAGGCTGTCCTCGAACTCACAGAGATCCGCCTGGCTCTGACTCCTGAGTGCTGGGATTAAAGGTGTGCGCCGCTGCCACCCGGCTCACAGCCATATTTTTAAAGTAGCCGTTGGGACCAGCTCTACGGCGGCTCACATTGTCTTGCTTTAGGGAGCAATCCCCTGCCTCAGATTCTTGCTCTTGTCTATCTCACACAGTGACAGACAAGCAAGCATGGGGACCAACTTGTCCTGGCTTTATCCTTGCTCACAGCAAGGATACCTTACCTGGGAGGTAAGAGTTTCTTCTCTCTCTCCTCAGCCTCTAGCTGCTAGAGGACGGAGCACCTCATCTCCATAGAACAAACTACTAGAAGGAGCCAAATACCCAGGAGAAACCAGTGCTACCTGACCCTCCCAAGCCACAGCTCAGTAGGGGAGCCAACCTGGGCACAGGCAGGGCTGGAGTGTATGGGAAGGAGGAAGGCAGGGGTAAGAGGGTGGAACATGTGGCTGCTCAGGCCTTCTGCCTGCCTCCCCTCAGGCTGGTGGCCCAAAGCGTTGTCCCTGAGTACTGCCATGGAGTTTCCTCCAGGCATGGTGTGGTACCTGCTACCTCCAGTAGGGGTCGCTGGGCCCTGCCCTCAGGGTCCCCAGCCCTGAGCGATACTCACACATCTGGAGCCTGTCGGAGCGGGCCTCCCACTTGTCATTCATCTCCTGCCTCCTGGACACCACTTGCTGCAGTTTCTCCCGGATCTGTGGAGAGGAAAGGGGAAAAGTCCAGGCTCTGGCGATGCCCCCTACCGTCCGGGGGCAGTCCCAGACAGCTTCGAAGAGCAAGCTTGGTCACACAGCCTGGATTCAAGGGTCGCCGCTGCTACTTGCCCGGGTGTAGCCTTGGGAAAATCACTTCATCCTTCTGAGGCACCTGTAGGCGTCTCAGCTGTGAAGTAGGGTCAACAACTCGGCAGTACATGCCCATGTGGGCACTGGGTAGGTATGGGCTCGCTCTCCTTGACTGAGCGCCCATCTCCTTAACGCAGGGGACAGGCTTGCAAGGCTCTGATTTCTGGTCTGAAGGCACCTCAGTTCCTTGGAGGCATCCTCTCCTCCCCACTCCCTGGAGCTGCTTGGCCAGCAAGCATGGGGGACAGGGACATGGAGGGACCCACCTCTTCTGAGGCCTGGTGCTGCCGCTGGAGCAGGGATTCCCCGAGTTCTAGGCAGGTGCTGAAGTTCTTGGCCCTGGTGTTGATCTCAGCCTTGATGCCCTGGTGATACTTCAGGAGCAGTTCCACGGAGGAGACGTCCCTGGGGGCAGGAGGGACCAGGGCAGAGATGCAGTTTGAGAGACAGAATCGGACCACTCAGACCTGCCTCGAGGAGGCTGTCCTGATCCTTTCTTCTCTCTGGCTAGCCTGGAGTTCCTCTTCTGGCCCAGCGCCAGCAGCAAGACTAACATTTTAGTGTCTTCATTGGCCACAGCAAGGGGAAGAAGGACCCCAGTGAAGCCTGGGAATATTATTTGATGATAAAAAGGAATGAGGTCCTGAACCATGCTCCCTGGCGGAGGAACCTTTGAAACAGGCTATGGGAAAGAAGCCAGTCACGGGAGACAATGTACTATGTGACAGCGTTTATACAAAACAGAGAGAATAGGTCGATCGAGAGAGACAGAAAGTAGAAAAGCAGCTGCCCCAGGGGCCAGAGAGGGAGCAGAGTGAGTGACTGCGCATGGGAATGTTTTTTTCTGTTTTGTTTTGTGGTGATGATGAAATATACCAACTTAGACTGTGGGCAACGATTGCATAATTGGGAATATATGAATACTACAGGAGGATAAACTTTAAATAGGTCAAGGATGGCATGCAAAGTAAAGTAACTGAGGCGGAGGCAGAGGGACAGAGATAGGTCACCAATACTTGCTGAGGTAGACAGAGGTCCAGCCCCACCTGATTTCAACTGCCCATGAGTCTGACCCTGCCCCTTATGGACAGTCAACTTATACGGAGTTTTAGGCGAGTGACCTTAACATCCCAGTGCTGGGAAAACAGGGTCTTGAGCCTGTCCGGTTCTGGATATACGAGTCATGCACTTTCACCGATAAGGGGTCATGGTCCCCTTGGAGAATCTATATGACTGATAGCTTTCTCCTTGGAAAAAGTCAGTCCTCCCAGTAGAAGATAACCCCTTGTGAACCCAGATCAGGTCTCTGGTACCCCTCAGGAATCCCCATGCATTGGGCAGTCTGGGACCATCTTTCAGGGGAGGAGCCTTGACTCTCCTGAGATGTCCTAGAGCAGTGGTTCTCAACCTATGGATCACAACCCCTTGGGGTCGAATGACCCTTTCACAGGGGTCGCCTAAGACCATCGGAAAACTGATATTTACATTATGTTTTGTAGCAGTAGCAAATTATAGTTATGAAGTAGCACAAACGTAATTTTGTGATTGGGGGTCACCACGACATGAGGAACCGTATTCTGGGGTCTCAGCATTAGGAGGGTTGGGAACCACTGAACTAGAGTGTCCCTGAGGACACCCCTCACCTGGGTCTCTCCTGGGTCTCAATCTGCCGGATGATGCTCTCCATCCAGGAGAGCAGGTCACGAACCATGCTGAAGAAGCGGAACTTGTCTGCCGTGTCCACCAGCTGAGCTCGGCGCCCTGCGCATGCATCGAGCAGTGCCTGCCAGGCCGCAGACACCTCCTGCTCCTTGCCCTGGATGGCATCTGCCTTCTCCCCCGCATACGCTGTCTGCAGTCGGGTGGCCACATCCTGGAACTGCTGCACCTGTGGTCAGGCGACATCGGATCTCAGTGTACGATTGGAAGGACAACCGTGTGGTGATACTGTGTCCCCCAATATATTGTGCACCTTAATAAACTTACCTGGGGTCAGAGAACAGAACAGCCACTAGATATAGAGGCCAGAAAATGGTGGCGCGCGCACGCACGCACACACACACACACACACACACACACACACACACACACACACACCTTTAATCCTAGCATTCCAGAGGCAGAGATCCGCCTGGATCTCTGTGAGTTCAAAGCCACACTGGAAACAGCTGGGCATGGTGACTCATGCCTTTAATACCAGGAAGTGATGGCAGGGAGCAAAAAGGTATTTAAGGCGTGAGGACCAGGAACTAGAGCTGGTTAAGCTTTCAGGCTTTTGAGAAGCAGTTCAGCTGAGATTCATTCGGATGAGGACTCAGAGGCTTCCAGTCTGAGGAAACAGGATCAGCTGAGAAGTTGGCGAGGTGAGGTTAGCTGTGTCTTGTGTTCTGTCTCTCTCTGATCTTTCAGCGTTCACCCCAATACCTGGCTCCGGGTTTGTTTTTATTAATAAGACCTTTTAAGAGTCGTGCTACACAACTGTCTTCTTCAGAGTCCTCCCCAGGGCGCTACTGGAAAGCAGGATGCTACAGGATGGGGTCCCCTGCTGTAGCACCTCTGCCTACCCAGGCCATGTGCTGGGTGGGCTCTGGCCCAGGAGGAGAGTGGGAGGGTCGGTCTCAGCTCCCTGGGGCCTCCTCAGAGGTCAACAGCGGGAGAAAGCACCGAGCGAGCCCAGTCCTGGAGATTTACTTAACCCTCTTCCTCTTTACAGCCATCCACAGAGAGGAACTGTTACAGCCCTGCTTCTGTGATGGGGGAACCAACGCACAGCGATGCGAGGTGGGCGGCTCCAGCTTCCCCCCACTGATCAAGGGGACAGCTGGGACTGGAACGGGCTCACCCAGGTCCCCGGTTCTTATCCCCCCTGCAGGCTGCCTCTTCAGGGCTAGGTCTGTCCAAGTCCTTTGACTGGGGCACACCCAGGGGCAGGGAAGCCTCTCTCCTGAAACCTCACTGGAGCCATACCTGTCTCAGCAGCTCTGACACCCCTAGATACAAGAGTGACATACAACAGGCCGCACCCGGAGGACAAATCCCTCAGCTTAACCAGGGGTCCAGTCTCCCTCAGTGCTCCCTCCCTGAACCCCGCAGAGCTGGCCCAACTCTTCCTACTCCACAGGAAGCCTGGGGAGCTGGCAGCTGGAGTCCCTCACTTCATCCTTTCTATCACAGCAAGCTCAGAGGAATCTAGAGTCTACACAGGTCCCGCAGGGTATGCCTATGGGATCAGAGAAGGCAGATCTTAGGGACTCGAGAACCCCATGAAAGCCAGACCTGTCTGGCAGCTAACTAAGCCTGAGGGGTCTCGAACCGGGGCACTCGCGCCTGGGTTCCGGCTCCACTTTGTATCTACCATTTCCTAGGCAACAGTGACCCGTTCTACTACATTGTCCTCGTCCGCAAACACAATGTGAGTGCCCACTCGGAGATGGCTGTGAAGACCCAGCAACTACGCACATCACTTCAAACAACACCCAGGGCTGAAAAGGCACTGTCGTGCCAGCTCGTAAACAGTACACAGGCCAGGAGAGACTCTACTTGAAGAACTACCCCTGAAGCTAACAAATTCCCGAGAGCGGCGGGGCTCGGTCCCGCGCTGCTGGTTGTCTAAGGAAGAGAAACTTGATGCCCATTCTAGAGGTTTCCGCCCCCCCCCCCATAGGAGCCAAGTGGGGTCCTGACACCAGGAGAAGGTGGTTGAGATGCCCACAGGTAAGAAGTGGGTGGAGGGGCTGGAGAGGTGGCTCAGAGGTTAAGAGCATGGACTGCTCTTCCACAGGTCCTGAGTTCAATTCCCAGCACCCACATGGTGGCTCACAACCATCTGTAATGAGATCTGGCGCCCTCTTCTGTGTACATAATAAATAAATAAATCTTAGAAGAAGAAGGAGGAGGAGGAGGAGAAGGAGGAGGAGGAGAAGGAGGAGGAGGAGGAGGAGGAGGAGGAGGAGGAGGAGGAGGAGGAGAAGAAGAAGAAGAAGAAGAAGAAGAAGAAGAAGAAGAAGAAGAGGTGGGTGGCATGTACCTGCACACCCAGGAGGTGGAGCTCCCGCTCGAAGGCAGTGTGGACCCGGTGGAAGGACTCAGCTGTGCTGGCGTCCAGCCCCACATCCTCCGGCAGCTCTCTATGCTTCTCGTCTATGAGGCCCAGGATCTCCGTGCCCGTGTAGAAGTAGCGGTTCAGGTCGTAGGAGGCAGCCAGCAGCTGCATGCGGGTGTCGATCAGCTCCAGCAGATCGGCCCACATGTCGTTCAGCCCGTCCTTCCACTCGGCGATGGTGGCTGCCTCGCTGTGGCCTGCGTCGATGAGCCGCTCGATGATAGCGTTCACGTTGTCCACCCGCTCCTGCCCGATCGCCCCGGTCTCCCGGGCAAAGTCTCGGAACTTGTCACGGAGCATCTGGACCCGGGGGTAGATAGAATGTGGTCAGCTGGGTGCGGGGGCGTGGGGTCACTCTGCCAGGGTGCCACTTTGGCCGCCTGGCGCTGGCCGTCCCACCCTCTCCAGAGTCGACGGTCCTTCGGTTCCTCTCTCCACGGGTGTGACCGCGTCTCTGTGCGATTTCTTGCAAGTGGCAGGGGAGTGAGTCATGTGGGTCTGGGGTGATGGCTGCCTGTGTCTACTGAGTTAGAGGAGGGCAGAGTAAGAGGCGTGGGTACTCACCGTCACGTGGTCAAAGTCTTGCCCCATCTCTTGGGACGAGGCCACCATCTCCTTTTCTGTAATCCACTGCTCCAGGTCGTCCGCCTCTCTCTTCAGCTGGAACAGGTGGTACATGTTCTCCAGCTTCCGCCTCCGCTCTTCAGCCATGTCCTTCAGCCCCGCATACTGCTTATCTACTTGCCCCTGAAGTCTGATAATCTGCTCGCTGGGATTCAAACCAAGAAATGATGCCTTAGGGGAGGTGAGCAAGAGCCAGAGCAGGGCTTGGGGGTAGGAGTCTTGCCTAGCAGGTTGTGAGGTCACACGCTCCATCCTCAGTACAACAAAACAAAACAGAAGAACCCGGAGTGGCTGGCTCTCCAGGCCCCAGAAATTACAATGGCTTTTCCAGGCAAAGAATTGGGGAGAAAAGGAATGCCCGCCGCCCCCCTCAGGGGACAGCAGGATTGTGTTGGAATTCTGTCCTGGTAACGGTACTTCCTCACAGTGCCTCTCTCTCTCCGGGGAGGTCACCGATTCAAGTACAAAGGGTGAACCTCTTCACTACCCTCCCCAGGAAGCTGATGGGGTAGAGTTTGGATGGAGCTTCAGCAGGAGTGACCCCAGTTAGCTCTCCGGATAAGGACAGAACCAGAGACTCAGCTCTTGGGGCTTCCTGGGAGATATGCAGGGTGGCTGCCCTAATGGTAGCTGAGGAGAGGGCCATGGCAGAAGCAGCGTGTGAAGTCTGGCCAGTGGCTACTTGACTCCTACCTAAGGATTTGCTGTGAGGTCCTGAAGTATTTTTTTGGAACCATTAAAAAAAAGCATCAGCATCAGCATCAGTTTTGGTGTTCAGAGTCTCTCAGGACAGGCTAACTCCTCCAAAGAGCAGAGTTCACCGGGGCACTCCTACTCTGACCTTTATATATGCAGTCACCGTGGCACTACCTTGTCTGCCTCCTTGGCACAACCCAAGAATAAAATGGAACAGGGACAACCAGTAGTTCTGAGACCTCTAGTTCCCGCGGAAACCAGCCCCATTTCTTCCTGCTGGGCCTGAAGGGGTCCTGGTCCCCACAACAGCTGTACCAGCCCAGGAGGCGCACGCACCCACGTACCCCTCGGGGTGGCCAGCCGACAGCAGGCTCTGGGCGCGGCCGGCCAGCTGCTTGATATTCCGACCATACTCCTCCACAGTGCGCTGCTGCCGAAGGTGCCGCTTGAGCATCACGATGGCGCCTTCTTCATCCTGCGAGGAGGAGGAGGAGGAGGAGGCGGCAGTGGTGGTGGTCAGCACCGGGGCCCTACCCTACCATACTCGTTCCCTTTGGAAAGCTATGGCTGAGCTCTGGGGAGCCATATTGAGGGGGAAAGCCACACACCTTCCCTGCCTGTTCCTCTGACTCCTAGGAGGGCTGTTCCTAGCTCCTCTCTCAACTCCCTAGAGTCTAATGTTGTGTCCACCCCTCCTTTTGAGCCCAGCTCCAGCAGTCTGTCCCCGTGAAAACATCCTAGGTCCTGGAAAGCTGGCTCAGAGGAGGTAACCTCGTCCTCCGAGTCCCTGAAAGTGACAGTGGCTTTGCTGGGAGAAATAATTGGGTTATTACAGTCTTGAGAGACCTCCCTCCCTTATATCCTCTATCACCCCATCTTGCAGCATGGCCACAATATAATATGAAGGGCCCTTGGGTGGACCACCTACTGGTGGTTAGGTGAGAAACCTGGAGGGATGTTCTTAATGAGGTGGAATGCCCTAAGGAGGCATCTCAGGAGAGCGGGAGGATTTGTAGATTTCCTGCACGCCCATACCTGGTCTTTTCTCCTCATACTCCAGGACTTCCGGGCTCCCCAAGAGCTCATCCACCCCAGCTCTGTCTATCTGCTCAGCACTCTGCTGCAGCCTCTGCTCCAGCGTACCTTCGGGGGCTCGTCAGAGAACACATAGAGCTCCTGCTCGCTGATCCAGGCTTCGGCCTCGCCCGCGTCCAGGTAGTACTGCTGTGCCTCATGGGCATCCCGAAGGCGCTGCAGCCGGCCAGCTGCTGCCTCGCGCAGCGTGTCCCAAGAGCCCTGCAGACGCCCCAGGCGCTCCTCGATGTCTTGGCAGTCGATCTCTGCCGCCCCCACCAGCTGCCGCCCGCGCTGGAGCACATCCTCCACCCGTGGTGCGTGGCCGAGGATCTCATTCTGCAGGGTCTGTGGCCAGAGGAAAGACTCAGAGGCAGGGCCGGAAGAGGAGGCCAGGGCTACACACAGCAGGAGCCTCTTCTTCCCCTGCCCTCCTGCCAGAGCAGAGCAAGTGACAGCCTTAACACGACGGTGGCGGGATGCTAAGCACTCCACATGCGCCCTCCCTACACTCGTGTGCAAGTCCTCGGAAGCTGGCGCAGGACGGTGTGAAGGCAGGGCTGAGGTTGAAACACAGATCTAGCAGATTCCAAAGTCTTTGTGTTTTTTAAAAAAGTTTTTAAAAGATTTTTTTTTATTTATTACTTTTTTACTTATGTGTTTGAGTGTATGCCACATGTGTGCAGGTACCCGTAGACACCAGAAGGAGGCGCTGGATTCCCTTGAATGGGAGATACAGATAGTTGTGCGCTGTCTGATGGGGGTGCTGGGAACTGAACTCAGGTTCTTCAGAAGGGCAGTAAGTTCTCTTAACTGCCGGGCCATCTCTCCCTCCAGTCCACCCTCCCCCAACCCTAGCACCCTACTTTTTGAGATAGGGTCTTGTAGAGCTCCGGGCTGGCCTTGAACTCATGATCCTTCTGCCACCACCATGCCCAGAAACTGGGGTTACAGGTGTCCACCACATGCCCAGTGAGTGTATGTGGATCTGGCCCATGGCTTTACGCGTGCTCGGCAAGGTTTATCATCTAAGCTACATCCACAGGCTAAACTGTGCTCTGGACCACTCCCTATTTGCATCCATAGAGCTTGATTTTAGGTGTCTGTGCTGGGGGAAAGGAAAACAACTTCAAAGTGGCCGACTGCCGTCTTCTGTTAGCATGTTTTGTTGTTGTGCTGGGCAAAAGAAAAGCAGGGAGCTGGTGGCTACCCCTCAGGGAAAACTTTAGCTTTTATTTTTCTCTATTTCTATGGCTCAGGTCTGAACTGTGCAGGATTATTTCTTGTCTGAGCCAAAATGGCCCTTCCCTCCCTCTCTGGTGACCGGGTTACCGTTTTTTTTCTTCAGGACACCCTGATACTTGATCCCCTTTCCGGATCCTAGAGGCCCAGATAGCTCGGGCTTATGTGTATACTCTTGGGTTCCTTAGACCTGTTTCCTCCCTCTTGACAATTCCCTCTGACCCTTGACAACCATTTAAAGTCAGGAGCAAGAACAGGGTGTGAGCAGACCGCCAACTTCCAGCACTTAAAACATACGTGAGTAACGGTACGCACCAGGACCTACCCTGCTGGAGTGTGCATCCTGTCTTACACCCAGATTCTCGATTTCTAGAGAAAGGAAGGCCTGCGGCCAACCCCAGGCCAGGCATGAAGCAATCCCACACAGCTGGCTGTCTTAGCATTTAGGCTCCCTCTACCGCCCCGACAGGGGAAGTGTATGGTGTCTGCCTGTAATTCAGCTGAGAGTAACGAATCTGTTCTAAGACAGCGGATCAGTAGATGCTTGCTTCTGGGACTCAAGAGTCCAAATCCAGTGGCTTTCTAATGGGGTTGTGCCTCACGGAGATGGTCATGTGTCCAGAAGAACAGGGTCTACATACCCTGAGGACCCTGCATATGCCAAGCTTAGCCCCAGAAGAGGACTAGGCAGTGCTTCGGTGCTGGTGGCATCCTCCTGGGAGGCTACCGAAAACAGGACCGTGACGGCACGTGGACTTTCTCCCCACACTCTCTCAAGCCAGGCACTCATCTGAGCCTGGTAGAATCTGGTGGTCCCAAATCTCTAAAATCACAAGATGCTTCCTTCCTCTGTGATCCTCCCAGAATCCTCTCTGCGGCCACTGAAGTCCCTTTCCGCACTGCTACTTGAGATGAAGTTTGGGGACTGAAAAGCCTGCCATCAGGAGCAATAATCTGCTGTCACCAGCCTTCTGCACATCAGAGCCTGGCTGGGCCCCCTGGGAACCAGCAGGGGGGCAGATGCGCTCGCTGGTGAGGTGAGACTCACCTGGTTCTTCTTCATGAACAGCTGCACGGTTTGCAGATTAGTGCCAAAGTCAGCTGACTGAGCCAGAGGCAGCCTCTCTTCCACCCAGAGCTGCAGGGACCAGAAGGCAGGAAGAAGGCTGATAATAACCACAGACAGCCACCCCTTTTCCACACACCCTCCCCCAAAGAGCCAGATAAGGTGCTGCCCAGCTCTTCCCAACACCCCCATTTTACAGACAGATATTTCAAGCCAACTTTCCAAATAACCTGTTCAAGTGGGATCTTGATCCCAAAGTCTGACTGACCAGGACTAACAAGTGACTTGTAAGTTACCATCCAAACAGTGCCTGCCCTGATTTTTCTATTTAGTGCACTCTCCAAAGCAACCCTATGAGGTGAGGGGCGAGATGACCAGTCATCTGCTGCCAAGATTGCTCTGGACAGCAGCCAGCTCCCCCCCCCCCCCCCCCCCCCCCGTGGCAGCTGGCACCTCAGCTCTCGGGGCAGAGAGGCTGCAGCCCACTCACCGTCTCATCCTCCAAGTCCCGGCTGATCTGCAGCTTGGCTTTGGATAATTCCAGCTGCTTCTTCCTCCTCCCCAGAGGTTCTAGAAGGTCTAGGAACCGCCTTTCGATGCTCACGTCTGTGTCTCCTGCCTCCGCTCCCAGCGAGGGGGCATCGGCGAAAAGTTCCTCCAGTTCCTCCTTCCGCAAATTCACTTGGTCCTCCACTCGCTGGGACACAGGAAACAGGGTCAGTACTGTCTGTGACACCTGGACACGGGCCGTCCCTCCACCCACCCACCCACTTTCCACCGTCCTTTAAGGCCCTTTTAAAGTGCAGCCTCCTCCGGGAAGTTTCCCTGGCTGCCTCCACTCAGTCTTTCCTTCTATATTTCTCATGCATCTTTTTTTTTTTTTTAAACCAGATGCTTGTCCTACCCATTGCAAAAAGGTAGGAGATGGCTTCTGGATCAGGAGGCACTTCTGCATAATACTAACAGAAGGAGCACTTACTTTTAAGGTTTCAGGTTGGCTCCCTAAGATCCCTTCTCCCCCAACACTCTCACACGAAACACTACAGCCTCCTCACATGCCTTCAACTTAGCCAACATCCGGTTGACAGTGGTCAGATCCTTGCCCAGGTCGTCGGATCGTAGCTGGTCCTCCATGGCACCGATCCATTTGTTAAGGTCGGCATGGGTCTGCAAGCGCAGGTCCGAGCTCCGGGCAGCGGAGAGTTGTTCCGTCTTCGCCTTTGTGGTCGTCTGCAGCTCATCCCAGAGCTTGTGCAGGGCGTCCAGCCTCTCTGACACCACATCCGTGAACTGGGGCTTCTCTGCCATCAGCTGCCTCCCTTCCTGCAGGGGAAGGAGGAGAGCTCACGCTCGGCTTCAGGGGCTTATGAGGAGGAGCCCCACTCCAGACGGCTGCAGGAGAAGCCCTGAAGGGAGGTCGGTGAGGCCAGGAATTGACACAGACCTTAGGTGAGGCCCCCAGCCAAACACTCTGAACCTCTAAAGTTACCTACAGGGGAGTATGGGGCAGGGAGAGCAGAGTTTTGGCAAATGACTCAGAGAGATCCCAGCACAGGGGGGCTGATCCTAAAAGAAATATTCTAGATTCCCTCAGAAGCCAGCTTGATAACACAGGCCTATAACCCACTCAGAAGGGTGAGGCCGGAGGACAGTGAGCTGAAGGCTGGCCTGATGTACAAAATTGAACTAAAAGCTAACTTTGGCAACTTAGTGAGACCCCGTCTCAAAATCAAAAACCCAAAAGGGACAGGGTGGGAGCTCTGACTGAATGGAAGACGTTTAGTTCCTGGTTATCCCTCCCCTAGGAATGAATAAAAAAAATAATAATAAAAATCCATCCAGGAACCAGGTGTAGTGGTACACAGCGGGAATCTCCAGACTCAGGAGGCTGAAGCAGGGAAGATCATGAGTTCAAGGCCAGCCTGGGCTATAGAGCAAAACCATAAAAACTAATAATAATGAATAAACTAAAAAACAGATCAGGTCTAGGTACTCATAGCATGGGAACCTCTTCAAAGTTCTGGAAGTAGTGTTTTTGCCTCAGAGACGGGCTGGTCACTGGGGCTGCCTGATCTGGTTTCCCTGTATGAATGTCCATGTTTTGGGTGTGGACAGCATACCAGGCCTTGGCTCTAGGCGTATATTCTATTAATGGTGGTCAATATTATCAATGGCCTCACAATTGACAAACCCTGTCCTAAGTGTTTTATCTGTCCGCAAGTACGCAGTGCTCACAACTCAACTGGTAAGAGCTACTGTCCTCATTTCAGAGAGGAAGAGCCGAGAGCAGGGAAGAGAAGTCAGTCTGGCTCCAGAGGCTAGGCCCTAACCACTTGGCTTCATGCGGACACTGGGCCCACTTCTTCCCAGACAGCCACTGCAGGGAGAGCCAAGGGACATGATTCCCAGGTGTGCCTCCTGCCCACTTTGACCTGTGCCACAGGAGAGTCTAAACAGATGGACCCCATGGTTCCATCCACAAGGGCAATGAATGGCTGCTTCCGGGTAGTTTTGCCCATCCAACCAACAGGGAACACAGTCCTGGAAGGCTACCAGAGACGACTGCCTCCCGGCTACTGGATGCTGAACCCCGGCTGTTCTCACCGGGTTTTACGAGTCTAGCTATAACAGAAACACTAAAGTTCTCATTACGGTTTAGAGGAGGTTTTATTTTCACTGCCGAGTTCTACGCAGTCCAGAAAGCTGCAGGAGAGTGTCCGTGTCAGGGATGAAGCCCCCGCCACAGGAGCATATCTGAGCAGAGAGTCGGGTACCACTCGCTCCTCTACGTACCGCGTCAATGTTCTCAAGCCACCCTTGATGTGAAGCCAGTTCTGCCATAAATGCCTGGTGCTTCATCCATTTGTTGTGAAGGTTGCGTGCCTCGTCATAGGAGACATCTGGAGATGTCAGCAGCTTGTCATTGATCCAGAGAGTGAGCTGTGGGCAGACACAGGAAGCCCCGTGGTTTCTGAGTGTGCCGCTTTGGCAAGGCAGGATCACGAGTCTCCCACCGCTAGCTGCAGAGGGAGAAGGTCAAGGGGATGCCCAGGTCTTCCTCACTGGAGTGTGTGTGGCTGTGAGATGGTCTGTTCTTTCCACAGCTCCAGGCCCTAGGACAAGGCCTGAGATGCTGCAGTAACTCAACACATTCTTAGTAGATGGGTAGGCGGATAAATCCATCCTGACAGTGGGTGATAAATAATTAAGAAACACTAAGAAGATGTTAAATGAGGAAGAGGTTAACAGCAACTACAATTAATGAGGGGAAGGGAGAGTTGTGTGTCCAATACTTCCAAGATGTTCCGGCATCATGCCAAGCCTGGCTTGTCCCAAGGGCAAAGGTAGATGGAAACAGAGTTACATGGGCTGAGAGGAAGCCCTAAAATGAGAGCAGGTAGGGTGCCATTGCATGTGGGGAGTCCCATTGGCAGACCTCCTCCTCAAGGTTCTTATCCATCTGCCCTCAGGGGGCCCAACAATCTGTTCACACCAGGGCCGAGAACTGTTCCCTAATTCCAGGGCTCAGGACAAAATGAAGATGCTCAAAAGCATTATAGATCTCACGTCAGCATCCACAGGGCATTATGTTAGGGGCCTGTGTGGGTGCTGTGTAGACCCCACATCCTTGCCCAGAGCCCTGTCTAGGCCCTAGGTGACTCCAATCAGAATGTTCTCAGACTGCTCTTGGAGAACCTTGTTCTAGATGGGGTAAATCAAAGGATGACTTCAGACTTGGGAGTTGAGGGTGGAAAAGAACTGTGGAACAGAAGGCTTCAAGGAATATCAAGCTAGGTACCCAAGTCCCCAGTTCACGAAATGCCACCAGTCTTGGGTGAGACGGGAATCCTATGGCTCTCACCTCTGAGCCCTTCTGACTGAAATCTGAGAATCACCCCAGCTCTTGGCCTCACCTCCTTGCAGTTCTGGAGGAAGTTCTGCAGCTCCAGGTTGTCTTTGAGGAGAACCGTAGCCTCCTGCGCCTTCTCATTGTTCTTCTTGTGCCTGGGAAGGCAAGGAAGCCGCACTAGCACCAGTCTGGGGTCCTGGCCTGGTACCCCCCTCCCCAGTGTAGCGCAGAGTCTCGTGGTCCTAGGCGTGGGGCATACCTGTCTTCAATCAGCTGCACCTTCTCTTGGATCTTGTCCGAATACAGGTTGCCCTCAGCCACCAGCTTGTTTCCAGAGTCCACAGGACTCAAGACCTTAGAGCGGTTGTTTTCCATAGACACTAGGAAATCCTCAAACTTTCTGATCCCAGCCTCCGCGGCCGCCAGGGAATCCGGAGGCTCTAAGTGAGCCAGAGTGTATTCCTGTTAAAGCAAGGTTTCCAGAGGAGGCCTGAGGATGGGCTAAGCAGGAGTGCCATGGGCAGCATGTGCAGGCTTCCAGTGCACCCCAAGAGTGAGTGCGCTCTATTCCCCAGGCATGGCCTCCCACTCCCACCCGGGGGGGGGGGGGGGGGGGGGAATGGGCAGTGGTGGAAGCTACATGGAAGGGCAGTAACCCAGGGCAAGGCTCACTTCTCTAGCTTCAGAATGACCCCAAAACAAGACAGCTTGGGACACGGGACCAGAAAGGGACATGGCGAGGAAGGAACAGAGAGGCTTTCCTTTAACTGGCGACTATGAAGAGTTCACACTATTAAGTCTTCCTGAGGGACTCCTGTGCCCCAGCCCCATGTGCTTCTCCCTACCTGGTTGCTGAGGATGGCTTCAGCCTGCTTGGCATCTTTCTGGAACTCTTGGAAGCCCAGGCACTGGGTGAGGGTGTGCCCTCGGCTCTCCCACATCCGCCACAGAGCGTCCCAGCCAGCATCTAGGCCCTCTAGCCGCTGGCCCAGAAGCTGGTACTCTGGGTCGCTCTGGCCTTCGATCACCTTCTCCCCAGAGGCCTTGACCTGGTGGTACTTGTCTTTGTGCGCATCGACCTCTTCCTTAATGGCTGCATGCTGCTGTAGGAGCTGCTCAGCCTCTGGGAGTGACTCAGGCATGTCCTCAGAGGCCACTGCCTTTTGGGTCATCGACAGCCAGGTCTGGAAGTCATCCAGCTCCTGCAGGAAAGCCTGCAGCTTGCTGGCCTCCCCTAAGGAGAGCTCCTGACCCTGCAAGGCATCTTGCAGGCCTTTCCACAGCGTCTCAACATCCACTTGCCGCCGGCCAATGTCCTCCTTCTGCTCGGGGTGCGACTCCATCAGGTACTGTGACTCGCGTGCCAGGGCACTCACACGGTCCCGGATGGCCAAGACATCCCGCTCCAGCCCTGACAACTTGCGCTGGATGGCAATGACGCCCGCCAGGTCCTGCCCCAGCTCCTTGGTGGACTCTACCACTTTTGTCTTGTCCATGATCCACCTGCTGGTCTCCTCACAGTCCACACAGTAGTTGTTCACTCGGAGAGCTGAGTCCACAGCCTCCCTTTGCTCGGACACCACTGCCTGGAAGGCCTGCCATCTGCCAGAAGAGAGACAGACCAAGGGGAACAGATACCATGCTGTTTCTTAACTCATCTCACATTTCCCATGAGTCTTCCCCCCACACAGACCTCCTATGTTACCAAAAAAAAAGTATTTACCAGTGGGTAAACAAAACTAACTTGTCCAATTTTACTCAAGATGTATGTAACAGAGAACCAGATTTTCTTGATTCTCAAGAGTCATATAATGATAGGATCCTAGCCATATGCCACGTTCAACCGGACTTCAGGCAAAGGTGAACAGTCTTGGATCTACGATGGTTGGACTTTTGTGAAGGTGATACACATTTTGTAGGAATTGTGCTCAGATGTTGCCCCTTGCCGGAGCTGGAAGGATCAGGTATGATACTGTGGTGGTACCGGGCAGTGGCAGCAGGCTGCAGCTTCCAGTCAGCTGTGTGACCACAGGGCGAACAACCAACACTACACAGTGCCAGCGGCTGAGCGAGGTGTGTGGCAGCTTTGGGATGCCAAGACTGGCCTTTGACTGTTGGTCACGGTGAGCCTCCTATTTTAGTTTCCAGAGCAGCTAAGGCTAGTGCCACCATGTGTGGCCACACACACACACACGTGTGTGTGTGTGTGTGTGTGTGTGTGTGTGTGTGTATGTGTGTGTGTGTGTGTGTGTGTGTCGGGTGTGTGGGGGTGTATGTGCACATGTGTGTGCGGAGGCGTGCACCCTGTGTGCATACATGGAGGCCACAGGATGATGTCAGGTGTTTCCCTCTGCCACCCCCTTTTTATTTTTTGAGATAGTCCCATATTCAACCTGAAGCAGTTTTGGCTAGGCCAGCTGGCTGGCAGGGCCAGCTGCCTGTCTCTGTCCTACCCCATCCCCATGCTTGGAATACAATTACGCTTAGCCTTGCCTGGCTTTCATGTGAGTGTTGGGGATTTGAACTTGGGCCCTCCTGCTTACATAGCAAGCTCTGTTACCCATTTGCCCTACAAATGCACTTTCTGCTTATGATACTAACAATGTACAGTGGGTTTATCAGGTTGTAACTCCATCACGAGCCAAAGAACACCTGCATACAATTTCCCCAGAGTTTTAGAAATGTTGGGAATATCTGGAAGGCTCACATTATTAACTTTAAGAATGCTTCTGGACACTCTCCAGCTTCCCCAGAGGAAGTTTGAAAATGCTCAAGGCCACATTTAAAGTACCCTAGGACCCGAAAACAAACAGGAAAATGGGCTGGTGAAAAGAGAGGAAAGGGAGAAAAGGAGAGAGGAAGACTCCAGATAGGACTATGAGGACAGCGTGCAGCCACATCAACCTTCAGGTGTGACGTGGCGACGAAATGGGAAGTAGACTGAGCTCTGGTGAATGGCCTGGAGTCCTTCAGTTAGTCCGAGGCAGCCGATAAACCTCGTTAGAAGAGTTGCCCATCAGCCTGGGCAGACCACTGGAGACACCTCCCTCGGGTCCGAGCTCACTCCCTTACTGCACACCATAGGAATACAGAGCTCACGAGAGTAAACTGAATGCTTGTGTGGCAGTTTGAATGAGAAAGGTCCTCCCTAAGCTCAGGGATTTGAACACTGGGTCCCCTGCTGGTGGCACTGTCTGGGGGAGTTGTGGAACCTTTGGGAGGTGGAGCCTTGTTTGAGGAAGACCTTGGACCGGGTTCGAGTGTTTACAGTCCCGCCACACTTCCTGTTCACTCTTTTGCTTCCTGCTTAGGGTTTAGAGTCTGAGCTCTCAGCTTCCTGCTCCGCTGTCGTGCCTTCCACTTGCTACCATGCCTTCCTACCATATCCCTCCTTTAAATCCCTCTGGAGCCAGAAGCCCAAACAAACCCTCCCTTTTATACGTTGCCTTGGTCATGGCGTTTTATCACCACAACAGAAAAGTAACAAACACAGAGGATGGTAGCAGAAATCGGCTGTTGCTCTGAAGAACCCGACCATGGCATTTTTTTTTTTTCTGGAGGAATGTGAAAGGAAGACTTTGGAATTTTGGGCTAGAAAAGCAGTTGAACATTGTAAGTAGAGTTTAACAGGCCACTCCAGCAGCAGCCTGGAAGATAGACAGCGCTGAGGGAGGTTTGGACCTGAGCAGCCCAGCTCAAGAGGTTTCAGAGGAAGGCAAGGCCATTAACAGCATCTGGTTCAGAGACCATTCCTGTAATATTCTGGCAAATGCCCATGTCATGAGAACTTGCCTGAGGCTAAATTTAACAGTAATGACCTAATTTCTTCAGTGAAGGAAATCTCAAGACTACATAATGTTTGTCCAGTCTGTGGCCTGGGTATTACCGATAGTGTTTATGCAGGTTTACCACGACAGCGGGCAAGTGAGGCAGAGAGAAACACAAAATGTACAGTTCAGAGGGAAAAAGAGCACCACGCAGCTTAATCTGCCAGCTGAGGCACGTGCTGGGAGAGGTTGGTAAGATTAGCGCCATGAAGGAGAGGCTTTTTCTGCACTGGAATAAAGGGAAGTGTGCCCTCAGAGCAAGACCCCACCCAACGAAGTCCCCAACTTGTGAAAGAGAGCATAAAGCTTGTGTGTGTGTGTGTGTGTGTGTGTGTGTGTGTGTGTGTGTGTGTGTGCGCGCGCGCATTTCTAATTGCAAACAAAAGCCGCTGCTAATACAGTTCAAGGCATCAGGGTCCATCCCAAGCTGCTAGCCCAACTTAGCAGTGTCCTCTACATGGTGCTGACTTAAAAGGCACCGGGATATAAGAATGAAGGGGTCGGGGCTGGAGAGATGGCTCAGAGGTTAAGAGCGCTGGCTGTTCATCCAGAGGTCCTGAGTTTAATTCCTAGCAACCATATGGTGGCTCACAACCATCTACAATGAGATCTGGCGCCCTCTTCTGGTGTGCAGGCAGAACACTCACTGTATACATAATAAATAAATAAATCTTTAAAAAAAAATAAAGGTCACTATCTTAGCTAGTCAAAAAAAAAAAAAAAAAAAAAAAAAAAAAAAAAAAAAAAGAATGAAGGGGTCATGGATTCTTCCTCTGTTGTTTCAAAGAGCCACTGAGCCTGGCGTTGGTGGCGCACGCCTTTAATCCCAGCACCCGGGAGGCAGAGCCAGGCGGATCTCTGTGAGTTCGAGGCCAGCCTGGGCTACCAAGTGAGTTCCAGGAAAGGCGCAAAGCTACACAGAGAAACCCTGTCTCGAAAAACCAAAAAAAAAAAAAAAAAAAAAAAAAAAAAAAAAAAGCCTCTGAGGCCAGGCAGCAGGCGACAAGGGAAACCCTACATGAAACCCTGAGAGGGCCTGAGGTTTAAGAGGTCATTACATGAAGCTGGAAGAGTGAAGCCTGGGTTGTAGTGGAAATCCCAAGATGTTGGCGATGCCAAGAGCTACCCACGGGGTGTGTGTGTGTGTGTGTGTGGGTAGAACCAGCCCAAGAGGGAGAAGAATGCTGCAGGCCGCAAAGCCAGAGAGGTGGGGCCATCCAGGCCTTTGACGTGGGACCTGGAGCTACGGGATTTGGGGTCTGCCCTGCTGAGCTTTGCTCTGACCCTGTGTTTCTTCACTGTGCCCCCCACTCCTCCCCTTCGGAATGGAAATGCATATTCTGCGCCATTATATGTTGGAATTGATTATAGAATTTGGTTTTCGCTTTATCAGGGGCTTATAGTTAAGAGACTGCCTCGAGTCTCCAGAGAGACTTTGGACTTTTAAACAGTCTTGAGACTCAGAGGCTGTGGGGACTTAGGAAGTGGGACTATGTGCATTTTGCATTATGATGTGGCATGAGTCTCTGGGGTCAGGGAGCGGGATGTGGTGGTTTGAATGAGAAATGTCCCTCATTCATAGACTTGGGCACTTGAACACTTGGCCCCCAGCTGGTGGCCCTGTCGGGGGAGGCTGGGGAGCCTCTGGAGGAGTGGGTCTTGCCCTACTTCCTGTTTGCTCTCTCTGTTTTGTGTTTGATGACGATGAACGAGGACGCTGCTGGCTTATGTATTCGCTACACTACGCTTCTTACTGTTATTTTGGGTGTATATTCTACTTAATTTTTTTTTTTTAAACAGTATGCTGTGTTTGCCAGACCCTGCTTCATACGCTTATGTTTATCACGTCATTTCTCGGCATCACTTTCCTGATGTTTGACCGAATCTGGATCTAGTTTTTTTTTTTTTTTCAAAGATTTATTTATTACATATACAGTGTTCTGCCTGCATGTATCCCTGCAGGCCAGAAGAGGGCACCTGATCTCATTATAGATAGTTGTGAGCCACCCTGTGGTTGCTGGGATTTGAACTCAGGACCTCTGGAAGAACAGCCAGTGCTTCTAACCTCTGAGCCATCTCTCCAGCCCTGGATTTAGTTTTTTAATGGTGGTACCAGGGATTGAACCCAGATCCTGTGCACGCTAAGTACACTGTACCATTAACTTACATCCCTAGCTATCTCATGCTATTTTGTTTACTATGGTCTTGAAGCAACGGAACATGGACCACACAGCCCAGGCATGTAGGGGTTATGCCCCTGAGGTTATGTCAATGCATTCTATGATGCCCACACAGTGGCAAAACTGCCTAATGACACATTTCCAATAAGGTATTCCTGGTGTTCAGCATTTCAGAACTGCTAATTATAAATACAAGGTAAGAGGGGCTGGAGAGATGGCTCAGTGGTTAAGAGCACTGGCTGCTCTTGCAGAGGACCTGGGTTCAGTTCCCAGCACCCACATGGCAGTTCACAACCTTTTAGAACTCCAATTCCACGGGATAGAATTCCCTCTTCTGACCTCTGAGGGAACAGGTATGAATATGGTACACATATAGACAGACACACACACAAAAAAATATGACTAAATCTTTAAAAAAATAAACACAAGGTAGGATGCAAAGCCCAGAACCAGAGGAAGGCGGGGGTATTCTCAACTGGTAAATGAGCCTGGCCTGGGTGAAGCATGGCCAGGATTTGGGATACGTAGTTGGAAGAATAAGCATATCCCCAGAAGGGAGCAGAGGTGGGAAGTGGCCCTCTGGTGGGGGTACAGAGGGAATGTGAGATGAATCGGGGCACGTCTTGCTATCTCCGAGGAGCTAAGCCAGAATCCACAACACGTCAAAATTCCAAGGAGACAGACTTCCACCATTCACCATCAGTCCACACAGTCTAACCAAAGGAGCTGGTCCCAAGTGGGGTGAGCTATACGGTCAAGAAGTGGCCTGCCCTTCTCTGCTGGACGGGAGGGGTTTGCAGGCCTCTCGACTCTTAGACTTGATGGAGACTATCTCATCATTCATTCTGTGCCTCAGCTCTTCTTCTCTAGCCTGAGAATGGCCACTGCCTGGAAGTTTTTCAGTTGAGGTGGGGGCGGGGGGGCATGGCTTAGACTTTGTAATGTCAGCATGCTGGGACTGCAATGCATGCCTGGCTGGCAAGTTCTTCCTGCCTGGGAGTTTCTCTGGTTTAAACTGATCTAACTGTTTCACTTAAAAAGCAGCTCTAAAAATTTCTCCCCTCCCCCATACATAGACAGTACCCATAAGCCTAATAAAGAGAATTAACACCAGACTTGCAGACCCCAGCCTTGGATGCTAAGACAGACGGTCAGCCGCATTCCAGTGGCTCCAGAGCATCCCTTTCAGCTTGGGGTTCCCAACAGGCTCCCAACAGTCCCCGCGGTTTCTTCACAGCTGACTAGTCCCTAAGTCTACATTCTGAACGGCCTTAAGCAGAACAAAGCTCGTGCATAAGTACCTGCAAGGGGCCAGCCAGGGTTAGGGAGAGGGAGTGAGCGTGGGGCATTGTGCATGCGGGGTCGAGGTAAAAGCAGAGAATGCAAGCATTTGCTCTGTCCTCAAAGATCCTCCAGGAACCGATGAGCAATTATGCCCTGCTCTGAAAGCAGCCCCTCTCTAAAGGCTCCTCGGGGCCTGCTTTTAGTTCCAGTCCTGAAGCTTGCCCAAGGCGCTCTGCTAATTCTCTTTACCAAGCCAACCTTATTATCGATGCTGCATTCTGGCCCAGGCAGGGACGTTCTTTTATGGACAGTACTTAAGAACTCTCAGAAAGCAATTTCCCATGTCCAGGAATGTCTGGGGAAATATGGCAAAGTACCACGTGGCCTACTAACGGTCTGCACACTTAGAATATCCCTCTCATCACAGCTGCATGGACATCCTCTCTCCTCCTCCAGATACTCTCTCCTCCATGACACTTACGGTAGCATAGATTTCCCGCTTACTGCTGTAGCCCCAACACTAGCCACGAGATCGGCAGAGAAAACCAGGAACATTTAAAGCTGGGGCCATGTCTCTAGGTGTATGTCGGGTGCTAGGAGAAAGCTCCCCAGAGCCAAGCCCCGCCCACTCCCCACCTCTTGTTCAGGCGATCCTGGTACTGTTTCACCTCCCCGCTGCGTGGGTGGCCACTCTCTACCAGGTTGTTGGCAGCGAGGTTCACACCGTCAATCTGAGCCATCAAGGTCTTCATCTCCTGGTCCAGGATGTCAAACCTGATAGGGATGGAGAACACGAGGAGCAGTGAGTGGCAGTGGAGCCACTGGTTTCCAGCTGTTCCCAGCCTCCAGATGTGCAGCCCTGCTTCCTCACAGCACATCCTGAGTGTTTTGTCCAGGGGAGGGAGGAAGGGAGGGAGGCAGACAGGCTGGTACACCCTAACTTTTGGTTCGATAGGTTCAGTGTCATGTCTGGGTATTTCTTGACCAAGTTAGGAGATGGTTCTCCCTTCCTTCCTTCCTTCCTTCCTTCCTTCCTTCCTTCCTTCCTTCCTTCCTTCCTCCCTCCCTCCCTCCCTCCCTCCCTCCCTCCCTCTCTCTCTCTCTCTCTCTCTCTCTCTCCCTTTCTTTTTTTCTGGAGCTGAGGATCGAACCCAGAGCCTTGTGCTTGCTAGGCAAGCGCTCTACCACTGAGCTAAATCCCCAAAACCAGGAGACGGTTCTTTACTATACAGGTAACAGCTCCACAGAAGAGCCTGTAAGGGGTTACAGTGTTGGGGTTGGCAAGGGAGTCGGTCACCGCAAGGACCATCTGCCGCACCTCCATGGTCTTGGTTGCTGTTCTACCCTAACTCTGGTACCCAGGAATGCGGGCTGAAGCCACCCTTCCCTCAAATGCTTCACTGCTGGGATGGGTGGGTAAGGGATGGCTGCTAGGGAAGAAGGCCAGCTCCTCCTGGGAAGAGTCCAGCATCCTCTAGCACCGCGGTTCCCACCCTGTGGGTTGAGACTCCTTGGGGGTCGACTGGCCCTTTCTCAATGCATAACAGTAGCATGATGACAGTCACGGAGCATCAACGAAACGTTTTATGGGTGGGGGTCCCCACAACATGAGGAACTGTATTCAAGGGTGGCATTAGGAAGGCTGAGAACCAGGGCTCTGGCGTGAGTGTAGGGCTCCCTCGGCATCACTCCAGGGAGTAGCCCCTCCTGCCCCATGACGCTTGGATGACATGCTAGGCCGCCGAGATGCTGCCAAGCCTGAATGCCTGCCCCCATCCACAGCTGGAACACACCTCCTCTCCATCACCTGACCACTCCTCCATCCACAGATGCCCCCCCCTCCACAGCCTGAACATCCCATTCATATGCAGGCTGAGCATGCCCCCTAATCACAGTGGGAGCACCCCTCCATCTACTACCTTAACACCAACCACCCCCTCAGCCTGAGCATGCCACAACCCACCGAGCAAGATCACCCCCCACACACACACACACAGGATGAACTTGCCCTCCCGACCCCTATCCAGGGTGCTGATGGAATCAGAACACCGGAAGTGAAAGAAGTAGCCTCAGAAACTTGTTTATCAACTGGTGTCTGTGGCCCCTTGGAGTTCTCTGGCTGCGGGACTAGCATAGAGTTAGAGACGACAGAGTCCCAGCCCCTCAGCCCCCATGTCCACAGCACCTCCATTTTGCCTGTGTTCTGCGCTCAGAATTCATCTGAGCAAAGGCTGCTATGGCTGAGAAGCAACTGAATAAAGAAAAATCCCCTTTGTCTCAGGAAGTTTGAAGGCGCCCGTGGGTGAAGTATTGGACCCGCCCCTCCCCCTCCCCCAGACCAAAACTCAACTCCCGATGCCTGCCCTTTAAGTACTGGTCTCTCCAAGAGACCCCTCCCTGCTGGGTCTGGAGGTGGGAGGCCAGCAGAGGCTGAGTCTCTCTGACCTGTGCTGTACCACCTCCAGGTCCTCCAGGGTGTTGGGGATATCCATCTGGTTCAGCCACTTCTCCTTCTCGCCCATCCACAGCTCACAGGCATCCGACTCCCCAAACACCGTGTACAAGTCCAGGGCGTCCTGCAGCCTCTGTCCGCGCAGGATCGACTGAGCCAACACCTGCTCGTACAGCTTCCTGAGGGTCTGCAGACGACTTGTGACATCCGGGGAATCTCTGAACTCCTCAGGGAAGCCCTGGGCTTGGCTCTCCAAATGCTCCATCACCCCTCGGCTCTCCTCCAGCTCCTCCAGAAAGTCCTTGTGCTTCTTTCCCAGGGCTCTTGTGGCGCCTTCATCTTGCCCTACGTCTTCGCCGGAGAGCAGCCGGTGAGCATCCTGCAGCCAGGCCTTCAGGTCGTCGGCGTCGCCCTGGAACTGGAAGAAGTCCTCGGCGTTCTGCAGGTCCTTCTTTCGAAAGTCGGCCAGCTCTTTCAGGTAGTCCCACTGGGCCGATACCTCCTTGACACGGTTCTCGATCTGCGGATGTCCAAACTGCTTTTGGGCCACCATACCCTCAGCCTCCTGGAAGATCTGCTTCAGGTGGGCATCCAGCCCACGGAGCTCATCCTCAAAGGCCTTGTGCTTTCGCTGTAAGAGGAGCACACTGGTCAGGTCCTTGCCGTAGTCCAGGGAGGAGTAGATCTGCTCCTTCTCCTTGATCCAGCTCTCGGCCTCATCCATCTCCCAGAAGAACTTCCAGAGTCGCTTCGACTGCTCCAGCTGCACCTTCCTTCCGGCGGCCATGTCGCTGAGTTCCCCGAAGCACTGCTCCAGGTGGCTGACGCGGTCCTGGATGACCTGGGGGTCACAGGGCTGGTACCCTGGAGGAACAGGAGGAGGAAGACGAAGACAGGGAAGAGATTCATTGACTGGTAAGCGGAAGGTCAGAACCACACAGTCCTAAAGCTTCCCTCTCCTAGGGTCTCGGGGACCTTGTGTGCGGTAGGCAAATGCTCCGCCACTGAGCTGTGTCTCCAGCCCTTCGAGGTCCTTTGGGATTGGATGCATGAATTCCCAGTTACTTGGAGGACAGGCTGGATTCTTTTTTTTTTGGTTTTTTGAGACAGGGTTTCTCTGTGTAGCTTTGCGCCTTTCCTGGAACTCACTTGGTAGCCCAGGCTGGCCTCGAACTCACAGAGATCTGCCTGGCTCTGCCTCCCGAGTGCTGGGATTAAAGGCATGCGCTACCACCACCCGGCCAGGCCGGATTCTTTATAGCTGGTTCCCACCAAGCTTCAGGAATGAGGGAGATTAAAAGTTAAGTCGGTTCTTAGTAGTAATGTACAACGTGACATGAGGTTTTTAAAAAGCTCAGTTAAAGGTTTCCAGGAGGTAGTGAACTCTCTTATTTAAGACAAGAAACCAGAAACACAATATCAGACACCAGCAGAAAGATCAGAAGACAGACGACAGCTCATGGTGCTTATGGTGCTTATGGTCATCTGTCTGACTGTGGGCTGCCGAAACAGCTGGCCCTCGGGAGGGCACTGTCGTCCTTCAAGTTTTGCACATCACCCGAGGAAAGAGGCAGAATTCTAAAGGTGGTTCTAGGTTTACCCAAGCGGGGAGAGGGGCCAGAGGACAGGATCTAGCATCAGAGGCCTCGGCAGAAGGGACACTCTTGGCCTCACCTTTCCCCTCAGTGAACTGCAGGGTGGCTGCTGTGATGGCCTTCACTTTGTCCCCCTGGATGGCAATATCGGCCTCCATTAGCTTGTGCTTCTGAAGCAGGTCTTCCACCTCTAATAGGTGCTTCCCGAACTCAGCAGACAAGATGTGAGCCTGGCAATGGGCAACGGCAAGTGAGGAGAACGGACCCCCCCCAAGAGGGTGTGCATGCATCTTAGCCCGGGGTCATGGATACAGCGGGGAGGCGCCTGCTGCTTGGGACAGGAGATGTGGCAGAGGATTTCCTGCAAAAGGGTGCCCTCTGGAATCGTCCATGGAATGCCCTACAAAATCTCAAGCTTCACACTCATCTATATCATCCTTTTCCAGGTCTGGTGCCTGGGCATGTTTATTTTTAGAAAGCCCATGGTCAATTTCACGCCTACTTTCACCCAAGACCTCCTGGAGCAGAGGGAGAAATTCAGACTTCGTTGGTTTCCCCTGTGTAGAGGGGTCTGGATTTGAACCAGAGTCAAGCCCCAATTACTTGGAGCTGGATTCTCTGGGTTTTCATTAACACTTAATCTCTTCTAATTCCTCTAGGGTGGAGCTTATGCAACCACTAACCCAAGATTCCTGGGTTATTGGGGGATATTGTGAACATGGGCTAGTGACATCATTGTCCTTTCTCCATTGTGGCTTAGAGATATAACCGGAGGGCAGTTATGTAAAGAAAACACATGCTGACTATCACGGGGTGTGGGACGGGCAGCCTCAGGCCCACCTTGATCTCATCCATCCAGTCGATACTGTGTAGCATGTCCTGGAAGAGCTTCTGCAGGGCCAGGGTGGCCTCCAGCCTCTGGCGCCGGGATCGCAGCAGCTCCTGCAGGTAGCTCCACAGACGGAGGATGTTGTCCTTCCGGGCTATGATGCGCTTCTGGTCATGGTAATTCTCTTTCTCGAGCTCCTGGGCCAGATCCTCCAGGGCCTTTACCCGCTCCTCATAGGCAGCTGTGTCTGTCTCAATGGCTTCATGCTTCTTCTTGGCAGCCTCCACAGCTGCCAGGTCATACCCAAAGTTATCCTGCCCCCGAGGAGGAAAAAACAATCAACAAGCAGACAAAAGAGCAGCTCAGTCAGAGTCCCCTGGGCTCCGAAGCAGCGGGTCCCTGAAGCCCAGCTGCCAGATGGGAACAGCACATTTCTACAAAGCCGTTATCTCTGCCTTCCCCTCCTGCCTGTCTTATCAGAGCAGTTTCCGAATGTCTCACAAGTACCTCTAAACGCCCCCAATTTGACTGTCTGCGCCACACATGCAGGTGAGGCTATGTGTCCATTAGAGTCCTCTGGCGACCTGCTGGTTCTTCTCACCCTGCCTTGAGAGGACCGGTCCATTTCTGGGCAGGCGGGGCAGCTTAGACTAGCATGTCTCATCGATGCAAACAGATGGTTTACCCACACACTATCTGGGGCGCACGTACACTCTCCAATGCTCTTAGAACACTCGCTATCCCCTTAACAGACAGAATTTAATTTGATTCTAAGCTCTAAGTGGGAGGGAACAGATGCTCCGATGGAGAATCAGCCCTGGGGTTCACTGTTAGCCAGTGAAATATGTCCCGGACCTGGAGGCCAAGAAACCAAAGGCACACTCTCATTTAATCCTGCTCCCAGAGAAGAATCATTAATATCAACTCTGACTCCTGGGTCTATTGATGCTACAGCCTACACAAGACACCTTGGGGGGCCGTTCTATTAATGTGAGGCTCTGTTCTAAGATGGAGACTTAATATGGACTGGGGGTGTAACTCAGTGCTGGAATGCTGCTTCTCGTGGTGTAAGGTCCAGGGTTGGACCTCTAATGACAGGTAGGGAGACAGAGAGAAAGAGAGAGACTTAATATATCCTAGGGTTTCTCTTCAGATGTAGGTTTGATCCAACCAAACACTGGCTGCTGCTAAGACTGGCTTGGGCTCCAGTTCCATCGCTATCAGTGGTCCAAAGCGCGTCCCCTCTCCTGCCACCGCACACGTGCGCGCGCCCCCTTACCTGGGTCACCAGGCGCTGGTTCTCACTGAGCCACGTCTCTCTCATGGCAGCCTTTCGGTCGAAGCGCCGTGCTAGCTGCTCCAGTTTCTCCTGCCGAATGAGCTCGCTCCTCAGGGCCAGCTCCCTTTGGTACTCTGCTTCCTCCAGGCTCTCCCAGGCCTGCATGGGCAAAGGAGAATTCTTGGGGAACAGGAAGAATATGTGGGCTTGGGGTTGTCTCTTTCAGCCGATACTGGGTGACTATATGAATCCAGGGAGATCCTGCCACTATGGGGTACGGTGGTAGCAGACTAAAGTTTAGTAACATCCTTTGATTTTTTTTTTTTGTCTGGGCCAGACCAGCCAGGCTTCCCAGTTCCACCTCCCCTAAGCCTGCCTCTGACACTGGCTTAATAATATAATGGTTTCCACCTCTGTAGATGCTCAGCAAATCCTTGTTGACTAAATAGCCACCTCCATTCTGTTAGAACTTCCAGATGGTGCTAAGTCTCCAAACCTCTGAAATGTGACACAGCATTTCCCCTCTGTCATAAGTAATTAACATTCTAGACTCTAAGACAAACTCAAGGTTCGGTAGAGGACAGGCTACCAAAATTGGCCCCAAAGAATGGTTCTGGGTACCTAAAGAGACTTTGAAGGGTAGAAAGTAGAGTCTGAACTCTTTTTTTTGTTTTGTTTTGTTTTTTTGTTTGTTTTGTTTTGTTTTGTTTTCAAGACAGGGTTTCTCTGTGTAACTTTGCACCTTTCCTGGAACTCACTCTGTAGCCCAGGCTGGCCTTGAACTCACAGAGATCCACCTGCCTCTGCCTCCCGAGTGCTGGGATTAAAGGCGAGGTATAGTCTGAACTCTTACAGACACCTTCAAATGACTCTTCCCAAATAGCCAGCATGTAATTAATGCCAAATAAAGTGGCCTGTTCTAGCCTTGCTCAGCGACCACTCCCCACATCCTCCTCAGGAACTCAGACAGGCCATTGACACTGTCACAGTACCCGGTTGATGTCGGACACCAGCTTCCCATCGTGGGGCGTGTACACTTTCTGGTTGTTGGCCCTCATCCTGGATTGGATGGTGAACAGGAGGACTTCCAGATTCCCCTTCTCCTGAAACCTGCGGGGAACAGAATTGGGGATACTGGTATCGAGGTCCCCATAGACACACTGTTCAATACGGAAACCCTGGCATCCCAGACCTTGGAGAGCAAAGCATGTCTCTTAAAAACAAAGAAGGAAAGACACAGACAGGTCTACTCACCTGCCAAGACATCTGTCACTCCCCGGAGAGATCGGGTAAGGGTCTGCATCTTTATAGCTCAATTCAGAGAAGATGCAAAGGCCATCAGAGCATTCATGTGCTTCCATTGGGAAAGCTAGCTCTGGTAACTCCAATAAATACCAAGTTTTACCAGCCCCCACAAAGAAACCCTTCTCTGTCCTACCAATGAAGGCTTTCCAGACCAATTGTTTTTAGTCAATAAAACCTTAGAAGCAGCGTGATTCCCTCAAGAACATAGTGCATGGAGAGCAATTTGACCCCAGTCTCTATAACCCGGATCTCCCAAATCCTACAGGCCAGATGTGTTCAAGGGGCCAGGAAGGGCTGGGGTTTGTGCGTAGAGAGGACAGGGTCCAAGTAACGGTGCACCGTCACACTTCTTCATGTACCAAGACGAGTCTGCCCACCTCGACTCCTGAACACAGCACTGAGGACTCATCTGTGCTCAGGAAGCCTTAGGCCCTGAGTCCTGCTGGTACAGGGAAGAGGCAACACCTTGTTTACTGGGCCTCGTGTTGGTATTGAATTTAGGACTTTAAAAGTGGGTTAGTGTCAGACCAGAAACCAGATCCAGAGTTACAGAACATCCTGGGCTCGGTGTCTCATTTTTATCCTATCTGAGAGACTTGAATGGTAAGTGTGAGATGAGACAGGGAGGAAGAAACAGAAGGCGTCATTGATGAACTAGAAGCTTCTCTTCAGAGGCAGACGAGCAGAGAGCCTGGAATTCCTGAGGCGTATATGCGTGTGTGCATGTTTACATGTGTGCTTATTTGGAAATGCATGCATGTGTGTGCGTGCGTGCGCCTGCACACCTGTGAGCACTCCCACCTGGGTGCGTGTGTTGCGTGGTTGTGAATATTTGTGTGTACACATAGGTGCATGGCCGCATCTGTATGTGCCTGCATTCCTGTGTGTGGGGTTGCGCATGTGCGTGCTTATGTTCATTATACGTGCATGCACACAAGTGTGTGCACGGTTACATGTGCATGTGTGGACGTGTGTGCACGTATGTGGTGGAGTGGGGGCCGAGCTCCAAAGAAGCAGGCTTAGTGCTTTGCCGATGAACAGCAGCAGGTGGAATGGAGAAAGATGGACATACTTGATGCTCACAAGGCCCGACCCAGGGCACTCGGGGGCTGACAACACAGAGGGCATTACCTGAAAAGAAACCCACGGCTCAGGCAACAGACTAAGGAGTTACCCAGCACTGGCTCTCCAAAGAAGCCTGCAACCGCTCCTCTGTTGGCCTTGGGCGTCTAGAAAAGCACTTTCTTTGTCTCTAATCCAAAGTTAACTCATCGATGTCCATAAGCTACGGATGGCATGGAAGTGAGGTGGCCAGGTAAGACACGACGAAGCAGGTGACAGATGTCCAGCCATGGAACTCAAGGATGTGCCTCAGAGAAGGACCCACTCCCCAGCTCTTGACTCTTTCAGCTCCCGAGGACTCACCACCCTCCCGCGTGCCCAGGCCCTTACTTGGGTGGCTTCTCCACAGTGCGGTACGTGCTGAAGGCCTGTAGTTGCTGCTGGACACCGCTCAACGAGTTGGCGAACTTGCGGCTGTTCAGGACGTTAATGGTTTGCTCGATCCAGGTGAGCAGGTCTGAGGCTAGCCCACTGTACTTTTCAATCATCTTCTCGGTCTCGATGGCGTGGTCAATAACCTAGGGAATCGCCCTGTTACTCATTCTCATCAGAAGGGATATGCCACCAACGATGCCACCAACAATGCTACCAAGGAGGTCTACCATCGGTGTGGACCGTCCTGGGGCTCCTGCGGGTCTCGAGGCCTGTTAGTGTTCTAGGTTGGGTTTGTTCCCGAGGACCCCCCACATTGCTAAATGAATGGATGAGAAGTGGGTGACGACCTCTCCTGCGCTGACTGTGCTGAGGTTCAGTGGTACCCCACCCACCTGCCTAAGCCTGCAGGACAGTGGTTCTCAACCTGTGGGTCTCGACCCCCCTGGGGGGTCACATATCAGATATTTACATTACTGCTTCTTATAACAGTAGCAAGATTACAGTCATGAAGTAGCAACAAAATAATTTTATGGTGTGTGGGGGGGTCACCACAACATGAGGAGCTGTATTAACTTGAGGAACTACATCATGAGGTTGCAGCATCAGGAAGGCTAAGAACCACTGCTGTCAAGCAGTAAGCTTGCTGAGCCAGGATGCCAGCCTCTAGGGGTGGGTGTCTTCCTCAGTCACTTTCCACCCTAGGTTTTGAGACAGGCTCTCTTCACCAAACCTGAAGTTGGCTGTTTGGGTCACAACTGTCTGGGTGTGCTTTGTTTATATCAAACTGTTTGTTAGGAATCAAGGGCATCCGGGCAGCCTCCACGACAGGCACACACAGATGGATGGGGCCTGCCTACTCTTGAGGAGCTGAAGAACCAGCAGGGGGAAGAAACCAGGCATGGCACACTCCGCGCCTGGTGTACCGCGGGAGCCCGCGGGGGTCTGAGGTCACCATCAACAGGACAAATTAAGAGCCCGCGGTGCTTCCTGGGGGACGTCTGGGAGACACGGGCTTCCGGGTGGACTGTGGACCCAGACCTGGGGCTGACACCCTTCAGGACACACATGGCCACTCTTTGGAGTCAGCTTGAGGGCTTCCCAGGGGACTTGAGAGGGACCGGGGAGCGTTCTCCATACCAAACTGCAGCTAAGGGCCGTAACACAAAGCTTTTAGGCTGGGCAGGGAGCTCACACTGAGGGCCCGGGGCTGGCAAACCAACAGCTCGATCCATACCTTGCCGACTCGCTTGCCCTCGACCGCCAGCACCTTCATCTTGGAGAAGTAGTGATAAAACGCCACCACGTAGGTGATGATGGATTTCTCGTCTGGGTTTTCCGTGAAGACATCTGTAAGAGGGAGATGGCGCATTCTGAGCACCGGAACTGGGGCCCCGGGCAGCCATGTTTCTAGCAGCTAGCCCCACTTTCTCCAGCATGAGTTTCAATCGTAGGCGCCAAAGGACAACCCAGAGGGCAGGAAATGGAAGAGTAGCTAGGCGCAGTGTGGGAGGCACGCGGGAGGACCTGGAGGAGTTCAAGGACAGCTTCAGCTACGTCGTGAGTTCTAGAAGAAGCAGAAAAACTGAGCAGAGGCCCTTGATTTCAGACAGTGATGAGATCCACATTGGAACCATGAACTCCAAAAGCAGAATGAGGGAGGACCCAGGGCCTCAAGGATCCTCCCCATAAGCCAGGTGTCTGCTGAAAACCCACTTGCCACTGAGGAGCAGAGCAGGGTCCTGACTTAGCCCCAACATCTCCATGCCTGCAGCTTACCAGGCACCTGGACCAGCCCCGGGAGGGAGGAAAGTGGGCGTGGCTCACCCTCGGGGTCAAGGAGTGGGATGATGCCCAGCTGGCGTTCGGCCACATCAAACGCATGCTCCAAGTTATGCCGGGCGTTGGAGTCCTTCAGCTTGTCAAAGTCGATGAGGTCAGGCCTGGGGACAAGGGCTGAACTGTTAGGATGGAGGGGCCGGGGTGGTCCCACATGCAGGACAGCTGCAGCATGAAGTGAGGACGCTAGACAGATGGAGGGAGCTGGAAAGGCAGGCAAGAGAAATGAGACCGGCGAACAGGAGACAGGGGAGCTGTGAGCACCAGGAAGTGGGCAGCAGTATGACCGGAAGTGGAGGGAAAAAGGAGCGCTCGGGGAGGCCAAGGATAAAAGGAGAAGCAGCAGAGGCAACACCCCACCCCCAGCCCAGCCTCTGGTGAAGGGCAAGGTATCAACCCGCCCTCCTCCCGCCCCCGCCCCAGCACCAGGGAGGGCTGCTTACCGGTGTTTGTGTATTAGGGCATTGAAGGCCAGCCCATCCTTCCAGCTGGAGGTGAAGTTGGTGACGTTGACATGGGGGTAGCTGCATTCAACAGAGACATTAGGACTAAGAAACTAATTCTCTCGAGGTCACAAGCATCGGAGCTGAGGGCCCGTATGCCAGGAGAGGGACAGCTCTGTCCCATCTTGAGCTGCTTCAACATAAGAACACACAGCTAAGCACACCCAAAGACACTCCCGTTAACCGTGGCTCCTAACTCAACAGGTTCCACAGTCCGACCACAGTGACTCTGGAAAGTAATCTGGAGTTTCCGAAGAATCACGTCAGAACAGACTTGAATCCGCTGTACCAAAGCTGCTACAGTTCTGGGGGACCGGTATCTAGTGCCCCTTTGGCACCCCTAGGGCAGTGGTTTGGAGAGGGGGCATCAAATGATCCTTTCACAGGGTCACAAATCAGATATCCTGCATAGCCGATATTTACATTACGATTGCTAACAGTAGCAAAATTATGGTTATGGAGTAGCAACAGAAATAATTTTATGGTTGGGGGTCACCACAACATGAGGACCTGTATTGCGGGGTCTCAGCATTAGGAAGGTCGAGAACCACGGCCCTAGGGGAAGCGAGGGGCTAACAGGGAACACAGTAGTGGCCGGTTTCCAGGGCATACACACCCTGCCGTCTTCATCTGGCACCACAAGAGCAGCGCATCCTTGGCTGAGCGTGTCTCGCGACCTTCTTGAGTTTGGACAACGATGTCCTGAATCTGGGAGAGGCAGAAGGAGAAGGAGAAGAGTAACTCGGTGTCTGACTCGATGCCTTCCTGCTTTCCTGGGGTGGGGGGACTCTTTCCCTCTGCCCCTCCATACATCTGCAGCACTCATCCCTAAAACACCCTACACCCTAAAGTCTTGGGTCCTAGTTGACTGTTTTGCCTCCGTCCACCAGAATGGCACCCTGTATCAGAGGGGACAACATCAATCGGATCCCTCTAACAGGAGTTTAAGAACTGACAAAGTGGCCTGGGGCCTTCCTTGAAGGGACAATGGCTCACTGGGTGGTACAACATGAGTGTTGGCTGGTATTGTCAACATGGTTGTCCTGAGTTATGGCCATCAGACCAGTAGAGCATGAAGCATACTTCTGGGTATGTCTGTGAGGGTGTGTCCAAATGTGGTTAACTAAGGGAAGAAGAACCCTGAATGTGGACAGCATCACCTCCTAAGGTGGAGGCTGAGGACCAAGGAGAGAGCCTTGAATTTTAGATGAGCGAACATTTCTAGTTTAAAAAGTATAAAGGGAGGTTTTTTTTTCCTCTGTACTATTTTTGCAATTTCTGAACCATATTATTTCAAACATGAAGAAGGTACACATGAAGGGTGAGAGGCGAAAAAATCCAGTCCTGCAGCAGATTGCAACCTAGCTACAAGTCAACTTCTATTTTCCCCCTCAAAAAGACTATAGCCGGATAGCTGTCCTGAGTGTTAGTGCTTTGGGATGGTACAGGATGTAGGTCCTCCATCCTATGATCACTGTTCCCTAGGGTGGGCTTCCAGCCTCCCTAGATGTACATCAACACGCTCTAGTCAGCATTTTGTAAGCTCTCAGTCCCTTACCAGCTTTGAGAGATCCCCTCGGTTTCTTCTACCCACAGGACCCACCTGGAACCGGAGGATGATGGTCCAGATGAGGCCGAGGACCAGGCGGTGGTTGCCGTCCACGATGTCATGGGAACCCATGTTCTCCAGGTGCACACGCTGCTCCTTGAGGAACTGCAGAGCTTTGTCCACGTTCTCCAGGCAGTGGATGCGCATCTTGCCCTTGGTGGGCCTTGGCTAAGGGACGGGAATGGCCTCGTGGGCATGACGGGACTTCACCGTCACACCAGGAGCGGCTGCAACCTGTATCCGCTGATGCCATCAGCTAGCTCTGCCCTTCATCCTCTTGGTCAAATCCACAGTCACTCCTGACCCTTTTCTTTTTTTACAGGTATTTATTTTCAGCTTTATGTTTATGGGTGTTTTGCCTGCGTATATACATCAGCACACCATGTGCATGCAGTGGCCACAGAGGCCAGAAGAGGGCGTTGGATACCCCGGAACTGGAGTTAGAGGCTGCCATGTGGGTACTGGGAACGGAAACTAGGTCCTCTGAAAGAGGAGCCAGTGCTTAACGGGCTGGGCACTCGCTCCAGCACCTCCTTCCTGTTAGCAGAATCCAGAAGGTTCAGAAGCACCCAACCAGGCTTGACAGGAGCCCTTCTGGGTCTGACCCAGCCTTCCGAGTGGGCGCTGAACGACAATCAAACTCAACAGCACGACAGACAGCGAACGGAGTACTTGCTGTGTACCAGGCACACTTCTAAGAACTACTCATCGTAGTCAGCAGTAAGAATGGATTTTTAGATGGGTGATTGTAGTGGGTAGCCATTCCAGCTTGGATCTGGAAGTTCCAACCCCCACTGAGACTCTGGCAACTGTCACGCCTACGAGGCGGGGCCAGGGGAGGCGCCCGGAGACCCGAGAGCTGGATGGGCCAGCGCTCTCTCTGTGCGCTCTCTCTGTGCCAGGACACTGAATGGTGGAGGTGGACTGAGCAGAGCTCCAGAGAACACCGCTGGACTGTGATACACCTTCCCCAGACCCCACGACCTACCTATCCCTTAATTTGTAAGTTATGCCATTAAATAAATATCCTTTTAACTACGTGGAGTGGCCTTAATAATTTCACCAATAGGTGATGGACATTGTCCCCACTCCCACCAAATCTTCTTCCTCCCCAGAATACCCCAGCCAGCACCCAAGGGGATGATTATGATTATGAATGCTAGTATGTGGGTATGTATGCATGTGTGTGCAGATATGTAGGGGTGTGTGTGTGTGTGTGTGTGTGTGTGTGTGTGTGTGTGTGTGTGTGTGCACATGGAGGCCTGGGGACAGCCTTGGGTACCATTCTTCAGTCACTGCTCACCATTTTGCTTTGTTTTGTTGAGACAGTCTCTCACAGATCTGGAACTTGCCAAGTCGGCTGGACTGGCTGGCCAGGGAGTCCCAGGGATTTCCCTGTATCCACCTCCCCAGTGCTGGGATTGCAAAAGCACACATACCCCTAAGCCCAGCTTTCCTGCATGCATTCTGAGGGTCAGACTCAGGGCCTCAAGCACTGTACCCTATCTCTCCTAACTATCTTTTGAAGGGATCCTGGGGCAACTCCTTCAAGTGTGGGCTAAGGAGGCAAGAACTGCAGCCTGGAATTGAAAAGGTAGAAGAACACGGTGCCTTTTCACTCAGACCCTGAAGCGCTTGCTCCCAATACCTCGTTCTATACATGGAGGGAGCAGAGGCAAAGAAGATCCTAAGGTCACCAAGGGAGTGACGAAGCAAAGCAAACACCCCCACCTACTACAGTGCTGGGCAGGGACAGCCAAGGGGCCCCCTAACAGGTGTCCACCTGGACCTGCGGCAAAGTACACAGCAACCTTCCTTCCATACTTTCCCCTTGGTTCCAAGAGGAATGCAAATTTTTCCAACAGCTCGCACATCTAGGCCCATGCATCCCAGCTCCGGATTGCCCAGGCCCCAGGGAGAATGGCAAAGCTCTGCAGAGCTTCTGGGAGGAGCATGAAGGGGTGGGTGTGGCCAAAAGGGGCGAGGCAGTCTGAGGAGAAGCCAGAGAACTCAGTCAGCCACACAGACCCTTGACTTTGTAAGGATGGAACCTCGAAGAGGAAACGGAGAAACCCTGGCAGTTCGAGGGAACCCTCTGCACTCGGGCAAATGCCTTTCCTGAAGAGGGGTTGATGGCATCAGCCACAGGCTGGGAGGGGCCTTACCAGCATCTCTCCGGAGAGCACCTCCAACAGCTTGATGAGCATGCGTCCATCCCGCAGGTCCTTGTAGAGATCGCTGATGCGGCAGGATACTCGGGCCAGGTGGGAGTTGACCCATTTCGTAAAGGTCTTCTTCTGAACAACTTCCCGCTCATCTGGGCGAGAAGAAGAGCCTTGGGTGAGCTGTCCGGAGTCAGGAGGGTTGGCGTGCCATGGAGCCGAAGGGCTTTACTCTAATTCTAGGGTCATTCTTGCCCGGCAGAGGAGGCTGTTGCATCCATTCCTCCTCATTTCTGGGAGTACATGCCAACCTTGGCAACATGGGAGCATCAGAACTGAGGTAGTGGAGCAGTCACCACCACCGGTACCTTCACCATCTCTACCACCACCACCACCACCACCACCACCACCACCACCACCACCACCACACCACCACCACCACCACCACACCACCACCACCTCCACCATACCACCACCACCACCACCTCCACCACCTCCACCACCACCACCACCACCACCACCTCCACCACCACCTCTTCCACCACCTCCACCACCTCCACCTCCACCACCACCTCCACCACCACCACCACCACACCACCACCACCACCACCACCACCACCACCACCACCACCACCACCATAGCACCATCTATGCACTGTAGCAAGACACCCCGATTCAGCCTCCTGTTTTCTGATGTCAGGCAGAATATTCTGCACTATTGTACCACTGAATTCAGATTTTAATACCAGCTCTATCCATCTCTCAATCCATCCATCATCCCCTTTTCCCCACCTCCACCCAGCCACCCACTCCCTCTGCCTAGAATGCTCTTAGCATTTTCCTCCACGCCCTTCACTTAATTCATATTCATCCCTTAAAATCAGGGCAAATGGACTTCTCAGGAGGGCTTTTCTCGACTCCCTCTCTGGGCTCCTCATGTGTGCTGTGATTCCTGAATTCTCACTGGGAAGGATTAGTTGAATATATGTCTTTCCTACAAGACTGGCTCATGGGGCCCATAGTCGTCTGTCTCAATGGCCTCTCCATTCTCAGGCCTGGAGCTTGATGCCCGGTAGGCACTCTGGAGCTGTATCATGGGAGACCAGTGAAGCATTTATCCAGTTCTGTTATGTGGCAGGCCTGTGCCAGGCCTAATGATACGTTGTATACTCTCAAGCAGCCAATTCCTGCTATGTAGAAAACAACAATAAGAATTGAGACATGCAGACCTCCGATCCACAGGAGGTCAAAGGCTGTGAACGAAGGCTTGGGCTGGAAGCTGTCCGTCGCATACGTCACCATCTCACCCCCAGAATGACAGACAAGGGATCCTGACTTTCAGCCCTGGGATGGTGACAAGGTACCTCCACGCTAAATCCGCAAACCAAGCCCCCAGCCCATGTTAAACTAGTCAGATGAGTATCGACTAGCACCTCTGGGCAAGTAAACACTGCTGAGGCATCCGAGCCTGGGACAGAGAGGAGAGACTGGACAGCATGAATAAAGGGGAAAGAATGGCAGAGAGGAACAGCAGGGGGGGGGGGGAGGATCATACACCAGAAGCGTCGGGAGAGAGGACAGTGTGATTCTGAGAACAGTGTATGACTCTGGGCTCCTGAGCACTTGCGTTTGAAGATCCAGGGCAGGAGCTGACCTTGTAGTACGTCTGGGCCTGCAGGACCCGCAGGATCCCTGGGCAGAGTGTGTGTGAGTGAGTCACAGTCAGGGCAGACACAGGGCTCCCCAGGCAGGAGGGAATGTCAATACTGGGAGAGGAGGCTAGATGTGCGCTCAACTGAGTCCAGACTTGATACAACATAAAGGGGAGCTGAGCCGGTGCTACCACCCCCCCCCCCCCCCCCCCCCCCCCGTACGATGCTGATGCCGGCAGCTCCCGAGGCTCACAGCATCAGATTCCTTCCTAGTGTTAACAACTCAGTCTCTCCAGTCATCTGTTCATCCGTTCAGCAAATGCTTACTGTACAACCATAAGGTGTTCAGCATTGAGTGGAGGTCGTAGGGAACACAAGGACAAGCCAGAGGGTTCCTATCCTGAGCAGACAGACTCTAGGAGAATTATGATGGGTGTGAGAGCCACACATAAACACTTCTAAGGCAGCCACTTAAATGAGCCTTTCCACGAAGTGGAGGAGAACTGTGTTGATTTTAAATAAATGTAAAACTTCAGTGGCGTTCACTCATTCCGGGCCTCTGGGCCAAGGAAATCCCCGACGTACCCTTCCGTCAACAGCAGATTAAAACGTTTTCTTGATTTCAAGGGCTGCTTTAGCAAAAAATGTAAGTCAAGTTTTGATGGTATGCTGGACAGAATGCATGGTATTTATTCTGAGGTATGCGGGGGTTTAGCAGAGCCAACTACAGCCACCTCTACCCCCACCCCAAGGCCTTCCCTAGACCTGTTCCTTAAGTCAGAGGTGAAACCTCCAATGAAGGGACTGGAGGTCTCGGCCACTGCAGAGGTGAGTGCTCTCGAAAGCTAACGCCCACTTTTTGTTTCCTACTTATCCTGCTCATAAAAATCCAAAGGTTTTGACAGGTGATCTTTAATCCCAGTACTCAGGAGGCAGAGACAGGCAGATCTCTGCAAGTTCAAGGCCAGCCTGGTCTAGTTCCAGGACAGCCAGGGCTATACAGAGAAACCCTGTCTACAAAACAACAACAACAACAACAAAACCCCCAAATAATCCAAAGATATTACTACATGGTGCTAACCCCTGTTTATTTGCACCTGGCAAAGAATAAGGACATGTTTCTAGCTAGGGACACAGGCTCTAACTCCAGGCTGCTGGGCTGGCGTAAATACTGGCACAGAAGTCTCCGAAAGCACCCTGAACCCTCCTCAGTTTTCAATACACGATGATGCTGGAGTTGCAGGCTTGGAATGCAGCAGATGGCCTCTCGGCTGCCTTAATTTAAGGGGAGAAGATTATGCAGAATCCCTAGCACCGTGGAAACACTTTGCAGTGTTGAGACACAGGAAAGATTCCGAGGCTAATGATGATCGAGAGCGGAGTAAGGGCCCAGGGGTGGGGATTAATTTCCATTAGCTGTTCACTGGGCTCCGCATATCTACGTGCTCAGCACATTCCTCCCTCAAGACCTAGACGCTCCTCCTCGGGAGCCCTCTGAGTGCAGGAGAGGCCAGTGGCCCTGAGCCAGCTGCACCGGGAACCATGGCAGTATGAACAGGAAGAGAGGGGGCTGTGTATGAGGCCTGCTGTTCACAAGAGACCCAACCATCTTAACATCGGAAGAAGAAGAAAGCTTCAGTGAGGCCCTGGAGGAGCTAGTGCTTATTTCTAGAGCCCTGACCTTGCCCATGCAGGAATGGGGAGCATGGTGAGAGGGGGTGGGTGGCGGGGGAGGAGGTGAGAGGTTGGGGTAGGGGGGTGGGGGGGAAATAGGGAGGGGAGGAGAACATGGAAGTTGTGATAGTTTGAATATAATTGGCTCCCCATAAGCTAACAGGGAGTGGTACTGTTAGGAGGTGTGGCTTTGCTGGAGTGGGTATGGCCTTGTTGGAGGAAGTGGGGGTGGGTTTTGAGGTCTCATATACGCTCAAGCCACGTCCAGTGTCTCAGTTCAGTTCCTGTTGCCTGTACAAGATGCAGAAGAACTCTCAGCTACCTCTCCAGCACCATGCTCCACTATGAATGATAATGGACTGAATCTCTGAACTGCAAGCCACCCAACTAAATGTTTTCCTTTGTAAGAGTTGCCATGGTCACCACCAGGATGGTGGTGGTGCACTCCTTTAATCCCAGCACTCAGGGAGGCAGAGGCAGGCGGATCTCTGTGAGTTCGAGGCCAGCCTGGTCTACAGAGTGAGTTCCAGGACAGCCAGAGCTACACAGAGAAACCCTGTCTCGAAAAACAAACAACAAACAAAAAGAGTTGCCATGGTCACATAGACTCTTCACAGCAATAGAAACCTTAACTATGACAGACGGGTTCATGCCTCTGCAGCTTTAAAACATGGCCTCTCCGCTCTCCTCTGCTCCTCTTCCTTCCTTCCTCCCCCTCGAGCTGGGGCCACACTCATTCCCAACTCCCTGCAAAAGTTTATCCTGACGTCACATATACCCACGGTGCTGAGACCCTCACACAGCGACCCACTGACAGGTAAGGCTGTATATGAAAAGTGCCGGCACCCAGAAGGTATCATCCATCCATCCGCCACCGTCACTAGATCCAAGCTGTCCCAGAGGCTGCTGAGATAGGAGACAAATGGCTCACACTCCCTCAGTAAGGATCTGGTTCAAGAGACACAAACTCACTAACAGCTTGTTTTGAGGCCACGTAAGAAATAAAGTGTATTTTCTCGAGACTGTGGTGGCCAATCACGGATATCAACTTGACTACATCTGGCATCACCTAAAACCTGAGCGGCTGGGCATGGCTGGGAGGGACTGTCTTGACTGGCCCATTTGAGGTTAGGTGAGCTGCTCTAAATCTGGGCCACACCTTCTGTTGGCAGCCGCCAAAGGACACAGAGGAAGGGAGCTTTTGCCTTCTTCCTGCTTGCCCTCACGCTCCCTGGCAAATTAATCATAATCTGTTCTGCTGGTGAGGCATTACTGTGTCGGTATTAGGAAGTACTTCAGGATTCCAATGTAGATGGAAGCTCTCTAGGAATCCTCCAAGACTCAAGCACCAGATTAGAACTGCTGACCTTCGGTCCATGGGCTGAACAGCTACTCAACTGTTAGCCTTCTGTTAGGAAACCGCCACTGTTGGACCACCCAGACAAACTTCAGCCTATAAGCCACTCTTATAAATGGCATGTCAGCCTGCACACACACACACACACACACACACACACACACAATTCTATCAGATATGTTCCTTTATGGCAACAGTTCTCAACCTGTGGGGTGTGACCCCCAGGCGTCGCTAAAAGACCATCTGCATATCAGATATTTATATAATGATTCATAACAGTAGCCAAATTACCATTATGAAGTAGCAGCGAAAATAATTGTGTAGTTGGGGTCCCCACAACATGAGGAACTGTATTAAGGGGTTGCAGCATTAGGAAGGTTGCGAACCACTGGCTTAGAGATTTAGAGAACCCTGACTAATACAAATGCACACGCTACACAAAGCAACGCTGGATTGGTTTCCAGATGAATAGCACCTACAATAGATGCTCATGGAGTCAATGTGAAGAGAGGTCATTTTGACAACTGGAATTGACAAAAAGGTCCTCATGAAGAAAAGCACTTTGGAAGGGCAAGAGGGAGACGGAATGAGCCCAAACAGACAGGTGTGGAAGGTTGTTCACAGGCCACCCAACAGCTGCAGGTGAGGAGAGTATGTCTAGAAGACAGGCTTGAAGACGGACATGGAAATCTCTGGAGTGAGAGGCTTAGAAATACAGACCTTAGTTTGTGGAGTTGGCTCCACAGTTAAGAGCACTGGCTGCTCTTCCAGAGGACCCGGGTTCAATTCCTAGCACCCACATGACAGCTCACAGCAGCCTGTAACTTCAGTTCTAATGAATCTGGCACCCTCACACCTGCATACATGCGGGCGGAACACCAATACACATAAAAAACGAACAAAACTTTAAAAGAAAGAAAGAAAGAGAAAGAAAGAAAGAAAGAAAGAAAGAAAGAAAGAAAGAAAGAAAGAAAGAAAGAAAGAAAGAAGGAAAGAAGGAAAGAAGGAAAAAGACTAAAAGGTCCTGAGTTCAATTCCCAGCTATCCAGAAGGCAGGGACAAGGGTTAGGGCAGAAGTGGGAATGGGAAGAAATATTTTAACGCTTAATTTAACTCTAGAGAGAAAAAGAACTAGGGAAGGTATGGCAGAGTCATCCCAAAATATTAATTTGCAAGGCCTCTAATGATAATAAAGAGACAAAATGGTTCGTGCTACATCTTAAAATAAGTATTTAAAATAAAATCTACATAGAGACAACCTTAAAAGATTCCTGAGGCCTACAAAAGAAATTTTGAGCAAATGGACCACATAAACTTCAAGTGTAACCTTATGATAAAACTGTGCCCTATTATCATATGAAAGGTGGACACAGCGATGAAGAAGAAACAGTCCTGGCTACGTATAGGCATTTGACATCTCATAAAAGCACATTTCAAATACGTAGGAAGAAGAGAAAAGGATTATTCAGTAAAAGCTTTTGCAAAAGGAGATGACCACTCGGGAAAAATGAAATCTATACTTCATATTTCAGGAAGATTTTTAAAAAATCAAATTCACTTGAATTTTTTTATCCAATTTTTGACCCAAATTTAGTTGAATAAAAAACTAGAATGTACAAAATGAAACTATAAAAATATAATAATCAATGATGGTAGACTAGTTGTTTAAAATAAGGCTAACTGAGGGTTAGTATGACATCAAATCCAAAAGCCAAAAAATGAAGGATTGAAAGCTCAAATGTATTAAAAATTTGTATGTTTTTTTTTGGGGGGGGGGACACTATGAGCAAGGCAAACTAATGAGGAGAAATCCCACTGATTCTATCACAGAGATTAATCTGCTTAATATGTGAAAAAAATACTGCTATAGTTTGGACCTGGAATGCTCCCCAAATGTCCATGTAATAGAAGTTCGATCTGGTCCACAACTGGCTGCTTCAGGAAGGCAGTGGAAACTTTAAGATGTGAGGCACAGCAGGAGGTCTTCAGGTGACTGGGGCCTGTGGTGGACTGAATGAGGATGGCCCCCATATTTGAATTCTTGGTCCCCAGTTGGTGACTATTTGGAAAGATGCTGGTGACTATTTGGAATGTTTAAGAAGGGTGGCCTTGCTGGAGGAGGTGTGTCACAGGGACCAGGCTTTGAGGTTTCAAAAGCCCACAGCATTCCCGGTGAGCTCTCTCTGCAGCCCACCTGAGGATGAGGATGCAAGCGCTCAGCTCCTGCTCCAGCACCACGCCCCCCCCACCTGTCCTCCACCGTGCTCCCTGCCATGATGGTCACGGACTCTACCCTTCCCAAAATCTTTCTTCTATAAGTTGCCTTGGTTCAGTGTCTTATCACAGCAACAGAAACACAACTAAGCCAGGACAGGTTCTCAGAAAGCTACAGGACCCGATGCTCTGCCCCCATCCTGGTTCCTCCCACCTTCTTGTGTGCGCACCTATATCTTGTGAGGTCAGCAGCTCCAACCTTCTCTGTGTTTCCACTGTGACATGTCACTTCACTGAAGGCATGCAGTCTACACATTCAAAAACTGAGCCAAAATAGACCTCATCTCCTCAGAAGTTGACTAACTTGGGAGTTTGTTATAGCAAGAGAACCTGGCCAGCACAACTGTCCATAAGTTAAAAGGAAAATGATTAACACACTGAACAAAGAGTTAACAGAAAATATATATATATATATATATATATATATATATATATATATATCTTCCAAATATACAAAAAGCTATCCCGTGATGCCTGTAGAAGCACACATTAAAAGCACATATGTCATCGATGCGAAGGTTTGGCTCAGCAGTTCATAGCACTTGCTGCTCTGGAAGGAGACCTGAATTGGTTCCCAGCACCTCTCTGGTGGCCCACAAACTTCAACTCGGGTTCCAGGGAGTCCAGTGCTCTCGTCAGACCTCCGTGGGCACCAGGCACACATGTAGTGCACAAGCACACAGGCAGGCAAAACATTTATAAACATTAAATCTAGAAATAAATGAAAACACGCACAACTACACCCAAATATAACAACGAACGGTTCTTCTTGGAAAAGGTAATCATGAGACAACTGGGAAAACATTTCTCTCAGATTTAATTACCAGGGAATTGTTGCTAATTGTGTCGGGTATAAGAGTGGTGTAATGTTTAAGTGGAAAATGTTCTTGTTTTTCAGAGACACAGACAAAGGAAATTGGGGTAAACTCTCATGAGAGCCTTTAATTTACTTCAGAATAATTCAGCCCCCAACACACAGGCATATCGATAACACTAAATTTGGATGGTGGATTATTTTCTCTCCACGTCTGATATTTTCATGTTTGGAATTTCTCAGACTAGAAGTAAAAAAGCCAAAGGGAGGTCCATGAAGACACGGATGCTTTACTCATCAGATGACACGGGAAGTGTGACGAATGTGGAGAACACAGCATTCACAGGTTACTGGAAAGAGTTTAACCTGGCCGGCCTCTGTGAAAGGCACTTTGGCAAGGATGATCTCAAACACACATACTTTCCCTGGTGATTCCATTTCTAGGAATTTACCCTACAGGCACATTCATGTACAGCATCAAGTAGGTTCAGGGTTATTCACTGTAGTTTTACAAATAGTTAAAGATTAGAAATAACCTAAATACATACAATTGGGGGACTTGTTACATTAAGATTAGATGTTCTTACAATGGAAAATTATTTAACTGCCAATATAATGAAGAGACTTGGTATTAATATAAAATAATTTCAAGATACATTGGGTGAAAATGTGTAGAGTTGTGCAAAATCTTTTTTAAAAAGCTATGAAAAACCAATATAGACTATATGTTTAAATATGCAGAAAATATACTGGGAGAGATACATAAGATGTGGTTAACTCTGTGGCCGAACTATTTATTCCTCCTATGCCCATAAAACTCCTTGAGTACTTTATACCTCTTGCCATTTTCTCTGTTTGAAATGTCTCCAAACAAAGGATGGTGAGCTAGGGATGGAGTCCAGGGGGAGACCTTGCCTGACGTACAGGAGCCCCAAGATTTAGTCTCTAGTTCCAAAACAAACAAACATACAAAAAGAAGAGAATGGCAGCCCACAAAGCAACGATGGGATAATTTGATATTTTGGTTACATTAATGAGGATATCAAGAAGGCTATATAAGAAGTTTCAATGACAAGAAAGGGTAAGATATATTTTAAGGAAAAATTCAGGCTCTCAAGCTATATGCATAATATGACTTTATAAATAAAAAAAAATAAAGGTGGGTACTAAGACTATGGGTGGTATTTGTTTTCTTAGTTGGCCATATAAATAGTTTCTACAATGACAAAAAAAAGCTAAAAAAAAAAAAAAGCAAATTTCTGCTATGAGCATATATTACTTTTTTAAAGGTACATTGGTGTTTTGCCTATATGTATGTCTGTGTGAGAGAGTCTGATCCCTTGGAACAGGGGCTACAGACAGTTGTGAGCTGCTGCCGTGTGGGTACTAGGAATTGAACCTGGGTTCTCTAGAAGAACAGCCAGTGCGCTTAACCACTGGGCCATCTCTCCAGCCCCCAAGCATATATTACTTTAAATAATAAGAAACAACAGATGTCACAGAGAATAGGGTAAAAGTTCATAAACCCCCGATGAATAAACGCTAAAAATTTAAAAAGAGCAGCCTTTTGAAGGAGTCTGCATTTTAACCAGTTCAGAGACAACATGAGCCAGAAAGACAAGTGGGATCAGAGGCCCCTGAGAAGCAGATGATAGACTGTGAGAAGGCTGTGATTGGCCCGTGAGAGACAAGAGAGGCCTGTGATTGGCTCATTGAGCATGCACCTTCACTCCTGGAAGCCAAGGCTGAGGCAACCAGTGAGTCACGCTTTTCACTCCCATGAACTTGGGACTAGCCTCGGAGACACAGAAGCCAATCCTCTGTACATCGAGGATTGGAAGCAGACCCTCGGGGACACATCATAAATGGTGTTGGTGGCATCCATTCTATTCTTGTTTAACTCTTAGGGAAGGAATTTCCCTTTCTACCAGGTCACTTCCAGTATACCCTGCCCTGAAGGATTCACAGTCTAGCTAGAGCTGATCCCTAACAGGAGCTTTAGGACGTGACTGCAAACCTGGAGACACAAAATGTCAGAATAAAGCACACAGAAATGGTAAGAGTTGAACACAATAAGGTCGGCTAACTAGCTTGGAGTAAACTCATGTAAAGGAAGACGAGAAAGCCATCAAAGCTGTGGTTCTCAACCTCTGGTTCGCAACTCCTTTGGTGGGTCAAACAACCCTTTCACGGGGGTCGCATATCAGATATTTACATAACAATACACAACAGCAGCAAAATCACAGTTAGGAAGCAGTAACTAAAATAATTTTGTGGTTGGGAGTCATCACAATATTAGGAGTTGTACTAAAGGGTCGCAGCATTAGGAAGGTTGAGAATCATTGCATTAAAGTGATAATCTGCATATTTGCTAGTGAGAATTGATAATAGTGTGTTTAGTAAAAAAGATTTAGAATTGTAGGTAACATTCTTATACCTATATAACCATGTATCTACAGGCATGAACATAGCTTTATGAGACCTTAGCAATGTCTTTAGTTCTTTATTTTTTATCTTTTCTATGCTAAAATATTCTGATTATAAAGTGCTTAAAAGAAGTAAAAGTAATTGTCCTGAAGTTCTCTGTCACAGCAAAAGAAACCAGTGTATCATAAATCAGTTTCAACCAAAACATTTTTATCTTTGAAGACGAGCTTTGATCTGAGGGTTGAAGATCCCTTGACAATGAAAAAAAAAAGGGGGGGGGGATCCTGTTCAAAGCTCCTTGGGTGGACGTGTGTGTGTGCATGTGTGCATCGTGCATGCATGTGCTGGAGGGTGTGTGCGCATGTGTATGTGCATGTGCGTGTGCGAGTGCGAGTGCGTGTGCGTGTGCGTGTGCGTGTGTGTGTGTGATGGCTATACTTGGTTGCAACTTGACTACATTTGCAATTAACTAAAACCCAAATGGTGGGCACACCTGTGAGGGCTTTTTCCTTAATTAATTCATTGGAAGTGGGAAAATTCTCAAAAATCCACTTCTAATCTGGTTCTTTGAGGTGGAAGGTCCACCTTTAATCCAGATCTTTTGGGGTGGGGAGATCCACCTTTAATCCAAATCTTTTGGGGTGGGGAGATCCACCTTTAATCTGGGCCACACCTTCTACTGGTCACCCATATAAAGACACGGGAGAAGGAAGCTGGCTCTTTGCCTGCTTGCTCTCATGCTCACTGGCAAGCCCCTTCCTCCACTGGCATTAGAGCCTGACTCTTTGGGGTTGTGGTGTACACTGACGACCAGCTGAGACATCGAGCCTCACGGACTGAACAACTCCTGGATTCTTGGACCTTCCGTTGGTAGACACCATTGTTGGGCTAGTTGGACCACAGCCTGTAAACCATTCTAATAAATGCCCTTTATATACAGAAATTCATTCAATAAGTTCTGTTCCTCTAAAGGAACCCGAATAATCCATGGGGCAACTGTCAGATCCAAAGAAATCCAGGACAAATGGCTAACTGTGGTGCTTATTAGAACACCAACGTGCATGCCAGGTTCTCTCAGTACTGCAAGTGCCTGTTTGAGTCCACGCTGGCATCCTGGCTCCTCACACCCCGCCCCCTACCCTAAACTTCTCCAGCCTGTGGCCTTCCCTTCCCCCAGCTTCTCATTCCTATATATTCCTGTCATTTCGGCCATGCGCCCTCTTCTTGGCTCTCTCTTGGTCCTCCGCCCTTGGCTCTCATCTCCTTCGCTCTCTCTCTCGCTCTCTCTCTCTCTCTCTCTCTCTCTCTCTCTCTCTCTCTCTCTCTCTCTCTCTCTCTCTCTTTCTTCTCCTCTGTCGCCCTCCCTCTCCTCTCGTGGCCTGGTTCAGTCTACTGGCTGTGTTCAGTCTACTACTTTCTCTCCCTGCTCTGGACCCTTCCAGATGCCTCTGGCCATCCTCTCCCTCATATCAACAATAAAGACCTTCCCCTCAACCATCTCTTCGAGAGGTCATGTCCTCATTTCATTCACAACCAGCAAGTGTGTTTATGTGTGTGCATGTTTGGGGGTTGGAATGTAAAGCAGGTAACTGCTTTTTCCAGAGAAAAAGCTAAAGGAGAATTTGAATTTGGTACTCCAGATGAAGAGCTTGGTGGCTCCGAGGTAAAGAAGAGCAACCCTACAAACGTGTTGGAGGACAATGATTCCAACTGCCCTGAGTAAGTGGGACTGGGCCCAGAGTGGCTTGGGCTGGGAAACCAATTCAGAGTCAGTGACAGATGCCTCTACTCGGGGTGACATGAAAGGTCTGGATGTAAAATAACATGGGTTTCTCTGGAAAATTCTATGGATCAGAGATATATATGTCACCCTGGCAGGTGACAGTATTCTGAGTCTATAGGCCATCAGTGAATTCAAGGTTTTGGCCAGAGAGCCTCAAGAAGCTGCAGGTGAAAAGAACACCAGAATAGGCATCTGGGGTGGGGTGTAAAGCAGAGTTAGATCATGGAGGACTCAGGAATATGCAGGGCGGCTGGCAGACTTAGCACAGTGAGGAGCAACATCACTCCTGTCCTGTCTGCAAAGGGGGGGGGAGCAGCTCTGTTTGCCCACTTCACAGGGTACTTGAGGGGTTGTGGGGTCAACCTGGATAAGGCACGAACACAGACTCACAGGTGCCACGTGCTGTCAGCATGTGAACACAGACTCACAGGTACCACGTGCTGTCAGCATGTGGACACAGACTCACAGGTGCCACGTGCTGTCAGCATGTGGACACAGACTCACTCACAGGTGCCACGTGCTGTCAGCATGTGGACACAGACTCACAGGTGCCACGTGCTGTCAGCATGTGGACACAGACTCACAGGTGCCACGTGCTGTCAGCATGTGGACACAGACTCACTCACAGGTGCCACGTGCTGTCAGCATGTGGACACAGACTCACTCACAAGGCTCATGTGCTGTTAGCATGTGGACACAGACTCACTCACAAGGCTCATGTGCTGTCAGCATGTGGACACAGACTCGCTCACAAGGGTCATGTGGTGTCAGCATGTGGACACAGACTCGCTCACAAGGGTCATGTGGTGTCAGCATGTGGACACAGACTCGCTCACAAGGGTCATGTGGTGTCAGCATGTGGACACAGACTCACTCACAAGGCTCATGTGCTGTTAGCATGTGGACACAGACTCACTCACAAGGGTCATGTGGTGTCAGCATGTGGACACAGACTCACTCACAAGGGTCATGTGCTGTTAGCATGTGGACACAGACTCGCTCACAAGGGTCATGTGCTGTTAGCATGTGGACACAGACTCACTCACAAGGGTCATGTGCTGTTAGCATGTGGACACAGACTCGCTCACAAGGGTCATGTGCTGTTAGCATGTGGACACAGACTCGCTCACAAGGGTCATGTGCTGTTAGCATGTGGACACAGACTCGCTCACAAGGGTCATGTGCTGTCAGCATGTGGACACAGACTCGCTCACAAGGGTCATGTGCTGTTAGCATGTGGACACAGACTCACAAGGGTCATGTGGTGTCAGCATGTGGACACAGACTCACTCACAAGGGTCATGTGCTGTTAGCATGTGGACACAGACTCACTCACAAGGGTCATGTGCTGTTAGCATGTGGACACAGACTCACAAGGGTCATGTGGTGTCAGCATGTGAACACAGACTCACAGGTGCCACGTGCTGTCAGCATGTGAACACAGACTCACTCACAAGGGTCATGTGCTGTTAGCATGTGGACACAGACTCGCTCACAAGGGTCATGTGCTGTTAGCATGTGGACACAGACTCACTCACAAGGGTCATGTGCTGTTAGCATGTGGACACAGACTCACAAGGGTCATGTGGTGTCAGCATGTGAACACAGACTCACAGGTGCCACGTGCTGTCAGCATGTGAACACAGACTCACTCACAAGGGTCATGTGCTGTTAGCATGTGGACACAGACTCACTCACAAGGGTCATGTGGTGTTAGCATGTGAACACAGACTCGCTCACAAGGGTCATATGCTGTTAGCATGTGGACACAGACTCGCTCACAAGGGTCATGTGCTGTTAGCATGTGGACACAGACTCGCTCACAAGGGTCATGTGGTGTTAGCATGTGGACACAGACTCGCTCACAAGGGTCATGTGGTGTCAGCATGTGGACACAGACTCGCTCACAAGGGTCATGTGGTGTCAGCATGTGGACACAGACTCGCTCACAAGGGTCATGTGCTGTTCGCATGGCAAGCACTCCCTGGGAGGTGAAACTACAGAAGTCAAAGTGGTCTAGGACACAGCCTCAGCCCAGGCAAGAATTTCTGGAGGAGCTAGTGATTCGTTAACAAGGCAAAATTCCCTTTCCCCAAGCCAGGACCCAAAGCTCCATCAATCAGGATAAAGTGGCACTCTGACCTTTGTCAAGGATGCCCCGTAAGTGGCTTCTCAGGTAGGGGGAGCTGGAGGAGCCTGGAGCATCATCTAACTCAAGCTCCTAGTGTTCAGGTGAGGAACCAGAGGTCTGAGGAGCAGAAGAGTGGAGGACCAAGCTCCCTCAACTACAGCATCAGGACAGAACACTACTGCCAGCATGTGGTGGCCCCCCAGCTCAAGAGGCCATCTGCCCTTCCTAGACTTCTACATGGCTTCCCCACACCCCTCAGGCCCAAACCTAACCACACCACCTACCTGCTAAAAGCGCTCTGATGAGTGGAAGCGGCCCTGCTCTCCAGCCCTCTGCTGAAGGCCACGGCTCCGATCCTGAGACCACAGCTCTCTCAGCTGACAGTTTCTCCCTCTGACCATTCAGTCGGCCATTCCTGTTGCAAACAGTCTCCTTTGCCACCTTTTTTTGAGGCTCTTGTTGCTTCCTTCCAGGATTTCTCTACAACCTCTAAGGCCCTCTAGGAGATGATTCCTAAATGCCCCCCTCCTTCCTCTACAATTAAATTATGCTTGAAGCAAGCCTAATGGGTGAGTTATAAGCTACCGGTGATGTTATAAACATATAAGGTTTCCAGGAAACCTCCCCAGTGTGTGTGTGTGTGTGTGTGTGTGTGTGTGTGTGTGTGTGTGTGTGTGTGTGTGTGTGTCTCGGGTGTGTGTATGATTATTTGATCCTCTCTCACTCCACTGTAAGGTGAGATTTCCTGGCAGATCGGGTTTCCAACATCTGAAAGCCAGTGTTGGGATGCAGAGCGCTCCCAGCCTTCTGCCAGAAGCCTGCCTCCCTAGCATTCTCTCTTACTGACACGATAAAAAGAGAAGAACGAGCAAAGTGAACAGATGCTCTGAAAACAACACCCGGCACCTCTTCAGCCGGGCAGCGTATGAGGGAGCCCTCGGGGAACCGGGGGTGGGGAGATGGCTGCCCCTAGGAGGCCTGGCGCTGGAGCCTGCCCTTGGGAACGAGGCTGACAACCCACAGGAATGTCCCAAAGATGGAGGAGGCTATTAATGTGGCTCACTCAGACTGCACGGCACGGGGAGGGAGCAGATTCTTATTATTATCCTCAGTGCATTAATATTTGATAAAGCTTCTTCACAATGATAGATAGTAGCCACCCATGTGAGGGGAACAGCCTGGTTCTGTAAAGAGTCTCAGGAAGGATGAATAGCTTTCATCAAGAGAGGAGAGGGGTGCTGGGAGACGGCTCAGTCAGTGAAGAGCTTGCCGTATTAATATGAGGACCCGAGTCAGATTGCGGGAACCTATGTAAGGAAGTCAACATGGGGGCGTGCACTTGGAACCCCAGTTCTGGGAAGGTGGAGAAAGGTAGACTCACTGGCCCGTCGGCCTCGCTCACCTGGTGAGTTCCAGGCCAAGTGAGAGACCCTGACTCAAAAAACCAAGGTGGACAGCATCTGAAGACTGTCACTCAACACACACACACACACACACACACACACACACACACACACACACACACACGAGAGGAGACAATGCAAGGAAGTATTGTCTGTCCTGGGCAGGGAGCTCTTCCTGGGACCACACAGTTCAGGCAGCATGGTGCCCTCTCTTGCAAGTTTCCTGCACAGGAAACGGCAGCTTCATCCAGGCAGAGAGAGGCCTGGCTGGGGTGGGGCTCAGTTTCACAACTGCCCACCTCCAAGAGGAAGCTGCTGATCCAATTATTTTTCTTCCTCGGACGGTACGTTAAAATGACTGCTGAGGAGTAGATATTTATCTGAATAATGTTTTCCCAATATATAATTTCTAACTGTTTCGAACTCTGAGAAGACAGTAACCCAAACAAAACAGAACCCCCAAACCTTAAAAGCTGCCATTAGTGTCACAGACAGCTGGAGGGATGCTGTGACCTGGAAGAGTTGATGTCTTGGTGGCAGCTACTGCTTCTGAAACCATCAACAGGCTGTCCTGAAGCAGTGGTTGCCCACCCGCTGAGGTAAAACCCTGCTCCCTCAGGAAATCAGACACCCTCTGGCCGCAAAGCCCTTTCTGGGTCAGTAGGAACAACAGGATCCTGGCACCAGTGAGCAAAGCAGCCTGAGCGATAGGTCCTCAGGCATCTCTTAGGAGACTTTGAAAGCCGTTGGCTACCAGGGTCAGGACAGACCCATGGTGCCCTCTTTGGGGAGTCCTGAACAGCCACGGAGGAGCCAGGAGCACTGGCCCCTGAGGGCCGCCACCCTGAGATTTGGATGGGCTATCTGCTGGTTACAGAACTTAACCTCAGGGCCTGCGGTGCCCCCCACCCCCCTCGTGGCCCTGTTATAGCCTTTAAATTGTCATCATTCACTCTCCCTGCTCAGCCTCACCCCGCTGCCAGGAAGAAGACTACCAAGAGAACACAGGGAGGAAGCCAGCCTCCCTTCTGAAGCACTCTGGAGATCCAGCTTCAAGGCAGAGTGAAGCCAGCTGCATAATGTCATGCCCTTGTGTTACAGGAGGGGCTCTGTCTAGTCTCTCCCTTAGGAACTGTTCCACTGGGCAGCTCCTAGGAAGACGGAGACAGAACATGGCAGCCTCCCGGCAGCCTCTCTTCCTCACAGGCCCCTCAGGAGACTCTGGACTGTTCTCTGTGCTGCAGCCTTCGAGATGCATCTGTGTGCAGGGAAGGGGCCGTGAATCACATAAATCACGCAGTGAGTGGCATATGGGGGTACGGATGCCAAGCTGTGCGCCCGTAAGACAGGGGGAGTGGGGAGGAGGAAGGGTGTGGGAAGATGGAGCAGGGAGGGAGGCCCCCCTGCACCGAGTTCTCTTCTGGGGACATCTTTGGGTTGCTTTCTTTCTGGTCCTCCTCTTCCACCTGGGCCGTGGTGCTTGTCCCCAGGCATCCTCACCCGGGTACATAACCAAGTGCAGGGAAGGGTGTGTGGGCAGGAAGGGGTGGTGGGGAGAGAGCACAGGGGTCAGCATTCCAGCTGTTGCACATCTGTGCCGCCCTCAGCACTTTCCCTCCCATTCAGTCGGCCACACAGGTCTGTGAGCAGTTTCCAACCCAAACGGGGAGAGGAAACAGGACCCGAGGTGGTGAGGGTGGATTCTAGGAGACCCTGGGAGCCCGCCGTCTGCAACATGAAGGCTGGAGCCTTGGGAAGGACAGGGACTTTGCCTTTTCAGCTGTCCCCCTTCTCTAACCCTTAAAGCGGACTCCAGATGGAAAAGTAGCTCCACCAGAGACAGCCATCAAAGGCTGGTCGGGACGAAGCCTCCAGGCTGCCCACCACTCAGCCTGGTCAATGCCGCCAGTCAGAGACTGCTGTTAAGAAGTCCAAGTATGCTTCCAGACCGAAGGGAAATATTCCTTCTGGGCCCCAGCACTGCAGGCACACCTCCCGCTCCCCACCTCCCCCACCCTCCACCAAGGTCAAATGCACCTCCACCAAGGGCAGATGCATCACCTCTGCAAGCGGTCTCCCTCCATCTCCCCCTTCACTTTAGTCAGATATTTCAAATCAAAAGTCACTTATTCTAGAGTGAGCTCAGGTTTTTACACACAAAGGCAGGGTAACCAGATGGCTTGTTTTAAGTGAGGCCTGGGGGGAAGAATCAACCATCACACACACACACACAGAGAGAGAGAGAGAGAGAGAGAGAGAGAGAGAGAGAGAGAGAGAGAGAGAGAGAGAGAGAGAATAGGGAGGGTGTTCTCTAACCTGGACAGGAGGTGTACTTCAGAGATAAAACATGGAGTCTGCTGACCTGAGGGTCAGCAGGTGGAGGGTCTGCCGTGCTGGGAGGGGATCTGACCAAGCCTATTACAGTCTGGGCTTGGGCCCCCAAGGGCTGGAGGCAGAGCAAAGGTCTTGAACTAGATGGCCTCATGGAGAGAGGCAGCATCCACACGCAGGCTGCAGGCTAATTTCTATCGTCCTGGGCTACCCAAAAAGTGAGTGAGGAAACGAGATTCTGAGTGACAGCGACGGAGGCTCCACGAGATTGCAGGAGCCTGTTGGCCTTTTCCTCCATCTGCAGCTTCCCCAGGTAAACTGTGTGCGTGGAGGGGAGGGAGGGGCAATCAAGGAGGAAGAAACAGGTCCTGAGATAGCCCAAGGGGACTGAGCCAATGATCTTGAGCATTTGGGGTTGAGAAAGGACAGAAAGTATTTATAGAGAGCTTACAAAAATCCACCGTTCACTAGTTTTTTTACTATTGATTTTTCATTTTTCATCAATGTTAGCTTATTTGATCTTCACAACCTTGGGAAAGTACCGCCAGCCACTGTGTAGGACTGGGACAGAGGGCTAAGTGCTCTCCCATGGCAATAGCAACGGAAGGAGACTCATGATTCCAATCTGGAGCTTGTGATATTTTCCTCCACTCCAGACCTTCAACAGCAGAAAGAAAATGGCAGCCCAATAGACCCAACCTCACACGGGTACCTGCCAAGCAGACTGCCCCCAGCGTAAAGAAGCCTTCTGGCCTTAACCTGCTTACAGGTGGTGTGCGGTAGACCACGTGATACGACGGCATCGAGCACAGCTTCCACGTCCTGAGACCCCACTAGAAAGGGTGACCCCTGCCTGTCCTGCTAAGAAGGCTCCCAAGAGTACTGAAGACGAAAGTCTCAACAAGTTAAAACTGAAGAAATCTGACATGCTCCCCTCTCTCTCCTCTGTCCATCCAGCGGAGCGGACCTTCCCAAAGCCCGAGCTAGCGTCAAGCAGTGATCACTCCACATCACCTCTCAGGAGAAAGCCAGCAAACGTCTGGTGTGACTGTACAGACAGTGCAAGGACAGCCGACACTAGGAAAGGCTGCTTCCTGATCGACTAAGACAGACTCTGAAGTGTCTCCCCTGACACCGCCTCCTCCTCTCTGCCTTTTAACCCATCTCTACCACTTTTCCACTGGCTTGCCAGATCTAACTGCTAGCCAGTACCCTGCCCCACCCAGGTCCACTGGAGACACCCCAAACCCTTCTGATTTCCCAGATTACGCACAGGCTTCACGGCGAATGTCCCCAGCTCATGGCTCATGCCCCCACAAACTATTCTGAGTCTATGTATCATCTCCTTTGCTCCCTCATTGCTGTTTAATTTATGTGCCTGCCTTCCCCACAGTTCTTCTCCAGTAACACTCTCATGCTAATTAATTGTGAGCACAGTTCATTTTCCCCTAATAGATTATAACTTCCTTAGAGACAGATGCTGTATTGAATTTATCTCCGTGGTTCCCCACTCTCCTTTCGTGTCTAGCTGGGGGGTTAGATTTGAATTTTTGTGGGCATACAACAAATAATTATTAAAATGAAATTTACCTAGGTTTCCTCTCTGTGGTTGATATATTATGCACCCCAATAAACTTATCTGGGGGTCAGAGAACAGAACAGCCACTATACTAAACATAGAAGTTAGGCAGTGGTAGTACACATGCCTTTAATCCTAGCCTTCTGGAGGCAGAGATCCATCCAGCTCTCTGTGAGTTCAAAGCCACACTGGAAACCGCCAGGCATGGTGACACACACCTTTAATTTCAGGAAGTGATGGCAGGAAGCAGAAAAGTATTTAAGGCATGAGGACCAGGAACTAAGTTTGTCAAGCTTTTAGGCTTTCAGCAGCAGTTCAGCTGAGATCCATTTGGATGAGGACTCAAGAGGCTTCCAGTTTGAGGAAATAGGATCAGCTGAGAAGTTATTGAGGTGAGGTTAGCTGTGGCTTGCTCTGTTTCTCTGATCTTTCAGTATTCACCCCAATACGTGGCTCCGGGTTTGTTTTTATTAATAAGACCTTCTAACAATTCATGTTACACGTCTCTCTCTCTCTCTCTCTCTCTCTCTCTCTCTCTCTCTCTCTCTCTCTCTCTCTGTGTGTGTGTGTGTGTGTGTATACAAAGACATACATGTGTTATCTTTAAAACAGATGTAAAAATTTGCACAGGGCAGTCCTGCTTCTCATTCTGTCCCTCAGGAAGCATTATGGAACATGGTTACCCTTTCCCTGGGCACCACTGGGGCCCTTGCAGCCAAATGTAGGCCCAGAAGGACAAGCCAAGTGTTTCAAGTTGGTTTGGCTATTTGAAGAAGTTCAAAGTGTTTAAGCAAAAGGAAAGAGGCACTGCTATTCCATAACCCCAAGAAAAACCAAAGAAGGGTTTTGTGGCGTCAGGGAAGGTAAGAGGATGAGGGAAAGAGTGTTTCCTACAATACACAGGACACAAACGGAGATGACCAAGTCCTGTGATGACAGAGGAGATTGAGATGCCACAGCCCCTTTTGGGAGTGAGAAGCCATTCCCAAGGGGCCTGGGTCCCTGCTCATGCCTCCAGGTTTCCCAGGAACCAAGGTGTCTGGGAACAGAGTGGAGAGAGACAAGGAGGAGGACACCTCAAGCTGTAAGACAGGGAACCACTCCCAGAATGCACCACGGGAAGGGCTGAGACTTTCTTTTGAGGTGGAAGATGGCAGCAACCAAAGATGGTGTTCAGGTCCAATCAGGTAAAGGCCAGCTCCACCCCGTACCCCAAAACACCACACAGCCCAGCTCCACCCCGTACCCCACAACACCACACAGCCCATATCCACTCCCATATCCCCAAAACACCACACAGCCCAGCTCCACCCCGTACCCCACAACACCACACAGCCCATGTAGCTCAAAGTTTCTCTATTGACCAAAGATTTAGGGTCATAATATGCATCCTCTGAGTCAAATTCCAGGGCGACAATAGAAACAGTTAGTTAAAAGGGGGGGGGGGGTGCCGGGCGGTGGTGGCACACGCCTTTAATCCCAGCACTCGGGAGGCAGAGCCAGGTGGATCTCTGTGAGTTCGAGGCCAGCCTGGACTACCAAGTGAGTCCCAGGAGAGGTGCAAAGCTACACAGAGAAACCCTGTCTCGAAAAACCAAAAAAAAAAAAGGGGGGGGGGCAAGCGGTGGTGGCCTCATGAGGTCTGGGGAAGCCTCACTGCCAAGTACTAATCCCAGTTCAAGGATGAGCGGCTCCATGCAGCAAGCTCTCCTTCCTGAGGCAGACTGGAAAGGATGCTACTGCTTTCCATTTCCTCTTTTCATCTGGACCACAGAGACAAGGGTGCTAATTCCTCTCTCCATGGATAGGCAGGGCACTAAGGGCACGGGACAGCTCTTGAACTTGTGCCTGTGTGGTGGGTCCTTCAGGCACTCCTCCACCCAGAGTTTCCTCACACTGGGACTTTGGTCCCAGGTCACTTGGGACAGAGACAGATGGCAGAACCCACCCACCACTGCGGCCAGCACTCCCCTGCCTCTCAGAGCCCTTAGGAAGGAGTGAGGGATTCTGGGACAAACTGCTGAAAAGCCTGTAGTCTCTCGGGGAAGGGGTTGCTTTCCGAATTTGGCTTTCTTATTTTGGTTACCGCCCTACCAGGACTCACGTACGGAGCAGGCTCCACCCTAGCAAGAAGGGACAGGGACCTGATGCGGATGGTGAGTGTGACCTTCTGACCCCCACCGCACCAAGCAGTACCTGCCAAGGCCTTGATCCGGGACCTCTCAAAGAGCCTGGCTGAGCTGTTGTCATTATCCAGCTCATCATCCGGGGCATCCCAGCGGGCATTGATCCGGCTGTAAGGTGGCTGGTTGCCTACGTTTTCAAACTCTGTGGCCGATGTCATGTCAGCAGGCTCTTCTTAGCAGCTGCGCCCGTCTCAGTCTTCATGGAAGGGTCCCTAGGGGACAGCAACACAGTCAGAGGGTTAGCTTCCCTTGCTCGCTGTCTCAGTGGAAACTTTTAGGTAGGGGACTCCAGCAGAAGCGGATCCTACAGGAGCCACGCACTGTCTGTCAGGGCATGTTGCTTCCCCCTGGGGTCTCGGGGTCCTGTGTTACAGGACATTGCAGCAGAAGTCTCGGCGGCGGCGGCGGCGGCAGTGGCGGCAGTGGCGGCAGTTTAAGAGTGTCGGGGACAGAGACTGAGAGCTGCATGCGGCAGGGTCGGGATGGCCAGCAGGTGGAGACAGAAGTCCCAGCCAGCCAGTTTTCCTTCCAACTTGCTACCAGGGCTCTGGAGAGCAGCTTGAGAGCCAGCTCTCCTGAGAGCCAGAGGCTGGGGGTTTTGTGGGGTGGGCAAAGGAGGAAGAGAAACCCCATTCCTGGACTGAGGTCAGAAGCCTGCCTGGTGGTGGAGGCAGAGAGGGGGGACTGAGTCTGACTTACAGGGAACCGGCGGTGGGGGAGGGGGACATGGAGCCGGATCAGGGCTGCCACCGAGACTCCAGCCCTAACAACCGGAAAGCCAAGCCTTTTCACGCCCTTCTTGACGGTGTGGGTAGTTGCCGGAATACGGTCTCCTGTTGAATCCCTAACCAGACCAAGCAGCCCAGAGGAGCTGGTTGTCCCATCCAGGCTGGCAGCCCCTGGCGCTGTGTGCCATGACAGAGGGATGATGGACTGAGTGCCGAGGAAAAAGGAAGTCAGGGTGACTGGCGAATGGTTTCCAGGGAAGTTTGGAAGTACTCACGGAAGGACGGGTTGGGAAGGGGCAAGAGCCCAAACGAAAGGGAAAAAGAGCAGGGGCCGTATCAAAAATAAAAACGAGAAGCAACCAGCAAGAATGAGGGAGCTGACGAGCAATCGGAGGACGGGAGAGGCAGGGGAGAAACGTGAGACGGGAGGCTGGAGAGGCCATCTTGGTTACCAATGTCCCTGGCCTTTGGAAAATGACTATCTTCCCTCTTGTGTGTGTGGCATCCAGGCATCTCCCTGGGCAGTCGGGGCCTTCCAAGTTCAAGTCTGTATTTCAGAATGAGGGCCCTGGAGCCTTCAAGTTCAAGAGAGTAACAGCGGGTGGAGGGACTTTGGAGGCAAGGGAGACAGACAAGTGACCAGTGTCAATAACTATTGAAGTCTACATCACATTCCCGCATACCCCAACACACCAACACGCGGGGCCCCTGATGCGTTCCCCAGGAGACCCATGCAGGCAGGAAACAGCGCATGCTCACCACTCCGAGCATGATTCAGTGCTTTGGGCCTTACTTTTCAGACTCTTGTCTCCCGGGCTGATAAATCAATCCCACCACATCCCTTTGAGGTAAGACAGGAGCCAGAATTATCCACCTTAACAGCACAAGGGAGAAAGGACACAGGATGAGGCCTCCCCAAGGTCATCCAGGGAACTACTGTGGTGGTTCCGACCGAAGGCCCAACTGTAACCCTGTTTGTCCCCCTTGACTGGACTGGTCTTGGGGATGCATATGGAGCTTGGAGTGAGAACTTGGGGCCAGTGTGCTCCAGCTGCTAGGGCTGAACAAAGGTATTTGCCACTCAGGAGAAAGAATGAGTACCAAGTGGGAAAGCCAGCCATGATCCTGAACGCGGTACACCCCATCATGCTGGGCCTGCGCTCAAGACCACTTCTGTCCCTTTGAACAGCCTGCTCTCCATAATGAACCAGCTGAGATTTCCCCCTCAATTGTCTGAGCGGAGATAGCTGCGAAGGGTCCTGACTCCTCACGCCTTCACAACCTCCTTCAAGCAGAATGACCACTGGCTTGGAAGTGTGAGTCAGACCGAGGCTGACGGGCTGACCATCATCATCTGCAGGGCCACAACTTATCCAGTAGCCGCCCCGCCCCGGCCCCCCCCGCCCCCCCCCCCAGAAGGGCCAAGCTGCCAGACTCGGGGGTGAGGTAAGATCCGCCCTGAGCACCAGAGGTAACCAGACCCTCGCTCACTCTCTTCATCCTGGGCTATTTTTAAGAGTGGCTGAGAGAGGCCCCGGGCTGCTGCGCGGAGCTGGGGAGTGAGATTACCTTAGCTATAGCTCCGTAAATAAGTCTGTCCCAGAAAGAGGAGCCTAAGCAGGCAGACCGGCAGAACCAGGGTGCGCGACAAGATGGATGGCCCTGGGTGAGCAGCGACACAACAGCAATTCATCCTGCTTAAAAATGCCATCCTTCCTGGGACCGCAGCTCACAGGACGCAGCAGCCAGACGGGGGCCCGGCCAGGAATGCGGGGAAAGCACACGTGTGTTTCCGAACATAGGCGTCTAGTGTGTCTGTCTGCTGGCTTGCTAATGGAAGGACCAGATCCTTGGAGACAGATACCACGTAAAGACAGCGCAGAAGAAATGAGAAGGAGGCTCCTTCCTCCTGCCACCTACCCTAGCCCCGGCCCAGGTGGCACTTCACCAGGGTCAAGGGGTGGTGAGGTGTGCCCGCGTGCTCAGGCGACGATGGCCCCAGAGAATCAGGTGTAAGAGCACACAGGGGAAAAGTAGCAAGTTTACCTATGGTTGTTCCAGAAGTAGACAACACCCTTCACCCCAGGCCAAGAGAATGAGCCCGAAACCAAATTCAACCCAGCACTTTCTCAGCGTCACCCACGCCTCCTCCCATGGGTATCACCATGACCCTTCAAAGGCCTGACTGAAAGGAACCACCATGGCTGGAGAGAATAGTGTATGTTGAGGTCTCACAAGGGGACACCTAATCAAAGGAGGAGCCACAGAAATGGCATTCAAGTTGACATCGGAGGGGAACTTAGAAAAGGGATGATACAATCATAGCTTCAGTGACAGAGGTCATCTGTGCATAGAGAGTGGCCTTCCGTGACTCACGAAGGGCCCTCCTACAGGCCTGAAATTGGACCTCAGGCCCTTGTTAGCAAACGGGGGTCCTACGGGTAATTCCTAGTGCATTCACTTCCCAGTCACCCCAAGACCGTCTTCAACCACTAAGCCTCTTACCAAAGTATAGGCGGGTCTTCCCTGTCCCATTTCCAGAGTCCCCCTTATCTGACAACTGCCATGCCCTGTTTCCAGATGATACTGGCAGGACAGGTCCTAAGAAGCTTACTCATTTACAGCTCGGTGCCGGAAAGCCCACGGGACTATAACGGCGGCGTGCTCGCCTGCTGAAGGCGTGCCCTTAACTTGGAAAATGTCTCGCACAGCCTTTCGTGGCCACCTCTCACACCGACCCAGAACCCACCTGCTCCTCGGATGGGGGCTGGGCCTCAGAATCCCAGCCTCGAGCGCTTTGCCCAGCTCATCAATGACGACCCGGGGAATGCCAGGGGCTATAGTGCTCACCCCGTGGGTCTGGGTTGTTTGGAGTCAGCTTTCCACCATCGCCCAGCAGAGAGAATGCATTTCCCTCCACCCCCCAGCCTCCCAACGGAGTAACCAGGCCTCCCTCCTCTTCTCCTGGTCCCTCAAAGGCATGAAGCTGGGACATGGGGCCACATCAGGTAATGGCACTCTTCCTCAGTGGGACTGAGGAGGAGGCTGAGGCAGTCCCTCAGACAACGACTTCCTTAACTAGGACTGGACACTTGAGGTCTGTCTTGTCTGATTGTATGGTCTGCCCATTACGGTGTTTTCTAGTCTGTTCCGTGGCTTACGCTGCTCCAACCTGCTTTTAACCTATTTGGTACTATGGCAACCCAGGTCAGGAGATTAAAGCCAGCAGTTCCCTTGGTTACTTGTCTTCGAATGCATCACCAATGAGGGAAGGTGCCCGTCTACCCCCCGGGCTCATAACTGGACTGCATATGCACAGACACCGTAGAGAAAAGTCAAGTACACAAACCCGCACCCACTGAAACGGAATGAGAACCAATGAGATGCCATTGCAGGCCATTTACTCTGTCACCCTTCACTGTCAACCTGACATCTTCACCCACGTAACACAGTTCAGTGTCAGTGTGGCTACAACTGTGCACACATAGCTCTCAGAAAAGCAGAACATGGGGCGGGGGGCAGGTGTCAGCACCATGGGTCCGCGGTGAGGCCTCCGTAAATGCCACCTGTGAGTGGCCTTTCAAGCAGGTGAAAACCACCACCATTTCTCACCCCAGGGCACTCTCCGCCTTACCATACCGTGCAGTTCACATGCCAACACAGCCCGGCCACAGTGACAGGGTGTGGCTTAGGATTCTTGGAGCTCCAGACTGTCTGCCGTTGCCAGCATCAAGGACCCCCGTGCATTGGCATTGGCACTGGTCATTTGTGACTGTCACTGTTTGGTGAGACCTTTGGAAGCCCCTGCTGGGCAGTTTCTGTCACTGGGCAGGGGCTTCAGACCTACGTGTTGCGACTTGCCTGCCGTCATCACGGAAACATCTACTAAGAACGGCCTCTGGTCGTAGCACACAGCTGCTGCAGCGGGGTGGGGTGGTGAGGACTCAGCTCTGCCAGTCCTTGTGGGGATTTGGTTGGGAACAGGTGCTGCTCAGCTCTGTACGGGGATTGGCTTTTAAGAACAGTGTGGCTCAACACTCCCATCCCGCTCCACTGGGGGCAATTACAGGGCAGAAGGGAGAGACACCAGTATTATACGAAGGGTGAGCATCTCTCATCGGCAACACTCCAAACTCTGAAGTCTTTTCAGCTTCACGTGATACCACAAGTGGAAAATTCTACACATGACCTCATGTGATGGGTCACAACCCACAGTCAGGGTCATTGAAAAGACTACATAAAATTACCTAAGGCTGTGTATGTAAGATGTACATGAAGCATACATGGATTTCATATGTGGACTTGGGAAGCCTTAGGAATCTCGTTATGTATATGCAAATATTCCAAAAGTCAACAAAAAGATAACAAATCCAAAATCCTTCAGGTCCCACACCTTTTGGACAACCGGCACATAATCTTCAAAGACTGGTGTTTCAAGCTCTGTAGCAACAGTTACAGAAAACTAATACTACGCGGCCTTACTTCTTCTGCAGACTCATTTTTGTTGTTGTTAAGATTAATACTGACTTATTCTCTTGGGATAAGTAGTAGGTGAATTGAAAAGGTAAACGTACAGTTTTTCTTTTTTCACTAGGACCCCCTCCCAATTAAAAAAAAAACATAGTCACTTCTCTCTGAGGAGAGCTGTGGGAGGTGATGAAGGAGTAAGGCTTCAACAAAGGAGATCTCAGAACAGATTGAAGTAATGAAATTCAATTAATTATTTCTAATAAAATAATTGATCCACAAAGGATCAAATTAAAGGACTCTTAGTATCACAGAGACGGGCTAGACCTTGTGTGCAGCATGAAGAACCTTCTCACCTGTGATTTTCTTGCCCAAACTGTGGAGCCTCAGACTCTAATCTTTAGAACTGACTTTCCATCTTCAGGATCTACAGGAAATCAAGACAAGGAAGAGACAGATCCAGAGCTCTGGGCATCCTGCAAACAACTGACTCAGTTTCTTCTAGTTCCTGTGGTTGAAACAAAGTGGGTTTGTTCATCTGTTTATTTGCTTGTTTGGTTTAAAGAGGAGGGCAGTGCGGACTGTTGTGGGCTAAAGGAGACTTCAAAGATGTAACAAGCAAATACAATGTGTACGTGGTTTTGTATCTTAGGTCAACTAAAGCTATTTGAATTATAGGCTCAGTTTTAGATGATAACCAGTTCTAGTCAACTAATAGGTATGAAATGACGTTATGATTATGTAAGAAAACTAAACTATGGTGGTTTGAATGAAAATGGCCCCTGTAGGCTCATACAGAGTGGCACTATTAGGAGGTGTGTCCTTGTTGGAGTGGGTGTGGCTTTGTTGGAGGAAGTGTGTCACTGGAGGTGGGCTTTGAGCTCTCTCTCTGTCTCTGTCTCTCTGTCTCTGTCTCTGTCTCTGTCTCTCTCTCTCTCTCTCTCTCTCTCTCTCACTCTCTCCTTGCTGTCTGCTGATATGGATGTAGAACTCTCAGCCTCAGCTACCTCTCTAGCACCATGTCTGCCTGCTTGCTGCCATGCTTCCCACCATGATGGCAATGAACTAAACTTTGGAACTGTAAGCCAGCTCCAATTAAACGCTTTCCTTTAAAAGAGTTGCTGTGGTCATGGTGTCTCTTCACAGCAACAGAAACCCTACCTAAGACATCAACCTACTGTATATTTTAGTGATGCTGAAGAACACAGTGGCCAGCAAGACATGAGATCTGGGATTTGCTTAACCCTGTTTTAGGAAAGTAGAAAACGAAAGCAAATGAAAAACCTCTAGTCACTGACTTGGGGTGACATACACATGGGGATCTGTGATGCCATCCCTTCTGCTTCTACATGAAAATTCTTATAAGAATTTTAAAGCTAGCTATGATGGCTCATACTTGGAATCCCAGCATTCAGGAGGCTGAGGCAGGAGGATCACCATGAGCTCAAAGCCACAGTAAGTGTCAGCCCAACCTGGGCTACACAGTGAGGCTCTGGGTCAAAAAACAAATAAAAAAGGTTTTTAATAAGATTTATACTTAATGATACACTAAATCTATAAGATAGAGTAGTGTATCTTTCATGAGAGATATAGTCCTAGATCCTCAAGTAGATGCTTAAGACTTCAGCTAGTTCTGAACAATATATATATATATATATATATTAGAACACACACACACACATATATATATATGAGTATTTTTCTCTATACATACAGATCCATAATAAAGTTTATAAATTAGGCACAGCAGATCAACACAACTAATAAAAGAATAAAACAACTATAACTATATAGTTTAATAAAATTGCCAACACCACTACTCTTGTACATTGGTTCCATTGAGTAAAACAAGAGCTACTTAAATTCTAGACTATGACTCTAAGAAAGCCAACCTGATATTAGAAAGGGATACTAAGTGAGCAACGGGTGGGTAGCATATACAGCGCGGATATGTCAAATGAAGAATAATAGAATGATTCACGGCCATGTTAGAGCAGGAGGCGCAAGATTCCATCATGCTACTCAGAAGCAGTATGCAGTCGAAAGCTTACAGGTATATTTCTGAAGTTTTCCACTGAATACGTACAGCTTGCTGTAACCATCGGCACTGAAATCATGAGAAGTGAAGCCACCAGTGCGGGGACAACTGTCTAGCAGTCACAGCCTGAAATACAAGTGGTGCCCAGAATACAAGTCAGCGTTGCCATGGCCTTAGCACCTGGCACGGTCTGGCGGCTCCTGCCTCCCTTTCTGAGCTCATCGTCCACCCGCATGACGTGTATCCTCCAAGCCTTCTTCCACCTCTTCAGACTCGTCATGTCTGGACCACCTCTGGGCCCTTGTGTATGCGGGGCCTGTGCCAGAGACACTTTGTGGAGTGACCACGCATGTCTGTCTCCTGCCCACTCCCCAAGCCTCTTCTTGGGCATCACTTCCTTGTGGCAGTCCTCCCTGCGCAGTCTAAGGTGAGTCCTCCCTGTCACCCTTGGTCTCGGCACTCTGACCCACTGTTGGAAGTGCTCTTACCCATCTGTCTGTAGACTTTCTCTCTCCTTGCCTAGGCTGTAGGCTCCATGGAGGCAGGCAGTAGCCATGTATTTCCATTATACTCACTGGATCCTAGTACTCCGTGATACACCTGGGACACAAGTAGGTGCTCAATAAATAGCATCGTCTTAGTGACCTGCTGTCATCCTGGAGCCCCTCCACCTCCGCCTCCACACCCCTTATCCCATGTATTCATTCCCCCAGCTCTCCCGCTTATGAGCACGAATCGCTCATTCACTATCTATTACCAGTAAGTCCAGCTGTTAGGCATCTGTAGGGCACCTTCCCTTCACCATTCCTTCACGTCCCAAAGCTTTCTCTTCACATCAGGGTGTCACCACTTCTTGAGTGCCTATGGAAAACGTTCCATTTCTTCCTAAGCTCAGGCCTTTCAACCTCTACCCCTTATAAGGGCACACCCTTCTCTGGAAGCTTCCAACACCACGGTCTGACCCAAAACTACGGCATCTGGGGCTGAGCGCATCTTCTCCCTGTGCTGACTCTGCTCAATGTATCCTGAGCCTCCACATTACACCTGTCACATCCTATACACTGAAGTCAGCTCACTCTCTCCTCCCGATGGGTTTTTGTTGGTGGAGGTTTTTTGTTTTGTTTGTTTGTTTGTTTTTACAATGAATACATCTTTTCATTTAGAGATACAATATAGAGCAGTTTCTCAGAATTTAACCTTTTCCCTCCCACCCACCTTCCTGGGTCCTCCACTGTTTCTAGGCCCAAGAGGCAGCCAAAATGGGATTAAGGAAACTGGTCCACAGAGTCCTCCCTCCTTCCCATCCCTCGATTCTGGGGACGAGTGCTGGACTACTAGTTTTTTGTTTGTTTTGTCAACTTGACACAAATTAGAGTCATGGGGAAGAGACAACCTCGGTTAAGGAATTGCCTCCATCAGATTGGCCTGAGGGCATGCCTGTGGGGCATCCTCTTGATTAATGGTAGATACAGTAGGGCCCAGCCTACTGTGGGCAGAGCCATCCCCTAGGCTGTGTAGAAAGCAAGCTGAGCAAGCCATGCAAAGCAACCCAGTGAGCAGCGTCCCTCCACAGCCTGTGTTTCTGTTCCTGCCCTGACTTCTCTCAGTGATGGGCTGCGACCTGTAAGTTGTAAGATGAAATAAAGTCTATCCTCCCTGAGAGTTTTGGTCATGGTGTTGTTAATCACAGCAACAAAAGGTAACTAATGCAACTGTCTAGACCTTTCTCCTCCTGCCTTCATTTTAACACGCTCAAGTCTGCCATCTTGAGCAGAAATTCTCTGTCATCCTCTGCCTCCTCCCTTTCATAACCAAACTCCTTGACAAAGTTGCCAAGGACATGAACAGGTAACTGACATAAAAGGAAACCCAGGAGGGCTGAAACAAGGCCAAGAGACAGTCAAGCCTTTCAGAGCTGAGACATGTATATTAAAACAAGGAGGTGAAGGAGGCTTTAGCAAGCTAGAGAATGCCAGATGCAGATGGTGATGCAGAAGTACGCTGCTATCGCCAGTACGGACTGGCCCGGCATAAGGCCAGACACACCAAGTGGCCGAGATGCCACTTGCTGAACAAATGCACAAGCCTGAGAAATGGCCTTAAGAGGACTGGAGTGACTCCTATAGGAGACCCACTATTTAAGGTCAGGGAGACCGGGGGCTGGAAACATGGCATGTGCGATCATGCTGAGGATCCGTCCATATCCAATGTGGTCGCTGTGGCTCCTGCTGCTTCAGCCCCGCGCTCCAGGCACCTCTTCTGTTGCAAGACAGCGTGGCTAAAGGGGTGGGCAGCGACATCGGGGCCCAAGCCCCTGCGAGTCTCTGGGCATCTTGAAACCTCGGATCCAATCCCCGCCCAGTGTCCCCATTCAACAGACTGACAAGAGCAGCAGCCTCTCGAGATGCTTCCGGACGGGAACGCCTTCCCCATGCCACGCAGAAGTCTTTCATGTCTCCTTCATCATGCCACAGAAATGCCAGTCATGGAATGCTTTCAATCCCAACGTCTCCACCACACAAACAAAAGCAGCTATTTTAAAAGGCTGACTTTTAAATAATGCAGAAGTTATGGGTGCCAATTTATTCATTCGTGTTGGAGCTCTTACAATAATTCAATTAAAGCTCAACTTTTAACAGCAGCTCAGGCCCACAAGGGCTCCTGCGGGAACAGGTGCTGGCCAAGGGGTTTTCCCATCCCTGGCCAGGGCACTGAGCCTTGACTCCGTGGGGACATCCTCTGGGGACGTTTAGGAAGTTGTCTGCAAGACACAGACAGCTCCAGTCTCAAGCAGAGGTAACTGCGACTTCTCAAGGCCTGGCATCAGTTCCTGCTACGCCCCGTCTCCCAGGCCTTCACAGGAGCATGTGGCCACTTGGCTCTTCAGCTCTTACTTGAGCTCTGCCTGAGGGGCGGCAAGCCACACTGCAGGCCACGCTCCTCAGGAACAACAGCGAACTCTCTGAATGACCGTGAAGCAGAGCTAGGGCTAAGATGTCCTAGCTACTGCCTTGTCTGTTGCTCGGATGAAATACCCCAACAAGAGCAAGTCCATGAAGGGAGGGTTTGTTTGAGCTCATCCTTTGAGGGCACAGTCCGTCATGGCGGCAAGAGTTTGAGGCAGCTGGTTGTACTGCATCCATGGTCAGGAAATGGGGGCTGAGGGGTAGCGGAGGGAGGGGACGGTACTGATGCTCAGCTGACTTTCCCCTTTGTATTCAGTCCAGGACCCAACCTCAGAAAATGGTGCCATCCACCTTAGTTAACCTAAACAAAATAATCCCTCACAGGCTGACCTAATCTAGGTAATCCTTCACGTGTGTGTCTGGAGGCCTGCCTCCCAGGTGATCCCAGGGCCTGTCAAGATGACAATCAGCACTAACCATCACAGAAGGGAACCCAGAATTATTAAGTCCCCCCAATATGTACAGCCCCACTTGCCGCGTGCTCCCCTGAACCAACTGTTAAATCGCATTGTTGTTACTAAGGCTATCATCCCATTCAGTCAAAATAAAAGACCTCGACTGAAATCCTAACTTCCACTCTTAGTAGTTATGTATCCTTCTACAAGTCACTTAACCACTCTGTGCCTCAGTTTCCCTGAGCTGTTGTGGCACAACTACTCGACATACCCATATCTTGATGCCCCATTTTCTGCTCACACAGTTCAGACACACTTTTCCATCACCCCTGCTTAGGTGAGGCTGGGTGACCACACAAACATGACCTGCATCTCTTCAAGGTCTTAGCCATAAAACTTCTTCCCATCCTCTGATGCTTGCCCTTACGTTCCTAGAAATCAGGGCCACAAGACGGGAGGAAACTGCCTTCTTAGCTGGCCTGGGAGTAAAGCTTCCTCCTTGGTTCACATCACTTTCCTCACCATAATGTGAGTAAGAAATAAAAGTTCACTTTGCGGTTTCCTCCAGTCCATTCAACAGCCGCCACATAAACTTGAAGAGGAGATCATACGGAGTTATCCAACTGTGATGCAGAAACCGTATAACTGCCAAGTGGCCCAAGGTGTTACTTACAAAAAAGATGCAGTGTAGCTCAGTTTCAAGTTTGTGAATGTGATCAGTGTGTTCTCATAGTGAAAAGAAAAGGATACGGGACGTAGAGTTCACCATCATCCTGCTGTTCTTTCTGAGACCCTTTTCTGGGTCACCCTTCTTCATGCAGCCACACTGTCCTAAACTGCTTTAATGCCACTCCACTGAGTAGACCAACCCTTCCTCCGTCCTCAGACCTCCTGACCTTCCCACTGCCAAGCGAGACCGACCCCACAGCCTAAGTCCCGACCACGGTAAGTGTCTCAAAACCAAGGGAGCTGCTTTTGCTTTACTGGGAAGATTAAGAGGAAGAAGTGTCAAAGAGGAAGACTTAGAGCCAAACCAGGCCAATGGGTGACAAATGGTCGGACAAGCTACTCACCACCTTCAAATAATGAAAGGGGGTGGGGTAGCTGTCTATGGATCTGCAGAGAAAGCCAGCTCTATCCTGTCTGTCCTGGGAAGGTATGGACTTCTCAATAGACTTTGTGCTAGAACACTGTTCTAGTTACTTTTCCTGTAACTGTGATTAAAAACAACTTCAAGGGCCAGGTGAGGTGGTGCACGCTTTTGTGAGTTCGAGGCCAGCCTGGTCTGCAGAGTGAGTTCCAGAACAGCCAGGACTACACAGAGAAACCCTGTCTTGGAAAAACAAAACAGAGAGAGAGAGAGAGAGAGAGAGAGAGAGAGAGAGAGAGAGAGAGAGAGAGAGAGAGAGAGAACCACCTTAGAAACACATCTCTGGTTCTGTCTGAAGATTATTCAGATTAGGTTAATTGAGGTGGGAAGACTCACCCTAAACGTGGGCAGTACCGTTCCATGGGCTACTGTCTGCGCTGAACACGCAGGAGAAAGTGAGCTAAGCATAAACATTCAACTCATTCTACTTCTTCAACTCACTCTACTTCCTGATTACAGATGCAGTGTACACCAGCGGCCTCAGGCTGGTCTCCAACTCAGAGATCCACCTACCTCTGCCTCCCAAATGGTGCGGTTGAAGGCATGCGCCACCACTGCCAGGCTCCATGGAGATTCCAGATTCAATCAAGTTAACAATAAAGACTGGCCATCCCAGTGGAAGCTCTTGATTAGAGAGTAGGAGTTGTCTGAGGTGTATGTGTCGGGGAGGGTGCCGGCAGGAAGGCTAGAGTTCCTGCCTCTGAGTTCCACTGGGACTTCTTAGCTTCGCTGCCCACTTACAAACAAGAGAGCTGATGAACTTTCCACCCCTACTCCAGCAGTTCATATTTTCCTATGGAATCAAGACGAGCACTCGCAAGCTGGCTGCAACTGTTTATATAAATAATTCAATAAATAGCTATGAACTATAGAATCCCCAAATCTATTTATTACTTAGATATAAATATACAAAAAAACCATGAAAATTTTAGAATGAAAACTATAAAGGATTCATGGAATAAATCAAATCATATGGTAAACCACCATGTGGGTGCTGGGAGCTGAGCCCGGGTCCTCTGCAGGAGCAGCAAGTGCTCTAACCACTGAGCCGCCTCTTCCAGACCCTCAACTGATTTTTGAGAAAGATGCAAAAGCAACTCAAAGGAGACAGGATGATAGTTCGTCTGATTTCCAACAAATGATGCCGGAACAGCTGTCCATCCACAGGCAAAACTGTGAACCGTAGCCCATAACTCGAAAGAGCATGGTCAAAGATTAACCCGGGATGAGTTGTATACTTAACTATAAAGCCTACAACCATAAAACTTCCAGAAAAAAAGAAATCTTAGAGACATTAGACTAAGCAAAAAAATAATTTAGACACATCAAGAGCATAACCCTCAAGAGACAAGATATAAAAGGAAAGTTTGATAAATCTGACCACTCAAATTAAAATCATCTGCTCCTCAAAAGGCCCTGCCCAGAGTGGAAATACAAGCAGCAGACGGGGAAGAAATGTTTGCAAAACACGCATTTGATGAGGAACTTCCATCCAGAAACACAAAGAACTCTCAAAACTCATTAACAGAAAACCAGACCCTCCTGAGAAAGAGCACAAGGTTTCTAAAGACGCTTCCCTAGAAACTGCACGTGGATGGCAATTAAGCACAAGAGAAGGTGCTCTCTCATAGGGAGATGCAAACCAAAGCCACAATAAGATAGCGGTATATGCTTCTTCAAGTAGCGTATTTAAAAAAAAAAAAAAGCCCTTGACTGATCAGAATGCAGACACTGAGACTCCCACATGTCATTTGTGAGATGCAGAACAGTACAGCAACTATAGAAAGCAGTGTGACAGAGTTTAATTATGCATTTACCATACGACCTAGCAATCCCACTCCTAGGCATTTCCCCAAGAGCAGTGAAAACTTCTGTTCACACAAAAAAAGTCTGTGCAAATATTTACAGTGACTTTATCATCTAGAAATTGGAAACAACCTAAATGCTTATCAACTGAAGAATGGCTAAGCCAACTGGTACATCCACAAAGGAGAATATTACTCAGTAATTAAAAAAAAAAAGACTTGATATACACACAGCATTGATGAGTCACAAAAGCATTACGTTAAGTGAAAAAAAAAAACAGAGTCAGAGGCTTCGTGTTATATAATTTGAGGTATGTGACATTTTGGATAAAGCAAAACTATAGGAACAGAAGCAAATCGATGATATCAGGGATTAGAGTTGGGACAAGAGGCGGGTCCCAAATCAGCATGAGAGAACGGCGGGGGTGGGGTGGGGTGGGGTGGGGTGGGGTGTGTGTGACTGTGGTAGTAGTTACACAACCATGCATACTTACCAAACCTATAGAAATGTAACCCAAAATTTAGGCAGTGTATGTCAATGACACCTGAATAAACCTAAAGATAAATTAACAAAGCTAAAATTATAAATACACATAAAAGACAAACATACAAATAAACATACACATTTATGGAATACTTAATGTTTGCAGTCTCACTGTTATTAGTGGCCCTGACAACAATAACTTGGAATATTTTTATTACAATTAATTTTTTATGTAGAGGGTTTTTTTTTAGCAAGATACTGTGCTGTGAATATGTGTGGAGGAGAATTCCAGGGGTGGGAGAGACAGCTCGTGGGTTAAGGCACTTACTGCTCTTGCAGAGGACTGGGGTTTGGTTCTCAACCCACACATGGGGGCAGGGACTCATGTGGTCAGGAATCCTCAGGCTTGGGCAGCAAGCCTTTACCCACTAGGCATCCTGCCTTCTTGTCCACCTTATGTTTTGAGACCTGGTCTCTCTCTGAATCTGGAGCTCCCCCGTTCTTCTAGACTGCCTGGCCAGCGAACACCAGGGTCCTCCCTCAACATCCCCACCCCAGGGCACTGGGATTACAAGCATGCCTGGCTTTCTGTGGGCGTTGGGGATGGAATTTCGGAACTCAGCCTTGTGCAGCAGGTCCTTTACAGACAGAGCCATCTCCTCCTCTGCCCAGAGCAGAGGTTTTTTGAGGTAACTGGTTATATTTATGGTTTAAATGTTTCAAACTGTCTTTTATAAATACAAAAAGAAAAAAGAAAGAAAAGGCCTTGAAAGTCACAAGACTAATACTGACTGCCTCAATGCAACATAATAGGCACATCCTGCAATTATTTAATATCCACTCTGGACTTTGGTGAAATTCAGAAAGCTGTGTTTACTCGTCGGAGAGATCAGTTCCCAAAAAGAACCTCCTTGTGGCTAAGGACGGCACATGTTCTCAGGGCTCACCTGCCTGAACTGCAGCCCATATGACCCTGGGTACCATTCCTGCACACAGTGGATGCTCACACACTGAGCTCCTTGCGTCTGGGGCTGTCCATGGGCCCAACTCTAAGCAGAAGGTTGGTCAGACACAGAGCAGCCCTTCTCTGGTGCAGAAACGTCTACAGCCTGCACATTTTGCTGTGAGACAGATCTTTTTGACCACCGATCACAAAATGATGCAGGGCAGGGCTGTGATGAACATCAACTATTTCCTGAGTGGGTGCTAAGCAGATGTCCGTAAGGAGATGGTCTTTGTTTGTCCCCCAAGGAGTGACAGTCAGCCAGGAACTGAAACATCCCTTGTAGACAGCTGGGAACAACTCCTCTCTGCTCCAGCGGTCTCACCTGGCTAACAGGGAGCCAAATCCTCCTGCTACGAAGCTGTGACCATCAAATATTTATTGGTGGTTTGCCTTGGGCCAGGCATGGGGTTTTGTAAACCCCATCACATGGGAAACTCCGAACAGCCCTGAGAGGCAGCCATTCCCTTAATCCCCATTTGATAGGTCAGGAAATGGGGGCTTAGAGGATCAGCCTGTGAGGAACAGGGCTGGGATTCAAACCCTAGCAGTCTGGCTCAGAGCCTCTGCCTTTACCCACAGTGGTCACCACGACATTGGCCCAACCTGACCCCAGCCCTGTGCAGGAAGGAATCTGGACACCAAAGCGGCAGGGTTATAAACAATTTTAAAAGCATCGGAGATGCATCCCTCCGTGTCCAACTCAACACCAGGCAACAAGAACTTCCAGAAAGGCGACAGGAAAGAAAGGTGATCTCCACAGGGAGGCTCAAGAGGCCTCTTAGGGTCACAGCTAATCCACCCCGGTATTTCAGAACACAAACACACCAAGCCTCTAGCCTGCACCAGACTGATGTCTTATAAGGATCACCAGCTACTTTGACCCCACCCGCACCTCCCGCTCACTCACAGACAACAAGAGAGAGCGTTCTAGGACAGAAAAGAAACTGAGGCTGGAGAGAAATGTTCACAGCCAGTCCCGGGGGCTCCCATCTGAAGTCCCGCCTTGCATTTCCAGAGGCTTTCTTTAACGTGGCAGGCATCCACCTATCTGCAGGAGGGGAACCCCAGTGTGTGGCAGACAAGAAGGCTTCTAGCAGAAGGCTTCACAAGGTGTTGTGGGCTGATACCGGCTTCCCCGTATCTGTTAAAGAACGCGGCAAATGTTATCATCTAGAGGCAGCCGGAGCAAGACTACCCCTAAATTCCGAGCACTGTACGTGGGCTTCCCCAGAAGTTCCTGCACTGGACTTCACATCGGCACCTCTTCCATCCCATAACCAAGCTGAGCCGCTTGCTAAGTAACCAAGAATACATTCTTCTCTTAAAGCGGCCTGCTTCCAAATAGCTCCCATGGAGCAAAGGCTGCAAGGACTACAGAGGAGCCACCTGTTCCTGGGAAGCCTGTGGGCGTGGCCAGAGTGGTGGACACATAAGCCAGGCTAGGCCATTTGCAAAGTGTGGAGAAATGAGCGTGTCCTGCTAACACAGTGTACAAGCAACCCCAAAACACCAGCACGGCGTCAGTGTCCCCTAACACAAGGCAACAGGAATCTTCCACTCAGGAAGGGCTTGAGCTAGTTTCCAGAAAGAGCCAGAGGATAGCATAGGAGGGATTTAGGACCAGAAAGACTAGATGACTCTGACCTGGTGTTGTGAACCAGGCAGTATTTTGTCGGGGGAAGGGATAGGCACATCTGGACGTAGACTGCCTGGAGAAAACTAGACGCAGTCGCTTACTGGCTGTACCGCCTGCCTTAGGCTGTTTAAGTTCCGTAAATGTCTAATTCTTCATCTATAAAGTAGAGTTAATAACAGGCATCATCACCCAGCACTGTTGCCTGGATCAAATGAGACGATGTGTTGTTAAAGTCCTTGGTGGGGTGCCTGGGCACCTGGCACACAAGAGAGTGGGTTACTAACACTGCCCCGTCTCCGAACCACGGGTCGGCCCCTCCTTGTGCCTCAGTTTCTCCACTGAGTAACTCTTCTTCCCTCTGTTCATGGCACTTTAAAAGAGAACATATATAGAAGCAGAGTTTCCCGCTCTTTTCTCTAGCCACCAGAAGCCTACTGTCCCGTGTTCACAGGGAACCTGCCCAGGCACCGCCTCCCTGCCCTGTCTGGGTGTCTGTGCGCAGCCCCTAACTAACCCGAGGTGCCAGATTCCTGTCAAGCGGGTCATCTGTCCTTTTGCACATCTCGTGGTTCTGTGGTGCTGGGAACAGGTCGGAGGCAGCATCCTCACACCACCGGGATGTCTGAGGCAAGTCCCTAAAAGAGATACTGTGGAACGTGCCGAAGTCCTGCAGTCAGCCCTCAGGATTCCTTCCCAACCCCTTCTCCCATCTCTCCTAAGGAAACTTGGTTTTAGCGCACTAGATGGGGGAAGAGACAGTATCCGAACGTTTGCCCCAATTCTTCACAACAAAGGCTTACCTTCCTGTCTTTTCACGGCTGTGTGGTCGCAGCACCTTCCACAGCTCCATTCCCATCCCCGCGTGTAGCCTCGGACGCTAAGGAAGGCCCGGCTGTGACATCCTGTTAGTCCAGGCTTCAGGCTTCAGGCTTGGCTTGGTGGCTCCCTTCAGACAAAGTCCACCATAAAAGCTGGGCTCTGAGGGAGGATGGGGTTTGCAGGGTGGAATGTTCCCTGGCTCACCTCAGCAGCACACCCATCAACCAGCTGACAGGCCCAGAGAAACCATCATTGTTCTCGTTGGCATCAGCGTGTGGGCCTTGACCCAAACCATTCCATGCTGGATTTAGAAGCTGCCCGTTCTCACCCTGTAAACTCAGTACTCTGGAGGTCAGGTAGGAGGCTCATGGGTATGAGGCCAATCTGGGCTCCATGTTGAGCCCTTGTCTCAAAAAAATAAAAATAAAAACAAAACAAAGCAAACAACAAAAAGCCCACAGACTTCCCAGTCTTTGGTAGGACTCTATACACAGCTACCACCACCAGGCTCCTGTCCCAGAACAGAACTGTTTAGCCTGTGTTTATACAGGAACAGTTAATTTGATGTATCTCCTTCCTGCCAACCTAATACATTTTATTAGGTTGTTTTTAATTACAAATGTGATGCACGCCAAGCCCTTAGAAAATCTCATCCAAAAAAGGCCGCCGTTGAGGTCCAACTGTAGTGGACTCTGTCCACACTCAGAATGGTGCCTCCCAGTTGAGGGGAGAATCCACACGAGGAACAGCAAGGGATGGCCTCTCTCTCCAAGAACTGCTTGGCCAGAGTCATGGCATGAACATGACCAGCTGGAAAAACCACTCTGTCTTTATATTTACACTTGCCAATGATACTGCCAATAAACGGATGGATATCTCTGTCATAAACTATCCACACAGGCATGAAGGGATGGAGCCCCAGTACACACCAGGAAGTTGATCTCCAATAACAGACAGCTGTAGAACACATCACTGAGAGCAACACTACTCATATTTAGTGCATGGGCGAAAGGACCCTAAACGTCTAACACACTTTCTTTTCCTTTGAGTGACCTTTGTCTGTTTTTGAGACAGGGTCTCATGGAGCCCAGGCTAGTGTCAAACTCATGTAACTGAGAAGGACCTTAATCTTCTGATCCTCCTGCCTTAGCTCCTGAGTGTTGAAAATACAGATGTGCACTACCACACACCTAGTTTACCGAGTCAAATCCGGGTCTTCGTGCAGGTTAGACAAGCACTCCACCAACTGAGTCCATCCCAGACCCTGTGAGTGCCTTTCTCTTGCTCTGTTACATACATGCAGACACTAAGGCTTGCGGAAGTTCAAGAGTTTGTCCAAGCCCACAGTAAAAGGAAAGGGTGAAGTGTGACCTCCACCCGCCTGCTGCTGGCCTCACAGAGTCATTTGGGGATGAACTGACTCTACTGACAAATTTCAGTTTTGCCAATAGCCCAATAATTCACATTAACACTTAGAAGGGCTCTAATCATCAAGAAACGTAAGGGGAACGCTGCTTGCTGTAAACACCTCCTGTGTATAAAAACCAGACTTACGCTTCTCCTCCCCTGACCCAACACCATTTCTATCAAACATAACCAAACGTTTCTAAAACACATCCAAATAATACTCCAGGGGATCCACCTCATCTCTGCGGTGGGAAAGATGCCCAGTTCCTTTGGTGACCACAGGATGCTGCTTCAGAAACAGAGAGGAAGCTGTTGTTCCTAAAAGACCCTGGGTGATTCATGTTACTAGCCCAACAGAAATAAGACCCAGAGTCTGTGCCCTTGAACTGTGGCTCTCACACCACATGCCTCTTGTTAAAGTGACAGACCGTCACAGAAAACAAATAGAACAGCGGGAGCCCAAAGGTCCGAGTCATCCCTAACCACACCACTAACGAAGCCAGGCTGGGCAGTCAAGACGTATTAAGCTTCTCCTGAGCCCTCTCCATTATCTAGGCGTGGCAGAGCTGGCCTGCTCTTCTTGCTTATCTCTTTGGGCCCCACACGGTTTGCTCCACCCACTGCACGTAGACACCTTTATCAGGAAATATCCAGAGCACTGGGTTTGTGCTTTTGAGCTCGGTCGCTAGTTAGCCCGCCAAAACATTGATAATTCTGTGTCTGCCTATTGGCACATACATTATGAACATACACGCAGCTGGTGGACACGGAGTAAACGCCGTCCGCAGAGCACCAGCGACTTTGGAAGCTGCAAACCTACTCACAAAGCTATAGTCCTAGCCTTTTCCCTAACATGCCTGTCATTCTCCTTATGCCTGACAGCTAGAAACAAAAACAAAGCTCACCAGGCTTAAGTGATAGGAATTCAGCCCATAAATATCCTCTAAGCACTGAGCCGAATTCCCACATAGGAAGTGTTACCAAACTGCAGGGTCCTAGAGATGAAACCAAAGGCGTCCTACAGCCCTTTTGAGACACCAGTATTAGGAGACGGCAGGATCTCTGAGCTTATAGGCTGGCCGAGCTGCAGCAGCCTCTGACAACATGAAATGAGATTTTTTTTATCACTTAAAAGTTCTCACCTGTGTTTCTGACACTGTGAAACAATAAGCTTGCCACAGCTTCATTTACTTTCTTTGCTTTTGAGTCCTTTTTTAAAAATTATCACTCTTATTTCTAATGCATGCATTATTTATTATTAAATTCTCATGGTGAGGCATTGGGGCCAATATGGATTTAAAAAAAAAAAAAACCCGCACTTCACATTTTACGAGTAAAGGAGGTAGGCTGCGGAATGTAGATAAAACATGTAATGCCTTCCTGATCACTGAAAGATTGAAAGCCACCACTGTTAAAGCCTGGTGGCAAGCACAGTCTCAGGTCCCTCGCGAAACACTAGATGCTCCGTCCCTGTATCACCTGTGATCAGAATGAAAGCAGAGAACTGTTACTCCTGACTTGTGGTAAGTAACTTGACTATAATGCAGCAGGCTGACTGGAATTCCCTTCTCCCTACACAGAGAAGCCTGATCTCAACCACAGAACAAAGACTGCACAGTAATTAAACACCCTGGCCCAGAAGTGGAGCGGGGAGTGGACCTTATTCTCCAGTCGTCCTTGCGAAGAGTCAGTAAACATCAGGGGTGGGAGAGGCAGGAGGAGTTAGAAAGGCCCTCGGCACTTAGGCTACCTGCAGCAGACCAAGGAGAGCTCACACCTTGCAACAGACAACACACAGCTGCGTTAACTGTGCAGTTTCAAAAAAAAACAGGGCAGGAGCCAGGCCCCTGCAAGGTGCCGGTCGTCAGTATTTGTAACTGGATGAGAAGCGCAAAGCAGATGAACGTGTGCCCCTGTGTTGTAGTCGCTTATTAATTCGATTAATATTTATTGAGCACCTGTGAAGTACAGGGCTGAATGTGGTGGGCAGAAGTAGACGGTATCCCGTGCCCTCATAAACTCACAGCCTCGTTATAAAGTGCCAGTGACAGGAAGAGGCGACGACGGAGTCTATTCAGGTCCTGTGTGAGCCACATTCATGACTCCTTCCAACTGGGTCTAAACAATGTCCGCGGTAGGCTTGGTTCCACTGATTCTTCACATTCTTGCATAGTGACAACAGAAAGAAGTCAGCTCACCCAGCAGATTCCAATCCGGGGTTTTGCTGATAAGGTGAAAGGGACATGAGGGGCTCCCCCATAGCCTCAGAGCCCGAGAGGGAGAGCACTGGCAGTGTGTATGTTAAGGTGGAGAGTGGTCTGCAGACAGCGCACTGAGCTACCAGGAGCCAAACACCTGCCTATATGCCTCCATTCTTTTAATTCTTCACCTTTGATTTTGATTTTAGTGCTTTTGATATGTGTTTGTACATGTTTTGAGACAGGGTCTTGCTACGTAGTCCAGGCTTTCTTAGAATTTTCTATATAATAGCCCAGGCTATCCTAGAACTTATTCTCTGCCTGTCTCAACCTCCCAAGTGCTGGGATTGCAGGTACACCACCATGCTGGGCTATCTTCATTTCTTTGTCTTTTAAAATATAATTAATTAATTTTAATTATGCGTATGTGTGTGCATGTCACATGCATGCATGTGTCCTTGGTGGCCAGATGCATCAGATTCTAGATTTACAGACAGTATGAGCCACCTGATGTGGGTACTGAGACCCCAACTCAGGTCCTCTGCAAGAGCAGCAAAGGCGTTTAATCACCGAGCCATCTCTCCAGGCCATCTCCTCAATATTGCTTAACAATGATAAAGCCATTTGTCAGTCTGTATAGTCACTTCAGGACGTGATTTCTCCCATGCCCGGCAGCATGTAGCCTAGTCAGGATTGGGTCGAGTATTTCATCCTCAAAGGCCAGAAAGCTAAAATGGAATTTCGGTAGGAAACAGTAGTGCGACAGCCTGGTGAGGAAACATAACTGGGCTGCCTTCCTAAAGTCTTCAAGTCCAAAGTCCTAGCTGCATGAGAACACGTAGCCCATGGGCAGTCAGTATCCGCAGACGTTCTCTCCCAAGCACGGTATAGCTCTCAGGCTATGAGGACCCCAATAAGTCTATTCATCTGTCCTTCAGACACCTTCCAAGGCTGGCACCTACTCCTCTCAAGCCGCAGTGGCCATGCCTCAGACCTCCAGATTTACACATCGGAGTAGATGGCGTAGGAGTTCAGGGGTCGCCTCCCCTAAGCCCAGACAGCAAGCAGAACCTCTGAGAGGAGAGCATTTACCACCATGAGACAGACACCACGCCAGCTGGTGGGAAATGCTGACTTGTTGTATTCCCGTCCTTTTCTGGGCAGATTCTAAATAAACCACTTGAAACTGACTGCAGCGTCCATGCCGAGCAGAGCGTCGTTCCCCCCCCCCCCCCACACACACACCATTGCTGCTGTGGCAGCCAGCACAGAAGCATGCCCTGTTTCCTCCATTCTCTTCACCCCCCCTGAGCACTCTGTGGTGAGGGAAGGACCGACCACCCCCATCCACCCCCCCCTGCTCCCCCCACAATCCACAGGCGGCCCGAGCCAGGTGATCAACTCTGAAGCGCTTTTCTCCTTCTCGTCTCCTGATATTTACACTGATCAATCATCCAAGGTCACTTTTAAATATAGTCTGAGAATAGAGAAGCCCATGCTTCCCTTTGATAATCTCTTCTAGTGACTCACAGTCCTCACATTAATGTTTTATATTTGGCTTTCATTCCTTCCCTGCCATTTAAACCGAGAGAGAGAGAGAGAGAGAGAGAGAGAGAGAGAGAGAGAGAGAGAGAGAGAGAGAGAGAGAGAGAGAGATGATTCCTCCTATTTTACCTTCAACAAAAGTCGGAATCTGATTATAAGCATTCGGTTTTCCCTCTCAGATGCCTTTAGATTTTTATTGTGGATCCCATTACAAAGAGACACATTCATTTTCCTAACACCGACTCCTAATCCCCCTCACTTCTCTCTAGCAGGAGCTCCCTAATAAGAGCTATTTATTTACATCCCAGGTCTATGTAGGAAGCAGGTGTTCTGGGAGGATGACCACTCTGTCCCTCTCCTCTGTGGGACCATTTCCAATACCACCCATCACATCACTTGGTCCTTTGCTGGTTTAAATAAGCAGTTAGAACTAAGACACAAAAGCTTCCTTTCTGATTTTAATTTCTTTCTTTATTTCTTCCTTCCTTCCTTCCTTCCTTCCTTCCTTTCTTTCTTCCTTCTTTCCTTTCTGTTTGCTTTTCAAGACAGGGTTTCTCTGTGTAGTTTTGAGCCTGTCCTGGAACTCGCTCTATAGACCAGGCTGGCCTCAAACTCACAGAGATCCTCCTGGCTCTGCCTCCCAAGGGCTGGGATTAAAAGCAGGCACCACCACTGCCTGGCCTGATTTTCATTTTCATCGGTATTTCTAAGTCAATTACTAAGCACATGATGGAACTGGAAAACCACAAGCTACTTGGACCAGTAGACTAGCCTACCATCCCTTCCCTTACCAACACCAGGAGTCCAACTGCTTTCAATTTATTTACTATGCTCCGACCTATGATCCATCAAAGTTGGTTTTGGCCTAATTATACCTTATAGAGGAGTTCCAACATTTTCTTTTTATAAATTTTTATTACATGTATTTATTTTGGGGGGCAGGAGGATTGAACTGAGGTCTTCAGGCTTGGCAGAAAGCTAAGCCACCTCTGCAGCATCTCAACAATCTATCTATCTATCTATCTATCTATCTATCTATCTACCTACCTACCTATCAATCATCTACCTATCAACCATCTATCTATGTGTGTATGCATATTCATATATATACATATATGCATATCTTTTTTTCAGTTAAAAGTGACAAGGAAAATAAGGGCTAGTTATTAAACAGCCACAGTGAATGCATCTTTGGAATAAAGGAAGAATATCTTCTATTTTCAACCTTTGTACCCACTGGAGACAAGAGGTCTAGCAAAGGGACTGTATTCCCCTCCAGTGTAGCCAGATGTTCCTGGGCTCCAGATGTGACCCATGACACTGCAGCCTGAGAGTTCTAATCCGGTGGATTTCCTTTCTCATACCATGTGTGCCATGAGCTTAGTATTTAACACCAAATCGCAGCATGAGCAGGACTGGACCCCTTCCTCTGCACATGCTGGAGCCTGACGCCACAGTCGGAAAGATGACTTTGAACCCAGATCCCCTAACAGCAGCGCCCAGCCTGCTTCTGTTCAGCCTGCAGTACAGAGTAGAATCTAGACTTTTAGTTTTATTATGTTTATTTTATTTTATGTGTATCAGTGTTTTGCCCACCTATGTGTATGTGTACTATATGCCTTCCTGGTATTAGATTCCATTGGAACTAGAGTTATGGGTGATTGTGAGGTGCTATGGGGGTGCGAGGAACCAAACCTGGGTCCTCTGCAAGAGCAACAAGTGCTACAAATCACTGAGCCATCGAGCCATCTCCAGATTCTAGATTTTTAAGGGATTGTAAAGATAAACAAGACTCTATAGCAGAGGCCATGTGTGGCCTGTACTCCCCAGCCCTTCTCAGGAACGGCTTCCTCCCCCTGCTTCTGAACCTGTTTGGAGCCTATAAAGATACCGTGGGACTGCTTCCATGGGAGGACAAAGAGGGGACATCAGGTGGGTAGACGAGTGACTTCCAGAGCGATGGTAAGAGAAGGACTCTTCAGACACCCCCACCGTACCGATGGCTTCTTTGGAATGCCACCTAGGAAATCTCCGGCCCGATCTCAGAACTGGTTGACATAACCTCAGAGCTATTTTTAAAACAGCCCCACTTTTTCTTACCGTACCTTTCACCCCATTATGTCAGCAGAGAAGCATCTGCAAATTTCTTCAAGTTTCAGGCCCTTCGCAAGGGCTCCCTCCCAACCCTGAGCTTCTTTCACAGGCAGAGCCTGTCCTGAGACCATGGCCTGAACTAAGGCACTAATCCTCCACCCTCCCAGATGAACAGCCCGGTTCTTAGAAGAAGCCGTAGAAGAAGCAGAATAATAGAATATCTGTACTTTTAAATTCCCATTTTAATAATATATATATATTTTATTGTGGGAGTGTGCATGATGTGTCTGGGTGGGTAGGCGTGGTGTGTGCCAGCCAGGGTACATGTGTGGAGATCGAAAGAAAACTTGGCGGAGTGGGGTTTTCCCCTCAACCTCTATGTCAGATCCAGTCGCCGGTCTCTTCTGACAAGTGCCTTTCCCAGTTGAGCTGTCTTACCAGTCCTCCCATTCTTTAGGATTTCTATCAGCGTGAAAATTGTGCAAGAAATGTAGTTATTGTTATAGTGACCCCAGTGTTCCATTCTGGCCCTCCCTCTTGGTAGGGTCTCTGTGTTGCCCTACCTAGCCTTGAACTCTTGGCCTCAAGCATACCTCAACATCCTATAGAGCGGAAAGCCTATGGCACTCTACCTAAGCTTTTTAAAGATTTTTATTTATTTATTTATTTATTTATTTATTTATTTATTTATTTATTTATTTATTGAGACAAGGTTTTTCTGTGTAGCCTTGGCTGTCCTGGATCTCACTCTGTAGACCAGGCTGGCCTCGAACTCACAGAGCTCCCCCTGCTTCTGCCTCTAGAGTGCTGGGATTAAAGGCATGGGTCACCACCACCTAGCTAAGGTCCTATTTTTAAAACAATTTTTTATTAATTTGTTGAGGATTCCATACAATGTATTTTGAATCTATTTACCCCACCCCAGCTCTTCTTCTAACTGCCCTCTCCAACATTGCATCCCTTCCTACTCTAGGTCCTGGATGGGCCCTTCTCCTCATGATCCAGGAATTCCTTCTGCTCTCTTCCTTGCCCCTTTTTCTTCCAACAAACTGGTTTTGAGGGTGTCAAGATGACAGCCAATTTGACATATTCTCATCTTCATTCAACAGTCTGATAGTTGAAGGACCAGATCACTAAATACTGTTTTTGTGACATTAGAGGTTAGAAGTATTGAACTATCTACCTACATGTCATATTCTTTTTGAACTTGACACAGCTTTCCAGGCATAGAAACACCCAGAGAGACCTGGTAGCTACTTTTAGATTTTGACTCTCCTAGGAGAGATAATCCAATAAGACCCATGGACACAAAGAAATAAGTTCTGTGCATAATTTTAAAAGTGTGTATATGTTATCTCTGTTGGTGGAAAAATAGAGCAAGGATCAAAAGCCAATGCTCAGGGCAGACTGTGGGATTCAAACCCCAGCTTTGTCCCTTATAAGCTGTAAGAGCTTGGACAAAAGAATTTAATTCCTTTGTGCCTTGCCATCTTCATCTCTGAAATGAGACTATGATGATCACCCACTCTATGGGATTGGTGTGAAGATTAAAGATTTCAGATATGTAAATGCCTAACCTAGAATAATGCCTGAGACCTAGAAGGAACAATAAATACCTGTTAATATCAACATTAGTCATCGTATGAGTCTATGCCTTGATTCCATTGCTGGGGATATTCATCAATTCATTCTTTAAAAGGGTGATGCATCGCCGGGCAGTGGTGGCACACGCCTTTAATCCCAGCACTCGGGAGGTAGAGCCAGGAGGATCTCTGTGAGTTCGAGGCCAGCCTGGGCTACCAAGTGAGTCCCAGGAAAGGCGCAAAGCTACACAGAGAAACCCTGTCTCGAAAAACCAAAAAAAAAAAAAAAAAAAAAAAGGGTGATGCATCTTGCCCTTTGCTAGGTAGGCATGGGAGTTACAAAGATTATTATAACCCAGTGCCTTCTGATCTACAGATATTTTCCTCCCCCCCCCGACCCCCACACACAAATGTTTTTTTTTAAAACCAAGTTCCTAGCCAGGCAGTGGTGGTGGTGCACACCTTTAATCCCATCACTCAGGAGGCAAAGGCAGGAGGAACTGAGTCCAAGGCCAGCCTGGTCTACAGAACAAGTTCCAGGACAGCTAGGGCTACACAGAGAAACCCTGTCTGGAAAAACCAACCAACCAACCAACCAACCAACCAACCAACCAACCAACCAACCAACCAAAACCATGTTCCTGCACTTGAGACAGTTATAAAAATGGACTAGTCTTGGAAATCCCATGGTAAGACAAGAACGGAGAAATGCCCAGGGTCTGTGCAGCATTAGCAGAACATACGGAGGGTCTACAAGGCTGGGTAGGTGGAGACGGCGTGTTCAGGGAGGAAGAACAGGAATCAGGGATGTAGCTCATATTGAGGCCCTGGGTTTGACTGATCCCCAGCACTGCATAAACCTGGTGTGCTGGCACACGACCAAAGTTCCAGGAGATAGGCAATGTTTAGATGCGGAGTGCATTTGAGGCCACCCTGGGCTACATGGAGCCTGTCTTTAAAAAAACGAAAGAAAAAAGAAAAAGGAAGGAGTTATCCAAGCACAACTGAGCAAAAGAGAGCAGATACAAACTAGGTGAGGGCTTCCTGAGGAAGAGGAAGTCAAAGCAACAGAAACTATGCCTGGAAGGAAGGAGCAGCCTGAGTCACAGAACTGGGGGAGACAGACAACGTGGAGGGCTTTACACGGAATGGTATGGGTAGGTTTGGTTCTAGGAAAATTGCTTTGGTAAGTAGAGGCAGAAGCTCATTTAAAAGGGAAATGGCCAAGAGTACAGGCAAGGGAAATGATTAAGATATTAGTATGGGCCGGGCTGTGGAGGCGCACGCCTTTAATCCCAGCAACCAAGAGGCAAAGGCAGGTGGATCTCTGTGAGTTCAAGTCCAGCCTGGTCTACAGAGTGAGTTCCAGGCTAGCCAAGACTACACAGAGAAACCCTGTCTCGGAATAAACAACCAAACAAAAGATACCAGTGTGGTCACTGGGATGAGGCGGTATAGGCAAGCCAGGAAGGTGAGGGCTGTTTACAAAATGGTTGTGAGTACGAGTGGGTGGCTGGAAATGGCGAGTGAGAGGGAGGGAAGAGTGATAAATGGCTTGTCCACTTTGGGGGACTAAGTAGCCATTGGTTCCCCCACCAGTCTGGAGATAACAGGAGAGGAAGCCGTGTACTAGAATGGATGATGAGTCTAACAGGTCTGTGTGAGCCATGGAGTTGGGTGCTGGGAACCGAACAGCGAAGCAAAATACAAAGGCTCTTTGTTTTTGTGAAGCTTTCAGTCCAGTGAGGAAGATTTACAGACAATGCATTATTAGAAATAATTGATAATTTACCAGTTGTGGAGTGCTGCAGATATGCACAAGTGTTAGGGGAATGCTAACTGAAAATCTTCCCCTCGCCTAGGAACAGAGGAGGCTTTCCTGGGCAGGTGGCCTTTAAATGGTTACCTGTGGAATCAGTAAGTGTTGGACAGGCAGAGAATGGGCAATGAGCAGGTGCAAGGGGTGCAATCTGCATCTTGGACACTCTGGGGGGTGTCTGGGTAGAAATGTTTAGCCTGTAGCTAGCTACACAAGTCTTAGAGCCTGGAGACATGGCTGAAGATTAGAGCTACCAGAGTCATGTGTCCCCATATAGGTGGCAGCAGAAACACCCAAAGTCGACAATATTGCTCCACAAGAGGCACAGGGTGTCCAGGATGGGAGCTGAGCGTGGACCCTGGGAAGCCCTCCCTTAGGCTATGCCAAAGAATCCATAGAGGACGTATTCAAGAAAGAAACTGCCAGCAGCGGGGGGGGGGGGGGGGGGTGTGGGGGGTGTGTGTGTGGGGGGGGGGGACGACTGGGACCACAGTAAGGGTAGCTTCAGCAAACCATGTGGACAGATGCCCGGCGGCGGCTTAGGTAACAATGGACTAGTGGACAGGGCCCAGTCCTTCAAAACATTTGATGGACAGTGATACAGGGGCAAGGGACAGTTCCTGACAGCGGGGGAAAAACAACATCACCACCATCAAAAACAACAAAACAAGCCTTGTCTAAAGACTAGAGGAAAAGAGCAAGCCAGAGGGAGACTGAAGACCTGAGTCTGTGTGTCAGGCCTGAAGAGTCTGTGGGCGGCTCTTACGTCGACTACCCGAGAATGGGTACTTAAGAAAATGTAAAGCCTGGGCAAAACCATGCCATAGCAGTGCGGGGGGGGGGGGGGGGGGGGGGGGGGGGGGGGGGGGGGGAGGGGGAGGTGCTCCCTCCAGAGGGTATGACTCTAGGTAACACTACAGTTGGCTTTGTAGAATTAACAAGAAAGCCGCACAGATGTGAGGTTATCTCCTCAAATGAGGAGGAATCGTGTGGAGGAATTCAAGTCAGGAGGCCACCATGAGGAAGAGTTCTCATCCTCCTCCCAGGATGCTGGGAGGCTCCACCCGACTCCAGCTCAAGGCTTTGCATTTCATTAAGCGGGGAAACTAAAAAATTCGGTAGCATTTCCTGGTAAAGAAACAGTAACAGCTTCTCTCCCCAGAAACCCTCTGGCCAATGGGCCCACGGACACACAGGGAGGGGCTGGCTAAGAGGGCTGCTGGTATCACTAGAACAGAGTTGGCTCCCCGACCATCTCTTCCGACAGTGGCACCTGAATGAGATCATCCTTGGGTCCCTAGCCTCTGACTTAGGGCAACTCTCCAGATGACAGCAGGGGCACCTGGAACCAGTTGGCTCTCAGGAGGAGAAGGGGAGGCCAAACTCTCTCGACCTACCAGGTAAAGGGCTTCCGAGTCGACAGAGGAACAAGGCATCACACCAAAGAGCGGCAAAATCTTAGGAAGGCCGAAGGAGAGGGCAAATCAAAGGGAGGGAAAAACGGTCAACCAAGCATCTACATGAAGGAAAAATGAAGATGATGTGATAGGGGAGCCAGCATGGAGATCTTGGCCCAGCACCGGAGGAAAGTACGTTCTAATACGATTCCTTGTGAAATACAGGAACTAACGCTCTAATCTCTCTCTCTCTCTCTCTCTCTCTCTCTCTCTCTCTCTCTCTCTCTCTGTGTGTGTGTGTGTGTGTGTGTGTGTGTGTGTGTGTGTGTGTGTGTGTGAGTTTCACTGCCAGGGATCAAACGTCAGACATGCCAAGCAAGCACTCTACCAACTGAACTATATCCCTACCCCTGCTAACCACCGCTAACAAGTTATTCTTTGGGATTTGGTGAGACAGAAGAGTAGGTACCAGGCAGCATTAGATGAAATACTTCTCTCACCAGCTCCCAAACATTATAGTCTCCCGAGTTCTGGCTCAACAGAAGAAAAATGAGAACTCTTCCTCATGGTGGCCTCCTGACTTGAATTCCTCCACACAATTCCTGGAGTTATTTAGGAGGTCACAAAATGCATGAAACCGAATCTACAATAAAGAAGGCGGGAGTGGAAGGTCTGTCTGGACACCCACAGAGGAGACACGATATTCGCTAATTCTCCCTGGTTCCAGGGGGGCCTTCTTGAGATCCCCAGTGCCTCCCATAGCGCTGCAGCAGGGGCTGATCTCAGGGTGCCAGCCCCCACCCCCCCAGGAGGACACCTGCTCAGTGCACCGAGAGAGAGACCTGCAGGCTGGGACACAGAGCTGCAGGAACACTGGCCATCGCCCAGGTCCCAACCCGAGGAGGGAGGCCTGGCAGATGGCAAGGACACTCATGCCCCAGCTGGCCTTGGAGCCTCCTTGCCTGGTTCAGGGGAGGAAACAAATGAGAAGGAAAGCGGTGAGGGAAAGAATCGACGTTTCCACAAAGAAAGCAGTGTGTTGACGCTAGGTTCTGTGGCTCCGCTGGCTTAGGTGGGAACACCTGGTAAAAGCCAAAGGCTGGCTCTCCAGGCATCTCACTGCAGGCGCGGAGGGCACTGCTGTTGTTTCGGGGGGGAAGTTCCATCCTAGGGAAGGAAGCTTCCTGACACTCAAAAGCCTACAAGGTCAGACCGAGAGTCCTTCCTGACCCTCCCTCATCAGGGCTCTTTCCAGCTGCCTGCCACCTGAGAGGGAACATCCTGCCGATCCAACCACAGCCAAGTTCCTTCCCTTTCATGAGAAGTCCAACTCTTACAGCTCAAACACATTGCTACCCGAGGGCAGGGCCTAGTCTGGTTCAGCAAGGAGGTAAGAGCTCCAAGATTTTGAAAGGAAAATTCAGACTAGTCAATAACTTTGGGATCCAGCTCCTGGGCAAACCACTCCATGAACTCACAAAGCCTTCTATTCAAGAAGAAAGGGATCTTACTACCCAATTTACCCCCAAACCATTAGCAGAGGCAGACTTTTCAAGTCATATGCCTTGAGGTTATCAACACCTCCCAAGCAAAATACTTGGTTCATGCTGGGCAATTACCTATTCTACAGAATGTCCACCTTGACCAGGGGTTCAAGATCCCTGCAGCAGTGAGGGATTTAACTCAAAGAAGAAGTGCCTGCCTAATGTGCAAAATCCTGGGTTCAGTCTCCAACACTGGGAGGTATGGGGGCAGACTGGCCAATGAGACATGCTCTGTTAAAAAGCAGATGTTCAGATGTAGCTCAGATGGTACAATGCTTGCCTAGCATGCGCAAAGTTCTGGGTTTGATCCCTAACGTCACACAAACTGGGTGTGGTGGTACACACCTGTGATCTCAGCAACTGGGATGTGGAAGCAGGAGGACCAACACTTCAAAGTCATCCTCAGCTACACAGCAAGTTCCAGGCCAGCATAAACTACACGAGACCCTGTTTCTGAAGCGGGTGTGCGTGGCCGGGGAGACGTCTCAGTGAGTAAACTGCTTATTGTACAAGCATGAAAACCCAACTTCACCCGCATCAAAAGCTGGACATCGCAGAACCTGCCTGTAACCCCAGCAATGTGGGAGGGAGGGTGGAAACAGGGGCTGCTGGTCAGCCCATCCAGCTGAAATGGTGAGCTCCAGGTTGCCCAAATACTAAGGCAGAGAAGTAATGGAGGGAAGCATCCCAACATCAGCCTCTGGCCTCTACACATGCCTGTACAGGTAAACATATCTGCATATGTGTGTGTGTGTGTGTGTGTGTGTGTGTATCTCACATACATACATAGACAATAAACATACACATACATACACTCACACATACACATCACACACACGCAACACACACTACATACCACACGCACCACTCACACATGTACACATACACCACACCACACATGCACACACGCTCTCTCACACACAAACACACTCACTCACTCACATACACACACACCACACTCCCTCACACATTCACACATACACAGAACAGGGATAACTCAGTCTCAGGCACTGCAGGGCTACTGTCAGAGGTCACTGACTCAAAACATTACATGCATGCTGCAGCTGTTGTTGACATGTTGACACTTGTGGGTAGGGAACCAAGTTCTTCATTTCTGGAACCAGTAAACAAACATTGGACCTCCAACCAAGTAACTCAGAGAACCCAGCACGAAACCCCAGCATGCGGCATGATTTCCGCAAGCAACCAGAGTACACACAACTAATGCCATACTAATTTATGACAAACCCTTGAATGAACGAGCCAAGTCGTTGTTTAGAAGCTCCATGGTGCACATTTGTGTCCATAATTAAGTCACAAAAAATACCTTCTAAGAACTGTTGGACTTCAAAACAAAAACCAAAAAAGCCCAGCTCAGATTCTGGGAGCCATTGAGTCTAAAAGAAAAAGCTAATATCTCTCCATCACAAATTATTGCTGGGTGGGGGGCTCACACCTGTAATTCCGGCACTGTGGAAGCAGAGGCAGGAGGGCCACCTTGAACTTGAGGATAGCCTGGACTGCATAGTGAGTTCCAGGCCAACCAGGGCTACCTAGTAAAACTGTCTAAAGATTAAAACACACACACACACACACACACACACACACACACACACACACACACACACACGAGACTTCAGATACCTGAATTCTCATCTGAAATTTGTGTCTTATTAACCACTTTATTTACGATTGCCAGAAATAAGAGTAGCACTGGTTGTCAAGGTGTTTATGTCAAAGGACCTGGGACACATTGAGCTTTTGGTCCTTTACAACACAGGAGGACGTCAGCGCCACCCTAGCAAGTTTGATCAAGAAAATCCAAGCCACAGGGACAAGAGCAGCCAGCATGGTGGCTCACAGACCACGTTCCAGGCAGGCATCTGACACACAGTTTCCTCCATTCCATAGCATACGTCTACCTGCCAGGTGGGTAGGGTTACTCCCCATTTTACTCAGGAGGAAAACAAAGCTTTCAAAGGTCACAGGACCCGCTTCGGCCACTCCGCTGGCAAGTGCCGGAACCCCGGACTCAAAGCCAGCTAAGACTGTAGCCAACACATGCACTTTTTCTGCCGTGCCTCAAGGCAGGAGCGTCGACTAGAAATGAAGTCGTCTCAGGAAGAATGGAAATTTACTACTCACTGTACCACAGACAGAGGGCGAGGAGTGCTGGGTGACATCAGACAGGGAGGCCGCTTGGGCAGCGGTGTTATGCTGGGCTTTTATTTAAATCTTTTGAAAGGCAGGCAGGGCAGGCGATATGGGGAAGCAGTGGGTTGAATGTGTTTTACAGAGGAGACTGCGGGAGAAACCACCGGTCTCTAACAAGGGCACCAGCTACAGAAGTCGAGAAACACAGGCAGAGGGAAAAATGAGACAGAACAGGGGTGGTGGGAGGCCTCGCTGGGGGATGGGCAGAGGAGCCAAACCCAGACACCCACTGGTGACCAGGGGATGAGGAGGGAACTAGACAGAAAGCTCCAAGGGGGCATCAAGTCAGCAAGAGCAGGCAGGAGAGAGGGCGGGGAAGCCTGGCAAAATGAGGGCACTCGGGCTAAGGAAGCTTGACAAGAAAAAGTCCATGCCTGTCTCCTGCCTGGGAGAAGGGGCAAGGACTTGCCTGGGTCCTGGGAAAAGTCTTTTAATTTGCCTGTGGGGAGAGAATGGCAGAGTCGCAGAGATCAGCCTTCTCCTTCCTCTATAAGACATTTACTAAGTCCTCTCGGCCAAGGCAAACCACATCCATCCCTATCAATCAAAAACCTGCTCTCTATGATTCGTTAAAATCAAACCAAAATGAAACTAAAACAACCCAATCAGACATCATATCAGCATTGGGTATAAAGTAGATCTACAGTTACATAGGCAGGAAGATGACCTTTATGTAATGATAAATAAATAATGTACCGGGTGGTGGTGGCACACACTTTTAATCCCAGCATTCAGGAGGCAGAGGCAAGTGGATCTCTGTGAGTTCGCGTCCAGCCTGGTCTACAGAGCGAGTTCCAGAACAGGCACCAAAACTACACAGAGAAACCCTGTCTTGACAATAAACAAATAAATAAATAAATAAATAAATAAAATATTGGTTTAAAGCATGTAGTATTAAAGTGTTTTCTGTAAAAATAAGTAGCAGTTGTTTTATAAATATCTGTTCTGAACTTGTAGAACAACCATCAAGGTATGGTCAATAATTTAAGGATAGGGAAGGTAGATGATGCCAATTTCCATTTTTTTTTATGATCTCTATATAAGTACAGTATTTAGTATTTTACATTAGTAAAATTTTGTATTACATCAGTAGTAAAAAAAAAAAAAAGTACTCCTGAAATAGTCACCAGTAAAAAAGTGACTCCCACCTCATCTTAATGAGAAAAAGATAAAATAGCCTCAAATTTAAAGGAATGAATGTTTCTCACAAACAAAATACTTTCAACTCCTAGAAACTAAGATAATTCCATCAACTGCGGCCTGATACTTGAATTCCTCTCCTTCTCCAGCACAGAATTTGGGGTGACTCCCAGGAGCTGGGCTTCTTAGCGGAGAGCCCCCCTGTTCATCAGGCAGCAGGGAAACCCTCCAGTGAGAGCACCAAGCAAAGAAAGTGCATTCACACCCAGCGAGCTCTCCAGAAACACTATCTTCTCTTATCACCCGCCACCAGGAGACTCATCTTTCACCCACTCCCTGAATGAGCCCCTTTGTTTCCCCTAAAGGATCATCATATATTCATTCAGCTTACAGAACCCTGAGAAGCTCGGGGGCAAGTCCCAGTTTAAAAAAAAAAAAAAAAGTCCATGTCCACAGTTCCAGTAGAAACAGCCAGAAGAAGAGGGCCCCTGAAAGGGGGTGGAGCGAATGCCTAGGCAGACGCAGATCTGCGACAGGGAAAGTGGTGTACCTCGGAACTGTGCTTTGACTTGTAACACACTACCTTCTTTTTCAGGTGTCTCACAACGGACCCCTAAAAAGAAAAAGGATGAAGCCCTCCCCAGGATGCTGAGCACGGGAGGAGCCACCCCATTGGCCTGTGGACAAATACAGCCTCCGGCCGTGAAGAACAAACAAGGCACAGAAAGTCCCTGCCCTTGAGTGTCTGTGGACAACCCACAGCCGAATGGAAGTGTCCATGGTCATTGCACTACCAACCCTGGTACCTAGACCACAGGCTGTTATGACTAAGCCACCGGCCAAGTGGTCGGAGCTTCATCCACAGCAGAGCTGTAGAGAGTGAACTGATTGGTTCCTCACCACTTGACGCTTTACGCCCCCCACACCCACCAGCGCTCACCCCCCCCAGACATCATCTCCCCGTCCCCCCCTCCCCGGTCATTGTTCACTAACCCCTTCCCCATGGCTAGTCACCTCTTCATCTCCACTTGCTCCCACAGGATTTTTCCCCTCTCCTGTTTTCCACACACAAAACTTCCCTTGACCTGTCTGTCTCAAACCATGTTCTTCCATCAAGTTTTCAGAAAAGCGGTTGGAAATCACTTGGGCTTTACTCTGTAATTCCCGATAATCGAATTTAGATCCTCCTCCACTGCTTTCTCGAGGGTCACTGGAGCCTCTTTTAAAGCTAATGGCGCTCTTATTCCCTTCTGGGGTGATCTTTCAACCTGCGTGCGACTCCATTTCTTGAAGTTGGATTTCCAACGCTCCGATCTTCCTAGGTCACGGTCATATTTACTGGGTCTTCTGCCTCAACTAATACATTACACGAAGGCATTACTCAAAACCAAGGCCTCTGTTCTGTTTCTCAGGTGATCCCATCCCCTCTTCCATGCTAAGGGCTGGTAAACTGACATCCCATCCAGTTCCAGCCTCTCCCTGGCTCCCCAGGAACACTCTGCTGAGACTTCCCACAGAGCATGTCAACACTGAATTCTGTCTTTGTATCTCCGCCCCACGCCCAGAGCTACTGCCTCTTTTTAGGCTTAAATCTTCAGAAATTAGCAACGCCAAGCTCTTGGGTACCAGAGCTGGAAGACTGACTGTTCATTCGCCCTATCACTTCACACTGGCACTGAGACCAGCTAGTTCAAGCCTCTCGCAAGGCTCTTGTTTTCCTCCGATCCCCTTCTAAGGTGATCACACACTTGTAAAAAAAACCGCTTTAATGTATTTTTTTAAATGGTGGGCGGGGCTCCCTTGACAGTAAAAAGAATATTGCAAAAAAAAATTTTTTTTTTTTTAATTTTTTTGGTTTTCAAAACAGGGTTTCTCTGTGTAGTTTTGGTGCCTGCCCTGGATCTCGCTCTGTAGACCAGGCTGGCCTCGAACTCAGAGATCCGCCTGGCTCTGCCTCCCGAATGCTGGGATTAAAGGCATGCGCCACCACCTGACGGGCACAAACTAAAAATTTAAAAATTTTTTCCAAAAAAAAAAAAAAAATTAATTGTTTTGTTTTATTTGGTTTGGGTTTTTAAAGATAAGCACAGGCTAGTCTTGAACGCCTGATCCTACTGTCTCTCTTTCCCCAGTGCTGGGATTACAGGTGTGTGCCGCTATGCCCAGTTCTTTCGAATATTTTTGGATGGCAAAACACACTTACTATAAGACACTTCTAGCTGGTAACCTTTGGTCCTTTTCGCAATGAAGCCTGTAAAGACGGACACTGGGACCTCCCCCCAACACTAAGCCCAGACACTGGCTTCTCACATGTCTTGGGTTCACCTCTTCTGTGCCATTCCAACTGTTTAAGTCTCTTGAGCCCTCATTATATCTCTCCATGACGTCCTAATATGCACCCACCCCCGTTCAAACCTTCACAGTGGATGCGAAGGTGACCCGTCAGTGACATCTGTCTGTCATTGATCATCGGGGTTGACTCAACTGCTCTGTCTGGTTATTCGGGTGTCTCCTTCCTCCCTCACAGGTCCAGAAGATGGTGACCTCCCTGATAAAGGGGGTTCACTCTTCAGTCAGGGGTATATGAATAGCTGTGCTCCCCTGCTAGAGCCTCAAAAATAAGCCCTCAAAAATTCTGGTGCTACCCCCAGGATCTATAAGCTCTTTCATGGTCAATCCTGACGTCAAGGACTGTTACAGTCTAGCCTCAAGGTACCTTCCGATTCCTCCATCACCACATCATCCCACTCGTCCTTCGCCCAGGTCACCCTGTACTTCAGATTCCATTTGGATCCATGAAATGCCAGCTCCTTACTTGTTTCTCAGGCTAGTGCAGAGGACTTCTCTTTGGCAAAGGCTGCCTCCTCTGAGTCCCTAGCCCAAACCAGTCTTGGTTTCCTGGAGCCCTGGAGTGTGCTGCAGGCCTGCCCCAACTCTCTTTGTATTCCCCTACAAGAGCAGGGGCTGTACCTCAATTACTTCTGTCTTTCCCTGAACAGCCTAGTGCTGTGGATAGGATGTCTGAAGAGCGGCTGCCCCTTGTCTCCCACATCCTTACATCATCATATCTGTCTCGGCTCCATGTCATCGCTGTGTTCATGGTGAACTACTATCTTTAAAACAACCAACACTAAGAAACTAGATTTTAAATGCTTTGCTCTTTACACATCAGGAGTCTGGTGTTTGATTGACAGTGTGACCTCAAGTAAACCTGGCCTGACCTAGACTCAGCTTCTCCATCAGTAAAACGGGAATGATGATAGCTCATTCTCTGACTGTCTGGAGAACTGAGGAGGCAAGGTACTTGAGGCTCCCAGCAGGCCCCAGGCACATGAGTTAGGGGTTAGTGGCAGAAACAAAGAAAAGCAGAAATTCAGAGTTCTCCAACCATGTGGGCCATGCGACCTTGTCAGAAGTATCCTTCTTGGATACTTCTAAAAATAGAGATTCTTACTTCAACATCATGAATCTAGGACTCAGATTCTATAGTCCTGCTTACGGTTCTAAAAATTATCACCAAGAAATAGAAGGATCTTAATGTAATATGTACCTGTTAAGAATGAATACATAGGGCCAGGAATGGCGCGCTCCTTTAATCCCAGCACCCAGGAGGCAGAGGCAGGTGGATCTGTATGAGTTCAAGGCCAGCCTGGTCTACAGAATGAGTTCTAGCCAGCCAGGGTTACGCAGTGAGACCCTGTCTCAAAAAAAGAAAAAGAATGAATATATATACAAACACACACACACACATTTATGTGCACACAGACATCCATCTACATAAATACTCACAGATCTATAGCTATGAGCATATGCTCATCAAAGAAATGCAAGACGTTGCTAGCAGTGGTCATGTCAAGTCAAGCATTTCTACTACTCTGCACTGTCTGACTTCTTTTTATCATGGGTATCTGCTCATATTATAATTCCTTTAAAAAATTAGTGTTTCCCGAGACAGAGCCCAAGAGATGGCTCCGCAGGTAAAGCCAACTGCCACCAAGGCTGATCATCTGAGTTCCATTCCTGGAGCCACACAACAGAAAGAGAGACTCGAATCCTACAAGTTGTTCTCCAACCTCCACATGAGCACCTTAGCATGAGTAACAACCCCCAACACACACACACACACACACACACACACACACACACACACACACACACACACCAACGAACAAACAAATGTTAAAAATTGTACAGACAAGCGGGCAGTGGCGCACACCTTTAATACCGGCACTCGAGAGGCAGAGGCAGGCGGATCTCTGTGAGTTTGAGCACAGCCTAGTCTACAAAGCGAATTCCAGGACAGTCAGAGCTACACAGTGAAACCCTGTCTCAAAATAAAATAAAATAAAAACAAAAACAAAAAAATCCCACAGAAACAAAAATTGTAACGACAAAGAAGGAAAAGGACAGAAGAGCAGATCAAGAGCAAGGCCTAGCTACAGGGCATGAATCAGAGGATCTGGGTTCCTCTTAAGAGTCCTAAAACTGCTGGGGGTAGGCAGATCTCTGTGAGTCTACAGAGTGAGTTCCAGGACAGCCAGGGTTCCAGAGAAACCCTGTCTTGAAAAACCAAAAAAAAATAATAATAATAATAATAATAATAATAATAATAATAATAAAATAAAAAAAAGAGTGCTACAACTAATGTGTTTGGCAATTTCAGGCAAACTACCTCCCTTCTTATTAAACGTTTTATGGTAAGGGGCCAGAGATGGCTCAGCAGTTAGGAGCACTGTCTGCTCTTGCAGAGGACCCAAGTTCAATTCCAGCACCCACAACCATCTGTAACTCCAGTTCCAGGGGATCTGATGCCCTCTTCTGGGCTCCGTGGGCACAAGGCACACATGCAGGCAAAACACCCATACACATAAATAAATAAGAAACTTCACACACACACACACACACACACACACACACACACACACACACACACACCCCAAACAAAAAGAACCTAAAGAGTGGAATCAGATGTTTTCCGGGGATGGTTCTGAGGTTACTGATATGTGGGCAAGATGCTTTGAGTACACTGTATCCATAGACCATCTTTCTTTGAGGAGTTCTGATGCCTCAAGCATCAGGCTTTGAAAGAGGAAATGAGGATGCAACTTCATCTCCATCCTCTTCGCAATTCAGCGAGAAAGCATCCCTGCTGTTTTATAGACAGAGAAACCCAGTGTAGTTCGAAAAGATCACTTGCCAACCAAACTGCGCTGCTCACTAGACTCTGCTGTTTGCAAAGACTTACGACTGCCAGGAGTCTTTAGCTTCCCAATTCATTCTGTGTCTCTTCTGCAGAGGAGGCGCAAGGCTTATGCAAAACAAGCAGAAGGCGCTCTTTGCTGGTGGAAGCGGGGTGAGATGTAAAATGACTTCCTCTGGGTCACAGTATAAACAAAGCTGGCTCCCAGCAGAGGCAGGAAGTCTTCAACCCTGGGGAGCAAGTCTGCGTCCCTCCCCCACCTGGACTAGGCGCTTCACCTTGAGAAGAGTGCTTCACTGCCGTCATTTTCTGAGTGTTTTCTGGGTCAGAAGCAATGCGAGCAGCCGAGCTCAGGCTGCCAGTGGAATTGCTACATTAAGAGTGCGGAACCGTGTTAACTTCTCTACTATACCCCCGCCCCCCCCCCAGCTCACGCACCCCTGGTGAGAAGAGCCCAGCTGGACTAGACCAGCTGAGTATTTTTCCAGTCTCTGGGCAAAGTGACTTCACCCAGTTTTGCAATGCAAATGACCTGGTTTGTCCTCCTAGGTGCGTACGGGTTTCTGTCTTGGAGGATACTCGCCCACTTCCTTTCCCAGAGTTCTTGGCTTGGATTCTAGGATGGTACCTCACTCACTACCCTGCACCTGCAAACACCTCCATTCTTCTCAGACCTCCGCAGAGCAAAGGACCCTCTCCCATCCCCACGGTTTCTGTCAACACATACAGAAAGGCAGAACTTGATCTACTAACTCTCTATGTAGGAGCCCAGAATTTGAATGAGACGTGAGACTGGAGAGCAGCCAGAACATGACAATGTGGACCATCTCCAAACATGAAAAGGCCTGTTCCCCTCAAACGGCATAGAGCCGAGCCACCAGCAGCCAGACTACCACCAGTGACCTCTGTGTCCTGCCACGGGTGATCGCTGGTCTTCATGGCTTCCTAGACCTTCTAGAAGCTGTTGGAGTTTTACTCTGCTCTCACCCTGCACTCTCAAGTGTGTTGACTGCTGTCCTGTAGCATTGGCTTCACTACTACGCCCCTCAGAATACATTGAGATTCCAACCAATTATCCCAGCAGCAGAGTCTCTTCTGCGTCTACCTCTCTGCTCTCGACTCCATCAGAAAGCCCGACTTTGTCCTCTACCTTTCTTTATCCTGAGGACATCTTTGCAAAGCCTTTGAAGGCCTTCTGTCTGTCGGTTCATCTCAGACCCTACCACACATTTACAAAGGCTTCCCAGCTCCACTCTCAGACTAATGGCATTCAAACACCGGACACAGAACGGGCCCGAGAGTGGGAGTGTGCCCATGACAGAGAGTTTTGTTGAAAGAAACAAAAAACCACTCAAAGGCCTGAGCAAGCAGAATGCAAGCAAGCGAGTCCAGCCATTGGTGGGACTCACTTTGTAGGGGCAAGGCAGAAATGAAAGCAGACTCAACAACAAGCTCTGTAACATTATCCAACGCAGCTTCCACTCCGTGTGTCTACGCAGGAGCAAACAGCCACGCAGGTTACACGTACCCAGAAAATCAAAACTTCTATAAAGGAATCTTGGAGAGTTTTTGTTTGTATGTTTTTGTTTCATTTTCCTGAAATGTTCTTATGAACTCTTTCCCCTTATAAGACAAATCTTAGACAGATGTAGCTGAAGCAACTACCAAAAAGCTTTCATCATTGCGTTCTGAGGGTCAGCACCAAACATCTGCTGAAAAATGAGGTGGGAGGGACTGGATGCTGGATGAATACATTTTTCTAGCAATAGACCTGTTCTGGTGATGCCTGTTAAAATTGGTTGTTACTTTTCCTTCCAATAAGTGGAACAGAGCTGGAGGAGGAGGTGGGAAGAGCCCCCACTCATGCCTTAGACAGTCCTCATCGCTCAGCCTCATTCATGAACAGCTAGTATCTTCCATTACCCCGTCTTCAGAGACTTCTGTGGGGGCCTATTTTGTACTGAATATTCCAGAAAGTTCCTCCATCACTCCATTCAGTCAGCCGTTCTAGACTATCACCCAAGTGCCAGGGAGTGAATCGGGCACCTGAGTCTCCTTGGGAACAAGACACTGTCCGTTCTACAGAGGAATTCGTAACCCAGCAGAGTCCTACACATGACCCAGCAGTGTGAGAACCAACAGAGGAGAAAAACATGTCTCCCTAAGTGAGGGCGGAGAGACCGGGTTTTCAGGGTATTTTCACAATTTTATCTGAGGGTTTTCTCTGAGTAGGGCCTTCAGGCACATGACACACAGAGTCTGTGGCGGACAAAAGAGGGACAGGCATTCCAGGACAGCAGCAGAAGCCCAGGCACAGAGGCATGAAAACACATCTCAAGTGCAGCAAAGTCACAGGCATCCAAAGGGGAAAAGGAGAGGAGACGGATCTGGGAAAGGCAGGAACAGACCGTAAAGGTCCCTGTTGGTCACTTAACTTTATTTCTTCAATGGAACTTGAACTCATGCTAGGCAAGTCTCTATCACTGAGCTATAGCCACGGCCTTCCCTCTTTAAATTGTACTTGGGGGCAACAGAGAACCTAAGAACTATAAAACAGTAAAATGGCCAGGCATGGTGGCGCACGCCTTTAATCCTAGCACTCTGGAGGCAGAGACAGGCGGATCTCTGTGAGTTCCAGGCCAGCCTGGTCTACAAAGCAAGTTCTAGCTAGGGCTCTTCTATAGAGAAACCCTGTCTCGAAAAACCAAACCAACCAAACAAAAACAGTAAAATGACTTGATCAGACTCACAGCTTTAAGAATAAGTCCGAGGTCAGGGTGCGGCACAGATTGAAGAGGTAAAGATGGAAAGCCAGTCATGCAAACATAACCTAACTTAGGTGGATACTGGGAGACGGAAACTAATTTGGAAATTCTGGAAGAAAAACCGAACAGAAGTCGGCAGCCAAGTGGATTCGAAAGCTTGAAAAGGAGAACTACGCAAAATGCTGCTGAGGTTTTCATTTGGGGAGATGGGGAAAGAAGGAGCCATCATCAAAAGGTAGAAGAACAGGACTGGGGATAAAGCGGAGAGCTGCCACAGTGACGGGAGAGAGAGACATCTTATCATGAGCAAATGATGACAGCCAGGAGAAGGCTGTGGTGCACATCTGGGACGGGGGGGGGGGGGGGAGGCTGAGGCTAGACCAGCTATAGATGCACTGGCAACCCTAACAACAATAGCTCACAAAAAGGAATGGGAATGGGCCGGGGAAAACAATGTTAAGAATAAGTAGGATAGCCAGGCAGGGGTGGTGCACGCTTTTAATCCCAGTACCGGAGGCAGAGGCAGGAGGATTGCTGAGTTTGAGGCCAGCCTGGTCTGCAGAGTGAGTTCCAAGACAGCCAGGGCTACACAGAGAAACCCTGCCTCAAAAAAAAAGAAATAAAGAAGAAGAGAGAGTACTATAAAGGAGGAACAGGGAACCCAGGCGGCAGAGTCCAAGGCAGGGCCCAGTTTCAGAGTGAGAATGCTTGTGGGTTATGGATGTTGGGGGGGGGTGGGAGTTGGGGGATAGGGGTGGGTGGGAGGGGGGGAATGGACGGGACGGGACTGGACTGCCTGAACAATAATTCTGACTTTTTCCAAAGCAGCTTTACTACTTTAGCTGCCTTACAACCATGGGTATGTTGTATCTCTATCCTCAGATGTCAAAGAACCATGTCGGAAGTAGGACTCAGAACATTAATTATTTATTAAACGCTAATAAAGGGATTCAAGCCTATGAGGTTAAATCCTTGCAAATATAAAGCAGCATGTGGAAGTATGCAATTAATTACCTATCTAATTTCAAATGATTAAAAATGCAGGACTTTAAAGAAAAGAATCCTTGAAATTGAGAGTCTTGTAATGTTAACCTTCACCCAAATATGGGTAGACACGATGGTTCAAAGGCAGCACTTTGGAATAAATACATGTGGGTTCAAGTCTGGCTTTCACTTTAGTGGGTAGAGAGTTGGGTAAATTAACTGCTTGATTTGTTTTTTAATCTGTTGAATTAGGAAAACAATAGTTCATATATGATATTATAAATACACATGAAAACTTCTAGCATAGTGTCTAGACTAGCACCTAAGTTCTCAATAAATGCTGACTTACTGTTACTATAAGTTCATTTCCAAGTTAAAATATGTATTCATTTGGGGCTGGAAAGATAGGCTCATAGTACTGGCTGCTCTTCCAGATGACCTAAGTTCAATTCCCAGCACCCACATGGGGGCTCACAACTGTCTGAAACACCATGGGCAGCAGGCACACAAGATGCACAGAGATGCATGAAGGCAAAAACATATATACATAAAATTTATACGCGCGCGCGCGCACACACAGGTACACATAATGTCAAACATTCCGTCTTTTTGTTTAAGTCAACAAAAAATTCTAAACCACTCCCTTCTGTGTGCTAACCATGACTTTAGGAGCTAGGAATATTTTTAAAACTAGAAAGAAATAAAAAAAGAAAGAAAGAAAAAGAATTGGATTCATTTTGCTATCTCAAGGAACTTGGCCAAATAGTATAGAAGGCAAGTTGACAGTCAGATGGCAAACAGTTCCTCCTGTAGCTAAGGAATGAGCAAAGTGCCCTGAAAATAAGGAGCAAACACTTGATGCTACCCTAAGCCCTAGCCAGGGAAGGGCCATCAGCAAGGCGACCAAGATGAGGCAATGTGTAAGCCTGAAAAGAATCTGTAAGAAAAAATTTGAGGGTAATAATAAATATTAAGGTGACACACACATGCACCTTGGGAATGTCAGAGAAAGAGGGAGTTCTTGCCCAAGGGCAAAGACAAAGAGAAAAGGAGCTGGAATCGGCCCAGATGCTCATCATCCGGTTCAAGGAGACTTCTTGGCTGACGTACATCTTCCTATAATATTTACACCTTCCCCACCTGAGTTCGGCTACATGATCTAGGAAGCCAAGTAAACACGTACCTGCCCTCTAAGTGTTCAGTCTAAAAATAGACGACCTGATCTATGGACACATTCGGGAGCTTGGACAAGTTACTCCCCAAAGAGAATGATCTCAAATAATATTTAGGTTCAGTGTGGCCACCAAAGTGATGCTATTAATACATTTTTTTTCTCTTCCCCTTGGAGATATTAAACAGTGGAAGGTAATATTAAAGCTGATGGATGGGTTCCTTAAAAAAAGAATATACGATGATCCAGCAACTCTGTTTCTAGATATATATCCAAAAGGAAAAACAGAGTCTTGAAGAGATATATGCATTTTTCACAGTGATACCGTGTTTGTAGCAGTGTAATTTACAACAGGCAGAGGTTGGAAGCGACCCAAGTGTCTGTCTGTGGATGGGGAGGAGAGACAATGGGAGTTAGCAGATCCAGTGTTTGGGTTTCGGAAGATGAGAAAAAGCTCTAGAGATGGATGATGATGATGGCTAGAGAGCAATGTGGATGCAATTTTGCCACTGAACTGTATACTTCAAAGTTATTTAAGTAACAAATTTTAAGTCAAGCATATTTATCACCATTTAGGAAGAAAAACATTTTAATTGCATGGTTGCCATGCCCATGAAATAACTATTTTTCATCATTTAGGGGCAAAAAACAAAAACAAAAAACAAAAACCCAAACTTTGTTTCTGACAAGCAGATATAGAGCCTTGGAGGTGTGTGTGGCTGAAATGCAGAATGTTCTTCCTAACAGGGAAGAGGCCCTGGGTTCCACCCCTGGCCACCTGAAGACAGGGAGAGCGTGAATTAGGGTATATCAGAAAGTTCTTCATCTACAGCAGTGGTTCTCAACCTTCCTATCACTGCGATCCTTTAACACAGCTCCTCATGTTGAGGTGACCCCCCAACCATAAAATTATTCTCTTTGCTACCTCATAACTATAATTGCTGTTGTTATGAATCATAATCTAAAGATCTGACATTCAGGGTATGGATCCCCTTGAAAGGCCCACAAAGGGGTAGTGACCCACAGGTTGAGAACCTCTCATCTAAAGGAACAATTTCCAGTTACCATTCCCCGGCAAAGGACACCTTTGTAACCCACTACAAAGAGAGCATTGTGGGTAGCTATCACCTAGAAATTTTCAGTTAATCTAACCCTGTGTACCAGCACCATCTATCACAAATTACTAATAAGCAGTTGAACATGGTTGTACATGCCTGTAACACCAGTACACAGGAGGCAAAGGGAGGAAGGTGGTGAGGCCACCCTGGGATACATAATGAGATCGTGTCTCAAAGCCACAATCAAAAATTGACTAGGTGGGGCTGGAGAGCTGGCTCAATGGTTGAGAGCATTGGCTATTGTTCCAGAGGACCTGCGTTCAACTCCCAGTACCCACATGGCAGCTCACAACTGTCTGTAACTCCAGCTCCAAGGGCTCTGACACCTTCACACCAGTGCACATAAAATAAATTTAAATAAATGTTTTTTACAAGTGACTAGTCAGTATAGAACTTAGATCAATTATTTAAAAAATTGTAAAATAAAAATAAAATAGACATCTTCTTTGAAGTTACAAATGGAACTGCTACTTCCAAAAGCCTTAGTGGGAACTTTATGTAAAACCCAGGACTGCAATTCATATATAGCTCCTTCCCGTAAGAGTTTATTATTGGCCGAGAATGGTGGGACACACCTGCAATTCGGGCAATGCAGAAGCTGAGACGGAAGGATCACAAATTCAAGACCAGCCTAGGCTACATAACAAGACCCTGTCTTAAAGAAACAAGCAAAGGCTCCGTGGGTAAAGCCACTTCCCACCAAGACTGACAACCGAGTCCAATTCCCTGGCCCCACGTGGTGGAGAGGAAGAACTGACTCCCCAGAGTTGCCCTCTGACCTCCACACTCATGGCATGGCATGTAAATGCCTTTCTGCTACACACACCCAAATAAATGTATAAATAAAAACCGAAACAAATCCCAAATAAATGAATGAGCATATTGCCTGGCTGAGCATAATTCAACACTAATAATAAAAGGAGTCTGCAGTCACCTTCAGGTCAGTCATACAAGTAACAAGTGTGGGATTCCACACCCAACTGCCTGTGACATCAGCAAGAGGGGATCTGACACTCTTCTGGCCTGGGCAGGAACCTGCACACACACACACACACACACACACACACACACACACACACACACACACACACACACTGCTCAATGAACCCAGAAATCCAAAATAATAAACTCATGTATGTCTGATAAAATGTATCACCATCTCGCCGGGCGGTGGTGGCGCACGCCTTTAATCCCAGCACTGGGGAGGCAGAGGCAGGCGGATCTCTGTGAGTTCGAGGCCAGCCTGGTCTCCATAAAGAGTTCCAGGAATGGCGCAAAGCTACACAGAGAAACCCTGTCTGGAAAAACCAAAAGAAAAAAAAGGACCACCATCTCAATAAATGGTCTTTTTATTTTGACATTTGTTCAGGCCCCAAACAATTGCATCATCACTGACTTATTCTTTTTTTCTCTTACCCTCCCTCGCCAAATCCCATCAAGCCTGTCTTCCAAATACACCCAGAATCCAACTACAGAGTACCACCTCCCTCACCTCATACCTCGCCTGTCACCTGGACCTCAGTCGTTTTCACTGAGCTGGCTCCCTGCTTCCACCTCCACAACCAATCCTCTGGATGCCGGACAGAGCCTCTTTAAATACAGACCCGAACAGGTCACTTTTCCGTCCACAATGTCCAGTGACTTCTTATCTCACTTGGACTAAAGCGAAAACCTGAATCTCTACTCCTAAACGCCCCATGACCTCCTTTCTCCTTTCTTTCGGATCTCTGCTGAGATGAAATCCCAGCAGTCCTTTGCTGACTGCCCACTTCACCCAACAGAACCCACCCACCCCCTCTCCATCCATCCATCTAACTATATCTCCCCCTCCCCCGTTTGTTTTCAGGGCAGGGTTTCTCTGTGCTGCTTTGGCTGTCCTGGATCTCTCTATGTAGACCAGGCTGAGATCCGCCTGCCTCTGCTGGGGTTAAGGGGTGTGCCACCACCGCCCGGCTCAACAGAACCATCTCTCGCTCCCTTCCTGTGGCTTAATTTTTCCCTGTAGCACCCGATATTATGATCTACCTATTTGCTGCCTGTCAATGTGATTTAAATGTGTGTCTCTCCCAGTGAGGATGTGCGCTCCACGATGTCAGAACCCCCCCCCCCCCATGCTCACTGTCGTATCCCCTTGAGCCTAGAATATGTTTGGTGAGTAAATAAGAATATTATTTGGAGATTAAAGGAGGTATAAGCCAAAAGCAGCTGACGTCACTGGGAAAACGAGAAAAATTTGAGGTCCCAAATGAGGTAGAGGTATAATGGTGTGCAGCAAACTTGGGATAAGGGACTGGAGAAGCCAACGCATCGACAAACACAGAAAAGCATCACTGTATCTATCTGCAGTATCTGCTGGTGGCCCATTATCTTGTGCTTTACCTCATCATCACTGTATCCTCTGTAGGGCCATTCTTGGGGTTTTGTGGGTATGTTAGAGTGTAAATACTGCCACTAGCTTCTCTCTGCCTCTCTCCAAAACCAATAAACTCAGGTGGAAAGTTCCGCTGAAGGAAGAAAGCAATTCCTCTTGGCCAGGAAGCCCAGAATGTTCAGTTCTCCCGTGGAGGGAACCTGAAAAGGGAAGGCTCCAGCCATGGAAGCAGGAAACTGGGTGAAAGACAGGTTCAGCTGTCAACCACTGGGGACGTTTCTAATTCAGTCCCCCAACTCTAAAGGACCGATAATGGAATCTTCTTGTGTGGTCATTTTGAGATAAAATGAAGTGATAACAAAGACACCCTAAAAACTGAAGGGACTAAACATTGAGTGCTCACTCCCTTGCTTTAGGATAAGTGCAGCTCGTACCAAACTTTAATTCACTTTCTCTTCCCACTGTTAAAGAGCTTTGTCCAAACTAGGATCTGGTCAGGCCCCTGTGACACACACAATTCCAGGTAAACACATACACTGATTTCAACATGAACTTGTGAAGTTCTTCAGCAAACCAACCCTAAATCATCTCCATTGTGTGGTCACATGGAACTACTCATTCTGGAATGTAATTATGCTCTACTGCCCATCTGTGTGGCACCACATACTTACAACCCTGCACCGTGCCCTTCTCGGCCTCCCCTTTTCCATAGCCCTTGATGCTTTTTAAAGCCTTCCTGACACCCCAACCTGACTCAGATCTTCCTGCCATGGCCTTTGCCTAGGAACATCATTTTTTCCCCAAGCAGTCTACCATGTTTGCAGGCCTGCCTCCTAGTAGTGAGTGGACCTCCACCTGCCCCTTCTCTGTGTCCTTGAGCATATACCAGTGTGAGGTACACAGTACCTGCCCTACGTTCTCTCTCTTTTAATCTATCTCAATTGCTTTCTCAGGCCTTTCCAGGGAAGGCTCCGTGACCTCTGACTCAGGGTTAGGAAAGGTCTTGTCTTGGTGCTCTGGAGGGAACACGCTGGAAGATGAAGCTGATTCGCCAGTCCTAAGGGAAGAGTCAAGAGCTGAGCACGGGGACAGGATGAGGTCCCAGACCTCATTCCCATCCTCATAAGTCAGACTGTAAATGCACCTCGCTTCCTCTGAAATGCCGTGAATCCCCACACGGGACCCGCCCATATTTATGTCTGGTACAAATAGAAAAGATCTTCAACTTATTCATTTCCAAGACTATCCACGTTCCTGCTTCGTTCACAATAGTGAAAACTTCGGAACTGACTATAATTCAAGGCAATTATTGTTCTTTGACTGTCAAGGTGCCCTGTTCCTCTTTTCATAAATATGCGGCAGGATCCCAGGCCAATTCAATGCAAAGTCTTTTTTTCTAGGCCCCGTTCCTACTCATTTGCTAAATTTACAGCATTCAAACGAAAGAAAGGGAACCTGCTTTTGCCCCACTGTTAACATGATATATGTCTGAGTTTTAATTGCCCTTTAATTATACCCTCAGCCAGGTCTGCACCGATATAATGGAAATAAAGCATTATAGCAAAGCCTGAGAGGGCCTTGCTGAGGTAGCAGGAAGACAGCTTTGTAATATTTCCTGCAACCAGAAGGGAAGAACAAAATGAGAGGTGGCCTGGGGATGTCAGAAGCCAGCCAAACAATTCACTGAGAAAGCGCTCTGTCTGTGACAGTACTTCTGCCTTTAAACTCTGCTGTGAGCTGAGCTGCAAGGCTGGTGGTCCCCTGGTGATTCGATGCTCAGCCAAGGCTGGCTGAAAATGGAAGAACTCAGGCGGCTCGCCTGTGAATGAAGAAATAAGCAGGACGACAAAGGAAACATGCTATGGCATTTTCTAACTATTTACCACCGGGAGTTGTCTATTCAGTGAGAGGAGCCAGCTCTGGCTGTGAAGTCTCCTGACTGCTTCCTACATACTCCTTTGATCTCCAGCTCCACCTTCCGAGTCAAGAGACCTACACCTCCTGGGGCTGTCAGAGGACAGACACATGTCTGATAACCCCAACAAATGCAGAGTGGTGATCTAGCGCACCTAGCAACATATGCGTTCTTCCTCCATGTTCCTTCCCCACAATCGAGTAACCAAAAACATCTGCCTGTAAAGACCAAAAGTCCAAACTACTCTATAGACAAAACACCATGCATAAGTATCCTCGTCTGTATTTCTGTCTTACCACATCTGCCTGCGTGACCTCAGAGCCTAGTATCCATGGGCTTCCCTGCCAAGCATCATTAGAAAATCAAATTTCTCATCAGCCCACATAATAGCTATTTTCCTTCCTGATGCTCCCAACTCAATTGATAAGTGTTAATCTGGAGGTTGGGAGTGATGGAGAGTGCATCATAGACAATGAACAAACGTAATTACTTCAAACTTCCCACTGGTCATGTTTTCTGCCTTTTCATGTCTTGGGCAGAGTTTGATTTTGGACAGAGTGTTTGATTTTGAAATAATATTCTTCAAGAGCAATTTGATGATTAGGTTAGATTAAAAACAGGTATTTGGAGACTAGAGAGATGACCCAGCAGTTAAGAGTGTGTACTGCTCTTGCAAAGGACACAGATTCTGTTCCCAGCACCCACAAAGGCTCACAGTCCTCTGTAACTCCAGTTCCAGGAGATCCAACGCTCTCTTCTGGCCCCATATAGTAGCAGGAACACAAGTGGTACACATATAGACACTTAGGCTAAATATTTATATACATGAAAAACAAAAATTTTTATCAAATAAACAAAAAACCAAATGGGTACCTGACAATCCCAATATTTCTTTCTCATCCTCCAGAAATGCTAAATAATAAGATTTGCCTTGAGAAATGCACTGCCTGTAGGTAATGTGCATACCTTTTATATCAGATAATGCACATATACATCTACATATGTTAACAAGCATTAGGGAAATTAGAGATCAGCTTAGCATTTAATGATCACAAAGATATTCTCTTTTCCCTGTCCTAGGATGTTTTCATTTTTTCCCCCTGGTTTTGAATTTCACTAAGCTGTAAATATTGGATATTGAAGAACGCTCTTGCTCATCTTCCCCAAAGGAATGAAAACCTCCATGGTTTGAATGGACAGAACTGCAGGAAACAGACCTTGTTTGCCATGGGAAAGAGAGAAATACAGGGAAGAAATGGGTTAGAATGGCAAAAAGCAAGGAAACAACATAAATGACGAGGTAAGCGGCAGCCAAGGATCACCTTTAAGCAAGCGATCACATAAACAGAAGGCTAGATTCAGTGACCTCCAAGGTTCCTTCCAACCCCAATCCTGTTTGCCTCATGAATTTTTTATAGTCACCCTCTGTCCCATCACACTGTCCCTGCGCATCATCAAGCCCTTCTGGCCACTTCCAGGACTCACAGGAAAATCTGTTTTGTTTTGTTTTTTTTAAATCTGTGTTTGACTATTGCCAAAATTATAATTCTGTCCTTGAAACAACGACCTGAAAATAACAGGCCAGGCTAAAGAACTTTCGAGCAAATAAATGGCTCCATACTGCCTTGAGGTAATAATATTTTAGACTTCTCCGGTATAAGCACAATTACGAATTGAGGCCCAAGGAGTGAAGAATGTTATAGCAAAGCTGCGCAAGCTAATCCACATCCCCTGCCCAGTGTCTAATCTTAACAGAGCCTGAATCCTGGCCTCACCTCATCTCTCATCAACTATGTGATGCAGACAAGTCATTTAATTCCCTGAACCCATTTCCTCACTTTTAAAAAAATGTATTATGATGGTATGTGTGCACACATGCATGGACACTTGTGGAGGTCGGAGGACAACTCTGTGGAGTCCATCACCAGACTTGTACAGCCAACACCTTTACCCACTGAACCATCTCACCAGCCCTGGCTCTGCACTTTTTAAAACAGGATAATATGAGTGACCTTGCAGAATTGACAATACAACAATATAAAGCAATCTCTGGTCATTCATTCTTTCTCTCATTCGGTCCACAAAGACTACTACCACTACCAACCAGCCACAAGTACATAAAAGACAGACAAAATGAAAGTTCTTATTCTCTTTATTTACCGAAAACCAACTATTTTCCAAAATTGTGGCAGACTAAGTTCAAAGCTTTCACTCACACCTAGTTTGCCTGAAATAGTCATGTCTATTGTGTCGAATATGATGGCAGGTGGGAGTCAGCCTCCAATTATGTCCGTCCGTCCGTCCCCCCCAGCTAACAATCCAACAGGTGTTGCTTCTACCAGCAGACACCTTCAGAGCACTTGGAAAAAGCAATGGCCGGAGCAAAAGGCAGTATCCCAGCTCTCCACTGGGCAAGTCACTCGGGAAAACTTGATAGGCCTGTGCTGCAAGGCCCAGCCTGAATGCCTGGAAGTTTTTGGGTGCTTTCAATTCCATGAGTGGACTCTATGTCTTCCGAGAACTCAAGATTAACAGGATTGGCTCGTTCCCAGCCACCACCACTGGGCCACTGATAAACTGAGGCGCAACAGTAGTAGAGGGGTCCATCTGTGCTTTACTCAACACTAGAATTTGATAACACTTTGTATAAATGGCCGGCCTTTGGAGTCAGTTCATTTCAGGGCTGGTGGGCTCTTCTCTGTCGTAAGTTTACTATTCCTTTCGTTAGCTAGTTCCCAAGCCTCTGGGGGTGCTGAGCAGCATATATTAAGCAACATTTTGCATTTGTAAGAGTTTCCCAGGGCTCATTGGAAAAGCATATAAAGTCTGATCCTGGAATAGGAAATGACTACCCTGGGTCATTGTCGCAGAGCAGTTAAAAAGAGAATTCTAGAATAAAATTCTGAGCGATCTGTGAAGCTAAGGGTGGCCTAAGAGAACAACTTAAATGATATGCCTTTTTTTTTTTTTCCTTCCTCTCCCTCTGAAGGCTCCTCTCATTCTGGAGCTGTCTGAATCACCTCCCCTTGGAAACCGAACTATATACATCCTGATTGCCACAGGCAGGGGTTTTGCGTGGCTGCCTCCGAGCGTGGAGGTGACAGCCATATCCTCTCCCCACTGAAGTTCTCAGTAAAAGAACTGTATAATCCCATCCCACCGCGCCGGATGCATCTAAAACAGTGGCTCCTTTGCATTTTTCCTTCAGTGAGTTAGGGGTGTTATTAACTCCTAGCACCTCTAATTGCTCACTGAAAACAGTGGTTTGGATATTAATAGGCTATAAATCAAGGCCCTACCTAAGGCTTGTTGTCACGGAAACTGTACTCAAGCCTCCGAGCTATTTCCCCTTTGGGAAGTCTGGGGAAGTTGGTGGGACTTGAGGATTGTGTTAAAGCTCTTATTTCTTCCACTTTCTGCTATTTCTTGGGACCAAGTTGTTGGAACTGGCAAGAAGGGGACGGGTAGAGTGGGCAGTAGACGCTTGGAGAACAGGAACTCAAAGGGCATGGGACGGTTTTGGGGGGGTCCTTGACGTACAGTTCTGGGACACTCGATCTTTCCCTTGTCGGTCTACACAGGGCCACTCTGCACGTCCTGCCCGGCATCCGGAGGCCCGGCCCCCTCTGCTGCCCTGAACTGTCCTCCCAGCCTTGGCGCTGGGCAGCCGGGGAGCGAGCTAGCCAAGTTCCAGAAGAGGATCCGACACGCCCGGAGGTAGAAAAGCCAGGCAACCAGAGGCACAGGCGCGGACGAGTGATAGGCAGGATCACCGCTCCCCCACCCCCCTTGCTCCCAGGGGGAGGCAGCCGAGAACACACACACCCCAAACCCACTCCCAGCGCCCCGGGACAACACTCTACTAGCCAGCTTCCCAAAGCTAGCGCCCCGCTCGCCCAGCGCCTGCGAAGCCCACGCGGATTCCCGCGTCCCGGGGTGACGACTGCCGCAGCCGCCAGGGCCTCCAGTGCTCCGCACCCCTCCCGCTCCACGCTTGGCACCCAGGGCCAGGCCCCCACAGGGCCGGCGCGTCACCCGCCCCCTGGGCCCCGTGCTCCCCAGCGCTGGCTCCGGGGCACCCAGCTCCCTCCCGCCGCGCGGCCCTCGGGGACTCACCTGCGCTGGGGCTGAAGCGGCGGCCACCCCGAGCCCGGGGGCGGCGGCGCAGGGGGAGGAGGGCAGCACGGGGCTCCTGGCACAGTGGCCGCCGGGCGCCTGGTGCTGCGGAGCCGCGGACCCGCCCAGAGATATAAATAACATTATCTGAGGAGGGACATTCCTGCCGGGGGACATCGCTGCTGCCGGGACCAGATAGTCCCGCGGCGGGGGCGGGGAGGCGGGGCCGCAGCCTCCCGCAGCGCCAGGCCCGCCTTCCCCACCCACTCCTGCACCTGCCAATCAGCCTGCGCGCCCCGGGGCACCTGCCCAGCCGCTAGCGCCGCCGCCGCCGCCTGGACCAGGGGCGCCCCGGTCCTCGCTCACCTCCCCTGATCCCGCACACCCTGAGCCCCTAGCCTAGGGAAAAGGGCTCGACTCTGCAGCTCGGGCCTAATTCGTGCGCCCGGAGCTGCCAGCCTGGCGGCGTAAAGGAGTCCGCCCAGCCTTTCCCGCCCTGCGTCCCCGCAGCCTAATGATCTCGTTTTGAAAATACATCGAACGACCCCGTTTAGGCCGTAGGGTGGGTGGATGAGGAGGGCTCCCGAGCTGTTGCGCCCCTCCTGAGATCGGTTGGAAGGGACAGATTGTTCCCGTGGGCCGGTTACGTTAGAAAGCGCGCTCCCGGCCGGCTACAACCCGCTGGTAGTAGGAGCAGACGCTGGGAGCGCAGGGGGTGGGCACTGGGCCGAGGCCCCCGCCCCCAGCCTGCGGGCTCGAGGCCGCGATTCCAGCTTTCAAGCCTAGTACTGTCCGGGAGAACCAGGCTAGGCAGGTTGGTGGCGCGCAGCCTGCAGCCGCACATTGCAGGGGCCGTAATCAACAGGCAAATGGGCACACCAGCCCACCTGAACCTTCCTGTGAGCCAGGGTCTCTTGGCAGGACTTGCCTGTCCTACTGCAAGCTTTGGTGGGGTGGGGTCCAGTAGGCCAGAACCGAGGGTGCCTAGGAAGAACCGTCCGTAAGGCATCTAGGATCGGCTAGGGAGAGTGATACAGACGAACATGGGCGGCTTGCAGGGCAGGCTGTTTCCTTGACTTCTCACAATACAAGGTCATTGCTCTGTAAGGTTTACTGCGCGCCTTGCTGTACCTTTTATCATTTTCTTGTTTGGGGTTTTTTTGTTTTTGTTTTTGTTTGTTTTTTCTCCGCACACTGTGCCTAGGATGATCTCTCACGGACCATCAACCCAGGCAATCACAGGTGTATTGGAGACAGCAGTGATGATTAAAAAGAGCATAGATGCAGAAGGAAGTTTTAACTTGGATGCTCCCAGGAATTCTTAAGAAGAAACAGCCTTACTCGTGACTTGTTGGCTTGGGTGTATAATTATGCTGTTTTCTAGGATTCATCTGCAAAGGGTGTTTGTTCAGTTGCCAGATGTTCAAGCTTAGCTTGAGTATTAAAGGTACGCAAAAGAGATTTCACTGCCTGCTGCAGTCACACTTTTTGAGAGTAGGTATTTGGGCAGTAAGGGATGCTAAATGGTACAAAATCCACAGGTATTACAAAGCCACAGGACTCTCCGCTTCCTCTTGCCCGAGTCCTTATTACATAGCGATTCTCCTAATGGTATTGGTATTCCAGGGAAGAGGACACAATGACCAGGGTCACCCTAGAGGTTAGCAATGGTCGTCCTCCCCGTTTCCCACCGTTGGATGACATCTAGAATTCTTTGTGGGCAGCTGGCGCTGGGGCTCTTCAGTCGAGCCCACGGTTAGCACTCCAAAGGCCCTGAGGCTCCTCAATTTTATATATATATATATATATATATATATATATATATATATATATATATATATCCCAATAATAAACATCCCAAATAATTTGCTTTGCTTATTATTGAGTTAAAAAAAAACTGTCCTTTTAAGAACCAAATTCTGGCAAAACCAAAAAGCAAATACAGGCCAACTTCAAAAGCTGAGACTTACATATCACAAGTAGAAATCCTTGATCTACTTTATGAAAGAAAAAAAAAAGGAGGAAAATTATGTATTTATATTTTTTAAACCCTGTGTGATTAAACTTATTAAATAAATTCATGAATCCCAGAATTGCAGCTTTGCTGCTACATAATTTTATATTGCGGGAAACAGATAATTCTTAGCTATAGGGTCTCGGCTCAGAACTGAATGGTCGCACACACATTTTTCCTTTGGAGCATTCAAATTTTTAATTTTCAACCACAAGAAAAAAATTAATATCATGAAAGCTCCAAAGCAGCTGACAGATTATCCCCAAGATTTTACAAACCGGCTCGTCTGCTGTGCCTATCTCCACTTTAGCTGAACGATAAATAATTCAATACAACCTCATTTGCTGCAGATCCTGTTATCCTGACAGCATCCCCAAATGCATCTCAGCTAATAGAGTTACAGTGAAGTGATAAATCAGAACCCGGCGAGAGAGGAAGTTTAGAGGTGTAGAGAGAAAGGGCATTGCCCAACAAGGAACTGTGAAAAGGAAAAAAAGGAAACGCTGATAGACGGGCTCACTATCAAGGTCATGATTGAGAAGGAGAGCCTTCAGGGAGCTTCTTCGAAGATTATAGAGTGCCTTTAAGAACTCTCTACATGAGATAAAGATGGGCACTCAACTTCACTGGTCAGGGGACTGTGCCTGCCCCTGTTGACACCTTGTACTACTTCCTTCCAAGCTTCCCAGTTAACCTACAGCTTTTGGAAGAGTTCTGGGACCAGAAGGGAAAGCATGTACTTAAGACTATAGTAGAGTTAGCTGTTTGAAACCTGGAGCTTATGCAGGGACACTCGGCTCAGTCTGGGAGGAAGGGACTGGACCTGCCTGGACTGAGTCTACCAGGTTGATCGCAGTCCTCGGGGGAGGACTTGTCCTGGAGGAGGTGGGAATGGGGGGTGGGCTGGGGGTAAGGGGAGGGGGTGGGAGGGGGGAGAATAGGGGAACCCGTGGCTGATATGTAGAACTGAATGGTATTGTAAAATAAAATAAATAAAATTAAAAAATAAATAAATAAATAAATAAAATCAAGGGGGAAAAAAAAAGACTATAGTAGAAGCTGTCAGTCAAGGAGTGGGGGAGAGTCTCAGAGCCTGGGTCCCCAGCTCTAGCTGAAGGCAATAGGTGAGGCCCGGAGGATGTAAGTAAAAAGTAAGGACACTAGAGGCATCTAACTACAGGGGAACTTTCACTGTTCTCTCTCTCTCTCTCTCTCTCTCTCTCTCTCTCTCTCTCTCTCTCTCTCTCTCTCTCTCTCAGTTCTTGGAGAGTTTCTTACAACACGTTTGGATCATATCCACCCCCCAGCTCTTCTCAGACCCACCCCTTCCTTTCCCTACTCACCCAATTTCATGTCCTCCCCCCGCAGCCCTTTACTTTGTGCTGCCCAAATAGTCTATTTTTATTGAATCACAAAACCAAAGCTATTTAAATAAACCACTTTGAATTAAACATGAACATATGTATTAGAAAGGTACTCAAAAGCAAATATCAAGCCAAGCCTGATCAGTTCAAATCCTTAGCAACAATAAGGAAGAAATGAAGAACTCAGGATTCTAACATGTATTTTAACTCATGATTCTAACATGGGCTTTAACTGAGCTACGTTTCAGGAAACGAAACTGGGTTCTCCTTCCCATGTCTGGGATTACTCACGGGCACCACATCCTTCAGAACTTGCAAAGACAAAGAAACAGCAGGGCTAATTGAAAAAGCACACCGCTGAGAACCAAGAGAGGCTGTGGCCTGGGCATCAAGCCTTTGCCTCCAAGTGCCCCAGTCACAACTCCTGGTTGCCTGTGTGGTCTCCTAACTGCCCTCCCACTCTTCCAGTCCATTCTCCTTCCACACAGCAGCCAAATTCTTCTCCAGGAAGGAAATCAGATCAAACCATCATTACTTTCCGGATATAGTTCTGAGCATTCGGCATGGTCCATGACACCTGAGACAAACTTTAAAGATGTGACAGCCAAATGAATGAACAAGGCAAGAAACTTACAAAAGAGGTTGCCATCTTGGAGATCAACCAGAGAAGTAATTAAAAGACTCCCCACCACGTCCACCTCCGACATATATATATATATATACATATATATATATATACATATATATATATGTATACACGTTATATGTGATTTTTTAAAAGAATTCCTTTCTATTTATGTTAAATAAGGTTATCTAAATGAATTCACATCCTCTGAGATGTAATTGACAAAACTGTGGCTGAATTTTACCAGCTCCTCCACCACCTCAGCACATCCATGCCTAACTTACCATCTGTGGGCCAGAACAGAGGTTGGTTAATTTAAAGAGTCCTTCTGCTTATTACTACCACCCAGCTCACTTACAGGTCTTCCCTCTTCCTGTGTCCCATGGATACCAAGGTAAAGCAAACAGTGACGGTTCAGGTGGCATTTGTCTCTTATTGCTCTACTGTCTTGGTACCATAACCCTCAGACAGTCACCCTATTCCAGTCCCCATGCTCCAACATTCCTAGATCTTGAGCACACAAGACTAAGGCCTACATTCTAAGGAACATAGATCAAAGTGTGTTATAAGGAATTTGAGTTAATGTTTTGACATTGACTACCTTGCATATTCCACCGAGTAGATATTCTGTATGTGGATAATCAGGAGAACCTGATCCCCAAACCTACGTCTTCATCCTTTATTAATATTTATCAGACAGGAACTCAGACCAGGGAGAATTTATAATTTGAAAACTGGCTTGGAGGTGGCTGGAGAGATGGCTCAGCAGGTAAGAGCTCTTGTTGCTCGTACAGAGGGCCCAGGTTCACTTCCCTGGTCCCATGTAGTGGTTCACTCCTGTTTCAGGGGAGCCAATGCCTTCTTCTGACCTCTGAGAGCACCAGTCATGCATGATCATACAGGCAGGCAAAGCACTCGTACACATAAAATAAACAAATTTAAAGAAATTGCAATTTAGTTTGTACTAAAGAATGATAGCTACCCTACCGTGCTAACAATTCAACTAATTGAACAATTTTCTGTAGATGTGATAATAGTTGCCAACATAAATGGTCTTGTTAATTGTTTTGTTTGCAAGTAAGCAGTTACCAAATTCACAGTATTTTTTTTTCATAATATTAACCAAGACCTTTGGGAAAATTTCAATAAAGTTTGGAAAGAATCAGCCATAAAAAGCTCCATTACCTCTGCAAATTAATTTCACTTTCTATTCTGTGGGTTATTTCTACAGCTGCTCAGCTTCTGTTTGAATATTTCCTCAATGTTTTGAAGTCTATAAGAAACAATAATTCAGCTTAAATATGATGTGTTTTGTAGAATACATACAGGATATAATTGGTTCTTGCCAGAACCAATTTTTTTCTTTTTTTTTTCATTGACAAGTTCTATTCATTCATTCATTCATTCATTCATTCATTTATTTTTGTTTTGTTTTTCAAGACAGGGTTTCTCTGTGTAGCCCTGGTTGTTCTGGAACTCACTCTGTAGCCCAGGCTGGTCTTGAACTCATAGAAATCCAACTGCCTCTGCCTCCCAAGTGCTGGGATGAAAGGCCTGCACCACCACCTGGCAGCAAGTTCCATTTTTAAAAAGTTATCATTTTCTTTCTCTCAAATGTTTTATTTGATTTCATGAAATAAATTGCTACTATTATTTTCATTGTTGGGTCAAGAATCTTAGAGTTTAAGTAATTTCCCAAAGATAACATGAACTCCAAATCCCATGCTTATTAGCCTTATTTCTTCAGGAAGTAGTAATTCAGGGTTTGTTTGTTTGTTTGTTTGTTTGTTTGTTTTGAGACCTAGTTTTACTCTGTCATCCAGACTGGCCTGGAACTCACAGCAGTCCTCCTGCCTCAGCTCCCAACCTGCTAGGATTACAGATGTTGACTCACATGTGACTTTGAATCTTAAGTTAACACGTTCTCATGACACTTAATTCAGAGGAACCATGTTAGAGTCTCCTACTTGAAGTCAATGGTTCATTCAGAAATTTAGCCCCAAATTATGCTGAGCACATGCGCAGTAACAGCTCTGTGCTGCATATCCTCTTCGTACAACCATCAAAATTATCCAGATGTGCTTCATTCAGCCTCCAGCGCCACACCTTCCCGACAACCCAATCGGAATCTGTGAGCCTTCTCTTGGAAGGCCTTGGAAGCTGTAAATAAGCTCTGGTCTTCCGCCACTGACCCAATCACTGCCTATTTTCTTCACTGCCCTTCACCTCGACCAAGTATTGCCAGAAATAAGTAGATATTTGTCTCATAGGACTTCTGGTGCCTGGGACATCTCCTGCTGGCATCCCAAAGACTATAATACTTTATTGCATAAATAAAAACAAACCTTCAGAGGCAAATGACCTACCTTGGGAGGAGTTAGCTTTTAACGTTCAGCCTTTTGGTAGAGGAATAAGAAAGAAAACTCAACACAACTTATCATTTAATAGCATTTTATAGTCAGTGTCAGAGTAGGCTCAAAAGACAGGTAGATAAAGACTCAAAAGGCTCTACCTCCCCTTAAGCTCTTGATGCCTCAATGTTTTAGCCATGAAATCATGACATTGAACTACCTACACTCTGAGGACTCTCTCGGCTTGATCAAGCTCTCAGTATTTTATATCTATACTAAGAATGTATGAAATGTTTATCTGTGAAATTGTTGAAAATAATGAAAAGTATATGCAATGTCAATATTCTTCAAAGTGGAATTTTAAAAATAATTGAGGTCAAAATTGTTTAAAACGATGTTAAATACAATGTGTGGGAGCCCATAACCTTGGAGTGGATACCTGTACTGGGCCCAGCATTCCAACCAATGTAGAGCTGAAATAGCTTTGGTTGGTTGCAGGAAGCCTTGTAAGAAATAAATTAGTTAAACTAAACAATTGGCTGGCCGAGCGACTAAGCTGTAGGCAGCTGTGGGCAGCTGTGGGCAGCTGTTTTCTGGGCCTCACTTCCATTCTCTCCCTGCACTTGCTGGCTAACAGCATCGGCTGGAGTCTCAGAACCTTCTCTGGTCCTTCGAGCTGCCTGATCTGTGCATCAAGTTTGTTTTGTTTTGCACCCATGAACTCTACTAAATTTCATTGGTCTATACAAGTTCCCTTTTAAAACCAATTATGGTACATGCACACACACAAAGAAATGTTAATTTAAGTGGGGGTGTAGTTTTATAGTCACTGAAAAGGGGAAATGTCATGATATGTTATTAACTTTTTAAAGAGGGCTCCAAGTGGGAGCTGGAGAGATGCCTCAGTAGTTAAGAATATTTGTTGCTCGGTCATGAGGATCAGCGTTTGGATCTCAGCACCCATGGACCACAGCTCACACATGCCTCTAACAACAGCTGTAAGGTTTTCAGCACCTTCTTCTGGCCTCCATGCACATGTATATACTTGCATGCCCATGCAGGCTTGTGCATACACACACACAGAGGGGGGGGGGATTTTGTTGGAGACATAGTTAAATATAGCCACTCCTGTAGCTGTCATTCAAAAGTTGTGGCAGGTGGTTGCACCACCCCGTAGGAGGTCTCCACGTGGGACGAAAGGTCTGCGGCTAAGCGGCTAGCGTGCTCTGAGGGCTACTTCTGTGACTGACTTAAATGACTTGTTCTACGTACGGTATTTGCTCTTCACCAGCTGCATCATGCCTTCCTTATCCGAAGAAATACCATCATTCATTTTGGGGATCATCAGCTAGACAGAGCTAGAGAAAGCACTTGCCGAAGAAGCTATGCCTACAAGGAGAATTTCTAAGACTCAGACTCAGCAACTCAGAAAGTCTACTGGCCCTATGTGCTAAGCACTGTTCAGGGCAGGAAATAAAAAACGAGTCAGTGTAAGTCAAAGATAGTCCATATATAGGGCAGTATCTTTATTAATTTACTATGTGTCTTATCCTGCTCTCTGAAAGGCTTTTAAAGGAAAATTTTACCTTTATTTATGAGTAAAATCCTGAACCAACTTTCTCATCTGGCTTATGTAATGTCTAACACTTACAAATCTGTCTTAAGTTTCTTTGCTATGGCTCGTAATGTCTGGTATGGTGGTGAACACTGATAGATGGACACACACAAAGATAATACCGGGGAGTTTAATAGTCAACACAAGTATGTAGTCGCTTTCATTTATTCTAGTTTACTTAGCAAAGCCATGTTACAGTGACCACAGTGTGACCATATATCCCCCTCTGCCCAAGGCCATTCAGGCTTGCCTCTGCTATTCCACCATAACCATAAGTGTTGTTGCCTTGCACGCTCAGATGTGTGATGTAATATATAATGACCTTGTTCATCAGCTGCCACTCAGAGGCTCCCTAGTAAATTCTTGTATGTAGAAAGTGAGTTGGCTTTAGTCATAAACGAATGACAAGAAGACAACCACCCAGTACAATGCTAAGATTACATTATTAACTAGTTGCTAGGTCCTAGCAAGAACAATTTATCTCTACATAAATTTAAGTCAACTCTGCCCTCTACTGTCTTCTGACAGTATTATGACGCTGTTCACAACGGCTGCCGGCTGCTTCTGTGGATGTTTAGAGTGGTGGTCCCCAACCTATCCACAGCTATAGTAGCTTTTTAAAGTCTCCAACTGCTTGTCCTGAACCCCACACCAGTTAAATCAGCATCTCTGGTGGGAAGACCCACGTACCAAGTGTTTGGAAGCCCTCCACCTGGCTCCAGTGTGCAGTCCGGGCTAAGAACCATTGTTTTAAAACGTCAGGTCAAACAGTCTATGGTGAGTCGCTTAGCTCTTTGATTCTATAATTCAGATTCTACTATATGCCTAATCAAATCTAGTCACATTTTGAAGATTTGAGAAAAAAATAAGAACATTGGGGCAAATCAAACTACTACTGGGAAATTGACATTATTTTCCTCCCTAAGGGATGATGTTTTCCCTGGCATAAGTTTTTCTTTCTTTTTTTTATTTGCAGTGATGATAGGATGGAACCTATTAGAAGATGAGTCTATTCCAGCCTCAGCCTCGGTGCCACAGCTCGGCCCTAATTACTCGCTGATGAAATTATGTGCTGAGGAAGCTCCAGGGTAGTCAAGAAAGTCAAAGCAAAAGGATGGAAGCCAATGAGGGTGGAGATGGAGATGGAGGCCCTTTGCATTAGATGTCTGCTTCCTTTTTCTGACCATTCCGAGTCCTGTTAATGGGGTATTGTCATATGGAAAAGGCAATGATGTGAAAGCTGTGGAAATCTGCTGCAGTGGAAGCCGCACTAATTAGAACTTTAACTAAATGGAGTCACTAGGGAGGACTGACTCCAAAGGGAATAGGATAGAAAGACACAGAAAAATCATTAATAACCAGCAAGGGAGAGGGAGAGCGAGCGTCTGCAGAAATGTATCCAAAAAGGAGATGTCTCACAATAAGCTAGAAGTTCACTTCTCACTCCTTAGTCCTCAAGTTCACCTCCAAAGCTACCGGGTCCAGGGTCCGAGACGTGTCCTTCAGGAAGTGATCACATTCTTTCTAAAGCAGACTCATAACTGTGGAAGGCACCAGAGAGTCGGTGAGAGAAAGGAGGGCTCCTTTTAGAATCTGGACACTGAGCACCTGGCTAGAAGCCTCGTGAGCCATCAGCAGAGGCCCTGGGTGCCAAATGGAGGAGAGCAGAACGGAATGGAGGGGGCAAAGGGTTGGGCCTTCAGACAGCCTTGTTTTGCTCTTGCACCATGTCATTCTGTCCAGCAAAAGGCAGGACCTGACGTGAGTGGGATGGGGGTAAAGACTTGGACAGAGCATCAGGAACTAGCTTGAAAGATTCCATCTGTGCCCGATTCTGATGTGGAATAATTACTGAGGCTTTCGAAGATTCCTTTCCAAGTAGTCAGTAAGCACAAAGGGGAAACAGCTCCATAGACGTATTTACAAACTCATAAGAACTCCCAGGTGTGGGGGCTCATGCTAAAATCACACGACTTGGGAGTATGGGTAGCATTGCCGTCGGATCAAGGCCAACTCGGGCTATGAGACCCTGTCTCAAAAAGTGAAAAATGAATAGCTGTTACTCTTTTCTGGGTGACAGATTCCATGAGTATCTGATGAAAGTTAGGAACACTCTCCACCAAGAATTCTCTCCTGGGGTGTGTGTGTGGGGGGAGATGAATATTTATACTCAAATATATAGTTTTAAGTATAGTTATGTCATTTTGCTACTTAAGAAGTCTTGATTGATAAAATAGCCCATAAATAAACTTAATAACATTTCTGTAAACATGTATTAAGATCATAAAAGCACATAAATCTGTGAATTGAGCATTCAATAAACTAGGTTAAATGATGAAAAGAGCCTACCCCTAGCAACTTGTAGTGAAAACATAGTGGGGTTTTAGTTTGTTTTGTTTTTGTGTGCTTTTTTTTGTTTTTTGTTTTTGTTTTTGTTTGTTTGTTTTGTTTCATCTTGCTATATAGTCCAGGCTGGTTTTGAACTCAAACCAAGCACTGGATTACAGGAATGTGCCACTGTGATGGGCTTTAACATATATTATTCTCCTTTTTAATGATTTATTTCTATTTTTGTGTGCATTGGTGTTTTGCCTGTATGTATATCTGTGTGAGGGCATCAAATGCCCTAGAAACGGAGTTACAGACAGTTGTGAGCTGCCATGAGGGTGCTGGGAATTGAACCTGAGTCCTCTGGCAGAGCAGACAGTGCTCTTAACTGCTGAGCTGTCTCTCCAGCCCCAACACATACTATTCTTAGAGCCTTAAAAAGGACACTGACACTACAGTAAAAAATAAAAGTGAGCCAGGCATGGTGGCGCACGCCTTTAATCCTAGTAAATGGGAGGCAAGGACAGGTGGATCTCTGTGAGGCTGAGGTAGCCTGGTCTACACAATGAGTTCTAGGCCAGCCAGGGCTGCAAAGTGAGACCATGTCTCCAAAAAAAAGTAAAAGAAAGGAAGGAAGGAAGGGAAGGAGGGAGGGAGGGAGGGAGGGAGGGAGACAGAGAAAGAGACAGAGAAAGAGAGAAAGAAAAAATAAAACTGAATAAATAAAATAGAAAATAAAAATAAAAGTATTTGGGGCTGGAGAGATGGTTCAGCAGTTAAGAGCAAGATCCGTGGATGCTCTTACAGAGGACCTCCCTGGGTTTGGTTCCCCACATCTACTTTTTGCCCATAACTCCAGTTCCAAAGGATCTGATGGCTTCCTCAGGTACCACACCCATGAGGCAGGCACACTTACATACATGCAGGCAAAACCCTCATACGAATCAAGTAAAAATAAATCTTCAGTAAATCAAAACACTGGGTCTGGAGAGATGGGTCAATGGCTACAGCACTTGTTGCTCAGTCCTGAGGATGGGAGTTCAGATCCAGAACCCGCCCGAATGGTGCTTGTGGAGGCCGGCCTGCCGTTCTCAGCTTCCACAGGCAGGGCTTCACCAGGGCAGCTACTAGCAAGACTAGCCGTACCTGTGAGCTCTGGGTTTTGTTGAGAGAACCTGCCTCAAAGAGCAAGGTGGAATAGAAATCAAGAATGATTCCGGACAGCAGCCTCGAACCTTAACACGCATGTGAACACACATGTGCCTTCACACATGCACACCATGCACACACATAGAAAAATAAAAAATGAATTGTTTTTGGATTTTTGAGACAGGGCTTCTCTCAGTAGCCCTGGCTGTGCTGAAACTTGCTTTGTAGACCAGGCTGGCCTCGAACTCAGAGATCTGCCTGCCTCTGCCTCCTGAGTGCTGGGATTAAAGGCGAGCGCCGCCGCCGCCGCCGCCGCCGCCGCCACCACCACCACCACCACTACCACCACCACCTGGCTAGTCATCTTCAACTGCTGTCCCAACAGATCATACCCTTACAGCCCACAGTCACACTAAGGGTTATACTCAATATAATATAACCTGTGCCGCCTCCTCCTCTGTCTCCCTCCTCCTCTGTCTCCCTCCTCCTCTGTCTCCCTCCTCCTCTGTCTCCCTCCTCCTCTGTCTCCCTCCTCCTCTGTCTCCCTCCTCCTCTGTCTCCCTCCTCCTCTGTCTCCCTCCTCCTCTGTCTCCCTCTTCCTCCTCCCCCTCCTCCCCTTTTCTGTGCAGTGTGTGCACAAACACATGCCTGTGTATGGAGGCCAGAAGACGACCTTGGATGATATGGTCCTCAGGAATGCAATCTCCTCTTTAAAGCTCACTGATGAGATCAAACTGGCTGCCAGGGAACCCCAAGGGTCCTCTTGAGGGATTGCAAGCATGTGTTACAGCCGCCATTTTCACATGAGTTCTGAGGGTCGTCTCAGGTCTCATTCTTACAAGCAAGCACTTTCCTGAGTCTTCCCCTCAGCCCCTGTTATCTTTTTAATATCTTCCTGTAAGCTATATTCCTGCTCTTCACTTTTTTCCCTCCTCCTCCTCCTCCTCCTCCTCCTCCTCCTCCTCCTCCTCCTTCTTTTTCTCTTCTAGCTTATGCCCAAACTCTTCCTTTGGGTACTGACTTAAGTTCCACCAGATCCCTAAGCTCCCCACCATGTGCCCTCGCCACAGAGAATTGTCCTTGCCCCTAAGTTGCTAAATGTAACGCCTGTACATGCGGTAAGCATGTATCACCTAGGTGGTGGTGTTTTGATGTTGAAAGGGACACAATTATACCTAATCCAAAACCTCCATCATCTTGGAGCATACATGACAAACCAGGCTATATGATCATGCTACCCATATAGTATTTATTTATCACTCTGAGCGTGTTGCTTGGCAGTTTTTGTTGGTTTGTTAAAATACATGTATGTATTTAAGTGTGCACACCCTTCTTCCTCATGGCCGTAAGTCATCTGAATCCAGACCACGTATTTTCCCTGTTACCTAGTCCCTGTCTGGTTTCTTACACATATGATGCACTAAAACTATCCATATGATGATGTCTTGAATCTGTTGTTTAGGAATGGAATGTGAGTTATGGGTTTTCAGAAGCAGTAAATTCACCACCCAATGCTCATGCTGGTAGGAAGTGTTCCTAGAAATTCCCCGTGTTCCTAGAAACACTGACACAAAAAAATGTCCTCAGCGTTTTGATGAAGACTGGGCTGTGGCCCGTCAGCATGAGGTCTGCCTCGCTGCTTTGTTACTTAGTAATATCCTTGCTCTGCAACAGAGCCTTCTTTTTTTCCCCTCTGTGCAGTTTTGGTGCCTGTCCTGGATCTCTCTCTGTAGTCCAGGCTGGCCTCGAACTCACAGAGATCCGCCTGCCTCTGCCTCCCTAGTGCTGGGATTAAAGGCGTGCACCACCACCACCACCACCACCTGGCTCAGCATCCTCTTTCCATAGCTGTCACTCTGATGACCGCTCCAAGCCCGGGGCTTATGTAAATCTCATCAAAATAAAACCATATCTAAGGAAATGCTACTGGTGTAGCTAATGAACCCCAGACCAAATGCTGGGGAGTTTTGATTTGCTTGGCTTATTTTGCTTAATTAACAGCTGACACCCCCCCCCCGTTAGTGTCATTCCTGCTGAAATACCAGTAGGCAGGGAAGGAAGGGGATGGAAGACCAGAAAAAGACAGCAGACAGAATAGCGTAGGCTCTGAAAATAGACTAGAACACAATCCAGAAAGGGAAAGAGCCGTGGAAAGAGCTAATTGGGACAGAATCGTGTCTTAGGAGCAAATGCTCAGCGGGAAATGAGAAGATCATCAGATCAAAATCCGACAAGAGGTAAGCCAAGACCGAACTCTTGGAGGGAAAATCTACCAACGCCTTAGCTTCCTCAAATCCCCCTTCAGAAGATGCCTAAGGAGCACTGGCAGCGCTCATCTGCCTTTCCTGGGGACAACATTCGGAGGTTTGCTTCCCACTACTCCAGACTTCAGTTCCCAGAGAGATTTCATCCGCAAACATCGGGCCCAACATTTTTATTTCTGTGAAACAGACTGAGCCTCACAGCATCAGCAGGCTCAGCAGACACGCGAATCTAGTCGGATATTCTAAACGCCAGCCTCTGGAACTGTGGAGCGTGGCCCCGTGTGAACGAATATTGAGGGTCACAAACGATTTGGCAACGGCGAAGGGTTGCTGAGTGCACACAGTGAGCAACTTTTAGCTCAAAATCAAACATGTGGGGCTGGGGAGATGGCTCAGTGGTTAAGAGCACTGACTGCTCTTCCAGAGGACCTGGGTTCAATTGCCAGCACCCACATGGCAGCTCACAACGGTCTGTAACTCCAGCTCTAAGGGGAATCCAATACCCCCACACAGACATACATGCAGGCAAAACACCAATGCAAATAAAAATAAATTTAAAAAGTTTTTTTAAAAAATCAAACGTAATGAATCTGGGGTGTCGCTGGCGGTGCTAGGCTGTGTTGTATCATGTGACTTCACTGCATTGCTGGTTCTCAGGTTCAAGCAGACTGCATGCTTTGCACCAACGCTGCCCGAAACACAGCTGCACGTCACTGATTGCGCCGTCTTCACTACGCATAGTTTTCTGACGTTGAAACATAATCGTTTAATTACAGCAAACTAAGACTTTAGATATTTTCTACTGTCCTTTCTCAGAAGGTGAGTATGAAATTAGTATAACATCGGGTTTTACTGTGACAAAATGTTTGGTTTTTCTTTTTAAATCTGAGGGTTGAGGTTATAGCCCCGCTGGGAGAGTGCTTGCCTCGCAAGCGGAAAGCCTCAGACTCAATCCCCAGCACCATGTAAATTGGCAGTGGTGGTGCATGTGCGGAATTCCAGCACTCAAGTCATCGAAGGCAGGAAGATTGGAAGTTCAAGGTCAGGCTGGAGCGATGGCTCAGATTTAAAGCACTGGCTGCTCTTCCAGAGGATCGATTCAATTTCCTGCACCACAGGGCAACTAACCAACTGTTAACTCATGTTAACAATTAACTCCTTCGCCCTCTTTTGGCCTCCGTGGGTATTGCAGGCACATAATGCACAGATTTAAATGCAGGGAAAACATCTACTTTCATAAAATTAAAAAAAAAAAAAAAAAAAGGAAGTTCAATGTCACCCTTGGCTGCAAAGGGAATTCAAAGCTAGCCTAGAATACTTTTAAATTTCTGCCCAAGCCAGGTGGTGCCACACTCTTAATCCCAGCAGTTGGGAGGCAGAGGCAGGCAGATATCTATAAGTTCAAGGTCAGCCTGGTCTACAGAGTGAGTTCCAGGACAACCAGAGCTACACAGAGAAACTGTTTTGAAAAGCCAAAAAAAATAAAAAAAATTAGTCACTACAATATATTGTGATCGCTGGGTTTTCTCCTCCTCCCCTAGAATCGGAGTCTCTTGAAGATAGTAGCCCAAACATAAATTATATTAATTAAATCCTCAATCTTTAATATTACCATATCGCTTCTTCCATGTGTATTTATATTTTGAATATCATTTATTTTTTAAATGGAATGCTCTCAGATGCATGTGCCTTGAATATTAGCTGGTTGGTAAGGGGGAACTGAAAAGCCGCTGTTAGTAGTTACTAACACTCCTTCAGCTCCAAGCAGCCAGTGGTTTTTCTCAGTTTGTTTCCTGTTGCTGTAACAAAACACCCAGGGCTTCTGGGTGCTTTAAATGAAGAGGTTTATTTGGAGATCCAAGAACAGGGCTCTGGTTATCTATTCATTTCCATGGTGTGCCTTTTGGCGACATCAAAACATGCCAGATGCCATCATTGTGGGAGTGTATTGGTGAAATTATTAAGGCCACTCCACGAAGTTAAAAGGGAGGTTTATTTAGTGGCATAACTTACAAATGAAGGGATAGGTAGGTTGCAGGGTCTGGGGAAGACGTAGCACAGTCCGGCGGTGTTCTCTGGAGAACTCTGCTCGGTCTACCTCTAGCATCCAGGGTCCAGGAACCAAGGGAAGGCAGCACATCCAGATCTCGGGTCTTCAGGGCCCTCTCTTGGCCCTGCCTTGTAGGTGTGACAATTACCGAAGCCTCAGTGGGGGTTGGAACTTCCAGATCAAAGCTGGAATGGCCACCCGCTACATCAGTGTATGTAAGCGGGAGAGTTCACAACATCACAGGAAGCAAGAGATGCAGGGTCCAGGATCACTCTGTTTTCTAACACCCTGCTAGCAGAGTCCCACGGGAACGTCATCTTGCAAAGGTGATACTCCAATGACACACCGTCCGTCTGCCTCTCCTCACTTCCTAAGGATTCTGCCGCCTTCACCATCTCCACACTGGAACTAATTGAAATCAAGAGGTGTTGCTAACCTTCCAGGAATGAGGTGACAAGCTAGACTCCAGGTTTATAGATCACTTCCTAGAGAGCGATAAGGTGTTGCATCACATGACATCAGCACATACTGTTCCCCTGGCCTTGGGCAGAGCCTTCCTTCCGGTAAGTAAAGCACGGGGGCATGATAGCAATACCTTCTCATTCTCAGTGATTTATTGAAGTTTCACTGGACTTTCTTTTGTTGCTAAGCTTTTTTAGAGGTGGGGTCTTACTAGGTAGCCCAAGCTGGCCTGGAACTCACTATATAGCTCAGGCTAGCCTCCAGCTCGTAGCCATGTCTCAGCCCCCCCTCCAAGTTCTGATATTATAAGCATGAGCCACTATGCCCAGCTCGAGTATTTTGTTGTTGCTGCTTATTTTTTTGTTTTTTCAAGACAGAGTTCTCTGTGTAACAGCCCTGGCTGCCCTGGAACTTGCTCTGTAGACTGGCCTTGAACTTAGTATGTTTGGATATATGCTTACTGCTGATCAGACCTGATGGGAAATGCAGTGAATTATGGGTTTTCCTTCTTAAGCCCTTGCCATACTTGATTCTGAGCCATTTCTCTGGAACCTGGGTGTGGACCTGGCCAGAACCCATCCACCTGGCCAGTATTTAATTAAAGCTTGCTTCAGATTTGGCTTTAAACTGTAGTAGTGGTTTTATTCTTGATTAGTGGGATTAACACAAGCCCCAATTAAATGTTTTTCTTCATAAGAGTTATTCTGGTGGTCATGGTGTCTCTTCACAGCCATAGAACAGAACCGTGGAACAGCAAGGCATGGGGCTGCAGAAATAGACAGTTCAAGTCTTGTTTTGTTTTTGTTTTTTATTGTTGTTGTTATTGTTTGTTTGGATGGGGTTTCTCTGTGTAGCAGCCTTGGCTGTTCTGGAACTCATTTTGTAGCCCAGGCTGGACTCAAACTCACAGAGATCCACCTGCCTCTGCCTCTCAAGTGATGGAATTAAAGGCGTGCGCCACTCAGCCCTGCGACTGGCCACATCTTAACAACCTTTAAATGTGCAGCCAGGAAGTTGACTTTTCCCTGAGAAAGCAGGGAATCATAGGATTTTAAAGCCGGACAATGAATAATTAATGTTACATTCTTAGCGCTGTCCACCACGGTCGCATAACAGTACACCTCAGTCCTTGCAAACCTGGCCATGAACTCCCTCTGGTTCGCAAGGAGGATTTTGTCAGGAAAGGTACTCAAAGAGCAGTGTTGTGAATCTGTGGATAGTTGTGAACCCCAAGTAACATTTTCGAAGGTACTCTGCTTTTTCAGGGCCTGAGGTAACTTTCCAAGGCCATGCCCTGAAAGAGAATAGACATTTGCTCTCTCTCTCTCTCTACAGGATTCTCTCAACATGCTCACTTTCACTATCCACTTGCACAGAATCATTTAGGTACACATGGCTGTCTGACATAGATTCCCACTTACTACAGGCTATAACATTACCAATTCCTCTTCATAACTTACTAGTCTGCACCCCCCCACCCCAGACAGGGTTTCTCTGTGTAACAGCCCTAGCTGTCCTGGAACTCGCTTTGTAGACCATGCTAGCCTCGAACTCACAGAGATCCGCCTGGCTCTGCCTCCCAAGCGCTGGGATTAAAGGCGTGCGCCGCCGCCGCCGCCGCCGCCGCCGCCGCCGCCGCCGCCACCACCACCACCTGGCTAAAGTTATTTTTTTTTTTAACATCTATGAGTCACATGTAGATTCTCATATACCTAAAATATTTGTGAATTTTTTTAATAAAATAACCCTGGGAGGGAGGTCCGTTTATTACTGTGATTAACTTTACAGACAAAATAACTGTAGTTCAACCACTAAACAAGAGTACAGCTTCCCTGTTACTACAGTACAGCTGAGAACTGGAAAAATGGCTCTTGGTTAAGAGTTATTGCTGCCCTTCTAGAGGACCCTAGTTTGGTTCCCAGCATCCACAAGGGGCAGCTGATCACTGCCTGTAACCTCCAGGGGATCCAACATCCTCTTCTGGCCTCCTTAGACACTTGCACACATCACACATGCACACATCACACACGCACACACACACACACACACACACACAGAGAGAGAGAGAGAGAGAGAGAGAGACAGAGACAGAGACAGAGACAGAGAGACAGAGAGAGACAGAGACAGAGACAGAGAACAAATCTGAAGAAAAGTAAACTTTTAACTCTATATCACATTATTTCTCAAAGACATGCGCCTCTCTCCAGCTGAAGTCAAAACCACTCCTTTCTACCCTACCCTCACCTCTAACTTCTTTTGAATTTTGTGCCACAGTCACTTTGGAGAAAATTTCTACCTGCTGGCCCTTCTACAGTAAGAGCTGGAGCCTCTTAGCTACACTCTTTCAGACTCTTACACCCCCAGATTCTCCAACAATTCCAAACTCCTCCCTCAGAGTTAATACAGACAGGATTTAAAAAAAAAAAAAAACGGGCTGGAGAGATGGCTCAGAGGTTAAGAGCACTGGCTGCTCTTCCAGAGGTCCTGAGTTCAGTTCCCAGCACCCACATGGTGGCTCACAACCATCTGTAATGAGATCTGGTGCCCTCTTCTGGCCTGCAGACATTGCTATTTATTAAGTGGCACTCTTTATCATGTGAGAGAAGCCACGAGGCACAACAAAACCCACTATAAGAGTTTATTAAGGGAAGGGAATAAAAGAGATGTACATAGGCCTATGGGATGACCGTGCAGGAAGAGAGAGAGGGAAGGAATAGATGGAACCCACTTTTATAGGTCCCACCCACCACCACGTGTGCATATAGGCTTACGTATATATACACCACATGTGTGTATAGGCTACGCCACGCATGTGCATAGATTACGTGAGCATGCTGCACAGAGATTATGTGATCACTCAGTGCACCGATTACATAGGATGTAAGACTCTAGGATGACTAAGCATCTTGCCTGGCTACTGGACAGCTCATGATTGGTCATGTAGCTGGGGGAGTGGTTAGGAATTCTAACATTCCAGATTCTTTGTTCTTATAAAAATGGCGGGTGAACAGGAATGGGGCACCATGTCTCCCAAAACTGCTTCCAGCTGACTTAGTGGGCATCGGTTCACTTTTAGGGATAGGAAAGGGGGTTTTTGAAGTAGCTGGATGTCCTGAGGTAGTTGATTGTCCTCTGCTGCTTTGGGAATCATCCATCGCCTTTTGCTGCTTTGGGCTCTGTGGAATTGTTCATCACCGTTTGGATATGACTGTTTGGATCTGACAAGGTACTCGTGAGGCAGAAAAGGAAGTTTAGAAAAAATTTTACCCCAGGGGTCCCAGGGTGAGGGAGGGGGTTTTGGGACCAGGAAAGTTTGAATTATACTTATCTGAAGTGGATCTGACCTGTACAGGTAGATTCAAGCTGGCTCTGGAATTCGAAAGCATTTTTAAACATATTAAGAAACAGCCACAGGGAATTTAAACTCTTGAGCTGGTAGCCATGATGTAATAATGTTTAGTACTCTGCTATCAGAATTTTATTGGTTAGTGTTAACAAGGGAAAGAGAAGTCTGGAGCATGCTTTTTTTCTGAGATGGTCAGAAATAATAGGCTTAAGTCCCCTAAGGCTCTGGAGTGAGAGAGGATACTGAGCTTGGGTAATGTACCTGGTGGGGTCCTGCAACTGGATAATAAATAATAGGGGGATGGTGCCTAGCAATAGAAGGGTTCTGGGTGTCCCAGACTTTGGGGTCCACCTGAGAGGCTGGTAAGGGAAATGAAATGTTAGAGCTAGTAGACTGGGTGGCTAGGAGGAGGAGGAGAGGAGCTGCTGACGAGTCTGGGGTAAGGTAAATGGGGGAAGCAAATGAAATAAAAGCTCCTACTTTAGCTAGAAAATCTTTTCCCATTAGGGACACAGGGCAGGTTGTCACAACTAAAAATGTGTGGGTGAGAGGGATGCCCCTGAAAATACAATTAGGTGGTAGAGTCTGGTGAGGTAGGTAAGGCTGTCCCCCTACCCCAACAACAGGGAGATGAAAAGGAGAGGTGGGACCCCAAAACTCCCTAAGGACTGAGTAAGTGGCTCCAGTGTCCAAAAGGAAGGAAATGGATCACCCTGATACTGTAATGACTACCCTAGGTTCCCTGTGAGAGATGACTGTGGTCAGGCTGGGAACAGGACACCTTAAACCATCCGTCACCAAGCCTAGGAGATCAGCTGGGGTGTACAGGAACAGTCAACTTACCAATGTCCCTCTTGGTGGCACTTTGAACAAGGCCTAGAAGATGGCATACATCGGGCAGGGCAGGCACAAGCCCAGTGGTCTTCTCTACCACATTTAAAACAGGGACCTGGAGGCCTTCGGGCGGCCAGTCGGATAGCGTGTGCCAACATTTGGCAGTTCTGTTTATGGCTTTCTCATCTCTCCCATGGTGCACCTTAAATGCCACCACCAAGACTTCTGCCTGTGGGGTCAGGGGCCCTTGCTCCAGATGCTTAAGTGTAGTCCTGATGTCGGGGAAGCTCTGTGAGACAAAGTGGGTCATAAGGAGCTGTCTGCCCTCTGGGCTCTCAGGATCTAGGATAGTATATTGGAGGAGCGCCTTTGCAAGATGTTCTAAAAAATGAGACAGATTTTCTTCCTTATCTTGAATTACGTTTTTAAGCTTTTCATAGTTTACTAGTTTGAGTGCAGCTTTATGAAGGCCCGGAGGAGGCAAGTTGTAAACCAATCCCTAGCTAGAGAGCCACCTGGAATATTGTAATCCCAAGGTGGGTCCTGATGGGGAACCACCTTGGCCCCAGGCAGATGGGCAGCATTAGTTTGATGAACCTCATCTGCATGTATTCTAACCTGTTCCCAAACTCATCTGCACTGCTCAGGAAGTAGGCTATTAGCAAGTTATATATATATAATGAAAGATGAGGCTATAAGATTGGGCAATATATTGGAATTGCTTAATAAAGGAAATAGAATTAGAGGTATGAGAGCCCAGTTTTTTGTTTTTTTGTTTTTTTGTTTTTCTATCTAAGAAGGTTCCATGAGGGAGAAAGGAACTTATACCTTAACCAACTCATCCACCCCCGGCCACCTCTCGAGAAAGAATAATGGTTGCCGGGTTGGTCTGACTGGAGTTGGGTTCCTTAGCAGCTCCAGAACAAGGGACAGGAAGAGTGAGGGTGGGAGACAGGGTCAGGCAGTTGGAGCAGCTCAGTTTCGGAGGGGAGCCAAAGGGGCAGACGCGGAGCCGAAGGAGCGGGGGTGGGAGGTGGGACAGGCAGAGGTTCATTAGCAGGGTCCAGAGCAGTAGTGAGGGTTTCCTCGGGTTCAGGTTGCACGGCCAGGAGCACGTGGGCAGGAAAAACGGAATCAAGAAGGGAGGGTTTAGAGCTGAGAAAAGAAAAAAAGAAAAAAGCTTGGATATAAGGTAACTCTTTCCATTTGCCCATTTGCTGGCAGAAGTTAGATAATTCCTGTAAAATATTGGGATCCAGTGAGCCATTAGGTTATTGTTATCTAAAGGATATTTAGGCCATTTTTTTAGTGCATAGGCAGACAGGCTTAGAGGTTTGTAAGTAAGGTGTAGACGGATTTCTAAATGGTCTTATTAAAAAAAAAACAAAAATGGAGCCAGATATGAGGGTGAAAGCCTGAGAGAGATCAGGGAAATAGGGAAAGCCACCGCTAACCTCACCTCACCAACTCTGCAGCTTCCAAATGCTGTGACTTCCTGCCTATCCACGCCTATATGCCTTGCTGTTCTGCCACCTGATTTGCTCTCTCTGTCCAGCAAAATCACTCCCTCTTCTTGCCTAGTTCTGTCGCTTCCTGTCTGTACAGACCTCCAGACCTCCACAGTTAACTAGTGTTGGAATTTAAGGCATGTGCCACCACGCCTGGCTCTGTTTCCAGTGTGGCCTTGAACACACAGAGATCTTGCCTGCCAAGTGATAGAATTAAAGATGTGTGTTAACATTACATGACTTCTGTGTTGTGGCTGGCTTTTTCCTCTGATCTCCAGGCAAGCTTTATTTATTAAAGCACAAATAAAATATCACCACTTTTCCTCTTTTTTTAATCTAATAAAAAATAAAATAATAATAATAAAAAGTTATAACTAATATAAGAAAAACTATATACAATAAATACAATATCCATATACAATATATACAAGCAATAATGTCTAGTCCATTTGCATTTGAAAAATTCAGAGAAAATATTCCATTATCTATCCTATTTTGTTGAGTCCAAAATGTACCTAATTCACTTTCTATCCTATCTTGTATTACCAACAGAAAACCATCTTATGATGTCTTTCAAACTTCTACACTTAACACCTCTTAGTGAGTTTCTTTTCTGAATTTCTTAACAAGGAAAACTATAACTATCTAATCTTCAATTCCTTCCAAGAACTGAGGAGGAAATAATATTACTTAGTGAAACAGGATGTGCAAACAAGTGACTTCCAAAAAATGAGTTATGACAGAAACCGCCAGCTTCCTGGACAGTCACCCCAGGTTTCTCTTCATTAATACCATCAGCATAGCATACAATTACAATTTTTGGAATGAATTGTAAGGACTTTGAACCACTTTACTTAAATTTTCTGATTTGTAGCCTGCCTTTCCTTGTTTGTTTGCATCTGTATAAAATTTACAGGCTCCAGATATGGGTGTTTCCCGAACAATACAAGGCAGAATCCAATCAGCTCTTTTTATAAGTTGAATTTTATCACTTTTGGGATATTTGCTGTTAATCTCTCCCAAAAAATTACTGCAGGCTCTTTGCCAAGGTTCACTTTCTGTCCATAATTTGTTAATGTCATCCTCAGTTAAAGGTACTACAATTTCTGCTTGGTCTATTACTGGTAATTGACGAAGTCTCAATTTTCCTTTTAAAATCAACTCAGAGATCTTTTCCATATAAGCTTTCAATTTTTCACTCTTTTTATTTGGTAGAAACATCCATTCCAATATAATATCTTCCCTCTGCATTAAAATTCTTGTAGAAGAATGCTTAGAGGGTAAAATAAACAAGAAGCAATCAAGCTTTGGATCCACACAATCCACATGTCCCTCCTGTACTTCCTATCCACCAAGGCCAATTCTGTCTCAGCTTCAGGTGATAATTCTCTTGGACTATTTAAGCCCTTTTCACTTTCTAAGGTTTGAACAAATCACTCATTTCATGATTGTTTTTCCCCAATAACAGTCCATGGATAGAAAATGTCTCCAAATAATTTTTGAAAGTCATTAAGAGTCCGTAATCTATCTCTCCTAATTTGTACCTTTTGGGGTCTAATTTTTTGTAGACCTATTTTACATCCTAAATAATTAATAGAATCTCCTCTTTATATCTTTTCAGGAGTGATTTGTAATCCCCAACAAGGTAAAATTTTCTTTACTTCTTCAAACATTCTTTCTAAGGTATTTGCACTTGAATCAGCTAGTAAAATATCATCCATGTAATGATAAATTATAGATTTAGGGAATTGTTTACATATTACTTCCAATGGCTGTTGTACAAAATATTGGCTCAGGGTTAAGCTATTTAACATTCCCTCTGGTAGAACCCTTCATTGATATATCTTAGCTGTCTGAGAATTATTATAAGTAGGCACTGTGAAGGCAAGTCTTTCTCTTTTTCTTGTAAGGGTATTGAGGAGAAACAGTCTTTTAAATCAGTAACTATAAGGGGCCATCTTTTAGGTAGCAGAGTAGGCAAAGAAATTCCAGATCATAGAGAGCCCATTGGCTGAATTACCTTGTTAATTGTTCTTAGTTCTGTTACCATTCTCCATTTACCACATTTCTTTGTTTCTTTGTTTCTTTTTCTTTTCTTTCTTTTTTGTTGTTTGTTTTTTGTTTTTTGAGACAGAGTTTCTCTGTGTAGTTTTTTGTGCCTGTCCTGGATCCAGGCTGGCCTTGAGCTCACAGAGATCCACCTGGCTCTGCCTCCCAAGTGCTGAGATTAAAGGCATGTGCCACCACTGCCTAGCAACCAGATTTTTTTTTTTAATAACAAATACAGGAGAATTCCAAGGGCTGGTTGATTCTTCAATATGCTGAGCATTTAACTGCTCTTGTATCAGTTCTTCTAAAGCCTGTAATTTCTCTGTCATTAAAGGCCATTGCTGTACCCATACAGGCTTGTCCATTAACCATTTTAAAGGTAGAGCTGTTGGTGTCTTTGAAAGATCAGCAGTTGTTGTGCTCTGCTGGATGGCTGGTGACTGTTCTTTATAAAACCTCCTAATATTTCTCTCAGAAACATGTGTTAGTTTATGGTTTGTTTCTGAGGTTGGAGGAATGTTAATCTGGGTATTCCAGTGTTGTAATAGATCATGACCCCATAAATTCATAGCTATATTAACCACATATGGCTTTAATTTTCCACTCTGTCCTTCTGGCCCTATACATTTGAGCCACCTTTTGCTCTTTTTCACTTGAGATAATGTTGCAATCCCTAACAGCTGAACATTTACCTCCTGAAGAGGCCAATTTGGATGCCAAAATTCTGGTGCAATTATTTTGACACCAACACTGGTGTCTACAAGACCTTCAAAGAGAATGTCATTTATTCGTATTTTTAATTTTGGTCTTTGCTCATTTATAGAAGTTTTCCCAAAAATTCCCTTTATGGTTTTTCCTGAATTTCCTGTTCTCTCTGCTATAGATGTTTTATCACTCTAATTAGTCTAGTTTATTCCAATAGTCATTTGGTGATTTAATTGCTCTGAGAAGGGGCTTCTTCTATGATGGCAGGAAAGGGGTGAACTGAATTTGCCATGGGGTCCTGCGTGAGGCCCCTCAGGGAATTTCCTGATGGCAGAGGATTACCTTGTTTGTCCCTTGTTGATGTGCATTCATAGAAATTTATAGTACAATATGACAACAATATCCTTAATTTGTATCAATATACAAAATATCCTAAACAGAGGTAGAATAAACATACAGTATGACAAGTATAATTTTACATTTGTATCAATATATAAAAATATTTCAAATGGAAGTAGGAATGTATGCACAATATGACAAATATAGTTTTGTATTTGTATCAATATACAAATTATCTTAAACAGGAATACAAAAATAATTTTACACTTATATCAATATACAAGAATCCATGCCAATGCAAATTATTTAAAGCTGATAGTTATTAAAATAGTTTACAGCTCTGGCTATCTTGGATCATTAAAAAAAATTTAATTACATCAATTTATTTATTGTGCATATATATACATATATATGTGGATATATGTATGCTATGGTGTACATATGAAGTTGAGTAGAAAGCTTGTGGAAGTTGGTTCCCTTCTACCATGTAGATCATCAAGCTTCCTGAAATGTGTCCTTACCCACTGAGCCATCTTGACAGCCATATTTTTCTTGTTTTTATACTCTTCCTGGGTGATCTGATCCCTATATCATACATTTCACTTGCCTTCCACTCATTAATTTTTGTGGTTCACAAGAAAAAGTGAAGAGTAGGAGGAAGAAGCAACAGTAATAGAGAAGTTGGAAGAGAAATAAATGGAGGGAGATGAAGGTCTGGAGACACAACAAAAGAAATTGGAGAAAATGTTTTCCAAAAGGAAGAATTGGTGGGAGAAAATATGAAATTAAAATGGATAGGTGCTAAAGAAATCATGGTGAGGTAATCCAAAGTTTGTTTAAAAAGGCAGTAAGTGTCTCAAATGCACACAACTGCTACAGAACTCCCTAAGTAATGCCAAAACCGGTAGTTAAATCAATACTTGGAAAAAAATTTATAGTTTAATGAAAACTTCTCAAGGAAATTAATGATCTGTAAAATAACTGTGAATTCAACTTAAACACACAGTAGAAGTATCTGTGGAGCAGGATGATGTGTCTTTGGGCATATGCCAAGGAGGGGCATAGCTGGAGCATATGATGGATTTAATTTTGTTTTTGATGATTCTTCATACTGATTTCCAGAGTGCCTGTACAAATTTGCATTCTCAGCAACAGTGATGAGGATTCCTCTTCTTCTCTAACCCCACCAGCATCTGTTGTCAGTTGCTTTGTTGATCTTAGCCATTCAGACTGGGCTGAGATGATATCTCAAAAAAAATTTTTAATTAGAATTTACCTGATTGCTAAGGGTGATGTCTTAGTTACTTTTGTATTACTGTAAAGAGACACCATGATCAATGCAAACTATTTTAAAAAGCATTTAATTTGTGTCCTGCTTACAATTCAGAGGATGAGTTCATGGTAACAATACTTTTATCTCTGAAAAGTTTAATATGGTAGACTGATATCTGTCTAGACTGGCTAAAACATAAAGAATGAAGATTATAAGAAAGGAAGAACATAGGTAAAGGGGAAACATTACAGATACTACTCAAAATATGAAACAGTATAACTTTAGGCAATAGGTTTAGAAATGAAGATTTATTAAAACATATATATGTTTACAACTAAATGTTAAAATAACCATTTAATGTTCTTGAAATATCTTTGTATGAAGCAAAGTCAATAAAAGCAGAGCAATTAATTTTTCAAGGGCATATAAATATTGTAACAAGAAAAACAATTTACTTAAGATGTGTTTTTGGAAACAACTATTAACATGAGAGCTATTTGATAGTAATTGAATATGTCAATGTGAATGAACACATTGACAAAACAAAAACCACACTTAACTAAAATGTTCAAATAAAAATATCTCATCGAATCCAGTATCAATTATGAATAACTAGAAAAATTTCATAATCCCTAGTATAAAGATACTTCCTTATCTTAAAAAGTCAATAAACTGTCAACACATAGCAGCCATATGCAGTTACAACCTTAGATACATTCCCTTTAAAGTTATGAACAAGACAAAGTATCACGTATTACAAATATTATTCTGTATTTTATGGATCGCCTACTTGAGGTTTTCCTAGCTAAGTTTATGACAAACTATGAATTTAGTACATACATACCATTTAAATACATGTTGTATATACATACATACAACACACCCACATGCACACACAATGTGCGTGCACACACAGAGACACAATTTATTTTTAAACTGTTTTAGTGAGAATGTCTTAGAAATTCTGATTCATTTGCTTTGGGTAACCACTTAGGGGACCTGCAATTTTAAATGGTTATTTTATGTTCAGGAAAGTTAGGTGTTATTCATGACTCTCCTGTCTCTTACAACCCCAAGCACAAATATGCATGTAGCCTACCTTCTAAATACTGGGTGAATTCATCTACTTTTTCCAAGTTATTGTAGTGTTCATAATTCTCTCTGACGTTATTCATCATCTCCATTACCACAAAATATTTCCATTCTCCCTGCCTCTAGGTTTACCACACTCCAAATGATTCTTCACAGAGAACGTTAAACTCCAGCTACTTGTCAGAGAATTAAACATTGTTTTATGTGTAGTGTATGCACGTGTATGTGTGTGTGCACGTGCACGTGCACATGTGTAACTGTAGAGGGAGAAGTAGGGGCCAGAGGTTGACCTAAGATGTCTACCTCGATTGCACTCCACCTCATTTGTGAGACAGAATCTCTCACTGGAGCTCACTGTTTCATTTAGACTGGCTGCCTGGCCAGGGAGCTCCAGTATCTGACTGCACATTTCTTGTCCCAGCCCTGAGAACACAGATGTGTATGTCACCATCCCTAGATTTTACATGGACAGGGATCTGAACTCCGATCCTCATGCTTGTGTAGAGCATTTCATTCTTCACACCATCACCTTAGCCCTTGTACAAAATGTAAGACAAAAAAATTGACAGGAATTCACTGTATCAAATCCTCCAGTTACTTCTTAATACTCAAATTCCTTAAAGAAAAGAAGATGCCCTTGGTGCCCTACTCATTTCTGCATTTCCAAAGCCTCACATAATCCGAATTTAGCAGTTTTCTAGTACACTATACCTGATGAATTATAGTTGGACAAATTACTTTGTATTACAAATAAGATATATTACCTCATTTACTTCACCACTTGAACTATATTTTTATTTCATACTATAGTAATATAGGCTTTTTTAAAAAAAAGCCTACATTGAGTGTATTAGTCAGGGCTCTTTAGAGAAACATAACTGATAGAATGACTATATATATATGTATATATATATATATATGTATATATATATATATATATATATATGCAATTTATTAGAGTGGCTTACAGGCTATGGTCCAACAATTCCAACAATAGCTTTCTCCTGATGGAAAGTCCAAGAATCTATTGGATTCTTGTTCTTGTTTAGTCCACGAGGCTGGATGACTCAGCTGATCTTCAGGATGCGATGGAATCCCAAAGAAGCAGGCTCTAATGCCAGTGAAAGAATGGACTTGCTAGTGAGAATGAGGGCAAGCAGACAAGGAGCAAGAGCTACCCTCTTCCGTGTCCTCCATAGAGACCATCACCAGAAGGTGTGGCCCAGATTTAAGGTGAATCTTCCCATCTCAAAAGATCTGAATTTAGGGTACGTCTTCCCACTTCAAATGATTTAAATAAGAAAAAATTCCTCTCCGGTGTACCCAGCCATTTTGGTTTTAGCTAATTCAGGATGTAGTTAAGTTGAAAAGCAAGAACATTCACCACATCGGTCATTATTATGAAAATAATAGCAAATATAAATCTTAATCACCATTAAAAAGTAAAACACTAAGTATTTCACTAGACTGAGAGGCCTGCAAAATGACATGGTGGAGAATGGTGCATGACTCTCAAGGATGTAAAATCAATTTAGTCCTAGGACCAGAATCTGATCTCTAGGTTCTAAGAAGAGGTAAAAGGAGAGAATGCACACAATAAAGTTATCTATTGGTCTTCATGCACCAGCAGGGGCAAGCAAGCCTCCATACACATCTGTCAGACACATGGTAATTTTTAATGAAAAACATTTCTTGTACTTTAATTTTTATTCATTTTAAATGTGTGTATTTAAATTTTTCAAACAGCTTTCATTTGTCAAATCCTTTAGTCCTTTCCAGTTGCTAAAGAAATAAATGGACTCAGCTGTCCATTCTTCCATATCAGAAGCACAGACAGGAGCAGAAGCAACCAGGCACTCTCTGGTGAGGGTACTGAACACACATGAGTACTAGGTCCGTGTATATTGGCTCAGGCTGGATGCCACCTTGTGATCCAGCTGCAGGGAATATTCCACCGTGGACCCTCACAACATCTTATAATCTGACCTGGCTCCTTCCTGCCAGAGGGGTGCCATCTCCTAGGCCCACTGAGCATGTGCCAGGCCTTTGGCCATGCACGTTAGCTCATAGTGAGTGCCAATTTGTGGGCACCACCCCATGAGCTGTGAACCCTTATGGGGAATCTGGAATATTCCACCCCGTGCCCTCATTTGCTGCTGGCTCCTTCTTGGGTTGGGATAGATTGGGGGTAAGGATAGGAAGAGGGCTGTTACAGCCTGGGCTCCTTGAGCAAGCCAGCAGGCACCACACGGCATGAGACGCTCACAGGTGAGGTGTGTTATCATGCCCTGCTAGACTTAGAGGTGGCTCCTGCTTTCATCGGTGTTCCACCACATAGGCTCATTTCACTCCATGAGAAATTATCAGTTAAGTTGTGCCCTCATGCCCTGCTGGGATCAGTGGGCCCTATGCCTGCACAGAGCACGCACTGGGTCCCACTGCAGCCCAGCTGGTTACTAAAGTGACTGTGCAATTGTGCAGGCTAAGACCGGAAGTATTTCGGGAGCCTAGTACTCACGGGAAGCCTCCTGCTGGGCAGTTGCAGGAGATGGCCCACCAGCGGGATTGCCCCTGCCCAAGGACAGCCTGCTGCTGCAAATGCTCAGTGCCACTAAGTAGAAGCAGCCCTGCTGAGACAGTAAAAGTTTCCCAGGTAAGGGGAGGCCACAGGTTGTGTTAGAGGAATGAAACTTCGGTGATCAAGGCATGCTGGTTATGGTGGTTTGAAGGAGAATGGTCCCCATAGGCATATAGATTTGAATACTTGGTCTCCAGGGAATGACACTATTGAATTGATTATAATTATGTGGCTTGATTGGAGGAAGTGTGTCACTGGGGGGTGGGCTTTGAAGTTTCAAAAAGCCCATTCCAAGCCCAGAGTTTCTCTCCTCCTGCTGCCCGTGGATCTGGATGTAGAACTCTCAGCTATCATGTCTGCCTATGCGCCGCCATGCTGCCTGCCACGATGAGAAGGGACCAAACCTCTGAAACTGTAAGCAAGCCCCAATTAAATGCTTTCTTTTATAAGAGTTGCTATGGTCATGGTGCCTCTTCACAGCAATAAAATACTGATCAAAACACTGGTCTTAAAAAACAAAAACACTGGTCTTTGTGCATGACGGATTCATGTGTCTTGAGATCCACCTTCTGTAGCCTTTGGACTGAACGAATAGAGGAGGCAATGTGAACTGTGAAAATTTAAAGTCTCACAATGCTGATGGGAGATCTCCAGGAAGTGGTGATGGTGGGGGTGGGGGTGGGCAGCTGGGAAGGGGAACCAAGCAGACCAAGACCAACAACTCCTTCTTTATTCACTGAGGCTTCCTGCAACTTACTTCCCCAACGTCTACAGCTCCTACCTTGCAATTGCCTCTTCACTGGCATCCATGAGAAACGTGCTCAACAAATCAGAAAGCTCCTGTTTTGGATGGTGATGTCATTAGTGTGTTGCCTGGGAGCATACATCTACATTCATCTGCTGCTGACTCTCACGCCTCCAAATGCATCTCACCTGAGCAGAGACTGTTTTCTGTTCCTTCATGAAAACAACTCCATAGAACCTGCCTTTAAATTAAAAAACAAAACAAAACAAAACAAAAAAACCTCATGAAGATCAATCAAAGGAATGGGGAACCAGGACAAGGGTGGTTACCCAGGGGGTGTGGATTTTCTAAGACAAACCTGCATGTTCAGAGTGTCTCTCCAGAATCTCCCTTTTAACCTCACCCTGCACCTGCTAGGCCGGGGCTCTTTCTTGCACTGTACGCAGAGAGGTTTGAGGTGGAAAGAGCAGCACAGGCAAAATATACACAGGACCCATAGTAAGGTTTCTTCCTCCTCCATTATGCCAGAAAAAACTATCTCATGTTTCAATTTATTTGAAGCACATGGTAGAATATTAACTGTATTAAAAATGAATACTTGATATGTGACAAAGAACTTTTTTTTTACAATATAATTGTTCTATCGATTGGTAATGTCTGCTAATCATCCATTGCACCAACATGATTAAAGTGTATCATCAGGATGTAAGTATTGGAGAATGGTGTCTAAGAGGACTCAAACCCGTGGGGTGTCAATCACCTGCTGTGGGCCATGGAATGGATTCATCAGAGATAAGGAGACTCTTGAACACTGCATAATGTGATTATATTTCTCATTATTCACAGAAAATAAACTTGGCACCAAAGACCTCTAATCAGTGTGGCCCAAGATTTGTTTGTCAGAAGAGAATAATATTCCAGGTCTCTGGTCACAGGAAGAAAATCTTAGATGTTCTTGTCTATAGGGATTATACATGAAACTTCATGAATAGCTTGGAAATATCTGTGGAATCTTGGCCATCAGGCTTATTTCTGAAATTCCTTTGGCAAAAAAGAAGCTTCTTAGAGCAGAAGAATGCCTGAGGACCTTCATGGCCTGGGAGGATCCATGGGGCCCTTGTAGCCACATGGATAATTACAGAGGCCATATTGTGTAAAGGTGGAATTTCTGCATCACCCTTTAGTAACATGGGAAAATTTGAAGTTCCACTGGTTTTAAAGCCCACCTTTATCAGAGACACAAGATCTTAGGGCTACTTCTTAACAGAGGTCTACTTCAATAGACTTCTTCATCAGAGAGGATGCACATGAAGCTCCATAGGTACAAAGGAAAAATCTTAGGGACAAGGGCCAGTTTATGGGGCCATGGATTCAGAAGGCTTATGCAAAGCTCCCTGGACAGAAGACCCAAGCTGAGTCCAACTTTTTAAAAGGGTATAGTCTTTGACACCCTTTAACACTAAAGGAAGCTTTAGTTCTTTTGGGCCAGACAAGGAAGATCTGAAGCCACAGTGTGTTGGGGCTCCAACTCCACTCCTCCTCTTCTTCATACCAAGGAGGACTCAGACCTATCCCTCAGGCACAGGTAAGCAGAGGACCTTTACTTTCCAGTCAGAGGTGGGAGGTCTGCTGGCCTTTTAGAAAGATGGGGGATGTAAGAAGGCCATGTCAAGTAAGAGGAGTTTCTGAGCACATCCTGAGTAGAAGGGCCAGGTCAGAGAGCTCTGAGGCCAAGAAAGAAAATATAACACCCTTTTCTTCAAAGAGGAAACATTAGAGGACCCTTAGGAAAAATGAAAAGCTTTGAGGCCTCTCTGTCACAGGGTGAAACTCTGAGGTCCATGGGTAAAGGTTTAGGTCTAAATCCCCTTAATAAGAGCAAAAACTTCCTGACTATGGTATGCAAAATTAGAAATTTCCATAGCCTGTGGGCCCAATGTGAATGTCTCTGACCATCATGCACATTGCAAGGACCAGACACTGCCACCTCAGCTACCACATCTTCTTGGCAGCAGGAAATGTCCCTATGGTGAGCATTGGCTTCCCTATACCCTCATGACAGCCCTAGTCACACAAAGATTTGGATCTTCCTGGCCTCTGTTCCACAAGAGGGATTCTGCACAGCATCCAGCAGTCCCTCAGCTCTGGAGAGTTACCCTTCTCCTACCAAAACCTTGGCTGTCAAATCATACTTCTGATTGCTCCTCATGATAGCTGCACACAGTATCTTTACCCCAGTGAGTTCTGTCCATCCCTTCTGAGACCCTGGCCAGACCTGTTCTTTCTATCATCCAGGAGTTTTTCACCCCACCAAGAGCTCCACATGCCAACCCTCTCTCCTCTGGTTCTGCTCAGTGTTTCTCCATCACCATTGTTCTACATGGTCTCAATGCCCAAAAGCTCATCCAGCCCCCATGAAGGCTTAAGCCCATTCCACCCTAAAGCAAATTGTCTTGTACATACCCATGCTGTACCTAGAGAGGAAAGCTGCTCCCAGCTTTCACCAGAAAGGGCTGATATTAATCAGAAAGGTTTTCTTAATCAGAAAATGCTGCCCAAGTTGCAGAGGAAAAGCTAAGATACTGGGCTTATTTCTGAATAAGGAATTTACAACTCCCTTCTAATCTCAGGGAACATTATGGGAGGAGGGGCCAGAAGCATGTAAAAGCCAGAAGATAGGGTGAGTTGCTATGAACAAACCATTTTCTAGTCTCAATACAACTATTGAATTACTCGCAACTCTGTTGACTGCACTGGGATCATAGAGAAGAAACACCAATAATAACTTAAGCATGGCAGAGTGGCTCCTGGGACCCCCACTTTTTACCTCTGAAGTACTGGATTCTGGTGGATTCTGGGGAAGAGGAAACACTGTCTTCAGTTGTGTGCCCAATGCTGCACCAGGCTCTGACAGATATCTGTAAACCCATGGTCACACAGAAAGCCCCCGTTAATTTCAGTGAGTCCCAAAACAATGATAATCATGAATGTGTTATAAGACCAGGGGAGGCTGGGTGGATGGGGTGTCTTAAGGAGTGGAGGGTGAGAGTGGCCGGTATGTATTGTTTACAGCTGCAAAACTATCTGGAAAGAAACTTCATAAAAAATATTTAAAACCAGAACTAGAAGCCACTATCCTGGAAAAGGCTGTTGCAGAAATGAGAAAGGCAAAAGAGTGAGAGAGAAATCCAGAGGGGAACCGTACTGCAACAGAACCCACTCCATTGATGACAGTAAAAATTCACTCCTGAAAGTGAGTCTTCATAACCCTCTCCCTCCAATAAGGCCCTACTCCCATACAACAGCATTTTGGATCACATTCTTACATATGAATTTAAGCATTCCATTCAATGAATAACAGGGGCAATAGTGTTGATATCATGAACACTTGACAATAAGAGTTTAAATGTGCCAGGCGGTGGTGGTGCACGCCTTTAATCCCATCACTTGGGAGGCAGAGCCAGGGGGATCTCTGTGAGTTCAAGGCCAGCCTGGGCTACCGAGTGAGTTCCAGGAAAGGCGCAAAGCTACACAGGGAAACCCCGCCTCAAAAACAAACAAACAAAAAAGAGTTTAAATATCCTTTAAGTAACCTTTTAAACACAGCATTAGGATTGGTGATTTGGCTCAGTGGTAATTGCAGCTGTTCCAGATAAACTGTGTTAGAACCCCAAGATGCACATGGTAGAAGAAAGACAAGACATCACAACATGTACTTCTCACTTCCACATGTATGTCATGGCACATGCACACTGCACCAACACACTAGATAGATAGATAGAGAGGTAGAGAGAATAGATAGATAGATAGATAGATAGATAGAATAGAGAGATAGAGAGATAGAGAGATACATGCATACATACATACATAGATGCACACTTCACCAACATACTAGATAGATTATAGATAGATAGATGATAGACAGATAGATAGATGATTGATAGATAGAGATACATGCATATATACATACATACATACATACATACATGATAGATGACAAAGAGACAGATAGAAACATATATATATATATATATACACACATACATACATACATACATACATACATACATGATAGATGGCAGACAGAGAGACAGATGGATGTAATGATAAACACTAAATCATGGTGTCCTTACTTCTCATACCCACACTGAGCATAGTTTTGTACCCCAATTTGGGAGGCCTGCCCTTTTCTGAAGAGAAAGGAGGAGTGGATGGGGGAAAGAGGGAAGGTTGGGATGAGTGCCTGGAAGAAGAGAAGGGGAAACTGATCAGGCTGGAAAAAATTAACTAATTAATAAAAATAAATTTAAAAAAGAACTTTTTAACTAAAAAAGACATAAAAATTTGACATTCAAACTACAAAAACATATACAAAACACTGAATTTCATGTTCAATGTCCATTTGATATACATAGATTTGGTCAGTAGCTGGGATTTCCTTTGTTTCTGGCTATTTTCAGGTACTTATACCTGGAAACTCTCCTGCTGTTGTTTGTTTTTGCTCTTTTGAGAACCACCCAGCTCCCAAATAAATCACACACAGAGGCTTATTCTTAATTATGAATGCCCAACCTTAGCTTGGCTTGTTTTTTGCCAGCTTTTCTTAATTTAAACTATCCCATCTACCTTTTGCCTCTGGGTTTTTCCCATTCTCTTACTTCTGTAAATCTTACTCTTATTCCATGGCTTGCAGTGTAGCTGAGTGGCTGGCCCCTGGAGTCCTTCTCCTTCTCTGGCTGCTTCTTTTCCTATTCTCCCAAATTTCTCCCTTTATTTATCTTCTCTGTCTGGCAGCCCTGCCTATCCTTTCTCCTGCCTTCCTATTGGCCGTTCAGTTCTTTATGAGACCATCAGTTGTTCTGGACAGGCACAGTCATACAGCTTCACAGAGTTAAACAAATACAACATACACAAAAGTAACACACCTTAAAATAATATTCCCCAACACTCTTCCTTACACTTTGTTATTGCTTCAATTGTTACTGTGTACTTCTAATTGGTACTTATAATCAACTAGACAGCAAGGATCCTGAAAGTATTTGTGCTGCTAAAGATATTAAGTCATACACCCTCTGCTCTAAGATCCATCTTTTTAAGACCCATCAATAAGAAAGGATCTTTCAGATGACATCAAATGAAATTTTCTGCAGTTGTGTAGCTTGGTCTTATTGTGGGACTCTTGACTATGGGAACAGGGGCTATTTCCAACACTTTCACAGGCTTTTGGAACCCAGCTACTCATTCTGGGTCACCTTGCCCAGCCTTGGTGCATGGGGAGGTGTTTAGTCTTACTGCAACTTAGTATTTGTGCTATGCTTTGTTGATATCCATAGGAGACCTGGCCTTTCCTGTACAGAAACAGAGGAAGAATAAATTGGGGGGGGGAACAGAGTGGGGTGGGGATGACTGGGAGGGGAGGCTGTGGCTGGAATGTAAAGTAAATACATAATAAATTTATGTTTTAAAATTGTCATTAGGTGGAAAAACTTAACACACCACAGGAAACAGTTTTGCACATAAAATATATATTCATGTGAATATTGATTAAAATAATTACATTTGTAAAACAGAATTACATAGCAGTATGTCTTTGAAACAAAAGGGTGGGAGATATGCATACATTGTGATTCCCAAATAGAGTAGAACATGGGTAGCATTTAAGCACTTGGTTTCTGGATTTTAATGCCAGTAGATGATTAACTTAACAAGAAAATATCAAGATGTCCTCTTCTAAAGTTAAAAGAAAGCAACACCACCAAGAAGAGGACAAGAGCAATTGAAACAACAACAACAAAGTAACCATATCATCTGTGGCATCCTCAGGAGGATATGCAGTAATCTGAACATTGTTCCAAGAGTGTGGCTGGTGTCTGTGGCTTTTTCAGCCTCACAGGTTGGTGTTCAGCCATCCAGGTCTGGGCACTAAAGCTGGAACCACTCCATTTCTGACGTTCTGTTGAATGCCATGAAGATTGATGACTACTGTTCTAGGCTCTCCTTACTAGTGTTGAGCTGTGAGACCTCAAATCTGAGGAGAGGAATGTTATATTGTTGTTGAGCTTGAGAATCCCCAAGGCATCTTTGTCCACATTATGTAAATGTGATGTCTCTTTGATAAGAGTGGGAATGTTGGACACCTGCTTGCTCAGAGGGTAAAACCAGAGGCCATTTGGATGTTAGTACAGACACCTTACATAATGGGAGAGGAAGGTCTGAAGTTCTGTTAGCCAGAGGTGGAGTTGGATACTCCATTAGTATGTGTGAGACACCCTTGGTCAACGGGAGACCCTGATTGGCCCCCAACACTAATCAGATGTACAACTAGGGATCAGTGGGTCAGAGGGGAGAGGTCTGAGGCTTACCAAGAGGTATAGGGAAGAAATGAGAACTCAAGAGCCCTGGGGAAAATCCAAGGCCCCCAGAGTCACAGAGGAAATGTTTGAGGGCCTCTTGGAGAGAGAGTAGAAATCTGGGGTCTTTTTTATAGAGCTGGACTAATATGTTGGGCTGGGTTGAGGTGGAAATGTGCATACCCACTTCTTGACATGAGATCAAGGTCCCAGCTCACCTCAAGCAGTGGAACACATTCCAGGTACTGCCTTATCAGCTCCCAGCTCTTCTTTGGAGACTCAAACATCTGTCCACTGTAGTGAACATGTGGCAGAACAGGCAGCAGTCTGAGATTTTGTCCAAAAGTCTGTGTGATAGTCTCAAGCTGGTTCTCCTTCTCAAGAGTATGTTCAGCTGCCCAGGTCTAGGTATGAATGATGGAGGCCACATTATATTGTTTTCTGCCTTAAGGCAGTGGGCTTTGGTTCTAGACTCTACTTGCTACTCTTGGGCTCTGATACTTTAAGACTAGTTGGTCTGGAGAAGTCATTGGGAAAGAAAAAGAAATGTTCTAGGACCCCATGTTTGTGTGGGGAATGTCCGAGGCCCCTAAATCAGAAGAGAACCGCATGAGGCCCTCATTGGGCAGAAGGGCATATTTGAAGACAACTTGTGCAGAAAGAGGAGATCTGAGGCCCCCTGGTAAAAGAGAGACAGTAGATTGAAACTCCTTTGTTTACAATGGAATGATCTGTGGCCCAATTACATAGACTCAGTAAGTCCACTCCCACAGGGCGTATTCAGGTCTGAGAACCCTTTGGATATTGGTGGACTGTAGCTCTATATTAGAACAGGCAGGTCTGAGAACCCTTTGGTCAGAAGACAAATAGTTGGGGTATACTTGGGGAGATGGGAGAGTCTAAAAGCCACTTTAGTAAGAGAGGATACTCTTAGACTTCTTTGGGTAGGTGGGGCATATCCAATTTCCTAATGGGCGGAAGAAGAATTTCTGCTATCACTTTGGGAGCAGGTGAAAGATCCAAGACCCTTTAATGTAGAAGGATGAGATAGGAACTCCTCCAGGATTGAATGGAATGGTCTCAACCTCTCTTGGTCATGTGCCTGCTGCACTATTGGGCAGAAGCTGAAGGTTGAATGATACCTTGAGAATTATAAGAAGTTCCAGGCACTCACTCCTTTATCAGCACCAAACTTAGACAGAAAATGTTCGGCCATGTTTACCCAAATAGCAAGATCCAGTCACTCCACTGTGCAGAAGGGAAAAGCCTAGCTTACCTTGGGTGGTGGGAGAATGGTGTGGTTTTTGCATCATGTGCTTCCAACTGCTCTTTGCACCTTCCATTATCCATATATTACACTGACTGTTGGGAAGAATACAAGAAGCAATTACAACACTCTTCCAAAAGGATGTGTGATTGTCTGGACTTTGATGCTTCCTCGAGGTTGTATTGATCTGTGATTATCCATCAATAAAAGATGGGAACATTACAGAAGATGGTTTCTAACAACCATTTCTGGGCAGATGGAATGACTATTAGTTTTAGCTTTCTATATTTTGCCATCTGATCTAAATCTAGAATCTTTTGAGGTCCCATTGGTGACAAATGTCTTTGCCTAGCAATCTTGGTTACAGGGATTGACACTAAGGTAATATGAGTTCAAGGGTCACATGTAAGGTGCACTTTGAAGGCAGGGAATTGTCTAGGGCATCCCAAGGTCAGAGGCTAGATCTGAGTCTCCATTGAGTAAAGAGCGAAGGAATGAGACCCCCTTGGCCATGGGAGCCAATTCTGAGGTCTCATTCATTATGTGGCCAGACACTTGTGGGCAAAAATGGGATCTCTGTAGTCTTTGTGGTTGAAAGGAGGTAATCATAGCCCTCCTCCACACTACACTGAACTGCATGTGGGCAGATCTTATTCTCACTTGTACAGAAGGAGTGGTGTAAGAAATACTTGGTCTGAGCCCTCTTTAGTCAGAAGGAAATGACTTAGGCCCACTTGCAAAGAAACTGAAAGTTTGAGGGTCTTTTCCACAAAATGAGTACTTGAGACCACCTTGGGCAAATGGGGAAGGTCTGCAGTAGGCTTTGTCCTGGGAGGGAGGTTTGACATTCTCTTCAATTAGGTAAAAGGAGTGAGGTAACTTGAGAAGAGAGGAAGCACTGGGCCCCTTGTCAGAAAGAGAAAACTTTGACACCTGGTTGGGCAAAGTTATGAGTTGGAAAACCCTTGGACAGAGAACGGAAGTGCCATGCACAGTTCTGTTGAAGGTGAATGTCTCTGCTGCCTTATTCAATGAAGGAAGGTCCCATCACTGCACTTCAGCTTCCAGGTCTACTTTAGAATTTCCAAAGCTTGTGTTGAGTCTCGGAGAGTTTGGGCAGCAACCAGTGCCTTCTTCAAAGAGCCTGGATGGTTGTCCCTGGCTAGGTTGCCTCTTCTCTCACTTTGTCTTCATAGTCCGTATCTGGGAGCCAATGATGGGGCCACCTGATTTCTAGTGATGTGATTGAAGAGCAGAGCATAGGATCCAGTCTCTAAAAATACACTTAGGAACTGGGTCCTCAAACCAGAGTGGAGCAATGCATTTCCCTAGCCACCAAGGTCAAAACGGAAATGTTTAAATCTCTCTTATTTGGAGTAGCATATGTTGGAGGTACTTCAAAGATTTAAGGGGATGCTTGAGGATTTGTGAAATAATAATACAAGGTATGATACAATATTATTCAAAAGAGAATGACCAATGCTATCTTGAGAATAAAAGGAATGCATGAGTTTCCTTGGGTCAAAAACAGTGGTTCCTATTCCCCCATGAACAGGTGGGTAACATATAAGACCAGATTGTTAATGGGGGGAAGGATGGAGGCTCAGTATGACACAGAGTAGTTCTCATGACAATTTCAATAGACAAGGAATGTGTGAGGTCTCGTGGGAATAGCAGAGTTCTGAGAACCTCTTCTCAGGAATGGGAAGTCATGAGACCACCTTCTGCAAAGGAGAACCCCTGAACATCTTTGTTCACAGGGAGGGGGCCCCCAGCCATATTTGATAGAATAGGAATATGCAGTTCACCCATGGTCAGAAGAGGAAAGTCCCAGCCTATCCTGGGTAATAGGAAAAGGTCCTGGCTCTGCCTCACTAGCTTCCAGCTATTTTCCCAATACAAACATACAAACCCTGTGTGAAATCTTCGAGAGTCTAAGGCAAATCTCATAACAGTTTTCCAACAGGATAAGTGGTTATGCAAGCATTGATGTTTCCTCAAGGTTGTGTTCAGCTGAACAGATCTGTGAATATAAGATAGGAATAGTATATTTTTGATAACCAACTTTTGAGGCCAATGGCTTGAGAGCTGATTTCATCTTTCTATCTGCTGCCTATGATCTAAAAGCAGAAAGTTGTGAGGTCTCATTGGTCACATATGTGTTCGTATGGCTATCTCTGTCAGAGGGGTCAGCTCTACAGCAACCTTAGTTAATAGGGGAATGTGTGACATCACCATGGAAAGAAGGGGAGCTCTGATGGTTCTTTAGACACAAGGGTGGACATAAAGTGCCAAAGAGCAGAGGGTAGAGGTCTGAGACATCCCTTGGATATGGGGGAGAGTTTTGAGTGCCCTTTCAATAGAGTTTGATTTCCCAGATCTCCTTTTACAGAAACTGGATGTTTGAAATCCTCTTGCTGGATAGAGGTATATAATTGGCCCACAACCTACTGGGAAGCTCGGAAATGTCTGCATCTTGTTTGTGCAGAGTGGTATAATGCACTCTTGGTCTGACACCCCTTTAATGAGAAAAGAAAAGACTCAGAGCCACTTGGTAGGAATGGGGATATATATATATATATATATATATATATATATATATATATATATATATATATATATATATACCATGTAACACAAAATAAATGTTTTAGGCCCTGTTGGAAAATGGGGTTTTGAACAACCTTAATCTTAGGAGAGTTCTGACATCCTGTTCTATATACTGAGAAGGATAGTAATAATAATAATAATAATAATAACAGGAAAAGTGGAAACTCTGAGCCCTATATAAGAGAAAAATCCTCTGAGGCCCATTGATAAATGAAGACAGAATCTCCTTTGGGCAGAGGGTGAAGGTGACATATAACGTCTGTTGAAGGTGCATATCCCAGATACCATATACAGTGGAGGAAGTTCCCAGTATTAATCATGAGCTTCCAACTCTTATTCAGAGTTTTGTATCTTCATAGTATGTGTTCATTCTGGGAGAGACAAGGTAGCAACAACCCATGTCTTCTTCCAAAGGCCTGAATGACTGTCCCTGGCTACGTTGTTTCCTCTAGTTTGTGTTTAGCTGTCCTGATCTAGGCAGAGATGTTGAAGTCATTCCATTTCTACTGACTGGCCTAAAGGCAGACGGCATGGGTTTCTATGCTGTGATTGCTAAACTTGTCCTGTGGGACCTCAAACCAAAGTGAATTGGTGCCCCTTGTTTATAGAAAGAGTCTCTCATAGACCTATGCCTGACCAGTTCAATGTGAGACCCATTTGGCCATATGTGGAAAGATGTCAGGCCCCATTCTTGAACAGAAGAAAGGTTTGTGTTGGTAGGGGTAGTAGGAATGAGCAGAAAGGTCCTAGAATACTTCATGCAGAAGATAAAGCTCCCAGGTTACCTTGGGAATTGGATGAAGGTGCGGGCAATACCTTATGAAGTCCAAATGCCCTCATACTCCAGACTACCCATGTGTTCTGGACTCTGAGCCTTGCTTGCCAGCAATCAGAGCATTTCTCTTATAGGTTGGTTAGTAATCCCTGGCTCTGCATCCTCCACAAGTCTTTCATCAGCAGCACAGGCATGGGCAACAAAGATGGAACTGTTCCGTTTCTGGTGAGAATCTTAAAAGTAGAAGGTGTTTAATCAGGGATCACATGTTTACAGTCATGTCCCAGGATATCAGTTCAGAGTGATCTGACATCCCTTTGGTCATTTGAGAATGCCTGGCCACCCAGTTCAGAAGGGAAAGACTGAGACCTCAGTTAGAGGAAGAGAGCTGAGGTCTCTGCGGATAGAAGTGGTTTCTCTGAGGAAGCCATTGTCAGGGAGTGTTGGTTTGAGGTTTACTTTAGAAAAAGATGAACATTTGAGAGAGTTTTCATGTCACTGGCCCAGTCTGTATTCCCTCAATCATATGAGTTTGTATCAGTACCCTTCAAATGAAACGGTGTGTCTGTAAAGTCCGCTTGTTCAAGGAAAATAGAATGTAGCCAACTTCCTTGACAAGGTATTATGTCAGAGGTTCTTCATGACATCAGTATTGGGCCTTCAGTTTACCTTGTACTGAAGGGCAAATTTGGGACCCATTTATCAAGAAGAATTGCTGAGGCCCACTCCATAATATCAGGAAGTGTGTGGCCCCCTCACGCAAAATGAATGCCTAGGCTTCCTTTGGACAAACTGGAAAAATGTGGGCCTCCCACATTTCAGGAGGAAGATCGGATGTCTCCTAAATCAAAGGGAGAAAGAGTGAGTACCCTTGGGGAGGAAGGAGTTTCTGAGGCCCATGTGACAGGGGAGATGTGGTCAGAGTATGAAAATCCCATACAACTCTGAGCAAAAATTAAATTGACTACCATACCTCATAAGATGCCAGCATTGCCTCACCTTCTAACTCTTCTCCACAGGTTAGGATGTCCATATCTTTAGCTGAATCTGCAAGAGACCAAGCATCAGTACCAGGATTCATTAGCAGCTTGGGTAGGAGCCCCAGTGTGGTTGACTCCTAAGAATTGAGTTCAGCCAACCAGAACTGGGTGGGACTCATGATTCCACACCATGACAGGTGATTTCACTCAAGGAGGTGACATGGGTTCCAGATTTCCTTGGTCGTCTTCTGTCAGCTCTAACAAGAGTGACCAATGCTCCTTGGTCAGAGGTGAAATATCACATGTGCCCTTGCTCAGAGGGGAAAGTTCTGAGGGCCTTTGGGGTCAAAGGGGAGATTATAAGGCCTAAGTTATCAGATCAAAAAAAAATAATAAGGTTTAGGAAAGGAGACCGATCCCAGACCTTGTTGGGCAGAGGAGAATGTCCCTGCTTACCTTCTCTAGAGGAGGAGGGTCTAGACACTCCTAGTCAGTCTCCAAATCTTCAGTGAACTCTAGAAAATCCTTATCTCTGAGGACTCGTTGAGGCTTGACAGCAATCAGAGGGTTCTCTGACAGGTGGGTCTGTTCTCTACTTAAACCCACGATAAGCTGCACAGGTGTGGATGTGGAGGACAGTCATCTTTCTGGTGAGCAGCTTGAAAATAGATGGCCTTGGGTCCAGGGTGAGGTTTTTATTCTTCTGTCATGTGACTTCAATCTAGAGTTCCATGAGGTTCCTTTGGTGGTCAAGAGTGTATTTCCTAGCCACTCAGGTCTGAGAGAGAAGCTCTAGTCTCTCTTAGTTGTTTGGTAGACCAGAGTCAGCCATGAACACAAGGAGAAGCTCCTGTGTTTTCTTGGTAATGGGGTCTCAGTTTCAAGTACCTGTCAGCAGTGAAAATATTTGAGACACACCCTTCAGTCACAGGGCCAGCTCTGTAGCTTTCTTCATCGAAGGGGCATGTCTCAGACCCCTCCAGTACAGACAGAGAAAGTCTAAAGTTTTCTTGTTCAAAGAGAGTGTGTTACAGCAGCCCTGCTTTGGCATATCTTGAAAGTCAGGGGCTTCTATGGTCGGAGGAAATAAGTCTACGGCCCTCTTCAGAAGATGTTCCAGTGAGAAGTCCCCTGAATTAGTGAGACAGTTTCTTCTGTGGGGGCATATCTAATACTCGATGGAGTTATTATCTGGAGGTATGAATTGTCCTGGTTCTGGAAAAATATTTCTGAAGCCCCATTGTGACTTTGCATAAATTCTATGGCACATTGATTTTATAGGGGTTGTATTTGTGGCCTTCTTGGGACACTAAAGAGGTCTGTGGTCACTTGCTTCTCAAGTTATATATCTAAGGTCCCCTTCAGTCATTGAGAATGTGTATGACACCCTTGTTCTGAAGTGGTAAGTATGAGGCCCATTTGTCAATTAATGATGGTCTGAGGTCCTCTGGTTCTCAAAGGAAAGGTGTGACAATGTCTCTTGTCAATTAGTAAATGTCTGAGGCCCCCTGCTTCTCAAAGGAAAGATATGTCAATGTCGCCTGAACACTGGTGAATGGCTGAAGCTTTTGATGTTGAGGAGGTAAATTCAAAATCCCCTGAGTTACTGGTGAAAGTTGTGAGTTACCTTGTTTCTAGACAGATAAGATTGGAACTACCTGGGCCATTGGGGGAGGGTCTGAGCTCCCCTGGTTCTGAAGGACAGATCAGAAGTCCCCTTAGTCCATACAGCAGTTTGGAAGACCTGTGGTTCTGAAGTGGCAGCTGTGAAGCCTGCTTGAGAATTGATGGAGTGCATTTGGCTTCCTGATTCAGAGGAGATGTGCCTGAGCACACCATGAGCCCCTGAAACAATTTGAACTCCACTTCAGACATTGGGGAAAGTATGAACCAGGAAGCCAAATGCACTCCACTAATTCTCAAGCAGGCTTCAGACCTACCACTTCAGAACCACAGGTCTTCCAAACTGCTGTATGGACCAAGGAGACTTCTGATATGTCCTTCAGAACCAGGGGAGCTCAGATACTCCTCAATGGCCCAGGTGGCCTCAACCTTATCTGTCTAGAAACAAGGTAACTCACAACATTTACCAGTAACTCGGGGGTTGGGGGGTTTGGATCTACCCCCTCAACAACAAAAGCTTCAGCCATTCCCCAGTGTTCAGGAGACATTGTCAACCTTTCCTTTAAGGGCCAGGGGGCCTCAGTCATTCACTAATTGCCTTCTGATTCTGAAGGAAAAAGTCTGAGGCCCCTTTGTCAGAAACACAATTTGGAGAACCCTTGGACAGAGTGAGAATATTTGAGGCACCCTGTTTGTCTAAACAGGGAATTTTGAGGGCACCATTCTTTGGAGGCAGAAAGTCTCATGTTGGGGAAAGCAGAAAGGTCAAAGAGTTTGATGGGGAACAGGGGCACCATCAAGAGTCAATTTGGGGATTAGAGAAGGCCTGAACATCTCCTTATCCAATCTTCATGGGAGTCTAGACATCCACGTCATTCAGGGCAGGCAGCAGTGTGATCAATCTCCAACATGCTAGGAGGCAGTTCCCAGCTAGGTCTCCTGACCAATTCAACTACCTACTTCTGAACATGAAGGGCATGGGCTTCTTTATTTCTGTTGACCAAGATAAAGGCATATATCCTGGGTTTAGGGTGCTGCTGGATACTCTTAAGCTCTAGGACTTCAGGCATCAGGTCCTTTTATTTTTGCACAGAGGTCATGAAGTCAGATGATTAGAATAAGAAACACTCAAAGCCTCTTAGGCAGAGGGAGTTTATCTGTCCCCTGCTAGGTCAGATGAAGTCAGTCTAGGGCCACATTAGTCAGAAGGAGCACATACTGTTCTCAGTGGGTAATAGATTGTATAGCATGTTCTAGGTAGAAACTGTGATATATTCTTAATCAGAAGGGAAACACCTGCCTTGCTTATAGTCAGATGGGTCTATCTGATGCCTCCATGTGCATCTGAGGGATCCAGGAATGGAGGTCAAAGGTTTAACAGCTGTTTGATGACAAGGAAATGTTCTAAACTCCCGTTGTTCATGTGGGGCACAGAGTGGGAAAATAGGAGCCCAGTGTGTGGATAAGTAGATCTGAAGATGTCGTGGTAAGAGAGAGTAGGGCCCAGGCTCCCCTCTTGAGATGAACATCTTAAGAACTTCAATTTGACAGGCTTGTAAGGTCTGAAGCCTCCATGGGCAGAAGGAGTATGTTGGGGCCTTCCTAGGGCAGAAATTGAAGTTCTGACCCACTCTTGTTTAGAGGGCACATCTCTGAGCTCCCTTTGGTCTCAAGGAGCACATGTGAGGCTCACCTTGTTAGATAGGGTATGCCTGAGGCTCTCTGTTTCAGAATGAAACTTTCTAAGACTGCTTTGAACAGGATGACCATCAGAAATTCCGAAGCCCCTTTGGTCCCATTGAGAAGGTCTAATACCTGCTTGGGGGGAGAGGTTAGAACTCCTGCTCCCTTTTTGTAGCAGGATCCTTTGGAGACTGCATGAGATTGAATATGAATATCTGTGGCCTCCTAGGAAAGAAGGGTCACACGTGGGGGGCCCATATTCATATTGGAAAACTATGCCTGTCCCTTGGTAAGAGAGGGAAGATCTCAGGTCCCTAGTTGAGACAGGGTATGTCTGAATTCTCCTTGGACAGAGAATGATGTGCCACTCGCTTTTGGAACTGGTGAATATATGAGTCCCCACTGGACAGGATGCAAAGCCCTGAGCCCCTCTCTGGCACTACTGGAAGGTTTCTGTACCTCTAGGACAGAAAGAAAGAGGGCTTTGTCTAAAGTCCTCCTTGGTAGAAATAGGGTGTCTGACATCGTTGATTTGGGGTGATGAGGAAGGTGTGACACTCCCATTGGGACTACCACCATCTGTAGATGAGTTGAAGCTTTCTTGGGCTGCAGGGGAAGATCTGATGGCTTCTTGAGTATAAGGGGCACCTCTGGATCTTGTCCTGGTAGTAGTAGAAGTAGTATGGCTGGAAGTCCCATGGCGGAGAGGTGGAATGTCTGAGGTTCTCTTCATGAGAGGGAGTAATTCCCGAGCCCCCTTCTGTACAGATGAAAGCATCTATGTTCTCTTGGGGAGTAGGTTTGGGTTTCTGGTCCCTTTTGGCAGATGAAGAATGTCTGAGCCGACTTTTTGACAAAAAGGATTGTTTACAGCCCTTGTGCTCTGAGTGGGAAGCATGAACATCTACTTTGTCAGAGGGGGCCCTTTCCAATTTGGTTTTGGTAGATTTGGAGTGTCTAGGGATGCCTTAGGGGAGATGGAGAACTTCTGCGGCCCTCCTCACAAGATCATGAGGATCTGCAGTCTCCCTTATCAGAAGGAGAAGTGGTGAGGCTCTCTTTGGGCTCAGTTTTAAGCCTTACACCCCCTTTGTTGGGAATGGAAACTTTGCCCCCCTTTTTGGAAGAATGATGAAGTTTCAAGCTGTCATCTTCTGATGAGACAGATTTGAGGCCTGCTTCTTTAGAAGCATGTCTCGATTTTGTTTTCTTTGATTTAGAATATCTGGAGTCACCTCATGGAGAGGGAGGATGTCTGAGATCTTCTCTAGGAAGGGAACTAGATCTGAAGCTCAACTCTGATGGTGTTGGGGGTGGAAAACCCCTCTGAGGAATAGAGGTAGGACTTGAGTCCTTTCGGGCCTACATTGAAGATGTGAGCCTACCTTTGGCAGAAAGGATAGATCTTAACACATCAAGTTCTGAAAGGGGATATCTGATATCCCTTTCAGTAAATGGGACATGTCTTGATACATTTTTGGTACAATTGTAATGTCTGGGGCTTATTTTTTTGATAAGAGGAATGCCTTGGGCAGTCTTCATGGGAAGGAATAGGAATGAAGTCTCCAGGTGCACAAATGGACAGTCCTGGAAACTCTGTGGAAAAGCAAGGTCCCACAGCTTCTTGGGTAGATGGCAGAGGTTCTAGAGGCCCTTGGCTGGTTTGGGGTTTTCCAGAGTATCATGGGGAGATGTTGATGGTCCCAGATTTCCTTGAGGAGATACAGAAGGGCCCAGAGCATCTTGGTTAGATTTCAAAAGTCCCAGAGCCCCTAGCACAGATGGAAAAGATTCTAGAGTATCTGACATTGATTCTGAAGTTTTACAAACCTCTTTGGTAGACGACAACATTTTGATTGTCTCTGGAGAAAATGGGGGAAGGTTTCAGAATCTGCACAGAAGGAAGTAAAAGTCCTAGAGAATCTTGGGAAGGTGGTGAAATTTCTATAATCTCACGAACATAAGATGTTATTTTCTAGAGTACTTTGGGTACATGGCAATGTTCCTAGTGCCCCCTGGGCAGATTGAGAAAGTCCAAGATCTCCTGGATCAGATGATGACTGTGGTAAAGGCCCTTGATCCAAACAAGTGCCTGAAGCTTCTTGGGATGACAAGGAAGTATCTGGAGACCCTGGAGCAGATGATGAATGTCCAAGAGATTCTTGTACTGATGTGGACAGTCCCAAGCCCCTGGTGTAGACAATGTATTTCCTAAATAGATTTTCTGAGGTGGTGAATCTTCTGGAGTTTTTTTTTTTTTTTTTCACCCAAAGACACTTACTGTAAACCTTGGTCTGTTAGTGAAGGACTTATAGGCCCAGTTGGAGATGAGGCAGATTTCACAGACCCTTGGTCAGATAGAGAATGTTTTAGAGTTTCCTGGGAAAATGTTGGTGATTCCAGTATCACTTCGTCAGATATTGAAGGGTCCACAGCACCTTGGGCAGATGTTGAAAGTTTCAGTGCCTCTAGGAGAGATACCAAAGCTTCTAGAGACCTTGAGATATATTTTAAAGTTCTATGAACCTCTTGGTAAGATGTCAAAGGTTTTGATTTCTCTAGTTTAAATTGTGAAGGACCCAGAGTCCTCTCCAAAGGAGCCTGGATTCCTAGAACACTTTGAGCAGATGATGCAGACTCTACAGACCCTTGGACAGATGATGATGCTTCTCTAGCACCTTGAGTAGATGATGATGTTCTTAGAATACCTTCTGAAGATTGGGAAATTCCACAATCTCCTGGAGAAGATGAATATGCTAAAGTCTCTTGCACTAAAGAAGGGCCAAGATCCTCTTGGGAAAATGTGGAAGGTTTTGGAGTCCATTGATAAGGTTATGAATGTCCTACATACTCTTGTGTTGATATGGAAGTTCCCAGAGTCCCTTGGGCAGATGGTGAATCTCCTAAACATCCTTTCTGAGATGGTGAAGGACCAAGAGACCCTTGGGCAGCGCTAGGCAATTCTGGACACAATTGGGCTGCTAATAAAGATTCCAAGGTCCCTGGTACAGATGGAGTAGGTCCTACTGAACCTTTAGAAAATGGAGAAAACTGAAGAATTTCCTGGAGAGATTTTGATGATCCTTGAATTGGTTGGTCAGAATCACAAGGGTACACAGCACCTTGGGCAGATGTTGAATGTCCCAGAGAACCTGGGAGAGGTGGCAAGGTTCCTAGTGTCCCTGATGAAGCTTCAGGAAATTTAAAAACCATCTAGAGAGATGGCAAAGTTTGTGATGTCTTTAGAATATGTTGGGAAGTTACCAGATACCCCGGGGAATGAGGCTGAAGTGGTAGAGTACCTTGCACATCTAATGAAGCATCTACAGTTCTCTGGACAGAAGGTGATGTTTCTAGACTATTGTGGGAAGATGGCAAAGTTCGCAATATCCCTTGGGCAGAGGGAGAAAGTCCATCTCCTGGGACAGATGGGAACTGTGCTACAGCCCCTTGATCATAAGAAGGGTCTAGTACTTGGTGGGAAGATGTGGAGGTTTCTGGAGACCCTTGAGCAAATGATGAATGTCCTAGAGACTCTTTCCCTGGGAAAATTGGGAAGGTCTCCAAGTTCCAAGGGAAGGAGACTTGAGTCTCAGATTGCCTTGGGCATATGGCAAAGGTTCTTTATTCCCCTGGCTAGCTGGTGAAAGTTTCATAGACCCTTGGGCAGACGTCGATGATCCTAGAACACCCTAGGCAGAAGGAGAAGATCCTAGAGTCACTGAAGTAGATGGTGAAGATCCCAAATCCCCTATTGAAGAATTGGATATCCTTAGATCACCACATGTACATGTAGAAACTTTCAGAGTTCCATGTGAAGACAGGCAAGGTCCTTCAGCTTCTTGGAAAGATAACAAAGGTCCTGCACTCAGTTGAACAGATAAGGAAATTACCAAAGGCTCCAGAGAAGATGCTGTAGATCCTAGAGTTCCTTGTCCAGATGAAGAAATTATCATGTGCCCTTTTGAAGAAGGCATAGATCTTGAAGAATCTGAAGCAGATTGATCTGTTTGTTGAACCCTTTGGGCAGACTGCAAAGACTCAAGAGGTGTCTGGGAAGAAACAGAAGGTCCTAGAGTACTTTGTCCATGTGTGGAAAGATCTAAAGTCCCTTCTACAGACAGGGAAGGTTCCCAAATACTTTGGGAAAAAAGGAAAGGACTCAAGTTTGCCTGGGTAGATATGGAAAGTTCCAGAGTCCCTTCATCATATACCACACGTCCTTGGGTAGTTGTAGAAGTTTTGTATGCACCTGATGCAGATGATGAGCATCATGGAGTCTCCCAGGGAGATGGCAAAAGTTTCTAGAGATGCTTGCTCGGTTATAGAAATTCTCAGAGACCCTTGGGCAGATTTCAAAGTTCCTACCATCTTTTGGGCATGGTGGGTATATTCCTGAGACACTGGGGTAGATGGTAAATGTGGTACTGTGCTCTGTGCAGAAGTGGACTGTGAGGCTGTACCTTGTGTGTGTGAGGAAGTAATTGAAAGCCCTTGAGCAGATGGAGGATGTCCTGCAGTCCTTTGTGTAGATGTAGACAGTCCCATAGTCCCTTGTGTAGATAGGCAGGAACCCACAGATCCTTGAGCACAATGAGAAGGTGTGTGACTCCCTTGTTATAAAGAGGAATGTCCCAGGGGCTTCAGAGCAGATATGCAAAGTTGGGTAGATAGCAAATGTGCTAGATCCCTTGAGACTGGTTGCTTAGATCCTTGGTCATGTTGCAAATATCCTATAGTCCCTGAGGTAAACGGCAATGACCCTCTAGTCCCTTGGACAGATGGTGATGTATCCTCAGATTCTACCATGCAAGACAAGTGGCCTAGCTTACTTTGGAAAGATGTTGGTGGTCTCAGAACTGATAAAGAAGATGTCAAATGTTCTAGAGACCCTGAGCTGTATGAGAAAGAACACAGTGTACTCTGGACAGATATAGAATGTTCCTGAGGCCCTTGATTAGATAACAGAGAGGGTAGAGATCTTGGAGCAGATGGACAGGATTCCAGACCACCCATGGCAGAAGGACAATTTTCTACAGATTCAGAGTTAGATGGTAAAATTTCAAGAGCATCTTGGGCAGATGTCAAACATCCATGAGTCTCCTGATGAATTGAGGAATGTTTAAAAGTTCTTACGCTAGGTGGCCAATGTTCTAAAGCATCTTGGGCACATTGAAAATGTCCTTTAGTCTCTTGGGAACATAATGGGTTTATCAGAGCCACTTGAGCTGGTTCCAAAGGTTGTATGGTCCCTTCTTCAAATATAGATGGTTCTGGAGCTCTTTGGACAGATAGGGAATGTCTCACATCCTCTTGAGCAGATGGCAAATGTCTGAGAGTTCTTTTGTAAATAAGGAATTCCCAACAGGATCATGGTCAGATATCATAGATCCTGGGAATCCTGAGACATTTGTCAAATACCCTGCAGATCCTGGGGCATGTGAATATGTCCCCACATCCACTCCCACAGATGACAATGGTCCTAGGGTTTCCTGGGAACACAGGAAAGGTACCATATCACCTAGACAAGACAGAGAATATCCTTGAGTTCCTTGTGTGGACTTGGGATTTTCCTTAGGCTCTTGTGCAGATAGGAAATGTCCCACAGACCCTTGAGCAGAGGGTACAGGTGCTGTACTGCCTTCTGAGGATGAGGAAATTCCTTGATGCCATTGTGCAGGTGAGTGTGAAGAAGTTTCCAGAGCCCCCTGAGAAGTGGAAACATGTCGCAAAATTCCTTGTTCTAATGAGGAAAGTCCTAGATTTCCTGGCAGGTGGGGCAAATGTTTTGAATAACTTGTTGAAAATGAAAAAATTTCCTGAGTCCCTTGGGCAAATGGCAAAAGTTCTGTTGTTCCCTGGGCAGACTGGAAACAACACAGAGCTCCTGGGGCAGATGGTGAATGTACTAAAGATCCTTGGCCAGGTGGTGACATTCCTAGATACCCCTGCTTAGGTACCAGGGAACCTGGAGGGGATGGCAAGTGTTCTGTAGCAAGAAGGCAGGAGGCAGAAGGATCTTTAGATGCTATGGAAGACATGGGAGGTATCAGATCCTTTTGTGCTAATGGTGCAAGTCCTAGAGTTCTTTGTACAGATGTGGACTTTCCCTCACACTCTTTGGTACGTAAAAAAGGCTTCACAGTTCCTAGTTTAGATTTGGAAAGTGACAAAGCCCCTTGGGCATGGGGAGAATTTTCTGAAGCCCTTGACAGAGATGGAAAATGTCTCTGAAGCCCTGGGGTAGATGGTGATCATTGTAGACCCTTTGGGACAGACAGAGAAGGCCTTTGAGACTCTTGGGAAGATATGGACTGTCCAAGAAACCCTTGGGTAGATTGGCAAGGTCCCATAGTCTTATGGTCACATATGAAACACTCCAGGGCATTTTGGACAGATATAGATGATTTGGGACTCACCTGAGGAGTACTTGTAGCTATTGATGTTTCTCTGGGAGCAGAAGATGCAAGTCCCCTTTTTGCATTAGGGAGAAGGTTGAAACTGTCTTCCTTAGACAAGGAAATACTGACGTCCCCTTGGTCAGAAGGATCAACTCTCAACCTCTTTTTGATAGATATGGGATGCCCTGGGTCCACTTGGTGAGAGGGAGAATATCTAATATTTCCCTCTTCAGAAGGGATATGCATGAACCCCTCCTGTGTGGATGGGGAAGATTGTAAACCACCTTGTTTGGATATGGTAGATCCTAGGGCCCTTTGTGCAGATGGGGAAGGATCTATATCAGATTTCTGATACTCTTGAAGGGATGAGACCATTCCCACAGCCTCCTGTGAAGTGTGGGGAGGTCCTGTGGGTGCTTGTGTACAGGTGGAATCCAAGGAATTCCCTTCTCTAGATGTGAAAGTTGCTACACACTCTTGTGTACCCATGTCACATCCCATGGCCCCTTGATCACATAGGGTTGGATCCAGAACTCTGTGTACATACGCACTATGTCCTGGAATATCTTTTGCAGGTGTGTCGCATCTGAGAGCCTTTTCTAAAGATGGGTATATGGCTGGAGTCCCTTTTGTAGATGTATCCTGTCCCATGGTACTTTTATCAGATAGGGTAGAACCCAGAGAGGGCTGGGCAGGTAGGGAATGTCCTTGTATCCCTAATGCATATGGAGAAATTCTGAGACCCTCTCCTACAGATGTGGAAAGTTCTAGAGACCCCTGGGGAAGCAGGGAAGGTTGTGTTGTCTCAGCACCTTGGGCAGATGTGGAACCTGTGTGTCACACTTGGAGTGTCTTGGAATATGTTTGGTTATTTTGGGACCCATGACAAGACAGGAAGGCCTTTTTGGCTGGCAGAGGATATTTGAAGCCCTCTTGGTCTAACAGGGACACCGTGAAATCCCCTTGTTCAGAGAGAGGATCTCTCCATCTCCTTTTGCCACAGTGGGAATGTCCAAGGTCGCTTTTCATAGCAGGAGGATGTTTGAATCTCCCTTTGTGAGAGAGAATAGGTCTTTGACCCTCTGCTCTAGATGTGGACAATCCTGGAGTCCCCATGACAGATATGGAAGCATTCAGAACCCCTGGGGAAGATGGTGAAGGTGCTAGGCCCTTTGTGTGTGTTGAGAAGGCCCAAGAGTCCCCTGGGCAGACTTGGGGCTTCCTACCACCTCTTGTGTATATGTGGGATTCTCTAGGGCCCCTTCTGAAGAGGGAAAAGGTCCTTGAGCCCCTGGTATAGATGTGGATCGTTTTGTTTCTGCTTGGGCAGGTCTGGGTGGTGTGAGGCTCACTTGGGAAATAGTGGTCGAGTTTAGGCCCCTTTGGGCTTAAGGAAAGATCTGAGCCCATTTTTTAATTGTGGAGGACATTTAAAGCCCTCTTGGTTTAATGGGGAAGTTTTGAAATTCCCTTGGTCAGAGGAGGCAGGACTCAAACTCACTTCAGCAGAAGTGGGTTGCTTAGGGTCCTTTTGGGGAGAGGGGGAACATCCTTGGCTGTCTTCATGAGAGGGAGTATCTCTCCAGCCACCTTTGGCAACTATCAAAGGTGTTAAAGTCCCCTGGGGAGAGGTGGTGGGATTCAGTTTTTGGGAAAATGAGAAATCACTGAGCCCCCATTTTGGAGAAAGATTGGAACTCTCTTTGTCTGATGGGGCCTGTTGGAGGCCCCCTTGATCAGAAGGGCCTTGTCTAAAACTCTTTGGGGGAGAACTGGAAGGACTGGTGACCCCTTGGGTAGAGGATGGACTTCTGAAGCCCCTTCTGGAAGAGGAGACATGTTTGATTTTCCTTTCAGCACAAGTGGGAGGTCTCTGGGATGCCTGGGCAGATGTGGGATGGCCCATAGCCTCTTGGTCACCTTGGGGTCTTCCCAGAACCTCTTGGGTGGATACGGATAGTTCCTGAGAATCTTGGGAAGAAGCAGAAGATCCCAGAGTTCCGTAGATAGGTGGGGAAGGTTGCAGAGACCCTTGAATATGTGAGGAAATTACTCGTCCACGGTTGGTCAGTGGGAGAGTCAACAGAGATGGCCCAGGCACTGTGTCGTCTTTGAACTTGTCACTAGCATCTCCAGCACAGTGTCCTGAAGATGTTGCAGTTACTCTGGTGTCCGACTGGTCAATGTCCATAGGTTCTTCAAAAATAGTAGACATAGCCAGGCTTCTTTTCAACTTCCCAGGTATGGGCCCGGTGGCAGGCTGTAAGGCAGATGGTCTGGGTTCCCTGCTCAGTGGGTTACTCCTGCACTTGGGAACCTGGAGCAAAAGTGGAACCTTTCCTTCCTTGTTCTCTTTCAGTTCCTTTATGGGGTCCAGGGTCTTCTTACTGGATATACTCTTAATGAGAACCCTAAGATTCCTTAGGCTATCTGCAGTTCGCCAGTCGGGGACTTTGAATGTTTTGTCTTCATAGGGCTTTTGGCACCTGAACTTGGGCCGGGTCGGTCGAATCACCCCCAGAGACGCAAAGTCCCTTGGGTCTTTGATGCTGGTCAAGTGCTTCCCCTACTGGGGTGAGGTGTCATCATCCCTTTGGGGGACACTGAAGGGGGTCCCAGGCTGGGGAGGCTGGGAAAATTGTGGTCTATGGTCAGAGGGTAAGGTCCAGGCTGAGGCTCACAGGCCTTTCTCTCCACATGTCTGGTCATTTAACCAATAAGGTAGTTGAACAAGGAAATGGGAAATTGCCCCTCTCAAGGGACAGTGAATACACTTGCCAATTGGTGACTCGTGGCTAGCGGCCGCTAAGCAGTATCCTCTGAGAGAGGCTCTCCTTTCCTGAGAACTGTGGACATGTCGGGAAGGCTAAGCGCACAGTATTCGAGTAACAATTGGCCTCAGGAACCCAGCAACGCTGGAATGGGGCCTTTGGAATGGCTGTCCTTGGGGCTGCCTCACCTGGCCATTCTGCAGGCAGTAGCAGGGCAAACCTCCAAGCTTTCTGAATGAGTAGGGATGCTGAAGAGACCCTCTCCTCTTCCTTAGGGTCAAGAGTGCTAGCTAGTCTGGTGCCCACTGTCAGCGGCCATGACAAGGATTGTTAAAGGGGCACCATGATTGGGAAAGGGAAGGGGTGCTGGGGAGACTGTGCTCTCGGGTCCTTCTTGCACCAGGATGGTACCTGCTGTCAGGACGCCGTCAGTATTGCGAGGAGGTCTGCTCCAGCAGAATGAGAAAGGGTGATCCAGACCCTTGATCCTCAGAGACTGTGCGAGTCAGCCAATCACTGCTTGTTGTGCTAGGGAAAAAACAAGTAACCGCGTTTGAATAGAGGAGAGGATGCCTGGAATTGATATTACAAATGGTATTCTGCATTTTAAGGATGGCCTATCCTGGGATTTTCTAGCTAAATTTGTGACAACTTCTGTGAACGTCTTCCTGTATGCTGAAATACATCTCTAGATTGCTTAATAATACTTACTGCAAATATATATATATGTATGTATGTAAATATAGTTAGACAAGAAGGACAAGAAAAATAATCTCCTTTGAGTGCAGATGCAAGTTGTTTTTCCAATATTCTTATCTGCTTTTGCTTAAGTTCACAGATTCAGAACACAGACACAGTTGGACTCCTGAATGCAGTCTCTATGGCCTTAAACAATTGCTTTGTTTATCACAGTTTACATGTTGGGTCTTATAACATTTATGTATTTGGATTGCTTTTGGAAGATCATATACTTCCCCTGAAAGCACAATATGGCTCATGGTTCATATTAGTGGCTCTCGATGGGCCGTTCACTTTCATTCTAATGACGCGGCTGTGGCAGAGTTGTGCGGTGACTTTTGAAACCCTTAGTCAAGTTGATTCTCGGAAAGGTCATGTTTATATAGCAGTTAATATACTGAGAAAGTATAAATTTAAGAATGCGGATGAAGATGTTATCTTACTGATAGAAAAACTTGGTTTGCTTGTTGCGCATTTGACCAGTTTTCCTTTCAGCAGTTTTTGTTGTTGCTGGCTGAAAGGCTTTTGTTTATTTATTTCGGTGCTACGTTTGTTTTTGTGAAGGATTTCTGTTTCCCTTTGGCTCCAGAGACAGTCAGGCTTGCATCATTCAGAAGCATCAGGGCACTTTCCTATCCTCGAATTATCTTCCTGTGCCATTGCCTTAGTGATTTGGCACATGCTTTCTCCTTGGAATTTCTGAATGCTTCTCAATGCCTTCCATTGTTTAGCCCCAGTTTATCCCACTACTTTCAATTTTAAAGGTATCTGTCTCCAGAAACCCATTCTTTTCCTACAATCGGGGATAAATTGACTTCTTGTCTAATTTTGTAGCTCACTGTGTTTATCTGCATACTAGCACATATCATAACTCTCATATCTGAATTCCCTGTTGGTCTTTTGAGGTCTTTGAAAACATTGGATTTGCATACCAACATAATGCTGCTAGGCATTAAAAACTTGGTGTAGGGTAAAGTCTTACTACTGACATGCTCGCACGTCCGTGGCTATTGCTGCAATATTCACAATAGCTAAGGAATGGAACCATTCCTTTCTGTTATGAGATGAGTAGATAAAATGTAGTATATATACACAATGGAATTTTATTCAACTAAAAAGACATGAAATCGTGGCATTTGGAGGAAACTGGAGATTCTTTTTTTGCACGTGTGTGTGCGCGCACGGGGAGGGGGGGTATTTCAAGAGGGTTTCTCTGTGTAGCTTTGCGCCTTTTCTGGAACTCGCTTTGTAGACCAGGCTAGCCTTGAACTCACAGAGATCCGCCTGCCTCTGCCTCCCGAGTGCTGGGATTAAAGGTGTGTGCCACCATCACCTAGCTGGAGATTATTATGTTAGGTCAAGAGGCCCAGATTTGGAAAGAGAAAACTACCATAGGTTTTCTCTCATATATGGATTTGAGATTTTTTTTATATATATTTGGATACATATGTGTGGTTATGTGGGGTAGGTCATAAAACTAGTAAATAAAGCATGAAAGGATAGAAAGAGATCTTCAGAGGAAAATAAAAAGTGTAATAGAATACATATGACATAAAAGCATAATGGGATACATATGAGTTACTGTTTTATTGCTGTGATAAAACACCATTACCAAGGCAACTTGTGGAAGGGAGGAGTTATTTGCCTTATGATTCTAGAGGGATATGAGTCCATCATGGTGGGAAAGCATGGCAGCAAGCAGAAGGCATGGTACCAGGAATAGGAGCTGTGAGCTCACATCTCCAAGCACAAGTAGGAGGCTCAGAGAGTGACCTTGACATTGTGTGAGTCTTTCAGCTTTCAAAACATGCCCCTCAGGATATACTTCTCCTAGCAAGGCCATACCTCCTAAGACACCCCAAACAGCCACCAACTGGGGACCAAGCATTCAAACACACGAGAATCTGGGAGACATGTCACTCACACCACCACAGGATGGCTATTGAAGGGAGCAATGCACCAGAAGGAGGAAGTCATCGGATCTGGGGTGTCCATACAGGAGAATCAGCAATATGGAAGAGGGGAGACTGGAGAGAAGGCTTAGCACTCAAGGGAACCGCCTGCTCTTCCAGAGGACCTGGGTTCGATTTCCAGATCCACACGTTGGCTCACAATTATCTGTAACTCCAGTCCTTATGGGAATGATATGGCACCTCTTCTGACCTCTGTAGGCACCGGACATGTATGTGGTGCACAGACATATGTGCAGGGAAAACGCCAATACACATAAAAATGAAGGAAGGAAGGAAAGGGAGTGAATGAAAATGCCGTAACAAGTCACTTTGCATGCTAACTTAAGCCTGGTAAAGTATGTGTATTGTTCAGCGTCTGTGTGTGTGTGTGTACAGTTTCTGTTCTTTTCTTGTTATTGACTTATTTTTTTATTCCCACTATATTTTATAAAATAAACTGTTTATTGTTTTGTGTTCATTAAGACTTAATTTGCACAAAAAATACCCACATGTGGTATATTTTAGAGGAGATCCCATGGGGTGCCAAGAAGAATGTATATGTCAATCTGTTAAGTCCAATCTATGTATGGTCTAGTCCAGCTCTGATGTTTCTTTGTTAACTTTAGTTCGTATGATGTAGTGTTTTATGTGGATTGTCAGCAGGACCTACAATGAAGAAAAGGAGCCTGTGAGGGATTATCTAGATAAGGTTAGTCTCTGGGTGTGTCTGTCAGGGATATTTTGATTGGCTTAACTGAGTTAGGAAGACTCACCCTAAATGTGGGAGTCAGCATTTCACGGCCCGGGATCCTGGACTGAATTAAAAAGGAAAAGGAGACCCGAATAGCAACATTCATCTCCCTCTGCTTCCTGATTGTAGAGGCACAATTATTAGCTGTCTAAAGCCCTTGTGGCCATGGCTCCCTGCTGTGATAGACTGTACCCCGGGATGGTGAGCCAATACAACCCCTTCATTTCTTTTGATGCTGTGTCAGGGTATTTTATTACAGAAACCAGACAAGTAACCAGCACAGATAACCTATCTAATGATGAGAATGAAGGACTGAAATCAATGATTAGTGTTGTAAGAAGACATAAAGGACTTTCTCTTTAGTGTTTATTATATGAAATTGAGAGCCCTAAGATTTGGTATCTATATGTTTATAATAGTTACATACACTTGGTGGATTAGTAGAAGTTCACTGTACTAAAACTTATCTACTGTCTTTACCTATTCTCACTAATTTTGATTTGAAGTCTACTTTATCATATACCAAAATAGCTGTATCTGCTTGCTCCCCATATCCACTCAGTTGGTAGCTAGTCTTCTATCCTTTTGGTCCTTGTCTATAAGTGATTACACCAGTGGGTTGTATTTCTTTTGTATATTTATTTAAATTTTTTTCATTTTACATACCAACCCCAGTTCCCCCTCCCTCCTCTTCTCCTGCCCTCCCCACCTGCCCCCATCCCACCTCCCATCTATTTCTTTGAGACAACAGGACAGTTGATTCTAGTTTCAATTCCGTCAGCTAGTCTTCATCTCTTTATTGGTGATTTGAAGTCATTTATATTTAAAGTTATTATTAAGAGAAGTTTAAGAGTTCTCGTGATTTTGTTGATTTCATTTTGGATTTTTAGATTATCATTTGCTGTTTCTTTTTATCTCATCATTGGGGGTTTACTGCTTTCCTGTGTTGTACTTGATGGGTTTCTTCATGGTTCTTCCTTGTTCATGTACTCCCCCAATAAAATTATTCCTTCTTCATGGTTAAAACCGTCACCATCCTCTATGTGTCTGTCTTGAATGTGCTTATTACTTTGTAAGTAATAAAAGATATCTCTTCTTATTGGTAGTCACTCCTTTTAAGAACTTCAAAGGTGATACTCTGTGCTTTTCTGGCTGTAAAGGGTTCCAGTGAGAGATTTGGTGTTACTGGGGTGTTTCTGTCTTTGAATTTCAGTGTTTTGTTCTGTTTTCTGCTCTACAGCTCCTGATATTTTTCTTGACTGTATTTTTGAAATCTTGAGCATGCTATGGGATGGAGAGGTTCTTCTCTGTTCATATCTTCTTGGAATTCTAAATGCATCTTGTATTTGAATCTTCATTTCTTCCTCTAAACCACAAAAAATATCTGTTTTAATCTCATTGACTACATTCTTAGTGCCTTTAGTTTTTAATCTCAGCTTCTTCTTTTAATACTTGGATACTTAAGGTTTTGTTTATCTTTTAAAAAATAATTTATTTCTGTATTTTACATCCTGGCCACAATTTCCCTTCCCTCCTCTCAGTTCTCCCCTTCTCTGTTCCCACTGCCCAATCCATTCCCCCTCTGTTTCTGTCCAGGAAAGCATAGGTCTCCATGAGTGTCAACAAAACATGGCATAAGTGCTGTGGATATCACTCTATATAAATAAAACACTGATGGCCAGTGACCAGACAGGAAGTATAGGCGGGACAAGGAGAGAGGAGAATTGGGGAAACAGGAAGAAGGAAGGAGAGACACTGCAGCCACCGCCAGGACAAGCAACATGTAAAGATGGCGGTAAGCCACCAGCCACGTGGCAAGGTATAAATTTATAAAAATGGGTTAATTTAAGATATAAGAACAGTTAGCAAGAAGCCTGCCACGGCCATACAGTTTATAAGTAATATAAGCGTCTGAGTGATTATTTTATACATGGATTGTGGGACTGCGGAGCTTGGTGGAACCTGGAGAGAAGCCCTCCAGCAACACATATCAAGTTGCAATAAAACCAAGCACCTCCCCATGTATTAAGGCTGGGCAAGGCAACCCAGTATGAGGAGTAGTTAGTTCCCCAAAAGCCAATAAAAAAGTTGGAGATGTCCCCTGTTCCCACTGTTAGGAGTCCCACAAGAGGACCAAGCTACATAACTGTAACATATATGCAGAGGGCCTAGGTCAGTCCCATGCAGGCTCCCTGGTTGTGAGTTCTGTCTCTATGAGCCCAAGTTAGTTGATTCTGTGGGTTTTCTTATTGTATGCTTATTGTTTTCTCCTACAATCCTTTCTTCCCCTCTTCCGCAGGATTCCCCGAGCTCCACCTCATATTTGTCTGTGGGTCTCTGAATCTGTTTCTATCAGTTGCTGGATGAAGCCTCTCTGATGACAGTTAGGCTAGGCACCAATCTGGTTACAGGAGATGACCAGTTCAGGCCACATATTCCCTATTGCTAGGAGTCTTACCTGGGGTCACCCTTGTAGATTCCTGAAAAATTCCCTGTGCCAGGTTTTTACCTGACCAGGAAATGCCTTCTCTTTCTAGTAGTCTCTTTCGGTACTCTCCCCTCCCCCACAACCTGATTGCTTGGGTTCACATCACCACCTGCCCTCAGTCCACTCACAAAGTATCTTCTATTTCTCCTTCCTAGGGAGATCTGGACACCCCTCCCCGTACCACCCCATGAACCCTCCTTTTTACTTAGTCTCTCTGGGTCTGTGGATTGTAGCATTGTTACCTGTTGGGGAATATTACTTTAACTGGGCAAAGATATGTTACATTTGTTTATGCTGCCTTTGTTAACAACATGAAGATGTGTTACATTTGTTTATGTTGTATTTGTTTAATTATGTAAAGATGTATTGCTGTTTCACCTTGCCTGCCTAAGGCATCTGATTGATCTAATAAAAAGCTAGGAATTTATTGTTATTGTCTAGTGGAAATCTTGAGTTCTCTAGACAGTGGCCCTCTTCATCTAGGTCTCTAGCAAACAGCATTTCCTTTTGTTGTCTCAAGTTTGATATTTATTTAGGCTCCAAATATAAATGAGAACATGTAATATCTATCTTTCTGTGTCTGATTTTTTTTTACCTTAAGAGTCCTTCAGGTTCATCTATCTTGTGTAAAATAACATAACCTCATTATAGTAGCTGACTATCAGAATATTGTAGATGCATTTGGAGACATAAATCTGCCAAGTTTCGATCCATCCGGATCTCTGTGAGTTTAAAGCCACACTGGAAACAGCCAGGCATGGTTCTGCTTCCTGCCATCACTTCCTTGGATTAAAGGCTTATGTGGCTCATAACTTAACTTGAGTGCAGGGCAGATAGAGGATAGCATCTCTTCTGTGCTTAACTCCCCCTGTTCAGGATGGCATTCATATCACTAAGTTCCCATGAACCTTGGTGAAGAGGGGAGAGATGACTGAATCTTGCCCATGAATTCAAGGGGAGGGAGACCTTTGACAGTTAAGCTTTTATGAAACAGGACACTCATGCAGTAATTTCCTCCATTCTCAACCTCCAGCTGCCAAAATAGGCTTTTGAGCAGTGCAGTTCAGCTGAGATTCATTTTGGATGAGGACTCAGAGGCTTCCAGTCTGAGGAAACAGGATCAGCTGAGGAATTGGCAAGGTGAGGTTGGCTGTGGCTTGTTCTGCTTCTCTGATCTTTCAGTGTTCACCACCCCCCCAAAAAAAAATCTGCCAAGTTTCTTTATCCTTTCTTCTGTTGCTATGAAATTCGATCGAATTCTGATTCTTGGCCATCATGAATGCTGCAACAGGCCACAGAGTGCTGATATTACTTTGACATACTGAGTTCCTACCTTTTAGTCATGGGATTAGTAGGTCACATGGTAGTTCAAACTTCTTGAAGAACACCCATACTATTCCGAAGGTGCTCATATGAATTACACCCTCACCATGAGTCTGCCAGGACACAGGGTTCTCTTTTCCTCACACCCCAGCACTTGTTATATATATTTCATAATAGACATATTAAGGTATGTGATCTGATATCTCATTTTGTTTTTAATTTGCTTTTCCCTGATTAAGATGAGGAACATTCTTTTCGTTGGTCATTTGCACATGTCACAAATATATGTTCAGATTTTTTTATCCGTGTTTAATTGGTTCTGCTTAATTGGGTAAACTGCTTCTCATTTATTCAAAAGGTTTTCCATAGTACCTGTGTGAAAAATTTGGTTGCAAATCTTCAGGTGTATTACTGTTGTCACAAATGATAGGACTTTATTCTTTTTATTACTGAGCAATATGCCATTGAGCATTATACGTATATATGTAGATATATATGTCCTTTTAAAACATCCCTTCATTAGTTGATTGTGACATAGCTTGTTTGCATTTTTTTTTGCTATTGTAAATAGTCCTGAAAGAATAGAAGGAATATTTTGCTTATCTATAATTATCTCATTTCACGTAAGTATATAACCAATAATGAAAGTTTTGGCTCATGTGGTATCTCTCTACCTTTTGATTTTTTTTAAAAACCCTATTCTGTTTTCCATGACGTCATACTGTAATTGTTTGAATGTTCACAAAAAATATTGCTGTTGCCCTTTCTCCACATTCTTGCTAGTACCTGTCACACTCTAACCCTTCCATAGCATCCAGATCCACTGGGGTGAAGTGCCATCCTCCTGTAGTTTTTACTTCATTTCCTTGATGCTTGTGGATGTTGCACATTTTTCATACCTCTAATGTCTATCTGTATGTCATCTCTTTTTGAGACTGGATATCGTGTAGCTCCAGATGACATCAAACTCCACAAGTAGACGAGGATGGTTTTTGATCCTTCTGTCTTTATCTTTTAGGTGCTTGGGTTATAAGTAGGGGTCACCATGCCTACCTTTCCAAACCCAGGACTCTGTATTAGGCAAGTGCTCTACCAACTGAGCCACATCCTCAACCTTGTGTGCTAACTTTTGAGGAACATTATTTAGATTTTTCTGCCCACTTCTTTTTTGTGTGTATTTATTTGAGTACATATGTACATGTTCATGTGTGTACATACATGTCTATATGTGACTGCACAAGCACATGCATGTATTCATATGTGGAGACCAAAAGTTGTTGGGGAATAATCTTTTTGTACACTGTGAAGATGTGTCTTTGCTAAAGCGCCTTCTGATTTGTTTAATAAAGAGTTGAGGGCTGGGCGTTGTTGGCGCACGCCTTTAATCCCAGCACTCGGGAGGCAGAGCCAGGCGGATCTCTGTGAGTTCGAGGCCAGCCTGGGCTACCAAGTGAGATCCAGGAAAGGCGCAAAGCTACACAGAGAAACCCTGTCTCGAAAAACCAAAAAAAAAAAAAAAAAGAGTTTAACAGTCAATAGCTAGGCAGGAGAGAACAGACAGGATTTCCAGGGAGAGATAGGAACTCAGGAAAGAAGGGAGGTAGAATTCGCCATCCAGATGTGGAAAAAGTTGGACGTATGGTACTGAGGAGATGTAACAAGCCATGTGACAGAATGTAGATTAATAGAAATGAGTTAATTGAAGTTATAAGAGCTAGTTGGGAACAAGCTTAAGCTAAGGCCAAGCTTTCATACTTAATAAGATGTCTCCATGTCATTGTTTTAGAGCTGGCAGTACAAAGAAAGTCTGGCTACATTTGGCATCCCACATTGTTGTTTTTTTTTTTTTTTTTTTTTTTTTTTTTTTTTTTTTTTTGCTGGCACAGTGGCTGTTTTAGCCCGTAACTGTACTTACTGGCCTACTTCTATGTCCCGCCAGATTTATCTTCTGCTGCTGCTACCAAATGTAGTTCTATTTACCAACAAAAAAAAAATCAGGAGTCAGAGGCTAGAGGTGAAAACCTGCTAGCTCAGAGAGATGGAGGAGCAAAGAGTTGAACTTCCCTCTTGGCTGACATGTCAGAAAAGAGCATCTCTTCCCTTGCTCCAAACCAAAAAGGACCATCATGCTCATAGTCCCTCCCTACCATTTTTTGTGTCTATCCATTTCCCATACTCCCTCTGAATTGTTTCACTTTCTGTCAACTAGTTGCTGCCTCTGCCTCCTGACTCAAGGCTGATTTTATTTAATTAATGCCAACACAAACTCAGGGTTCACTGTGTGGTCATATATCACACAACAATTGAGTAACTTCTGGATTGCTCTCCATCTCATTATTGTCTTTGAAACAGGGTCTCTTATGGACCCCGGAGCTCACTAACTCACTTACAGTGGTGGATAGGAAGCTCCAATCATCCACTTGTCTCCAACTACCTAGTGCTGGCATTATAGATTTGTATACCTTTTTATCTATATCATATCTATATCCTCTCTTTTTTTCTTTTCAGAGTAGATTCAATAATCTGTTAATAACCTACATCTTTTTTTTTTTTTTTTTTTTTTTTTTTTTGGTTTTTTTTTCGAGACAGGGTTTCTCTGTGTAGCTTTGTGCCTTTCCTGGAACTCACTTGATAGCCCAGGCTGGCCTCGAACTCACAGAGATCCTCCTGGCTCTGCCTCCTGAGTGCTGGGATAATAATCTACATCTTATCTATATCCTCTTTTTCTTTTTTTTAATAAGAACCCTAAATCTAATTTCCTTTGTTTAACTTTTTCCTGACCATTAACAATTAACAACCTGTAACCAACCATCCTAAACAATGACAATTATCCAAAACCTATTTAAAGACCAAAAACCACCCACCCCACCTCTTGGGAATGTGGGCGTCATGTTCTTAAAATTACTTCCTGCTGTTTGGGGGCAAAGGCATCTTCAGAGGATAATGAAAAGAAAAATTGTCAGGCGGTGGTGGCACATACCTTTAATCCCAGCATTCGGGAGGCAGAGGCAGGTGGATCTCTGTGAGTTCCAGGCCAGCCTGGTCTACAGAGTGAGTTCCACGACAGGCTCCAAAGCTACACAGAGAAACCCTGTCTCAAAAAAACCAAAAAAAAAAAAAAAGAAAAAGAAAAAGAAAGAAAGAAAGAAAGAAAGAAAGAAAGAAAGAAAGAAAGAAAAAGAAAAATTCTGAGTTAATTGTCAAATTCTAGGAGAGTTAGCTGTATCATTTGTTGTTCAGTGTCTCCATGATGCAAAAATGCAGTGCTAATCTCAAGTTCTCTCTCGAATAGTCCATGAGGCTGGATCATCTCAGTTAGCCAACTTGAAATTGTCCTGAGCAGTCTGTAGTCTAAAACTGATCTTTGGGTGATGTTTGTCAGGTTAGTGGTATTATTATTGTCCATGTGGAATCATCGTTGTGGGACCCCATCATCTTTTTGGAGACTTCAAAGTCACTATTAGGCCTAGTCATGATTCCCTGCAGAAAACTGAGACTCAAACACAAAAATATGTACAGGCAGCTAGATGAAGCCGTTTTTTTCTAGAATTAGTTAGTACTCTATATGACCATTAATATCATAACAAAAGTTTTAAATGTATATATATAAATCTTATAAATTTTGATATAAAATTCATAGCATAAGAAATTGTAAAGAATCAAAATAGAGCCAAAGAATTGAGATTAGTGGCAATAGAATAGTCCCTTAATTATGGTTTTCATCTGTCTCATATCAGATGGCTCTTCTGAAATGATACAGAGATTTTGCATTTTCTTTTAACAAGCATGCTTGGGTTGATAAAAGGAGAGAGCCATTCTCTAGTTCCAAATCCAGCTTTAATTTTTGATTGAACAGGGACTATATAAAGAACATTTGTGTTAAGTGTCTGTAGAGAAGAGGAGAAACAAACATTTAAAAAGACTTATGAAATTTTATATGTGATATACCAATAGGCCAATTTACTCTTTTTCTTGGGACATTTATTCTGGATGATTTGTCCTTTTTCTTCAGATGTCTCATTTGTCCTGTGTTCTTCAGATTCTTTAGCCTTCATTCTCCTGAAAGACAAAAACAAAAACCCTTCCCCAACCTAACTTTGGGGAGGTTCCCTTTTGGTAAGTTATTATCTGATTAAATGAAAAGGCATGTGTTACTGGTATAAGTTAGTTTAAATTGGATAGTCATGTTGGCTGATGAACTCTTACCTCTTCTAATTAAGAGGTTTCTCTTGTTCAAATCAAACCTTTATCAATTTTGATGGTACCCACAGCTTTTCTCCTCCTGTGGAAACAAAAGCTAAACCTCGTCCCCAATGTAATACACACCCTGGTTTCCATTCTGAGGTCAGCACATCCTTAAAGTATATAGGCTGATTTAACTCTGCAGTTTTTCCTTTTATCCAATGTCTCTCTGCAGCTGTTGTTCCTTTCTCATTAGCATTGAGAAAATTCAAAGTTAAGAGAGCATTATTAATCTATTTCTGGGGGGTTTTGTTACCCCTTTCTGTTTATTTAGCATATCCTTTAGAGTTCTGTTTGAGCTTTCTATAACTGCTTGGCCTGTAGGATTATGTGGTATACCTGTAATATGTTTTATATTGTAATAAGCAAAAAACTCTTTCATTTTACCACAGCCATATGCTGGAGCATTGTCAGTTTTAATTTGTGCAGATATACCCATGATGGCCATAACTTCTAGCAAATGCATGATTACAGAATCAGCTTTTTTAGAACTCAAAGCAGTTGCTCATCGAAATCCTGAATAAGTATCAATAGCATGGTGTACACATTTCAAGTTCCCAAATTCTGCAAAATGAAACACATCCATCTGCCAGATTTCATTCCTCTGAGTACCCTTTGGGTTACATCTTGCTGATACTAAAAAGAGCAAGTAGGGCATTTCCTTACAATTTCCTTGGCTTGTTGCCAGGTTATGGAAAAATCCTTTTTTAAACCTTTACTATTGACATGATGTTTTTATGAAATTCTGAGGCCTCCAGCACATTTCCTATCAATAGTTTATCAGTCTCATCATTACCTTGTGCTAGAAGGTCTGTCTGGCAGACCCATATGGGATCAGATGTGAGTTATATATAAAGGATGCTTCCTATTCCTGATTATGTCTTGTAACTGAATAAATAACAAAGTTAATTCTGACTCATCAGGGATAAATTCTGCAGTCTCAATATGTAATACCACTCTTTCAGCATACTGAGAGTCAGTAACTATGTTGAGAGGTTCTGAAAAATCCATTAATACCAATGGAATAGCATAAAATTCCAATTTTTAAACCGAATTATAAGGACTTTGAACCACTTTTAATTTCTAATTTGTAACTTGCCTTTCCTTGTTTGTTTTAATCTGTATAAAATGTATGGGCTCCAGATATGGATGTTTCCCATAGAATTCAAGGCAGAATCCAATCAGCTCTTTTTTTTTTTTTTAAGATTTATTAATTTATTGTGTATACAGCATGTATGACTGCAGGCCAGAAGAGGGCACCTGATCTCATTACAGATGGCTGTGAGCCACCATGTGGTTGCTGGGAATTGAACTCAGGACCTCTGGAAGAGCAGCCAGTGCTCTTAACCGCTGAGCCATCTCTACAGTCCTAAATTAGGAGGGTTTTTTGTTTTGTTTTTCTTTTCTGGAGCTGAGGACTGAACCCAGGGCCTTGTGCTTGCTAGGGAAGCGCTCTACCACTGAGCTAAATCCCCAACCCCTCAATCAGCTCTTTTTATAAGTTGAATTTTATCACTTTTGGGATATTTGCTGTTAATCTCTCCCAAAAAATTACTGCAGGCTCTTTGCCAAGGTTCACTTTCTGCCCATAATTTTTCAATGTTATCCTTAGTTAAAGGTACTACAGTCTGCTGGGTCTATTCTTGCTAATTGACAAAGTCTCAATTTTCCTTTTAAGATCATCTCAGAGATCTTTTCTACATAAGCTTTGATTTTTTTATGCTGTTTACTTGGTAAAAATGTCCACTCCAATATAATATCTTCCCTCTGCATTAAAATTCCTGTAGGAGAATGCTTAGAGGGTAAAATAACCAAAAAGCAATCAAGCTCTGGATCCACATGATCCACATGTCCTTTCTGTACTTTCTTTTCCACCAAAGCCAATTCTCTCTCAGCTTCAGCTGATAATACTTTTGGACTATTTAAGCCCTTGTCACCTTCTAAGGTTTTGAACAAATTACTCAGTTCGTCTTTTTTTTTTACCCCAACAACAGTTCATAGATGGGAAATGTCTCCAAATAATCTTTGAAAGTCATCAAGAGTCCATAATCAATTTCTCCTAATATGCACCTTTTGGGGTCTAATTTTTTATAGACCTATTTTATATCCTAAATAATTAATAGAATCTCCTCTTTGTATCTTTTCAGGAGCAATTTGTAATGCCCAACAAGGCAAATTTTTCTTTTCTTCTTCAAACATTCTTTCTAAAGTATTTGCATTTGAATCAGTTAGTAAAATATAATCCATATAATGATAAAGTATAGATTTAGGAAATTGTTTACATATTACTTCCAATGGCCATTATACAAAATATTGGCACAGGGTTGGGATATTTAACATTCCCTGTGGGAGAACCTTCCATTGATATCTCTTAACCATGTGAGAATTATTATAAGTAGGCACTGTGAAGGCAAACCTTTCTCTGTCCTTTTCTTGTAAAGGTATTGAGAAGAAACATGGATAAATTGATAAAACCCAGCTATACCATTCTTGGGCATCAAAAAAAAAACCATGGATAAATCAATAACTATAAGAGGCCATCCTTTAGGTAATAAAGTAGGCAAAGGAATTTCAGATTGTAGAGAGCCCATTGGCTGAATTACTTTGTTAATTACTCTTAGGTCTGTTACCATTCTCCACTTACCAGATTCCTCTTTAATAACAAATACAGGAGAATTCCAAGGGCTGGTTGATTCTTCAATATGCTGAACATTTAACTACTCGTATACCAGTTCCTCTAAAGCCTGCAATTTCTCTGTTGATAAATTTCTCTGTTAATAAAGGCCATTGATGAACCCATACAGGCTTGTCTGTTAACCATTTTAAAGGTTGGTGTCTTTGAGAGGTCATCAGTTGTTGTGCCCTGTTCTTGTACAATCTGGATGGCTGGTGACTGCTCTTTATAATATCTCCTAATATTTCTCTCAGAAACATGTGTTAGTTTATGGTTTGTTTCTGATTTGGAGGAATGTTAATCTGGGTATTCCATTGTTGTAATAGATCATGGCCTCATAAATTCATAGCTATATTAACCACATATAACTTTAAGTTTCCGCTCTGTCCTTCTGGCACTATACATTTGAGCCACCTTGTACTCTGTTTCACTTGAAATAATGTTCCAGTCTTTAACAGCTGAACATTTACCTCCTGAAGAAGCCAATTTGGATGCCAAAATTCTGGTGCAATTATTGTAACATCCACGCCTATGTCTACCAAACATTCCAAGAGAACATCATTTATTCATATTTTTAATTTCAGTCTTTGTTCATAATTATAAAAGTTTGCCCAAAAATTTCCTTTATGGTTTCTCCTGAATTTCCTGTTCTCTGTACTACAGCTGTTCTATAACCCTGAGCAGCCTGGTTTATTCCAATAGGCATTTGGTCATTTACTTGCTCTGAGAAGGGGTTTCTTCTATGATGGCAGGAAAGGTCTGAACTGAATTTGACGTGGGGGCCTGCATGAGGCCCCTCAGGGAGTTTCCCAATGGCAAAGGCAAAGGATTACCTTGTCTGTCCCTTGTTGATCTGCATTTGTAAGTCCAATGTTTACCCTTCCAAAGATTCAATTATTATATTTCTAGCTTCTGAATTTGGTATCATTCTATTTATTGCTGAAGACAGCCTTTGTAAGAAATCCATGAAGGAGTCTTTCTGGCCTTGTATAACTTTTGTAAGTGATTCAGTTTTCTTCACTGCTTCATCACTTCTGTCCCACACATTCATGGCTGCCATGTAGCATAGAATTAAGGTTTGGTTATCATATAAACATTGTCTTTGTATATCAGCATAATTGCCTTCTCCAGGAAGCTTATCTTGGGAAATTTTCACACCTCTACTCCTACATCGTTGTTCTATTGTTTTTACCTCCTCTTTAAACCAGGTTTTCCATTGTAACTGTGGACTGGCCTTTAGGACAACTGTAATTAATTCTTTCCAGTCCTGAGGTATAATTCTATTACAAGTTGACCGTGAGTTTAACATCTGCTTTAAAAATGGAGAATGCATGCCATATAGTACTATAGCTTCTTTAAATCTCCTTAAATCTAACATTTCCACTGGAGTCCAGTTAGCTTGTGCACACCCTTGAGCATTTGGCAGTTCCTGTAAGGTTACTGGATAGATTAAGTTTAGTTGTTTGAAAACAGGCTATCTCTCTGTAACCATATAATTCAATCCTGAGTTAATTTCACCTTTAAATTCTTCTGTCTGGGTCTGAATTTCTCTACAATTCATTACAGCAGGTTTTTCTAAAGTCAATCCTGAGTTAGGTTCACCTTTAAATTCTCCTGTCTGGGTCTGAATTTTTCTATGATTCATGTTAACAGGTTTTTCTAAAGCTTTTATCTTGGCACTCAAATTGATCAACCTTTTTAGTGCTAATATAAAAATGATCAAGCAAATAATATTCATAATTGATGTTACATACATCCCATCAACATTATCCTCTCATTTAATTGTTCCACTTTCAGACTGCCTAATGTGTTATCAGAGAACAAATTCCTTCCATTGTAAAAGTGTTTCGGGCTAGAGAGATGGCTCAGAGGTTAAGAGCACTGCTTGTTCTTCCAAAGGTCCAGAGTTCAATTCCCAGCAACCACATGGTGGCTCACAACCATCTGTAATGACATCTGGTGCCCTCTTCTGGCCTGCAGGGATATGTGCAGGCAGAACACTGTATACATAATAAATAAATAAATCTTAAAAAAAAAAAAAAAGTAAAAGTGTTTCCCATTTTTTAATGTGTGGAAAAAAATTCTCTTTTAACTAATCTCACCCTTCAAGATATCTTAATTGACTTACCAAGTCTGTCAACTGCGTAGAAGAGTAGAAGTCCGAGGGAATTTCAAAGCAGCTACTTAGTGTGGTGGCAGTCTGCGATGGGAATCCAGAGAGAACCCACCACCCACCAGGAAAAAGAAAGCCAAAGGAACTCCAGCCACATGTTCTGGTCTGAGCAGTGTAAGCAGGCCAGAGCCAGGGCCTCTGTAAGTCCACAAGCAGCTTTTTAATGAATTCTTGCCACATTGGAGTGCCAATTATAGACGCATTTCTTTTTTTCTTTTCATTTTTCTTTATTAAGAATTTTTCTACTCACTCTACAGATCCCATCTCCTCCCTTTCCCCACCCCCAGCCCTCCCTCCCAAGCCACCCCACATCCCCACATCCCCCAAATCAAGGTCTCCCATGGGGAGTCAGCAGAGACTGGCACACTGGTAGATGAATTTCTAAATGGTCTTATTAAATAAAAGCATGGAGCCAGATATAGGGGTGAAAGCCTGAGAGAGATCAGGGAAATAGGGAGAGGCACCACTAATCTTATCTCACCAACCCCCCCCCCCCGCCCCCGCAGCTTCCAAATACCGTGACTTCCAGTCTACCCATGCCAAATGCCTTGCTGTTCTACCATCTGATTTGCTCTCTGTCCAGCTACATCACTCACTTCCTCTTCCTGCTCACCTCTGCCACTTCCTGTCTGCCTGTATAGAACTCCAGATCTCCCTGGTTAACCAGTGTTGGAATTTAAGGTGTGTGCCACCACACCTGGCTCTATTTCCAGTGTGGCCTTGAACTCACAGACATCCAGTCAGATCCCTGCCTTCCAGAGTGATAGGATTAAAGGCATGTGTTAACATTGCATGACTTCTGTGTTGTGGATGGCTTTTTCCTTTGATCTCCAGGCAAGCTTTTTTTTTTATTAAAGCACAAATAAAATATCACCACATTTCAGCACAAATAAAATATCAACACAGTAAGGCATTAAGCTGAGAGGCTTAAGAGTTTCTAGAAGACATTCCAGAGGAGAAGTGGGACCAATGGGGTTGGAAGCCTTGTTTCCCATGGCTGCAGCAGAGAGGAAAGAATTAAAAAAGAAAGAAAGAAAGAAAGAAAGAAAGAAAGAAAGAAAGAAAGAAAGAAAGAAAGAAAGAAAGAAGGAAGGAAGGAAGGAAGGAAGGAAGGAAGGAAGGGAGGAAGGAAGGAAGGAAAGAAAGAAAGAAAGAGAGAAAGAAAAAAAAAAAAAACATGATCCAAGACTACAATCTCAGGCATCCCTGAGATCAAGTGAGGATTAGCAATTGGCACAAGTCATTCAATGCTTTATCAAGCAAGAGAAGGATGGCTGGGGTATAAGTAGCTGGAGGACGAGGGTCCAACAGTAAGAATGATATCTCACTCCACAGTCATGGGAAATGGCTAAAGATTTAAGCCTGTGATGGGGGTTGACCATAGCCGATGATGGCCATGGATTGGGGTTCTCCCAAGGACACCAGAGGGACATTGGATGATTGACAGTCATTCCCATGGGTCCAGGGAACTGTTTATACTGACTGGTAAAGGGAAAACTCACCAAGTGAAGCAGCCGGTTTGGGCAGTTGTAGGTAGAGCAAACCTTGGTAGAGGATCCCGGGCACAGGGTGCCAGGAGGGCCTGCTTCGTCTCAGCACCAGTGTTATTTATTAAGTGATGCTATTTACCACAAGAGAAGCTACGAGGCACAACAAAACCCACTATAAGAGTTTATTAAGGGAAGGGAATAGAAAGGGTGTGCATAGGCCTATGGAATGACCGTGCAGGAAGAGAGAAGGAATAGGTGGAGCTCGCTTTTATAGGTCCCCCACTCCCGCACATGCGCACACGGGTTTATGTAGCTACACCATGAATGCACATAGATTATGTGATCACGCAGTGCACATAGAAGGTAAAGCCCCGGGATAACTAAACATCTTGTTTGGCTACTGGATAACACATGTAGCTGGGGGAGTGGCTAGGAATTCTAACAGGCATGCATGCAGGTAGAACACTGTGTACATAATAAAAAAAAAAAAATCTTTAAACAAACTACTCTGAGGACTCCTGTGTCCTTGGGCCACATTTTGCAGCAGGGAAGGGGCCCATAAAATAAAATCCCACTAAAACCCAGTTGTGTTCTGTTGACTAAATCCATTCCAATTCATACACAATTTGGGAGAAAACTGTACATAGACGTGATCGCTGCATTTGAAGGAAATGAAGAGAGCTGAAGAACATGGACCAGAAATGGGGCCAATGTGTGTTTGAAAGACTGTAGCTGATGATCTGAGGAGAGGAAGCAGCCCAGCGTGGCCACAGAGGGGAGGGAACGTAGAGCTCAGCTCACAAACTGAACCAAACTACTTTGTTTACCTAACCCTGCCTTTCTTGGTGCTGGAGATCAAACTCACACCCTGCAGCCTCCTCTGCCACTGAGCTGAACCCCAGGCTGAGGCTGCCAGCTTTGAGGCGCTCAGATGTCCTCGCTTTCAGCCAGGCTTGTCTGTGTTTACCGGCTTCCCCTGGAACTGCTGCTGTGTCGTTCACCACGGAGGTGAGGTGACATCAGGTAAGGACAACTCCGGGCTCCTGTTTCACACGTTCCTTGAGACAATGGAAAGAATGACGTACACCTTCCCTGAGAAGGCAGCTGAGCCTCTTTCCATCCCGTGAAATTGGGATGGTAACAGTGTTACCACGAAGCCTTGCCTCTTCTCTAACCTTTTAAACCAACGACCCACAGGACAGACGCCATTGGCACTGCATCCTTCAGCCTCCTGGCGTTGAACATCATAATAAATCTCTGGGAAAATAGAAGGTTCAAAAGTCTGATACTCCTACATGCAAAAAGTTTTGTATGTTTGTTTTCCTATTTAAAAAAATAAATACAGGTGTTTGCACCTGTAATGCCAGCACTTATGAGGCTGAGGCAGGAGGATTATGGCGAGTTTGAAGTCAGCTGAGTTACTGAGCTCCAACCCTGCCTGAACTACAGACTGACACCCTGTCTCAACAAACCAAATATAAGATAAAAATGTAAAAGGAGATTCAAATTGTACTCTTTAGGGGACGTTTTACTCTTGTCTCAGAGGTGTCGGGTTCAGCAATGGAACCAGAAAAGTCAGGCATCTTAACATTTAGATTTGCCTAAATCAATTCCAGTTATCAAGAGACAATCTCATGCATAAACTGAAGCCTCTGTATGTATTTGGCATACAACACTGACATCAATTTTTGTATTTATTTGTTTGTTTGTTTGTTTGTTTGTTTGTTCAGAGACAAGGCTTCTCATGTAGCTTTGGAGCCTGTCCTTGAACTCACTCTGTAGACCAAGCTGGCCTTGAACTCACAGGGATCCGCCTGCCTCTGCCTCCTGAGTGCTGGGATTAAAGGCATGTGCCACCATCACCAGGCAAATTTTAAAAGATTAATATGGGTAGAGTGGTATCCCAGAAAGAAATTCATTGTGAGATAGAAACATTGGTTTCTGCAAACTTTGTTTTAATAGTTATGTATAAGGGAAAGAAAACAAAAGTTTTTTTTTTTTTTTTAATTCATTTGCTCATTCTGCATCACAGTTGTTGATTACTTTGGGCGCAACCTTCCTGCTACGAGGCCCCTCTTTCCTTTCTTCCTCCCGTCACTTTCAGTTCTATTTTTTATGTCCCTGTTCCCATAATCACACTTGGAATTCTGGTCCTGCCCATCTACCCACACACACATTCTAGTCTTACCTGCCATCTCCCTTCCTGAACGTGACTAGATCTAAATGGAGGGCCTTGGTGGACAGCCTTTACATCTTTATCCTCTGTGACTATAAGATGATCTCCCCGCTATCCCCCAGTTAATCATTTTAATTAGGCATAATGCCATTCTGGGGAAGTAAAAAGACACCTGTAATTTTGTATATTGTCTTCATGCTCCTAAACACGAAACCACTTCATGCCAAAGGATGTGTTTTATGAAAACCCTGTAAGTTTTTTCCTATCTCTCAGGAAATTTTGTCCTGTGTGGCACAAATCTGGCACCACTTTCTTTTCACCTTTCAGTGGCTCTCTACCACCTAAAGATCAAAAGCCTAACACCCCCCCACCTCCCCTCCATCCCCCCACCCCAACCCCCGCACTGTCCATATGAAATGTCTGTGTAATCTCTGTTGTTCTGAGACAAGGTCTGACGATACAGTTAAAGCAGTCTTTAGGAACAGGAGCTGTGGAAGTTCACATCGGGCTTTATACTTTCACCATTGAATATACTTTATGCATTTTACCATCAAGAGTGAAAAATCCGTGGCATTTCAGACTATCCTTTATATCCTGTTTCATAGCTCATGTCTATTACCTGCTTTCAGACCTTCTTCGTGCCCTGATAGTTAACCTTTCTTATTCTCTTTTCTATATATGTGCCCACATGTACATTTGTTTTCATATATACATATACTAGTGACTAGATTCTGCATGTCACTGAGAAGAGCTTTTCCCCCTCCTGACATTGTGTTTCCTTGCTTAATATTATGTCTATCCATTTTCCTGCAAACTTCATGATTTCATTATTCTTTAGAGCTGAATAGTATTCCTTTTTGTGTGTGTGTGTGTGTGACAGGATTTCTCTGGGTAGCTCTGGCTGTCCTGGAACTTGCTCTGGATACCAGGCTGGCACTGACTTCTGAGATCTGTCTGCCTCTGCCTCCCCTGGGATAAAAGGCGTACACCACCACTACCCAGCTTACACAATTTTTTATATAGAGAAAATTTTCATTTTCCATTCATTTGTTGAGGGCTAACTAGGTTTATCCTAATTCATTGCTAGAGTGAATAAAGCAGCAGTGAATGCGGAGGTGCAAAAATCCCTGAGTTAGGGCATGGAGTTTTCTGGGTAAGTGCCCAGCAGTGGAACAGCAAGGTCATGTCATAGTTCTAGTTTGAATTTTTTTGAGCGATCACCAAACTGAGTTCCACAATGGTTGTATTAATTTTCACCCCCCACTAACCGTGAATGGGTTCCTTTCTCTTCACACCCTCTCCAACATTTGTCGTTAGGTGTATTGATGACGGCCATTCTCACACCGGGAGTTTTATTTCCTTGGTATTTACTTTCTGCAATTTCTGTAAATTCTGGCTATTAGCCCCCTGTCTGAAGTGTGGCTGGTGAGGATTTTCTCCCATGCTGTGGACTATTTGCTCTGCTGATGTGTCCTCTGCTGAACAGAAACTTTTTCATGAAGTCCAGGCTGTCGATACTTTGGGTTAGTTCCTGTTAGTTTGGGTTAGTTAGTGCTCTATTCGAAAATTTCTTGCCCAACCCAATATCTTGAAAGGTATCTCTTATGTTTTCTTCTGGATGGCTCAGTGTTTCCGGTTTTAGATAAAGGGCTTTGATCCATTTTGAATTGATTTTTGTACCAGATGAAAGATAAGAATCTAATTTAAATATTTTAGTAGATTCTCATCAGCACTCTGTCTCTTCCCAAAACCTGCTTACTCCCTTTGAGCTCTGATCTCTGATCTCTTATTATAGCACAAAATGGTATTGAAACTATTATTCTGTTGTTGTTTTTAATCTGGAGTAAATGGAAGCAAGGAAAAACAACTCCCTATCTTGTAGTATTGCGATTTTTTTTTTCAAATCAGAGTTCAAGAAGGTGCCTATTAGAAGTTCACCCAGGCTCAGACCTGCTTCCCAGTTTAGACACATCTTTGAGCTTTGATTCCTCAGATCTTTTTTGGGTTTTTTTTGGGGGGGTGGGGGGGGCGTGTTTTTGTTTTTTTGAGACAGGGTTTACTCTGTGTAGCCCTGACTGTCCTGGAACTTGCTCTGTAGAGACCAGGCTGGCCTCGAACTCACATAGATCCTCCTGCCTCTGCCTCCCGAGTGCTGGGATTGAAGGTGTGCGCCACCACCGCCCAGCTCTCAGCTCTTTTCCCTACTAGAGTTTTGCTTACAAGCCCCCTCGTTGCCGGGAAACGGCAGTGCGCCCCGCCTAACAACCGTTGCTATGGGCGGAGACTTGGAGCCCCGCGTGGAGTATTTAGGGCGCATGCGGCGACAGCGGTCTCAGCTCTCGCGAGGTTTCGTCTTCCGGGACTCGCAGGGGGACGTTCTCGGTGAATGGTGTGGCGATGTGTGGGGACTGTGTGAAGAAGGAGTACCCCAATCGGGTGAGCAAGTGGGCGCGGAGCGCCTCCCTCGGGCTCAGTCTTCGGCCGACATTCCCAGACAGGCCAGGGCCCCCTCTGCAGTCCTGTCATCCCAGTGACCCTGGTCTCCCGGCGGCTGGTCCCCTCCCTGGTGGCGGACGTCAGCGGTCCTTCCGGTTCTCCCGTGTTTCTAGGGACAACCCGGAAACCTCACCCGGATTGACAGCAGCCCCTCAGTCCCTCACAGCCATCCCGGCTTCATCCTTCAGCTCGATTTGATGACATTCTTTTATCTAATTCTGGCTTTGGATGAACCTCTGAGGTCATGTTAGAACCCACGTTTTTTTTCGGAGACAGGTCTCGTGTAGCCCAGGCTGGCTTCAAACTCACGATCTAGCCGACGATGGTCTTGAACATCACAGGCGTGCGCTCCTGGACCCAATTTATATGATGTTAGGGATAGAACCCAGGGCTTGGTGCATGCTAGGTAAGCCGCCCATCAGCTAGCTGAGCTCCATCCGCGCCCAGCCTCTTGTTCTAACCTACGTTTGAAGTTGGCAGAACAGATGCCCAGAGAGGAACGACCACTTACCCCAGTGTGAGAGCCAAGACTAGACTGAGAAACCCCCTCCTGTCTTTTCCGTCCTCCGTCCCTTCTCGGTGCTGAGGATGGAACTTGGAGCCTGTACCTGCCAGGCGCAGGCACTCTGCCAACAGATCAGTACTCCCAGCCTTTAACGTCTTGTTCCTCTCAGGCTTAGAAAGTATCGAGGCTTGACTTTCCTCATTCTTTTATTGCACATTGATGTTTGGTTAGGCAGTAAAGCAGTGGTTCTCAACTTGTGGGTCTTGACCCCTTTGCGGGTTGAACAACCCTTTCACAGGGGAGGCCTGAGACCATCAGAAAATACAGATGTTTACATTACGATTTATAAGAGTAGCAAAATTACAGTTAAGAAGTAACAATGAAATAATTTTACTTATTTTTTTTCGAGACAGGGTTTCTCCGTGTAGTATTGGTGCCTGTCCTGGATCTCATTCTGTAGACCAGGCTGGCCTCGAACTCACGGAGATCCTCCTGGCTCTGCCTCCAGAGTGCTGGAATTAAATGTGTACGGGCCACCGGCCCGGCTGCAATTAAATAATGTTATGGCTGGAGGTCACCACACCCTGAGGAGCTGTATTAAAGGGTCGCAGCATTAGGAAGGTTGAGAACCACTGCTGTAAAAGAATGACTCACAAGGCAGCTTTCCGGCTGTGTAAGAACTTGCAGTTTGGGGAGAGTATGATTGACAGTTAGTGAAAGGGAAAACTGATAGGAAATGGGATTGCAGTGTTTTCCATCCAAATAAAGTGGCTTTTGGATGATTGTGATTAAGTTAGAGGAGAGAAACCCAGTGAAAAGAGCAAGATGAAGGCTTTCTTGCGTTGGTTGAGAAGTAAAGCATCTTCATAGCTCTTTCTCTTAATATTTTGCAAGGTGGTGGTGACAGTGCACACCTTTAATCCCAGCGCTTGGGAGCCAAAGGCAGGCAGATCAGAGTTCAAGGCCAGCTTGGTCTACAAATCAAGTTCCAGGACAGTCAGGGCTCCACAGAGAAACCTTGTCTCAAAAAACAAAGCAAAACAAAACAAACAATTGCTGTGGATATCACTCTATATAAATAAACACTGATGGCCAGTGACCAGGCAGGAAGTATAGGTGGGACAAAGAGAGAGGAGAATTGGGGAAACAGGAAGAAGGAAGAGAGACACTGCAGCCACCGCCAGGAGAAGAGCATGTAGAGACGCAGGTAAGCCACCAGCCACGTGGCAAGCTATAGATTTATAAAAATGGGTTAATTTAAGATAAAAGAACAGTTAGCAAGAAGCCTGCCACGGCCATACAGTTTATAAGTGATATAAGCGTCTGAGTGATTATTTTATAAGTGGATTGTGGGACTGCGGGGCTTGGGGAACCTGGAGAGAAGCCCTCCAGCAACAAACAATATCTGTATCTATCTATCTGTCTATCTCTCTCTATATATAGTGATATGTAAGTCTTTTGAGATTGTTATATAATATTAATTTTCATATGGTACAACCATTTATTTGGTTTATAAAAGTTAGCATTCATTATCAAATTTAAATGTACACTGAAATGGCACAGAAGTGTTTATTCTAGACAAATGCATGTGCACATCTGGCAGTGTGTATAAGAATGCTTATAAGAGCTTTATTTGAAATAGTAGACTAGAGCAGAACAAACTTCATAAAAAGGAATATCATACAAGTAGAGTCGTGAAAGCAAATCAACTTTGTGTGGCTCTCAGGTGGGAGTGGTTTTGCCTCCCAGGGGCATTTGGCAGTATGCAAAGACTTGTTTGTTTGTTTTTCAAGGCAGGGTTTCTCTGGGTAGCCCTGGCTGTCCTGGAACTTGATCTGTAGACTAGGCTGGGCTTGAACTCACAGAGATCTGCCTGCCTCTGCCTCCCAAGTGCTCAGATTTAAAGGCGTGCGCCACCACCGCCCAGCTAGAGACATCTTTGATGGTCAGAATGGAGGACCTACTGGACAGCTAATGGGTAGGGACCAACTGTTCTGCTGCAGTATACAGGACAGCTATCAAAACAGAGGCCTGTATGCCTTAAGGTCAGTAGTGCTAGGTTGAGGAACCCTGAATTAGGGCAACGAAAGTCTGACTTTAGTCTGACAGTATTGATAAAGACTCATAAGGTGCAATTTTAAATTAAGCCAACTAAAATACAGTAAGACTTTCCTGCTTGGAAAGGAAGAAGCTTCTATGAAGTCATTGTATTGATGGCTGCTAAACAGAGTATGCTCAAGAGGGTTGTATAAGGGACCAGGGAAATTGCTCAGTGGTGCTGTTGAGAAGGAGCTGGATTCAGTTCCCGGTACCCACATGGCAGCTAGCTACTGTCTATAACTCCTGTTCCAGGGGACCCAACTTCCTCTTCTGGCTTCCATGAGTACCTGGCAGGCATTCGTATGCATAAAATAAAGACAAGTTTTAAACAAAAAGAATGAGGGAGAAGTTTCTGGAATGTAAGAAGTGGTTTTTTGACTTGACTGGTGGTTCTGTAGTTTGCTTGTAATTATTTGTTATTCTGTATGTTTCTGATTTTATTATTTTTCTATATTGTGTTAGTTTATGCTTTAATATCTAGAAAGAGGTTTTTATGAGTCTTAATGAGCATTGCCCACTGGGGACTGTGAGGGAAAGTTCCCCGTGGAGCTTATTAACAGAGCCGGTTAGGGCCTAGAGAGATGGCTCAGAAGTCAAGAGCATTTGATGCTGCGGCAGAAAATTCAGATCAGTTCCCACCACTCAGGCCAGCAGCTCACAGCAGCCTGTAACTCTGCCCCCGCCCCTGGGGTGAGGTGTGAGGTGTGGGGAGGGGGACAGGGTGTCCAGCATCCTCCTCTGGCCTCCACAGGCACCTGCATTCATTATGCAAACACCCGCACACAGACAAGGACATATATAATTTAAAAAATTTCATCTTTAAATAGAGAGGTTTATTCTTTTCACCACCTCTCCAGAAGTAGTAAGATAACTTTATTCAGAGTAAAAACAATAGTACAGACTAAAGGATGCCCTGGCCTGGCAAGATGGCTTAGCGCAGGGCAAGGCACCTGCCTGCCAAGCCTGATGACCCAAGTTCCATCCCTAGGACTCACGTGGTTGCAGAGAACCAACTTCTGCAAGTTGTCCTCTGCCCTCCATATGGGGTACAAGTGTGTACCCCCAAAATAAATACAGAGGTGTAATAAAAGAGAGATAGACTGTCAAAATTGAAGGGTGAAAGTTAGAGAAGATTCTGGAAAGCCTAGAAAGTGCTATTCTGAAGCATTCTCTTGCTTTTATTCTGGTTTAAATAATTAAAGGGCTGTCATGAGAATGAATTAAATGTTTCTTTGGAATTTGAGAAGACATATTTAGAAATAACTAGTGGGTAGATATTAAGAAAGTTTCCCATGCAACTTCAGACATGGGATGGAGGACTTTAAAGGAATTCAGGGCAGTTTTGTTCAGTAAAAGCTAAGTGACCATTTAGAATGGTTAATTCCCATTCATAGATGGAAATTTTTTTTGCCAGAATAGAGATCCTTTCAATTAAGTCAGGCATATATTTTCAAAGATTTATTTTTATTATTTTTTATTGCATGTATGTGTGTGGGTGTGCACCATAGCATGTTTTAAAGAATAAGAATAGAAGCCAGGTGGGGACGGTGCATGCCTTTGATCCCAGTGCTTGAGAGGCAGGTGGATTTCTGAGTTCAAGGCCAGTCTGGTCTACAGAGTGAGTTCCAGGGCAGCCTGGGCTACACAGAGAAGCGCTGTCTCAAAAAACTAAATAAAATAAAATAGAGGCAGCTGTTAGGAAGCCTTTTTTTTTTTTTTTTTTTTTTTTAAAGACATAGTCTCTCTACAGAGCTGTCTGGTTGTCTTAAAACTCACTATGCAGACCTCCGGATGGCTTTGTTAGGAAGCTCCTAAGTACACAGTAAGTGATATTTAATTATTTATCTTTGGGTGGGTGCGTCTCAAAGACTAGAACACCCTAAACTAGATTCCCGACAGGGTTCTAGCCTACTGGCCTGTAATGCTCCACTGAGACCTTGAGTTCAAGCCTGAATTCACTTGAAGACGGACTACCAGTTTCCTGATATTATATATATGTATAAACTGATTATTATTTTGTGTGTGGATGTGGGTATGCTGGGGTGCGTGTGTGGAGGTCAGAGGTCAGCTCTCAGGAGTCCCCTGTCCTCCGCCTTGGGCTTCAGGAATGCAGTTCAGGTCGTCACTGGTGTTGCAGTCGCTTTTGCCTGATGAGCCATCTTGCTGCCCTCAAACCCCACTCTTTAAAATCTCCATGATGAAACCTTTTTTCTTTTTTCTTTTTTTTTTTGGTTTTTCGAGACAGGGTTTCTCTGTGTAGCTTTGCGCCTTTCCTGGAACTCACTTGGTAGCCCAGGCTGGCCTCGAACTCACAGAGATCCGCCTGCCTCTGCCTCCCGAGTGCTGGGATTAAAGGCGTGCGCCACCAACGCCCGGCCGAAACCTTTTTTCAAGAAAAACATTTTACAAAACAGTTGGAACTAAAATTTTATTTTTTTTCCTTAAGAAATTTTTTTATTCATTTTACATACCAACCACAGATCCCCCTCTCACCCCTCCTCCTGCTCCCCCCCAGCCTCCTCCCCATCCCCCACCCCACCCCCATCTCTTCCTCTATAGGTAAGGGCTCCCATGGGGAGTCAGCGAAACCCGGTACGTTCAGTTGAGGCAGGACGAAGCCCCTTCCCCTGCATCAAGGCTGAGCAAGAAGTCCCACCATAGGCTAAAACTATATTTCATTTTCTAAAATTGTAACAAAATATTTCAACACAGTGTGAATGAAACTTATGTTTCATGTCTTCCCTTTTAGCTTCCTGCTCTGTAATGATTCAGTGGTGCTGCAGAAATGAACTAATAATTGAATCGGATACAAAAATCTCTGAATTAGTTTTATATATATATGTATATATAATTACGTTTATATGCTTCATTTAAAACAGCTATCAAAATTCATATACTCAGATTGTCTTAATAGAATTAAATGGAATTAAAATAATATATAGGTTAGATATATAGTCACTGAAACAATTGTGTGAGTAGGTTTGGAGTTTTTTTTGTTGTTGTTTGTTTTTTGAGACAATGTTTCTCTTATATTTTTGGTTGTGAGCCTAGCCTTTAACGGCTGAGCCATCTCTCCAGCCCGAGACAGTGTTTCTTTATGTAGCTCTGGCTGTCCTGGAACTCACTCTGTAGACCATGCTGGCCTCTAACTCAGAGATCTGCCTGCCCCTGCCTCTTGAGTGCTGGGATTAAAGGCACTTGGCAGTATGCCAGGCCCTCAAATTTGTAAGTTTTTTTTTTTCCTGTGTGTGTGTGTATGTGTTTGGTTTTTTCGAGATAGGCTTTCTCTGTGTAATAGTCCTTAACTGTCCTGGAACTCACTCTGTAGATCACGCTGGCCTTGAACTCACCTGCCTCTGCCTCCCAAGTGATGAAATTAAGAGTGTGCCACCACTGCCCGGCCAAATTTGTAAGATTTTATACTCTACTATCAAACTAATAATCTTTACTGTCATACTCATTTTCATAGTTTTTAGCCATTTATTCTTGTATACTGTGTAACTTTACAAGTCTTATCAGGGTTTTATATAAATCACCTTTTCTAAGCATGCTTAACAGCCCAGGCCAGCCATGGCTACACAGCAAGACCCTGTCTAAAACAAAAAGGGGGGGGGCAAGAACAAATTTGGATGGGCACCTCATAAAAAATGTAAATGGACACCAGGAAGACTGAGCCACTGGGGACATGCAAGCTGTGGTAAGAGTCCCACTCTACACCACTAGAGTGGCGAAAGTAAAAAGTGGCAGTACCGAGGGGAAATAACGCGTTGGTGACAAGTGTGTAAAATGGAGAACTTGAGGCGAGAGAGGGATCAGTGGTTAAGAGCACTCACTGCTCTTGCAGAGACCAGAGTTCAGTTCCCAGAGTGCTCATCAGGCAGCTCACCACTAGCTGTAACTCCAGCTCCAGGGGGATCCAAGGACTCTGGCCTCCATGAGCACTTGGACAGAACTTACACAAACCCACAAACAGACCACGCACATACACATACTTTTTTTTAAATGGAGGCTGGGAGATGGTGGCACACACCTTTAATCCCAGCACTTGGGAGGCAGAGACAGCTGCATCTCTGAGTTCCAGGACAGCCTGGTCTACAGAGTGAGTTCCAGGACAGCCTGGTCTACAGAGTGAGTTACAAAAAAACTTACAGAGAAACCCTGCCTCAAAAAAATAAATAATAATAATAATAGGAAAACTTGGGAGAAGCATTTGGTAACTTCTTAAAAGTTCAAAAGTACCACTTAAAAAGTAACCTATGTGACCCAGAAATTGAATTTGTAGGCATTTACCAAGAGCAGAGAAGACCTGTGTCTGTACAAGACTTGTACATGAATCTTCATAGTTGCTTTATTCATAATAGCCCCAAACTGAACACAATCCAAATGCCCACCATCAGCCAAATACATGGAATAGTACTTGACAGTATAAAGCAATGATAAGCATAGGTGTTATATTGAGCAGAAGAAGCCAGTAACAAAAGAATATTCTCATTCCATTTACATAAAATTCTGGAACATGAAAGATTGCAAAGAGAATAATATCATTGGGTCTCAGATATGCTATGGATGTTGGAGATAGACTACAGAGAGTGAAGGAGCTTCCCAGGAAAGTAGTCCATATTTTCATAAAGTTGGTGGGGTTGCCTGACGATACATTCATTTAAAGTCATTCATGCTATGGGATGTTCTGTATGCTGTGAATGTGTTGCTCTGATTGGTTGATAAATAAAATGCTGATTGGCCAGTAGCCAGGCAGAAAGTATAGGTGGGATAAATAGACAAGAATTCTGGGGAGTGGAAGGCTGAGTCAGTAGACGCCAGCCCACCATCCAGGAAGCATCATGTAACGGCACACAGGTAAAGCCACAGAACATGTGGCAACATATAGATTAACAGAAATGGGCTGAGTTTAAATGTAAGAGCTAGTCAGTGGCAGGCTTGAGCTAATGCCTGAGGAGTTTTAATTAATATAAGCTTCTGAGTGATTCATTTTATAAGCAGCTGCAGGGTCTGTGGGGCCGGGCAGGACCAGAGAAAACTTCAGCTGCACATTCATTGTCCAGGGTATGATAAACACCCTGACCAAAAACAACTTGGGGAGGGAAGGGTCTGTTTGCCTTGCCTGTCCCAGAGTTTGTGTTGGGGGAAGTCAGGCAAGCACCAATGGAGAAATGCTGCTTATTGCCTTTCTTTCTATGGGTTGCTCAGCTTGTTTTCTTATACAGTCCTGACCCTCCTACCTACCCAGGGGTGGCACTGCCCATAGTGGGCCGGCCCTCCCACATTGGTCATTAATCAAGAAAATGCCCCAAAGACATGCCACCAGGCAAGTTGAATGGAGAGAGGTCCTCAATTGGGATTCTCTCCAGATCCAGTTGTGTCAAGTTGACAAATACAAACCAGCATAATAACCTTTACTCTGTAAATTATACCTAGTAATGTTTTCCTGCTGGAAGCCTACAATTCCAAGGTCTGTTTGGTTTTTTTCTTCAAAGTATCTTAAGTCAGTGTCTTTCACATCATATCTCTTAAACCATATAGTCATATCTTTTTTTAAAAAAACTATTTATTTAATGTACATTGATGTTTTGCCTGCATGCATGTCTATGTAAGGGTGTGGGATCCCCTGGAACTGAAGTTATAGTTGTGAGCTGTCATGTGGGTGCTGGGAATTGAACCCGGGTCCTCTAGAAAAACAGCCAGTGCTCTTAACCTCTGAGCCATCTCTCCAGCCCCATATAGTCATATCTTAATTCCTCCTCCAGAACTAATCTGTTCCTTAATACACAGAGGTAAGACACCCTCAGAAGGGAGAGATTAATTGTGGTACAGCGAACCAGGAGGACTTCACTGTGCTGTTTGAGATGGCTCTTCCTCCACTAACACATTTGGCTCACCCTTGAGTCAGCCCTGGAGCTGTGTGTGTGGCATCAGGTACACAGATGCTTTGGAGAAATGTTGCAATTGATTTTTATATCATAGTAATTATTAAAAATGCTCAGCCGGGGCCGAAGAGATGGCTCAGCGGTTAAGAGCACTGGCTCCTCCTGTAGAGGACCCAGGTTCAATACCCATCACCCACATGGCAGCTCGCAACTGTCTGTAACTCCAGTTCCAGGTATCCAACACCCTTACACAGACACAGATGTAGGCAGACACCAATGCACATAAATAAATCGTTTTAAAAAATGCTCAGCCAGGCAGGGGAGGTGGCTCAGTGCCTAAAAGAGCCTGTTGTCCAAGCCTGTTGTCCAAGCCTGTTGTCCAAGCCTGCTGTCCAAGCCTGCTGTCCAAGCCTGCTGTCCAAGCCTGCTGTCCAAGCCTGCTGTCCAAGCCTGCTGTCCAAGCCTGTTGTCCCGAGTTCAATGCCCAGAACCAGCACAAGGGTGGAAGGCCTCCACAGAGTTGTCCTCTGACTTCTACACATGGAGCCTTGGCACATGCACACTGCCTCCCCCCATAATAAAATATCTATTTAAAAAACAGAAATACTCGCTGTTGCCTAGAACTGGATTAGATGATCTATAAAATGCCGTTCACAGTTGTTAATAGCGTCCTTAGCAGAGATTTCTCTCTAACCAGCAATCTATTTAGTTTCTTTGCCATTGTATCAGTCTGGTCAACTGGAGTGCTTAACCTTCTCTGCCTCAGTCACACTTACCCTTAAAGGCTGAAATCTGTTGCTGGCATGCTTTCCTCTATTTTGTGGTATTAATAAAGGCTTGAGAGAAGCTATTTCACAGTGTGTATAGTCACCGTTAGCATTGACTCACTGTTTTTATTTTGAGTGACTTAATTCTAGTTGTTTTGTTGTTTGAGACAGAGTTTTTCTCAGTGTAGCTCTAGCTGTCCTGGAACTCACTCTGTAGACCAGGCTGGCCTCGAACTCACAGAGATCTGCCTGCCTCTGCCTCCTGAGTGCTGGGATTAAAGGCATGCGCCACCACTGCCTGGCTCTTAATTCTAGTTTTATGGCTGTTCCTTTAGAAGTACTTCTAAAATTTTCTAATTTCTTTTTCATATTGAATGTTGTTTTTCCTTGTTCTTTCTTTCTTTTTTTAAGTCAGGAAAACACATTGTTCCTATTTATGAATGGAACTGGAGTTACAGACAGTAGTTGCAAGCTACCATGTGGGTACTGGGAATTGAACCCAGGTCCTTGGAAGAACAGCCCATGCTTCTAACCTCTGAGCCACCTGTCCAGCCCCCTCCTTGTTATTTCTAAATATTTGGATTTAGCTCTGTTATGTTTGTTCGCTCTGTGGTACAGGGATCGCACCTAAGGCCTGACATGTGCTGGGCAAATCCACTGAGCCTCATCCCCAGCCTGACCTCTCTCTTGTAAACACACTTGTAGTCCTTAGAGATGTATGAGTTTAACAGGTACTTCAAGTGTATTTGTAAGTAGTAATCTGTAGGAAAGCTGGCTACTTAAAAATGGACTTCAAGCAGGTATGTTCTGGCTGTGTCTTTACCTGTAGAGATTTTTGAGTCTGTTAAGCAGTATCACCAAAGATTTCAAAGTATAAATAAATTCCTATCTCATACTTTAGGGAAACACCTGTCTGGAGAATGGATCGTTCTTATTGAACTTCACAGGCTGTGCGGTGTGCAATAAGCTGGATTTTATGCTGATCACAAACAGATCCCTGAAGGAGGAAGATGGAGAAGAAATAGTTACCTATGATCGTAAGTAGAGTCGTTTTGAAATGCAAATCCATTAGCAGGGATCAGGTGTGCCGCACAGGTGTTCTGAGGGCGCGTTCAGTGTTACGTTACAGCACATAGTTACTGGCCAGTTACTGAGAGGAAAATCCAGTTAGGACTTCTTTTACCCAGCATCTCCACACTGTGACTAACTTTTGCAGGTAATTCAGGTGTGAGATTCAGGCATGGAATTGGTTTAAAAATTATTTCTCAGGGGCTTCTTCTGTTTTCTTATGAGTCAGGTCTTGCTATGTAGTTCAGGCTAGCCTAAACTTGGGATCTTCCTGTCTCTTCCTCTTCAGCACTGAGATGGTAGACGTGTGCCACCATACCCAGCCAGTTGTAAAGACTTTCTATCACCTTAAATGAGATACATGCAGAGACTTTATTGCTTGTTTTTGCCTGCCTTTTAAAGTCTGTGTCTCCTCTAAGGTGTGTTTTGTTGGAGGGAACAGGGCATTGTGGGTAAGAGCCACAGTTCTGGGGCCACATTCTTAGGTGAAGAATTCTTGCTCCAAACCTCTGTTGGCACTTGTCTGTTTACTTCATCACAGTGTGCCTTTGTTTCCCGAATGCTACATGATAGCTAAAAAAAAGTGTTTACAGAGTACCTGGCACACATAACCATAGTTTATTAACTGTTGTTACATAGTTAATTAATATTGTTAATAGATTATTTTGTTAACCATCAAATTCACTTGTTTTATCTATGCCTGAGTATAGCTGCACATTGACTGTCTTTCCTGAGAATAACAGCATTTGCAGAGCCAGATGGGTCTACACTTTAAAAAACACAGTACTAGACTTGCTAGCAAGGCCTTTTATTCCAGCTACTTGGTGACAAGCACCTTTACTCAATCTTGCCAGCTTGATCTCAGGTACTCAGGAGGTTGAAAGGTCAAGGCCTGCCTGGGCTACAGAGTAAGTTCAAAGCCAGCCTAGGCAACTTAGTGAGACTTCAACCCAAAAGGGCGGTGGTGGTGCACGCCTTTAATCCCAGCACTTAGGAGGCATGTGGGCAGATCTTGGTGAGTTCAAGGCCAGCCTGGTCTACAGAGCAAGGTTCCAGGATAGCTGGGGCTACACAGAGAAACCCTGTCTTGGAAAAAAACAAAAACAAAACAAAGCAAAAAAAGTGACAAGAAGGTTGAGAATGTAGTCAATGGTAGAGTGCCTGCTCTAGATCCGATTCCTAGTTATGGAAAAATAAATAGATTAAATAAATAAATAAATAAATAAATAAATAAATAAATAAATAAAAAAGCACCTAAGTATCTGTTTGTAGCTTTCAGTGGGAATTAATATGTACACATTGTGCCTTTGAGTTCAGATCCTAATTAGGTAATGCTGTCATAGAGTTGGAATTTCCTAAGGTCAGTATTCGAGTGAGTTTCCTGCTGTGTTAAATGTGAGAGAGTTAAGATTCCTTTAAGCGTTATATGCTAAGAATAGAAACTTGGTTGCTTTAAGAAACATCCCCAGACTTGTTTGTGTGTCTTTGTTTTGGCAGATCTGTGTAAGAACTGTCATCATGTAGTGGCCAGACATGAGTACACCTTCAGTATCATGGATGAATTCCAGGTAAATGTCTGGGTGGGTATTAGTGAGGTGGGATAGAGACTAACAGTATCCTCGAGCATCTACACACAATTTTTGTAATGAAGTACTAGCAGTTATTAAAGGAGACTAGCCCTGTCTTGTGTAAGCTGGGACACTTGAAATGTGGGTGGGTTTGTGCATCCTCACAGGAATCGCTGATCAAAATGTGTGCTTTACAAATGATAGTTCAGCCCTATCATTTTATTTAATTAACCCATTATGGGTTCTTTCTTTAAAAAAAGATTTAAAATATTTATTTGTTTTAATGTGTGTGTGTGTGTGCATGTGCATGTGCACACCATGTGAATACTCAGTGGTGTGTGATTGCGTGCACACCATGTGAATACACAGTGGTGTGTGAGTGTGTGCACACCATGTGAATGCACAGTGGTGTGTGAGTGTGTGCACACCATGTGAACACTCGGTGGTGTGTGAGTGTGTGCACACCATGTGAATGCACAGTGGTGTGTGAGTGTGTGCACACCATGTGAACACTCAGTGGTATGAGTGCATGCACACCATGTGAATACTCGGTGGTGTGTGAGTGTGTGCACACCATGTGAACACTCGTGGTGTGTGAGTGTGTGCACACCATGTGAATGCACAGTGGTGTGTGAGTGTGTGCACACCATGTGAATGCACAGTGGTGTGTGAGTGTGTGCACACCATGTGAATGCACAGTGGTGTGTGAGTGTGTGCTCACCATGTGAACACTCGGTGGTGTGTGAGTGCGTGCTCACCATGTGAATACTTGGTGCCCACAGAGACCAGAAGAGGGCTCTAGATTCCCTAGAACTGGAGTGACAGATGGTTGTGAGCCACCTTTCAGGTGCTGGGAACCAAACCTGGGTCCTTTGCAGGAGCAGCAACGCCCTTGACTTCCGAGCCCTCTCTAGTCTGCCATTATGGGTTTTTATGAGATCACTGCAGTGGTGCCTTCTCTCCACCTGCTGTGGGAATTGCACAGTTGGCTTAATTTAAGTGTGGGCTGTGGGTGGTAGTGGCAGTGTTAGTGCACACCTTTAATCCCAGCACTCAGGAGGCAGAGGCAGGTGGATCTCTGTGAGTTCGAGGCCAGCCTGGGCTACAGAGTGAGTTCTAGGTGTTATCATATCTACTGGCAGGTATGAAAATCTGATAAGGAGGTTGTCTTTGTTTGCTCCAGTTGGCATGTGGATTTGAGCAACCGTTTGTTCTCAAGTATAGTAAGCCATATATATATAATTATTATATATAAATTATATATGTGTGTATGTATGTATACACACACACACACACATATATATATATATATATATATATATATATATATATATATATATATAATTTATTTAACTTTATTTTTATGTGCATTGGTGTGAGGGTGTCACTCCCTGGAACTGAATTACAGACAGGTGTGAGCTGCCATGTGGGTGCTGGGAATTGAACCTGGGTCCTGTGCTCTTAACCACTGAGCCATCTCTCCACCCCCTCCCCCACCTTTTTTTTTTTTTATAGTTTGTTAAGCTAAATTGAAAGATAGCTCTATGAAGGTTGGGGAGAAAAGCAGAATTAGTAGAGGAAAGCATTTGTTATGTTAGTCTCCTGCAGTCAGGAGAGCACAGAAGAGCTCTGGCCTCTGGTGTAGGCTCAAGGTTGCTGAAGAACTGCAGGTCTGTGGTCAGAAAGAACCCCAACAGCAGCAGGACCCAGCTCTGGACAAAACGGAGCTCCTCCTCACATGCTTGTTTTCAAGCTTTTAGACTGACTTTGTGTGAACTGCATATTTATCTACAAGATAAGAGTTCATTAGGTTAGAACGCTAAGGGAATTGTTTCTAGTCATTCAAATTTAGATAGTATTTACTTAGGAAAATAAAAGTTAATCAGCCACAGCAGAACCATAAAATAGCATAATACCTTCCACTCATATTTTTAGATTTTTTACTTATTTTAAGTTTTTTTGAGGTTTTATTTTACTTTTATGTGTGTGGGTGTTTGCCCTCGTGTATATCTGTGCACTGTGTGCATGCAGTGCCCACAGAGGCCAGAAGAAGGTGTCATATTCCCCTAGAACTGGAGTTACAGTTATGAGCTGCCACATGGGTGCTGGGAATTGATCAAGGTCCTCTGGAAGAGCAGCCAGTGCACTTAACCACTGCGCCATCTCTCCAGCCTCTAAATTTTACTTATTTTTATATGTGTATGAGTGTTTTGCCTGCATGTATGTATGTATTTTTATGTATGTATGTATGTATATATGTGTACCACATCTGTACCTGGTACCCATGGAGGCTGGAAGAGAGCACTAGATCTCCTGGGATTGAAGTCACACATGGTTGTGAGCTGGCATGTGGGTGTTGGAAACTGAACCCAGGTCTTCTGCAAGAGCGTAGGAAGAGTAAGTGCCCTTAACTGCTGTGCAATCTCTAGTACCTCATTCATATTTTTAGTTGGAAGTAGGAACATACATAGTCACATGTGTCAGGGTCTGATCTGGAATACTTTGGTTAATCTAAACATCTTGACCATAACTCTTTTTTGGGGGGCAGGGTGATAGATTTTTCTAGAGTGGCTATGTCAGCATCTATAGACACTCTTTTTAAATTAATTTTTTAAAATTACTCATGATATTCCTTAATTACACTCATGATATTAATTATATTTGTTTGACCATAACTTTCTAACGTCCAAGATTTATGCCTTAAAATATTTGTATGGTATGTGTAACTTACAGCAAAACCAAGGTCTCAGGGAATAGTAGTGGCCAAATGAGATGAGCTTGAAAACCCCTCCCTATCTCTGTCTTTCCGAGAGGAAACGAGTGTTTACAGCTCTCATGGTTCCATAAGTGCAGGTGAGGTCTTTGAAAGTCCTGAGCAGATACTGAGATCGCATCGCCCTTTATGTCCCGAGAGAGCAGTTGTACAGCACTTCCCTGAGACCAAGGTCCAGCTCCTTTCCCCTTATGACTGAGTGTAGCCACCTTCAAAGAGCCCCCAGTTACTTTGAGTAGAAACAAGAGAAGAGAAAAGGGAGATGGCTTGTAGTCACAATGCCTAGATAATTTCCAGTCCTCCTGAAAACAAAGTCCCTTATCTGGGCTCTGCCTCCAGTCTTACTTCACCAGCATCTGCCCTCGCTCGACCCACCGCCTACACTCAGCCATCAGATGGTTTTTAATTATTCTCTTATGCTCCTCGGTGGCCGTCCACAGCCGCCATTGCTGCAGCACAGCTCAGGCTCCTCCCCCTGCGCAGCTGGCCCCAGCTCCCCCTCCTCCCTCAGCTCTTCCATACATACCCCATGTGAAGTGGTGGTCCAACGTTACCCTCCCCTCCTTGCTCCCGGTGGAGGAGGATTTTCCTTCTTCCTCTTCAGTGCTCCTCTTCCTCATTTCCTGAGGGATCACATGGTACTGTCTCCAGAATCTTTGCTAGGTTGAAAACTTTTATATTAAGGCTATCCACATGCCCTCTTTTGGCCTCTGTGGGCATTGCCCTTACATATGTTAATCTGCAGCACACACATAAATATACATAATTTTTAAAAAAGTTTAACGATGGTGGCATGTGGTAAGTTCCCCCACTTGGCCAGGTTGGTGAAAGGTGTCCTGATATCTCAAGGAGCTGGGTGCCTAGCACCTCAGCTTAGAATCTGAGCATACTTTCCCACAGAAGCACTGTAATGTGTGGTTAGATCCCACAGCCTTTGTACAATACAAATTTAAAAGACTGTGTTTTCCTGGGCGTCTAACTGCCACATATATAACAACACACTGGCGCGGGGACTACTTGGGAATCCCAAATCATTGACTTACAATGAAATGTGAAGTCCTGGCAGCCCGTAAATCAGAGGTTACCAGTGTAACCAGTCTCACTGGAATAATCTTACCGGGTTATATCGTGCGTTGTGTCAGGTTTTTTTTCCAAGTCAAGGGTGTTACTTTTGTAAAGGTCAGGGTGCATTCTTTCCTTTGCTCATGACTGACTGTTGCACACAGCACATTGCAGAACATGGAAACATTCACTAGAGACGCGACAGCAGTTAGGTTAGTTGAAAATCCAGCTCTCTGTCTTCTTATCTATCTATATATGTCTTTTAATTAATATTTTTATGTTGTTGTTGTTTAGTGTTTTGTTTGGTTTGGGGCCGTACTGGGGTTTAAACCCTAGTCCTCATGCTTGCAGAGAGAGCACGCCACCAGCTGAGCCATATTCTCACCAAAATGCAGCCATGTGTGTAGCTTCACTTATTGGCCCTCCTCCCTCCCTCCCTCCCTCCCTCCCTCCCTCCCTCCCTCCCTCCGTGTATGTGTGTGTGTGTGTGTACAGGGTCTCGCTGTATAGCCCAGGCTGACCTCAGCCTTGTGACCCTCCTGCCTCAGTTTCCCAAATGTGGGATTAGAAGTGTTCTCCATCACACTGTTCCTTTTGTCTTCATTTCCAGTAAGAGATTGCCTTCCCAGTGGTGATGTCTGGTGGGTTCACAACAGTAGATACCTTGTAGATTTTTATTATATGTTGTGCTCCTGAGTAGTATCTATTCTCTAAGCTTTAGCCTGTATGGATTTCTCCCGGGTGTGTAGAGGAGACTTTAAAATCCCAAGTGCAGAGAGGTAGCTCGGTGAAAGGAGGCCTGCCTAGTGTGTACAAGGCCTGGCTTTAACCTCCAGCACTGAGAATCAGTCGGCTAGCCACCTGAGGACTTCAGGAACAGTCTTTAAACGCCGCTGTCTGTCTGCTGTGTGTCGGACTTACCAGTTGCAATGGAAAGGCACTTGTCTTGACACTTGGGGACCTTGTGCCCTTGCCACTGTTTGGCTCCGCAGTCCTCTCTTGTGATTGTCCAGACTGAGAAACGCCATTGGACTGATCCATTTCCAGACAGCAACATCTGGTGTGGAGGCACTAGTAGATTCAACATAGATACTTGTTTTCCTAAACAAAACAAAAATATTTTAAATAAAAAGTTGAAAGGAAATGACTCTGTGACAGCTGTAAGAACAGGACTTTGCCCTAAGGAATCTTGCTTAAAATAAAATCCCTTCTGTTGCCAGTCTAGACATTTAAGCACAAGACACATAAAACTTAATAAAAACTTAGATACTTAAATAGCTGAAATCTTGGGCAATTAACTGTTGAAATGTGAGCTGTGGCATGCTAGTGAATTTAATAGACTTTTTTATTTCCTAGGGCTGATAAAGATAGCTTTTTCAGCTTGAGAATGTTGTCTCTTTTTTCCCCTTCCTGTTGCATAAATATCCTAGAAAGGTATGGCCCTAAAAATAAGAATTTGTCCTTAGAAATGCACATCCAATCTACTTTGTTATTTATTTTATTTATTCATTTTTTTTTAAAGAGGTTCATTTGAGCCAATTATCCCAGCACTTGGGAGGCAGAGAGAGATTTCTATGAGTTTGAGGCCTGCCTGGTATACAGAACAAGTTCCAGGGCAGTCAGGGCTACACAGAAAAACAATACAAACAAAAAAAGAAATTCATTTATTCAGTTACTATTTGTGTATGTGTGTGATGTGCATGTTTGCCATGGAACATGTGTAGAGTTCAGAGGTCAACACTTGGGAGTCCATTCTTCCAATGTGGGATCAAGGTCACCGAGATCAGGTTACCAAGCTTAAGCAGCAAATGCCCTACACCTGCTGAGCTGTCTCACTGGCCCTTAGTCTTTTTCCTTTTTTTTTTTTTTTTTTTTTTTTTTGCGACAAGGTCTCATGGAGTCTAGGCTGGCTTTGGCTCCTGACTCCATCTTCAGAGTACTGGGATGCAGTTGTGTGCCACCATGCCCAGTTTGTACAGTGCTGGAGCCTGAAGCCGGGGCTTTGTGCATGGTGGGTTAGTACTTTTATCAGCTGAGCTACATGCGACCCCAGCCCAGGCATCTTCATTAGTTTAAATAGAAGCACTAAGCAAAACATGTGGCTTTCTTAGTCCAAGAGATGGCAGTGTACCTTCAAGATGCTGTTCTTATGTCAGTCAACAAAAGGTTCCAGGAGTGTGCAGAATAAAGGTAAAACCCTGCTAATAGGTGTTGAAGAGCTAATCTAATGTGCAGCAAGATGATCAGTGACCATTTGTAGGAAAGCTTTGTTGAGCAATCGTGTGTAGAGCATCTTTCTCCCTGTCCCTTGAGGTGATTTTGCACTTTGTCTTGTTCTAGGAGTACACCATGCTGTGTCTGTTGTGTGGCAAAGCTGAAGACACTATCAGTATTCTCCCTGACGACCCCCGACAAATGACTCTGTTGTTCTAAGCTTCCTGCGGGTCTGTTATCACCGTGCTGGCTTGGTTCACAATATAGCGGGCCTAATGGTTTGTCTAATAACACAGTTCTTTATGGTTTTTTTCTGCTTAGATTTACCTCCTTGCAAGAAAAAGTAATTTGGGGAATTGCTGTTTCCTAGAGTTGAGCTCCTCTGCGAAGGTCCCTGTACACATCAGGGCAGCCAGAGTGAAATGTCTTTGCTAGCGGTTATTTGGCTAGAAAACCACTCGAACCTATGCACGTCCTGCACTCAGAGGTTGGTCTCCTGTCAGAGGAATCCAGGACTCCTTGCAAAAGTAAATGATGAAGTGGGGCAGGAATTCTACATGGTGAACTTAGAGTATTTTGTACTACAAAAAATAAATAAACAAACAACAACAACAACAACAAAAACCCACAAAAAACAAACCACAGTGATTAAGGGATGGCCAGACAAGAACTCCCAGTGAACACAGCAGTAGTAATGTGAAAATAAGTGACTTGATATTGGATCATAGCCCAGAATGTGTAGTCAGTATCCATGGGTCCATGGTGATAGCAATGATTGGGTGGATGGATGGATAAAAATAAATAAGGGAGGGAGAGAGAAAGGGAGGGAGGGGCGTGGATTTCCGATGGTTCTACTTCCTCAGTGTGGGCTGTGTGCCTTCCTTCCAGAGTAGCATGGAGAGGGGAAAGAGTGACTTTAAGGAAGAGAGCCCTAACAAACCCTGGCTTAGCCAGGCGGTCAAGGTTAATCCTGCCAACGGTACGCCATCTTGATGTCAGACACTCTTGATATGATGCAGTGTGAAGAGCTCTGAGTTTTTCTTCCCAGAGAGCCATAGTCCATGTAATCATAAGAACCACCAAGTTCAGTTCTACAGACTGATAGTATCTTTCAAAGCAACTAAGGTCTTCAAAAACAAGGAAAATCTGAGAAACTAGGAGGCTAAGGAGGAATGGTAACTGAATGTACTGGGACCTAAATGGAAGCCTATCGCAGAGGAAGGACGCATGGGAGAAACCAGAGACATCCATCGGAGTCAAGGATGGAACGTAAGTTTATAGGATCTCACTTACTCCAAAGGGATCATAGAATGTGTTGTGTGCATAATTGAAAGAGCACTGGCTTGGTGGTCATAGCCCTGGCATTTAGGCCACCTTGTCCTCTGGAAGCAGATAGCCACTAAACAGAGCCGTACTCTAGACTTCAGTATCCTGTTTCTGTAAAACTAGGCTAACAGAATGTGATATTGTACTCCTCTTGCAGTATTGCTAGGAGACCCAAATGAACTAGTGAATGTAAAATACTTCAGAAAGCCTACGAAGTTCTAGATACAGTGATGTGCCTTCAGTTCTTAGTCTAACACCCAAACTTAAAGGGAATAGGCATCAGAAACGAAATTGTTGGGGCTGGAAAGATGGCTCATCAGTTAAGAGTACTGGCTATTCTGCTAAAGGACCTGGGTTCAATTCCCAGCACCTACATGACAGTTGACAGCTGTCTATAACTCAAGTTCCAGGGGATCTGGCATCCTCACACAGACATACATGCACACAAAACCCCAATGTACTAAAAGAAAAATCTTTTTTGATTGTTTTTTGTTTTTCGAGACAGGATTTCTCTGTATAGCTTTGCGCCTTTCCTGGATCTCGCTTTGTAGGCCAAGTTGGCCTCGAACTCACAGAGATCCGCCTGGCTCTGCCTCCCGAGTGCTGGGATTAAAGGTGTGCGCCACCACAACCCAGCTGTAAAGGATTCATTTAAAAAAAAATGTTTCTTCATTGTATCTAAGGGTTCCCCACTAAGATACACAAAAAGTGAGCAACTGTACAGTGTTATGCCAGGGAACCTTTTATTCTGTAGCAGTAGTAATAGTAGTGGCACTTGACTGCTGCTCAGTGCCACAGCCTTGAACACACTCACACTGCCATGAGTGTGGGGCCCTTGCAGCCACTGAACACACTCACACTGTCATGAGTGTGGGGCCCTTGCAGCCAGTGAACACACTCACACTGTCATGAGTGTGGGGCCCTTGCAGCCACTGAACACACTCACACTGTCATGAGTGTGGGGCCCTTGCAGCCAGTGAACACACTCACACTGTCATGAGTGTGGGGCCCTTGCAGCCAGTGAACACACTCACACTGTCATGAGTGTGGGGCCCTTGCAGCCAGTGAACACACTCACTCACACTGTCATGAGTGTGGGGCCCTTGTAATGCACTTTGAGAGCCAGGAAGAACCTGCATGAAACGGGCAGCTCAAAGTCACGTGCTACCGTGTGACCTCCTCCCAGTGGTAGCGCCAGTGAACATGACGTATAAAGCTGCCAGGTGAGGAAGAGGTCGTCGGTTCAGGGTCGGTGACGGCCCTCTGCAGGACCTAGGCGTGTCAGACAGAGATTTATTATTCAGAAACATCAGTCAGCTGCTCCAGAAGGGCCAGTTTGTTTATTCCTGGAAAATACTTTCCATTTTGCTGCAAATCTATATCTGACCTGCTGAGGAAACCGTTTCAGAAAATGAATCCAAAGGCAGACAACTGCTTCATTTCTGTAATAGCAGCAGGGAGCGGTTGCAGCCTCTGAGTGGCCCCTTCTGGAGTCTGCTGACATTCTAGCCTCGTCATTTGAAGCTGGAGAGTATGATCCTGTGTGCCCTGAAGACACCTCATCTACCACAGAGTATTGTAAAGTTATCCACCTGTTTGGATATAGCTTAGAAAATTTCCAAACACAAGATCCAGTCTCTTTATTTCACTGTTACTCAGCCAGCTGAGTGTTGTGCCTTGTGACACTCTATCATCTTGAGGAATTCTTCTGGGGGTCTAACAATAAAAATGTCTTAAATCTAGTTCTGCTGGTTTCTCATTTTTCTGTTCAAATCAAAGAAAGGCAGATATTCATTAGTCTCTACTACTGAAAGGCAGTCACTGTGGGTATTAGAACCTCAACTGTCCTGGCATCTTTCTCTTTACTCATCTTAGATGACCAATCAGGAATCTACCTGACTGGCTTTTGATTTTGATGTGTTTTGTTGGTAAGTTAGTTATATTCCTTTTTATGTTTTTATTTACTTTTTTAAATTTCATACACTATGTTGACATTCTTTCCCCTTCCCCAACTCCTCCCAGATCCTCACCTCCCTACCCACCCAACTTCCTTGTCTTTCTCTTCAAACAACTACAGAGTAACCATGGCGACTGCTTGTGTGGGCCAGCTACTGAGATGGGCCTGCCCTGGAGTGTGGTTAACGGACCCAGTGACATGCCGTTGGAGACAAGTTATTTCCCTTCCCCAGCACCCGCCAGTTGCAAATAGCTTCTTGGCTGGGGGTAGGACTTGTGCCCACTTCCTCTCCTCTGTGCTGGAATTCTGTCTGACTTGAGCTGTGTGACTTGAGCTGTGTGATTTGTTTGTATGTTTGGGGACAGGATCTTACTATGTAGCCCCGGCTGGCCTGGACTAACTGTAATTCTGGCTTGCTTCACAGTCACAGACATCCTCCAGCCTTTGCCTCCCTCCTAGTGCTGATAGTAAAGATGTGCACCACCATGACTGGCAGCTTTTTAAAAATATATATATTTATTTTTATGTTTCTGTGTGTGTGTATTTGCCTCATGTATGTGGGTGCCCAAGGAGATCAGAGTAACATGGCAGATCTCATGGAGCTGGAGTTGTAGCTATTTGTGGCCTTCCCGATGAATGTGGGTGCTGGGAACCAAACTTGAGTCCTCTGGAAGAGCAGCAAGTACTCTTGGGCAGTCTCCCAGCCTCCATAATTGACCTTTAAAAAATTTGTATAATTAAGCTGGACAGGCGTGGCGCACGCCTTTAATCCCAGATCTCTGAGTTCGAGGCCAGCCTGGTCTACAGAACAAGTTCCAGGACAGCCAGGACTACACATGGAGAAACCATGTCTCAAAAAAGCAACAACAAAACAATTATATAATTATAAAATTTTTTAATTAAAATCTAATTACATCATTCCCTCTTTGCCCCTCACATTTGCCTTTTTTCCTTTGTTACATATGTGTGTGTGTATGTGTGTGTGTGTGTGTATGTGTGTGTGTGTATGTATATATCATATTCCTAAATGTAGACATACAACCTGCTCTGTATGTCATTTCAGGCTGACCACTTGGTACTGAATAACCAGTTGGGGCTCTCTGGGGAAGATGATTTCTCCCATCTCAGCATTTCTTAGTTGCCTTAGTTCTTTGTCTGTGATTGAGGCCTCTCTCCCTTCTGTGTTAGCTTGTCTGTTAGTGGTGTCCTTGTTCTGGTCTAGTTTAGGTAGACATATTGATGGAGTTCATGGATCTATCCATATTTCTGGGAGACACAATGTCAGCAAACTTCCTGTTCCTCTGGCTTTTACAATTTTTTTTTTTTTTTTTTTTTTTTTTTCAGAATCTTACCCTGTTTGGCCAGGAACTCACTATGTTGAAAGCTAAGCTTTCAACTCTGCTATTTACTAGCCCTTTATCCTTGATAGACAGACAGACAGACAGACAGACAGACAGAGAGTGGGTGGAGAGAGTGTGTGCATTATATGGGGGGGGGGGAGAGGGTTTATTAGATCAGCTTACAGGCTGTGGTCCAGCTACTCCAGCAATGACTGTCTACCAACGGAAGGTCCAAAATTCCAGTAGTTGTTCAGTCCACAAGGCTGCATGTCTCAGCTGGTCTTTAGTGTATGCCAGAATCCCCAAGAGGAAGGCTCTAATGTCAGTGAAGGAATGAACTTGCCAGAGAGGGCCAGCTTCCCTCTTTCATTTCCTTTATATAGGCTACCAGCAGAAGGTGTGTCGCAGATTAAAAGTGGATCCTCCCACCTCAAAGATCTGGATTAGAAGTGTGCCTTCCCACTTCAAATGATTTAATTAAGAAATAAAAATCCTTCACAGATGTGCCCAGCCATTTGAGTTTTAGTTAGTTCCAGATGTTGTCAAGTTGACAACCAAGAATAGGCATCATAAGGCCATCCTTGTCAACTTGACACACAATCATATCTCCTTATGTCATGCTTAGTTTCCAAATTAAAACAAAACCAGGTTACAACAATGCCTAAACACTGATGTAACTATCCCAAATATAATTGCAAGTGTGTTATATATTTAACCAGATTATAATTATGCCTAACATGATATAACTTCCCCCATACGACCAAAAATGAATTATAAATTTAGAATTGGTGGCAGTGTTCCTTGAAGGACATTCTGTTATCTTTTATCTTAAACATTATAGGCACTGATAACTCTTGTTACATTATATAATAAAGAAATTGAGTAAAGAAAACACAAATATCTGTATAAATGAATTCTTAACAAAATATGACAAATACTCATGTCAATTAAAATCCTCATTTCTGCAGCTGGTCAAATGGCTGTTATTTATAACTACCTTCCTCTACTACCCATTTGTGGTGGTTTGAATGTAACCCCCCCCCCCCAATAACTCAGGAGTGGCACTATTAGGAGGTGAGGCCTTGTTGGAGGAAGTGCGTCACTGTGGGGGCGGGCTTTGAGGATTTCTATGGTCAAGATACTGCCCAGGGTCTGAGTCCACGTTCCTGTTGCCTTCTGATCAAGATGTAGCCAGCCCCATGTCTGCCTGCATGCTACCATGCTCTCTCAGAGGCCTGAACCTCTGAAAATGTAAGCGAGCCACCTCAATTAAATATTTTCCTTCAGAAGAGTTGCTGTGGTTATGGGTGCCTCTTCACAGCAATAGAAACCCTAAGACACCATTCTATATTTCCTCCACCTCAGCAGGTCTTGGATTTTTCTGGAGGAGTGACCCGAACCTTCATTCCTGAAGGGTCTGTGCCCTCTGTCATCCTGCCTGCCTGGATTAGGTTGTTAGAGTTTCCCGTTCACTTTAATCTCAGGACGTGGTAGCACCAACAGACATCCTAAAGCAGCGGTTCTCCAACTTCCTAAAGCTGTGACCCTTTAATGCAGTTCCTCATGCTGTGGTGACCCCCAGCCATAAAATGAATTCGCTGCTTCTTCATAACTATAATTTTGCTACTGTTATTAATTGTACTGTAAATATCTGATGTGTAGGATATCTGATGTGTGACCCCAAAGGAATCTCAACCCACAGGTTGAGCGCCCCTGCCCTGAAGGAGCTGCACTTCAGACATAATGTTTCTTACCTCCATTGTAGAGAAGCAATCCACTTTCCGCCTTGGTAATCTGGATCAGTCACACCCCCTCCTCTTTTAGCCTGTTGGCTTCAGGGCATCAGAAGCCCAGCGTGGCTGGGGGAAGTCCGAGCTTCCGTTCAATGGAAGGTTTGTTGTGGCTCCTGGCAGGGGCCCTCCCCGCTCTGGAACCAAAACTTGTAGTCCAGTAGAACTTGAGGTTGTTGGAACAGGAAGCAAAAAGTTTCCCAGTGAGTCACCCGGGGCGATAGTGAGTGGACCTGTTCCCCTTTCCACCCTGGATTCCTGGACCTGTAGATCCTGCCTATGGGAGCAACTGTACTGCACATTGGACATAGATTGGATTCAAAACATATACCACCTTCTGGAGGACCCCCTGGCCCAGCCCTCCAGGCTGCTGACATGTAATGGCCCGTAACTGTCTTCAAAAGGCCTTTGGGCTTCTCTAGATGAACAGAACTTACAGAATTAATCTATATATATATATAGAGAGAGAGAGAGAGAAAGATTTATTAGAATAGCTTATAGGTTGTGGTGTAGCTAATCCATCCAGCTATCTTCTCTTTATATAGAGAGAATTCCTTTGGAGTCCCTGTGAATAATACATATATACTCTGCAGTATGGTTGACTTCAGTTACTAGTATCTTGGATTATAGTGGTTAATGGTGTTTATCAGAAAGTTCCATGCTGTGGAACGGTCTGTATGTCAAATTGCTCTGATTGGTCAATAAATAAAACACTGGTTGGCCAGTGGCCAGGCAGGAAGTCGGTGGGACAAGGAGAGAGGAGAATTCTGGGAAGCGGAAGGCTGAGGCAGAGAGACACTGCCAGCTGCCGCCATGACCAGCAGTATGTGAAGACGCCGGTAAGCCACCAGCCACGTGGCAAGGTACAGATTTATGGAAATGGATTAATTTAAGATATAAGTACAGTTAGCAAGAAGCCTGCCACGGCCATACAGTTTGTAAGCAATATAAGTCTCTGTGTTTACTTGGTTGGGTCTGAGCGGCTGTGGGACTGGCGGGTGACAGAGATTTGTCCTGACTGTGGGCAAGGCAGGAAAACTCTAGCTACAGTTCCAGAGTTTGGTTCAGTATTTATTAACCTAAGATGTAGCTGTGGGACATAGTTATAAAGATTAAGTCATAACCACCCATTTCAGTCTGTATGTCTTGGTCCCCTCAAGTCACTCCCAGGCTCCTCAGTGGCGAGCCCTCGGAAGGGATCCCGGCATTCCTGTAAACTGAGCAGCATTTTCTCAGCGCTTCTGCCAGACCTTATTCATGAGACTTCTTTCTGCTCCTGAGTGTCCTCAGGTAAATGTGATTAAAAGACTTTGTTTATTTAGGAAAGTGGGTGATCCCATTAAATCTTTATGTTATCTGCTGCCACTTCTAAGGACAAAGCGTGGGCAAGTGAGGTAGATGAATGAAGGAAAGCAACCCTTACTTTGATTTTAACACCATGGAAGGTCATCCGGCCTCTCTGTCCCCTTCTGAGAAAAACTAGTTAGATCCTGTCTGAAGCAAACAGCATTACCCTGCCTAAGTGAAGAGCCCACTTCTACCATTTTTGCCCTCCTGACTCTGTGTAAAATTATTTGTACTGAAATTCTAATTCTTCTGGAATCCCTAAGTTATTCATTGAGTTTGAACCACCTGGAAAAGATGTGGCACACTGTGCCGTCATATCACACCCTAAATTGCCAGTGGCATAATGCCAACCTCTAGGTTAGCCAGACACCCAGGATAACTGTCTGTTAACAGACACAATAGTGGGCACAATCATGATGAAAACAAAAATCCACAGTGGCACCCTGCACAAATGCCTTATCCCATTTCATCAGGGAAAGAATTTGTCTCGGTCATTACGACTCTAAAATTAGCATGACCCTTCTGCAAAAGAATTTATGCCCCAACTGCTGGCTTTAAGATAGGCAATCCAAAGGGCTGAATTTTCAAGAGTCAAGCTGAGGGCAACCTTAATTTAACAGGAGGTCTCTCAGATGGGTGCCTGGGGATTCCGACTGCACTACTCAGGTTACCCCTTTGACATAAATCACTGCCAATGACAACTTGAGCTGAAGGTCAGACAGGCATCATTCACCTCAGTCCCACACTTGCTTCTCACATGATGCAAGAGCTTGGGAAATGATTATGAGGAGCAGATGAAAGGGAAAAACATCAGCAGTATTGGCATTCTTTAGCAGGGTGTCTGGTTTGGAGAACCGTTCCTTGAGTGCTTCAAGACAGAGATGTTCCATCTAGTGGCCAAAGGGAAAACTGTAGCAGGAAAGACTCCTCTGCAGAGCCTGACAGCCCCGGGCTCTGGTGGTGTTGGGCCTTCTTGAATGTGCTTGCACAGAAGGAGGAACCTGGGCATCGTGACAAAGCCATTTGGCACACCTGTCCTCACAGCGAGTACCAGTCATGTGGGCAGATTATAAACTCAATCTCTATAGCAGTGGTTCTCAAGCTTCCTAATGCTGAGACCCATTAGTACAGTTCCTCATGTTGTGGTGACCCCCAACCATAAAATTATTTTCAGTGCTACTTTAAAATTATAATTTTGCTACTGTTATGAATCTTAGTGTGAATATCTGATATGCAACCCCTGTGAAAGGGTCATTTGACCCCCAAAGGTCATAACCCACAGGTTGAGAACCAGTGCTCTAAAGGGTGTGTGTGTGTGTGTTTCCATACTCATGGAGGATGTAAATGCAGCCATGCCTCTGTCCTCTTCTGTCCCTACCAATCATTCATTCATACCTCCATTTGTTTACCTTGTGCCTGGACTTGTGAGGGTGTGAGCTTGAGAAGAACAAAGGTAGAACGTGAACTTCTGTGTTTACAAGCCAGATGATCTGATCTCAATCCCTGGAACCCACATGGTGGAGGGAGACTGCAAGATGTCCTCTGTCCTCTGCATGCCACAGTACATACGTATATACATGCATGTGCACACGTATGCACACACACACACACACACACAATGTAATTCTAGAATTTTAAATTTAACAAAGTAATCAAGAAGAGGATAACTTGATATGCAACCCCTGTGAAATGGTCGTTTGATCCCCAGAGGTCGCAGCCCCCACGTTGAGAACCAGTGCTCCAAAGTTGTGTGTATGTGTGTGTGTCCATACTCATGGAGGAAGTAAATGCAATCACGCCCGTGTTCCTGGTAACCACTTTCTACACCCTTGTTGTCAGTTAATGTTTAATAGTTCTAGGAACCACAATGATGTGATGCCTTCCTGGTTGTAGGCTAACAGCCAGTACACTCAGCCAAAGGGCCTGCTGCCTTTTTTTCTCTTTACTCCACTTTACTACTTCCTCCTTTTGCTCGGTTCTGTAAGAGCCATGAAATGATCAATTCACGTTTATTGCAACCTAGTCCAGACAGTAATCGGGGCACCCCCTTGATCAGAGCTGCACTCTACCAAACTTTAGTGTTTCCAGACCCTCCACCCCTCCCCCCACACACACACACAGTTCCTGCACCCCTCCACATCTCCCAAGAAAGAAAACACGGGGCCAGCAAGATGGCTCAGGAAGTGAGGCGGGCCAGGGACCCGAGTTCCATCCCTGGCAGCCAAAGCGGAAGGAGAGAAGGAACTCCCCAGAGTTGCCCCCTGACCTCCACACGTGTACACGCACACAGAACCAAAGAAGATACTTGAACTTTTTAGAAAGGAAGATACAAAGACCCACTCATTTCCATACCTGCCCTTTATTGGACTCTAAAGCAGGCTGGCTCTGGGCATTCACAACTTCTCAGACATCTCCCATAAGGGTTTAGGAAGGTGCCATCATTCTGTGAAGGCCCATAGCCTACCCCAGACTTAGAGCCCCAAGTGGACTCAAGAGTGTTGAGGGAGCTAAAGGAAGCAGGCAGTCAGAGGAGGCTAGGTGCTTCCGTGAAGGGGACGCTTCAGTCCCCCAGTGTCTCCTGAGGAATACCTGGGGACTGGAAACAGTGGGAGATACCTAGGCCGAGTGCTCACGTCTAGATAGCCACTTTGAGGAGACGTTTGATGTCAGGCTCAATGTGGATGGTTTGGAAGGTGCGGCTGTAGCGGCGGAACGGCTCTCCTTCTGGCCCTATGAGGAACTTCTCAAAGTTCCAGGCCACATCCGAGCGGCGCACCGGACTCCACATGATGAGCTTGGGATCGGTCATGAGGGAGAACGGGTCATCATAAGGGTAGGGTAGCTTGTCTTTCAGGTAGGCAAAGACGGGATGCTCATTCTGCCCGTTGACGTCACACTTCTGAGTAAGACTGAAGGTGGGCTGGTACCCACCCCCAGGGCGGACATACTTGAGGCTGTTCAGGATCTCCTCGTTCTGACAGTTCTCCTGGAGGAGAAGACAAAGGAGGAGAAAATGAAGGGGAAACCAAGGTTTATCCAGTGCAAATCTTTCCTTCTCCAGCCCTTCCTCCCTGGGGTCGCTCTTCCCTTCGTGTGTGCAAGCATGTGTTGCATGCGTGTGTTTCTTCTCCATCTGCTTTGCCTTGCTCTCTCCCAGCCATTGCGTCGTTGGTTTTTTTTATCTTTTACATCTATTTGATTGTGTGTGTGTGTGTGTGTGTGTGTGTGTGTGTGTGTGTGTGTGTACACATCATGAGTGCCATGTTGCACACGCAGAGGTCAGAGAACAATCTGCAGAATATGCTTCTCTCCTTCCACCATGTGGGTTCTGAGGATTCAGGCTGGGTGGCAAGTGCCTTTACCCATTGAGTCCTCTCACCAGCCATGGCCTTTGGTGGTTTGCTAGGCTACATCCAACACTTCAGAAGCCAGGGGGTGCCACATAATTTAAGGAGAGAACCCACTCTCACAAATTGTCCTCTGACCTCTACATGTGCACTATGGCATGTGCACACCCCTGCACGTGCATTAAAATAAAAAAGAAATGTGATGAAAGATTTGGCGCTTTGGAATAGTTGCCTCTGAACCTAACCCACCCTGAGCAATTAACAGTGTGTTTGGCCCTTCAGGGAACCTTGAGTTCAGGGAAAAGAAGGAAAGGAGACTCAACCTATGCACAGCACCTGCCCTTCTTCCTATGTACCTGCAAATGCGTGTGCATACCCACGCACATAGGCACGCGCGCGCGCGCGCACACACACACACATACACACACACACACACACCATTTTTCCCTTCTTTTGCCCTGGTTCTGCTCCCTTCTGGTTCTGTGTATGTTGAGTGCATCCTTTGCCTGTGCCCTATGCAGTTCGTGAGTCAAGCAGGAAAGTAAGACCCAGGTGCGTGACCTTTATAGCTTCCAGCTTCCATCCTTCCTTGTCCTAGAACTAAAATGTACATGGGGGACACTTTGAAGACAGACTCCATCCAAGGGAGTCTTCGTTTTCCTGCTCCACTAAGGCAGAGCAAGTCAGTGGCAGTGGTGGACACACTCTAAACGGAACCACTTAGTGACCAGCAGGATGGAAGGTGACTGTCCTGGAAATGGGCTTGGGCCGGTTGTTAAGCAATTAAAGACTTACAGACAAAGACTGTGGGTACATAACCACTCCTTTCATTTCTAAACTGCCATCCAAAGGTCTCCTGAGCCTCGTCTTTGTGCACCGCACTCAGCTACAAATGCTTTAGCTCAGAACCTGTTTCCTGTTCCTCCCTCCCCACTCCCACCCTCGCCCTACCCAATTCCAAATGCCAGTGAGAACCTTCAGTTCCCACCCCGCCTCTCGAGGCTCAGAGTCAGCCAGCTCCCTCCGCAAGTGCCTGCCTCTGACCTACTGGGACCATTAACACAGTCCAGGCCGCCAGGCCATTTCTGAGCCCCCGCTGATCTCTATTAGACTGCTGATCTCTCAGTGCAGATGACGCCTTCCAGCAGCTAGCCAGCCACAAGTGAGGTGTGAGGTCAGATGCACCTCTGGGGAGGTGATGTGCCTCCAGTGAGGTTTCACCCTTTCAGACAAAGTCTGAAAAGGGACTTGAGAGGGAAGGCCCTGTGAGCACAGTGATGACTGACTGGGTCTCTGGTCTACCACAGCCATCCTTCTCAGCCGGTCCTTCCTTACCTTCCTGCCACTGTGAGTTGACTAAGGGGACTCTAATTAGACAGTCCACTTAGGGACAGCTGTCTTGTTTGTACAGTTAAATCCAAAGTGGAAACAGAATCCCCAAAAGAGAGCTTCAAGTGTATGGGCTGAAGCTCTGTACTAACTTGACCCATTACTCAGAGACAGGCGGATGCGTGTGACTCCCAGAGGAGGCAAATGCATGCTGCAGACCTTTCCCTTCTCCCATATGCCTTTTCCGAATTGCTGATTAAAACACCAAGCCTTTAATTTAAATAATAAAAACGCTTTGCATTCTCACACTACATCTTTCTAGTTAATTTTATGTGTCTTATTCCTTGAGCTCACAATAAACCTGTGAGCTAAGTCGACTTATATTAAATCAACAGATGAGGAAGCTCCAACGGAAAACCAAGTGCATCTTTCAAGGGCATCAGCCATTAAAGTGGAGAACCATGGCTGCAAGAACGAAGGACTCCCAAGTACTTCTCAGCTTAACCCCAGTTATTTGTTTGAGACAACTTCTCCAGGCCAGGCTGGTCTCAAATTAGCTGTAGTCAGAGAATTACCTTTAATTTCTGATCTTCCTGCCTCCATTTCCCAAGTGCTGCGATTATAGGCAAGCTTCCACACCTGGTTTATGCAATGCTTGGGATCGAACCCACCGTTTCGTGTATGCTAGGCAAGTGCTCTACCAACTGAGCCATATTCGCAGGCTGTTTTCTGAAAGGAGGTCTTGCTGTGGAGCCCAGTGGAGCCTCAAACTCACATCAATCCTCAGCCTCCACCTCACACTGCCATTCTAGGATTCCAGGAATCCTAAGATGGTCTACCATGCCATCTTAGTTTGAAACCTTCTATTTTCTCCACTTGTTCATTCAACAAATAATCACTTTGCATGGAACCCAGCAAAGACAGAATGGAGAGACTTGGTAGCAACCCTCATAGAATATTCTGGAAAGGTAGTAAAAAAAAAAAGTCACACCTTCAATATTTAATCTCAGAGGATATCTACTTCCCTGTGGTATTTCACATTCACCTAGACCTAGACTGATGAAACATGCCCTTCAATTCCAGATTTTCCAACACACATTCGCCCTCTTCTTTATCTGCCTCAAGCTCCATCAGTCAACTCCTTGGGTGGAACCCAAGGGACTACTCACCTGATGTCCAAATTGGTTGCAAGGGAAGCCGAGAACCACCAGGCGCCTGGGAAAGCGACATTGCAATTCGTTGAGCTGGTTGAAGTCTCGGGTGGTTGTTCCTCAGAGTGATGCGACATTCTCAATCAGCACTGCCCTGCCTCGGAACGTGTTAAAGTCTATCTTCTCGCCATCCAGGCTGATGGCACTGAGATCATAGAAAGACTTGGCGATGTAAGAAGCCATGGCCGAGTGCAGTGAGCCCTGCCCAGTCCTGTGAGCGCACTTAAGTCCGGTGACTGGGTGGGGAGGAAGGAGAAGCGAGGAAGGGCAGAGATTTCACCAGGTGCCTTTGAGCATTTCTGGGACGGTTTAGTAAAGACAGGTACCCACCTGCGTTCTGTTTGAACAAGGCGGTGGCTCTGCCTATTTACCGTCTCTGAACAAAGCCACCTTCTGTCCCACCCTACTGGCAACCTGGAAAGGGCCAATTTGATATCTATGAGCGGATGTGAATAATTTACTCCTTGCTGGAAACCAGAGCCTTAAAGGTCAAATGGGGAGGAAAAAAGGGGGGAGCATTCAAGATTGACTCCTACTTGCCCCAGCAAGTTTTTCTTTTTCTTTTTTTTTTTTTTTTTTTTTTTCTTTTTTAACCTGGCACAGACATTTTTAAAAACACATTCATGGAGCAGCAGTCTCTGAATTGGGAGAGGTCAAATGTTCTCAGGTCTCATCGTCAGGGGCTGATGTCCACCCGACACAGATGATGATTGAAAGATGTATACTACTTTTAATATTTCTGTGCTTTCTTAGAGCAGAATCAAAGGGACCCTTAGGAGGACAGTGTCATTTTTCTAGAAGCAAGGACTTCCAATGCCTCGGTCTGCATCAGGCAGAAGAGATGAAGTTGTGTTTGTCTCAGAAAGCCTTTCAGTGAGTGATGTTTCTCGTCATGGAGAACACTCAGGTCTTTGTTCCTGCACTGTGCCATGTCCTACATTAGAACCTCCACCTCCATCCCACACTCCTCCACCAGTCATGAGAATGGAGTCGCTGCTGGCATAGTGATCAGGAGGAGTCTTGGAACAGACGGTACATTCTGGATAGATGAATTGTACCTATTTCCCTCTCAGGCGACAGTTCAGTTTCTGCGATTTTCAAGAGCAGGCTTCTGTGAATTCGTGACACACATTCCTCACAGGAGGGAATGTACAGGAAGGCAAAGCAGCTGTGCTTCCAAGTAGGTTACCAAGACTTCTTCAAAGCCAGCCATTGGTGTGTGGTGGGATGTCTTTGCCCTGCTGAGGGCTGTTACTGGGGCTCAGTCTAGCAGCGGAAAAGACCATTATCCAAGCCACTCTATTATTCAAGCATTGGCCAACTAAATTAGGAACTTTTAAGAAACACTCGATTTCTCCACCAGTGAAACTAACAATCATGCTGGGCAGTGGTGTCTCACGCCTTTGAGGCAGAGGCAGGTGGATCTCTGTGAGTTCAAGGCCAGCCTGGTCTACAGAGTGAGTTCCAGGACAGGCTCCAAAGCTACACAGAGAAACCCTGTCTCGAACAACAACAACAAACAATCAAGGTTATCCTGGCTATTTTAATAAGGCAAAGTTTCCCCAAGGGTGTTTTCACAGGTCCATTGCCACTGTCCTAGAACAGTCAACAAGGCTGGGCCAACCAATCTTCAGAATTGATTTGTTGAGAGGCAAAGAAACTCTGTGCCAGGGAGCGCTCAGCAGCTCTGCCTCATAGCTTGTCCCACATGTGTTCAAGTGTGTGGGAATCCTAGCTCGGCTGACCGCTCCCCAAAAACAGGTTTCCATGATCCAAGTGGGAATGGAGTCTTGTGATGCCACGGATGGTGGAAGAAGTTAGGTCTCCTGCAGGACTGCCCAGAGTCCTTGGATATTATAGCCAGGAGATGTCCTTACCGAGCTATGGAGTCAGAGTGACCTGGCAAGGATGACTAAGAACTTGACATTCATTTGCCAGGCTTCTCTGCCATCTGGAGCTTCCCCGGCAGCCTGGGCTTCCAAAGAGAGAGATGATGCCTTTTGTTTGCTGTGCTCTGAAAGCCCTCTTCAGGCATGCTGTGCGTCTTGAGTGAGGAGTGGGTTCGCACTTGGTTTTCTCCAAGAAAATCTAAGACCCTCACGGGTCTCCTGAATGCTCACTTGTCACAGTTGAGTAAAACTGATGAGATATTCCTAAGTACTGTCTCCAGGTGTACACACTGCCCCCACTTTCCAGAAGCTTTTAACTTTGGGCACACGCTAACTAAGAGTCTTCCCTATGGCGTTCTGCAACAGAACAATTGTTCTAAGCCTTAGGAGGCAGAAAAGCCTAGGTGGGTGGTTCTCGGTTCTGACTGCAAAAGAATTGCTTATAGAGTTTTTTCTAGATAGATAAACCAAAGCTTTTCCATTTAGACTCTGGATTCTAGAGAGTCCAGGGCACTGATTTCTAGTCATAACCATTGTTCTCTTGGACCCTTCTCTTTAAAGCTCACCGCCGAGAACCTGTTTCCTTATCTGTTGAGTTCACAAAGATAAGCACTCCCTCCCACACAGTGACTGCTCAGGAGAGTGGCAAGTGCTCTCCGAATCGGTGCAGATTCAGCACCGTCACTGCCCCGCTGCTGTATCCCTCCCTCTTCCTTCTGCCCACACTCCCAGCGTCTATCTCCAGCATCTCCGTGTCCCCAACACCTCATCGTCCCAGGTTCCAATCTGCTTCTGCTCCGTGGGGTATCCAGTGTGACAAGTCTGAAACGTCTGAAACCCAGCCCTTCCAATGCCTTCAGGAAGGACCTTCCTGATTCATCCGCAGCAGATGGCCACCGGTCTGGCTTTTAAGACACCCCTGATGTTCAGCCTCCTTCTAGTCCGAACCCTGCTCCCGTAAGCTCACGGTAGAACAGTGGGGGGAGGGGTTGCTTTGGGGGTCTCTGCAGGTGTCACTAGGGAAGACAGACCAAGCCCACCCGTTTGTCACTTATTCTGGGGCCTCTTCTGTCTTTCTCTCTGCCTCCCATGTCACCACCAAGGCCCCAATAACACCTTCTCCCGGAGGTTCAGACAGGTACACACCCCCGTGGTTTGAAATATTCTTTATTTTGTAAACATTTGTGTTTAAAATAGATGAATCCTGCTCACAATTCATATAATGGACCCGAGACACAGTACACAAAGTTCACCCATCACAGGGAGCAAGTGGGTGGGGCTCAGGTGGTGGACCAGGGTGAGGTGATCTCCAGCAGTGGGCAGACAGGCCAGGAAAGCCTGCTGAACAGTCACGGCCAGTGACACAGCCCAAGCCGCCTCCCAGACTAGCGCTTAGAGCGAGGCCAACTCCGGGATGGAGTGAGCCCCGGCGCACTCTAAAATCCCAGCCGTCCTTCTGCCGCTAATACTTTAGAGCTGTGACCATGGCCCAGAGTCCACAGAGTCCCAACCCCATGCTGTCTCTCCCAGAATCCTTAGCGTAGTGAAAATCAAGTGCTTTCTTGAGGGGTTGGGACAGCAAGATCACCAGTGCCCAGTGGAAATTTTCCTCTCAGACTCTGGCCGAAGGCAGGTGTGTGCTCACCTGCTGTGTGATGCTGCCTAGATCTTGCTACCCAGGAGTCGGTCCCCAAGGAAGCCACCTCAGTCGGTCACGGTCCAGCCTTAGAGCCAGAGTGCTGCCTTTCCAGTGAACAATGCATTACCCCTGCTTCTGCCTCTCCTCCACCAGAAAGCCTGAGCTGCTCCCTCCGGCCGCCTCTCTCCTGGTTTGCTAAGGGAGGAAGAAATTTCCATCCCCATCTCCCTTTCTGGAGGACTGAAAGGGCGAGGCTCTTTATCTTCACATCTGTGCCCTGGATTTGAAAGGTCCTTTGTTGGTGAATGCTCAGCCAGGGCCCAGTTTTCCCTTTGCTTTGGCTCCAGCCCCCGCCACGCAGTGCATCCTGGGACTATTCTCTTACCTGAGCTCTTCCCGCCTTGGGACGACCCCTAGCGTGGGTTTTCCCTTCTTGTCAGGGCCTCCTTCACGCTACCCTTGGGCCATGGGGTGAAAGAAACTTCCTGAGCATAGACCTCTGGAGGAGGGTGTCCTTTCCCCTCCCTGGGTAGCTCCTCGGCAGTTGGCAATGCTACAAGTCTACTTACAAGTAAGGGGGCCAGAGGAGGGAGCCTTGGAAGGCAGAACGGCACCAAGGCCTTCTGCCCATGGCTGCCCTCTCTCCCCATGTTTTAAGGCCTGTTGCCCCCAGACTCTGAGGCCCAGGAAAACCTTAACTTCTGAGGGCCGGATTCAGTGAGAGAAGAGTGACCTGGTTACGTCACTTCTCACCTCTGCCAGGAAGTCTGGGTCAATGTTCTTACACAAGAGGCCCGGCTGCTGCCACCACAGTCAATGTGGGGAAGCGCCCTCTGCCTCTGCTCTATCCCTACCGTCTAGGAGCGAGCCCTTCACAACCGTGGTCGCCTTTTTCTAGAGTTCACAGTGTCCGACCCCAGGACTTCCCCTGCCCTTCAGCATCCTCAGGCCTTGATCCCCATTCCTTGAAATCCAGGAACCCAGGTGAAGAGGTCGTGTACTCACTGCATGGGAGGTAGAGAATCGAGGTGACTTGTCCCCGCCACCCCTCATCCTTGTTTTCTTCCTGCCGTGCCCATCTCCAGACTCGGTTCCTCACAGAGGCCTGTGGGCGGCCGGGCAAGGCCAAAGCTCCAGCCAAAGGCAAAGGCCGAGGAGGCCAGCCCAGGCCTGAGGACCACCAAGTAGTGTTTCCTTCCCACCTCAAGTGTCACTGGGGAGACAGCCCATGGCACAAGGGGGGGCTGTGGGGAAGGGGGGGAGGGGGAAGCACCCGTAGCCTTGGACCCACCCCAGAGCAGGGTGGGTCATCCTCCCTGGGGCAGAGCCTGGATCCATTCCCTTAGGCCGAGTCAGGAGGGAAGGAGGGAGAGAGGGAGGGAGGGAGGGAGGGAGGGAGGGAGGGAGGGAGGGCAGTAGCAGCCACTCAGCAGGACACAGGGGCAAAGGAGGAGAGATGCGGATGTGAAATACACTGGAGGGAAGCGGGTGGAGAGGGAGTAGAAAGGAGAAGCAGAACACACGAGATGCACTAAGAAATGAGTCTTTGAGTGGCCTTGACTCCAGCCTTGACCATTGTCCCAGGAGCTTCCGGTGGTGAGATGGTCGCAGCACATTCTGGGGTCACAGCCGGCCTGTGGCTGGGGAACAGGCTGAAGGTTACCGTAACTCCAAGATGGAGGGGCCGGGGGCACAGGCTGCTCAGAGGCCACAGCAGAGCTGCTCACGGGGCCAGGCAGGGGAGTAGCAGCTGCTGATTCTCAACAGGGTCATCAAATGAAAGGACAGCAGTGGACAAAGCCCAGGCTCCCCTGCTTCCACGGGCCTCCCGAGGGAGGGAGTTGCGGGGGGGATTCCACACACGGCCCTCAGCACCAGCAGGTCTTTGACGAGTTCGCTGGGCCCTCCGGTTTGCCTTCCTCTTCCTCCAGCTCCGCCAGCGCTAACTCATGGCTGGCACGTGTTCGCAGACCATCCAGCTCTTTCCTGTGGGCCTGCAGCACCAGCTCCGTCAGCCGAGTGAAGGACTGGGAAGGCGAGGGGCACAAGTTAGTCCACTGTCCTCTTCTCTGCTTCGGATCACCCTGCAACTGCCCACGGCGGAAGGGGTCTCCCGTCTTATCCTGGCTCCTATCTGCCATCTCTTCCCATCCTCCCCCTCTTCTGGGCTCAGCCCCAGTCAGGGCAGCTGTCCCCAGGGTTCTCACCTCTTTAATGTTGAGGTTGGTGCAGGCACTTGTTTCGTAGAAGTCCATGCCATACTCCTTAGCCAGCTGCAAGACAAGGGCATTTCTGAAAGAGAGTCAGTGAGGGAAGGGAGGCCCGTACCACGTGGTATGTGCTTCTGCCATGGCACTCTCGGTGCATTGACATGCTGCATTGACATGCTGCATTGGCATGCTGCATTGGCATGCTGCATTGACATGAGGATGCCTTGGGTGGGAAACTGGGGGCCCTTTCTAAGACATAGGCTGGCAGAGACTGGGGCAAGCTATTCCACCAATACACCCATCTCATCCAAGTCTGCGCACACACACACACACACACACACACACACACACACACACACCCCACTACATCAGGACACAAAGACAACAGCATATGGCATAAACATGAGAAACACGGGCTTTGAGTGCAACAAAGGCAGTCTAGGTGCCAAGATGCCACCCAGGAGCTGTAGAACCCAGAGCAAGTTTCTATTTCCATTCTCTCCAGGCCCCAGCGTCATCCTCTATTAAAGGGGAGTGGCAGTGTCTGCATCAAGGGCTACAGAATGATTAAACAGGCCACACAGCTAAGAGCACTTACCACAGTGCTCCGGGTACAGTGCTCAATAAAAAACGGTTAGTCCTGTAGGGTCTGTCTCCACTTCCGCATTTTAATGACATTGTATTATTTGTTATGCTCCCCCCAAAATCAATGTTATTTTAAGGACTAATGGAATGCTATTGACTGGAGAGGAAGAGAAAAACTCATGAGGTGCTCAGAGTGGGTGGAGGACTCTTGCCTCAGAATATCAGTCTCTCTGTTGTGTGGGAGTATGGTCTCCCTGCACACTTGGATATGCTTTGGCCCTCTCCGACCCATGGCTGGTCTCCTTGGGGACTCTTCATTGTCATCCTTTCCAGGCATAGGAAGTCAGGGTGTGTGTGTGTGGGGGGGGGTGGAGTGGGAGACCCCTCCCTTACTGTGCACAGAGTCTGTTAGAGATGTCAGCGACCTCTTCGCTATCACGGAGGTGATCCGAATCCTGTTTAAGGAGTCTTGGACCTGCTGGAGGTGCTACCTAAGAGGTCTTCCCCCCCCACCACCATGTGGACCCCTGGTCATTGTCCTGAGAACTAGAAAACAAACTCTCACACATGTCAGCCCCCCAGTGCTGGGTGTGTGAGGGGACCGGATGATGGTAAGTGTGCTCCTGGGTCCCTGCGCTCAGGACAGGCTCAGCAAGTACCACAGACACCCCAAAGAGTGAGCCTTCACATACCTGCTGCCCCTGTTCTCTTCCCACCTGCCGTTTCTGCTCTTCGTCAGCCTTATTCCCTATGAGGATCTTCTGGACTCCTTCTGGTGCATACTAAGGACAAATGGAGGCAGACCTAAGTGAGTGCTCCTCTTCATTTCCTGCTCCCCCATACAGCCTCCTCTGGCCTCCAAACCACCAAGTTCAAGAATCCTAGGGACAGCAGGCTGACTGGGTACAGGCAGCAGGCTCCCAGGGTACAGGACCCCCTACTCCCCCATCTGTGGTATTGTTTTCCACAATTTCAATCGCCATTAGTTAGCCTTGATCTAAAAATATTAAATGCAAAACGCCAGAAATAAACAATCCGTAACTTTGGTTATAGAACATTGCAATTTTGCTATTACTGCTGTTGATTGGTTTTTACTACGTCTAACTTATATATTTTGTCCCAGGGATTCAAGACTAGGGAAAGCCAACATTTAAAGGGTTTGGAACTATCTGTTCTTCTCAGCTTCCCTTGTGAGTCTGGGAACGGAGTGTCGTGGGGACCCTAACACCACAGCCACCCCAAGAATGTCACAGGGACAGTTTAGGGTAGAAGATGCTAAGACGGATGCCTCATTGGGTTGAACAAAGGGTGTCTGAACTGCAGAGGACACTGGACTTCGGCCTTTACTTGACAGATGAGGGATTGGGGACCCGAGGAGCTGAACATGGCTTGCCAAGGCTCCACCATGTGCGGGAGACAGTCTAGTAGCCCAGACTTGTAATTCCATCTGGACCTGAGGTAATTCCATCTGGACCTGAGGTTTGAGAACAAAGCTGCCCATGAGGCAGTCTTGGGACTAATGCTTGTCCAAAAAGACATGGCTATGGGAGCCTCGCAGGGCATAGTGCATACATAAGGATATGGAAGGTCCGGCTTTTTCCACACCGCTTATCCCAAGGTCTCTCTCCAAAGTTGTAACCTTTCGCCAACCCTGAGAGCTTGTTTTTCCCCAAGGCCCCTGTCTTGCCTTTCCCTAAGGCACCCTTCCCCCATCCCATCAGTGAGGCAGTGTCTCCTACCTCATCCACGTCACTGACCCACTTCATGATGTGCTGGTAAGAGCGCTCACTGCTAATGTCATAGACTAAAAATATTCCCTGAGGAAGAGAGGAAAAAAGAGTGAGACTAGACACAGTAGAATGTACAGTCATGGGGCCAGACTGGTGGTCCTCGTATGTTCAGCCCACTCTCCCTGTCTGCAGTGAGGACCTCTCAGCATGGAATTCTTAGACAGGAAGGCACTGCATGATTTGACCTGGGTCTGTGGCTTGGAGTAAAGGGTCGAGAGTGGAGGCTGTGTGTGAGAGTGAAGAACCCAGCTTCAGTAAGTGCTCTGTGGGTAACTGAGGAAAAAACAGTGAAAGACAGAGTTTCCCCAGGGCATCTCAAACATCCAGTGCTACAAGTGTGGACAGCAGCTTCCCAGCTCTAACCCTGAAACGGTGCCTCACCTGGGCCCGCCGGTAGTACTGTTTTGTGATGGTCTGGTACCTCTCCTGTCCTGCTGTGTCCCTGCAAGAGAAAGCCAATCCCTTAGAGAAGGGACCATGCAGACAGAAGATGAGGGACTAGCAGGAGCTGGGATCCCTTGTACCCTCGGAGGAAAAGCTGGGGGATTTGAGGGTGAAAACTTAGTACTTCTCTAAACCCCAAGAGTATCCAAACACACCTGAGTCTGAAGTGAGAGGTCTGGTCCTCAGTATGGGCACAGGCAAGGCCAGCAGGGACTCAGCCTCTTCTCAGGACCCACAACCTGACAGAACTCAGCCACTGTGGCCATGCTTGGCCAGATGGGAGGATCTGTCACACACCCAGTGCCCAGGGCATCACTAAAGGCAGTTCCCATGGCATCCTAGGATTGGGAGGTAGCACCATAAACTCTAAGAGCTTCCAAGACCTTTAGACCAGAAAGCCACAGCAGCCCCTGGTGGGCAATAGTGGAAACTGCACCATGCAGTACTGAGGCACTCAGAAAAAAACAGTCTGAATCTAAGCCTGGGAGCGATGCTTTCAGCCTTCCAGGTTTAGTCACAGTGGGACAGCTCCAGAGGAAAGCCCGATTCAGAGATAAGCCCATGGCACTTATTTTCCTAACTCCTAATTCCTTCCCTTTGGTGACCTCTCATCCGTCCCACAGTTTGCTCAGGTTCATAGAACAAGGAATAGGGGTTTCTGATCTCATTCTTCACTGAGATATCTCCCCAGTTATCCCAGATGAAGCTTAAGAGGATTTTACAAATGCCGGCAGCTCAGAATCCTCCCTCCTCTACCCGCCTCCTCCTCCTGCCCAACTCACCAAATCTGTATCCGAACTTTGATGCCGTCCACTTCGATGGTCTTCATCTTAAAGTCGACACCTGGAGAGAGAGCAAGCACGTGAGGAAGGGTTCCCTCGAAGACGGCCCGAGACACCCACGTGGAAGGGGTTTCACTTTGACTTCATGTGACAAAGAAGCGCCCTGAAGCGCGCACCTTCTCTGACATTTTAGTGCTAAACTGACCCTAAAGAGGCACCTAGAGCATTGGATGGGGTGTTCATTCAACTCATAGCTCCCATTTCCTCAGCAGTAAAGAGTGGGAATAACACAAATTATCTTCCGGTTGCTGAGAAGACCCCGAGAGACACGGCGCTGGCCCGCGACACTCCACCGCAGCCATCATTGACCCGGGGCAGTGCGCGATCTGTATGTAGCAGGTACGCAAAGCCTGTCCGTTAGCGGATGGGAAGCAAGCGGTGGGAAGGCCCAGGTAGCCCACAGTTCTCGGGTTCCTTGGCCCAAGGCTCTGAAGAGCTAACTGCCGGTCCCAGCAGATGGAAGGACCCAGAGCAGAGACATCTGAGGAAATCTACAGTAAGAGAAGTCAGCACCATCAGCAGCAGCTGTGCGTGCTGACAGGCCAAGGAGAGATGCTTGGATCACCATGCCTTTTCCCAGCCCCAACTGTGCCCAGGCACAGTGCCCGGTGATTCCAGAGCTGGGTCTAATGGAGTAATCGACGGGTCCGTGTATCTTCTGCAAGCAGGTCACAGGGTATCATAATCCACAGTCTTCAGCCGGGGGACAAAGGAAAGGTGTGGCTGTGGACCATCCATCACCAGCTGCATAGTAGGCCTAGAAGGTCTCAAGGGTGCCAGCATCTCCAACACCACCACCATTCTACGGCCACACCAAGCAGGAAAGCACGCTCCCTTATCTCTCCTGTCCCCGGCTTCCACCAATACAGACATCACAGTCAGCCTCTTCCCTCCCACCACCAAGAGCAATCATCATTTAATTAGAAGGGAGAAAAGGCTCCGGAATGGAAGACCTGAACTAAATCAAGTCGGTCAGATGTGAATCATTTGTCGCCTGCCTGAGCTGATTCATACCTACCCAGCTGTACTTTTCCAAATGGCATTCGTCCCTGTGTAAAGAGAAAGGCTGACGAAGAGGAAGAGGATGAAAGGGGAGGGACACCTGGTCCTGGTGGGAGGCCGCAGCCTGCTTCCCTGGACAAACAGTTATAAGGAATTGGCTTCTCCTCAGAACCTGACCTAGGAGGTAATCAAGAAGTTCTTGTTATTTCAAAGTATGGTACCTTCTTCCAAGAAGGAACAGACAATTGTCCTTATAATAAACCTTACTCACCCTCATGGCCTGGACAAGAACATGCCTTGCTCATAGTAGTCCCAGGAGAGAAGGGAGATAGACGGTTTTATTGCCTCTATTCCCGAACATCTATGAAAGCTTCCTTTGTGCCCTGCACAGGTCTCGGTCTCAGCGTGGGTATAACAAGGATGACACATGGTCCCTTCCCTTACAGGGGTGAGTAGGAAGGAAACACAGGCCCAGATGCAACCTGCCTGAGGTTGGCACAGCATGGATCAAGCTTCCAATAGTCTTGTTTGATGCTGGAATGGTGCTACCCCCCACTGCACTGCTTCTTGGGGGAGTGAGAGGAGTCATGTGTTAGCATGTGAACTCCACATGGAAGAGGTGATGGTTAATATTGTCCACTTGACAGCATCTAGATTCACTGCCTGTGAGGGAGTCTCTAGATTCCGTCAACTGAGGTAGGACGAGTCACCCCAAATGTGTGGGGTTTCATCTCAGGGTTTGGGGTCCTAAGCTGAATAAATATGGGAAGGCAAGCAGAAGCGTTCATCTCCTGCTTGCTTCCTGCCTGTAGATGCCACGTGATTCCTGTCAGTGCCAAAAAACGTAAACTGAAAGTGAAGTCTTCACTGTGTTTCATGTCCTGCTTTCCTGCGAGTCCTTGAAAGGAAGGGCTCCCCTGAAAGGGGGAGCTTCCAATGCTGAGGAGACTGTTTCCTTGTGGGAGAGGGAGGGAGGGAATGGGGTGAAAGCCGTTAGAAGGGGCAGAAGGGACAAGCCGATGCGGCATTCACAGGAGCGCGTGCTGGAGCCTGATTCCCGTTCAGCTCTCCCTCGCTTTGGAGCTGCATGGGCAGGAGTCAAGACTGGGCAGTTCTGGGGTTCCCGGCAATCTCCCCTCATGGACGGCACTGCAGCCTAGCCACTCCCAGATTTGTTTTCATGTGTCTGAGAAATAAGGGGCTCCCGCTAGGTCTATTCATGTGCATTCATATATGAGGGAAGGAACAGTCCATGTCTTCTGAAGGATTTTCCCCACCCTTTCCTTCTATAAAGATGCAACAGCCCAAGGATCTCCAATGGCATGTGCTCACTCCTTCTACTCTATGTCCCCACACCCCCCAGAATTCCCGCTGTATCCATCCTACCAATGGGACCCTGGTCTGCATTGCCATGTGCTGACCCTGAACCTTGCTCTATCCTGCATGGCTGTTGGGTGTTTTTGGTTTTTGTTTTCCATTGCAAGACAGAATCAAAACACTAGCCTGACGGAGTCCCCTGTTGGGGACTCAGCCCTATTGGCTGCTCAGCCAGCTATTTATTCAGATGTGTCCCACCTGTCACACCCTGTGCGACTGTCCTCCCTACCGAAGGCTTCGGCCCGTGTGCGCCCTCTCCTCACGTTGACTGTCAACAGAATGCCTCTCTACAGCCTACCTCTCGGGTCTACCATCTCTCTTCCTTCCTCACAGAAGAGTCCTCCATCCTCTGTCTCTCAGCGGTCCACCCTCCTGCGCATCCTAACACAAGCTCCTCCATGTTGCTGCTTTTGCATCTCTTAGGAAGAAGGGATATTCTCCATCTACCTCCACCCTGGGCTCTGCTCCTGTCCGGCCTCTCTAAGGCAGTGTTAAGATGCACACAGATTTGAATTCAGAAGGTGTGAGACGAAGCCTGATGAGTCGTATCAAGCCTGGGGTCCGTGGATTGTACCTTCATCAGCAAGCTCTTAGGACAACAGGCTCCAGAGTGTATTCCAGGACTTGCAGCCTTAGCATAGCATCATTTTGGACTTTGAAAGGCAGGTGCCCGGGTCCTACCTCCGTCTTGGAGAATCAGAACCCCAGAGATGTGAGGCCCAGCAGTCTGTTTCAACCAGCTCCCAGGAGATTCCCATACATCTTAAGTTTGCCAGCCACGTGGCTCAAAAGCTTTGCACCTGAACCGTCAAGGAAGGCAGCACGGGCAGTCTCTCTCTCAGTGCGTGCTTTGCAGAACCTTGGCTAAATTTAGAATTACCCAGAGACGTTTTCTTTTTTCATTTAATGCAGCTGTCTTAAAACATGAACAATAAAAATGGAGGAAAAAGATCTGGGCGGTGGTGGCGCACGCCTTTAATCCCAGCACTCGGGAGGCAGAGCCAGGTGGATCTCTGTGAGTTTGAGGCCAGCCTGATGTACAGAGTGAGGTCCAGGACATGCTCCAAAGCTACACAGAAAAACCCTGTCTCAAAAAGCCCCCACCCCTAAATAAATAAATAAATAAGTAAAATACCCCCAAAAACATAAGGAAAAGAAAGAAAAAGAAATATAGGTACCTTGACTGGCCTAAAATCTACTGTCATACTTTAAGTAAGACCTGGAAGCTATATTTTTAACAGCACTGTGTAGACCAGTGGTTCTCAGCCTTCCTAACGCTGTGACCCTTTAATACAGTTCCTCATGTTGTGGTGACCCCCAACTGCAAGATTATTTTCATTGCTACTTCATAACTGTAATTTTGCTGCTGTTATGAATCGTAATGTAAGGATCTGTGCTTTCCCAATGGTCTTAGGTGGCCGCTGTGAAAGGGTCATTTGACTCCCAAAGGGTGGGAGACCCACAGGTTGAGAAGCCCTGGTGTAGAGTATGACAGGAAGTCAGCTAGAGGGAAGTCTGAGAACATAACGTAGGGGAAGAGACATTCGTTAGCCCTGGAGTCAGAAAGACCGGGGTCTGAATCCCGAGTTGGGCACTTAATGTATGACAATAGGAAAGTCATTTCTCCCTGTTTCCCCCTTCTTACCTGTGGAATGAGGACACCATGGCCTCCAGAGGTTTGCTGTGGGGCATCACTAAACAATGAGTGGACACCACCTAACTCACCGCAGTGCCTCTCCCTACTGTGAGTCTAATGAGAACGTTCCCCACAGGCTCAGATGTTTGAATGCTTGCTTTCCACTCCGTCGTGCTGTTGGGGTAGCCTTAGGAGGCGTGGCCTGGTGGCAGGAAATATGCCATTTGGTGTGGGTGTGAAGGTTTCAAGACCCGACGCCATTACCAGAGAGCCCTCGCTCTGCTTCCTGCTTGCAGTTCAAGATGTGAGCCCCCAGCTTCTGCTCCAGCCACCCGTCTGCTACTTACCATGATGGACTCCTGTCCCTCCGGAACCATCAGCTAAATTAACCCTTCCGTCTACAAGGTGTGTGGATCACGGTGTTTCATCCCAGCAACAGAAAAGTTACTGAGATGTCTACCTTCCCTATACAAACAAGGCTTCTGGAAGCTCTGGGACTGTAAACCTGAGGACCCAACACAAACGGGATTTCACCATCAAGAGCCTCTCCAACTGGCAGCATGGACCTCATGAAGGAGCTTTGGAATGCAAATTCTCAGGGCCCAGACCTGTCAAATCTTATGTGTGCTGAACTAGCCAATCCTCGGGCAGGACCACACCCAAGGCTCTTAATAACACTTGTCTTTATGAAAAATGTCTCTTAGCTACAGAATCCCAGGGAAGCACGTAGGTGTGGAGCTTGCTATTGTAAGGCACAGAGAGACCAATCTATTCATGCCCCCATGTCCTATAGCTGAGTCAGAACTGGAAAAACCTGTCTCTTGAAGCCTGCCTAGGCTGCTCTTGACTCAGCCAGTGGCTTCCAACTCTTTGAGGCTGAGGGATCAGGTTGCTTCTTCGTTTACACTTACTCGGGTAGTGTGAGACACTCACTCAGAACTGAGGAGTGGGCATGCACATGCACGGAGCAAGCCTGTTGCTATGATCTGAGCATCCACACTCCACTCCTAGTCATTTGCTGAAATGCAGTGATGTCGGGAGACAGCCTTGGCAAGGTAACTAGATCATATAGACAAGGGCCCTCATAACTGAGATTAGTGTCCTTATAAAGGAGACCTCAGAGCGGTGCATGCCTTTAATCCCAGCGTTGGGGAGGCAGAGGTAGGTGGACGAAGGATAAGTCTGAAGTCAGCCTGGTCTACGTAGTGAGCTCTGGGTCAGTCAAGTCTACATGAACACAAAACAATACAATGACAACAAAATAAATTTTAAAATAATACAAGAGATCCTGGGGAGTTTGTTAGCCTCTTTGGCCTTCTGCCACAGGAGAACAAAGCTAGAAGGAGGCATCTTTGTAGCAGAGCGAGTCCTCAGGCGACAGTGGATCTGCTCACACCTTGATTTTAGACTTCCCAGTCCCCTGAACTATTTCTGATGTTTATAAAGCACTGGTCAAGCTGGGTAGTAGTGGTGCATTCCCTTAATGCCTGTACTGGGGAGGCGGAGGCAGGGGGATCTCCGAGTTCGAGGCCAGCCTGGTCTACTACAGGGCAAATTCCAGGACAGTCAGGGCTACACAGAGAAACTCTGTCTCAAAAACCCTGAAATAAATAAATAAATTACCAGTCAAAGGTTCTTTGTTATTGCACCCCTCATTAACATCCACTATAATATCTTCAGGGAACCCTTTGTTCTTTGAGATAGTTAATGACTCCAATAATTCATCAGCCTGACTGAAACACTTGTGTCTCTAAATGATAGGTTACAGCAGTGTAAAGAAACAAACCACCTCTGCCGAGATCCAGCCCAAGTTTTGGGAACCCTGGGAGAAGAGAATCAGGCAGATGGGACTTCTCCCAACCCAGTACTCAAAACCAAGCCAGCTGCTGTCCATGGTGGTGCCTGTCACAGCCAGGGTCCTTTCTAGCTAAAGCTGCAGATCCATAGCCTCTGCTCAAGGAATGAGGTTTGAGTGCAACGTGCTCTTTGTGGAGAGGTAGTTCCTGACTGAACCGCTGGTGAGGTCGCCAACAAGGGCAAGGAGGGGTGGCTAACTAACTTCGGGCCAACTCCCTCCAAACCAGCACAGTAACACACACACACACACACACACACACACACACACACACACGTAGTCCCAGCTACTAGGGAAGCTGAGGCAGGAGAATTGCTTGAGCTCAGGAGTTCCAGGATGATGGAGACAACACAACCCTTGAGACGTCTCTTTGAAAGAAAGAAGCCAGCCAGCTGCCTCCCGATGAAGCAGAAGGCTTCTCCAGGTCATCTCAGGAGGAATCCGGGCCAAAGGCTGCGAGAGCGGAGCAGAGCTGCATCGGGAACACACGGGCTGGAGCTGGGGTTGGCAGTGCTCTATCATGGGATTGCGGTCAGCTCCGACCAGGCTCCGAGTTCCGCCTGAGCGTCCCCACAGCCATGCCACTTTGCTTAGTGATATCTGCGCCTGTGACTGTTCACTGCTGTGTAACGGCTTCCCACGCTGGTAGGCAATGCTTCCACCATGGCATTTGGAAGAAGAGTTAAAAAAACAATGTTCCCTACCCTTACATTCCCCCTACTGCTGCCTTCAAGCCCTATCGAGATAGAAAGCACCTAAGGGCCAGAGAACACACTTTGTGTTTAAGACGTTTTGTCCTTACGGTTGTTGACGGCTTCACTTTTTAAGTCTTTGCCTGTGTGTCAGCACAGTGCTGGGAATAAAGCCCATGTCCCAGAGAGCATAACGAAGGGCATGTATGCACTCGTAACTCAAGAACAGAGGCATGTTTCCTGCCATCTAACAATGCCAGGCACAGGGTGACTGTGGACAGTGCTGCCCTCACCACATGGTTGTGACCTAGGGAACCTCAGGCCTCCTCCCTTCCCGCTGGGTCCTGGCTGCATGGCCTCTAGCCCTGGAGCATCCGTCTACCACAGTACCTCCCAGAGACTGCCAGGCCAGAGTGCGGTGATAGATAGCACAGCCATCAGTGACTGGAAAGACAGCCGAGGCTCTTCCCTGGGCACCTGCGTCTGAGGTGACACAAGGACAGGGCAGGAGACAAGGCCTGGTGCTTACTTGGTTCCAGAAACAATCGTAAGGGCTTGTGGGCTCTCTTGTCTAGCCGTGGAGATGAAGATTGTAGAAAAAAAGCAACAGGGCCGGCCGGTGGTGGCGGCGCACGCCTTTGATCCCAGCTCTCGGGAGGCAGAGGCAGGCGGATCTCTGTGAGTTCGAGGCCAGCCTGGGCTACAGAGTGAGTTCCAGGGCAGGCTCCAAAACTACACAGAGAAACCCTGTCTCGAAAAAAACAAAACAAAACAAAAACAAAAACAAAACAAAAAAAAAAAAAGGAAAGAAAGAAAGCAACAGGACTCATCTGGGACTCTTCCCACCCACTGCTGAGGTTGATAAGAGCAGCCCTCAGAAACATGTGCAGGGACTACTTTGAAAACACAATGTCGGGGTCAAAGTTCATTTTCCAATTCCGCTCTCCTCACTAGTTACCATGTGGTCACGAGAGTGCTGGTTAATCTCTCTAGACCTTGGGCTCCCTCACCTGTTCAGTGGAGGAGGACGAGCCCAATGTCAGAAGATTCCTGGGAAGAGCATGAGATACCCTATACAACCCTAACAGGATCCGGCATGGGGCTTTATGAAATGCTGGCTGAAGACCGTACCAGTCTCCTCTGGAGAAGGAGAATGGCAACTGTCCTGGTTAGTCTGTTTGTCTGTTTGCTTTGCAACTTGACACAACCCAGAGTCACCTGGGAAGAGAGACCTTCGGTTGGAGATTTGCCTTGTTCAGACTGTCCTGTGGCCATGTCTGTAAAACACTGTTTTAACTGGCAGTGGGAGGACCCAGCCCACTGTGGGCGGCACCATCCCTAGGCAAGTGGGCCCGGGCTGTGTAAGAAAGCTAACTGGGCATGAACCAGTGAGCCAATCAGTAAGCGACATTCCTCCATGATTCTGTTTCAGTACCTGCTTGAGTGCTTGCCCCGAATTCCCTCAGTGATGGGTTGTGACCTGGAAGTGTAAGCCACGTAAACCCTTGTGACCTGGAAGTGTAAGCCACATAAACCCTTTCCCCTCCCAAGTTGCTTTTGGTTAGTGTTTCGTCACAGTAACAGAGAGCAAACCAGACATAAACGAAGAGTTATAGCCCGGGCAATGGAAAGAACTCCAGGAAGTTAGAGGAAAAGGAAAGCAGAGCAGAGCTCTAGGCAAAGCAAAAAAAAGCAAAGACCACCAACCGTGGAACCCAGGGGGTCCCCAGAGTCTGACAAAGCTAAGCTGTGCCTATGGGTATCAGTAGCTGCCTCCCTCCGGCCGGCACCTCGTGGGTTAATATCAGGTGCCAGCTTGCCTGTCTACCAATGCCACAGGCTTGAGTGGAAACAGGGCTGTCTCTGGATGCCGAATGTTATCACCATGATCAACCATAGCCTAAAGGACCAGCGGCGTGACCTGAGCCTTTTCATTAGCAATGAGACGCCACCTAAGGAACAATTTAATACAACTGAAACCCAAGGCAGACACCCAATCTCTGGGGCCATGCCGGCTCCAGTTACCCAGCATCAGTCCCGTGAATGCCCTCGTTCTCCACCCTGGCATGAAACTGGCATGTGTTGGGCATGTGCAGTTCCTACAGGTTGTACCAGGAGGTCACTTCCAAACAGGTCACCCTGATCAACACCGGAACAGGCTTTAGGTAGAGGCAGACTCAGGGGGGAGGTGGCTGGCTGACGCCATACAGGCATCATAGTAATCCACATTTCAAAACTCCCTCTCAGCCCGGCAGTGGTGGCACACACCTTTGCCTTTAATCCCAGCACTCAGGAGACAGAAGCAGGTGGATCTCTGTGAGTTCAAGGCCAGCCTGGTCTACAGAGCGAGTTCCAGGACAGCCAGGGCTGTTACACAGAGAAAGCTTGTCTCAAAAAACCAAAAACATCAAACCGAAGCAAACAAACAAACAAACAAAAACCCAAAAGCTCCCTCTGAGCAAAATCTCCACAGGAGACTAATAATGCCACTCCCATAACTGAGGGGCATGTGAGAGCAAGAGTAACATACAGGGAGGGCTCAGAGGCCGAGCCAAGAGAGGAGGCAAGACAAAGGCCCTCACACCCAATCGTTCCAGGGAAAGGTGAGAACGCTGTGTCCCAACCTGTCGCTTGCATCCTTCTGTCTGGTGACCCTTACCTCACTCTGTCCGGGACCACATGCTGACTGACTTTCTCCTCTGCAGACCACCATCCCTCACTCTGGCTTTGTTCTGAGGAAAAGGTGCACACAGACCTCAAGGCAAATACATTAGTCACCGTCACACTGCCTTGCCCTGCATGTGTCAGGAAGCAGAAACATAAGAAGGTGCCCTGGTCTAGACAGAATCCATATCCTCTAACTTACTCCCAGGCTGTGTTTTGACCTCCAGAGTCCTGGACTCAAAGGCTCTGATTCAGATGTCTATCCACTGAAAGTTCTGGAAGTCTCACAATGATACTCCAGCTGCACACACTTGTGAGTCCTCTAACACACACCAGTAATAATTGATTAAATTTTTTATTACATACTTATTTTGTGTGTGTGTATGAATACCCATGTGTGCCATGGTACACATGCATAAGTGTGTGTGTGTGTGTGTGTGTGTGTGTGTGTGTGTGTGTGTGTGTGTGTGTGAGTTGGAGGACACCTTACAGAAGTCAGTTCTCTCCTACCATGCATTCCCACTGACCACACTTGGGTCAGCAGGCCTGGCAGCAGGTACCTTTACCCACTGAGCCATCTCACCTGCTATTAAAATTTTTTTTTAAGTAAAAAAATTAGAAAGGGGTACTAGACCATGATCATAACTGGAGGCCTTTCCTTTCTCTCGAAAGCTTAAAGACTCAGTCTTTGGGAACCCGAAGCCTAGGGTCTATTATCAGGTAGTGGGAGTCTCCCTGCCAAACACCGACCCTCATGACACTGGACCATCTATGGTCCCAGGGCTTGAGTCCAAGAAACTTCTTCCTCCAGGGCCCCCTGGCTGTTGACATGGTCTAGCAAGGTCACTCCAGCAGCCTGGCTGAGCTGATGGGCATCATTTCACCCCTGGAATCCTGGTAACAAGCAACACTAGCTTTAGTCTAGAATACCAACCCCTGACCGTTGTATAGCCCAGAGAACTCCGCTCACATGGAGATCGTGGGAGCCACTGCATCCTTCCCTAGTATTTCTGATTTCTCCCATGGAACGTACCTGAGCAAAAGAGCTGGGAGCTACTGCAAACAGCTCACCCTTCCGGAAGTCTTCCTCACTTCCTCTCACAGCCCTCCACATGCCTGGCTCCTGAGTTTCTCACTGTCTTCTGAGTCCCCCAAAGCCAATACTACCCTTTGGCTGTCCTGGGGAAGAGTCCTCTAGGAAAACGCAATCATTCATTTGTTCAAATAAACAGTTCATACACGCTTACTGTGTCAGGCTTCACTCTCTGAAGCAGGCAGGGACTACAGCCTGGAGCTCTGAGAGCACTCATTCTACCAGAGTGGACGGACGGACGGACGGACGCTGAGGAAATCAACCAATGCATGATTTCAGAGGGTAATGAAGGTCAAGAAGCCAGGTCGGTTAGAGGGAGAAGGAGACACAAGCCACTCAAAGTGGGCCGCTGAGAGTTCTCTCAAGCCAGGTGGTATCTGGGTGGAGGTCTCAGTGTCAAGGCTGTACAACAGAGAGAGCTAAAGGATCAGGGCTCCAGGCAGAAGCAACTGCAGGCAGGAGTATGTTTTGGTCCAACTCAAGCTCACAGTTCTTGGGAAAGAAAGTGAATAAGGGGTGACATTTTCCTTTCCTTATCACAAAGTCGGAAAACATGCAAGATTCTGACATCTTGTTGGGTCTCATGGGGACCCTCACACATGTGTGTGGGCACATGTATACTCAGAGAGAGAGAGAGAGAGAGAGAGAGAGAGAGAGAGAGAGAGAGAGAGAGAGAGACTCTGACCCTAACCAATCCAGCCACAGTGGAAAGGACTGGGCCTCCAGACACAGCCAGGAAAGGCTATGGTATGGACATGCTGACCCACATCGGCAATGTGGCCAGCTCTGTGCCCCTGGAGGACTTTAAGATCCGCACAGGTAAGACTGCTGTGCAAGCAAGCTCCACCATGGTCACACTCAGCTGACGCTGTACCCTGCAGGGAGATTTGTTGGGATGCCGGGAGGGGGTGGGGGACAAAGCTTGTGACATGTCCCTGCTTAGTCTGTATGGTCCTTCTTCTGATCCCAGCAAGCTGAGGGATCGCTTTCCACAATGCTTCCTCCAGCACCTTCCCCTGCCCCTGACCCACGAGGAACGGACTTAGCCTTCAAGATCTACTCAAATGTCACTCCTGTGAAGCCTTATCCACCTGCACAAGGAGGGACCCCCTGCTCCGTGAGTTCAAAGCATTAGGACGTCCCATCCTACCCTGTCACACGGTAACATCCCAGTTGTTGGGAAGCCTGGCTCCCCATGACCCTGTGAGCTCCTGGAAGGTAGAGCAGCATCTTATGAGTTCATCTTCTCTTTGCCTGGCAGAAAGGGAGATTCATTAAATAATATTCAACGAAGTTGAATACACGCAAGAAAAATGAATGGGGAAGTGAGTGAATGAATATGTGAATGGATGCAGTGTCTGCCAGGAGCAAAGAACAGCCAAGAGACAATTTTAATCAAGGAAGAGCAGTCAGGGAATAGGCCACATTTCAGAGCCAACGGCTGGCCCTCTCTCTAGATCACGGTGCCCCATCGCAGAGTTCTCAGGAAATCCCCATCGAAATGGCAATAAAGGGGTAGAACTCAGACCCATCCTACTGGTCCCCATCTGGCTTCCTCAGTCCTCAGTGCCAGACTTCCCTCAAGGGATGTGCAGAGGAAGCAGAGCCCTCTTTGGGGGCAGGGAAGGTCCTCTGCTCTTTGGCTTGCAGGAGACAGGTTCCCTCAGGTAGCCTTTGAAGGGATTTCTGGGATAGAGGGCCTGCCCAAAGCCAGTCTGGAAGAACTGAAACGGAATGGTCGAGTATGGCTCACCTGGCGGGGGAGATGGCATCACTAGTTGTCATACACATTTTTCTAAACGAGGGTGGATCATTAGCTCCTACCTCCCCAGCAGAAAGAATTAAATGTGGAGGAAGCCCTGGACCCTCTTTGACTGAACTCACTGAGCGGGCACAAAAGCCAAGGAGAAGCCAGAGGTTTGTTCAGGAAAGTAGCAGTTTTGCAGGGAAAACAGGCACAAGTATTAGACTACAGAAGTCGGCCCTCTGAGAAGACCTGGCACCCGGGATAGCAGGGTAACGGCCAAATATTGACTTTTGTGTTATAAACCTCATTACCAAATTGTCTGGTGCAGAGGAAGCAGGAGGACGAGGCAGAACCAGGGAGTGTGGGGAGGCAAGAGAGAAATGGGGTGCTTAAAGCCATGGGTGAGCCAGCAGATGTGTGCGTGTGGTACAGATGTGCAGCTCAGCAGGACCTTCTGCAGGTCTCATCTCCCGGGGATGGTGTCCTTTGGGGAGAGGGTGGGAGGCTGGGTCTATGCCTGTGTCCAAAGGAGAAAGGAACGGGGCGGAGAAATAGATGGCTGAGAGACAGTGATGCCTGGTAGGGGCCCCAGCCTGAGGCAGAGCCACTGCTGTCCTCCTGGGCTACCCGACTCTGTTGTACGCCCTTACTAATACTCTTCCTTTAGAGACACTGCCAGTACTAGAGCCGGGACTAGTGGAACAGAGGTCAAGTACACTGAGCCTGCATCCCGGGATGTCGCACGGCTCCCTGATTTCTCCCCACTCATTTTGCACTGCGTCCCCAGCCCTAGCTAATGCCTGACACATCGTGGTTGGTTGTTCAATAAACAGTGCCCAGAAGGGCCAGGGAAATAGCTCAGTCGGAAAAACACAGACCACACAAGCCTGGGGACCCAAGTTCAATCTCCAGCATCCAGGCAGTAGGCCAGGTGTGGCAGTGTATGCCTGGAATCCCAGTGCTGAAAAGGCAGAGACAGATAGATTGGGCTCCCGGGCTAGCAAGCCCCGCTGAATCAGTGAAGCCCCAGGCCCTGAGGAGAGAGCCTTGCCTCAAAAACCAAGGTGGGCATTCTGAGGAATGACATCCGAGGTGGACCTCTGGCCTACGTGGGTACCTGTACATGCACCACATACACAAAACAGGTCCCAAACGATCGAGTCTTCGAGTGACGGGCAGGATGATGTCATAGCACATTACCGACTGTTTACTCATCCCCATAACATTCTTATGAGCTAGGAATAATAATAAGAGTGACGGCAGCTATGATGTTATGGAGGACTCTCCCGAGTGTGTTGGATCTATTAACCTCTGTAATCTCCCAGGCAACCATTAAGAAAGGTTCTTCTGCTTAGAACTGCAGAACCGAGCGCTGGGATCAAGTGAGTGAAGGACTCAGGGCAGGCAAGGCAATGGAGACTGGGCAGGTTATTGCCCGCGCCTTTTCCGTTCTACCAAGTGCTTTTTATCCCCCTTTCTTTCTACAAGGCCTGGGGGAACAGAGTAGAGGGCGATGGCTCTCAGACTGCCCTAGATCCCCTAAAATCCGACAAAGCCACGGAGCCCAAAGACCCTCCCACCATCTCACCCAGCTTGTCGGTCTAGAAACCTGCAGATCCCGGAGCTGCAGCACCCAAACATTTGCCCAGTGTCGGTCAGGTCACTTAGGGCCAGGTTCAGATCTGGCGATCCTGGTTCTTCCTCCCCATCGGTCCCCCAAGTCACCACCAGCACCTGCCTTAGGCAGTCAGATCCAGTTCCAGTTAACTTCTTAAGGCGGGTGGCTGCAGCAAGAGACAACGGCCTGGGCCTCGAGTGGAAGCCGCTGGACCGGTCCAACCAGACAGAAGCCGCAGCCTCTCCTCACTCAAAAAGGGGAGAAGCCTGAGGGTGGCTTTTCAAACAAAAGGTCCCGAAGGAGCAAGGAATCAAGCCCTGGGAAACCCCCTCACGCTAGCAGTACACCCCAGTCTGGCCACCAGAAAGAGGATGCCTGAACACAGACATCCACAGACGAGGGCTCCCTGCTGGACCAGACAGCACAGGTCACATGATGCTCTAAGTGCCACGCTGATGGTTGGGGGCCCTTCCTATTCAAGAGAGGAAACCAGATCATCAAGGTGAAGGTTCAGGCAGCTGCTTGGTCCCAGAGGAATGGAGGAGACCTGAGCGGCTCCTCCTAACTGCAAGCTGCAGCACACCCTGGATGGGCCTTCAGGTCCTCACCTCCCCCAGACAACGGCTTCCTCTTTTTTTGTGTGTGTGTGTTTTGAGACAGGGTTTCTTTGTGTAGCCCTGGCTATCCTGCAACTAGCTCTGTAGACCAGGCTAGCCTCGACTTCATAGAGATCTGCCTGCCTCTGCCTCCCCGAGTGCTGGGCGCTGGGCTCACAGCTCCAGATATATTTACTGGAGATGATGCTTAGCCTTGCACCAAGAGAGGCATATGTTTTGGCCTCACTCTCAAATCACTTAAGGTGTAGGAGACAGAGCAGAACAGAGGCATGTTCTCTCTCCTAAAAACTCCCTTCTGCTGCAGCCAGACTGCCCAGAGTCCCATGGACACCCACTCACTTCGCACCTCTGTTCTCTGCGCTCACGGTGTTCCATCTGCTCCCTTCCACTGCAGGAACCCACCCACAGGCAGCCCACACTGCAGCGCCCAGCTTCAGCCTTCCTGCCTGGTGGAACCCACAGGCACCACTCCCTTCCTAACCTCCATTAGCTACAGCAGCTCCCATGGAGTCCAGCATCTCTCCTCAGCTGCCTTGGGCACATCTTACAGGGAGAAGGACCACAAGACCTCTACTGGGAGCAGGGGTACACCGTCTTCGTCCGTCCATTCTATCCGGAGAGTGCTTTACCAAGTAGTTTCAGATGTTATCTCCTTTTAGCAATAGCTCTTTATTGCCCATGTCCGTGTCTTGCTTCCTCAACTAGATCAGAGACTTCTATGGGCAGGAAAGAGTAGAGTCACTAAAGAGTAATGTCGCTAAAATGCCTAGCATGGTCCTTCCTGGGAATACTCCATTACATTACCAGATGAGATAGTCTTATCGGGAAACTGCAGGAACCTTAAGGCTCTGGCTGCTCTGTTCCCCACGAACCCTCACCTGGGAGCATGGCTGCAAGGAAAGAATGTGTGGTACAGACCTAGCTTCAGGGCTGAAAGATGGAGAGGACATCGGTGCCTCAGTCTCCCCGGTTGGCTCTCTCATGGAATGTCTCGGGCTCTTATGTAGAATATACAGGAAATTATCAAAGAGCCAGCCAAGGTGATATCAGCATGGGCCAAGAATCTGAACTCTTGTCTTAGCAGCAATCGGTGAATTGCCTTGTTTTCTCCATTCGTGAGACAAACGAAACAAATGAGGAAGGATGCCTAGCTCAGGATCCGGTATGGAATCTCCCAAGCCTAGCATACAGAGCACACACGTTTTCTTAATGGATACGTTATGAATCTGAGCTGGCAGCCCCCGTTTCCTCGGCTCTTTGTCTTCTGGCTGCCCCTTCCTTGGGAAACTTTCCAAATCACCTAAGGAAACAGCTTCTCTGGACCATCCAATTCTTTCCCTTCCATTGTAGTTAATGCTGGAAAGCATGGCCAAGATGGGCAGAAGCACAGGCCTTCCGTCAGCTGTAAATAAGAAAGCACTTAAGAAACCCAGTGGGGCAGATCTGAAGGGCTGGAGTGAAGGAAGACAGATTTCTTTGTCTTCTGTGGACTTCAGAATCCTGAGGCGTCTGTGCATCATGTGGAAAGAGGTGTCTGGCCATCTTCTGATGACAGAGGACAAACTCCAGGAATAGGTTCTAGGCTGGGACAGGAGTACTACCCAAGCATACCAAGCACCTCACTGGTTCACCACTGACCCTGAAGTAGTGTACTCCAGAGGGTTCCCGGGGAAGTCCCGTGCTCTATCTACGTTCTACCAGCTGGAAGAAGCCGGCTGAGGGAGGTTAGGAGGCAGAACGACAAGGGTTGGTGGTTAGAGGTATGGGGTGAGGGATGGTTCTCTTTCATGGAAAGCACAGCCTCTGCAGGGCCATTTGGTACTTCAGAAACAGAGATTCCCTCATTCATCTGCTGAAGAAGGGGGCGTATGTCTCCTGGGGGAGGCCAACTCCTCACACACTAGGCAGGAGTCCTGAGGTCTTCATTAGTGATGGGAACCAGTCAGGCCCTCAAAGGGAAAACTCCAGGTCACTCCTAGGACTTGTAACATGACTGCAGGGCAACACACACACACACACACACACATACACACACACACACACACACACACACACACACACACACCTTGGCTCTGCACTGCAGATAGTCCCACAGCCCCTGGCCTCAGACCCTTGTCAAGGATAGCCAGGGCAAGTTTCCATAGAAGGAACCTGTTGCCCTTTGCCCCCGAGCCTGGAAGCTCTCTCACTCATAGCCCATCTGGCTCCTCAGCCACTCCCTGCCTCACCCCTGCCTCGTCCCCGAGGGCTCCAGAGAGGCAGGGCAACCCTCTCCCAGGCAACACTCAGCCCCTGTCCCATCTCTCCAAAATGATTCTTATTCGAACAGTGGTCCAACCCAAGCTCCCGGATCTCTTAGGAGCTGGCTTTGGTGGCCTGGAGAAATACGGACAAGTTTGTTCTCTGGCTCCAAGTGACTTGATGAGAGCAAAGCACACGCGGAGACCCTAAGAGCTCAATAGGACGGACAAACAGCACTCAGCCAGTGCCACACTCAAGTAAGTGCTTCACAAACGTTCATTCACTCAATCTATACGACACCTCCGGAAGGTCTCGTTATTAGACCCATTCAACAGACGAGACACTGCAGCTCAGAAGTGTAAGTCACAGTCAAGGCTGTCCCCAAAGGAGGGCTCCAGGTGTGCCTGAGAATGCTGGCCTCTTACCTATAAGCATGGCTCTGCTCCTCCTGGCTGCAACTACCCTCACCTTCCCTCTTGGCAAGGCGCCTGTGTTGGGGGAGGAGTGTGAAGAGGGGGAGAGAGACTCCCTAAGAGGAAGCTAAGAGCTGGAGCCCTCCCTGAAGGCAGCAGGATTCCTAGTGGATGATCAGGCAGCTGGCAGGTAGTTTCTGCCAGGAGCCATGAGAAGGCTACTTCAGAGGCGACCAAGTCCGGGACCCTGGATTCAGATATGGGTGGAGTGCCCTCAAGTCAGTCCTCCTGGGAGAGAGGGCCTTCCCTTGACTATGAAGTTGAGACCACTGACTCACTCTCAAAATAGTGACCCTCCTGGCCTTGCCAGGGTGTCACCAGGCCTTTGTCTCGGTGCCCGGTATGTCCTCTCTACTTGCTGACCCCCTGGTCTACATGAACATTCCCGATCTTCCTTCACCCTCCTTCAAAACAGCCGCTACCTTCCCCCACATCCCCCTGCCTCTGCACCCTTGTATCTCTGCCCTCCTCCAGGTAGGTGTCTTGTGGCTTTACCTTCACAACTGCCCTGGAAACTCCGTCCCTTTGAACAGTGTCTCCCTCTGCCCACTCCCATCCTGGCTCCACACCGAATCACCCCCAAACTAAGGGTTACCTCAGTGACTTATTGACGGGTCTCCACCCCGACCCCCTTTTCCTCCTCTCTTCATCTGGAGCTGTGGTTATATCACTTCACTGGCAGTGAGTCTCCTGCCCCAGCTCGGGGTACTCTGGCCTACACCGGTCTCTGTCTTCTCAGGTTGGAGGGGGAAGGCTGAACTCCCACCCCTAGTTCCTGGTTGCAGGCAGCATGTACCCCTCACCTGCAGGAACCGAGGTTCAGGGCCCCGTCCGGGGACCTCTCACCCTTAGGTGTACTCCCTCTCCCTAGCCTCCCGCGCCACCCACCGTCTCTACCATGAGGGGCGCACAATCCCTCCCGGGCTGGGGATGAAGAATCCGCCACCGGGAAGGGAGGATGGGGGCGCCCCCGGGCCACCGCCCCTTACCGATGGTGGAGATGTGCGAGGAGTGGAACTCGTTGTCGGTGAAGCGGCACAGCAGGCAGGTCTTGCCCACCCCGGAGTCCCCAATCAGCAGCAGCCGGAACAGCACATCGTACTGCTTCGCCATGGCAGGGACTCAAGGGGGCCCGCGGGTGGCGGGCGGGCGGCGGCGGGCTCAGCCCCGCTCAGCCTCTGCCATCGCGGCCGGTGGCGAGAAAGAAGCGGCCCGGCCCCGGCGCTGGCCTCGCCCGCCCGCCCGCTCGCTCGCTCGCTGGAGCGGGGAAGCGCGGCTGCGGCGGGAGCGCGGCGCCGGGAAGCTGGCGCTGGCGGGAGGTGGGAGGGGACAGCCGCCGCTGCCGCCCCTGCCCGGCCCTCCTCCCGTCCCCTGCGCCGCCGCCGCCGCAGCGGGAGAGGGGGAGGGGAGCGCCGGGGACCCCGATGCCGGCCCGGGAGAAGGTCCCCGCTCAGCCCCCAAAGCCCTAGGGTGCAGGGACCGGACCGGGGTCGGGGAGGGGCAACGTTGGCGTCTTTCCACCGACGACCTGAGTGGCGGAGTTGGGATGAGCGCTCACCCAACCCACCTCGCCAACCTTGACTTCCCGGTCCCATCGCTTCCCCTGGAATCCCACCCCAAGCCTGATTCTAGTCACTCCGCCCTGCCGGGGCACTGGCCCCTGCGGCGGCGGTCTGGCCCAGCTTAACCAGTGGCAGGTCCTCACCTGAGCTCACCCCTGGTTGGAGGGCCTTCATCGTGGTCTGAATTGGAACGCCCTTTCCTTCACCAACACTCCAGTGTGTTGCGGAATTTTCTCTCATTGCCATCTGGCCTCCCCACAACAGAGTGATTCCTGTCACACAATCCCACCTCCCCTATTCTGTCTTAATCCGGGGAAAAAACACCCGCTGACCCCGTTCAGTACTTCAGGGTAGACAGATAAGTTATCATTTTAAAATAATCCTAATGGAAAATTATTTGGAGGAGGTTCCTTCAAATGTCTTCTTTGGGTCTAAGTTGCTAGGATGAATTGTCCGATTACTAAATATTTCTGTACACAAATGGTACCCAAGGATGAATGGTCCTCTCTAGAGACCCAGTTTACTACTTGCCAAATGTGTTACCACCTGAGAGGAAAATCAGTCCTCTCTGGAGTTCAGAAAATTGTCTGATCTTAAGAACTAGTATTAGGGGAGAGCAAGTCTAGTCTATTGGGTCTTTTAAAAGTAATGACTGTTGGTGTGTGTGTGTGTGTGTGTGTGTGTGTGTGTGTGTGTGTGTGTGTATTTCAGGCTGAATATTGGATGGAAAATGGATTTCTCTGTAGTAGATCAAGGAAATGGTAAGCCTATTGTCTTCAAATGAACTAACTATATTTCAAGCAAAGTGTCTAAATGTATATTAAAGGGGGAAAACCTTAAGCTGGATCACTACTTTGATCTTAAGGAACAGATCCTAGAGTGTCCATTAAGATTCACTGGTGTGGGGTTGGAACTACCGCTCAGTGGTTGGGGACACAGGCTGCTCTTCCAGAGGTCCAATTCTTAATACAGCACCCACATGGATGCTTACAGGCCTCTTAGCTCATGTCCCAGGCGGTCCAACGCCCTCTTCTAGTCTGCAGGCACCAGGCATGCATATGATGCAGATAGGCACGCAGGCAAAACACCCACACACATAAAATACAATGTAAAAATAAATAAATTGGATCATTAAAAAAAGATCCACAGGTTCATTTCTCTTCATTGAGTTTTTGTTGGGCTTCCAGGGCGTTCTGGGGGTTCTGGGGTGAGACGCAGGAGTTCTCCCAGGTGCTCTGCTCAGCATCCTTGAAACCTTGATTCTCGCTTTCCTCACCTCACAACGAGGGTATTCAGGGTGACAATCTTAGAGGATTGTTAAAAATAAGGTGGTGTGGAGAAAGGAAGGACTTTGTTTAGCATGGTCCTTGACTTAATAAATCCTGAGGTAGAGAAAATACCATTGGTGTTTTCTTTCTGCTTCCCTGGGCTGTAAAAATAGTCCTCAGATGATGGCTAGGGATATTTTTGCTGAACAGAGGCCTAATTTGCTGTTATTTTTTCCCCCACTCACCAGGGCAAAGAGCACAGAGCGGAAGCTGTCTGCAGCGCTCCCCTTTAGGCACCCCGGCTGCTTTCAGGCTGCTCCACTGTGAGTACGGTCTCTCTCTTGGGGACAGTAGTGGTTCTCTGCTGCTCTGTCAGAAAGCAGGAAAGACATTCGAGATGAGGTAGCTCTCTCAGTCCAAAGGGAAACTTGATTTGTAAAGAAATTGTGTTCTCTAGGCAAGACAGGAAAATGAATGAAGCATTCTGAATGACTCCAATGGGATTGGAGATTACTGAAAAAAAAAAAAAAGAAAAAGGAAAAAAATGAGACTATTTCATCATACCGGGCTGATTTCAAATTTAGTAGCTTACACTGTTTGTTTGTGTAAATGCATGGGGAGGGGGAGTGCTGGAGAGATATGACTCAGTGATTAAGAGCACTTGCTGCCTGCCCTGGCAGAGGACTGGAATTTGGTTCTCAGGACCCACACTGGATGGCTCACAATTGCCTGTAACTCCAACTCCAGAGGATCTGAGGCTCTCGTCTGTTCTCCACAGGCACATGTGCAGGCACACATACACACAGAGTTAGAGAGAACACACACACACACACACACACACACACACACACACACACACAAGTACGTATAGATTAATAAATCTTTACAAATGAAGGGATCCAGCAGTAGTGGTGCCCATCGGTAAACAAATGCTGAAAATAATGAGGCAGGAGGATTTCAGGATTGAGGTCACCCCGGGCTATATATTTACTGGGCCTGGTAGCATATGTTTATAATCTTAGCACTTGGGAGGTAGAGTCTGGAAAAGCACTGTGACTTCAAGGCCATCCTGGTCTACGTGTCAAGTTCTAGCCAGAATAACATAGTGAAATCCCGACTAAATAAGTAAATAGACAGTAATTTTAAAAGGGCCAGGGAGATGCTCAGTGAGGAAAGAGGAGAGGGGGGACTGGGAAAAGGTATTTGCCACCAAGCCTGGTAGCCTGAGTTCAATCCCTGGGTACCACAAGGTGGAAGGAAAGAACTGACTCCAGTAAGTTGTTCTCTGATACACACACACACACACACACACACACACACACACACACACACGGAGGAGGAGGAGGGAGAAGAGGAAGAAGGAGGAGGAGAGAGAAGAGAAAGAAGTAGGAGGAGGAGGGAGAAGAGGAAGTAGGAGGAGGAGGGAGAAGAAGAAGAATTAGAATTAGAAGAAGAAGAATTAGAATTAGAAGAAGAAGAAGAAGAAGAAGAAGAAGAAGAAGAAGAAGAAGAAGAAGAAGAAGAAGAAGAAGAAGAAGAGAAGAAGGAGAAGAAGGAGAAGAAAAGTGTGTTCTGGGCATGGTGGTATAACCCCAGCTACTGGAAAGGATAAGGCAGGCATGTTTTGAGTTCAAGGTCAGCTTGGGATGCACTGTGAGACCCTTTCTCAAATAAGACAGAACTAGAGAGATGAGGGGGCTGGCCTAGACCAGCCAGCAACAGGGGTACAGAGGGCCCCATAGGTGTGAGTTTGTATGGGTGTGTTTGTAAGGTAAGAGCATGATCCCTCAGGGCCCCACAGCAGTCCTGCCTGACGGCCCAAGGTTCCCATCCCTGGACCAGAGCTGTGAGTATTGTGGGATGGAGGTGCTGAGATGTTGAGACCATGTTAGCCAAAGAATTAAGCAGATCAGTGGAGGCGACCAGGTTGACTTTCACCACCCTGCAACCCAGGCACACCGTGCGACATTTTGACATCCTCCCCAATTGTCTTCAGCTTGGACTGAGGACGTCTCAGTGAAGCTGAGAGACATCAGAAGAATGATTGCTGAAATGATTGCCGATCCCACAAGCCTTCTAGAAGCAGTCACTCAATTATACTGATTCATTTGCCAGGAAGACAAGTCTTCCGACTCACCCCCACCCCACACCAGCCACACTGAGCATGCTCCTGAGGGCACCACTGTGGGATCTGCCATAGCAACAGCCGAGTAGCTGGAGCAATGCTCGGTGGGCAGCCCACCCACCACTGAGACAACACAGCTGGTCCACCGGGCTCCTCATTAGCTTTGTTCTCAACGTCTCTTTCAGATCCATCCTCATGTGTCCAAGCGGGCATGACAGTGGGTGAAGTACCCACCTTTCAGGAAGATTCCAGCTTAGAAACAGAAAAAGTATGACAGACACCCCCACTGCACTCCCCTGTCATGCAAGCGCGCGCGCGCGCACACACACACACACACACACACACACACACACACACACACACAGCCACCATGTCAGTACCACCCTCCTACTTCTTTCTGTTTTCTTTAGGTGGGAAGGAGAAAAGGTGGAGGGCAGGGTGTCACATTGTAGCTCAGGTTGGACCAGAATGTATCATGTAGTAACCTAGGCTGACTCATAGCAGTCTTCCTGCCTCAATCTCCCTATGTCAGAGTTACAGATCTGTCTGATCCTGAAATGGGAAAAAGTGACTCTGAAATGGAAGAAAACAAGTTCTTAGAGATGCAGATATCTTAAGGCTGGGAATCAAAGGAAATAACTGTGGTGGTGATTTGTGTTGATACAAAATGACGTTTCCAGTTGCCCTCAGTTTCCTGGCCACCACTCTTGGGGCTGCTGTGACAAAATGCCACAGACTGGGTGGCTTGAAAAAAAACCCAGATGTTTATTTTCCCACAATTCTGGAGGTGAGAAGTTAGAATGAGGTGTTGACAAGGTTGTTTCTTCTGAGGCCTCTGTCTCTATCTTGGAGATGGCATCTTCCTGCACAGATAGTCTTTCTTCTGTGCGTGTGTAATTCCTGATCTCTTCTTCATATAAAGACATGAACCAGGGGGCTGGCGAGAGGGCTTAGTGGGTGGAGACATTTGCTGTGCAAGTCTGATAACCCAAGTTAATTCCCAGAATCCTCATAAAGGTGGCAGGAGAGAACCAGCTCCACATAGGTTTCCTCTGACAACCACACTTGTGAGTAGGCACATGTACACACACACACACACACACTTATACACACACACACTTATATACACATACACATTTTAAATATATATTAATGAAAATATACCAGCCATATTGGGTTACTCTAATTATCACTTCCCCCTCCGAAATGGGGTCTATACAGCCTTGGCTGGCCTGGAGCTCACTATGTAGACCAGGCTGGCCTCAAATTCACAGAGATCTGCCTTCCTCTGCCTCTGAGTGCTGGGATTAAAGATGTGCCCCACCATGCCAAGCCTTAGCTACCTTTTTAAAGTCTATATGTGCAGAAATTATAAATAAAGAAACCATAAACAAGGTTAAAACAAAGCACCCACAGTGTTTTTTTTTCTTCATTTTGTTTTGCAGTGTTGGGGAACAAAGCCAAGTACTAGGAAACCACTGAGCTAGACCCAAGCCCCAGAGGGCTTTATTTAGGTGCCGATCATATTTGCAAGTCTGGAAACACAGGTTTATCTAGGCAGAACCAGTGCCTCCCAGAGGAAAAGTAAACCCAGGCTCTTCTTATCAAGTCCGACAACTGGACCCCAAGATAAACTAGAGTTGGCATTAAATGTGTAAGTGCATTAGAATGCCCAGGTCAACTGTCATTCAAACAGACCACACTGATGTTCTCAAACTTTTCAAGGCATTATTAGATTCCAGAAAATCATTCCTTCTGGCAGATTTGTTTCTTCATGATAAAGGAAGGAATTCTTCCTCCTGTAAGGACATCTCTAAAGATTTCTGATATTTCTTGTGGCTCTTGTTGTTGTTTTTTAAGCACCCTGTGGTCATTTTTACTTTAATTTCTATCAAAGAAGGTCTCTCTGTTAATTGAGAATAGGGTTTAGGACTTGGAGTCCTAGGTTCAGATGGCCACACAGACTTGGGGGAATCTACCTACCATTGAGCCCATAATAGACACCAAACCTGAGGAGCCTCATTACACATAATTTCCTGTGTGGCCAGAGCTTTAGGAATCATTTCATTCTCTCACAGCAGGAAATGAGAGCTGTGGGGTGCTTCTCACAGCTTCCTAGCAGGCAGCCTCCATGTGGAGGATTTTGTAATGGGAATGTCTCAGAAATGAGATCTTTCCCTTTATGAGACATGACTTGCAACCAGCAACCATGAGATACACGTCATCTTAAATACTTCCTGTCAGAATTCAGTTCCAGACTGAATTTTCCCTTCCCAGAACCTTTTCCCTGGGGCGGTCCCTTTGAGCCAAGCAGTGGGGGGTTGGGCCAGTCCAGCGCCTTTCAGGGTTTGGAAGGTGCAACTTTTCCTGTTTGTTTTTTCTGCCTCTTCCTTTCTTTCGCTTGCTGGCCAGAACCTAAGTGTGCTTTTTCTGGTGCTTTGGGATTCCTTGCTCTTTTTCTAAAGCCCCCCTCCCTGACCACGTGGCAAACCTCCATGCTGGCTGAACTCAACTGGCATGGCCTTTTTCTTTTCTCCTCCATTCCCCTCCTCTGGGCAACTATTGAAATTTACAGCTTGCCTGTCCTGTTTTTGTTTTTTTTGTTTTTCTTTTAAATTCTAATAAAATTGTTCTTGATGGTGCCCAGTGATGATTGTTCACGCCTTTAATCCCAGCACTCCAGAGGCAGGTGAAACTCTGAGTTTGAGGCCAGTCTGACCTATAGAAGGAGTTCCAGGACAGCCAGGGCTACACAGAGAAACCCTGTCTCAAAACAAACAAGCAAAAAACAAACAAACAAACAATAACTGTCCTTTAATCCCAGCACCGTGGAGGCAGAGACAGGCGGATCTCTGAGTTTCAAAGTCAGCCTAGTCTACATGTCAAGTTCTGGGCCAGGTAGGGCTACACCGTGAAAACCTGTCTGGAAAAAAAAAGTTAGGTTTGAGGGAACGAAATGTGATTTGCAGCTAAGAATCTTTTCGGGGAGCCAGGCATAGTGGTGTTCATTTCTAAGAGGGAGGCTGAGGCAAGAGGCTTGAGAGTTCAGGACTATCCTGGGCTACATAACCACACAAATCCCAAAGATTCATACCCTAAAGGTTTATTTCCCCCTCACAAAAGTCCAATGAACAGCATTGGGGGAGGACTCTGCTGCACGAGTTCTTTTAAGCACTTGGGATGGTGGATGACCTACTACCTTACACAAAGGACTCCCAGCCGGGACTCAGTTTAAAAACAAGATGTGACTCTTTATTAAAACCCACCTTGCAGCAAAAAAAATCAAGCAGAGCCATCCCCTAACACAACCAGATTGCAGACTGGTTTTCACTGTGGATTTGTGTATCCACCCGGGATTAATCGGGAGGAAAGGCTCTGTTAACAGAAGAGAGAAGAGAGGTTCCACTGTGGTTGGCATGCTCCAGAGAGACTGCATGGAGCAGATAAAGCACTCTCAAAATTAAAAAAAGAAAAGAAAAAGACCAGAATATTTGTCCAGAAAATAATTTGGAATCTATAAAGGGATTGCTTTGGTCCAGTAGAGTAGAGCACTGAGAAACTTATTTGTTAATTGAGAGTTTTAATTTTTAGAACATGAGGCTTGAAGTTCCTTTGAGTGCAGGGCTGCTCCAGGCATCAGCACTCGGCTGGAAGAGGATCGAGTAGAATGTTTTGAAGGGCCGGGCCTGCATTAATGGACGGCATCTCTGCATTCCATCGACCTAAGTGCAATGGACTGTAGGGCAGTCACTTCCCAGAAGCCCCTCTTTTCTCTAGAAAGGGAGTAGGGCTCCGATGGACAGTGAGGGTTTCTATCCATGCTAGTTGGACAGCGGCATCATTTACAGGACTTTAAAACTGTGGTTGTGTGGGCCCCATCTCAGTGAGTCTCGTTCAGCAATTGGGCTGGTGGTGTCTGGGACAATCTGTATTATTATTGTTGTTAAATGTTTTTTATTAGCATATATTAATTATACACAGTAGTGGATTTCATTATGTTTGCATACATGTATGTAAAATATTTTAATCTTATCCCCCCCACTCCCACACCCCCCCCCCACACCCCACCCCCGCCATTAGCCTCTCTTGTTTCTAACCTATCAAGTCCCTTCTCAACTATTGCTTTTCTCTTCATGCCTTCTGTTGTGTGTGTGAGCTAATGAGTTTTGTTAGAGTTGTTTACAGCATTTGGATGGGAGGGTTTTGTTTGTTTGTTTGTTTGTTTTCAGGAACAGGTATGCATTTCTGGGAGCTACTCCACTAAAGAAAATGTCTATCCATCCCCACCAACCCATAACTGTGTTGTCTTAGTTAGGGTTTCTTTATTTTTTTTTTTTTTTATTATTTATTTATTTATTTTGATTTTTTGAGACAGGGTTTCTCTGTGTAGCTTTGTGCCTTTCCTGGGTCTCAATCTGTAGACCAGGCTGGCCTGGAACTCACAAAGATCCACCTGCCTCTGCCTCCTGAGAGCTGGGATTAAAGGCATGCGTCCTTAGTTAGGGTTTCTATTGCTTCGACGAAGCACTGTGACCAAAGAGCAAGTTGGGGAGGAAAGGGTTTATTAGGCTCACACTTCAGCATTGCTGTTCATCACTGAAGTCAGAGTTTAATTTAAGGCTTACAGTTTCAGAGGTTTAGGGTCCAGAGAGAGACTCGGAATAGCAAGAGTCTTTTGAAACTTTAATGTTCACCCCCAGTGACACACCTCCTCCAATAAGACCATACAGTTCTACCAACTGGGAACCAAGTATTCAAACATATGAGCCTATGGGGGCCATTTTCATCCAAGCAGCACATTCTACTCTCTGGCCCCCATAGGCTCATAGCCAAATCATAATGCAAAATACATTTAGCCCCATAGTCTAGCACAGTCTCAACAATGTTTAAAAGCCCAAAAAGTCTCTTCTGAGACTCAAGGTAATTTCTTAATTATAACTCCCTGTAGAATAATAAACACACACACACACACACACACACACACACACACACACACACACACACGTTTGGCACAGAATATACATTGTTTTTCCAAAAGGGAGGAAAGGGGGCATGGTGAGGAATACTGGACCAAAGCAACACCGAATGAAACTTATCAGGGCAGACTCTGAATTCTGCAGCTCTGTGTCTGACGTCAAAGGGCTTCGATGACTTCAACATCCTGGCTTTGGTGACTGCAGGACACTTCTCGCTCTTGGGCTGGTTCCATTTCCTGTTTGCAGCTCTCCTTAGCAGATGCCTCGTGGCTCTGGCATCTCCACCATCCTGAGGTCCCCGACACAATCCAGGCTTCACTTTCACAGGTTCCCAGGAGGGCCTCTAAGGGCTTCCCTGTAGGTACCCTCTGGCCACACTCCTGGCTCCAGTGGCGCTCCTTAACGGCAGAGGAAGGTTCCACAGCCCCTTTACTCATGTATCCTTCATGACTCCAAGGCTGGAACCACGGGGATACCACTGTCAAGTTTGCTGACCACTTGGGGCAAAGCCTGGCCCCCCAGATTTGCAGAAGCTTTCCCATGTTGTGTCATTTTAGAAGCAGGGAATTCCTCAGGCTTTTCCTTTTTGCAGTAGTTGGAAGCTTAGCTGGGTGGGGTCTTGCACGGAGGTCGCCCCTCTTTATTCCACTTTGGAACAGCCCTTTCTTTAATCTTCTCATCTTTTCCAGCACAAGCCTTAGCTCCAACATTATATCTTCTGGTGCCTTTTCCCTTCAAACTGTACATTTTATATTTCTTTTGCCCTACTTGATCTTTTTCATTGTGGATCTGCATAAAAGTGATCACTAATAACCACCTGGCAGAATTAATATTGGACTGTCTTGATATCTCCTCCATCAGGTATTAATCCAATACTCTTCAATTTAGCCTCAGGCAGATTCTTAAGACAAGGGCAGAAAGCAGCCATATTCCTTGCCAAAATATCACAAGAATGCTCTCTAGCCCAGTTATTAATATTGCTCCCCTCTGAAGCCTCTTGGGCTGGTCCTCCATAGTCTACACTGCTCTTGGCACTGTTCTCTTCCAAGCTTCTCCTAGGATGACGTATTAAGCCCCACTTACAGTCTCGCACATTCTTCCAAAATATAGCATGGACAGATCTTCACAGCAATAGTCCCTGGTACTAACTTTTGTCTTCGTCACTTTTCTAATGCTGTGATAAGATACCAGGACTAAGGTAACTTCTAGAAGAAAGAGTTTAAGCTGGGCGTGGCGGTGCATGCCTTTAATCCCAGCACTCATGAGGCAGAGGCAGTGAGTTCAGGCCAGCCTGATCGACAAGGTGAGTTTCAGGGCACCCAGGGCTGTCACACAGAGAAAACTTGTCTAAAAAGAAAAGAAGAAAAAGGAAAGAGAGAGAGAGAGAAAGAGAGAGAAAGAGAGAGAGAGAGAGAGAGAGAGAGAGAGAGAGAGAGAGAGAGAGAAAGCCGGGTGGGGTGAGGTGGTGGTGGCACACGCCTTTAATCCCAGCACTCAGGAGACAGAGGCAGTGGGTCTCTAGGAGTTCAAGGTCAGCCTGGTCTACAAAGTGAGTTCCCAGACAGCCAGAGCTACACAGAGAAAACCTGTTTCACAAAACAAAACAAAAATTACAAAAGTGAAGGGCAAGCCACAGGCACAGTTGGAGGCAGATGACCACAAGGAGAGGGAATGGCGGATGAAAGTGAGTGCCTGAGGACTGGAGTCCACCAAGGTGCATGAAGAATAGCAAGAAGGCTTTCATGGCAGGTGTGTGTGTGTGTGTGTGTGTGTGTGTGTGTGTGTATTCACACAGGTATTAGGAGATGAGGGGGCCAGTGTCAGCAAGCAGGAGAGAATGCAGGAAAGAGGTTTGAGTGGTGGTTGGAGTTTTATAGACCACCTTGATCTTGACTCTGAGATGAGGTCTTCTAAGGGGTGACTTTGCTTACATTTTAAAAGATTTAATATGGGTTTTGGGTTTTCAAAATTGTCCTTTTAGGCTGCTGTAACAGAATATCATAAACTAGGCTGCTTATAAACAACAGACCTTTGCCTGGCATGGCACAAGTATTCAATCCCAGCATTTGGGAGGCAGAGACAGGTGGGTCTCTATGAGGTCAAGCTAGCTTGGTCTACATGAGTTCCAAGCCATCTAAGACTACACACACACACACACACACACACACACACACACACACACACACACACGAGACCATGTCTAAACTAAAACAAAAACAAAGAGTAAAAACCCATAAAAAATTCAGACCTTTGTTTCCTGACATTCTGGAGGCCGGGACCTCCTGTGCCTGTGTATTCGGTGTCTGGTGAAGGCCTGCTTCTTCATTCATAAATAGCATCTTCTTTCTCTACCCTTGTGTGAAAGAAGAGGGATAGTACCTTCCTGAATCCTGTTACATAAGGGCACTAATCTCATCCGGGGGGGCCTCATCCATGTAATCTAATCACCTCCAAAGGCTCTACCATCTGCTACCTTCAGACTGAGGACTAGTTTCAACTTATGAATCTGTATGAGGTTTGCATTAGAGTAATGGGGGACGAGACTGGAAGCAGGGGAGACTAAGGGATCGCTGTGAAGCTCTAAGTAACAAAAGATGGGGTTCAGACTGGAACCCTAACTGCGGACTGGGGAGGCAGTGGTCAGGTGCTGGATCCTTTGCTAATGGCATTCATGGGCAGCAAGAGAAAGAAGGATGTCAGCAATGGCTCCAAGGCGTCTGGAGTAATGGGAAGGATGGAGCTGTAACTGAGCTGGGGAAGAGCACAGGTTTGGAAGCATCTTTCTGTGGCCCTATTAAATCTGAGTTTCCTACAGCTGTCCACATGGAACTAGAATTGGCATGGGGTATAAACTGCAGTGCCGGAGATCCAGGTTTTTGAACGACTGGTAGAACTGAAAGCACGGACTGCCTCAGTTCATAGACAAGGGAGTGTGGATGGAAAAGATGTCCAAACACTGGGGTATTCGAAGTCAGGGTATCAGAGGAAACCCAGTATTAGGTTCTACAAAAGAAAGTGTTGGGGCTTGCAAAATGGCTCCACGGGTTAGAGGCACTTACCACCAAGCTTGACAACCTGGGTTCCGTCCTCCAGGGCTCACATGATGGGAGGAAAAAACAGGCACCCTGCAAGTTTATCTCTGACCTCCATATGTGGGCTGTGGCATGGTGCAGCTACATACACGTACAGATATGTGCACACACACACACAAATTAGCGTGTGTGCACTGGTTTGCACTAAGGAAATAAAACATACACATAAACACACACACATAAAACAAACAAAAAAGTTTTACTAAGAAAGAAAAGCAAAGCCGGGCGGTGGTGGCGCACGCCTTTAATCCCAGCACTCGGGAGGCAGAGCCAGGCGGATCTCTGTGAGTTCAAGGCCAGCCTGGGCTACCAAGTGAGTTCCAGGAAAAGGCGCAAAGCTACACAGAGAAACCCTGTCTCGAAAAACCAAAAAAAAAAAAAAAAAAAAAAAAAAGAAAGAAAGAAAGGAAGGAAGAAAGAAAGAAAAGCAAGCCTTGGGCCAGTAGGTGACTCAGCAGGTAAAGGCACTTGCAGTGCAAGTCTGGGGACCTGAGTTTGATCCCTGAAGCTCACACAAAGGTAGAAGGAGAGAACCAACACCCCTCTACACAAAGCAGGGCACACGTATCCTCTCCCATACACACCTATCATCATCACCACCATCATTATCACCATCATCACATCATCATCATCATCATCATCAATCACCATCATCACCATCATCAAATAAAGATTTTAAAAAAGAAAGTGGTTCACCGAGGTAAAGATCAACCATGCCAATATTGCCAGGACATCAAGCAGAATGACTTGAGAATTGCCCTTGGATCCAGCAATACAGAGTTTAACAGATGCTTGAACTCTTCAAGGATGTTTGCTCATTTTGATTTGGGAAAAAGCAATATCAGGTATTTGAGTAAAAACTCAAACCATCTGCAGCCCAAGCAAATGAGCAATAAAAAAATCAGAGGGAGCAGAGTTCAAAGTGAACCTCAAATAATACGTTTGGAAGTGTCAGGCTTTATCAAATAAAGGGGAAAGCTGATGTTTTAGGAGAGGCAAGGGAGACTTCAAGTCTTGGAGTGCAGCCAAGAAAAGGGGGAGGAGGCTATCCCTTGAGTAAGCCTGAGCCACCTCTATCAGTCAATCCTGGGGATTGCCAGGGGTCTGGGATGCAGAGCAGGAAGGCACAGATGACAGGAGAATAACTATGTACCAGGAAACTAATTACCTAGCCGGGTACCAGATGAGCTCTTCCATTTCCCAGATGTTCTGCTATATATATTAAATAGTTTCACAAGATGTTAAAAGAAATTTCATCTTGACAAAGGGCATGGATGAGTAATGTACCTAGAGTCCATTAGAAGTTTATTCCATGCCGTGTGTGTGTGTGTGTGTGTGTGTGTGTGTGTGTGTGTGTGTGTGTGTATGTTTGGGGGGGGTCACAGGTGCCCTCTAGTGGTTCATTTAGATCATTAACATTTTTCTTGTTTTCTTGCTTTTCCAAATGCAAATTAGCACCATCAACATTTTAAAATTATCTTCTAAGAAATATGACTCAACATTCAACATAGGAAAGAAAAAAACCCATAAACAACAGAAATTTCAGTAAAATGAACCCAAACCATCGGCATGCAGTCCAAGCTGGAGTGGCCACTAATTATCATCATGGAGAGGGTCCCTTTGAAGTACATTATTTCCCTCAAGGATGCCAATATTGACGGTCATTCTGCTTCAGGAGCCAGCAGCTTTAGTAAGCCCAGAGGAAGGCTGTTGCCGGTCCAAGGCTGACCCATCTTCTTGATGCTTATACACTTACAAACTCTTTGTGTTTTCATGGCTGGTTTCTCTTGACTTTTGCTGGTCGTTGGGTTTTCCCCGGGGCCTATACCCTAGTTTAGCTAGCTTATTTCCTCATGAGTCTCCAGTTCCTCCAGCCTGCCTCAGGTCTGACCTCTTACGCAGTCTTGCAACACTCTGTGTTTTATTCTGCCATGCTCGTCTTCCTGAACTGTAATGAGACAATTCTGTGCTACTCTGTTAGAGTCTGTTTTTTCTGATAAGTCACAAGACCCATAGGCCCTAGGTTCAGCCCCTACCAACACACACACACACACACACACACACACACACACACACACACACACCTTCTATTTCTAGAATAAAATTTGCAATTGTTCTATGTGCCCCATCATGCATTCAACAATCTGCTACAAAATCCTTCCATCTATTCTGTCAATGATTCCACTTTAAGATTGAAATGTTAAGTTTCTAGTTCCTAAGCAAAGAAGCTTGTTACATAAAATGCTGAATCTTCAGATATGACCCAGTGTTGTAGGATAATCTTTTGTACACTGTGAAGATGTGTTTCTGTCAAGGCATCTTCTGATTCACTTAATAAAGAACTGAATGGCCAATGGCTAGGCAGGAGAGGTTAGGCGGGACTTCTGGGCAGAGAGAGGAACTCTGGGAAGAAGAGAGGCGGGATTTGATAGCCAGACATGGAGGAGATGGGACTCATAGGACTGAGCAGAGGGAGCCAGCCATGTGGCAGAAGGCAGATTAATATAAAAGGGTTAACTTAAGGTATAAGAGCTAGTTGGGAACAAGCCTAAGCTAAGGACAAGCTTTCATAATTAATAAAAAGTCTCCGTGGCATTATTTGGGAACTGGCAGTACAAAGGAAGTCCAACTAGAACCCAGACCTTATCAGACACTCCATCTCAAAAGAACTAAGGGAAAGAGAAAATGTGAATATAGTGGGAAGTATGATAAGATCCTTTTACACTGCACATCCATATCCATGGTCCTAACCATGGTCCCACTTATTCCCAGATTTGGTAATCTTCTGGTGCCACAGGTTTCCATCTTGCATGAAGATGGGCATGTGGTAATGTATACCCACATGGGGCCTTTATGCTACCCAGCCTCAGCCTCACACTTGGAATCTCTATACTTCTGTTTGCCCGAGAACAGAAAGATAGCCAATTGTGAACAAATATGTAGGCCCTGGATCTTAGACCTGTGATTTGGGGTTGAGTAGGAGCAGAGTAAAATGTTCCGAGCAGGGAGCAGAGTGCATGTGCTATATGTGTGCTGCTAGAGAACAAACTTAACCCTTGTACATTCTAGGCCTATGCACTACCACTGAGCTACACTACCAGCCTCGGGCCATCTGTTATCTTTGCCTACAACCCCTTATCCTAAATAATTTAACCTCTTGATATGGTAATTTTGATGTAGTTATTTTTTACTTTGGTGTGTGTGTGTGTGTGTGTGTGTGTGTGTGTGTGTGTGTGTGTGGTGTGAATGGGTGTGCATGTGTGTGAGTACATGTTTGTTTGTGTGTGTGAAGGTTTGAGGTTGATGTTGGGTGTGGTGGTATTCTAATTGTACTGAAATGTGATTTTGATTGTATGTTAATAAATAAAGTTGCCCGGGGGTCAGAGCTATTAGAGCCATAGACAGAGTGTGGCGGTGGTGGCACATGCCTTTAATCCCATAGATCTCTGTGTGTTCAGGGATACAGCCAGCATTGGAGACATATGCCTTTAAGATCTAGGGGGCTGTACATTCAGACAGTGACGAGGCAGTCACGTGTTTGGGTTTACAACCAATGAGAAGGCAGAATGACTAGAAAAACGACTTACACACAGGAAATAGCTCTCTTTCGGGAAGCTGGGACACCGCAGGCGGAAGGGTGAGATTTTAGCTCTGAGCTCTGACCTCTCGGCTTTCTCTTTTACATTGTTTCTGTGTTTCTTAATAAGACTGTTGGATACATCTACAGTTGGGAATCAGTCTTAATCCCCCTTCCACCTTACCCACGGGACAGGACCTCTCAGTTAAACCCAGAGCTCGCTCACACAGCTAATGAGCTTGTTCTGGGCGTTCTCCACCTTGGTCTTCTGAGGCTGGAATTTCAGACAGGCAGACAGACTTACCCACCATTTATGTGCTTTCTGTGAGTCTGAACTCTGGCCCTCATGCTTGCCCAACAAACTCTATTGAGCCACCCTCCTGCCCTTGATGTAGGTCCTGGTAAAGATTCTCATTTATTGCTGTCCAAATGGGGTAGGGTTTTCCTAACGATTTATTTTAAAAAATATATTCTGTGTATATATGTATGTGCTTGAGTGTATGTATGTGCACGGTGTGTGTGTGTGTGTGTGTGTGTGTGTGTGTGTAGAAGCCTACAGAGATCAGGGGAGGGCGTTGAAATGTCTGGAGTTAAAGTTACAGGCAGCTGTGAGATGTCATGTGGGTGTTGGGAACCCAACCCTGTTGCACGAATCCTAAATGGTCTTATAATAAAAACCCAGAGCCAGATATTGGGGTAAATGCTGAAAGATCAGAGGAAACAAGCCACAGCCACTTCTCACCTCGCCAATTCCTCAGCCAATCCTGTCTCCACTAATCCTCAGACTGAATGCCTCTAAGTCCTCAGCTGAAAGGCTCTCTAAGTTCCTGTCTCCTTGTGTCTTATATTCCTTTCTCTGCCCAGCCATTTCACTTCCTATCTCAACCTTCCCAGTGCTGGGATTAATGGTGTGTGTACTTCCTAAGTACTGGCATTAAAAGTGTGTGTGACCACTGCCTGGCTCTGTTTCTCTCCTAGACTGAATCAATCTCATGTTGTCCAGGGTGGCCTTAAACTCACAGAGATCCAGATGGATCTCTGCCTCCCAAATGCTACGATTAAAGGTGTGTACCACCACTGCCTGACCTCTATGTTTAACTCTGTGGCTGGTTCTGTTCTCTGATCTTCAGGTAAGCTTTACTTCTTAGATCACAAATATCACCACACAAACCAGGTCCTCTGCAAGAGCATCAAGTGATCTTCACCATTGAGTTATCTCTTCAGCCCCCTAAAGATTTAAATTATGTCTCTGGGCAGCAGTGGTGCACGCCTTTAATCCCAGCACTCTGGAGGCAGAGGCAGGTGGATCACTGTGAGTTTGAAGCCAGCCTGGTCTACAGATTGAGTTCCAGGATAGCTAGACCAGAGCCACACAGAGAAACCCAGTCTTGAAAAACCAAAAAAGAAAGAAAGAAAGGAAGGAAGGAAGGAAGGAAGGAAGGAAGGAAGGAAGAAGGAAGAAGGAAGGAAGGAAGGAAGGAAAGAGAGAGAGAAAGAGAGAAAGAAAGAAAGAAAGAGAGAAAGAAAGAAGCCCTGCCTCAAGAAATAAACAAACAACAAAGCAAACCAAAAAGATTTAAATTATGTCCATTTGTCAGTGTGTGGGTGTGCACATGAGTGCAGGTGTACCTAAGAGGTCAACAGAGGGCACTGGAGCTGCAGTCACAGGTCGTTGTGAGTGGCCAGTGAGGGCGCTGGGAACTAAATGGCCCTCTGCGAGAGCACCAAGTGCTCCTGCCGCTTCACCACTCAGCTATCCGTCCAGTTCCACAGGATTTTCCCAAAATCACTATTCTATTTATTTATTTTTTTTGGGGGGGGTGTCTTAGTCAGGGTTTCTGTTGCTGTGAAGAGACACCATGACCACAGCAACTCTTATAAAGGAAAACATGTCATTGGGGTGGTTTGCATTTTCAGAGGTTCAGCCCATTATCATGGTGTGACATGGTAGCATGCAGGAGACAGTGCTGGAGATGGAGCTGAGGTTCCTACATCTTGACTTGCAGGCAGTAGGAAGTGGTCTGTCTCACTGGGAGTAGCTTGAGCATAGGAGACCGCAAAGCCCACCCCCACGGTGACACACTTCCTCCAACAAGGCCACACCTACTCCAGCAAAGCCACACTTTCTAATAGTGCCACTCCTTTTGGGGGTCATTTTCTTTCAAACCACTACAGGGGAAATATAACACTCAATGCTTATTAGAGTTAACCCAAGTTGCATGAGTATATTTGTGGCATGTGCCTTCAAACATGCTGTTCTTTTTTTTTTTTTTTTTTTTTTTTTTTTATTTTTAGGTCCCTCATTGTATTGTTATAGATGGCTGCTGTCATCCTTAGGGTCTCAGCTTAAATGTCATGTACCCAGAAAGGCCTGGGTGTGCCTGGGTTTGAATCTAATTAGAACCTTGTTCATGTCATCAGTTTCTTAAACGCTCTTAGTTTCTTTCCTTTAAAATTAAATTTAAAAAAATTTAATTTTGTATGTGTATCTGTGTTTCTTGTGCTTCCTCATTGGTTTTTTTTTTTTTTTCTGGGTTGTTTCCTCTTTTTGTTGCATTTTATTTGCTAAAGAGAGAGAAAGAAGGGGTGGAGTTGGGTGGATGGGGAGGTGGGGAGGACCTGGGAGGTGTTGTGTAAGGGGAAACCGTGATCGGAATATATGACATGAAAAGTTATTTTCAGTAAAGATATATTTTAAAAAGCGACACTAAAAATAACGTCTATGGATATGTTGCCCACGTGTATATTTGTGCACCACTTGTCTGTGGAAGCCAGAGAGGGTGTTGGGTCCCCTGCAACTGGAGTTACAGATGGCTGTGAGTTGCCAGGTGGTTGCTGGGACTCGAACCCAGGTCCTCTGGAAGAGCAGCCAGTCCTCCTAACTGCTGAACCATCTCTCCTGGCCAGACTATTTTCTGCCATATTATAATTGTAAGTCTTCAAATATTTGTGTTCATTTATCTAATTCTGTCTGTTCCTCTAAAATGAAATTCAGATGCATTCCAAGGGACGGGATCTTGTAATTTTATTCATTTTTGTATTCCTGGACTCTAGCACAGTACAAGTAGCAGGTGCTCCATAAATGTTTGTTGACTATTTCTTTGGTTGTTGCATTTACACTCATTTCTTCTATGGTATTTTAGTTTCTGCCAATGCACAGGGAGTAGGAGAAAATTACAGCGCTCCCCTCCTCTTTCTCTGAGTACTGAGGCCGGCAATTCTGCTCATTTACTGAGCTCAGGTTTCTCCTAAGAGGCTGTCAAAGACCCAAAGGTGCACGGTAATTCTATTAGTAAGAGCGCGATGGAGGCAATCAGAGAGCTGTCAGAAATGTTTTTCAAGGTACATTCGTAGGGTTCTAGAGCAGCTGAAATCGCAGACTACTGCATTACAATTAGGTGAGAGCAGAGCGTTGAAGTTTTCTTTTGATATTATTTGCATAACGAACTAAGGCATCCTACTCGCTCCAGGAAGCGGAGCTCTTGTAGCAGCTCATCTGCCCAATGGGGGGCGGCAGCATCCCAGTAACTCACTCCTTGAAGATGTGTAGGTGGGAGGAGAGATTCGCGTTCAAAAGCTTTTTGACTCTACCCACTCTCCGTAGCGCCTTAGCCCGCTCGAGTTTCAATGCGCGTTGTTGCTGGACGAAGCTGTGTCCTATACAGCGCTCGCTGCTCGCCTGATCATGGCTTCTTCGAGTTCCTTCACCTACTATTGTCCTCCATCTTCCTCCCCTGTCTGGTCAGAACCGCTGTATAGTCTGAGACCTGAGCACGCGCGGGAGCGGTTGCAAGACGACTCAGTGGAAACAGTCACGTCCATAGAACAGGTGAGGTGGCAGGGTTGGGCGAGGCGCCCGCGCGGGGCCTTCTGGGAGCAGGAGTCCCGTTTGTAGGCCCGTCTGGGTGCGAAACTCCCCGTGGAACTACAACTCCCATATTGCACTGCGCCCCCGCCCCCGAGCTCTAGGCGCCCAGACTGGGGCTTCGGAGTGGAGCGTTTGTGGGGCAGGCTTGGGTAGGAAAGGGTCGTTGTCAGGGTTGGGCTTGGGGGACAGGGCAGTACCCCTGTCCTCTCTGCTTCAGAAGGTGTAAAGAATCGTGTTCTGTGTCTGGAGCCCACAGCAGCCTGGGCGGACCAGGTAGCCCGCTCCATTCTGCCAGGACTCCTGGAGGTTCTGGAACCGACCGCTCACTTTCCCCCACATGCGCAGTTTCCGGACATTTATGGGACCGAATGGCCAGACTACGGTCATGCCATCCCTCAAATCGGTTTATTATCTGACTGCTAGGTCAGGTTGAGGCCTACCTCGTGGTAATCATTTGAGCATCTGCTGTTGAACGCCGGAAATACAAAAAAAAAAAAAAAAAACAAAAAACAAAAAACCAGCCCTTAGGCAGGAGCCTGGTTGGGAAAGACAGTCTGGAAAACTGTTTAGTTTGGAAAGAACAAAAAAGTATGGAGTTTGAACTGCTTGTGATTCACTAAGGCCTAGGGTGTATCGGACATGCCGGTTTGAGAAGTGTTTAAGGTATGGGTAGTGAATTATAGTTTTCATTTTTCTCTCTCCCCATTTGGAGTTGTTCCCAAATTGGTTGTTGGAGAGCTGTTTACCCATCTGTTACTAGAAGTGGTCAGGATGAGTCTTGTCAGCGCTGAGGAATAGGCATCCAGCCACTTACTAAAATAAGATCTTACTATATCAGTACCCAGGCTTAACCGTGGAGGGACCTGCTTCATGTTTCGTACCTAAAGCTGGGAGCCTCCATTTAGGCAAAGTTAATGGCAATAGTGACTATATAAATTTTACAGTTGTGACTAAGTGCACATTTGTTTTCATTTCTATGTGTGTGAATGTGTAAGGCACGTTTGTGGATGCTGGTGCCAAGGCATCTGTGGGTTCCAGAGATCTAACTGAAGCTGCAAGCACCTTGACCCACTGAGCCATCTTGCTTGCCCTAAAAAGAAATTTCATAACAAAACCAGGGATTGAACACATGGTTATTCACATAGTAGCAGGGGCAGCCTTTTAATCTTTGAGTTAATGCCTCATGGGCTTTAGAATAATAAAGGAGACATACTTTTTGCATCTACTCTCTGCCTTAACTTGTGTCCCAGGGAAGTCTCTTGTAAAACACTGAAAAAGAAATCTCTCATCAGTGACAAAACCTAGAGAATCTTTGCAGTGTTTAGAGTGATGTGTCTGTGGTTGATTAGACTATGGCGAAGTTACGAGTTGGATATGCTCCCCCTCCCCCATCCTTTAAATCCTTAACTGAATTGACTTAGCAGATAAAGGTATGCAGGATGCTAATGAAGAAAAGAGGATCAGTTAGCCTGTCACTTTACAAAAACGTCTATGTTTCTAGAGGCAACAGGGGCCTTATCAGGAGTTTTTCTGATCTGCTCTCTTTTTTGTGTATTGATGTCTCCTTCAGTAGATTGCTGAAGTTCCTTCCTGCTCCGTTCCTATAAGGAAAACAACTTAAGTTCTGAGTAGGCATAATGAGCAATACAAAAATGGACATAAGATGCTCTGAAAAGGGGCAGGCCAAGGCCAGGGTGTGGAGGATGCCGGGTCCTGATAGGTTAGTGTGGAGTGTCTGTCAGATGCAGGCCCAATGGTATGATAGAGTCTTATATTTTAGGTCATCATTCCAGCTCACATTTTAAAAGTCTAGGATGAAGAATTGATAGGAAGATAATGTGATATTTCATTCTTCCGGCTTCCTCTGCATTTGACACCACAATGACCGTTCATTCGGTACCAGCTGAGTGCTAAATGTTCTCCCGGCATTGGCCACTCAGTCCTTACACATTCTGACAGGGAAGGCAGAGGCTCAGAGAACTATCAGGTGCAGTCATCAGAAGTAACGTTGCTTGAGGAGTTCTTTACAGAACTGGGTCTTTTGGTTTTGACTGAACTTCCGCAGGGATTTATTTACTGACAGCTCAATTTTGTGTCGTGGCAATAAAGATAGATACTTGCCACTCCTTTCCTGTCTCATTATTGGGAAACTTCATTTGTTAGACAATAACTTAGTAACAGGAGTTAAGCCTGTAAACAGTGGAAGAGCTCTTTCTTGTGAGGCCTTCTGTTCCATTCATCATTTTCTTTCAGGAAGTTCTTGAGGGTTGGAGAGGTGGCTCAGTGGTTAAAAGCACTGGCTGCTCTTTCAGAGGACCTGGGTTCAATCCCAGGACCCACAAGGTGCCTTACAACTGTCCTATAACTGCAGGCCCAGGGCATCTGATGCCCTACTGTGGCTTTCAGGGGCTCTGCATGCCTGTGCTGTGCAGATGTAACACCCATACAAAATAATACAACAAAAACTAAGAAAGAAAATCTTTTGAGTGCTAGGCACTGTTCAGACACTTAGCCTGAGTCAGTGAACAAAGGAAATGGATTTGATGGGTTCTTGTTGGGCTTTTTTCAAGGTGGAATTTCTCTGTGTAGCCCTGGGTGTCCTGGGACTTGTTCTATAGACTGGTCTCAAACCCAACCACCTCCCAAGTGCTGGGATTAAAGGTGTGCACCGTCACTGCCTGGCTGGATTTGATATATATATATATACACATACATATACATATATATAATTTATTTAACTTCATTTTATTTGCATTGGTGTGAGGGTGTCAGATCCCCTGGAACTGGAGTTACAGACAATTGTGAGCTGCCATGTGGGTGCTGAGAATTGAACCTGGGTCCTCTGGAAGAACAGCCAATGCTCCTTAACCTCTGAGCCATCTCTCTAGTCCTGTATACCAGGCTGGCCTCGAACTCTTTTTTAAAAAAATAAAGTATTACGTGGGAAATGAGAGCGGAGGTAGGAGGCAGTGGTTGGGAGGCCATTGCACTGTTCTGGGTGAGAGGTGACAGCGGCTTACGGAGTGGCCATCGTGCTTGCGATAGGGTCAGTCTCTTGACAGTTTGTGAAGGGCTGTCCCTTGACAAATATTTTCCCAGTGGATGTGACGCAAAGGGCCTTTTGTGACTAGACAGCAAGGTGAGGTTGTGCTGTTGGTGTCCACCCTCAGTGTCCTGCCACTGGGAATCACCCTCCCGCAAACTGCAGATTAATATGGATAGTCTGTTGAGCAGTGGCCTTGACGACACTTGTCTACAATACATACTTATTGCTGTTTTTTCTTCTTCTTTTAGTTTACCCTTGAACAGAGACCAAAGCACCTTCCACTTGAAATGCCAGTGGTGTCTTTAGTCAGACAGCTCTAAGGGGAACACGAGACAGTATTAGTTAAATGTCAAATTTATGTAAATCCAAAGGGGGGTGGTGGTGGCGAGGTTGGGGGTGGTGGTGCGCACCTGTAATCCCAGCGCTTAGAGGATGCGACAGGGAGACCACAGTTAGAGAGCCAGCCTAGGCTACATAGCAAGACCCTGTCTATAAGCAAACAAGTGGATAAACATAAAAAGAAAAGTTGGCTGAAAATGTAGCTCAGTGCTAGTGTGCCTGCAGTGGAAGGCCTGGGTGCCGAAGGAAAAAGAGGTCTCCAGACTTTCCTGGTTGAGATGGAATCCGTGTACTTTTTAGGCTTTCAGGTGTGTAGTAAACAAATCAAATGCCGGTTGATAAAATTTCCATTTAAATTCAGGTAACTGTGGGCCCAGGATATAGCTCAGTGGTGGAGCGCTTCCTAGCATACTGAGGCTCTAAATCCAACCCCTAGCACTATACATACAAATATAATATATAACTGTTCTAATTCATACTTTATATAACACTACTTTAGAAATGCCAGCTTTTTTTTTTTTTTTTTTAGACAGGGTTTCTTTGTGTAGCCCTGGCTGTCCTGGAACTCACTCTGTAGACCAGGCTGGCCTTGAACTCACAGGGATCCGCCTCCCTCTGCCTTCTGAGTGTTGGGATTAAAGGCGTGCACCACCACCAACCGCCTGGCTGCCGACTCTTATCCATGAAACAATTCTCTTAAAAATCTTCATGTGTCTTTTAATTATCACCAGTTTTTGAGCAATATATGTGTGTGTGTGTGTGTATATATATATATATATATATATATATATATATATATATACTTTTCTAGACCATATGAGTAAGATGGTTATTGTTGAATTATCCCAGATTTAAGGAGCAATCCAGGCCTATTAGAACAGGTCTGTAATCCCATCTGCTTGGGAGAATGAGGCAGGAGGATGGCAAGTTCAAGGCCAGCTTGGGCAATTTAATGAGCCCCTATATGAGACAGAAAAAGGACATTAGAGGGACAGTGAGATGGCTCAGTTGGTGGGAGTGCTTGCCCTCTAAGCCTGAGGACACGTGGTTGGTCCCCAGAACCCATGGAAGGTGGAAATAGAGAACCTGCCCCACGGAGTTGTCCTCTGCTGCTGCCCCCACATGCACTGTGGCTCACACACCCCCCTCTCATGCCTCATGCCCACAATGATAATAAAATAATATTAAAAAGGAACATTTCTCCATTTCCTGAGTTTGTAGCTTGAACCCTCTGTATCAAAAGTGATTAACAAGAGAAACCGCATAGCAGTTTACTAACATGCACCTCAGGGCCAGTACTCAGGGATGTTAGTGAATCTCTCAGAGGTGACTTAGGATTCCAGCTTAAATACCCACCTTCACCTGCGGTGTCAGAAGCCTGTAACGAAGGTCGGCAGGAAGAACCCAGAAATCAATAGCAAGGTTTGTTGTGCTCATGTTCACCTGGTGCTTTGTGGTAGAGTCTGGGGTTATCTTTCCTGTTGGGATGGGGGTGGGTGGTGGAGGGGAGGGGAGGATGCCAGAGGAGGTAGAGGAAGATGAAGAGTTCCTTTAGAGATACAAACTCCCGCTTATAAAGGAGTACCTCCTGCCGTGTTTTCAAAGCTGTGTCCACTGTTGCTCGAGATAATAGGCTCAAGGTAATCCTTATACAAAAGCCGCTTATTGTGAGGGATGCATGTTGTCTCCCTCAGTCTTACTCTGAATGATGGGTTCTGGTCTCCTACAGTCTCATTTTGGGGTGACTTATTGTAGTCACCTATATTCCTCAAATATTCTTTGTTCAGAAAATGCTTTGAGTGTTAAACTTTAGAGAATTTTTTCGTTACCCCTTTAGTTGAGAAGATGAATAGAATGGTTAGTGGTTTAAAAAGAACAATTAACATTTAAGTTGTGAATGGAGAACGTACTATATCACTTCTAAAAACGTTTTGTGGCTGGGGAGATGCTCACACAGGCATCAGGACCCGAGATCAGATCCCCAGCACCCATGTAAAAGCCCCTACGCTGGTGGTCCTGAGGCAGGAGGGTCCCTGGAGCTCACTGCCCAGCCTGTATAAACAGTTGGTGAGTTTCAGGTTGAGAGAGAGACCCTGCCTGAACAATAAGGTGGAGAGTGATTGAAGAAGGCCCCCAACATTGACCTCTGGCCTCCAGAGCACTCTCAAGAAACACACATACACTCAAGAACACGAACACACACACACACACACACACACACACACACACACACACACACACACACACACCTTTCAATCTACCAAACAGAAACATGCACCAGAATCCCTGATGGTTTGTTAAAAGCTAGTGGATGGACTCCGTGCTCACAGGCGCTGAGTAGATGGGTCTGTACTCAGAATAGCCTGGTTCCCAGCTTCTGGGATGCTAGCTTCTACCACTGTTCAGACTGGGAGGCCTCTTTCTGCTTTTCCTTTTCATGCTCATGTTTAAAGAGTGTGGGTGAGCAAAAGGCAAGCTCTGGGGTGGAAATTCTTATCCTTTTATTCAGGAATGTATTCTAGACACCTACAACATAGAGGGAAGATGAGAGTATTATTTTTAAAAAGTTTCTTTCTTCTTTTCTTTTGGTGTGCGTGTGTAGGTGTGCTCACTGTGTGAGTGCATATGTGGAGGCCAGAGGTTGGCTAGATGCCTTCCTCTGCATTTTCCACCATGTCTTAGTCACTGTTCTATGGCTGTGAAGAGCCACCATGACCATGACAACTCTTATGAAGAAAGCATTTAATTGGGGCTTACTTACAGTTTTAGAGGTTTAGTCCATGATCATCATAATGGGAAGCATGGCAGCATGCAGGCAGGTGCTGGAGCAGTAGCTGAGAGCTATGTCCTGATCCTCAGACAAAGAGAAAGAAAAAGACAGAGAGACAGAGAGACTCTGGGCTTATTATGGGCTTTTGAAACCTCAAAGCTAAACCCAAGTGACACACTTCTTCCAATACCTACTCCAACAAGGCCACAACTCTTAATCCTTCTAATCCTTTTAAATAGTGGAGTCCCTGTTGACTGAGCATTTGAATGTATGAGCCTATGGGGGCCGTTCTTACTCAACCGCCCATACACCATTTTTGCCATTTGGCTATAGTGGCTGGCCAGAGTGTTCCCAGGATAAGCTGGATTCAGTCCCACAGAGCTGGAACAATAGCCCTGCCACCATTCCCTGTTTTTATGTTGGTGCTCGGGACCCAAGCTCCTGTTCTCACGCTTCTGTGGTAAACGCTGTTCTGACTAAGCCATCTCCCAAGCCTGAGAAAATAGTTTTCTGTCTTTTTGAGACAGGGTCTCATTATGTAGCCCTGACTTGCCTGGAACTCAATACATAAACCAGGCTGGCCACAAACTCACGGAGATCTACCTGCCTCTGTTTCCTGAGTGCTGGGATTAAAGGCGCGCGCCACCACACCCGGCTAAGTTGAAAGAATTTTACGATGAAAACCAGTATACTCACCATCTAGATTGTTTTGTTAATATTTTCCATACTTTTTTGGGGGGCAGAGTGGGGTGAAGGAGTTGAGACAGGGTCTCCTGTGAATTCCCAGGCCCTCTGTGTCTGTCTCTCCCGTTCTAGAACGGCAGGCATGCAGCACTACCGTTTCTGGACTCTTCCCTCTTCCTTCTCTCTGTAACATTGGGGTTGAAGTCAGGCCCACACTCAGCACAGAGCCGAACCCCAGCCTGTTGTCTCTGATGTTCCACTTGTTTGTTTGCGGCAGGGCCTCGATGTGTATTTCAGGCTGTCTCCATCTGGTGACCCTCTGGCTCAGCTTCCCAAGTGCGGGGCTTACAGCCATGCACCGCCATGCCTGCCTCCTACCCGTCTCTTAGGAATGGGTTTCAAAGCAAGTTACAGATGTCAAGACGGTTCTTAAATACTCATTAAGTAGAGTTTAATATTAACGCATAGTTCTCGGAAGATGTAATTTATACAGGATGAAATTTGCATATGATCAGAATAACACTCACACATGTACTTAGCCTCGGCAGCTGCTCGTTCCTGTGCACCCAAGCTTTTGCTTGATTTAAGACATCACCATCACACCAAAGCATCCCATAATGCTTCTTCCTAGTCAGGGCCCACTCCTGACCCCAGCCCCAAAGGTAACTGATAGCTGATGTAACTAAATCCATTTAGCCTCTTCTAGAATTTTATCTTTTCCTAGACAGGGTTTTACTATGTAGTCCTGGATGGGCCAGAACTTGCTCTGTAGACCAGGCTGGCCTGGAACTCACAGAGATCCATCTACCTCTGTCTCTTGAGTGCTGATATTTAAGGTGTGTATCACCACCCCCAGCCATTGTATTTTTTAAAAATTCTTATTTTATCCCCACCCCACCCCCGTGCGCGCGCGCGTGATGTGCACGTGAATGTGACAGCTTGTTCGTGACAGGGTACTCCTGTCACTGAGCTCAGAGGGCAGCTTGCTGGAGCAGAATTTCTCCTTTCACCTTGTTGAGACAGGATCTCAGGATCTTGTTTCTGCTGCTGCACTGAGCACTCCAGACTAGCTGGCCAGTGAGCGCCCAGGCAATTCCTCTGTCTGCCTCTCTTCCCAATTCCAGATGCATGCCACTGCAGCCAGCTTTGTATGTGAGTTCTGAGGATTGGACTCAGGTCGTCAGGCTTGTGTGGCAAGCCCCTTTACCCACTGAGAAGCCCTTGCTATTATGTAGCCAGGATGGCCTTGAATTCATGAGCCTCCCTCCACAGCCTCCCAGATATACCACCATAGGAGGCCAAGAGTGCTTTTTGTTGCTTTTCGAGACAGGCCTTCAGGATGTAGCCCTGGCTGTCCTGGAACTCCCTGTGTAGATCAGGCCTGCCTCTGCCTCTGCCTCTGCCTCCTGAGTGCCGGGATTAAAGGCATGCAGCACTCTTCCTGGCTAAGAGTACATTTTAAAAAGAGGCTAAAATTATGACTCATACAGGTAGAAAACAAACCGTCAAAGATTTCCTTTTACTTATTAGTTAAAGAACCAGTAAGGTGTTCAGACCAGCTGGAAAACTCAGTCTCATCCACTTAGAGTCAAATAAGGCATAAAATGAATTTTTATTAGAAATTGTTACTGGACCCAAATCTGGGCCGCCCTGCTGTGGATATTGATCTGTATGCTGCAAATGTGTGTTGCTCTGATTTGGTTGATAAATAAAATGCTGATTGGTCAGTAGCCAGGCAGGAAGTATAGTATAGGCGGGATAAGCAGAGAGGAGAATTCTGGGAACAGGAAGGCTGAGTCAGGAGTCACCAGCCAGACACAGAGGAAGCAAAATAGGAAGGCAGAACTGAGAAAAGGTATCAAGCCACATGGCTAAACATAAATAAGAATTATGGGTTAGTTTAAATGTAAGAGCTAGTCAGTGGTAGGCCTGAGCTAATGGCCGAGCAATTTTAATTAATATAAGCTTCTGAGTGATTATTTTATAAGCGGCTGTGGGGTCCTTGGTGCTGGGTGAGCACAGGAAAACCTTCAGCTACACTGTCCACTCTTGAAAGCCAGTAACTGAGGGACTGGAATTAGTGGGAAGATACCAGGTTTATTCAAGGGCCAGCATCTTGAGAAGATGGAGGGGTTATAGTCCTCAGTGTTCCATCTTAGATAATTCAGGAGCATAAAGGGCTTTTCTAGGGAGGGAAAGGCTGTGTAGGGAGACGGTACTCAGGGAAGCTGTGTCTGTATGGGGCCTTCATCATCCAGGCATCCCTTTTCCCTCAGAAGTAGAACATCTCAACAGACTTCAGCCTCCTGGGGCTAGTGCCAGTTAAACTTCAACACAATTTACATGCGCTTTGTTAATTGGTACTCAGAACTGAAGACCTAGGCCAGAGATTGCATATTTGGATGATGTCTGAAGATCTTCAGGTGTCTGGGTTCTTACATCTAAATAAATCTTAATTATTTAGGTGTACCTTCTTCTTAGAACTGAGGCGGCCAGGTTGAAGGGAGAGGGGCGGGACATCACCCTCGCCAAAGGCATTGGGAGAGAAGGTAGCTTCTGGCAAGGCTGAAGCTTCCCAAAGGAGATGTGGCTGCTGCAGACCCACCGTGTCCACAGCATAAGGATGAAGGGGTTTCCGTTCAGTGTGCCTGTCTGTGGTGGGAGCTGTTTGCAGCCCTGTCAGTTTGCTAGCTAAGGTTACTCGCTGTCTGCAGAGGTGTGGATGGTCTAGCCAAGACAGGGCTTTGTCTCATATGTGCGTTTCCACGTATGTATGCATGCATATATTTTATATAGTTACATGTGTGTCTGTGCATGATTTTTGTCCTGAATATTTGAAAGTAAGATGAAGATATTGTCTCCTAAGAATGACTTCTATGTAAAGGCAACAACATTGTCTAAAAAGAATAATTATATAATGCTATCTGACATCCTCTTTATGTTTTCATTTCCTCTATAGTCCCGAGATTTAGAAGAAAAAGAAATGGTATGTATTTACTTATTTGTGTGTACACGTGAGCAAGAACTTGTGCACATGAGCCACAGTATGTTCGAGGAAGGTCGGAGGACAAATCGCAGTGGTCAGTTCCTGCTGTCACGTAGGTCTCAGGGATTGAACTCAGGTGGTCAAGCGCCTCAACCCACTCAGCCGTCATGCTAGCCTTTTTTTTTTTTTTTTTTTAATTAACAGCCTTTGGTTATGTGTTTAAATAGGATCCAATAAAAGCTCACTCATTCGAGGCTATTTTTAAATATTAAAGAGCTGGTCTCTTGGGAGTTAATCTTCCATGCCTGCTCCTGGCCTCGGCACCGTGTCATGTAGGGTGTTTCTGCGGTAGATCGGATGCTCTGGGCTCCATCCTTTCCCCGAGAAGCGGCTAGTGTTCATTGAGATGATGGTGAGCAGTGTGCCCTGCTCTGGGGAGCCGAACCTAGGGCCCTTGGCTGTTTATGCCGAAGAAAAGGATCAGTTGCTATGGGGCTGTTGGACTGGTAACCACCTGTGGGGATTTTTATGTAGAAAGGAGAGAGTAAATAGAATCGTTGGATTGAAAGGAAGCAGGGAAATTAAAGCAAAGGTGAGGAGGGGTCAGAAGAGGTGCACACACACCCGTGATTCCTTCTTTCTGTGTGTGACAATCCCTGGATCGAAGGGTTTTGTTGTTGTTGTTGTTGTTTACAGAATTCAGGTTTCAGAGCCAAAGAGTTTTCACACTTCTTCATGCTTTTAGACAACAATAACAACAACAGCTACCCAATCACCTTCAGCCCCTCAGTATTTCTTTTTGTTTATTTTTGTGAAGTGCTGGGGAGTTGAGCCTAAAGCCTCATGCATGCTAAGCACATACCTTTACCATCCCAAGTCTAGTTCAGCTGTGTTTAAGGGGTGTGTGGGAGGAAGGGAGGAAGAGGGAGGGGGAGAGAGAGAGTTGTGTATGTATGTCTTGGGTGTACGGGTGGGTGTGCCTGTGCACACTCAGGTAGAGGACAGAGTGTCCCATCGCTCTCTGCCTTATTCCTTTGAGAACTGTCCCTGAACCTGGAGCTCTTGGGGCAGCCAGCAAGGCCTAGTCACCATCTCCCATAGCCTGGGGTTACAGGTGTGGGCAGGACCATGTCCAGCCTGGTATGTAGGTTCTGGTGTCGAACTCAGGTCTTCAGGGTCACACAGCAAGTGATTTTACACACTGATTCATCTCTCCAGCTCCTGAATTGAATATTAAATTACATTAATTTTCTTTTTGTTTCCTTGTATTGTTTTTCCAAGACAGGGTTTCTGTGTGTAGCCTTGGCTGTCCTGGAACTTTCTCTGTAGACCAGGTTGGCCTCGAACTCACAGAGAAATTAAATTATTTTTTAAATGTATTTATTTTATGTGTATGTGTGTGGTGTTTTGCTCACATGTATGTCTGTGCACTGGGTGCCTGTCTGGTTCCCTCGGAGGTCAGCAGAGGGCACTGGGTTCTCTAGAACTGGAGTTATGGACAGGTGTGAGTCACCATGTGGGTGCTGGGAATTGAACTCAGGACCTCTGGAAGAGCAGTCAGTGCTCTTAACCTGAGCCATCTCTCCAGTCCAGTCTGCTTATTTTTGAAATAGAGTTCCACCACGTAGCCCTAGTTTGCCAGGAGCTTGCTGTGCAGACCAGGCTAGACTCGAACTTGCCTTGATCATTCTTTCTCTGTCTCTTGAGCATTGGCATCACTGATACATGCCACCGTGCCCAACTAGATTTTAATAAAAGTTTAAGAGAATTTGACTGTCAAGTTTTCTTCCATGATTCTGTCCCACAAGGTACATTTCTCATGGCACGGGGTGGGGGGTGGGGTTTGGAAGTCCCCAAGGCCATCTCTAGGTTTGGGGTTCAGTATCGGGACTTTGAGAACTCAGGAGATGTTAAGTTTATTGAAACAGTGATACAAAGGAACATCGTCACAGACACGAAGCTCTTGGGCCAAGTCTGGAGGAAAATGGAGACAGCCTTGCAATGTGGTATGTCAGTGGAGTGGAGAAGAGAACAGTCTGTCTTCTGGTGTGAGGCTCTCTGACTGGACCCTCAGACTACTGGATGACAGATTCACAAGAGCAAAACGGAAGTTTGTTTATTTGGTTTTGTGTTTTTAAATGGAGTCTAACTGTGTAGCCCAGGCTGGTCTTGAACTCGCTATGTAGTTGAAGCCGGCGTCAAATGCCCAGCCTCCTTAGTGCCACCATTCCCAGCCACAACTGGAAGTTCATGAACATGTGTGGAACATAATACACACATGAACACCCAGCGAGGAGTAACCCAGTGGGGTGGACAAAGGCAAGTTTGGGCAGACAGGAGAAAAGGTGTGGGGAGAGAGCATTATGGGCACTTAGGCCTGTAAATGTATTATTGCCTCAGTTTCCCCATTTGCAGAGAAACAAGGCAACAGATTAGTAAAGGAAAATGGATTTATTTACAGTTCAGCCAGAACCGGGGAGAGAAAAGTTCTTAGACTCTGTCTGCCTTTGATGTAGCAGTGTTAGAGCTTTATAGAAAAGATGAAAGGAGACATGTCTGCGCGACTTAGCTGTGCGATGAGGTGCAGAACCGTGCGGTCTCTCCTGGGGGCCAAGACCTCCTCCCTGGCCCCAGGCTTCATCCTGATCTTTCCGAGCAAGGGTTCCCACAGAAGCCTTAATTCTTCGGAGTCCATTGTTTCAGGGCCCCTGTGTCCCTGTGGCCAGCCCTGGCTTTTCCTTGCTCATCCTTCGATCCTGAGGATTTGGGGTGCTCTGTTATAGTCTCTTGGTGGCTTGGTGTGAAAAATTCTTGAAATTTGCATTTGCATGTGCCGGAAAGAATCGTCAGGAGCATACAGCAGCCAGAGTTAGAAGACATTCGGTTAGTGTCGGATCACCGTTCGTAAGAACCCCTTCTCTATAACCTCTGGCCTTAGTGACCTTTGGAAGGGCTGGCCCCAGGGCTCCATTTCGACTGGCAGTGTGCCCCTTGCCTCAGAACGGTTTTTCTCTGACGACATCGATGCTAACCGCCTTGTGGTTTGTTTTGAATTCTCCCTCCTTGGTGTGATGAGGCTTTGCCCTTTGATCTGATCTATGTTGGGGGGTTGGGAAGGAAGAAGTACGGCAGGCAGGCAGGAAGCCAGTGCCAGAGGCCCCTTTTCTTGGCCCAACATAAGCAACTGTTTAGAAGGAAAGGCTCTTAGGTTAAGTTTTCCTGGTGTCTTCGGAAATTTTATGAATGCTGAGTCCCTTTTCACTAGGCCTTTTCCTTGACAGAGTGTATGGTGGAAGCTTTTCCTTACCCTTCATGGGTATAAAGATTATATGTACTAAAATTTGATTGATTGATTGATTGATTGATTGGGGGTGAGTGAGACAGGTCTTACTATATATAGCCCTGGCTGTCCTGGAACTCATTCTGTAGAGCAAGCTGGCCTCCAACTCATAGAGCTCTGCCTACCTCTGCCTCCCAAGTGCTGGGTGTGCCAGTGTGTGTGTGTGTGTGTGTGTGTGTGTGTGTGTGTGTGTGTGTGTGCAGGGGCCCAAAGAGTCCAGAAAGGGACATGGGATATCCTGGAGCTAGAGTTACAGGCAGTCATGAGCCACCAAATGTGGGTGCTGGGAACCCCACTTGGGTCCTCTAGAGGAGCAGCAGGTGCTTGCAGCTGCAGAGCTTTCTCCCAGCCCTTATCTCTCTTATCTGAAGGGTCAGCTGGAAGTGTGGCCTCCTGATGCCTGTTAAATACACCGATTTCTTATAGGAGAAGGATGCTTACATTTTGTAGCAGAGTATCAACAGACAGCAGCTGTAAAGTGTCGCAAAGACTTTACCAAACAAAATCAGAGAAAACAGCAGTTTACAAAATCTAGTTATTTTCAGGTATATAACTCATCAGGTTTTGTGTGATCAATGTTGAATTGCTTTAGCTATTAGAGCTTGGAATGCATTGCAGTTCCAGGGGATCCCACATCCTCTTCTGGCTTCTGAGGTATGGAAGTGATGTACAGACATACATGCTGGCAAGACTCTCGTACTAATAAAATAACAAAAGAAAACAACAACAAAAATATATTGTATGATATTTTGTTTGTGTTCTGACGAATAAAGCTTGCCTGGAGATCAGAGGGCAGAGCTAGCCGCTAGTTAACTATAGAGGCCAGGCAGTGGTGGCTCACACCTTTAATCCCAGCACTAGGGAGGTGGAGACAGGAATATAAGGCGGGTGGAGACAGGATCTAGGGGCCCATTCAGTTTGAGGATTCCTGGAGACAGGATCTCCCTGTTTCAGTCTGAGATTTTGTAGAGGTAAGAAGTCCCTAGTGGCTGCTGCTCTGCTTCTCTGATCTTTCACCCTAATATCTGACTCTGGGTTTTTATAATAAGACTAATTAGGATTTGCGCTCAAATATATATATATATATATATATATATATATATATATATATATATATACATATATTTGAGTCTAAAGAGTAAAGAACTATAGAGAATCCAAATTTAATGTTGCCTTTTGTTATCATGTTAGTAATTTGTATTACTTATATATTAAATTGGATATTAAAATACTTAACCTCTTAACATTATTTATTGAGAAAATATATATTATCTATGAGCAGTGAATGAGTGTTAAGTAACAACTTTCCCATCCCAGTACCAAGAATAGCAGACTGCTTATCTCAGATGATACGGTTTTTATAGATTTCAAATGGAGCAAAACCCAGAAACCATGGAAAATATCTCCATGTAGAGCCACCATTAATCTTCCTTTATTGTGTCTTAGATTTATATTTTAAGTTTTCACAAAAAAAGAAAAAAAACTGTTAAGAACTTTCTGTGAACACTTAACAGAATATTCTGATAATGTAATCATCTTTTAAAAGTAAGGTATCGGTCACCTCTCTTCTTGGTGATCTAGTAATAGTCCTCTTTACCTGTTATTTAGAGTGATATGAAAGCTTATCATGGCGCTGGGGTTTCCCTAGCATGCACAAAGCCTTGGCTTCAGTCCTTGCCTAAGCTGGGAGTGGTTCTGTGTGCCTGTGATCCCAACAGTTGGGAGAGGAAGCAGGAAGAACAGAAGGTCATCCACAGATAGAGAGGGAGTGGGGCCAGCCTGGACACAGGAGACCCTGTCCAAAGGAAAAAAAACCTACCTGGATCTTGAATGTACTGCTTGTCGGGCTTGGCACTCTATTATCCTGTCATGAGAAGGAAATTAAACATAAAGATCCTTGAAGCCGGGCAGTGGTGGCGCACACCTTTAATCCCAGTACTCGGGAGGCAGAGGCAGGTGGATCTCTGTGAGTTCGAGGCCAACCTGGACTACCAAGTGAGTTCCAGGAAAGGCGCAAAGCTACACAGAGAAACCCTGTCTCGAAAAACCAAAAAAAAAAAAAAAAAAAAAAGATCCTTGACAAAAAACATACTCATGTATTTTAATTGTAATGCAATTTTAATAAAAATCTCATATTTACTAATTGTACATAAAGGAGTATCATGGAAAAAAAACTTATAGCTACAATCTAATGAGCGTATTTAATGTGCATCATTTATGTATTTTGATTTTATATGTATTAAGATATTTTTAAAAATAATTGTGTGTGTGTGTGTGTGTACCTGAGTGTACGTATGGCACTGCTTATGTGCAGGAGTCTGCAGAGGTCAGAAAAGGCATTGGGTCCCCTGGAACTGGAGTTACAGATGATTGTGAGCTACTGTGTGGGTGCTGGGAACTGAACCTGGGTCCTCTGCAAGGGCATCCATCACTCTTCACCATTGAGCCATCTCTCTAGCCCCCATATTAAAGTACTTTATACCACAGTGAACTCATGCTTGGCCACCTCCATATGTCAAACAAATGTAAAAATATTACATTAGGGTTTTTGTATGTATTCATTTTTCACATGTATTTAAAATCATGCATTTTGATTAACAAAGCCTTTTTTGTTTTGTTTTGAGACAGGGTCTTGCTATGTAGCCCAGGCTGGCATTGAGCTCACTATTTTGCTTTCTCCCTTTGCCTCCCTGGTGCTGAGATTATGGGCATGTGCCACTATTCCTGGCAAAAATATGTAACTACTTAAGAGGCAAAGAATTATTGGTTCATTTGTATAACTGCTGACCTGTCATAGGTGTTGATGTAATCAACAGTCTTATTAAATAAGAAACACAGAAACAATGTAAAAGAGAAAGCCGAGAGGTCAGAGCTCAGAGCTAAAATCTCACCCTTCCGCCTGCGGTGTCCCAGCTTCCCGAAAGAGAGCTATATCCTGTGTGTTCATTTTTTTTATAGTATTTTGTTCTGCCTTCTCATTGGTTGTAAACCCAAACACATGACTGCCTCGTCACTGTCTGAATGTACAGCCCCCTAGGTCTTAAAGGCATATGTCTCCAATTCTGGCTGTATCCCTGAACACACAGAGATCTATGGGATTAAAGGCGTGTGCCACCACCGCCACACTCTGTCTATGGCTCTAATAGCTCTGACCCCCGGGCAACTTTATTTATTAACATACAATCAAAATCACATTTCAGTACAATTAGAATACCACCACACATAGGTGTCCATTAACATTCACAACTTCAATGATCACTATCAGTCTGCTATTGGATGCACTGAAATGAAAAGGTGTGATTAGGAAATCCACAGGTAAATGGCAGTATGTTGGGAATATTTTATTATTTTCCCCTGAGCATTATGGCCTAGCTCTATGTTTCTGTCAGGTACTTTAGTGTAGACATAAGCCTCCATTCTCCTGTTTGGTGTTTGACTGCTTATGTTACCCGAGTGAGAGTGGAAGCAGTTCTTGACTGGACGGTTTCTCCCCAGGCGGCCGGCCAAGTGCCAGAGTCCTAGGGAGAGGATGGTTGGAGCTTCAGGTAGCATTTGGACATTATCCGGCCTGAATAGACTGTGATTGTGAGTGTTTCTCACAGCTGGCTTTGTTTCTCTGAAGCTTTGTGATCTCAGGTGTAGAACAGTGCGCCACAGGCAAACCCTGATTTAATGTTCTTGCCCCCATGTGCTACGTGTGCGTCGCCCTAGCTCATTGGTTGACGGCCCAGGGCGGCACAGCAGGAACACCCTCTCTGTTCCATTTACTCTGGTGCTTTGTGTTATTCCAAGGCGAGTATTTGGAATGGATGTGTAAGGAATCTGGGACAATGTTCTGTTTTTCCTAAGTCATGTTTGATGCTGACTTCAGTCTGTTACTTGCAGTATTAAGAATTCTTTAGCCGGGCGGTGGTGGCGCATGCCTTTAATCTCAGCACTTGGGAGACAGAGGCAGGCAGATCTCTGTGAGTTCGAGGCCAGCCTGGGCTACCAAGTGAGTTCCAGGAAAGGCGCAAGGCTACACAGAGAAACCCTGTCTCGAAAAACCAAAAAAAAAAAAAAAAAAAAAAAAAAAAAAGAATTCTTAACCACAGCATCCCTCAAACTCATGTTCAAATACAAATACCAAAACATATCCTAAAACCAAATATAAATAAATTTTAGGTGGCTGCCATTTTTCGATGGTCACATCACCACTCTCCTCATTAATGCAAGTAAGTTTTACATATTTGTCAAAGGAGCTAGACTCTGTCATCAATGGATGTTTCAGAAATAATGTTTTTGTTTGTTTTTTAAGTTTCCCGGGGAGAGCTCATGGGCTGTACACCTGAGTGATAGAACACATACCTAGCATTCTTGAGGTTCCCTGTCCATCCTCTACATTGCAAAAAAGGAGGCACATTTCCTAGGAACAAGATCATTGTATATCTTACAACCTCAAGGAGAACTCACTATAAAGAGCAGGAATGCAGAGGAAGCTGGGTGTGGTAGTGTACACTTGTGGTCCCAGTACCTGGGAGATGGAGGCAGGATCAGGAGTTGAAGGTTGTCCCCAGCTATGTAGTGAGTTCGAGACCAGCCTGGGCTACATGAGATCCTGATACTGCTCTTAGGACCCGAGTTCAGTTCCCAACACCTCTGCAGTCAGTTCCCAATGCCTGTAACTCCAGCTCCAGGGAACCCAACACCCTCTTTACACACACATACACACACACACACACACACACACACACACACACACACACACAGACTAAAACAAAATCTAAAACATAAAACTCAACTAATGAGTGAGAAAGAAAGAAAAGAGGGAGGAAGAAAGGCAGAGAGATCTACCTGTGGTTTCTTTGGTGACCTGATTTTCTTAGATTCTTTTTTTTTTTTTTTTTTTTTTTTTTTTTTTTTTGTGAGACTGGAGATATGTATGTGACAGAACCAGATTTTCTAATTCCTTGGCATTTTAGCTGGATGATTTTCATAGTTTTATTTTATTTAAACTTCAACCTGACAATACCATACAATCTTTGGCAGGAGTTAATTGTGTATTTGATTGACAATTTTATAGAACAGGGAGAATAAATCTTTCAAGGCTGGGAATATGGCTAGGTGGTGAGTGCTGCTTGCCATGTGCAGACCCTGGGTTTGATCCCCAGCACAGAAACAAGAGAAAAAAATGTATTTTAAGAGGAGAGGAAAAAACCAAAACATGGGAGTGGAGAGATGGCTCAGTGTTTAAGAGCATTGCTTGCTCTTTCAGAGGACGTAGGTTCAATTCCTAGCATCCTCACAACTGTCTATAACTCCAGTTCCAGGGTATCAGATGCCCTTTTCTGGCTTTCATGGGCACAAGATGTGCAAGTGCTGTATAGACGTACATGCAGGCAAAACACCTTCCCCTTTAAAAAAAAAGTAGGGAAAGGAAAATAATTTTTCCTCTAGCCTTTAATTTTTTCTCCACCCTCCCCACCCCGATCTGTATCACAAAAGAAAATAAATTTGTTAATATGTATTCATGAAGATAGATACTTGGGGAGAAATGGTTGAGAATATAAGCTTATATAATACCTTTCACTAACCACAAAGGACAGTGTGTGTGTGTGTGTGTGTGTGTGTGTGTGTGTGTGTGTGTGTGTAAAGGTGACCAGGAAAAGGAAACAAAGGAAGGTTTGTGTAGATTTACATAGGTGCCTTTTCCATGTACTGGAGCTTTTTTGTGATTTAGTCCTTTTTTTCTTTTTGGTATTGAGGGTAACATTCTTTTTTTTTTTAATTTTATTTATGTGCATTGGTGTTTTGCCTGCATGTATATCTATGTGAGGGTGTTGGGTATCTGGAACTGGAGTTATAGACAGTTGGGAGCTGCCATGTGGGTGCTGGGAATTGAACCCGAATCCTCTGGAAGAACAGGTAGTTCTCTCTTAACGCTGAGCCATCTCTCCAGCCTGGAGGGTAACCTTCTTACAAATGGATATTTTCTGCATAGATAAGAATTTCTCTTACAGAAGGATGTCTATCCTCTTCTTATTTACAGAGCTTCTCCTGAATCTGCAATACCTTAAAGGCAATACCATAGGCTCAAAACAATCCTTATGCATATAGAGGCAGCTCCAGGTACCCTACTCAAGCAAAAGGCACCGTTACCATGTAGGGATCATGATCTGGTTCATTTTCTCTGCCAGTTACAAGAATTAAAAGGCAGGGAAGATCTCGAGCACTGACAGGTATCAGTAGAGAAGTCTCGGATAGAGCAAATAGGAGCAGGCAGAACCAGCCGTTGAAGACAGGCTTTTATTGGGGGTGAAGAAACACACACAGCAGGCACACAGAGGGGAGACCTTCTGCAAAGCAGACATTGCTTCTTGAGGGCTGGGAGCTTTTCAGCCTTTGAAAGATCATCCTCCGACACTTAGGGTTGGTCAGTTTGAAGAAAGACAGGGTGGTGGACTGGCTACAGCTGTTGTGTAAACTTGTCCTGATTTGGCTTTGGACTTGTTGAGTCAGCCATTAGCAAGGGACCTTGTAGCTAGAGTTTTCCTGCCTTGCCCACAGTCAGGACAAATCTTTGTCACCAGCCAGTCCCACAGCCGCTCAGACCCAACCAAGTAAACACAGAGACTTATATTGCATACAAACTGTATGGCCGTGGCAGGCTTCTTGCTAAGTGTTCTTATAGCTTAAATTAATCCATTTCCATAAATCTATACCTTGCCATGTGGCTGGTGGCTTACCGGCGTCTTCACATGCTGCTGGTCATGGCGGCAGCTGGCAGTGTCTCTCTGCCTCAGCCTTCCGCTTCCCAGAATTCTCCTCTCTCCTTGTCCCACCTACTTCCTGCCTGGCCACTGGCCAATCAGTGTTTTATTTATTGACCAATCAGAGCAACAGATTTGACATACAGACCATCCCATAGCACTTCCCCTTTTCTTTTTTTTAAAAAGGAAGGTTTTAACTTTTATACATCTCCAAAGCCAGCTTGGTATATTTGGGAATTTGGGCGTAGCTTCTCTTACTACTTCCTGCTGGAGGGGGGGCGCTGTATCTTATGGGGACACAAAGAAAATTTTAGGATCATGGAGTAGTCCGTGAGACTGTATCATCTGAGCCAGTTGCCCTGAAACGATTCTGGATGTTGGATCATCTGGGCCATGGTGTCATCGGAGACCTTTCAGGTGGTCTTGGCTGGTCAAACCTGATGTATCTTAATCTGGAACAAATCCATAGCCTCTGGCTTTCTGTAGAAACAAAAGCAGAGCCTCCTTTCCAAAGCAACATATCCTTACATCCAAATTTTGTAGTCAAGGTACCTTTAAAATATATATTTTGGCATAACTCAACAGCTTTTGCAATCAAATGTTTTTCTTCAGTTACAAATATCAAAGAGAACATAATCCAGATTCTCTGTGTGGTAGCCATCTTTATGTGGCTTATGTTTTATATTACCTTGAGCCTATTGCTTTAAACTGCAGCCTTCTTAGCACTGTGGCTGCTGGCTCCGCCCACTTCAGCTTCCCAACATGGCGGTGGTACGTTTTCCGCCAGCTCTGGGAGCCATCGTGGGTCTATGCTTCTTATCAAAGCAGCGTGTAGCCCAGAAACCTCTTTTTGTTTTGTACTAGCAAAGGCTAAATCCACCATGCAGCTTAATGTGCCACTTGCAGAGGCCTCATTCCCGCCATACTGCAGATCGAGTACACACGCCAGGAACCCGCCAGGAACTCAAACCGGCAGCTGCTGCTCATTTGAGAGAGACAATTAGGAAGCTGTTTTTAGCTCCGTTTTAGAATCTTTTCTCAGGTTTTAGGTGGACACTCTTGCCCTCTCGTTGGGCACCATTTGTAGCTAGAGTTTTCCTGCCTTGCCCACAGTCAGGACAAATCTTTGTCACCAGCCAGTCCCACAGCCGCTCAGACCCAACCAAGTAAACACAGAGACTTATATTGCATACAAACTGTATGGCCGTGGCAGGCTTCTTGCTAACTGTTCTTATAGCTTAAATTAATCCATTTCCATAAATCTATACCTTGCCACGTGGCTGGTGGCTTGCTGGCGTCTTCACAGGCTGCTGGTCATGGCGGCAGCTGGCAGTGTCTCTCTGCCTCAGCCTTCCGCTTCCCAGAATTCTCCTCTCTCCTTGTCCCACCTACTTCCTGCCTGGCCACTGGCCAATCAGTGTTTTATTTATTGACCAATCAGAGCAACAGATTTGACATACAGACCATCCCACAGCAGGACCTGCTGGCAGGAGAAGCAGCCCACAGGCCTTTGTTTTACACTGCAGGTTTTTATCTCAGGTCTAGAGGGTGAAGAAGCAAGCTGTCTTGGGAGTTCACCCTCTTTATTACCTAGTCATGGACATCCATCTCCCTGTTGCCTGCCTACCTGGGAGTCTGTCTACCTCCTAGTCCCTCGGTGTCTGCCTTCCATTGTTCCCCGAGTGACTGGTACTGGGGAGATGAGCCCCCAAACTGCCATTAGTTTTGGTACTAGATCCAAGACGGGTTCTCACCACTCAGAGGCTGGTATTTAGTCAAGAGTTGATAGGAAGGAAATGGGTTCATTCAAGCACCCCGAGGAGGAGAGGAGGAACGTCTTAGAGAACTCGGGACTGCAAATGGGCTCTTAGAGAGAAAGAAGGGGGGGGGATGACAGTGAACAAGGTTAAGGGCTGGGCAGGGCCTTCCTCATCTTCCTCACCCACAGCATGAGTCGTATTTTTTTTCTGGCCAGTACATTACGGTCTGCCCGATCTCCTAAGGCTAGATCCTATCATTCTTTAGGATGATTAAAAAACACACTGCTTTTCTGCGATTTAAACTTCCCAGCAGTCTGCATGCTTTGCGTAGTTGGTACACAGACTTAACAGTAAGGAGGGGCGGTACACATTTGCTGTTACCTGAAGGTCTCCAGTTACTCTAGTCTGGAAATCAAAAGAAAAATTAGCAGTTAACAACTTGATCATTTACGTGTGGCTTCTCTAGAATTTAGGGAGGGGAAGTCAAAGGGCCACGTGGGAAAGAGGTGGCCACTGTTACCATTTGGAGATCATGGATTGACTTACTGGAGAAGCTTGTTCCACCCCAGTGTGTTTTTATAAACAGGGTATAAACAGGGTAATCTCTCTCCATCTTTCTTCCTCTCCTCTCGTCTTAATTTTACTGGAATTTTTGGGGAGCTCCATCTAGGGTGCGACCTGTTACTAGAAATTGAAATCCCTTTTTGGAGTTTTTAGTCTTATTAATAAAAGAATTTAGGAATGGCCTCCGCAGATGGGAGAGCTGGTGTGTCCCTGTCTCCCCTAACCCTGCCTGGGCAGCATGGAAGAGGTGGTCCTAGAAGTGTGGATGCAGGAGAGCTAGCTGGTCCTGGAAGTGTGGATGCAGGAGAGCTAGCTGGTCCTGGAAGTGTGGATGCAGGAGAGCTAGCTGGTCCTGGAAGTGTGGATGCACGAGAGCTAGCTGGTCCTGGAAGTGTGGATGCAGGAGAGCTAGCTGGTCCTGGAAGTGTGGATGCAGGAGAGCAGGCCCTGCACCTCGTTTGGGCAATGCAGTAGAACTGGCCCTAGTGGCCTGGGTGAGGGAGAGCTGTCCTGAGGATGTGAGGGTGGGAGAGCTGGCCCTGCCCCCAGGGCAGTGCTGGAGAGGTGGCCCTGGTGGTGTGGATACAGGAGAGCTGTCCCTGAGGGTGTGAGGGTGGGAGAGCTGGCCCTGCCCCTAGCCAACTACTATAGGTAGGAAAGCTGGTCCTGCAGACCCAAAGCTGCAGGATCTTCATGACATAGGGCAGCAACAGGACATCCAAGAGGAGTCCCAGTGAGGGCCCAGCATCCATAGTGTAGAAGAAGCCAGAGGCCTTGAACTAGTCCAGTGACTCATTGCAATGAACACTTGGAAGTAAAGCTGTTTAGGCAAAAGGGCAGACTGAGCGACACACTGTGACACACTGTGACACACAGTGACACACTGTGACACACTGCAGCTTCCACAGCAAGACTGTTTTTTGGTTTTGTTTTTTTAATGTATTTTTTTTATCATATTTATTTTTTGTTTTCTTTGGGGGATGAGGTTGCAAGGGCAGAGGGCAGATATAGAGGGACAGGGAGATGAGTGGGTTTGGGTGCATGATATGAAATTCACAAAGAATCAATAAAAAGTTAAAAAAAAAAAAGATCAGCCTCAGGGAAAAACCCGAGGACAGTTTCATTAGAGTTTAAAAGAAATAAATATTGCAGGGCAGGCAAAGCTGTGGATCTGAGCAGCTGTCCAGAGGAGGGAAATGGAGGGAGAAAGAGAGATCCACGCCTTTTGTTAGGCATTCAGGCAAAGCAGTGCAGATCTGACAAGGCAGGAGGCAGGGTGGTGGCCTTCATCAGAAGAGTGTGAGAGTCCCAGCTGTCTAGGAAAGCGTGTCTAAGCTTTGCAGGTATCCAAAGAAAAGAAAAAGTTCAACAAGGAGGTGTGTTGGCCGGGTAGTGGTGGCACATGTCTCTAATTCCAGCACTGGGAGGCAGAGGCAGGTGGATCTCTGAATTTGAGGCCAGCCTGGTCCATAGAGCAAGTTCCAGAACAGCCAGGGCTACACAGAGAAACCCTGTCTGGGGTGGGGGCGGGGGACACACGGACACGACGTGCTTCTTGGAGTAATTTGGAAAAATAGGAAGACCTAAGCAGAGCCCTCTGGCGTAGTTCCGTAAGAAACTATTGAGAGTGAGGATCTGGGGAAGGGAAGGCACCTTAGCTCCTTAAAGGGATGAGTGTTCCTTCCATATTGTTAGCATGGCTTAAGGGGAATCAGCCCTCCTTAGGGATGGTCTCCATCAGGTGATTGACAGGTCCAGCTGGGTTCGCTCTTATGTTTTGGGTAGTTTGGAATGTTAGATCTTAACCCACAGCCAGAGGTGGATTGTATTCTTTTGACCCGGAGGAAACAGCTTGCCTTTAATGGGCCTCCATAGAGCCCTGATCAGGACTGCTCTGACGTTCTCACCTCTGACTAGGTAACCTTAAAATCATTGAGGAATGGGCTGAAGTTAGGGACTAAGTAAACCCCATTTTCACCACGACAGTCTAGAGAGCCAGTTCTGTTCACCAGGGATTGTTGTGTGGAATGGAGTTTGGTCCCCACCCTCATGGTCTGACCAGTCATTTGTCAGCTGATGTTATCTGGGAAGAGGAACCTCCAACTGAGAAGATGCCTCCATTCAGATTGCCTGTCGGCAAGTCTGTAGGGCTTTTCCTTTTTCATTCATTCATTCATTCATTTATTTATATTCTCTATTTATATTCTCTTTTTGTTTTTTTGGTTTTTCGAGACAGGGTTTCTCTGTATAGTCCTGGCTGTCTGTAGACCAGGCTGGCCTCGAACTCAGAGATCCACCTGCCTCTGCCTCCCAAGTGCTGGGATTAAGCATTTTCTCAAGCAGTGATTGATGTGGGCTGGCCCAGCCACCCCACTTTGGGGTAGGGTGGGGGTGGGGTAGCGCCATTCCTGGGCAGGTGGTCCTGAGTTGTGTAGTAAAGGCTGCTCGAGTCATGGGAAGCAAGCCAGTAAACAGTGTTCCTCTGTGGCCTCTGCTTCAGTTCCTGCCTCCAGGTTCCTGCCCTGGCTTCGCACAGTGATGGAGTGTGACCTGAGAGTTGTCAGATGAAATCAACCCTCTCCTCCCCAAGTTGCTTTTGGTCATGGTGTTTCATCCCAGCAATAGAAACCTGAACTAAGACAAGCCTCCAGACAGGCGTTCATTTAGGAGATAAGAAAACCAGAGGCCCCATTCAGGCGTTCCTGGCCAGAAAATCAAGGACAGGGTTGGGGATTTAGCTCAGTGGTAGAGCGTTTGCCTAGCAAGCGCAAGGCCCTGGGTTCGATCCTCTGCTCCAAAACAAAAAACAAAAAACAAAAAACAAAAAGCAAAACCTTAAAAAAAACCAAGGACATTTCTGGAATTGTTGTTTTTGGGGTCCCTGCCCCTAAACAACCTCTCCAGTTTCTACCTCCTGCTTGTCAGTAAGCCTGTCATGCTCTAGAGCCCCTCAATGCCTATGCAGCACAGAAATGTGCTCCAAGAACTTAAGACTCAGACATTCGTGGCAATAGGAAGAAAAGTCGATAGCGTCTCATCTGTATGTTTTCTCTCTTCCATGTCCTGCTGCCTTATCAGGCCAAAGTAGAAGAACGGATCCAGGAGGTCTTCAGTTCTTACAAGTTTAACCACCTAGTACCAAGGTAAGCTGCGAGTCGGGCTGGGGGCCTGAGGGAACCTTCTCTTTTTCCTCTTTGCCTTCACTTAGCCAATCATGGCGGCGTTTCCCTCGCCAGCTGGACTAAATCTCCACATGATCGGAAGTGGAGCTCAGACGGTTGTGAGCCACCTGACGTGGTGCTGGGAACCAAACTCAGGTCCTCTGGGAGAGCAGCAAGTGCTCTTAACCGTGGAGCCAGCTCTCAAGCCCCTAGAATAGTTCTCTTTCACACTATCCAAATTAAGTGTGGAGACACCAGGTAGTCCACCGTAGCTAAGATGCCCTGTGACCGGAAGTCCTACCTCAGCTTGCTTGACATAGCGGCTGACTTCTTCAGACAGTTAAGGAGGCACAAGAGGTAGAAACTCATTCCCTCATTTGCCTTGCAATGCTGGGGTTCGAACCCAGGGCCTCACATGGACGTCACACACCGACAGCCTAGAAATGACCCTTCAGTGTTCAGGATGGGCAATCTCCTGAATTCTGCATGGCCCTTGGGCCAAGGACATCAGTCTTGTGAGACTGCTTCATCAAGAAACAGGGTTGATCTCTCTACAGAGGCCTGTCTGTTCTCTCCAGGTGAGAAGCGCCTGTTGCAGGACCCTGACCCGAGATGGAGAACCTGGTCAGACTCTTAGCTAGAAGAGTCTTTCTCTAGCCTGCCAGGCTGCATCTCTGCATTACCCAAAGCTGAGATCTCCGTCAGAGGATCTATTCCTTCTGCCAAAGCTGGAGCTCAGTAAATGACATTCATGTCAACAGCTCGGGGGAAATACGATTCGATGTTGATTTCCGCTGCCTCCACACAAGCCTGCTCCAGCTTCTCTCCCCGAGAGGTGGTTGGACTTGGTGATGGTGAAGGATGTGACTGTTTAGGAAGGCTTTGCTGTCAACTGTTGTGCCCACAGATGACTCACCTGACTGAGCTCTGAGTCACTGTCTCCTGCCTGGGCTCTGTGTTCCCACGCAAGGGACCTGTGACATCTGACACTCCTTTTCATTCCCCATCCAAACAGATCCTTTGGACTCTGTCATTCTAATGGGATGAGGAAGGCTGAGGGGCTGCTGTCTGGAAGGGTCCTGTGGGGAGTGGTGAGGGAGGACAGTAAGAGAGACCCCACCTCTAGTTCACAGAACTTAGGTCAGGTGTCGGTGGAAAACAGTGTTCTTCTTGGGCTTGGAACTGTCCAGAAACAGAATATATCAGGTTTCTGGGATTGTTTAAGGAATTATAGCTTCCAATTTTTATCCTCTTTTTTTTAAATTTTTTTTATTTTTTATTTTTATTCCCGCCTCCCCCCTCTCTCTTTTCCTTCGAGACAGGGTTTCTCTGTGTAGCTTTGTCCCTTTCCTGGAACTTGCTCTGTAGCCCAGGCTGGCCTTGAACTCACAGAGATCCGCCTGCCTCTGCCTCCCAAGTGCTGGGATTAAAGGTGTGAGCCACCACCGCTGGCCAAAGCGAGTGTCTTAAAGGAAGATAATTAGTGTGTTAATTGATGTGGAAGATGTTACACATTTTGGCTAAATAGCTGAGTATATCAATCAGAATAGCAATGTAGACAGAATGAGCTAGGGTATAAGGGTCAATCTGGGGCATGAGTTAGTGTGGTAAAGTACTTGCCAGAATTCACCAGGCATTCTGGGTATTTTTTAATACCCAGAATACCCCCCACCAAGGAATAAATCTAAAAATGTATCAGAATTTTAAATTAGCATTACAATTTTAACTTTGTAGTAGTCAAAATTTAAGTCTTGGCTAGGAGGTCTAGTGAAATGGTAGAATATTTGTCTAGCATTATGAGGCCCAGAGTTATACCAGAAAATAGAATAAAACAACTCCCAAATAACAACAAACCAAAGGACAAACCCCACATTTCAGACAGAGTCTGACAGTATGATTTGAGAATGGGCCATGGCTCTCCACCATGCGTATCCAGATGTTGCCAGTACACCTAGGTGACATCTAGCCTGTTTGTATTTCTAAGGTCGTGATGTTGATCAGATGTGACATCCTGTCCGGACCACTGGCTGTGCGCAGGTCCAGGGATGCCTGCAGTGATGCCTAGGCAGGCATTTATTATTCAGCCTGCTAGAACCAGAGCCAGGAAACAGATGCGGCTGAAGTTCCAGGCGGACGCCGAAATGCTGCTGCATTCTACAGCTAATCCCCTTTCCAGAAATGACTTTTCTGTCAGGAGTCGGGTGTATCCTGTAATCCTAACACTAGGTGGGGAGTAAAGGCAGGAAGACCAGGACTTCAAAGTTTTCCTCAGCTCAAGACCAAGACTGGCCTGAATTACAGGAGACCTTGTCTCAAAAAGGGGGGGGAAAAGAAAAAGAAAAAGAAAAAAAAGTAAGAGAAAAAGAAAAGATGTATGGCTCTCTGACTGTGACGTGTGCACTTGTCCTGGAGTGAGGTAGTCAGTACCGAGAAGCTCCCTTCTCTTTCTTCTTTTTATGGTGCTGGGTTGAATTTAGGACCCTCTCTGCATACTAGGGGCTCTATTAATGCCCTGTCCCCTCACCCCTTGGACTCGGGTCCTGCTCTGTGGCGGGCTCCTTTACCCGCTGAGCCGTCTCGCTGGCCCTTTGGACCTTTACTACTTTTGTCCGTCCGCATCCTGCTTTCTTTATTGTTGTTGTTTTGGAGGGCCTTGTTGTTTGTTTTGGTTTTGGCTTTGTGTCTTTGAAAGGGGTTCTCTTGTTTAGAGAGGTAAGTAACTCAGCATGACCTTGAACTCAGTCCTCCTTCCTCCAGCTCCCAGATGCTGGGATCGTAGGTGTACACCATGATGCAAACTGCAAACTGCTTTCTTGTGCAAGTCCTTCTTTTCTGTCAGATCTTAAAGAAACTGGGGGCAAATGGCTAGCTGAGGTGCCTGTTAGCGTAAGAGCAGACTCTGGCCGTGTCTCTCTCAGCATCGTTAGTGTCTATTACTCCATCGACCTGGCTCCCTTCAGCACTTCACACAGCAGCCCCTTCCCTCCCTCCCCCGCTTCTCCTTCCTATCTCTGTAACTCAGCCGGTTTGGCTGCCTGCTCCCTTGGCTCTTCTCTTGGTTCTCTTTGCCCTTTGGTCTTCTTTTGTCTCTCTCTTCTTCCTCTCTTGCCCCCTCCCCCTCCCCCTCCCCAGCCCAGTCTGTTCTCTGGTCTGCTGGCCATCTTCAGTCTGGACTCTTCCAGATGCCTCTGGCTGTGTGTTCCCTCACATCCACCACCAAAACCTCTCCTCAACCACATCTAGGAGCAGTTATGTCCTCATTTTCACTCATGCTCCTCTTCACTTTTTTTTTTCCTAGTCATCGAGGTCAAACCCAGGGCCTAGCCCAGGCTGTGCAGAGTCCTGGTCAGTGAACCACATCCCCAGTTCTCTCCACGAGTCGTCTTCCACCCTTATGAATGGACACTTCTCCAGTCCAGCACCCTAACCACTTGGCCCTCACAGCCCCGAACGTGTACTTTTCCAGTTCATCTGCTTTGCTTCAATGTGAACTCTAAAATGTGTCAACCGTGCATGGACACACACACACACACACACACACACACACACACACAGAGTTTAAAATTGTCTTCTCGAGGACAGAAGTGACCCTTCATCTGCTTTGCTTCAATGTGAACTCTAAAATGTGTCAACCGTGCATGGACACACACACACACACACACACACACACACACACACACACACACAGAGTTTAAAATTGTCTTCTCGAGGACAGAAGTGACCCGTGTGCAGCCGGCTTGGTAGTAGAAATAGTGCTCGCAGTGCCCTGGAGGCCCTCTGGAGAGTGAGTGTCGCAGTGGTTCTGAAGCTGGCCCTGAAGCCCCAGGAATTTGGCCTCTGTCGCCTGCTGCTCCTGTATATAAGTCCTGAGGGACTGGGAGACATGCTCCTTCCCACTGCTGCCTTTTCTACACTCTGTGTCTTCCGGGTCACCGTCGACCATAGGACTCTCGGGGGTGCTCCAGCTTTGGGGACCTGTGCCTTTTCGATTTTACTCTGCCTTCTTCTCTTGGAGTCTTTCATATTTTCCCCCCCTACTCATTCTGCACTGATATTTGAAGAACCTCCAGAGCCAGGTACTCTGTAGGGCTTGGAAAGTGGCCCTGAAGAAGACGGGCCCTGGTCCTACTTCAGCCGGGCTGGCAGTCTCTTGAGATGAACACAGCCACCGGTTACCACTGGGATGCCTGAGAGTCCAGGACACATACATATAACTCAGATCGCAGTCATCTTTCAGAGAACGTGACAGTTAAGCTGAGACCCCTCAGATGACCCATCAGATGAGTCGGCTAACTTAGAAGTGTCTAGAATGTTCTAGACAGAGGGGACAACATGTTCAAAGTCCTGAGGCTGCAGAAAGCAGAGAGCTTAAATGAGGTTGTAGGGTGAGGTTGGAGGAAGAGGAAGCTGAGGGGGCTTACCCCAGAAATATGACCAGTATCACTAGCTGGCCCCCTGGTGTGTCCTTAAAGCCTCCCCCCACGTCCATCTCCCTCTGCTTGTTCCATGAGTGCCCTTATCCACTGATACTCTGAACCCTTCCATCGTGCCTGTCCGCCCACTCCAGCCTCTGTTTTCTTTCCCACCTGCTTGGCTTTGAGGCTGAACTCCTGGGGGTGGGAGGAGCTTTGGCTTTTAACTTCTTCCTACATAGAGAACAAAAGGAGAATGGTAAGGGTGTGAGTCAGCTTGGGCTGTGGTAACCAAGTGAGGACTGGGTGCCCTGAAACCCACGAACTTATCTCGCAGTTCAAGAGGTTGGACCAATGTCAAGACGCTAGCCGGCCTGGTTTCTCCTAAGGCCTGTCTCCAGGATTTGCAGGTGGCTGCCTGGCCGTGTCCTCACATGGCCTTTCATTTGTGCTCAGGCTCCCTAGTGTCTTCCCTCCACACCCAGCCCCTTCAGGGATGGGGTCAAAGCAGTACATGCATGCTGGGCAAGCATTTCACACTGAGCTACATCCCTGCTAAAGCTTCCTCTTACTAAAGCACCTGTTTTATAGGCTAGGGCGCCACTCTTAGGATCTCATGTAACCTTAAATTCTTTCTTAAAGGTCTTATTTCTGAACACAGTCACGTCGCGGGTTAAGATTTAAACATTAATTGTGAGATGGGAGGGGAGGGTACAATTTAGCTCCTAACAGCAGCCTTGAAGTGTAGTTTCTGATCTACCAGAATAAACTGGACACTTCCACTTAGCACTATGTTTATATGCTTATGACTAAATAGATGAGAATGAAAGAAGACGTTGGCTTGGGGAGATGGTCACTGGAAATAATCTGTCTCTGTATCCCTAACCATCCCCCCACCCCCCAGCCTCCCCAACCACCGACACCACCCCCCTCACACACACACCTCCAGCCTATGTGGCTGAAGTTTCTCTTCAGGCAGACCCAGCTGGAAAACCTCAACCACCCCCTTCTCAGTGGGACTCCTGGGGTCTGGCTGTCTGTGGAGAGGCTCACGGTTAGATGGGAGCTTCTTGGGAGGGGCTTATCTTTGAGCTATCTCAGGTTCTTTCTCTAGGACCAACTTGAGGTAGATGAGGAAGTAATAGGGGTTTCCCTTCCATTAGCTAGCTGTTCCTGAGCAGTTCCGGGTCAGGCAGTTCACTTAGCACTTCAACAAGCCAGTCTGTCGCCCTTGGAGGCCAAAGGCTTCAGCCTCATAGCTCTCTGATTTCTTAGTGACCCAAAAGCTCCTTGTAGGGAAAAGGGGCTAGATAAAGAAACCCACTCTGACCCTGAAGCCCAGAACCAATGAAAGAAACACAGCCTAGATCTGGGACCCGAGCCAGAGAAAGAAACACTTTATCCTTGAACCCAGAATCTAAGAAACATGCCCTTACTCTGAAACCAGTGCCAGAAGAACACGTTTTGTGCCTAGAATCAGAGCCAGTGAAAGAAATATGCCCTGGCCTTAGAATTAGAGCTAAAAAGCTAAGAAAGGCCAGTGAAAGAAACACAGTTTGGCTCTGAAATCAGGGCCATCTCTGCCCCTGACCAACAAAACTAACCAATCCCTGAGCAGAAAACCTTCTCTTTCCCTGGAGAAACTCCACCCATAAGAAATCCTATATAAGCCAGGAGGTGGTGGCGCACCTTTAATCTCAGCACTCGGGAGGCAGAGGCCAGTCTGTGAGTTCGAGGCCAGCCTGGTCTACAGAGCAAGTTCCAGGACAGGCTTCAAAGCTACACAGAGAAACCCTGCCTCGAAAAACAAAAACAAATTGTATATAAACCGCCCCACCTGTTCAGTTGTTGGCTGTTCTTTCCCACCTTGGCAGAGGCAGCCACTCTCCTGGACTCCTCCTTCCCAGATAAATCTCTTTACCAAAAGAGTCTTGGATGCGAAGATCTTTATTCGCTGGTGCAGAACAGAAGGACCTTGCTGAGAAATCCCTTTCACTGGAGTCGGAAGAGATTGCTACGCTTCTGCAGGGGTTTCCCCTTAAGCAGAGTGAAACAGAAGAAGCAACATCTTAGGCCAGAGAAGCAGAGCTCTGCTGGGAAGCCCCCTTAAGTGGGGACTGAGCAAAGCTCAGCTGTAGCGGCTCTCCAGGAGAGGAGCAGGATTGCTATACCCTTCAGGGAGACCATCCCCCACCGCACCCCAACTCCAGGTATCGCCTGACTCCCCCGAGCAGTCAGGACACCTTTCCCTCCAGAGCTGGGCCATCCCATTGCAGCTCCAGCCATCAGAGCTGTTCCAGCAGCTCCAGGTGTCCCCTGACTTCCCTGAGCAGTCAGGATACCTTTCCCCCAGAGCTGCAACACTCGCTCACACCCCTTTGTCACATAAAAAGATTGTTCCAAAGACAAGGAGAAGACTTCCCAGGGTTTCACTACTTGAAAAACATCTCTTTCACATCTATCTGTCTGTCTGTCTGTCTGTCTGTCTGTCTATCTATCTATCTATCTAATTTTTCAGAGACAGAGTTTCTATGTGTAACAGTCCCAGCTGCCCTGGAACTCACTCTGTAGACCAGGCTGGCCTTGAACTCACAGAGATCCGCCTGCCTCTGCTTCCCAAGTACTGGGATTAAAGGCGTGAGCCACCACCATCTGGCCTCTTTTACATTTATTTACGTGTGTGTGTGTGTGTGTGTGTGTGTGTGTGTGTGTATGTGTGTGTATGTGTGTGTGTGACGTGTGTGTGTGTGTGTGTGTGTGTGTGTGTGTGTGTGTCACATGCGCTATGGGTGCTTTGATGTCAGAGGACAATTGGCAGGAGTCAGTTTTGTCCTCCCACCATGTGGGGTCCAGGGCTTGAACTCGGGTCATCAGGTCATGGTGGCGAGTTCTCTTACTTGTTGAGCTTGCTCAGTGGGCTGCATTTCTGTATATTTGAAGGATTTGTTAAGTTGTTTAACTCAGCTAGGTAAAAATGCCATGCATGGTGGCACACACCTTTAATCCCAGCACTCAGGAGGCAGAGGCATGTGCATCTCTGAATTCTAGGCCAGCCTGGTCTACAGAGTGAGTTCCAGCACAGCCAGGGCTACACAGAGAAACCTTGTCTCAAAAAAATGAAACCAACCTATCAACCAATCAACCAACCAAACAAAACAAATCTCCAAAAACCCCAGCCAAAGCCTGGCTTGTGTAACATGCATGTAACCCCAGCACTTGGGAGGCTGAGGCCAGAAGATCTTCAGTTCAAAGCCAACCTGGACTATTTAGGTTAGACCTGTCCGTTAGTAGTCCTAATGCCGTGCTTGACTTTAGCTGTCTTGGTTTCTTAGCTCCCGGTCACTGCTGGTCTGCCTGGTTCTTGTCATAGCCCATGCTATCCCGTGTTTCCATCCTGCTCAGGCCGAGCCAGGACATACCAGCTATTTCCAAAACCTGCTCTCCCTTTTCCCTCCCTCCTGCTCAGTCTTCTCTTCCCCTCAGCCCACTGCTTTCTCCTAAATAGTCAGCAAGGAAGCCAGGCACGATAGCACACACGCATAACATAAGCCCTCGGGCTGAGGCAGAAGGATTTTGAGTTTGAGGCCAACTGGGCTACACAGTGAGACCCCCCCCCCCAAATATTACCAAGAAACCACCTAGAAGTGTCTACTGACCGGCTTCACTAAAATGTTTATACTTCTTGGCTTCCAAACCCTTTATTCGTCTCATATAGATTCTCTACTGCCCTCACCACAGCAGCCAGTCCTCAGCTCCTGGGTTCTTCCTTCCCAAGAAATCAGGGGCTGGCACCCCACATAGTTTCCTCCTGTCTGCTCCTCCCCCCTTCAAAGCCCTAGATTTGGCTGGCTTCATACATCCGCCCATTGCATCATTTCTGTCTCTGAGGATGTTGAATTCCTCGTTATTGGAGGTTCATGTCTCCTGCTGCCTAAACTACTTCAGTAGCTCCCTCTAAAATTCTGTCTACTCGCTTGTTATTGTATATGTGTGTGTGGTGTGTGTAGGCACGTGTGGAGGTCAGAGGATGACTGTGAGTTGGCTCCCTCCTCCTGCTGTTTTCAGGGGTTGAACTCAGGTCCTTAGGCTTGCATACCAAGTGTTTAATAGCCCAGGAAGTCTGGAACTCTCTGGCCTTGGCCTTGCCATTTTCTTGCACTAGCCTCCGGAATGCTGGGATTATAGGTACACACCACCATGTCCAGCTTTGTTTCTTTTTAGAAAAAATAATGTTTAACGAAATATAACTCATACATAACTCACTGAGTTCAAAAGTAAATTCATTGGTTTTAGTGTATTCACAGAGTTGTATAACCATTATCATGGTTAATTTTTGAACATTTTATTGCCCCTTGAAAGAATACCCGTAGTCTCCATGCTCAGCCCCTTCATCTGCCTGAACTCCAGGCAACCAGTTCGGTCTCTAAGGGTTTTTCCTTTGTGGACATTTCATATAAATAGAATCATATGATATGCAGTATTTTCTAAGTGGTGTCTTTTGCTAAGCATGTTTTCAGGGTCATCCTTATTGTATTTCAGTGGCTCCCATTTGCTCTTAGGTTTTGTTTTGTTTTAGAGACAAATTCTCAGGATGGCCTGGAACTCACCATGTGGACTGGGCTAGGTTTGAACTAATAGCAAGCCTCTTGCCTCTGTTTTCTGAGTACTGGGTTTATGGGCAGGGGCTCCTATGCTCAGCTTTGTTTTCATGATAATTTTTGTTTTCCTTTGTTTTGAGACAGTCTTACTTTGTATCCCTGGCTGGCCTGGAACTTGCTCTGTAGACTAGGCTGGCCTGGAACTCACAGAGATTGGCCTGCCTCTGCCTCCTGAGGCAGGATCAGAGGTGTGCGCTACCACACCAGGAGTTAATGATTCTGGAGCTGGGAGCTGAAGAGCATGGCAGCATCTGATTGGCTTCTGTGAGGACCTTTGCTCTGTTTCAGCTCAGGACAGAAAGCAGAAGGCAAGTGGGTGCCTGGGAAGAGGCAGTGAGGAGTACCCTCACCTTCTAACAACTGACTCCTCGTTTGTGAAAGTCACCAACAATCCCTCCCAGTGACTTAATGAATAACCTTTCTTAATGCTCAAAGACCCCACCATCTCCTGATGCCATTAAAAAATTTTTTTTCTTCTGAGAAGGGTCTTGTTTTGTAGGCTGGCTTTGGGTTTGTCGTCCTCATCCTCTTTCCCTGACCGCTAGGATTGTGACAGGTGGATGCCTCCGCCTCTCTCTCTCTCTCTCTCTCTCTCTCTCTCTCTCTCTCTCTCTCTCTCAACAGAATTTCTATTCCTGCATTGGAAGATTTTTCTGAGTTGGAGACCACATCAGGGATCGTATTCTGAGCATAGAACAGTGGGAGTTCTAGAAACAATTGTTGAATTGACTACCTAGAAGAGAATGGTTCTCTCCCCCGTTATTTCCATAGTCAGCAGGCTCGGTGACCGTCTTGACATTCTTTTCCCTTTTCTTTCTTCCGTAGCCACCCAGGCCATTTTTCAGCTCTAAGCAAGAAGTCCCGCCTCTCTCTTTGCCCTTGCAGGTGGCCCTGGGCAGCACATTCCATCCTCAAGCCAGTACTGCTGACCCCAGTGCCACGGGCGTGACTGGCTGTGGCATACAAAAAGCGTCCTCTGGCCAGGGCTGTGGGTCAGTCAGCACGTGGGAGGTGGAATTTTGGGGCAGGAGTAACAGATGGTCATCCAAGGGGTGGGCAGGGGACAAAGTACAGATCTCCGACAAGTGGTCCTGGGAGAAATGACTGAAGTGGCTGCAGCCTCCCAAGTCAGAGAAGCGGCGAGGTTCTGAGTTAGATTCCTTACAGCACGGGCAGGCCCAGTGTAACCCGTTCCTAGATCCGGGGGCAGCTTTCTGGGTAAAATGTCAGTCCCTAGCAGCGTATGCCCGGGGCAGGGCAGTCACCTCCTTCAAGTGTTTTCTCTCAGGACGTCTGCCAGGACAGTGTGCAGGCACTCAGAGAACTCAGACGTGTGCCTCTTTCCCCTGGTGTAGTTGCCTTTTGTGCGTACTGAAGTCACCAGTTATCCACTTCGTGATGGGGTGTGTGTGTGTGTGTGTGTGTGTGTGTGTGTGTGTGTGTGTGTGTGTGTGTTGGAAGCGTGAGCTATTGGAAGGGCTTACAGACTCTCTGTCTTTCCAGGCTCATCTTGCAGAGGGAGAAGCACTTCCATTATCTGAAAAGAGGCCTTCGACAGCTGACGGATGCCTACGAGGTAAAAATGTTGCCGGGGAACTTCCTGTCAAGCACTGAGCATCCTCCTATCTGAGCACAAAGGCCGTTGGTCTTCACCTGTTGCAGATGCACCTGTCACATCACGTGGCTCTGGCAGGAACCAAGCTGCTGTTTCAGAGCGGGGACTCTGCTCATGAAAGGGTTAAATAAAGTCTCCTCCCCCCTTGCTGGTCTGTAGAGCTGGTGGGACAGCCTAGCTGGGCTGGGGGTCTCCCTCATTTGACCACAGCGTGCTCTCTGCTGACTCCCTTTACATCTAGATCAAGTCAGTCACCTTGTCGTCCCCATACCTTGACCCTGTAAAGCTGATCCAGTCTGTCTTGGCCAGAGGACCAGTACTTGGATCCTAGAGGACACTAAACACAGAGTGAATCTTAAAGCATGGTACTGGGAGCCGTGAGATTCATGGAAGAACCCCAGAACTGTAGTGGGGGTAGGAAGGGCTGTGACCAACACAAAGGGAAGCTCTGCCTTTAATTGGCTTTTATTTCAGAGTTCTGTATTTGATTTTTTTGTGGAAGGGTTTTCCAAGTCTCAAAGGCAGCCTGAGTAACACAGCCTACACCCCAACTCTGACATTTACTTTTTTTATAATCTGGAAAAAAACCGGTCTCCCTAGACCTCCTTTACTTTAAGTAGAACTGGTGCCTGGTACCACCACCTGCCCTGTCCAACGTGGGGTGCTCAGCACTGTGTCTGACTTGAAGTAGGATCAAGGTCTGTCCACACATCACCTTCAGAAGCCTTTGCCCAGTCTCCATCCACACTCCTCCTCCTCCAGGTCCTCAGTGCTATTTCTGCTCACGGCAGCACTTAACAGGTGCATGTACATAGGTTTGCCTTGTTCCAGAAAGACATGGGGGCAACTTGGGCTTAGTGTCTACAGCCTCTTTCTCCAAGATAGTCACTCCGATAGTCTACGTGCTGAGCACCCCAAGACGCAGAACCAATTTCCATTATTACCGTGCCCCAATGTCTATAATGCTTGATTCAAGTAGATACCAAGTATTTGCTGAATCTGTAAATGAGTGAATTCAAGAAGATGATGTGTTTCCTGGGAAAACAGCAGCATTTAACTTCCCTGTGTGTAAGTTTTCACTCAGACTTGCTGGGCCACCTGCAGGGAAGGGACCCGTTGGGTTCAAGGCTTGTTTTCTATTATCCTTTTGTCACAGAGGGACATTTCATCTCCTGGTTAAGGCCACAAAGCAAAACATCCTTCATTTACTGATTGTTGTCCGAGCAAGGGTACCTCCTCCCCTTGCTCGGCCTAGGGACTGAGACAGATAAAGCCTTGTCCACAGGCTCTTGGAGCGACTGAATAAAGGGTGTGTTTTCTCCTCGTCCTTCTTCTCAGTGTCTGGACGCCAGCCGCCCCTGGCTCTGCTACTGGATCCTGCACAGCTGGGAACTCCTGGACGAACCCATCCCCCAAGTAGTGGCTGCAGAGTGAGTCCGGCTTGGGGGGCCCCTGGGGTGTTCTCTGGAATGACATCTTGGATTTGAAATTCCTTCTGTCCCCGTTTTATTAGCTATAAATGGGGAGGAAAGAGGGTTACAAAGAAACCCTTGCCCTTCCCTTGACCTCCAGCAACTTCCAGAAACTCCTCCACTTCAAAGCCTAGCTTAAACTGGTGGGTAGAACAACTCTTTGAACTCCAGAGGAGCTCTGTTTTTTTCTGTGGCCTTTTCTCTTTCTCTCTTTCTTTTCCTTCTCCTCCTCCTCCACCTTCTTCTTTTCCTCCTCCACCTTCTTCTTTTCCTCCTCCTTTTCTTCTTCTTCTTCTTCTTCTTCTTCTTCTTCTTCTTCTTCTTCTTCTTCTTCTTCCTTCTTCTTCCTTCTTCTCCTTCTTCTCCTTCTTCTTCCTCCTTCTTCCTCCTTCTTCCTCCTTCTTCCTCCTTCTTCCTCCTTCTTCCTCCTTCTTCCTCCTTCTTCTTCCTCCTCCTCCTCCTCCTCCTTCTTCTTCTTCTCCTTCTCCTTCTCCTTCTCCTTCTCCTTCTTCTCCTTCTCCTCCTTCTCCTCCTCCTCCTCCTTCTTCCTTCTTCTTCTTCTTCTTCTTCTTCCTTCTTCTTCCTTCTTCTTCCTTCTTCTCCTTCTTCTCCTTCTTCTTCCTCCTTCTTCCTCCTTCTTCCTCCTTCTTCCTCCTTCTTCCTCCTTCTTCCTCCTTCTTCCTCCTTCTTCCTCCTTCTTCCTCCTTCTTCTTCCTCCTCCTCCTCCTCCTCCTTCTTCTCCTCCTCCTCCTCCTCCTCCTCCTCCTCCTCCTCCTCCTTCTTCTTTTTTTAAAGAAAGTGTCTCTGTGTAGCCCTGGCTGTCTTAGAACTTGCTATGTAGACCCAGCTGGCCTCGAACTCACAGCGATCTACCTGCCTTCCTTAAACACCTCCATGGAGGTGTAGTGCCCGGGGACAGACCAGCTCTCCCCAGGACTAGAGGGTTACCGCCTCGGTGCACACGACTCACAGTTCCCATGGACCCCCTGACTGATGACCAGACAGCTAAGCGCTTAGATGTGTCCTGAGCTGCTGGTGCAGATGGCAGGGTGAGGTGGCGCCTCATGCTCACCACAGTCCTATCTTAAGGGGGAAACCAAACCAAACCAAACCAAACCAAATCCCATCATGCCTCCAGCCTCGGGAATACCCGAGACAGGGGAGCACAGCCCGGAGCTGCGCCTGCGCGGTTTCCCGAGAGCGCGTCTTCTTGGCTTGTGCGCCTCCGCTCCCTCGCACTCCCGAAGGTGAGGAGTTTGGGGCGCAAGGATCCCAAGCCAGGTTTGTTGTTCCACAGCAGAAGATGGCAGCTGAGCCAAGGCCGGGGGAGGCTTGCTAAAGCCCTCCCCGGTCCCAGAGCCCCTGCCCTGGTCACGTTGTCAGGTCTGAAGAACAGAACTTACATTGTCTCATTCATTCTCTTTCACAATAATCTCTCATTCTTGCCTTCCTGGGAAGGGTGTCTTGTGATGAATGTCGATGGAGAAGATAATAAAGAATTAAGCCGTTAACCCCTAGAATCCATGTTTCTGGGGCAGAGGGAAAATATGCATTGTTTTTTTTTTTTTTTTTAAATCCAAACATTGCAACAAGCCTGCTTGCTTCCAGCCCTGGAAGTGGAGTTGGACAGAGTTTCTGCAGTAACAGGAGTTTAATTGTCAAAATAAAGGCTCCTGCGTTTTTGAAATACCAGTTGGGGGTTGAGAGTTGTCTGGGAAGCCCCCCCAACCCAACGCCCACACTGTCAGGGTGCTGGACAAGGAAAGATGCGTATGAGACGAGGGAGGGGATGGAGGATTCGGTGAGAGATGCACGGAGGCCCGCGAGAAGGCGGCACAGAGCGTGTGACGTGTCCAGACGAGACAGGGCCCCTGCAGTGCACGGCTCAGGGCGCTGGCAGCTTTTTTCTGGGTTGTATAGATGGTCTGTTTTTCAGTGTGGCTTATCCGAGGACGTCAGTGTCACAGCCGCTTTTGTGGCAATACCAGATAAGAAAGGGAAGAGAGGGCCACGTGAGATGGCTCAACAGGCACCTGAGTCTGGCCTGGGACACGCATGGTGGAAGGAGAGAACCGGATGGGAAGAGGGGCCCCTTTAAAGGGTCTTTCGTAGTGAACAGCATCAGTAGTAAGAGATGCTTTAAAATTTACTGGACGTTTAAGTGGATTAATCGCAGCATAGTGCGTACAATGAAATATTCAGCCATTTAAGGTTTTCCATATTTGTGTAGATTTGCATCTAAGAATGTATGTGTAAAGGGATATGCTGTGAAAGCAGATAGTTAAGAAGATTCAGCTTTTATAGACCAGGAGCATAGATGGAGGCCAGGTGTAGTGGCACACACCTGTAATGCCAGCCCTCAGAAGGGTGAATCGGGAGGCTTGCCTTGAGTCTGAGGCCAGCCAGGGCTGTATCAGTAAGAACGCTTAGAAAAGGGGTGTGACTGTGTAAAACAGTGGTGCAGAGCTTGCCTGGCATGGTGGAGGCCCTGGGTTTGATCCCCTACCGTGACCACCTACCCCCACACCAAAGGGAAACAAACAAACAAACAATATTATGACTATGCATAGAAAAACAAAACAAAATACCACAGAAGGTTACATGTGCATATGCTACAGTTCAGTCTGGATAGTGAGATTGAAAAGGATTGTAATTTTTGAGCTGGGCATGGTGGTGCACCCCTTTAATTCCAGCACTCCAGAGGCAGAGGCGGAGGCAGGTGGCTATCTCTGAGTTCCAGGCCAGCCTGGTCTACATAGTGAAGTCTGGGACAGCCGGAATTGCATAGTGAGACCCTGCCTCAAAAACCAAAAACCAACCAAACAAACAAACAAAAACACCCCAAAAACAAAAAAGTTATTATATTTTTTCATCTCTAAGCTTATTTGCATTTTCTACAGTATATCTTTATTTTTTTATAATTGCAAGAATGTTTTAGCCAGGCTTGTTTTTAATCCCAGCACCTGGAGAGGCAGAGGCAGACAGATCGCTGTGAATCTTGTAACCAACCTGGACTATTCAGGGAGTTTCAGGCTAGTTAGGGCTAACTAGTGAGACCCTGTCATTCCCTCCCTCACAAAAAAAATGGATATTTTGAAAATAGCCAATTTGTCCCAGTTTCAAGAACCACTTTAATAATTAATGGTCAAGAGTTTGTTTTAGAACTGCCTTGAAAGCATTTATTCATGGTTCTTTTGAGCATTGATTTAATAAACCTTATTTTTGTTTTTTAATTTATTTCTGGTTTTAGAGACAGATCTTACTTTGTAGACAGAAACTCACTATGTAGCCCACGCCGACCTCAAACTCATGGTAACCTCCTGCTTCAATCTCTGAGTGCTGGGATTTCAGGTAAAAGCCACCCAGCTGACTTGCTTTAATGAACTTGAAAGTCCAGTTTTAGGGAGTGAATCTAAGACCTTGTGCATGCTGGTAAGTGTTCTATCATTAGGCTGTATCCCCTAGCTTGACTTAGTGAGTGAGCGTGTGAGCGTGTGAGCGTGTGAGCGTGTGAGCGTGTGTGTGTGTGTGTGTGTGTGTGTGTGTGTATGTGTGTGTACGTGTGTGAGCGTGTGTGTATGTGTGTGTGTATGTATGTGTGTGTGTGTGTGTGTGTGTGTGTGTGTGTGTGTGTTCAGGTCTCATGCTTGCACAGCAAGTCTCTTACCCCTGAGCCATCTCTCCAGCCCATATATTTTTATTTTGTTGTTTTTAGTGTGTGTGTGTTATATGATGTGTATATGAGAGTGTAGGTCACTGATGTAGGCATGCCTGCACCATGGTGCATGTGTGGAGGTCAGAAGACAGCTTTTGGTAGTCGGCTCTCCACCTTGTTCAGGCAGGTTTTTTTTCTTGTTTCTGAGGCTCAGCACACTCCAGACTGGTTGGCCCAGGAGCTTCCAGGTGATTCTGTCTCCACCTCTCATCTCCATGTGGGAAGGCTGGGATTATGGGTTTGATTCCCCACATCTAGCTTTTCACTGTCAGTCTTGTGTGACAAGTACTTTTACACACTGAACTTTCTCGATGGTCCCCAGTTTAATGAACTGTTAAATGACTTAAGACTTTTAGATAATGATGCTGCATTTTTGTCTTGTGCTTAGCAGCAATTAATTGATGATTCAGATGATACTTAAGATCAGAGCCTAGGAGCTCTGACTGGGAGTAAATAACTATTTTTGTTATATCCAAAGAAATCTTACTGAGTTTTGCAAAAATACGTGGATTGCTTTTTTCAGACTGCCTGAACTAGGATAATGCCTTTTCATTTATCAGTTTTATTTTTTATATTTTGGTTTATCCTTTTATTCATTTATATACTCAAATGTTGACTCCCTACATTTTGAAAGACTTTTTTTTTTTTTTTTGAGACAGGGTCTCTATGTAGTCCTGGCTGTCCTAGAACTCACTCTATAGACCAGGCTGGCCTCGAACTCACCGAGATAGATCCATCTCCTCTGCCCCCTGAGTGCTGGGCTTAAGACAAGTGCTTGAAAGATGTATCTTAAAATTAATTTTAGGAAAATGAAAATCAGGGTTGGAATGATAGCTTAGCCATTAAAGGCCAAGGCTCCCAACCAAAACCTCAGGAGAAATGATAATCTTAATTCATGTACTGTAGGAGCTTGCAGTTAAAGAAAGACCTTGATTCTTGTGGATTTTTATTCTAAAATTTTTTGTTGTTATTGTTTTTGTTTTGTTTTTCAAGACAAGGTTTCTCTGTGTAACAGCCCTGGCTGTCCTGGAACTCCCTTTGTAGACCAGGCTGGCCTCAAACTCGGAGATCTGCCTGTCCCAGCCTCCTGAGTGCTGGGATTAAAGGTGTGCTCCACCACCTCCTGGCTTAAAATTTTTATTGTTTGAAATAATTTTTAAATTTTTAAGTTAAATATAATCACATTCTTTTCCTTCCTCCGCCCCTCTGTGTCTTCCTGGCCCACCCCTCCCTTACTCCCTCTCAGGTCTGCAGCCTCTTTTCATTATTCTGCACAAGGAGAGGAAACACTTTCAACTTGTGGTCTGTTTTTCCCTCCTACCATAAGGTGACCTTGCAGGCAGAGAGCCAGCTCTGGAGTTTTAACATTTCCCTGTCCTCGGCCCTGTGCCGCCTGCGTTCAGCACACACACAGCCTACACATCTGCAGAGGTTTCTCTCTCCAGCTTACTTGTTTAGGAAACAGCATAAGCCGGACTCCCTCTAGTGGACAGAACCACTTTGTTAACTTCTCTGCCGGCTGAGGGAGGCTGGCGAGGCCAGGCCTTTCTTATTGCTGCAGGTCTCAGCTGTTTGAAGAATCATCAGAGGTGGGGATTTGGATGGCCTCTCGTAAGAGGCCATACATAAATTTATTTGTGTGCTTACATAAAATAAACGAATAAGGGTTTTGGAGCAGAACACTTGCTTGGCTTAATGATTTTAGCATTGTAGGAAGTACTTTAGTGTGGTCCCCATTCTTAGTTATTAGCGGCTACTTCAGTGAAACACACAGAGCAGAGTGAAAATCACAGAGAGCCCATGCCATGTACTGTGAAAATTAGGCTTTGAGGTCCAGGATGTCGCTCGTCCGATAGAGCACTTGCCTAGCGTGCAGGAGGCCCTACCTAGGTTCAGCCTCAAGTATTGCAAAAACTGGTCGTGATGATGCACACCTGTAATCCCAGTCCTGAGGAGGTAGAGGCAGGAGGATCAGAAATTTAAGATTATCCTTGGCTACGTAGTGAGTTTGAAGCCAACCTGGGCTTCAGGAGACACTGTCTGCAAGGATGACCTGAACTTCCGGTCTGCCTTCCTTTCCCTTTTAAATGGGAAGATCACGGGCTTGGGCCACCGTGTCATGTTTTGTACGCTGCTGGGACTGGAACCCAGAGCTTTACGTATGCTAAGCAAGCACTCTACCAAGTGAGCCCCTCCCTTAAAATTTAAAGTTAAAATCTAAGTGGTATGATGACATCATACCGAGTCACCTGTCTTCTGGGTGCTTTTCTGGGCCAGGTTCTGCTGGTGTCTAGTGGGTACAGGTCAGGGAGGTCACTAAATACCTTTGCAGGATTAAGTCTTGAAACAGGAAACTGTCCGTGTCAGTCCTGTCAGTGTAGAGAAACCCTGCTCTAAATAACTCCCTTTAAACTTGACAACAGCCGCCTTCCAGATGGGTGTGCTTAGCCAAGACTCCGGGTAGTCTAGCCTCCTGGAACCAACAAGACTTGGAGTTCATCCTTCCCCTGTTCACGGTTGGACTTCCTAACAGAGGCATTGCCCTCTGTTACATTGAGATACAGCTGTTTTCTAGAATGGCCTCTGGAAGAGTCACTGCTGGAAGAAGCCAGGGATTGCCACTCAGAAGCATTTGCTGCTCCTCCTGAGCCATCCTGTGGATGGGCGACTGCGCCTACCCCCTGCTCCAGTCATCCTCGTAACTTATTCCAGGCCTGTGGTCTCTGCGGTCACCTGTTCTGAAGTCTCTTCTGTTTTGTTGGTTTTTTATTTTAGTACTATTTTTATTTTGCTTTGTCAGGCAGTCTACCCCCTCCCTCTCCCCTCCAGTAGAAATGTTTTAAAAGTCTAAGCCGAGTTGTTCTTACTCCAGACCAGCCTCACTCTGTAATTGACTTGAGTTTGTGCAGAGTCCTTTGAATGCATGAAGTGTGTAGCCGGGCATCCTCCTCGCTATTTGTCCATAATAGTAATCCTTTAGTGGTTTGTTCCCTATCCAGCCCTAGCATTCTTTAAAAATATCTAGCTATTTTTACAAGTATAATCAGAACTCCTCTTAGGTGGAAAATGGAGGCTAGAGCCAGAGGCAGTTCTTAGCAGGGCTGTGTTGACCCATTGACAAGGATGCTTCGTTGTTGATTATCCGTATCTCACAGGCCCTAATCGCTGGTCCCTTCCCTTCTGCGTTCCTAGTCGTTTCTGATCCTGTATGTACATGCTTCCCCCCTCACAGCGCAGACCCCCGTGTGTTATTTGCTAGTTGAACCTGCTTCATTTGTTTTATTCTTACTGGTCTCTGATTTGCTTTCCTGCCTGTTGTTTTACATTATTTGCTAATTTACATAGTTTTGAATCCTTTGTTCCCATTGGTGACAGTTTTGTTCTGACTTTTTTTAGTCTAACCATTACTACAAGTTCAAGAGGGCCAACAGTAGGGCCAGTGAGGTGGTCCAGCAGCTAACACGTTTAGCACAGAAGTCTGATGACCTGAGTTTGATCCCTGGAATCCCTGTAAAGATGGAAGGAGGGAAAAGTACACAGTTATCCTCTGCCTTCCACAGGTCTGGAGCCCCATCATACAGACCCATACTTACATTATAATAAATGAAATTAAATTTCAAAAACTAAGGCCGGAATACTCTTCCCTTGAACTTGATTCTCTTACAAGTTTTACGTTCTCTGTAATGGTTGAATGCTAGAGAAGCAGTGTTCAATAGAACGTCCCACGATAATGAGAAGGTTCTGTGATGTGTGTGTGATCCAATATGGTCGCCGTTAGCTGAGCACAGTTACCGAGCCTTTGAAATGTGGCTGGTGAGACCAAGGAGCTGAATTTTTTATTTTAATTAATTTGAATTAAAATTTAAGTTGCCCCCTTAAATTTTAGGGTTGCCTGTTGGACAGGACAGATGTTTCTAAATGATCTTCACAGTGTGGTTCTCAGGCCATTAGCATTGTCATCCCAGGGACTGGTTAGAAGCACAGAATCATCTGGATGTGGTGGTTCAGTCATGGTAATTCTGGTACTTAGGAGGCTGAAGCAGGAGAATTGCTGCAAGTTCAAGGCTAGCTTGGCCCATGTAGTGAGTTGCAGGCCAGCCTGGCTACAGAGGGAGATCCTTTAAACAAAACAAAACTAAGCTGGACATGGTAGTGCACAGCATGGATCTCAGCACTCAGAAGGCAGAGGCAGGCTTATCTCTGTGAGTTCAAGGGCAACCTGGTCTACATAGTGAGATATAGGCCATCTGGAGTTAAATGGTGAGACCTTGTCTCAAAAAAACAAAAACAAAAAAACCCCAGCAAAACCAAACCAAACCAAACCTAAGACGCACAGGTGATGTACGTCTTAGAAGTCATGGTACTTGGGTGAGCATTGGAGTCACACAGAGTCAAAAACCTGCCACCTTTCTCTGCCCTCAGTGATTCTGATTGAATTGGTATTAGGTATGGCTTGGTTGTTGGGTTTTAAAAAATACCCCTCAAAGTAATTCTAATTGTGCGGCAAAGATGGATGGTGCTCAGCGTTTGTGGGTATCTGAGTCACCTGGGCTCTGGTAACAGTACAGACTCTCGACTCAGTCAGCCCAGGTCTTGATTACTCCACTGATTTTGGTGCATCCTTTGTGTACAAGGGGGTTTCCCTTTGCTGGTCATTGATATGTAAACTGGGATGCAGAGCTCCTCCTAAAGCAGTCCTGACCTGCAAGCCTCGTCCGTGGCATCTCTGAAGGGGATGCTTTTGGGAACACTGGGCATTATCACAGAGCTTCCTAGTTGCCGTTTTATATTAGGTTGTCTTTAAGTGGTTTCCCCCTTTCCGAGAGGTCACAGTATCGTTAATATTTTGGTTTTTAAAGTTGCTAAGAAGTCTGCTCACGACAGCTTGTCACTTCACAGTCAGTTTGTGTGCTCCTTAAGGTGCAAGCTGGAAAGCCACAGGGTCGGAATGTTCTGTAGTGTGGCAGGGAGAGGCACAAGGGAGCCCCAGCTCCAGTTCCCTCACTCAACCCCATGGCAGTCAGCTGAGGGAGGTTGGCTTGGAGCCATGACAGCAAGGTGTCTGGAACATTCAGATCCCCTCTCATTCCGGGCCACAGGCTACCGTGTCAGGAGTGTTACAGTCCATTACAGTATCTATCTTAGGAGCTGGGGCGGAAATGGATACTAGGTGACTCCAGTATGTCTTTCCTGTTTTGTTGTGTTTTTGAAGGTCTTAACTCTGTAGTTCAGGCTAGCCTGAACTTTCTACATAGTTATGGCTGGCCTCAAACTTAAAGCAGCTCTGTATGTGTGATTGCAGCACTTGGAAGGCTGAGACAGGATTCTGAGATCAGTTAGGCCAGGCTGCATAGTGATGCCCTGTCTTAAAAAAAAAATCAAAAGAAAAGAAAAGTCTTGTGTGGTGCTGGGATTGAACTCAGGGCCTTGTTTGTATGCTCTATCACTGTATGTTTCCAGCTCCAGGCTGTTGAGTTTTTGGTTTTTAGATTCATTTTTATTTTATGTGTATGAGTGTTTTGCTTACATGTGTGTCTGTGCACCATGTGTGTGCCTGGTGCCCATGGAGGTCAGAAGAGAATCACATCCCATGGAACTGGAGTTACAGACCGTTGTGAGCTGCTGTGTTGGTACTGGGGATCGAACCTGGGTCCTCTGGAAGAGAGTAACAAGTGCCCTTAACCACTGAGCCATCTCTCCTGCCTACCTGCTGAGTTTTATTTTAGTTAATGAGGAACTAGATTCAATTCCCAGGTTATCTGGAGTCTAATCACACCAGGCTAAGAAAAATAAGTAAATAAATAAGTAAATATTTCTGGATATTCCATAAGAATTGACCATGGGTTGGAAAATCTATAAAGAGCAAACTCAACTTATGAAAATTTTTCTTTAAAATGTGCTCTAGAATTTCTTCCTTCTCTGATGATAAACTCTGGTTTCAATCCTTCTGTTGCCTACAATAAAAACTTAGGTGTAAGTAGGAGTGAATGAGTATCGTCTTAACCTGTGAAGACAGAAATGGCCAGTCAGTATCATTTTCTGTACTTACCTGTCTACATAATGGAAAGCCTGAAATAAAAAAGAGCTGTGTATGATTGATGGCTCACATCTGTAATCATAGCTCGTGGGAGGTTGTAGCAGACAAATTGCTGAGTTCATGGCCACACTGGGCCATAGAGAGAGTCCCTGCCTAAAAAATAAATGAATGAATGAATGAATGAGTAAATAAATGAATGTATAGATCGGGTCTGAGACAGAGCTTAGTTGTTGGAGTGTTGCCTAGCATACACGAGGGCCTGGGCTTTGATCCCAGCACCTCATAAACCACATCTGTGATCTGAGTCCTGACAAGGCGGAGGCAGGGGAACCAGACAGTTCAAGGTCAGTCTCAGCTACATAGCAAGATCGAGGCCAGCCTGGGACGCATGAGACTCTGTCTCAGAAAGAAAGATTGTGTGCTGTGGGGATGGAGTAATGGACATGTGCCTCTGTGGGAACTAGCCCTTCCATCCCCCTGGCAGCAGAGAAGAAGCAATGCTGAGGCGATGGGGATGGGTTTGAGGTTGCAGATCCGCAGTCTTTATGTATGTGTGTAAGTCATGAAACTAGAAAGATCCTGAGACGGAAGGAAGAGAGCTTAAGGGAAAGGAGAAAGAACCCTGGGCATGTGATGTGGAAACAGAAGGGTGCTAGCTGGGCAAAGGGAGGACAGGGAGGGGGAGGACAGCAGGGAGGCGATTAGCACAAAATCTAATGATGTATACGCTGCAGATGCCATAACGACACCCATCATATTGTGTGCTAACTTCTAAAAATTAATTTACAAAAAGAGTTTTAAAAGTGTTGTGTAACCACTTCTGTGTTGGAACATGTCCTGTGGGGCAAACTGAAGCCATGTTACCGGGCCGTGGTCACTTGTATTTGACTAAGAATAAACTATTTCTCATTTTAAAAAGAAAAAAAAAAGAAAGAAAAAGAAGGGAGGAAATAAATAACAAACGCTATAAAACATCCCAGAAAGAAGGCCTTGGCCACTCGAAAGCCATGCTTGTCAGGAGGCCTCTTGGGTGGAGGTTTTTCCTAATTAGGAAGGCTGGGACCTGAGAGTTGGAGAGGCGCTATTCCGGGGCTGTCCTGATCGGGCTCTTCCTGGAAACCGTAGAGGACCCTGCACAAGTAAGGCTCTCTTGATTTCATCCAAAGCAAAAGTGTAACTGATGCCATCCACGCCCAGCAGCAACTCCTCCAGGAGCCGATGTCGATGGTGAGGAGGAAACTGGGGTCTCTGTAGCCAGGCGTGAAAAAGTCACAGACTGAGATGCCTTCTGATGAGCGTCAGGATGCCTGTCTTAGTTCCCTTTGCATCGCCATGAGACAATGCCCTGACAAAAGCCACCTCAACTCTCTCTGCTGTCTTTCCGCGCCGCTCTAATGGCGCTCATGAATGTCCTGGCTGATGCTCTTAAGAGCATCAACAGTGCCGAATAGTGAGGCGAACTCGGGTCCTTATCAGGCTGTGCTCCAGAGTCATTGTCTGGCTCCCAAGTGTGATGATGAAGCACGGTTCCTTAGGCAAGTTTGAAATCACCACCGACAGAGAGCTGGTAAAAATCACTGTAACCTCACAAGGAGGTTGAGGTGGGGGGTGAGCAGCCCAGATCTGACGTGCAGCTCAGAGACCTGGAAAAATGGCGGAACAGTGCCGTCCGCTTGGTTTCATTGTACCGACAACCTCAGCTGGCATCGTGGGCCATGCAGCAGCAAGACAAACGCACACAGGAGGGAAGAACCCTGGGATGTTTCTTCTAGGGCTGTAAAACACATGGATAAATACAGTGCTTGGTGGAAAAACAAAATGAAAGACGAGAAGGAAAAAAAAGCAGGTTACAGGAGAAAGGGTTTGTTCGGGCTTACAGCTCCAGGGGTGTAGAGCAGGGAAGACAGCGTGGCAAGAGCAGGAAACTGGTTTTATGTGTACACTCAGAAGGCAAGAAGAAGGCACAGGAAGTACACCTCGTTCAGGGCCCACCCAAGTCCCAACTTCCTGCGAGGTTTTACCTCCTAAAGGTTCCACAGTGTCACCAGCTGGGGAGACAGTTTCAGCTAAGTGGGCCTCTGAGTGCTGGGGGGCCTTTCACATTCAAACCCCAACAGTGCCCTCTCGTGCCGTCTGCCCCCTCCCCCAAGATGGAGGGGACTGCACTCGAAACTGGCTTCTTCCCAAAACTGGTGGTGAGAACAGAAAGATGTCGCCTGCCAGGGCTCTGGGGACAGTGAGTGAGAAAGCGTGTTCATGGGCCCCGGGAAATGCACGGGGACCAGTGACCAGCATGAAAAGTGAGGTGAGTCCTGAGCCAGAGGCAGAATCCAAAGGTCCTCAGAAGAGCAGACTGTAATGCTACAGATCCAGGGTGACAAATTTAGTGAAAAATAAAGAGAAAGATTTGGTCAGGAAGCATGAGACTGCCCCAGGTCTGTGAAAGGTTTCCTCCCATCCTCACGCCAGAACGAGACAGACGCTTAAATAAAAGATGGTGGAGTGTGCACAGAACTGGATAAAGAGTTAAGTCTTTTGGGTGGTTGTAGTCAGGTGTCAAGGAGGGGATTTTCACCCCTTTGAAGGCAGGGGGATGAGTAGAAAAGGTGGGAATCGCAAAGGCGTTTGTTATGTGGAAATCAGTGCCGTCTAACTTTGTCTTTCCCGTGGCCATGTACCCAGCGTGTGTCAGTTCCTGGAGCTGTGTCAGAGTCCAGAAGGTGGCTTTGGAGGGGGCCCTGGGCAGTACCCACACCTTGCGCCCACGTATGCAGCTGTCAATGCGCTGTGCATCATTGCCACGGAAGAAGCCTACAACGTCATTAACAGGTAAAGCTGCAGGCAGCGGGGGTGGGGGGGATGGAGGGGTGGGGGGTGAGGGGTGGGGTGGGTGGGTGGGTGTGGTGGAGACTCGGGAGGGTTCCGCCTCCTCTGCCGCACTGACTGACCGTGGCCCACTTCCGCCCTCTCTCCACTGTTCTCAGAGAGAAACTTCTTCAGTATTTATACTCCCTGAAGCAACCCGATGGCTCTTTTCTCATGCACGTTGGAGGTGAGGTGGATGTGAGGTGAGTGGGACAGTTGCCTCCATGGCTTCTGGAATGTACCTATTCTTAGAGCAGCCAAGCCCAGAGAAACATGGCACACTGCTGCTTTGTCCCATAGACTGATATGCAAATGTTGTGTCCCTGGTACAGTGTCATGGTGTTAAGGTCCCCCAGTGTCATTATCTCTTAGCTTCTTTTATGTAAATGTCAAAATATGAGTTGGATAAAAACAAAATCAAATGCTTTAGGTTTAAATACAAAAACACATTTGTTCAGTGTAAAATAGTTTAATGTAGGTAATTATACAATGTATTATAATCTTTTACCTCTTGGAGAAGCAAGCCTAGAGTTGAGTCTAAATACTTTCTGGTTGCATTTGATTAAATCCTGAAGGTGCTGAACATCCAAGGCACACGGGAGTTCCTCTGTGGGGTGCAGAGTGCCTTGTGGGCCAGTAGACTGCAGTGTAGTGGACTTGAACCAACTACTTGGTATCCATTGGCTCAAACCTAGTATTTTACTCAAGAAGTGTATCTGGCCAGGTATGGTGGTCTGTGAACATAATCTCAGCTCTTGGGAGGTGGGGGGGGTGCTGGCGTCAGAAGTTCAAGGTCATCCTTGGCTACATCATGAGTTCAAGGCTAGCATGACCCTATCTGAATTAAAAAGAAGAAAAGGGAAAAAATAAATATATTCATTACACTAGCAAGTAGCTTCCTGACCTGTGGACAATCCACCTATGAGGCATGTAAAGTTTACGGAATAAGTGATTTCTCTAATGCAGTGGATCATTGAGATTGTATATCATTTAGTCTGGGAGAAATACATTTTTGGGAGGAGGTTAAGCTTTTATATTAGAATGACAGAGATATCGTGTGTGTGTGTGTGTGTGTGTGTGTGTGTGTGTGTGTGTGTGTGTGTGTTGTTTTATTTTGTGACAGGGTCTCACTGTGTAGCCCTGGCTGGCCTGGAACTTGTTACGTAGACCAGGCTAGCCTTGAACTCCTGGAGATCTGCCTGTCTCCCCGCAGTGTCTGGCCTCATGGTGGATCCTTGAACATGTTTTTCACAGTGAGGTGCTAGCTGTGTAGCTTTTGACATAAGTGTTGCACTTTTGGCATGGGAAGCACAGTATCTTCAGAAAAGCCAACCAGGAATCGGTGAGATGGTCCATAGGTAAAAGCATTTACCTCACAAGCTTGGGGACCCAAGTTCAGTTCCTGGTAGAAGGTGTGAACAGACCACACGTGTCCTGGAGTAGGTGAACACCCCACCTGACATCATGGACACATGATGAAAATAATTGTAAACAATTGTAAAGAAAGCAGGCCAACCACATAGGCCTTGTCTGCCTCCTACAAAGCTGTTCTGACAGCCTCCTACAGGTCTGTTCTGAAGTCCTGAGCAGTTTCCTCCACCAGGACCTGAAAGGAGTGCTGGAGGGTGAATTCTGATAGCATCTGCTTTCATCCAGCAGCACAGTACCAGGCTGCAGTGATGAAACTTCAGCACCCCTCCAGGAGAGGGCACACTCTCGTCAGTGGCTTTTGTTGTCTCTCGTTTCCTGGGTACTTGACTCTGCTGTCAACTCTGCTGTCAATCTTCCTTGTCTGAACCAGGCATAGAAACTTCCTTGCCTGCCTTGACGTGCGGCCAGAGCTCAGCTAGAGGCTCCACTGCTGTTAGAGAGTGGCGGCAGTTTGCAAGGCAATCTAGTTTTTGATAACTAATTGAGCGGGATGTGGTGGCGCACGCCTTTGAATCACAGCACTCGGGAAGCAGAGGCCAGCCTGGTCTACAGAGTGAGTTTCAGGACAGCCAGGGCTACACAGAGAAATCCTATCTCGAAAAACCAAAAATAAAAAATAATGAATAAATAAATAGAAATAATAAATCGGAGTTGGCCATGGTAGCACACACAGAATATCCAGCACTCAAGAGGCTGAGGCAGGAGAATAGTGAGTTCAAGGTCTGCCTGGCCTACACAGAGAAAACCTATCTCAAAACAACTGGGTGTGGTGGCACATGCCTTTCCTCCCAGCACCGCAGAGGCAGAGGCAGGCCGATCTTTCTGTTTTCTTACTCCTACATGCTAGACAAACGCAGGCAGCTTCTGTCAGTTTGATGTGTTCCATTAAGGAGCACCTGGCCATAATCCTCTCCTTCCATGGTCCTGGGACCTCTCTGCCATTGAGCTCCTGGTTGTTCTTTGTCCAGTGGATGAAAGATTTGAACGACAGACCAAGCCTGTAGATGTCTTCCCGTTTCCTTGGGGAAGAGCTCAGAGTTCTACCTCTGAATTGGCAGGCAGCAGGAAGAGATTGGCCCGGGCGTCTGAGACCTCAGAGCCCGCCTCCTGGTGACGCACTTGCACACCTCCTCCACAAGGCCACACCTCCTAATCATGCCACTTACTGTGTACCAAGTATTCAAACAGTGAGTCTGTGCCGGCCATTCCTATTCAAAGACCACACTCTGGCTTCAGTACCTAGTACTGGAAAAATAAACATACAGCTGGGCAGTGGTGGCACACGTCTTTAATCCTAGCACTCAGGAGGCAGAAGCAGGCAGATTTCTGTGAGCTACACAGAGAAACCCTGTCTTGGAAAAAAAAAAAAAAAAAGAAGAGAGTCATTATTTGTTCATTTTCTGAATTCACTATGGAGTTGGTAGTGTCCTCTGGGGATGGGGGATGTGTCCTAGGGCCGAGAAGTGGGTTGAATGCTACTGAACTGTAGGAGGCCTGGGGGGTGGGGGGGGCAACGGTGGGAACAGAGAGCTGGAGAGGCTCATTACGGAGGCTGGCAGGTAAGTTCTGATGGGTTTTCAGTAGGCGGTGACCTGATCTGATTTGTACTGTTAGTTCTCTGGTTGCGGTGAATGGATTATAGTGTTCTAGGGAATGTCCTCTGGCTTCTGTGCTGGAAGGAGGGAAACACATGGAAGGCTGGTCCAGGTGGATGCTAATGACTTGGGTTTGGATGACGGTGGTGAGGGAAGAGAAAAGCAGACAGGCTTGAGAGCCGTGATGCTAGATACGGGGAGACAGGAAGAAACGACATGAAAAGTTGTACCCTGTCCCCTCCCTGTTTCTCGGTGTGATCCAGGACTAGTGGTTTTAGTATCTGTTGTGTGACTTTCCTGGGAGTCTATTTCTGCTCATCTCAGATAGAGAGGGCAACAACAGAGCCAAGAAGATTTCGTCCAAGCCCTGCTTGTTGAACCATTGAATTGATTGGGGTTGTTCGTAGGAGCATGGGTGACCTGGGCATCCGCATCACCAAAAATCACCTGAGTGTTGGTTCACAAAAGCTGCATCATTGGGATTCTCATCCCCAATCCTATGTACCACCTAAACCACATGTCACTGGGTCAGGATTACATGTACCTGGTGGAGGTCAGGAAGGAGTGAGTGGCTGGAGTCTCAGGTGAAGGTCTAAAGATCCTTCCCTGCCGTTTTCTAACAAGGGAACATCAATAGGCTTAATCTTCTGAGTGTCACATGGGTAATCACAGGTGCTCTGATTTCGAGATGACAGCAGTCATGTCATGCCTAGGACAGGACTCTGAAATATTTCACCCCTTCTGGTTTTTACATACTTATATTCCACAATGCTCCCTGAACCTTGGAGTTACATGGATGTGTGGTTATTTGCTGAGCAACAATATAGAATAATACAGAACCTAGCAAACATTTCCAGCAATTTGACCAATTATGAGTCTCTCTAGTAACTGCTGTCCACTATAAAAAGGTTTCTTCCACTTAGGCCCCACAGTAGCAGTAGCCTGCAGATGTAATGACAAACGTCTAGAAGGTAAATTGATAGACAGATCACAACTATTTCACAAAACAATAGCAGGAGCCTTCCTGCTTGCGCAGGTTTTTGCCCCTGGTTTACAGTACCAAACATAGTTTCTCTCCACGAAGAAAGGAGTTGGTTATATCTGTAACGGTTGTACCATTATTCCTCAGGCAGGCACATTGTGCCTGTTGTGTTGATGGCATCAACACAGAGTGCACAGCCAAGCAGGACAGTTGGTGACAGTTTTCTCCCCGCAGCCAGGAGAGTGTCTTGTGGCACCACAAAAATCAGCCAGTGGCTCAGGGCCAGCTTGATTCCTCCATGTTCTGCAAGCAGAGCATGTGGTCTTTTCAGCAGTAGGGCCTTACCATTTAGTGCTGGGGTGTAGCTGTAGTAGTATAGCCTGCGTAGCGGGACTTTAGGGGTGTCCCTTGCCAATAACAAGTAGGGAGATACCCCAACACCCAGGATACATTCAGATTCTTTAACTTGTGTTTTTCTGTTCTTTGAGATGCTTTTCCAAATCGTTAGAGAGCCTAGAGGTTAATTAACACTGTATCATGTGCATAAGGAAACCTTTTCAAAAAGGGGAGGGGGTGGTAGGGTCTCCCAATGAACCACCATTGGCTATTCCGAACATGTGAGAATAGGTTTTAGGATTTAGTGGCTAGGGGGGTATTTTTTAAAACTGTTAGTGAGGTTCAGAAGGTTCTATTGCTTTCGTTGGGTTTCAGGTGGGCAAAATCCTCCCTCTGGGCAGACAGTCCACTTTCAGCTGCAAGTCCTATCAGCTTTGGCCTTGGTGTTCTTGCAGTCCTGGTCCATCTGGGCATGGAATCCATCAGGGATTATAATAGAGTCCATCAGCCATCTGAGGGTGTCTGCAATACAGTCATCAAGGAGCGTGTCATCCTGTGCCACACAGAAGGAGGCAGTTCCACTGGGATGTCTCCCGCAGACTTTGGATCCTGACGTTCCTTCCTTCCGGGGGGCAGACAGCTCAGCTTCTGCTTCATGTCTTACATCAGTATTGGGGGAACACACAGTCGCCATTCCAGCAGGGCTGCACGCTAACCCATACCACGTGGGGAAAGATGGCCACATTGGAACTGCCCCCATGGAGGGTCTCAGAACAGCTCATCCTCAGTTGCTGTCCTGTCTACCTTAGCAGAGACCATTGAACTGCACTCCCCCAACTCATCTTTGGTTCTGTGTATCCCGTTCAGCCATTATTGTGTGCCTCAGCCTGGGCGGTGTGTGTGTGTGTGTGTGTGTGTGTGTGTGTGTGTGTGTGTGTGTGTGTTTCTATTCACCCTTAGTGCAGAGGGCAATAACAGACCAAAGAAACCATTTAGTCGTGATAGCTGCATCTCTAGAATCCTCACCCCCGAGCCAACCTTCTACCTCCTACAATCCCTCCAGCACCTAAGACCATGTGCAACTGGGTCACGATTAACTGGCAGCTAGTGTGTGTGTGGGGTGCCATTCAGAAAAGGAGTGGCTGGAGTGTCCACTAAGGGCCCGATGCCCCTCCTCCTTCCTCCTCCTACACAGGAGGATTAATAGACACTATCTTGTGAGGATTTCATTCAGTAATCCCAACTGCTCCGATACAAGACCGTAACAGCCATGTCGTCCCCAGAGGACAGAATTCCACAACTGCCTCCCCTGTCACCTCTTCACTGATGAGAGGCAGAGTACATCACAGCCCACCCCCCCACCCCCCCAGGAGGATTCAAGGGCCACAGAAAACACTGCGGAGCCTTTGTGAGAGGCTCAAGCCTGGAGGAAATTAGATCATACCTTCCATGTTAACATATGGCAAATGACAACATCTGACGCCGGCACACTTGCCCCTTGCCTGCTCTGGATGCCTCTGCTGCGCCTTTGGCCAGTGGGAGCCCGGCTGGTCCCAGTGCTGGCAGGACAGTCATGCCCATGGCTTCTGCAGAGTCCCGTGGAGTGCCCCAGTGAGTGTGGCTCCGTGTTCAGTCTATACAGCTAAGACGATGGAAGACAGGCTTTGTTCGCTCCCCTTTCATGTTCCTTCTGAGCTCTGAGCAAAAGAACTCGTGAGGAGAATTAAAACAAATGATTTTTGTCTTTCCATGCTTCGTATTTGAAAACAAACAAACCAAAAAACCAGTCTATGGATGTGTTCCGTGACAGATAGAGAAGATGAAAGGGGGTCCTGAGAAGAATCATGGCTGAAGAATAGAATGACAAGAGTTAGCTCAGATCAAATGGATACATTTGATTTTATTTTCTTTGCTCATTTTCAGATAGGAGCTAGAAATATAGCTTGGTGGAAGAGAGTGTGCATGGTATGTGCAAAGCCCGGGTTAGATCCCCAGAATTACCCTGCCCAAACGATATGTTTATACCTTTGCTTTTTTTTTTTAAAATTGAAACAGTGTCTCATGATCCGAAGCTGGCCTCAGACTTGCTGTGTACCCGAGGATGACCTTGAACTTGTGATCCTCCTGCCTCTACCTCTTGAGTGCTGAGATTATGGGCAAGCACTGCCATACCCAGTCAGACCTAGGGTTTTGTGCATGCTTGGCAAGCACATCACCCACTCAGCCACATCCTCAGCCCTGTTCCTCCTTTTCACCGAAATGTGTGTTTCTGTGTATGTCTGAGCAAGGGCTTGAAATCAGAGCTCTTTTCTCTAGAGGCCGGAGGGTGTCTGTTCCTGTCTCGTTCGTGTTGCCCAAGCAGCCATTAGGGTGTGGTGGCCTGCTCTGGAGTGTGTCTGTTGGAGGAAAGGTAGAGCTAACCTTTGGCACACGTCCTTAGTCCAGACAGAGGTCCCCAGTCTGCAGCAGAGAGACGTCTGGATGAGTGAGAAGAGCCTCGGCAACACCTGGAGGAGCCGGTGGCCACTGTTCTAGGTCTTTGAAAAAAAGGCTGAGTCTATTTTTGAGATGAATTGATAGGGTCGGTCTGCCTGTGTGGAGGCCGGGAGACTAGAACGTCATGTTCCTTCCCTGAAGCCGTGTGGTGAGCAACTCTATCCAGACAGAATGTCCCACCTCGCGGAGACCCAGAAAGAATGACTGTGTGCCAGGAGCGAGACGGAATGTGACTGCGGCTGACGAGGCAAAGTGAACAGTCCACCCGAGCAGTCTACCGAGCCTCGTCCTGGCTTTCCTCGGAGCCTAACGTGTCCCCTCTGTCTCTGTCTTTCCAGAAGTGCGTACTGTGCCGCCTCAGTGGCTTCTCTAACCAACATCATCACGCCAGACCTCTTTGAAGGCACCGCCGAATGGATAGCAAGGTGGGAGAAGTCACGTGGTCCCCAGTCCTCCGAGAGCGATTGGTCAAGAAAAGCTAAAAGTCTGGAAGGAAATATAAAATTCTAGGAGATGTCTTAGGGGTTATATGTTGTGCCCTTTACAAATACTTGAAATTAGCTGGGTGCCCATGCCTTTAATCCCAGCACTCGGGAGGCAGAGGCAGGCAGATCTCTGAGTTCGAGGCCAGCCTGGTCTACAGAGTGAGATCCGGGACAGTCAAGGCTTCACAGAGAAACCCTGTCTCAAAAAACAAAAACAAACAAACAAACCCCAAACACTTGACATTATTTTCAGACTCTCATTAATGTGGTATTATAGTTCAGAATGGCAGGGGCCAAAAGCTTTGGTGAGTAGTATTGGTGGGAGTCTAAATTGACTGAGGCAGTTTGGCAGTATCTCAAAACACCCTTGCTTATGAAACCCAGCAACACTACTCCCAGAAACTCTCACCCACATGCATGGAAGAGACAAAGACTTGTTTCTAAGAGCAAAAGGCCTGAGACAGGACTGGGTGTCGTGGCCCAGGGTAGCCACACTCGGGCTGTAATCATAAGGTCATCTTTGGCCTCATCTTGAGTTTCAGGTGAGCCTGGGCTACAAAAGACCCTCTTAAAAATAAAAAAAACAAAAGACATATATATGTGTACATATATATGCTCGTCTTTATTTTTACCAAAATAGTACTTATTTCCATGTTAATATACTGCAGTGACACCAGATGATATACTATGATCATATTTTCCGTATAACTTTCATTTTCCTGGAGTTAGTATACATATCATGGATATATTTATCAGGAATTCATCTCCAAATTCTCTACCAGTACTACAAAGTTATTCTTCATACAGTCCAACATTTTAAATCATGTTTTCTTTTGTGTATTTATGCACATGCATGCATGTTTATTTGTGTGTGTGTGTTCTGGGTCATGCCCCCCGGAGCCCTCACCCTCTTGCTTCAGATCTAGACAGATTGCTCTCAGCTTGCTGCTCAGCAGGCATCTAGAAGCTTCCTTACAGCATGAAATTCACTTCATTTTCTGGTTTGTTGGAACCCGTCCTTTTTTTTTTTTTTTTTTTTTTTTTTTTTTTTTTTTTTTTTTTTTTTTTTGAATGATTATTAGTCTGTAGCAGGATTCTTAAAAGTTCTTATTAATAAAATCAAACCCGAGGTCAGTTATTGGGGTCCATGCTGGTAGATCAGAGAGACAGAACAAGCCACAGCTATCTCACCTCGCCGGATCCTCAGCTGGTCTTGTTTCCTCAGACTGGAGGCCTCTGAGTCCTCATCCCAATGGCTCTCAGCTGAATTGCTGCTCCAAAGCCTGAATGCTTAACCAGCCAAAATCATCTAGTTTCTGGTTCTCACGCCTTATATATCTTTCTGCTTTCTACCACCACTCCCTGGGATTAAAGGCTGGCTTTCTGGGATTAAAGGCGTGTGTCACCATGCTTGGCTATTTCCAATGTGGCCTTGAACTCACAGAGATCCAGAGGGATTTCTATCTCTGGAATGCTAGGATTAAAGGTGTGAGTGCCACCACTTTCTAGCCTTTGTATCTAGTGGCTGTCTGTTCTCTGACCCCAGATAAATTTATTAGAGTACACAATATTTTGGGGAACACAATACCACCACATTAGTCATTTTCATAAAGCATAATACTCCAAACGTTCTCCAAAAAGGGCACCTGGAAAATGCATTTTTAAGATCCTACATGTATCTTTATTTGCAAGCCTGCTTGGTCATCTGTATGGTGAGAGACTGATAGGTTGGCAGTTGTGTTTAGACTGTATTTGTCTGGATTTGTGAGCATTGCTCCGTCATCTTCTGACTTTCCACATCACCATCAATGAATCTGATTTTCCCAGTGACCACCAGTCATTGAGGACAGAGTGTTTTGTAGACTGATGGTGATGGTTTAGAGATTAAGACTAGGCACTTCGGCTCTTTTTAGTGTTCTGTTTCTCAGTTGAGATGCCCCATCATTTTGTTCCTTCCCAGTGTGCTTTTCTTCGCTTACCAAGACGAGTTCGTAATTATATCTGCTTTCAAACCCTTGGGGGAACCAGGTGAGTAGCATGTGCCATAGCATAGCACTGCTTAGGAGGGTAAAGGCAGAAAGATCCATTGAGTCCAGGAGTTCACTCAAAAGGGTGGTGTGTGTGTGTGTGTGTGTGTGTGTGTGTGTGTGTGTGTGTAGATGTGACTCAGTTGTTAAGAGCACTGCCAATTTTTCCAGAGGATCCACATTCAATTACCAGCACCCTCATGGCCACTCATAACTGTCTGTAACTTGAGTTCCAGTGAATCCAATACCCTCTGATGGCCTCCATGGACATAAGGCATTCATATGGTGCACAGGCATGCATGTAGGCATAAAATGTACATGCATATGTAAAGTAAAATCATAATTAAATAAAACTGTAAAGGCCCATGTCTAGGTCTTTTCAGCATGTAGATAACTTCAAGTTGATATCTTGTTTTTCTGGGCGTTCCTGCGTTGAATGGCTTTGGACTGTGTCGTGGACATTGTGGTTGGTGTATTGTAGAGAATGGATTCTGTTAGACTGCGTCAAAGCATGTTTTTGTTTTTAGCAGACAAGCCACATAGTCACACTCATACTGCAAACTTCCAACAGTGCTCTGCCCTGCAGTGGGCGGCGGCTCAGATCTCAGGTCAGTTTGGAGTCCAGGCCGCTCAGTTTGCCTGCTGTGTATGTCCTTTCAAGGGAGAAACTTGAGCTGAATTTGGGTTTTTCCATCTCTGACTCTCCTGGCGTGTCCTCACTTTCTAGCAGCCTGTTTCGTCCTGCTAAAGATGCTGGCCTTCTGTTAGAGTTTTAGCTACCCTACCCAGGCTGCCACTGCTACCACGTGGGTACCATGGCCATCCCCTGGGCAAACCAGAAGGAACAAATGAAAGGAAAAGGAGGCTAGGGTGGTGCAGAAGGAAACCAGTTCTCCGTAGTTGTTGGCTCCACGTTTGAACGCTCCCCTGAACTCCCGGTGTCTTAGTCAGCTGGGCCTCGGAGATGTTTTGCACAGTGTAGGAGTGTCCAACCAGTTTACAGGAGGCCTCACCAGCAGGACACTCACTGAACACGGGGATCTGACTGAACCAGTTTTACTGTGTATTACCAGCTTTGGGCCTAGGGCGTATTTCATTTGTTTGTGTCGATTGATGGGATGTCAAATTGTATGTACGTCTGGAATACACAGGATTCAAGTGAGCTTGCCTGTGATGGTAGCCACAGTGCCTGCCACCATGCCAGGGCATCACGATGCCCGGGCTCCTGGGCAGTTTTGTTTGGTTTTTGTCTTTTCTCTCCATCACCACCCTTGTGGCTGTCTTGAGACTTTGAGAATCTTTATCGGTGCTGTTCAGAACCTTCATGATGATGAATCTTGGTGTGGATCATTTTCATTGTGTATGAGGCACTCAGCAGGACTATGATTTGGAAGCACACATATTTCAGACCAAGAAATCGCATTACAATATTTCTTTGGCAACTTTTTTTTTGGAAACAAGGTCTCACCGTGAACCCAAATCTGACTTTACCACTGCTGGTCCTCTTGCCTCAGTCTCCTACCCACGTGCTAGGACTATAGGCAAATGCCTACATACTCAGCTTGCTTGCTCCCTTTACAGCATCTGATTAGTAGTATTAACCTCATTTTTTCATTTTCATTTTTATTTTTATTTTTTGAGACAGGGTTTCTCTATGTAATAGCCCTAGCTGTCTTAAAATTCATTTTGAAAGCCAGGCTGGCCTAGAACTCAGAGATCCGCCTGCCTCTGCCTCCCTAGTGCTGGGATTAAAGGCGTGTGCCCCACTGCCCGGCTTTAAAGACTTCATCAAATTTGTTCTTAGACAGTTTTATATATGTGTATCGTACATCCTGGCTACTGTCACCCCCACCTTTCCTCCTCTCCCTTCCACCAGTTCCCCACATTCATGTCTTTCTGTTTTGTTTTGTGACTCGGTGACTTTACCCAGGGTTGTCTGTGTAACCATGGCTTTGGGGCTATCCATGGGGGCTTGGTGGACTCCCCAATGGATACATCACTCAAGACAGTGGCTGCCCCTCCCCCAGATTCCACCAGGCGGGAGGGGTGGGGCCCTGGTGAGTCCCTCCCTATCCATGACTAACCTTTGACGGAGCCTGTCTTACACAGGTCCAGACACTGTGAGATCATGACTCCAATGCTATATTCGGCCTAACAGGGTTTCACAGCCCTTATATTCTTCGTACCCCGTTCAGATGCTCTCTGAGCTGCAGAGGGAGTGATTTCAGTGTCCTGGCAAAGGATGTGCATTCAACATCACTTCTTCTCAGCACCTGGATCAACCAGACATGTTTGCATTCACCACCACTAACTGAGGAAGGGGCTTCTCTGTGTTGAAAGCAGCATTGGAGCCTTGTGTGGCAGACTGACCTAATTGTTTTTATGAAGCCCATTGAGGGTGTGTTTCTATCTCCTAACTTTTTCTTGTATTTTCCAAGAGATTCTCTTACTGTTTATCTTCTCGTCCTTCTGTTGAGGTTTTATTTGTTAATCTTATTTTTAATTTTCCAGAATTCAGTTTCCCCCCCCTGAGTGCTTATGTTTTATATTCTCAGATGTTCTGCACTGGCTGTTCTTTCAGAGAACCTGGGTTCAACTCCCAGCACCTACATAGCAGCTCACAATCTTCTGTAATTACAGTTCCAGGGGATCTGATGCCCCTTTTCTGGCCTCCATGGGCACTGTACATGGTATACAAACATACATGCAGGCAAAACACCCATACACTAAAAATAAATAAATCTTCAAAAAATAAAAATAAGGTGCAGCATTAAGCAGTTTTCTTCTGTGCCCAGTATCATCTCCTCCACTTTGCTTTCGAGGATGGGTCTCTCTTTCATATCGGAGATTTGCTCCCATATCTAGTGCTTAGCTGCTCTGTTCATATTGAGTCCAATACTAAAAAGCTGATAGAAGTCATATACATAAAAGTGAGCCATGACCATGCTGTTCTCCCAGGAACTCTCACATATCAGTATCTGTAGGGCTTTGTTCTTTCAAATCCCTGCTTAGGATTTGAAGCTCGCAGGCGACCTTAGGAATTCCTAGTCGGGGAAGGTAGGGTGTTTGTGTTGTGTGGGGGCCCCACTGACCCCTCCTGTTTTCTGCTGTGCTGCGGAAGCTGGGATTCACTACCCCCTCCCTTATTGGTGGGACTGTGGATTTTAAGAGAGGTACAAATGGAGACACAGAGACAGAGGCTGGGCCTGGCATGGGCTTTTGAATCCTTAAAGCCCCACCCCCTGTGACACACCTCCTCCAACAAGGCCACACCTCCTAATCCTTCTCAAATAGTGCCACTCCCTGCTGACCAAGCTTCAAATACATGAGCCCATGGGTGCCATTCTTATCCAAACCACCATAATAATCAAACATAGACCTGCTCTTGGCTGCTGCTGCTTCTCCACCCCGGCCCCAGAACTGAGGTGTTTAGGGGTTCTGAGGACGGCTTCTCTAACCAGCTGTTCGGGTTCCCTTAGCCCCTGTCCTGCAGCTTTTAGGATTCTGTTGTTCTAGCCTGTGTTCAGGTCCTCTCCTGCTCTTGCTCTCGCTCTCGCTCTCTCTCTGTTTTTTGTTTTTGTTTTTCAAGACAGGGTTCCTCCGTGTAACAGTCCTGCTGTCCTAGAACTTTAGAACTTGCTTTATAGACCAGGCTGGCTTTGAACTCAGAGACCTGCCTGCCTCTGCCTCCCAAGTGCTAGGATTAAGGGCGTGCGCCACTACCCTGCCTCTCCTGCTTCCTTTATCCTGGCCATTTATACCTTTTACATCCTCTTTCTTCCATTTTTTTGGACTCTGGTATTTAGTCCATAATGTTGTCCTGTGTGTGTGTGTGTGTGTGTGTGTGTGTGTGTGTGTGTGTGTGTGTGTTTTGAAGACAGGCTCTCATGAAGCCCAAGCTGGTCTTGACCTTTCTATATTGTTGAGGCTGCCCACGAACTCTGATCTTTATCTACCTACCTCTAAGGGCTGGCGTCACAGGCAGTGTGCCACCATGGTCATTTCCAAAGAGTTTTATTAAATAAAAAAAAAAAAAAAAAGCAAGGCACAGAGTTCCCTCAGGAGGAGCCCGTGTGCTCCCCAGACACCAGGCCTCCATGGGGAGGGGCTTCGAGGTGCTGTCAGCTCCTGGATGAAGGCCTGTTCACCTGTGCTGTTCCTCCACAGCAGAGCAGAGAAGCGCGACTTAGGGAGGAAAAGCATGATAGCGTTCTATAAAAATATATTTAAAATTTAGGGCTAGGGCTTAGGGGGAGAGTCCTTGCCTTATATGAGTGAGGTGCTGGATTCAGTCCCTAGCACATACCCAGGTGTACCCACACGCACACACACAAACCTTGAAACTATTTCATAGAGAAAACACGTTTGTTATAGGTAGGCAAAGAAGAAAGTCTGAATTACTTGTAGTCCACCTCCACAGTGGAACCAGTCGTCCATTTTCGTGTCCTGTTGTTGTGATAAACATCCTTACGGAAATCGGTCTGAGGGCGGTGGAATGGTTTTTTTAGCTCAGAAGACCAGGTTACCTCAGAGCACAAAAGTGAGTAGAGGCAACAGGAACTTGCTAGTCAAGAGCAGAAGAAATGCTTCGTGCGTGCTTACTGGTGCTCAGCCCACTTCCCACTCTTAGACAGTTCAGGACCCACCCCAGGATCCGGTGCTGCCCACAGTGGGCTGAGTCTTCCCACATCAGTGAACACAGTCAAGACAGTCTCCCCGAGACAGGCCCGCAGGCCGGCCTCATCTAAACAGTCCTTCAGTGGGGCTCTCCTCCCGTGATTCCAGACTGTCAAGATGACAGTTAAAACTGACCATCACACATTTTTGTTGTTGCTTTTGTTTCTTGAGGCCGGGTCTCACTGTGTAGCCCTGGCTCACCTGGAACTCACCAAGATCCACCTGCCTCTGTTTCCCAAGTGCTGGGACTGACAGCATGCATGGCCTCAGACCAATTTTTGTTTTTTGAATGTATTCTTCCAGAGTTCTGGAAATTCAATCATATAGTACATTGTTATTTTCTAGCATTTCATGTAATGAGGGAAACATTTTCATAACTGTAGCACTACATAAATGACTGGATAATAGTTTGTTGTAAGATGTACCATCATTTATATCACAGCCCCTCCTCCCTCACATTTGAACTTCTAAGTTGGTCTGACATTCTGCTCTTAAAAACAGGAAGGTAGCAAACATTCTTTTTTTTTTTTTTCCCTTTTATTTTATTTTACAATACCATTCAGTTCTACATATCAGCCACGGGTTCCCCTGTTCTCCCCCCTTCCACCCCTTCCCCTTCCCCTCAGCCCACCCCCCAATCCCACCTCCTCCAGGGCAAAGCCTCCCCCGAGGACTGCGATCAACCTGGTAGACTCAGTCCAGGGAGGTCCAGTCCCTTCCTCCCAGACTGAGCCAAGTGTCCCTGCATAAGCTCCAGGTTTCAAACAGCCAACTCATGCAATGAGCACAGGACCCGGTACCACTGCCTAGTTGCCTCCCAAACTGATCAAGCCAATCAACTGTCTCACCTATTCAGAGGGCCTGATCCAGCTGGGGGCCCCTCAGCCTTTGGTTCATAGTTCATGTGTTTCCATTTGTTTGGCTATTTTTTTTTCAATAATTGAATAAATCTGAAATTTATTATAAGCCACAGTCGTCCTAGGGACCTCCATGCTATATATATATAGCCTCCATGAATCTATGGGTTGTGGTCTGATTGTTCTTTATTTTATATCTAGAATCCACTTATGAGTGAGTACATACCATGACTGTCTTTCTGGGTTTGGGTTACCTCACTCAGGATGATTTTTTCTAGTTCCATCCATGTGCCTGCAAATTTCATGCTTTCATTGTTTTTCTCTGCTGAGTAGTACTCCATTGTGTATATGTACCACATTTTTTTCATCCATTCTTCCGTTGACAGGCAAATAGGTTGTCCAGGTTCTGGCTTTTACAAATAGTGCTGCTATGAATATAGTTGAGCATGTATCTTTATGGTATGAATCAGCATTCTTTGGGTATATGCCCAAGAGTGGGATGGCTGGGTCTTGAGGTAGTTCAATGCCTAATTTTCTGAGAAACCACTATACTGATTTCTACAGTGGTTGTACAAGTTTACATTCCCACCAACAGTGGAAGAGTGTTCCCTTTGCTCCACATCCTCTCCAACATTGACTGTCATTGGTGTTTTTGATCATAGCCATTCTGACAGGTGTAAGGTGGTATCTCAGAGTCGTTTTGATTGGTAGCAAACATTCTTACAGTGTGCTCCTTGGACACACTATCACTTACTGTGGAGGGTCAGTTCCTAGAAATGGCCCCGTCTGGCTGATCCATAGATTATGCATGGACCAGGCAGATGGCAGTAGCTAGAGCCGGGCACCGAGTACTTGGTGTGCAAGCCTGAGGACCAGAGTGCAGATCCTCAGCACCATGTAAACTCTGGGCAATTATGGCAGCTGCCTGGAATCCCAGCACTTGGGTGGCAGAAACCAGAGATGCCCTGGGCAAGCTTGCTAGTCAGATTAGCCAGAATTGGTGAACTCCAGGTTCAACCAGAAACTACCTCAATAAATAGAGAGCCATCAAAGAAGAGGCCTAAAGTCAACTTCAGGCCTCCACATAAGCCTGCATGCACATGCATGCTCACCCAGGAATGTACATTCACACCTGCCACACACATGCACATTCACATGTACACATATGTGTGCACATCACACATACATATACTGTTAATATATAGTATAACCCCAAATAATAGTTGTCACAATAAATGGATATTTTATTTTACTTTTTAGATTTTTTTTTGAAACAGAGTCTCACTATATAGCTCTTGCTATTCTGATACTTACTTACTATTAGACCAGGCTACCCCCAACTCAGAGATCTGCCTGCCTCTGCCTCCCAGGTACTAGGACTAAAGGCATGTGCTACTATGCCTAACTTAGAGATTTTAAATATATAGAAAATTCTAAAGTTTATTTTTGAGCATTTACAGGCTGACACAGTCTTATATTTAGGGGTTTTATTTTTGGTGTTGTTTGTTTGTGCAGGATCTCCTCTGTAGCCCAGGCAATTGTCTTGCCTCAGCCTTCCAAATCCTGAAATTACAGGCATGAGCAATCACACCCAGCTAGTTCAATTACTTGTGAAGCTGGGGTAGGATTACTTGAGCCCTCCTGGGCAACATAGTAAAACGTAGCTCAAAAAAATTTTTAAGTAGGTGTGTGTGTTTTTATTATAGAAAGTTTGAGCCATGCAGCCTGGTAGTATGGGCCTGTATTCCAGCTACTCCAGAGCCTAAAACAGGCGGATCCCAAATTCAGGTCCTGCCAGGGGTACAGAGTGTGTGCAAGGCTAGCCTGGGCAACTTTGGGAGACCTACTTCAAAAAGCAAAAAGTGGGCTGAGAGTACTAGCAGAGTACTTGGCTAGCATGTGCAACCCCCTGGGTTTGATCGCCAGTACCACCAAAACAAAATTTTAAAAACCCCAAACAACAACAAAAACAACCCAAAAATCTGAGGCAAGGTGTCTCACATCTGTATCCCAGCACTTGAGTGGGGTGGAGGGAGGGAGGGCAAGACAGGAAGATCCGGAAGCTCAAGGCCAGCCTGGGCTACATGAAATCCTGTCTCAAACAAACAGAAACAGCAAAGAAAGAAACTGGAAATAAGAGAGGTGGGATGTGGCTCAGTGGTAGAGCACTTGCCTAGCATCCTTAAAGTCCTGGGTTTGATCTCCAGAGCTAGAGTTAAAAAGAGGAAACTATACCCCCAAAAAAACAAAAACACCTTCACTAATAGACCTGGTACTCAAAGATAACCAAAACTAGCAATTATGTTTTGATTTTATTTTAACTTGATGACTCTGCTATGTATAGGACTTTGCAACTTTCCCCCAGTGAGTATTAACCTGTGCTACTACATTTCTTATGTAAGTGGACAGTTTCTAATTTTCTAAGGCTTCTGGTTTTCTTTTCTAGGAAAAGGAGTCTGCAAACATTAATATGTCAGGGGCCGGGGAGATAGTTGAGTTCACAAAGTGCTTACTGTCCAGCACAAGGTCCTGAATCCAACCCCCAACACCATGTGAAAAGCCAGGCATTGTGGCCCAGGTTCAAAATCCTAGCCCTGGTGAGGTGGGGTTAGGGCATCCCTAGAACTCATCGGCCAAGACATCCTAGCTAAAAATATGATCCCCAGGTTCCAGTGAGAGACTCTCAAAAACCCAAAATGAATAGCTATCCTGAGGAACAACACCCAGAGCTGACTTTACGTGCATGTGTGCACGCGTGCGCGCGCACACACGCACACACGCACACGTATACATGCATACAAGTTGGTAAGTCAGCACATTTCTATCCATGGTGCTAACAACTGATGCTTTAATCAGAGCAAACTTTCTCTCTGCCACCCAGAATATGGGGAGGACACTTGTCCTCATCCATGCATTTGCCACAGTCTTGCTTCTCACCCCTCCTAGGTGCCAGAACTGGGAAGGTGGCATCGGCGGGGTGCCAGGGATGGAAGCCCACGGCGGCTACACCTTCTGTGGCTTGGCTGCACTGGTAATCCTCAAGAAGGAACGCTCTTTGAACCTGAAGAGCTTGTTGGTGAGTAGCTGTCGAACCCCCCCCCCCCAGCCCAGGTTTGCTGCTGTGACTCCGATCTGGGACCACGGGAAGGTCTGTGATGGGAAGGGCTGCCGGAGCCCGTGAGTGCACAGACTCTAGTCCCAGGACGAGGCTTCAGGTGGGGTTGCTGGCGCTCAGCACAGTTGTGAATCAGCTGAAGGAGCTAACAGCTGCCCTCGGTCTCCGCTCCTTCTCCTACCTCTGCCTCTGACTGCTTTGAAGTTTCTGCAGAGGACCTTCCCCCATACCCAAGAAAAATAGCTATGGTCCCTCAGGATTTAGTATTACCATGTGTCTTAGAATCTCCTAAGAGAAGAAGCTATGAAAAGAGCTTTGAAGCATTTTAAGGCCAAAGATTTATTACCTGTGAAAATTCTGTATCTGCATTCCAGTGAGTTCTCCAGGCAGTGGGGGCGTGGGGGGGTGTGCTGTCAGGAGGTCTGGGCATTTCTTCTAGACCCCAGACAATCTCTTGGCCAGTGTTCAGAAATCAGCCTGCTTAAGGGAAGCCTAGAACACAGAGAATGTCTTCTCTTTGTCTTTTGGTGAGCATGCGCTCCCCTGGCCATCATCAAGGCAAAGCAGCCCCAGCTGACATCCAGCGAGCAGATGCCAGGCCTCATTGTGGAGCCCCGTGAGCCCTTTAGAGAGCTGCGTTCGTATTCTGTGGTGTAGCTAGCAGCATTTGCCCTCAGTGTGAGAGGAAGCCTCTCACACGGCACATTCTATGAAGGTTCTGGAAAACTGATACTGAATGACCAACTTTGTACATATATTTTAAAATCTGATCACCACCAAGAGCTGAAGTGTAAAGTTCCATGTTGTAGGCAGAAGTAAGGAACATGGTAGTGCATGCCTAAGTTATAATGGCAATAACTGTAGGCTTGAACCCCGCCTCTGCCCCTCAGCCAAGAACCCCTGGCCAGCTGTCTAACCTGCTTTAGCTGTGCTGTCTCTTCCTTCTGGAAGGTAGGAATAATAATCCTTATTCTTTGAGGGTTAAAGGAGAGAACATACATAACAGCCTGGTAGACGGAAGGTGCTCCATAAATGTAAGTCCTTCCTTTCCCAATAAGCCCCTTCCCTCCCTTTGCTATGAAAAACCAACATCTGAGCCAGGCAGTGGTGGGGCACGCCTTTAGTCCCAGCACTAGGGAGGCAGAGCCAGGGGATCTATGGGAGTTTGAGGACAGCCTGGTCTACAGAGTGAGTTCCAGGACAGCCAGGGTTACACCGAGAAACTCTGTCTCAAAAATCAAAGAGAGACAGACAGACAGACAGAGAGGAACCCACACCTATATCTGAGGGCCTTTGACCTTTATAGCCAAGGGAAGTGGAACAAAACCATGGCTTTAGGCACTGGAACAAAAGCAGTTGGCCTGTTTCGAATCCAGTCACATTGTGGGTTAGGAAAAGCGCAGAGTGCCCCCCCCCCCTTAGAGTGCTTAGCCTAACGCCATTAAATGGGCAGTCCCTGAAGCATAGGGTTCATTTAAGATCGACTAGGGAGGCGCGACTACCTAAACCCCCAGGTTTTTGTCCTTTTAAGAATCTGAGACTGACTTTTGTGCTGCCGTGGCCAGGGATATAATCTAAACTCCATTATATTTAAGGGAAGTCCAGGCTTCCCCTCTAAAGAGTCCCTTGGGTCTACACTCAGGAACTCAGTGTAGGAGGGCTCCCTTTCCGTCCAGCGGTGCAGCTCTGAGGCCAGGCTGGGAGGGAAGAGAGCGTTGTATCTGCTCCGCCAGTTGGTTCTGCTCATCCCTCCAAGGCTATCTTGATGGAGTGTGTTCAGGAAATGTGACGATAAGCCAGGAGTGCTGGTATCATGTGTGGCCTCTGGGTGAAAGTGCTAGTGTATAGCTTCAGAATAAGATTTTCCTTATATCGCCCCACCAGGTTCCTCAGGCTAGACCAAGGGGTTTTCATTTGGTAACTAGGATCAATGGCCTCTACCTTCAGGAGTCCTGGTAGGGACTTGCAGATGTTCCGGAGTGCATGTCCTCAGGTACCAGGTAAAGGCAGGACTAGCTTGATGTCATGTGATGAGACCGGCCCAACACACGTCCCTTCTCTGCTTTGAACAAAGTCCCCTGAGCAGTGATGGGAAGAGATAAGCGGCCCTGCCTGAGTTTTCTGCCCCAAGCTGCGTTTAAGAGACCTTTGCAGGCCTCCTATACAAGCATGGCCTCCTCACTCACCATCGGCCTCCATCTGGACCTAAGCAAAGATGGCTGTCAGGGTGGTGGGAACAGAGAGTGGAACGGGATAAATGCAGAAGGAGACTATTTGGGGAGGGGAAGAGAACCAGCCTGGAGAGGGGTAACAGGAAATGGCAGTGAAGGAGACAAAGAGCAAAATATCATATATTGTGTATATATGATGTGTGTGTGTGTGTGTGTGTGTGTGTGTGTGTGCGTGCGTGTGTGTGCAAAAATGTAACAGTGAAACCTTTCACTTTTTATGCAAACTAAAATGGCGGTTGTTTTTCCAGCTCTGGGCAGTGATCAGTGCTGGTTGCTTCCAAATGGCCAGTTTAAATGGCAGTGGCTATGGGGGAACCGGGGAGGGAAGCCAGAGCTCCAGACTTCATCCCCGCCACCGCCACCGCCACCGCCTGGCCCTTGCTGGTGCGTCTCTGGCTCACACCTGCCTCTCCTGTGCTCTCTCTCAGCAATGGGTGACAAGCCGGCAGATGCGATTTGAAGGAGGATTTCAGGGCCGCTGCAACAAGCTGGTGGACGGCTGCTACTCCTTCTGGCAGGCAGGGCTCCTGCCCCTGCTGCATCGCGCACTGCACGCTCAAGGTGAGCCCACCCTGCCGCCACGGGAGCCAGAAGATGACCTCCCTGGTCAGTTCCCAACCAAGGGCTGCTCAGAGGAAGGCGATTCTGTCTGGCTGGGATTTTGAGACCTGTTGTGGAGCCTCCTGTGTCCTTGGGGCTGTGTATGCAGAATAAGGTTCAGTTGGCATGGTTTCAGATCACTTGCCGCTCTGGCGGGATGGACTTCCCCTGTGCCGCTCCCGTTATCTGAAGGGAGCATCCCCACCCCGCCTCAGGCCCCACAAGGACTGGGGCTGCCATCTCCGCTCGGCATGAAGCCATAGCTTCCATTGCAGGGCTGTGCTCCAGTCATGTCCGGATGAAAACCCTCTGTGCACACAGTCAAAATGGTGACACGAGAGGCCGTTATAAACGGGGCAGAGAACCAGAACCGAGGAGAGAGGACTCGCCACATCTGGCCGCGTCCATGTCACCATTAGCAATGTTTTCTTTTGAGCAGGGAGACAGCCCACGTGGTGGAAATAGAGAACTGACTCCCACAAGTTGTCTGACCACCACGTATGATCCCCTCCCCCACAGAATAAATAAATAGAATGCTGCTTGTTTGGGGAAAAAAAAGTTTTATGAATGCCACTGTTTTGTTTGGCAGAACTGGTGGTTGAAATGAGGGACCTCGTGCGTGCGAGACAAGCGCCCTGCCAGAGAGCTACAACCCAGCCCCAATAATGTTTGATCTTACAGTCAGTGAGCTGACCTAGATGAGTGTGCTTCCCTGAGCAGCCAGGCTGGAGAAATCCACATTCCTTCCTAAGGAGTCGCCACAGGGCAGGCAAGACCAGCGGGCCAAGGCTCGGACAGCCCCTCTCTCTCAGTGCCTTCCGATTCCATGCTCATTCTTGCCTGTGATCCTGGGCACACAGGGGAGAAGGGGAGTCAATGGCCACCCTGCCGGCTGCCAATCTGTTCCTGCCGGGAGGTCCCTTGGCCCAGAGGGAGACTTTCCTGTGGACTCAGCTGGGTGACTAGTTACTGCTGCCTCCCACACCTAAGCTTCTTTCCGACTCTGAGCCCCATGCTTTAATTCCTTAATCTCACTGGAGTTGTTGAGTTGTAGGTGCTTTTGATGCTGATTAAAAATTCACAGAGCCGCTGTCCTCCCTTCCCAGCCTGGGGCCGTCGGGTTTTGCCTCAGAATACTGAGGCACAGTAATGCCAGCACTCTGAAACTGCATAGGCTCTGGCTTGATCACTGGTAGGACTGTCAGGAATGCCCGAGAGTACTGGTTCTCAACCTGTGGGTCTCAACCCCCTTTGGGGTCAAACGGCCCTTTCACAGGGGTCGAATATCAGGGATCCTGCATACCAGATACTTGCATTACAATTCATAACAGTAGCACAAGTACACTTATGAAGTAGCAATGAAAATAACTTTATGGTTGGGGTCACCACAACGTGAGGACCTGTATTTAAGGGTCTCAGTGGTAGGAAGGTTGAGAAGCACTGCTCTAGAGGCTGAATTTTCTCAAACACACACCCTGACGTTTTGGTGATCTTTCTTTGGAGCTGGCTTACAGAAAGCCACAGATGTTGCTTCTTTTTCCATGAGGGTGGCTCTGTTGGTGGCAGCAGAGATTTCCCAAGCCGTCACTGCGCCAGGGTACTTTACTTACATGTTCCCATTTGCTCCCCCAAACAGCCCTATCACACTGAGGCTTTCGATGGTCTCATTTTGTCGATGACGAAGCAAAGTACATGTGGTTAAGGCTTGCCTTATAAACTGCCTGCAACCTGTAGTGGTTGGTAGGTGACCTCAGCCCGGCTTGCATCACTGCAGAGGAATACCAACCTCCTCCTCCCTAGCCCCCTTCAAAAAAGTTATCCAGCTTGTTTGTAGCCAAAGAAATGCAAGTCAGGGGCCAGAAGAGATGGCTCACTGGTTAAGAGCATGTGCTGGTCTAAAAGAAGACTTGAGCTCAGCTCCCAGCACCCACAGTGGGTGGCTTAAACCACCTATAACTCCAGCTCCAGGGGATCCAACTCCTCCTGGCCTTCAGGCAGGCTGATCTCTTGAGTTGGGGGTAGCCTGGTCTACATAGCAAGTTCCAGACTATCAAGAGCTACATAGTGAGACCCTGTTTCAAAAAGAATCTAAAAAGTAAAAGAAAATATCCATTTATTGTGGCAACTATTATTTGGGGTTATACTATCTATTAACAGTGTGTTTTCTAATCAGAAAACATGCACATATATATGTATGTGTGGTGTGCACACATGTGTGTACATGTGAATGTACATGTGTGTGGCAGGTGTGCATGCACATTCCTGGGTGTGCAGGCTTATGTGGAAGGCCTCTTCTTTGATGGATCTCTATTTATTGGGGTAGTTTCTAGTTGAACCTGGAGTTCACCAATTCTGGCTAATCTGACTAGCAAGCTTGCCCAGGGCATCTTGCCACCCAAGTGCTGGGATTCCAGGCAGCTGCCATGACTGCCCAGAGTTTACATGGTGTTGAGGATCTGCACTCTGGTCCTCAGGCTTGCACACCAAGTGCTCTATCTACTCCATGTGCCCGGCTCTATCTACTCCATGTGCCCGGCTCTATCTACTGCCATGTGCCCGGCTCTAGCTACTGCCATCTGCCTGGCTCTATCTACTCCATCTGCCTGGCCCATTCATAATCTATGGATCAGCCAGACGGGGCCATTTCTAGGAACTGACCCTCCACAGTAAGTGATAGTGTGTCCAAGGAGCACACTGTAAGAATGTTTGCTACCTTCCTGTTTTTAAGAGCAGAATGTCAGACCAACTTAGAAGTTCAAATGTGAGGGAGGAGGGGCTGTGATATAAATGATGGTACATCTTACAACAAACTATTATCCGGTCATTTATGTAGTGCTACAGAGTTATGAAAATGTTTCCCTCAATACATGAAATGCTAGAAAATAACAATGTACTATATGATTGAATTTCCAGAACTCTGGAAGAATATACATTCAAAAAACAAAAAGCATTAGTCTGAGGCTGGGCGTGGTTGTGCATGCTGTCAGTCCCAGCACTTGGGAGACAGAGGGAACAGGCATTTTTATCCTGTTAGTGGACTGCAAATAGGCATTTGGTTTTGTAGGGTAGTGTGCAGGTGTCTGTTTAACTTACACACACACTTAAAATTTCAACCTGACTAGTGCACTAACAGGAGTTCACCCACAGAAATATTAGTAGAGGGTGTGTATTGAAGTAGAATTTGAGTAGCAAATGGAAAATGTCCATTGAAAAGTGAAGAGTTGCCCTGCCTGGCCACTGCACACCTTTAATCCCAGCCCTCAAGAGTCAGATCTCTGTACATTCAAGGGGAGCTTGACCTACACAGCAAGTTCCAGGTCAGCCAGGGCTACATGATGAACCGCTTTCTCAACAAACATGAGTGGGTAAATAAATGATGCTCTCTCTAAACAGTAGTTGGATACAGTGGCTCTGTGCAGAATGCTCCCCAGGATGCAACATAACAATGTAAAAGGCCAGGCCCCGGGCTGTCACATGCACACCAGCTGGTGTCCACTGGCTTTTCTTAGCATCGTGTCAAAACACTTAACAACGCGTGATATTGAGAGAAGTATAGGAGAGAGTCAGCGGTTACCTTGTAAATTATATATCCTCTATTATGCCTTTTTCTTTTCTTCTTCCAAAAACATGAGATGTATTAGTACTTACGTTTTAATTTTTAAAAACTCTGTGTGTGTGTGTGTGTGTGTGTGTGTGTGTGTGTGTGTGTGTGTGTGTGTGTGTGTGATGTGCATGTGTGGTCTGTGTACATGAGGGTGTCTGAAGGTGTCAGATTCCCTGGAGCTAGAGTTACAGGAAGTTGTCAGTCACCTGACAGCGGGTGCCGGGAACCACATCCTTTGCAAGAGCAGAACTTGCTCTTAACCTCTGAGCCATCTCTTCTGCTCCGTGTTACTTGTACTTTTTAGTAAGCAAATGCATCATTTTTTTTTTCATGTTTGATACTAGGTATTGAGCCCAGATCCTCTACAATGCTAAGTATATTCACCACTGCTGAGTTATATCCATAGCCATAAACTGAAAACAAGTTTATGTATTATTAATTTAGTTGTGGCACTGGGGGGTTGAACCCAGGGCAAATAGGCAAAATGGAGACAAAATGGCTGTGCTATAGAAAAAAGGCAAATGTAGTGTAAGATGAGAGTCATAACATTATCAGGCTTTAGAAAACAAAGGAAAAACTAGTAAGTCAACTAGGAATGCAGGGCATGCAGAATAACTAAGCAGATACTGTTGCTTGTTGTTTTGAGACAAGGTAGCCCAGGCTGGCCCAGAACTCATGTCAAGCCTCCTGTATCAACCTCCCAACTGCTGGGATTACAGGCATCTGCCACATACCTGGCTTTTTTTCTTTACCTTTAAAAAATTATGTATTTATGTATTTATGCTAGGGATCAAACCAGGACCTCACATAAGCATGTTTAGAGATGATGAAGCTTGGTTCTTTTTAAAATTTTTTTTATTCTCCTGTTACTTATGGTATTGGTATCATGTGAGAATCCATTGCTAACTCCATGATCATGGGACTATATGTTTTCTTCCTAGAATTTTGAGTTTTAGCTCTCATATTTGGGTTCTTGATCTATTTTTTTTTAAAGATTTATTTATTATGTATACAGTGTTCTGCCTGCATGTATGCCTGCAGGTCAGAAGAGGGCACCAGATCTCATTACAGATGATTGTGAGCCACCATGTGGGTGCTGGGAATTGAATTCAAGACCTCTGGAAGAACAGCCAGTGCTCTTAACCTCTGAGCCTTCTCTCCAGCCCTGTTGATTTATTTTTAAGGGTTTGTTTTATTTTGTGAGACAAGCTCTTTCTGTGCGGCATAGGCATCAGCCTCTCAAGTGCAGGGATTATGGGCATGCACCATCACAGCCCAGTAAAGATTTTCTTTTGTTTGATTTCTGGTGCTGGGGTTGAAGGAGACTTTCGTATGTAGCTTATACAGTGGATACATTCTCCCTCCAAGCTTCATCATTGGATGTAGAAGTCCAGTTATCCCAGGATCGACTGTGCTCTCCTTCACTGAATGGATGCAGCATCTGTTGAGAACCAGTTGGCCGTGGGTATGGAGGCTTATCTCCTGATTCTCATTTCTACTGTATTGTGCTATGTGCCTATCCTTAGGCACCATGGTTATGATAGCCCGGCTGTAGGTTTTGAAATAAGGAAATACAGATCTCCTGGCTTTCTTCTTTTTCCTGGTAACCTTGGCTGTTTTGGGTTTTCTGCAATTCAGTATGAATTCTGTTGATTTCTTTAAGGATTGCAGAGAATATGTAGATTTTTTTTTCTTTAAAGATAGTCTCATGCATCTCAAACTATATAGTTCAGTCTGGCCTTGAACTGCTGGTCTTCCTACCTGCCTTCTGAGCACTGAAATTACAGGTCTGTGCCACCATACCCAGCAAGCATTGACATCTTAACAATCTCTATTTATTTACTTGTTTTTGTTTATGTGTGTGTGTACTTGTGTGTCCTGGATACATGCACATATGTGGAGGCCGACAACCAAGTGTCTTTTTCAGTCACTGACGCCCATTTTAGCTAGACTGGCTGGCTGACCAGCTCCAGGATCCTCCTGCCTCCACCCCTCAGCTCTGGTATTACAAGTGTGTACTGCCATGCCGGATTTTTTATCTGGGTGCTGGAGATGGAACTCAGGTCCCCAAGCTTGTGCAGCAAGCATTTTATTGGCTGATCTGTCTTGCCAGCTCCTTGTAATTAGAACAATTATTACATTTATTTAGTCGTGTTTGTATTCATCAGTTTGGGGTGGGGTGGGGTGGGGTGGGGTGGGGTGGGGCACAGGATGTGTGCCAGGGCAAATGTGTGGTGGTGAGACCTGGTTCTTTCCATCAAACTGAGTAGTAAGAGCCCTTACCTGCTGAGCCATTTTACTGACTCTGTTATTATTTTCAAACTCTCAAGGTCAGCCGAGGATGACCTTGAACCTCTGATCTTTCTAAGTGCTGGGATTATATGTGTGTTACCATATCTGGCTGATGAAGTGCCTGGCCTGGTTATTTTCTTAATGTTGAACTACTTTGCACCCCTGGGGTAAGATTATTAGTATTTTGTGAGGGTTTTTTGCGCCTTTACTTCTAAGTATCTAGTTTGATCTTTGTAATAACTCAGAGAAAAATTTTAAAATAGTGTATAGGGGCCGGGCAGTGGTGGCGCACGCCTTTAATCCCAGCACTCAGGAGGCAGAGGCAGGTGGATCTACAAGTAGAGTTCCAAGAAAGGCTCAGAGCTACACAGAGAAACCCTGTCTAGAAAACAACAACAACAAAAAGGTGTATAGGGCCTGCAATAGCTCAGTGGGTAAAGTGTGGGGCGTTTACCCACCAACCCCACAGCTCCCCAGAGTTTTCTTGAGTGCGAGCAGCAGGAAATATTAGAAGAATTTATTGCGGAGAATATTGCGGAGATAAACAGATAGAAAATACAGGATAGCCTCGAGAGGGCCTGGAACCTATTCCAAGGAGCCCTGACTGTCTCTGCCTCAGGGTTTTTATAGAGACGCCAAGGGGTGGAGCAAAAGACCTCCTCCCCCAGCACAGCCAAGTGCAGACCATCTCAGACACCTGCACTCAGGCCCGTGGTCCTGATCATCCTCTATGAGGACCTGCTGGGTAAAGCCACGAGGAACCCGAGAACGGGCTCCCACAGTAAAGGTGCCATCCCTAAGCCTGCTGACCTGATCAGTGGTAGTCCACTTCCCTAAGTCCACTTCCCTAGCATTTCCAAGGTTCTGGGTTTAACTGGTAACATACACACATGTGTGTACACACACACACATACATACATACATACACACACACACACACACACACACACACATGCATAGATAGTGTGATCAGATACACAATGTTTGGATTATCTGATTCATTTGGGATTCTTTTCTTTGTCCCTGTACTTCTGTCAGTGGATGTAAGTCTGACGTAGAGCTGTAGATAACCAGCATGAGTGCGGTCTTGAATTTGACCTCTAGTAAGGGCTGGAGGCTGGGATGTCCAAGGTTGGGGTGCCAGCAGACTCTGTACCTGGAGGGGTTGCTCTCTGCTTTTAGGGAGGCCCTGTCACGAGTCCTTTAGAGGGGAGGAAAGCTGTGTCCTCAACTGGTGAAAGGTACACATGCTTTTTACCATTTTGGTTATCAGGAACATCTTTTTTAAACTTTCTTTTCATTTATTCTTTGTGTCTTTCATATCATGCATCTCCATCCCATTCATTTCTGTCCCTTCGTATCTGCCCTCTGCCCTTTCAACCTACCCCCCCCAATAAAATAACATAAAATTTAAGAGGAAAAAAAAAGGGAAAAAATCAATCTTGTCAAAGTAAAAAAAAAAGTAAACCCTTTTGTCCGTATATCTTTACTGCAAGTGTTCACTGCAGAGTCATTGGTCTGCGTCGAGGCCTCTGGTTTCTGCTGCACTGTCGATGCTGGGCCCTCACTGGACTCCTCTTGGATGTCCTGTTGTTGCCCTGTGTCGTGGAGATCCTGCAGCTTTGGGTCTGCAGCTCTGGCCCCTTCACATGCTCCAGCAGATCACAGAGGGGGTGGATGTTGGGGTGGGCCAACTCATAACCCTGGTTCTGGGCATAAATAGTTGCAGGGTTGGTCAGCCCACCAGCTCTCCCTTGTCCTCACCACCAGGGTGAGCTCTCCTGCATTGCCCTGGCTAGTTCAGCCCAGGCCGAGATGAGCAAGGGGCGGGGCCGGTTCTCCTGCTTTCATGACCTAGGATCTCCCTCCTACACCTTCAGGGCCAGCTCTACTGTGCTGCCTAGGCATGGTGTGGGTGCCACTCTCCCAAGCTGATGAAGAGCAGGACCAGCTCTCCCACTCTTTTGACCTCAGGGTTAGCTCTCTCATCTTGGGGGAGAGGGATCCCCCCCATACCACATGACAGCCGAATAATGGGGCCGGCTCTCTCTTGCTCACAACATTGGGGCTGACTCATTCACACCCCCGCCAATGCAGTTGGCTGTATTCTGCTGCCCAGGCGAGGTGCAGGGTTCTAGGAACATCTTAAAAATTGCATTTATTTATTGTGTCTTCCTCTCTCCCTCTCTCCTTTCCATCTTTTCCTTCTTCTTCTCTTTCCCCAACCTGTCTCTCCCTCTCTAGCTCAAGTGATCCTCTTGACTCAGCCTCCTAAGTAACTGAGACCACAAGTGTGTGTCTCTTCAAGAAAAATAATTGGGTGCTGGGGAGGTGGCTCAGTGGTTAACGAACACTGGCTGCTCTTCCAGACAGACGACTCAGGTTTGTTTCTCAGCACCCACCTGGTGCCTCACAGCTGTCTGTACCCCAGTTCCAAATCCAGTGTCGTTTCTGGCCTCCATGGATACCAGGCATACACGTGGTGAACAGACATGCGTGCAAACAAGACACCCACATACACAGAAGTAAAGTAAAACAAACCAATACAAAACCAAGTTATTGCCAGATACATGAGGCACACCTGTAATTCCAGGAGATGGAGGCTTAGGGTCATCGTTAGCGTCGTAGTAAGTTCAAAGCCAGTCTGGGCTACATGAGATCATGTCTCAAAAAAGAAAAGAAAATATTTTCTGTCTGAATATTTTATAATTAAACGTGGGATTTTTTTTTTTTGGCATGTGTAGTGTATGTGTGTGTTTGTGTGTGTACATGTACACGTGGTATGGATGGAGGCCAGATGTTGACATCTGGTTGTTCTTCTGAGTCACTTTTCACTGTATTTTTAAAGAAAGGGTCTCTCACTGAATCTGGCTATTACCCCTGGTAAGAGTTCCTTCCCTGCTCAGACTCCATTAATTAGTTGCACAGGACTAGAGGGGATGCCCTCGGGGGCCACTAACCACTGCCGGAGATGTGGTTTAGGACATCCATGTTGACTGGCCCACTTCAAGGCAAATGAAACTGCCACTTAGAACTGCCCTTGGACACACATCCGTGTTCAGGAGAGAGACGCGTGACGAAGGGGTACCGGGAACGAGTGGACTGAGACTAACCTGCCTCTCCCGTCCTCTGCCCTTCACCAGGCGACCCTGCCCTCAGCATGAGCCACTGGATGTTCCATCAGCAGGCCCTGCAGGAGTACATCCTGATGTGCTGCCAGTGCCCAGCGGGGGGGCTGCTGGACAAACCTGGCAAGTGAGTGTCTTCTCGGGACGTGGGGTGAGGGGAGAGGGAACGGGCCACCCTGGCCACTGAGAGCCAGGCCCATCAACCTGGAGCGGCGGCCCTGTCCTCCAGCCACTTAGCACTAATGTTGTTCAGGGAAAGTGCTCCACCTTGGAAAACCCCTCCAGTGGCCCTGGGCCTCCACTTCTGGCTCCTCACCTTGTCCCTCAGCTCACATGCACCTTTCTCCTTCCCCAGAGAGGCCAATGGATTGCTAGCTTCCCTTCACTGTTACTGTTTTGTTTGGGGTTTCTCTGTGTAGCCCAGGCTGTACTGGAACTCACTCTCTAGCCCAGGCTGGCCTTGAACTCAAGAGATTCACCTGCCTCTGCCTCCCGAGTGCTGCTGGGATGAAAGGTGAGCACCACTATGCCCAGCTTCCTTTACTGTACTGTTCTGTGTTTTTTCTTGTTAAGCCCATTTAACGAGAATAGGCTATGGATGGAGGTATGGGTCAGTGGTGGAGCATTTGCCTAGCGTGTATGTCGTTCTGGGGTCATCCCGAGCAATGCAAAACAGGGTAGGCTATAAACGGATTGTAATCCAACACCGTTCTGGAGTAGATGAAATGACTAAACACAAGTGTGGGGTATTGCGTATGGTAGAGTCTATGGAAAAAGGAACTAAACTATGAGAAATCCCGTCACGTTCCAGACACACACACTCACAAACACTGGCCCAGCAGTGTATCAAGAGGAGTGTGCCCGATCCCTAGACATTCTGTGATCTTTCAAGAGAAATACTTAACTCCCGTGGCAGGTTTTGGAGAGGCTGGTAGGGAGGGGACAGGGCTTCTCAGAGCTGTCTGTCCTTGCAGGTCACGTGACTTCTACCACACTTGCTATTGCCTGAGTGGCTTGTCCATCGCCCAGCATTTCGGAAGCGGAGCCATGCTGCATGATGTGGTCATGGGTGTGCCTGAAAATGCTCTGGTAAGCAGGTAGGGGGCTGTCGGGGAGTCTGTGACCCCCCGGGAGAAGACTGTAGACTCAATCCAATTACAGTGAAGTGATTTATTGATTAACTGCTAGCAGGACGAATCTCTGAGCCCAATTAGAGATTGTCACGAAGGAAGGGTATGGGGAAGGACTCTCTGTATCTATGCAAGCAAGTAAAACCTGTTCTGTTCTCGTCTGCCAAGTTAGGTGGTTAAGGCAACTCAAAGCAGTCTTTGGGTATCTGCATAAGCAAGTTACAGAAGTAAAAAAAAAAAAAGCAGGTAGTTATATCCTAACAGATAGTCACGGCTGTATACTTTCAGGTGGGGGTCACTGAGTCAGGGTTATTGGGAACTTACCTTTCAGGGACTGGAGTCATTGACAGATGGCAGATGGGTACCAAGATGGAGGCTTAGCATAAAACAGAACTTTTTTAGCCATAACAATTCAACACCCCTTTGCTGCAAGGTCTTCCAGGTCAGGGGGCCTCACTTCAGAGTGGCCACTTGTGTCCTGCAGAGCCGGCTCTGTTTCCTGTGTGGGCAAGTTGGGAAACTCACTGGCCCCACCCCCACCCCCGGCACTTTTCAGCCTGTGAGTGAAGGTGTGGGTAGGGGAAATACAGGGCCAGGCCGGGCCAGGATTTCAGTGTTCTGAACTGGGGCAGAGACAGTTATTCCTCTCATCAGCTGACCTGGGTCCAGTCGGCTGCTGACCACAGTTGTTACTCAGATCCCCGGGGGCCTCCGGCAGGGGCAGGGTACTGCACTCGCTATGGCAGGCTTCATGTCTCAGCTCACATGCCCTCTCTTCAGAGGACGGAGTGCCCACATTGCCATGCTGCGATACCACATGACCGTTTGCCACGTGTGTCTTTCATGTGTGTCTTTCACGTGTGGATGCTCCCCCACTAAGAGGCAGGCCTAGCTAGGGATGTAGCTCGGGGGTAGGGGCCATGCTGAGATGAGTCTGTAGAGCCCTGAGTTCAGTGCCCAGCACCACAAGACAAGATCAGGATGGCGCCTACCCTGGCCTGTGCTGGGGCAGCCTGGCGGAAGCCGACACTCTGTGCCTAGACACGAGCCCAAGAAACAAACACAGCTGAGATTGTCCACAGTGGCCAAGTAACAGAGCCACCTGTCCTGGCCACCCGTACTAGGCAGTTCTACCTCCAGCAGGTAGAAGTGTTGAGCCTCCTCTGTTCACCTGGCCTGTACATCTTTCCTCTCTTTGCACTGGGAAATGTTTCAAGCAGAAGTGCAAACAGACGGCAGACAGATGGAAAATCGTTCTTTGTCAGGGTCCCACTGTGTGACTCTGTAGCTCCGGCCGGCCGGCCTGAAATCCATATTGTAGACCAGGCTGGCCTGGGACTTGTGTGAGTTTTCTTGCCCCTGCCTCCTGGGTGGTTGGGATTATAGGGCTGCATCCACTCTACCTGGTTCAACCTTTTATGGGGCGGGGGCACTGTGCAGGGGTGGGGGTGGGGGCGCGTGGAGACCAGAGGGCAAACTCGGGTGTTGTTGCTCAGGAGCTGTACACCTTGTTTTTTGGCCCGAGCATCTCATTGGGACCCGGGTCTTGCCTCTTAAGGCAGGCTGGCCAGCCAGTAAGCCCCGGGGATCTTCCCGCGTCTGCCTCCCTGGTGCTGAGACTCCAAGCGCACCAACCACACCCGGCTTTTACATGGGTCCCGGGGATCACACTCGGGCCCTTGTGTTTTCGAAGCAGATATTTCACTGGCTGAGACATCTCAGACCCCTAGGAAAGATCAGCTCCAAATCTTTCTTAGACACACACGAGGGCCAAGTGGGATGGCTCGGTGGGTTGCCACACAAGGAGCCCACCCTGCAGAAAGGGAGGATTGGGGCCTGCATGTCGGCCTCTGACCTCCACCTGAGTCCTAGGGCACGTGTGTGCCCTGCACCACAGACACAGAACAGACAGATAAATAGAAAAGCACTTTTAGGATTGATATAATTTTTTTATTATAATGTGTTTTCCAATTTGTGTTTTAAAATATACTGGCCTCATGAAATTCGATCGGTAGCTTCCTGCCCCTGCCCCTCCCCCATTTTAGACAGGGTCTCACTCCGCAGTGCTGGCTGGCCGAGAACTCTCGAACTCCCAGAGATCCACCTGCTTTGTCTCCTGAGAGCTGGGGTTAAAGGTGTTCACTGCCATGTCCCGCTTCCCTCTCTGTGTCTCTCAGAAATTTTGTGTAGGCGGAGGGCTGGGGCTGTGGCTCAGCTGGTCCAGTGCACACTCGGCACACACAGAGCCCTGGCTCAGCCCTCAGTACTGTAGAAACCCAGCATGGTGGCGCAGGCCTGTAATCCCGGCACTCGGGAGGTGGAGGCGGGAGGGGAGAAAGTCTGTCATTCTTGGCTGTACCCCTTAGACGGAGGCCAGCCTAGGCTACATGAGACCTTGTCTAAATAAATAAAGGAGGTCCTGGCAAGATGGTCCAGCAGGTGAGGGTGCCAAGCTCAGAACCTGAGATCACTCTGGAACCTCTACAGCAGGAGGACACCAACTCCTCTGACGACATGTTGTCTCCTGACCCTCCTCATACACAAGATGGGGGTGTGAGTAAAGAAGCTGAAATCCTTCTGCAGCTGTATCTTCCTCCTCCTCCTCTTCACTCTCCCAGAGAGGGCCCCGGATGCTGCTCTAAAATCCTGTCCTGCCAAAGACTTGACGTTTCTTTTGGATTTCTGTGATGTAGGGAAATGATGTAAAGGGATGGAAACGTGACGCTCTCACCCTCAAGAGAGCTGTGGTCCTTCTTCGTTATGAACACAGATGCACGTTCACCGTTTTAATCACTGAAACCCATGTACAAGTATAAAAAGGGGAGGCTGGCCCCACGGCTGTGGCTGTCTGGTGGATGCCCAGTGCCACACCCCTGCCCTCTCCACCACGCTTTGAAAGGAGCTTTGAGATTTTCCTGTGCATGGCGCTTTGCTCACACGTTACAGGTCAAGCATCCCGCATGTGAACATTTTAAATCCAAAATGCTTTAAAAGCTACAGCTTTTCAAGTGTCAGGGTAGCTCTCAAAAAGTTCAGAGCCAGGAGTGGCTGTGTATACCTGTAATTGGAGCACTACATCCTGTCCAAGAGAGGGACCCTCTTCATTCCGTAAGGAGTGAAGTTACGCCATTTGAAAGATGATGCTTGCAACTGGAACCACAGTAGTAAGTGAATGGAGCAGTCTCAGGAAGACGTTTTCTCTCATTTGTGGGTCCTAGGTTGTATATAGACACATAAAACGTGTATGTATCTATGACAGGAAACTAGAAATCAAGCTGTCTATGGGGACAAAGGGAATTAGTGGGCGGGGGAGGGGTGCTCCGAGGGAGGAAGGGTGAGAATATTGGGGGGAATGTGCTCAACATACAGAGCATTCGTGTAGCACCTTGAATTTTGAAAAGGTGACAGTGTTTCTCCTCCCCTCTCTTCCTCTCCTTTTCTCCTTTACTTTGGATCTGCACTCCACATAGGAGAGAAGTGTAACCTTCTGTGTTAGAGGTAGTAAGGGAAGGCAGCAGAGGACAGTGAGCCGTATGTACATGGAAGCCAAAGGGGTCACTATTTGGGGGGACTGAGGTGCAGATAAGAACAAGGCATAATGACAGTAGACACGCAAATGTCACAGTGGAAGTCAGACACAGTAGTGCACACCCGGACCCCAGCCATGTGGGAGGTGGAAGCAGGAAGACGAGAGTTCAAGCCCAGCTTACATGGTAAATCTGAGGCCAGCCTGGGCTAGCCAGCCTATGAGAGACAGACTGAAACAAAGAAAATGCTGTAACAAACTCAGTACTTTGTCTGCTGATTACAAACACATTTAGGAGTAAAACAGTTACAGTGCGTAAGAAAAGGTTTTGGAGCAGGGGATGTAGCTTAGAGGTGGACACATATGTTAACATGTGTGAGGTGCTGGGTTTGTCGCACACAATCCTGGACTTCAGAGTTTTAGATAAAGACGCATAACAGGTTATTCCAAAGTCCACAATGTATTTCAGATAAACATAATCATGTCTGTGTCGTGAAGATACCCGAAAGCGCACATTTAAGTGGCTGTATACTGTTCCCCTGGGTTGTGCACTGTGAAATGTTTTCAGCAGATACCGTGGTTTGCACATGTGGGCCTGGAGGACGTGTGTGTATGTGTGTGTGTGTGTGTGTGTGTGTGTGTGTGTGTGTGTGTGTGTGTGACTCGTGCTCCTGAATCTCAGTTCTGCCAGGTGAATTTCAGCCACCAAGAGCCCCTGGTGACGGACTGGCATCTGTTCTCTTTACAGCAGCCCACTCACCCCGTCTACAACATCGGACCCGACAAGGTGATCCAGGCCACCACGTACTTTCTGCAGAAGCCAGTCCCAGGCTTTGAAGAATGTGAGGATGAGGTGACCTCAGATCCTGCCACCGACTAGAGGACCCTATGGCTGCTCCCCCAGCTCCCCCGTCCGACAAGGTTTCTCCATTTGGGTACAGAGCACACTCTGTGCTTCCGTGAGCCTTGGCCACTGTGGAGTTGTGGTTTCTCTGTCCTTTCCTGTCAAACAAAACAAAGCCATCAGCTCTGGGTTCAGAATACACAGTGGTGTGATTTTTTAAAATTATTTTCATACCTGTCAAATCAAAACTCCGTGAGCCTGTGCAGTGGGGTTGGAGGAGAGCAATGCATGCTGGGAAGCAGGAGCCTCTCCTGGCAGCCAGCAGCCTGGCCCACCATGCTGAAATGAGGGTATCTCCGCATCCCAGCCCCTGCTGTGACTCCCTCCTGCACACTACCATTCAGTCGCCTCGGGTAGAAACGTCAGCTCCGTGCTGGCCAGGGTGGGGCTCTGGGTCCTGCCTACGTGAGCTCCCTGGAAAAGATCACTGGGCTGGAGCAGCGCCTGCTTCTGCTTGTGTCCTTTGCCCAGTCACCTGCAAAGGACAGCGGCTGGGAATGGAGGAGAACCTTAGGTTGAGTCCCTCCCCTCAACCTGGGAGAACTGAGCCACACATCTCTCCAAGGCCATGTTTGGTGTAAGCAAGACTTGTTTTGTCCTAGATACGACTAGACCCAGGTAACCAATTATGATTGGAAAATCAACCTCTACGTCAACTCTGTGCCAGAGGAAGCAGCTTCCCCCAGAGCCCAGGCCCTGCCTCTCCCCATCATGTACCAGGAGAGGTCCTCCTCCTCCAGGCAGTACTGCAGCCCAGGCTCCTTCCGTTTCCGCCCCCTCCCCCCAGGACAGTGTTGTCTTTGCTCATCTAGAGTATTAACACTACTAAGGCTTCACCTTAACTGAAGACTCAGGATTTATTCCTGCCCTGCGCACTGCAGGCTCCCTGGAACAGAGTCAAGCGCTGGTGCACTGGCTGCTGTGGGGACAATGGCCTTGGGCCGTAGGGCAGGCACTGCCAGGGTGCCGGGGTGCCGACTCCTGGAGCTGCCTCTGCACTCGCCCTTTCGGTCGGCAGGGGGCTGAGTTTGGTCATCTGTCACGGCTTCAGTCACACAGCGAGCTCATGTGACTGTCCCAGCCTTCATGTGGACAGGCGGACAGGAGGCTGAGACGCAGCATGAGGCTCTTCCCCAAATCACTGGCCATGTGCCGCCTCTAATTCCCTGTTGCTTTGGTGTACTGGGCTATGTATTACCTCCTTGAAATAATAAAAGAGTAACATTTTCTATGTTTTTTTTTTCCTTAAGAAATTGTTTTTGTCTGTGTATGTGCAAATCTATTTGTGTGTAAATGTGTCTATGGAAACCAGAGGAAAGTGTCAAATCCCCTGGATCTGGAGTTAGAGGTGGTTTTTAGTGGGTTCAGTGTGGGTGCTGAGAACCAAATCAGATCCTCTGGAAGAACAGCAAGTACTCTAGCCCTTTGTAGTAGCTCTTCTATCTGTCCCAGGAAAACTCCTTCAGATGCCCACTTGCTCTGGGCATTTCCTGTCTCCTGCATGAGAGGGAAGCAGAGCTCATTCCCCCCTTGCACACCTTCTCCACACACTGATGTCTGTCTCCAACCTGACCATGGAAGAGACTGCACTCTGGCATTGCATAGGGCTGGTGGGTGGACATCCTGGCCATAGTTTGGGGCTGGCATTGATAGCATTGAAATCCTGTGGTTACTAGAAGGGACTCTCACAAGGAAGGCCAAGAAGGCAACATTCTGTGGCTTGCCCTTTGGGGAAGGAGACCTCAGAGGAAACTCCATCCATGCAAGTAGCCCAGAGTCACGTTCTGAATGCAGACACCCCCTGGCAGTTTATTCTGCCAATAAAGGTTTGGATTGCAATCCAGCGTGTCCAAGTGTATCTGTTCACCTCTGACAGCAGGAAAGGCTCGCACCAGCAGCCTATATTGAAGACAACTGCAGTCATAATTGGGATCAAGAAACCACTTGGGACTGAGATGTCTTCATACCCAGGAGCAGGGCCCAGAAGCCAGGTGGAGTTGGGTAAGGGAGAGAAGAAAGGCTGCATCCTGATCCTGCTGTTTCCAGGTTTGTAACATTTTATCCTGTGGAGCCTGACTAGAAGACACTAGCTATATAGCATTCACCCCAGGAAATATGTCCCTATGAACACATACCAAACTACCACAGAGAGGTGTCCACATGAGTCCCACCTGCCCACTTGGGGACCCTGCCAGCTCCTCCTGGCAACAGAAGGCAGGATTCCTAGGTCAGCCAGAGTGAACACCCTGAGGTGGAAGTTCTGGGGAGCGCTTTCTGGAACTGCCTTCCCATTGGAGCCTTGTTTCTGAGTAACAGTCAGGTGAGAATCCAACCTGATAGCCAAGTTCAAGGTAAGAGAGGAACTGTCATCCTTTACCACTGCTCTATCATGAGACTCCTCACCTGATGGACCTTCATCCAGTCTCAGGCTTGTGCTGGGGCCTCCCTGTCTCCCTATCATCTCCTCTACTGTAAAATCAATGTTTAATCCATGATTGATCTTGTTCATCCCAGATTCCCAGGAAGACAGTTTGGGCCCAGCTACTCTAGTCTCCAATCGGGACTGAGCTTCCTCCTCTTTGCGTAGCCCAGGAGCTGCAGTCACCCCCAGCTCCCACAGCTGCCGTTGGGAAGGAGTGCAGAGCCAGAGAACTAGCCTCCGCCGTGGAACCTTCAAAGGTCTTCCCTTTATAGATCTTGCCTTTGGTCCTAGGTGTCCTTGGCTCGTAGCCACATGTCTCCTGGGTCTGAATGCAGACCCCCAGAACCTACTGTACATTCCTTTAAAGCACAAAACAGCAGTCTATCTTCCTTGCGCAGAATACCAACAGCATGAAGTCTGCCCAGCCCACCATGCCATGGGGCTGTTCTGACTGAACACCTGGAAAAGGGCCCCCCAGGCCAGGACTCTGGAGGAGGAGGAAGATAGGATGGCCCTCAGAACTGAGTTAACGAGAGCTTCCTGGGGAAGAAAAAAGGAGAGAAGAAAAGGCTGGAGTGGGTTACTGTAAAGTTCCAGTGGATGACGGCAACGTGCCAGTTGCTGAGAGTCTCTCCTGGTGACAAATTGCAGAACAGATTTGTCATGTAGGCCTTAGGGACACTAAGGACCAGAACACCCTCCTCACCTAGGCTGTTCTGCAGACCATGTAGTAGTACCCTTGTCAGGAAGACCATAAAAAGATGCCTAAATACCAGTGCCAGGGAAGACCTGCCAAGGGCTAGACTCACTCAGTTGCTTCCTGGTGTTTTACCTCATCAGAGAGAAAATGTAAACAACATGGAGAGGGGGGCGCATGACAGTTCATGAGGTAAAGAGTACCACCAGGCCCGACTACCTTGAGTTCAATCCCTGGGATCGAACATGGCAAAAGGAGAGAAGTGACTCATACAATTTGTCCTTTGACCTCAACACGTGTGCTGTGACATGCATGTACATGTGTGTATGCACACACACACACAAATAATAAGAAAACTTTGGGGCTTAGGAGGTGGCTCGGCGGTTAAGAGGGTTTGTTGCTCTTCCAGAGGACCTGGGTTCAGTTCTCAGAACCCACGTGGTGGCTCACAACTGCATGTCAACTCCAGTTCCAGGGACCCAACACTCTCTTCTGGTTTCTCTGCACACTAGGCATACATGTGGCTTACACCTACCGGAAAGAAAACATGCACAAATACAATCTTTCAAAAAGGAAACCTGGAGTGACGGTTGGCTGCACGCCTGTCACACTATTTCACCAATATTAACTGTATATACTGTACTTCTGGCAGGAGCTCAGTAGCCGGGGATTAGAGGTGGAGGTGTCTGGGGCCAGAATCAACAGCTTAGTGGTAGACTACCTGGCTAGTTTGCCCCAAGCCTTGGGTTTTGTACCCAGCATCACAAACGAAGAAGGCAACAGCAGCAGGTGTCCGGCAGGCCTGAGTGCAATGTGGCTGTAGATAGAGGCAGGATCCACAGGCTTGACGTGTCTGGTCCACAATGCTGACATGATGGAAATCATGCAGATTAAAGAGCCCAGTTTCACTTGAAGCACCTCTTACGGGACTGTTCTGGGAAATGCGGGAGCTCACCATGGCTTTCACTTCTGACTCCAGAGGAACGGATCAAAGCTCCAAGTAGGCAATGGATGTGTTTATATCTGCACGCTGTCTAGACTCTGAGACAAGTCCTGCACGGAGCACATCTCAGTGAAGGCACAGACCCTCCATTGGGGCGGGTTTGACTCAGGAGCGTTTGCTTTACTGAAGCTGATTTGAGGGCTACGACAGTGTTACTTCCACCTGGGGAGAGAGGGATGCTTCATGGGGAACGGCTGTGTCTTCATAACGTGTTCTCTTGCAACTGTTCAACTCTCCTCCACCACAAAACCACAGGCATGTGGCTGTGTCCCAAGCCAAGCTGTGTTTATGAAGACAGGTGGTGGCCCAGATTTGGCCCATGGGCTGCAGTTTGCCCTGGTATAGGTGCCAACTCATTTGTATTCATTTAGTGTTCTGCCATATCTCCGTGGCTAGGATGCTTACCGTGTACTGTGTCAATCAAACAAATGCAGTTGGTTGGCAAAACTCAGGCTTAGCATTGCAGTCACTCACATGCAGTGCTCAGTGGTGTTCACTGCCTCGGACAAGGGTGGAGAACACACAGCTCAACATAACGGTGAAACTGAGGGCTGCATGTGCTGCTGCACCTGTAATTGCAAGATTCAGGAGCATAGGCAGAAGGAGCCCAAGTTCAAGGCTAGCCTGGGCTACATAGTGATCCCACCACCTGAGTTCACTCCCTGGACCCCACCTTGCAAAAGGAAAGAACTGACTCCTGTAAGCTGTCCTTTGATCTCAACATGTGCATATCAACACTGTGGTACGCATGTGCACATATGTGTGGGCACACGCATAAATACTAATCTAAAAATGAGGGCGTTGGAGCTGAAGAGAAGGCTCCCTCCGTGCCTTACACCCTCTTGGTGTCAAGGTTAGCAGATGAGTACTGGTGCTAGTCCAGCCTTTCTCCCCAGTGGGGCCTATATCGAGGCACATGCTTCTCTCTCCAGGGGGGCAATGAGGATCCGTCAAAAGCACACAATCTTAAGAATGGGAATGAAAATCCAGATGTGGTGTTGCAAGCCTGGAATCCCGGCACTGGAGAGGTGGAGGTAGGAGGATCAGAAATCCATGGACAGCTGGTGAGGCGGCACATGCATTTAATCCTCGCATTTGGCACACAGAGGCAGGCAGATCTCTGTGAGTTCAAGGCCAGCCTGGTCTACATGTAAGTTCTGGGCCAGCCAGGGATACATAATACATAGTGATATCCTGTCTCAAAACAACAACAAGAAGACAGAGACAGAGAGAAAAGAAAGTAAGAAAAATCCATGGTCACCCTCAGCTACACAGTGAGTTAGAGGTCACCCTGGGCTACCTGAGACCTGTCTCAAAAAATAAGAAAAACAAGCCCTTAAAAAAACTATTGGAAGCCCTGTTTCAAACAAATACAACCACTGGGGGAAGGAATGGAGCTCTGTGTAAGTTACTTTTCTATTGCAGTGGTAAAACATGACTACGGGTAACTTCTGGAGGAGTAAGAGTCCCTCAAGGCAGCAAGTGTCAGGCATCATGGCAGGAACAGGAAGCTGAGAGATCTCATCTTCCCCCTCCCCCAACAAAGCAGAGAGGACCTGGATGGAGGCAAGAGGATGAACTCTCAGAACCCGCCTCCAGTGATCACTTCCTCCAGGAAGGCCACCCATCCTGAGCCTCCGGGGGCAGGACTGAGAACACAGGACTGAGCCTGTGGGGGATATCCTCGTTCAAACCACAAGCTCCAAACAAAAGTTAGGGTTGTAGTCACCAGGGGATCTGGGACCTTAGGAGGCCAGTTACTGCTGCTGGCCACCACAGTGGAGAAGGATGTGACAGGAACCTGGAGTGGACAGTTGCCATCCATTCTACCCCAAGCTGGCCATCTTGACCTGTCTTTGCTTCAACTACTTGCTCATGGTATTATGAAAGCAACATGTGTTGAACAGTTCCATACTGTACTTGGCAGGCTAGGTGCAGTCAGTGCCTTTTTAAACTTTTTGACAGTCTCACTGTGTAATCCAGGCTGGCCTAGAATTCAAGATCCTTCTGCTTCAGCCTTCTAAGTGGTGGGATGGCAGGTGCGTACCACCATACCTAGCTCATAAGTGCAGTCTTGACTAGATTTTCAACTTACAATGAGCTCATCAAAAATCCAGGTATATCTGTACTTGCAAGTAAGGGCATCCCAGGGGATATGAAACTATCCCAGATCACTCCTGAGGCCACAAAGGCCCCCAGCCACTGCCTGAGAAACAGCGCCCTACCTCCCCTCCCCGGCGGTAACCCGTGACTGTCTTCCTTCCTGCCCTGATCCTTGGTTCGGCCTCAGCAAATGGGTGAGGCAGGTATATGACCTGTGTTTTATAACTGGAGAAACAGGTCAGAGAGCTGAGTGACTCACGGGGACCTCTCTGCTCTTGGGTGGTGGAGTTCACCTGAGCCCAGATCTGCTGCCTCCAAACTGCCCAAAGACCGTGCTCTCTTGCCAGCCCAGGCTTCTAGATGAAGAGGTGCAAGGGTAACCTAAGGGTAGGCGTAAAACTGTCTAGTGTCTTCCAGGGCTGTCTGGGTGACCAGGGTCCTAAACTCCTGGCCCCATCTTTCACCAGGACGAGAGGGTGACAGCAGAGAGGGAGAGGCCCACTCCATCCTCCTTTTCTTTGGAGATGGTGTCTCATGCCTTGAACTCACTCCATAGCTGAGGATGGCCTTGAACTCCTGGTCCTCATGCCTCTACCTCCCAAGTGCTGGGGTTACAGGGAGCATCAGCACACCTGTTTTATGCAGTGTTGGGGATTCAAGCCAAGGCTTCATGAATGCCAGGCAAACACTGTAGCAATTGGGCTAAGTGCCCATCCCTCCTAAGGTCCTCATGCTGTGTACAATCCATGGTACAGAGTGACATCCTCTGAATTAAGTGCGTGCCACCCTGCTGTGACGTGTTACTCACAGCAAGGCTGTGATGTAAGTCCCTAGGAGCTGACTGCAGGCCTGGGGGCAGTCAGCCTCCTGCAACCAATCTCGGCATGTCTAACCGGTTCTCGGACATCGTCCTTGTCTCCCACAAGGACAGCTTTGCCTGAGCTTTTCACCAGCTGGTCCAGGAGTTGGGAGCCGGCAGCCAAGGTTCCTTCCTCCTGCCATTCTGGCATATCCAACAAGATCAGGCAGGAACAGAGTCCAGTTTAATGGGAACTTTTTCATTGCCCTCAGCAACCCCTAAGCACACACAGCTTTTAAAAAACAACCATAAGAATAATCGTGTTAAGCCAGCACTCAGGAATGTCAGGATTCAATGCCAGCTTGGGCTACGTGGTGAATTCCAGGCCAGCCTGGGCTATAGCAAAACCCTTCCTCCAAACAGAAAACAACAACAATCATAATAGTCCCTCCCTCAGTCCCCCCTCCTCCTCCCTCCCTCCCTCCCTCCCCATGTGTCCTAGAAAGGAGTCACTATGGTTAGCCTACATTTAAGGAGTGGGGACATCCAGCTTCAAAATTTGAGGGTGGAGTAAATAGATTAGTTGAAATTCCCCACATGAGGTCTGTTTACTACTTATTCATTCCTTTATTCAGCCCTTTGTATCGGTGGTTCCCAGGCCATGAATTCAAGGGAGAATCAGAAATACTAGAAAACCTGATGTCCATACTGAACATGTACAGACATTCCCTTCACCATTTACTCCTGAGACAGTACAGCTTAGCAGCTAACAACATGGCATTTACATTCTATTAGGTATTGCAAATAATCTACATCAGCAGTTCTCAGCCTTCCTGATACTGCAACCCTTTAACACACTTCCTCATGGTGTGGGGACCCCCAACCACACAATTATTTCATTGCTACTTCATAACTGTAATTTTGCTACTGTTATAAACTGTAGTGTAACTATCTGATATATAGGCTATCCGATATGCGATCCCAAAGGGGTAGTGACCTACAGGCGGAGAACTACTGATCTAGAGGTTTGAGGGGGCGCGTATTGGGGATCAGACTGAGGGCCTCATATGCCAGACAAGCACTCTATGACCGAGCTTCATTCTCAGCCTCAAGAGATAAAGTACATGGGAGGACTTACGGAGGTTATGTGCAAATACTCCGCCATCCAACCAAAAGACCTGAGCATCCATAGTCTTGAGTACCTGTGAGGGGTTCAGAGCCAACCTCCAGTCCTACGGGAGAACTGTGTCTATCAGCACTGACTCCAGAACAGGCTATGCTACAGAACAGATTCACTTCACTTTGGGTTATGTTCTAATACTACAGTCTATTTTGCTGCTCAAATTGTTCCTACTTTGGCCACTGGAATTCTTTAATTGGCCGTTTCTTTCACATATCAATTTTTTTTTTTTACACTCAATAGCAACATTATTGTTGTGGGATAATCTTTTTGTACACCGTGAAGATGTGTCTCTGCCAAGGCACCTTCTGATTCATTTAATAAAGAGCTGAATGCCCAATAGCTAGGCAGTAAGCGGTTGGGTGGGACTTCCATGAAGAAGTCTGGGAAATCTGGGAAGGAGAGAGGTGGAATTCACCGATGAGACAGACACAGAGGAGTTCTGTACAGTATGGAGAAAAGGTAACGAGCCACGCCGCAGAACATAGATGAATATAAATGGGTTAATTTAAGTTTTAAGAGCTAGTTGGGAACAAGATTAAGCTAAGGCCAAGCTTTCATAACTAATAGGAAGTCTGTATGTCATTATTTGGGAGCTGGCGGTCCAAAGAAAGTCCGACTACACATTATATCATCCTTTTCTTTCAAAAAGCATTGCAGTACTAGTTGACACTGGGTGATGGGTATGTTTGGGTTCAGTATACAATTCTGTCTACCATTCTCTCAACCTTTGCTCACATTAACTTCTTGCTGTGGGATGGTCTGTATGTCAAATTGCTCTGATTGGTCAATAAATAAAACACTGATTGGCCAGTGGCCAGGCAGGAAGTAGGTGGGACAAGGAGAGAGGAGAATTATGGGAAGCGGAAGGCTGAGGGGAGAGACACTGCAGCCGCCGCCATGACCAGCAGCATGTGAAGACGCTGGTAAGCCACCAGCCACGTGGCAAGGTGTAGATTTATAAAAATGGGTTAATTTAAGCAATAAGAACAGTTAGCAAGAAGCCTGCCAGGGCCATACAGTTTGTAAGCAATATAAGTCTCTGTGTTTACTTGTTTGGGTCTGAGCGGCTGTGGGACTGGCGGGTGACAAAGATTTGTCCTGACTGTGGGCAAGGCAGAAAAACTCAAGCCACAACTTCTGTCCATAATAGGTACTCTGTACTGTTGGTTATCTTGGGTGTGATTCTTCCTTGCTACCTTTGTACCTGTGATGTCCTGGTCTGATGGGACAAAGGGTATGCTGGAGCCTGCAGCTATGAGTCAAAGCTCCTTGTGAGAAGTCACGGCTCCTTGTGAGAAGGCTACAGGGCACGCTCCCAGAGCATGATGACCAGTGCCTATCATGAATGAATGGTGAGCCATATCCTCGTGAGAGCAATGCTGTGGTGTGCGTGCTTTTCACTGGGCAACACCCTATAGTCCTTTTCCCTCCCCAAAGCTGTTCCTGCCATGTGCCTGGATCCCAAAGGAGCCCATCAGTGTAGAATGGGAATGGTGAGCCAGCAAATATACGGTGGGAAGTTTCCAATGCAGCCAGTCCTTAAGGCAGCTGCGGATGACCCATGGAGCCAGAGGCTGGGCTATGAAGGGAGGAAGGAGAGCCAAGCAAGCGTTTGAGAAGGGCTGAGTGGGTGGGTCCTCCTCTGACCCATACCATCCCTTCCCACCACCTGGGCCCAGGCACTCACTTCAACTTCTCTGGCATTTAGAAACTGGGCGTGCATGCTTGTGGCACATGTACAAATCTTATCTCTACCCATGTCAACTTCTCCAGGGCTTTATAACCTGCCTACATCTCCCCAGTGGGTGGTGCAAGACAGCTCCAAGACTGCATGCTACTCAAATACCTGTGAGTCGAAATCACGTGGGGCTATCCCATCAAAACCAAGAGAGGACTGCACATCCAGGCTTGTCCCCCTATGCATTCTCGGTGACTTTGTAGAGGACCGTGACAGACCAGGGACTTGGCTGAGGGAAAGCAGCAAGAACTGACTAGCCTGAGACCTCTTGGGAGCTTCGAGGCTGAAAGGCCTGCTCACATCTGCTCTCTGCATACAGGGAGGGGGTGGCCCGGACTTCTTCCCTGGACAGGAAATGAGGTCAAGTTGTTGGACCCAGAGTCCTCCTTTCCTGGTCTCTCAGTGGCCCTGTGGTAGGTGTTTGCTGTGGACGTGACATTCCTTTCTTAGGCTGTGGCCTTTTAGCCTTAGACCTGCCCCTACCATCTCGGAGCTGAGGACACCAGGAGAGAGGGGAACAATGACTGCCGAGTGCCGTGCATAGAGCCACACCACCAGCTGGACTCCCTGAGCTGGGATGAGTGACCAGATGGCTGATGGCAGCCCTGTGAGCATTTGGTTCCTTCCTGAGCCACACTCTGCAAGGCTCGTGCCGTTTCTAGGTCCTACAGGAACCAGCCTGTGGGGAGAAGCGTACCTCTCTCCACTGGCCAGCACCATTGGGTTTGTTTTCTTTGGCAGAAAGCTTAATCCTTGGTCACTTTCAGAACTGGAATGGAAAATTCTGGTACAGCTTTCTTAATATTGGATCCTTGGTTCCTTCTTGGTTTGTTTTCCTCCAGTCTTGGGTTTGCAGAGACTGCTGGGTAGTTCTGCCCCGAGAAGACTGAAGGTATACACGGGCCCCACCCTGCAATGAACCTCAGGGACAAACGACCCCGGCTGGGGCCTGGCACTCAAAGCAAGTCTGGATCCAGCACCTGTTCTGCACCCCTTTAAACACGCCCACTGTTCTGAGTTTCTGCAGCCGTGGGAGTGTCCGTGGGTCCGGCCAGCAGGTGTGTCCCCTCACCTCACCCCACTGTGCGGAATCCCCATTATGAAATGAACATTTTTTTTTTTTCCTGTAAGAGGGAGGCCTGAGCCATTCTTCCTAATTAAAATTTGAATATCAAAGAGCACCCCCTCTTCTTTGAAGCTCACTCAGAGGAAGCTTGAACCCCTATGGATATCACTGCAGAGAACCCCTCTAATGCACCACGGGGGCACCATGGCTGTTTAAGTTGCTTCTCAGAGGTTTGGAGGAGACCTTGTCTGGCTCATCCTGGCTGAAGTCAACAAATCCACCTACTCTAAAAATTGTGAACAGGCAGCCAGGGGGTCCACAACTCACCCCAGATCATTCATACTAATACATCATTTTCTCCACATCTTATGAAGCAGCAAGACGTTTGCTCACGCACGGACCACCGATAACTTCACCCTTCTTCACCTCAACTACCTTTCCCACACCTCAGACACATTTTTCCATCCCATAAGTACTCCTAAGCTCTGGGGAGACAAACACAGGTCCGGGAGCTCCCCAGTGGGTTAAGCTCCCTGGCTTCTGTACAGTCACTGCTTCAAGAGCTAGCTTACTGGGTGGCAGGTAAAGTCCAGTTTGGGTACCCCCAGGACACAGCGCCCAGGTGAGAAGGCTGAAAACAACGCCTTGCCCACACGCTAACAAGCCCCATGCAGAGGCATGGAGCTGCCTCACAAGCTTCTCTGAAGAAACCCACGCTGCAGCCAGAGGGCCGGCCAGGTGATGCGCAGGATGGTAATGGTTCGGGGCTCTGCCTGAGCCAGCAAGGATGCTCTATTTCTGAAGTCTGTCTCAACGGTCTTCCTCGAGGTCCTTCAGAAAGCAGACAAGGCACACCTGCCCTTTGGTGCTCACTGTGTATCATGGCTCCCTTTGCTGAAGTATCTTTATACACAAACTTTCATGGCATCGGTACAGGGTGGAGCTCATTCGCTCCACATTTCACCACCACCCAGGCAGGAACAGCTCCAGAGCCACGTGGCTGCTGAACTAAGACCTGTCAGTGATTTATTATCCAAGTGCGGGGTACACTTCAAGGACATCTTACATGTACCCGGAAGTCTCACAGTGAGACTTGGTTACTGTCCTTGTGTTAGGGCTCTGGGTCTGGGGCAGCAACTGGAGGTAAGACGGCAGCAAGCAGCCTATGGGGGTGGCTCACGCTTTTAATCCCAGCACTTGGGGGGCAGAGACAGGCAGCTCTCTCGGAGTTCAACACCAGCCTGGTCTACAGGGTGAGTTTCAGGACACCCAGGGCTACACAGAGAAACTCTGTCTCAAGAAAGAAAAAGACTGCAGCAAGCAAGGGAATTTAGACTTGTGGGCCCAAGCCTCTGGTTTGTGAATAAGAATTCCTGGAAAGAAGTGGTGTCTGCAGGGCAGGAGAGATGGCTCAGAGGTTAAGAGCACGGGCTGCTCTTTCAGGGCACCCAGGTTCAGTTCCCAGGACCCACATGGCAGCTCACAACTGTCTGCAACTCCAGTTCCAGGGCACCTGACACCCTCACAGAGACAGAGATACATCCAATCGCTAACAGTATGAAGGAGCAGACTCCTCGTTCCATCAGCCAGATAGATCGTCTCCAGGCCCTTGGCCCTCTTACCCACCATCCTATCACCCAGCTGCCTGATGGACCCACATGTATTTTCCAAGTGTCTTCATTTATGGCTATATGTTCTGTTCTGGTCCTACAAAACTTCATGAAACTTTCTACATTGGAACATGGAATTTGGAGTGATCTAAATCAGTGTTCCCCGGCCACAGCCACTTATATCTGGCTCCAGAATAAACTCTTTATCCCTTTGAGATGGGAGTGTTTTTGCATCAACAGGCCTCAGCTATACCAGCCCTGGCTTGGCAGCTCTTCAGGTCAGTGTCCCTAGGTCAGAACCAGTCAGCACCAGCAGCCATGACACTTAGCTGCAAGGGGATGGTGAGGGAGGAGGGATCCATCACGCTGGTGCAACGCAGTCGAGCCGGACTTATCGAAACTGCTCAGAATGTGGCAATGAGAAAACGATCATGTTTTCTTCAGACAGGGCCTCACTGTCCAACAGAGGCTGGTCTCGACCTCCACGTCGTTCTGGCTCCATCTCCCAAGTGTTGGGATTATAGGCATGTACCGCCAGGCCCAGGAACCTGTTGTTTTATCCCAAGGGACTAAGTAGGAAGTATTTTCGTGTATGCTCTCCAGCCCCGAGCCAGAGTGCTACAGGCCAGAGAGGCTGGAGTCCTGGAATCCCGTAAGCAGCACTGTTGGGAACAGCCCTACCTACTTGGACTTCCGTCAATTTTCCTGGGTCTCCCAACAGTGTGCAGAGCAGATAGCATTCTAGTTTGCAGAGATGACTAATGCCTCAGAAGGAGCCTCTTCGGTGCTGAGGAGTCTACTGGTCTGGACCCACCCAGAATCCCCTTGCTCTTGGGTCACTGAGGCTTGATGGGACAGAGCAGGGTGAGAGACATTTGGGAAACTGAAGTTAACCCTCACTCAGACAGTTGTGCTTGGATGCACTAGCATTTCCCATCTTGTACCGAGCACTGGTCACATTACCTCTTATAAAGCTACTGCCATTATGAGCCTCATTCTAGAGATAAGGATGCTGAAGCTGAGAGAAGCTACTTCATGGAAGACATGATATTAAACCCAGGCAGTCTGACTCCAGCGCCTAGGCATTAAAAGTCCTGCCGTTTTTCACAAACAGAATTCTGCTTGCTTTAAACCCAGTTCACATCTCTCTCTCTCTCCTCCCACCCACTCAGCTCTGTTTCCCAACCCTGTCCCGGCTGACAGCTGTTGGGTATGGTGGCACAAATCCCAGCAGGTAGAAGACTGAGGCAGGGGGAAAGCTCAATTCAATGTGGGCTACCCAAGAAGTCGAGGGTAGCCTGGCCTGCACAGTGAGGGCATGTTATCGAGAGAACAAGGGGACGGGTGTGAGCCTGTCTGGCTTCACATTCTGCAAGAAGACTGGCGTGTCGAAGAAGTACCAGCATGAGGAACCGGGCCATTTTTAAACACCCTGTGCTTGGGGCAATTGCAAAAGCAGCCACAGCAAACTCATCACTGCAAGGAGGAAGCTGTAACTTTCAACAGGTCCCTAAGGGAAGTTACCTGCTGCAGTGACCCAGCAAACAGAACGCCAGCAGTAACCTGGGCTCTGTGGGGAAGACCCACACAGCGACCAAGGGCATCAATCCCCACGCCTCCGAGCGGGCCGCCGGTCAGATTTAAGCACCCCTGGGGCGCATGACAGTTCCCAGACACACATGCCACAAGGGAGTTAGCTGTGATTTCTGTCCGTTCCCTTCAGCAGGGCACTCCCCAGCCTCAGGTCTCTTTCCCTTGCCTCGCCTCCTGTCCCGCCAGTGCTGCCCACAGCACCACCCTTCCTCAGCCAGTGCCCACTCAGCCTATCAGGTAGTCTAGATTTTCTTAGAGAACCCAGGCAGCCACTGCACCCCTTTACACGGTTCATGAACTCCAGGGAAGCCTAAACTTCACCATCGTCCCATACCATCTTGGAGCCAGGGCCCAGTTGCCAAGCTATTCCACCGGCCAACCAGCTTGGCTGCCTCTTTGGGTTTGTCCCCTGCCTGCTGCGAGCCCAGCTTTCCACCCCTGCCGCCTCACCAACCTGGCTGCACTGGCAGATCATCCCTCACACCCATCCGGACCAAACCAAGTATTCGGTGCACTGACAGCCGTGACAGAGGTGGCGGGAGGACCCACGGCACTTGTGAAAGCACCAGGCCACTTATGCCCATGCCTCATCTCCCCTCTCCCTCTGCCGAGGAGAGGAAGGCCTCCAGTGACCCTGCATCCCCGGCCAAGGCTTTGTTCTCCGTGTACCACAGCCTTTGAGGTTTGCTGCCATTTCCTCTACAAACCTGACCTAGCCGCCAACGTCCGTTAATAACCAGACACCTCGGACTGACATCCGAGGGGATGAAACCCCAGCGCTCTCTCTACATTCTAAAGCAAAGAACTTACCTCACTTCGTTTCTTCCCTTGGTCTATGAAAGCTGTACTTCCGGTCAGCCAGACTGGAAAACCAAATGGGAGATGCTTTCTGGCCGGAAATTCTTTTCTTTCAAAGGTCAAAGCAGTTGGTTCCAGTTGGAGTTGGGTCTGCAGTGGTTAACTTGATGCTGCTGTGTGGTCTTTCTGACATCCAGCCTTTGGCAGCTCTGCCGTTTCCTCTTTGTTACTGGAACTTTCTAGAAACTGAAAAACCCTGGCCAATACCAGCCACCTCTTACACTGGACACTCATCACCAGGAGAATAAGCCGTCAGCTCCTCCAAAGAGCACTGTTTCTCAGGACCTGTGCCACACGTCACCCACTGCACGCCTGACAGCCACTTTCTGTCATTCTCTTAGCCACTCTCTCAGGCTGAGAGACAAGGGACAAACAGGTCTGGCTCCAGCCGCCCCTGGCTCTGCAGGCTCCAGTCAGAGATCTCTGCCTCTCTTTCAAGTTTCCAGAGGCCCAGTAGCTTACAGAACGCTCTTCCCTCAACTACATAGGCCACTGCAGGGGCAAGAAGACACCACTACCAACAAGGATAAAATAAGTTTTTATTTATATTCTTATAGTAAAGGGGAAGCCTTAACTTGCAAGACAATTCTTGGGCAGTATGTACAACATACTTTTTATTTCCATGGAATGGAGTCAAACACCGACTGAGACTACGGAGTATACACTAGCAATCAGCAAATGCCAGCAACAGAGTGGGCAAAGGACAGAGAAATGGAGCCCGAAGACAGGAAACCCTTCACTGGGATCTGCTGACCACAGCCAGAGCCAGGGCTGGATCACACAGTGGCGACAAGTTCCAGGACTGGAGTCAAGGAGGGCAGGGAGGCTGTGCTGGGCTGTGGGTTTAGTACCAGGTAAGTCGCTCTTGGTATTTACATACAAAATAGTTGGCTCTGTTTCTTAGAAATACACACAGGAGGAAATGAAGATTTGATCATTGCTTTATGAATCTGTCGCTTTACAATATCGACATCATCAGAAATAGGGGCATTTCATTCAGATTCAAATTTCAGTAGCAGGAAATAAATATCAAAACATCATCACTGGCCCTTAATACAAAACCTCTACCCCACCTAAGACTCCCTCCCTGTCCCACCCACAAATAACCACCCCACCACTCCCAGGAGGGAGGCCGGCTCACTGCTGCCATCTCCTGTACATACCAGTGTCACGTGACCCTCTGTAAGGCTGGCTCTGCAGACTTAAGCAACTGAAGAGTGAAACATGCCAAGGACTCTGCCAATCTGTCCCCGCTTTCCTTTACACCAGACTCTCCAAGAATCTGGTCTCTCAACAGGAGTGACAGCTTTCCCAAAAAACAATCCTTACAGGAGAGGGGCTTAATTCTCATTCCTCCAATCTGGTCATCTTGTCAAAAGTAGAGCAGTTCGAGATTCACAAAGTCCACCAAACAGAGGTCGGGGACTGGGAGGGAGGGCCTAGCGGGCCAGGCGTCCTCCAGGCACACACTCTGAGGGCTGGAGGAGCTGGGGGCGTGGGCAGGACACCATGTACTCAGAGGTCTGGCCGGCTGTCTGTCCTCCACAGAAAGAGCTGCCAAGTTAGGGTGTTTTGGTTTAAAATTTCTGGTGGGGACAGGAACCCCTGAAGGGAATACATTTAAAAATAGTGGACACAGGGATGGGATGAGAGCTGTTGTCCAAGAGCATCTATGCAAAAACAAGAATTAATAAAGAGGAAAGGAAAATACAGAGTCTTTCGATGGTTTTGAGGGTTCTAACGATGAACTGAGAGGAGGAGGAGGAGACGATGGAGACGATGGAGACGACAGTTTTTATTGCTGGCCTGCCCCGCATGGCTTAGCTGGCCTCCATCCGGAGTTTCTTCCTGCTCTGGGGCTCTTCCGGCTCGGACTCTGAGCTGGAGTCTGAACCCCCATCGAAGGCAGAGATGGTGCCGCCCTTGGCGTTGGTGTAGAGGCTGCTGTCTGAGGAGGGGTAGCTGGTCTGCAGCTGGGCACTTGACCTTGCCTTCTCCAGTGCACGGACTAAAAGGCAACCAAGGGAGCATGTTACCACCTTCTGGAGATCCGGAGAAACCAAGTCTCAGACTCAGGGTCCAGCCTGTTCTTCCTAAGGGTTTGCTTGCTGGCCCCCAGGGCACAGGGTGGCTCAGACATCATTCCCTTCTGGTGGCCGTTCCCCCTTTTCCTTTCCCAGCTGGGCTCGGGGGCCCAGCACACATGGCCAGCCACTCTGCCACACCACCCTGAAGAGAAGGCTTGTGATGAGACACCGTCCTGCCATGGACCCAGCAGAGACCAGAGCAAGCGTCCCCTGTTGGATGGAGCAACGCAACGACAGAGGAGAAGCGAGCCTAGCAATGCCAGGCTCCATGAAGGTGTGACGGCCCGATGACAGCAGGAAAGGATGACAAAATAGACTGGGTCAGAGAAAACTTTGGGCCTGGCTCTCATGAACAAAATCCACTTGGAATGACAAGCTGGACACTTGGAAGCAAGTCACCAATACACACAAAATACCTGGGCTTTTCAACAGACACCCCTACATGCAGGCTGCTTGGCCCATCATCCAACCCACTGCCGCCGCCCGCTGCCCATCCCTTGGTTCAGCTCAGCTTGAGCCTGGAGGATCAACCCTTCATGTTATTTATTTTATGTGAGATGTTCTAACCCAGGCGGTTACTTGCATTTCCTTTTACTTGCATCTTCCATGAGGGAGGAAGAGAAGTGAATTCCCCAGGAACAAAGAACTTGATCAGCTCTCGCTTTCCCCTGTGGTTGTAGGAAAAGGCGGGTGTGAGCATTGGAGAACAGCAGGGCCTGGCCCATAGGCTGCCCTGATTGGACTACTATTGACAAGGGGAGGGCTCACTGTCCCTGAACTCCTGGAGACTCTGGTACTTACATGGCACATTCTACTCCAAGGACCTCAAAGCTCTGTTCAGAAACCTGATACCAGGTGTGACCCTTACTGTAGGCGGAGCACCTGAGCCCCAAGGCAGGGAGAGATCAGGCCAGAAAAGATACAAGCCTTTGGATGTTCAACTCCCTAGCTCCTCCATCTCCTCACTGGAGGGTCTGGTCCTTCCTCAGGATGGCTCTACCACTCAACTTCGAAGGCCCGTGGAGCAGGGCTGAGGATGCTTCTGAGGCATGGTCCTCTGGCTCTGACCGAAGGCCCAGGTGTGAAAGCCCCAGCCTGGCCGGGCACAGCAGGGCCAGTCGCCCCATGAGCGTGGCTGCTCACCTTGTTGCTCCAGAAGAGCATTCTGCCGCTTGAGGTCATCAATGTCTTGCTGGTGCGTGTGGTTTTTCCTTCGCATATACTGGATGTACTCTGTTGCTTTGTCTAGGATTTGGGCCCGGGATGCCTGTTGCAATATGAGAAAAAACACAGGACAAAATAAAGACCAGGCCTGAGTAGCGGGAGAACCATGTCTTTCTCTGGCAACAGCATGAGAAGAAAGAAAAAGGCTGAAAACAGGAGGTTGGGCAAGATGGAAAAGGCTGAGGAAAGAGGAAGGGCTAGCTATAGCCTTTACCCAAGGTGTCACGTGATTCCCAAACTTACCTACACAGATCTCAGCTCGAGCAGGAAGCCTAGCGCAGAGAGCCCCACTGGCTTTTTTAAAAGCACCAGCTAGACTGTGGCCGGCCTGGGCTTACAGTCTGTCCGACTAACTTGTACCCCTCTCATCTCCTCTGGACCTTTTTCTGATAGCCTTGGTTGAGGAGAGAGTTTTAAGGCCAGGCAGGCCTCCCAGCTGTTGGGATTACAGCCATGAGGCAAACTCTCAACCCTCTGGCTCTTTAAAGTCTCCAGCTTGCCCATGACTGAGCCAGGCCAGCCTTGACCTCACTACGTAGCTGAGTCTGCCACTTCCGCCTTTCCCTTTTAAGTGCTGGGATAATTACTCCCAGTTTATGTGGTGCTAGGAATAAACCAGGGCTTTGTACATTCTAAACCCGGCTCGACTCCATCAGGAGTCAAAACACAAAGAAAACTCAGGCCACATTCACTCTGCTAGGGCCTGGCTAGGTTTAGAATGACAAGATCGTGGCTGGCTCGGAATAAAGGTGGGCACATCTTTTTCCATCACGTCTTAGACTTCGCCCACCCTCAGACTGAACAAGGCTCCTGCTGTATCACCATTTTTGTCTCCTGTCTGAAGAGACTCTCATGAAAGCTGTAGGTACTGGATGTCAACACAGGAAGGACATGTAATTGGGCCATCCCAGGAAACAGCCACACCTCTACGATTACAGTAGACAATCTGCCTGGCCCATCAGGGGAACAAGCAATAAAGAAGTCAATAAAATGGTAACAGGTTACTGTTTGCTGTGCCCCTAGAATCACAGTCTTGGGAAGATGCCCCGCATGGCACAAAGTCAAGGCCAGGCAGCACAGGAGCCTGAGTCTAGCATTCGCTCCAGAGGCTGAGTATTAGGCGAGCTTTGCACAGGTCTGCATTACACCCCAGTGCTCCAAAACCACCCAAAAAACAACAGGGAGAGGAAGCAAAGAACACACCAAGACTCAAGCTGGTAAACCTGAATTTACTCCTACTAAATCCTAATGAAAACTGACAAACTTAGGGTAGGTGAGGTGAGCTGTGCAAGGCCTGAACTTTACCAGTCCTCGAAAACACTACAATTTCCAGGCTTGCCTCCCCTTCAAGGTAATCTGCTCAAGAGGAAATCATTCATATTCCATCAATCATTTTAAGAGTTATGTGCAAGGCAGACACTGGGGAAACAATGTATTAGTCATGGCTTCTCTGCCCATAAGCTTATTTACTGTCTAGTAGAGAAGATAAGTAGTATCTATATGCAGACAAGCACAGGCAGTGATGACGAGTGTAACCTGACTAGCAGATTACAAATGTCATTGAAAAGGCAGCTTCTGGCTAGGGAGACAACCCACCATGTGCTAGACACTGGCCTTAGCCCTGCACAGGCCCTAACACCTCCACACAAAGTAGTGAGCTCTGCATTAAACCAAGGTAGAGCTTTTGAGAGGAGGTCAGAGCAGCCCAAGGACCCGTGGAGAGGTAAGCTAGGTGTGTTCCTTTAACTGAGGGTCAGCCTGTGTAGGAGGAAGGAGGCGATCCAGCAACAGACACTTCAGTGGGTCTCATTTCCTTAAAGAGGACATAGCTGGCAAAACGGGGAGGGACCACAAATTAGTAAGAACTAATTAAAATACCTTGTCTCTTTGACAGAAATGTAACTGAAACTGCCAAGCAGGGAATGGCAGGTTGCAGGGTAGGGATTCAGGAGACAGAGCTGTCTTACCTATTTGTACCCACAGACATTCCTGTCCTAGACTAGAAATTCTCTAGCCTCTCTATCACTGACAGATCCTTATGCATACTTACACCTCAGTCTCATTCACTGAGCCCAGCTCTGCCTTGAAACTGATCTTCCTGACTCTGTCTCCCAAGTGCTGGGATCCTAAGTATGCCAATCTCTTTTGAAGTTGCCTATTTTAAAGCTGTTTTCTAACAGTTCCCAGAAGGCAGCATTAGTTCTTAAGCACATGTGTGCATCTGGGACAAGGGGAGAAGGCAGAGTCTGAAAACGAGAGCACTCACAGATGGCTAGGGTCGACTGCTGCTGAGCAACAAACTGCACAGGCCGGTGTGCTCCCAGTTTCCCTTTCAGATACTCAGAACCAGAACCAGGAAAGCAGCATCAGGAGAAAAGTGAGTGGTAAACACAGCAAGCCAGAAGAGGGAACATGGTCCTCTAGGTGACAGCAGTTTTCACTACAGGGTAGCTTTCAGTGAAGACTAAATTATAAAGGCCCAAAACAGCACTTTGGGAACAGGAGGTCCCTAAAGAAGACTGGTCTGTTTTTGTTCGTTTTTAATTAAGAAAACATTTTTGAGATAGGGTCTCACTACTGGTTGTCCTGGAACTCACTCTATAGACCAGGCTGGCCTCAAACTCGAGATCTACCGCTTCTGCCTCCTGAGTGCCGGGATTAAAGGCATGCCCCAGCACACCCGACTGACTGGTCTATTTTAAATCTAAACCCAGTGTTCAAGGCATCCCTAATGCTACATACATACAACTCAACCCTTCCTCTAGCCCCTGTTAGCTAGAAGCAGGAGTGATCTGGGTCACATAAGCAGGGTGCCCTTGGCCAATCAACAATTCCAGAAAAATGGTCCGGTTCACTTTATTTTGTTGTTTCCAGGATGCTCAAACAGTATAAAAATATAAAAAATAAAAAACAAAACCAAAAAAAACCCCACAAGACAGAATGCCACAAAATATGAAATTTACATCCACTTCAGGGGAGAAAAACAAAGGTTAAAGTCAGAAAATGCTAGATTCATCTGCAATCTACACACCTCATCTTTTCCCACCACACAAGACTACATGAACAGCCACAACTGTATGGCATGGGCAGGGCCCTCCTGGCCTTTATGAGTCCATAGTACTCAGACAATAAACATGAAGGGCCTGGGATTTGTGGCTTGGACTCCAGAATGGCTCTAGGCTTTCAGTTTCTGTTTTCTGAAAAGGCTCTCAGTCAGCTGAGTCAACTGACAATGGTCACAGGAGCCCTGTGACCACACAGAGCACGCTAAGTCAACGAGCCCACACATCACCACTGCCTTAGTAAGCACCCAAATGATTTTTTTCTGTTTAGTTTTTAATGTTTAAAAAGCACCAATTCTGCCTTTCCAAGTAGAAATGGCTCTTCTGAATAGTTTGGACAGAGCTGTTGGACAGGAGGGATTGTGGCTGAAGGGACTAAAGTGGTGGCTATGGATATATAAATAGCAACATGGAGAGTCACAGAATAGATGCTGGGCAGCCTTGCCAGTTCTTGTTGCAAATCCATCTCAAACACAGAAGTCAGAATAACCAGGACAGCAGAGAAACAGCAGCGGCTCCCACTGAGTGCTAGCTGCCAGTACTAAGTACCCCACACAACTTTCCCTGCAAGGAGACTTACCCCTTGTTAGTTAGCCTGAAGGCAATATCAGGATGTGAACCCAAGTCTCGGATACACTCCTGTTTTGGAACAGAGGGGCTGCAGCACTAACTTAAAAGACAACCGAACTGCAGAGACAGGGTTGTCACAGAGAGGAAGTGAAGGTGAGGACAGCTTCGGGAGAACCACTGATGTGCCTGCAGGGCAGCCCGGAAACCCTCGTGAAGGTGCTTTCCTCCAAGTAGAATGCACACGGGCGCAGGCCTGGGCTGAAAAGCAATGGCTGAAGACTAGTCTTTCTGGTTAAAAAGTAAGAGGGAGAAACACAATAGGCAGTCATAACCACCACCGGCTTGGAAGAGTAGCAGCATCAGAGAACACTGCTGTCCACAGGTGAGACCTGACCGGCTCCCAGCAGAGAAGAAATGCTGGTGAGGAAGAGCCTGCAGATGATGTGAGCAAGATGGCAGGAAACAACCCTGCGACAGGGCAGGGGTGGGAGGGTCAGCCTCTCGACAACGGGGGTGGGGGGGGGCCCCCCCGCACAAGGCACAATGGAGAAGACTCCAGGTTTGTAGCAGGGGCCAACCCATTCTCTAGAGGTGCACCCCTTTCTCAGAAAACAGCTAACCTACCCACATTTCTTGGCAAAAATCTACAATTCACATAAGAACTCAAAGCCTTCAAAGCAGCTGATTCTAGTTAGAATCCTAAGGCTTCATATGATTCCAGAGGTTCATCAACACAGCCACGGCAAGGTTATTAAGTCCTCGTTAAAGCAGTGGCTCCCCAGTCTCCACACAGGGCCGGTGCAGATCTCACAGAGGAAGAACAGAACACCAAACGCTCTTCCTCTAGCAGCCACCCCCACCCCCCACAACACATTCTAGTCCTCAGTCTTACCAGACGTACTTGTTTCTGTATAAAAAGCCAAACTGGTTTAAACAATAGGGCGTGGGAGGCAAGGTGGAGCACAGTAGCCCCAGATCATCAGCATCAGGAGCACCTCTGCCCTTCCCTGGGGGCCTAAGGCCAGTAGCTTCCTAGTCCATGCTTCTCACAGCCAGATGCTGGCTGGGCATGGCGGCCATTACAGCTGCTGTAATCCCAGTGTTTGGGAGGCTGAGGAAGGAGGATGGCCCTGGAGAGGTGTAAGTGGGGGAGAAGGCAGGCAAAGCCAGTGCACATTTCTGTTGAATAAGCCACTTTCTGCCAATGGAAACGAGCAAATCTGCAAAACAAATGTGGGTCCCTTTAAACTAGTTCACTCCAAAATGGACCCATCAGTGGTAGCAAGGGCAGCTGAAGGCTGTGAAGTTCCCTAAGGGCTTCAAGCTTCCAGGCCCGAGGCAGGCCTGGCTGACTGCAGAGCAGACGCAGAGATGACAGACCCTTGCAAGACTTTGGTTTAAGGGTCAAGAATTATTTTTCAAATCTCATGGGCTTAATTGTGACACTGGGATCCTGAAGGTGTGGCACTTCCCATCAAACTTTGTCCATGAAGAGCAAGTCCAACTCCTACTTCCCTGAGGAGGAAATAGGTCTGGTGAATGAACATATGGGAAAGTATTTACTTTCAAAGGTAAGAAACAAAAATGTAAAAGCAATTACTAGTTTTTGCCTCACTTAGTCATCCTCTGAGAGGCATAAACAAACAAAAGGAAACCCAGTGACAGCGAAGTTGAGACAGTCAAACTCTAGGGAAGACTCCAAGATGTACAATGAGAGAATGAGATGCAGACAGTCCTCCTGGAGGCGCCCTGGCAGAATAGCAGAGCTGTGGCGACTAGCCTCCAGCCAGCTCCTGAGAAGGGATTCTGTATACAGAATGGCCACACACATCATGCTCTTCATTGCTACTCCTCATCACTAAGCGCAAGTGACACATCGTTTGCAGAAAAAGCAATGGCAAGTGCCTACAAGGAAGGCAAACCAGAGTGCACAGACCCACACCCAGTCCCTTGCTTCTTAGACTATCAGCTCCATGCATTAGGAGCTGCGAGTTCTCACCTAGCCCAGGATAGCCTCAAACCCACTTAGTAGCTGAGGCTGACCTTGAACTTCATCTCCCAAGTGCTGGGATTACAGGTGTGCACCACCATACCTGGTCAGCCAATGCTGGGGGTGGGCCCCAGGGCTTCAAGCATACTAGGCAAGCCCTCCATCAATGGAGCCTCATTACAGCCTCTGGGCTGAAAATGAAATAATAGCTTTGGTGAGGAGAAAAAAGGAGGGAAGTCTGACAGTTGCTTTAAGGTAGTGACCACTTTCTGTCACATTCAGCTGGAGGATAACACAGGGAGTAGAGTGTACTCCAGTACCCAGTGTCATCCCACATGAGCCACAAGGCTAACCCGACACTTGGAGGTGAACGGCTGAACTGCAGTGACCACAATGTAAAAAAAAATAATCATAATGATAATGATAATAATAATACATATAAAATAGTTTATTCTTAGTAAAATAAATAAAAAAATAAATAGGGACTGGGCATGGTGGGATACCCCTGTAATCCCAACACTCTGAAGGTTGGAGGCAGGAGGATCAAGAGTTCAAGTCTACTCTCAACTACACAGTCTAAGGCCAGCTTGACTACCTGTGAACCTGTCTCAAAAAAAAAAAAAAACAAAACAAAAAAAAACCCAAAATACAGCCGGGCGGCTGTGGCACGCACGCCTTTAATTCCAGCACTTGGGAAGCAGAGCCAGGTAGATCTCTGTGAGTTTGAGGCCAGCCTGGTCTACAGAGTGAGATCCAGGACAGGCACCAAAACTACACAGAGAATCACACACACCCCTCAAAGCCAAAAACCAAAACAGAAAAAAAGGCAGTGCAACCACAAAATAGTATTAAATTTTCAATAATTTTAAATATGGAAATTACTTCTCCCATTCCTACCCTCTACCCTTTCAAATTCATGGCCTCTTCTATAGATTCTGCTGTTCCCACGTCTCACCTCACAATCTAGGATTACAGATGTGGGTCCAAACTCAGGCCTCAAGCTTGCACTGCCGATTTACCCATGGGGCCCAACCCCTAGCCCTCTATAAAGTTAACTGTATTCACAGTAAGCTCTGTTTAGATATATTTGTGGTTCACATTAGATGTCTACCAGACAGTACCGACTATCAAAGAACCTTAGGAAAAAGGGAAGCTGTAGCTGTGTTAGAGAAAAAGGCAGATCTCTTTTTTTCTTTCCATTTTTCTGAAGGTTTAGCAATTCTGTTCAAAGACAAAAAGGAAAAGATAATGTTAAAGGGAAGGTCTAGATCAGTCTTTACCTTTCTCAATGTCAAGAAACAAAGAATGTTAGTAAGTCCCCTGCTCCTCCTCAGGGAAAGCATCACCCCAGGCTCTATGGAGCCAATGGAATTAAAGAACAAGAGAAGTGTTTAAGAGAGAGGATGGAGGTGGAGACTGGCAAGAGCGGAATGCAGGCAGGAGGTAATGCCTGGACACAGCCTGGAGTCAGACCTTATCTGGATCCTGAGGCTAGAGTCTGACCTGAGGAGGACTTCAGGAAGCTGACAATGGCATTTTGGGACAAACAGAGGAAGCAAACACACTCTTCCATGATACTAGGAGGACTGCTAAGAGAAAAGAAGCAAGCAAGGCTGAGTCCTTACCTGACTGGTCCACTAGAAGACCTTGGAGGTCAGACACAGAACCAGTTTATGAGAACTGAGCAGAAGCAGCAGAAGCTGACACTTGCCTAAATTGGAGTTTGGCTAATAAGTAATGAGGTAAAATGGACAGGGCTATGGTTTGTAATCCATTTCAAAGACAATCTTCCAACAGCCCAGAAGTGATGTACTGAAGGAGTTGCCTGCCCTCAGGGAATCCATAGGAAAGAGGCATCTCCCAGATACTATATAACCAGGGCAGACACAGGGCTCCTCCACTAGGCCTGAGAGACAGGCTCCCTGCCTTGGTGGTCTAATGAAGGCACAGCTCTGGCAACAGTCAACAAAACACCAGGCAAACACAAATATTGCTAAGATGACAGTGGGGTGGGGTATTTGCCAAGAACCATCATGTTCTTTGCCATAACAAAGCTCTTTGCCTTAAAACACACCTGCCTTTTTAAGGACACCATACTTTACTGTCTCTGAAATGTTGTTAGATGTTACCCTCTTTCCCTGCAAGAGAGCTAGACCTTCAAGAGCAGACACTACCTATTTGGTCTCTCCACTTCTACAGCACTCACAGGGTCTCACTCACATGAGGGTCTGTAATGGGCTGTGCAAAGCGCTGGTTTCCGAACTCTCACTACAACCACAGACAGACGACCTGCCATGTGCTGGACCTGTGATGTCACGTGCTGGACCTGTGATGGCGGGCAGCTCCCACACTCTCACACCCAAGTCGAGAAACTCTGAGCTGAGTGCTGACTAGGAAAATCCCCCTTCAGACAGGCTTTCATGTAGCCCAGAGTGACCTCAAACTCGGTAGATAGCCAAGGATGCCCTTGCTCTCCTGAGCCTCTTGCCTTCGCCTCCTAATCACTGTGATTACAGGCATGTAGCACCATGCCTGGCAAAATCCTGGGTTTAAATGCTGCGTGCAAGGTTAGATTCTTTCCATGCATATCTATCAGGAAGAAATCCACAGCATGATTGCCTGAGAGAACACTACAGACAATAAACAGGCATTTAAGAAGCAACTTTAAAATGTGAAAAATCCCTATAAACTGCTGCCCAGCTGCAAATGGCAAAGGTAAAAGCAACCTTCTATTGCTATTGTTGACCATGATAAGCGAAGATGAGTGGCTAAACATTCTTAACTGATACTGGGGTTAATTTATGGGCTAGAGGATATAGTTTTACTCTCATAAAGATAGTGATGGGCTGTCTACAAGGTCTTGCCTCCTACTACCAATCAACAGTGAGCTCAGGGCCTGTGAATCACTGAGTAACATACTCCCTAGAACCCACCTAAAGATTATTAAAACAAATAACTTCTTTTCTTGATAGCTGATGTCACTCGCATTTTGTCATGCTGGCTGACTGGCCCTAACTTCATCCCATCTTTCCCAGTGAGCTCCAGCTCCAGTTGAAAACTACGAGAGAAAATCAAGAAACACCTTCAAACAACCGAATAGGAAGGTCCACCCCCAAACCCAGGACTGAAGACAAATCTAAACAGATCACAGACTGGAATGATCTACTCTCTGGGGCTAAGTGGAGAGATGTGATGTCAGAAAGAATACTTTAAGTGACCCTCAACTCTGCATTTCGGTCAACCCCAATAAATCACTTTGAGTATTTTCACAGTAACTCCTGTGTGACACACTGCTAAGATCAATGGATCTATCTCAAGAGAGCTCCTAAGAAATGACAAGATTGAAGTATTTGAGATTTCCTTTGTTGTTTTCTTTCACAATTCACACATACATATAATGAATTTGGAGGGTATTTCCCCCATTACCTTCTCCATCTCTTCCAATGAATCTCTCTTCTTCCCAAAACCTTCCCCCTTCACTTGCGCGTGCATACTTGTCCGTCTGCCCGTCCTACTGCATTTAACTAAGGTTGCTAGCGAGAGTAGGGGGAGATTTTGTTTGCTTGAGATAGGTCATGGCTAGCCTAACAGGCTTTAGACCTGTGGCAGTCTTCCTGCCCCAGCTTTAGTGATGGGATTACAGGTGTGTACAACTTTACCTGGCTTGATTTCTTTTTTCTTTTTTGGTTTTTCGAGACAGGGTTTCTCTGTGTAGTTTTGCGTCTCTCCTGGAACTCACTTGGTAGCCCAGGTTGGCCTCGAACTCACAGAGATCCGCCTGGCTCTGCCTCCCAAGTGCTGGGATTAAAGGCGTGCGCCACCACAGCCCGGCTAGCTTGATTTCTTTAAAATACCCTTAGATACTTAATCCTCCAGCACTGTGGTAAGATGGAACTAGGCAGTCCTGTTCTATTTCTTGTTCTGGGACAGACTGGGGTCATGACCTTAGCAGGCTCCTCATCTCTGATAACAGCAGGAGCACCAACAGTGAGTGCCCAATGACGTGTGTTTCAGACAGAGTCTCACACAGCCAGGCTGGCTTAACTCAATACTCAAGGACCCTAAACCTCTGCTCCTCCTCTATCTCCTTAGTACTGGGGTTACGGGTGTTCAACACCACCCCCAGCTTACTGGCCTTTTCTTTCTTTTTTATTTTCTTGTGTATGTATGAGAGAGAGAGATTCCCTGGAACTGGAGTTATAAGAGGTTGTGAGCCATTATGTGGGTGTTGGGAATTGAACCTAGGTCCCTGAAAGAGCAGCATGCACTCTTAACTACTGAGCCATCTCTCCAGTCCCTCGGCTTCTTAACAAAAGAGTGAATATTCTTTCACAGAGGGTAGGAGGAACTAGCAAAGTCTCACACTATAGCCTAGGCCAACCCTGAACTCATAGTCATCCTCCTGCTTCAAACCCCAAGTGCTATGATTACAGAAATGAGGAAAGATGGGCATTCTTTATGATACTCTCTCTCTCTCTGTCAGACACTAGAAACAAGGAGTAAATGGAGTTTGTGTCTTACATGATGAAACATTTGTGTCATTCCAATACCGAGGACGCTGAGGCAGGAATAATATCACAAATAAATTCCATGTCAACCAAGGCCACCTAGGGGCTTACAAGCCTCAGTTACAGCATGAGACCCTGCTTCAACAAACAGAGGAATAAATAATGTGCTAGACGGAGTGGCACACACTTGTAGGCTTAGTGACCGAGAGGCGGAAGCAGAATTTAGTTCTGATCAAGCTACACAGCAGAAGTCCACACCAGATTTGAAAAAGACCATTTTTTTCTCCCTCACTCCCTAGTTTTTTGGTTAAGATCCAATTTAATCAATGTCAATTTTTCTTTATTAAAACAATAAAGAAACAAACAAACAAACAAAACAATAAAAAAAAAAAAAAAAAAAGCAGAGGCAGGAGGACTTGGTGAGTTCAAGGCCAGCCTGGTCTATATAGTGAGTTCTAGGACAGTCGGAGTTACATGGTGAGTCCCTGCCTCACAAATAAACAAACAAAAATAAGAACAAAGTAAAATGTTATATATGTACATAACACACCTATGATCAAACTCATTCCTTTGTATATTTAAAGACACACACAAGGCCAGGCTTGGTGGAGAAAGCCTTTGGTGGAGAAAGCCTTTAGTCCCAGCACTTAGGAGGCAGAGGTAGGCAGATTTCTCTCAAGTTCAAAGCCAGCCTGGTTTATATAGTGAGTTCTTTAACAGCTAGGACTACATAGTGAGACCCTGTCTCACAAAACTAAACCCCCACCAAAAAAACCAAAAAATCATATTCATGTGAAACAAGATCAAAATCACTCACTCACTCAATCAATCAATCTCAGCATCTGGGAGCCTGAAGCAGGAAGATTACCATGAATTCAAACCAGCTTGAGAGTCACAGAATGAAACTTTATTTCACAAAAACAAACAAACAAACAACAATTCTAAAAAAGGCTTGGCTGGACACATATCACATAATCCTGATGTTAATTAACTATGGAGTCACCTGGAACATAACCACGCGGACATCGAAGGAGACTCAGATCAAAGCTTTCCCTTCAACAATCTGAGCTAGGCTCTCTAAAACTCACATGGAACAGTCATTTCACGACTACTTACATAATGTCACAACTTTAACCATTGCAATTCAAATCAAGAATGAGTCAATTTCCTTTGGTTCCAATACCACATTTTAAGAAGAAAATTGCAACATTCAATGAGAAGTCAGTCTGAAAGACCAAGGGGTTCAGGAAGTTGTGGCTCCCTGCACCTGTGAAACTGCTGGCAGACAGAGACTAATGAAAAGTCATGCCCTTCACAAGGGAAGAGGCTGGGTTCAGCCAAAGTTAAGAGCAAGCAGGACAAGAACTCTGAAATAACAACAGCAGCCAGTAAACTGTCAGACAATCTGGTTCTCTTCCCCCTTTATAAAAAAGACTAAGCTGGGGCACTTAAGAGGTAGAGGCAGGGGATGAGGAATTCTAGGTCAGCCAGGCCAGCTGAAGATACAAGAAACCTAGTCCCAACAAACAAGCAAACACACAAGTAAGTTACAATGCAGGACCTGGTGCCACCCTCTCAAGCATTCCAGTTTCCTCAACTGGCCTCTGAATGATCCTTAGGCCCTGACTCAGAGCTGCTGTTACACTCACCTTCCTCCTGCCTGCGATGTCTAGCACCAGACAGATGGACAGCTCTTCACTTCCATGAAATCCGCTCAAAAGCCATCTTGCCAGTGAGATCTGTCTGTCCCAATTCAAGTTCCACCATCCCTTCCACTTTAATTCTCTCACACTGACTGACTGACTGACACACACTCACTCTTTCTCTCTCTCTCTCTCTCTACACACACACACACACACACACACACACACACACACACACACACACACACACACACACACACGAAGCCATAGCTAGCCAGGAACTTGCTATGCAGTCCAGGCAGGACTCAAAAAGATCCACCTGCCCGTGACCTTCCAACCTTCCAAGTGCTGTGATTAAAGGCATTTGCCACTGCCATGCCTAGCCAGTACTCTTATTTCAGTGACTTCTTAATTTCTATCATTTCCTTGCTAGAATAAAAGAGTGGTCTTGTTATTTCTTGCTAAGAACAGTGGCTGGTATGCACAGACCCTCAACAAATGTTTGCTGAATGGAGGAAGTGAAAGGGCCACAAATGGCAAACTATTCCATTTGTAAGCTACCAAATTCAAACCTCCAACTTCCATGAAGGAAAGGAAGCAATAGGATTTAGTATAATAAAACTGTAAGGACGTAAGGAAGAATGTACTAGCAAGGTAAGACAGGCTGTATAAGGAAGAGATACAGTTGTGGCTTGTGACCTGCTCTCTCAGTATGCCTCAGAATCGTCTGACGGCTTGTTCCGAGTGTGTGTTTCCAGGCTCCCCTCCAGGAAGTTCATTTAGTTTGGATGTAGGTGGTTCGTGGCCTACCCCTTGAGAAACACATCCTCAGTATCTCATTACACACGAGGCTTAGATCAAGGCAGCTCTTGTCCATGTAGCTCACCGAAATGCTGTTAGTGGACACCGTCAGTGGTATACAGAATAAGCACCAACAGGTCAGACATGAATAAGAGATAATCTTTTGCACAAAGGGTGCGTCTCTACAGTCATAAAGATTTCCTGTGGTGCTCAGTGTTATACTCAGGAATGCTGTTATTCCGGTAAGTACCTTGGTTCAAGGCCATTAAATCAAGTACACACTAAGTGGGCTTAACCCACAGCAGATTCTGGTTTTGTAACACTGTATTCACATGGCCTATTCCCGTCTTCCCTTAAGCTTCAACTTACTCCGTATTTCAACCACACAGAAGGCCACATCATAGACAAAATATAAAGCAGAGCTTTTCAACCTTCTTTAAACATGAAAACTTTAATCTTAGATAACCAAACAAATTCAGGACCCACACCACAGAACTAAAGCAGTAAAACCACTTAAAGTACACCTATGAGTAAAGACTGATTTTATTAAAATAGTGTTTCTTCAGCCAGGTATAGGAGCACATGCCTGTAATTCCAACAGGCACAAGAGGCTGAATCCTTAGTTCAGGATAGTATGGCTATACAGTGAGACTCTTTCAAACAAACAAGCTAACCAAGTGTGTTTGTGGACACTTACATTCCCAGCACTTACTTGGGAGATGATGCAGGAGCATCATAAGTTCAAGGACATTCTTAGCTATATAGCCACTTCTAGGCTAGCCTAGGCTATGTGAGACCTTGTCTCAAAAAAATAAATAATTGTTTTTCTTTTTTTCCAGTGTTGGGGATCACCCACAGGGCCTACACACAGTTAAGTAGGCATTCCACTGTGGAGCTCCCTCTCCCCTTAACATTACATCAATAACCCTCAAACAATACAAGTATTCTCCCCAGTTTACCATTTACTCTATGGAAGGGCTGCAGAAAGCAGCCTGTTACACAGAGTCAAGGGTGGAGCTCACTGTGCAAACAAATGTTTTCTCCATATTCCAAGGAGTGACCTAACCCATAGGCTTTTGCTCAAAGCTTTTGTTTCTTGAAGATAGAAACAGCTGGCTCCTGCCTCTCCAGGGAAAAGAGCAGTTTCTAAAGGCCTTTAGGGAGGATGAGAATGATTTTTACTTCTTTCATATGAACATGTCTCCTAACTCTTGTTCCATAGCTTACAGTGCTCTTTACACATCTTGGGAGAGTAGCTGCCAGGGCTGGAAACCACTGGTGCCCAGGCAGGTTCACAGCCCTGCCAGCAAGTGTTCATTTACACTAAGTACTAATGCTGAACTGCACAAGAGAAATTCCCATGGAGGTTTAGGGAATCACTGGCCTGGGGAATCTTTAGTGATCACAAACTAATTATGGACCAAGTCATATACTACAGTATATAGTTATAATAATGTCATGAATGACTAATTTATTTGCCTAGCATATACAAAGTCCTGGGTTCAATCCCCAGCACTAAAGAAAAAAGTAATTAATTACATGTACCTTCAACTTTGAAAGACCACTTTTAGGGATGTCTCACAAACAGCTCTATTACAATTGATGTTGTTTTTGCTAAAGATAATAACAACTGAGATGTGTGGTACTCTTCCAAAGAATCAAAACATAAGACAGCCCATGCCACCTGACTCTTATTTCTTCACAGAAGGGAGGGGGTGTCCTGGTTAAGTTCCAGAGCCAACTGGCTTTGTCAACAGACTCACCTTCTCTCCTTGGAGTGATGGGACTGAGTCCCGCAAACTGTGAAAGCTGTCTTTGATGTGGTCCCTACGTTTTCGTTCCAGTGCATTATGATGAGCCCGTTTGTCAGCCTAGGAGAATGAAGAAAGAGCATGTTAGGAATGCCACTCCTTTTACAGGTGGATGTGGTGAAGCCTGGAAGTGTATGCAGTCAGCGCTGTCCCTGGCAAGTGGACTGGGAAAATTTGCAGCGTGAGGTGGACAGTTAGGAGTCTCCAGAATTAGGCTCTGTTAAAGAGGGAGAAAGGGGTGAGCAAGGCTTGCAACAGGAACATCCAAAGTAGCACGGTGGATCCAGCTCATGCACAAGTAAAACCAAAGTTATTCAAGGGGACAAAGTATGACTCTCCTGCAAGTGTCCCCGACCTACGTGATGGAGCAGCTGACAGTCTGTGGTTGCATGTCACTAAAGAAAGCTCCAGTGGGCACCTTCATAAGATACGGTTACTCTACCATGAGACTTGAGGGATGCTTCTGTCCACATGAAACCCACCATCCCATGCTCTGCTCCGACACCTCCCTGCTAAAACTCACTATCACACCTCCTCATCAAGTCATACAAGAAAGCTCCAAACCTTTGGAAAACTGAGATGCACCTGAGGTTATTATGTCATAGCCGACAGATGTGCCAACTGCATTTGGGCTTCCTCTCACAGGGGTGGGGCCAGAGGCACTTCTTGGGCAGCAGACCTTCTGACACCTGCATGCTCTTTCTTTGTCAATGCCCTCGGGCACCTGCAGCAGGGCAGGCCCATTTGGCACTTTCCTAAATACCCTCCTCACCAGCCTTTAACCTTTCCTGCTTGGAATTATAAACAGTCAGCTGGTGAGGCTCTGGACTGCCAACCAATCAGGAAGGGGAAGGCAGTAGCACAGTGCTGGGGAGCCCTGCCAAGGAGCTCCATCTCCTTCTACACAGAAGACAAGGGCCTACTTGAGCAAGAACTTCCCCACCTCTACATCAGGAATTCCAGAAGTCCTCTCCTGAGCATTTACCCTGACTAAAGCAGGCTGTACTGAGCTAGCCTAAAGAGTCTGTCTCTACATTAAAAAGTGACCTGGCTAATAAGCCCAGACAGAGGGCCAGGAATTTTGAAGATGCAACAACCAACAACAAACTTGGTCTAACAATGTCACTTCCAATGAATCCTTGTACTAGAAAAGATGGGGAGACAGAAATCAGACAAGAGCCATGAGAAGAAAAGGATTTGAAATTCTTCTACTATCAAATTCTAAAAGTCTGTGACTCCCTCCAAGGGAAGTGCCTGGAGCCTTTGTGGACTGTTCTCCTCCTGATTTCTCAGGGGCCTCACCTACAGTTCTGTTAAATGGGTACACGTTTCCATCCTAGCCACGGTCCAGAAGATGGAGCACAAGCTGGGAAGATTTCTAAACTTATCCCTTCTTCCACCTCAGTTCACTGTGAAGCAGAGTATTTTCTCCACTAGTTATACAGAAAATCGAATGAGCACTCTGGAATGACAATCAAGCTTGGAAAACTAGGTAACTTCGGAGTAGCGGCACTACGTCCATATCACACAAGACAAGGACAAGACACCCAGAGCTGTCCTCGAAGAGCAGTGTAAGCTAGCTTGAAGGAACTACACACCAATGCCCAGGTAAACTGGCCTGCCACAACAGCTGAGGATGCAAGAGATCCAGGACCGATATTTGGCAAACACTAGCCCCCTGATGTTTGCTCTATAATTTCCAAGATGGTCTATTTACATGCAAACCAATTGCTCAGCTTTGGTCTTCAGCAGCAGCCCAAGATACTCCTGTCTACTAAATCACTCTGACTCCTGGCCCTCCTCCCAGCTTAAGAGCTGTGCACAGAAGCAGGGACACCAGTTACCCACAATGCCTCTTGTTGATACAAATAAAATCCTAATTGTCTGTTTTCTTTCTGGAAGAACCCTGAAAGTCTCTAGCAGTTAGAACTAAGTTGGACTTGGTTTCCTGTGGACCCGTGCTGTAAGCAAGCAGCTAAGTTTACCCTAACTCACCATCACCCCCAAGATACACCACCCCTCCCATCTGCCGAGCACTGAAAGGACTCAGACGGACAACAAGTCTTTTGGTTGGAGGACTGTAGTGAACTTGGCTGTAGACCACGAGCAGAAATCTCGGCTTCTCATCTGGGGAGTCAGCCAAGTTAGAAGTTGGCTCAGCTAGGAAAGGCAGCAGGCCACTGCCTGGTAGAAAGCCTGGGCTGGGGACTGTTGTTCTCCAAGCAGTGGATGGAATTTCTGTGGCGGTTCCAGACCCAATTTAACTAGCAGAACGGTGGAATCTTAGACCAATCCCCCATGCCATGTCTACCCCTTAGCTGTTATGCCTGAACAGAGAGAGCCGCAAGGATGGATTTGTTTTTCCTCTTTCCCAAGCCTCATTTGCAAGCACACGTGAAAAACATGCGGAACTCACATGCCTGATTCCAGGCAACTCTGAATTAAGTGGCATTTCTAGTGCTTACAGAGCATAGGAAAACTTGACACACCTTCACACAGGCTGAGAGTTCTCCCTGGAAAGTATTTCCAAGCTGCAGATGAGGATACCTCTAGCCTTGCATGATGGGCCAGTGGGCAGGCTTTAAGACTGCCTTGTTAGCCATCTTCTCTTGTGACAGCTCTTTCCCAAAAGGCTAAGATTTCAGAATTGAAAAAGAAAAGCCTCTCAGCTTAAGGTACTGACAGAGCTCCTCTCCTGAGCTGTCTTTTTAAAGCAGCACAGCAGTTACTATAGTGGAGCAAACAAAGCAGCTCAGATGAGGCACCTTCTCTCGCCTGTACTGAGAAGTGTCTGGTCACGCACACTGGGACCAGCGGTACCATTGTGGAGTAGGAGGTCACAGAGATCTTCTTGGGCTATGCCACAGGTTCCTAAATGACTCCCCTATCCACCCTCTAGGAGCAGTTTTTGTCCTAATGGAAGCACCAGGGTCTCTGTGGTTCCAGAGAGGTCCACGGATGCTCACCAGGAACTGCAGTACCAAATTGCTTCTGGCTTTGAGGTCTATGCCAAGGTTTTTACTCAGTCTCAGTTTTAGTTCCACCAAACTTTTCCACGCTGGCAGACAGAAACAAACTCTTCACCTATAATTTGTCCACTTCTCACACTAATGAGCACATGTATCTGAGTGCTGCTCAATGTTGAAAGCAAGCCTTTTCTTAGTCGCTAAACTGGCAGGACACAGAAGCTAAGAAGACCTGTTCAGAATTGAGGAACTCTCTCAAGAGCATTTCCTTTCCACTTATTGCACAGACTGTATCTACATTCACGGCATCTCACTAGTCAACAGCCTGTTTCCTGCAAGACCTAACATGGAGAAAGAAGTGTCATACCGTAAAAGGATGTACAAGGTTCCCCAGAATGACATTCTTGTAAGCTACCTGACACCTACCTAACTTCCACATAGAGGGAATCTCAATGCCAATGTAGAAAACCCTCTATGCAGAGGGAATCTGTGTCATCCTTAGTGGGCATTCAGTATATTTAGCTTAAGAAATGTAAAGGCTGCACTTTAGAAGGAATCACTTGTGATTATCAGCTAGCCTTACTGAAAAACACAAAACTTCCAAATTCTCATAGAGTATATGCATTACTTCTGATGGATAAGAATCTGATCAACTAAAACAATTTCTAAGTATCCTGAAAGTGCTCATTTAACGAACACAAAAATTGTAACACAAGACAACTGGCGACTGAGCCGAGCTAAACTAAAGTCTCCAGCAGGCAGGCAGTCCCTGCAGTCTTTCCAGACTCTTCCGTCTGAAGCCCACGTCGGTATACATTTCTGTGATCCACAATAAAAATACCCGTTTTTGAGGTCTCTCCCATCTTTTGGTACCTGAAAGAACTTGGGAACACTACAACCCACACCTGCCATTACACTACCCACTTAAGAGGAAGGGGGTCTTGGTTAGGACATTAATTGAACGTCAAATTGAAGTCAGGCTTGACAGCTCACACATGTAATCCCCACACTTGAGAGGCTGAGGCAGGAGAATCACTGCAGATTGGAGGCCAGGCTTCATGGCAAAACCCCATAACCCCCCTGCCCCAAATGAAGATCAAATAGGATTCTTTGATCAATTCTTTTATCCTATCAGCCTCTTGATAAAACAAGACAACTTTTAAAACTTAACATCACCTTTTCCTTTTCCAGACACACACACAGGAAGGAAGCCTACTGCTTCCGTCACCAGAGCCAACACTCGGAGCAGAAACAAATATGCATCTTGCAGCTCTCCTGCCGTGCGGCTGATCCCAGGTAAGACACACAAGTTTCCTTAACTCCAGCCTCCAAAGTGGGCAACTCCCTCCCTCCCAAGTACACTTCAACCTCTAAAGAAGCAAAGAGCTGGGAAGTTACAAATACCTTAAACCAGAAAGGTCTAGAAGTAGACACACAAACCTATTTTAAACCAGCTACAGTACTAGTCAGTCGGCAAGTGCTGTAACTGCCACATGCTGAGTTCATCAGATGTGAAGGACAAAACATAGAGAAAGGCCTCAGGCTGACCAAGTCAGTAACCCTACATTTCACATATACTTTCACTCTTTCCCAGGGAAATTTCCCAAACAGAAATAAAGCAAAAGGAACCACTTGTATAAAATAACCACCAAAGAAACTTATTTTTAAAATACAACTTATTCTCTTTAAAAAACAAAACAAAACACCAGTGAGATTCTGCAATTGCCAAACTCAGTAGTTAGTGTTTAGGGTTACTTCCTCTAAGAGCTCACTGTTCACGGGAGAGGCTGCTTCCGTGTGGAGGGCATCGTCACATCAGTTTCACTTTCTGTTACCCTCCCTCCTTACTAATAGTGAGCTCAATGCCTACACTTCTCATGAGGCTTAAGATACTGTAGTGATGTTACAAAATACGGTCATCGTTTCATGTTAGGACCCACAGGACATTTTCCAAATAACGTGGGTTTTTTTGGTCAGGGTCTCACTCTGTAACTCAGCTCAAACTCACAGCAATCTTCCTGTCTCAATGTCCTGAGTGCTGGGATTACAGGTGTGAACTTGGGCTTCAAGTAACTTTTTAAAAGTTCTTCTGCGGCCCTAAATAGTTGTCCAGAGTCCACATCTTCTTTTTTCTTTTTAATGTTTGTCCAAAGACAAAACTTAATAGCTTTCCCCATTTAAAAAAAAAATGTATTTATTATTTACACTAAATTTCAATGTGATTATCAGCTAGCCTTACTGAAAAACACAAAACAATAAGCAAATAGATGTATTCACAGGGATGGGGGAGGGATCCATGCTTCCACCCCATTTGTGATAACTGTTTAATATACTGTGTCTATAATATACCTGCTTTTTCTGTCTATGCTACCATGATAAACTTGTACCAGATAAATCTCAACAAGTATATCAAATTAAAACAAAGGGTCTCCAAGTCCTTGGCTCAATCCCCAGCAACAATGAAAATTTCACTGTCTATGTCCCAAAATGAAGGAAAAAATCCTAAGCACCTTAACAACAACAACAAAAAAGTAAAACCATCTAGACAAAGCAAGATCAACCTCATGGGAATGGAGGTATTTTGTAAATTAATTTACATCACCACCCAGATGGACACTTTAAAAAGCAGAAGACCTATAATAACTCCTTATCATAAAGTAAGAAAACTTAGCTCTCATTGAAAAGCAAATCTAATTCCAACTCAAGGATGATTCTTGAAAACAAGCCTTACCAATCCTCACCCTCTAAATCTGATCAAGCCCTGGAGCAGACCTTAAAACTGGAGACTTGGAGGAGGAAAAGAAACTGCTTTTTTTGTTCTGGTTTTGGAGGAACAGGCTCAAATGAAAACTACCAAGTCCATACTTCTAAGAATAACAAACAGTACCCAGGCATGGTGGTGCACACATTTAATCCCAGCACTTGGGAAGCTGAGGTAGGTGGATCTCTGAGTTCAAGGCCATACTGAACTACATACTGAATCTCTCTCTCAAAGGAAAAACAAGAAAAACAAACAAAGAAACAGTAGCTGAAAAACAAAACAAAAAAGGGAATTGACTTTCAGTAGAGGTATGTGTAATGCTTCATAAAGAAATAAAACATTTTCTTCAGTGAGGATCTCTCAGAACAGTCCTTGAGACCTCTGCCATAAGTGCACTCAGTCAGAATCAATTGGTTCTAGTTGATGATGCTCAGGCAATCTATACAATCTCTGATGCTCTAATGAAGAACCTGTTTTCACCCTTGATTACTAAAGTCCTACAGCAGAGCTATCAAAGTGGTACCCTGCAAACTTGTTTTTTCACAACTAGGGAGTAAACTCAAGGCCTCCTGAAAGCTAAGTGTCCTACCGAGCTGCATTCCCTAGCAAGAGACAAAGGTAGAGAGGGTTCTTGTTTGAGACAGAATCTCATTCTGTAGCCCAGGCTGGCCTAAAAACCAGAGCAAGCCTTCTGCCAAAGCCTCCTAAGCACTGGGCTTACAGTACTGGATACAACCCTGGCTTCTTTTTTGGTTTTGGTGGGTTTTTTTTTTTTTTTTTTTTTTTTTTTTTTTTGTATGTTGAGGCAGGGTCTCAATAAATTGCTGAAACAGGATTGAACTTTTAATCTTTCTACCTCAGCATCCCGAGGAAGGGAGTTTACAGGCCTGGGCAACCAAGCCTAACTTCATCCAGCAAATTCTTTATAAGCCCCCAAACAGCTGTTCCACATATCATTTAAAAATCAAATAACCAGGAGCTAAAGAGAGAGCTTAGAGATAACCTAGTGGGTAGAGGTGTTGAGGCCAAATCTGATGATGCCAGGTTCAACCCCCCAGACCTACATGTTGGAAGGAGAGAACCCACTCCCCCAAGTTGTCCTCTGACCTTCACATGTGAGCCATGGCATGCACAGGATCATATACACACATTAAATAAATGAATGTAATTTAAAACATTCAATTAAGTAGGCTGAGGTTATAGCTCCACACAGAGGAGTTGCCTGGCATGCTGAAGGCCCTGAGTTCAACTCCCAAAAATTACATGCACACAGATGCACCAGAAAAATAATAATCTGTTTCTAGCATTTTAACATTTCTCTTGAAGTAGGAAGATCCAGGGAGTATGGCTCAGTGGTAAAGGTCTAACCCCAGCCCTGAGACAACAATAAGATCTGGCACCACTGAACTCACTCTCATAAAACAAGCTGCCGACTTTTTAGAAGGGGCACAGGTTCCTCAGTACTCCAGGCCTTCCCTCTTCCCTTGACAATCCATTACCTAATCCCCACAGGCAAATGCATATAAGGCCCTCCCTCTACACCGCTCTTACCATTCCCAATTATCATTCATCGTCGTCTCTGATTTGGATTATTCTGAGTCTATTCTTTTTCTCTCTGCCTAATCTATACCCACGTACTGCTAAGCCTCAGATTCCAAAGACAAAAGATGCTGTCAACTCAAATCCACAGAAACACCTACAACAACATTGACATCAAAACCCTAACGAAGAAGTTACTGATAACACTATATGGACTCAGCCATCACCTTTCAGCAAACCTGTCTCTTACAATGCCACTTCTCAACAATTTTTTTTCTTCTCAAATGGGAAGTCGGACCACAAGAAGCTGTGACACTTTCAGGATTTAACATCTGGCTCCTCTCTATTTCCACTTTGTTGGTGTTATTGAGAACACCATGCTTTTCTAGATTGCAAGGGTCTGCGGCAGTCATACGACTTTGGCTAAAGGCGATTATTATTGTGCCTGGAGCTTCACACAACTATGCAGACACTGCTTAAGGCTTACTTGTTCCTACATAAACCGGACCAGTTTGCTCTGAAATTAACCTTACTTCCGAATGCGCTTTCGTTTCTCACAGGCCTGAGCTGCATCCTTCACTGAACACTCCAGAACAACTGAGTCTGTGGCACGGGGCTCGTTCTCACTCACCTACCTACTCACTAGAATCTACCACCTGAGAATCCAGAATCATAGGATTTGCAGCGCCCCCCCCCAACCTCCAACCCCAGCTGACTCCACCTCACCTTAGCGGTTAAGAGGAGAGTTTACAAGAATATTAAAAGTAAAGAACGATCTCTTTTTCTCTCTGACTCCAAAAAGGACCAAAACTGAACGGAAATGAAAATGAAATGGAGAGTAGGAGACGTACCGCAGATTGAAACCTCGGTTGCTCTTCCTGGAATAAGAGAGAAAAAAAAAAATAGAAAATATAGAAGTTATTTTTACACTTCGCATTCAATAATAAGAAAGAAAATGCCGGCGGCGGAGGAAGCAGCGGGTGGGGAGTCAGCCCGACACCCCTCCCTCCCTCTTTCCCCTCCACTCTCTCCAGCGGGATCCGGCAGCCTAGTGGGGGTCCCAGGCGCCGCCCCTCCTTCTGAGATCCGAACCGGACAAGAGGGGTCCGGAGCATACCGTCTGCTCTCCCCGGATCCCCCTCGGGCGTCAGAGTACTCCCAGTCCCCTCACCCCCAGGATCAACGGGTCACGGGAGGAGGGGGACCGTGGACCCAAGAAGCAGGTCCTGAGCGCTGGTCTCCTTGCCCAGGATCCGGACGGATAATGGGATCCCCAGCCGGGGAGAGTGGAGAGGGAGGCCTCGGCACCCTCCTCCACGGGAGGAGGCGGGGGTCCCAGAGGCCGCGTGTCTGCTCCCACCTTCAGTCCCAGGAGGCCTCTCCGGACAGGACTGGAGGGGAGCGAGCCCGGAGCGCGACGCAGGCGGTCCCGGCCCCGGGGGAAGGGGACGGAGGCGGCGGCGACCCGGCCCCCTCCCGCCGACGCCCCGCTGAGAGCCCCGGCCGCTGTCCCCGCCTGACAACCCGCACGGAAAGGAAGAAGCCCCGGGACTCACGTCGCTCTCCACCTCGATGTCATCGTTATCGCTCATTTCCTACGGCCCAGGGAGCGGCCACTGCAGCGGCGGCCGGGGAAGGGAAGGGTAGAGGGAAGGGGGAAGTCACCGACAACAACAAGCCGAGTGCCCCCACGCACGCACTCACTCACTCACTCGCTCCCTCACTCACTCACTCACACACACTCACACACACACACACAACACGGGCAACAACCACCTCACTGCAGCACCGGATCAACGGCGGCACGCACGCCCGGTCGGCCCCCTGACACGTGACCGGGCTCTCCGCGCCGGGGTAGCCGAGACTTGTAGTCCTCGAGCGGCTGATGGGCAGGTCGGGGAGTGCCGGAGAAACTACAAATCCCATCAGGAAGCGCACACAATCGTCCCCAGCCCCGCTTGTTGACAGAGCGCAGGGCGCCTGCGCGCCGGGTGGTGGCTGCGAGAAGTGGCGCGGTGCTTCCCGGGAGATGTAGTCCAGGGACCGCGAGTTGTCAGGAGGTTTTCCTCCCCAGGCGGCGGAGAGGCTGCTGGGAAGACAGGACACGTGGAGGGAGCTGGGCTTCTGGAGCCGGCCACAGTCTGAGTTCTGGGCGCCTGGCCCAAGGGATTGGGTGGAGGCTCTGGGGGAGAAGCTAGCTGCCAAAATAACACTGTCTCTTCTTGGCTAGACTGCTTTTACATTGTCTTGTTTAATGCTTGAGTCGCTCCACTTGCGCCCTGGGGCGTAACCCTCCCAGGAAGGAATCACGCTGCTGCTGACCAGGGGGCGCGGTCGGGATGCCCACGCGGACTCTTGGGATCTGTTTTGGGGGTGTTAAGAGGCATTACGGGACAAGCTAAAGGACCGGACTTGCTGGGGTATCCTTAGTCTCAAGAATCTTGCTTTCATTTGTCCTAGAAGACAGTCCTTACTCGCCTTGAATGTTTACAAAACCTCACGTAGGTGGAGGTAAAAAGTAAAACCACCTTGTAGCCCATGCAGATTAAGGAGTGGCCCAGTTCAGAGACCCTTAGTTAAGAACTGCAAAAAGAACCAAAATGGGAAAGTTGTGCGGCTCCCTATCCAGTCAAAGTCATATTTATACACCGAGGTATGAAGTGTAACTACGTTCATCCCACCAGTATTATCTAATATGTGGCAGCCCAGGAATGCCGTGATGTGTATGACTGAACAGATCCCCTCAAAAATCTCCCAGCTTGTGGAAAGCGAAAACCGGACTGCCCTGGTAACATTTTCAGTGTGCGTCAGGTCCTTGATGAAAGAAAAATAATAAAGGCACCGTCCATCATCAGAAATTAATCAAACTACTGTTTTACAATTGGTCTCCAAAATGAATGAGGTATAGCTTGGTCTCTACGTTACTGATTCCTGAGTTAAGACCGTTTTATCCCTGACTATTGAGTGCAGAAACTTGGTGGTATAACATAATCTTTGTAACATCTAGCCCAGGCTGGTCTGAAATGGCTGTGTAGCCAAGCCTAGTGTTGAGAACACCGTCATTAGTAGACATTTAACATAATAGGAGACAGCGGGTTCTAGGGAGACAAGGAGTTAACTGGATACCAGAAGTTAAGATGAATGGATGGCCACCGCAAACAACACCCACCTGCAGAGTGCCGAGCATTTTCAGACACGCTTAGCTGCAAGTTAAGTTTACTTGGGGACTTAAAAAAAATATGTCATGCCTGGGCCATGCCCCAGCTCAATTAAGTCAAAACCTCTGGGAGTGAGGACCAACGGGAAACAGTTTTTAATGCTCTTTAGGTGATTCAGAAACCTGGAGGATTCCCTGTTGGGAAATAATCTTTGCTCACCTGGCTAAAACCTAACAAGGGAGTAGATTGTAAAAACACTGTAGGGAAGGAAATGGGATTTCAGTGACCCAAATGGAGATGTTCATGAACAAGACATGGGCTGGGAGAGGAATTGGGCACAGAGACAGAAATGTCCTTGGTTTTTTTTCTTTTCATTGTTGTTTACTGATATGAATAATAATTTAAGAAGTCATTTTCACCTGTCCACAGGTCTGTCTTTGATAAAGCTTTAAAAATGTTCAAGCCCTTGAGCCTTTCAAGACTGAATCTGCTGGCCCTAAATACGTTGTGTCAGTCCAAGGAAACACGCCACCAGGAGGCTTGATAGACATATGACGCTTCAGCCAGACACTGGCAATCGCATCTGCAGTATAATTGATCCCTACGCATATTAGAATTTGAGAAGCCCTGGTCTAGGAAGATGGGAGCTGTCAGTGGGGTGTGTAGGCTGGCCGCCTCAGTTTCTGCCCATTCAGGTCCACCTTGCCTAAAGTCACTCTTCTCTGGGTATATGCTACCTCTTTATTGATAAATCCAAATCCTTCTCTTGCTTCCTTGTGATTGACCTTCTATTCTGTTTCACTGTTTCTTTTGTTTGTGTGTGGTGCTGGGGAGTCCTGCCTAGGCCTTCACTTGTGCTATGCAAGGGTCTCAGGGTGTGGACCAGGCTGGCGTTGAATTTGTGGTCCTCCTGCCTCCGTCTCCCAAATGCTGGGAATACAGGCAGGAACCATTGTAATTTGCTGTGAAGTCCCCTTTCTTGAGGAATTCTTATGTTTTTTTCTCCTACTTCCTCAGCTACCTCTTCTCTGTGTCTCTGGTTCTCTTTGTCTCGGCCCTGTGTAACTTTTGTGATCCTTGAATTTTCCTTTATTTAAAAAGTCCTTTGTTTACTTGTTCACACACACACACACACACACACACACACACACACACACACACACCACACCACACCACATACCACACACCACACACATAACACACACACTAAGTAAATATATAAAAAAGGAGTTCAAGGATAGCCGTGGCTATAATAGTAGATTTCAGAGCCTGAACGTTATGATACCCTGTTGTAGAATATTATTTTTAAGATGTATCACATTTGTTTAATGATGCAAAGATGTGTTGCTTTTTTTTTTTTTTTTTTTTTTTTTGGTTTTTTGAAACAGGGTTTCTCTGTGTAGCTTTGCGCCTTTCCTGGAACTCACTTGGTAGCCCAGGCTGGCCTCAAACTCACAGAGATCCACCTGGCTCTGCCTCCCCAGTGCTGGGATTAAAGGCGTGAACCACCACCGCCCAGCTGTGTTGCATTCTTTTCTGTTGCATTTGTTTAACTCTGTGAAGCTGTGTTACTGGGCCTGTCTAAAACACCTGATTGGTCTAATAAAGAGCTGAATGGCCAATAGCAAGTCAGGAGAAAGGATGGGTGGGGCTGGCAGGCAAAGAGAATAAATAGAAGGAAAAAAAAGACAGGTGGAGGAGCAAGAAAAGGAGGAGGACTCCAGGGTCCAGCCACCCTGCCACACAGGAAGAAGTGAAAAAAATATATACAGAAATAGAGAAAGGTAAAGGCCCAGAGGCAAAAGGAAGATGGGATAATTTAAGTTAAAAAAAGCTGGCTAGAAATAAGCCAAGCTAAGGCCGGGCATTCATAAGTAAGAATAAGCCTCTGTGTTTGATTTATTTGGGAGCTGGGTGGTGGGCCCCTCAAAGAGTAAAAACCAAATGACTACAATATCCCTTCTCAAAACAAACAGACAAATAACAACAGGAATAAAATTGAGTGTATCTATGTGAATACATACATACATACATATATACATATATGTATGTGTACATATCAAATTAACAAAAGTGGAAAACTGCAATGATTTTTCATTTTTTTTTAAGCATGCAGCATCATTCTTGCCAAAACAGTAGGGCTATTAAAAGGCAGCCCCTATCTCCACAAGTCCACTATCTTTCTTAAGCAGCAATGCTTCAAGCTATAACCCTAGGAAGTCAGGCCCTGTCTTTGTGCTTGCTTTCTCTGTATTTGTCGGGGGAGGAAATGTAACCACCAGGGTCCCTACAGGAACCTGCTGGCACACTCAAATAAAGATCATGGAAGTTTCTTATGAAGGGGCTGGGGGTTGGGAGTGTAGCTAGCATGTGCCTAGTATGCCTGAAGTCTGGGTTCAATCCTCAGCATAGTAAAAACTAGTTTTTAAACTACTAACAACCAAGGTTGGTGAGGATCTGGAGAAAGAAGAGCCCTTAGTGGTGTGGAGTATCAACTAGTATGGCCATTATGGAAATCCATACGGAAGTGTCTCAAGTTAAAAATAGAATTTCATGTGACTCAGCTCTACCGGGCCACAGAGTCTAAGGAGTTTAGAGCCTCCCACGGGGTTCTTGGAAATCCATGTTTATTGCTGCAACTACTCACAATAGCAAGGAAATGAACCAGCCTAGGTTCTAAATAAATAGTAAAAATGTGGTCTGTGGATACAAAGGGATCTTATTCAACTGTAGAGATATGAAATTTGCAGGAACGTAGGGGAATCTGGAAAGTATTATATGAAGTATAGGCTACTTGAGTAAGTGCTAACTTACACTTTGGAGGACTAGGAAGCCAATCGTGAAGCTTGTTTCATTACTGCTGGAGATGGGGCTGAGAGGTTATTTCCCTACCTGACTTCTGCACCGAGGGATTGGTGGAGAATGCAGAAACTATGTGTTTAGGTCCCATTCCGTGTACTGTTCCTCTTACTAATGCGTGGCTCTGAGATATTCTTAAAGCATGTTTCAATAATCCTGAGAACTCAGGGGGCGTGGTGAAGAGGAGGTTGATGAGAAGGGCCCATCTGTGTTTAATCTATATCTTACCCGAAGTCCTTGAGTTAATTTGACTCCTCTGTCTGAAACGCAAAGTCCAAAATGAACTGGAGATGTTTGGTTGGTTAACACCAGGGTGAGTTTCTTAACTTAATACAAACTGGGAGCTTGTGGATAGAAGCTGTTCCATCAATCATCCTGGTAACTGCTAGTAGTAGATGGTCAAAACCAAAATTACAAAAAATAAACATCACAAGTCTTTAGTGGAGTTTTTTTTTTTTTTTAAAAAAAGATTTATTTATTTATTATGTATACAATGTTCTGTCTGCATGTATGCCTGAAGGCCAGAAGAAGGTACCAGATCTTGTTACAGATGGTTGTGAGCTACCATGTGGTTCTTGGGAATTGAACTCAGGTGTAGCAGGAATCTTAAAAGTTCTTATTAATAAAATCAATCCCGAGGCCAGTTATTGGGGTCAATGCTGGTAGATCAGAGAGACAGAACAAGCCACAGCTATCTCACCTTGCCAGTTCCTCAGCTGGTCCTGTTTCCTCAGACTGGAAGCTTCTGTGTCCTCATCCCAATGGCTCTCAGCTGAACTGCTGCTTCAAAGCTTAAATGCTTAACCAGCCAAATGCCTCTAGTTTCTGGTCCTCACGCCTTATATATCTTTCTGTTTTCTACCACCACTCCCTGGGATTAAAGGCTGGCTTTCTGGGATTAAAGGCGTGTGTCACCATGCTTGGGCTATTTCCAAAGTGGCCTTGAACTCAGAGATCCAGAGGGACTTCTATCTCTGGAATGCTAGGATTAAAGGTGTGCCACCATTTTCTAGCCTTTGTATCTAGTGGCTGTCTGTTCTCTGACCCCAGATAAATTTTTTAGAGTACACAATATTTTGGTGAACACAATACCACCACACTCAGGACCTTGGGAAAATCAATCAATGCTCTTAATCACTGAGCTATCTCTCCAGCCTATCGTGGAGATATTTGAGGTTGAATAAGCAATCTTTTTTTTTTTTTTTTTTTTTTTTGAGACAGAATTTCTCCCTGTAGCCCAAGCTGGCCCTAAACTTGTGGCAATCCTCCTACCTCAGTTAAGTACTGGGATTACAGGTGTGAGCCACCACGGCCTATGGACAACTTTTACTCATTTTTAGCAATGATTTATTTTAATTATGTGTGTGTGATGGGTTCATGTGTGTGGTGGGTACATGTGTGTGAGTGTGGGCACACAGGTGCCACGGAGCTAGCGTGGAGGTCAGAGGACAGCTTTTGGGAATGGCTTCTCTCTTTCCACCATGGATTTTGGGGATGCCATTCAAGTCATCAACCTGCGTGACAAGTGCTTAGACCTAGTGAGCCGGCTCATTGACCTGCAACTTTTATTTAAAAGAAAACAAGCAGAGCTGGGAATACAGCTAAGTGGCAGGGAGCTTACTTAGCATGTGTCAGACCCTAGGTTCCATTTCCAACACGAGAGAACAAAAAAAATCAGTCATGATTTCCATTCTGATGGTTTCCGAAAGACAAAATAGAAGTCTCTGCTGAGAGCTGTGAGGGATGGTCCAGCACCTTGCTTACTATAGCTGGGACATTTTTTTTTTTTTTTTTTTTTTTTTTTTTTTTTGGTTTTTTCGAGACAGGGTTTCTCTGTGTAGCTTTGCGCCTTTCCTGGAGCTCACTTGGTAGCCCAGGCTGGCCTCGAACTCACAGAGATCCGCCTGCCTCTGCCTCCCAAGTGCTGGGATTAAAGGCGTGCGCCACCACGCCCGGCTAGCAGGGACATTTTTTACCTGCAAATCCCAAGTGTATGAGTGTTCATGTTTCCGACGAGTATTATGTTGCCTGTGCCTGCCTCAAACTTACCACATAGCCCAGGCTAGCCTTGACTTCCTGAGCGTCTTGTTTGCCCCTCTTGAGTTCTGAGATTACAGACCTAGACCACGACACCGGTCTTTGCTTGTTTGTTTGCCTGTTTCCCTGGTGCTGTGGGTTGAATCCAGGGCACTGAGCATGCCGGGCACCACACCCCTTGCCTCCCAAGTTGTTCTTACGCTGGAGGAACATGCCCTGGGTACTCAGGCTTAGTAAGGAAATATCCTTTATCTCTTGTCAGTGACCAAAGTAGGGATCTTGAAGGATCTTGGAAGGAAGGTGACTCCTGAAAGCTTTTTGTAATTCACGTTCTCATCACTAAACCTTTCATTAACAAACTAGCTTATCAACAACAAAGTACCCCAAAAGTCGACAGTCATGAGAAGGGGGGGGCAGGCAGGGGGAGGAAATGGGAGAGAAAGCGTCAAGTGCAGGGCTAACATCTTACAGTGCCCCACTTACGCAGAATGGAAGTAGCCAGGCATTCACTCAGCAGTGGAATGGACCGCAAATACAATGGTGGCTCCCTAAGAGTACAATGGAGCTGAACAACACCCCTCGTCAGATGGTACCACAGCTGCTGCCATGCTGTGGCACAACGCATCGTTCGTGTGTTGTGGCCATGCTTTTGTTCGCAAGCCGACTCTGTGTGTCAGTGCAGAATAGTACATGTAATTATGAACCACACATGACAGCTACTAGTGTGGTCTATGTATTTGCTATTCTTTTATACAGTAGAGTGGACTTCCACTTACATATAAAAACAGTTCACCGTCGACAGTTTATCCAGTTAAGCAGCAGCCTCATAATTTGTGTTTACCATGTCTCCATCAAGAGGCCACATCAAGTGACTCACCTCTCTGTCGTCTAGATTTGTGTGAGTGTGTAAGTGCACTCCCTGATGTCCACACTATGACAAAATTGCCCAAGGATGCGTTTACCAGGGTACATCTTCCTCCCTGGTGACAGATGGCTGTAGTTTCAGGTAAGGGGCCCGAGGAAGGGAGTCCTATTCTGCTAGAGTTTCACACTGCTCTACAGGCCTTACCTCTTGTTACTTTTGCTCTTTTGGGGGCCCACCACCCAGCTCCCAGATAAATACACGCAGAGACATATTTTTACTTATGAATGCCCGGCCTTAGCTTGGCTTGTTTCTTGCCAGCTTTTCTTAAATTAACCCATCTGTCTTTTGCCTCTGGGCTTTTCCCTTTCTCTATTCCTGTACACCTTTCTTTCTTACTTCATTGCTGGCTGTGTAGCTGGGTGACTGGCCCCTGATATCCTCCTCATCTCAGTCCTAGGTCTCTCCTCCTATCTATTCTCTCTTCCCGCCAGCCCCACCTATTTCTCCTGCCTCGCTATTGGCCATCCAGCTCTTTATTAGACTGCCAGGTGTTTTGGACAGGCACAGTAACACAGCTTCACAGAGTTAAACAAATGCAACATAAACAAAGGTAACACACCTTAGAATAATATTCCACAACACTCACCCTCCCATAGCACCAAGGAGAGCACGTGCCTTAGCTAATGGAGACACAGGGACAGCAGTGGTCAAAAGTGAAGCTATATTTTGCTTAGCTATCTGTGAATGGAGGTATAATTTACATCAAATAAGGTTTAGGAGACATTTCTGTCAGTTTTGAAAATCACATAATTATGCAACCTTGTACCACAACTGGGATACAGAATAGGTCCTCTATGATCTAAAATTCTCATGACCCCATTTCTGGTTAACCTGTTCTGCCAGACCCAGCCCCCCAAAACCACTTCTGATCTATCTTCTGCAGAGATTATTTTTACCTGTTCTAGAATAATATAATTCTTTTAAAAAATTCCTTATTTTATTTATGATGGTGGTGGTGGTAGTGGTGGTGGTGATGTGCGTGTGTGCACACATGCCATAGTGCACATGTGGAGGTCAAAGAATAACTTTTAGGAGTTTGTTAGTTCCTTCCACAATTGGCTCTGAGGATGGAAATTAGGTTGTCAGGCCTGTGCAACCCTTTTTATCCACTGAGTTATCTGTCCCAGAATTATACATTTCTTTTATGTGTGCTGCTGGGGTTTGAACTTAGGACTTTGCACATCCTAGAGAAACACTCTACCACTAGGCTATATTCCCAGTTAATACATTTCTTCATTTTAGAGGCCATTTTCTTTTTTAAAAAAGTTTCAAAGATTTCCTTATTTTATTATTTATGATTATGAGTGTTTTACCCACATGTATGTCTACGTAGCATGTGCATGCCTGATGCCTGCAGCGGTCAGAAGAGGGCTTTAGATCCTCTTGGACTGAAGTTATAGATAGTTATGAACTGCCACATGTGGGTGCTGGAAATTGAATCTAGGGCCTCTGCAAACGCAACAAGTGCTTTGAAGCACCGAGCCAACTCTCCAGTCTAATACAATTCTTCTTGTAAAAATTAATTGCGTGTGTCTGTCTGTCTGTGAATGTGTATGTGCTTGTGTGAGTGCAGCTGCCCATGGAGTCCAGAAGAGGGTGTCAGATACCCTAGAGTTGGGGTTACAGGTGGCTTTGAGCCACCCAATGTGGATGTGGGTGATGGAAACTGAAGCCAGGTCCTCTGCAAGGGCAGTAGGAGCTTTTAATGGCTGAGCCATCTCTCCAGCCTCAGTAAGTTTCTTATAATGCCTATAGTCCCAGAAGTCAAGAGGTAGAGGCGGAAAGATCAGAAGTTCAAGGTCATATTGAGCTACACTGAGTTTGAAACCAGCCTGAGCTATATGAAACTCTGCCTAAAATAATAGTGACAATGAGAAGGCCAGGTGTTGGCGGTGCATGCCTCTAATCTCAGCATTTGGGAGGTAGAGACAGCGCTGGATCAAGAGTTCAGAGTCATGCTCAGCTACATAGTGAGTTCAAGACTAGCCTGGGCTTTGTGAAACCATGTCATAAACAACAAACAAAACTAAACCCACGTAACAGAAGGAACAAAATTTCCCTGTCATTCCTCAGCTAGCAGGTGCAGAACCAGCACCAGATCCCGAGTTTCTCTGATGACAAAGGGGCACTGGCGCTTCTCACCACAGCTCTGCAGCTTTTGCTTAGGAATTTAGCAGAGGGCTTCAGAATGTGACGGGCTCTTGGAGATGACCTACTCACAGGAGCCCCGGCTGCTGCTTCTGACCAAGCTCAGTCCACGTGGTCTCATCCACGGGCATAGCCTCCTTGCCAACTCTAGCTTGTATGACGGAGTGGGAGGACCCACCTTGTGAATTCCTTCTGCATATCAAGATCTCCGTGTGATTGGCACACTCTGAGGTTGCCATGCACTTGACGGTGGTGGGAGTCCAAGGGGGGTGAGGGGAGAGAAGGGCAGCGTTCCTGAAGTAGACACTTGGGTGCTTAGAATACATACTCAGGTGCTCTTTCTAGGGGTGAGCTTTGAAAATGCCACCAGAGCTGTCATGGAACTTTCCAACATTCAGCTGTCACGTCCAACTGCTAACGGCAAACCACGTGCTCTAGCATTCCAGCCTGGGCGTGGTAGGGATGGCAGTGCCTGGCACAGCCATTGCTGCTGGTGGCTTAAGTGACCTTGAACTAGCTCTATGAGGACTCTTCAAACTTCAAGCACTTGGTTAAAATAAGAAATGAGAAAATAAGCAGAAATAATGTATGAACCAAAAGCCCTGTACTGGCCGGACAGTGGTGGCGCACACCTTTAATCCCAGCACTCAGGAGGCAGAGGCAGGGGGATCTGTGTGAGTTCGAGGTCAGTCTGGTCTACAGAGTGAGTTCCAGGACAGCCAGGGCTACACAGAGAAATCCAGTCTCAAAACAAACAAACAAAAGCTCTCTATTTAGAAATACCTTCTTCAATGTTACAACCTTCTCCGACATTCCCTAAGCCCTTTGGTCAAATCATAGCCCAAATGCTGCAACAATTCAAGAGAACGGGTGGAAATTTGCTTTGAAAGAGAAGGAGAAACTGACCTGGCTGGTTTGGTAACAGGTCCAAAGAACACAGTGTTCTCTGGGCAAAGATAGCTGCTCGAATGTCTGTTCCTTTGGGTCAGGCTGACCCTCCAGCCTCTTGACTCATGGCAAGTGGAGTTGGTCGCGATATTTATGGAAAGTCCACTGCATCCTTGACAGTGAAGCGTGCTGGGGTGAGAGCAATCTTTACTGATAAGAGAAGGAATGGTGTTCACGAGAAAAGGTGGTGGGCAGTGATGGTTTGTGCTTAGAATCCCGGCACTAGGGAGGAGGAAGCAGGAGGATCCTGGAGTCCCGGGGCAGCCTGAGATGCAGAGGGAAGAGCATCTCTTAAAACAAACAAACAGCAAACATACAGATCCTTAAACCTGAAAGGATATTTACCAATTGTTTGGTTGGTTGGCTTTGAAACAGGGTCATATCAAAGCCCGTGCTGACCTTAAACTTTCTAAGTGGCTGAGGATGGTCTTGAACTGATCTTCCTGCCAGGCAAGGAGGTGCACATTGGTAATTCTAGTACTCTTGAATCTAGGCAGGAAGTGCATGTGTTCAAGGCCAGCCTGACTGTATTAGTGAGACCCTGTCGCAAGCAAGCAAGCAAGCAAACAAAACCCAAAATCTTTGCCTAATGCAAGATAGTAAAGATCCCTTCCTTCCATCCTTCCTTCCTTTCTTTTATTTCTTTCTGATATAGGGTATTGCTGTGTAACCCTGGCTAACCTTGATCTTTCCAAGTACAAGAAACTGTCCTTGAACTTGCAGCCATCTTGTCTCCCTCGGGCTGGGATAACAGGTGTCCCACCACACCGATTTTCTTGAGTTTTTCTTTTAGAACTGTACAGTCTAAGTGCTCCTGCTTAGGTCTATGATGCATTTTGAGTTAACTTTTTCACAGCTTTATTGATATACAATGCCTATCCCACAAACCAAATTCATTTAATCTGTATGATACAATCAGTTTTTTTTTTTTTTTTTAGTGTATTTGCAGAGATGGTTATTATGATCTGCCTTTGAAGATTTTCATCAGCTCTAAAAGAGACCTCATACTCATTAGCCAGTAGCTCACATTTCTCCCCCCATCACTTCAGCTCTAGGCAATCACTTTCTATCCATATAAATTTGCCTATCAAATTAATTTATACATAAAGGTAAAGACCAGGCACATTTTAAAAAATGTGTATGTCCAATTATTCTAAAAACTACCATTTGTCAAAAAGATATTTGCCAGGTGTGGTGGTACATATCTATAATCCCAGCACTCAGGAGACAGAGGCAGGAGGATTGCCACAAGTTCTAGTCCACCATGGTCTACAGACTGAGTTCCAATTCAGCCAGCCAGCCAGGGTTACAGAGCAGAATCTGTCAAAACCAAAACCAAACAAGAATCAGAAGAGGGTTCTGAGGACCTAGCTCAGGTGGTGGGAGCACCTGCCAGGGAGCCCTGGGTTCAGTTCTTTTTCTTTGCTTGTTTTTGAGACAGGGTGTCTCTGTGTAACTGCCCTGGCTGTCCTGGAACTCACTCTGTAGACCAGGCTGGCCTCAAACTCACAGAGATCCACCTGCCTCTGCCTCTGGAGTGCTGGGATCAAAGGCATACCCCACCACACCCAGCCTGGGTTCAATTCTTAGCACTACATAAATGGGGTATGGTGGTGCATAGATATAATCCTAGCACTTGAGAGGGAAAGGCAGGAAGACCAGGAGTTCAAGGTCACCCTCTACTATATATTGAACTTGAGAGGAGCCTGATCTACAAAAGGCCCTCTCTGAAAACAAACAAAATAAGTAAAATAATTTCCTCACTGAGCTGGCATATCTGTCTATAATCAGTTAGTTAATTAATTAACTATTTCTTTTTTTGCGACATGATTGCACTCCACAGCCCTGGCTGTCCTGGAACTGTTATGTAGACCAGACTGTCCTTGAACTCACAGAGATCTGCCTGCCTCTGTCTCCTGAGTGCTGGGGTTAAAGACGTGCAACACTACTTATGACTTATAATCAGTTAATTTATAAGCATGGCTCTATGTCTGGACTCTACATTTTGCCTCCTTGATCTTTCTAGCCATACATCGAAGCCACATCGTCTTGATCTTGCTTACAAACCAGTGAGAGATTTGCAGTGTGCTTGAGTCCCTCTAACCTGGTTGTTTTTAAATAGCTGTGACTTTACTAGATCCTGTGTACTTCCATTCAAACCATAAAACCAGCTGGTCTGGTAGTTCACACCTGTAAGCCCAGCACTTATCGAGGCTGAGGCAGGAAAGCTGGCACAAGCGCAAGGCCAGCCTGGTCTACACGGTGAGTTCTAAGCCAGCAAAGGCTTCCTAGTTAGAAGGAAACCTGCTAAGGCGTTTCTTTCCTTTGTATTTATTTTTAAACATTTAATCTATCAAGTAATTTATTTTTTGAGATAGGGTCTTGTGAACAACCTGGGCTAGCCTGGAACTTGCTGTATAGACCATGCTGGCACCAGACTCATGGCAAACCTGTCTCTGCCTCCTGAGTGCTGGGGTTACAGGGGTGAGAGACCAGGACCAGTTCCTTTCTGATGGGGTAGAAGAACTAGTGCCAGCATCACCCAGGGTCTCACACAAGCTAGACAAACGAGCTACATTCTCACCCTAGTCTGCAGGAATTTTGACTGGGACTGCTTTGAATTTTGAGGTTAATTTGGGAAGAGATGGCATTTTAACAATTAGTGTATATTCTGATTCATGAACATGGTATACCCCTCCATCTTTAGGTATTCACTGTTTCTCAGTAATACTTTGTAGCTTTTATCGTACAATATTGCACATATCTTGTTAGTTTTGGCTCCAAGAATTTAATCTTTATAGTAAACAAAACATTATTTGTAAACATATTTAAATTTATTTATTTGTGTGTGTGTGTGTGTGTGTGTGAGTGCATACACAGATGCACATGTGAAAGAGAACAAAAATTTGTTCTCTTTCTTTCTGGGGTTCCAGAAATTAAACTCAGATCGTCAGGCTTGGGGGCAAGCACCTTTACCTGCTGAGTCATCTCACTGGTCTCCTACATACTTTTAAAATTTCAGTTTTCAATTGTGTGTTATCAATATCTAGATGTACCACTTGTACATTGATCTTATAGTCTATAATTTCATTGAACCCAATATTATTTCTATTCAGCATATTTGCATATTATTAGGAATATTTTTCTTTTTTCTTTTTTTTAAGATTTATTTATTATGTACACAGGAGAGGATGCCAGATCTCATTACAGATGGTTGTGAGCCACCATCTGGGTGCTGGGAATTGAACTCAGGATCTCTGGAAGAGCAGTCAGTGCTCTTAACCTCTGATCCTTCTCTCCAGTCCCAGACTATTTTTCTTATGTGTTTGTTTTTGGCATAAATTCTCATTCTGAAGCCCAGACTGACCTCTGTCTCCTGAATTCTGGGACAGTAGGCATCTATACAACATTGTGTCTGGTGGGTAATTTTCTTCATATGTGAAAATATTTTTCTCTCCCCTTTTCCAAATTGTATTCCCTTTCTTTCATTTTCTCCCTCCCTCCCTCCCTCCCTCCCTCCCTCCCCCCTCTCTCTTTCCTCTCTCTTTCCAAGTTGTTTTTTGAAATTTATATATATATATATATATATATATATATATATATATATATATAAACATTCCCTTTTATCCTCTCGACCTCTCCTGTGTCCTATTACTCCTTTGCTCCCTCTCAAATTCACAGCCTGTGTTTCTCTAATTGCTATTGTTTTACACACACATACATGCACAAATTTATAAATACAACTCGCTCAATCTGTTTAGTGTTACTTGTAGGTATATTATTTCATTGGTATTGAATAAGAAATTAGCGGGACTCAACCCATAGAAAGTCTGTTTCTCTCACTCCCAGCATTCTTCAGTTGCCTATTCTTCTTTGCCTAGCGGTGAGGACTGTGAAATTCCCCTCTTCCCCATTAGTAAGTCTATTGGTGTTGTACTTATTCAGGTCTGGTTTAGGCAACCATAGTGGTGAGATTTCATAGGTGATGCTTCCCGGTCATTTCTAAGAAACACAATCTCACAGAGGAACTCTTAGTCCTCTGGCTCTTCTAATTTCCCCACCCCCTCTTCTTTGACGTTCCCCATGGTTCAGGAGTTATATTGTACATGTATCAGTTGGGGCTGGGCACCCCCTGATCAAACTGTTCATTTTGACCAGTTGTGGTTTTCTGAATTGGTCTCCACTTCTCACAAAGAGATGCTTCTTTGATGATGAGAGATACATGTGTCCATGGGCGTAAGTATTTACGGTTTATTCAAGTAGTGTATATGCTTTTCTTCTAAGCTTCGTGACCTTACTAGCCCTGGGAGTTCGGGTAGGCTTCCAGTATCAGGCATGACTTTCTTGTTCTATAGGCTTTACGTTGGATTAGACAGCTGTTGGTTACCACCAAGCTATACATGCCGCTATTGCGTCCTTAGGGATATCTTGCCAAGTTGGCCATTGTTTTGGATCATAAGTGTGATAGGTGGGTATTGGTTGCTTCCTTCACTTGGAAGCTTGAATAGCACCAGAAGGTACTGTGACAGCTAGTTCTCAGGGAGGAGGCTTTCAGGTCCATCTAGCTTCAATCCTCTGAGTCCAGTGTCCAAAGTGCATGGCATCTTCAGCAATACAGATTGACCTTCAACCTCTGGAAGGCCACCAAGGACAGTGACCTTCAACCTCTGGAAGGCCACCAAGGACAGTGGCAAAGCCTATATTGTTTTGTGAGTCTCTTATGACCCCCCTGACCAACAACTCCAAAGGGGATTTCTCACTCTTGATGCTAGGGTTTTGTTAACCTATGGTTCTTGCTGCTTTGGGGTGGGGGTAGTATTGTCAGCCCAACTGGTGAAATTTCATTTAAACTGTATGGGGGGATATTGTTAGCCATCTGGTGAAATTTCACTTAAACTATACATGTATACACATGCACTTCTATGTTTTATATGTAATTTTAGGTAAATAAAAAATAATACGATTCCTCGTGTTTTTTTTTTCAAATACCCTTAGTGTTTCTTTCTTTGTAGCATTGGGAACTGAGCCAAGGTAAGTGCTCTACCAATTGGCTCTTGCCAATGAGCTCTACCTTTACCTCTTCTATTTTTAAACTCGAATGTGTTATTATTTTGTTGGTGGTGCTGGTAGTGTGTGTGTGTGAGGGGGTTTCACATATGTAAATGTCAGAGAACAACTTTCAGGACTCAATTCTCTTGTTCCACTGGATTCCAGGGATAACTCTCGGGTCGTCAGGCTTGAGTGGCAAGTGACTTCATCTTCAGGGCCATCTTGCAGACTCCCTTTTATTTCTTGCCTTGTCTATTGTACCATCAAGGGGTACCAGTTCAGAAATGCATAGAAGGGGTGAGAATAAATAGCCTACCATGTTCTCCATTTTAGGGAAATAGTCGTTTTTTTTTTTTTTTTTTTTTTTTTTTCATCAGTAACTATGATATTACCAGTTTAAGAAAGTTTCTTCCTATTCCTAGTTGCCTGAGTTATTTTATCACAAAAACATGCTAGATTTTGGCAAATTTTGTTTCTTTTGTTTTTCTCATCAACTCAGGTGATTTAATGGACTTTTTTTTATTATTAAAATGATTACTTAGAGGTTTTATTTTGAATGTTGAAACCATTTTACATTCCTGGGATTAAACCCCATGGCCATTATGTAATATACTTTCCCCCTATATTTATGCATTTAATTTGTTGACATTTTATTTAAAATTCTTATCCTGAGGGCTGCAGAGATGGCTCTGTGGTTAAGAGCACTGGATGATCTTCTAGAAGACTACATGGTGGCTCCCAGCCATCCATAACTTCAGTTCCAGGAGATCTGACCCTCTCTTCTGGCCTCTGAAGAGGCACCAAACAAGCTAGTAGAGCACAGACAACTAAATAGGCAAAAACCCCATACGCATATAATAATAGTAATAATAATAATTTAAAAATAACTGTTACACTGTTACATTGAGGGTGTAACTTAGTGGTAGAATACTTGTCTATTATGACAAAGGCCCTCTGGTTGATCTTAGAAAAAAAAAATCTTACATACATTAACGAGTGTTTAAAACATTTTTAAAATTTTATGTATATTGGTGTTTTGCCTGTATCTATGTCTGTACCACATGTGTGTGCCTGGTGCCCATGGAGGCCAGCGGGTATCAGATTCCCTGGAACTGGAGTTACTGATAATTGTGAACCACTATGTGGGTGCTGGGAATTGAACCCAGGTTGTCTGGAAGAGCAGCCAGTTCTCTTAACTGTGGAAAATGATATCTCTAGGCCCAGATATCATTTTATAATGTCTTTTTTTCTGACTTTGGTACCAGAATAGTGAGTAAAAGGGCCAGAGGTTAGTGGTAGTGTAAATAAATAAAAACAATAAATGAGAGACTACAGCTTCTTCTGACCATGAAATGTCAACTAAATAATATAAAATAAGGACAGAATAAAAAAAATCATTTTGAGGACAACCACAGCAATGATGATAATTTATCCAAGAACATCGAGAGATGCTAAAAGTCATGGGTGGATGAGGAATGGGTCCTTCCACAGCTTCAAAGTGGCAACAACAAGCATCTGGTGATGTGGATGATGAGGAGAGTGAACATACCATAGAATAATCTGGAGGCACATCTGATCGGGTGGTGGAGACAAACAGACATTGGGGGAAGGGGGGGTACATTTCTTGTCCTAGGTCTGACTCCCCATATTCACGCTTCTAAGACAGAGGAGAGAGAGACTGAGAATGAGTGACATCGCTGACCATCACAGAAGTGATCACAATGCTTAACCTAGACCTGTTCATTAAGCAAACATCAGGCAAACTCAAAACAAGGAACTTTCTAGAAAGTAACTAGCCTGTCATATTTAAAAATAGAGAGGCTGGGAAGAATTGGAAAACTTCCCAGTTGAAAACAAGTGGAAACGAAGTACAAAATGAGTATAAGCTCCAGGAGTGAGCCGGGCAGTGGTGGTGCGTGCTCAGCACTCAGGAGGCAGGGGCAGGTAGATCTCAGTGAGTTTGAGGCCAGCCTGGGCTACAGAGCGAGTTCCTAGACAGCCAGGGCTACACAGAAAAACCCTGTCTCGAAAAACCAAAAAAAAAAAAAAAAAAAAAAAAAAAAAAAAAAGAAAAGAAAAAAGAAAAAAAAGAAAAAAAAATCCAGGAGTGAATCGCTTTTCTTTAATGGATGTTATTAAGACAGTTAATGAAGCTTAAGTGGGGCTTGAGGATTGGAGAGCAGTCGTGTGTCATTGTTGGGTCCTACGTTCTCAAACTTGTATTATTGTAAAGAGAGTGTGCTCAGGGAAAGAGGCAGCAGCTATTCATCTGCTCTGGACCTGCTACGTCTTTGTTCTCTTCCACTGTAATTGGCATTGCCACGTCTACTCAGAGACTCAAGCTTGGGTCAAGGCTGTCATCCTTGACTGTTTTCTTACAGCCTAAAAGCCCATTTGAAGCAGGTTGAATGTCTGCTAATAGATGGGCGATATCATGACACATCTGTGCCTTAGAGTATTATATTGCTATTCAGAGGCATGAGGTAGATCTGCATAGCAACACAAGGGTAAGAGGGTAAGGCTGTGACACGCAGTCTAAAGATCCTGTGTTTTGTTCATTTTTGTAGATGTACCAATAAGAGTGTGGCGAAATGGACTCAGAACTATTAACTATTCTCTCTTTGAGGAGAATGATCAGTTTCTCCCTGTGATGGGGGTGGTATTACAGCCCAGGCTGGCCTTGAATCCTCCAATGTCAACCTCCCAAGTACTGGGTTTGCCGGTGTGACCCCCACAGTGGCACATCTTTAAAAAGACGACTACAGATATTTTTCATTTGACCAGGACATTTAATGTAATATTTCATTTTCTGTTGATGTAGAAGAATACCACAGAATGAGTAATATATAAAGAAAACAAAAAAAAATGTTTTTTGAGACAGGGTTTCTCTGTGTAACTTCTCTGGCTGTCCTGGAACTCTCTCTGTAGACCAGGTTGGCACTGAACTCACGGAGACCCACCTGCTGCTGCCTCCTGAGTGCTGGGATTAAAGGTGTGCGCCTCCACAGCCCAGCATAAATTGCTCAGCCCCCCCCCACAGGTGTGGAGGCAAAGAAGTCGAAGGTCAGAGGGCTGCATTTAGTGAGGCCTTTCTTGTCGTCACAGAACTTGGCAGCCGGCATGGCAAAGCAATGAGTAAGAACAGGAGGCATATACAATATAAATAAATACTTCTAGGGAAAGACTGGAAAGTACCACATGAGAGAGAGAGAGAGCTGGCTTTAATACCAAACACCCCCACAATAATAACACTAATGTACCCATGAGAGTAGCCGTGATTTGTGTGTTTGTGTCCAGATCACTGTATTAGAAACTGGATTTCCAAAATAATACGTATTTTCTAATTACTTTTTTTTTCATTTCTATGCATTTGAGTTCATAGCTGTCTAGTTTCATGAAAAATTGATTTCCCCAGTTTGGCTTTGGATATCTGAAAAACCAAAGGGGGGAAAATGTCTTTCTGTCTTCCCTGACCATTTCACACTTCGAAGCTTTCCTCTGCATATGAACATGTTCAATCATACCTATCACTAAAGTCTCTGCCAGGGATATGACTAATTGCACCCAAAGCTGATGAATGTTTTCTGGTTGTGGCTCTCAAGCAAATATGTCCTCAAATAGCACATACGGAAAGCTATTCAACTATGTAGATGGACACACACACACACACACACACACACACACACACACACAGCCAGTGCGAGCAGTCGTAGGATTGCTAGACTAGGACTAGAAACCACGCAGAGTCTACCAGGGATAGAGGGACAATGTTCAATTATTTCCTGAGGCTCAGAATTCCCTTTTCTGGATCTTTAATACTTGGCCTAACTTCAAGCGGAGAAATACCTCTCCTCTTTTGTTGACCAGGCATGCCGAGGAGGAGGAGCTGCTTCTTCCCATGGGCAGCTGCTGAGAATGGTCTATGTCAACAGGAGCCTCCCCTTCGCCCAGTGATGCCTTTAGGGTGTCTCCTGGTGACAGCAGCTGGGGGTAGTGATGGGCCCAGTCACGGCCCTGCAGACAAAAATAATAATAGTAAGGTTACTCTAGGTGGATACAGGGTCTTAGCATCATGGGGCAATGGTTCCAGTCCTTTCTCTGTTTCTTGTTTCTTCCTGCTTCACTGGCCAGCTCTGTCTAAAGGAGACGACAGCTATGTTGTAAGCAGTCTGTCTGTGTGGGGTGCAATAAGGTTTATTGTTCAGGGGTGAAGGCCAGGCCCAGGGGTTCCAGGTACAGTTCTGGGGAAGGCAGACTTGGACCCAGCCCTGCAACTGAGGCAGGGCTCAGGCTATCCACCCTCAGCAGCACGATTTTTCCTTCCAGAAGTGTCGATTCCCTTCCTCCCTGTCACCTGTGATCCCAGGGCGACTCCCGGTGACCTATTGTTCTTCTGGAACTAGGAAGGGAACGCACTCCGGGAGCTCTGTGTCGGGAGTGAAGGAACGGATTTTGGCCGAGGAGTTCGGAAGACAGATCCTCTGCTTCTTTCTGTTACAGGCCCTCTTTCTTCTCTCATCTTGTTCAGTTTCGAAAACCACAGGAAACTGCTCACCCATAAGATGTGAAGCCAGAGCTCATGTGATTGCTGAAGGAGGTGACTCCAGGGTGAAGAGCCTCCCTCGGCAAGAAAAGGCCCAACTAGGGACTTGAAACAGACCCAAAGCCACATGTAGATCATAGTTGGAGGTGGGACTTGAGGAGGTGAGCTGTCCCTCCAGTCAAAGCTCTCAGTTAAAAATATTTTTGCTGGAGAGATGGCTCTGAGGTTAAGAGCACTGACTGTTCTTCCAGAGGTCCTGAGTTCAATTCCCAGCAACCACATGGTGGCTCACAACCATCTGTAATGAGATCTGGTGCCCTCTTCTGGCCTGCAGTCATACATATATGCTGTATACATAATAAATAAATAAATCTTTAAAAAAATATTTTTGCATATAAATATGTGCGTAACATATATGTGTGCTTGCATTTATGTGTGTGTCATGCAGGTGTACCGCACATGTATGTATGCATGTATGTGTGTAAGCCAGAGGTTGACACTGTGGGTCTCCAATTGTTCTTTATCCTGTTTTTTTTTTTTTTTTGAGACAGGATCTTTGAATGAAGAGCTCACTAATAGGCTATGCTGGCTGAGCTCTGTGAATTACACACACGCACTGCCATTGCCTGGCTTTTATATGGGTGTTGGGGACTTGAGCTCAGGTCTTCATATATGCATGGCAGACACATTTCCTATTGGGCCATTTCCCTAGCTGTAATGCTCCAATATTTAGCTCCTCCTTCTTTTGCTTTTCAGGATACTATGGGTAAAACGAACCCCTTATTTTCTCCAAGGATATCATGGGCAAATTCTCTTAACAGAACTTAAAGAGTTGCTATGAAGAAAAAGATACATAAAGAATGGGCCAGAGAGATGGCTCAGAGGTTAAGAGCACAGGCTGCTCTTCCAAAGGTCCTGAGTTCAATTCCCAGCAAACCCATGGTGGCTCATGACCCTCTATAATGAGATTTGGTGCCTGCTTCTGGCATGCAGGCAGAACACTGTATACATAATCAATCAATCAATCAATCTTTAAAAAGAAAAGAAAAAGGACTATGTAAAGAAAACAATGCCTTATAAACATTCTTAAGCTAGTCCTGAGGTTTTTACCTATTGTTATTGCATGTGTGTGCAAGAGCCCATGCATGCATGCAGGTGTATCTACGCATGCAACTGTATATGCCATGGAGTGTCCGTGGCAACCAGAAGACAACTTTGGGGAGTCAGTTCTCTTCTTCCAACATCCCAAGGCTGGAACTCAACTTGTCAGGCTTTCATGGCAAGTCCTTGTTTTACTGCTAAGCTATCTCACTGGTTCTTGAGTTTTAAGATTTGTGCTGGGCAGGATGGCACACAGGTGTAACCCCAGAACTCAGGAGGCAGAGGTAGAAGATTGGCCAACCTGGTCTATAATGCATAGTGAATTCTAACTAGTTAGGCTGTTTTAGCAAGTCCTTGTCTCAACACACACACACACACACACACACACACACACACACACACACACACACACACACACTGTAAGGGAAGACAAGGGGCTGGAGATGTAGTTCAGAGCACTTTCTTTGCATGAATGAAGCTTGGTGTTTGATCTCCAGCACTTCATAAAACTGGGCATGATGGCGCATGCCTGTAATCCCAATACTTGGGGGGTTGGGGGAGGTAGAGAGGCAAGAGGATCAGGATTTCAAGGCCAGCCCAGCCTGGGTTACACGAGACTCTGTCCCCAAAATAAAAATAATCAAGTCTGTGTTCTGTTAAAAGAGCTGGGCATAGCCGGGCGGTGGTGGCGCACGCCTTTAATCCCCAGCACTCGGGAGGCAGAGCCAGGCGGATCTCTGTGAGTTCGAGGCCAGCCTGGGCTACCAAGTGAGTCCCAGGAAAGGCGCAAAGCTACACAGAGAAACCCTGTCTCGAAAAACCAAAAAAAAAAAAAAAAAAGAGCTGGGCAGTCTTCGGGGACAGCCCTCAGCTGCCTGGCTCTTGGTCTAGCTTGCTGTCTTCAGTTCATGTCTGTGTTTTCAGCCATGTGATTTATGGTCCTGGGAAGCTATAAGGAAAACCTCCAGCTCCACTGAATCTCTAGTACTTCATTCCCTCCTCTTAGTACAAGGGACACACCTAGTCCACAGCTGAGCTGTCGGTTAGCAGGGTGGACTAGACATAGCTAATCCCTTCCCATGCAGGGTTTTTGTTCCACCCACTTGGGAAACATTCTGTGATGATTCACTCACATAAGATCCTTACACACAAGGGTCCTGTAAAAATCTGCCTATTGTCCTTTCAAAGCACAATAACCACATAATAAGCATACCAATCATACATAGTATGAGTTGCTACATTTGCGGTATGAGAAAGGTCATATTTATTTACCGGGTATAATGGTAAAATTTGTCTAGAGGGCATGTGTTGGGTAGGTTCAAGGGTAGGTTGAGGTACTATTTTTTCTCTTCTCACTTCCTCGCAGGGTCTCACTCTAGCTTAGACCTGAAACTCACTCTGTAGCCCAGGCTGGCTCCCACTCACATCCACCCTCCTATCTCAGCCTCCCTAGTGCTGGGATTACAGGTGTGACCCACTGTACCTGGCCGTGCTATTATCAAAACGCGATGGTTTAAAGGCTTAACAAAAGACTATGTACAGTTCACCCAAATAACACTTTTATTAAAAATATTTAGTTATTTTTTGGTGTTTTGAGACAGGGTTTCATAGCTCAGATTGGCCTCAAACTGACCTGTAGCTGAGCCTGGCTTGGAACTTCAGATCTTCCTGCCTGTACCTGCTGGGATTACAGGAGTATGCCACTACACCCAGCTGTTCTTAAATGCTTAGGTATTTTTGAGGGGACTTTTTTGTTTTGTTTTTTCGAGAAGGGTTTCTCTGAGTAACAGCCCCATCTGTCCTAGAATTTGTTTTGTAGCCCAGGCTGGCCTCAAACTCACAGAGACCCACCTACCTCTGCCTCCCAAGTGTTGGGATTAAAGAAGTGTGCTACCCCCAGCCAGCTTTTGGGAGGATTGGATCCCACTCTGTAGCCTAGACTGTTTCGGAGTTCACTATGCAGACAAGGCTGATCTTGAACTTCTGACAATCCTCCTGCCTCAACCTCCCAAGTGCTTAGATTACAGGTGTACTCTATCGTATCTGGATTAATGAATTAAAAAATATATCCAATTCCCACTCAATTTAGTGATACCTGTAAAACCCACCTCAAAGTATAAGTAACATAAACACCTTTGGTTAAAATAATTACTGTTTATAACAGTTGCAGGGGGTAATTTTAGTTGGACTTGGCATATTGAAGAGTGATTTTATTTTTATTTATGAGTATGCATGTGTGAATGTAGGTTACATGAGTATAGGTATCCATGGAGTCCAGAAGAGGTCATCTGATTCCCTGGAGCAGGAGTTGCCCATCGTGGGTACTGATCTTGGGTTCTCTGGAAAAACAGTCAATTCTCTTAGCCATTGAGCCACCTGCCTAGCCCCTTGAGGATAATGTTTCTGTCAACATTTCTACAGTAAGAGCCTGGATCAAGTATGGTTTCTGTTCCATGGTTGTTTTTTTTGTTTGTTTGTTTGTTTTTGTTTTTTCAAAACAGTGTTTCTCTGTGTCCTGGCTGTCCTGGAACTCTCTCTGTAGCTCAGGCTGTCCTGAAACTCACAGAGATCCACCTGCCTCTGCCTCCCGAGTGCTGGGATTAAAGGCGTGCGCCACCACCGCCCGGCTTTTATGTGGTTCTTAAACGACGACACTGCTTTTTTCTTTCATGAGAAATCCTTGGAAAATCCGCTCTGGGGCCCAGTGCATCCTAACACTACCACGTAATGACCTCTCCTTCTTGTGGGAGGTGTGGACAGTTGGTTTTTGTTTGTGTTGTTCTGATGCAGGAGTCCTGAATCCAGGACCCTATGTCTGCTAATCACACATTCCACCACTAGCTATCCCTAGCCTAGACTTGTAATTGTGTGTTTATTTCACAGACTTTTATTGTGCTTATTGCATGCTTGGTATCGTATGGGTAGCAACTTACTTGATTTTGGGGACAGTCATCTGACACCCATCTCAAGTAGCAGGGCACGAGAGGATAAATGGCGTTCTTGAAGTTTAACCATGAGTAGGAGGGTTGGGATTTGAACCCAGACAGTCAGACTTCGGTCTGCATTCTCTAAACATCACGTTGCAGTGATTATCTGTTGTGATAAGGCAGGGAGGTTCAGGATCCACATGCCATTCCTAGAAGACCGGGTGACAGGGCAGTAAATGAAAGAACAGTATCCCACAGCTCCTATTAAAGCCACCCATGCTTAGCTCCTTCCCTAGAGTTCTGGCGGTCGGGTGGTCACCTGACTGCTTCTCGGGCCTGGCCTGGGAGTGTTCAGGAGCCAGCCTCCAGCAACCTTCAGCTTTCCCGGAGCTGAGTCACAGTCCAACCTGGCCTACGGTTCAGCCTGACTCACTGGCCTCTGCTGCCTGCTTCCTCCACACTGGAAATGTCAACAACCTGACCGAGGTGCTCCACTGTTCTGAGACCCATCCAGACCAAGAAGGAGGCCTGCGTGGTGCCCGCCCTGCACATTCCGGCGACAGGTGGCTCTTGTGCCCGTCTCCACCCCAGGCTTTATTTTTCCCCTGGCCCTTCCACAGTGGGCTGGGGCCCATTTAGATAGTCTCACTAGGCTTGTTATTCTAGGCCAGTTTGCCTTCTGTTTCCTCTCGGGCAGAACCACAGGTACCTCTGAGAGAGAAAAAGGAAAGCTCTGAGCTGCCAACCAACGGGTGCTGGGCACATGCTTCTTCCTGACAGTTGAAAACAAAAGCCACTCCAGCTTCCCAGCTCCAGGGAGAAACCAGGCCTCCTGCCCTGGACCTGGATCCGTAATGACCACGTTAAGTGAAATCTTGGGACTTCTATTACCCTGGAACTCCCAAGAGCTGTATCTAAGTTGTTCAGTCTCTGAGGGTGGGGTGTTGAACTTGCTCAGTTTGGTTAACTCACGGACAAAAACTTTAGCCTTTGTGCCCTTACACCTAGGGTTTTGTAAGTCAGAGAGGAGTTGCTTATCTGAGTGCTAGAGATTGACCCATGACCATGTGCATGCAAGCCAAGTCCTCTACCATGCTCTATATCTCTAGGCGTTGGGTAAATTAGAGAGGTAACCCTAATTTACCAGAGAGGAGGCACACTGGGCACTCCGCTCCCTCAAAGTGTCACCTGGCAGAAAGGGATGCTTAGAAACAGGCTTTATCCACCCACACGCTGCACCCCCTTCCCCATAGTCACCCCCCCCATTGGGTTTGGGGAACTTGTTCTTATACAGAGTTCAGTCCTTAGGAAAAAATATGGCTGTCAGTGACAAGTGAGAGAGAGGACTTTATTTGATTTTTTTTCTCTTTTAAATTAGATGAGGTCTCACTATATATTCCTGGCTCATCTGGAACTTGGTGTATAGATCTGTCTGGCTACAAATTTGCAATAATCCTCCTGCCTCTGCCTCCTGAGAACCGGGATCATAAGGGTCAGAGAGGAGGCTTTTAATGCATGGGCCTAGGGCAAGGGTACCTCTTGCCTGGGTGTCGCCAGCACTGAAATAAACAATTCTTCTACAGCCCTGCCTTATACAGATAGCCTTCTCCAAGTAATTCCCTCACCTGGCTTCTTCCTATGGAAACAGGGAGGAGGCCTGTCAGGAGGTAATGGGCCAGAGGTCAGTGCCACATGGACATGTTTACAAGGAATTCAGTAAATGATGCTCTTCTGAACTGGTCAGACTTATCACCTCCCAACTGCTAATGACCAATGCACTGGGTAGGGACACTACCCTGTGGAAAAACTGGACATTTCCAGCCCTTTTATGATCCAGCCAAAGTCCATGCATTGAACAGAGACAGGAAGAGGTGCTGTTAAGCCGTGTCTGGGCCTGCCAGGCTGATCACTCACCTCCAGATGGAAATTTTCTCTCTGGATAGTAGGACACACACAGCATCCTGAGGCAACCCTGCCACCCCCGGCCCCCAGTCCTCTCACATACCTGTTTCGGGAAGTGCCGATATTTTAGGAGGAAAACAGGAGGCCCCTGCATACCCTGGGAGAGATGCTGACGTTCCTAGATATTCCACACCTTCCTCAACAAAACAGACTGCCATTCATCAGATGCCTTTGCTTTATAGGCTGTTTTATGACTAGGAATAACCTGCTTATCGTAAATCTCTCTTGGGGGACTTACAGTGGTGTTACCTGTTCTATTCGCCTGGCGTTTTCCACACATTTATTTCACTCCATCCATTATTCGGGGAGAAGGACACTTTATATTCTAAGTCTTAATTACACAAGAAAGAAATATTGCCCAACAAACACAGCCCTTACTGTATTAAGGGCTTAATTTAGGTAGGTAGAGTGCCCCTTGGTGGCTCTCCAGCCTTTTAAGCACACGTTCTCTGTGACACTGTGGGATAAGACAGCCACGCTTGAGACCGTGAACAGTTAAGTGTTCGAAGCCCTTTCTCTAAAAAACAAACATTTTTATTATTGCTCTGAGTTTTACAAACTGCCTTCTTTGAAAGTGAGGAACAAGGGTAAATTCTTAATGTTTTCAGTCAGTAAGACCGAGTTTGGTTCTTGTCTTATCTGCCTTTAACCTCATGGATTAGAGGGACCCACCGACCTCCTCTGGCTGTATGTACGGAATATAAGTAACATGTAAATTGGTATTTTTAGCCATTTAAAGAATATGACTCAGTGTCTTTAATTACTTTCACAGTGCTGTGTAAGGATCACTATTATTTCCAGAAGTTTGTTTTTTTTTAATCACCATAAACAGAACTTCAGTACCCATTAAGTAGTTTTTTTTTTTTTTTGGTTTTTTGAGACAGGGTTTCTCTGTGTAGCTTTGCGCCTTTTCTGGAACTCTCTTTGGAGACCAGGCTGGCCTCGAACTCACAGAGATCCGCCTGGCTCTGCCTCCCGAGTGCTGGGGATTAAAGGCGTGCGCCACCACTGCCTGGCCATCTTCTGACATTTTACACCTTAGTCTATTTGCACGTTGTGTGCATACATGTGTGTGTGTGTGTGTGTGTGTGTGTGTGTGTGTGTGTGTGTGTGTGTGTTATGTATGTTTGTAAATAATTGTTTTTGAGACAAGGTCTCATGTGTCCCAAGCTGGCTCTGCATTCACCATGTAGCCAAGGATGACTTTGACTTTCTGATCCTCCTGCCTCCACCTATTGTGTGTTGGGTTTAAGGTGCATACCCCATGCCTGTCGGGCTTTTTATATTGAGCTGGGATTGAACCCATGCTAGGCAAGCGCTCTACTAACTGAGCTACGTCCTCAGCCCCTCACCTTGTATATATACTCATCCACTATTTAGGGACTTTTGAGCCAAAGAACCTGAGTTAGACTGCTGGCTCTGTTCCTCGACAGCTCTGGGGGTTTGAAAAATTTCCTTGCTGTCTTTATGTCTTAGTTTAACCATCTGCAGAATGGCCAATAAGAGTAAGCCCTCATGGGGCTGTTTTATGTACATGACGCCACATATAAAGGGCAGTGTCTGGGACCCCATCAGCTTTCAGTAAGCACTGACTTCTGTTGTTTGCTTTGCTCTGCCTCCTTGTCCTCAAGGGCTCACCGCTACATTTGAGGTTATGATCCCCCAGCTCTTATAACTCCACTCCTGCTAAGGTCGGCTTCCTCCCTTGCATTTGTGTGACTTCAAGGCATCTGAACTCTGATCCTCATACTTAAAATTGCTTGGCTCACTGGTGCATTTCCCCAGTTCATTCTTTCCCAACCCTTCACATAGGACTAGGAGGGGGTTGGAGTGTCTATTCCCCCCTTCTTCTTCCTCCTTCTTTGAGATGGTGTCTTGTAGCCCAGGCTGGCCTCTAAGTCATCCTTCTGCCTCAGCCTCTCAAGTGCTGGGATTACAGGAATGCACCACACCCAGCTTGGGCATTTCTTATGTCCCCTCCCCACTTCCTTCCCTCCCTTTTTCCCTCCCTCCCCACCTCTCTTTTTCCTCCCCTTCCCTTTCTCCTTTCCTTTCCCTCTCTCCCCTCTTCCCCTCTTTTCTTCCTTCCTCCACATTCTCTCTCTATTTCTTTCTCCTCTTCCTCTCTTTCTCCATTCCTTTCTCTTTCTTCCTTATTTAAAAAAATTTTTTTTCTGCCGGGCGGTGGTGGCGCACACCTTTAATCCCCAGCACTCGGGAGGCAGAGCCAGGCGGATCTCTGTGAGTTCGAGGCCAGCCTGGGCTACCAAGTGAGTCCCAGGAAAGGCACAAAGCTACACAGAGAAACCCTGTCTCAAAAAATCAAAAAAAAATTTTTTTTTTCAGACAGTATCTCATGTAGACCAGGCTAGCCTCAAACTTGTTAAGTAGCCAATGATGGCCTTAAACTTCTGATTCTCCTGCCTCTCTCTACCTTCCTAGCACTGGGATTCTAGATATGCACCACCATGTCCAGTATGATATCTCTCTCCATATATTAATTGTATGGTGGGTGCCATCATGGCATTTTTGTTTTTGCGTGTGTATTAACGAGTGCTATTGTGTGAGGTGTATATATGAGCAGGTGTGTGTCCCATATGAAGGCCCAAGGAGGATGTTGGGAGTCCTGTTGTGTAACTCTGCACCTTATTCCCTTAGAAACAGGTTCTCTCTCTAAACCTGGAGTGAGGCTAGTGGCCAACAAGCCCCAGCCATCCTGTCTCTGCCCCGTAGTTCTGGGGTTATGGGAACATATGTAGTCATGCCCAGACGCTTACATGGGTGCTGGGAACTTGAACTCAGGGTATCATGTTTATGACACCAATGCTCTGACCTGCATGCATGTCCATCTCCCCAGCCCCCATGGTGGCATTTCATACATACATGCAATATTTTTCAATACTATTTGCCCCTTCTCTTGGTTCCTTTCCACGTGTTCTCTTCCCCCTCCCTTCCCAAATGTTCTCCCGGTCTTGTTTGTTGTTGTTGTTTTGAGACAGAGCTTCTCTGTGTAGCCCTGGCTGTCCTGGGACTCACTCTGTAGACCAGGCTGGCCTCAAACTCTGGAGATCCATCTGCCTCTGCTTCCCAAGTGCTGGGACTAAAGGTGTGTGCCACCATCTGGCTTGTTTTTGTTTTTTGAGACAGGGTCTAATGTAGTTTAAGCTGGCCTTAAACTCCCAATCCTCTGGCCTCTATCTCCCAACCCCTTAATAATAATTAAACAAAATCTAGATTGCACATGTGAGGCTAATAGTTGTCTTTGCTGGTTTGGTTTATTGACTTGATGACCTTCAGTTCCATCCATTTTCATGCAAATGATATAATTTCATTTTTGTTTGTGACTAACACTACATACATACATACATACATACACACACACACACATATATAGAGACATGCGTATGTATATATTGCATTTTCTCTATCCATTCATCGGTTAATGAATGCCTAGGCTGATTCTTAGGTTGTGAATAGTGAGGCAACCCATAGGTCTGCAGTGACCTTTTTAGTAGACTGACTTTCTGGTACCTGACCAGGAGTGGTAAAACAAGATCATATGGTAGTTTTCTACTTTTTGTTTTTTGAGGAACCCCCATTCTTATTTCCACCAATAGCATGCAAGTACTCAAGTCTTCCCCCAGCAGGCTTTCTTCTCAGTCCTGACTTGATTTCTCCATGTCCTGCAACCAAAGTGTGTGGTGTCTTCATCAGTGGGGTCTTACCATCTCGTTCTGGTGGGCAACCAATAGCGATGGCACAGTTGGTATCATTTGGGTGTTCTTAGGGCCTCCCCGGTCAACAGACTTTAGGAAGGTATTGGACATTTCTTTCTTTCTTTCTTTCTTTCTTTCTTTCTTTCTTTCTTTCTTTCTTTCTTTCTTTCTTTCTTTCTTTCTTTCTCTTCCTTCCTTCCTTCCTTCCTTCCTTCCTCTCTCTCTCTGTCTCTCTCTCTCTCTTTCCTCCCTCCCTCCCTTCTTTTTTCTTCCTTCCTTCCTTTCTTTCTTAGACAGGGTCTCATTATATAAATTGGACATTTCTTATGTTTATAAGTGGACTACATAGTAAGATCTTGTCTTAAAAAAGAAGGAGGAGAAGAAGGAGAAGGAGGAGGAGGAGGAGGAGGAGGAGGAGGAGGAGGAGGAGGAGGAGAAGAAGAAGAAGAAGAAGAAGAAGAAGAAGAAGAAGAAGAAGAAGAAGAAGAAGAAGAAGAAGAAGAGATTAGCTTTAAAAAGGCCCGAAGGAAACAGGCACACAATGGCTTTACAGTGTATAGATAGTGATTTGTCTATTCTGGGGGGGCAAAAGAAACAGAAGTTGCTGGGTGTGATGGTGCACAGCTGTAATGCCAGCTGTTTGGGGGTGGAGGCAGGAGGATCCTTAGCTTCATAGAGAGGACATAGAACATCTCACTAGCATTTGTTTTCTTGGTAATATGTCTCTGACGGGTGTTAGACAGGATGCAGTGGAGTTTTGATCTGCATGTCCCTGTGGCTGTTAAACTTTCTCTTCAAGTACTCAGTGGCTGTTTGTATTTCTCCTGTTGAGAATTGGTCGTTCAGTTCAGTTGCCCACTTACTGATTGGTTTATTTGTCCTTTTGGAGTTTAACTTTTAAGTTCTTTGTATATGCTGGATTAATCCTAGTCAGAAGAGTAGCTGGCAACGGTTTTTATCCTATTCTGTAGGCTAAGCCAGTTTCTTTAATAAGTTAGAGCGTTGTGTGATCTGCAGAAACAGTGGAAGAGGGAGGTGGAGTAGTGGTCCTCAGACACTGTGGGGTGCTTCTCTCTTTTAGGGGGCTCTTTGTGGGACTAGAGGACAACTTAATGGCTAATGCTGCTGAATCTGATTTGTGATTGTATACAATGGAAAGAGAAAACTCCCTTTCCTGAGAAGCAGAACCAAACAACAACAACACCCTGACAGCGGCCTTCTTCTCAGGGCATCTAGAAGATGGAAAACAGAAGTTCAGGAAGCTTAGTAATTTCCAACAATATTGTGAGAGAAGTATGGAATTCGAGTCTAGGAAATGCTGGGAAGTGGACAGGACAGGAGAAGAGGGAGATGTGAAGAGTCTGTGGGATCTAAAGAAGAATCAGACACCCCATGGGACAGCTGGTTGGAGGAAACACCCTACTCTAGAGAGGACTGCAAAACAGAACAGTGAACAGGGTTGGTTATGTACTGTTTGGAGCCCAGAGAGGCTGGGTACAATGGATGTGTCAGAGAGGTAGCCACACCTTTTCTCTGCACTTTCTCTTTTGATCTGCTATACAGTTTATAATGTACTATTTAATGTCATGTTCCTTGGGCACAGGGTGATCCCCAAATGCAGATCTTCATGGGCAGGTGGAGGGATGCAGTAGGGAATGGAATGCTCTGGGACTTGGGGGTACATGTGAGTGCATCTCGTCGGCTGCAGGTTTCCCTCTTTCCAGGCACCCAGTCTACACCTTGCTCAAGCCAGGGTTGGAGAAGCCTGGCCAGATACCTGCTCTTTCTTGTGTGCTGACAGCCCAACTCATAATGGACCAGCAAGAGCCAGCCCCCCCGTTGAGAGCTGTTGGGAGGATAGAACTTTAAAGACCGTGTGTGACTAGGAGTAAAGCATTCGGTGCAATCCCCATGTCTGAATTACGGAGCCTTTACACCAAGAGGAAGTGACCATCAGAAATCCACCCCCTACACACTCTGTGCTGCCTATGGTTTCTTGTTTGTTTGTTTGTTTGTTTGTTTTTGGCATTTGGACATTAGCTGACATCATCTGAAAAGAGAACTCCACTTGAGAAAAATCTCCCATCAGCTTGGCTGGTAGGGAAGCCTATGGGATATCTTCTTGACTGGTAATTGATGAGGAAGGGTCCAACCCACCATGGGTGATGCTATCCCTGGACGGGTGGTCCTGAGGTGCATAAAAAAGCAAACTAAATAAACCGGGAAGAGCATACCAATACAGTGACCCTCCACGACCTCTGCTTCAGTCCCTGCCCTGGGTCTCCTCGATGGACCATGATCCAGGATATGTAATCCAAATAAACCCTTTCATCCCCAAACTGCTTTTGGCCATTTTTTTCCCCCCACAGAAATAGAAACAAAACGAGGACACAGTCCTTTATCTATTGCCACTTGACGTCCCCTGCCACCTCAAGACTCTGTCAGCACTACTGGTTGCACGACCTTCGACCTTCAGACTGTGAACTAAAGAGGCCTCTTTTCTTAACAAAGTGTGCCTGTGCCATGGCTTGACTCTGAAATGTCCCCCAAAGGCTCACACCTGGAGCACCGTTCCCTGTCTCATGGCATCATTAGCAGGCTATTGGGAGGGCTGTAAAGGAGGCGGAGCCTAGCAGACAGATGTGGGTCACTGAGGCCAAACCTCTGAAGGTTATATTTGGGCTTAGTTCCAGATGTCCTCTGCTTCCTGACTTCCCACAACACGAACAGCTGCTACCACATGCCTCACGGCTGCCAAGATCTCAACCATGCCTTTCCTACCATGACCAACTGATGCTCTTTGAGACTGTGAGCCAAAGCAAGCCTTTCCACCTATCCGTCAGGTAATTTGGTCACAGCAAAGCAAAAACAACTACTACAGGAAATCCATACCAGGGGCTGGAGAGATGGCTCAGGAGTTAAGAGCACGGGCTGCTTTTCTAGGGGTCTCAGGTTCAATTCCCAGCACCCACGTGGTGGCTTGAAACCACCCATTAACTCCAATTCTTGGGGGTCTGGCATCCTCTTGTTGACTCCGTGGGCACCAGGCATACACTGGGGACAATGCTTTGAGACTTTACAGCCTCCTTCCACTTCCGGCTCACTTTCTCTGTTTGCTGTGTGCGGATGAAAGATGAGATCAGCCAGCTTCCCGCTTCTGCCACCTGCTCCCTGCATGCCGCCACGCGGCCCGCCATGATGATAATGGACTAAACCTCTGAAACTGTAAGCTGCCACCTCCATTACATTGTTTTCCTTAGAAGAGTTGCTGTGGTCATGGTGTCTCTTCACAGCAATAGAAATCCTAACTAAGACAATTCATTTCTAGTTTCATGTTTGAACCTGTCTTTCCTGATAGCACCACACTGGGGGACTGTGGGCCTCAGGAAGCTGAGGCCTAAGTGGTAGATATGGGGCCCTGGGGGCCAGGCCTCTGATGTTTCTATCCGCACCTAGTTCCAGGTATTCTGTTTCTTGATCTGTCACAATATGGGCAGCCACCACCACACACTCTTGTGACCACAGATTCTGTCTGCCTCCTCACCATGATCCGCGGTGTCCCTCTGGAACCACAAGCCAGAATGAATCTTTCTCCCCTTAACTTATTTCTATTAGATATTTGGTCACAGTGATGTAAGTGTTAACTAACATAGCCTGTCTCAGGTATTTTGTTACAGTGAGGGAAAGCTAAGTAATCTGGAGCTCTGTGGATAGCACTGGATCCTTGAGTCCAACTTACATGTATATGTCCTACATGTATCTGTCTTCTATCTCTTGATTTCTCTGTCTCTCTGTCTCTATCTATCATCTATCTATCTATCTATCTATCTATCTATCTATCTATCTATCTATCTACCTATCCATCTTTCTACCTATCTATCATCTACCTATTATTCATTTATTAATTTTTGGTACAGGGTCTCACTGGCTGGCCTGGAATTTGCTATGTAGACCAGGCTGGCCTTCAATTCAGAGATCTGAATTCTGGGATTAAAGGCAAGCACCACCACATGTGGATATTTTATTTGTTCACCTTTTAGAAGCTATCCCCACACTTTTATTTCTATGCCTAGCCAAAAGCTGGTACGTGAACTGGCTTGTGTTGAGCCAAGTTGTAGTGGCAAATTCCAAACACAGATTTCTTTGTTCAGGTGGATGCCAGCTGAAGGAACAAAACAATTATCTGGAAATGAGCCTAGAAGAAGATCCATCATAAACAAGAAATTGGATGAGAGCTAGCCACAGAAGCATGTGGACTTTTTGGGTTTTCAACCACGCTAGGGAAAGTGCCTGCTGGAGGGCTTGGAGACAGCCAGATGGCCAACACTTGGGTTTCCCATGGTGTGATTTAAGCTGTATGAGGAATACATAAAAATAATCTGAGGCTAGTTAGTAATCTATTTTTACTCTGCACATTTCTCTTTGCTACAAGCAAATCTGTGGTCTTATGTTCCTCTACTCTGTTACTATTAGCCATGGTGGCAGGCACCAGCATAGAGGGTTGACAGTGGGTACCACATGCCCAGCACTGGTATGACTGATGGAGAAGCAGGCCATATCCCAACAGACACTCCCACCAAACACCAGAAACATACAACATACCTTTTATAGGAAAAACAAAAATCCAAGACTGAGGGTGTGTGGGGTGGAGGAGGAGGCTCTTCTCCCTGTTCAACCTGCTTGATCAGAACAGAATATAATGCTGGGGAATGTAGAAAAAGAGAATCAGTGACTGTGTTTAGCTCTTATGCCCAGCTTGGAGGTACTGAGTAATCAATTGTATAGCTACTAATATTGAACATTTCTTAAAGTTCCATGCATTTAAAAACATATTTATCATTTACGTGTATGTGTCTGCCAGTGTAAGTCACGTAGGTGGTGCCTGCAGAGGCCAGAAGAGGGTAGCAGATCCCCTGGAGCTGGAATTACAGGTGGTTGTTTGCTGTCCAACTAGGTAAACTATTACTTACCTTTCAGACGAGAAGGTTGATGCTCAGAGAAGTCATATTTATACCCAGTTATAGCACTAGCAAATGGCCCAGGCAGGTGTCACACCCAGGTTCACCCAATTGCAAACCTGTTGTAGAATGTTATTTTAATATGTGTTACATTTGTTTATGCTGCAGGACATTTGTTTAATGATGCAAAGATGTGTTGCATTCTTTCATGTTGCATTTGTTTAACTCTGTGAAGCTGTGTTACTGTGCCTGTCTAAAACACCTGATGGTCTAGTAAAGAGCTGAACGGCCAATAGCAAGGCAGGAGAAAGGATAGGTGGGGCTGGCAGGCAGAGAGAATAAATAGGAGGAGAAATCTGGGAGGAAAAGATTGAGAAGGAGAAAAGGAGGAGAGGAGGATGTTAGGGGCCAGCCACTCAGCCACACAGCCAGTCATGGAATAAGAAGGAAAGAAAAGATATACAGAAGTAGAAAAAGGTCAAAGTCCAGAGGCAAAAGGTAAATGGGATAATTTAAGAAAGGCTGGCTAGAAATAAGCCAAGCTAAGACAGGACATTTATAAGTAATAATAGGACTCAGTGTGTTTATTTGGGAGCTGGGTGGTGAGCCCCCAAAGAGCAAAAGAGCAAAACTAACCAACAACAAAAATCCCTCAGTCACATTCAAGTAAGCTCATGCTGGGTACTGCCAAGAGATGCTACTCTTGTTGCCCTCAAATGTCCCAATCCAGAACTTTCTGAGGCTGCTTAATAGTTTTGTTACTAGTAGTAGCTCAATATACGTTACATTTTCTGTCCTCCAGACATAAAATATAGTCAATAGATTGTACGCGGGACACTATGTACGCCTTTGATTTGAGGTGTTTTATGTTCAAGGACTGAGGTTTTGTGTATCTTGTCTCTTTTTTGTTTGTTTTTAGCATTCATTGTTTTTAAACATTCATACACATTTATTTTTTATGTGTATGAATGTTTAGCTTGCATGTACATCTGTGTAACACATGCATGCCTGGTGGCCAAGAAGTTCAGAAGAAGGTCCCCTGGAACTGGAGTTACAGACAGCTGTGAGCCACCGTGTGCATTCTGGGAAAAGACCCCGGGTCATCTGGGAGAGCAGCCAGTGCTCTCAACCACTGAGCCATCCTTCTACCCCACCTGCCTTGTTTTTCAATCACCAGTGTCCTACAAATAGCAGTCACTCCATAAATGCCAGTGTTTAGAAAGCAGCTTTAGATTGTCGTCTTGAATGCACATAGCCGATGTGACAAAGCTGTTGTAGAATTGTTAGAGCTGGTAACATGGAACTCTTCGCTTACACTTCGTTATCAAGAGTTGGCGCGTGGTTTAGAATAAAGAGGTACTTAAATAAAGGCGATTTGAATAAAAGTCTGAACATTTCAACTGTTGGGGGGACCAGGGTAGCTCAAGGGCGGAACGCTTGGCCAGCATGTGCAGGGCCCTGGATTTGATCCTCAGCACAGGAAAAAGAAAAAAAGAGAGTACTTATTTTTTGTTGTTGTTTTTGTTTTATTTTTGTTTTTGTTTGTTTTGTTTTTGGAGCTGAGGATCGAACTTAGGGCCTTGCGCTTGCTAGGCAAGTGCTCTACCACTGAGCTAAATCCCCAAACCAAGAGCACATATATTTTAAAAACATGATCAGAAAGGAAACAGCTCTGGAGGCTGGGGCTTTATTTTAGGGGTAGAATGCTTGTCCAAAACGTGTAAGGTCCTGGGCGCAGTCCTTAGCACCACATGCTCACATATGTAACCCCGCCCCCACAGAATGAAAAAGGCAGCTGCTCTGTAGAGGACAGATGGCCTGTTCAAGTCATCTGTTCAAGTCTCAGCAGCTGCATTTGTCTCGTCCTTCGTACAGTGTACAGATGTGACTTGTCCCTTCCCTCGGCATGCACCTGCCCCAGGATCTACCATCTAAGCATCCTTGTATGTGCTGCCCCAGGGTGTACCATCTAAGCTAATACTATCCTTACTGTGGTGGTATTCTGTTCCCCAAAATATTGTGCACCCTAATAAACTTATCTGGGGTCAGAGACAGAACAGCCACTAGATACAAAGGCTAGAAAATGGTGGCACTCACACCTTTAATCCTAGCATTCCAGAGGTAGAAATCCCTCTGGATCTCTGTGAGTTCAAGGCCACATTGGAAACAGCCAGGCATGATGACACACGCCTTTAATCCCAAGAAGTGAGCCTTTAATCCCAGGGAATGATGGCAAAAACAGAAAGATACATAAGGCATGAAGAGCAGAAACTGGAAGCATTTTGCTGGTTAAGCTTTCAGGCTTCTAGCAGCACAGTTCAGCTGAGAGCCATTGGGATGAGGACACAGAAGCTTCCAGTCTGAGGAAACAGGATCAGCTGAGGAACTGTCGAGGTGAGGAAACTGTGGCTTGTTCTGCTTCTCTGATCTTCCCAGCATTCACCCCAATAACTTGCCTCAGGTTTGATTTAATGAATAAGACCTTTTAAGATTCCTGCTACACCCTTATACCTGCCCCAGGGTCTACCATCTAAGCAGTCTTACACCTGCCCCTTTCTTTCCATCCAGCTGTCATGTCTGGTTTGGGTGCTCATGTTTCCCATCAGGACAGTTGGCGGTAGTCTGCTATGTCCAGACCCACCCACTGCACTGGGGCGCGGTATTTCTAAAATGGACATGTGGTCCTGTCTTTCTGCTAAAAACGCCTCGGAGGACTCCTGAGAGTCCAGAACAACAAGACCAACACACCTTTCCTTGACAACAGAAATGCCTAAAATATGGCAGCCATTGGCTCTGAGCCTACTGGGCATTTGGGATGTAGTCATGTAAATGTGACTGTGGAGGTAAGTTTTAATTTCACTTAACTTTAACTGATTTAAAGGCCAACCTGTGGTTAATCACTACTGTATTGGACTTTGTGGGTCTAGAAGAACATGCAAATTACTCACCAAAGCCCACTTCGTCTCTACTTCCCATCCTATGTTCTCTCTTTTCTTCTCCTTCTCCCTGCTCTCCATCTTCCTTCCCTACCCTTCCCCTTTCTCTCAGTCTTTACCTGGGCGCTAGAGATCCACACTCAGGTCTTCCAGCTTGCACGACAAGTCCTTTGCTGACTGAACCTTCTATCCAGCCCATTTCTTGTTACAGCATCTTACACTCCAGAAATATAAGATGGCTTTCAGTCCCCCATCCAAACGATAATCCTCACACACAAGATTCCTTTTCCCTCCAAATTTTACTCCCCCCCCACTATCCTGTCTACCTCCCCCCCTTTCAATTGATAAGCCAAATCCTACAGTTCTAACATGACTCACCCAAAGTCAACTGAATCCGGTTGAAAGACTTCAGCTCTGATTGTCGTTCGGTCATGCCGTACATCTTATTTTCCAATAAAGATTCTCACCCACAGCCATCAAGTGCTTGTTTAGAACTGTGTGTGCATGTTTTAGTAATTCACTCACCTAAATTTAATACCAGTGAATTAGGCATGTTGAATAATGGAAAGGGGGCACGAAAGGGCGGGGACACCAACAGTTTGGCAGCCTCAAGAGATTTGCTGAGTTCTTATGTATTCCTGTAGGCTCCCCCGACCCCATAGCTCCTTATTCTTGAGTCTGATGTGGGATATACTTTAAAAATGGTGCTGGAGAGAGGACAAAATGTACTTCCTGTTCACGTGGCCGGAAAGAACGCGGGCGTGAGCTTAGGCAGGTGTGGCAGGGTTTGGACAGAGCCTGGGGAAACAGACTAACCAGTGGCTACTGAGAAAAGCCTGGATCAACACAACCGAATGCAGCTGGAAGCAATCGAATGCAGGGGAGGCTTCATTGGGGTCCCAGGCCAGAGAGAACTTCGTCCTCTTCCACCCCAATCTTTCTGCTCACCTGTGTGATAATGTGCAGGGAGGGAGGTGGGGAACGGGCCCTGGGGCCCTGGGGCTCTGGGGTTGAAGTCTGGCTCCCTACATTTCACGGTGAGTGACTTGAGTAGATTTCGCAGTCAGTGGGTCTCATTTTCTCCAATGCCCAGGGGACCTATGTCTGCAAGTTGAGCTTTAGTGTGTGTGTGTGTGTGTGTGTGTGTGTGTGTGTGTGTGTGTGTGTGTGTGCGTGTGTGCGCACGCAGGTTCTCATGTAATCCAGGTTGTCCTGGAATTCACTATATACCTGAGGATGATCTTTTTTTTTTTAAATTTCATTTAAATTTATTTTATGTGCATTGGTGTGAAGGTGTCGGATCCCCTGGAACTGTTGTTACAGACAGTTGCGAGCTGCCATGTGGGTGCTGGGAATTGAACCCAGGTGCTCTGGTAGAGCAGCCAGTGCTCTAACCTCTGAGCCACCTCTCCAGGCCCCTGAGATGATCTTGTATTAACATGCTTCATCCCCACAAACCCTGGTACCCTGCTTTTCATCCTTCTAGACCAGGCAGGTCACATTCAGAGACTCTATCAAGGTCATACATACAGTACTTCTGTACTTCGGTCTCTTTTGAGACAAGGGTCTTGCTATACAGTTCCGACTAGCCTTGAACTCACCATCTTCCTAACTCCACCTCCCAAAGTGGTGGGGTGACACGTGTGAGCCACCCTGCCCAGCCTGCTACTAAGTATTAAAGCAGGATTTCGAACCTTCAGCGGCAGCATCCACCATCTTTGTCCTTGCGCGTCCGACCTCTTGGGTCTCAAGCCTTTGGCCTTGGCGTGAATTACACACACCACAGGCTTTTTTTTTTTTTGATTCTCTGATTTGTAGACACCAGCTCAGGGGCGTTCCTGGCTTTCACATTTGCGTGAGTCAGCTCCCATAAAAACGTGTCATTGCACCTATTTACACATGGCCTGTTGGCATCGTTTCGCCGGGAAGTCCAAACACACACAGGCCGTTGCTGTCAGAGCGGGTCAGCCTGTGGCTGCTGCGCTGTGTAAGCATCAGCACCGGGTGGACTGCTAGGGGGCCCCCGAGCCCTCCAAGTGTTCCTTGAATACCTGCTAAGCCCCAGATACTTAACGCAGGCAGTCTTTGCATGGGACCCCCTGGCATACGCAGAGAGCCTTCGCCAGGCTCCTGTCACGTGGATGGAAAGCCAGATTTTTAGGACCCCCACGTGACTTCTCACACCCAGAAAAGGACTGAAGGAACACAGCAGGACCTGTCTCTTTGGAGACAGAAGTCACAGAGGTTTCTTCAGCAGCAGAGAGGACCAAGGGTGTGAGTGACCTTTGCTCCTTGACCTTGCGCATGTCCGGGGGCGGAAGAGCAGCAGGGCATGAAGCGGCAGGTCCTCGGTCTGCCGTTGAGAAAGGAGCGCCGCCCTTGTTACTGCTGCTGTCTGGCCTGAAACATCTGGACCGGCACTATTTAGCCACAAGCTGTTCTACTGCGTGCAGCCACTCAGGGACATCGGGGGACTTCACTGTGAGAACATGTTCTCCTGACAGTGCATTTTAAGTCATGTGAGCATGTGCTGTCCTTCCCAAGGGGTTGGAGCCCTGGAATTCTATCCCTTCCTGCTGTTGAACTGGGATTCTGGAGATGTCATGGCTGAGGTGAACTCAGGTGCGGGAGGCAGGGCTGCTGTTATCATTATAATGAAGAGGTGCAGCAGGCATTGCGTGTTCCTGTGAGCTCTGTCTCTCTTCTCCTCCTTCGTGAGACAGGGTTTCACTGTGCATGTGGTACTTCTCATTCATATAGAGAGAACAATCCCTGCCAGGCTGCAGTGGAGAGCGCCACACCCGGGGCCACACAGATGGTCCTAGTTAAACTCGATGACCGACAAAACAAAAAAGGATGAATGTAGAGAAGGAACCTATGTGGAGGGTAAGGGTGGGGGATGGAGAATTGGGAGGGGATGCCCAGGGAAGGGGAGGGACGAGAGTAAATAAAATGTGCTACATACATGTATGGAACTGTCAAAGAACAAATTCAATCAATGAAACATATCCCAGGAAGAACCTCCAAGTGGGGATTAACTGCGGGCAATTTCATTTTTTTGTATACTCAAATGCATTTTCCCCCCAAAATTTCCACAATGATCTTAAAGAGATTGAGAGGGGGAGAAATCGATCAACTAAGACCTCTCTCTGGTAGAAAAATGATGACCATTTATTTAGCACTCTGGTCCAACATCTCTCTCTTGGGTTTGCTTTAGTTTAATTCTCCCAGCAGTGTTTTTATCAGGCCTTCAGGAGACAGCTCGAAGGAGGTTTCGAAACCTTCTCAAGGACGTACCCTGGGAGCAGTTGACGTGGAAATGGAGTTGTGTCTTTCCAGTTTAATTTTATCTTTATTGTGGGATGGTGGAAGCTTGGGATGAGTGGACAATGTTTTGAGAGGGAAATCCGAAGAGGTGCCAACCTTGGGGTGGGCTGCTGATCATGGGGATCATGGGTTATTACACCTTTGGCTTTGAGGTTTGGTCCTCCCTCCCCTGTAGTGATTTGGGGGAATAATTTGGGGGATAAGTAGACAGCACATGACCAGTAGATCAGGTCTCTCAGGCTTCTGGGAGCTGGGCTTTGCTCAGCTGACTCATTTCTGTAGTTAGAGACAGTTGGAAACCGCTCCTCCAGGCATGGTTACACCCCACACACTCCTTTCTTTGGGGCCAAGGCAGGGCTCTCATCCACGAGAGCTGGATACAGTAAGAAGTGTATGGTTCAATGCTGGTCATAGTTCTCATATCAGGAAGTCTTGGGGTTCCTACAGGGGTCCCCTGCTGGAGTGGGGCTTTTGGACTGAGGCAGGCTTGTGAACCAAAGGTGAATAGGGAAGGGATTGGGTGCTGAGGTAAGGGGCGGAGGGCAGAAGGAGGCTTGTTCAGAGATGTCATAGTGTTCCTTCTCAGTTAGTTAGACACCAAAAAGACAGGAATGGCAGGAAGGAGGGGTGATGGGGAGGAAGAGGGGAGTGATGGGGAGGAAGGGGGAGTGGCAGGAAGGGGGAGTGATGGGGAGGAAGGGGAGTGGTGGGGAGGAAGGGGAAGTGATGGGGAGGAAGGGGGAGTGGTGGGGAGGAAGGGGGAGTGGCAGGAAGGAGAGGCAGGACAGTGAAGATCTTTGGGCAGAACAGAACCTCCAGAGAAGGCACAGAGGATGTTCCGGCTGGCATTCTTCAGTTCTCATTTAGGGTCAGTTTTGCTGGAGTGAGACTCACCTGTGCCTTCTCATGAAGGTGCTCCAGCTGTACACATTCTGGAATACAGATGACTGAAAAACTTGGTTTCTTCTAGGGTTAAACAAACGTCGGGGCTGGAAAGATTGCTCAGAGGTTAAAGAACACATACTGCTCTTGTAGAGGACCCGAGTTTAGTTTCTAGCACCCATGTGGGAGAGCTCACAACTGCCCATGACTCCAGCCACAGGGAGACCTGAGGCCTCTAACCTCCAAGGACACCTGCACTCAAAATGCACATACCCAGCTCCCTACCCCATACACAGTTTAAAAAAAAAAAAAGGGTGTTAGAGCTAGCTCCTGCCGCTTGCAAGAGGTCACTTGTGAAATCTTCAAAAAGCTTGTGAACCATTGTTTGTAGCTGGTAACTGGCCATGATGAGAGTATTTACACCACAGACATTGGCAAACAGCACAAATTAGGGCTTACCCCTGCTGTGCCCCCATTACTGAAAGTTCTCGGGCACAGAATGCCATTGACCTCATGCTTTTGGGGTTCACTATGGCCTTATGAGAAGAATAATGATGACAATGTACGCTTTGGGCCTCCTCTCTGTGAGGTTATGAGGGGGATCTTAGCAAGTGCCGAGGAAGTGATTTTGGTCTAGAATTTTTTTTTTTAAAAGATTTATTTATTACGTATATAGTGTTCTGTCTGCATGTTTGCCTGCAGGCCAGAAGAGGGTACCAGATCTCATTGCAGATGGTTGTGAGCCACCACGTGGTTTTTGGGAGTTGAACTCAGGACCTCTGGAAGAGCAGCCAGTGCTCTTATCTGCTCAGACATCTCTCAGCCTCTAGAATGTTTTATGAAATGAAATCTAAGTCACCTTGCTTCAATTCTCCCCACTTTCCTTCTCTCATACCTAAACCAGAGAGGGAGGGCCGATGAGGACGCAATCTCCTGTGCCCCTAGTACCCTACAGCACCTGGTAGCCCTCCAAACTTCAGAGGAATGAATCAGTTATCACCTAGTGGGGTTTCAGTTCTCCTAGCGGTCAGCAGAGGGCACTATAGGACCAATGATAGGTCAGTCCCGGCTCTGAGTTGCACACATTCGTGAAAAGAACGCCAACCCAACTCAATCTTAATTTGAATGAATTAGGAAGAGGCCAAACTGCACTGGCAATTTTTAGGCGAGGTATCAGTTAAAAAAAATTGCAGTACCTGTGACCATAGTGCAGCATTTGACAATTTACAAACGCTCTTGCCCGCACCTTTAAATCCCTACAACCCCTTGTCCAGGGGCAAATATCACTGAGCAGCAGGAGGTACTGGTGTGAGTTCAGGAGGGAGGGGGTCTGGGCCTCAGTCCTGGTCCTGCTACTGATTTTGGACAGAACACGAAAGGTTCAGACTGCTTTGGGGAGACTATTAGGACGTGACGCGATGGGATGGTGCGCACACAGCACGCTGCCCTGCCTGGGGCCCTCGGGAGACATCCGCAGTTACTGATTCACGTTCCTACACCAAGCACCTGAGCTGAGCGTGAAAACAGTGCTCCGGGCTATGTAATTAGCCCGGGGAAAGCCAGGACTGAAGCTCCAGCTCCTCTCTCACCGAGGGTCCTTGCCTCTGGCCACCAGCTGTCTCCCAGCTGTCACTGTCCGAGCTTCCAGCTGTGCTGACGATTCGGTCCCCGGTGCCAGAGCGCTTGAAGACTGCCTTCATCTGTTACCCTGTTTATGTCATTAATTTGCTTTAGCAACTTAATTTTCTGAAAGGGCTCACAGTTCATTTCAGTCGGGGGCTAGCCAACCCGCACCATCTAAGTCAGAGTGCCGCAAACGAGGTCCATTCACTGCTCTGGGCAGTGTGAGCCTGGTGTCACAAATTCAAATGGCTTCAGGGCTAGCAGGAGGTGTTGGTCAGGGGGAGTGGGAATCTGGCCCTCCTGGCAAGAAGTCACCATACAAGTCTAGCCTTGTTAGCTGCTCTGATTTATTTCCTTCCTTCCTTCCTTCCTTCCTTCCTTCCTTCCTTCCTTCCTTCCTTCCTTCCTTCCTTCCTTCCTTCCTTCTCTCATTTCCCTCCCTCCCTCCCTCCCCCTTCCCCCCCTTCATCTTTCTTGGTTACTTATGTTTCTAGGTGTGTGTATGTATATGTTCACATGGATATACATATATATGTATATATATATAGTAAATATGTGCACCGTGTGTGTGTGTGTGTGTGTGTGTGTGTGTGTGTGTGTGTCAGAGGTCAACTTTGCATGTTGTGCCTCACAGGCTATTCACCTTGCCTTTTGAGACAAAGTCTTTTCCTGGCCTGGGACTTGCAGATTCAGCTAGGCTGGCTCGCCAATAGGCCTCAGAAATCCTTCTGCCTCCATAGCTCCAGCTCTGGACTTATGGGTGCCCACTGGCACACACTTGGCTTTTTCTTTTTAACATGGGTTCTGGGGATTGAACTCGGGTCTTCGTGCTTGAGCAGCAAAGCCCTTTACTGAGGCATCTCCCCAGCCCCCTGGTTATGTTCAAGAGCAAGAATTCTATATTTGTATGTGAAATATCTAAACTGATAACCCCCTTTTAAATTTTATTTTAAAGAAAGATCATGGGGACCAAAATAAATTATATTAGGACATATTCATAATGTGGCCATGGCTAACCATCACTGTGTAAGCCTTGGGGAGGGAAAGGGGGAGATTTCCTGGCACACCATCCCTGGGGATGTCCTTTGGAGGTCCTTATGAAAGCTAGCGAGTTTTGTCCAGTTCACCATTTCCCCCTCCAGCTGAGTGAAGGAGCAGTCTGTTCTTTCCCAACGAATCAGTTCCTGTCTAAGCAGTGTTGGAAGTTTGTGGATGAAGGATTTGAATGCTTAGGATCTGTTGAGACCATGGAGTGACTCCAGGCAAACTTCAGACATTCCCCACCCCCAACATCCACAGTCCAGCCTGGTGTTCTCTATTTTAAGGGCAGCAAGGTTCTCTACAGAAACTTGCTTAGAGAAAGAGTCCCTGCTCTGAGTCCTGGGCTAGGAGCCTCCTTGTTGGCCTGTATTAGTTTTCCTTTCACTTCAAATTTCGGATTAATATCTCATTCTTGCTTATTCTTTTTTACTTCTTTTAAATTTAAGATTTATTTGTTCTGTATAGTGTTCTGCCTGCATGTATGCCTGTAGGCCAGAAGAGGGCGCCAGATCTCATTACACATGGTTGTGAGCCGCCCTGTGGTTGCCGGGAATTGAACTCAGGACCTCTGGAAGAGCAGCCAGTGCTCTTAACTGCTGAGCTACCTCTCCAGCCCCCTTGCTTAGTCTTTAATTCTCAAGAAGCATAAAGTAGTGGTGTAGTCCCTGGAGTGCGCTAAAGCACATATCCAAAGTGTGACCTAAGATATGGATGCCAAGATGGACATGGGTGTAAGGAAGAGCTGTACAGTGTGCCTGGGAGGGGTAGAGAGGTGGGGAGCAGGGGTGGGCGGCAACAGGGCGAGCCTGACACTTACCAAAGAAGAGGAGAGGGAAAGAGGCTTGGGCTGGAAGAGCCTTAGACCATCGCAAGGGCTCTAGGAGTGTGTTGGTCTCAGGTCCCCAAGGCTCAGTTTGGGTACCCATGCTGTGCCCAGGGAGGGAAAAATACACAGTGCAAAAACTGCTGGGATGCCATAGCTCTTAGCCGAGGCTTCTGCCTGCTTCTTGTCTGTTTGCAGAGGACCTAAGTTGAGTTCCCAACAAAAAAATAAATCTAAATGTTTAGTGCTGGCAAAATGGCCTCACAGACAGAGGCACTTTCCGCCGAGCCCGATGAGCTGAGTTGGATCCCTGGGGCCACATAGTAGAAGGAGATATAACTGACTCCCGCCGGTGGTCCTCTGACTTCCAGAGGCACACTGTGACACGTGTGTACTCACATGATACTCAATTAAACATGTTAAATTAAAAACAAAACAAAACAAAAAACCCCGCTACATTTACAGAAAGGACCAAGAAAACCTGAAAGCCCTCGTCATAGTATACTCTTGCAGCCAATCAACTGGAAGCAGAAGCCAGATGAGGGCTTGGAGGAGGGATTTGGATTTGGTGGTAAGAAAATCAGAGGCATTACCCTCCTCTTTCTGCCTTGAATGGCTGCTGCCGGGGAAATCCTTCTGTGACCCTGAAGACAGTAGGTGGGTTCTTGGCAACACTTTGGAACTGTAGCCTGGGAATGGTTTCTATGCTTATTCTATATTACTTGTTGCATGAGTGGAAATAAAGCCATCTCTGTATTCTGTGTGAGAAAACCGAACTGTACCTTGTAGAAGCCTCTATTAGCTGACTTATGTTGATATATTCCCAAAGGCAAAACATCAGTGGAACTTAGTGATGTGACAGAGTCCAGATGTCAATGGTGTCATCTGGTTCCTGTCTGCAGCTGTGACCAAGACTGGCCCATAGTCACAGCATTTTTCTTTATTGGTTACAGAAAGTTCTCATTCTGCTTTGGGAGCTTAAGTTGAGTTTTCTGTTGCCTGAAATGGAAAGACTCAAGGTACTCCTGATACTCCCATCATGTGCTGATGAATAAATAATTCATCAGTGATAAGCACACATACAAAAATGGTCTTTGTGCTGGCTAGTTTTATGTCAACTTGACACAGGCTAGAGTCATGAGAGGGGAAGGAGCTTCAATTGAGAAAATGCCTCGTAAGATTGGGCTGGAGACAAGCCTACTGGGCACTTTCTTGTGGTGGTATTCTATTTGTACTGAAATGTGATTTGTATATTAATAAATAAAGTTGCCCAGGGGTCAGAGCTATTAGAGCCATAGAAAGAGCGTGGCGGTGGTGGCACACGCCTTTAATCCCATAGATCTCTGTGTGTTCAGGGATACAGCCAGCATTGGAGACACACGCCTTTAAGACCTGGAGGGTGGTACTTACAGGCAGTGATGAGGCAGTCATGTGTTTGGGTTTACAACCAATGAGAAGGCAGAACAGAAAGACTATTTAAAGACATACACACAGGAAGTAGGTCTCTTTCAGAGAGCTATGAGCACCACAGGAAGGGTAAGGTTTTTGCTCTGAGCTCTGACCTCTTGGCTTTCTCTTTTACATTGGTTCTGTGTTTCTTATTTAATAAGACGGTTGGTTACATCTACACTTTCTTAATTAGTGATCAATGTGGGAGGGTCCAGCCCATTGTGGGTGGTGCCATCCCTGGGATGGTGGTCCTGGGTTCTATAAGAAAGCAGGCTGAGCAAGCCATGGGGAGCAAGCCAGTAAGCAACACTCCTCCAAGGCCTCTGCATCAGCTCCTGCCTCCAGGTTCCTACCATGCTTGAGTTCCTGTTATGACTGACTTTGATGATGACAGTGATGTGGAAGTATAAGCCAAATAAGCCCTTTCCTCCTCAGGTTACCTTTGGTCATGCTGTTTCATCCCAGCAATAGTCACCCTAACGAGGATTGTATTGTAAAGTACGACAGGACTGAAAAATTCCTATCTAGTAGATTGTCCATCCTTTAAAAATCTTTTAGATATATTTGTTTTATGTATATGAAGGATTTGCCTGTCTGTCTGTCTGTGTACCATGTGTGTACAGTGCCCAAAGAGGTCATAAGAGGGTGTCATTGGATCCCCTGGAACTGGAGTTACAGACAGTTATGAGCCACCATGTGGGTGCCAGGAACTGAACCCAGGTCCTCTGCAAGAGCAGCAAGTGCTCTTAACCTGTGAGCATCTCCAACCCCACGGGATGTGTAGCCTTCTGATATTGCCATGTGACATGGTCATTTACAGAGTACACGTATGAGAACCGTACACTTGATTTTGTAAAAATTTGCAAAAAAAAATGATGTTTTAAGTTTGTTATTTTGTGTTGGATGACATTCACAGCTATCCTGTGCGTGCTGGTAGTTTCTGTCAACTTGACACAGACTGGGGTCACCTGGAAAGAGGAAACTTCAGTTGAGAAAATGCTTCTATCAGATTGGCCTGTGGGCAAGTCTGGGGTGGCGTTTTCTTGATTAATGATTGATATGGGGGGGAGGGGCAGCCCAGCCCACTGTAGGACATGCCACCCCAGGAAGGTGGTCCTGGGCTATATAGAAAGCAGTGTGAGCAAGCCATGCAGAACAAGCCAGAAAGCAATGTTCCTCCAAGGTGTCTGCTCAGTTCCGGCCTCTAGGTTCCTGCCTTGGCATCCCTTGCTAGTAGGCTATAAACTGTGAGCTAAATAAACCCATTCCTCCCCAGGCTGTATTTGGTCAGCATTTTATCACAGTAACCTAAAGCAAACTAGGAGTCTGGGTTTCTCCATCTTTTTATGTGTAAATATACAGACACCACTGTTTTTAGTGCAGTACTGTACTGTATAAGTCTGTAACCTAGGACTCTACTGTAGAGTCTAGGCATGTAGTTGGCACATCTAGGTTTGTGTGACTGCTCTGTGACGTTTGGACAAGGAGGAAACACCTAGTGGTACCTTTCTCAGGATGTAACCCTACCATAAGCAATTGAATGCATGGTTGTGTTAACAAATAGCCAAGTAGACTGATTCTGTTTTTACCTCTCAGTCCCTTATTTAATTTTTATGGTCCAGAAAAATAAGTAAAATTATGGTCTAGGGTATTGCTCAGTGACAGAGTACACAAAGCCCTGGATTAAATCTCCAGCACCATGGAACAAATTACCAAAAAGTCGTAAGTAAATTAAAGCAAAGAAGAAGAGGAAAAAAAATAAAAAGAAGAATAAGGCTTGGTCTGACTTGTAGTAAAAGGCTAGAATGTTTGTACGATTCCTGTTCAGAAACTAAGTGTTTGATAGCTTTCCTTAGGATGGTGGTTTAAATCTGTATGATCTGCCCCTGACACCACTGAAGCATACCAATTGCAATGAAGAGCATGACTCAGTTTCCCCTTCTAAGCCATCCAGTGCTCCATTTCTGGAACCTTTCATTCTCCAGTCATCCTGTCCTTGGATGCTGCCTGGCCCAAGCTGGTTAACCCGCGTCTGGAACCAATCCGATTGTTCTACCGGCTTACCCTTAGGTCCACAGGCCGTAACCCTCTTGTACTTACCGACCCCCTGGGCTTTCACGGAACACTTTGGAGAATGGGCCATGTAGTCCAGTCATGGCACAGAACAGCATTAATAGGCAATTGCCAGAGGGAGATAATACAGGAAGAAAAATGGCTAAAAATATGCAGTGAATCACAGAAAATTACATCTCTTAAAACCTACAGTGTATTCCTATTGCCATAGCAACCTCTGGCTAGTAAAGGCAGAGCTGATTTATCACAGGCTTTCCCCAGCCCTCCATTCTGCCGGAAGCTCTTCCAGCTTGTGGCGTGAGTCCGCATGAAAGTGATAGGAACACCCCAAACATTGTGCTTTCCCCGTTGGTGCCTGTTAGTGGCGTTTCTGAGGCAGGACCCAGTGGCGGTTCCTTCCGTCCAGCCAGGCCATCTCCCGGACCCCGTCTTGAGATGAAGTTGACGACTGCTTCCAACCTCTGACAGAGCATCTGTGCTCTCTTCACACGGACGGACGCTCACTGATTTCCCAGAGACGGCTGCAGAATAGGGATGTGAGGAGCTGCACATGCAGACCATGAAAGGAGAGGAGGGGAGCGTTCTCTCTCTCCCTTCAGTCTCCTCCCTGCTTCCCTCACGTCCCTCACCTCCTGACTCATCTCTTTTCTTCCCAGTGTGTTTCTTGGGCGCTGATCTGGAAGGGGTGTTGTGTTTTAGCATTGGAGACGAGACTGGTGTCTGGGAAGATGATAACAATGTAGTCAAACACGCTATTCTTTCACGATGGTGCTAAATTTCACTGGCATGTGTGTGTCGCCATAATGTGCAAAGGAAATTCTTGTGTCCTCTTTCATTTTGTTTTTATGAGACGGGCAGGGTCTCGCTGTGTAGGTCAAGCTGGAATTAAATTCATGTTCCTCTTGCCTCAGCCTGCAGAGTGCCAGGGTTACAAGTACATGACACAAATGAGATTCTTGAATACCATTTAAATTTTGGTCATTAGAGTATATTCTAGATGTCCTGGACCAGAGTGCTGGAGCATCCTCCCTCCAAATAGCCCTGCCTGGACAAGTTCCTGTACAAGGAGACAGCTTCAAAGAACTCCCGTTGGTTATATGTGCACATGTGTGCACACACGCTTCGAAGCATACACACAAACAAATAAAAACAAAAATCTTAAGGAATTACTCGTGGATGTTAAAAGTGAATAAAAGTTTGATGAGAGATGGCCAGTCATGCAATCTCGAAGGGTCTCCTCACAAAACATTTGCTGATTTTAGAGAAAAAAAATAGCACGTTTCCAGTTGAGAAGCTTTTTCAGACACTATTTGAACCAAATGATGGAGCGCATCTCAAGGGACAAATGGGACGCACTGGCATCGCGTGTCTCCTGATGTGTACTCTCGAGACACAATGTCACGCTTCCAGGCCATTGCTGCCACAGTGTCTGGCCAGGATCTCATTGTGAGGGAACAACAGTCACGTTCCGAATAAGGGGCTGTCTATATATAACACCGGCTTTCATCCTTCAAAGAGGCCGGCGACATGAGCAGCAAAGATGAACACTATTCGATCTGAAGAGACCCAGTGGCCACGGCAACGTGTGATCTGAGATTGATTCTGGATCCATTTTTGCCCCCCCCTCTTCTTTAGCTATAAAGGATGGTACTAGGAAAAACTGGTGAAATTTTAAAATGGTATGTAGCTTACACAACACTATCGGGTCAATATTAATTTCACAATTTGGAGAATATACAGGGTGGAGAAAAAGAATAGTCATGATTTGAGGAAATAGACACTCAAGTGCTTAGGGATAAAGGAGAATCTTGTCTGCATCCTCCTCAAAAGTGGTTCAGTAGGGGGAAAAAAAGGAAATAGAGAAGAAAAATGATAAGCAAATGGGCTGATGAATATTCAGGAATTCTTTGTACTTTTTGCATTTTTCTGTGAGAAGTACTTTGTGCTTTTCTGTAAGTCTGAAATTATTTCAAAGTAAAAAAGTTCCCATCTGCAGACTCGAGTTCTATTGAGGGAATTTTCTTCCTACTCTTTATGTCCGTCATTCTGATGCTGTGCTCAGGCACTTAGAGCTTCCTTCGCAAAGCAAAACTCTACCTGTACACGCACGCGTGTGAATGCGTGGGTGTGTGCGTGTGTGCGTGCGCGCGCGCGTGTGTGTGTGTGTGTGTGTGTGTGTGTGTGTGTGTGTGTGTAGATACAACCAAGTCAGTGTCACAAAAGTCTAAATACAAAGCTGGAATGAAGTCAGTTGTGGCAAGGCCAAGTCAGAGTAGGAAAGGAAGTCAACGGATCTTTCAAGGTTCACAGGAAAGAGAGGATGTGAATGGCTTTGGTGGGGTGTGTCCGCCCAGCTCCAGGAGACAGCTGGCAAAGTATGAGAAATGGAATGAGTCTTCCCTCCCCCGCCACCCCGTCTTCTCCCCTCCCCTCTCCTCCCCTCCCCTCCCTCCTCTCTCCTCCCCTCCCCTCCCCTCTCCTTCCCTCCCCTCTCCTCCCCTCCTTCCTTCCTCTCTTCTACTCTCTCCTTTCTTTTCCATTCCCTTCCCCCCCTGCCACTTCCCCTCTTGCCAGGCTTCTTCTCAGACGGCCTGGTACCTCACAGAGGGGCTGTTTCTATCAAGGATGCTCTTTCTCCACAGCAGCGTTTCTTTCTCCTTCTGAGGCCATAGAATGAAAGTGAGTGTGTAGGACCTGCTAACATCAGGCTCTGAAGGTGGCAAGGTGGGGCAGGGGCAGGGGTGTCAGGGGGAGATGATGTGAGGCCCAGAGTTCTACCCCATTTGGCCCAGTCGGTCCAGACACTTGGTACAACCTAGAAGACAGGCTCCTAAGCACGCCGATGTCACAAAAAGGTCACGACACGAAAAGGTTCCAGAGAAAGGTTTGCCGTGTGTGTGACCTTGAATTTCACAGCCCTCTTTGCTCTGCGAGCCAGGTGCTGCAATTCCCAGGATTGTGAGCTGCGCCGGAGCAGAAAGAGCGTCTGCTGTTTATAAATGATCCTGATTGAACGAAACACATCTTGATTCCTTCCCAATGCTCCGGGGACAATAAGAAGAAAATACTCAGGGCTGGCCAAGGCGGAGTCCTCCTCGGCTGGGAGTGAGCCTCTATTCAGCTCCAGCTTTTAAAACGCCGGCTTGCTCTCACCGCAAGGCCTTGGGAAGAGGGGAAAATGTAATCGTCCTCAGTACCGCAAAGATGTTTGTCTCAACCCACCAACACCAGCCGGATATGAACCGGATAAATCAAGTAGGCGTGGGGTTTCGGGTGAGGCCATGGGGAAAAAAAATGAAACATTTAAGAGCTGGTCAGCCTCTAACTGATCTGATTAGAGGGAAAATAAAGACACGGAGTGTAAGCCCCTTTAAAAGAGGCCACAGTCTGTCTAGCTCTGTGGGAAAAGTGGACCCCACGGCTGGGTCCAAGGTTGTGTATGAATTATTGAGAATCTGAATCCTTGCCCATTGTGTGACCCATTTACCCACATACCTCTCAAAACAAAACAAAACAAAACAAAACAAAAAACAAAACAAAAACCCCCAAATAACTTGCTTCAGAGCTAGTTACTATGTGAAATAGTATCTTTCAGGAATCAAGGGGGATTCAGGCCCTCCATGCCTAGTTATGAAATTTAGGCTTCATTCAGTGCATGGATGACCTGGTTAGCTCCCAGACAGGAGGAGGGATCAGCAAGAAACTGACTTTACCTTCCTGCCGGGGATGGGGAGGCCAGTGTTCCTCCACCTGGCCTGGTTCACTCAGACCTCTAGGGCCCAATGATGTGAGAGCAATCGCCCCCTGTACCCCCAGGTTCCCTTAAGGAAACATATCATTTGCTCTTACACGGGAGAGGAACCATTTTCATGGTATCAACCTTGCAGAGCCAATGTCTGTAATTTTCAGCAGAAATGTCCTCCTAAAGATCTCAAAACTCCCGTCGTCTGAGGAGCAGGGAATCTGCACCAGGAGAGGGTGTGCCTGGGGGAGGCCAGGGCAGGGGAGGCTCTGTGGGGGTGGAGGGAGGGGGCTGTGGGTCTACAGGGCTATCTCCGTGTTGCAGATGGTGGCTTGGATCAGGATGGTGTCACCGTTGGCTCCAAGGCTCTGACTTCTTCTGCCAGGAATTCTGTTTCCTACTTGAATCCTGGCAATTTGTGAAGCCCTCAAAAATGGGGACAAAGTTGTTGGTTACACCCTGGTCTAAGCCTCTCTCCTGGATGGCCACACCCATACGCAGGACTTGGTATTCTGTGGTAGCAAGGTCATCTGTGCATCCTGGTTACAGAGAAGCCCTATAATCCTTCTGCTCACATCCTATTTATGATAATGGTTAAAAGACAGCCTTGAGTTCGATGACCTATCCTCCCATCAAGAGCCAAGGGCTCTTTATTGTTATTTGCATTCAGATGGACAGTGAGCCTGGCTTTGACAGATACAGTGCGTCGGAAATAACAGTGTATAACTTCTCAAGCGGAGCCTTAAGACACCGGCAGCTTCTATTTCTGTCCTGCTTGGATGCTGTTGCCATGTCTCAGAGTTTCCTGTGGTGAGGAATGCCACAGGCTAACCGCGTGGAAGGAGAAAAGCTACGTGGATAAGTGTGAGGGGTCAGGTGCCCAAGTGGAACATTTTATTAAGACTTTTCTACAGAGCCTCCAGGTGAATGACCCTGAGCAGTGGCATGTGGAACAGAAAAGCCACCCGACACAGTCCTCCCATCAAATTGCTGGATCTAATTTGGGTCAGCAGGCTTGCATAGCAAGTCTTTTACCCATCGACTGTCTTCCTAGCACTTCACTACACTTTTAAAAGATTCCACAGAATGCCTTAACATTTATAATACCTGTAAACAATCTAGTCTGTCCAACAATAGGAGACTGGGTCAATAATTTATGGTAAATCCACTCAGTAAAAAAACAAAACAAAACAAAACAAAAACCACAACAAAATAAAACCCTGGAATTTACTAAAATTAACGGTAGATTGGGGTTGGAGTGATGGCTCTGAGGTTAAGTGCACTGGATGCTCTTCCAGAAGATTCAGATCCCATTCTCAGCACCCACATGGAGGCTCACAGCCATCGGTATCTCACATTCCAGGGGACACTGCATACATGTGGTACACAGATACACATGTGGGCAAAATACCCATGCACACAAAATAATGAAGTCAACATAAAATTAATGCCATAGAAAGATGTTCATTGGTGGCAAGAGATGTCCTCTATATATTATGCAACAGTATGAAACCTATTTAAAAACCTCAAGTGCCTGGAAAGGCATGTGAGGACGTGTAACACAGGGTGAAGGGGAGTAAAATAGGAGAAATTTGTATGTTCTTATTTGAGTTTCCTGGGTGGTGGTGGCTCATGCCTTTAATCCCAGCACTCTGGAGGCAGAGGCAGGCAGATCTCTGTGAGTTCAAAGCCAGCCTGGTCTACAAAGCGAGTTCCAGGATAGGCTCCAAAGCTACACAGAGAAACCCTGTCTCGAGAAAAAAAAAGGAAAACAAAACAAAACAAAAACACAAACTTATTTGAGTTCCCTGAGATAAGCAGGATAGCTTTTAAAACATGATAAAACAGAGTGTCATCTCAGATCAGAAGTAGAGACAGGATGAAGTTGGTCTGGAAGCTGCCAAGAGGAAGTGACATGGCGGGACTTAGATGCAAACCCCTGTGGTCCCTTAGTCTACACTTGCCCTTCTTGATTTATTTTATTTTTTTTTTAATTTTAAGACAAGGTCTCAGTATTTAGTCCTGGCTGGTCCAGAACTCACTGTGTAGATCAGGCTGTCCTGGAACTCACAAATATCTGTCTGAGTCAGCTTCCTGAGTGCTGGGATTAAAGGCGTGTACCATCATGCCCTGCCTTCTGGGCACAGAACTCAAATACTCCGGGTAGCCAGCCTGTATATTACATCACATACATCACATCACATTGCTCTCTGTTAATAGTAGGTGGTGTCTGGTTTCTTGTAGACTCTGGGGTAAAACAGCAATCAGAACTGTGGTGACTGAGTGAGAGGCCTTGTGAGAACTTTACTACAGTTATAGTCATTAAGCACACTCTTACTTTAATAAGCCAGGCAATGGGGTTCTGCTCTTGTGATTAGTTATTTTCCTCCGCAGAAGTAAGGCTCCTTACTGGGGCTGGAGAAATGCCTGGTGCACCTGCTGTGCTTGCAAAAAACTCTGGTTTGATTCCCACACCCATGTGGCCTCTCACAGCCACCTGTGACTCCAGTTCCAGGGGATCCTACACCTTATTCTGGCCTCTGTAGGTACCAAGAATGCATGTGGTATACAGACATGCCTCCCAGCATGCTTGAGGCAGATTCTGCAGGAGGATCAGGAGTTCATGGCCAGCCTCAGCTACGTTGTGAATTTGAGGACAATCTGAGCTATGTGAGAGATCCTGTCTCAGAAAAAAATATTGATTCAACCACAGAGTAACAGACAAATGTTTGGTTACTCTCTGGGGTATTTTGTCTAGCTCTCCTCTTCTTATTCCTCCACCCTGTCAGAAAATATCATAGTAAAATGTATGCAGAGAGGTCATTATAAGTTATCGTATATTCACTCAGTAAAACCAGCAAACACTCTTGAATTTATTGAAACCAATGCTATCGAAGGCACATGCCTACAATCCCAACATGCAGAAGGGTAAGTGAGGCAGGGGGATTGAGGGCTCTAGGCCAGCCAGGGCTACAGAGTGAGACCCTCCCCCCAAAACCAACCAACCAACCAAACCAAACACCAGGGGGCTGGTAAGATGGCTCAGTGGGTAAGGGTACTCACCTCCATCCTGATGACCAGAGTCCCATCGCCCGGACCTTCATGGTTGAAAGAGAAAAACGACTTCCACAAGCTGTTCTCTATCCACCACACATGAACCCCCAACAAATTAATAAATAAATATTAATGCTGTAGAAAGATGTCTATGAGTACCAAGTGATATTCCCCACATACACTATGGAATGATGAGATCCTGTTTAAAAACTGTCTGTATAGAGTACATCAATGTCTGGGTCTAAAGACAGTGATCAACCGCCGTTTTTCCTTCTAGTGGAAGTCTTGCTTTCAAGCCAGACATGGTGGCACATGCCTTTAGTCCCAGCACTTGGGAGGCAGAGGCAGGCAGATCTCTGTGAGTTCAAAGCTAGCCTGGTCTACATAGAGAGTTCCAGGATAGCCAGGGCTACATAGTGAACCTATCCCCCCACCCAAGGAAAAAAAAAGAAAGAAAGCCTTGCTTTCTTTGGAGAACCTCATTCTGTTAATGTGGTTGGAGACTCCAGTGAGCATGCACCTGACTGACGTATTCCATTCTCCTAGCCTTAGGGAAAAGGGCCAAGTCAGGAGACTCATTTCTAGGCCTTTTCTGGAGCTACTGAGTCAGGGTGGGCTGTGGGCGGGAGTCACAAAGCCAGCAGGCTGTGAGCTGAGAGATGCTGAAGATGTCTGCTAGGGTGAGCGTGCTGAGGGTGGCGCCTGAGGGTGACACCAGCCACCGCAGCTGGGGAAGGAGAGCATCAGAGCGTTGGTGTCATCTTTGGGGAGCATGGATCCAGCTCCTGCAGCCTTTGCTCTTGGGTTTCTCAGTTGCATGAACTAATAAAACCACCCCCTCTCTCTCCTGTCCAGTCTCTCGCAGGGCAGCCTGAGTTGGTTTTCTTTCATTGAGAAGCTTGAGAAGGTGACGTTTGTGTAATTCCTAGAAGACTGATTAATCTACTTTATAAGTAGTTTATGCCCCACCCCCACCCTGGTGCCGGGATCAGACCCACCTCACGCTTGGCAAGGCAAGTGCTCTACCCCGGTGACCTCTGGTTTCACCATAAGGATTTAAAAATATTTTTATTACATTTTAATTAGTTAATTAACTAATTGTGTATACGGGAGGGGGGCATGCTGCATGCCATGACCGCAAGCGGAGGTCTGAAGACAACTTGTGGGAGTTGGTTTTCTCCTCCCACCACGTGGAGGGACAGGGACAGAAGTCAGGTTTTCAGGCTTGACGTCCTTCTCACTGAGCCACCTCACCAAGCCCCACTTTGTGGATTTTGAAGTGAACTCACTTCTTTTTTTTTTTTTTTTTTTGGTTTTTCGAGACAGGGTTCCTCTGTGTAGCTTTGTGCCTTTCCTGGAGCTCACTTGGTAGCCCAGGCTGGCCTCGAACTCACAGAGATCCGCCTGCCTCTGCCTCCTGAGTGCTGGGATTAAAGGCGTGCGCCACCACCGCCTGGCTTGAACTCACTTCTTATCACTTTTGAGCCTCACGCCAACCTTAGGAAGTGGCCGGAGTTTCTCCTATCCCTTTTATCCTGCAGAAGAAAAGTTGGAAGATCCAGAGAGAGGCACAAAGCAAGAGGCAACACTCTGGCTCTTGGCTATACGGGGAAGTCTCTCGGCTGGGTGGGCAGAGAGGAGGCAGGATGGGATTTTGAAGAATATTTGCTAGTTGTCTCTGGGGATTGGTTCCAGGACTATATGTAGATGTTAAAATCCTTGGGTGAGTAAGGCCCTTACATAAAATTGTACAACCCTTCACATATAAGTAAATGAGCACATTAAAAATTGTGTCTGCATTAAGTATGTAGATTAGTTTCTCATCACTCACTACACAACATAGAATAGCAGTGAGGTGTATGCTATTTACACTGCGCCAGGCCCAAGGAATCTAGAGATGACTTCAGCCGCACAGGAGGATGCACATAGGTTACATGCACACAGGCCAGAAGAGGCTGGTGGAGCCCCTTGAGCTGGAGTCACAGGTGTTTGGGGGTGCTTATCTCGCTACATGGGCGATGGGAGGAGAGCTCTGGTCTTCACGATTGCCCAGCAAATGCTATTGACTGCGGAGTCATCTCTCTGGGTCTCAGACACTATTTTTCCTTCAGTATTTTGGTTGGCTGAATCCATGTTTGGAGAACCTTCGGATTTCCTTGAGGACTGTTTTTCTGGTTTTTTTTTTTTTTTTTTTTTTTTTTTTTTTTTTTTTTTTTTTTTTTCTTCTTCTCTCATGACTGCCCAGTTCAGACTAAATACATAATTCCAGCAGCAATATCTAATATTTAACACTTTGCACACACTTGGCGTTGGGCTAAGGGAACACTTTATTTGGACTGTCCATCTCCTTCTGCCTCCCTTGGTATTCATATCCGACGATATCATTGTAATCACCACCATCTAACTAGAGCTCAAAAGAGTAAGGCCCCTTTCCCTAAGTGATACAGTAGCCAGGAGGTGGAGGGGCTGGGGATGCAGATCTGACTCCAAAGAACCTTCCACAGCTCTTCCCCCAACCCCATATTTCATGTGTGTGGTGAACATGTGTGTGTATGTATGGTTTGGCACGTGTGTGTGAACTTTCATGCATATGCATGTGGGTGACCAGGGTTGATGTCATAAATCATTCTTTAATTTTTTCTAAAGATTTATTTATTTAATTTTATGTCTATGGGTGTTTTGCCCGCATGTATGTCTGTACACCATGTGTGTGAAGTGTCCTCACTAACCAGAAGAGGGTGTCAGAGCCCCCTGGAAACTGGAGGTACAGATGGTTGTGAGCTGCCGTGTAGGAGCTGGGATCGAAACCCAGGTGCTCTGGAAGAGCAGCCAGTGATCTAACTACCGAGGTGTCTCTCCAGCCCCAGGGAGATGTTTGCTGTTGTTGTAGTTTACCAGGACAGGGTCTCGCTATGTAGCCCTGGCTGTCCTGGAACTCACTCTGTAGACCAAGCTGGCCTCGAACTCAGAGATCTGTCTGTCTCTGCCTCTGGAGTGCTGGTTAAGATTAAAGGTGTGCGCCACCACTGCCCAGAGTGCAACAAATGCTTTAACCATTTCCCTACCCTCTCAGAAGCCCTCTTCATCAGTGAGCTATAGTTGTTATTAGTGGGGTTATTCTCCTCATTTCTTTCTCAAATAGTTCCCTGTCAGTGTATAAAAATGCTACTGATTTTTATATCTGAAACTTCAGTCTTTAGTGTGAGCATTTTCTTTTGGTGGAATGTTTAAGGTTTTTTCTGATCACGTCATCAGCTGACAGTGACTCTAAACTTGTTTTCCTCTTTGAACGTCTTTTATCTCTCATGAGAACTTCCAGCGCTGCGTGGAACAGAAGCAAGTGAGCACCCTTTCCTCTTAGAGGAAAGACTTTTACTTTTTTTTTTTTTTTTTAACCAGTGAAGCTGGGCCTGGTGGCACAGGTTTGTAATCTCAGATACCCAAGAGGCTGAGGCAGGAGGATTGCAAGTTCAAGTCCTGCCTTATCTACAGAGCAAGTTCCAAGCTGGCCTGGGGAACTATCGAGGCCCTATCTTAATGCATAAAGAGTGAGACTGTAGCTCAGTGGTAGAGTGCTTGCCCTGTGTTTAACCCTCAGTGCTGTTGAAAAAGGTTTACCATTGAGTAAAATCCAGCTGTAGATCCACCATCCACAGCCTGTCTGTGTTGAGGCACACTTCATCCATATGTAATTTGCTGAGCTTTTCTCTTGAACAGAGGCTGAATTTTGTCTAATCATTTTCTCCATCTATTGTGACGGCAGCATGGCCTTTATTTTTCCGTTTGCTAATACGTTGCATCGCAACGATCGAGTTATTAATGTTGAAGCGTCCTTGCATTCAGCTCCACTTGGTCATGGTGAATAATCCTTTTAATGTGTTATTGAATTTGTGTTTTGTTGCATGTATATTCCAAAAGGACATTGGCCTGTAATTTGTCTTGTGATATCCTTGTCTGACTTTGGAATCAAAGCAATGTTGGCCTCACTTTAAAAAAAAAAAAGGTGGACATATTCTCTTGGCATCAATTATTTGTTGGACTTTCTTTCAAGACCACCTGCTCCCCTATAAATGACACGGAGACTTATTAATTATGAATGCTTGGCCTTAGCTTAGGCTTGTTCACAGTTAGCTTTTTATAACTTAACCCATTTCTATGAATTTCTATTAATTTGCCACGTGGCTCTTTAACTCTCTTCATTCTGTACATCCAGCTCCTTCTGTGTCTCGCTGGTGACCCCCACATACCTAGATTCATCTCTGCCCGGAAGTCCCGCCTAACCTCTCCTGCCTAGCTATTGGCCGTCCAGCCTTTTATTAAGCCAATCACAGTAACACATCTGCACCCAGTGTAAACAAATATCCCACAACAGTTCCTTGTCTTTTGCCGTGACAAAAAATAGCAGGACAGAAACAAGTGAAAGAACAAAGGGTTTATTTCAGCTCAGAGTCTGAGGGCACAGTCTGTCAGGAAGGGGAAGACAGCCCAGTGCAGGCAGCCCCAAGATGGCAGCCCCAAGATGGCAGCCCCAAGATGGCAGCCCCAAGATGGCAGCCCCAAGATGGCAGGAGTGTCTGTACAGCTGGGACCCTTCCCTTCACATCTTGGTGAAACAGGATGTAGACAGCAAACAGGAAGTGTGGCTGGGTCCTAAAAATCACAAAGCCCACCTTTAGTGGCCCACTTCCTCCTAGGAGGCTCCACTTCTGTAGGGTCCTACAACCTTCCGGAACAGGGCCACCAGTCGGGGGACAAGTGTTAGACATGTGAGCACATTTGGGGACATTTCTACTTAAACCACAGCTCCTTTGGGATGTGTGTGACTTCCTCATTGATGTTGACTATACCAGCAACTGCCTTTTAGCCTTTGGAAGTCTAAATTTTTCTTATTAATCCTACTTTTCTCCTCCTGACCAAGGAGCAACACATTCCCTAAATCTTCATGAAGAACAACCTCTCCAGGTGCTCCATCGTTCTTAAGCTGGCTCTACTTGGCTGGCCAGGGCAGTAGCAAAACTGACATATTTCTAAAGGCCTCTGGCTACCCTCTCCCTGCCCTCCAGACTTCTGATTCTGGCGGCTGGTCAGAGGCCAGAGAGGCGTTGAGAGGGAACAAGGGATGCAGCCAGATCATACCATCTGACATCCAAACCGGGTTTGCTCCGCCCACATCCTGTGGGGAGGCAAACACAGCTCCCTACCCAGCACTTCATAAAGTGCTGCCCTAGGTGCTAAAAATCACCCCCAGCACCGAGCACACACTTTAAAAAACAATTAAAAGACATACAACAGAAGATTGGCAAGGAAGCGAGGTTCTTAAAAATCGGCAATAAGATGCCAGTTGGAGGCTTACCCCCGGGTTCAGCGGATCACCTGTCCTGCTGGCATTCTGTCAGCAGGAAGGGCAGGGAGTGATTTTTCCTTCAGCCTCAGAGAGCTGTTTGCTCACAAAGCAGGCTGCCAGCCACCTTCCTTCAGTCTCCCCTGAGTCATGACTCAGCTCCAAGCCAGCACCAACTTGCTGATTTTCTTCCTGTGCCTGGCTCTTGGCAGCTCGCAAGAGCTGTGGTGTCTGACGGGGGTAGAGTAGCTGGCCTGCTCTAAGCGTCCAGGACTGTAGACCAGCTTAGCAGCCAGAGAGAGCATTACTGCTCAGGCCTCACTGTAGTGGGTGAGCCGATGATACCACCGATCAGGACAGTAACGAGATGATGATAGTTGTGAGAGCCAATTTCAACAGAGGCTTCTGTGATGGGTGGGTGTTGGCTCACTGCTGAGGCTTTTCCGGTTTTGAAAGACATGGTTAGACTCAGAAGAGGGAAAAAGAAACTAACCAGGCCACTGAGGTTGGAAGAGGACAGAGCCATGTGGAAGTCATTTTGGGTTGAGGGAAACTGATGTCTTGTAACAGAGATGGCCTCATTGCTGAGAGATTTGCCTCAAGAGTGAGCTAAGAGCTAGGATTTGAGAGAGGGTGAGCTATCATTTTGAATCTCTTCCTCACCCTGCATGACTTGGTCAAGTTGTTTCTCTGCACCTTGGTTTTCCTTGCTGGCAAAATTAGTGGAACTGGCCTGGGTATTTCTCTCACATATAACACAAGAGATCTCTGTCAGTCTGTCCCCCTGTCTCCCATCTGCCTTCCTTCCTCTACCTCCAAAGTGCCAGGATTGAAGGCATGAATCACCATACTCAGGAGGCTGAAATGGAGATCCTCCTGCCTCAGCCCTCTAAGTGCCGAACTGACAGGTGTGCACTCACCGAGCCTGTTTACATAATAGCTTTCTTATTTTCAGAGCTCCATGCGTGTGCCTGGAAAGTAGTTTTCAGCTGTCTCTAGCTGCCAGGCCCTGTGAGGAGAGCTCATAAAAGAGCCATTTTCCCCGAGTTCGAGGCCAGCCTGGTCTACAGAGTGAATTCCAGGACAGCCAGAGCTATTATACAGAGAAGCCCTGTCTTGGGGAAAAAAAAGGGTGTGGGGTAGGGTGGGGAGGAGGGCATATTTTGAGCTGGTGAGATGGCTCAGGAGGGATAGGCAAGCCTGATGACCTGAGTTTGATTCCCAGGCCCCACGTGGTGGAAGGACAAACTGATTCCTGCTGCGAGCTGTCTTCTAACCTTCATGCCTGTGCTGTGGCATGCGCTTGTGCTTGGACACCCATGTATACACACGCACACACATTCACACACTAAAATAATAAAGAAGTAAAAGCTAGGTAAAAGGATCATTTTCTGGTCTCAGCAGGTTTCTCTCCTGTGGCTGCAGCCCTGTGGCATCTTCAAGGGGGCGGCGGAGAAACGGCATCCTTGGGGCTCAGTCACACTTTTATTAATTATGACCTTTCCTACTGACTGTGCTGGCGGTTTCTGCCATTTGGTTGTTTTTCCATTTGGTCCGGATGCAGCGACATCCTGGCATTTGTAGAGCACCATCCCAAAGAGCTAGCTCCCCCTGCCTCACCTGGCCAGCCACAAGGAGGTTCAGTCCCGGCTTCGCACCGGCCCACTCTCTCATCCTCCTGAGCATCTCTCTGCGGCTTTCATCCCTCCCCGTGCCCTGGTTTACTCAGCTGCGTTCTTCTCTGCTCCACAGACGATCCGTCACAGGAGCCTGTCACAGCCCGACTGGAATGCACTTTATCTGCTGAGCAAACACGCACATTTGGCATTTCAGCCATGGAAATTCTCAGCCTCTCTCTGCTCTTGCCCCAGATGGAAACTTCAGTGTCTTTACGGAAAAATCCCACATTCTCCTGCAACCTAAACACAGCTATTCATTGAATCCTTATGATAAGCGGGGCTGTTGTGTCCTCAAGTGAGGACTGTGAGTGGAATGAGACAGATGTATGTGAAACAAATTTGAAAACAGCCAGGCACAGTGTGTAGTCAGTGTTACCATTAGGTGCTAAAATGTGCAGCGCTAACGTCCCACTCAGCCGGTCGCGAATGCTGACTCACACAGCGCGCATCTCATTTCTACCTCACAAGCCTTGGGCGGGAGGTGTACTGTCCCTATTTTATACCGCAGCAAACTGAGTCACAACCAACTGGACTGGCCTAGGGTCTCGAGGATGGTAAAGACACGCCAGTTCTGTTAACCCCACTCCAGAGTATGTATTTATTGTTACTGTTCTACTTTGCCATGGTGAGGGTTGAACCCGGGGCCTCGTGCGATCTAGGCAGGCACTTTGCTGCTGAGCTAAGGAAGCTCTGTACACAACCCCTGCTTTCGTAAGCTCTGTGAAAGTGGGAGCTAGGTGTTTTGCTCCTGGCTGTTCCAGATGCCATGCCGCACCCTTTACAGACAGCAGGACCGACAGAAAAGGCTAGACCAATGATAGCTTTTTTTCTAGAATCAGAGTGGGAGGGCCCTGGACGGGTTCTCAGGGCGGTTCAAGCTTGGTTACCTCAGTGGGGGAGGGGGAGGGTTTGATTATGAAAAAAACAAAGAAAACGGAGTAAGAAACCTATGAAACGACAAAGAGACAACCCCCCCCCAACACACACACACACACACACACACACACACACACACACACACACGCACACGGGACAACCTGAGCCGCAGACACCCCAATGCTACTGCTGTTTTTGAGGTCTTAAATCCAGCTCTTTTCCTGCGCCAGATACTCACCACACCCAATACCCATGCCTGGGCAGGGCTGGCCTGCTTTTGTGCCCGGGAGTCTGAGTGTCCCTCAGCCGAGCACTCCTGAGAACAAGGGCTGGCTTCCCCCTCTTTTGCAGCCCCTGAGGTGAGTTGCTCCTTCACAGCCAGTATTCATTAAAGTAAATTGGAATTAAGAAGTGTCCCTGGCTGCTCTCCCCACTTCCTTTTCTTATCTGCCCCCCTTCCCCCCCTCCGGGAAGTGGCTATACAGGAGGAGAGAGAGTGGAGAAGCCCCTTAGTGGCTATAAGCAGAAATGAACGAGGTCCGGAGATTTTTAAAAGCCCTCGTTCTGATTCGTCCTAGATTGTATTCCCATTCTTAAAAAAAGAAAAAGAAAAAGAGAGAGAGAGAGCAAAAGAAAGACGCAAGGCTGCCTCTTTTTTTGAGGCAGCCCGGAGGAGGATATGCTTCAAAGGGTTCTGAGGGGGAAATGTTCAATTTTATCAGTCGCTTCTGCAGGGCCCTTCTCTCCAGGACACCGTCTAGTTGGCTGAGTGGAGTCGAAAATGAAGACCAGGAGAGCAGCCGCTGTGTGAAGCTTTAATGGACCCGGCACCCCTTTGGGAAGGAGGCAAGGCTCCGGTGGGCTCTCGCTCTGGGCATCTCTTCCAGTCCAGCGGGCTTTGTTTTCGTAATGGGAATTGAATTCCCTCGGGTGGCCCCCCAAAGGTGCAGGAGTAGCTGTATGTACATCAAGACGGGTATCCATCAGGAGCGGGGCTACAGAAACTTCCAAGGGAACCAAAGCCACTCTTCCCAAAGACACCCTGGGCTCCGGGGGAGTGGGGCCTGGAAATCTTGAACTTCCTGGGTTGGAAGGTGGTTCAGTCTTAAGACTTTGGGGACAGGATGGTGCTGGAATTAGCTGTGGTGCCCGAGCTGCGGCTGGGACAGTGCATGGGCTTATGTCCTTGTTTGGGTCCAGTTCCAGGCAGCTCTAGAGAGCAGTGGCTTGATATCTTCGGGGAGGCTTGCCCTTTTCTGGAGAGAAATGGAGCAGGAGCCCGAGGAGGATGGAAAAGAGGGAGGGACTGGAAGGGGGGAGGTGGGGGAGGGACTGAGAGGGGAGGAGGGAGGGAGAGGGGAAGAAGAAAGAGGAGGGGAGGATGGAGGGGAAACTGCACTTGGGATGTAATTAATATATGAAAGAATTAGGAAAAAAAATTAGTACTTGGAATGGCAACCGTTGGGAGGGCAAGGAAGGGTTCTATCTCATAGTAACGATGAGGGCGGAGGCCAGAACACGGGCCTTCTGTGTTTACTCTGCACCAGCCCAGGTGCTAAGTGCCTTATTTAGTATTGTAAGGAGTATGTTTCCACTCCCTGACACTAACACAACTTTAGTTTTTGTCCAATTAGCTCCCAATGAGCTCTCGCCTCCTCTGGTCCTATGGGGAATCTTGGGGGCCGGGGAGAAGGCTCAGTGAGCAAAAGAGCTTGTGGGGCCGGTCTGAGAACCTGAGTTCCCACCCCCAGAACCCAGGTAAGGCGCTGGATGTAGTAGCTTGCATCAGTAATCACAGCGGGGGAGGAGCGGCTACGTGGATGGAGGGCGGAGAAGGGAGAAGGGAGAAGCTTCCAAGGATGGCAAGCCAGTTAGCCTATCCCATGCAGCTGCCAAGAGATTCTGCCTCAAGGGAGGTGGGCAGGTGAGGACTAGCAAGGGAAGGCTGTCCCCTGATCTCTGCATGTACACCATGGCACATGTGAGTGTACACACACACACACACACACACACACACACACACACACACACACACGAAATGAGGTACAGTGAAAATGTAAATGATGGAAGAGAAACTTCCTTGGAGTTGACCTACATACATGAACAGATATGGGAGAGAAAGCCTGAGAATCTGTGCATTGTGTGTGGTAAAGAAATTTGCATTTCTGATAGACAATAGATAGCTCCTGTAGGACACAAGTAACCTGTTAGTGCAACTTTTTCCTTTATAAGTATGTTCCAAATATTACACAAGACATATACTAAAAATATGTTATATCTCTGGAATTCAAATTCATCTGGGTGTCCTTTTATATCGCTTGTTTTATTTGTTTTCTAAATCCGGCAAGTCTGGCATTGTGGAATCTCATGGGATTTCTACCCTTGAGATGCTAGAGTAGTTGGTGGGTAGGGCCAAGGGGACTGGGTCTGCTGTGGGATGTTCTGTATGGCAAATGTGCCAGCCACCACCAGGACAAGCAGCATGTGAAGATGCCCGTAAGACACAAGCCACGTGGCAAGGTGTAGATTTATGGAAATGGATTAATTTAAGCCATAAGAACAGTTAGCAAGAAGCCTGCCACGGCCATACAGTTTGTAAGCAATATAAGTCTCTGTGTTTACTTGGTTGGGTCTGAGCGGCTGTGGGACTGGCGGGTGACAAAGATTTGTCCTGACTGTGGGCAAGGCAGGAAAACGCTAGCTACATGGGTCAATGAAGAGATAATATTTAATAAATGTTGTGTACTATAAACCATATTGTTGGGGGCTGGGGAATAAAGTGCTTACCATGTAGGCATGAGCATCTGAGTTCAGACTCCTAGCATCTGTGCAGAAAAGCTGGGCATGGAGACACACACCTGTAACCCAGTGCTGGGGAGCCAGAGACAAGAGGATTTAAAAAAAAATATTTTATGTGCTTTGGTGTTTTGCCTGAATATGTGGTCTGTATGAGTGTTGTTGCTGTTTTTACTCTCTTGGGGGGCCCCTGCCACCCAGATCCCAAATAAATCATTCATGAAGCCTTATTCTTACTTATAAATGCCTGGCCTTAGCTTGGCTTGTTTCTTGTCAGCTTTTCTTAACTTTAAATTAACCTGTCTGTCTTTTGCCTTTGGGCTTTTACCTTTCTCTGTTTCTGTATACCGTCTTTCTTACTCCGTGGCTTGCTGTGTAGCTGGGTGGCTGGCCCCTGATGTCCTCCTCCTTTTCTCACTTCTTCTCTCCTCCCAGATTTCTCCCTCTATATATACTCTCTGCCTGCCAGCCCTGCCTTTCCTTTTTCCTGCTTTGCTATTGGCCATTCAGCTCTTTATTAGGCCATCAGGTGTTTTAGACAGGCAAAGTAACACAGGTTCACAGAGTTAAACAAATGCAACATGAGCAAAAGTAACACACCTTAAAATAATATTCCCCAAAATATGAGGGTGTCATATCCCCTGGAATTGGAGTTATAGCCAGTTGTGAGCTGTCATGTGGGTACTGGCAATTGAACCCTGATCCTCTGGAGAACAGCCAGTGCTTTTTAACCGCTGAGCCATCTCTCCAGTCCTGACCGGTTGATCTGGAAGCTTGTTGGTGAGCCAGGCTACGGTATAGCTGAATTAGTGAGCTCTAGGTTCTGTGAGAGACCTTGTCTCAAAAACTAAGAGGAAGGAAAAGGATTGTCAGAGCTAAAGAAGTGATGGCTGACTCCACGGAAGTAGTGTCTTCCAGACACAACAGGACAGATGCATGCATGAACTCACAGAGACTGTAGCAGCATGCACCAGACCTGCACAGATCCAAGTTGGCAGGTCCATGAGAAGGGGAAGTGGACACAAAGTCCCACCCCTAACCACGAAGCTATTGACACCCACTGGCAAACAGAAAGTCAGTGTTCTCCAACAGAGTGTCACAGGGCATGTCAACCAGACTCCAGGGCAGGCCCCACGCCCAGAGTGTTTGGCCAACACCAAATGGCCAACATCTATGGTATTTTTGTGGACATTTTGTTTTGTTTTGCTTTATCTTGACTTTTTGGGTTTTTGTCTTCTTGTTTTGTAGAGTTTTTGTCGTTGTTGCATTTTTTAAAAGAGAGAATGAGACCATAAAGCTGAATGGGTTGGGAGGTGGGGAGGACCTGGGAGGAGTTGGGGGGAGAGAACAACATGATCAAAATATGTTGTATGAAATTAAATTAATTAGATTTAAATTAAAAATAACAATCATAAATGAGGAGGAAGAGCAATAGAGGAAGATACCTGCTGACAACTACTGGCCTTCACAGGAATGAGTGAGTACTATTGCAGACACACTGTGCATGCATGCATGTTCCTGCACACACACACACACACACACACACACACACACACACACACACACACTAAAATAAATAGGATCATTAGGTATGGAGACATAACTCTAATCCCAGGACTCAGGAACAACTTGGATTTGAGAACCCCTATATAAGGAGACCCTGTCTAAAAGCAAACACAAACATACAAGAAATAAATAAAAATAAAACAAGTTGGGTTCCCTTATGGTTTTTTAGGAAAGGACATTGCAAGTTATATTTGATTTCAGAAATGTTTTTCTCAAAGGTAACTGTATGCAGAGACTGAGTGGCATGGGGTGCTGGCTTATGGCTGGGGTATATATGCATTGTCTCATATAATCTTCAAAATTATGCAAGGTAAATGACATAATTCTTGCTTTTCAGACAAGGAAATTGAAATTCAGAGAGGCTGAATAATTTTGCAAGGTCAACAGTGAGAGTGAAGCTGGCTTCCAAGTCCAAGTTCATTTAATCTCTTGTGTTGTAAAGCTGGAGTCTAAAGAGCGCTTGTCGGACTAAATTGTAGCTCCACAGAACTAAATGCCACTGGTATTTTTGAAAGAAACATAAGAACATCTAGAATAGACTCTGATTGTCAGCATTCCTTCCTCAGAAGAAACAAATCCCAGACATCAAGGCTCACATAGGTAGGTAGTTAGCAGCGGAGCCAAGATGAGAACCCAGACCCACAGAGAAGACAAAAACAATCAGGAGCCCACGAGACCATTACTAAATGTAAAGTAGGAAAAGCCAGGTATCCATCCCTTTATCTGCTTCTTTCTCAGAACCACCCATCACCTCTCTTCCTCCACCCTTCTCGCCAGATGTTAAGCTGGTCCCATTTCTATGCTCCGAGCCAGCTGTCATAACCCCTGCAAAGTGTTAGCTGATAGTGGCCCATGGGAGGACCATAAATGTTAGCCTGGTGGAGGACATTAAGAGCTACAGAAGCATGTGTGTGCTGAGATGGTGTCAGAAGGCCTGGCTCCAGGTGGCTGTGCACGGTGCCATTTACCATCCAATCATCAGCTGGTCCCTGGACTGTCCGAAACCTGCGAAGTCCAGACACCGTTTTCTGATGCTCCAAATGCAACTGGATACAGACATGATGATTTGTAATAACATGCTCTTAGAAAAATGCAAACAAAAAAAGCTGGTTGATTACCTCACTGGATGATGCAAGCCTGCTAAGCTACCTTCAGCTGGAGCACAGCCTTTCTCTGATGGAACTGGAATGTGTGAGAGGAATCCTGGTGCTGTCGTGTTCAAGGCTCCTGGAGCAGTGCACGAAGCAGTAGTTCAGAATAGTTCAGAACAGCTAAGAGTGCTTGCTGTTCTTCCAGAGGACCTGAGTTCGGTGCCCAGCACCACAACTGCCTATAACTCTAGCTCTGGGAGATCAGATGCTTTCACAGGACTCATGTGGCATATCTCCCCCTGCTGTACCATACCCCCCCCCCCCCCCCACACACACACACACCAACAAAACCATAAAAATAAAGAAGAGACAAACAACATTTGAGTCCTAGGATCTGGGACTGTCCCCTCTCCCATCCAGGATGACAGTGACTGAATTAGGCATGCTCTCTGTTGGATGGACCTAAGACACAGCAGGCATCAGATCAGGCCCAAGCGGGAAGTAAATGGTGCTCAACATGGAAAAGTAATTGGAGTGAGCATAAAGATTCTTTCCAAGTGTATTTCCAAATACACAGGGGATACTGAAACAGCCCTAACCTAGCATCCCAGATCCAGCAGCAAGTGGAGTCATTATTATACCAAGAGCAAAATCAGGAAACAGTTACCAGAACTTGGGGACAGCTACAGTGCATTGTCACAGAGCTGTAGCCTCTGGAGGGGACAGGGCCACTGACAAAGCATAGTTTAGCAGGGAGGGGACCTGGGGAAGAGACACCTCACCTTTGCTCTGCTCTTGTCCTCTGACCCTGCTTGACTGCATGCAAGCTAGAAGTCAGAGGGCCCAGTTAGTGTGGTCAGTGGATGCTGGCTGCTCCCTTCACAGCTAGGGAGAGGAGGGAGGACCTGCCTGGAGGAGCAAACAGACATCTGGCTTGGGGTCTATAATCCTTGTGCTCCCCTTTCTAGGCTCTATAATCCTTGTGCTCCCCTTCCTAGGGTCTATAATCTTTGTGCTCCCTTTTTTTTAGGGTCTATAATCCTTATGCTCCCCTTTCTAGGCTCTCGTGACAGACCTCCTTGTCTCTGCTTAAGGACTTTTAGAATAATTCCTTCAGTCTAGAGACTCAGAGAATTTTCTTGCCCAGAGCCCCTATCTCTTTAAAGTGACTCTAAGGATCTCTGTTTCAATCAGGGAAGTGATGAATCCAATAATGCCTATTTTTTCTTTTGAGATAGAATCATGTATCTCAGGCTGTTCTGGAACTCACGAAGTAGCTGACAATGACCTTGAACTTCTGATCCTCCTCCTCCATCTCCAGAGTGCTGTGATCACAGGTGTGTGTCACCACATCAAATTTGTGCTGTGCTGGATCTCACCCAGGGCTGCACACATTCACTCTCCCAACTGAGCCGTGTCTCCATCCCATCGTCTCCTCTTTCCCTTCCTCTCCTTTCTCCTCCAGTTTTGGAGTCAGGGTCTCTAGATGTAGCACAACTGGCTTTGAACTCACATTCCTCCTGTCTTATCTTGCAGTGTAGGCATTTCAGGTTCGACACACCATACATGGCTTGATATAATCCTACCGCTGCATTACTCATGGTTTGCAGGGCCAGAGAAGGACAGGGCGTAAGATCCTTCACCAGTCAATTGAACTCAGCCTCATCTCAGAAGAGTCAAAGATGATGGAACTCCACGAGCGAACTAATACTCTGAAATACTCTCTTGGCATTAATGTTACCAAGAATGCTTGCTTCTCATCTCCTACTCCCTGATTCTCAGGATCAAAGCCATGGCCTCACACATGCTGGACAAGTGCTCTACCATTGAGCTATGATGCTAGCCCCAAGCATCAAAAAAAAAAAAAAAATAAATAAATAAATAAATAAATAAAAATAAAAAAAATCCCTTAATACCTCCCAAATGGAAGATTTCAGTTTAACCGCAGAGAGGTATAAAGGGCTAGATCATGCTCTCCCCAGTACATTCACATGTTAATCCCCAGAACTTGTGAGCATGCTGACTTGCATTGGGAAAGGGACCGTGTAGATACGATTATTAGGGATCTCGACACCTGGATGTTATTTTGGATTGTCTGGTTAGGGGTAGTCACTTTGGGTCTCAGTAGAGTGAGGCAGGAGAGTCAGAACAGAAAACTGATGTGATGACAAGCTGAGACTGCACTGACGCCCTGGACATGGAAAGGAGGGAGCTGAGATCCAGGAAAGCCAGTAGGGCTCCAGCAGAACTCTGCTTCTTTGGATTAGAATGACCCTTTCACAGGGGTCACCTAAGACCATCAGAAAACACAGATACTTGGATCCTCTGGAACTGGAGTTACAGATGCTTTTGAGTGACTCAGTGTGGGTGCTGGGAATCGAACCTGGGTCTTCTGCAAGAGCAGCCAGTGCTTTTGACTGCTGAGCCATCTCTCCAGCCCTACACTGGAATTCTTGCCCAAACCTGACACCATGTGAGTTTCTCCAGCTTTACTAGCTTCCTTTAGTTCTGTCCCCCGTCCTCCCCCCCCCTCCCCCCAGCAGTGAGCACAGTGGGCTCTCAGCAGGGAGGGGTTCTTCTCTGCAAAGCTGTTTGCTTTCTTCTCCAAATAAGGCTGGGGTGCTGGGTGGAAGTGAAGAGGACATCCCTTGAAATGCGCCTTTACAATGAAATGGGATCTGAAAAGGCTCTAATCCATTTCAGAGACAGCCTCTTCTGTCAGGAACCAATCGAGCCCTTTCATTCCACAGCGTGCCCGCCCGTTCATAAAGTGAGAACTGGTCGAACTCCCCATTTAACATGTTCAGAGCCGATATTAAATTCCAGATTTTATATCTGCTGATGCCCATTCAGGACTAAGTTATAAATCTGAAGTCTCTCCTCAGCTCCTGAGTTTGACAGTGCTCGATAGAAACTTTTATAATCAAGTTCAATAAAGAATCACAAATCTCCACCTGGGAGTTTAGCTTACAACAACCTTTGTAAATAACATCTTCCAGCCTTGATGTTTGTCAATATTTGTCATTTTTTAAAAAAAGGCTCAAAATAGAAATTCTTTGTAAACTCTTATCTTCTGGGTGGAATTCAATAAGGGCAAGGTGTGGCAATATACGACCATAATCCCAATACTTGGGAGGCAGAGGCAGGAGGATTCCTACACATCCAAGACCATTCTTGTGTGTACAGTGAGTTTCAGGCCAGCCAGGTATACATATTGAAACCCTGGCTCACAAACCAGAATCCATCTGTGAAAAGCAGATGGTGGGTGGATGGATGGTGACGGCCCCCAGCACCATGGACAGGGAAATCACCATGCAGACCATCATCTGGAGATCTTCAAAAACAAATTCCTCTTTGCTCACCAGCATTTACCTCAGTGCTGAGATGAGAACTTGGGCTAGAAATTGAGGGGTCAGTTTTCTCCCCAAGCCTCCTTTTTATGAGTTCATTTCTACAGAGCTAGAACTTTTTTTTTCAAGTGATAAAAGATATTTTTATTTAAATAAGTTAGATTCTGGGTTCTCTGCTTTCCTATCTATTGAAAGGGACCAGAAGCAACATTCTATGTGTATCCAGCCATCATTGGAGGTCCATAGACAACTTGTGCCAGGATTCCTTGAGGACACCCAGATCTCCAAATCTAAGGACCCTTAGGTCCCTAATAAAAGGTCATAGGGTTTAAGCTGTAAACTATCCACATCCCCTGTATGCTTTAGGTCAACTCTGGGTTATTTGTAATATTTAATGCATAGTAAATGCTCTATAAGTAGTTACTGTGCTTATTACAGGGAATAATGATAAGAGATGAATATATATGTTCAGAACGGATATAATTAAAAAAATTTAATCTGAAGTTGTTTGAATCTACGGGCATAGAACCCATACATACAGAGGACCAACTTTACTTTTGTACATATACATATATATATATATAAACATGTGCCACATACATATTTTATATATAGCTCTCTCTATATATACATATATATGTATATATATATATCACAATAGTAGATATGTATGGAGATGGTAGGCATCAAATTCAGGACAATGGTCTTTCTGAAGATGAGAGAGGGCGATATGAGAACTAGGATACCTACAAAGTATCAAGAAACTGTGTTTCATTTTTTCAAATTGAACAGAAAATTTTTGTGGTTCTAAAAAGAGATTTACTTATTACTTTTATTTTATGAACATGAGTTTTCTGCCTGCATGTGTGTATGTGCACTGCATGCATGCCTAGTGTCTGCAGAAGCCAGGAGAGGGTGACAGATTCCCAGGAACTTGAGTGAAGGAGAGTTGTGGTGTGCTGGGAACCAAACCTGGGTCCTTTGCAGGAATAGCAAGTGCTCTGAACCACTGAGCCATCTCTCCAAACAAAGTTTAAAACAGGGTCTAGAATTGGCATCAGAGAAATGGGAAATGATACAAAAGTCTACATGTCATTCGAATTCCACATGCACTCCTGCTTGTACACACACAGGAGGCCGAGGCTGGGGTGTTGCTGTGAGTTGGAGGTCAATACGGACTGCTGAGGTGAATCTTATCTCAATAAAAATAAAGGTGAAACAAAACCCAGTCAAGTATGTGGTACATATCATTAATCCCAGTATTTGGGAGGGAGAGACAGACAGATCTCTATGAGTTTGAAGCCAGCCTGGTCTACACAGGGAGTTCCAGTCCAGGCAAGACTGCATAGAGAGACTCTTTTTCAAACAACAACAAACAAAACACCCAAAAAAAAAAAAAAGGAAAAAGAAAAGGCTCCCCAACAAAACCTAGTCAAATAAACCAGACAGAAGCACCACAAAATTACACAGGACAAAACAAAGCCCCTGTGGCGGCTTGATTGTAATTGGCCCCCATAAGCTTATAAAGAGCGATCTACTCGAAAAACCAAAAAAAAAAAAAGAGCAATCTATTAGGAGGTGTGGCTTTGTTGGAGTGGGCGTGGCCTTTTTGGTGGGTGTGGCCTTTTGGAGTGGGTATGGGCTTGTTGGAGGTAGTGTGTCACTGTTGGGGAGGGCTCTGAGGTCTCTTATGCTCAAGGTATGCTCAGTGTGGAACCCAGCCTTCACTTCTGCTCTCTGTGGATAAAGATGCGGAACTCTCAGCTCCTTCTCCAGCACTACATCTGTGCACCGCCATGCTTCTCGCTATGATGATAATGGACTAAACTTCTGAAAATGTTAGCTACCCCATTAAATGTTTTCCTTTAAAAGAGTTTCAGCGGCACACGCCTTTACTCCGAGTCAGCACTCAGGAGGCAGAGCCAGGTGGATCTCTGTGAGTTCGAGGCCAGCCTGATCTACAGAGCAAGATCCAGGACAGGCACCAAAACTACACAGAGAAACACTGTCTCAAAAAACAAAAACAAACAAACAAACAAACAAAAACAAAACAAAACAGAAAAAGAGTTGCTGTGGTCATGATGTCTCTTCACAGCAACAGAAACCCTAATGAAGACAAACTCCACAAATTCCAGATGGTTCTTTCACTGTCCTCAGATTTGCTCTGGGGCTCACTGTTGGGATGACCAGGATGTAGAACCAGCAAAGGTAGATAGAATGTTGCCTTATGCCAGTGTCTGGGAGCTGCTTATTACGTTTATAGGAGTTTTGTAAGCCAATATGTAAATGCCCATTATTAAAAATTAAAGTATGTACGTTACAGTGAACCACATTATATTAAAAAAGATAGTAAATGCTTAAAACTCTTCACACTCCAATTATGTAACTGTTGTGTTATTCAGAACTGCAGAAACTAAGACAGGACAAAACTCCAAAACAAAACAACACCTGAGCAAACACAGTTTAAGGGAGAAACAATCTATCTGGGCTCATGGTTCCAGAGGATTCTGTGCATCATAAAGAAGATGATACAGCAAGATGAGACAGGACAGAACAGCTCACATCTTAGCAGGCGGGAACCAGGAGGGGCGAGAGGGAAAACTGAAGACTGAGAGTTTACCTGCTTTCTCCCTTCACCCTCCCCCCCACTTGTTACACCTGGGTTCATACACTAAGAAGTGGGGCAGTACACATTCAGTGTGTTTGCCCTTTGTCACCTTTGTGGAGATGCCCTGGAAGACACCCCCAGAGGTGTGGTCTCAATTGCATCTTCATGGTTAAAATACTACACGATGACCTGCTTTTGCATGTCTTCACAACTCTGCGTTCAAGGACCTCTTATCGATAGCCTGAAACTGGAAGTGTTTACACCACGAAGATGTACAGGTGCTACTCATCGGGTCCTCACGGCCCCCCCACCCCGACAGCTTCTTGTTAAACATCATCAGCACACACTGTCAAGAAACCACCATCTTCCATGATTCCTTGACTTCACCTTCCCTTGAAAACTTCCTGAACTATTAAGAGAAACTCACCCTTCCATTACGACGGGAAGACTTGTAAAAGCCAACTGGACAGTTACCGGAAGTAGCAGGCAAGTGGGCAGAGCCTTCAGGAGAAAGTATTCTGCTCCCTTACTTGTATTCCTCAGACCTCAGAGCATCAAGTGTCTGTCCCTCAGTGTCCCCAGGCAAGTGTACATTTGTCTCTTGGGAGTATTCTAGTCCTGGAAGTCACAGCATTGTCTTTGTCTCTCTCAGCCCCCATTCCTTTTTTTCAGTCAGTCCTGACCATCTTCAGCTGCTAACTCTCTGGAAGCCTAGACCTTGACTTATGTAAAGGAGAGGGGCGCAGGCCTGCAGAGCCACGCACACACTCGTGCGCCCCCCCCCCCCACTTGTTCACATGCCTGCTGGTCAAATTCCTTGCCCATTGGAGAACGTTGCTTTTAGGTCATGTCCCTGTTCTGGCAGCTCCTGGCCATCTGGAGCTCTGTCTGTGGCAAGTCGGGGCTGGCATAAGATGGACTTCCTGTCCTGTACCTCCGTAGTTCCCTGGGGCCAAGGGCTTAGCCACTGTTGTAGAATGCAGTCTTCCAAACGAGGCAGCCATCGTCTTTGTCAGCCCTGCCTGCTTGTAAGAGACTGTTACCAGTGGAGTTATTGGAGGGTGCCATGCCCCAAGAGAGGAAGAAGGCAGAGTGTCGTTATATCTACAGCTGAGATGTTGGTCCTCCCTTCTGTACCTCCCAGCCATTGCAATACAATTCTGCCCTAATTGCAAGTGACCTCTGGGTCTTGGGTGTGCGTGCGTGCGTGCGTGCGTGCGTGCGTGCGTGCGTGCGTGCGTGCGCAGGCTAGAGCATATAAACTGGGCAAGATTGACTGAAGGAGACACATCTATGCAGCTGTGGTGATGCCATCATCCATGCTACATGTAGACTTTCCTGCAGAGGAGCTTTGGTGAACCTATGCTCCTGTAACCAAGCAACCTGTCACCTATGCTCTGTAAGTAAATCCAATGAACTCATTGTTTTCCCAGACTGAGCTCCAGTGGAGTCAGACTTCGGCGAGTCTTTGGGACCATGTAAGGAAGGAGTAGGTATCGTTTAAGTCTCACTAGGAAAGGGATTCTTCAAACAGCTAGTCAAAGGAGAGCCTCCATTCTAGAGGGCGGGCTGTTCTTGGCCCAGGGAAAGAAGCTGGAAATTGTTCCAGGAGGCCAGAGACATGCTCCTAAGGCTGCCACTACACCATGTCAGGGCTTGCAGATACTGATTTTTTTTTCCTCTCTCCCCGATCTTTTCCAAGCCATTTCAAAAACAAGCTCCATGAAAACCCTCTACTAAATATCCAATAGCAGGAGGCAGATTAAGTATATTCTATTTTAAGAAGGAAATTATGGATTAGCAAAAATTATCTTTCCTGTTGAACCTTGAGCCATAATAATGTAACCACAGCCACCACCACCACCACCTCCACCTCCACCACCACCTTCTCCTCCATCACTACATTCTCCACCACCGTCTTCTCCTCCAACACCTTCTCCACATCCACCTCCACCACCACCACCACCACCACCACCACCACCACCACCACCACCACCACCACCACCACCTTCTCCACCACCACCAACAATAACCCGAATTGCAAGTGGTTATGTTGTAACGATCACATGGTCTATGGGAAAATTCCCTTCTGTGATTTATTGCTATAATGAAAAGGAGAACTGGATTATTCTAGATAGAATCAACTCTTCTACTTGAGGTTCAGAATGAAAATAGCAAATAGAGTTTGTGTACTGTAGTGCTGCATTTGAAATACTTTAGACAGAGGGAAGGTGTCAAGGGGACACACCCCAGAAAACTGGGAGAGGACCCACACAGTGGATCTGAAGATGACCAAGACAGGATACAGAAGAGACGTGGAAGAGTGTGAATGGAGTCCTGAGATGTGACAGTGGTAAACAGTCTCTTTACGTTGGTCTTCCGGTACAGAATACGAGGTTTTAAAGACACGTGTGCTCTTTAAAGAGATTACAGAGTTCAAGTTAAAAAGCATGTTTTAGAATAGCAGTCATGTAGGAAAAGGTCAAGGCAATCAGAATTTCAGTACAAAATTTTTTGGTATATAAAAAATATTCAACCATAGGTATAAGTACATACAAAATAAGAATATGGAAAGAAACTCATTAAAAATAATCAGAGTGGTTATATTTAGATCTAAGATTACAGGCAGCTTCTATTTCCTTTATATATTTACTGTGTATGTAGTCATTTACACATTATACCTTTATTTTCTTTATAGCTTCAAAACCTTACTCAATGAATTGTCACTACTTTGACAAGGAAATAAATACCCACCTAATTTTGTTTATTGATTGATTATGCTACAGATTTAACTGTGGAGCTTAGTCATACTAATCACAGACTCTACCATGAGCTACAGGTCTAGCCTCAAGGCACCAAATATATACATATATATTTATATGGGAAGTGTGCACATCTGAAATCTCAGCACACGGCTGAGGCAGGATTACTAGTTAAGCAAGGGCTATGGTCTGAATGCCAGGGTTCTCTTTCCCTCTCAAATTCTTTCTTTTCTTTTTAAATAATAAACGTGTGTTTATTTGAACTTCTTTTTATTTTTATTTTTATTTTATAATTTAATTTTACATATCAGCCACAGATTCTCCTGTCCTCTCCTCTCCTGCGTGCCCCACCCCACCCCGCCTTCCCCCCAGCCCACCCCCATTCCCATCTCCTCCAGGACAAAGACTCCCCTGGGGATTCAACTCAACCTGGTAGATTCAGTCCAGGCAGATCCAGTCCTTTCCTCCCAGGCTAAGCAAAGTGTCCCTGCATAAGCCCCAGGTTCCAAACAGCCAGCACATGCACTAAGGACAGGTCCTGGTCCCACTGCCTGGATGCCTCCCAAACAGATCAAGCTAATCAACTGCCTCACTTATCCACAGGGCCTGGTCCAGTTGGGGGCTCCTCAGCTATTGGTTCATAGTTCATGTGTTTCCATTAGTTTGGCTATTTGTCCCTGTGCTTTTTCCAATCTTGGTCTCAACGATTCTTGCTTGTACAAACCCTCCTCTCTCGCCAACTGGACTCCTGGAGCTCCACCCTGGAGCCTGGCCGTGGATCTTTGCATCCGGTTCCCTCAGTCATTGGATGAGATTTCTAGCATGACAGTTAGGGTGTTTGGCCAGGTGGCCTTTGAATACTTCAGAGATCTATTCAGAGGGCCTGATCGAGTTGGGGGCCCCTCAGCCTTTGGTTCATAGTTCATGTGTTTCCATTCGTTTGGCTATTTGTCCCTGTGCTTTATCCAACCTTGGTCTCAACAATTCTCGCTCATATAAACCCTCCTCTTTCTCGCTAATTAGACTCCCGGCGCTCCACCCGGGGCCTAGCCGTGGATGTCTGCATCCAGATTCCTCAGTCCTTGGATGGGGTTTCTGGCACAACTATTAGGGTGTTTGGCCATCCCATCACCAGAGTAGGTCAGTTCGGGCTTTCTCTTGACCATTGCCAGTTGCCTATTGTGGAGGTATCTTTGTGGATTTCTGGGGGCCTCTCTAGCACTTTGCTTCTTCCTATTCTCAGGTGGTCTTCATTTATCATAGTCTCCTATTCCTTGATCTCTCTCTGTTCTTGATCCAGCTGGGATCTCCCGCTCCCCTAAGCTCTCTTTCCCTCGACTTGTCCTTCATTACCCCCACTCACGTCCAGGTTGTTCATGTAGATCTCATCCATTTCTCTGTCACTGGGTGATCCCTGTGTCTTTCTTAGGGTCCTGTTTTCTAGGTAGCCTCCCTGGAGTTCTGAGTAGCAATATAGTCATCTTTGTTTTACATCTAGTATCCTCCTATGAGTGAGTACATACCATGTTTGTCTTTCTGAGTCTGGGTTACCTCACTCAGGATGGTTTTTTTTCTAGATCCATCCATTTGCCTGCAAACCTCATGATGTCATTGCTTTTCTTTGCTGAGTAGTACTCCATTGTGTATATGTACCATATTTTATTTATCCATTCTTCAGTTGAATTGCTCAACATCCCTAATCATCAGGAAAATGCAAATCAAAACGACTCTGAGATACCACCTTACACCGATCAGAATGGCTAAGATCAAAAACACTGAAGACAGCTTATGCTGGAGAGGATGTGGAACAAGGGGAACTCTCCTCCACTGCTGGTGGGAATGCAAACTTGTACAGCCACTTTGGAAATCAATATGGCGCTTTCTTAGAAAATTGGGGGGGTGGGGGTGGTGGCGGCGGAGTAATACCCAAGGAATGCTCAATCATACCACAAGGGCACTTGCTCAGCTATGTTCATATCAGTATTGTTTGTAATAGCCAGAACCTGGAAACCCTCTCAAATTCTTACGTTGAAACCTAGTCACCTGTGTTGTAGTATTAGGAGCAGGGGCTGCTGGGATGTAATTAGGTCTTGGGGCCAGAACACTGGTGAAAGGAATTGGTACTTTTACAAGAGGCCAGATGGCTGTCTTCTGTGTGAAGACACCATGAGAAGATGCTGTCTATATGATGGAATGTGAGCCATCACCAGACATCCTGGCACATTGACTTTAGACTTCCCAGCTCCCAGAACTACAAGAAACACTTTTATTGTTTATATGCCATCCATTCTATGACATTTTGCTACAGCAACGTGAGCTGCCCAGATACTACTGTACTACTGATTGTCTTCGATATGACCATTGGTAGTCACAGGCTTCTTTTGTTCCAGCCTTAATTACCAATATTACTTTTCAGATCACTCAAAGAACAGCTGACTTAGGAAGAGTCACTGCAGGTAGTTAAAGTGTTAATGACCCCGGGGACGGAGCTGTTGGAGTTGGGCAGGATGAGCACAGAGCTTGGCCAAGGCACAAAGCTAGGTCAGGATGAATGACAATTCAGAGTAGGTCACATAAATAAGGGGTACACTGAGATGCACATCTGGGAACAGGGACTGGACAGTTGCAGTGGGTGCTGTATGGCCCTGGCTGTCCTGGAACTCACTCTGTAGCCCAGGCTGGCCTCAAACTCAGAAGCCCACCTGCAGCTGCATCCTGAGTGCTGGGATTAAAGGTGTGCACCACCATGCCTGACTTTCAAATTCTGTTTTTAAAAATGGGATGTTGCCTTATTTTAGAATTGCAAAGGAAAGTTGACTAAGATCTTTAGCCTGAATTTTTAAATTTGATATCACTTATTTCAAATGTAGTATTATATTTAACCTGAGACCAATGTCTCTACCCAAAATCCCAAAGTCAAATAAGAACAGTCTTAAATATGTGTGTGTGTGTGTGTGTGTGTGTGTGTGTGTGTGTGTGTGTATGAGTGTTTTCCCTGCATGCATATCTGTGTGCCACTTGTGTGCCTAGTCTCTGCAGGGGCCAGAAGAGGCCATAAAAGTTACAGATGTCTGTTAGCCACCATGTGGTTGCTGGGACATGAACTCAAGTCCTCTGAAAGGGCAACCAATGTGCTTAAACACTGAGCCATCTCTCCAGCCACAAGAACAATCTTTTTGCCTTTTCTTCTTGTTCTTGTTCTGGTTCTTCTTGTTCTTGTTCTTCTTCCTCCTCCTCCTCCTCCCCTCCTCCTCCTCCTCCCCTCCTCCTCCTCCTCCTCCTCCTCCTCCTTCTTCTTCTTCTTCTTCTCTCTCTCTCTCTCTCTCTCTCTCTCTCTCTCTCTCTCTCTCTCTCTCTCTCTCTCTTTTGAGACAGGCTCTCACTATGTCGTTGAAGAAAACTTCAAACTCCTGGGTTGAAGTGACCCTCTCCACCTCAGTTTTCAAGATGGCACTAAAGACACTCACTGCAGGCAACTGGGATTGAAGCCACCACTGAGATGGCTCTGGTTTTGTGTTTATTTTTATTTATATTAAATTTTATTACATTTATTTATCTGTTCATTTGTTTACATACATGTGTGTGGGTGAGTGCACACATGTGGATGTCAGAGGACAGCTTGCAGGAGTCAGTTCTCTCCTTCCACCATGTGGGTCCTGGGGATTGAACTCAGGTCATTAACCTTGGTGGCAGGCATCTTTATCTGTTGAGCCATTTAGCTGGCCTGGCTACCTCCCCTCCCCCCACTTTACTGAAGTATGGTTGACATATTACAAGTGATATTTAATATATACAAGTTGATGGGTTTGGAGAATAGTACACATCTGTGAAAACACCCTCTACCAATATCTTAAATTTTGTTTCTAACTTTCTTTTATGTAGACCTTGCATAATATTTCCATGTGTTCCATTTAATTTCTTGTTTCATATGGATTCTACTTTAGTTCCTTAGTTGTCCTTACAGGGTTTCTTTCACACTCTTGGTCTGTCTGTTCAGTTCCTTGGCTTTCCAGGGGAGTAACAGGGTTCCCGTCAGGAGTTCACGTTCCCTGGGCTCTGGCATTATGTATGTGAGCGCCCAAGACCAGAGCCTGATGTCAGTCATTTCCCCAAGGGTTTCATATGCTTCCTCCCACTGGGGTTGCTTCCTGGAGTCCTCCTCTCTTCCTTCTGCAGTGTCTCCAGCATGAATTCAGGAAAGGGACCCAGCCACCCTCCTAAATCACCGCCTGTTAGGGACTGCAAGTCTCTTCCTGCTCCCTGCTGATTCTCCTATGAGCTATTTAACACTGAATTCTTTCTGTACTGTTCAGACTTTTCATGATCACAGTTTAGTGCTTTTAGCCCCCCCCCCCCGTGTGTGTGTGTGTGTGTGTGTGTGTGTGTGTGTGTGTGTGTGGTCAGCTTCATTGCTTTTAGGTCCTTGGGAAGGCAGACACATCATGGCGGTGGAGTGTGTGGTAGAGGAAACTGCTTGCCTCATGGAACCAGAGAGAAAGAGAAAGGGGATGGAGGGGGAAGAGGCTAAGGACGAGACACCCTTTGAAGACATACAGTGACCCAACTCCCAATATATCATCTAATTTCCAGTCTACCAATGGATTAGTCCAGGATGAAGTCAGAGCTCTCACAGTCCTATCATCTCTCAATGATTGTATCCACTAGCTATGGACCAGGCCTTCAACATGTAAGCCAGAGGGTGCTTTATTATCCTTTATAGGTGGGTGAAATCTGTAATTACAAGTTGCCAGGAGAAATGGGCATTTCTCCATCTTAATGGGCCCACTTCAGTTCATTTACGATTGGATCCTGGTCGTGGAGCTTTACAAAGCGAAGACTCTGGGGGGTGACTGTTATTTGCAGGGTGGCAGGGGCCACCCAGAGCTGAAGGCATTAGAGGAAAGCAGCAGGTGCAAAAAGAATGTTCAGACCTTCTCCCTTTCTTCCAGAAAGCAGAAGACCTCCCGGCCACACCCTGAGACTTTCACCTCACAGGTCTGGGGTGAGACCCAGGAGTCTGCTTCTCCATTTCTTTCAGGTCCAAGCTGGGACCAGATATGAAAGAGTTAATGAGGAAATGTGTGTGAGGAAGGAAGGTCAGGGAGAGAGCTCAGGGAGGTGAGTCAGACTGCAGGTGGGACCCTGGAGAAGGAGACCTTGGAGAGTTGGGAAAGTCCGGGAGCCTACCATGACCAGAGGGATCATTTCCCATAAGGCCACTCTCTTCCTTCTCCTACCTTTTGCAAGTTTGGAAATCCCCAAGACTGTCTTCAGGGCTTAGTAATTTGCTAGAAGACCCATTGAACCCGTGGGTGATCATCGGTGGCCACAGTTCATTACAGAAGAGCCAAGGGGAAGGTGACTGAGTCACAGTCTCCAGCTGTCAGGACAACTCCAAGGAGGCAGGAGGGAGGAGATGGCATAGTTATCTGGGGCCGAGAAGGTGATGAAAATATGTCCCAAGTTGGACGGCAAAGATTATTGGGCTTCTGAGAACAATTTATGAAAACCAGATACCCACCTTAAAATACAGTGGGCAACTAAATGCCTCAGATCACCACTCTTGTAATATTTGCAACAGAAATGAGTAAGTGGGATCAATAGTCTTCAAGGGGTGGTGGACACATTTGGCAGGTGGCAAAATCTTAGAGCAGCCATCTTGTTCTGAAGGAGTTTTCGTGTTGGATGATGTCTGAAGAAAATATGAAACCCCCTCAGCTGTCCAAGGACAGAGTGGGGACCACTGATCAAAAATAAAACCGCAGACTCTTGCCCAGTGTCCCTGTCCAGTGTAAGCAATCTTTCTTTTCCACAGCAGCGAAGGAACTGCCTGGTGGTTTCTAGACCTTATTGGATGGGAGAGGGAGCTTCCAATCAGAGACGCTTCATGCTAAAACTCTAGAAATAAATGATACCGAATTCTTCCTTCCTTTTTTGTCTATTTTGAACATGCAAGTTTTTTTTCTGTAACAACTAAAAATCTGCTGAGGGAAGGAACACAGGGTAGAGACCAGGGACGTTCCCAAACTTCCCCCGGCAGTCAGGACATGGCTACTCTCCTGGCATGGACATGGGACATGCCATGGCGTCCTGCCAAACAGGGACGCTCTCCCGAAGCCCCACCCAGCATGATGGTGTCACCCTTTCTGGTGTGGCTGTTCCAGCCTCCAGCACTTTCTACACTCTGGTTCACCGAAGTCCCCTAGGCAAACACAGACTCCCTCTCAAGAGCAAGGTTAAAGTCTAGATGGCTTCTGGGTCAAGGTTAAATGATTGGTTTTTAATTAGCTAATTGAACTCAGGAGTGCTCTTCCAGTCACAATCACAGTTTATTACAGAGAAGGCTTCAGAGTCAAACCAGCCGGAGAAGATGGAAAGGCCACAGTTGCCCACTATTGGGATTAATTAATTCATTGTGTCATGCACGTGCTCGTGTGTGTGTGTGTGTGTGTGTGTGTGTGTGTGTGTGTGTGTGTGTGAAGGGAGCAGGGAGGAAGGGAGAAAAGGAGACTGAGCGTGTCATGGCCTGTGTGTGGAGCTCAGAGGATGACTTTGGGGAGTTAGTTCTCTCCTTCTACCTTGGTGAAGCGGGGTCTCCGTGTTTCTGCTGCTGCACTGGCTGGCGGACCGCCTCCCGTCCCCGACTTTCCTCTTGCTGTAGGAGCGTTGGGATTACAGACTCAGGCCCTTGTCTCTGCCTATCATGTTCTGGGGACTGAAGTGGGTGGTTGGGCTTGAGCTCTTACCCACTGAGCCATCTTCGTGGTCCCACCATTAAGTTCTTTGCTGAACAGCACAGGCCTCTAGACTACAATCCCAGCTACTCAGGAGGTGAGAGTAGGAAGATTGCCAGATTCGAGCTCTGCCTGGGTTACAGAGGGAGTTCAAGGCCAGAGAGGGAAACTTAGTGAGATCCTAACGTGAAACAAATAATACAAAAAAAAAAACAAAAACAAAAAAACCAAAAAACCAGTTGGAGAATGCTTTCTCAACGTGTACGTGTACAAGGCCCTGGATTCAAATACCAACACTATCAAAAGTTACTTTCTACAAAGGTACAAAGAGTGCTAGACAACAGGATGGGCTCAGAAAGGGTCAGACAGGGAGACAGGGAGTCCTTGAATCAAGCTTATCTTTTAAGAGTCCTGGGTCTTACAAGTGGCCTCCATTAGTTTACATTAGTGCCTTTCACTCCCTATATGTCTCTTTTACACCACCATAATGAAAGCCCAGAGGCAGGCTAGTTTATAACGAAAGAAGGTTAGTTTTGATCTGTGGTTCTGGGAGTGCAAGGCCAAGGTGTTGTGTCTGGTGACTATTATTTTTTTCTTTTTTGAGACAGGTTCTCAAGTGGCCCAGACTAGCCTTGAAATTGCTACATAGCTGAGGATAACTTTGAACTCCTGATCCTCTTGCCTCAACCTGAGTCCTGAGATTCAGGCATGTGTCACCATGTCTGGCGTTGGTGATGACCTTCTTGCCGACAGAGTCGTGAAACATCACAAGACATTGCATGGCAAGAGACAGAAAGTGGACATGTGTGTGTATAGCTGTGCCTGGCCTGGAACTCCTTGTGCAGAGCAGGCAAGAAACTTGGAGCAATTCTCCTGCCTCTGCTGGGATTTCAGGCATGTGCCACCACTATACCTTGCTTCTCTCTGTAGTCGAAAGTTTTCTCCGGTCCCGCCCAGCCCCAAGGTCCCACGGCCACTTATAAAAATAACCATTCAGAGGCTTAATATTATTTACAAACTGTATGGCCTATGGCAGACTTCTTGCTAACTAGTGCTTTCATCTTAAATTAACCCATTTCTACTAATCCATGTTTTGCCACATGACCTTGGAGTACCGGTCTGCTGGCATCTTGCTTCTCCTTTGGCAGCAGTTGGCGTCTCCCCAGACTTTGCCTTTCTCTTTCCTGTCTCTCTCCTTGGATTTCCCATCTGCCTCTAAGCTGCCTTGCCATAGGCCAAAGCAGCTTATTTATTAACCAATGGGAACAACATATTCACAGCGCACACAAAGACACCTCCCAGCATCTCTCCCTTTTAGTCCTATTTTAAATTACAAATTAGAGTTTACCTGGCTTATTTCATGCGTGAGCATGCATGTACCCTGCATGGAGGGAGGTCAGAAGACAACTTGCTGGAGTTGGCCATCTCCTTCTACACTGTTGGTCCCTGGGATGCAACTCAAGTAGTCAGGCTTGGTGGTCAGCGCCTTTCTCCGCTGAGCCATCTCATTGGCTCTTTCTTCCTATAAAGTCATCAGGATTCACTCACAGGGCAGTGTTGTAATGATGTCAGTCCTAATCACTTTTCAACGTTCCCGCCTTATAAACCTCACAGTTGGATCACATTTCTACCTTCCTAACACTTTACAGTGCTTCATTGCAGCATGAGTTCGCCTACAAGCCATACTGAAATCCCAGCACCCCTTAATGGACGCTCATCATCTGTGAGGTGGGGGTGGGTGAAGAGCAGCAGCCCTTGGCCTGCAACAAACCAGCCTGCTCCCCGCAGGAGACTGCAGTGCGTCTCCATGGCTGTTGGCGCCCCTAGAGCTAGGAAGAGGAAGTGCGTCTAGGGTGAGGGTGCAGAGGTGACCTGTTACCCTTCCTTCTTACCGCAGTGCACTGCGGGTCTGTCTCCTTTGAGGGGACCCCCTCCAGCCTTGACCCTGTTTCTTGAAAAGAGGGAGGTGAAGGTTATCAAACATGCCAGGGTGTGGGGTTAGCATAGGTGCTGTCGTGGTACCAGGAATAGGAGGCAATGGTTGGAGGGAACAAAGCGGCGGAAGCCAGGATGTGGCTGCTAGACCGCCAGATGGGCTTTCATGAGGGGGACTGTACAGTGGTTTCCGTTGGGGCTGCTGCTCTCTTGGGATCTCAAGCGGCTTGGCCCCAGCCTGAGGAGTTCACAGGTTTGGCCCACAAGGGCTCTCTCTTCTGTGCCGCTGGCTGAGGGGGATGCCGGGGGCAGTTGCCTGGGTCAGTGATGCTCTCTTTGCAGAGATATTTCAAGACCTGTCTAGCTGTCTCCTCTTTCACCTCCACACGCTGTTCAAACAAGAAACAGGGCGGGGGAAACTGAGACCATAGAGAAAGAAAGTGCGAAGCGTAGATCACTCATGTGGAACCAGGAAGATAACTTGAAAGAGGATGTGAGTGAGGGTGGTAGTGTGTGCACAGTCTGAAAAAAAAAAAGTGGGTTCCCCCCCCCACACACACACACAGCTGAGCCCGTCCCCAAGGTAGAGGCTGGTTCCAGTTTTCACTCATTTTCACTTAATTTTGGTGCCTTAATCTCCGGTGGTTAAAACCTAGCCCAGAAGTCGTGGCTGGAGGCTAAGGCCGAAGGGGGTAGGGATGCAGGTCAGTGATGCAGTGCTTGTCTAGCAGCCCCCGCCCCCAATGCTGAGTCACTGTGCTCTTCCAATTGAAGAGGGGTGAGTTTAGTACCCGCAGGCCTCTCAGAATCCCTCCTTCAGAACAATGTCACCTGGGGGCCGTGACGCTGGACATGGAGGCTGCTGTCCTGGGTCCTATAACCGACCTTGTTATTGACGATTATGACCTCATTTCCCAGACTCTAAGATGTGCCCTTAGTTTAATAACTACTTTTGAAGGGAGAGCGAAACATGGCCACAACGTATCTTGACTGAAACACCTATCTGGAGCCATTAAAATGAAGATATACAGTGTATTTTAAAACCTAAAATATAGTTCTTTAAAAAAAAAAAAAGGTGCAGAATTGGACTAGAGAGATGGCTCAGTGCTTAAGAGCACTTGCTGCTCTTCTGGAGGTCCTGGGTTCGGTTCCCAGCACCTATCGGACAGCTCACAACTCAATGTAACTTCAGCGCCAGGGGACCTTGCACCCTCTCTGGACTCTACGGGCACCCACATTCACTCACACGTGTGCATTCTTACACACAGATACACATAATTAAACATAAAGCCCATGCATGCACAAAATGGAACTAGATAAAGCTGCGCTGATAGTTTCTGCCCATTGCCACGGCAGAAGGGAATGTTATTGGGCCCAAGGCACGTTCAAAACTGCTTCCTCCTGCCCCACCCAAAGCCTTGGTTTCTGCCACTTGCTGATTTCTTTGGTGCAAATACTTTTACCTTGGCTGAATCCAAGATGCCATCTGCTGGGTGTGTAACAGTTGCCTCTAGGGCTGGTCTGACTTGGCCACAGTGTACCTTGTCCAAATCAATGAGCATTTTTGGGCAGGGTGGGTTTTGTAGGGGGTTAAATTAAGCCTGCGGTGTATCCATGAATCAGCACGTGTGTGCAGAGCTTGGGAAAGATTTCTCCCTGTTTCTCCACCTGCCAGGAGAGTGAATCTTTCACTGCCCCCCCACCCCCCACCTCCAGGAGACTGCATGCTGCTCACCCCTCACTGACCTCTCTGAGGGTCACAGAAGAGCCACTTCAGAGGCCTCCTGCTCAGAGGGAAGGGAGAAAAACTCTCCGGTTAAACGTGAGTGAAAAGGATTTCTGAAGTGGGCTGAGGGGCCAGGAAAACACTGGTGACCACTAGGGAGCGAGCCCTACAAAGTGACAGGACTGGAAAACAAAAGCGTAGTTACTGTGGGGCAGGTTGGGAAACAGTCACGAAACGGGCTACCAACTCAGCCGTCTATGTGAGCCAAGCGCATGGCGTCAGTGGGCATATTAGACAAGGTGTGGTAGATAGAGCAGGGAGTTGGGGAGACCACGGCAAACTGAAGCTCACACCCCCCTGCAGGAAGACATTGAATGTTTCTCTCTCCTCCTTTTTTAGTTTTGAGACCCTGTCTTATGAAGCCTAGGCTTAACTTCTTACTTACTATGTAGCCAAGGATGACTTTGAACTCAGGATCTTCCTACTCCTATTTTCCCAGGGCTGGGATTATAGGCCTGAGCTGATCCATTCAGTTTGAAGGGGTTTTTTTTTTGTTGTTGTTTGTTTGTTTGTTCGTTTTTAATTTTGTTTTTCAACATTAGCAGTGAAACAAATAGTTGTGCAGTTTAGATGCAGATCTCTACTCTGTGAGTGGTCACAAAGTGTCTGTTCAAAAGGTCATTATTATTATTATTATTGAAATAATTAGAGGATGTGAAACAGCATTTCACTGTGTAGCCTAGGGTGGCTCTCTAATGAGTTCCTCCTGCATTAGCTTCTGGGTGCTGGGGTTACAGTCTTGAATTACCATGCTCGGTGCACCCCACCCCCACACACACACCTGAGGCACCATGGTGCAGGGGTAGGCGAATACTGGCATCCATGTGTTTAGGCACAGGCAGCAAGGGATCAATTGTCTACATCAAATTTTAATTAACTAATGAATTTTTTTTTAATATCCAGACCACAGTTTACCCTCTCTCCTCTCCTCTCCGTTCCTCCCCATCCCTCCCCTCCGCCTCTACCCTCATCCACTCCTCTGTTTCTTTCCAGAAAAGGGCAGCCCTCCCATGGATATCAATAAAACATGGCATATCAAGTTGCAGTAAGACTAGACACCTCCCCTCATATTAAGGCTGGGCAAGGCAACCCAGTATGAGGAATAGGGTCCCAAAAGCTGGCAAAAGAGTCCGAGACAGTCCCTGCTCCCACTGTTAGGGGGAATCCCACAAGAGGACCAAGCTACACAACTGTCACATATATGCAGAGGGCCTGATCAGTCCCATGCAGGCTCCTTGGTTGTCAGTTCAGTCTCTGTGAGCCCCTCTGAGCCCAGGTTAGCTGATTCTGTGGGTTTTCTTGTGTATACCAAATTTTAAAACAATAATGAAACTAAATCCAGCTCCTCCCTACACTCCACTCCACCCCGAGTCTTGCTATATAGAACAGGCTGGCCTTGAATTCATGGTCCTTTGCTTTAGCTTCTAAATGCTGGAATTATGGGTCTGAACCACCATGCTTGGCTCAATATGCTTTTTATTATCACCATGTGCTTGCAATTCTGGTTGAAATATTCCTTCTTGGAAGAAAAAAAACAAACCAAAACATCTGTTGTTGGTCTAAGTTCCAAATAATTGCCACTGCTATCGCTGAGATTTAACAGGGCACACGCGCGCACACACATGTGCATCTATACGATTCAAGTGAATCCATTTAAATAACTGTGAACTAACACAGTTTTCTACACAGAGGTTAATATGGAGAATTAACCCCCAATTCAAGTGTTTCACCAACAGCATTTGTTTCCAGAGCTAGAAGCTAATGGTATGGATCCCCTCAGTTCCAAGCCCTGGGGAGCCACGATTCCAACACTGAAGGAGCAGATTCCAAATTAACAACGCTTACGTGGGATTGTACGTGGAGAAGCAGGTTCCCCTCGGAACTCAAAAGTGCCATCTAAAATGCCTTGTCTTCACCAGGAACTAGATGCCTGTTCAAATCAATGTGCCTGGCCTGGCGTGGTGATGCATATCTGTAATACCAGTACTCCGGGGGCAGAGGCAGCAGGATTCAGAGTTCAAGGCTAGCCTCAGCGATATGCTAAATTCCCAGTCAGTCTTCTTGAAATCTTTTTTTTTTTTTTTTTTTTTTTTTTTTTTGTTTTTTTGAGACAGGGTTTCTCTGTGTAGCTTTGCGCCTTTCCTGGAACTCACTTGGTAGCCCAGGCTGGCCTCGAACTCACAGAGATCCGCCTGGCTCTGCCTCCCGAGTGCTGGGATTAAAGGCGTGCGCTGCTGGCCGCCGCCGCCGCCGCCGCCGCCGCCGCTACCACCACCACCACCACCACCACCACCACCACCACCACCACCCGGCATCTTCTTGAAATCTTAAACAGAACAGTGAAAAACAAGGTGGCTGGCAACATGGCAGCTAACAGTCACCTACAACTCCATTTCCAGGGGATCTGGCCCCTGTGGAGTCCTGCACTCATATGGTGCGCATACGCTTGCAAGCAAACACAAAACATAAATAAAATAAATAATAAATAAATCTTAAACAGCAGCAACCACAACATCAAATATAAATTAATATGTCCAATAATGCCCATGTTTACTGCCACAGCCATTTTCTCTGACTGTTACTAAGGGGAAATCTCTGAAGATGACCAATGATAATAGAAATTAATGGTGAATTTTCTGGTGAAGCTACATTAGCCAAAATTCCTGACTGTGGTGATATTTGAGTGAGTATGGCTAGGTCCATTAAACTGTTGATTGAAGATCCATATGCTAAGATCAGTTTTGACATTTACTTTAAGTCTCAAAAATAGAAATTGTAATAATTGCTGCTTTGGCAAAGGTATGCTGGTTCCAATAGGTGGGTGGGGCTTAGTTTTAAAAAGTACTGGTGTAATTAAAACATTTCCATCATTTCCCTTTTCGTGTTTTAACACTAGTTTACTTTTACTGGTGCAGACATATACACATACACACATATACAAAGCTCAGTGAAGGATGAAGGAAAATGTTGCTGTTTGTATTCCTCTCCTGGCCATGGCTGTCACGTGGCTCACGGTAACATAACTGCTGATGACGGCTGTCATAAAGAGGAAGAGACGGTAAGGATTTTCTGTGTGCAGCGTCTCTGGGGTGCCTTACCCTCAGTTTACCTCAATCTCTCCAGTGGGGACCCCAGTAGCAGGAGCTCCTGAATCTCTGGTGTGGGCATCATGCGGACAGAGGGTCTCCACCACTTCATTTAGAACTTTACTTGCCGTGGAGATGGCTTTGAAAAGCCGACCATGACTACCTAATGGCCTGGGTTGCGAGTCCTTTGGGCTTTGCTGTGACTGTGGAAGTCTCAGTTTTACAAGTGTGAGACTGTGGTCAAGGAGTGATTGAGTCTCACACCCACTTGAGAATGAAAATATCCAGGGACCATACAGTCTACATGGTGACTAAGGTTGCTACGGGTACAGAGGCCCGAGAAAGGATGGAACTGGCTTTACTCTTCTGCTGATCCCTGGTCCTTGCCTGAACATTTCATTGCTGGTTCCATACTGGGCACACTTTACAGAATGGGGAGATGGAGTGTTTTAGGGTTCCTATCAATGCGATGAAACTCTATGACCAAAGCAGCTTGGGGAGAAAGAGGTTTATTTGGCTCATGCTTCCATAGCACTGTTCATCACTGAAGGAACTGTTTATCACAAGAACTCAAACAGGGCAGGAACCTGGAGGCAGGAGCTGATGCAGAGGCCATGGAGAGATGCAGTTTACTGGCTTGCTCCCCATGGCTTACTCATCCGGCTGGCTTTTTTTGTAATTGTATTTTTTTTTAAATCAGAAAACAAACAACTTGGAATAGATTTGAGGCAAATTATGCCATAAGCAGAATTTCTTTAAATGGCTAAACAAAGCTTAAAAAAGCAAGTAACAATAAAAGAAAATGTTTCTTGTACAATAAATATCAGCAGTACAAAAAAACAGTATATGAGTGACTGGATAGAAGGCATTTCCCAGCAGCGCAGCTTTTAACTGCACATCCTTGACTATGCATACTTCAACAACAACATGCTGCCAGTTCCTAAAATCAACCTTAAAAAAGGCACAACCCAGATGCTCCCTCCTGTGACCAGCTCCAGCTAAGTTCAGATGCACAGAAGGGCTTGACATATTGCGAGGAAGCCGCGGAAGCCACATGCAACATGTTACTCGATCAGTGTTCTAACAAAAGGGTTAAGGACAGCGAGCGTGAGATAAGGAAAGGAAACGTGGAGGAATGAAGTCCTAATTACTATACGTGCGTGGTTTTTTGACAGTAAGGGGAAGCCTTTTGCAGATAAGTTACAAGGAAAAGGCAGATAAACGGTGTTGTAGAAGGCAGTTAGCACATTCTGTACAACGACTTCACTTGGCTGTCATCGTCCGTACAAACCCTTCATGGTTTCCCTGACCGTCGATACCTGCTTCCCCAATCATTTCATCAACTTCTTCATCTATTAGCTTTGTCATCACATGGAGAAGCTCTAATACACTAATACGGCCACCGCTGTCCTGGTCAAACACACGGAATGCTCCCTAATTTCTTCCTCGCTGTCTTGTGTCTTCCACTTTTCTTGCCGTCATCGTCAGAAATTCAGGGATGTCAATTGCGCCCTCAGCATCTCCCTCTCCTTCACCGATCACGTCCTGTAGCCCTGCTTCTGACCAGGAGCCCTCAGCAGAGTCCCCAGTTGGTACAGTCCCATCACCATCCTTGACAAATAGTGAAACACCTTCTTTGAATTCTGCCATCTCTGTTCCTCAGTCAGTTGGTCAGCCATGCCGCAAGGGCTACTGGTTTCTGAGACCACACAACCACTCTACTCTCTTACTCTACTCAGGCTTCTGTTTTCTTATAGAAAATCTAGGACAGACAGACAGACAGACAGACAGGAGAAAGGGCTCTGGCAGGGACAAAGGCCTGAGCTAGCAGTACTGTGTGGGGCACTCAGAGATGGCTCAGGCAGGGGTCTTGGTCATCACCCCTTTGCCTCCTTCAGTCAGGTGTCTGAGGTCATCACGTGCCTGGGGTAGCAGGCCGCAGCCTGGAGACACTCCAGCAGCAACGGATTTCTTGGAAGCTGTTAAAGTTATTGATTTAAGTCATGACAGGCTCAAGGGCACTAAGAGAGTCTCTCCAGGAGAAATCAAACTGTTTCCCCAGGTGACTCCTGATTTTTCCTCAGGCAGAGGTCTAAATCTATTGAGGTGAACACAACTGGGTCTCACCTCTAGAGCAATCTGGGGAGACCTATAAAGTTTATTGATTTGACTTACTTAACTTACACTGGCTAATACTAAAACAACTGGGCCCATCAATCACTCCCCAGGCCCCTCAAGAGAATGATTACAGAGTGGATTGATTCCTTCTCAGAGGTGACAGTTAATGGGGAGCTCTTGAAGGGTGTCAGGACAGTACGCACTGCCTTGTGCTGGGGCTCGGCTGTCCCTTTGCCTAGCACGGTGACCTTCTAGAGCAGCGCATCAGGGAAGCCACCTCTCTGGAAGGCAGCCAGGAGCTCTCGGGGAACAGGCTGCAGTGGCTTCTCTAGATGCAAAGCGTCACACAGTCGCATCGGGAGAGGAGTGGGAAGTTGCCAGATTTCTCTTGCCAGGGAAAAAGAAGAAAAAAAGTCACCACAGGGTGAGGAAGGAGGGGCAAGCAGCCAAGATGACAGAGCAATACAATGGCCTTGAAGTCCAGAGCCAGGCCTGCCAGAGGACACATTGCAGACCGGCCTCGGCCTCAGCAAGAGGGACTTGCAGTGGGAGTCATTCCCAGGTTCACCGTGTTTTCTTGCCTCAAGAAGCAAGGTATGCCCCTACCCAGGGTTGCCTGCAGACTAGTTGGAGGGACCAGATGTTTCCATTTGAATGACATGTGTGACCTGAGTCCTTGGATGATAAAATGCCAATTAGTGGAGTGGAGAGTCAGGAGAAAGGTCACCCTGCATGAACTCAAAGGCCCTAAGGTCCCAGAGAGATCAAATTGAACTAGGCTTTCCTAGTTCAAGAAGAACATGGGAGAATGGATGAGCAAATCCATCTCCTAGAAACATGGCATCCAAACCAGGCATCGTGATGGTACATGCCTGCTTGTAATCCTTGGGAGGCAGAGGTCGGAGGATCAAGAGTCCATGGTCAGCCTGGACTACATATGGAGACCCTGTCTAAACAGAGGAAAGGGAGGGAGAGAAGAAGGAAGGGGATAATTACTGTGTAATGGGACACACGTACTTAAGATGGCGGCTGGGAATATAGCTCAGTTGGTAGAGTGCTCACCCAGGAAGCTCTGGGTTCCAGTCTCAGTACTGTAGTCAGACTTTCTTTAGACCGCCAGCCCCCAGATAATGACGCAGAGACTTATTAATTACGAGGGCTTGGCCTTAGCTTAGGCTTGTCCCACTCGCTCTTATAACTTAAATGAACTCATTTCTAGTCATCCACACTCTGTCACATGGCGCTTTATCTCTCTTCCATTCTGTACATCTGGTTCCTTCCATGTCCCGCTGGTCAATGCTGCATGCCTAGATTCATCCCCTGAGTTCCTCTTTCTGCCCAGAAGTCCCACCTAACCTCTCCTGCCTAGCTACTGGCCATTCAGCTTTTTATTAAAGCAATCACAATGACCCATCTTCACACAGTGTACAAAATATCCCACAATACAGTACCACATTATACTGGTCGAGGTGGAATCCCAGCCCTCGGTGAGGTGCAGGCATGAGAATCAGAAGTTCAAGGTCATTCTTGGCTGTAGGGAATTTGAGGCCAGCCTGGGATACAAGAGCCACTATCTCAAAAATAAACAGACAGACAGACAGACAGACAAAAGAAATACATAAGAATTGTCATAATGTATAGACTGGTTAATCACAGGAGGTCTGGAGCCAGGGTTTGGGGTTTAAGTCTGCTGTCCACCAATTATTATCTATATGAGCAAGTAGCTTAATGTCTGCGGGACTGAAACTCCTCATCTCCAAAACAGGGACAATGATAGTACCAATGATATCTAATACCTTTTTGTTGTTGTTATTGTTATTTACTTGACACAAGCTAGAATCACCTGGGAAGAGGAACTTGAACCACCATTGAGAAAGTGCCTCCATCAGATTGGGCAGTAGGCAAGTCTGAGGGCAGATTCATGATTAATGCTTGGTGTGTGTTGGCCCGGTCTACAGGGGGCAGTGCCATCCCTGGGCTGGTGGCCCTGAGTTGTATAAGAAAGGAGGCTGAGCAAGCCATAAAGAGCAAGCCAATAAGCAGCATTGCGCCATGGCTTTTGCTTTGGTGTCTATCTCCAGGTTCTTGACCCGAGTTCCTGCCCAGACTTCTTCCCCTTAGTGATGGAGTGTGGCCTGAGAGTTGTAAGCTGAAAAAAAAAAAAAAACCTCTCCTCCCTAAGTTGCTTTTGGTCATGATGTTTTATCACAGCAACAGAAACTAGCCAAGACAGGCCGTATTAATTAATAATAGTACTGACATAATAATGTCAGCAGCAGTAGTAGTACCTAATAACAGAGCCTGCATCGAAAAGTCGTGTAATGCTTGAATGAGTCTGATGCTTATAAAGCCCTTGGCACAGCATCTGGCCCACAGGAAGCATTCAGTAAACGCTAGTCCCTGCTGGTACTGCCATTCCTGTGAATGGTGGTAAAGACGGTTTTCACAGTACTACCAAGCTGAGGGATGCGCCGGCTCCCCAGAGACTTCCTGAAGAATGAATAAAGGGCAAGAAGAGGGTGTCTGTCCTGGGGGAGAGCATGTAGGGAATGATTTCCGTGTCTGAAGATGCTCCATGGACTTCCATGCTCTTTCTTTGTTTTCTCAGGCCTGGGCACTCCCCCCCCCCCTTTCTTTCCTTTGGTGTTCTTCCCATGTCTGCTCATGGTGAGGGCTTTCCTTACAGCTCCAGCCACGGGCACTCTCTTCCACTTAACCTGTCACCCTTGCCTCTTCTTAGGCCACGAGTGAGAGGGCAGACTGTGCTGTTGGACCTCCTTCAGGGCGGGCTGTGCCCCTCTCCCAGCCGTGTGTGTATTCCCCACAAACAGGGACAGAGTCGAGCACATACTCTGTGGTCTGGAGATGAGGCTGGCCTCACTGAGGCTGCAGACCGGTGCTTTGCCTCAATTGGACGTTCTCTGCTCTCTCCCCTTCTCTCCCTCCTCTTTTCCCATAAGGCCTGTGCCTCACTTCCTGGAACCCTAGAGACTTGGCTCCTTGGACCTCTGTACTCCTCCCTGAATGCTTATGCTCCCCAGTGTGGAAGCTTATGCTCACCGGGGTGGCACCCCCTGGGTGGAAATCCTACCAGCGGAAAGGTGGAGCTTCATAGATGAAGGAAGGGCACTAGCTGCCCCACCTCCAGGCACAGACTTAGATCAATTTCTGGCCTCTCCAGGCTGCACCCGGAGAGGCGCCACCCTGGTGCCAAATGGGCTTTAGTAAGTTTCCATTTGAGAAATCTGAGTCCCAGTCAACCCTGATAGCTAAGACAGATTGGGAACTGCACTAGGAGACAGAGAAGGACAAGCCTTGATCTCTTGTGGTTTCCCTCCAGGGCTGGGAGTTCCACCTACATCTTTTTTTTTTTTTTTTTGTATCCTTGTTTTTTCAAAGTCACCCGTCGGAAGCAGATTAGTGGAACCGGGTCCGTTCCTCCTACTGCTCATTTTGTTCTCCAAAGCAGGGGTACGGGAGAGATTAGCCTGGAGATACGTTGCCCGAAGATTACAGAGGCCCCAGCTCTGAGGAAGGAGGTGGCCACAGGAATGGGGAACACCTACCTCTAGAACAAATTACCATAAGCACTGTGCAAGGGCGGCCACGTACAGGCCAAGGACATCGAGTCCTGTTGGGGATGGCAAACTGAGAGCTGGCCCGGAAACTCCACTCTGTGGAGGAGAGACCCTTTGGTTCCGGAGTGGTGGAGCTTGCTCTCTCTCTTTGGACTGCAGTCCTGGTATTTCCTCAAGCGTGTATGTTTTTCTGAATTACTCATGCTGGCTCTCCCTACCTAGAAACTAAGAGGCCCAGGAGGGAACCGAGGAAGGGAACAGGGGGTGCATTGGTCATAGCCAGTTAGCTTTGCACCTGCAGGCAAGAGATAACATTCCCCCGACTTTCACAGGGCCTCCAGCTACAGTGGGGCCTCCCCCAAAGGCACCATTGTAGTGCTGTGGGGGATAAAACCGGAGAGATGGCAGCCTGCGACCTTGAACATGAAATAGCCTGAAAAATAGAAAGACTGTAGAGCCATAGACAAGGCACTCCTGGGATTCAACAGAGAGGCCCGATTGCCCTGACTCTGCACAGCAAGAGTTCACACAGGGTGCCGGGCGGTGGTGGCTCACGCCTTTAATCCCAGCACTTGGGAGGCAGAGGCAGGCGGATCTCTGTGAGTTCAAGGCCAGCCTGGGCTACCAAGTGAGTTCCAGGAAAGGCGCAAAGCTACACAGAGAAACCCTGTCTTGAAAAAACCAAAAAAAAAAAAAAAAAAAAAAAAAGAGTTCACACAGGGTCCAGGAGCCCTTTGTGGTGTGAAAAATGTGATCCCTGAGTGCCTGGGGCGGTATCTACAAACATTCCCGGAGCTGGACAAGGAGCCAGGGTTCCTTGCTCACTGCCGGTCGGTGCCTTTTTACATTCTCTGTGCAGGAGAAAGCTGTAGACATGCTGAGCCCTCAGAATGGGGGTGTGGGGGGTGTGGGGGGTGTGGGTTGCTGTAGAACTTCTAGAAGCAGCACTTTCTCCAAGCTGGCAAGACTTGGAGAGATCAAGAATTGCAAAGACTACTTCTATCGTTTTTTTTTAATTTTTAAAAATTATTGTATTGTTTTATGTATATGAGTGTTCTGCCTACATGTATGTCTGTGCATCATGTGTGTCCCTCATGGTTGTGGAGGTCAGAAGAGGGCACCAGATGCTCTGGAACAATTGGGAGCCACCATGAGGATGCTGGGAATCAAACCTAGGTCCTTTGGAAGAGCAGACAGTGCTCTGAGCCATCTCTTAGCCTCTATTTTCATTTTTTAAAAAAGACAGAGAGAGGGTGGGGTGAATTATAATAATAGAAATAATATATTTTTCAAACTTTATATTTCATAATCAAGTATATTTTATCACCAAAGATAAACAATTATTTATAACATAATAGCAGTCTATTTACTATTTATTTATTTATTTGGAGACAAGGTCCTGCTATGTAACCCAAGATGGTCTGTAACTTGGGATCCTCTTCCTACGGGTCCCAAGTACTGAGATTATGGGTGTGTGCTACCATGCCCAGCTTTTGAAAAAAATAGTGTATTAGTGAGAAAAAAAAAAACACAAACCAACAGTTGTTCATCATGACATTTTCATACACGCCCAGCTTTGGAAAAGCATTTCCCCCACCATGGACAATGGGCAGTCTCACTTAGTAATGGAGACACATGTTCTGCAGGTGTGAAGAGCATCATGCTTTCCCTGTGTTTGTGCGACTCTGAGATCTCAATACATGATCTCAGAGGAGCTGAGGAGAAGAGGCTTCCTGCGCAAATGTGAGGACCTGAGTTCGGATAGCTACTCTATTGCTGCAAGCCACAGAAATGTGAAGATATTCTATGACCCCTGTGGTTGGGGGCAGAGACCAGTGGGGCCCTGGGGGCTTGCTGGCCAGACAGTCTAGGAGAAACAGTGAGCTCTGTGTTTAGTGAAAGACCCTGCCTGAGAAAATAAGGTGTAGGGTGACAGACACCCACCTTGACCTCTGGCCTCCACATGTGCATATGGGGTAAGCCAACACACACGCAGGCACACACACATGCACACACACATGCACACACACATGCATGCACCCCCCCCCCACACACACGATGCCAAAGATAGAGGAGAGATCATCTTTCATCACCACCTGTTTATCAGACACCCCTGAGAATCACTTCAGAGGTGTAGGCTCACCTCTTATTCCAATTGTCTCTGGTTCTGGGTAGGGAGAACTCTGAGTCACACTGTGGATAGGACCACCGTGGCAGAGGCATCACTGAGAAGCCCCTGTGGGGCAGTGAGAACTGGGTCCATGCCTTTGCCCTCCAGGTTGCGCTGAGATGCTTGCACACGGGATTGAACTCCACATTGGCTATGGACATAGCTAGCTTAACAACACAGCTCTGCATTGGCTCTTTCCTGCCTCTATGCCCTCCCCTCAACGCCCTCATTTCTGCTCCTAGGACCACATTCCCCATGAGAAGGGATGCCAAGCCCGGCACTCCAGCCATAATTGCCAAGCTATGAGTTCTTATCGCTCTGCTGTCCTAGGCTCTACTTTTCAGAAACCTGAATATTTTTCCTTGTAAGAGCAGTGGTACACTTGACCTTCCTACATTGTTCTTTTACAGTTGATTTTTTTGAGTTCAAATGCAAACTATGACATTGAGATTTGTTATACACTATCTGTAGGAATTTTTTTTTTTTTTTTAAATTCTGCTTTTTCCCATTTAACACTGTGAGCTGTCCTTTCTAGCCTTGAGTTATCTAAGAATTTGCCCGTAAAATTTATTGGCTGTTTAAAAAAAGGCCATCAATGACCACTCTGTAACCTTATCTCTCACTTTGCCCTCCCAGATGGCTCCATGCTTACAGAATCACCTCCTCTCTGGCGAGAAGGGCCAAGCTCTCACCCCGAGGGGCTGGGAGTTGTTATTCTTTCTGCTTGAAATCCTCTTCCCGAAGGCTCTTCGAATGAGCATCTGTCTCCTTGTCATACATTAAGACTCAGGCTGGAACGCGATGTGCTTGCCTAGCATTCGCAAAGCCGGGGGATCTATCCTCAGCACCGGATAAATCAGGAGGGGCTGTGCATTCCTTTAAACCCCAGTCTCAGGAGGTGGAGGTAGGAGGATCTGATGTTCGAGGTCATTCTCAGTTCCATCCCGGAGTGTGAGGCTAGCCTGGGCTACATGAGATCCTATCTCAGTCAATTCCCCAACCCACCTGATTGCAGAGTCGTCTTAAAAGCTATTGCCACAACCAGCACCATAGCACACATCCCAGGCCACGGCTGTCATGCTGCAGTATGAATTTGCGTCTTTTTTTTTTTGTCTGTTTCCCTAGTGAGAGCAACATCTACAGGACAGTAGGAACAGCATCACCTTTTCCCATTGTATCTCCAACACCCAGTTCAGCACCCAGGACTTGGCAGGAGCACATCTGACTCACCCTCTCTCCTCATGGGTGAACTGGATGCCAGGGCCTCTCCCCTATTCGAGGGCATCTTTCTACCAATTCGCTCCTCTCCTCTCCCACCTCATCCCTTCCCCCACTTTGCTGAGCCGACCCACCGGCAGACAAACGGCTGTAATTTCTCTCCTCTAGCAGCGCCGACCAGTTACCTCTCTCCCGGTGACCTGGTTCGGCTGACCTACATGTTTCAATTGTGTACCACTTCCTGCAGCGGGGCAGCACCTTGGGGGGGGGGGAGATGGGGGGATGGGCGCACATCTGCTTCGTCTGCTGCTGTTGCCTTCACATCAGGAAGTTTCTGGCCCAGAGCAAGCAAGAAAAACGTGTCAAAGGGGTGAGTCATTTCGTGGAGGAAATGAGCGAAACAGCGAAGCCTTCTTGAATTAGCAGAGAAGACATCAACCCTTGGAAGCTTGAGCAATGTCCAAGTAATATTTACCCAAGAAATGAATAAGATGGCCTTGTAGGGATGTGTGGTGGCTGCTCACACTGTGGATACACAAAGAGGCGCCTCCATCCTCCATGCTCCGTTGAACACGAAAAAACTTAGCAGGGAAGTGAGATCATAAAGGATAACAGTGTTGATTTTAAAATGGAAAATTTGAGGCCCAGAGACGGTGTCTTCCTCAAGCACTGTAGTCCTCTTTACTAAAAGCCAGATTTAAAATTGGAGTTTACTTCCTTTCTGGGATTCGGCATGCAGCAATAGGGTAGGCCAGGAGGTGGCGACGCCTCTCCCTCTCTCCCTCTCTCTCTCCAGGACTATGCTCTAGGCAGCACTGAAGGACTCAGAGAGCAAAGGTTGGGACCTGGCCTGATCAGCCAGCAGCCTGGAGGAAGGAGAGCCAAGAAAACAGGGCTTTGCCTTAGATTGCCTCATTCCTCTTGGCTGGGCCCCACGAGGAAAGCGGTGCTTGCTAAAAAAGCCGCATTTTGAAGGCTTCAGATATGTGAGCAGCTACAAACCTGAATGGTTGGCAGGTCCACACGGAGGATTTTTATCTCAAGTTCAAGGACTTTGAAAATCTGGGACAGCAACTTGGCAACTTAGCGCTGACGGAACTTCTCCTCAACTTTCCCAGGCTTGGGCGACAGCCTTTGAGAGCCAAGAAGGTTTTCTTCAAGATGCAGACTGCCGAGACGACTTTTTACTGCAGAATTACCTACGGCCTGGCCTCAGGAAGCCACCAAACCACTGGTTCTTGACCTTGCTAACACTGAGACCCTTTAATACAGTTCCTCAGGTTGTGATGACCCCCAACCATAAATGGTTTTTGTTGCTACTTCATAACTGTACTTTTGCCACTGTTATGAATCATAATGTAGATATCTGTGTTTTGGGATGGTCTTAGGCGACCCCTGTGAAAGGGTCATTGGACCCCCAGGTTGAGAACCACCGCAAGCCCTAGCTCTGTGTGTAACGTGTGGACAGGGGTTGGGGGTGAGCGATAGGTATATGGACTTCCCAGGGTGAAGCTTGTTGTTTTCGGTTTCTCTGGGAGTTCCGATGTCTCAAAAACACATTGGGAACCCGAGTTATGGGCTGGGGTGTAGCTTAGTGCTAAAGCTTGCCTTGTAAAGACCTTGAGTCCAGTCTCCAGCCCAGAAAAGAAAAAGGAAGGAAGGAAGACAGGCAGGCAAGCCACTCCCGATTCCCACAGAGGCCCGACTAATTTCTCTTTTTAATCCAGTTCTTCAGCTTTCATCAAGAAGCCTCTTAGTCAAGAGCCAGTCAGCTGACAGGAAATATCATCAGGTATTTGAAGAGAGAGGGGACAAGACATATTGACAAGAATGAAGCTATTGACCAGGTAAGCATCAGAGGGGACCCAAAGTCCCGCTGCTGGAGAGCTCGGGAAGCAGCCTCTACCCTGAGGGCTGGGCATGGGGAGAGGTGGGAATCATGGGGAGAGGTGGGAATCATTCCAATGTAAAAACCCAAAGCTGTGGCTACCGTCTCTGAGCTGGAGAGGGGTTCATGGGATGGGACATCTCCTGGAACAGGGACATGGCGAGGCTGATTCTGCAAGTGTTGGGAAAAGTATAAACTGCCATGATGGACGCTCTCACTGCAGGCCACAGAGAGAAGGTGATCCTGGCAGGAGCAGAAATCCCGCAGGAAGCAGACAGAAGGGAACCAGTCCTTCCTTCCTCTGCCCGCCACATCCTTACCATGGAGAAGATGTTCCCACAGAGCCAGCTGGCAAAGCAGAATCGTGGGTGGCAGAGTCTCGGCTCCAGCATCACACAGGCTAGGCTTGGAGCAGAGAGGCAAGAAGGGCTCCCCAAAGACTCTGTTTACTGAAATACCCACAACCATTCTCCAGTCTCTCTGTGGGATTCGTCACTGGGCAGACTCTGTAATGTATCTGATGGATTTTTAGTAGACTTTGGTACTCCCCATGGCAAGGTAGTAACAGCCACCTTCCTCCATGGTCTTATAGCAGAGAGAGAATCTTATTTCCATTTTTGGTCAGATTCTCTTCTTACTGAGTAGGCAGCAATGGAGACCTCCTGACTATGGCTCATGGATGCTGTGGGCACTGGCCTATTTATAGAGGCCATCTTACCTCTCTAGTGAACTCCTCTGGGATTCTGACTCAGAAGCCATAGCCCACTCTCTCCTTGGACACTAGAATATCTCCCCGTATTGGAAACACGGCTTCTCATTGTTAATATTCCAACCCGACCCTTGAAATCCTGCCCCTTGGGGCCGCCCTGTGTCCTGATGTGAAAAGCTCATTTTAAGGAAAAACTCCTCTCCTTCCTCCCCCTCCCTCTCTCTCTCCATTCCCACGAGGTGTGCACACCTCTGCTTTTCCGACCTTCTCTTTCTCGTCTCCCTTTCCTATCTTTCTCTTCATCCCTCTATTATAATAAACTGTCCACATGGATGCAGCAGCGCCTGGGTGTGGATGACTTTGCATGCGCCTCGGCCCCTGCAGCATCTGCCCACCACGTTTCCCTGCACGCGTGGGATCCTCCGGCCCGGCCAGCGGTGGGTTGCCCACTCGTGCAAGTTCATAACACTCATCCTGCCCAACCAACATGACTCAGCAAATAGAATTAAAAAGCAAAACTATGTTGGTTTCCCACTGTGTCTTCTCCCTCATCTGCTCAAGGCAGTATAAGGCTTCCTCCGCCCCAGGTGGAGGTGAGAGCCAACTCCATGGTGTTCTGGCCACGGGTAGTAACACAGCCCTAAACCACACAGTATAAACTTAACAATTAAACTACCCCATCCCTGCTGTGGTTTGGACATGTCCTTCAAAGGCTTATGTGTTGGAGCTCCATCGTCCGTGTGGTGACGTGAGTGGCAGACTCTTTCAGAGGTGGGGCTTAGAGGGGAATGACCAGACACGTTCCTTCCCACACTCTGGCTCTGTAACTCCTAAGTGATCTCTCCCGGGTGCATGGGCTCCATCATGGTGTGCTGTAGCCAAGGGAGTCCTTTCCAGAACCAGCACTATGCTATTTGGACATCGACTTTCCTGAATTGTGAACTGAATAAGCTTCATTTCTTTATAAAACATCCAGCTTTGGGTATTTTGTTATTGTAATGGAAAGTGCATGAATACACACTCCACAACCTTTTACTTTAAAATTAGTTTTTCTCTCATCTACTAGCTTAGGATTTGTGAGAAGTAGTTAAAAAAAAAAAAGGTGGGGAGGAGGGTATATGACCAGCTGTGAATAGTTCTCCGTTTATTATCTGTATGTTCTAATTCTGAACACACCTATAATCCCACCACTTAGGAAGCTAAGGCAAGAAAATCCTGCTTCTAGGAGCAGCCTTGACTGCATAGTGAGGCCTCCTCTCAGAACAAAACGGAAAACCAGAAAACAAAGTTGGAGATCCAGGTATGAGAAGTGGTATGGGGCTGGGGGTTTTCTTTCTTGACTGTTTAACGTTCTTTCTGGGCAAATGTTAGATGTTGCTTTTCAGAGGCCCCTTGTGGTGATCTTTTCTTCCTCCGAGGATGTCTTCCTCATAGCTTGCCTCCCAGGAGAGAGCCCTCTGTTCAGCCTCCAGGAACTGGTGAGACCTGGAGTGTTCCTCTGGGGTCTGCCTATCCCTCAACACAACCCTAGGTATAGATGAAGTTCTAAACGGTTTTATTAAATAAAAAACACGGAGCCACATATAGGGGTGAAAGCCTGAGAGAGATCAGGGAAATAGGGAAGCCTCACCTCACCAACTCTGCAGCTTCCAAATGCCATGACTTCCTGTCTACCTATGCCCATAGGACTTGCTGTTCTGCCACCTGATTTGCTCTCTCCGTTCAGCTTCACCACTCCCTCTTCCTGCCCAGTTCTGTCACTTCCTGTTTGTTGGTACAGACCTCCAAGGCTAACTAGTGTTGGAATTTAAAGCGTGTGCCACCACACCTGGCTCTGTTTCCAGTGTGGCCTTGAACACACAGAGGTCCTGCCTGCCAAGTGGTAGGATTAAAGGCGTGTGCTAACATTACATGAATTCTGTGTTGTGGCTGGCTTTTTCCTCTGATCTCTAGGCAAGCTTTATTTATTAAAGCACACACAAAATATCACCACATTTCAGCACAAATAAAATATCACCAGACCTAGGGACAGATCTGAGGCGTTCCTTCCTTTCTTAGACACGGCTCACACCTGGCTATACACTTTCACACCCTCTGCTGGAATGACCTTGGGAAATGTGAGTGTCCCTAGCCCTGTCCTCTTGACCTCTTTTTATTCCATAGTCAGAGCCCGTGGTCAGCCTATTACTTACTCTCTAAATGTTCTAGAGGGGAACCAGCCTCGTGTGTTTTCTAAACTTCACAAGGAATGCATCATAGTGAGGTCCCACGATGGACGAGTTGAAGCCCCCCTTCATAAGCTTTCTATGGCAGCCCCACTGTTCTGTCTCTGCCACAGAGCACCAGAAACTCTGTCTACATGTGTATTTATCCTCAAACTCTGAGCCATTTCATCACCATGAGCAAGTAGTTCAAGAGTCAAAACTAGTGTCCTCTCGTCTAAATCCTGCAGGATGTTTTGGTACCTCATCTTGGCGTGTGAGTGCTGGTGTCTTTGCGCCCGAACAGACTTTCTATTTTAGTGTCTTGTTATATGTGCGCACTGAACACAGAAAATGTGTCAAAGAGCTGGGCTGCTTGACTCTAAAAGCAACAACATTCTGAAAGCGTCCAAACACGAGAACAATGGCCAGAACAGGACTTTTTATACCTCCGAGGGTTTGCTGAGATAAAGAGGGGATGATGCGAAGTTTCCCCCAGGGTCTTGGAATCAACACTCGACTGAAATCACCAAACTGTTTATAATCTTGTACAGAAGATTTGAAAGCTGCGAGACTGCTCTGGAGGACTGCCTTTTGCCTTGCTTTTCTCTCTCTCTCTCTCTCTCTCTCTCTCTCTCTCTCTCTCTCTCTCTCTCTCTCTCACACACACACACACACACACACACACACACACACACACATCCACACACACAAATGCATGCACATGCTCTTCCGTAACCATGTCTATTGGAGGCTTGTACAGACATGTGTGGGACCCTCATAACTATAAGGACCTTATAGGAGTTGTTGAGTACCTAGAGCTTTTGTCCTTGGTGCTGAGCTTGAGCCCAGAGTCTTGGGCAATTCTGAAGCTCCTGCTAATTTGGTATTTCCAGTTCGAAGAGGAAATTTTACTCTTTAAGACTAGATCCAGGGCAAAGAACTGGCCTGCTTGGCAAGTGTTTCTGAGAAGGGAGTATAGGCAGAATAGAGGTGATTGTAGCCATCAGTTGGGGTTCCACCCCTCACAGCTGCTCCACTCCAAGTCACTTGCCTGTTCTTCTTAGGTACCAACTGCTTCCTGCTTCCGCCTGCCTGAGCATGTGCTCTGGTCCTTGAAGAGCTTGTCCCAGAGGTGACCCTGACCAGTGACCCTGGGTGCAGGGCTCTCGGGAACCATTCTGAGGAGTGTGCCAAGCAAATTATCAGAAGGTCTTAGAGGAACTGACTCTCTTCCCCTCATGGAAACCTAATCCCTAACCCCTTTCAGGCTTGCTTGTTGCTGGAGGGCTTCTCTCCAGGTTCCACCAAGCCCCGCAGTCCCACAATCCATGTATAAAATAATCACTCAGACGCTTATATTACTTATAAACTGTATGGCCGTGGCAGGCTTCTTGCTAACTGTTCTTTTATCTTAAATTAACCCATTTCTATAAATCTATACCTTGCCACGTGGCTGGTGGCTTACCAGCATCTTTACATACTGCTTGTCCTGGTGGTGGCTGCAGTGTCTCTCCTTCCTTCTTCCTGTTTCCCCAATTCTCCTCTCTCCTTGTCCCGCCTATACTTCCTGCCTGGTCACTGGCCATCAGTGTTTTATTTATATAGAGCGATATCCACAGCACTTCCCCTTTTCTTCTTTTTTTAAAAAGGAAGGTTTTAACTTTAACATGGTAAAATTATATATAACAAAACAATTATTGAGCAAGAATTACAGTTACAATATTAAAGAAGATATCCTATCTATCTTATATTTGTGAGTTTAAGGTTTTATATCTAACTTATCTTTTATCATAACTGAGGAAATTACAACTATCTAGTCTTTAACCACATCAAAGACCTGAGAAGGAACATAATGGTACCTGAGAAATGGTAGATGGATGTAAGCAACTTTCGGGAATCTTGCAAGAGTAGACCAAGACAGCTGGCAGCCTGGACAGTTACCTAATGTTTCTCAGCATTGTTGGTGCATTCAAATTGGCTACAGGCCTAGAGTATCTGACAGACCATTTTCAGAAGCAGGAATTTTGAAAGACCATCTTACCCTGTCTTGGCAGAGTTCAGAAGTCACTTTTCCTTGTGTTCCGCTTGTCCAGAAAGGACAGCATTGTATTCATACTGTTAGCCGTCAAGGCAAGGGCAGTTCTTTGCCCAGTAGGTCATTTTGTGCCAAGAAGACAAACTTCCAAATGGAAATGTCTTAGAAGCCCAACATTCTCTCAGGATCAAATTGGTGCAGCCAGGAGCAATTGTGTCTCACATCAACAGAATTCTAAGTTATTTAAATGCCATATTCTCTAGGTCTATGAAGTGTTTGAAGATTACCTATCTATCTGAAATATATCTATGTATACCTAGAAGACTTAACTAACATGGCTACAAATATGATTATCATAGATGACTAATTATTAATCTATTTTTAAATTATCCATTACAATTTTAAATGAGTTACATAAGCATAATACCTCAAACAAGAATAGAAATATATATATATATAGTATAACAAAATTAATTTTAAGTTTGTATCAATAAACTAAAATTTATGCCAATGTAAAACATTTTAAACATAAACTAAAATCTATATCAATGTAAAACATTTTAAACAAGTTGTTCTATCAAAAGGCAAGCAATACAGGCTAGCAAGATGTCTCAGCTCCTAAGAGCACTGGCTGCTCTTCCAGAGGACCCGGGTGTAGCCCCGTGGGATGGTACATGTAAGCACCCACATGGCAGCTTACAATCATCTGTAACACTACTCAGGGGATCCAATGTGCTCTTCCGGCCTCCCCAGGCATTGCACACACATGGTGCACAGACATACATGCAGACAAAACATCCTTATGTGTAAAAGTGAAATGAAACAAAAATACAACCTTACACGAAGACACTCCCCCCCACCCCCACCCCCGCTTTTTGAAACAGGTCTTGTATATCCCAGGCTGGTCTTGAACTTGATACACAGCCTGCCTTCACCTCGTGCTTTCTGGGATTACAGGTGTGTGCTAACACAAGCCATTTATGTGGAGCTGGGGATGGAACCCAGGACCTTGCATTCAGCGAGGTCTGTCCAAGGTCCCTGGATCCATAAGTGTTTTGAATTCAGGCTTCTAAGGCTCAACTCTGTGCTTGTCTTAGTATGGGTTCACCTCAGCGACCCCTGAGGCAGGCCTCTTAAAGACCACACGGAGAACAAGGCAGAGCTCCTTGGGCTGTAGCCCAACCCTACTTTAGAGACTTAATTGGCTTTATCTGTGGTTCTAGATGCAGCCAGTACTTCATTCAGTCGAATAAAATGTGTGTCAGTGAGCCAAGCAGTAGTTTAGTTTTATGGATATAAAAGAACTGAAGAAAAAGAAAAAAAAAGGAGAAGAGGAGGAGGAGCAGGAGGGAGAGGAGGAGGAAAAGGAGGAAGAGGGAGAGGAGGAGGAGGGAGAGGAGGAGGAGGAAAAGGAGGAAGAGGGTGCGGGAGGACGGAAGGAGCAGGAGGCAGAGCATGATGAGCAGCAGAGTATATTAGTCACCTCAAAGCTGCTTCCCTGGTAAGGGGGAGTGCAGAGAGATAAATTGATAGAAAAAAATTAACTGATTAGAAGGTGACTCTCCCCCCACACACACACCGGAAGTCCAGATAACAACTTGGTTTTGGCTTTGATGGTTCAGTTTGATTCTGATTTTCCTCTGGTCTGTTGGATCTGCCCAGGGCTTAGTCCGAAACAGTGGCCTCCTGTGGTGTTCATGTAACAATCCCGGCTCTGCTTCCTTTTCCCGGTTTTCTCACAGAGCTTCCTCTGATCACTGACTCCTTGTTCTCAAACCTTTGCTCCAGCGCCTACCGTCTGCAGTGGGGGATTAAAGCTGAGGCGGTGAGTCTGGAAAGCCTGTCTCCGACAGGAAAACACAAGCTATGCTAGCTGGAACCCGGGCTCCTCTGTAAGTTCAGCCACGGGTGACAGCAAAAAGTGTCAGCAGCTTCCGTTTACTGACAGCCTCCTTGATAGGGAGCGCGACACCAGCACTTTGCCCAGCACCCCGTTAGAGGCAGTCTTGGGGGGAACATGGTGCTCTCTTATCTTCCGGTGGAGGAAATGAAGATACTGAGGCAAAGTCACGGAACTTGCGCGTGCCAGAGTTGATATGTGACCTTAGGAATTCGGTTCCTGAGCCGGAGCTCTTGACTTTACAAATGATTGCCTACCAAACAAGCGAAACACAGCTCCTGGTGTGGTTTTGAGAGGCCTCTGGGGGATGGCGGAGGTGGTAAAGACAGACATAGAGTTAAGAGTTAGAAGCCTAAATTCAAACTACCTACAACCCCAAGGACCTGAACAAACCATTTCTCTGCTCTTAGCTTAGACTTTGTTTCTAACTCCGGGTGGAGGAGAGGTGGTAAGAAACAATGTTGACTCATGGGGATTGAGTGGGGGTGTGAGGCTCCTAATGAAATGCAGCCCCAGGCGCACTTCGGAAACTAAACACGGAGGGTTCAGATGCTATAGGCAAGAATACACCACAGCTTCCCACCACCCATCTCCGGGAAGAGCCTTCCCTAGTGACTTCCAGGGCACAGGCCTCTTGGCTCGAAAGCGTTGGTGCATGTGGGTGGGTAGAAGATGTAAGTGAAGGAGCTAGGTGCCGTTTGCCTGGTACGCGTTTGCACAGTCCGTTCATGTTTATAGGTTTTATGATGATGGAATTTAGGACTCCGACAGCTCCAGTTTTGCTTCTGGGTTATGTGTGTGAACCTTGGGCAGGTCATTTAATTGCCCCAAGACTTAGGTCTCTCGTCTGTGAAATGGGGATACTAACACAAGACTGCATAAAGAGTTCAGAGGTGCACTCAATGTGTTTATTGAAGCCCACTACTTTCGTGGTCAAAGTAAGTCGTCTTTGTTATTACTATTGATTTTAGGACTGAAAAAAAAAAGTCAGCCCCACTCAAAGATGTAGAAAGAGAAAATGGAATCCACCGTCTTCAGTATCTCTGCCTGCTCCAGTCCACCACAGCGTTCCTATTTACATTCAAACCCCACACATCTTACCAAAGAAGATAAAGCTGATGGAAGCCATCATGGACCATCCTAACAGCATCAAAATATATCTACAGCAGTGGATGCATAGAGACACTGCACTTAGAAACAACAGCAGATACTTCCGAATCTCAGGATCAAACAGAACAGTGTGTGCTGGTGTGGGGTTGTGGGGTAATGTCGTGAACCGGAGAAGAGACAGGGAGACTAGGTAGGGTCTGCTGAGCGCCAGGCAGGGACTGTGAAAGCAGTCCATTCCAGGGTAGAAGGAAGCAGGGAGAGGCGGAGAGGCCTGAGCAGCCAGCCTCCTACACAGCAGCGGGGGGTTGATAAGCTGATTCCCCACGGGTCCTGCACAGGGGCTCATGGGAAGGAACCTTCTGGGTCCCCAGACTGGTGAGAACCCGCAATGCTTAGGACGGTCTTAAGTGCCTCTTGGAAACTCAGCGGCTTGTTAACTTGTCACACGTAAAGGCAGGAGAGAGGCCTGACATTTTTCTGACGCCTGAAAGCGAAAGAAGAAAAGCTTCTGACACTCAGGGCCACATCCTGAACGACAGGGGTCAGTGTGTGCAACCGATCCGAGTGGGCGCAGGCTTCTAATTATTTCCTGGATAACCTGTTATCTATTATCCATCAGGCTCCTTGCCAGAATATGCGGACGTCTCCTGAGACCTTCGAGTTCCTGCTCTTAAAGGGGACGCAGCCGCTGAGTGACAGCTGGACAGCCACTGCAGAAAGGCTGGCCTCCCTTGCCTCTGCCTGAGCTAAGGAGCAAAGGCTGTGGGCCCCAAGCCCGGGGCGGGGGCGACGACGACGAATAAATCATGAGTTCCTTAGGACTCCCTCCCTCAAGCTTCTCAGAGAGACTTGGCTGTATCAGAAACGTCTGGAAAAATTTCCGAGAAAGATGTGTTTTCTTGGGCTGCAGTCATTTGCTTGACAAACAGGGAAACTCTTCAAATAACCTTCTGCTGGGAGTCAGGGAAGGGAGGATGTCAGAATTCGATGGTCTGTTTTGTGGATCCAGGGCAGACCCTGGCTAGCACCCAGATGAACCCCGTATCATCCACTATCAGTCACACCCTGGCCTATATTCGTACTAAGGCACAATGAAATGTCACCCAGTGGGAGGGGACCACAAGTATGGGACATTGTTCTATTTTCTAAAGATAGCACATGTTCATTTATTTAAAAATTTAGAAAGTCCAGAAAGAAAAAAAAAAAAAAAAGATTCACAGTTGATTTGTCATTGTTAACATTTTGGAGTATCGGGTACTCCCTCCTACCACGTTAATTTATACCAACCCGTGAAATCCAGGGCTTTTTAGTTAAAAATACAATGCTTCCCTTTCATTCTTTGGAGGCATGGGGAGGGTGATGTGTCATTTAGCACTGGAGTTTGAGGTCGGAGCTCTGGAACAAGGCCCATGTTGCCAGGCTAAGGGCGAGCAGGGCTCACTGACCAGCAGGGTCTTGGGATGGCTCAAGTCCAGGCCCTTTGGTTTCAAGCAGAGCAGGAGGGTTGAAAGAGGTTATTCTGGTTATCAAAAGCCAGCAGACATGGAACTAGCCCTCCGTGGAAGCTTCTAGAAAACTAGAACAAGGTGGGACGGGGGTTTCAAAGGTTCAGAAATCTGCTGAAAAAGGACAGTTGAGGTAATCAATTAGTAGATGGTCCCAGATTTCTACCTTGAAGCAAATTCCAGACCAGAGCACAGGCATGGAAAAGCAAGGAGAACGTTCAGCAGAGAAGTTGGGCCGGGGAGGCTGAGGCGGTTGGAAGTCGCCTAGCAGAATGTAAGGGAGGCAGGAACGACACAAGATGGCTGGAAGGTCTGACAGGAAGATTCTGCTGAGCACCAGGCTCCGGATGTGTGCAGGATCGAGGGGAAAGTCTCCGAGAGACTGCATAAAAAACAGTTCTAGGGGCACTTATGAAAGTCATGCTTTTAAAGATTAGGTCCTGATGTGTTTAAAGATTTGTCTTATTATGCATATGAATGTTTTCCCTGCATGTTTGCATGGACACCACTTGCATGCCTGGTGCCTTGCAAAGGTCAGAGAGGGTATCAAGTCCCTGGAAGTGGAGTTACAGACTCTTGTGCATCACCATGTGGAGGCTGGGAATCAAACCAGTGTCCTCTGCAAGAGCAGTGAGGTATCTTAACCACGGAGCGCTCTCCCTGGTCCTAAATAAGTTTCTATGAACAGAAGGAATAGCAATGTTTGTTAAACAAGGCATTGAGTTATGGAGGTGAAACCTGTGGCTTACAGGAGTCTTTCATACTTGTGCAGACTCCTGGAGGGGCCCCTAGGATGTCTGTGTAGGTAGAATTGATTAGCGTGTATCATCATTAGAAAGAAGAGTGAGAACTTTCTACAGTAGTTATCTTTTTAATTCGTTTAAGAACAGCAGCAAACCCACTGCATGCCAATGCCGTAACATTCTTGGTTTAGACTGTATCACTATGCAACCTAGGCTTCCTCAAACTTGTCATCCTCCTGCCTCAGTCTCTTAAGTGTTGGAGTTACAGGGTGTGCACCCCTATGCCCAGCACTAATAACACAGTTTAAATAGATGAGAAATCACAATATATACACATTTTAATGAGAATAGCGACACCGATAGTTTTGCAAATCTCTTTAATGTCTGGTTTAATAGAGCAGCTGAATAATCATATCTGTGTTGGTATTCAATACATTGGGACATGTAGTTTCAATAGAAGTATATGAAGAAAAATTAGTGTTGATCCCACTGGGCAAGAATAAGACCACTACCACAATTTTTGAGCCAAATTTGAAGCAAGCTTTGTTAAATACTGGCCGGGATGATAGACACTGGCCTGGTCCATACTCGGGATTCCCAGAGAATGGCCAGAATTATGTTAAGTCGGGTGCTTATAAAGGCAAAACCCACAAGGCGACATACTTCCCTGCCTTTGTCCAATCAGGGGAAAGCATACATCCTGACATGCCTACCTCCCACCTAGGTGCGATCAAATACATTCTGTGCAGTCATGGCAACTGACCTTGTTTATAGAGGTGAAAACATGTGGCTTGTTATCTTACACGACAGCCCCCAGCATTCCAGGAAGTCATCTGTCCTTGGGCAAGAGGGGCTGACCGTGAGAGGCATTTTGTTTTATAGCTCTCTTAAGCACAGTCATTTAAACTTATAGCTCTCATACTCGTGTCACCCAGATCTGTAATGAGGAAAATTAGGATAAACAGGGCCTGGGGAGACAGTTCACTGTGTAAGAGCGCTCACCGCGCAAGCATGGAGACCTGAGTTCTAGTCCCAGTGCCCACATAGAAGGAATGCACGGCCAGATGTGCCTGTAACCCCAGGACAGCAGGGTGGAGCCAGGAAGATGCTGGGGAGATGCCAGCATAAATGTAGTTTCAGGTTCAGTGAGGACCCCATGTCAAGGGAATACGATGGAGAACAATAAAAAATGATACCTGCTGTCTTCTTCTGGCCTTTGCACACAGAGATGCACACATATGTATACACACCACACACACACACACACACACACACACACACACACACACTAAAAAATAAAAAGGAAAAGGGAGAGATATTTTAATAGCCTTTTCTGATATTTCTGAGTTTCCTTTTGATACCACATGAAAACAGAACATGTGGTAGTTTATTCTTAAGACTAATCATTGCAAGGAGTCTGAAGCCATGTCTAAAAAAGATTTTAAAATATCTGTGACATCAAAGCCTCTTAGCCTCTCTTCCACTTTGAGTCCATCTTTACCTCTGTATTATTTTGTAATCCCACATATGAGTCCTTAGAAAATATCAATGACTGCATAATACAGTTATTCTGAATTTTGACACATTTCTTATGTATTATTAAAATCGCATTTGTTAATATTTGTTGTGAGATAGTTGTACACTGTGTGAAGGTGTACTGCTGTGATTGTGTAATGAAAAGATGAATGGCCAATCGCTAGACAGGAGGCATAGGCAGGACTTCCGGGCAGAGAGAGGACACAGGAGGAAGAATCTAGGCACCCTTGAGAGAGACGCGAGAACATGGGGAGAGGAAGTGGAAGGTGCAAGATGGAAGAGAGGTAAGGCCACGGGGCAGAATGAAGATTAAAAAATATGGGTTAATTTATGTTATATGAGCTAGTTGAGACAAACCTAAGCTAAAAGCCAAACTTCCATAATTCATAAGTTTCTGTGTCATTATTTGGGAACTGGCTGGTGGTACAGAGAAAGACTTGTTACAAATATTGCCACCAGTTTTAGTATAAAATCTTTTTTATTTTTAACATTTTTATTTTCTATTGCTCGAGAGTTTCATACATGTATATAGCAAGTTTTAGTCATTTGTACCCTCTGTTACTCTCTCTCATTCCCTACTTCTTCCCCACTATAAACTCCCTCTTTCCAACAAATCCATGTCTTTTGGGTGTGGCCCACTGAGCTTAATTGGGTTTCTTGCATGAACATAGTTGGGAGGTTACTTGCTGGGCAACTTCTCAGAGTCTACACCACTGAAGGAAATGACTCCTCTTCTTTCCTCAGCCACCACTCCTGGTCAGACAAAAGGAAGAGAAAAGCCTCTCAGGATTAGGAACGGTCATGCTCAGAGTGGCGGGGGCGCATCTCCCAAATATCTAACTTTAGTTTGAAAACTCACATTTCATCTTTGATAGCAAACTGTCTTAGTTGTTTCCTCAAAGCCATAGGGGCTCACTTTATTCATTCTCGAGACAGTGTTTGCTGAATGCCTAAGTCTGAATAGCCATAGTTATCTTTCAATGATTTTTTTCATTTGAAACATGTATTCATTGAAAAAAAAAATAGTAGAAGGGCTAGGCATGGTATCACATACCTGTGTTCCAGTGCTTGGAGGTAGAGACAAGAGGATCGGGACTTCAAGGTTAGCCTTGGTTGCATGTAAAGTTTGAAGCCAGTCTGGGCTACACGAGACTCTGCCTGAAAACAATGAAGAAAGAAACAGAGAAAGAGAAAGTGGTTAACTAGTGTAGTTAACAACCAAACCGCTGTACACATTTTGTGCCTTCAGACCATCATCGGATCTCCAACACAACAAAGATACTTCTCACATAATCCTGAGATTCCTAGATGATATACCCATAATGAGTGAGATTTAATAAAGTTAATAACTTTACTGCTTCATCAAGGATATCCTGATGATGTGCACTTGGATTGATTTCCCTGAAAACGCATGGTAGCAAAAACATACACAGTGACCAAGAGAGGCTTGTCGGAGGGGTTTGGTGGGAACGCCCTTGCCTAGCATGCATGAGGCCTAAGGTTCAGTTTCTAAGCACACAAACAAATAAAACTAGTTCTGAACAACCTTTTTTGTGCTTTGTATTTTCTGAGGATGGGGTGGGTTTATGTAGCTTTGGTTGTTCCAGAACTCTCAATGTAGACCAGGCTGGCCTGGAACTCTGATATCCTCTAGCCTTTTTGCCTCTGGAGTGCGGGCATCAAAGGCATGTGCCATCATGCCTAGCAAGGTTTTTTGTGTGCTAAAGTGTCAATAGGTTTGCTTTGCAGTGCCTTTGTACTGCTCTTTTGCAAATTCCATATCACAAAAAAGAAAAATAATCCCTATTATTATTACAAAATATTTTGACCTCTTCAACATCAGCAAAGCTCCAAGGTCTCTCTCTCACAGATCAACTGATCCTCTTGCTCTTCTCTCTCTCTCTCCCTCTCTCTCTCTCTCCCCCTCCCCCTTCCCTCCCCCTCCCCCTCTCCTCCTCCCCCTCCCCCCTCTTCCCCTCCCCCTCTCCCTCTCTCTCCTTTGTCTTAGGTAGTCTAGGCTGCTCTTGAACTCACTATGTAGCCGAGAATGACCTTGAACTTCTGATCTTCCTGCTTCCACCTCCTGAAAACTGGTATTACAGGCATGTGCCATTGTGTCCGGTTTATGTGGTCCTGGAGATTGACCTGAGTTTTGTGCGTGCTGGGCAGGCAATCTACCAATGGAGCTAAATTCTTAGTCTTTCTTGCTAGACTTAAGAAAAATGGACCCCAAAATATAACCAGCTTGTGCTGGTAAATTCTGATGGGCAATCTGATGGAATTAAGAAGTCCCTAGGAGATTGAAAATGCACCCCTCTGAGTGGGTACATAAACATGCCCTGAATGTGATTGTGCAATCCATAGTCTGGAGCCTAAAGAAAATAAAATTTGGATAAAAGAAAAGAAAAAACACAGGTGCTCTCTGTCTCTCTGTCCCTTTCTGTCTGTCTGTCTGTCTGTCTGTCTCTGTCTGTTTCCCTCTCTGCTTCCACGATGTGAGCTGCCACGTCCTGCTGTACCTTCCTTGCTAAGGTGGACTGACGCCTGGGATTCCTTGAGCTCAGATAGGCAGTTCCTCCCTCCCCTTTAGCTGTTTATGTCTGGTATGGCTGTTATGGATGGTCACAGCCATGAAAGGTTGTGCCTAAACCCTGCTGTCCCGAGGTCTCGGGGCAGCAGCATAGGAAAGAGCTAGCACTCCGACAGTTGAGGGGATGAGAGAAAAAGGTTCTGATGACTAGAATTTAAGAACCCGAGGAAGGGACCTATGGAGCTGGCAACCCTGAGATGCAGCTCTGGGGAGGGGTGCCAGCTGGTTGGAGCGGTGGAACTGGCGGTGGCGGGATGGGACTGGTTTCTAAGTGTCGGGGAAACCGTAAGGTGTGTTCCACTGTTGCTGAGGGAAGGAGCTGTGGCCGCCAGCGTGAAGAAGCATGGCTGGGGTGAGACTCAACCGGAGATGCAAACGGGAAGGACCCGGTCCTTCCTCCCTCCTCCAGCCTTGCAGCTTTCCTGTCCTGTGTCACCTCTGCGGAGCCCAACAGAGACAGCAGGAAAGCAGGAGCATGGTCGTGTGGAGCTTTTGCTTAGCGTCCCAAGACACAGTGCGAAGGGGTGGCCTTGGAACCAAGTGCCAGTCACAAGTATGGGTGGGCTTAAGTCCTCTTGTTTGTCTTGATATAAACAGCCCCTTGCCCTCTTAAGGGAGCACATAAGCATGCTTCCAGAGAATCACAACCATACAAACAAAAAGGTGTTTCCTGAGAAATCCCCTCAACCCTGAACCCTTCCAGCCTGTCCTCCCACCCCTTATAGGTAACCCACTCTGTTATTTTCTCATTTATCCTTCTTGTGGATATTTTCTAGACTTAGACAGATAGTATGTTATTCTCTTTCATGTTGTGTTAGTCAGCTTCCTTGGACTGTAACAGATACCTCAGGTAAATGAATGTGTAAAGAGACAGGGGATGTCTTGGCTCACAGTTTTGGATGGGTCAGTCAAGGCTGCTTGACCCTGCTGCTTTTGGTCTGAGGTGAGCAGCACATTAGGGTGGGGATATTGTTACAAAGCAGTGCTCAACTTACACCAGCAGCAAGCTAAAAGAGGCAGAGACCTACACCCCACAAGGCCTGAGCACATGTTCCCAGGTCCAAAGTTATGCAAGACTTCTTAGGAAGCCACACTGCTTAAAAGTTCTGATATCCAGACAGTACCCAGCTGAGATGTTCCAGATCCAAACAATAGCTTGGATCTATATACTATCCAAAATTATCTTCATTTTGAATTAAAAATTTCACTTGCATTAATTAATTAATTTTGTGTGTGGGCACATGCATGGGGAAATGCGTGTGCTGGGGTGCCTGTGGGAAGGAAGGTCAGAGGACATTTGCTAGAGTGTGGGAGCCCACAGAGGCTATCTATTGAGACCTTACTCAGGATCAGAGAATCTGGGCTTGCTTTACCCAGCAGGGCTTTGTAAGGAGATGATTTGGCCGTGGGCATATTTACCAGGCATTTGAAAAGGTCTACACTTGGCTATACGGTGTGCTTTGATCTTGCAAGGGGAAGGTCTTTTGCCTCTCCTCTTGGCATGTTATAAAAGGCCCTTTTCAATAAAGGATGAGGCTGTTGGGTATTGATCTAGTCCCTCCCGAAGCTGTCCTGTGTTTCTGTCTTTCTGCTCATCTCTCTTTCTATCTGATATTTCCTCATTCCTCTCTCCTTTACCTAAGAACCCTTTAAAAAGTAGGAGCTGGACTCCACTCACACTGGAGTCAGTTCTACCATGTGAAGCCCAGAGATCTGAGATGAGACAAGCCAGTGCAGAGGTTCCTCCATCTTGTCTTCTAGCTGAGGCCATTTCTGGTTTAACTAGAATCTGATCTCCTTGATTGAGAATCCCATGGAAAACTACCCAACTCTATTTAGGAACTAAAGGTCAGGATGTTCTTGCTAACTTATCTTACTTAGCCTTTGTCAAAACTGCTTAGTTGTGCAGAACCTCCTCCAGCTAACCGGTTATCTTAGCTTCTGTGAAAATTGCTTGCTTCCAACTGTTTACTCTGCAAGGCCCCCCTTGCAGCTGCTGAACAAGATGCCTGGATGAGGTCTCACCCATTAAAAACCCCATGTTCTGAACACTCAGGGCCACACCTAGGTTACCGAACACTTGGGTGTGGTCCCAGTCTACTGGACTAAAGACTTCCAGTTGGTTATACACTGTGTCTGAGAGTCATCTCTGGTGAGCTCCCCGTGACGGATCGAACTCAGGTCCTTAGCTTTGGCAAAAAGCACCTTCACATGCTGATCCACCTTACTAGTACCTCGTTTTGAATTTTTCAATATATTCTGATAGAGATTTTCCCCAGTCTTTTAAAAGTATTCTTTCAGTCAGATTCTATTAGTTTACTCAGCCAATCATCCTTCTTCCTTCCTTCCTTTTCTTCTTCTCCTCCTCCTCTTCCTCCTCCTCCTCCTTCTCTCTCTCTCTCTTCCTCCTCCTTGCTCTTCTTCCTCCTCCCCCCCCTTTTTTTTTTAAAGAAAGGGGACTTAAATAGTTTAGGCTAGCTTTGATCTCACCATGCAGCCAACCTGACCTGTAATGTGCAATCCCCCTGCCTCCTGAATGCTGGATTTACAGGCATGTACCGTCGTGACCATCTGCAGATTTTTTTTTTTTTTTAGAACTCCAAATAGTGCTGTAAGAGCAGCCTAGCATATGAATACTTTTGAATTGTTGGAGGTGTGTTCTCATGACAAATTTCTAGACTTGGGACCACTGGGCTGCAGTGGATCTCTGAGGGTTTGCCAGACACTGCCAAATTCTTCTCCATCAGCTTTGTACCACCTTTCCTTCCGCCAGGAATATGTGCGGATGCTTCTCCAGTCCCAGCAGCATACTATCCTGTCAAGATTTTGAACTTTGGCCTATCCTGTCTCAGTATGCTTTTGTAAGACTGATGCAGGGCCTCCTGTGCCAAGAGGGCACTTGGGATAGTTCTGATTTACATATTGCTTATGATGAGTGAGCTGAGCAGCGATTCACGTGTTTAAGTGTCAGTTTTACATACGTCGTTGTTAATTTTCTAGTCACATCTTTGCCGCCTTTTAGGGTAAATTTTTGGCATTTATCCTAAAAAGTTTTAAATTATTTATAAACTGGGTGTGGTAGTATGAAACTTTAGTCTGAGCACTCAAGAGCCTGAAGTAGGAGGGTTCTTTTTTCAAAAGGGGGTGGGAGGGTACTGCAGAGGTGGCTCAGCTCTGAAGATCCAGTAAGGCCATTGCAGAGGATCAGAGTTCGGTTCCCAGCACCCATACGGGGCAGCTCATAACCTCCTGTAACGCCAGCTCCGGGGCTCCGCTGTCATGTGTTCATACATACTGTCAAACACACACACACACACACACACACACACTTAAAAATAAAATAAACTTTTGAAAAATGGTTTTTATATATTAGGAATTTTAGTGTTTTTTTTCTTTCTTTCTTTCTTTTTGTTCATTCCCCCCCCCCCCCATCATGTTTTGTGCATGTACAAGTACACAAGTCCATGCACGCACTTGTGGAGGACATTAAAGGGCATGGGGTGGTTTCCTCTATTGTTCTCGGCTTACCACCTTGAGGCAGTTTCTCGAAGAAGAGGAAGTCCGTTGAACCATCCTCTCCTGCTTTCAGAGCAAACCTTTCTACCTACGAGCATTCCACCAACCCCAATTCTGGTCTTTTTTTTTCTTCTTCTGTAATATAGGTTATAAATATTTCATCTGACTCTGACACATCTTTTGACTTTGTTCATGGAGGTTTTGCTCTTCAAAAGCTTAAACAATTTTAACACAATTAAATGTATCAATACTTTATCTTAGTGAACCCTCATTTTGAGGCATACTTAGAACATTTCCCTCATACCCAGTTAATAGAGGAATTTAGCTATATTTTCTTTTAATACCACCCCCCCTTAGTTCTCTGATTCATTTGGAACTTGTATTTTCTCAAATGAATGTTTTTGTTGTCTGTTGCTGTATGACAAAAAGCTCCAAATTTGGTGGCTTGAAAACACATCTGTTTCATTATTTCACGTGGTCGGTGTAGGCTGAGCTCAGCCTCCTGGGCCTGTTTCTCTTGCTCTGACACATGGTTGTGGCATTTGATGTTGGCCTGGGGCTACTCAGAGGCTTGATGTGCATTTCGAGAGAGCAGGAATTTCTCCTTCCCCATCTGAGTCCATGGCCTCTGCTCTGTGTGGCCTCTCTGTGTATCTTTTTAGTGGGGCGACTGGACTGCTCCGCTCCCTCCCTCGTCCTTCCTTCCTTCCTTCCTTCCTTCCTTCCTTCCTTCCTTCCTTCCTTCCTTCCTTCCTTCCATCTTTCTGTTTTAATTCTGCTTCATTGCGATAAATTTAACATACACAAAAATCCACTCATTTAAAGTGTCCGGTTTAGCTGGGGGTTTGTGCTTGCCTTTAATTCCAGCACTCACGAGACAGAGGCAGGTAGATCTCTGTGTTCCAGTCCAGCCAGCCAATCAATCAATTGTTTACACTTCAATGTTTTTAGAATACTCATAAAATCCTCACCATCGAATCTTAGAACATCTTTACCATCTCCTTTTATTTATTGGCATTTATTCCCCCCTTTATGCTGGCCCCCTCAGCCCTGCCCAAGCCTCAGGCCACCACAATCTACTTCCTGGGTCTATAGTTTGTATATGATGGACACACCATATAAATGGAGTCATACAACTTGTAGACTTTTTTTTCTTTTTTTCCCCTGAGACAGGGTTTCTCTGTGTAACAGCTGTGGCTGTCCTGGAACTCACTCTGTAGAGCAGGCTGGCTTCGAACTCACAGAGATCCACCTGCCTCTGCCTCCTGAGTGCTGGTGTGCACCACCACTGCCTGGCTCAACATGTGGGCTTCTATGACTGACTTGTTTTACCTGTTTCATAATGGTCGAGATTTATCCAAGTTGTGATGTGTATCAGAACTTCATTCCTTTTACATACATGCATAATAATGCATGGTGTGACCAGTCCATAGTTGTTTATCTGTTGGGGCATATTTACCTTGCTTCCATCTTGGAGTAATGTTCCTTTGAACTTTTTTTCCGTGAACATGCAACCGTGTCCCTTGGTATCTAGGAGGGTGGGGGAGCTGGTTCTACTCATCATTACTAGTTTATAAAGAGTAAAGGTTTATTTTGCCTCAAAGCTTGAAGGTTCCAGTCTGTGCGTGGCTGGCTTCATGCTCGGGGCCTGTGTGAGACATTGGTCATGGTAGCAGCCATAGTAGAGTGAAGTTGCTCGCATCATCACCATGAAGCCACAGAGAGGAAGCCACTGACCGTCCCGTCCATGTCTTCCTCTTCCAGGGCGCGCTCTCCCCGCAAAGACCTGCCCCAGCCCACACCCCCCAAAGGTGCAACCACCTTCCAGTTGTGCTACCCAGTAATCAAGCATTTAACTCTTGGGCCTTTGGGGGGACAGTTATTCAAACAATAGCGGCCCCCACAGCTGCTCAGCTTCCACAAAATGATGTGTTTACACATATATCATTTACGTATACCCTCCTATATACGCTAAATCACCTCCTGATTTAGGCTTTCTTTATTTATTTAGGCTTTTTTTTAAGTGTTAAATACTCTTTGATATTATACACAAGCCACAGTAAGTGCCTCTCAGCGGCAGAAGGCAGCATCCTCAATGACGTAGGGAATTCTAATTAAATCAGCATCGTCAAGAACAGACAGTTGCTTCCTGACGTGTAGCCGCTGTCTGTAACAGGCCAGTGAACACAGACTGAAGCACAGGTGAGTCTTCCTGTTTCTGAGACGGTGGTGGAATTTTCCCAGTGTTTAAACATATTCACATGCCCAGTTATACACACCTCGGTATAAAACCATTCAACAGGTTTGAGGCGACACCCCATCTCTGTGGAAAGTTGAACAGCACCAATCAAGTTTAATCCTGTCTGGAGAAAGGGACAGCAGTGACAGTGTTTCTGTGACCGGAATTGTCATTTTAAAAGAGGGCGTATCCACTTCACTGCAAGTCAGCTTTCCTTAATCTGGACTGTCCAACGAAAACGTTGTTAGCCATTCGTGATCTGTATTCCGGTGTACAAATTAGATTACGGTACCCATGAAAAGCCATGAGACGTTTGTTTTGTAATAAATAAGGCAGGGGAAGTACTCACTAGCAGCCTTACTCACTAGATATGGAAGTACTCACTGGTAGTCTTACTCACTAGATATGGAAGTACTCACTCAATAGTAGCCTCACTCACTAGACATGGAAGTACTCACTAGTAGCCTTACTCACTAGATGATATGGAAGTACTCACTAGTAGTCTCACTCACTAGACATGGAAGTACTCACTAGTAGCCTTACTCACTAGATGATATGGAAGTACTCACTAGTAGCCTTACTCACTAGATATGGAAGTACTCACTAACACTAACAGCCTTACTCACTAGACATGGAAGTACTCACTAGTAGCCTTACTCACTAGATAGGCCCCTAGGCCTGCCATTTCTCCCTCCTTGTTTTTTTTTTTTTTTTTTTTGGTTTTTCGAGACAGGGTTTCTCTGTGTAGCTTTGCGCCTTTCCTGGAACTCACTTGGTAGCCCAGGCTGGCCTCGAACTCACAGAGATCTGCCTGCCTCTGCCTCCCGAGTGCTGGGATTAAAGGCATGCGCCACCACTGCCCGGCTCTCCCTCCTTGTTAAAGCCAGCGAAGACCACTCTTGTTCTAGGGACGTACTTCCTGGGATACCCCGAAAACTCCATCAGATATCCTCTCCCCCGGTAATGCTCATTTTGGTATCCGTTTAAGAGAATCCAGAGGCGTGATCTGGCTTCTGCCCAAACAGACCATGGATACGGTGCAGTCCAATGCTTGCCGCCCTTTCCCACCGAGTGGCGCCGGGCACACTTCGGAACTAAAGCCTTCTTGCCTTTCTCAGCATTACCCAATTTTTAATTTGCTCTCGATGGGTCAACATCACAAATGCTGCCACCTGAAGACAGTCATCCCTCTCTCTTACCTAGGCTGTAAAGACAGGGTGTCCCTATGCAGTCCTGGCTGGCCTGGAACTTGCAGTGGTCCCCCTGCCTCTGTCAAGTGCTGGGATCTACAGGTGTGTATACCACCACGCCTGGTGTCTTAGGGTTTCTATTGCTGTGATGAAACACTATGACTAAAAAGCAAGACAGGGAGAAAAGGGTTGATTTGGCTTAGACTTCCATATTACTGCTCATTATTGAGGGAAGTCAGGACAGGAACTCAAATAGGGCAGAAACCTGGAGGCAGGAGCTGGTGCAGAAGCCATGGAGGAGCGCTTGCTATGGCTTGCTCCCATGGCTTGCTCAGCCTGCTTTCTTCTAGAACCCAGGACCACTGCCCAGGGATTTCACCACCCACAGTGGACCCCCCCCCCTGCATTGATCACTAATTAAGAAAATGTGCTACAGTTGAATGTTATGGAGGCATTTTCTCAACTGAGATTCCCTCCTTTCAGATAACTTTAGTTTGTGTGTCAAGTTGATATAAGACTAGTCAGCACACCTGGTTACCTCTAGATTGTTCAGAATACGTAATATAATATAAATGCTAAATAAATAATTGTTGTATTGTATTGTTCTGGGAATAATGAAATTAAATCAAGTCCCTCTCTCTATATTTACTTTTGAGACAGGCTGGCTTCAAACTTAATATGTAGCTGAATGGCTGGCCTTGAACTTCTGATCCTTCTGCCTCCAAGTCTCAAGTTCAGGGAGAGTAGACAGGAATAATATGTATGGCTATGAATGCAGTCTCTCATGTAATTGTAGGGTTGATATTATTTGTCCGATATATACAATGTCTCCACTGTGTAGTGGTTAGTATGTAGAGGGAACCAAGACTGTGATAAGTGTGTTGAGGCCTCTTAAAGTGTAATGTGATTGGAATGGTGATGAATTTACAAACAATTCCACAATTAAATTAATAGTAGGTGGAAGGGCTAAATTCATTAGGCTAGCTGGGAGCCATCAAGCTATTAATTAGGGTAAAGGAAATTGAGGCCCTGCTGTAAGTTATCATGACCAGCCATGGTTTTTATTTTAAAAAGAGCATCCATCTGCATCTAGTTGTGGAACCCATGAATAAAGGGAGCTGGCTGTATTTTATACCTTTTTTCTGAAGTATATACCTAGAAGTGGAAATGTTGAGTCAGAATGTAGTGTGTGTGTGTATGTGTGTGTGTGTGTGTGTGTGTGTGTGTGTGTGTGTGTATCTGCCAAATAGTTTTCCAAAGTGGTTGCACCATTTAAAAATCGTCCTCAAAGACTTTGTCATTTAGAGTGAAACCATGTTATTTTCTCCTTAGATCCACTAAATAATATTAAAAGGTTCCCATTCCCCTCTTTCCTTTCCTTCTTTCTGAGAGCTGGCCCCTCCCCTCTCCTACCCCAGGCACCACCAGCCCAGCGGTCACACCATCCACAGTGAGCTGGACCCTCCCACATCAGTCAACAGCCAAGAAAACATACCCCAGGCTTGCCCACAGGCCTGTCTAGTGGAAGCATTTTCTCAAGTGAGGTTCCCTTTTTCCAAAGTGACTCTAACGTGTGTCAAGTTGACATAAAACTATCTAGCACACCTAGGGTCTTTCCTAATGACTTATTTTTCTTAACAGTAATTCTCTGAGTTTCAGGTTTTTGTTTCTTAATCTGTAAACTATGGATGATAATAGTATGTGCCTCCAAGAGATGTGAAGATGTAGCGGTAATGAATGTAAAGTGTTTTTCACAGTGCTCATGATATATATATAGTAAATCCTCAATAAATGTTCACTGTGTATTACTATTTATAGCTGCATCTTCCCCCTAAAATCTAATATATGTCCCAGCCACAAAATCTGAACCAACTAAATTTCTGAGTAGAGAAAGTTCTTGCGTGGAGCAATGCATTTAGTAGTTAAGGGCTCATACACTAGAATTAGGCACACATCAAAATCTTGGGCTTGCCACTTACTAACTCTGTGTCTTTTCATAGGCCTTAATTGACTTCTTAGAGCTTCATTTTCATTATCTAGAAAATAGGATTATAAACATCTACTTCAATCAGCTAATGCATGAGTTTATCAAGATAATTTATACACACAGCACTTAATGCATGGTACTGTGGGTTGTGTATGTAATATATGTATGGAATGTGGTCTATGGTATCACAATATATCGTGAGCTAGACCTCAAAGGCAAAAGAAGTATGTTCCATGAGTTGGCAATAAATGGATTCTCTGGTGCTAGAACACTGCACTGTGACTGAGTCATTTATAAAGAATGGCTCCAAGGACAGGGTGGTACCCAGCGACCTGGAGCTCTTGCAGATCCTGCCCTTGGACATACTACCTAACCACCTGATCACCCTGACTCTGAGCAACAAGAAGATATCCGAGATGAAGAACGGCTCATTTTCTGGGTTTGGTGTTCTCCAAAGACTTCCGTGGTCCATGCTGCTACGAGAAACCATGTTGGTGTCCACGACCCGTGTTGCCAATGGAGAACCTGTTGCTGTCCCATGTCGTGCCGCCACCAGCTGCTGTGTGTGAGGAAGCTTCTGCAGTGGTATTGATGAGTGCAGACTCATAATTGAGAATGAGAGACATTGAAGGCTTCTCTGCCACCCACCCCTCCAAAAAGAAACAGTCCAGACATGAAGCCATTGAGGAGAGTCAATGGTGTTCCTCCGATGCTGGCTTGCATTGATTCCTTTTGTCATAATTGTGGCCCAGTAGCTGACAGAACAGTTTTAAAATGAGAAATTATTCATGACTTGTGGCTTTTCTAGGCAGACATTTCACGTGCTGGGCAACTCTAATATCCCAGGGTTTCCACTCCGGCACAGAATTCATGCTTGTGGCTTCAATCCCCAGTCTCTCAGGGTCCTGAGAATCTGACCTGCCACACATTGTGTGGCTTCCAAGACCTTCCTTTGAAAGTGATGGAAGTTTCCATGATTCCGTAACTCTTGTGCCGGTGTGCAAAAGCAGCGTTTCATGGCAATGCCAAGGTCTAGCAGGGTCACCCTTCGATCGTAGTTTCCCTGGCCTTTGAGTGCCTGGGCAGTTGATTTGATTATACAGATTCTGAGGGAAACACTTCCTAAGTAGCCATATAAAGTCAGGTTGACCCAGAAGTATTCGCTTCTCAAGGAGAAGTCTTTCAAATGAGTTTATTTATACTTTTCTACCCGGGAGCCTGCGGTGGGTAGAGTCAGGCCAATTCCTGAGATACTTCAAGCCATTTTCCCGATTGTCCCCATGTAAAGTGCCATGCTACATTTCAGTGGCATAAATTATCAGCTCCATCTTCTTTGCCCACAACTTTCAGTTTGCCCTTCCCCTTTTTGGCCAAACTGCGCGATTTTCAAAGCCCTTCCTTCTGATCCAGATTCTCACTGTAAGTCTGACTAAAAGCAGCTGGTGATAACCAACGACGGCCTATTTCATGCAATCATGAAATGTCCTCTGCCAAGTTAATTAGAATTTTAATTTTAAATTTAGCCTCCCACAAAGCTTCAGGACACAGGCAAATCTCGGTAAGTTCTTTGCAAGAATTGTAGCACAAATAGCCCGTGGTCTAAGTTTTGGTTCCCCCTTGGTTTCCACTGTCTACATTTTGCTGGCATTCTAATCTTCGGGGCTCCCACATAGTCTTCCCTTAAGCTCCGCTCCCATGAATCAGTTCCAAAGGTTAAAGGTCAAGTGTATCCGTCACAGGAATGCCATTACTTCTCTGGTACCAATTTTCTGAGTTACTTTCATTGCCAAATAACCGGAAGTGGGAGGGGGAGGGGGGTGGAAGAGTAGCTCACTCCATGGCGTCCAGGAAGCAAAGAAACAGAGGATACAGGACCAAGATGGCAGCTCTCCAAGGGCATAGCCTCAGTGACCTACTTCCTAGGCTCCACCTCCTATTTTTCGTTAACTTCCAATAGTGCCGTCACGTTACAAATCTACCGAGTGATTAATCCATCCATCACACCAGAGCCCTCACGCTTCAGTTGTCTCTAGAACCCCCTTAAAGACACGTCAGAGGTTCGATCTGCTTATCTCTTAGGGGTTTCTCTCTCTCATCAAGTTGATAACCCAGATTAACCATCTCAGTAACGTTTCCAGAGAATTTGAAGGTGTCGGCGTGCACTTGACGGAGCTGCTGTGGTGGTTGGTGTCCCTCACAGAGAACTCCTGTCTTTACAAGTTGGGAGCCGAGCCTCTTGGCATGCCGGGTAGCTTATCTGGACAGCTCCCAAGAGGAGGGAACAATCATGAAAAAACGCTGAAGCTGCCATTTTGTCAGTCAGTTCTTCCTGGCTCATCAGCTCAAAGATATGTAAAGCAGACAAGGTAAGATGAGAGAGGAGAAAACACGTCCAGGCTCGATACAGGCCACCATCAGCGAGCATATCACCCCCGTCAGTACAGGCCACCGTCAGCGAGCATATCACCGGCCTCCAGGCTAATTCTCCTTGGAGTCACTTTCTATTTCTGTTGAGAATCAATACGAACCTTCTCCCACTCAGAGCGTTCATGGCTGAGATTAAACAGACTTGTCATTTGTCTTGTAGGCTGACCCCAGAAGGGAACCACAGTGGTTAATATTGATTGTCAGTCTCACAGGGTCTGGAGTCACTTGCAAGACAAACCCCTGGGTATGTCTATAGCGTAATCTGAAGGTTCCGCCTCTCCTTTCTCCTCTCACTGTCTCCCTTGGATTTTCCTGCCTGGCTCCACCCTGCCCTGCCATAGGCCAATGCAGCTTTATTTATCAACCAATCAGAGCAACACATGTTGACAGCATACAGAAAGACATCCCACAGCACTAAGGGGAGTTCCTAGCCTAGATTAGATGGGAAGACCCATCCTAAATGTGGGTGGCTCCGCACCGTGGGCTGAGGTTCTAGATCGAACACCAGCCCATCTCTCTCTGCTCCTGAGTTCAGATGCACTGTGACCCGTTGTTCTAAGCTTCTGCACCCCGATGAGCTGCACACCCCAAATCGCAAGCCAACACAAGCTGGTCCTTCCCTCAGTTGTTCATGTTAAAAATTTTGTCACAGAAATGGCCAAAGTGACCAATACAGAAACCACCTCTAAAAGTTGGCTAAGTTCTTTGGCTAGCCAATGGCTAGCTTTGTTCCAGAAAAGCTGAGCTGTAAAAAGCCAGCCAGATCAGAAACTCCCCAAGAACAGACATTTTTCTCGTCTTCATCATGGAACCTGGCACCTATGACTTTGTTTAGCTGAGCAAAGAGACTACAAAGTTTCTCTTCAGCATGGACCTCCCAGGAATCTCACCGTGATTTTGGCTCAAGAAAAAGAGCTGATCACAAATTTCTAATGATCAGGCTGTGAATTTTGCCTTCTGAAGGTTTTCTTTACTTGAAAATAGATTATTCTCTCATACATCCTGACCACGTTTCCTCTCCCCCAATTCTTTCCATCTCCCGTCCCCTACCCCTTCCTCCCCAGATCTACTCCTGCCTTCTGAGGATTTTCAGACAATCTTTTTGGTTTTTTGAGACAGAGTTTCTCTGTGTAGCCCTGGCTGACCTGAATTCACTCTGTAGATCAGGCTGGCCTCAAACTCCCAGGGTTCTGCCTGCCTCTGCCTCCCGAATGCTGGGACTAAAGTTGTGCGGGAGAGAATTTTCCCTGGGTTACATGAGACCCAGCCTCAAAAAAATAAATGCCAAACAAACAAATACTAGGTTTCCCCCCTTGAGAATTCTCAAAGGCAAAACAGAAATAAACATAAAAAAAAAACCCCAACACTTAAGTATAATTTTCTTCCTGTCTTTGCTGTGGGCTGGGTGTTTATTACCCCGCCCCCTTAAATAGATTTGTGGTGATTTAGTCCCCAGTGTTACAGTTTGAGAGCTCCCATTGGCTATCGGCTAGGTGCTGAGGGCTGCACCCTAAGAACATGCCCTAAGGCAGGCCCTAGGGGCCGGTGTGGGGCCTGTACACCTGTAGTTCTAGCGGGCTGAGGCAGGGGGATTGCTTGAGTCCAGGAGTCCAAGGTCAACCTGGGGAATATAGTAAGACTCTGGGGAGTGAAATTCCTTTGTTTGGGGAGATGTAAACAAGGTCTGCCTCTTCTGCTAAGTTCCCAACAGCAAACCGAGGCACGAGTCCACCAAAGTTCACTTTGGAGAGCCAATGAGTTTATGGGGCTTCCTTACAGAGCATCGGTGAGGAGTTACTTAAAGGGGTGTGGGTGCTGCTCCCCTGAAGTGCTACACCTGGAGAGCCCTTGGCCAGCAAGGATGAGGGCTTCCCCTAGCCCCATAGATGGAGCCCTCTTTTTAATCGTCCTCGGCCTCTGTACCTTAGCCCTTACCTAAGGCCATGTGCAATTAGGGCAGAATCGGGTGTAACAGGTGGTAGGGGGCGGCTGGATGCCCAGGTGAGTCTTGACCCTCCCACTTGTCTATTAGGGGGTGTAAGCAGTCAACAAGCCCAGGATGGTCCTTTGCAAGGGTGAACTGCTCAAGATGGCAGGTTCTTGGCTTGGAGGATAGACAAGCACAGTACCTTGTTTTTGTTGTTGTTGTTTTAAAAAAAAAAAGGTCCAAGGGAACTTGACCTCCCTGGCTTGTGAAGATGATTAGAAAAAAAGGAGTCCTTCCAGTCCTTAATCATGATCTTGGGCTTAGACTTTGCAGCTTCCAGAGCTGTGAGCCATGCAGTTCTGTTGGGTAGCCATTATTACTGTGGTCTAAGTAGTGGGATTTTCAAAAATCAATCTCAGGCCTTGCCATATGGGGTCACTGGCAGCAGGGTGTCCCCCAAGAAGGTACCCCCACCCACCTGGGAAGACTGCTCTTCAAGTGCAGCCTGTCCCTAGATTCAGGCATAAAGTGGCTGAACCTGCCACCATGGGAACCGGCCACCATGGGGAGCCCGACTTCTCCACCCCCAGCACTGCCTCGATTGGGGTTGATATTAGAGACACACACCAATGCCTGTGTTGATCAGTCATAACCATGGGCTCCATCGGAGAAGTCCCCACTATTGAGGGCCTTGGCCGAAGGACTTCCACAGAGAAAGCTTACAAAACAGAGCTACGGCTGACCTGAAGGTTGGTTTAGGATGGCTGTGGCCTCTCTGTGCCCCATGGCATCCTGCCTTTTCCAGAGGAGGCTGCAGTGAAATGAGGGGAGGAATGTGTCCTGGTCTCCACCAGAGTCTCTGAGTCAGCACCTGTGTGTACTCACTCGGAGGCGTCACTCCAGCTGACAGGGAAGGAGTCCTTGAGTAATTCATTGCTGTGGTCTAATGTCCCAAGCCTGGAGAGACTCTTCTTCACACAGGGCCTCAGAATTGAGCTTCAGAGGCCTGGCCTGGCGAGCCCAGAACAAAGAGGCCATCTGTGAATAGAGCAACGGTGGTATTCCTGGGTCTCTAGGAAGGGGAGCTCAGGGGAGCGGCTCTCAGGATCTGGCCCAGCTCGCCCTGTCCTCACCCAGCTTCAGGCTTCTGCTGCCTGTGGATGTGCTTGAAAGCATTCATGAGTGTAGCTATTAACACACGGAAAGCTAATAGGAAGGTGAGTCCACTGAAGAAAACCCGTGGGATGCACTTCAAAGGCTTGAGACTGTTTGCTTGCTTCCTTCAGCGAAGCTCCGGAGAGCGAAGCATGAGACAGTTGTCCCACAATGGAATAATCCTTGGTGAGGGCCAGCGGAACGGTACAGACACGAGTCCGTTTCAAGGAAGAGCCCACATTAGCAAGGGCAGGCAGACGCAGTTCCTGAAGCCGGGAATGGAAGTCACGAGGGAAAGGGTGGGGCTCTTTCTACAGCATGGCATCTTTTATCATGGCTCCCCATGAATTCACTGTATAGTTCCCCCATAATTGATTTTACCTACTTTTTTTTTCTTCTAATTATGAAAGCGATACACACTTTCTACACATACGGTCCTGGTCATAGATGTGATGTAGACGGTACAGGCCCAGTGACTGGCTCAGGGCCTGACAGAGACCGGGACATGCTCCTCTCCCCAACCTCACAGCAGCCTCCTCTGGAAAAGGCAGGCTGTTGTGGGGTTCAGAGAGACCACAGCCATCCTAAACCGTAGGATTACTCTGCTGTGTAATCATTTGCAATGGCAGTCCCTACCCTAGGCCCTGAAAGGTGGGGCCTTCCTACCCACGTGGGGCATTTGAGAGGACCCAGGAACAAGTCTCTTAAGCGCATGGCAGTAATACAAACGACTGTAACAGCAAAAGGGTGTGGTTTTGAAAATGATGCTTTCTTGGGGAGTGCAGCTCGGTTGGTAGAAGGTCGCCCTTGTGTGCATAAAGCCCCTGGTTCGATACCCAGCAGCACACACACCAGGTGTGGTGATGCATTCCCTGTAGTCCCACATTCAGGAAGTAGAGGTAGGAGAATCAGGAGTTCAGGGTCATCCTTGGCTAAGTTCAATCAAGGCCAGCCTGGGCTACAGGAGACCCCGTTTGTCAGAAAGAAAGAAAAAGCAGAAGGGGGAAGGGGGGAGAAGAAACTCTTAGGTAATTCCACATTTCAGACGTATTTTCTGGTAATGGTTTGGTGAGTATTTTTAGACTTTTACAAATGAAATATGTAAAAGTTCATTGTGTTGTAAATGACTCACCCCTGAGAACCAATCTCATAACACTCTGGGCCCAGGGTGGCTGCTGTGGTTCCCCGACCCCAGATGCTCTGACTGAGCTCATTGTTGTTTCTAGAACTCACGGATCAGGCCACCGCCACAGCCTATACAAGACCAGAATGTTCTTCCTCGGTCTGTCACTCAGATCTCGGTTTAACTGTCACCATTTTACAAAGTGCTGCCCCCCATCGCCTTCCCTAAAACAGCACATCTCATCGTCCCGTTTCTTCATAGTGCCTGCTCTTGTCTACTTGCCACTTAACATCGACCTAGAAAACTCCAGGAGGCAAAGACATGGCCTCGTTCTTGCACACCCCGAGTATGTGCAACAGAAAACGGCAGAGAGACAGCTGAGGGTGTAGCTCAGTAGGACCAAATGGCATGTTAATGGATACTCAGTGAAATAAATGGATAACTAAATAAGATTAATGTGAACTCTACACATAGTTCTGGAAACTTGTTGGTAGAAACTATGAGTTTATTAACAGATAATAAATAGTATTTTTTACATCTCTACATATTTTTGGAAAAAAAGACATTGTATAATCTATTGCTCAACATATGAATGTAATTAACTTTGGAATCAGAGAAAGGGAAAGCCAGGCAAAAAGAGTTCTGTGTATTTATACAGAAGAAACTGCTGTTTGACTCAACAGTATATCATGGACATCTTTTCATACCAGTGTATGAATCTTCCTAGTATTTTTATGACTGCTTGAAAATATTGTGGTTTATTTGTTTTCTCTTTCTTTTTTTGGAGGGGAGGGGCTCTTGCAGCCCAGGCTGGCTTTGAACTCCTGATCTTCCCGCCTTCACCTCCTGGGTGCTGGGATTGCGGGCACCGCCACACCTCGCACCCAATTCTCTTTTGATAAACACCTGGGTTGTTTCTCATGTTTTGATCATAAAGACAGAATCACATCTATTCATATTTCTTTTCAGGTTTTATGTTCTTTATTGGAAATGATTACAAGAAAAGCCCTAAAAGGATAAGTATGTACCCCGATGTTGGGAAAGCAGGCTGCGATCTGAAAGGTGTACCTCATCATTGAAGTCATCCCAATCAGTGAAACTGAAAGAAAACAACCGAGTAAAACTCAGAGGCATGAGCTGTGAGCAGGGTCTGCAGCCAGAGGGAGAGAGGAGGGTAAGAGATGGTCTGCTCATTCAACGAGTATTTGGTTTTGGAGACAGTGTCTCACTGTACAGCTCATGCTGGCCTTGAACCTGCAGTAGACCTTCCTTCTCCCCGAGGCGCTGGGTTTACAACCAATATTTATGCAGGTTACTGTTTTATTAGAGTTAGAAACACAGTAGCGTGCCCTGAGAGAAGTCGATGGTGAACCTGCCTTCCTGTGAATTATCGTCCAATGGAGGAGGGGTGCAGAAAGAAGAAACAAAGTCAGGCAGGTAGAGTGGGGTGGACAATAAATACATGGAGACACAGAGGAACACAGGGAACCGCTCACACTACAGCTTTTACAGGAAAACAGCTACAGAACTTTTATGCTAAGTCTGGAGTCAGAGAGGTAGCCGGGTAAGGAAGGGGTTGGGAGCTGGGAGTGGGGCAGTGTCCAGACTGAGGGGGCAGTGGAGTTTGACACGTGGGGGACACAGGAAGAAAACATGTAGTGTGACGGGAGAATGAGGGAAGGAAGGGGGGTGTGGACAGATGGAACTGAGAGGGAAGAGGAGGTCCTCTGGCCACGCTGAAGAGGTCGCTTTTATTAAAGGCAAGTGTGGTGGTCTGAGTAAGAACGGCCCCCATAGGCTCATCTGTTTGAATACTTAATCACCAGGGAGTGGAACTCTTTCATAGGATTAGAAGGATTAGGAGGTGTGGCCTTGTTGGAGGAAGCGTGTCACTAGGGATGGGTTTGAGGTTTCAAAAGCCCACGCCAGGCCCCATGTCTCTCTCTTTCTGCCTATGGCTCAAGAGGTAGAACTCTCAGCTCGTTCTCCAGCACCGTGTCTGCCTGTGTGCCACCATGCTCCCCACCATGAAGAGGATGAATTAAACCTCTGAAACTGTAAGCATGCCCCAGTGAAATGTTTTCCTTTATAGGAGTTGCTGTGGTCGTGGGGTCTCTTCACAGCAATAGAACAATGGCTAAGAAAGTCAGGGAAGCGTTTTTTGGCAGGGAGGTCTTATGAACCATTCCATTAGAAAATTACTGAGTGCCAGGCGGTCTGTCAGAGAGATGGGGTGCAGGATGCGACAGAACTAGAGGGATTCCTTTAAGGAGCCAAGAGAGAGAACACTGGCCCAAGTTACAGACACAGTGCTGGCCATGGAGAGCAGTGTGTGGCACAGAGGTGTGTGTGTGTGTGTGTGTGTGTGTGTGTGTGTGTGTGTTGGGGGTGTTGGTGGTGAAAGTGAAAATGAACACAGATGAGGAACAGCTTTGGGTATGGATAACTGAGACAGGAAGAGAAATGGAAATAAGGAAAGGGGGTGGAGTTTATTTCAGACACATCAAGTTTGGGGTGCCTGTGGGAAAGAGGGGAGGTCTGGAATGCAGACAGGTGTCTTAGCATCCAGATGGCAAATGCCGGAATTTTGCCTCTTCTTCTCTGTGGCATGTATGCTTTAGGTACAGGATGTCACTGGACACTTGAACCACGGTGAGTGCTCAGTAAATATTGTGGTGAGAGAGAGACTGTTGAGGATATAGAGAGGATGTTCCCAGAGGGAGGTGCCATGTGGCAGGAAGTAGGATGTGGCCAGTTGACAATGCTGCCAGTGTTTTGGAACAAGTCAAAAGCAGCGACAGGGTCCAAAAGATTCTGGCAACGAGGAAGTGGTTGGTGACCGGTGAGAGGGTGCTCGTACTGGCGCATTGGAAGAAAAGCCACATTCCAGAGAGCTGAGTAGCTAAAGGGGTGTAAGGAGAGAGAAGAGGCATGATTAACTCTTTCAGGAAGTTTAATCGTGAAATAGGTGTGAAAAGAACTGAAGATAAGGTAGACGTAGGGATGTGTACTTGTAATGCCTCTGCTGAGGAGGTGGAGGCAGGAGGATCAAGAGTTCAAAGGCCAGCCTGAGCTACACAGTAAATTCAAGACCAACCTGAGCTGTATAGTGAGATCTAATTCAAAAAGACCCAGGTCTGATCTCCAGCAACACACACACATACACACACACACACACACACACACACACACACACACACACACACACACACACGATACGCATGCATGCACTCCACTTACAAAGTGAAATTAAGACTATGTTATTGGGGTTTGGTGTAGAAACTGAGAGTTGATTTTAAAATGTAGAGGATAATAAAGAATGTAGAACAGCAGAAGACAGACCGAGAACAAAGTTGGAGAATTTGACTTTGTGAGTTCAAACTTTCCAGGAAGCCGCAATCATTAGAGACAGTGGCATATGGCTAATTTTATGATCAGAACTGAATATGAAGATGGGAAATAGACTCACACTCTTTATCAAGGACCTTTTTACAATGTTGCCAGTGCCCCGCCCTGGGAAAATCATAGGCTTTTCAACAAATGGTGTTGGGACACAACAGCATTTTCCTATTTTAAAAAGTGAGATTTTGGAGTGGGAGAGACGTCTCATCTGTTAAGAAGGCTTGATGTGCAACCATAAGGGCCAGAGTTCAAATTCCAGAGCCACACCAACAACTGTGCCTCTAGGTTCAAGGGATGTGATGGCACATGCTGGCTTCTGTACATGCACAGGCATGCATACCTGCACAACGTGCACATAACCCCATACATGTGTGTGTGCAGGTACTCAGACCCATGAATGTGTATACACATGCTTGAACACACACAGGCTGACACACATGTGTGCACACACAGGCAGGCACCCACACAAATAAAATAAATCCTTAAGAAATGAGCCTTTACTCTTACCCCTCACCGTTGACAAAAATGGATTTAAGATCGACCGTAGACTTAAATGTGAGAACTGTGCTGAAAAGCTTCTGGAAGAAAATGTACGAGAATATCTTTATCACCTCAGAGCTGGTCAAGGTTTTTTCCCTGTAGGTTACAGAAAAACAGCAACCTTTAAAATGCAACAAATTGGATTTCTTCAAAGTTAAAAGTTTGTGCACTTTTAAGAGATGGAATAGGCAAGTCACAGCAGGAGATTTAAGTGCTTGTGATTTAAAGATGTAATCACTACAGATCGAGTTCCAGGACAGTTACACAGAGAAATTCTGCCTCAAAAATACAAACCAAAACAAACAAACAAAAAAAGTTGTAATCAGCAAAATAGAAAGCAAGCCCATAGCTGATAAAATAAAAGCAATGCTGTTTAAATCGGCAAACATACTTCACAAAAGACAGCATGTGAAATGTCTGCTAAGCATGTGGGAAAATAGCCCACACTATCTCAGCAGGGAAACACAAATTAACCTGATTGTATGTGAACTGAAATAGCTAAACTTAAGTTACAGATGACATCAAGTGTTGATGAGCATGGGAAGCAACTGGAACTCTCACACATAATTTTGGAAGGCAGTCTGGCAGCTTCTCATAGTCAAATGTTCACACACTCTGTGACCAGCAATTCAATGTTTAAATGTTGTCCAAGAGAAAAAAAACAAACTAAACCCCAGTATATCTATAAGACGACTCATGGAAAAGTGTTCCTGGCTCTGTGGCTTAACTAGCTGATTGTATTGATCAAGGTTTTCTTTCTTTCTTTTTTTTTTTTTTTTTTTTTTTTTTGGTTTTTGTTTTTTTGAGACAGGGTTTCTCTGTGTAGCTTTGCGCCTTTCCTGGAACTCACTTTGGAGACCAGGCTGGCCTCGAACTCACAGAGATCCGCCTGCCTCTGCCTCCCGAGTGCTGGGATTAAAGGCGTGCACCACCACCGCCCAGCTTGATCAAGGTTTTCTAGAAAAACAGAACTATTGATATTTATCTATAGGCCTCTCTCTGCATCCTGTTTATGTATCTAGATAGATATGATTTTCTAAAGTCAGGAATTGGTTCACATGATTATGGAGGATGGGAAGTCCCAACATCAACAGTTGGTAAGCCGGAAGACTCTGGAGAACAGAGAATATAGTTCCAGACTGAGTTATACTCAGAGAAGATTGGTGTCCTGGCCAGAAGGCAGTTTGGCTAAGAGAGCAAAAAATCCTGTAGTCTTTTGTTCCATTTGAACTTGCAATGGATTGGCTGAGGTCTGCTCACATTGGAGAGTGCAATCTTTTGGGCTCATGCTAATGGTTCAAATGATAACGACACCCAGAAACACCTCAAAGGTATGCTCAGTATAATGTCTGAGCAATTATTTTATCACTTCCTGACCCAGAAGAAATGACACATAAAATCAGTTATCACTGGTCCACCCTTTGTCAACTTGATACCCAAATGTATCTTACATCATGCTTAATCTTCAAATAAAGATGATAATGAGGTTATAATTTTTAGTAACATCATAAAAATACCCTGCATAAAGTCAAAAACCACTAACCTCCCTTCCCCAGAAGAGGAACTGAATTCCTTGTGGGGTATTCACTTTCTCTGTAATATTCTGTAACTTAAATATTGTGACATAAAATTAACAATGTATAAATACTATGATATAACATCAATACGCCTCCTGCTACATGGTGAGGGAATAAGGTAGAGGAAAAGAAAGATGAGTTTAGTGTATACATAAATAAGAAGATAAATTAACATCTATCATCTATCTATCTATCTATCTATCTATCTATCTATCATCTATCTATCTATCTATCTATCTATCTATCTATCTATCTATCTATCTTTCTACACATGCATAATAATAAAAAAAAACACAGAGAAAATACCCGTGATAATTACAGCCATCGTTTGTCTAGTTGGCCACATGGCTTTGTTTGGCTCCCCCATTTACTTAATCTGTGTTCTCCTGTCCTTCAACAACCATCTCAATTTTGTCCCAGCTCTTTTCCCAGTAGAGTTCCCCAGACTTGGATTCCAGGAGTTCTGAGCCATCCATAGGCTGGCTTCATTGAATTACAGTGTTCTATTGGCTTGCATCACAGAGCACGCCTAAAGGATTGTGCACACTCACAGGTATACTCACACACATTCTCTCTCTCTCTACTTTGTGTGTATGTTCCTTATTTCACTGTAGAGTAGGAATCCCATTTCCTTTTGGTAACCAGCATCAACCACCCCAGCTGTCCAGTACCTTTTCTTTGTTTTTGATTCATAAGTTAATGAACCCCAAGTGGACAGGGGCAGTCTTAACTTCCAGTACAATGCAGCCATTGTTATGTCTCCTGGAGGAAGTAGCTAAGACTGCTAGGCCAGCAGAGCAGAATGCGGTAATAGGAAGCTACAATTTTGCTCATGGGTCACATTATTGAGTGGCACCACTCACATCTATCCATGACGTCTGGACCTTTGAAACCTTCTTAAGGAGACACAGCACCATGTGATGGAGCACATAGAGTGTTCTAGAGAACCTTGCAGCAGACCTACAAGATATTGCCATCTGGAAGAGGGGGAGACCTGGGGCCTACAATCCCCTTCAAGGGCATGTCCCCAGTGATTCAAAATGTCCCAATAGGCCTCACCTCCTGAAGTTTCCACCTTCTCCCAATAGCACCACACTCCTCTCTTTGTGTGTTCCACCCTGTACTCCCCACCTGCCTCACTACAGGCTCAAAGCAATGGAGTTGATCAGTTATAGACTGTGTGTGATAAGTAAATGCTTGCCATTGAGCAGTCCACGCAGCCTCTGAATGGAAACCATGAACCCAGATAAACCTATCCTTTTTACAAGTTATCTTGGACATTTTGTTAGAGTCTCGGAAAACTTACTTGCGTAGTCAACATCTGGAAGCAGCTAGTGGAATGGGCTTTGGAAGATTCTGTTACATGGAACCAGCCAGGACTGAATTAGAGGGTCCCTGGTCAGGTTGGCCTTGATGGGTAGAAGTCTATATTGCGGAACCTAGGCATGCCTTCTCTCCTTGATACCACTGTGTTCTCATGAGCTGGCTGGGTGATGCTAAGGATGGCTGGGGATAGAGGCTGACTGGCATTCGTAGTATTGTCTTTCAAATCATTTTACTACTAAAACCCTCCTTTGCTAAGGTCACCCTTTGGTTATTATTCACATGCATGTCAATGTCTTTATGCCTTGTGTCCACAAGAGAGCTATATCTATAACCGCTTCTCAAGTTTCCTTGATACGAATTTTCCAGTTCTGTTCTTCCCAGGTCCCTGGCCAATCTACCAAATAAATGATTGGTCACAGACAATGAATCTGTATCTAACCATAGACTTTCCTTTTTAAACAACGAGAACTATCAGGCAGACTTCTGTAAGCTCCCCCCCCCCTGGGAAGATTTCCTTCACCAGTCCTTTCAGGGTGTCCCAAAGGGATACTGTAGGCACATCTGTCCACTTTCAGGTGGTCCCTAGATGTTGTGTGACCATCTGAGAAGTCCTCCACTGTCAAGGGATCAGGAGATCCCCCACGAGGCCACAGATGCAGGCTGGGAGTATGAAGGCAGTGGGCGGAAGTGGGAACAGTTGCCCTTTGTTCCACTTCCTTCTCCTTCAGTTTGGGGATCAACTCTGCACATGCTGAGCATGCGCTCTACCACTGGGCTGCACCCCAGTCCTCCCCCTCTTTGGTTTTCAGAGAGGGTCTCATTATGCAGCTCAAACTGAACTTTAATGCATCATCCTCCTGCCTCTGCCTGTCAAGTGCCAGGATTACAGATGTGCGCCATCACATCTGGTGCCGGGTCACTTCTCCATGTGGTGCAGTTCCTTCTTCAGGACCTGTCCAGACCTGACATAGATCTCTTCCATAGGATGATGGAGTCTTGAAGTGTGTACCCTGCTGACGGCTTGATAAATCAGCTATCACTGTTAATGGTGGCCAGCTTAGGTGTCATGGTAACTTAGTTGACCTTGGGCAATAATCATTCGGTTTCTGCTAAGTCCTATTAACAAACCAAGAGCTGTCTCTCCAAAGGGGTCATTTGTCTGTAGATGGCAACAGAGTATTGGTTAAAATATTAAGGCAACTCCATGTAGTTAAAAGGGAGGTTTATTTTATGGGGTAACTTACAAATGAAGGGATAGTTTACAGGGTCTGGGAAAGACGCAGCGCAGTCCGGCGGTGTTCTCTGGAGAACTCTGCTCGGTCTACCTCCAGCATCCAGGGTCTAGGAACCAAGAGAGCTCCCCCATCCAGATCTTGGGTCTTCAGGGGTCCTCTCTAGGTTCTAGCCTCAAAGGGGGTGGTATTTTCAGGTCAAAGCTGGAATGGCTACCCACTACAACAGAGCTTAGGTTAAAACCCTAGGCTTGCAATGCATTTTACCCATGGGGTCCTGCGATAGGTTCCAAACAGCATGTCATGTGATGCTGGCAATGCAGGTACCATTAGTTTAGCTGGTCATGTGACCAAGTGGCAGACCAGTTTGTACAACAACAAGGAACTATTTCAAGGAATAATTCAGATTACTTTCTTATTCTGGCTGCACTGAAAACTAGCAACTTTTCAGGCCATGTGAGGCAGGTGAGACATGCATGGCCTCACAAATCCCCAGCAGTCAACCGAGCACTGGGCCTCGCGTGTGATGCCAGCGGAGGTCAGGTGGAAATGCTTATCTTTCTCCTTTGAAGAAATAGCTTAACATACCTCACATCACAGACTTCCAGAAGTTTTGTGGAATGAACTACATTTGTAACGAATCTACTTCTGTAATGAAACTGCATCTGGTATGGAAGCTGCAATTAGCGTCACCACCTGGTTAAGCTTATAATAACCCACTATCATTCTCCAAGATCCACCTGTCTTCTGTAGAAGCCTTATAGGAGCGTGGGATGGGAGTGTGGTGGGGATTACCACCTCTGCATCCTTTCCCTCCTCCCCCTCACGGCCTTCCCCGACTCTCTCACTTTCATTTAAATATTTAAATTTATTTGTATTGTTCATGTGTACATGATATATGTGTGTGGGTGCACATACCGCCATGCATATGTAGAGGTCAGAGGGCAACTTTGTGGTGGAGTCGGTTCTCTCCACCCACTTTATCTGCATCCTGGGGATCAAACTCAGGTTATCAGACTTGCACTTTTATCTGCTAAGCTATCTAGCATTCTCTCTCTCTCTCTCTCTCTCTCTCTCTCTCTCTCTCCTCTCTCCTCTTTCTCTTTCTCTCTCTCTCTCTCCTCTTCTCTTTCTTGCTAAAAGTTGAACTCACGACGACCTCACACATGCTACTCAAGTACTCTGCCACGGAGGCGTACCTTGACTTTCTTCCTCAAAGGAAGCGGTTGTGGGCCGTTTCCTCTAAGTCTTGATGTTGACAGGAATCTCTGTAATCCTTCTAGAAACTCACTGCTGCCTCTGCCTTACTATTGAGGCAGTAGCAGTGGCTTCTGCCTCGCCATCTTCAGCCCAATAGCCACCTACCTACTCCTCGTGGTCTTCCTGTTGTTGTAATGAAGTACCCGAGGCTAAGGTGATTTATGAAGAAAAGAGCTTATGTGGCTCACAGCTCTGAAGACGCAAAGACATGCCACTGTCATCGGCTTGACTCTGCTGAAGACCTCCTGGTGGATGGTACCACAATGACTGGCATGCAAGTGACAGTGTGGGACTGAATCACTAGACAGGAAGCCGGAGAAGCTGCAGTGTGACCCACTTCATTTGGTTTAGTTTCTATGATAATTCTCTTGTGAAAATTACTTCAGGGTCCCATGAGAACTACCTTAACCTCTTCTAAGAGCAATGCTCCTAGCAAGCACTAGCCCACTTTTTATTAGAGCTCTCCCCTTAAAGGTTTCTCAATCTCCCTTCCCTCACACTGAGGACCAAGGCCCATTTTGAGATATGATGATGAAAGATTAATGTGGAATTGGAAGGTGGGGGGGGGCAGGCATATGATCAAGACTGTGGTGGTTTGAGTGAGAATAGTCCTCACAGGTTCATTTGTTTGAATGCAGTTGGTGGAACTCTTTGGGAAGGATTAGGGGATGTGGCCTTGTTAGAGGAAGTGTGTCACTGGGTGTGGGCTTTGAGGTTTCAAAAGACTCGTGTCATTACCAGCTTGGTTTTTTAGACTCCAACTTGTAGATCAAGATGTGAACTCTCAGATGCTCCAGCTGCTGTGCCTTTGTTCCATAAGGTGATTAAATACCTTCTTTTTTAAGTTGCCGTGGTCAGGCTGTTTTGTCACAGTACTAGAAAGATAACTAAGACAACATCTTTAACCCAAGGGGACTGTTGCTTTAAAAGAAGAGAGAGTTCAGCAGTACAGCACTAACCTACCATGTCCATGGCTTTGCTCTCTGCAATACCCATACCGGCACTAAAACACAATGGGGTAGGAGAGAGAGAGAGAGAGAGAGAGAGAGAGAGAGAGAGAGAGAGAGAGAGAGAGAGAGTTCATTGAGTGAACCAGTGAACTAGTTCACTTTGAGGCTCTACCCAGCAGCAGCAGAGCTCATCAGACACAAATACTCCATCTTGAACTTCCTAGCCTTTGAACCATAAGCCAAACAAACCAGTTTTCTTATAAGTGATATTTGTATCACTCCATAGACTGGGGAACTGATGTAGGGATTCTACCAGCTGCTGAGTGCACTTCTAACTCCTATGCATTCCAGAACGAAGGAAATGGCCAGCTAATGGGTTGGGGGGGGGGTGGTCCCCTGGATGCATTGTAGGGTGGGTCTGGGCTATTTTGCATTACATTTGCAGTAAATCATAGGCTGGTAGGAGAGCCTAAAAAATGGGCGTGAGTGTCCACAAGATGGAATTCCAACATACAAGAAGAAGAGAATCAAAGTGAGCCGTGGGGAAAACAGGGTTTGTGACCTTACAGTGAGCAAGGCTGCATTGAGAAGGTTTACTGTGTTTACTGTGCTTGGTTCTCGCTTCCCTTCAAATCAAGGAGAGCAGGTCACCACAGATGACTTGAAGAGAAGCTAGGAACGTGTGTGCGCGTGTGCGTGTGCGTGTGCGTGTGCGTGTGCGTGTGCGTGTGTGTGTGTGTGTGTGTGTGTGTGTGTGTACCCAAATCTGGCCAGTGAGACGTGAAGGAGAGCGCTTCTGGGAAGTTTCCATGTTTTTAATGGGCAGACACCAGAAGAGAGCTTGCTACCAGACATGGGGCATAAACCTACCGCTTCTGCATTTCAAAAGAAGCTAGACAATAGAAGCTGGTAAGGGGAAGATGGATTTATTTACAGCTTGGCCAAACCAGGGGAAGGGGGTTTGTTCCTCTCCCCCTTGCCTAGAGAGCGTCAGGACTCTATAGAAAGGATCGAACACAGAGGTGGAAATGAGCATGCATACATTAACAAAGTTGAGAAAGACCTGTCCAACATGTGTGAAATCCCCTCCTGGGAGGCCAGCTCTTCCCCTTCCTGTTTCAGGAAGAAACTTTTCAGGTAGGGGACCTAGGAAACTGACAGACTGTCCTGGCCCAAAGCAGGGGATGTTCTTGGTTTTGTCAGAACTGTGTCCGGAGGCCAGAAACGTTTAGGGGAACCATTTTGTGTTCTGGTTTCTTGTTTTTATCTCACTTTCCCTTATATGTAAGCATCCTAAGGAACACAGAGGCCGGGAAGTGAGGTGTGATCAGACGCTTGGTTGGCCTGTGAAGGTGTGGATTGAAACTGTGGTTCAGCTATTGGGATGGAGGTACATGAATACACTGGAGATCTGTGGTTGGGCCACTTAGACTGACCGACCGCCTCCCCTTACCTCAGCCCAGTAAAGCCTTATCAGCCCCTTAAAAAAAGACCCTTCGTGGCAACCCACTGGGGCCCCTCCTGTGTGAGTTCCTCCCTTTAACATCTCCTCTGTAATAAAACTCCTTTCTAAAACTCACTGTTCCATTGTCGTCTGTGAAAATCATTCTTTAGGTTTGTAAGACAGAGAACCTGGAAGCCACTGGCTCGTGGCAGCTTTGGTGGCTGCAGATTGTCCAGCACCATAACCCTCTTCACCCACCAAGCTACACTCACCTGAGATCTGTATCCTTCACATTCAGTCTCCCATCCCAGCCTGCTCAACTCCACTCTACCTCGGCTTAGCCTTTTCTTACCCATAATGGGATTCCTGGGGAAATGTTTCTTCTTTGGAGGCCACTATTTTAGAGTACTTATTTTAAGTCTTTTTCTTCCCCTGGACATCATCTTGTGGAGACATCTTTTTACAACAGGGGGGAAAAAAAAGCAGCCTGAAGACAAAACCAACAAGGACAACAGAGAGGTGAAAATGTAGGGGTGCAAGGGGAGTTTCTGTTCACCCCTGAAGTGCCACCAGAGTTACTGGCAGGAGACAGATTCACTGGAGAAAAACCGTATGTAGATACATTTAATGCATAGGAGGAAATCAGGGGAGAGGAATTAGTATTCCAAGGAGGTTTAGAGCCTTGTTGATGCTTCTCCATAAGGGACAGAGGAATAGGACAATGAACGGAACAGAGACCAGAGAGTGTTTTGTAAGTGGTTTTCTGGAAGTTGAGTGAGTCCGGGAGACAGAACAGCTTGTGGACGAACTAAAGGGAGGCAAGGGTGGAACCGAACAGTGAACAAAGGTTATCTTATTATGCAAATGAAGTACACTCTCAACCCCCAATCTGTCAGCTGCTCTCTGAATAGATGGGATGTCTGTCTGGGTCTTGGTGACAATTTATAGGTTTTTTTCTCAAGTGGATAATCTTTCCTGGTTATTTAATGAGATTCCTAAGGAGGGAGATTTAACGAAACTTTATTTCATTTCTAAGTCAGAGAAGAAAAACTTCAAGGAAAGAGGATCAAAGAGCTGGGAAGGAAGGTCAGAGAGACCTTGGCTCTGATTGCTTTTTCAGACCGGCGCTGCCAAAGCAAGGCTCTTCACAACACTGTTTTCTAAGCATCTCCAGTCATTGGTTTCACACCCGGACCTACCACTTCTGGACTTCCGACTTAGGAGATGACACATGCCTGAATGAGTTTGAGCCTGCACTTTCGGATATGTATGACTAAAGCATCCCAATCAACGGAGTTGGAGACTGGATTTCCAGAGCCAGCTGGTAGGAGCTTAGTGCTAATATGATTTGAGAATTAAGGAGATATACCTGGTGTCTTTATAAGCTGGTGTGGCCAAGACAATGGGGTTATTCATTTTTCTACACACGTCAGGGGTGACTCACACCCAGAAATCCCTAGAAACCAGTGACTTTAAAAAATTGTTTTATTGTTATAATTTTTTTTTGAGGCAGGGTCACATGCTGTAGCCCAGGCTGGGCTGGCACTCACTACGAAACCCAGGTAATGGTGGTTATTCCAGCTCAGGCTTCTCAGTGCTGGAATTATAAGCATGGGCTACCATGACCAGCTTTGAGTTACCAATACTGAATTTCTGTATTTTTATTTGAACCTTTTTGTTCTTATTTCTTTTAAAAATCAAAGTAAAACTCTGAGCCTTCATCTTGTTGCCTTGTTTATACTTTATTTACTTGTGTTGGGAGAGCAGGGTCTCATGTTTCCCAGGCTGAGCTCAAAGCTGCTATAGAGCCAAGAATGATGTTGAACTTCTGATCTTCCTGCCTCTACCTCCTAAGTGATGGGGCTGTAAGCATCCACTATGATACTCGGTTCTATGCTGGAGATCAAATCTAAGGCTTTGTGCATGCTAAACAAGACCTTTACCAGCTGAGCTGTACCCCCAGTTCACACTGTTTAGTAGACAGATTATTTGATCTACCACCCCACAGGCTCACTCTCCCTGGAAAGACTGTGCCCAACTAGTGAAAGCCTGGGGGTCATCAGTCAAGGGCCATGATAAATGTGCCTCTGCTGACTCAGATCCTTTCCAGTTTGGTGATCTTGCTCTTTCTGAGCCCAAGGTCTTCAGTGAGGGGGAAAGCCCAATGGCAAACACTTTATGCCTTCTGGGACCTGATTCCTGCCAGAGTTGGTGTCTCTTTCTAATGTTCTGGCCCCTGAGAGTTCTTCTCTGCCGCCTTTCCTTCAAGGCCCTCCTCTCTCCATCGCCTGCCCGCTTCTTCCTCCGTGTCTGTTGCTACCAAAGACAGGAAGCTCCATTATCTTTAAGCTGCTTCCTGTCTTGAAAGAATTCCTAGGGGTAGGGGGAACCCGACGAGAAGCACTTCTTGGAGAGAGGAGGCTGCGGAAAAATACAGAAAAAAAAATGTAATATGTTGTCTTGTCGCAGGCACCTCAGAGATGACTGATGAGGACCCAGTCCCATAAGAGAGCTGGCTTGGTGCTGGGCAGCAGCCAGCGAACCAATAATCACGTGACAAAGAGAGAGAAGGTGTCATTCCATAGAACTTTCCAGGAAGCCTATGTGGCTGCTCAAAGCTTTGGGATATGGCTGGCTCTTTTCCTAACTTCAGCCCTGGGTGTTGTTTAAAAAAATGTCTTTCTTTTCTCTTAAGCATTGTCTTGGTTGTCTCTCGGGGTTATGTCTTGGTTGTCTCTCGGGGTCATGTCTTGGTTGTCTCTCGGGTCATGTGGTCACTGTACATACTTCACGAGCGGTGGAAAGGATGAAATGAAATCACTTCTGTGAAAGGATTTTATTCTGACAGAGGAAGGCCCTGGCTGCCACCCAGGGCTGGAGCAGCCCTTGCCCTCTCATCCTCCCTCTCTATGGGTTGCCCTTCTTACAGCTGCAGCCTGAATCTGTCACCACCTCCACATGACACTGAATTTTCTGGCCTTTCCTCTCGGTTAAATCAGCGCAGCAGATGTCCATACAGTTTGGATTTCTATGGTTTCCCACCTGGAACTGAAAGGACCTTTGAGATGGTTACAGCTGACTTCCAACCTATAGATACAGCCAGGCTCCGAGGAGCCAAGGAAATTGGCTAAGGTCACATGTGTGGACCGGGTTCGGTACACTTCTTACTCTCAGCCTTACATTAACACCCTGACGCTCCGGTCTTTCCCTTAATTCTTATTGTTCCCTGGGTCCTTGAGGATGATTTACCTGCATTATCTTGCTGCTGCAGCCTCTGAGGCCAGCATCCGGGACCCATCCTGCTGACTCCTGCTCTTTCCAGCCTGTTGGGCTGTGAGATTATTAACCCAAGGACAATGAACGCTTGTAGAGCTCATGGGACTCAGATATTGGCCGGGGCTTTGCTCACATCCATCATCCATCATCTGTAGAGCATTTTTGAAGGGGATTGGCACCATGAGTCGCTCAGAAGGCACCCTCATTATTTCCCACACATGCACTCTCAGATGGGCGGGGTGGGGGAGGATCTCCTACATTAACCCCCTTTGTAGCCGGAATTAAAAACTTATACCACTATACCTATTACAGGTATGTTTTGGACATGTTCACATGTGACTTTCTGGTTTGAACCATTTCAGCTTAGGGATGACTTTAAGTCAAATCACATAGCAAGCAATTCTGAGGCCTTTGGTTTCCCATGGTTTTGAATAGCTTAATTAATAACTAAAATGGCAATATTATAAAGTTGTCTTTAAATCTTAACTACGCTGAGTGGTGGTACATATCTGAGACCCCAATTCTCAGGATGCCATGTCAGGAGAATCTCCAGTTCGAGGCCAACCTGGGCTATATCATGAGCCCCTGTTGGTCTCACACAACAGAAACCCTCAACTGTGTTCCAGGCCACTCTCCACATACAGCATTCTGTAATTCAAATTACAAGGTCTAAGTGCTTCCTTGAACACTATTTTCTCCCTTTCTCAAATCTGGAAACTGAGTGAGCCGTTAGATGACCTGTCGTAGTTAGCCACTTTTAGAAGGAAGAATTGGGGCCACAGCCAAAATACTCTCTGGATTGTAGCGCAGTGATTTTTGTCTCTGCCTATCCACGGAACACAGACCGGTCACATGATCTGCAGGGTAGCTGTGGTGTCGGGATGGGTGGAGCCTGTCCAGGGAGCTGCCTATCTTGGTAAAAATCTGATGAAGTGTTTGGAGCTTTGGAGGCAGTCCAGGAAGTATTCTGGTAGAATGGTACCAAGGTTTCCAGGGCAGTCTCTGTTTACCCTGGGTTCCTCACCTATGACTTCCCACGTTCACCTCCATCCTGGTTATGCTTTTGATTGTGTTAGCCACAGCACAGCAGGAGACCTGTTATGGACTTCAACTCAGGTAAAGCCAGATCCTTGGCTTCACCAGAGAAAAGAATTTTCAGGATTGAAACAATATCAGGATGAGTGCATAGGAAGCAGAGTTGGTCTTTAGTTAATTAATTTTGTGTGTGTGCGTGTGTGCGAGGCAAGGGTAGGTGTGCAGATGTGGGGGTCTATGTGCATTCTGAGGCCAGAGGAGGAGGTTGATGGTCCTCCCCTATTCCTCCCTCCTATTCCTCTACTGAACCCAGAACTCCAGGTCTTTTGGCTAGGCTGGCAGCTCGCAAGCTCCGGGGGTCCTCCAATGTTCGTTCTCCTCGGTGAAGAGGTACAGGACCATGCCTAGCTTTTCCTGTGGGTGCTGGGATCCCATCTTTGGTCCTTATACGTGTGCAGCAAACACTCTTAACCATGGAGTGGGGGGTGTTTACCCATCAACCCCACAGCTCCCCAGAGTTTTCTTGAGTGCGGGCAGCAGGAAATATTAGATAGAAGGATTTAGATTGTGGAGATAAACAGATAGAAAATACAGGATAGCCTCAAGAGGGCCTGGAACCTATTCCAACAAGCCCAGACTGTCTCTGCCTCAGGGATTTTATAGAGATGCCAAGGGGTGGAGCAATAGACTTCCCCCCAGCACAGTCAAGTGCAGATCATCTCAGACACCTGCCCTCAGGCCCGTGGTCCTGATCATCCTCTATGTGGACCTGCTGGGTAAAGCCATGAGGAACCTGGAAACCGGCTCCCACAATGGAGTCATCTCTCCAGGGCCAGTTGGAGTTTAGTAAAAGACATTTTAAACGTAGATCTTAATCAAGGGGGCAGTAGAAGGAGGGATTGATGAAGAAAAGATGGACTTCTCAAGGGACAGTCAGGCTGAAGTGTCCTAGCGATGGCCGTGTGTGGGATTTTGGAAGCTTCTGGAATCTCACTGTTCAGCGGGTTTCTAAAGGACCCTCCCTTCCTCTCTCTCTATTTGATTTTTTTTTTTTTTTTGATAGTTGAGATTATAGGGTAACTCTGGAGGTGCCAAATGGGAGTCGGATGGAAGTTAAAAGCTGGTGTAACTAGGTTTGCAGAAGGGGCTGAGACGGGTGCTTTGACTGTGACAGGCTGCTGGTGAAAGCCCGAGAAAACTGCAGGTTCTAGCTGGGGAGAGGGACAGGCCTTACGCAAACATCACTACATTGAGATCCTTGATTCTCGGCTGACAAGAGGCTTTAGCCAGACTCCAGGGTGAGGGCTTCCTTACTCCCCACGTCCCCAAGTTTCCTTTTCTTTCTGTTCTGCTGGATTCCATGACTCTGAGCCCGAACCAGGCTTTCCTCATCAGCCAGTAGTGTTAGATCCCCTGGGGCTGGAGGCAGTGGTGAGCCACTCGATGTGGATGCCGGGCCCTAAACACTAGCCCTCTGCAAGGGCAGTATGAACTCAACCGCTCAAGACATCTCCCTAGCCCCTATTCTTTCCCCTCCTTCCAGATCTTCCCACCTCCCTACCTACACAACTTCATGTTCTTTCTCACTTGCTCTCAAAAAAATTTTTTTAAAAACCAACAAAAAACAAAACAACAATATCAAAATTCAAAACAAATTACAAAAAAATCAAGAAGACAAAATAATACCAAAACAAACCAAAAAGTGCACAAAAAACCATGGGGTCTATTTGGTGTTGGCCAATTAGTCCTGAGCACGGGGACTGCCTTGGAGTGGGTTTGACATACCCAGTGACAGTCATTGGAGAACACTGATTGTCCCTTTTCCAGTGGGTATCCATTGCAGGTAGCTTCTTGGTTAGGGGTGGGACTTTGTGTCCACTTCCCCTTCTCAGGGCTGGAATTCTGCCTGGTTTGAACCCATGAATGTCTTGGGTGTGCTGTCATGGCCACTGTGAGTTCATATGTGTATCAGTGTGTCTGTGTGTCTGCAAGACACTCATTCATTATTTGGAGTCCTCCATCACCTCTGGCTCTTACAATCTTTCCACCTCCTCTTCTGCATAGACCCCTGACCCTTGAGGGGAGGATTTTAATGGGGACATCCCATTGAGGATGGAGTGCTCCGAAGTCTCCCATTCTCTGCACATTGTCCAGTTAGCTTCTCTGATGAGGGCTGATCTGTGAACTGATCTGAATCCCAGCCCCCAAAGGCTGAATATTTAATGAACACTGTGTGTGTGTGTGTGTGTGTGTGTGTGTGTGTGTGTGTGTGTGTGTGTGTGATCTTACACAGATAGCCTACACATCAATGTGCTGGTTTGGAATATGGGCAAAGCTCTCACTTCTGCTAAACTGAGGATCAGAGTTCTGTAGGGCGGATGTGAAGCTTAGATGTAAAGATGGAATGTACAGTACTTAGTGTAATGTCTTACATATGGTGACATTACAGGTGACACACAACACAGGTTCACTGCTCTTGCTATTATGATGACTTTAATGGTGTCACCAGTCAGCTAAGGTCATACTACTGTCCCCTGCTTCAACTTTCTGCCTGACCTGAAAGTTCTTCTGCCAGTCTTCATACTAAACCATCCACTTCCCAACCCAGTCCAGGACATTTCTAACACTTACTCCTTACCACGGAACCCCCACTCGATCCAGGATACCAGCACCCTCCTGACCTGTCCCACACCTCTGCACATCGCTCCTCCACAGGCTGGTTGGTAAGGTGTTGAGAATGTTCACAGAAGCTGTCTTTGGGTGGGCGGATGGTAGGCAGACACTTCTTCTGATTTCCTGTCTGCATTTTCTGATTTGTTTTGCCATGAACATGCATGTATTGCATTTGTAGAAGAATCAAGAAAAGAATCATTTTTGGTTTTTAGAAAATCTGCCTGTTGCCATGTCTAGGAAACTTTCCCTGAGGGGTTCTACTGAATTCTGAGCACCCCTTTGAAGCCTCCCGCCCCCTCAGCACCCGCCTTCCCTGTGCTGAGTCGTGTTTACATCGGCTCGAGGGTGCTCTGTAGACATTCTTAAAGGGGTTGAGCATCCTTGAGTAGGCAGTTGGCAACTTGATGGGAGAGGTTGTATCATTTCTTCTTTAGAAATAGCTCGAGTGTTTCTTAGCCAACTTCAGTTTTCTACCTACCCCTGAACTGAGTCCAAGACTGTGAGAAATTGAGGGTGTTCGGTTGGAGCAAGGCTTGATTGTCCCCTGATGAATTCTCCATTGTCCCCAAGGTAAAATTTCTGACACTGGCTGGAGCGCTTGCGCCAGCATGTGCTAGGCTCTCATTGGACTGCCATCACCACAGTGAGATTTCAGACATGTAGGTAGCACCAGAGGGCAGTCTTTGGGGAATCCAGATACCCCGGGCAGTTTTCTGTGAGGACTTCCTGTGTCATGGAACCTGGGGCCCACATTTTAGCCTATGCATAAAGTTAATCCAGATAGTTCAAAAGGTCTAGACAGCCTTTAAATTATTTTATTTTATTTAGTTTAGTTACTTATTTTTAAGACAGGGTCTGACTGTAGTTCTGACTGTCCTGGAACTCACTATGTAGACTAGGCTGTCTTTGTTTTCTAATTAATTTTTTTTTTCATTTATTTTACATACCTACCACAGTTTCCCCCTCCCTCCTCTCCTCCCATTCCCTCTCCCCACCTCCTGTCTACCCCCTCCCCCTTCCACTCCTCTGTTCAGAAAGGAGCAGGCCTCCCATGGGAGTCAACAAAGCGTGGCACATCAAGTTGAGGCAGGACCAAGCTCCTCCCCCTCCATCAAGGCTGGGTGAGGCAACCCAGCATGGAGAACAGGTTCCCAAAAGCCAGCTCATGCACCAGGGACGGGTCTTGATCCCACTGCTAGGGGCCCCATAAGCTGTATAACCATGCTTCACAATTGTCACCCACATGCAGAGGGCCTAGGTCGGTCCCATGCAGGCTCCTTAGCTGTCGGTCCAGAGTCCATGAGCTCCCACTAGCTCAGCTCAGCTGTCTCTGTGGGTTTCCCCATCATGATCTTGAACCCCCCTTACTCATACAATCCCTCCTCCCTCTCTTCAGCTGGACTCCAGGAGTTTGGTCCAGGGCTTGGCTGTGGATCTCTGCATCTGCTTCCATCAGTTACTGCATGAAGGCTCTGTGATGACAGTTAGGGTGGTCACCAATCTGATTCAGGAGAAAGCCAGTTCAGGCACCCTCTCCGCTATTGCTAGGAGTCTTCTTAGCTCAGGCCATCCTTGTGGATTCCTGGGAGTTTCTCTGGCACCACGTTTCTCCCTAACCCCCAAATGCCCACCCTCATCAAAATGTCTCTTTCATTTCTCTCCCCACCAGTTCCTCATGTTCCCATCCCCCCCACCCCCCACCCCGCACCTCCAGTTTACTCAGGAGATCTCATCTATTTCCCCTTCCCAAGGAAATCCATGCATCCCTCTAGGGTCCTCCTTGTTACCTAGCTTTTCTAGGGCTGTGGACTGTAGCTTGGTTATCCTTTAATTACAGCTAATATCCACTTATGAGTGAGTACAAACCATGTTTGTCTTTCTGGGTCTGGATTACTTCACTCAGGATGATTTCTTTCTAGTTTCATCCATTTGCCTGCAAATTTCATGATGTCATTTTTTTTTTAACCACTGACTAATTCTCCATTGTATAAATGTACCACATTTTCTTTTTCCATTCTTCCATTGAGGGACATCTAGGTTGTTTCCAGTTTCTGGCTATTATGAATAATGCTCCTATAAATATACTTGAGCAAGTAAGTGTCCTTGCGGTATGATTGAGCATCTTTTGGGTATATGCCCAAGAGTGGTATAGCTGGGTCTTGAGGTAGATTGATTCCCAATTTTCTGAGAAGCCGCCATACTGATTTCCAGAGTGGCTGTACAAGTTTGCACTCCCACCAACAGTGGAGGAGTGTTCATCTTACATCCTCTCCAACACAGGCTGTCATTAGCATTCTTGATCTTAGCCACTCTGACAGGTGTAAGGTGGTGTATCTCAGAGTTGTGAGATGTGCATTTCCCTGATAGCTAAGGATGTTGAACAATTCTCTAAATATATCTTGGCAATTTGAGAGTCTTCTGTTGAGAATTCTATGTTTAAATCTATACTCCATTTTTAATGGGATTATTTGGTATTCTGATGTCTAGTTTCTTGAGTTCCTTATATATTTTGGAGATCAGCCCTCTGTCAGATGTGGGGTTGGTGAAGATCTTTTCCCATTCTGTAGGCTGCCATTTTGTCTTATTGACCATGTCCTTTGCCTTACAGAAGCTTCTCAGTTTCAGGGGGTCCCGTTTATTAACTATTGATCTCAGTGTCTGTGCTACTGGTGTTATATTCAGGAAGTTGTCTCCTGTGGGCTAGGCTATCTTTGAACTCACAGAGATCGGCCTGCCTCTGCCTTCCGAGTGCTGGGATTAAAGGCATGCGCTACCACCGCCTGCTACTCTTTCTTGTTGGTTTTCTCTAAGTCCTCAACAGCTCTGAGAGGCCTGGTAAAGGACGAGTTATGACTCATTTGCTCATCTGGTGTATGTTTAAACACAAACATGATTAAAAACAGATGTGACCAAGAACCTGGGTTTTCCTGGGCATGGTGGTACACACACACCTGTCACCCTATTACTCAGGCAGCTGAGGTAAAAGGATTGTCTCAACCTCTATTCCTAGAAGGAAGGAAGGAAGGGAAGGGGGAAAAGGAAGAATGGAAGGTAATAGATTTAAGTCAAGTATAGTAGTGTAAGGGAAGGAGGGCTGCATGGGTCAGATAAAGGTTTGGACAACATGGCCCCAGTGTGGCTATCTGTAACAAATGAACCAAGATGGCAGCTACCAGGTGTCTGGGCAGCCATGGCTTAGCAATAAATATAAGTATTATGTAACTCTTCACACAACCATTTCTTGCAAAATGGCACTTTTGTGTAGTTTTACTTAAATGAGTCCTTGAGACTCCTGGTTCTTACATCTTCTTTAATTTCCCAGCCCCTTGGAACTCAAGGTCCTGGGCCTCAGATCGTGGACCTGTCACAGTGTGAGCACTTGTGAGGTAGAGGCAGGAGAATCAGAGGTTCAAGGTCATCCTCAGCTACACAGCAAATTCAAAGCCAGCCTAGGAGGCTATGTGAAACCACATCTCAAAAACCAACAGACAGAAACCAACAGTGAAAGAACAGGGGCTTAGGACTGAGAAGATGAGCAGAACTTTGTTTCATCTAGCTCTGTCTGGAGGTTACACGTTAGAAGTTACTTCTAGCCATCGATGGGAACACAAGCCATCCACTGAATAGGCCTGTTATGAGAATTAAGGAAAGTACCGTATAAGAAGTGCTCTGCTCTCATTAACTGGTAGCTTCCATTACCATGCAGCAGAGACGGGAAGAAAGGGCAGTTGTTACCACTGACTGGAAAAATCCTTCTTTCTCAGAAGGAAGAAAGAGATACTCGTGTGGAACAGAATGAAAAGTGGCATTGTCGTAGGTGGGAGAGAGTGAAGGTATGGTGTTCTGGGAGCCATCTGCAGAAAGTCTTCTAGAAGGATGGGTGGAGAGATGGAGACAGGGAGAGGGCATGTAGTGTAGAGGAGGGATGGTGGATAGGCTATGGGCTTGGAGTGGCCAACAGGGCTGTGGGGTAGCAATAGGCTGGTAGCTGAGAGCTCTTGTACTAGGGAATAGGCCCTGCATTTGAACCCCTGAGGTATACTATGATCTTGGGAATGTAGACCGGGCAGTTTATAAATGCCAGAAACATCAACATCCAAGGTCAAGGCATTGAGTAGCTTTAGTGTTTGGTGAAGACCCATTCCCTGGTTCTTAGACAGAGCTTTCTTGCTGTGTTCTCACAGGGTCAGGGCAAGGGGGCTGTGTGGGGTCTCTTATGAGGGCCCCATCTTATGAGGGCTCTGCCTTTGTGACCTAGTTACTTTCCCCAAAGTCCCTCCCTTTACTATCATCATATAGGTAGAATTTTAATGTATGAGGTTGGGACTTAGAACATGGCGGTCACTTACCCAGGAGCCTGGGTTTTCTTGACTGTGTAATAGAGCCAGTGGTAGCTCCTTTCCGTTAGGACTTTTTATGAGGAGTTAATTACATAATTGTGTGGATTAAGTTCACTGAATGCTAGCCAAGGTTATTGTTAGAATACTAATTACTATAAAAACTACACTTGGGCTTTTTACTTCTACAGAAGAATTCCATCTCAAATCCATTCAGGTCTTTCTCACGCATCTGAATACTCACATGCATTCATCCGTCACACAATAATATTAATGATGTGCTGTACATGTATGTTTGTAACAATACAACTTTTAAATAGCATGGTTTGTGGGCTGAGCATTGGTGTAAGTACTTAATATGGAAAACTCATTTAATTTTCCCAATAATGCTGGGAAGTGGGAGCTATTATTCTCCCTACTTAAACTTCGTCATTGTCGTGTGTGTGTGTGTGTGTGTGTGTGTGTGACCGAGGAGGCCAGAGGACAACTTCTGAAGTGATTCTTTCCTTCTTCCACAAGTTCTGGGGACTGAACTCAGGTCGCACAACTAGTAAGTGACAAAGCTAGAATTTTTCATCCCAGGGAGTCTGGCTCAGAATTCACGTTCTTAACTACTCGACTAATTATTAGAGTCCTGCATGCTGTCCAAAGACTCCGGGAAGAATGGAGGAGGAAAATGGAAATCAAGCACCAATTGTCTCTAAAGGTAACCAGGAGGAATGAGAAGGCCCTATAAGACCACACCCACTTGTGATCTGCTTGGGTCACACCGGAAGTCCTTGTGTCATCTGTAAAATCAGTTAGGAAGCTGAGCACATTGCAGATGCCTCTGGGCCACAAGTCTTCCTGGCCCAGTGCCAAGCCAGGAGACAGAACGTGGAGGGATGGATGTAAATATACCCAAATACTATCTGAAAGAAATATGCATATCAAAACAAAAACAAAAGCACACAGCCTGCTGAATGTGGGTTGCTGAATCCCACAGTGGTTCACAGACTGGGTTTTTCTGTTCTCCTTAGCTAGGTAGGCTGGACACCACACCACAAACATGTTTGTTCTCTACCCTGAGTGCGCTTCCCACATCCCCAGTGTTTTTCCACTTAGCCCTCTCTGGCTTCCGATGGCTGGTGCTGTTGTGCAAATATTTGAACACTGGTTATTTAATAGTCCTAGTATTCTGAGTGCCAACTCGAGAGAACTAATTAGCAAATTATGTTAAAAACAGCCATAATCCAAAAAGCTTAATTATATAAACACATAGTTAAACTATCTATGTCTGTTTGTTTTTTTGAGACAAGGTAACATTATGTAACCCTGGCTGACTTGGACCTTTCTATATAGATTGGAGTGGTCTTGAACTCATAGCAATCTGCCTGCTTCTGCCTGATGGGATTAAAGACATGTGCCACAAAGCCTGGCTATATATTTTAAAGGTAGGTTAGGTGTAATGTCTTATGCCTGCAATACTAAAACTCAGCAGGAGGTTGAAACAGGAAGATTTCTGAGAGTCTGAGGTCAGCCTGGGGTACATAGTGAGTTCCAGGCTGCCCTTTATGGAGAGAAACACCATCCAATCCCACTCCTCAAAAGATTTAAATCTTCAAAAATCACTGCTTTATAATTACTTTACTCCATGGCATGCTGTTACATGTTCATTTCTACACTTAATGATGTAACTTAGCTTGACTTCAGCCATGGTAGAATCATTTACACCAACGGGGCCATTAAACACTGCAGTCGGCACCTCCCCGAAAACCATCCCCACTTCCCAGATGATGGACAACCCTAGTTAGAGTCATAGCTGATGTTTGGAACCTGTGTTTCAGCAGAGGGTTCCACTGAGAGTCCTTGGATTCTACCTGGGAGGAGAGGAGGAAGGGGAGGAGGAGGAAGAAGAGAAGGAAGGGGAGGAGGAGAAAGAGGAGAAGGAAGGGGAGGAGGAGGAAGAGGAGGAAGAGGTACAGGGGAGGAGGAGAAAGAGGAAGTGATATTGGGCAAGGTGAGGCAAAACCAGGCAGGACCCTGCCTAATGGCCCAGTTCCCCAGGGCTTGTATGTTTTAAACACACATAAGCTTTTTGAGTAAAGTTCTTTTAATAGTTAAAGAAATTGAAAGTGACTGATCTGATCTAATCCTCTTATTTTACTGTTCAGGGAACGAAACTTTCCATAGTTCAGGTCCAGAGTGTTGTGAGTTTCCCTGAACCTCCCATAGCACTGCTCACAGCCTCCCCTAAGGAAGCCAATGCTGTGGCATCCCAAAAAGGGGAGGGGGCACTTCCCTGCAGAAGGCAGCCTCAGCTTCTGCTGAAACTGCAGCAGACTTCTGCTCCTCACAGATCGAGGTACTGGCCAAGCCACAACCACTGTGCCTCCTTGCCCTGCACACAGCAGACTCCCCAGCTAGTCTGGAAAATGCTGTCTCCCATGAATAGAATCTTTAGAAGGATGCCCGGCTTTCTAGACCCATGTTGCCTGACTGACTCAGGTCAAACTGAAAATCTGACCTCTACAAGCAAGTGTTTTAAGTTGGTTCTCATTTTTTGCTTGAGGAGATCTGCTTAAAGTCTCAGAAAAACAAACACAGCTAAACACACCCACAGTGGCCATGTTACTTTGTATTAAGCAGAGCCAGAAATGGGTATCAGGGTCCGGCTAGAGGGAAAGAGGATGTGGTTTGGTAGAGGTGTGGGTGATAGAATATATACAGGGGAGCGTGCAGATCAGGGACTGTGTACAAGGGAGTGTGTCGAGGTGGGGTGAATGTATTTGGGGGTGTGTATATAGGAGGAGTGTGTGTGTGTGTGGGGGGAATATATCCAAGGGGGAGTGTCTACAGGGTGACTGCATACAGGGGGCATGTATACAAGGCAGAGTGTGTACAGGAAAGGTATATACAGTTCCACGTGTTCAGATGTATATGACTTCCGGGGACAAAGTCTTGCCGATTGCTTCCCTCTAACAATTTGATTCTTGTGTTACCAGTTAGCTTTACTGTATCATGTAATCTCAATTATACAGTGCTTAATGCACGCATGAATGCCTTGCACAAACACATTTTTATGCTAGCACTGTGATGAAGAATTTCGTAATAAACCTTAAATTAGTTGTTTAAAACTGTAGTAACGACATACCACAGACCAGATGGCTTAAACAACCAAAATTTATCTGTGTGTCTGTGTTTTGTAGAAGCCAGAAGTCCAAGCCCCAGGTGTCGGTAGCAGGGTCTCTCTCTACGGCTTGTGTGCTGCCTTCACGGTCCGTACTCAACTCACACTGTCCCCTCCCGGGGTCTTCTAAGAGCTCCTTCTTCCCCCACTTATTTATTGTGCGTGTGTGACACACACACGTGCATGTGCTATGGCACATGAATGGCAGTCAGAGGACAACCTGAATGAATTGGTTCTCTCCTCCCGCCACGTGGGTCATCAGGCTTGGGGACAAACACCTTTGCCCCAGAGACGTTTTGCTGGCCCTAATGTCCTCTATTTATGAGAACCCCAGTCCTATTGGATTAGGGCTTGCTCTAAAGACCTTATTTTAACTTAATCACTTTTTAAGAGACCTCTCCGCGATCGGCTGCCGTCTGATTTGCTGGAGGTTAGGGCTTCAATATATTAACTTTAAAGAGATGTCATTTGGCTCATAGCAAATGTTTAAGGGCTGATTTACCTATGCTGCATGAACGTGACCCCAGTCACAAGTTTGGACACGAAGGGTCCTTCTTCATCGACACTGAGAGGTTTCATCATCTACACGAGGTGGCTGTTATGCCAGTGTTGAGAGCCCTATCAGGGGAGGTGAGTGCCTTAAAAAAAAAAAAAAAAAAAAAAAAAAAAAAAAAACAAAAAAAAACACTCCGCTGACTTAAAGAATTTTGACATTTCTATTTCTCTCCTTCAAATTGCCTTTTTGTTTTGCTTTTACAAAAAAATTATTTCCATACTTGGGAAGTCCCCAAACAGTGCTCAATATTAGCGGACTAATGACTAATATAGCAACTAGTGCCGTGGAAGTGGCTGCCACAGCTGAGCAAGGCTGGAAGCAGGCAGCAAGTTCCCTGACGGGAGCCACGAGGGCGTTCAGTGTCAAGTTGTTTCTTGTGAAAAAAGAACAATAGAGTGCTTCCTCTTGTCCTGGGTCACCCATTCCTCCATCACTTCCCGGGTCCATTAGTATTTGTTCGACATCTAAAGCAGGCTGGGCAGGTGAACGATATTGTTGTGTGCCCTGCCTTTATCAGTTTACAGTTGAGCTGTACTAGCTATTAAAGTGACTCACAGACACGGTCTCTGTCTTACACACAGAGAAGATTCTAAAGGGGTCCTGAGCGATGCTTCTCTTCTGGCTAGAGTAGTGGATTCACTCAATCTCCCGAAAAGACTTAGCAGATTGTGGCATAAGACTTATATGAGGGGCTGGAGGGACAGGTGGCTAAGCCTTTAAGAGCACTGACTGCCCTGGCAGAGAACTTGTGTTTGGCTCCCAGCACCCACATGGTGTCTAACAGCCTGTCTAGTTCCAGGAATATGACGCCCTCTTCTGACATCTACAGGGACCAGGCACGCATGTGGTACACATACATACAGGCAGGAAAAACACTCACACACATAAATAAAGAAACTTAAAATAGCATGACTTTGAATGAAATGAAATGAAACCCCTTGACATTCAAAGATGAACTTTAGGTGTTCCTTGGATGACCTGGGTAGTAAAAACTAAATAAGAAAAACCACGGTGTACACTTTTCTTGTCTTCCGAGCCATGTCAGTGCAGACCTTGAGAGGATAGGACCTATGGTGTGAACGTGGGTGTCGTGGTCTAAATACTAGACCTACTGTCTGAGCTGAGAGGACTGTGAGTTTGAGGTCAGCTAGCTTTACATAGTGAGACCCTGTCTCAAGAAACAAACAAAGCAAAATGAAACAGTTTAAGCCAGGCAGTGGTAACACACACTTTTAATCCCAGCACTCCGGAGGCAGAGGCAGCCAGATCTCTGTGAGTTCGAGACTAGCCTGGTCTACAAAGTGAGTTCCAGGGCAGCCAGAGCTACACAGAGAAACCCTGTCTTAGAAAAAAAACAAAACAAAACAAACCAAAACAAAAAACAATTTAAGATGTGTTTTTCATGGTTTCAAACATCCTTTGTTGAAGTGAGCATCTTAAAGGGAAAGACAGTTTAACCCAGACCACTACAGTACTCAGAGTTACAGACTCTGAAGATAATAATGTCATAGAGTAAACGTTCGCATTCCAAAAGAGAGGAAACAGAAATCGAAAGGATTGGACCAAATTGGGACCCGAACCCAGACTCCATGTCTGGTATCTGAGGCATGGTATGATGTGGACTACAAAGGCTTGAGCAGTCTTGTTACAGCCTTGCTCTTTGTAGCTCAGGTGGCCTCTGTCTTGACCCGAGTCTTACTCACTGCCTGTGCCTTTCCCTGGCAGATGGTCCATATTCCTGGCGTCAGAATTCCTGGGTCCCTACTGCAGTCTACACTTCATACTCATAGATACACATATCTCCCTCGCAGAGGCTGCCTCCATGTTTCCTGGCCTTTCAGGCTTTCCTTTGCAATCTCCGGTTGCCTACACAACTCTTCCGCTCTTGAAGTTTATATTCCTGCATCATGTGGACCATGCCAAGGTCGGCCACTAGCTCAAGTGGTAGCTGTCCCCTCCCCCCACCAAGCCACAGCGACAGTGCCTTCTGAGTAGCAAGGTGGCTGAACCCAGGGAAATATTTCTGTAGGTGACCCTGTGTGAGCAGGCTATCCCCGCGGATTTATTTTCCCAAGAGAAAAATCTTTGGAATTAGTTTTTAATTTCATATCTGGGAGTCTGGGAGAGGTGAGATCTGGCCAATTTGGAGATGTTTTGAAGGCATATCTTCCCATCGTTCTGATATAAAACACTGCTGTGGGATGGTCTTCCTGTATGCTGTGGCCAATGGCAGAACAGAATAGAGCCAGGCAGGAAATCCAAGAAAAGAGACGAGAAGAAGTCAGAGTCAGAGGAGATGCTGAGCACTGCCAGGGGAGCAAGATGTAATAGAACAAAGGTAACACCATGAAGTCACATGGCAAAACATAAATTAATAGAAATGGGTTGAATTAAGTTGTAAGAGCTAGTTAATGATAAGCCTGAGCCATAGGTCAAACAGTTTATAATTAATACTAAGCCTCTGAGTGATTTTTTTTTTTAACCGCTGTGGGACTGGGGGTAGGGGAGATTTTTGTCCAGACTGTGGGGCCGGGCAGACCAGAGAAATTTCCCTATAAAGCATTTTACTTTTTCTACAGGAAAGTGTGATGCCTGTATGCAGTGTGTGTGTGTGTGTGTGTGTGTGTGTGTGTGTGTGTGTGTGTGTGTGTGTAGGCTAGATGACAACCTTGAGTGTCATCTTCAGGGTTGAGACAGGTCACTCATTGGCCTGGAGCTCACTGATTAGACTGGCTGGCCAGTGAGCCTCAGGAGTCTTCTTCCTATCTCCATTAGGAAATACTGGGAATACAAGCACCCATTACCATACCGTTCTCATATGGGTTCTGGGGACCAAACTCAAATCCTCATGCTTACAAACAAGTGCTGTGAGACATCCATCCAGCCCTACCTTCAGATACTCCAGTCTTTTCAGAAACCATGCCTTCCTCAGCCCCAGGTATACACAAGCTTTTCTGACCAAATTGCAAGCTTTCCAAGTCTTTCTGATTTTGTTCTTGATTCTTTCTATAAACCCAGTTAAAAGGAGCTAGCAATAACCATGTTCCAGCCTGAATACTGGACTATCGTGGAATAATTCCACCAGATTAATTAGTCCATTATCTTCAGACTCAGCCTCTCTCCAAGTCCCAGGCCCTGGATAAATGCAGCCAAGTTCTTTGTCAGCATATAACACAGGTGACCTGTACTCTAATCCAAAGAAGAGTCCTCGAGTCCTCTGAAACCTCGCGAACACAATCTTCATTGTCTTGATTCCAATGACCTACTTCTTCCAGCATTCGAGACTACTCAACTCCCACCAGAATTACTCATCTCTACAGCACTCTAGGCTTCCCTATCCCATATCTCCAACCGTTTTCAAAGTCTTCCCACAATGAGTTCCAAAGGCTTATGAACATGGCCAAAATCAGTAACAATCACTCGGCTTCTCTGCTACTAATTTTCTTTAGTTTTTGGTCACTGTTAGGAAAGATTTATTTTGCTCTTTGCTTTAGTCATTTCAATCCACAGTGGCTTCATTGTTTTGGAGGCTGCAGTGAGCTAGAATATCATGGTAGGAGAAGCTTAGGATAGAGCCTATTCTTCTTCTGGTGGGTAGGAGTCATAGAGAGAGACCGGAAAGACCCAAGCATAAAATCCCTCCAAGGATCCACCCACCGAGGGCCTACTTCTTCCAGTTAGGCTCCACCTATTAAAGTTTCCTGTACTTCCTGAAATAGAGCACCATCTGGGGACCGGGCCTTCAATAGACCAGCCTTTTAGAGAGACACTTCGTATCCTGATCATAACAACACTCTAAGTGGAAAAGGCGTTTGTTTGTATTAAATTAGGTCTTTAATGATTCATGGCTGAGAAGAGGAGCTAGGGGTGTAGTTCAGTTTGTAGAGTGCTTGCCCGGCACATCCAAGACTCTGGGCTTGACCCTGAGCACCGCTTAAATGGGGTATAGTGGTGCTGCCTGTAATCTCAGCTGTTGGAAGGCGGAGGCAGGAGGATCAGAAGTTCAAGGTGATCTTTAGCTATGTAGCAAGTTCAAGGCCAATCCCTAAAAAGAACTTCATGGATGGGTTAGAGGACAGGTCTTGAGCTATGCCTCTGGCAGAACTAGTAAAATCTTGCAGAGATGTCTGCTAGGATCCGCACTCAGCAGGAGAGAGAGAAGTCCAGCATTCTCCTTGAGGCAAGGAGATCCCAAATTTAAGGCCAGCCTGGGCTCCATAGCAAGACTCTGCCTCACCCAAGGGGGGAAAAAAAAAACTAAGAAAAGAAAAAAGAAGTGTCTGTTGGAGTGGCCTCTACCTGTGCCACGACTGAGAAGCCACGAACAAGACAGTAGAAGCTTACTTCAATCCAGGGCTGGGAAACCAACCCCCAGGACGGCTGTACCCGCTTGATCTATGTGGGCAAAAGGGAATGACCATGCCCAACTTACTGCTTCTCTGCCTCAGGGAGCCAGATGGGCTCTGGGGCTTTTTACTAGCAATGCTGTGAAAGTCCAGTGGGCATAAGTCCATGTTTGCCAGGAAACATAAGAAACTGCACATCTCAAAGGGGGTGCTGGTGCACGTTCTTCCCGTTCTTCCGTGTGAAGGGTCGGTCCTACCTGCTACTCCGTTAGTGCCGAACTCCCACATCCCGCCATATGTTCCTTCCCCAGGGCAGGTGTGATACTTATGCCAGTCAAGTTTGGAAGAAGACACGTCACAGGCATGGGCCAGCCCTCTTGCCTCCTTTATCCACAGAAAGCAGGCTTTTTGCAGTGTAGCTCCCGGTGATGGATATAGCTCTTCAAAGTTGCCTGCAACCGGCTGAGTAAATGGACCCAGTACTGGAGTCCAGTATTAAAATGCTCACTTACCTACAGAGCTCATACAGGTATATCAGAAAGAAAAGAGGGAATCCTTTGATCTTTATATGTCAGCTTATTTTTTCTCTCTCAATCAAGGGATCTGGTCCAGAAACTCGGTCTGGAGAAATGGTTTGAAACTGTCCTGTGCCACCGGCCAGCACCTGGCACTCATGATGCCGCCTGTTCTGAAGTGCCAGAAGCTTTTAAAACGTTTCACATTTGTATCTCTGTGATCGTCACACTACCAAGGCAGGAATCATCAGCTCAGGATGAGGCTCCTACGACTTCCTAACGTCTTTATATTATGACACATGTAGGAGATCTGCAAATACCTGTACACACACACACACACACACACACACACACACACACATACACGCACACACACACACACACACACACACACACACACCACGTATACACACATGTATATAGCAATTCAAGAAAGGTATGAGGCTGCCAGGATTCTGGCTGCTCTAAGCCTTGTCTGGCTACTCTAAGCATTGAGTTGTTTAGGTTGGGTCTCAAAGCCATCCACTACCCACCCGTTAGGAAATTCTGTCTTAGGGAAGTGGGTGAACTAGTTCAAGGTTACAAGGTCACTGAATGTGGTGATTTGGATGAGAATGGTCCCAATAGGCTCATGTGTTTCAATGCTTGGTCCCCAGTTGGCAGAACTGTTTGGGAAGGATTAGAAGGCGTGGCCTTACCGGAGGAGGAGTGTCACTGGGGGTGGGCTTTGAGGTTTCAAAAGCCCATGCTATTCCCCAGTTAGCTCTCCCTCCGCCTTGTTGTCTCAACATGTAAGCTCTTGGCTACTGAGCTCAGTGAGACTGCCTGCTTACTGCCACGCTGCCTGCTGTTGGTCGTGTACTCTAGCCTTCTGGAACCATGAACCCCCAATTAAACGCTTCCTTTTCTAAGTTGCCTTGGCCGCGGGGTTCTGTCGGGGCCATAGAAAGGTAACTTAGACACTAACTAGATGTTTAAGTCCAGATCCTCCGAGTCTCAACCCAAAGAGCTTCAAACACAGTCCGCAGTGGGAAAAGCCTTTATTACCAGCACAAGTCCTCATTAGAGCTTACAAGGTCAGCGAAGGTTCAAGCCGCGGTTTCTCATTTCCAGCTGTCTGTCTACTGGGTCATTATCCAGAGATACAACCTGCCTCCTGACCTGTCTTTGCCTTTCTGAACCAGAGCAGATTGCCCTGGTTATGTTCTAGACAAGTGGGCTAGGGACGGGAGAATCTGCTTTAAAGTCTTGTGACCTGGGTAGGCCCCCTTTTCTCGTCTTGCACCCCACCACTGGGCTGGCAATACCTGTTAGGTAATCCAAGCGCTGTTTTGCTTTTCAATGCAGAAGAAGCTCTCCTGTTTAGTATGACCTCAGCAGTAGACGGTCCATTGATCAACAATGCTGCCAAGCAGAACTACGGAAAAAAACAACAAAAAACCAAAAGAAAACAAACAAACAAACAAAAAAAAACCATGATAAAAACATACCTTAAACTTTTGTTGTTGTTGTTGTTGTTGTTTTGGTTCTGGGAATCGAATATAGAATCTGGCACATGCTAGGTATGCTGGTTGGTTAGTCAGGTTCTTTGTTTTGTTTGTCCATTTGACACAAGTTAGCGTAGTCTAGGGAAAGGGAACCACGACTGGGAAAATGCCTCCACCTGCTTGGCCTGTAGGCAAGTCTAGGAGCATTTTCTTGATTAATGATGTGAGAGGGTCCAGCCCACTGTGGGCGGTGCCGTCTGTGGGAAGTTCATCCTGTTTGAATAAGAAAGCAGACTGAACAAGCCATGAAGAGCAAACCAGTAAGTAGCACCCCTCCATGGCTTCTGCTTGAGTTCCTGTTTTCAGGTGCCTGAGTTCTGCCCTGACTCTCTTCAGGTTGGTTTTGGTCAGTGTTTTATCACAGCCAAAGAGAGCAAACCCGGGCACTAGGCTTGCACTCTACCAATGAGTATACCCCCAGCCCTTCCTTAACCTTTTAAATTCAAACTATACACATGTATTTAGGCACCATTTTATTTAAGGTAGAATCATGACATTTTCCAGGCACAGACATGTAGTAGTTGAAGTTCTACCTTGTCTTTCTTGCCTTAATTGTGCCCACAACTCATTGACTCCACAGATATTTATCGTGTCCTCACTATGTGTCAGGCATATTTAGGTGCAGTGGATATTTTGGTAACTGACAGTTTATATTCACGGAGTTACATTCAACTGGAATTGTCTTTAAGTCTTGGGATTTGTTTATTTTTTTTATTTTGCAGGGCCGGGGTTGGAATTCAGGGCCTCACAAGGCAAGGGGAGCACTCTGCCGAGCTGTCCGCCCAGTGGTTTCAGCTGACGTAAAGCGGACCGGGAACGTAAGGACACAAGGCGACACTCTGTGATACTCCTGCCTTTCACCCGTTCCTCTCTGCCTGTCTTTCCCACACCAGTTCAACAGCAATATTTCTGTGTGTGTGCCGTGTCCTCCCGGAACCTCTCCAGAGGGTACCGCTCTGATTTTCACAGGAACAAGAACTCCTGTTTTTTTTTTTTTTTCATTCATGTTTCATTGGTTTTTCACAGTAATTAAATTGTATCATTAAAATTACAAGCATAATGGCAGACGTGGGCGGAAAACAAATAGCACTGACCTCTGGTGAGCACTCAGCTCAATTTGTGAAAACAGAAGAGCCCGAGAGTAGCTCTCCTAGTTGAGCACCCAGCATGCAGGGCATGAATGCATTTTACAGAGGCAGAGGGGCGTCTGCCAGCCTGGTGAGGGGTTAGGTCCAAGGCAAGTCCAAAGGCTTCTGCCTTTCCTTCTCCATCCCAGTTCAGATACATAACGGGCTTTGACAGACTTGTGCCACTCTTGTTGAAGGTCTCAAATAATTCACTGTTTCTTTCCTGTTCCCTTCCCTCCCATCCCTTCTGTTCCCTTCTTTTTCTTCCTCCTCTTTCTTGTCTTCCTCCTCTTTTCCAAGAAAGTCTCACTGTGTATGTAGCTCAGGATAGCCTCAAACGGTGTATCTTTTGGTTAGTCTTGCATTCATAATCTTCCTTCTAAGTGCTGGGATCAAGCATGCACCACTGCCCAGCTCAAGCACTTGTTTTAAAGCTTTATTATAGTGGGGAAAACAAGGGCTATTATTCAGCCATGTTTTGTTTTGCTTTTATACAATCCCGGAAGCACGGCTCTGCACGGCCTTTCATGTGATGTCCTTTTCTCTGCACTCTCCCCTCCTTGGTCAGGTCCTGCCCTTTCTCCCAGTGCTTCCTCAGGACAGCAGAGTCCCCAGCCAGCTCTCTCCTGTGCCTCACAAAACCCATCCCTTCAGAGGCTGACGGAGAATCACCACAGGGCAGAGGCGAATTCTGATCTATGGACAGGGTAAAGGGGAATCAAGAGAACCTTAGCTTCTTCCCCTCAAAAGGCAAATAGAAGTCAGCACATTCCCTTGTTATCATGAATGGGCTCTGTTTTCCTGTCTAGATTTCACAACAAAGAGTCTTCTCTGCCCTTCCAGAACCATCCGGCACAAGAGGCCCTGGGTTCAAAAAACATGTGGTCTCTAGGCTTCTCTCTGGAACAAAGTACTCAGTCGCTCCTGGGTGATTAGACAGCTGCCTGTGGCAGAGCCAGCCAGCCAGTCACCTTGTGTGACTTGTGGGTAAGAAGAGAGCAATCTGTCCCCCACAGTACCACCTCTAAAGAGTAAGTACCACCCCTAAACAAACGGGCAACTGTAACAATAGGAGTAAATGACAAAGATTGTCCTAGGTCCATGGTGCTTCTGAAGCGACAATATGGTGACAGAGATTATTTAATCCCAACAGCTTTGTTACTGACAATGAAGTTAAGACCCCAGGCACAATGACCAGAAGACAGGGCTGCCTGCTACGAAGCTAGGGAAGACCCCTCTCCTGTTTAGTCATCTGTTGCCACCAAGATGCCAGCTGTTTCCAAAGTGTAGCCACCAAGACCCCGGCTCCCTGCCCTGTTCTATGTGTTCCTAAAGTCAAAGCTGTTTTCACAATAATCCGATGATGTATGTTTTACCGTCTGACATCCTCACTGATGGAGGACGGAGCAAAAGTCGCAGTGAGTAGCGTTCCTGGCATCTTCCCACACACCGAGGTAGGACATCCTACTGTAGCAGTTGCCACAGCTAGACACTTACACAAAAATCAACGCCACCACTCTCTCTCACCTAAGAATGTCCTTGATGAAGCAAAGTTATCAGGTGTATTAAATATTGGTACTTCTCAAGATAACCTGTATAATAAAAATGTGAATTATGCATGAAATATTTTTTATGTATTCCGAAGTATGATTGTTACTATAGAAAAGCACAGAAAAACACCAAGGCAATTATTTCAATTGTGAGTTGAATGGACCACTTTATCATAGGACATCTTTTTTTTTTTCCTTGAAAGAATAATGAGTGACAAAGAATGTCTTTTCAGACTGGGCATCTGGCACACACTTTCTCAAAAATGAACAAAGGGAGCCTGTCACTTCGAGGGAGACAACCGGTAGTATTTGTTGCCAATGATGAAATGTGAGCTTCTATGTGCAAATTAGAATTTTAGAAAACTCATACCTAGCACTGTGGTGCTTGGTGGCCTGCCCACTGTGGCGCTTGCTTGGCAGCTCGCCAGTGCTTAAGGACCTTCCTGATGAGGTCAGTGATATCAATGAATAGGATTTTCTCCCGACATGGTTTAATGAAGTGTGTTTTTCGTGATACTTGCACAACTCAGGGATCCTTACATAACTCAGGAAGCCAGTACTTTGCTATGACCAGTGCATTGTGCACAGGCTACTGAAAGCATGAGATGTACATTCTAAGCACTTAAGTTGCCTCTAGCAAGCCCCTAGGCTCCATCCCTGGCTCTTCCACAAAGACAAAACAAAACAAAGCAAAAACAAACACAAAAATTAAAAAACGGTATTCTAAGTGCAAAGCAGATAGATGGAGAGATCACCAAAATTCGCTGACATAATTATCAGATTCCACATTGGAACAACAATTTAAAAATACCTAGTAAGGGGTCAGCGAGATGGCTCAGCGGGTAGAGGCATTTGCCGCCAAGCCCGATGACCTGTTTGAGCCCCAAGACCCATAGAGTAGAAAGGGAAAACCGACTCCTTCAAGCTCTCTTCTGCTCTCCACACACGCACTGTGCATCTGTGCACCATGCACACCAAGTCAAGTGTCATTAAAACAGTTTAAGTGGTTAAGTGCACTTGTTCTTGCAAAGGACCTGGATTCAGTTCCCAGCACCCACATGGTGGCTGATGACTGTCTGTAACCCCAGTTCCAGGGGATCTGGTGCTTTCTTCTGACTTTTGACCACACTGGGCATGCACTTGGTGCACATATATACATGCAGGCAAATTACTTTTTGTGCATTATTTAGTAAGAATATCCATGCTAGGCGGCAGCGGCGGCGGCGGCGGCACACACTTTAATCCCAGCACTTGGGAGGCAGAGCCAAGCGGACCTCTGTGAGTTCGAGGCCAGTTTGGTCTACAGAGTGAGTTCCAGGACAGCCAGAGCTACACATAGAAACCCTGTTTCAAAAAAACAAAATAGAGCTGGAGAGATGGCTCAGAGGTTAAGAGCACCGAACGCTCTTCCAGAGGTCCCAAGTTCAATTCCCAGCACCCACATGGTGGCTCACAACCATCTGCAATGAGATCTGGCACCCTCTTCTGTATACATAATAAATAAATAAATCTTTAAAAAAAAACACAAACAAACAAAGGAAAATAGAAGCATTTATGTTAATATTTAATGGTACTACAATTAGTAAATATATTAACATGTCCACCAGGAGATATAACCTCCCTACATTTCAAGACTATAAAGGGGTTCTGAGACTAAAATGTTTGACCCTCTGGAAAGTAGAGCAGAGGGAAGGATGTCTGTCTCCTTTGCCAAGTAACCCAAGGCTGTCACTGTTTTCAGTCCTGCCCCACACCCAGTGTTAGAAAACTGGGAAGAACTTTGGCACCTCAAAAATCAAAGGCCTTAGAACTAAGTCTGAAGTAATGAACAGGAGTGGTCTTCAGGGAGCCCATGCTGCAGTGGTCTCCAGCCCTCCAGGCTGCCTGTTGGTCTCATAGCCAGTCACCCACTCGCCACCCACGGTCTCAGCACGGCCCTGGAAAGCTATTCTTCTCCAGGTTCTCAAAACGCAGAGCGACTTGAGAAAACCCAGAGCTGACCCCAGCCCCCAGCCCCTGCTCTGGGCTCCAGTGCATGGAGGCCGGGTCTCAGGTTCCAGTGGAGAAGGAATGGTACTGTAAATCTCTCACAGACCACTTGCCCAGAGCTGCCAGAAAGCTGCTTTCCTGTTAGTAAACAGGGCTGCCTGGGCCATCTTTCTCTTCTTTAATAACCTGTGGGGCATCTATTGATTGCACACGCTAGTCTCTCATAAATTAGAACAGGGGATGCCTTCCGGTTGCTCGGGAGCAGTGTGGACGGTGAAATTGACTCACTAATACTTCATGTGTATGGAGCGCCGTATCCTGCGCCACATAAACATAAAGAATATGTATCATCAGGTGCTGAGAACGCACGCCCGGGGACAGCTCTGGGGGCAGTCACAGCATCGGGGCATGCTGCAGACTTTAACTAGGCAGTTTTCCCCACTCCAACCAAGATGGATACGAAGGGGACTTGCAGGCCTCCATTTCCAATGGGAGGGAACCACAGGCCCATGTGGGTAGATGGACCTGCTCTTCTTCTCTGGTTCCCTCGGCAGGAATGGGAAACAGTAGAAGAGGATGCACCTCCTCTTAGCCTGGGTTGTGAGTGGAGCCCCAAGTTAGAAATCAAATGATGGTTTCAAACCCCTTCTTCAGGGGCTGCAGAGGAGTTCTCACCCCAGTACCAACCTTAACAAGCTGGGTCTCAGATGCACATCTGTCACCCCAGCAACAATCTGGGTGGAGACAGGAGGGCCCTAGAGGAGATATAGAATGAGAGTGATAGAGCATGGCCCTGGGTATTGTCTCCTGGCCCTGAGGGTACCCACACATACTCATGTTCAAATACCACACAGTCACTCACAAACAGGCACACACACCATTCAATCAAACAGTCATAAAACAAATAAACAACAACAAAAAGCCTGTGTCAGCTGCTAGGGAGTACAGATAAAACCACAGAGCTCTAGGCAGTGCCTGGATTCTTATGGGTACTCAGTACTCGGTTTCTCAGTACTCAGTACCAGACACAGCCATATGAGATGAAGAGTTCAACAATGGGGTGTCTACAGGAAAGACACATACATATACACAGATCCATGAGTAGCACAACATCCCCCCTCACACACACATGAGGTGGGACACATTCTGTGGCAGATGGCTGGCTGGTGCCCTCAGGTCAACTTTTCCTTCCATTTTGGTCATGGAAAACATACTTCCAGGGATGGCCATGTGCTTCACTAACTCTGACCTCCCAGCATCTCTTGCAGCTTTGGCTAAAGAAGCATAAACAAAGAACAGTAAAAGATTTCTGCAGTAAGAGTCTGCTTATGGGAATGTAAAGATTTGTTTCGTTTTTTGTTGTTTTGAGACAGGGTTTCTCTGTGTAGCTTTGGAGCCTGTCCTGGAACTCACTCTGTAGACCAGGCTGGCCTGAAACTCACAGAGACCAACCTGCCTTTGCCTCCCAAGTGCTGGGATTAAAGGCATGTGCCACCACTGCCCAGCCCAGTGTTTAATTCTCTCATGGTTAACTGTCAACTTGACAAGATTTGGAATCACCTCAGAGACACACTTCTGGGCCTGTCTGTGAGGGCATTCCCAGAAGTTTAACTGAGGAAGGAAGACTTGCCCTGAATGTGGACAGTACCGTCCCTTGGGCTGTCCTCCCAGACTGAGCAAAAATAGGAAAAAAGAAGAAGCCAGCCGAACACCAGCATGTCTCTCTCTTTGCTTCCTGACTATACGTTGTGACCAGCCACTTCAAACTCCAGCTGCTGTGTCTTCCCTGCATGATGGACTACATCCCTCAAACTGTGAGCCCAAACAAGCCAGCCTTTCCTTAGGTTTCCAGTCTGGTATTTTGTCACAGCAATGAGAAAAGAAATGGATACATATTATGTATTATGTCTTCCCAAAGCTTGTACACCAATCCCCAGGGACTTGGCATGTGGTCTTATAGATACTGGTTTCTTGAAGAGTTAAGTAGGTAGGCTGAGCTCATTAGGATGCACCTTGAGCCCATATTAATGATATGTTCATAAACGGGACACAGAGAGACAGACACTTCCATTTGCACACACATACACACACAGAGACAATGGAAAAATGACAAAAAAGGGCAAAGACTGGGGTGATGCTCCTACAAACTAAGGACCCCCAAAATTGACAGAATGCAAGAAGCAAGAAGAGGGTCCCGGAGCAGACATGTGTCATGTCCTCCCCCGCCGACACACACACCCCGCCCTGACTCTGACAATCTACTCAGCTTTCTAGCCTCCAGAACTGGGTGAACTGCGGGGAATACATTTCTGCTAAGCCGCCCTGTGGTGATTGATCGTAGCAGTCCCTAGCACGAGTGTGTGCACGCACGCGCGCACACGCACGCACGCACGCACACACACACACAAACACACACACACACACACACACACACACACACACACGCGCGCGCGCGCACACACTCTTCTTCACCACGTTTTGTCCAGTCACCTGGAATGCAGGAAAGAGCGCTCATTCTCAGTCATTTTGAAGCACAAAGAAGGCCATATTCGCCGGGTGGTGGCGGCGGCGGCAGCGCACGCCTTTAATCCCAGCACTCGGGAGGCAGAGCCAGGTGGATCTCTGTGAGTTCGAGGCCAGCCTGGACTACCAAGTGAGTTCCAGGAAAGGTGCAAAGCTACACAGAGAAACCCTGTCTCGAAAAAACAACAACAACAACAAAAAAGAAGGTCACATTCACACATGGCGGAGCAGAGAGATAGCTAGGTGTGAAAAAGGAAGAGATGCTGACCTTTAGCCTCCACACACATGCACATGCACACACTCACACACACATATATAGTCTTACACACCCCCACAAGTATGTATAAATACCACCACCACCACACACACAAATGCATTTGTTGAACTAGCTGTGGTAATTCATGCCTGTAATCTCAGCACTTGGAACCTGAGGCAGGAGGATTGCCATGAGTTTGAGGCTACCTGGGCCTAGTGAGTACCAGGACATCTAAGGCTATATAATGAGAGCTGTCTCAAACAGACAGATGACAGACATTTAATAAAAAAGGAAAGAAATTCAAATTTTACATAAGAAAAAGAGGAGGATGAAGACAAAGAGGCTAAAGAAGATGACCAACTGAAATGTATGCATCTTGGTTTTTTTTTTTTTTTTTCGAGACAGGGTTTCTCTGTGTAGCTTTGCGCCTTTCCTGGAACTCACTTGGTAGCCCAGGCTGGCCTCGAACTCACAGAGATCCGCCTGCCTCTGCCTCCCCAGTGCTGGGATTAAAGGCGTGCGCCACCATCGCCCGGCGCATCTTGTTTTTTAACATAACATTTTTATTGATTATTCAGGAATTTTTCATAGTGTACCCTAATCACCCTTACTTCCTACTCCCCCCAAGTGCTGCTCCCCAACCCTTGTGGCCTCACCCCCCCAAAAAAAGCTCAATGGGTGTTGTCTATATAGTCACTGGAGCTGGTCAAACTGGTGGCCAGCCTCTTAAAAAAAGTGAGTCCTTCCCCACCCTATCCCTGTCAGTAGCCATCTATTGTGGAGAGCTACACTTCAGCATCCTTATCACAATCTGTAAGAGTTCTCTTCTATGCCTTCTTGTCTAGGTTGTTACTCTTTTGGCGGGGTGGGGGTGGGGTGTTGTCACTGAAGGCTTCCATGTCTCTTCAACTGTGAGTAGGCAGTCATCAATACCACTGTGTAAGCCTCCTCATCCTTCAGTCAGCAGGAGCATGGATCTCGGACTTCCCCATGGTATCTGGTGACAGTACAGACCATGGAAAGCAATCTGGCTTCTGGCATCAGCATGTGCCAAAGACCTCAGCCTGGTCTCCAGTGGCAATATGAGCCATGGACACCAACAAGGTCCCTGGCGCCAGCCCAACTCATGACATCAACATGGCCTCAGGCAGTAACACAGACCATGGACATCATCAACACAGCCCCCAGCTGCAGCAGTACCGTGGACCCAGACATGGTCCCCAGTGGCAGCATGGATCATGTACATCAACATGGCCTCCAGTGGCAGCCCAGGCTACTCACATCTGCATGGTCTCCAGTGGCATCAAGGCCCACAGACATCAATATGACTCCAGAGAGCAGCACAGACCATAGACATCCACGTGGCCCTCAGTGACATAGACATCAATACAGCCCTGGCTTAAGCAGGTGTCAGCAGGTGCCACGAACCTCAGCATTGTCTCTGGTGACAGTACAGACCACGGACATCAACATGGCCCTCTGCAACAGCACAGGCCATAGACACTACCATAGATAGCCCTTGGTGGCAGCACAGGCCATGGATACCCACGTTGCCTCCAGGACCATATGGGCCGTAGACACCAACATGGCTCCCAGCAGCAGCCCGGCCCATGGACATCAACATGGTTTCAGGCAGCAGCAGCACAGACCACAGACATCCGAATGGCCTTCAGTGATAACATGGGCCATGGACATCAACATGGCCCTGGGCTGCAGAAATGTACATATCTTATTTGAATACTGATTTACCAAGAAAACTTGTTTAAATTTTCTTTAAAATATTTAATGCTATTGTTCTCTGTGTGTGCCCACATGACGTACATGTGAAGATCAGAGGACAATGTTATGGAGATTGGACTCAGGTCTTCAAGGCTTGCATGGCAAATGCCCTCATCCACTGAGCTGTCTAGCTGCCCCACCACCACCCTGCCTTAATTCATGAGGCAGTCAGGCATGGTGACCCATGCCTATATGTATAGTTCTTGAGCAGCTGAGACAGGAGGATTTTAAGATTAAGGCCAGCCTGTGTACACAGGGAGTTGTCCTTTTTTTCTCTATTTTTATTCAGTCTGGGAGGCCAGCCCATGGGATGATGCTCTCCATGTTCAGCATGGGTCTTCTCTCCTCAATTAAACTTGTCTGGTAATGACGTCATAGTCAGTCCCAGAGGTGTGTCTCCTAGGTGATTCCAAATCTTGACAATGGAGATTAACTCCCTACAGGGGCACCCTCTGGGGGGCAAAATTGCCCTACATAGAGAACAACAGCTTTCAATATCTCTTAGACACATTTACTGGAACATGTACATGTGGGATGATTTTATGTTGGGGCTTTGCTTTTAAATGAGTCCAAGGCTAGTCTGTATATACTCAAACCCAAAACAAAACAGATGGGAAAATTGGGGAAATTTCAATACTAGTTGTACATCAGATATTAAGGAGTTACTATTAGTTTTTATGCATACTAATAATGTAAGTTTGTATTTAAAGTGTTCTTATCTTTTAGACTCTAAAACAGTGGTTCTCAACCTGTGGATTGTGACCCCTTTGAGGGTCCCATATCAGATGTCCTGCTTATCAGATATTTACATTATGATTCATAACAGTCACAAAGTTACAAAATAATTTTATGGTTCGGGTCCCCACAACATGAGGAACTGTATTAAAAGGTCACAGCATCAGGAAGGTTGAGAACCACTGCTCTAAAGCATGGCTTTCTGATTTTAGGCAAGTAAATTTTGTGTGGGGGGGGAGGGTATAGTTTTGCTATGTAGCCCAGTCTGGTCTGGCACTCAAGATTCTCCTGCCTCGTCATCCTAAATGTCAGGATTACAAGTGCACTTTCCCCATCCCTCATGATGCTAACTGACACTCCTGCATTCTTTCTACTCACTAGGTATAGCAGGTTCCTCCTCGTTCACACTCAAAATCATAAAAACACCTCCAAAATGTCACCAGACACCGCCAAATGTCCTCAGGAGGAAAAATTGCCCTGCATAGAGAACAACTCCTCTCAATATCTCATAGATATATTTACAGGAAACATATATGAATGCAATGATTTTCCTTTGAGATTTTGTTTTGAAATGATCCCATTACTGTTGGGAGTGGAGGAAGCCCTGAGTGTGTGAGGTTCTGTGTGAATATGTGTCGATAGAGGCATGGCCCTATCAATCATGGATCTGTCAAGGACCACAGAGCCTCAGACTCAAGGGGAAATGGCAAAGCCTTCTCTTTTGGTCCATGGTTGGATGGATGTTGGTGGTGTGTGCAGAAAATGTCCAGCATAGCTTTCTCCCCCAAGAATATTTGCAGCCTGAAGACTTTCCATGTGGAGACTGCTCCTACTGAGATGAGCTAAACCTGCCTCCGTGGTCAGCTGTATACCATAAACCTGCCTCCTTGTTTATCTGTATGTAATAAACCCCTCTTCTTTGTTCAGCTGTACACAATAACACCATCTTTCTGTCCACCTCTATTCCTGGAATCTGAAGTTTCTCCAGGTGAGAGCCCAGACTACCCAGTCCCAGCTTTTTGTACACGTGTCAGTCTGTCTGTCTTTTTTCATTCCCTTGCACTTACTTCAGTTAGGTACATTCCCAGAACCATGCTGGACATGGCACGTTATGTTCCCTAATAAAACACGTAAAGTACATTTGAACAAATGTTGACCTTCTTCAGTCCATAACTCATCTCACCTCTTTCATGTGACCACTAAAATCCAGGGTGCTGAGTTTCGGATCTGACTGTAGGGCTGGGGTTGCTCAGTGGTAGAGAGTTTGCCTATCATGTGCAAGGCCGCCAAGCCTTCTCCAGCCCTAAAGGAAAAGCATTTGATTGGGTAAGGCAGGATTTGCTGCGAAGGTCACTTAACTGTACCCACCCTCTGGTGTCCTTACAGGAGCTCCTCTTGGACCTGCTTTGGTTACTTGGTAAGACTCCATTGGCAGGTTTGCTTACCAGCTCTTCCCCGGGGGTTCCTTCTCTCTCAGTCGCCAAGGTCTGGCCCAGTGGTGTTGTTGAGGGTTTTCACTCTTTTGAGGGGCCCCAGCTCCTAAATAAATCACACATGGAGGCTTATTCTTGCTTAGGAATGCCCAGCCTTAGGTTGGCTTCTTTCTTGCCAGCTTTCCTTAACTTATTCCATCTACCTTTTCCCTCTGGGTTTTTCCCCATTCTCTTACTTCTGTAAATCTTACTCTTACTCCATGGCTTGCTGTGTAGCTGTGTGGCTGGACCCTAGGGTCCTCCTCCTTCTCTGGATCCTAGCTCTCCCCTCCCAGTTTTCTCCCTCTATATATCCTCTCTGCCTGCCAGCCCTCCTATCCTTTCTCCTGCCTTGCTATTGACCATTCAATTCTTTCTTAGACCATCATGTGTTTTACACAGGCACAGTCACACAGCTTCACAGAGTTAAACAAATGCAACATAAGCAAAAGTAACATACCTTAAAATAATATTCTACTGCACAGTGGAGTTGTTCTCAGAGCTAGGTTCATCTGGCCTTGCATAACTCTCAGAGAGTCTAGTCCATCAGCTTCTGTTCACAAAAGCTTCAGGATCTGCCTGAGCAGGAGGCTGGCCTCTTACCTTCACACACACACCCTGCAACTTCACACAGCCACCTGGGGTTTTGATTGGCTAGTCAAGAGTGCACAGGCCCCCACAGGGATTATGTCACCTAGACTGATTATCAAGCCCCTTATCTTCCCTAGGATCCTGAACATTTAGAGGTTCAGCCAGAATCACCTTATCATATAGGTCATGGATTCTTATTCAAGCCCATCAGGGGTTGAATCCAAGGAAGGGCCTTATCTAGAGACAGACTGGATTGAAAGTTTCCTGCTGAGTTGAAGAACTTGTCCTGAGGTGGGGATGGCTGGGGTTTGGGGTGTGGGGTGGGAGTTTAGGGTGTGGGCAGGGGTGTGGGGAAGAGTCATGATCAGGTTCCATCCTTTGGTCTGAGGCTGGCTGCCCAGTTCAAGGTCTAGCGAAGCCTTCCCAGCAGAGCAACTGTCGGACAAGTCAACTAGGGTAGCTGAGTAGGGCGTGAGGGGGAGGAAAAAACAGAGGCAGAAGAAGAGACAGAGACAGAAAATCAGTGCTGGGAGGGCTGCTGGTCCAGCGAGCCCTGAGTGTACTTCACATCCAGCTTATACACAAACGGAAAGGCTAAAGTGGAACAGAGCAGAGCACAGGCCGTCTAGCCTGTCCTTGATTCAAGGAGCAACAGTTTCGTTCTCTCAAACATGTGCCACCTGCTACCAGCAGCAGCCTGCCTGGAACGGGGCATTTGCTAAATACTGAGTTCTTTCCCACGAGCTAATCAGGACTTTCTCACAGCCCCTGTACTTTTCCCAGGAGCCCTATCAGAACTTTCTCACAGCTTCTGAAGAGACTCCAGAAAGCAAGCTTTGGACTCTTTGGGGTCAGAATGGACTTCAGCTTCAAGCTGAGTCTCTGTGGGCAACGGAGTCACTGTGGGCTTCCACAAGCAACACAGGTGGGAAGCCCCTCGGGCCCCAGGGAGACCAGGCCTGCCGAAGTCTCCTGACAGAGCAACCGGTTGTTTTTTAACCTAATGTTCCAACCACAGCAACTCGTGTCTAAAGGTGGGCGGCGGCGTCTGTCTGGAGGAGAGCTCTTGAGGTGAACCGGAGGCAGGAGGGGGAGCCACACCACTTCCTCTCGAGTTCTGAGTGTTCTGCCTGAGCCATCCATCCTGGCTCTACACTGATTTTCTGCTACTGGCCTACTCGAATGGAAAGTCGTCTGGCCACTGGTGAGCTTCAGGTGATTGAGAGCCATGCGTGGATTTACATGGCAAGTTTCCCCCTCTCCTTAACAGAAAGGGACTGTTGTACAGGATTGCAAGAGAGTTTAGCAGTCTCAAAGTCCTAGGTTTAAATCTAAGGCCCTCCATATATGAGTTGTGTGCAGCTGTGGGAAAGCTCATCAATGTCCCTGGGTCTTGCCTTGCTCATCTGTAAAATGGGAGTATTCCCATCACTCAGATGCAGCGTGAGTATTAAGTCTCAGTAAACACCTACCTATGCTATTTAGGGGCAAACAGCACTCTCTGTATCCATGACCACAGGTGTTTCTAACAGTGAACTCTCTGAAAGTCTACTCTTAGACGTAGATTCTTTCAGTCTTCAGCCTTTGTCAAGTAACTGAAATAGATCCAGAGAAGGAAGACAGTTGACTGGCACAGAGGCAACAGGGAGAGAGCCATTTGAGGTGTTGGAACAAAGTGTCCTTGAAATCACTGAGTGTAAGTACAACCTGACTTAAATTGCATTTAATTTAATTCTACTAAGTATTGGGAGGTACTGTTCTCACTGAATGTGTGTCTTTGATGATAGACAGTTGGTTTTGCTCATTCAACTTCCACTCCCCATTCTGAGTACCAAATGGTGCTTAGAGAAAGCTGTCATTTAGATATGGTCTAAGTGTGTCCCCAAAGGTCATACTAGTAAGAAGTCAGGAAGCCGGGTATAGTGACCTTTATCGGTGGTCCTAATACTTGGGAGATTGAGGTAGGGGAGTCTCCAGTTCCAGATCAGCCTAGACAGCCTAGTGGGATTCCATCTTTAAAAAAATTAAAAGGGGCATTGGATAAATGTTTAGTGGTTAAGAGACTTGCTGCTCTTCCGGAGGACCTGAGTTCAGTTCCCAGGACCCACAACCCAACTCAAGTAACCCAAGCCAGGAACCTAGGGAAGAAACTGTGGAGGAATCTTGCTTGCTGGCTCACTCCAACTCATGCTCAGCTACCTTCCTTATGCAGAGGACCTGAGTTTGATCCCCAACACCCACAACCTCCTGTAACTTCAACTCCAGGGGATTCTCCAACTTCCTCTGGACACACACACACATACACACACACACACACACACACACACACACACACACACACACACACACGTTTTTAAAAAATATTTTTAAAAAGTATTTTAAAAATACTTAAAAAGGAGGTGGAAATTTAACTTGACTGTTACTGTAGCACTTAGGGTTAGAAGTAGGGCTTTTGAGATATTAAAATTATGTGTCCATGTTGAATCTTCCTGACTGAAACCTGATGGCTTTAGAAGGGACTAGAAGACTCATATATGCATACAAACTCCTGGTCTTCTGCTATATGATGCCCAGGGCACCACCTCAGGGCTCTGACAGCAAAAAGATTGTCACTAGTTGCAAGCCCTTTGACCCCCAGAACTGTGAACTAAGTAAGCCTCAATTCTTTGTAAAGTTATTGCCCTGGTTAGTTTTGTCAACTTGACATATATAACAAGTCTTTCTCTGTCCTGTCAGTCAGCTTCCAAATAATGACACATAGACTCCTTATTAATTATGAAAGCTTGGCCTATAGCTTAGGCTTGTTCCTAACTAGCTCTTATAACTAACTTAAAGTAACCCATTTATATTAATTTACATCCTAATCCATGGCATTACCTCTCTTCCATCTTGTACCTCCTATTTCCTCTCTGTGTCTCCTCACATCTCCTGTGTACCTAACTTCCTCCTCCTCTTCCTTTCTCTCCCTGGAAATCCCACCTATGCCTCCTGCCTAGCTATTGGCCATTCAACTTTTTATTACATCAATCACAGCAATACATCTATACTATTCACCCAGTATAAAAATATCCCACAATAGACACAGCTAGCATCATTTGAGAAAGGAGTCTCAGTTGAAGGATTGTCTGGTCAGGCTGGTTGGTGGCCATCTGTTGGGGACTGTCTTGGGAGTTAATTGATGCAAGAGGGATCAGCTCACTGTGGGCAGCACCATTTCCCAGACAGGTTGTCCTGGGCTGTAGAAAAAAGCTGGCTAGGCATGAGTCAGTGAGCAAATCAGCAAGCAGCATTTCTCCCTGGTTTCTATTCTAGTTCCTGCTTGAGTTCCATCCTTGACTGCCCTGAACGATGAACTGAAACTTGGAAGTGTAACCAAATAAACCCTTTACTCCCCTAAGTGGTCCTTGGCCAATATGTGGTTTTTTTGTTTGTTTGTTTGTTTGTTTGGTTGGTTGGGTTTTTTTTTGGTTTTTTTTTTTTTTTTTTTTTTTTTTTTTGGTTTTTCGAGACAGGGTTTCTCTGTGTAGCTTTGCGCCTTTCCTGGGACTCACTTGGTAGCCCAGGCTGGCCTTGAACTCACAAAGATCCGCCTGGCTCTGCCTCCCGAGTGCTGGGATTAAAGGCATGCACCACCACCGCCCGGCGGCCAATAAGTTTTATCACAGCTACAGAAAGGAAACTAGAATAGTTATTGAGTCTCAGCTGTTCTGTTACAAATGTATAATGTTTTAATAGAGGAAAGTCCCCATCTTCTGGCCTTCCCATGAGTTAAGGTGAAGTTGACCTCATGCCCCCCAGCTCCAGGTGCAAGTCTATCCCCAGGATGGCTGGTTGGTTACAGAATGAGCTTGTTGGGAGTGGTCAGGAGACTCAGCATTGGTACTTCTGCTGGAAACAGAGTGCACTGGAGTTGCACTGAGAGCTGCAGCTGACGAAAGTTAATTCAAGTCACTTCTGGCCACGTTGCCACCTTCTGGCTGAGTCTGCCTGAGAAGCAGAGGGGTGTAGATTTGGGGTTGCCCTTGACAAGTGCCCGGGACCAATCATTCCTGAAGAGATAGCATTTTCCTTTACAGGGATTTGCTACCTTCTTAAGGACAGCTTGGGCTTGGCTTCTGCTAATGGCAATCAAAGAACTGTGACTAATTCCTTTTTTATTTTGATGAACAATTTGCAATTTTTACATTGTGGCATAAAAAAAACAGAACCGTGACATGTTTGACAACATACTTTTGACAGTTCTATTTCTGAAGAGGGCCTGCTGGGAAGCCGTGGGAACCTCTTCTGTGTCTTGGCTCTCTCTCCTCTTCTTCTAAGCACACTTCTACTCAGAACTCCACAATGCAGGGTAACGATTTGATGATGATAATAACTGGGCTCCAGAAAGATTACAGCAAGCATGAGTAGAATTAGATAGAGTAGGGGGTGACAACCAGGAAAAAAAAAAAAAAAAAAAAAAAAAAAAAAAAAAAAACTCAAGAGACCAATATAATAAAATGAGAAGGGACAAGCATTTTCACAAGGGGAGGGCCACAAAACTGGAAAGGGGAGACCCTGCAGGGATGGGGTGATTGTGGTTTGCCAACAGATTAGAGGGGGATGAAGTAAAAATAGAATGGTTTCATCTGGTAGGCCCTGCAGGAGTTTCCTGCCTTGTGCCTGACTTATCTGATGTATATGATGATGATGATGTGTGTGTCCTAGTTAGCATTAACTGTTAACACAGCCTAGAAACCTGAAAACAGTTTTAATTGGGTGATTGTCTTTATCAGTTTGGGCTGTGGGCATGGTGAAGGATTGATTGATTGTTAATTGATATAGGAGAGCTCAGCCCACTGTGGGCGGTAACATTCCCTGGGCAGGCGGTCTGGACTGTATGAGGAAGCTAGCTGAGCATGAGCAACAGTGAGCCAGCAAGTGTTGTTCCTTCATGGTTTCTGCTCGAGGTTCCCGTCTTGAGTTCCTGCTGTGAGGTTCCTCAAGAATGGTCCATGACCTAAAGTATAAGCGAGTAAGTCCTTTCCTCTTCTAAGTTGCTGTTGGTCAGAGTGCTTTAACATAGCAACAGAAAGAAATCTAGGGCAGTATATATTTCTTCTCTGTCTTCCTTGAGCAAAATTCAAACTCTTTGAGGGCAGTGGTTTTATTCAATGTTGAATTCCAAGCATCTAAGCTAGAGACTGGCACAGAGTAGGTCTCCAATAAATAAGTACATGAGTAAGTAAATGTGTAAATACTTTGTTGTTGTTTTTTTTCTGAGACAGGTTTTCTCCGTGTAACAGCCCTGGCTGTCCTGGATCTCATTCTGTAGCCCAGGCTGGCCTCGAACACACAGAGCTCCACCTGGCTCTGCCTCCTGAGTGCTGGGATTAAAGGCGTGCGCCACCACCGCCTGAGCTGAGCAAGTACTTCTTAAACAACTAAACAACAGCCTGATGACTTGACACAGAGGACAGCAGACACTCTGAGAGGCGAGCGGAGTTGGAGGAGTAGAGGAGATAAGATGGAGAATCCATGGTTGGCTGTGCAAATGGCCCTGCAGCCTGGGGGTTCAGGGGCTGGGCTGCTGCTCAGGAGAAGTGGGGCTCTGGCCCGGATTACGCATCAAAGGCTGGTGGAGACTGGGATGTTGGAGGGGTCCGGGAACAAAGTTCTAGAGAAGGCCTATGGTGATCAACTTGTCCTGGTTTGCCCTGGACTTACTTACTTTCTTTCTTTCTTTCTTTTTTTTTTTTTTTTTTTTTTTTGGTTTTTCAAGACAGGGTTTCTCTATGTAGCTTTGCGCCTTTCCTGGGACTCACTTGGTAGCCCAGGCTGGCCTCGAACTCACAGAGATTCACCTGCCTCTGCCTCCCAAGTGCTGGGATTAAAGGCGTGTGCCACCACAGCCCGGCCGGACTTTCTTGGAAACCTGCCTAAGCCCAGACAAACTGAGATGTCTGGCCAATCTAAGAAGATGGAAGGAGGGAGGGCTGGTCAGAGATGAGGCCCCTCACAGAACCTGCTGAAGGAAAGGGTTCCAGTAAAAACAGGTCTCCTTGCTCTTACCAAAGACCAGTTTGCTTTTTAAATTAAATTAAAGTGTGTGTGTGTGTGTGTGTGTGTGTGAGAGAGAGAGAGAGAGAGAGAGAGAGAGAGAGAGAGAGAGAGAGAGAGAGAGAGAGGAGAGAGAGAGAGAGAGAGAGCTAGCTCACACCAGGGCATGCATGGAGGTAAGGAAATGAAGGAGGGAGTCCGTTCTCACCTTCTTCCATGTCGCAGGATTGAACTCAGGTCATCAAGTTTGGCAGCAAGTGCCTTTACCCACTGAACCATCTCATTGGTCCCCAAGACCAGTCTTGTTCTGTTCTTCAGAGTCCCCATTACCTCTCACCCCCTGCCTCCACACCTTCCAGGAAGTACTGGATAGCTTCCGGTCAGCTCTGACAGCTGGTTTGGTTCTGGGGGGTGGGGGTGGGAGGTGGCGGTGGAGGGATGGGAGGGGGTGAGGCCCTAGCCCAGGCTAGTTAGAAAAATCCTGGATTCTTACATTGTGGAGTCTGGTGCCCCAAATGGTACTCCTCACAAAGGGCTCATTCTCAGGAGCCATTTCCTGTGTGTGCCAAGGTGGGACTAAGAACTTCAACAGGCGCTGTGGCTGGGGACACAGGAAGCTGCCTCGCCCTTGCAAACCACACAGGCTAAGGGTCGCAGCACCTGCTTGCTGCAGCTCTTACACTGGACACTGAGTGGTGCTCAGGTCTAAACCACGGGAAGTTGTTACTAGGTACATCAAAAACCAAGAGAGCGTGCCCCAGAGGAGAATTTTTAAGCCTCTTTTTAACTTGACAATGGAGTGAGCCCTTGATCGTTATAGCCTTTGGATCCTTGATTATATAAAGAACACGTTAACCAACAAATTGGGAATTAGCATGCAAATTTCAAAATATCTAAACATAGGCCTTATCACAAGGTCTTGTTTAAAGAAACTCAATGTTTGACTTGCAGAAAACGGGGTTATTGCCCTCGGGGAACTTTAAGCCTTACTTGAAGAAGCAAGACATACATCAAGGGATGATAAGAACCTGAGTATGTCTGCAAAGTTATTTGTAGGGAAGCAGAAACCAGTATTGTGTCAATTTCTCAGCCCTGTAGCCTACAATACTCAGAGCCACCTTCTTAATGAGGGCGGGGAGAATGCCCAGTTCTTCCGGGGCAGAAGGCAAGGGGAAGTGCTCCTATAAGGAACCTTACACACTGACCTTCTAGGAAGAAGGGAACAGAAATGGATCAAACCTAAACTGGGTGTGGTGGTATATGCCTGTAATCCCAGCCTGAATAGATAGGAAGAATCTAAGTTAGAGGCTAACCTGGGCTACATGGCAAGTTCCAGGCCAGTCTGGGTTATGAAAACTTATTTTAAAAAAAAACAAAAAACAGCCGGGCGGTGGTGGCGCACGCCTTTAATCCCAGCATTCGGGAGGCAGAGCTAGGCGGATCTCTGTGAGTTCGAGGCCAGCCTGGGCTACCAAGTGAGTTCCAGGAAAGGCACAAAGCTACACAGAGAAACCCTGTCTCGAAAAACAAAAAACAAAACAAAACAAAAAAACCAAACAAACAAACAATAACAACAACAAAAATCTGAGAGAAAGGGTTTTGATATGTTGCTGAGAATTTAATTCCATAGTGTTTATATAAGTATTATATTTATAGGGTGGAAGTGGCTCCCCCCCCCCCCATATAATCTCTTAGGGTCCCAGGCTGATTGTTGCTGACTCATCATTGGCTTTCAGGGTTGCTAGAGAAGGAAAAGAAAACTGTAGGATATCTATCAGCCAGGGATTTGAGTGGCTTGTATCACTTCCATGAAGACCCAACTGGCCAAACCCAACTCACAGTGAAAGGCATATGGAATATGTTTGCATTCTTTCTGCCCTAAAAGAGGGAAATTGAAATAAAGTATGACAAACACTAGGAAATATATCAATCATGGCTTCTTATTCAGCTTTCCTGTGATGACAAGCTAACACATATTTTGTTGATCTTTATCTTCATTTTCTATAAGAAAAGCGAGGCAAAGAAAAATGAAATCACTCAATTCCCACAGTCAGTGAGAGGCACTTGTCCTCTAGGGTTCAATTCTAAACGCTCTGCCATATGCCCTTGGTCACACACATCATAAGCTTGGGAGTCCTGTCCCGATCCTGGGTCCCCTGTGCCTCCTCCACACAGCCGCACACAGCTTCTGGAAATGGTGTTGGACTTTCATCAGGCCGCCTTGCCCGTTTTTATTCCTCAGACGTCAGTTGTATAAATCCATTCCCAACACTTTTGACCCGCCTATCTTGGTATCCCATCTGTTCAGAGGACGTGGCTGAGAACTTGATTGTGAATACGACACTGGCTGGTGAGATGCCATGTCTAAACGGGACGCTTCTTGCACAGGCATCGGCAACCATCGGCACCATTGTGTCCTCCATGTCTGCCCTTGGGTGAGGCATTCTGGTTCTCTGTCCTTAACTGCTCCCAACAGAAGTTCTTCTCATTCTTTAGGAACAAAAGTTAAACGAACTGCATTTTTCTCCTAAATCAGTGTAATGGGGCAGATTATGTACTGACAAGAGTGGGGGAGGCACTGGCAGCTGGCACAGAGCGTGGCTGAGCAGTGGATGTACTTGGAATCCAAGATGTCTCAAGCCCTCAGAATTATTCAAGTTTCCTTATGTAACCTGCGTGTCCAAGGTCAGACTAGCGCAGAAGCAATGTCAGGGCCACACTTCCAGTAGCATCCACTCTTGAAACCTAATATGAACAGAGATTTTTGTTTGTTTTGTTCTTTGCTACATAGTGAATACCCAGAATCTACTAGAATATTCTGGAATGTAGTAGATGTGCCATTACTCAACATGTTTGTCGAGTAAATTTGCTGACTAAATAAAGCGTTACAGTATAGTGATAGAATACCAGCTTAAAGAGACCCAGGCTAGAACCTCATAGACTGTGCGACCACTTAAGAAGTGCTCTCCTTCTCTGACCACCTTCTTCTTTATTGGTAAAATGAGCCCATTGTTGCCCGTCTGGGGTTATCACGAGATACATGTAACCGATGTCAACTACGTTTAGGATTTCTTTTTCTCCCTGTTGGTTTAACAAGATACTTAAGCAAGATCTAGCCCCAAGGGCAGGCCCCCAGCAGCCCACTTCCTCCCTCCACCTAGGCCACACCCCCTAAATTTTCCAGCCTCTTCCTAAATAGCACTACCAGTACCACCTGAGGACTTGAACTTGTGGGGACATTTCATATCAAGCCGCAGGAAGCACCCGGTCCAGTGCAGCCATGGCTTTAGCCCCTACTGATAAATCCCTGCACAGAGTCCTTCCCAAGTTCCCCTTAGAAGCCTTTGCAAGTCACCAAAGGCTTCCTGGCTGTAAACGTTACAAATCTCATAGATTTCCAATGATCTCTCTCTCTCTCTCTCTCTCTCTCTCTCTCTCTCTCTCTCTCTCTCTCATCTGAAGATGAGATTTTGAAGGCCATTTTGCAGCACCCACCGTGTAGGGTGCGAATGTCTCCAGCTGACTGATGGCCTCGCCTCCTATTCAAACCCAATGGCATAAATGCCCAGTCGACAGCATCCGGGCCACTGCTACAGCCAGTCCATGAAGCATTAGGTGTTGGCCAGAGGCACCCACCATGGCCCATCAAAGTCACCCAGTGTCTCTCTGTTCGGTCACTTCACTCAACCTCTTATGGAAAGACTTCAGCTGCCGAAGCAGGAAGCACCCGTAGAGTACCAGCAGGTCACGTGCCCCACATGGCTCCGCAAACAGAACATTGCCATCCATATAACTTGGGAGTGCCGTGTAGCTGCGTCTGCTCCAACACTGCACCACTCAAGTCCAGGGGCTCCCCCAGGTGATTAGGATTTACTTGCCCCCACAGGCTGCTAGATGGGAGCCAGAGAGGTCTATACCAGGTGTTTCTGAAAATCACTCCTTCCCTCAGGAGTCAAGGGCATTTTCAGCAGCAGCAAATTGCAGCTGCTGGTTTCCTTTACCTCCGTGAGTCCTTCCTGTGGCTCCAGAGTCCTTCCTATTCAGTGTCCCGACAGGCCTCCCCCCTGACCCTCTATACGGCACCAGACACGGCCGAGCAAGGCTCAGCTAAGGATGCTTTGCATCTAGACCAGAGCCTTGTCATATTTAAGAGAGAGAATTGAGATAGTCAAACCCAAAGGCATTAAACATTCTTGGGTCTTCCAGATCCGATCGACGGACGATGATGCAGAGATGGCAAAGTCAAGGTCTCCTCTGGTCAGTGTTAGGAAATCGTGGCCGAATCGGAGGACGAAGTGAACAGCAGAGGTGGGAAGTTCCAGCCTTTAGACCAGATGGGAGAAGAGTTCCGCTGAAACCATTAAGCAAGGAGTTATTTGCAAAGCTTGTATCTAACATGCAAAATACTGATAAAGCCTGAAAACCAGAAGAGCTGGCGGGGGCCCCTGGTGAGGCCGTGTAATAAAAACAACACGTGCTGCAAGTTCTATGCGCTCCGCCTCTAATGTTCAAACAACTCTGTCTTCTGGGGAAAACCTGCCAAGCCACACTTTCTCCTTACCCCACCAATGGACAAGGAGGGGAAAATGTTTGTCAAAGCAAGCGTATCCTGGGGCTCTTATAAAACCCATGGGGAGCTTGTTCTTAAGGTCTGGGGATACAGCCATTGCCTCGTGCCAGGCAAGAGCTAGGCACGTGCTCCACCACCAGCCTGCACCCCTACTCTTATATATGTATATAATACATAGTCTTAAAGGGTTCTGGGGGGAGGGGTTGAGGCAGGCTTTCTCTGTGTAGCCCTGGCTGTCCTGGAACTCGCTCTGTAGCCCAGGCTGGCCTCGAACTTAGAGATCTGCGTGCCTCTGCCTCCTGAGGGCTGGGAAAGGTGTGAGACGCCACTGCCCGGCCTAATCTTAAAGTTTTAAGAAGATACCATTTTATAGGTTAACAGGGTGCCTTACCTAATTGAAATGTGACGTGGAGGACCTTTCCCCCCCCCAACCCCATCCAGAGATGGAGGTAGAGGAGAAAAGAAAGATGAGGGGGTCTGTAAGTGTGGAGAAAGAATGGGGACAAAACTGGGGGGAAATGCCGAGAGAGGAGAGGGAGATTGCCCATCTGTGAGTATGTGTGGCTGAGTGCGGTTCATGCGCCACACACTCACTCGGGTGAGTGAGCTTTTGTCAAAACGAAGGACAGAGCTCTACAGCTGGATTGACGTGGCAGGAAGACGTGGTCGGGGCTCTGTTTTCAAACACGGCCCTGCATGTTCAGTCCCTGGGGAGGAACAGCCGTTTCGGATCCTGGCCTGTCTGGATTTCCTGTCTCTGTCTTGGGGTAGCTGGGGTGGGTGACGGCCTCCGGTGGGGTGGGGGTGATCCACACATTTTTTTATCACAGTGGCAGTTACAGCTGCAAGAGGATTCAGGGCAAAGGCAACCGGGGAAGGGGGTGGGTGGGTGATGAGCCCATATTTCGGGGCTTGGCTAATCCTGCGGAAGCTGAAGCCCATAGCCGGGCTGAGTTCTGAAATAGGGCTGTCTGGGGACATCTTACCTAAAAACTGGCCTGGGCTCTCCCTGTGTGGTAGAGTAACCCTGAACCAAGCCTGTCTCTTTTCCGGTGTCATTGGAACCCTTTCCTTTTACGCTTTTTGCATAAAATGGGCACAATTAAATTTTCTCAATTTCATAAAATCGGGCATTCTGGCCATTCCCAACCTTGCTTTTTGTTTGTGTTTTGTGCAATTTATAACTTTTACTATGACCAAGTTTTGAGGGGGGAGGGTTTCTATTTAAAAAGCAAACAAACAAACAAAAACCCATGGTCTCATGTAGCTCAGGCTAGCCCCCAACTCACTATGTAGCCAAAGATGACCTCCTTCCTCCACTTCCCCAGTGCTGGGATTGCAGGCATGGGCTCCTGTGGCTTACTTACAGTAAATATTTTCACGCACGCATACACACACATTTTACTGAGCACACACACACATTTACTGGTAGTCACCCACCTCAAAATGAAGTCAGGTTGACCAGGATTAGCAAATGTTCTTTCTCCTGAGAGACTAACTACATAGAGTTCATATGAACACTAACTGTGACCACATCCTCTGCCAACACTCAGCTCCCAAACTGTCAGGATTTGGTCAATAATTGCCAGCTTCCTTCAATCATGCTTCCCGGTACCAGCCAGATAGTCCCAAATATGTTCTCCACACCAATCCCGTCCCGGGCGCTCAGCTTCTGGTTAGCTTGCTTCCAGCGTCCTGTGTAATCATCACCCAACAGAGCATAGTCGAAGCCCTTCCTTCCCAAAATCACCATAAAGCTCTCTCACTCCTCCGTCCCTTGGGGTCTTCACCAAAACAGTGATGGTGGCTGGGTCCCCACGTGTAGCATGTTCTTTGTAGGACTCATTTGTCCCGGGTCTCATCAGAGTGGGCTCTGTTGACACCCGCCCTCCTGGCAGGTCTTACCTCAGGTAGATACGGAATCGGAAGGAAAGTCCAGACACTGAGCTCTTGGGGAAATACCTGGTTCATTCTAGAAGGCCATCTATGGAAGAAAGTCAGCTTCCACATATCACACATACCTAGCCTCCAAGGCCTTGGACCCTGTGTCCTCCTTAGACTTTCAACAACAGAAGCAGCAAAAAGCCATGCAAGATATATATGTGCTGCCCAGTTCAAATTGCCCCAGCTCATCACACTGCTGTATCACCAGCCCATGGTGCTGTGCCAATTACCTCCACAAACATTGAAGACACTTTTCAAAATATGGTCAAGCCAACTCCAGCAGGACCAGCCAGGCGTTAAAACACTCAGACACGATTGTCTAAGCAGAGAAATACATGCCAGTAAATAGGAGTCTGGGCTACGGTTAAGCAGTCACCTGGATGACAGCCCCAGCGTTAACCTTTCGTGGACAGACCTGACCTGTCATCCCCACAGAGTGGCCTGGCTAAAGAGGACAGAAGGTCCTGAGATGGGAGAGGCCAGGCACGGAAACCATCCAGACTGAAACAGTGGTGGTTTTCTTCACTGTTATTTCCCGGGCAACCACAGAGTAGGTGATGTGGGGGAGTCAGCTCAGGTCACTGCAGAGCAGGTGTGAATTTTCCCCTCTTTTGTAACGCCTTATAGCTAGAACCATCCCACAGACCCACTTCCTGACGACCTACTGTGTATCTAGCACCGAATTTCCGTGAGGGTTTGAAGATGTCTTTGAAGTATTTAACTCCTTGGAATCACTTGCAGAACTCTGCCTTTGCTCTCTTTAAGATTCCTTTACAAGCTGTCAGGGCTTTTGTAGAGGCCTGTGTTCCGGGCTTACCGGGAAAAGTTTGAACAGTTCCAATCTGGCCTAACAGTCTGAGAAATTAAGCAAGATTGTTTTGTTTTGTTTGTTTGTTTGTTTGTTTGAGACAGGATCTCATGTGTCCTAGATGAACCTCAAAGTTGATACACGGTCAAGGATGACCTTGAACTTCTGAGTCTCTTGACGTCACTTCCCAAGTGTCCCCATGAACCCCGGTCCTCTAGAAGAGCAGCAAATGCTCTTTGATCACTAGGCCGTTTCCGGCCATGCTGTGCCCCTTTACCTGTCCCTGTTTCTCCATCAAATCGACTTTTAAACTTTACTTGGCATTAGTTACAGAGCACACTTGGTTTAATGTCTGCAAACCTTCCAAGTTAATAACATCTTGATTACATAATTCGAATCCCCTGTTTGAGACTCAAGAGTGTTTAACTTACCCGTGGTCACACAGCCAAGAGGGCCCACAGGCTCAGTTGACAAAATCCCAGGGAATGTCGGTGGTGGGGACTGGTGGACTGGGTGATGGTGACTGTAGAATGTCTGCTCTCTTTAGAGCTGGCGGGGGGAGGTGCTTCCCCCAACTGTCCTGCTCCTGGGGTGAGCAATGAGTCTAAGGGCTTCCAAGGCACATGGAGAGAGACTTGTGGCTGCAAAGAGCCTCCAGGTAATTAATCTTCATGCCCTTTATGTAACGGGGTGCGTACATGGAACATCTTTGGTGGGGTCTTAATGGAACGAAAGGCTGGAAACAGAAGAAGTTAACTGGCTTCTGGGGGCAGTTCTGGACACACACTAGAACTGGGCAGGTCACTTCCTGCTTGTAAAGGAAAGGTGGAAGAAAAAAAAAAGCAACAGAGTGTTCCCACTCCTTCTCCTGCTCGGCCAGCTGCAGAGAGTGAAACAAACCGAGCTGCTATAGTTGGAATCCTTTGTTTGAATACAGGTTAAATTTGGCTTCTCTGCTTAGAACCCAGGTCAGGCAGCCGAAGCCCCATGGCTTCCCACAAGGCAGTAAATAGCAGCTCTCGGAAAAATGACTGTGTTGTTTCAAAGGGGGGGACTATTTATTAGAAGACTCAAGACTTTGTATGAGTCCAGAATGAATCAAGGGATTCTCCCCTCCTCTCCTTGCCACCCCCCCCAACAAGTAAAGCTCCTTAACTTCCTTCCTTGTCGCATTAGCTAACAAAACCACCTGATAATGAATCTCATTCTTGTCCAAGTAGGAAAGGGCCAGTGCTAAGTGGCTTGAGGCAGAGTCCCGGAAGTCCACAGGCTGTTGGCCCAAGAAACGGCAGATCCACTTTGCTTCCTGCCCTGGCACCAGTTCCACTATCCACCAAGATGGTAAACTGAGCTCATTCAGGACTGTCCAGGGCTGAGAAGGAATCTGCCCTGTCTAATTTCTCCCCTTCCTCACACAAATGCTCCTGCAAAGCTTCCTTCTTCTCAGGTCCTCACACCTTCCTCAGCTTTTCCCAGAAGGAAGCTGGTGGGGACCACATATGCGTAGGCAATGGGACCATTCTGCACTTTCTCACCTTCTGACTGAGGTGGCTAGGCCCTAAACACTTCAGAAAGAACAAGCCGGAAGCAGAGAAGTGTTATTGTTTTTGTCCTCTGGTTGTGTTCCCAGCCAGCTCCCCAGCCAGCTCGAGCTCTTAAATTCTCAGTTCCTGCTCTGGGATTTATGAAACACCAACCCTAGGGCACTGAAGCCCCAAGGGAGAGGTGGCCACCAACTACCTGCTGCTAGAAGAAAGGGGGTCTGTAAGAATCATCACTTGTTTCAGAATATTTGTTTCTCTATGCAAAGATGTGTTGCATTTGTTTTATGTTGAAAAGTGTTTCTTTAACTATGTAAAGTTGTGTTGCATTTGTTTAATTATGGAAAGATGTGTTGCTGTTTTACCTTGCCTGCCCAAGGCACCTGATTGGTCTAATGAAAAGCTGACCAGCCAATAGCGAGGGAGGAGATATAGGTGGGACTTCTGGGCAAGGAGAATAAGTAGGAGGAGGAATTTAGGCTGGGGGAAGAAAGAAAAAGAGACACCAGGGAGGCTAGAGGGGCTAACCAGCCAGACATGAAGGAAGCAGCAGAGTAGGACATACAGAATGAAAGAAAGGTAAAAAGCCCCGAGGGAAAAACATAGATGAATAAGAATAGGTTAGATTAAAAGAGCTAGTGGGACAAGCCTAAGCTAAGGCCAAACATTAGTAATAATAGCAACAATAGTCAGAAGAAGAAGAAAAGAAATAAGAATAAGAAAAATGAGGAGGAGGAGAAGGAGAGGAGAAGGAGAAGGAGGAGAAGGAGGAGAAGGAGGAGGAGGAGGAGGAGAAGAAGAAGAAGAAGTTGTCGTCTCTGTGTCTTTATTTGGAAGCTGGTTGGTGACCAAAATAAAATGCCAATTACAATCACTCATTGCTGGGCTGGACTACAAGCTTTAGACAAGGGGCACACAGCAAGCTTGGGCCAGGATGGAGTTTTGACCTGAAGAAACCTTTCTGAAGAGAACCAAAAAAAAAAAAAAAAAAAAAAAAAATCACTGTTAGCTATATTAACCCAGGTTTAAAAAAAAAAAAAAAAAAAAAAAAAAGAGAGAGAGAGAGAGTCCAGTAGTGAGTCTTGGGCTTTTTTGAGGGGCAAGTTTTAGAGCAGCAATTATTTAGTTCTGGAAAAACCCATGTAATTAACAATGCAAATTTAGGGGTTGAGTAGCTGGAAGGCAAAGGTGCTTTAGTGATGGAGTGAGTGGGTGGGTCTATGCGATCTTTGCTATTTCCTTAGGTGCAGAAAGGATTTGTTGAGAAATGAGGCCTGTGGCAGGCTGCTACTCAGGGGGTTGGCTGTGCCCTGGCACAACTCTGTGTGGATGAAAGATGTGCTTTCACAGAGGTGTCATAGGAAACCTGGGTACCGGCAGCTCCCAACCAGAGTTGAGAGGATTACTCACGGAGCCTAGCCTGTTATACTGCTGGGGTTCCCCAGGAGAGAACACCTCGGCCACGACATTCATGCTCATAGACAAGCACCCTGGTGTTAATGGGGAGTGATGGAGTTATGGTGGTGTCACTATGGATCTTTGTCACCTAGAGTTCTGTTGACAGTCTTTCAGATTCTGTTCATCTCTGAAGAGCACATGCCTTTTATAAGACTCCAAATATTAATGAACAAACCATAGAGTGGATATGATTTGTTTATTGCGGAGAAACATAGATAGACATGTTTGTGACTTTCCACTATGTCAGAATTTATCAAATAACAATCAGTTTCTACTGTGTGGCATTGTTGGGACAACTTAGTAAGTTGTCCCAATTTCCCTTGATAGCTGGCCATCGGCAGTCACGGGTTCAACTCCAATCTTAATTACTAGATTATAATTACAATAATAACTCTCAGATCATGCACTATTCTTCATGAAGTATGTAATATATATTACAGAGTATCTACAAAAGAGGGCTTTTTTAAAAAAAAAGCTGCAGAGTTCAAAGACATCTTACTGAAAGCAGAGTTAGCTACAGATACAAGGAGTCACTGCAGGTGGGTAGATAGCGGTCAGCTCGGTTGAAGAGCTGCTACAGGCTTGCAGAGCTAAAGAGCAGAATCTGTAGGGTGGAACTGCAGTCAACCACACCCACAATCCCAGAAACCAAGAGGGCTAAAAAACAATGGTGAGTTTGAGGCCAGTTTGCTATACATCGAAACTGTGACCATGACAATAAAGTAGAAAATAAATTATATTGGAAAGTAAACAAGGAAAAGGATTTCCTGTCCATCAATGAATGAACAGATAAAGAAAACACCTATATTCATGAGATAGCATCACTTAGCCACAAAGAAGATTTAAATTGCATCATTTGTAGGGATGTGGATGGAGATGGAGAAAATCACGTTAAGTGAAATAAGCCATATTTAGAAAGACATTACATGTTTTTGTTCATACATGGACTCCATAAAAAATTAAAAGTAAATATAAGTAAAGCAGTTAAGAGCACTTGTTGTAGGGTATTTGTATACTGTGTGAAAATGTATTGCTGTGATTGGTATAATAAAAAGCTGAACGGCCAATAGCTAGAAAGAGGTTAGGCGGGACTTCCGGGAACAGAGAGGACTCTGGGAAGAAGAAGGGCAGAGATGCCAGGAGAGGCGGAGATAAAACAGGAGGTACAAGATGGAAGAGAGGTAATGCCATGTGAAAGGAAGTAGATGAATATAAATGGGTTGTTATAAGAGCTAGTTAGGAACAAGCCTAAGAAATAGGTTGAGCTTTCAGAGTTGATAAGAAGTCTCTGTGTCATTACTTGGGAGCTGGTGGGACAGAGAAAGATTGCTTCTCTCCCAGAGGCCCTGGATTTGGTTCTTGGCACCCATGTTAGATGGCTCACAACAATATGTAACTCTAGTTCAGGAGTTTGGATCCAATGCCCTCTTCTAGCCTCTGAGGGCACCTGTACATATGACACACACACACACACACACACACACACACACACACACACACACACACGCGCGCAGATACATGCATGCAAATGAAACAAAACGTAAAAGTAACAGATGACATTAAGTTGGGTATGGTGGTCCTCGCCTGTAATCCCTGTATGCCGGAGGCAGAAACAAAAGGATCAGGACCCAGCCTGGGCAACATACCACCTCCAGGGCCAATGTGGGGTACATGAGTGTAGATGTAACCAACTGTCTTATTAAGTAAGAAACACAGAGCCAATACAGAGATGAAAGCCAAGAGGTCAGAGCAATAGCTAAGAGCTAAAAACCTTACACTTCCTCCTGCAGTGGTCCTACCTCTCCGAAAGAGACCTACTTCCTGTGTGTCTTTTTTTTATAGAGTTTCTGTTCTGCCTTCTCATTGGTTGTAAACCCAACCACATGACCTCCTAGTCACTGCCTGTTTGTACAGACCTCCAGGTCTTCTATGGTTGGTATTGAGATTAAAGGCATGTATCTCCAAGGCTGGCTATATCCTTGAACACACAGAGATCTACCTAGCTCTGCCTACCAAGTGCTGGGATGAAAGGCGTGCACCACCACTGCCCAGCTTTTGCTATGGCTTGCTAATAGCTCTGACCCCCAGCCAACTTTATTTATTAACATACAAATCACATTTCAGTACAAATAAAATATCACTATACATGAGATTCAGTCTCAAAAAGCAAAAAATTAAAAACACATGAAATTGTTCAGAGTCTATTAGAGAAAAAGATAGGAATGGAGGAAGGGAGATCAAGATAAAGAATTGGGGGAATGGGTGACCAGAGTATATATGTGACCGTGTCACATTAGAACCCATTATTCTGTGCAACTAATGTGAACTAACACTTCTTTAATTAAAAAAGAAAGCAAAGGGACTTTCTGTAAGTGAGATACTGCTGCTGCAGCCCCATGCCCTTTTCTTGGAAAGAAGCTCATTATTTCACAGAAAGTCCGCCCCGCTCTTGGCTCCATATTGCAAGAAGCCTGTTCCAGAAGGTGTAGCTATAGCTAAATATAGCCCAGGTGTTCAGTCTGAGAGCAAGGGATGCCCATCCCCACTACCCCTGGCATCACATTCAAACCTAAAGAATTCAATGTCCTTTAGCAGCTACAGACACAAGATTCTGTTTTCTCCCACATGAAACTGAACTCCCTTTTGGCCAGAAGGATGGAGACACTTTAGACCTTCACGTGACTAATCCAGGAAGATAACGAAGTATTTGGTCCAGCTTCCTCAGTTAACAGATAAGAGACCAAGGGCAAGGGCCATAGTTGCTTAATGGCTACACAGCAGGTGTATTGACTACCTTCTTTCAACACACACACACACACACACACACACACACACACACACACACACACACACACACACTGTCCTTGCTAAGAGAAACCAGTGGGATTTGATGAAATGCTAACATAACTGGTATACTCAGAAAGTGCACCTGGGAAAAACATCTTTCTCTTGCAGCAGCAGCAGAAGGACAAACTTCTCAGGACTGTTCTTTTGATATCATCTGCAACTGAATTTTGTGGGTTAAAATTTGGGTTAAAAATCTAAATTGAGAGCCAGATGTAGTTAGTGGGCATGCCTGTAGTCCCAGCTACTTGAGAGTTGGAGGAAGGAAGATTATTTGAGCCTGAAAGTTCAAGCCCAGCCTGGGCAACATAATGAAGTCATGTCTAAAAATCAAAAGAAAGGAAGAAGAAAAAGAAGGAAGGAAGGAAGGAAAATCTAAAAATTTTTCTAAAGTAATAAAAATATGATATCTCTATGATTTATGTAGGAATTAGTAACCTTTGTAAGGAAGATACATAATCCCAAATTATAAATAAAAATAACTATGGATATGGCTGAATAAAAAAAAAGCTGTAAACAGGCTAGAGAGATGGCTCAGGGATTAAGAGCACTGGCTGCTCTTCCAGAGGTCCTGAGTTCAATTCTCAGCACCCACATGGTGGCTCACAACCATCTGTGATGAGATCTGGTGCCCTTTTCTGGACTGCAGACAGAACACTGTATACATAATAAATAAAGTATTTTTTTTAAAAAAAGCTGTAAACAATATGTATAACAAGCGGTTAATATCCACATATAAATGTTTTTCAATGAACAAACACAAAAAACAGATAGTTCAATAGAAAAATGCACAAAGTATATGAACTTGATAATCATGAAAGTGATACAAAGTTTCATTGAGTGCATGAACAGGTGATTTTAGGCAAGTGCATTATCACTATGATTTCAGGTCCCTCCCAGCTTCAGAGCCAAGCAGACAGAAGTCATTGGCAAGGGCTGTTCTCTAGGGAGGTAGGTTTTCCACAAAGCTCACACGAAACAGCAGTCATTGTTGGGTGACACTTGACCTTATTTAATTCATTCCAGGAATCTAGAAAGGCCCACCATGGTGGTACATTCCTATAATTCCCAAAGTGGGGAGACTGGGTAACTACATACTGAGACTCAAAAAGAAAAGAAGAAGAAGAAGAAAAAAAAGCAAGAGCTCAATGATAGAGCACTTGCCCAGCCTGCATAAAGCCTTGGGTTTGAATACTAGGATGGTAACATCCTCTTAGACAGAAACTCAGTGTTTGTATATAAAGATCTTACTGAAAGGCAACAAAATCACAGTGAGGTTAAGACATAAAAGTTGAGCTTTCCCAGGCCTTATAGACAAGAGTATGCTCCTGCCTCCAGGCTTGGTGTCTAGAGAAAGCTACATGGAGGCATCTACCATTGATCTGTAATCAACCACTGCTGCTAAGATTATACTGTCAACCAATTATAGCTAGACCTTACTATGAGTTTTCTGTGGGTCCTCTTTCCCATAGCCAGCTGAAGGGCAACATTTATCATCCTGATTTATTAAAGCCATGCAAGTTAAAATGTAATACAGGTCTATAGAGCACATAGATTTTTGTTTCACTGAGCAGTTAAGAATTATCTGTAATGTCTAACGGTGACAGAAGAGGGTTAAAATACAATCCACTACATTGTTGATAAGGGAATTTCTTTAAAAAGTCATGCATATGTGTGTGGTGTGTGTGTGTTTGTGTACCTGTGTTTACATGTGTGGGCATGCTTGGGTACATGTGTAAGCATGTGCCCATGGAGGCCCAAGGCTAACTTTGAGAGTCTTCCTTTACCCCATCCATGTTACCCTTTGAGACAGGACCTCTCAGTTGAACCCAGAGCTCACCAGTATGGCTAGTCTAGTGAGGCAGTTTGCTCTGGAGACTCTTGGTCTCTACCTTCTGCGTTCCAAGTGCTGGAATTACAGGAGGGTTGTCATGCCTTCCCAGCATTTTTACATGGGTTTCAGGAATCTGTACCTCACTCTTCATGCTTGTGTAAGAAGTGCTTTATCCAATAAGCCATCTTCCCAGCCACTGTGATTATCAATAAAGCTCACTAATTATCAGTTATGAATTCCCTTTGACCTAGCCATTATGACTCAGAACTATGTGCCACTACTTAAGCTATGTGTATAAATACCTTATTGCAGTTTCATTTCTATCTGAAATCCTTGGGCTGAAGATGGAGCTTGGTGGCAGAACCATATATGTTTAGTATATGGGAGGAGGCGCATTGATTTGCTGGGACCACAAAACAAAACACCTACAAAAACCCTACATGGCTCTTAGTAATAGAAACAATGAAATGAACTAGAGAACATCTTTCTCTTTTCCCAGAGGCAGACCACGTGACCAGTACAAGGTACATGTTTGAGCAGCTTTAGGTGGATAAACTGGGGAGTGGTACAGGGAAGGGCAGGCAGCCAATGGCAGGAGCAATTGCCTGTTGCTCCATAAACGAGAGCGACCGGAGTGTAAACTTTCAGGGAAACTGTGAAAGTAGTGAGTGCCGAGTGCGTGCCTGAAGACCGTCCCAGCTGAGATCCAGAGACCCAGAACTGCTTTGAGTCACTTAAGGCTTTGTCCCCAATGCATACCAATCCCCAAGCCCCTCCACCAGCAGCTACGGTCAAATGAGCTTTGGTGGCTGGAGAGAAGCAGCCAAGAAGAAGGAACTACCGGCCACCAGAAGTCAGGCTGCTGTGTGCAGAAATGATAAGGTTTCCAAGGAGCTTTGGGCAGAACACTGGTCATGCCAGCCACACACCCTAATAAACACAAAGAGGCCTTTGGAGAGAATGGCCTATTTCAAGATAAGCAAGGTACACATGCATGTTTATCAGTGCCTCTAGTCTCTTTATTTTACATTTTATTTTATTGAGGAAGTCTCACTAAGTAGCTCATGCTGGCCTTGAACTCTCCATCTTCCTGTCTTAACCATTGTGACTACTGGTGTGTGCCACCATGTCCGGCTAAGGCTGTGCAGCATTATGACAATTTGTTTTTTTTTTCCTACGGTAATTTCCTCTGAAGGGAGCAGGATGGAGGAGAAAGTGGGTCCTCATTTTCTATTTTATATATTTCTGGGTTTTGTTTTGTTTTCACAACAAACCCAAAGGCCATCTTCTTTCTTTCCTTTCTGAGTACTTTATAAATTTAAAAAGTGGGTGCTGCTGTAACTCAGTGGTAGCATATTTTCCTAGCATGTGTGAACCCGAGTTTAATCCCCAACAACAGGTTTTTCTTTTTCTTTTCTGTTTCCTTTCCTTTTCTTTCTTTTTTTTTTTTTTTTTTTAAGTTACACAAAGGAGCTCCGTGTCATTCAGAGGTAGAGCACTTGCTCTAGGTCCAGTTCCCATGAACTAGGGGTGGGGTGTGGGTAAGAAAACAGAAAACCCATGTGTTAATCGACCATTTAACAGTTTTTATCCAGTGAGTCATGTAGCAGGCTCCATCTCAGACACCTGCAAGAGGAGCTGAGAAATGTCACTCACGGATCTAACCATCACCTTTGAGACGAGACCCCTTCCAGGACTTAAGAGACTGAGCAGTAAATGCTAACCAGTGAAGGAAGTACTTAAGTCACCTTTGTAGTTTTTTTGTATTGACGGAGAGTTGGTTTATGCCCTCAAAACATCTATGCCATTCTGGAAGCTTCTGAAGTCATGCCTTTATGACTTGCAGAGTTTGGGGGACATTGGTCTAGTTAAAAGAGTAAACTACCAACCATAGCGGTGCATGCCTATAATCCCAGCACCTGGAAAGCATCCGGGAGGCTGAGTAGGAGGTTGCCATGAGTTGGGGGCCAGCCTGGGCTACATAGTAAGTTCTAGACCAGCTTAGTCTACCATGTGAAACTCTGGGGAGAAAAGAGAGAGTGACAGACATAGTGGGGGGGGGGTACAAGAGTGGGGGCATAGATCCATGGCAGAGGAAGTGTCTTAGTATGTGTCTGGAGAGCCCTGGGTTTGACCCTAAACACCACCAAATGCTAGCATGGCGGTATGTGCCTGTAAGTCCAGCAACTCCAGGAGACAGAAAGAGAAGAGGTCTGAGTTCTAGGACAGCTGCATCACACAGTGAGAACAGAGGCCTAAGAGCACAGTACTAAGTTGTGATTGTTTTCACAGGGAGCCTGTTCATTGACAAGTGGTAAGGGTGGTGCTTTTTCACACCAAATTACTTCACAGTGTTTGTTCACACCCAGCAGGGAGGCCATCTTGGAGACTAATGTTTGGTTTGGTTTGCACTCCAGGGCAGATCCTGCCTCTGAAGAGATGAGTGTTTGGCTGCTTCAGGTCCAGGGATTATAAATGTGACCCCAGCTCTTCCCTGGATCACTGCCTGGAATTCCTGACAATAGCAACACAGGAGAATGGAAGGTTTGAGGGATTTTGTTTTGTTTTTCTTTAATGGAGAAAACCAGGCAAACACTCTACTATTGAGCTATATCCCCAACACACACACACACACACACACACACACACACACACACACACACATCACCTTTTTGTTGTTGGTGGTGTTTTTTTGTTTTGTTTTTTGGTTTTTTGTTTTTGGTTTTTTGGGTTTTTTTTGGTTTTTCGAGACAGGGTTTCTCTCTGTAGCTCTGGCACCTTTCCTGGAACTCACTCTGTAGCCCAGGCTGACCTCAAACTCATAGAGATCTGCCTGAAAGGCATGCACCACCACGACCTAGCTTCCTTTTATTTATTTATTTATTTATTTATTTATTTATTTATTTTTCATTAAAAAACAAAAGGCCCACAACTCTTCATGTAATTTGGGAACTTACCAAATGATTGATTGACATTTTATAGGTTATCAGGCCAGTTTCTTTCTGGAAGAGCACCAGGGACAGAGAATGGGAAACACCCAGGCCTTGGTGTGCCTGTTTTAGCTGGGCGACCTCAGGGAAGTCATCCATTCACCCGTCCTGTATATGGAAGGCTTTATCCTTCTGAGTCACAAAGATAAAAGACACACTTTCTGTCTCCTGAGAGCATACAGAAGCCCAGAGCAGAAGCCGATGTTAGTAAATAACCCCGGGAGAGCAGCCTCAAGGTGAGGCACCCAGCTGGGGCGTGGGGGAGGGCAGGAAGTCTCCTAAGCTCTCCGAGTTTCAGTTTCTCAGCTGTGAAACGGACTTGTATGCATTGGTGCAGTACACCAGACATACTTCAGTTCCAGATGCAGCCCCTGCAGTGACTCGCTCCTGTCTATTTGTGAGTGGGATAGGAAGCTTGATAGTTCTCATCATCCTTCTACCTAAGACTCTTGTGCAGCAAGGCTCTTGCCTTTCTACACAGCACCCGCATTCAACATCCACATCTCTTCTTGGCTCCCCAGGATGCATGCTGGCTCTACCTCTGAGATGCATCCTCCGCCCTCCAGATGCGCTTACTATGTAGAGGTGCCCAAGCTCACAGAACTGAGATTTGCTAGGTCTGTAGAAGCGGGTCGAAGCTGAGCCCACGGAGTCCAAAATGACCTGGAGAAGACAATAAAGAGGAGGGTAGAGAGTGGAAGGGAAGGGACGGGGCGGGACAGTTGGAGGCAAACGATCCCAGCTCCTGGGAGCCCAGCCTGGCCTGAGCAGAGATGGGGAAGGGGAAGGGCCTGGACCGGCCTCGAGGCCCAGGACGAGGAAAGCCCGCAGAATAGTCCTTTGTCTTTTTTCCTTTTTTAGCAGCCGTATTTATTTGTCAGAGCTCTGTCTTCTAGGGGACAAAGTCAAGACGAAGTTAAGAAAAGAACACAGACTTCCTAAATAATTAGGGAGCCCACACAACCGCTGCTGAAACCCGTGTTCCCCGGCAAGGGTTCATTTAAACTGCATTTCTCACTCATTAACGTCCACAGTCATTCATTCACTCGCTGCTAGCCTTGGGTGGGGTACGAAGTTGCACAAGACTCAGCTCCTGATTCCCATTTGATTCTAGTAAGCATTTCCTGAGCATCTTCTCTGGGCCAGACACTGGACTCCATCCTAGAATTAAAAAGGAGAGTATGGCTTCTTACCTTATCATCTGGTCGATTTGCTAATAGAATGTCTCTATGCTTAGAATACCCTAAGCATTGTCTTGAACAGACATTATTCTCGCTTGTGATGCTGACGGTTCTCTGGCCTTGTTGGGAGAATAAATCCAGAGGATTTATTCCGGAGTCTTGGCAGTTCAGCTTTGAGCTCACAGTGTGTGTGACTGAGAGAGAAAAATGGTCTGTTTCCCTCTCTCCCCCACAGGCTTAACAATGCACCTGGCTGGGTCAGGCACATTCACTTTGTTCTCCAAGTGAGGTGTTCCACGCACACGGTCATTTTTCTGGCTCTCTAAAACGCTTGCCTCTACCCTCCAATTTCCTACCTTTCTCTTCCACCTGTCTTGTTTAATAATTAGGCTGCTTAATAACTACTGTTGATGGGGGGAGGGGTGAGATTGCTAGGGCTTACAAGACCTTGGGGAATACAACAGCCTCTGGTGCCAGAGTCCTCCCGTTCCGAACAACTTCCAGGGCACACTGCAAGCGAGAAGGTTGCTCTTTGCTGCACAGGACTTGACTGACCTTGGTTCATTCTGTCCCCCAAGGGTCTTGCTAAGGTTTTGGTTCCTGTCCCCGATTGTGTTGTTCCTACTCCTAGAGGGTTTACTCATGGCGTTTGGTTACTGCTTTTCAGGTACTCACTAGGTCTGGAAGTCAGAGCAGACTAGACTGAGTATACTGAGTCGAGGCGGCTGGGAAACTGCAGGGAATTCAGGAGACCTTGGTAGAGCACCTGTTGGCTCAAGTACTCTCAGGCACCACTCAGGCGCGGGCTTCAGGACAAGCGATGAGTACCTCCCTACCTAGGAGAGTGTAACCAGAGAGAGACGAAGATGAAGATGAAGATGGGACGCCCATTACACACAAAGAGAGTGGGTGGAGAGCTAGAGAGACCTTCATGCACACTAAGCAGCTACGCAGTGTGGGGCCAGAGTACTGGTTTCGGAGTGACGTGGATGTGGGTTCAGATGCCAGCTCCGATACTGACGGGCAGATGATCTTAGGCCTGCCATTTAGTATCTCTAGCTTTGGTTTTCCCACTGTAAAATGCAGTTAGTAATTCTTTTCAAAAAGTATTCGTTTATTTGGGGCTGGAGAGATGGCTCAGCCTTTGAAAGCACTGACTGTTCTTCAAGGGACCTGGGTTCAATTCCAAGCACCCATATCACAGTTCACACCCATCTGTAACTCCAATTCTAGGCTTTCTGACACCCCCACACAGACATACATGCAAGCAAAACACCAATGAACACAAATAAAATAAATTATGTATTTAAAATATCCGTTTATTCTGTGGTTGTGAGTTACGTGTGTATGTGCATCACATGTGTGCAGGAGTCCATGGAAACCAGAAGAGGGTATTAGACCCCTTGAAACTGGACTTACAGGCAGTTGTAAGTCGTTTGGGTGCTAGGAACCAAACCCAGACCCTCTAGAATAGCAGTAAATGCTCTTATAATCACTGAGCCATCTCTTCAGCCCCCGTTAATATTTCTTCTCTCTCCCAGACATTTGGGAACGGATGATATACCGTGCTAAGACACCAGCATGAACTAGGCATTCAATGAGCAGCATTAAGGCATGGCGGAACGGCACACCCGTGGTTCCAGCTACTCAGAGGGCCGAGGGTGGAGTTCACTTAAGTCTAGCAGTGTGAGAGACACCTGGGCCAACTCGCCTTAAAACAAACACGGGAGTGGGGAACAGGAAGTAAGTGACACCTGGCACTGTTTTTGGACTGCCTTTTCTGTTCTAGTTCCTGAGCTAGGTTGGGGGGATATGTATAGAAAATGTGTTGTGGCAAATAGGACTGTCTGTTGAATGTTCCCAAGAGCTGTTTCGAGGGTTCCCTGGTAAAAGATTAGCTTCCTCTTTCTCAAACCTGAACTTCCTGTTGGACAAGGGGCACTGAAGGCACCAAGGGGCACGAGGTGAGTATTCACGGCGCTTTGGCCACCAGTGGACTCCTAATCTCATAACTTTGAGAAAAGCTACACACACACACACACACACACACACACACACACACACACAAGCTGCCGAGGGCCACTCCTCAGGTGAACTGCCCTATGATACATTCCCTTGCACCCAAGCGATCCCACTTTCCCACGGGATCCAAAGAGGGTACGGTTCTGTAAAACTGCCGCTTTCACAGGCTTCACCTGTACCCATGATGCCATGAGTACCAAGGCTTCTGCCAGAGCAGAAAGGCAGCCAGCCTCCCTTCAGCCAACAGTGATTATGATACTTGATGAGAAGCACTGTGGTTAAGTTATGCCACAGGATCGGTCCTCTTGGAGGAGGTGCTGTTTGAGATAAACTTTGAAGGGAGTACTGGTGAGGAGGTGTGGGGCTGCTTCTGTGTGAGGGACAGTCTCATCGAAGGGAGGAGCATATGGAAAGACAGGCATTCTGGGTCGTGCTCGCCCTAAGTGTTGCAGCTGTGGTCATGCGGCCGGAGATGATGCTGGGGGGTATACTAGACTTTGGATTGTCATGAGAAAAACAACCAATTTATTTTGGGAATTAAAAATAATACTTGAGGAGGATGTGCACATTGGGAAGATTCTCCACCAGCTATAGGAATCCAGAGGAGCAAGAGTAGAAGCTGTTGTAATGACCTGGGTGGAGGTGGTGGTGCGTATATAAAGTAGGTTAACTCAACACCAAGATTTTAGATAAAATATGACAGGACGGAGAGAAAAATTCAGCAATCTGCAGTTCTTTCTTTTGTAACTGAAGCAATTAAAGACCAAAGAGACTTCATGACTTTCAACTATTTGACTTTCTGTACTCCCAAGGCCCCCACCCCCCAAGGAAATGCCAAGAAAGTTCACAAGACATGGCCAGTTTCAAGGCCTTTTTCTCTAGGTATATTATTCTCGGTCTTTGGAAGTCTAAGAGAAGGGCAGGGACAGGGGACTTCTAATTAGGAGTAGATTAGGAGAAGGAAGTCAGAGACTGTAGGGTCTCTTTTCCTTCCTCTGTGGTCTCTCAAAGCATCTTTCATTTTAGAGGAATGTGGGTTTTATTTGTAGAACTGTAGCCTCTAGCATGTTGGTTTATTTGCAGAAGACTTGGCAAATGCTATTATTTCCTATCAAATATAACACACCCAATTTATTAATGTTTGAGAATGCCTGGGAGTCGAGCCTGCAATGTAAACAAAGAGGCAGACATTCAATCTGATTCAGAGTGTGTGGGTGCGGTGCAGACTCAGTCTGGACCAGTGTTCCGGCTCACACTAATCATTGACAACTTGGCATGGCTTGTACAGATCACTTGAGATGCACACTGAATAATCCTGTGCTACTAGTAATGCTTAACAAAGAGGGAAACTGAGGCCCAGAGAGACTATCCATATGAACACAAAGTAAGCAAGCACTGTTCGGGTTCAGGACCCAGAAATCCCTGATTTCAGTTCCCTATGCTTCCTACTAAGCTGACCATATCTCCTTTAGTTGGCACAGGGACTTGTCAACCTTTCTACTGTATCCTTAATCTGTGCAAGTCCATGGCGAGATGATTTCAAGTAATCATCTAGACATAGGTTATATTCAACTTTTTTTTATTTGATAGGTAAAATTTTTATTAAACATTCCATTTAATATTCATACATACATATAATATGTTTGGATCCAGTCCCCTTCATCCCCTGTGGTATTGTATTCCCCCAAATATTGTGCATGCTAATAAACTTATCTTGGGTCAGAGACAAAGCAGCCACAATATTAAACATAAAGGATAGGCAGTGGTGGCACATGCCTTTAATCCTAGCATTCCAGAGGCAGAAATCCATGTGTTCAAGGATACAGACAGGCATGGTGACTCATCACGTCTTTAATCCCAGAAAGCAAGCTTTTAATCCCAGGGAGTGGTGGTAGAAAGCAGAAAGGTATATAAGGCGTGAGGACCAGAAACTAGAAGCTTTTGGCTGGTGAAGCATTTGGCTGGTTAAGCTTCAGGCTCACGAGCAGCAGTTCAACTGAGATTCATTCGGATGAGGACTCAGAGGCATCCAGTCTGAGGAGACAGGATCAGCTGAGGATCCGGCGAGGTGAGATAGCTGTGGCTTGTTCTGTCTCTCTGATCTACCAGCATTGACCCCAATAACTGGCCTCAGGTTTGATTTTATTAATAAGAACTTTTAAGATCCATGCTACAATCCCCTCCCCTCCAATCCTTCCCTGTCCCTCTATTTCCCCTCCAGCTATATATGTTCTCTGTTTTTTTCTTTTTCTTTTTTTTTAGTTTAATACCCCAGGAGTCCATTTCTGGTCTGTCTCTGCATATGTGTAGGACTGTCTATGGGAACATGAGTGACCTCTCAGGGTCCACAGCACTGAAGAAAGAGACTCCTTCCATCCAGCAGCCAGCAGCTGACAATGCCTACTCAGATATGGGTAGGACTTCTGAACCCTTTCCCCTTCCGGGCTGGGGTTTCAGTTGACTTGATCTTCTGTAAGTTCTGTGCATGGAGTCCTGGACATTGTGAGTTTGTGTGTGCTCTCATATCTAGAAAATACTGGAAAATACTGTCTCACTATAGACATCTATTCCCTTTGACTTTTTTTTTTTTTTTTTTTTTTTTTTTTTTGGTTTTTCGAGACAGGGTTTCTCTGTGTAGCTTTGCGCCTTTCCTGGAACTCACTCTGTAGCCCAGGCTGGCCTCGAACTCACAGGGATCCTCCTGCCTCTGCCTCCCCAGTGCTGGGATTAAAGGCGTGCACCACCACCGCCTGGTTTCCCTTTGGCTTTTAAAATCTTTCTGCCTCCTCACCCATGATCAGCTGAGCTACTTCATGAATCCTAATTGGTCTTAAAATAAAAACCCAGAGCCAGATATCAGGGTAAATGCTGAGAGATCTGAGAGATCGGAGGAAACAAGCCACAGCTGCTTCTCATCTTGCCAGCACCTCAGCCCAAAGTGAAAGATCCTTGTCTCCACGAATCTCGGGCTGAATGCGCCTGAGTACTCAGCCAATAGGGGGCGGAACTCCTGTCTCCTCCCACCTTATATTCCTTTTTCTGCCTAGCCATATCATTTCCTGTCTCAACCTTCCTAGTGCTAAAATTAAAGGTGTGTGACTCCCAAGTAATGGGATAAAAGGTGTGAGCCACCACTGCCTGGCCTTTTCTCTATTAGACTGGATTAATCCCATGTAGTCCAGGGTGGCCTTGCACTCCCAGAGATCTGTCTGCCTCTGCCTCCGGTGTGCTAGGATTAAAGGTGTGTGCCACCACTGCCTGGCCTCTGTGGTGAACTCTGTGGCTGGCTCTGCCCTCTGATCTTCAGACAAGCTTTATTTGCTAGAGCATATACAATATCACCACACTGAGCCTTGGTGTGTGTGTGTGTGTGTGTGTGTGTGTGTGTGTGTGTGTGTGTGTGTGTTACAAATGTTTCATTTAGAGCTGAGAACTCTACAGTCTTATTCTCTGTGCATGAACCAGTTGTTAGCCTCTGTATTAATTACTATCTACTGCAAAAAGAAGGTTTTTAAATGGGGGATTGAGAGACACACTAATCTGTGGCTATAAAGATAAGAATTTAGGGAGCAGTTTATTACTATGTCTGTTTAGCAGAATAATAGTACTAGGCTCTTTCCTAGGACCTAGGACCTAGCCAGACATGGGTTTTTGGTCCAATTACTGGTTCCCTGCATGGGGTCCATTTTATGGAGTGGGCTTCAAATCTAATTAGAGAGTAGTTGGTTATTCCAGGAACTTTTGGGGCACTATTGCACCCATGGGCATATCTTGACAAACAAGTCATTACTGTAGCTTTCAGGGTTCATAACTGGGAAGGACTGATGGTAACTTTTCTCTCCTGGTAGAACCTTCTAGAACCTCCTAGCACTATAAAAGCTGGCCAGTATAGAAAGGTAGCTTCCACCCCCTCTCCCCCCACCTTTTTTTAAAGCAGAGTCTTATTATCCAATAGCCCAGGCTAGCCTTGAACTTGTAATCCTCCTGTCTCTGCCTCCTAAGTGCTGGGATTTGGTCTGATTCTTTTGGTTCTCTGACTCAAACATGGATTAGACCACTTATGGTTGAGTTTGGATTATCTTCTCAAGAAAAGCTATCCTTCTTTGGACAGAACAGCTATTATGCTAGACATTAGCAGCACAGGGTTTATACAGAGCTTTTTTTGTTTGTTTGTTTTGTTTTGTTTTTGTTTTTTGAGATAAGGTTTCCTCCACATAGCCATGGCTGTCCTGGAACTCCTCTCTGTAGACCAGGTTGGCCTCAGACTCACAGAGATCCGCCTTCCTCTGCCTCCCAAGTGCAGGGATTAAAGGCATGTGCCACCAACACCTGGCTATTGTACAGGGCTTTTGAAGGACACAGTGACCATCTCTTTTTCTATAAGTGATGGGAAAAAGAACTACTAAGACTTAATGCTTCTTTCTTTTCTTTTTCTTTTAGATTTATTTATTGTATTTGATGTGTGTGAGTGTTTGCCTGAGTGTCTATATGTGCATCGTATGTGTGCGAGCCATCAGAATTCTTGGAACTGAAGTTGTGGGTGTTTGAACTATTATGTGGGTGCTAGGAACAGACCCTGAGTCCTTTGCAAGTGTAGTAAGTACTTTTAACACCGGAACCATCTCTCAGTCCCAATCACTGAAGAAAACCAAAGTCATGTTTGGTTCAGGAATACAGCTCAGTGACAGAATGTGTGCATGAGAGGCTGTGTTCAATTCCCAGGATCAAAGGAGGGAAATAATAACCCTCATCCAAAAATTGTATGTGTATCAATAATTAAATGTATGTACCTGTTTAGTTACCTACATATTTTCATGAATGTAGATACATAAACAAGCTACTAGGGACTGGGGATGGGGGCTAGAATGCTTACCTAGTGTTGTGGTTTGAAAGAAAATGGACCCTTAAAGCAGCGGCACTATTAGAAGGTGTGGCCATGTTGGAGGAAGTGAGTCACTGTAGGGGCGGACTTTGAGGTCTCTTTTGCTCAAGCTCCCGTCAATGTGACAGTCAGTCGACCTCCTGTTGCCTACAAGATGTAGCACTCTCAGCTCCAGCACCACGTCTGCCTGCATGCTGCCATGCTCCCGGCCGTGATGATAATGGACTGAACTTCTGAAACTGTAAGCCAGCCACCACAATTAAATGCTTTCTTTATAAGAGTTGCCGAGGTCATGGTGTCTCTTCACAGCAATAAAAGCCTAACTAAGACACCTAGCTTGTGTGAAGCCCTGGTTTTGATCCTTGGCAACTATAAATAATTGAATGAATAATTAAACAAAGCTATATACTTGTATATATGGTTACATACATATTTATTTTGCACTGATTCCCATAATACAAGCACCTGCAATTTTCTTTTCTTTTTCCTGTTTATAAAATAAACTGTTATTTCTTCATAAATCCAGGTGGATGGACTTCTCTGACTGAGACAGGTGCTGGACAGCATTAGTGCCTCTGCTGTTTCTAGTGGCTCCTGGTAATTGCACAGCTTGATAAGGCTTGGGTGTAACTGGCCAAATTAAGATCATGCATCCAAGAGTATTTTACAAGCTCTCGGTATTTTGTTAGTGTTAGTTATCAAGATATCTTACCTGCCGTGAGGCTTATATTGTGCAGGGATGGGTTGGATATTTCCCTTTTGGCTCTTCTCACTGGAAGGCAGGATTTATTCCTCCCACCCCAATTTTCCTTCTCTTATCTTGTTCTTTCTTTCTTTGGTTTGTTCTGGTGCTGGGATCAAGCCCAGGGACTCATGCTCACTAAGCAAGCGCCCTACTACTGACTAGAGTCTCACTAAGTTGCCCAAGTGGGTTTTGAACTCACTTGTAGTGCAAGCAGGCCTTGAATTGGATCACGGTCCTTCTGCCCTGGTCTCCTGAGCAGCTGGGACTTCGGGCCTGAGCCCCCAGCTCTCGCTGGACGCTTGTCATAATGCTCTGAAACCATCATCGTCGTCGCTACAAGGACCTGCTGAGGCAAGCACTGTCGGGTGTGTTAGTTATTTAGCTGCGTTGTGTTCTTACCCTGCAAGGAAGTGTCACAAAACACGACAGAATCCGCTTATAAGAGTTTATTAGAGATAAAGGGACAGAGAGTGCGCAGGCCTGTGGGAGAGACACGTGTGTGGAGAAGAGGAAGAGGAGAGAAGAGAGAGAACCGGGAATATGGCGCTCCGCTTTAAAAACCGGCTGGGGGCATGGCCAGGTCACGTCACTACTCCACGCGTGTGCGTAGATCACATGGTCACGTTGCGCGCTTACGTGGCCATGTAATGTCACAGATCCTGGTCACGCGAGACGCCTTGACCCGGAAATGGCTATCTTGACCTGGAACTGGCTAGGCGGAGGTGTCCAGGTCCGCCCTGACCCGGAAATGCCTATCCTGACTGGAATTGGCTAGGCGGAAGTGTTGTGAACCCTTCAGGGTGCCCATGTAGAAGGCGCTTTTCTAGGGCCGCAGCAGTCCTGGCCCTTGAGAATGTCTTCCTATGTCTAGTAATCTCTGCCCCCTAGGCTTCCCCGACGATTAATCGGAGGAGCTGTCTTACATCCTTCACCAAACCACAAGACCCTAACCACAATGGGAGCGAGTTCTTCCCAACATCCCCTGGAGTCCAGAGTCTGAGGCACTCCTCACGACCGTATAAGGAGGTTAACTTGATGGAGAACATGGAGGCCCTGAAGAAGTGTAGCAGCTCCTTAATTCTTTAAGGCCGTTCTTGGCTGAAGACTTGGCTTTTTTCTGCTTTCAGTGACAGCTCAAGGCAGTCCAAATGGGCGGCTTTTTTTTTTTTTTTTATTTAACTAACAAAGACTGACTCCGAACTGTTCAGCCATTTTTCAGCTCCCCATGCTGTGTGTCTGTAGATAACAGGCATGTATATTATCTACTTTTGTTTACTTCTCCCCAAATGGAAGTCTACTAATTTCCCAATATATTTTACAGAATGACTTTTGCCAGCACCGGGATGATGTATTAATCCTTACACTCAAAATGTTTAAGATAGAAAATAATGGGAATGAGAAGAAATTGAAGGGCCAAGACGACCCATTTGTCTCTGAGGTTCACCCTAAACGGCTTCAGAAATGCCAGCAGTGAATTAAACCCTGAACTCTAGAAGACTGACCTAAATCACGCTTTACCAAAGAGACTCTTTGGTTTCTTAGCAAAAAAAAAAAAAAAAAAAAAAAAAAAAAAAAAAAAAAAAAAAATTGCATTTTATATCTAGAATGAGGGAGCTCAATGATGGCGTGAGTCAAGTATCGTGAACTTCAGTCTGTCTGCTCTGAGGATAAAGAGTCAATGGTATCTCTTTGTGTGTAGAAACCTCTTCAGAAGACAAAGGGAGGCCTCAGCCCAGTCTAAGATACTGAGATGTGATATATCTGTCTGCAAAAGGAGAGCTGGCTTAGAAAAAGAACAAAGAAGGCTTTCTTTGCTCAGAGAGCAAACCCACACCTCTGTTGTGTGCATGGTGGAAGGGCCAACGTTAGCCTGTAAGGCCTACTTGCCCACGGGCTGAGAGCTGCCTGGAATGCTGGAGGTTATTGTTTATGGGAGACAATGAGCCACATGGTTTCAATCCCCTAACCAAATTTGTTTGACTTAACTGCTCTGGATGTGCTTGATCACATGTAGGCAGTAGTACATAGGCAGGAAGTACGTCATGATGTATGTTTGCCCCTGATTGGACCTGCTGGCAAACACCGTATGGAGTTGCCTTTTTAAGCCGCTACAAAATGTGACCTGTCACCATTTTCTGGGAACCCAGGAATGGATCTGACCAGAGGCTTTCATCCTAGCTAGTATTTAATTAACGCTTGCTTCAAATTGGGCTGAAAAGCCGTGGTCTTTCTCTTGGGAACCTCAGGATTAACAGATGGGAATCCTCTTACCTATGTTAACCTCTGATCTAGTAACTGATTTTTCTGTGAGGTGATCAGGGAGCTCAGGGTCAAGATTAAGAGAATGGCTGGGGGACGGTAAGACTGAAGACGGGTGCCGAAACTCCCTTTGTATGAAGTTGATAAGAATTCATACTTAACTAGCTGCTTTGGGAAAGGAACTCATCTCACAACATAATAGATATTATTGATAATATTATTTCCCATCTTGGATGCCATCCAGAGAGGCTTTGGATTTTATCTAGTTATTGTCCAAGTGGTAAATTTGGTCATGTAAATTAGCAGGAGCTGAAGTCCTGGGACTCTTAATCAAGGAGATTATTTACTTTCGATATAGCGAAGAGAAAATTGTGAGCAAATCAAGCCATGGCCCAGTGGCTAAGAGCACTTGCTGCCCTAGGGCCCGGGTTTGGTTCTTAACGTGCCCATGGTGGCTCACAACCACCGGTTACTCCAGTTCCAAGGCATCTCGTTCCCATACACACATGCAGGCACCCATACATACACTAAAAATAGTAGATAAACCATTTTTTAAAAGACTGTGATAGGAACTTGGAGAGATGGCTCAGAGGCTAAGCGTACTGGCTGCTCTTCCAGAGAACTTGAGTTCAATTCCCAACCCCCACATGACATCTCACAGCTGTCTGTAACTTCAGTTCCAGGGGGCCTGACACCATCTTCCAACTTCCCTGGGTACTAGGCACACATGTGGTATGCAGACATAAGACACCTATACACATAAAAATAAATTTAAAAATTTGAAATGTAAATAAAAGACTGTTATAAAAGGGAGGGGAGTGCACAGTGCTCTAGCCTGACTGTGGGCTAGTTACTCGGTCCTCAGTGAGAGCATTATGTACTGAAGGTCACGGGTAACAAACACAGTTCTGAAGGCAGATACAGACCGTCTATCTATTAGTCCATGTGGGATGGGTAAGGTCCAGTGTAACTGACAAAAAACAAGCAGGCAAACAAGCAAAAACAAAAAAACTGAAAAAACAAAGTGAGGCTGGGTCTGTATGTGAGGCCCTGGGTTCAAGGTCAGCACCACAAAAACAAAACAAAACAAACAAACAAACAAACAAAACAAGCAGAAACCAGGGGGTAAATTAAACTGAATCTTTAGATCACCAGGAATAGTGATGTTTAGTGTGTCTCCTGCAGCATTTGTGGTAAGAATGAGAATTCCCAGAAGGAAGCTGTGTCTACAGAGGCTGATGGCTGATTAAAACAACCATGACTGTGGAGAGGTTGGAATGTTGCAGGTCCAGAGCCTGATGACAATTTCTCTTGGACTGTCTTTAGCCACCTAAAGAGCTTTCCTCCCCCCAATCCCCCACGCCCCACCTCAGTATGGGACCTAATATCCTGATAAACAGATAAAAAAACCTTTGGAATGTGTTAAGTTAACAAAATCCTATTCTTTGCCTAAGGGCTAAGAATGGCCGTGGGATAGAATCTGAGGCCTAGAGCTGAGATTTCTCTACCTGGCTGTGAACCCCTTCTCTGATGTCTCCACCCATACATATTTGTTAAATGCCTTGATTTATGACTTCCTTTGTTAAGTTATTATAAAGACTTCTTGATACTGTTTCCATGTTGTGGCCAAAGTCACTCATATTTGACTCCAGAATAATTTATTTTGTCTTAATATTGGTTTTTGAGCCAGGCTGGCCTGGAACTAACGGTCTAGTTGAAGATGACCTCCAACTTCTGATTCTTCTGTTTTTGCCTCCCAGATGTTGAGATTACAAGTGTGTGCCACTGTTATGATTTATTATGGGGGGGGGCGACCCTGAGGGTATCCCAAACGTGCTGGGCATGCTGGACAGATGCAGCAGCAGGCTGGTGGGCCACCCACTCCATGGGGCATGGTGGCAGGGTGGCGGGTGGACATTCACAACCCAGAGGCTGCATCTGTGTGGAGAGTTTAGACGAAGGAAAGGTAGAAGAGAGAGAGAGAGAGAGAGAGAGAGAGAGAAAGAGAGAGAGAGAGAGAGAGAGAGAGAAAGAAGGAAAGAAAGGGTCTGGGGTGCTGCGGGCCGCAGGAATATCATAAGAACTCAGCTGGGCCGGGCGGCGGTGGGGCACACCTTTAATCCCAGCACTCGGGAGGCAGAGCCAGGCGGATCTCTGTGATCTCTGTGAGTTCGAGGCCAGCCTGGTCTCTAAATCGAGTTCCAGGAAAGGTGCAAAGCTACACAGAGAAACCCTGTCTGGAAAAAACAAAAAACAAAAAACAAAACAAAAAAAAAGAACTCAGCTGGTTATGGCAAAGTCACTACCTGGAGGGATCAGGGAATTCCTCCAGATGAAGCCAAATCCCAAGGAGTTTTTGGTGTTACTTGGCTTGTTATATATCAGCTGTATTCTGTTATGAAAATCATGTGTGCCTTCATAGCTTTCCCAATTGACTTTTCCCTAAGAAGGGCTAACAATGTGGACTGATCACTCTCTAGACATACACATTCCAGGCATTTGGAGAACAGCCTCAGGAAAGGCTTTCTCTGGAATCAGATATCTCCCCTAGCCACTTTCAAGGACTAAAGGAGACATCACCCAGGTGGTCACCCAATTTCCGAGGATTAACAGTGATAACAACCCACAGGCGAGTCTCCTGACTTAAGGTAAATTCCACAAGGGGACACCGCCTAGGTCAGGTAGACATTAAGTAATAGCTTTACGAAATTTAGCTCAGACCCCTCCTTTCTTACAGCCTACTAACTTTATAGACCTCTAACTACTTACCTAACCACTTCTAGGAATATTTAGATAACATTCTGCGCTAACAGCTATGCTCAGCCAGAACTCCCAGTTCAAGCCTCCCTGTAATTATCATCATTGGCAGCATCCAGCCAGGTGCATCCCCAGATGGAGGAAGTACCTTATCTGTACTCTCTAAGAACAGACTTAAGCATCCAGGCTACCTGTTTGAGAAGGCCTGGTGGATGTGCTAATTAAGTTTAACTTCCTTCTTTCCCAAATCTTACCTTCAGTTCCAGATCTCCTTTAACCATCACCAGAGGCATCTACCTGTAGACAGGTTGCCTAGAGACTGAGCACACTTTCCCCCACCCTGTAGAAAAACGGCAGACAGCTTGGACAGATAGGAGCCACAGGAAAAAAAGAAGACAGCTTTATTTTCTCCCATTGACCTAGCAACTTATAGATTCTTAACACTTTCTAAGATTATTGTTGAGCACATAAGAGCCCCCTTCTTAGATATTACCTGAATTTAGCCTTTAGTTAATCCATTTCCCCATTGGTCACTTCCTTTTGGGGTTGCAAATGGTAATTAACGGTTATTGCCTCCCTATGTGATTCTTATCACCCCTCCATTTGACCCTGGAAGCCTGGTTTTGCACTGCTAAGGGAATACTGCTTGTAAGTGTATATATACCAGGATTCCCAGGGCACGAGAGGACAGAGGAGAAAAAAAGAGAATGGAAGAACTAGATGGGTAAGAACTTGAGAGGAACGAACCGAGATGGGGAAGAACTAGATTGAAGGGCTAAAAGAGAGGACTAGAGGAACGAGATGGAAGATGAGGAAGAGCCAGATGGGGAAGAACAAGATGAGGAAGAGCCAGGTGAGAGAGAAGGAGATGGGAGAGGAAAGAACTAGATAGAAGAGAACCTAGAAGGGACAGAACTAGATGAAGGAATTAAGATAGAACCTAGAGGGGACAGTAGATAAATATAGAGAAATCAGGCAAGAAAGGAGCTAAACATGAGAGCAGAATAGAAGCTGTGTAGAGAGAGAACTATCTCAGAATAATAAAGTGTATGAACTAAGGAGTTTCGTGTACATAGATTCATTTCTTCTCATTAAAGATTAATTATCAGCTGGTTGTAGATTCTCCCCGGACCCTGGGAGGGGACTATCGAGGGGCTGGACTTCCATAGTCCCCGATATGGGGGTGCACACCTCGTGCGAGTGGAGGGAGAGAGGAAGAGGCAGAGTTTTTCTCTGTCAGGATGCAGGGCAGCCCCAAGGGGTGGGGTCAGAATATTAACAGCCACTGTGCTGGTTTTGTGTGGTGCTGGAGACCAAACCCAGGGCTTGGGGCATGCCAGGCAGAGCGGTCTACCATCTCAGCTACATTCCACTCCAGTGCTTACGTTTTGATTGCCTAGGTTATAAATCTATCCGTGAGGCTTCAACTGGTAATTCTCTATAGACTTATTTATAAACTCTAATGCCAGTGTGTGAGTTTGGAAGGCAGGCACAACTCTCTACAAATCAAGGCTCCGGGGCCGCCATCTGTCCCACTTTGTTTTTGGTATTTGAAAGACTGAGTTCCACTGCCAGGCAAATGTCATGTTGTAGAATAGCAGGTCAAGAAGCCTCTTCAGCACTGAGGCCTCAGTAAAACGTGAGAACTTGTTTGCCTGCAGAGACACCACCCAGAAAGGAAAATGACAGCCCCATCTAACAGACAGGAGCCTTTCCCCCAGGCAGTGGTTCCCCGACGCTGGGCTCCATTTTTTTTTTTCTTTTTAAATTTTATTTTAATTGTGTGTGTGTGTGTGTGTGTGTGTGTGTGTGTGTGTATGAGAGAGAGCAGGAGAGAGAGAATTCATGTGCCCATGTGTATGTGTGTGCATACACATGCTCGTGGGTGCCTATAGAGGCTGGAGGATGTCAGAAATTCCAGAGCTGGAGTTACAAGCAATTTGTGAGCTGCCCAGTGTGGGTCCTAGGAATTAACTCCAGATTCTACAAAAGTAGAAAACGTTCTTAACTTCAAAGCCATCTCTCCAGGTCTGTTGTTTCCTTTTTTGTTTCTTTTCAGTATTTATCTTTCAATTTTTAGATAACAAGTCAGGGGAAATCCTTATTGTAGACATGGTGGCATTTCTAAGCCATCTGATGACTAAGCCAATGTTCTATGGGCCATTTAGCTACCATCAAGGAACCATACTGTTATTTACTAAGCGACACAATGTTATTCATTAAGTGGAGCTGTTTACCCTCCGAGAAAAGCCACTTCATTAAGGGGAGGAAATAGAAGGGGGTGCTTGGGCCTATGGAAAGATCATGCAGGAAGAGAGGGAGGGGGATGTAGAACCCGCTTTTATAGCTCCCCCTCCCCCCCACACCAAACATGTGATATGGGCTTACATAGCTACGCCACGCAGCCACGCATGTGCACAGATTATGTGATCATGCTGCATACAGGTTACATAGAACATAAGGCCCTGGAATGACCAAGCATCTTGCCAGCACATGCGTGGTCATGGGGGAGTGGCTAGGAATTCTAGCCCATACTACGTGTCTTGCTAAGATTTAAGAAACTTGATAGTTTTAATCATTAGCAGGCATTAATTTTGCAAGGTCGTTTTAGATATGTACAGACATATCTTTGTTTTTCTACAAGAGAGAACAGAACATAATTTTGATCTCAGATTTTTGTTTTGTATAATGTAGACAAGTTAATCCAGTTGACACACGGAGATGAATTTATACTTTCTCCTTTCCTTCCCTGCAGATGGACTCTAACGTAGAAGGAGAGGGGAGCACTCTGTAATGAATGTTAGGTGTTCTGGGTTGGTGGCCCCTGAGATGGCTAACTACTCCATCTTGTTTTCAGTCACCGGGTCTCTCCCCACTAACATCCAGAAATACACAGCACGGCCCCATGCCCAGTTCCTCATAGTGGCTGCTCAGCCAGTGTTAGTTTTGGAAATCAGAAAGCCACACAGTGTGGCCCCTTGAAGCCCTGAACGGGAGCAACAGTCACAACATCAAGGACTCTCCAGCCTTCTATCATTTCATTCCAAACAAGGGAGGGACTCTCTTTTTATCTGACTTAAGGAAGTTCTCTTGCACAAAATATAATTGTCTTAAACCTCAACCTGGAAACCTGCGATTGTAAAATCGAAGAACAGGAAGGAAGATTGAGGAATGTTACCACACCTAGACAGGTTTGGCCACAACTACTGTCTGCTCCTTAGGCTCATTCAGTTCCCACAAAAATCATTAACTACAGCCAGGTGTACTAGCACGTGCCTTTCTCTGAGGCAGAGGCAGGTAGGTGGATCTCTGTGAAGCCAGCCTGGTTTACATAGTGAGTTCCAGGACAGCTAGGGCTACATAAAGAGACTGTCTCAAAAACAAAACAAAACAAAACAAAAATCATTAACTGTTAATTCCAAACTCAGGACAAAGGTCTGAGGTGCTTATTTAACATATTATTAACATATTAAAGTTGACCTGGCCTCCAGGTTTTCCCAGCATCCTTCAGTCCCTACCTGTTACCAGGTGTGACTGGCATACTCTGCCCTCTACCCTGAACTCTCCAGCCCAGAGACTGGGCTGTCCTCCCCCAGAGTCTCTTCCCTATATAATCCAGACATTTTGTTTGCCTGCTCTTTTTTTGTACCTGCGACGTCCTGGCTGCTGCACCCAGTCTCCTCTCTCCCATCGCTCTTCCCCTCCCCCTCTCCTCACATGGCCCAACTCAACCTGGCCATGCCCACTCTGGACTCTCCCAGAAGTCCCTGCCTCTCTGCCCTCCCTTTTATCTACAATAAACATTTTCCTCCACCATACCTGGAAGCAGTCATGTTCTTTCTCTTCCTTTTTCTTTCTTTTCATTCACTAACTACTTTTGAAAGTGTCTACATTCCCGCATTTCCCTGTCTCCTGTGAAGGGCGGTGTATAATCCCCTGAGCCTCATTGGGCTACTGGGTCATGAGTAATTACTCGCTGTAATGTACTTTAATAAATTAATAAATGTGCATGCCAGCTTTTTCCTGTTAATCTAGTATCTGTTTATTTAAAAAACAATTTAGGACGTGAACCTTCCCAGGAGAGGGAGCACACCTGCTCTTCAGTTCACAGCAGGTCCTCTGTGACCGGTTCCTTTGCGCTGCAGGCTACCTTTGCGAAAATGCAAAGTCCAACTGCTCTCCCTGTCCTCTCTGGGGCCACAGGAAACAAGGCTGTCACTGAGCTTTCCCCTGTCACCTCTGCTCTAATGGTCTCAGACCACTGTGGCATAAAGACATCTGTGGGGGCAGCTGTCTTCCCTAGATAAGGAGAAGACGCAGCCTCCTTTATTTTAAATCTTTGAGTCTGCCTGGTATTTTGTGCTTTATTTTGTTTATTTGTTTATTTCCTATCAGCTAGAAGGAATTCACCCTGTGGAGATGGTTAGGGGCTGGGGAAGGTAGGTTTTCTTGAGGACCACGGGTCTCTCCACCCCAAATATCTGAGGCTGGGAATCTTCACTGAGGGAGGCGTTCCAAACCGCCTTACTGGTTGCGTTCAAAAGAGTTCCTAGATGTTGAAAAGACCTCTTCTCCTAAATCAAGGTATTATGTTTGCTAAGCTCATTTACAGTCCCAGGAACTAAGATATTTTATATTTTGTAAATATTTTATTTTTGTATTTTAAATATACTATTTTTGTTTTATAAATTTTATTTTTAATTTAAAATTATTTTATATATTATATATGTTTTTAAATTATGTATTTTTAAAATATAAACTATAAATGTATTTTTTAAATATAAAAATATATTTTATATTATATAGTTTAAAATATATTTTTAGTGTTTTATTTTACAATTTAAAAATTCATATATTTAAAATTTTTTCTTTTCCTCCTCCTCCCCCTCCTTCCTTCTTGCCTTCTAGCTTCAACCCCTTGTCCTCTGACAGCAAGTGGGGGGTCTTGCAGCAGGAGGCCGAGGTACCCCAGGTGCTGACTGCAGAAGGGGGTCCTGGTTAATGTCTCAAGTTTGTCTTTTGTTGTTGGAGTGTTCCTGCCTTTGTGCTGAGTGTCTTACACTCTTCCAAGCCCCAGGACAGTCCTCGAAACTGACACTAGATAACTCATTTGCATATGGAGACTGACAGCTCAGAGTGGGTATTGCTACATTGTTTTTCTTGCTGCTGGGATAAAATCCTTGGCAGAAACAGCTTCGAGGAGAATGGGTTTGTTCTGTCTCGGGGTTTCGGGCTGATCTCAGTCCACCAGAGCTGGGGAGGCAGGGGGAAGTTCACAGAGGCAGAAGCGTGGAACAGAGGCTTCTCTGGTAAATCAGGAAGCAGATTGCAAGCCAGGACTAGAGGCTGGTGTGACCTTCAAAGGCCAGTCAGGCCCCACCTTCTAAAAGCTCCCCAGCCTTCAAAATAGTGCCACACCCTGGGAACAATTGCTCACAACATTTCAGATTCAAACCATACCAAGCACCCTGTTCAAAGATTACACATGTAAATGATGGGCAAAGAATCAAGCCTAGGATAGTTTAATACCAAAGCTTTCATCTAAAATTCAGACAATAGTCTCATATCTGGGCTAACAACTCACTCTAAAACCTGAAGTAGTCTTCCTGCCTCAGCCTCCTGAGCAGCTTTGGCTGCAGGTGCATGCTACGACACTGGCTAGCCACCAGCTTATTTTGATATCTAGGTGACTTCGGTATATAGCCATTGGGCCCCACCCTAGCTTTTCTAGGGGTGAGACCCCCTAACTAGGTCATATTCTGACAATTATAAAACCCACAAGTTTTGGCTTGAGTCCTTCAGCTCTCTACCCAATGTTAAGGTCACTGTGTTTATTTTTCAGCTTGATGGGTGTGACAACAAACTAAGAGAGATTAGCAAAACTTCAGGCCCTGGGCACACGCCTTTAGTCCCAGTACTTAGGAAGCAGAGCCAGGTGGATCTCTGTGAGTTAGAGGCCAGCCTGGGCTACAGAGCGAGATCAAAAAAAGAAAGAAAGACAGAAAGAAAGAAAGAAAGAAAGAAAGAAAGAAAGAAAGAAAGAAAGAAAGAAAGAAAGAAAGAAAGAAAGAAAGAAAGAAAGAAAGAAAGAAAGAAAGAAAGAAAGAGGGAGGGAGGGAGGGAGGGAGGGAGGGAGGAAGGAAGGAAGGAAGGAAGGAAGGAAGGAAGGAAGGAAGGAAGGAAGGAAGGAAGGAAGGAAGGAAGGAAGTTCAGGCAAAGGGTACTTGGTGGCACATACCTGTACTTTCAACATCTTGGAATCTAAGACAGGAAGAGTTAGTTCCAGGACAGCCCGCACTAAGTATAGAGATGAGGCAGGACAGAAAGATAAGGACAATTATGGGGACATGAGAAGGGAAAGGAACCCTTCACCCCCCAGTCTGAAGCCCTGACAGCTGACAATTAATTGTTTGCTATGAAGGCTGCTGATGTAGAGACAGTATGTTTTTTTATATATAGAAATATTTTTAAATAAAACATTTAAACACACTGGGTGGCGATGGCACTTGCTTTTTAATCCCAGCAATCGGGTTGCAGAGGCTGGTGGATCTCTGTGAGTTCAAGGCCAGCCTGGTCTACAGAGTAAAGTTCCAGAACAACCAGGCTACACAGAGCTATCCTGTCTGAAAAACAACAACAATAACAACCAAAACAACCCAACACATACACACACAAAAACCTCGAAACATTTAAACAGTAGTGAACTACGCTGAAGGTCTAAATGTACATGGCCTCTCTCCTTCCTTGGCTGGAAACCTGCAGTTTTCTAGGATTCTTGCCAGAAACTCCACTTAGAGTAAAAGAAGTCTTATCAACATTGTGCAACCCTGTGGCTCATGGTTGTATCTTATTACATTGTAATCCCATCCAAGGCACCTCCAGAGCCACCCTATGATTTTATTTATCAAAAAAAAATATATGTATAGAAAGAAAAGTTCTTAACAATCTTTTAAAACATAACTCGAGAGCCACCAAAATGATGTGTGTGGCTACTGACTGCCAAGACACTTTTGGGGTGGCTCTCTTTTGAAAAGCCCTCACATACGCCTGTAGCATGCTTCCTGTTCTTAATAAACTCTAACCGTGCTTCATACTGGCTCGTTCTGAAATTCTTTTCTGTGTGAAGGACCCAGATTTATGTGACTCAAGGTCCCTGGAAGGTTAAGGAAACGCCTCGGCAGCTGGCTGCAGCTCTGGGTCCTGTATCCTTGTGTTCTGTAGCTACTGTACAAGATCTTGTCTCAGCGACAACCGAGACTCAAGCAGATCAGTGCTGCAAGTCAGGTTGCTATTTATTCTAGCCAGACTTGTATAAGACAAGGAAAATGAAAAGTCCTTTGGCCTAAACAGCTGTTTCTCAAGGGGCAGATGATCCGATGCAGAGAGGCCCCTGTCTGTCAGTACCGTATTTACCTAAAACACCTCCCTCTCCACTTCTTAACTCGGCTCTGCCAGCCTCAAGGGGGCCAGTAATACGAAAACAAGTTCCAAACCAACCCATCTGCTTTCCATTTCCTGCGGAATGCTAAAAGGAGTCTTTCTAAGGTTGCTTAAAATATGTCCTGTCCTCTGGCCCGTCCCACCAGAGAGCCCGCGGTGTCCTCAGACCACCTCAGTCACTTCCTCCCACACCTGGGGCGGCTGCCTCTTCGGCACCCGCTCCCTTCAAACAATGCGGGCCGTTATCCCAGGCACTGGCCTTTTGGCTTTGCACACATTCAGTGGCATCTTCTCCTTCTTCTGTTAATGCACTTCTTCTGTCTCCTTGTTTGTCCCTTTGTCCTTTCGCAAGCGTAACGCGATCGACATTTGAAAGCGCCTGGTTCACTGGAATCTGGGAAGCGGAACAGTGCAGTCGTGAGCATGGGCCGCTAGCAGCCTTTCCGGGGCTTGGCTGCCTCTCTTTGGACCTCGAGGCTGTGTTTAAGGTTGAAGCTGGGAGGAGCGGGCCCTGTCTATAGTAAGTCGGTGTTTCCTTTCTAACTTCGAGCAATGACTCCAGAGCTCCGGCACAGCCCAGCCACCCTTGACTTTGCTCTGTTTCTGTTCAGCGTCTGGTAAGTGGTGACCTTTGCTACCAATTAACCAGAGCAAGGGCTTTATTCCGTTACAGAGAACCACCAGATTGTAAACAAAATTTAAAAAAAAAATTCAGTTCTGGGGGAAACTCAGGACAGTGACATTTCCCTGTAGTCTGCTTTCAGCGTTAGGGAGCTGCATACTACCTCTAGGTCAAGGACTTAAATTGCTCCCTTGTCTAGGACAGATTACTACAGACCCCACGCTTTCCCCTAACTGTGCCATCCAGTTCTGCATTCAACTATTCAGGGTCCTGGCAAGAACAGGTTAGGCGAGATAATAACTGCCACAGCCCTAATGCCTTTTCCTAAATGTCAACAAGGAGAACTCCGGAGAGCCGCCTTTCTGTGAGGCTGTGTGCCCTAAGACTCCGCTGTGGAATTTAAGAAGCTTAAGCTCCCTTTCAGAGGAAGGATGTGTGCACAGGCAAAGATAACAGCGGGACCTCACCACACGAACCAGGAGGATGGCGGAGGGTGGAGGAATCTGCCAGTATTTAACAAATATCTGGTGAGGATATATTGAGTGCTACTTCACAGGACAGAGAGGGAAGAATCAAGGGGAGAGAAAGTGATCCTTCACCCTTGGGGTCCACAAGTTTTGTCTTTCCTGATGGCAGAGTCCAGAAACTTCAACACTAAAATCACCTGTGGAGATGGCATGTGCTTTCCTAAACATCTCAAACAAGAATGTTAAAAACTACGAACTGCTTACTTAGGGCCTGAACGAACGTCTAGTACTCCTCTGTAATCCCTCGATCTAAACAGTGCACCTCGTTAAAAACACTTTACATTTTTATTGACAAAAGGAGGTTCTTTAAGATAGGGGAAATAAGTAAACACGCTTTGCTTAATCTTTAAACCTTGCTGTAAACTACACTTTCTGAGCGACGTTGATGTGCACTGAGTTTGACGGAGCCCTTTTTGGCTCTCTGTGATATCAGCTCTCGGAGTGGGTTGATCAAAGGTCACCAAAGCCACCTGGAATCAATCGATCCCCAGTCTCTTGCCTGGTGCCCAAGAAGACAGAAGGGAGAAGATCAAATGTAGATTTCTTAAGGAAACGTGAGAAAAACTCCAGAAGCGGGAGGAAGGTCAGGAATACCAACCTGCTCCCCTGCCTGTGGCCTTTCGTGTGGACAGAGACGGGGTAATCTTTGAACGTACTGCCAGCTAAGCCAACAGGAGGCCTCTGCTCACGGGAGTGACCACACCTTACTTGCTCAGTCAGGGGAGCCGTCACGGTCATGGTCACCTTCCTCCTCCTTCTCCCAACTTGTTTGACCCATTTTATAAGCGCTGGATGGAGAATCACTTCCCTTTCCTGGTCTCAGGCTATGCGACTACCATCTGGCCCTCTACCTTCCTGTCTACAGAGAGCTAATTCCTGTCTCAACATGACTAAGAAAAAGCTACCGGATCCTCTCTTTCTTTCTCTCTAACACACACACACACACACACACACACACACACAGAGTAAAGATACCTAAGTGTGAGAAGCCCACACCCATGTCTTGGATGTGCACTGTGTTTTTCCTATATGTCTCTGTCTAAACACCTGATGAACTTACCACCTTCGCCTCACGGCTTTTGACTTGTTCAGTGATTGACTATCGATTTATATTTATATTTTATTTTATTTTATTTTTTTTTATGTAGCATAGTCAAGGAACTGGTGTTACGTGAGATTCTTAGAGGGGAAGGGTGGCCTGCAAGGGGCCTCAGCCCATAAAGGTACGTACCTGACCAAAGGGAACTCCTCTGGGCTGAGGGCTGCAGAGCTGGGCACCGTCTCCCAGCCTTGACTGATGCCATGTTTGCCTGTAATCCTGTGGCTGAACCCGTGAGCGACATATAAAGTTGCTGGTTTTATGAACTTCTTTCTTTCTTTCTTTCTTTCTTTCTTTCTTTCTTTCTTTCTTTCTTTCTTTCTTTCTTTCTTTCTTTCTTTCTGTCTTTCCTTCTGTCTGTCTTTCTTTCTGTCTTTCTTTCCTTTCTCTCTTTCCCTCCCTCCCTCCCTTCCTCCCTCCCTCCCTTCCTTCCACCCTCCCTCCCTTCCTTTCTTTTTGTTTTTTGGGGTTTTTTAAGACAAAGTTTCTCTGTGTAGCTTGGAGCCTGCCCTGGAACTCCCTCTGTAGACCAGGCTGGCTTTGAACTCACAGAGATCCACCTGTCTCTGCCTCCCGAGTGCTGAGATTAAAGGCAAGCACCACCACTGACCTGAGGCCTTATGAGTCTTATCAGAGAAACTAAGCTGGTTAAGGATGGTGTCTTAGGGCTTTTGTTGCTCTGAAAAGATACTGTGACCATGGCAGCTCTTATAAAGGAAACATTTAATTGGGGTGGCTCACCAACAGTTTTAGAGGTTCAGTCCATTACCATCATGGCGGGGAGCATGGTAGTGTACAGGCTGACGTGGTCCTGGAGGAATAGCTGAGAGTCCTACATCTTGTAGGCAACAGGAAGTTGACTGAAAATCACACTGAGGGAAGCTTGAGCAAAACAGACCTCAAAGCCCACCCCCATAGTGACACACTTCCTCCAACAAGGCCACATCTTCTAATAGTGCCACATTTGGTATTCTGTCAGAGTTGAGAGAGGCAAGTTCTTTAATGGAAGACCAGGGAAGACTTCTCTGGTGAGATCCCACCAGAGTCAAAATCTGAAGAAAGAGAAGGAGCACGCCATCTGAATGGCTGGAGGAATTTGCCAAGCCAAGGAAATATGGAGCATAAAGGCTGTGTGGAGGGGGTGTGCTTGATGTGTGTGCCTGGGGCTGTGAGCAAGAGGATGTGGGCAGGAGGCAGGGCCAGGGAGGTGACAGGGTAGATCCCAGAGAGCTCCAAAGGCCTTGGTGAGGACTTTTATTTTATTCTGAAACCAATGAGGGTTTTCTCCGAGCAGGGCAGGGATGGGGTTGAGGATGCTTATGGTGCTGGCAGAGAAACTAGAGAAAATGTCTGCAAAAATATTGGATGAGATGAATCTGGCCTGGTCCCAAGTGAGCAATGAGGGTGCTGAGAAGAGGTTGGATCCTGAATGTATTTTTAAAGGAATGCAGACAAAATAGATAAATCGTTATGCTGTAGGACAGGAAAATCAGGAATGACTCCACAGTTTTGGGCTTCAACTCAAGATTTTAAGTTCCTGGGAAAGAGTGACTGATCCTGGTTAATATCATCAGAGAACAATTAATTAAAGACTTAGAATTTGGGCTGTACTTTAAAAAACGAGGAAGGTTTCAGGCTATGGTAGAGTACTTGCCTGGCATGGATGAAGCCCCAGGTTTGATCCCTAGCACCTCATAAAACTGTGGTACATGCCCGTGACCTTAGCATTGGGGAGGCAGAGGAAGGAGATCATAGTGGGTTTGAGACTAACCTGGGCTATGTGAGACCCCTTTCTCAAAAAATAAAATAAAATAATAAGTAAATAAAAATATTACGGGTTTATGCTTTGTAAAAAACAACAACAACAACAAAAAATGCCGAGGATCCTGCCGTAAGGGTCATGCCTGTAACCCTAGCGGGTAGAAGTCTAAAACAGGACAGCCCATAGTTCCAGGCCAACTTGAACAACGTAGCTATCCTCAGAGACACCTGGGACAAGTCTCACCCAGTACCAGCGGTTCCTCCCAGCACTTCTCACCCCACCCTCTACCCTAAACCTCTCCAGCCTCAGGACGGCCCTTCCCTCTCTTGATTCCTGCCTGGCTCTGCTCCTGGATCTCTCTTGGTCTGCTTGCCCCCTCTCTTCTCTCTCCTCGCTCTCCACCCACCTCTCCTCTCATGGCCCAGTCTATTCTGCTGGCCGTGTTCAGTCTGGACCCTTCCAGATGCCTCAGGCTGTGCTCTCCTTCACATATCTACCATAGACCTTCTCTCCTCAGCCATACCTTGGAGCAGACATGTTCTCATTTTCGATTCAAAGACAAAATAAAGTAACCAACAGTGGCTAATTCTGAGACTATTTTGTCTTCTCTGACCCCGGCCTTCTGTTCTAATCCTCCTCTATTGTTAAGTCTTCACAGCCTTCACTCCAGGCACCCAAGGGAGCTGGAATCATTCAGTTCTTGCCAGTTGAGTGTTGGAGTACAAGGACATAGTCTATTTTACTTTTACTTTTAGACAGGTGTTACCATGTAGCCAGGGCTAGTGGAGAGCTTGTAATCTTCCTGTATAATTCTCCTGAATGCTGATATTACAGGTGTGTGTCACCACTTCCCTAGCTAAGAATGGGACTGTTAACTTCGCTTTGCATCTCAGAAGCACAAAATGTAAACAGGAAAATAGCCCACATATCAAGGATGGGAAGGGGAAGGTGTAACAAATAGGATTCTTAAAGGATGTCTATGGATGGCTGCCCTCAACAACCCTGGACCAGTACAATTTCTGGGCTTCTTTTTACATGAAATAAATTTTTAAAATTTTTTATAACTAAGAGCAGTATTACATGTCTGTCATCACAGTTGCTTGAGAAGCTGATAAAGGAGGATCAATTGCTTGATCCAGGAGTTGAAGGCAGTACAATGAGATCCTCCAGTCTAAATAAACAAACACATATATCTCATTATTAGTGCTTTGAGCTATGCACTGAAATATAAAGTATACTATTCTCTGTTTTGTTTTTGAGATAGAGTCTTACTATGTAGACCAGGCTGGCCCCAAACTCACAGAAATCTCTCTGCCTTTGCCTTTGAGTGCTGAGATTTAAAGGCATGTACCACCATACCCAAGCCAGTTTTAAAATAACCAACTGTAGGAGGACTTTCTCCCAAATAACCACACTGAGACTTATTATTAAATATAAATTCTCAGCTGATAGCTTAGGCTTGTTACTACTAGCTCTTACATCTTAAATTAACCCATATTTCTTACCTACGCTCTACCAGGTGGCAGTACCTTTTTACAACATAACATGTTCTTCTTGCTTCACCCTGCCACCCCCATGTCTCCTGGCAACTCCGCCCTTCTTCTTCCCAGCATTTTCTCAGTCTGGCTCTCCCATCTTATCTCTTCATGCCTATCTATTGGCCAGTTAGCCCTTTATTAAGCCAATAAAAGCAATACATATTCACAATGTACAAAAGGATTATTCCACAGCATTTCCCCATTTTTGTCTAATTAAAAGGAAGATTTTTAACTTTAACATAGTAAAACTATATATAACAAAAACAGTTATCAAGTAAGAATTACAGTTATAATATCCAGCCCAATTGCACTTGGAAAACTTAGAGAAAATATTTATTATCTATCTTATCTTTGTGAATCTAAAGTACTATACCTAATTTATTTTTTATTAAAACTAAGGAAAACTATAAGTTTAACTATTTAGTCTTTAACTCCATCAAAGACCCCAGAAGAATGTAATATTACCTAATGACAGAGACATCTGGCTTCCTGGACGACAATCACCCAAAGTTATTCTGTTATGCTGGGGCATCCATCTTTGGCATATAGGCCTAGTATATCTGACATACATTTTTTAGCAGCATGGAATCTTGAAGGACTGACCTACTTTGTCTTGGCAAAGTTTGGCAATCACATTCCTTTGCATCTTCCTGATCTAGTTTGCATAGCATACTGTCAGCAGTCAAAGCAAGGGCAGTTTTTTGTCTAAATGGCTAGCTTTTGCCATAAAGAAAGCAAATTCCATATGGAGGTTCTTGGATGCCCATCATCTTTGTTTGAAGTAAATTGGTGCTTCCAGGAGCAGATGTGTCTCACTGTCATGAAAAGCCTCAGGTTATTAAACATCTTAAATGTCATATTCTGCAGGTCTTTGAAGTGTTTGAAGACTATTTATCTAAATATATCTGTTCATGTACCACAAATTCTAATTGGTCTTAATAAAAACCCAGAGTCAGATATTGGGGTAAATGCTGAATGTAGCTAGAATTTTCCTGTCTGGCCCACAGTCAGGACAAATCTTTGTCATCCACCAGTCCCACAGCCGCTCAGACCCAAACAAGTAAACACAGAAATTTATATTGTATACAAACTGTATGGCTGTGGCAGGCTTCTTGCTAACCTTTTTTAATATCTTAAATTAATCCATTTTTATAAATCTATACCTTGCCACGTGGCTCGTGGCTTGTCGGTGTCTTTACATTCTGCTTGTCATGGTGGGTGGCTGGCAGTGACTTCTTTTGCCTTTCTGTTCTTTTATTTTTTTTCTCTGTTAGTCCCACCTATACTTTCTGCCTAGCCACGTCCAATCAGGTTTTATTTATTGACCAATCAGAGCAACACATTTGCCATACAGACCATCCCCCAACACAGCCAAGTGTAGACCATCTCAGACACCTGCACTCAGGCCCATGGTCCTAATCATCCTCTATGCAGACCTACTGGGTAAAGCCACAAGGAACCTGAGAATGGGCTCCCACAGGACATATAGAACATCCCACAGCACTTCCCCCCCTTTGTTTTAACCTTAACAAAGCAAAATTACATATAATTTGGGAATTTGGGCATAGCTTTTCTCACTACTTCCTGTTGGAGGGGGGTGCTGTATCTTATGGGGATACAAAGAAAATTTTAGGATTATGGAATAGTCCATGAGGCTGTATTGTCTGAGCCAGTTGTCTTTAATCCGTTTTGGATGTTGGATCATCTGGGCCATGGTGTCATCAGAGACCTTTTAGGGGGTCTTGGCTGGTCAAACCTGATGTATCTTAATCTGGAACAAATCTATAGTCTTTGGCTTTTTGTGGGAACAAAAGCAGAGTCTCCTTTCCAAAGTAACACATCCTTATATCCAAATTTTAAAGTCAAGGAATCTTTAAAGTATATATTTTGGTTTAACTGAGCAGTCTTTACAATCAAATGTCTTTTTGTAGTTAAAAATCTCAAAGACAATATAATCCAGACTCTCTGTGTGATATCCATCTTTACATGGTTTATTTTTTATGTTATTTTTATTTTTTAAAGATTTTATTTTTTTTAAAACTTTTTATTTTTTTATATAACTGTTTTTTTTCTTTTAAGCCTATGTACATTTTTACACACATTGTAAAGCATTTAAAGTCTTGTTTATCTGAATCTGTCTTATTGTGAATCTATTGTTTTAAACTGTAGCATTTTTAAGACTGAAACGGTGTTATGACTGCTGACTCCGCCCATCCCAGTTTTCCAACATGGCGGTGGTCTGTTTACCACCAGCTCTGGGAGCTGTCGTGGGTCTCTGCTTTTATCCAAGCAGCGTGTAGCTCAGAAACCTCTTTTTTTTTTTTTTTTTTGGACTAGCAAAGGCTAAATCCACCACGCATCTTAATGTGCCACTTGTAGAGGCCTCATTCCCACCACACGCTAGGAACCCACCAGTAGCTCAAACCAGCAAGCTGCCGCTCATTTGAGAGAGATAATTAGGAAGCTGTTTTTAGCTCTGTTTTAGAATCTTTTTTCAGGTTTTAGGTAGAAACTCTTGCCCCACATTGGGCGCCATTTGTAGCTAGAGTTTTCCTGCCTTGCCCATAGTCAGGCCAAATCTTTGTCATCCCACAGCCGTCAGACCCAAACAAGTAAACACAGAGACTTATATTGTATACAAACTGTATGGCCATGGCAGGCTTCTTGCTAACTTTTTTTATATCTTAAATTAATCCATTTTTATAAATCTATACCTTGCCACATGGCTCGTGGCTTGTTGGTGCCTTTACATTCTGCTTGTCATGGCAGGCGGCTAGCAGTGACTTCTTTTGCCTTTCTGTTCTTTTATTTTTTTTTTCTGTTAGTCCCACCTATACTTCCTGCCTAGCCACATCCAATCAGGTTTTATTTATTGACCAATCAGAGCAACACATTTGCCATACAGACCATCCCCAGCACAGCCAAGTGCAGACCATCTCAACACCTGCACTCAGGCCCGTGGTCTTGATCATCCTCTATGCAGACCTGCTGGGTAAAGCCATGAGGAACCCAAGAACGGGCTCCCACAGGACATATAGAACATCCCACAGCAGCTAAATGATTAGAGAATCAGAGCAGCCAGCCATTAGAAAGACTTCTTACCTCTAGAAATCCTCAGACTGAAAGGGGCTGAGCTCCTATCTCCACCCTGACTTATTACTTCTTCTCTGTGCCCAGCCATATCACTTCTTGTTTCCTCCTCTCAAGTGCTGGGATCAAAGGCATGAGATCCCAAGTGCTGCGATTAAAGGTGTGTGCCACCACTACCTGGCCTCTAGTGGCTAGCTCTGCACTCTGATCTCCAGACAAGCTTTATTTGTTAGAGCACAAACAAAATATCACCACATGTTTAATCTTGAAAACATACCTAATAAGACTACAATTTTGATTATTATAGATTGCTAAATACTAACCTGTATTTCTTAATTATACATTATATTTTTAAATGAGCTGCATAAGCTAAATACCCCAAGCAAGAGTAGAAACATACATACAGTATAGCAAAAATAACTTTAAATTTGTATCAATAAACCAAAATCTGTATTAGTATAAAATATTTAAGACTAGCAGGTTTTTGTGTGTGTGTGTGTGTGTGTGTGTGTGTGTGTGTGTGTGTGTGTGTGTGTGTTAGGTTAAAAGTAGATTCAATAAATGGATGAGATCTACATGAACAGCCTGGACATGAGTGGGAGCAATGAACGGGGGTGGAGGGAAAGAGAGCGGGAGATCCCACCTGGATCAAGAACAGAGAGGGAGAACAAGGAATAGGAGACCATGGTAAATGAAGACCACATGAGAAAAGGAAGAAACAAAGTGCTAAAGAGGCCCACAGAAATCCACAAAGATACCCCCACAAAAGACTGCTGGCAATGGCTGAGAGACAGCCGGGACTGACCTTCTCTGGTGAGGGGATGGCCAAACACCCTAATAGTTGTGCCAGAAACCCCATCCAAGGACTGAGGAATCTGGATGCAGACATCCACAGCTAGGCCCCAGGTGGAGCTCCAAGGGTCTAATTAGCGAGAAAGAGGAGCGTTTATATGAGCAAGAATTGTTGAAACCAAGGTTGGATAAAGCACAGGGACAAATAGCCAAACGAATAGAAACACATGAACTATGAACCAAAGGCTGAGGGGCCCCCAACTGGATCAGGCCCTCTGAATAGGTGAGACAGTTGATTGGCTTGATCTGTTTGGGAGGTATCTAGGCAGTGGTACCAGGTCCTGGGCTCGCTGCATGAGATAGCTGTTTGAAACCCGGGACTTGTACAGGGACGCTTGGCTCAATCTGAGAGGAGGGGACTGGACCTGCCTGGACTGAGTCTATCAGGTCGATCTCAGTCCTCGAGGGTGGCCTAGATCTGGAGGTGGTGGGAATAGGGGATGGGCTGGGGGGCAGGAAGGGGGAGAACAAGGGAATCTGTGGCTGTTATGTAGAACTGAATAGTATTGTAAAATAAAAAAAAAAGTAGATAATCTAACCTTTTATCCTATCATTTCTATATCCCCCCTTTTTTTTCTTTTCAGAAAGAGATCCCTAAATCTAAGCTCCTTTGTTTAGCTTTTTCTTGACCATGATCAATAACAACTTCTAACCAACCCATGCCCCAAATGATGACAAATATAGATAACTCATCTGGTGCAGGGGAGATGTGGGTGTTGTTTTTCCTAGACTGCTTCCTGTTGTCTGGGGGCACTGGCATTTTGGGGAACCTGAGAAAAATCAGGATAATGGTCAAGTCCTGACTGGAGTAGTCTGTAAGGCTGGACCAGCTGAGCCAGCAGCCTTGAAGCCTTCTGGATGCAGAACTCTGGGGAAACTGCAACAGAGGTGTTCTGGGATGTTGGATCACCTAGGCTATTTGTTTTTATTAGTGTCTGATACCCTTTTTCTGAAAACACATAAACTTTCAAAGGTAACATACATATTTGCATTAATATAAGTATAGACTGTGTGTTGTACACAAATCAGCCAAAGCTGATTTTTTTTTGTTTTGTTTTATGTTTGAGCAGGTAAAACATATGTCATCTGTCCTGTAGTTTTTTAGGTTTGTTTGTTTATTTATTTATTTATTTATTTTTATGTCTGCATCCAGGATTTTCAGGGGGTCTTTATTGATCAAACTTGATCTTCTTCAGCCCTGAATAAATCCACAGTCTTTCATTTTCTGTGGGAACAAAAGCATAACCTCTTTGCCAAAGCAACACACCTTTTTACTTCGATTTTGAAGTCAAGAAATTTTAAAAAATTATAGGTGGGTTTAATCTATCAGCCTCTATAATCCAATGTCTCTTAGCAGCTATTGCTTGTTTATCAGCAATCAAAAAATTTAAAGGTAGCACAATAACATACAGGAACCCGACTCTCTGTGTATTTTTCATCTTTCCATGGATTTTTTCTTTTGTATTACTTTGCTCTTATTTAAAAGGACTTTTTATTATTTTTAAACTATTGTTTTATGACTATCTATACCCTTTCTCCTTTCTTTCTCAAGCCTATGTATATTTTTAAACACATTGTAACCGATTTAGAGGTTTCTTTTGTCTGGATCCTTCTTTATTGTGTATCTGTAATCTGTTCTGTCTGCATGAGCAAAACTTAAACCACTGTGCAGCTTAGCTCATGGTGTGCTGGCAGCTGGCAGCTGGCTTCTCCCCCCTCAGTTCCCTGACAGCCTGGCCTCATGGTGGAGATACTGGTGGGAGCCATGATTACCACCCCAACTCTGGAAAGTTTTTGAGTCCAAGCTGCCACTGAGCAGTACACTGCCTGCTATTCATAAACCCCATTTAAGTACTTGATAGCAGGGCACACCTGTGAGGGAGTTTTGCTTAATTTGAAGTGGGAAGAACCACTTCTAAGCCAGATCTTGAATCTTTGAAGTGGGAAGATACACCGTTAATCTAGGTCTTTTAAGATGAGGTAAGAAGACCCATCTCCAGTCTGGGTCATGTCTTTTGTTGAAAGTCTATATAAAGGACATGGAAGAAGGAAGCATTTCTCTTTGCCTGCTTGCTCTTGCCTCACTAGCAAGTCCATTCCTTCACTAGCATTAGAGCCTACTTATTCAGGGGTCCAGTGTATTCTGAAGACCAGCTGAGACATCCAGCCTCCTGAACCAAACAACTACTGGATTCTTGGGCCTTCCATTTGTAGGCAGCCATTGTTGGATTGGATGGACCACAGCCTGTAAATCGTTCTAATAAATCCCACATAGATGTGAATATATATATACATATATATATGTATATATATATTCATTCTATAAGTTATGTTACTCTAAAGAATCCTGTCAAATACAAATGTTTTTCATATGTTTATTGCTTATTCATTTGTGAATTATTTTGTTTGTTAGTAGTTTGCTCAGTTATTAGCTAATGTATTATTCATGGAATTCTTGTTGACTTGTGTGAGTCCTTGAGATAACAGCATTAATTTTTTCTAGTGTATGTCTTACAAATGTATCTTCTAATATGTTGCTTGTCTTTAATTTTGGTATTGTATTACCTATGAACTTTTTTTCCACCAAGTTTTATGTAAGTCAAGTACTTTTTAGTCATTTATCTATAGTAAGACAAGTCAAGATTTCATTGTTTTCATAGGCATTTAATTCTATTTTCTCCTGGACTTCACAGTTTTAGATGTGCTTAATACTCAAATCAAATAGAATCAGTTATAATGCATAATGTATAAGGACACCCTGAATTCTCTCTTTCCTACCCAAATTGCCAATCAATTATCCTTCTTCTATATATTGGAAAAAGAACTTTATCTTTTATATAGAGATATCATTATTATGTACTAAAATTCTTGTGAAAAATGATATTTCTGAGCTTCCTGTTACATTGCTGAAATCTGTCTCTCCTGACACTAAGACTTCAATGCTGTATTTTTATTGTTTTATAGATTTTACTCTTGGTGAATCTTATTCATCTTCCTTGCTAGGAGGCTTTACTCATTTCCTGTTATGGTCTGCATGTGGAATGTCTCCGCAGGCTAATGTGTTGAGCACTTGGCCTTCCACCAGGATTCCTATTTAAAGATGTTCTGGAAACTCTTTCAAAACTAACTTTTAAATCAAGCATAGTGGCACATGCCTCTAATCCCTGCCCTTGGTGGACAGAACAGGTGGATCTCTGTGATTTCAAGGCCAGGCTGGTCTACATAGGGAGGCCCTGGCTAGCCAGGGCTACATCGTGAAATCCTGTCTCCAAAAACAAAATAAAATCCTAAAACTTATATTTTTTTTATTAACAATTTCATGCATGTATGGAGTGCATTCTGGTTACTATACCCACCCCAACCCTCCTCCTTATAGCACCCTGCTGAAGTCTGTTTCTGGAATCTTTTGGAGGACAAGCTGGAGGAAGCTGGACCCTCATGACATGACTTGGAAGGGTTTACCCCCAGTCTTTTCCTTGCTCTCTGCTTCCTTGCTGCCAATGCATGAAGACTCTCCTCTGCTTGGCTCTCCCACCACCTAACTGCTCTACCCACATGATTAACCAGGGACTGAGTTCTTCAAAACTGTGAGCAAAATGACAGCTTCCTGCTCAAACTGTTTTCAGGTATTTTGGTGAGAACTACACAAAAGTGACGTGTTTTATTTCTTTTCTTTTCTTTTTTTTTTTCTCCCGAGACAGAGTTTCTCTGTGCAGCTTTGCGCCTTTCCTGGAACTCACTCTGTTTCCCAGGCTGGCCTCGAACTCACAGAGATCCACCTGGCTCTACCTCCTGAGTGCTGGGATTAAAGGCATGAGCCGCCACTACCCGGCCGTGTTTTATTTCTGTCTGCCTGAAATTTTCCTTCCCCTTCTTTCTCCCATCATGCACTTAGAAATTTGCAGGAGCAGGGAAGGTTCCACCAGTATTCTCCTGTCAGTGATGTAAGCTGTAGGAAACAGATGCCTCTATGATATTTCAGTTTCCAGTCTAAGAACTTAGGCACATGGCACAGCGTTCAGAAGATGCAAAGACACACACCGGGAGTTGGTCTCTCTTCACCACGACTTTCGTCAGTTTTATTCCTCAGTTTGCTGTGTATTATCCCCAACCTAATTTGTGCATTTTCAAATATTTCCTTCCCCGTGTTCATACCATTCTCAACCTCTGTGGAAACTGCTTTTTTTCACTTACTAATATTTGATATACCTCCCTTTCAAATATTGCTTTATTCTTTTTTTAATGGCTGCATATAATTTAAGATGAATATAACAGTTTATGAAGTGGTCTCTTCCTGATGAACTGCTGAGATGTTTTTTAGTAGATTTTCTTTAGATAGAATTTGATAACTATATCCATGTGCATACGTTTTGTGTATGTTCTGGTTTGGTGTCTATTGCTGTGATAAAACACTGACCAAAAGCAACCTGGGGAGGGAAAGAGCTTATTTAACTTAGAGGTTATAGTCCATCACTGAGGGAAGCCAAGGCAGGAACCTGGATGTAGACGAATTTCTAAGTGGTCTTATTAAATAAAGAACACGGATCCAAATATAGGGGTGAAAAGCCTTAGAGATCAGGGAAATAGTGAGAGCCACCAACCACCTCACCTCATCAGCTCTGTAGCTTCCAAAATGCCACAACTTCCTGTCTACCCAGGTTTTTAATTGCCTTGCTGTTCTGCCTTCTCATTGGCTCTTAGCCCAGCTACCTCACTTCCTTGTTACTGCCTATCTGTACAGACCTCCAGGTCTCTGTGGTTGGTACTGGGATTAAAGGCATGTGTCACCACACTTGGCTCTGTTCCCTAGTGTGACCTTGAACACACCAAGACCTTGCCTGCCAAGTGATCAGATTAAGGGCGTGTGCTACCACTGCCTGACTTCTGTGTTTACTTAAAACGGCTTGCTATTTCCTCTGCTCTCCAGGCAAACTTTACTTATTAACATACAAATAAAATATCACCACATCTGGAGGTGGGAACTGAAGCAGAGACCACAGAGGAACACTTTTTAGTGGCTTGCTTTCCTTTGGTTTTCTCAGATACTTCTCTTTCTCTTTATATTTATTATATTTTATTCTTATTCTTCTCTCATACATTATATCCTGACCACAGTTTCCCCTCTCCCCTCCCCCAAGTCTCTCCCTCACCTCCCCTTTCCCCTAGATCCTTCCCTCCATCTCCCCTCAGAAAGACAGGCCTCCCAGAGACATCAACCGAACACGGCATAACAAGCAACAATAAGACCAGGTACATGCCATCACATCAAGGCTGGGTGAGGCAACCCAGTAGGAGGGAAGGGTCCCACAAGCAGGCAAAAGAATCAGAGACAGGCCTACTCCTGCTGTGGGATGTTCTGTATGTCCTGTGGGAGCCCTTCTTGGGTTCTTTGTGGCGTTACCCAGCAGGTCCGCATAGAGGATGATTAGGACCATGGGCCTGAGTGCAGGTGTCTGAGATGGTCTGCACTTGGCTGTGCTGGGGCATGGTCTGTATGTCAAGTTGTTCTGATTGATCAATAAACAAAACCTGATCGGCTGTGGCTAGGCAGGAAGGATAGGCGGGACTAACAGAGAGGAGAAATAAAAGGACAGGAAGGCAGAAGGACTGCCTGCCAGATGCCGCCAGTACAAGAAGCATGTGAAGATGCTGGTAAGCCACGAGCCACGTGGCAAGGTATAGATTTCTAGAAATGGGTTACTTTAAGATATAAGAAAAGTTAGCAAGAAGCCTGCCACGGCCATACAGTTTGTATGCAATATAAGTCTCTGTGTTTGCTTGGTTGGGTCTGAGCGTCTGTGGGACTGGCGGGTGACAAGGATTTGTCCTGACTGTGGGCAAGGCAGAAAAACTCTAGCTACATACTCCCACTGTTAGGAATCCCATAAGAACACCAAACTACTCAGCCATAACGTTGTATATAGAGAGGACCTAGGTCAGACTCCTACCAGCTCAATGATGGTCTCCGAGAGCCCCGATCAGTTGATTTTGTGGACTGTGTTCTCATGGTGTCCCTGACCCCTCTGTTTTTTCCAATCCATTCTCCCCTCCTCCATAGGACTCCCTGAGCTCAGCCTAATGTTTGACTGTGGGACTCTGCATCTTCTCCCATCAGTTACTGGATGGAGTCTCTCTGGTCTCTTTGATGATGATTCTGCGAGGCTCTGGTCCCAGAATACTCTGCAGGCAGGACACACTGTGGGTCAAAGGTTTTGTGGCTGGGTTGGTGTCCCAGTCCCTCCACTTAAGGCCTTGCTCGGTTACAGAGAATAGTTGGTTCAGGCTCCATGTCCCTCATCACTAGGAGTCTTTGCTAGGGTTACTCTTGTAAGTTCTATGGACTTTCCATTGTACTCGGTTTCCATCTCGCTCCTGGGCATGCCCCCCAATTCCAGTCATTTCTCCCAGTATTTTACCCCTCCCCCCACCTGATCCCTCCAGTTGCAAACCCCATCCACCCTCAGTCCACCTTGGAAATTATTGTATTTTCCCAACCCAGGGAGATCATTGTATCCTGCCTTGTGCCCTCCTTGTTACTGAGCCTCTCTGAGTCTGTGGACCATAGCATGACTATATCTCATTTTACAGCTAATATCTACCCTATTAGTGAGTACAGAACATGTTTATTTTTCAGGGTCTGGATGATCTCACTCAGGATGATTTTTTTCTAGTTCTATCCATTTGCCTGCAAATTTCATTGCTTTTAACAGCTGAGTAATACTCCATTGTGTAAATATACCACTTTTTCCTTTATCCATTCTTCAGTTGAGGGACATCTAGGTTGTTTCCAGTTTTTGGCTATTACAAATAAAGCTGCTATGAACATAGTTAAGCAAGCGTCCCTGTGATAGGATGAAGTGTCCTTTGGGTATATGCCCAGAGTGGTATATCTGGGTCTTAAGGTAGATGGATTCCCAATTTTCATAAAACTGCCATATTGATTTCCAAAGTGGCTGTACAAGTTTGCATTCTCACTAGCAGGGGATGAGTGTTCCCCTTGATACCCATCCTTGCCAGCATGAGCTGTTACTTTTTTTATCTTAGCCATGTTGATCAAGATGGAATGCCAAAGTAGTTTTGATTTTCATTTCCCTGATTGTTAGTTCTTTAGCAGCGCTCTTACCCTGCGAGGAAATGTCATGAAACACAACAGAATCCACTAACAAGAGTTTTATTAAGATAAGAAAAAAGGACAGACAAGTACTCAGGCCTGTGGAAGAGACGTGTGTGTGTGTGTGTGTGTGTGTGTGTGTGTGTGTGTGTGTGTGTAGAAGAAGAAGGGGGAAAAGCCGGGAATATGGCGCCAGCTTATAAAGGCTGGGTGGCATATGCATAAACAGATTGATGTAACTGCTCCACGAATGCGCAGATCACATGGTTGCATTGTGCGCTCTTATGCAACCATGCAAAGCCACGGGGTCCTGGTCATGCAAGACGCCTTGGCCTGGAAATGGCTATTTTGACCCAGAACTGGCTAGGTGGAAGTGTCTAGGTCTGCCGGATGTGCCCAACCGTGGGGGCATGTTGTGGATCTATCACTGATGGCTAAGGCTGTTAAACATTTAAGTGTTTCTCCGCCTTTTGCTATTCCTCCGTTGAGAATTCTCTGTTTAGATCTGTATTTCATTTTTTAATTGGATTATTTGGTTTGTTGATGTCTAATTTCTGAGTTCTTTATATATTTTACAAACTAGCCCTCTGTCAGATGTGGAGTTGGCGAAACCCTTTTTCCATTCTGTGGGCTGCCATTTTGTCCTATTGAGGGTGTCCTTTGCCTTACAGGAAATTTTCAATTTGATGAGATCCCATTTATTCATTATTGGTCTTAGTGTCTGCACTATTGGTGTTCTGTTCAGGAAATTATCTCCTGTGACAAGGAGTTCAAGGCTATTCCCCACTTTCTCTTCTGTCAGGTTCAGTGTATCTGATATGTTGAAGTCTTTGATCCACTTGGACTTGAGTTTTGTTCAAGGTGATAGATATGGATCTATTTGCATTCTACATAGTGACATCCAGATATGCCAGCACTATTTGTTGAAGATGCTTTCTTTTTTTCCATTGTATATTTCTGGCTTCTTTATAAAAAATCAGGTGTCCATAGGTATGTGGATTTACTTCTGCATCTTCATTTCAATTCCATTGATCAACATGACTGTTTTTATATGAACACCTTATGGTTTTTATTACTACAACTCTGTAGTATAGCTTGAAATTAGGACTGGTGTGTGGTGATATATTGTGTACACTAATAAAATTTGCCTGAAGATCAGAGGATAGAACAAGCCACTAGATTAAACAAGGAGGCCAGGCAATGGTGGCACACACCTTTAATCCTAGCACTCAGGAGGCAGAGATCTGTCTGGATCTCTATGAGTCCAAAGCCACCTGGATTACATGAGTTTGATTCAGTCTAGGAGAGAAACAGGCAGTGATTCATATTAACCAACATTTTTAACAATAAGACAGAAATGATCAAACAAATAATATTTATAATTGACATTATGTAAATCCCATCAACATTAATTATCCTCTCATTTAATTGTTCCATTTTTAGACCATCCATCATATTATCAAACAGAGACCAAACTCCCTTCATCGAAATAATGTTTCCTATTTTTTAATGTGTGGAAAAAACCTTTCTTTTAACTAATTTTTGCTGGTCAGTCTTTGTAAGAAATCAGTGAAGGTTTCTTTTGAGCCCTGTATAACTTTTGTAAATGACTCGATTTCTTTTCTACTACTTCAGTTCTGTCCCAAGCATTCAAGGCTGCCATGCAGCATAAAGCCAGGGTGTGGTCATCGTATAAAGATTGTCTTTGTACATCAGCAATGGTGATACCCCCAGAAGTTCTTGTATTGTTTTAGCTATCCTGGCTTTTTTTTGGTTTTCATAGGAAGTTGAGTATTGTTCTTTCAAGGTCTGTAAAGAATTGTGTTGGAATTTTGTTGGGGATTGTGTTGAATCTGTAGATTGCTTTTGGTAGGATGGTCATTTTTACTATGTTAATTCTACTGATCTATGAGCATGGGAGAGCTTTCCATCTTCTGACATCTTCTCCAATTTCTTTCTTCAAAGACTTCAAGTTTATAGCATACAGGTCTTTCACTTGCTTGGTTAGAGTTACTCCAGGATATTTTATATTATTTATGGCTATTGTGAAGGGTGTTTGTTGCTTCACTGATTTCTTTCTCAGCCCATTTGTCATTTGTTTATAGGGGGACTACTGATCTTTTTTGAAAATTAATCTTGTATCCAGCCACTTCGCTAAAGGTGTTTATCAGCTGTAGGAGTTCCTTGGTAGAATTTTTTGGGTCAAGTATGTATATTATCTTATCATCTGCATATAGTGATATTTTGACTTCTTCCTTTCCATTTTGCATCCCCTTGATCTCCTTTAGTTGTCTTATTGCTCTAGCTAGAACTTCAAGTACTATATTGAATAGATATGGAGAGAGTGGACAGCCTTGTCTTGTTCCTGATTTTACTGGAATCACTTTGTGTTTCTTTCCATTTAGTTTAATGTTGGCAATCAGCTTGCTCTATATTGCCTTCATTATGATTAGGTATGTCCTTTGTATCTCTGATTGCTCCAAGACTTTTATCATGAAGGGGTGTTTGGTTTTGTCAAAGGCCTTTTCAGCATCTAGTGTGATGATCATGTGGGTTTTTTCTTTCAGTTTGTTTGTATGGTAGATTACAGTGACAGATTTTTGTAGGTTTTTGTATGCTGAACCATGCCTGCATCTCTGGCATGAAGTTTACTGTCAGGGACAAGGACAGAATCTCTAGTTAGTAGAAAAATACAGACCCCCCCCCCCCATAAGACAGGGAACTAGATCATCTTACAGTCAGGTTGCCTAGCAACAGGACATTGAGTAGAGCCCTTGACCTTTTCACCCTGTAAACATCCTACATAAACATCCTGTTAGCTTGCCCCACCCTATGCAGATAACAGCTTCTTGCTCCCCCTACCCTGCAGGAACTATATAAACCCTCCTGGAGAAAAATAAAGTTGCACCTTGATCAGAATCTTGTCTTGGTGTATTCCTTTGTGTCTCCTATCCCTATCTTTCCGTCCTTAGGGTGGTCGAGAACCTGTTGAAGCCCTGCTGGTTGGGGCAGTTTACTTGATTATGGTGGATGATCTTTGATGTGTTCTTGGATTCGGTTTGTGAGTATTTTATTGAGTATTTTTCCATCAATGTTTATGAGGGAAATTGACAATTTGCTAAGAACATTGACAACTACTTGCTACCTGCTTCCCCGGTGAAGTCTGCATGACACTTTCCCAGAACCAAAAAAATCTACCCAGTAAGAAAGAAGATTCTAGCTCAGTGTCAGCTTGATTTCCCTATGTCCTGCAGCCAACGTGTATAGTGTCTGTTGGTTAAGAGGCATGGCTGCTGCAAGAGAGCACTGGATGTTGCAGTGGCGGGAGAATCACGAGCCATGGTTACCTTTCTAGAGCTTTATTGGGAGAGAAAGGAGAGAGAGAGAGAGAGAGAGAGAGAGAGAGAGAGAGAGAGAGAGAGAGAGAGCACATGGAGGGGAGAGAATACAGAAGGAGAGAGTGGGGAAAGAGAGGGAGAGAGGGCACGCCCGCTTTTTAGGCTGGGATGCAGGTTGCAGGCTGGTGACGTAATTAAGGACATAATCCTTACAGTGTCTTCAGCAATAGGGTCTTATCATCTAGTTCTGGGGGAGCAATAAGAGCAATTGCAATAGCCTGCATTGTTTTGGGAGTCCCTGGGTCCTTAGTGACCAATAACTTACAAGGAAGTTTTTGCTTAATAAAATCTATGGCTTCTGGGAGCAACATTATCTATGCATGCAGGATACCTCCCTTTACATTTATTTATTTATTTGAGACAGTGTCTTTCTGTGTAGTCCTGGCTGTCCTGGAGCTTGCTGTGTAGACCAGGCTGGCCTCAAACTCACAGAGATCCTCCTGCCTCTGTCTCCTGAGTGCTGGGATTAAAGGTGTTCACCACCACACCCGACATTTTTAAAATTAATGTTTTAATTACATTACAGAATAGAAGGTCTGTGTATGGCTTTTTTATATATCCTTAGCTTTGGTAAACTCACCACTGTCTCTAGAGGTGGTGAAATCTTGGAGAATAGAGCAGATAAATGAGGTGGACTAAAGTCTCATGCAATAGCAACCTTTATTCCGAGCCTCAGACACTTACTCTGGGGGTTAAGAAAGATCACATGAGTAAAGTTCTCATGAGTTCAAACTGTACACAATCATAAGGACAAGCTGCACATGGCAAAAAAAAAAAAGCAACAACCATGTTTTCCCACAGAGGCATATAAAGGTTAACACCAGCAAGCATCAATGAGTAATCTGAAGTAAACTCACTCTTATCCACTATACCCAGGAGGAGAATGAAAAAAAAAAAATTCCAAGAACAATTCCATGTTTTGAAGAAACAGAGCTCCCAAGACTCTTGTTTTCTTGGAATTTTCTCATGAGTACTCAGGATTCCCCTCCAAGACTGCATTCCTGGACTGTGTTCTGACATACCACCATTTACTCCTCTCATCCCTCCACCTACCATTCCTGGTTAAAAGAAACCTGTCCACCCCAGTATTTCTGCACCCCAATTTCTGATCTGCAGGAACATAGTCTTCTCTCTCTCCACAGGTTCTGCGTTAGTTCAATTTAATTTTGACTACAACCAACATAAAACCCTGGTTCAGCTGACTTTTATAATACAGAAAAATCTATCAGCTTACTGACATCATGTCTTGGATGCCGCACCTTTATTTGATGAATTCATTTACTTATCAAAGTCATTGAGGTCCTTGGTGGTCAGCGTTTGGATCTTAAGTGTCCTCTAGGCAGTTGTATAGTAAGGGCTTGGTCACCAACCTGTGACACTTTTGGGAGGTGGGGCCTAGCAAAGGGAATTAAGCCATTGAGGTCTGCCCTTGAAGGAAATATTGGGACCCTGACACCTTCTTCCATCTCAAGTCCTAACCATCATGAGATAAGCTGTTTCCATTGACATACATGCTCTTGCTATGATCTACTATGCTGCCACAGACAGAGCCACGTGACCATGGATTGAAACCTCTGCAACTGTGAAGCAAAACCAAATTTTCCTCCTTAGAAGCTGATCATCTTGGGTATTTTCATCATAGGGAGGGAAAGCTGAGCCATGATTTTGATTGGCATGCTCTTAGCTAGATTACCTCATGATCCCAAGATGGCTGCATCCCACTATAAAGAATCCAGTAGAGGAAAAGACAGCTCATTAACATGAGTTTCTTTTCAAGATTGCTTTCCCAAAGGGTGCTCCCTGAAGATCCACCCTCAGATCCCATTGGCTAGTTTGGAGTCTTTTTTGCCAATTTCTAAGCCAGAACCTGGCAAGAATCCTGGAACTACCATGATGGGTCCATGGCAGAGGATTTTGCTTTGTTCTAGTTCCATCTCTGTAGCTGTGATAAAAATTCCCTGACAAAATGCAGTTTAGGGAAGAAAGCTGCTCTATCACCGGGAATCACATCCTTAGTCAAGAGCAGACGAGCGTACCTGCCTGCTCACTTACTCACTCGATTACTTGTGCTCACTTACACTTCCCTTTAAACACTCCAGGGCCCAGCTCTTGAAATAGTGCCAGCAACATTCAGACTGGGTCTTCTCATCTTAATTAACTGAAGATAATCTCCCAGAGACACCCCACAAGCCAACCCAATGTAGACAATCTCTCATTGAGGCACTCTTCCCGGGTGTTTCTAGATTGTGTCAAGTTGACAGTTAAAACTGACCATCACACCCGTGAGTTAAAGAGTCACAGTGAACTGTCCCTTTCCCTCCTAAAATAAGGGAGGCACTGCCTGTCAGAATCGCAGGACTTCAACCAGGCGGTGGTAGCACATGTCTTTAATCCCAGCACTCAGGAGGCAGAGGCAGGTGGATCTTTGTGAATTGGAGGCCAGCCTGGTCTACAAAGCGAGTTCCAGGACAGCCAGAGCTATTACATAAAGAAACCTTGGCTCTGAGTTCGAGGCCAACCTGGGCTACCAAGTGAGTTAGTTCCAGGAAAGGCGCAAAGCTACACAGAGAAACCCTGTCTCGAAAAACCAAAAAGAAAAAAGAAAAAAAGAAACCTTGGCTCAAAAAAACATTTTTAAGAAAGAAAGAAAGGAAGGAAGGAAGGAAGGAAGGAAGAGAGAGAGAGAGAGAGAGAGAGAGAGAGAGAGAAAGAAAGAAAGAAAGACGGGACTCACTGTATGGTAGAAAATCAGTTGTGACTGTCACAGCATGGAACATGTTGTTTACTCTGCTGAAACAGCTCTCCTGTGTTTACTCTCCTGTCTGGCTACTATGCCTGAGTTGGCTCCGAGGGAACCATTTTACCTCCTCAAGATTGACTAGACACCTCACCTCCCTCCCTGGCAGCCTGTACCAGGCTTGTCTGAATCACGTTCTTGCTTCACATCTCCTGCTCTACCGCGGTTCCTTCAGGGCAGGCACTGGGACTCATTTGTGTCTATATTTGCAGCCTGAGACCAGTACACAGCAGGGCAGACGTTCACCTCATGTCTGTTGAATGAAACCCCTTTGCTTTTGTTTTACTTCAGAATTCCATTTCTAAATTCAAAATGGATGTCAACGTACAGTTTTGTGTGTATGAATGATCCCTTTGCTGGAGTATGGAATTAGGCTGATCTTATGCACACAAAGCAAATTGAGTTTCCAAGACAAAGTCATGGAGATTATTGGTTCCTTAAAAGTTTAGAGCTTAACAAGTGTTTACTCAGCATGTATTGGGTGTCCAGCATTGTTTCTGTTGGTACTTTAGATGCAAAATCGTCTCTGAGTGTGGAGTTTATGCTCAAGGCAGTGTTTTTCAATCATAGATAATGAAATCAATTTTGTGGCTCAAAACCATCATTAAAAGGAAAAAAGAAGGCAGTGAATTAGAACAAAATATATCAGAGTACATCACTCTTGGTAAGGATCCCTGGGTCCACACACATACATGTGCGTGTTCATATGATAATACTGGATTAAAACATAAAATAAGTAAGGAGAATTGAGAACTGAAGTCCAGCTTGGGCTACACAGCAAGCTTCAGGCCAGCCATGGCAAAAAACTTGACTCAATAAATAATAATGATAATAATGATGAATCCTACCACATGTCAGACAGAGAAAGGTGAATGTCGGCTAGGCAGTGGTGGCTCACACCTTTAATCCCAGCACTTGGGAGGCAGAGCCAGGCGGGTCTCTGTGAGTTCGAGGCCAGCCTCTTCTACAGAATGAGATATAGGACAGGCACCAAAAACTACACAGAGAAACCCTGTCTCAAAAGACCAAAGGGGGGTGTTGCGGGGGGGGGGGGGGGGGGGGAGAAAGGTGAATGTCATAGTGTCACATAAGTTCCTTCATATGTGGAATCTCAAAGTATTTATTTCATAAAAATCCAAAGAGAAGCATGGTTTTCAGGGGCTGAGAAAAGGGGTAAGAAGTTCCAGTTAGAACAAATAAGCTCTTACATTCCAGTGTACTGTAGAATGAGTTTGGATTATGATTATATATATATATAAAAGCTAGATTAAAGAATTTTGGATGATCTTACCACAAAGAAATTAGAAGTCATGAGATCGATACACTTACCCTGATGTAAAAATTACACAATGTATACATGAGCCAACACATTACATAGTACGTCATAAAACTGTGTCATTTTTATGTGTCAATAAAAAGTCTGTCTCCTGGAATGGGAGGAAGGACATCAGGGCACCCAGAGCAAGTTAAAAGGAATGCTAATACTCAGAGCTGGCAGACACTTCACTGAAGAATAAATAAATAAATAAATAAATAAATAAACAAACAAGTAAATAAAAATAAATAAATAAATAAATAGGAAAAGGTCATGGCTCACCCACTTTTCCAATAAACAGTTAATTTTTATTTCTACATAGACAGTGTGGAAGGGAGACTGTAAGCGCTGACATGTGCATACAGAGTGGGGACAAGTTGTGGACCATGTTTCCTCTCAGGGAACTTTGCAGGAGGAACAGGCAGTGGACGGTCTTCTGTCTTTTGCAAGTAGTGTAGTGGGGGACTCACCCAGCTGATCCTGCCCTTTGAGAACTGTGGTTGGGGTTTAAAGAAGAGCCTGATTCACAGTGGCTGTCCTGTCCTGAGTGTCACATCTCATTCTTCTGAACCCCCCCCCCCCGTCTGTTTCTGCGAAACAGTTACGGTGGACAATTTGTCCACAGACTGTTTCTCGTCATTGTTCTCAGCTGTTGATACCATCACATTGCTGAGACTACAAGAAAGGCCTTGCTCCCTGCCCCACCCCAACACACACACACACACACACACACACACACACACACACACACACACACAGCCATACCTCTTCGGATAAGTTGAGGAAGATGGGAAGCTGACCTGGGTCAGCCATCAGAGCAGTGGAGGTTGGTACACACCTTGGTACCCTACCACCCAGGGTGGGATTTGTTCTTAATTGTACTAGGGGAATGCAGAATAAAAGGAAAGTCCAAGGGCAAGAACTCTGGAGAGGGCTCCCCAAGAATTCAGTGGTTCTTTGGTTGGTTGTCATCCTCCCCCACAATGACTCCCCTGTTGTGAAATATTGGTTTAAGATGTGCTACATTTGTTTATGCTGTGGAACATTTCTTTAATGATGCAAAGATGTGCTGCTTTCTTTTATGTTGCATTTGTTTAACTCTGTGAAGCTGTGTTACTGTTGCCTGCCTAAAACACCTGATTGGTCTAACAAAGAACTGAATGGCCAATAGGAAGGCAGGAGAAAGGATAGGCGGGGCTGCTGGGCAGAGAGAATATATAGAGGGAGAAATCTAGGCTCGAGAGAGGGAGAAGAATGGGAGGAGTGAGAAAAGGGTAAGAAGAGGAGGACATTGGGAGCCAGCCACACAGCCACACAGCCACACAGCCACACAGCCACACAGTCACACAGTCACACAGCCACACAGCCACACAGCCAGCCACAGAGTAAGAAGGAAAGAAAAGTATATAGAATAGAGAAAGGTAAAACCCAGAGGCAAAAGGTAGATGGGATAATTTAAGAAAATCTGGCTAGAAACAAGCCAAGCTAAGGCCAGGCATTCTTAAGTAAGAACAAATCTTCATGTATTTATTTGGGAGCTGGGTGGCAGACCCCCAAAGAGTAAAAAAAACAAAACAAAAAAAACTACATTCCCCCTTACAGAATCCCATCCAAGATCTTGGCACCTCTTTCCCTTTTCTCTAAAACACTTGAGTCCTCAGTGGGCCCCAAAGGTTCTGGGTTCGCAGACATGCCCAGTAGGAGGCAGAGAGACAGCGCAGGCTGCAGCAACAGGTATTCCCAGTGCCAGTACAGCAGATGGAGGGGCTCAGCTCCAGGGAATGTGCAGCTGGGTATTCCCTGCATGCTCACCTGCTGAGTCCATTGGCCAAGAGCTGTCTCTTATTTGTTCTTTCTTGAAGGTCACCAGTGACTGCTTGAATTGGGAGTTGAAGCTAGGGCCTTGTATAAGCTAGGCAGGTGCTGCACCACCGAGCCCTCTCCTCCTACCCACCTGCTACACTTTTTAAAATGATTGATTAATTACTTTTTTACTTTGAGACAGGGCCCTTACTCAATAAGTTGCCCAGAATGTCTATAAGCTTGCAACTCAGGCTGGCTGGCTTCTCCTCCTCCTCTTTCTCCTTTTCCTTCTTTGAGACATGGTCTCTGTCTGGCCTCAAAATTGCAATGTTGCCCAAGGATGGCCTTGAACTTCTTCTGATGCTTCAGTCTCCACCACCCCCCCACCCCCCCCCACCCCCGCCACGAGTGTTGGATTGCAGGCACGTGCCCGCACGCTCGGTTTCTGAAGTGCCCATGGTGATGGAAGTTAGGACTTCCTGTTTTCTAGGCTGGCACAGAGATCCTCCCTTAAGCCTGCAGGAGGCCTTGTGCCTGTGGCCCTCCTCCCTTGGCCTCACCTCCAGACCACACCACTGCTGTGCTCCTGAAAGGTGCCCGGGTGCTAAGAGGTGGTTGTTTATTGGAAAGAGGTATGATGAATCGGAAAGGAAAAGGAGCTTGGATAGTGTTCATGTAAAGGCATGCCAGGTCCTTTGTCATGTGGGCAGAGCCTGTACTAAGGAATGTGCAGGTAGCTAGGGAGAGGGTTAGCCCCCTCCCCTCCCCAAAACTAGCCAGATTGCTTATCTTTGAAGATCAGGCAAGTTCAGTGTGACTTGACTCATGGACAGGGCTGCCCAGCCCTTTGTATTCCATTACTTTACAGCTCAGGACTCGGAAGTTCAAGACTTCCGCAGCTGAACCTGACCTTCCTGGTTATTATAAAGACATTTTTGCCGGAATAGGAGGATGAGATGTTTTATTTATCAGTTTGTTTAATTTATAACTTTGGGATGTGGGATATGGCTCTCCATTTGTATTCATGCCTGGGGCCTTACACTCTGTAGGACCACCCTATGCTTCACTGCTGGTCAGAAATATTTTTTTCTTGTGGTGTTAACAATTGAACACAGGGCTTCATGTATGCTAGGCAAGCAAGCGCTCTCCCACTGAGCAGCCCCAGCTCTGAGATGATTTTTATTAGCACCACGCTCTAACCGGCTGAGCTAACTGGGCAGTCCAAGGTGATTTTTAGAAAGCATCCTTCCAACAAAACTATGATTATGTCATTAACTGCCTCAAAGATTTTTGTTTCTATTTTCAGTGCTCAGGGTGGAGCCCTCGGCTTTTACATGCTTGGCAAGGGCAGTGCCACAGAACAGCCCTGTTGGCCCCCTTGCCTCCAACCTTTTGATGAGGACTGGCATTGCTTACTGGGAAGTAAGTGCCTTATTACTCTGAATGAGGCCGGCAGTCAGGTGGGACCTGACTTTCATCAGAAGAAAGGGTCAGGCCAGGCTAGAGTTGACAAGAGGGCAGCCGGCTGCTCAGACCTCACGGGGAAGCCTAGCGCTCGGGGCAAGCCTAGTGCACAGGGCAGCTTGGGAACCAGTGAGGAGAGCTCCAGGTAGACTCCGATGGTGTGTGTTTATATAGAAAAGGCTTAGAAAGTCAAAGGCAAGCCCAAGAGAAATGGCCAAAAAGTTACCGGAAAGACATGAGTAAAGAAGGCAGAGATGCATCATGGTAGAGGAGATTTGATATTTCAGGCCTCATGTAGCATCTCTGTTCAGACTCTTCTTGTCTTATGGCCTGGCACTCGTCCCATGTAAGAACCTTCTAGGGAGTGGGGGTGGACCACAGATGCGCGGCTCAGTATTTGGCAACAACTTGTAAGGAGCAACTCAGGACTATAGAAAGCATACAGTACATATGATAAATCTATTTTGTTCATTTATTTTTGTGGACTGGGATCAAACTTGAAATATCGTCCATGCCCATTTGCCACTGAGCTATATCCCTTTCCCTGATTTTTTAAAAATCACTTCTTGGTTTATTTAAGACAATAATGTTTATACTGAAATAAATGTGAATATATGTACATATTTTTCTTTTAAAAATTATTATTATTTATTTTATTCAACATCCGGGCCAAAACTTCCACCCCATCCTCTCCTCCCTGTCCCTCCCCCTCACCTCCCCTCTGTTCCCATCCCCCAGTCAACTCCTCCATTTCAGTTTAGGAAAGGACAGATCTCCCATGAGTATTAACAAAACATGGCATATCAAGTTACAGTAAGACTAGGCTCATCCCCATGTATTATTTTTAAAGTGAACAGATTTGAAGAATGATCCATTTATACCAAGAGAAAGAATACTTAGGGAAGACTGGAAGGGGAGAGAGAGGTAGAGATGAGGTTCTACAACTTTCTCTACATTCCAGAGGTGGAGTCAAGTGCTCCTGCTGGGCAAACAGCCTGAAGTGTGTATTCAGGACAGCTCACCTGCAAAACCATGACACTTACTCTCTTGGGATATGGGAGAGGACCAAGAGCTCCGCAGGGAAGCTGTTGGGTTTGAGAACAAATGGGTGGGTTTTGCAGTAAGGAATATGGCAGAAAATACATGTAAGAAAGGCTTGAGTATAAACCAAACACCAAACCCAAGTAAATAAAGATCCCAATCAAACAACGAAACAAAAAATATGCACAGCACAGCTTTCCTGGACTTTAAATCAAGACTTTAAGGGCGAACTCCACAATCTAGACATCAGGCTGTTCCTTTACAGATGCCTGCTTATCTCAAACTTCCTGAGACTAGATTAACAGAGGGAAGGGGTGCTGTCATTTTAGGACACTACCTTGTGAGAAACTTCAAGAGCAACTTTGGGTGGGATCTCTTAAATATAGCATACATTAAACCAGCCGGGAGTCTTGCTTGTTCAGAACACAAAATTTACAAGTTTTCTTATTTTTCAAAATATATTTTCTCCCTCCCTCTCTCTCTGTCTCTCTCTTCCTCTCCCTCTCCCTCCTTCCTCCTCTGTGGAGACATACCTAAGGATAACCCCAAATTTGCGATCCTCCTGCCTCAACCTCTTAAGTGGGAGAATATGAAGACTATAGGTATAGGCCACCACATCTATCTCAGAATTATTTATTAAAAGCAGTTATAGTAAATGTCTTACTTTTTATAAAGAAAACCATATAGTTAAAAAGCCACTTTAACAATGTTACAAAGAAAAAAAAAATGGGATCTACCTACAAAAACTTGGCAAAGGGGAAGACGGATTTCCCCTCATATAAACTAGGAAAGAATAATAAAAGTAAATGTTCTAAAGGCTGTAAGAGTTACACAACCTGCCCCTCCCTCCCACCACAATGCCTGTTAGGAGAAGTGCAGTAAAGGGCAATATTTACAAAGCAGGGGGCGGGCTCAGCATCCAAGCCCGCAAGAGCCATAATGCTAGCAGTCCTGAAAGGGCAAGGGGGTGTGGCTAGTGAAGGGAACCTAGAAAGCCAGCTAAGAAATGAGAGTCACCTGGCAGGAAGGAACAAAAAAGATAAACAAGGTGACTCCTCGGCAAACTCCCTTGTGAGGCTGGAGGACAAAGGGAGCCCACGGATGCGGCTGTGGTCCTCATGACTCAGCCGCTCTCTTGGTGGAGAGCAGAGTAGACCAGAGAAAGCAGAGAAAAGATTATGCCAGGTGAATAGGAAAAGCAACATCTATCAGGGACAGCTGAGAGACGAGAGGGGCTATTGTGTGTCTTAGCAGAAAACAGTGCAGAGATCACCTTTTCTGGCCTCTCACTTAAAGAAGACTGCAGTGTGTTTATAAGAAACAACATTACTACATGCTCTGGTCTTCTGTGGTGGTGGTGGGGTCCTCCTATGCCTCATTCGCAGACCTATGGGGGTCAGGTCTTATTCTGGAAGCAGCTCTGAAACCTGAGGTTAAACAAGCACTGAAAAACGCAGCATATTCAGATAAAAACAAAAAAACAGAAACCAAAAAAAAAACCCAAAAAACAACACTGAGCTACCAAATGAAAGACTGAGGGATAGCCACGATCGTGAGGGTTTTTTTTTTTTTTTTCTTTATCATTGAGACAGGGTCTCCTTGTGTCATCCAAGCTGACCTCAAACTGGCAATTTTCCTACTCCAGTCTCTTGAGTACTGGGATTATAGGTGTGTGCAGTCACAGGAACTTGTTATAAATGTAGTAAAGCTATCTCTGTTGTGAAAATTACTCTGCATAATGTATAAATGCATTTGGACAAGTACAGGCAGAGAGAGCAGACAACTGACAGCAATTGCTTTGTAAGGGTCCACAGAGTTTTTTAAGTTGTGTTTTGATGATGATAATATTCACATAAAAGTTTGCTGAATGAAAACCCTTACAAATGAAACCTAGAAGTGCTACAGGAAGCCCACCAGACATGACCACTCAGACAGTTTATAGCCAACTGAAAGTCTTTATTCCAGCTGGCCGGGACTACACTCAGGTATTCAGGACCCAAGTGTAGCCCCCAATGGATAGGGCAAAGGGTTTTTTAAAGGCAAAAATCACATCATGTTATCTCACTCTTGTGGTGACATTATGTTCCCCAAAATATTGTGCATCCTAATAAACTTACCTGGAGTCAGGGGACAGAACAGCCACTAGATATAGAGGCCAGAAAATGGTGGCATATACGCCTTTAATCCTAGCATTCCAGAGGCAGAGATCTATCTGGATCTCTGTGAGTTCAAAGCCACAGTGGAAACAGCCAGGCATGGTGACTCGGGCATGGTGACTCACACCTTTAATTCCAGGAAGTGAGCCTTTAATCCCAGGAAGTGATGGCAGGAGCAGAAACGTATATAAGGCATGAAAACCAGCAACTAGAGTTAGGTAATTTTCCACAGAATTCTCCATCAATGAAATCTAATTCTAGTTAAACCTAAAACGGCCTCAACGAGCATATAAAGTAGAGGAACTTCTGTACTGTCTTGTCTTGTCAAAGAAGAGCTTGCAGCAGATAAAACATTAAGGGTCCTCACAAGGTTCTGACTCTACTTCTGAGGAGTCTGTGGGATCCAGTCACAGCATCTGTTCTCTTGATCTCTGTCAGAGCTGTGCGGAATCCTGACTCTCCCAATCAGCTTAACCTTGAAAAGAGCCAGAAGAATGTGAAAAGGGAAGGTGAGACTATGTCTGGCTTCATAGGACCCCAGAAGACTTAAAAAAAAAAAAGGGTCTCATATTGTAGCCCAAGTTGCCTTGAACCTAAGGTACTCTCCTATCTTAGTTTGAGCACTGGGATTACAGGTGTGCACCACTACCCCTGGCAATCCTACAAGGACTTTAGACATGAGTAGGTACAGAGCCTCCATCCCTGATAAAGATGACCTTATCTCTCTATGCCTGAAATACAGGGGCAAGCCTTCAGGCTTGGGTTGGGGAGGTTGCTCCTCTCAGCTTCTTTGCCAGGGTGTCCAAGGTACCCTCAAACTGTAATAGAAATTACTCTCTGGACTAGAAATGCTAAGGTTGTACTGGAAGTTTCTAACACAGCGCAGCCCTTAGTACCCATGTCTGTGTCTTCACAGAGGCCCTAGCCTTCTTGCTTTGGCTGGTCTGTTGGCGACCTGTAAAGATCTGGCCAGGGCAGGGCAGGCTACCGAACTCAGCACGGCTTCCTGGCAGAGGCCAGTGAGTTGCCTGCCAACAGAAGTCAAGGCTAGCAGATCTCAGAGGCAGAGAGAGAGAGAGAGAGAGAGAGAGAGGACTTCTGTAACCCTAGGAGCCAGGAAATGCTCATTATAGTCTCTATAAAGGGACCCCCGGTGTTTTCTGGGCTAACACAGAGAAGGAATATTTATTTCTCAGTGTTGGCTTTCCGAATTGGCCAGCTCACGCTGGAGCAGGGAAAAGCAGATCCAGATCATCATGTGATGGAATTACACCTGCTGAGATAAAGAACAGTGTGGCTCCCCAAGCAAGCATTCTTGCAGACGCTGCACCGCAAACCCCGGGGCCCAAGAGGGGCTGGGATAATTTGTCTTTTGCCAACTAAAGGCAAATAAATGCAGATGGGCAGAGCCCGGCAGCCTCTCCAGCAGCCTTGTGATCTGAGAATCATGCCAACCCCACCCCACCATGGCTGCCTAAATAACAGGTATACATTCACTCTTCTCCAAGGAGCAAGGAAATACACGCCTTTATTTTTTTTTCCAGATCAAGAGAAATCATGTGGTGGGCCCCACCTGGATCTGAGGGGCCCCTGATTTAACCTCCCTTCTGTCAAGACTGTATTAGAATGCAAGAGCTTTATTTGGTGGTCGAGAAGAGGGATAAGGGCTTGGACTACTCAACAAAATCACCGCGATTAGAGCTTCTTCTTTGTCATGTGGCCAGCTACTAAACTAAACGTTTCTCCTCGTAGTGCCTACTTGGCCTGCTGAATATTCTATGAGGAGCCTTGTCTACCACTCCCCCTTCCCCCACGCGACTCCACCCCTGCCCAGGCCATGTATAGTTAGAGACTGTCCCTGAGGCATTAACCATGAGCTGAATGCTGAGATTGGGTGGCGGTAGAGGGAATTTTGCAGTTTGCAGAAACTTTAGACAGTCCCCCAGACTGGGCGTCAGCATTTCCCATTGTTGCAGTTAGCTAACATTTTCTCACTTTCATATACAGAGCCAGGTCACCAGCTGGGAGCATCCTTTCCTCTTGGCCTTCCAACCAGCTTGCTGCCCTCAGAGCCTCCCAAGAAAAGCACACCAGACACCTGACTGCCAGGCACCAACCGCTTCCCTAGAGCCATGCACAGAGGAGGCACAAGCCTCCGTGGAGGGTGTCTTTGAATGACTTTCTAGGCTTGTAGAATTCAGTTCGCTCTCCCCCAGAAAGCCAAGGTTCTCCCCTCCCCTCCCCATCTCCTTCTTGGCTTTTTTTACCTTTGACTTATAGAGAAGCCATCCGCTAATCATTGCCAACCCCCTTCCCCTCCTCCAACAAAATGAGGAACTAAGACCCTGAACACAGTCTTAGGTGACTGGGGAGCTAAGAGGCATTTTTTTTCTCCTTAAAGCAGAAAGGGAAATAATCCTCATTTGATTATTATTCTGTTATAGGAGAGTCACCCCTTTAGATAAGACATAGCTAGGATCCTATATTGGGATGTCCCATTGGGGGAGGCAAGTGGGGATAACACCCTCCTCATACCTGATCCTTGATGATGTGGCAGGAAGGAAAATAGGGTGCCTCACTCTTCCCTTGCTTATGCTCATGCCCACCAGTAGCCTTAGTGGGTTGCTCTTGGGTGAGGTCCATCAGGGAGCCTTCCCTCCTTTGGTAGAAAATACACATTCTCCCCTGCCTCCACCCACCCACTTCCTCCCCTGAAAGTATGCAGCCCAGAGTGGCCTTGAACTCTTAATCCTTCCTGAGTGCTGGGCCACCATGCCCCGCTTAGCAAGCATGTTTCTTGTGGTTAGTTCCGGCTAGCCCATGACATCCTAGGCCGGTAAATTGGCAGCATGATTAGACCTGATATCAAACCACCTGGGAACTATTGCTGTCTTTAAGAAACAAAGACTCAAAGGTCAAGTTTAAAGAGCAGGGTAGAACTCAGGCTCCTGGGTCTCTCAGAGGTAATGAAGACTCTGCTAAACTCTTTTGGTGCCAGTGGGGAGTGAAAGTAACATCATTAAACTGATAGGGTCAGGGATAAATTGAGACAAAGTCTTCCTTGAGACAGATAAGACTTACTAGGCAGCCTTTTGGTTCCCGTGGATTAACAGCAGCACTGGCTTCTTTTCATTTGCTAAGTATGTGACCTTGGGCAATTGCTTACATTGTACCTCAGTGTTCATCTCTAAAATGGGGATAATATGTCTAATCCAATGTATGTTCTGAAGATTTCTTACTACATATACTTAAAGCACTTCCAAGATTGCTATGGCTAAGTGACCAGCTTATAGCATGTGCTGTATAAATGTTAACTGCTGCAGTTTCTGCTGCTGTTTACAGAATCCTGCCAGGAGCCTCCCATGAACCCTGGAGCTAAAACAAGAGAGAATTGTTAAGCGTTATGGCTCTAGAGGGAAAGGTATCCTGACTTGTCGGGAAGTCAGGCTATACTAGAGCTACAACAGAACAGCTCTGGAGGCTGGAGCCGCAATAGGACAGCTCAGCTCTGGAGGGAAAGGTATCCTGACTTGTCCGGAAGTCAGATGATAACTGAAGCTGGGATGTGGGGGGGGCGGGGGGCGGGGGATGGTTTCCCTGCAGGATATAGCAATCCTGCTCCTCTCCTAGAGAGCCATTAGAGCTGAGCTTTGCTCCACCCTCCCCTTAAGGGGCTTCCCAGCAGAGCTCCGCTTCTTCTGTCTGGCTGGAGATGTTGCTTCTTCTGTTTCACTCTACTTAAGGGGAAACCCCTGAAGAAATGTAGCAATCTCCTCCAGCTCTGATGAAAAGCTGTTACTTTTTCTGCTCAGCCCTGCTCAGCCCTGCAAGGGAAGGTTTCAGCAAGGTTTTTTCCTGCTCAGTCCTCCAAGGGAACGTCTTAGCAAGGTTTTTTCCTCTGTTCTGTGCTAGGGGAGGGGAGGAGGGGAGGGAATGAGGATGCAGATCTTTACCTAAGACTCTTTGAAGAGGGATTTATTTGGGAAGGAGGAGTCCAGGAGAGGAGTGGGAAAGGACAGTGTAAAACTGAACAGGCAGAGGGGTTTATATGGGGCTTCTTAGGGGCGGAGCTTCTCCAGGAAGAAGATTTTCTGCTCAGGGATTGGTTGGTTTTCCTGCTCAGGGATTGGTTGGTTTCATTGGTCAGGGGCAGAGTTGGCTCTGGTTTCAGAGCCAAACTGTGTTTCATTCACTGGCCCTTTTTTTAGCCTTTTGGCTCTAATTTCAGGGCCAGGGCGCATTCACTGGCTCTGGGTCTAGGGCCAAAGTGTGTTTCTTTCAGGGTCAGGATGTGTTTCTTAGGTTCTGGGTTCAGGGCTTAAGTGTTTCTTTCACTGGCTCTGGGTTCAGGGTCAGGGTGCTAGAATTCGTGCTCAGGGATTGGTTGGTTTCATTGGTCAGGGGCAAAGTTGGCTCTGGTTTCAGGGCCAAACTGTTTCTTTCACTGGTCCTTTTTAGCCTTTTGGCTCTAATTTTAGGATCAGGGCATATTTCTTTCACTGGCTGTGATTCTAGGGACAAAGTGTGTTTCTTTGGCTCAGAATTCAGGGCCAGGGTGTGTTTCTTTCACTAGCTCTAGTTCCAGGGCCAGGGTGGGTTTCTTTTGCTGGCCCCTTTTCCCTATAAGAATTATAATTTTTTTTAAAAGGGTATACATGAGATAATAACTCCTGGGGTGGAGCAAGCCTAAGGCTATATATTACATAATAATTCCTGGGGTGGAAGTTATACAGGTGTTGGAATACAGGTGACAGAGGCGATTATTTTCAGGCTCTGACACTTGAGAATACCTAAGTGGCTAAAACTACACCTCCATTCCTGTCTTAGTGACCATAATCTCCATCATGGATTTGACTTAGTGTCTAACCTGTTCTTCAGTACTGCCAGATCTGAAGTGGTAACCTACTCTAACATAGCATGTGGCTCTATGTCGTGGCTCTCTCACTCCCTGGGTGTGTAATCTTGGAGAAGTTACTGTCTCTGCACTGGTTTTCTCATCTGTGAAGTGAGGCTAGTGAGGACATCCCCATAGGATGCACAGGAACAACAAAGTGTACAGTGTGTAAGGTTAAGCAAAGTAAATTCTCTACCTTGAACACTCAGGGACTGTCGGTGATCGTGGTTTTGACTAGAGAGAAGGAATAAATTAATAACCTATTTATAAACCTGTGATTTTCCCCCCATTGCTTTGCTGTGCAGGGTTTTGAACTGAAGGCCTCATACATGCTAGGCATGTACTCTGTAGTCTCAACCTTGAACACTCAATTTTCATGCTTTATGATAAAAACTATCAAATATACGAAAATTTGAAAAATGGATGCAGTGGACTCCTATACATAAATTTAGATTCAAAATTTGCTTTAAATCTAGCTCTTTGCATTTTGTGTTTTGTTGTTTGCTCAGGTCTGAGTGTATGCATGTTGTTATTTTTGTTTGTTTGTTTTTGTTTTTCGAGACAGGGTTTCTCAGTGTAGCTTTGCGCCTTTCCTGGTACTCACTCTGTAGCCCAGGCTGGCCTCGAACTCACAGAGATCCACCTGCCTCTGCCTCCCGAGTGCTGGGATTAAAGGCGTGTGCCACCACCGCCCGGCACATGTTATTTTACTGTTACATGTATACATATATTTTTCCCCTCAATAATTTGAAAGTAAGTTGCAAAGTCATGACATTTCAGCCCTAAATATTTTGTAAGTAGTTTCTTTAAAAAAGGACATCCTCTTACATAACCCCAATACTATTACTACATCTAAAATAATAAACAATGATTTTATATTATTACTTAATACTTGTTACAGTTTGAATATGAAATATCCCCTAAGGCTCATATTTTTGAACTCTTGTTTTTCTTTTTAGATTAAAAAAAAAAATTCATGTGTATGTATCTGTGCGAGTATATGCCAGGTGAGTGTAGGTGTCTGAGGAGGCCAGAAGAGGGCGTCAGATCTCTAGGAGCTGGAGTTACAGGTGGTTGTGATCCACACGACACAAGTGCTGCTAACTAAACTCAGGTCCTCTGGGCGAGCAGTAAGCACTCTCAACTGTGGAGCCATCTCTCCAATCCCATGTTTTAAACTCTCATTTCCCAGTTGGTGAAGCTATTTTAGGAGGAAAGTTTAGGAACAGAGAGTAGTTAAAGGAGGAAGGTGTCTTTGGGATATATTTTCCCTCCCCACTCCCTATCCACTGTCATATAGTCCTACAGGCGTGATGTCCTATTCAAGTGTGTATGGCCAAGCAATCATAGATTAAAACTTGTGAAACCATGAGTCAAAATAAGTGTTCCCTTCTCCTTTAAGTTGTTCTTAATTTGGTCACTGTGATGAGACAGGCAACTAAGGCAATACTACATCCACATTCAGACTTTTTCAGTTGCTTCCAAAATGTCTTTGAGAACCTGCCCCAGCCCCCTCACACTCCCAACTAGGAACCAGTCATAGTTCTTTTGGGGTGTCTAAATTTAGAACATTATCACTGTCTTATCCCATTTCTTTTGCTAGAAATGCTCTGAAAAGTCTGAGAATAGCTTTTTAAAGCAAAATAGTTTATTTATGTCATAGTTCTGGAAGTTGAGAAGTTCAAGATCTTGGTGCCATCCTCTTGGTGGCTTGTGGTGAGAGCTATGTGCCATACCCTAACATGGAAAGGCAAAAGGGTCAGCAGAAGGGTGTGGGGAAGTGAAGCAAGCTCTGCTCTCCCAATAATTAATCCATTACATCTTTTTTTTTTTTATGACCTAGCTACCTCTAGGTCCCCCAATCTCTCAGTTCCCACATTTCAGTAGAAGCTTTTGAGGGGACAAATCCTATCTACCCTGTACCACCCCCCATCTTTTCTTTTGTGGTAGCGCTAGGTTTTGAAGAGACCAGGTCATCTGACTTACAGTGTGCCGCTTTCCCTGTTTGCCTTATTATCTGCCTGTCGCAGGGTTTTCAGTGAAGCTTAGAAGAAAGATGAATAAACTCTGGGCCTCGAACTGGAGTCCCCTGGGCTCTCCCAAAATGGCATGAGAGAGAGAGAGAGAGAGAGAGAGAGAGAGAGAGAGAGAGAGAGAGAGAGAGAGAGATATGAAATGCATAAACATGGCACACTCAATTTTTTTCTTGATTGTGGTAAAATGCATATAACATAAACGTTACCATTTTTGCCATTTTGAACTGAATGCATTAAGCACATTCATGTCTCTGTGCAACCATCACCATCATCCATCCTCTGGACACCTCCATTTTCCCTGATAGATTCTCTGGACTTCTCAAAAGATAACTCTCATTCTTCCATCCTCTCTACTGCTGGCAACCACCGTCCTACGCTGTATCTTCATGAATCTCACTGCACTGAAAACATCATGTGAAGGAAAATCCATTATGTGTCCCTCTGTGACTGGCATGATGTCACTGACATGTTGTCAAGGTCCATCCATAACGTATCATGGTCAATATACTTCAGGGAGACTAACTTGTTAAACGCACTTATCCCAAGGTTCTGAAACTAACATGTGTGCTTTACATCTAGTTTCTTGAGAAGGGTTGAGGAAGTGAAGCATAAGAACTCAGTACTGGGTGCTGCTGATAGTCACATGACCTGGAGTAAAGCCTCATTATTATTTACAGAAGCCAGTACTTGTGAGGGAAGTGTAGAAATGGGAAAGCCCTTAAGTGGAGCTCTAGCTTTTCCATTAAACAATAGCAACAAAACAAACAAACAAACAATGCCCCCCCCCCAAAAAAACAAAACAGAAAAAAAAAAACCTTGGACAAATCTCTTAATTTTTACAAAGCGTTTTATTTACATTATTTATTTATCAGGCTGGTGTGTGTGCTATAAGTGCATATATGGAGATCAGAGGAAGATGTCTGGGGGTTGGTTTTCTCCTTCCGTGTAGGTCCTGGAGATCAAACTCAGGTCATAAGGTTTGGCAGCAAGCACCTTAATTTTATGAGTCTATACTCTTTTTTTCTTTAAGAGCGATAAATGTTGCAGGGTAGTGATAAAGAGTACCCGTAATGAAGGTGATGAAAAGGAACCCAGAAGGTACAATGGGACAACGCAAGAGTGACTACATGGAGAGCTTTCCAAGTTCAAGGGTTAATACAGACAGCATATTGAGACTTACAGGATTAAACCATTACAGTCCTAAGCAAGGATAATCATCGGACTTACACAAACGTCATATTTTACATAGAAATTAGGTTACAAATCTCGTTTCTTCTGCCCAAGAGGATGCACCCTCTTCAGGATTGTCTCCCACTGTTTTGATTGCTGTAGTGGGCCTTCCCTATCCGTGCCTGGAAGCTTCCTGTAGCTGTTGAAATGCTTGCCTGCTTTCTCTGGAGAACGTGTTGCTTCAGATCTTGTTTCAACGGTCCTCCAGCTGCCAGTGGAGCTTTGGGTTTGCCAATTGTGATGACTCCAAAGGCCTTTGTCAGTTCTTCCAGGCCTAGCATGCTTGATCACCTAGTTGGGTTACAGCTTGCTTTAACCACAGAGGAGCCGATTCCCAGGCATTGCCGTGTTTTACAATCTGAAATCTAATTATGGTTGTTTTAACAGTGCCCCTTGTCCTAGCTGCCAACGGGCAACATTCGCTTATGCTTTTCTTTACAGGCACACAACCTTATCGTCTAAGGAGCTCTAAAATTACCAGCTCAGAGGAGGACTGTTTGAGAAAATGAATCCAGGAATCACGAGCTCAGAACTGAGTCCATGGATCCACTGATTACAAAGCATTGGGTTTAAGGTGACCTGCCATACTCAGCAATCAGCACGTACAAGAATCACTTCAAAACACAATCAAATGCAGATTCCGGGGCCCCATCCCCAGCTGCCCTCTGATTAAGGACTTCTTGAGCGAATGGCTAGTGGTGTTCAGGACACCTGCTTTGGCATTATTAAGCTTTGGGGGGACAAGGGTGGAGGTGGGGAGTAGGGGTTAGGTCTTGCTACGCTGCTCTGCTAGACCTTGAACATTCAACTCTCCTGGTTCAGCTACAGTTTGTAGTGAGGATCACAGGTGTGCTCCACGGCTCCCAGCTCACTATTGCACAAACTAAGCTTAAGGAGTTTGAGAAATGATTACGTGCAAGAAGGACTTTTTGACTTTTTCCAGAATCAAGTTGTAAGACCTTCATGTGTGAGGTGCTCTCCCTATGCTGGGAAGAAATAACATGTGACCTCTGACAAGAAACGGACAAGGGGAACCTGATGCCCGGCCTGGCTGATCCTCCAGGTCTCTCCATGAAGCTCTCTGTTCTGCCCTATCACATATCCCCCTATTCTGCACTCATTAAACCTATCATAAAAATGCTAAAAAATTAACTGACTCTTCAGATCTTCATTTTTTTTTTAATATAAATTACTTTATTTTTATTTTATGGGCATTGGTGTTTTGCCTGCATGTATATCTGGGTGAGGGTGTCGGATCCCCTAGAACTGGAGTTATAACAATGGAGTTGTGAGTTGTCATATGGGTGCTGGGAATTGAACTCAGGTCCTCTGGAAAGGCAGCCAATGCTCTTAACCACTGAGCCATCTCTCCAGCTCCCAGATCTTCATTTCTTAATGAAGGCTGCCATGTCACATAAAATTTATATTAACTACATATATAGGCTTTTCTTTTGTTAATCTGCCTTTTGCTACAGAGGTTCCATTCAAGAACTCAGAAGAGTGAAAAGAAAAGATATTTCTTCTTTCCCAAGTGTGGATCATTTCAGGAATACTCCTCTGATGCAGGGGTTCCACATTTTTAGAAACCTAGTGGAGAGAGTATTGATTCTTCTATTATAAACAGGTTGGCATGAGACAAACCACAGACTTGAGTCTGCGTTTGTAGGTGCCAATGAAAACAGCTGCAGTCCTCCGAACCTCTGAGGTTTGAAATAGGAGTAAAATAAGATAACAGACTCAAAACATTTGAAAAGAGTTCCTGCTAGTGCAGGCACCCTCATCCTTCTGGGCATCCTCTTGCCTAAATGGGGGAAGACCCCCAGCTGGTAACCCATCTTGCCCCAACCCTTCGAGACCCTTCCAAGTATTCACTCAAGTCGGGGGGAAGCCTTGCTGAGCTGCCTTTGGTCTATTTAATCTGGATAGGCTCACCTGGCTTCATGCCCTTCCCCAGACTGTGTTACAGGACCACACACATTTCTGTCTGAAGTCTTGCCAAAACAAGACTTGAGATGACCCTCCTTAATAGGCCTATATCCTCCTTGAAATCTGCATGCACCTGTGTCATTAATGATCCCACTGACTTCATTTTCCACAGTGTCCCACTAATTCTGGGCCATGCTCGATTGCCCACGTGTTTTCTCTTTGAGCCAGGATTGTACAAGAGCATGTGCGTCCACACCCAGCCCTCATGACATGGCTGTGTTCCCAGATACAGTGTGTGCCTTTTGAAGTTCAGAGTGATCAACTTCACATTCATCTTTACTCCCGTCCTCTGTTCTAATCCTTTGGCTAGAAGTCATTCCAAAGATTTCTACCCTTTCTGGCCACATTTACCTTGAAACAAAATAATGGGAAAACCAGTTCCAGCTAGAGCACATAGCCCTTGTGTTTGTGTGTGTGTGTATATTTGTTTTGTTTTTTTAGATTTATTTTTATGTTTTAATCATGTGTGTGCAAGAAGATGGTGTTGAGCCAGGCGGTGGTGGCGCAGGCCTTTAATCCCAGCACTTGGGAGGCAGAGCCTGGTGGATCTGTGTGAGTTCGAGGCCAGCCTGGGCTACCAAGTGAGTTCCAGGAGAGGCACAAAGCTACACAGAGAAACCCTGTCTCGAAAAAACAAAAAACAAAACAAAAAAGAAGAAGAAGAAGAAGAAGAAGAAGAAGAAGAAGAAGAAGAAGAAGAAGAAGAAGAAGAAGAAGAAGCAGCAGCCTTGGAACTGGAGTTATAGAGGATTCTCAGTCAACCAGAATGGGTGCTGGGAACTAAACCCTGGTCTTCTGCAAGAGCAATATGCTTTCTTAACTTCAGAGCATCTCTTCACCCCCTATTATTGTTATGTAGCCCAGATTACTTCAAACTCATGCAGTTCCCGCCTCAGTTTCCCAGAGAGCTGAGATTACAGGTGGGTTACAGGTGTACTTCCACACTCAACTGCTGATTTCCTCCTCCTCCTGCTCTTCTTTCTCCTCTGCTTCCTCTATACTACATTGCTACCTTTTGAGACAGAATCTTGGTATGTAGCTCCGGCTGGCCTCAAGCTCACTATGTAGCCTAAGGAGGGTATTTAACCTTTAATTCTCCTCCCTCTGCTCCAAGTGCTGGCCTTACAGGTCTGTGCTACAATGTCCAGCTCCCCTTTCTCTTTTAGATATCCTGGGTGGCCCACCTGTAAGGCTATCACCTGTATTAAATATTGTGCAATGTCTTTGGTGCATGTAGTGTCTGTTTGCAGTCACGCTGTCCCTCCTAAAGAGCAAAGAAGGGCATGATTCCTTTCTCAGCCCTCACAAATTCTTTATATTGTTTGCTCTCTTTCTCACTCATTCACTTGTTCATTCAACAGACGATTATGTATAGAGAGAGTAAGTAATCCGGCCCAGGCCTTGCTGACATTAGGCAAGTAATGCGCTACAGAGCTATGCCCAGCTCAACAAATAGTTTTTGAGTACTTGATATGTATCATGTGCTAGAGAGATGGCGCAAAGCTGATGACGTTTCTGTTCTTATAGACTGTGGGTTATAATTGGGAAAACAATAAGTGAACAAGAAAGTTTAAGGTTGCAGTAAATATTATAAAGAAAACCAAATTCTTTAGTGTTATGCAGAGTGAATAGAGCCAAAAGAAAAAAAAGATGCTATTAGAGATTGAGACGTAGGAAGGGATGCTGTATCAGTTGCTTCACAATCACTGGACCCAAAGTAACACCACAGAAACAGCAAGGGAGGAGAGATTCATTTTAGCTCCTGGCGCCTGAAGGTTCAGGTTAGCATGGTGGGCAAGGCGTAAGGGAACAATGCTGTTCACACCATAGCGGGGCAGGATGCAGCCAGGGATAACACCCCCAGCCCAAAGGCCATCTTCTTCAGGGTAGGTCCAATCTCTTAACGCTTTTGCAACCTCCCCACCCAGTGCTTCTGGCTGGGAACTAGGCATTCAAACCACGAGTCTGTTGGGGATCTTTTTAGATCCAGTCCATAATGGAAGGGGTAGTTGAACTGAGACAGGAGGAACCAGTCATGGGAAAGTCAGCCACAAGCTTCCTTCTAAGGGTGTCTCTATTTTCTAGTAGAAAATGGAATCCTTACTCATGTGCTCTCATTATAACTATATCATAATAAGCCCCCACTGTAAGAGCCCATCAGGGTGAGTGTTCACAGGCGATAAAAGGGAGGCCTGAATAAGGTGTATGTGAGGGTAGGAATGTGGCATCTCATTAAGCAAATGATACTCCATCTTTCAGAAAGAGCACACTGAGTAAGCGGACCTCACTAAGATGAGTCTCTGGGTATGTGACCTCATTAGCCATGGTTTCGGTTACTTTTTGCCAATTTGATACAAACTTGAGTCACCCGACCAGAAGGAACCTCAGTTGAGGAATATCCTCTATCTGATTGGCCCATGGCCATGTCTGTGAGGCAGTTGCTTGCTTAAACATTGGTGTAGGAGGGCCTGTGCCACTATGGACAATGCCACCACTGGGCAGATGGCCCTGGCTTATATAAATTATCCACAGAACAATGTCGTTTAATGCAAATATGCTGAGAGTTGTGAGCTGAAATAAGTCTTTCCAAGCTGCTTTTGGTCACGGTGTTTATCACAACAATAGAAAAACAAAGTAGGACAAGGCTAACCTGGGCTACGGAGAAAGAACCTACCAGAAAGCAGAGGAGAAGGCACATGGGAGAAGGCTGGGACAAGGAAGTAGGACTCATAAACAGCTCCAGCACCTGTCTATGCATTCTGTCTCCTTTCTGACGACAGGTATCTAGAACAAATAAACAGACTGTTCCCAGTGACTTGCCACTCTTATTTTTACTGAGTGTATGTACACACGAAACACACACACACACACACACACACACTTTATCTTCTACCGGTCACATAGTTTCTGTCACACATAGTACTTGTTCTTAACAACAGATGTTTTCTCACAAAGTAATTTTTCTGTCTGGTAACAGCTTCTTACTCACCTTCCCTGCCATATGGCTCCTGAATCACGGCCCCCAAGACTCCCAATAAAAATCTTCCTTTTTTCTTTTGTGGTTTGATCAACAACAGTTAAAACGACAGTGTTGAAGTCTATTGGATTCAGTAGATGACTAAAATGAATCACCTTTGATGTTTTCTAATGTGGTTACAAAACCACTTAAAATTACACATGCAGCTCACAGAGTATTCCTCCTAAACAGCATTGCTCCAAGGATAATCTCCTCTCCAAGTCAGTTTGCAAGCTTTGGTTACAGAGTTGGGAAGTCAGGCATGGTGGTACAAACCTGTGATCCCAGCACTTGGGAAGGCTGAGCAGGAGGACTGACCACTGAGACTTCACTGCCAGCCTGGGCACAGAGTCCCTGCTGAGACCTCAGGGCAGGAACTCAAGCAGGAACTGGAACAGAGGCCATAAAGAAATGCTGTTACTGGCTTGCTCCCTGTGGCTGCTCAGCTTTGCTGTGGGATGTCTTTCTGGACGCTGTGAATATGTGTCGCTCTGACAGGTTGATAAATAAAGCTGCATTGGCCTATGGTAGGGCAGGAAGGAGCCAGTCAGAAAATCCAAGAGAGATAGGGGGAAGAGAAAGGAGAGGAAGGAGATGCTGTTATCTGCCACCAGGAGAAGCAAGATGTAAAAGTACCGGTAAGCCACAACCCACGTGGCAAAACATAGATTGATAGAAATGGGTTAATTTAAGATGTAAGAGCTAGCTAGTGAGAAGCCCAAGCCATTAGGCTATGTAGTTTGAAAATAAAATAAGCCTCTGTGTGTTTATTTGGGACCAAGCGGCTGTGGGAAGTGGGTGGGAGAGATTTGTCTCAACCTCAGGGCCCAGGTGGGACACAGGAAAACTTCCAACTGCACAGCTTCTTTATAAGATTCAGATCACCTGCCCAGGAGTGGCACTATCCCCCAAGTGAGCTGGGTCCTCCCACATTAGTCAGTAATCAAGAAAATGCTTCACAGAGTTACCTATAGGCAATCTGATAAAGGCATTTTCTCAATGAGGTTCCACTTTGACAGATAGTTCTGACTTGTCTCAAGACAAAGATCTAACCAGGACACGTACCACACTTTTTCTTTTGGTCCACCAACCAGTTACCAAATCATGACATGGAGACATATTATTAGTTTTGAATGCTCAGTCTTAGCTTATGCGCATTTCTTGCTAGCTCTTATAACTTAACCTGTTTCTCATCATCTGTGTTTTGCCTTGGGGCTTTTTACCTCTCTTTCTCTATGTCCTGCTCTGTCTGCTGGCTGGTGGTTGTCTGGCTAGCCCTGGGCGTCTCCCTCTTCTTCTCCCTCATTTTCTCCTCTCCTTTTCTTTTCCTCTTCTCTCAAGCCTAGATTTCTCTTCCTATTTATTCTCTCTGCCCACCAGCCCAACCTATCCCCCTCCTGCCTAGCTATAGGCTGTTCAGCTTTTTATTAACCAACCAGTTGCCTTAGGCAGACAAGGTGAAACAGCAGCACATCTTTTCATAATTAAACAAATGCATTATAAACAAATGTAACCCATCTTTACACAGTTAAAGTAATATTCCACAGCATAAACAAATGTAACCCATCTTTACACAGTTAAAGTAATATTCCACAGCATAAACAAATGTAACCCATCTTTACATAGTTAAATATTTCATAAGGACAAGCCTCGAACTTGAGGCCTCAAGTCAGTTTTCTCTTTCTACCATGTAGGTCCTGTGATTGAAGTCAGGTCTTCTGGCTTGGCATCAGACCCCTTTACCTACTGAACCATCTCAATGGCCCATGGCCTCAAACTTGAGATCCTCCTAACTCAGTCTCCAGAGTACCAAGATTATAGGTGTGCACCACCATGTCTGTTTTGAAAAGTTCCTTTGTTGTTGTTTACATCACTTTTTTTTTTTTTTTTTTTTTTTTTTTTAGGAGACAGGGTTTCTCTGTGTAGTTTTGGTGCCTGTCCTGGATCTCACTCTGTAAACTAGATTGGCCTCAAACTCACAGAGATCCGCCTGGCTCTGCCTCCCGAGTGCTGGGATTAAAGGCGTGTGCCACCGCCACCTGGCCTACATCAGGATTTTTTTTTCCTGTTATTTTCACACACATGTAATTATTATAAAGGTTATTGAACTATTTTACATTGTTTATGTCAGGTCCAAAGGAAACTCCATGTCCCCAAATTCCAAAAGGCAAAAGGGACAAATGGCTATCTGTGGTGCCTATTAGCATACCAAAGCACATGCTGGCATCCAGGCTCCCTCAGTATCACAAGCATCTGTTACACATTTCAAAGTCCATGCTAGTACCCTAGCCTTTCTCACCTCCTCCCCTACCCTAAACTTCCCCAGCTCACGGGTTCCCTACCCCACCCCACCCCCGCTACCGTTCTCCTTATAACCCTGCTCTTTCAGCTATGTTCTCTTGTTCTTCCCCCTCTCCATCTCCCCCCTCTCTCTCTCTCTCTCTCTCTCCCTCTCTCTCTCTCTCTCTCTCTCTGCTCTTGCTTCTCTTATGGCCAGGTCCAGTCTTTTGGGCATGTTTAGTCTACTACATGTTCTCTCCCTGCTCTGGACTCTTCCAGATGTCTCTGGTTGTTAGAATTCACTTAAGAGCGGGACTTGGTGGCTTCTGGAGATCTGAACAGAGGCTGCTCTGTAGGGAAACAGCAAGATGGGGGTGAAGGGTGTGGCTTTTATTTCCCTTTATTTGTGTGTATGGTGTTTTGCCTACATGTGTATCTGCGCACCATGTGCGTACTTAGTGCCCACAGATCCTGGAAGAGGGCATCAGATGCTCTGGGACTGTAGTTACCAATAGTGATGAGCCACCATGTGGGTGTTCTCTGCAAGAGAATTCTTAAATGCTTAGCCATCTCTCCAGCTCTATGTTTTGTTTTTTTGAGACAAGGACATAATGTAGCCCAGTCTAGTCTGGAGCTCGTTATGTAGCTCAGGCTGTCTTCAAACCCAGGCCATCCTCCTGCCTCAGGCTCTGACTGCTCATTATTAGCATGAGACATGAGAACAGGAAAGTGGGGTTGAGGCTTTTAGAGACATCAAATCCTAGGAAGGTTAATATATAGGGAAAACTAATGAGAAGTAAGAATTGTTTCTATAAGATCTGTTATGTAGATTCTGCAGAGTGCCTTCTATGACCAACAAAAGCCTTTAATGATTAAAAGCCAGGGCTTTCTTTTAGGCAAGTGAGTGTTTGGGAGGGAAAGATAAATGTTTGTGCTTTTTCTCAGTTGTTCTCATCTCTCAAAACAATCTCTATAAGAAAGTGGGACATTTGGGGACAGCAAGCTCTGTGAAGACGATTGTACATCTAGAGAAGTTGCAAGTTTAATCTACAGAACATTTTCTCCCAAAACTATTGAGAGGGAATTGTTGACCTTGTGTTTTATCATACCCCAAAGAAGGAAGTAGTTTACAAAACCACAAACAGCCAAGAAAACCTAGAAATTAGCATTGATACCTCACTTTCAACTAATACTTAGCTTCCACACAATTCAACATCTCTCTCTCTCTCTCTCTCTCTCTCTCTCTCTCGTCCAGTGGGCTTGTTCTGTAGCCCATAGTGACCTGAAATTCATGGCAATCCTCCTACCTCAGCACACAGAGTGAGGGAATAACAATCATGAGTCATCATACCTAGCGACATTGTCTCTTTAGCCTCCTCAGCCTAGAGGAGTTATTGGGTTTCTTTGATTTACATGATTTTTAATACTTTGAAAAGTATGACTGATTATATCATAATACATAAGTACTATTGTGTGTGGCAGCACACACTTTTGATCCTAGCACTCTGGAAAGCTGAGGCAGGAGGATCATGGGTTGGAATTGAACTGGGCTGCATAGCAAGACTCTTTTTTTAAAAAAAAAAAGGCATTCAGTGTGGAGTTATTTTGAAACTGGAAGTGTCCCATTTCTCATCAAACTTTTTCTTTATTTATTCAGGTTATAAAAAATATTTATTTTATTTTTGTTTATCTATGTGTGCCTGTATTTCTGTATGAACATATGCCACATGTGTTCAGGTACTACAGAGACCAGAAGAGGACACTGGATCCCCTGGAGCTGAGGTTACAGGCAGTTGTAAGCTACTGGATGTAGGTACTTCCAACCCAGTTCAGGTCCTCGGGAAGAGCAGTACCTGCTCTTGATCTAGCCTTCTCTCTAGCTCTCATTTTGTTGTTCTTTGTTTGGTTTTATTTTTGAGGCAGGCTCTCATGTTTCCTAGAGGCTGGTATCTAACTGGCTATATAGTCCATAATAACTCTGAACTTCCTGAGTGCTGGGATCACAGGCTTGCACCAGCCTTCATGCCCGATCTATGTAGTACTGGAGATTGGATCAGGGCTTCATGTGTGCACTTGCATGCATGCGTGCGTGCGTGCGTGCGTGCGTGCGTGCGTGCGTGCGTGTGTGTGTGTGTGTGTGAGAGAGAGAGAGAGAGAGAGAGAGAGAGAGAGAGAGAGAGAACGAGAACTTGTGGGGTGTGTAAAACTTTGGTTTACATCTCAGGGCTTTCACCTTTTGTTTGAGACAGGTCTTTTTTTTCCGAGCATCAGTGAGTAAGCTATCTAGCTGGCCAGCAGGCTTCCGGGTATCTATCAGTATTGGCGTCACATCCAGCTTTTGCCAGGATGACAGGAGCTCTTCCATTGTGCCTGGTTTTTTTTCTGTGAGTTCTGGGGCTCTGAACTCCACACCTTCGCACTAGCCAGGCAAGCGCTTTACCAACTGAACCATTGCCTCAGCCCCACACTTTTAACTTCCCCGTTTTGACCCTCCGTTTAGTCAGTTAGAATCGCTTACAGCATCCATGTTCTTTTGGCACACTGTCTCCATTCTTTGAGTAGCATTTTTGCTTCCTGACAGAACTTATTATTTGGGCATAGTCAACCATTTCTCCAAGGAGCACTAGCGGACGACTGATTTTAGAAGCCAAGATCTGAGTGCTTGGGATGTTCTTTAATACTGTAGCATCCCTCTTCCTAAGTCCTCTCAGTTGTCAGAGTTAAGAAGTAAATGTTTCAATGTGAATTGGTACATATGTGCAACATATTAACATTTTTATTTATCTGCTTATCTCACCTATAGTGGAAGCCATGGGCCCACAGTGATGCCTCCTTTTTTTAAATTAATTAATTTAAAAAATTTATGTGCATTGGTGTTTTGCTATGGGTGTCAGGTCCCCTGGAACTGGAGTTACAGACAGTTGTGAGCTGCCATGTGGGTGCTGGGAATTGAACCAGGTCCTCTGGAAGAGCAGTCAGTGCTCTTAACCACTGAGCCATCTCTCCAGCCAGCCCCCAATACCTCCATTTCTAATCTATATGATAGTATACATCTTAGTTGACTCTCTTTGTATATGTATATTTATATATTCTCCAGACCCAGTCTATATATTTTTTTAATGTATTTAATCAAGCCCCTAAAACAATGGTTCTCAACATTCCTAATGCTGGGACCCTATAATGCAGTTCCTCATGTTGTGGTGACCCCCAACCATAAAATTATAAAGTTGATACTTTATAACTGTAATTTTGCCACTGTTATGAACTGTAATATAAATAAATATCTGATATGTAGCATGTCTGATATGAGACCTCCAAAGGGGTTGTGACCCACAGGTTGAGAACCTTTGCCCTAGATGTTTACAAAGTGCTGTTCTCATTGGCATCTCGTCCTATGAATAAATAAATCTTCTTCCCTCATCCAAACTCTGATACTTTTGAGGTTGGGCGGTTCCCCACCCAGAGAGAGCTGTATTCACTGTGGCCTCTAACATCCCAGGCCAGAACTTCTCTAACCTGTTTCCAATAATTATGAGAAATTTTAATTTTAATAAGTGTATTTCCAATTTTTCTTGTGTTGAAATATTTAAAAATGTAAATATTTACTTATTTTAGGTGTGTAAGTATTTGGCTTGCATATGTATATGTGTGTCATGTACATTCCTGGTGCCTGAGGAAGTCAGAGGAGGGTTTGGATCCCCTGGAACTGGAGTTATGGACAGTTGTGAGTCACCATATTGGTGCTGGGAACTGAACCCGGGTCCTCTCCAAGAGCAATGAGTGCTCTTGATCTCTGAGCCATCTCTCCAGCCCTTATGGGAGAATTTTCTTCCTTCTTTTTCTAAATAGATTGCTGCTTTTGTTTCATGGAGTATTGTTTTCCTCTTGTCTCTCAGGTGGTAAAAATTCCAGTAATAATCCATTTCTTCTCTACCTTCTCCACCGTTTGCTTTTGTGGCCTTGCTCTCTCCTTTTGGAGGGAGGGTCCGCTCACACTTGGTTTTTAACCTTTTGTTCTTATAGAAGAAGCAGCACTGGCTAGAATTTCAGGTAGAGACTAGAAATGCTAGCTAATATATGGACAAGCAGTTAGGTATAAGTTTTGGATAAACAAATAGTTGCTTTCTAGTGTATGTTCCAAATATTTCACAGAACCTATTTTCTACTAAGAAATTACTCCTTATTTATCCAAAATTCACATCTATCTCTTCATCCTGTTTTTATTTGTTAGGCCTAGCCATTTTACATGGGATTGTAGCTAGTGATTTCATTAAGGATACTGATATGGACCTCAGTTTTTCACAGATAGTTTTTATCAGAGAAAAATCTTTCAGGTGCCAGCAAGTTGGCTTCCGTGGATAAAGAGATTTGTCTCCAAACCCAATGACCCGAGTTCAATCCCTGGGACCTACATGGGGGAAGGAGAGAGCTGATTTCTGCAGCAAGCTGTCCTCTGGCCTCCAGGATGCTTGCCTTGTGATGTGAACACATGCGCACACCCGGCTGCTTATATGCCACAAGCCAATCATTGGAGGGAAGCAGGGTACAGATGGCCCTTAATGCCGGGCCTCAACCTTCTGAACACATCCTGGAGAAAGGGTGGGGCAGTTGCTAGGCAGAGAAAGTCAAGGAAGAACTGGGAAGGCTCTAAGTGGGTTCTATACAAACCTTCCCCGGCCCCACTGTTTTCAGACCTGCTTCTGAAACCCCACTTTTTTGAAAAAACCAGGTATCTGCTCAGGTATCTGAGTTTCAGGGGCTCTGAGACCACTTGATTTGCTCTTTCTGTAGATTTATTTTTCAGCTGTCTTTGAGTTTTGTTTTTCATTTGCCATGTCTTTGCTGTTCTTTTTATCTTTGTGAGCTTATGCCATTTAAAAGGTCCTCTGCTGAATTTTGTGTGTGTGTGTGTGTGTGTGTGTGTGTGTGTGTGTGTGGAAAGATAGCTATGATTGTTCAGTCTATTATGCAATCTTCTTTGGGGGTGGGGAGAACATTTCTTTTTCATTTATTTCCTTGTTTCCAGCAGGCTGCATAGCTCAGTGTCCTAGGAAAAGGCATCTAGATTGATCTAGGATTTTCCTTGGCCTTTTTTTCCCTCTGCCGTCAACAAAGGACCAAAGGTGGCCCTGAAGTGAGTTCTTTGGCCTTCTAGACTCCTGTTTTTGCCACCTGAAGCTTCCCAGCAGTGCTGGATACAGTTCAGTGTTTAATAAATCTTCAGGGTTAACTAGGTGAGTTTTAAACCTAACCCTTCCTGGAATCTGTGGCTTAGGGCAATGAATTTAGATAAGGGTAAAGTTTGCTCTTTTTATTGCCTGACTGTAAGTACTGTTTGCTCACAACAATTGTTTTGACAAAAGTTCGTAAGTTGGTAGTGGATATCCAGAGTCATTTATTAAGTAGAGGCGACAGTCTCAAGTCCAGAGAACCTTGCTCTTTGTCCAGTTCCTTAGACACACCCTGGGGGTGACCCCAGGAAAGTTCACAGATAGTCTGATTACCTTAAAATCTCCTCCCCCGCCCTTTTTTTTTTTTTTTGCCAAGACATAATGTTATAAGTGAACTAGTTACTACATGCGACAAATAACATAGGCAATAGGCAGTAACATTCAGGCTGATAATCACTGCAGGCTAGAAATGGAAGTAAGTAGCAGGAATGAGGCTGGAGCAGTGTTAGCTCTCACTAGACATGGCCTCATTTTTTCAGCTGATAAAATACTTGTAGCAAGCAAGTGCTATCACAGGTATGGAAACTCACATTCGTCAGATGCTGCCTCCCACACAGAGCCTTAGACCCTCTTTGAATTAAGAATTTAAAAGGTCCAGCTGGCGGCAACAGAGTCCCTGTGGTCCCAGCTGTGGAGGAAGCTAAAGAGAAAAAAAAAAAAAAATCAATTGAACACTGGAGTTTGAGAACAGCCTGAACAACATAGTGAGATCCCCATCTCAACAAAACAAACCCCGCACACAAATGACAAACCTGCCAGGTCTGTGTCTCTTTTGAAAGGTCTATGGTAAAACAAAAGCACTTTCTGTAGAAGAGATTTTCCAGTTCTATTTTCCAAACCCATTTTTCCATAATCAGCCACTTTTCTAGCAAGTATTCCAGAGCAGTGGGACCAGAAAGACTTATTTTGGTGGAGAAATGGAGCAACTACCAGGCAAGCACTTGATATTAGCATAAGCTGAACAAAGTCATGGAGATGTGGTAATGATAGAGGCAAAAATTAGTGTTCTTTCTTGGTTAGGTCCCCAGTTAAAAATATGCTGACTCTCTGTCTCTCTCTGTCTCTCTCTGTCTCTGTCTCTCTGTCTCTCTCTGTCTCTCTGTCTCTGTCTGTGTGTGTGTGTGTGTGTGTGTGTGTGTGTGTGTGTGTGTGTGTGTATGTTGATGAGAATGGACCCAAGGCCTTGTGCTCTGTAAGAGCTCTACTACTGAGCTACATCCCAGCCCCACTGATAATCTTTTAAAGTGGACAAGCTTCAGGAAAATCACGACATCTCTTCCCTTGACAAATCAAACCAAGAGCCCCAAGCTTGCTGAGGCTCAGGGCTGAGCATGTCTCTCCTCTAGATAGGGAGGGAGTAGAGAGAAAGGAGTTCCTATAAAGATTTTCCTGTGAGAAAGAGAAGAATGGATATCTATGTCTGTCTCTCTAAGGTAGCCTGGAAGAGTTGGGCAATATTAGAGTTTTATGTCCATTTTAATTGTTCAGATGGGCTTAACCTAGTAATAGATGGTCAATTAATCACTTTTATGCAATAATAAAAGGCACATAAAATGTTATTGTTGCTTCCTGCTGAGGGCCCCTCCCCAGCATGGGTGTTATTGAGATGCATTTCATCCAGGTAAGTTGGCAGTTTTATCAGACAGAGCACAGAGGACATCCTGACAATTACCCTGCAGGCTACAGCAGACAGCAGGAAAACAAACCTCTAGCTCCAAACTCTCTCTGTCTCCCAAGCGCATATCTCAAAGAAAAAAACAGCTTGGGTGACCCCAAAGAATTTGCTGATGAGATTATATTTATTTTAGAAGCCCGTATCTGCTCTTAGGGCCTAAGAATCTGTAAATGGAGAGGCAGGTGACTAACAAGTGCTGTAATTATGTTTTAATTTAAAATATTTTTGAAAAAAATGAAAAGCATATAATTAGCTTGTTTTTATTTTAACCATCCAAACTTTAATGACAAATGAGTTAAAATTTTATAAAAAGAAAACAAACGAAAAATGATAAAATGGGCCTTCTGTGTGAAATCTAAGCTCCGTGGTTTGCATCTACAGCGTCTCACCATGGCGCCCAGGTTAGTCTTAAACTCACCGGCTCAAGTGAGCTAGCTTTCTGCCTCAGCCTCCTGAGAAGCTGGGACTATAAAAAATGTGAGCCAACGTACCCAAATAAAAGCTTTATTTTCTTTATATTCTTTGAAATGTTTGTGTGTGTTGGGTGGGGGGTGGGAGGTGGGGGACAAGATCACATGTAGCCCAGGCTGGCCTCTAGCTCCTTTGTAACTAGTGGCATTAAACTGATCCCCCTTCCTCCATTCCCCAAGTGCTGAGACTGCAGACATGTACCTTACACACAGCTTTACATACATTTTTTTTTGAGATGATGATCTTGCTAGAGTGCTAGCCTCCAACTTTCCGTGTGCTTTCCTCAGCCTCGGTCTGTTTGGGTTTTGAAACCAGGTTGATGTAATAATATTCTTGAATCCTTTCCAGTTACAGTGAGATCAGAGTGTCCCTGGAAAGCCACCATGCAGCAGGCAACTGGAAAAACAGGGTCATTCCCAATTTCTGCTGTGCGACCCTCGTATGACCTTTCCAGTGTGTTTGACTTTCCAGGACCATGGACAAAAAATCTGAGTTTAAGTGAGGAGGAGAAACCTCTTTACAAGACATGTGCACTGGCGATTATCCACCCCGGTTTTGGAATAAAAAAGAGAGAAAAGCAGGCGTCTTTCTGAATAGACTTGCTTCTATTGGAATCTGTCCCCCCCCCCTTGGGGTGTATGACGTCAGGAGAAGTAGCTGAGAAATTAAACAGTGGTGGGGTGACCTGACTTTCAAATGGTTGGAAATTCTTGACATAATAACGTGGTAAAGCTGCCGGGTGAAGTAATGGCTTGACTTGGGATGACTAACACTATGGTCCCAGCTCTTCACTTGGTTGCTGTTGCCAAAGGAGGAGGCAGCAGGAGGAGACAGGGCGATGAGGGGCGGGGAGCTGCCTCTGTTGTGACAGTTCTACTAGACCATAAATTTAGCTAATTATTAGTATCAGCTGTTACTTATTATTTAATTCAGCACGGCGGCTCTGTAATTCTGCAACTCTTAAGTTGGCAAAGCATTGTGTAACGGAGCTAGCTCTATGAAAGATCCTGTACGGCGTGAGCAGCTCTTGTCAAGGTGTAGGAGTCGCCCTACTCAGCTGTTACGTGTGGCCACAGAGTAAGAAAATGAGTCGAGTCGGGGGTGTCGCTCAGTGGTAGAGTACTTGTCCAGTGTCCATAGGCCCTGGGTTCCAGGTCCACCATGAAAAATGGAAGGAAGACAGCTAAACAGAGCTGCTAAGGGTGCAGCTGGTACACGCTGGTTTCCAGCCAGTCTTTTGTAACCCCTTTCTCCAGGAGCTACGGACTTGCTGACTAGTAACACGAAGCCAGCAGAAACGCTTCCAGAGAGTAACAGGTGTGGGCTCTCCCTGAATTTGCCGCGTTCCAACCTTTCAGGAAGGAGATGAAGTGAAAGTTTGTCTTGTATCCACCTACCCAGGGTGTTTGAGGGGAGGTCTCAGAAGAGGAAGGGAATCTCCCCTAAACAGACATTAACCGAGTCAGGCGGTGTCCCGCCCGAAGGTCTTTTACAATAAGGATTTCATTTGGAATCTATTTGTTGGGAAATAGAAGACAGCCTGGGGCTTTTGAGCGACACTCCCTTAGTTAGTGTGCTAGTGTTAAGGTATTTCCAGGGCTATAGACAAAATAAGTTCACTGGCAGATTAGAAAAACACCTGAGAGTCTACATAGTGCTCTTCCTTATAGCGTCAGAATGATCCTTTGGCCTATTTCGTATTCAGAGCTGTGAAGAAATACTGTAATACTTCACCACTCCCACTCCATAAAAAGTTTTCAACAAAAATAACATGGAGCCGGGCGGTGGTGGCGCACGCCTTTAATCCCAGCACTCGGGAGGCAGAGGCAGGCGGATCTTTGTGAGTTCGAGGCCAGCCTGATCTACAAAGCGAGTTCCAGGAAAGGCGCAAAACTACACAGAGAAACCCTGTCTCAAAAAAACAAAATAATAATAACAACAACAATAATAATAATAATACACACAAGAAAGCAGCTCCGCACAGGCCACGGTGCAACAATAAATGTCTGGCCAGCACCACCTAACTTACGTGCCAGGTGCTGCTAGGAGCCCAGACCATGGTGGTCTTGCACATCCAATGACAGAACTGGTATACCTGGCAACCTCACCTGAACGGAAAGAGGGTGCAAAGCTAAGAAGAGGCTCCCAGCTGCTTTGCTCCAACCCTTTTATAATGCAGCAATCCATTCATGAGGGTGGGAGCCTTTTACGACCTGGTCACTTCCCCCAAAGGCCCTCTTTCTTAATACTTTCACAATAGAGATTAAGTTTCATCAAGAATTTTGGAGAAGGCACATTCAAACCATGTCTGGACAGCAGTCGTCCAGACATAAATAGTCAATGGAACAGAGACACAATCATGTCATCATTTAGAGGCAGGGCTCCGCAATCTATAACAGAGGTCCTTAATGGCTTTGGGAATGATGTATAATGAAGCTTTGGACAGCCACGTCGGGGTGACTGATTTTACTCTCTTCTTTACCAGTCCCTTCCTCCACTCTGACAGGATTTCAGTCAATTTGAGGACTCATTCTTCCAGGGTCCCCCAAGGCTCATTTGAAGCAGGCTGGTGAGGTTTTTCTGCCTTTTCTTGCCCGCCCCCTCTACGGCTTGATTTACTTGGACGTCAGTGAAGGAGACCCATGGCAGTTACTTTTGAATTTACTGATTCCAATTTCAGAAAGGGTTTCCCAGAGAAAAGGACCTCCAATGCCACAAACTTTCATATAAAGGATCCCATGGGCCATTTGAAAAACTGGAAGGCATCTAGCTTACTGGCCTGCTTGCTTGCACCCGCACGGCGGCATATGCCAATGGGAAGGCAGGGTGGTCCGGCTGGACCCTCAGCTGAAAGCCTCTGAGCCCACAGCCTTTCCCAGGCACTCTAGAGAGAGGTGGCATTGTTGTAATAGACTTGCAATTTAAAGTTACATTTTTCACATTTAAAAGGCGAATTTAAAAATATGCAGGCTAAATCTACTTCCTAAATATTTATTGATTGCCATTACCTTGGACCATTAAGCACTATCTTTTGGAAGCCCCATCTCCCTTACCCTCACTAATGGAGCAGGCTCAATAATAGGTCTTTCCTTTTTCTTAAGTGATCTGCAGCTCTTCCCTTTAAACTAAACTAAGGCAATATTATCATAACAGAAATCTCTTCCTATTCAGCAAGAAATGAGCATTTAACTTCAAACAAATTACAGGTCAACCTTTAAAGGACCATTAATTAGAAATGGTACCTGAGCAGCCAGGTGACTAGATGGCTGACGTTGGGTAGAATAGGCCTAAGGTTTTTTTTTTTTTTTAAATTCCCCCCTCCCTTTTTTTCAATTCTTATCTCATTCAACAACATTTGTCCCTGAAATTCAAACTTAATAGTAGCAACTTGGTGCCTGATACATGGAAAGCTCTAGAAAAATGTTCTCGGGCCATTTGTCTTCCCACTTCACCTTCTTTGCTCAGCTGTCAATCAACTTCCATCTCTTTATGAGAATGACTTGAAATTCTTAAAATTTTTCACCTTAAAGCCTATCTTATATCCCTTCTTTGGGATGACTACTCTACTAATGACTTTTAGTGTCTTGCATTTTATGTGTGTGAGGGATATGTATGTGCCTGTGCACGTGTATTTTCAGGTATGGGGAGCTTACATGTAGCTGCAGGTACATGTGGAGACTTTAGGTTAATGTTGGATTTTTCTTGGATAGTTTTCTACCTTATATAGTGTGGCAGGGTCTTATGCTGAACCCAGAGAGTGCCTGCCATTTTGACTTGTTTGGCTAGCCAGCTTGCCCGTGGGGTCCCCTGTCTCTGCCTCCTGAGTCCTGGGATTTCATGTGACTGCCAAACCACTTAGCTTTTCTGTGGCTGTTGGGGATCCAAACTCAGGTCCTCACACTTAGGTGGAACATACTTTACAGCCTGAGCCACATCCCTTACCCTCCACTGACAATCTTGACATTAGGCACTCTGGTTTCCTTGGGAGCCCTGCTTTTCTAAGAATCCCTTTCCTAGTCCATCTTTGTGCTGTCCTTACCCCCGGTCATCTGACACCTTAAGTTCAAAGTCACACAAAACATCTTTTAACCTTTGTGCCTTTCAGAGCTACTGTTTGTTTCTCCCAAGAACAGTCTACATTCTCTCCCTCCACTTCCTTGTCTGTAAGGCTCTTCCATCACCCCCCCCCCCATTGGATTCTACAGCCCCTTTCCCAAACCCAGTGGCCTCCCTGCATTCCTTTCCAGTGGCCTGTGGTATGGGGTATGCATGCCACGCCCTGGACGATTCTCCCTGTGGACTTTTTCTGTCACCGGGCTCTTCATCGGGACCCTGATCATCACGTGCTGGTGTCCTCGAGCATCATTCTTGGCTGCTTCTGTTTTGTTCTAGACCATTGCTTCACTCTGGGTGCATCGAAGAATCACCCGGGGATCTCTTTAAAAATCCAAACCCAGATTATATCCCATTAAATCTGATTAGATGTGTACCAATTAAATCCGATTTCAGGCTTCACAGAGAAATCCGATTTAATTGATCTGGGGTTGGGCTCTGGCATCCTTTTTTTTTTTTTTTTTTAAATCACTTCTCAGGTGATTCTCAAGTACCACTAGGATTCATAGCCCTAGTTGTTGACTTTTCTTATTTATTGACTGGTTGGTGCAGGGGATTGAAGTTTTACAGGTTAGGCAAGCGCTCTCTCATTGAACTGTGTCTTCTGCACCCCCGTACACTACCCACCTCTTCCTTCTTTCTTTTATTTTGAGTCAGAATTTTGGGAGGTTACCCAGACTGTAGCCCAAGCAGCCCTAAAACTTCTGCTGCCCTTACCTCGGCTTCGGAAATCGCCGGGGAAGCGGGAGGATTGCCTCACCAGGCCCAGCTAAACCCTACTTTTATTTTCATTTCTACAGCCTCATCCCTGACACACAGAACAACACGTCCGGCTTTGTGTGAGCCACTGAACTGAGTTGACAACATTCGGCTCTCTCTGTGGTCTAAACCAAGCTCATCATGTTCTCAAGTCAGCGACTCTGTGTGACGAGTGGACCATTGGTTTTTCTCTGAGTCATGCCGGACACCTGGAAACCGCCCTGAAAAGTCCCTCATGCTGGTTATTGTGGTGCATGCCTGCCAGCCCAGCACTCAGGAAACTGAGGCAAGGTGCATTCAAAGCCAGCCTAGACTACCTGACAAGATACTGCCTGGAGAAAAAAAACTTGTGATTTTATTGCTGACTCTTTTCAGATTCCTTATTCCACTACAATCAACATGTCGTTTTTGGACCTGATTAAAATAACTTATTTTCAGGCTATCCTGCCTCACATCTCTTTCCTCTTCATTCCGTTTTTCCTTTGCTCCCCCTGACCCCCCCCCCCCCACCTTGCTGGAACACAGATGTGATGGTACTCACTCACTATCTACCAAACGGATCTCTCTGACCTGAGAATAGAGTCCGAATCCCTTTATGAAGCCCCCACAATTTGCCCCCAGTTCCGTCACCATTCTTCTGCACCCCAGACTCCTGTCTCTGTTACGTTGCCCCCAAATGCACTTCTCTGCTCACGTGGTTCCTCAACGTTATGTTCCTTTCTATTTCTGCTTGTACTATTCTCTAAGACAGGATTCAACTCATGTGGTTTAAATGAAAGATCTACTTACAGAGATACCGCCAGGATAGACGGGAACCACAAGGGTGGTAGATACACCCAGAGATCAATACAAAGGGGAGCACTTACTTCCCTCTACCCTGAGCATCAAGGGCAATGGAGCACTGTCTTCAGAGCTCACAAGAGCTGCAGTCATGGGAAAGGGACTGCGGAGTAGGAGGCATTCAGAGAGAGTTGCAGTCATTACCGGAGCACAGAGCATCAGAGAGGTGTTGGTGAAGAGTCTCCAGGTTCAGTCTCTTGATGCCCTTTGATCTTCAATCAGGATCTTTATTCGGTCCAACTCAAGAAGAAGCCAGCCAGCAAGAATGGCCCGTGAGGCTACCAAGCAAGACACAGAGAGGCAGAGAAAGATTGCTAATGAGAGGGAGGAAGAAATCTAATTGCTGATAACCACATTGTCTGCTTTTATGTATAGGAAAATCCCTTTTATCTTTTAGGGCACAGTTCAAAGGTCACCTTTTCTGTGAAATGTCCCCGTTTTCCTAACTCAGGATCCAGGTATTATTGCACTCTTCTCTCCTCTCTTAGCAGAGGGGATGTCTTCATTTCTGCAGCTGTCGGACTGACCTCCAATACAGTTACTTATGTATTCGTGCCCGACTCTCACATTGTACTTTTTCTTCCAAGGAGAGGGACAGCAGCACTTCTTTTACACAGCATCTTGCAGGTAGCAGGCACTCAGTACCCAGCGGCTGGATTTAATTGCGTTCTCATGCTATCATTTCCTAGCCCCAGGCAAGGAGAGGCATGTGTTTTTATAAACCGTAGTCTTCGTGTTAACAAGGAAACTAGTTTTCATGCATTTCTCTTTAGTCCTGTTTCTGCCTCTTGCTCCATCATCCCCTACTCTTTACCCGAATTTCTCAGGCTAGACTCCTAAGGGCAGCTCACCAACAGATTGTTGTGAATATTGCTATAACCAATCCCGATACAGACCTAAACTTGTTATCTTTATGACATAATCTGAGTGGTGCACATAAAAAGTCTTTCTTTAGTTTATGTATGCACAAAGCTTAGAAATGAAGTCAAAGAACTCAACGTTTTATTCTCCATTGGACTTAAACTCGTCTTCAAATGGAAGTTATGCTTGGCTTAATATGCTTTGCATATAGAAAAGCCGGTGTGCTGGTCCCATCTTTTATAAATGCCAATAGCAATTGCAGCTTGCATATATATTTTTTTTCCACCACACAAACCCTGTTCTATATTACTGGTTTCGATGCATGAATTTTATGTGGCTTTGAGATTTTTATATTAAAAGGACTATTTTTAAATCCAATGAAAAATATCACTTTGTATACTCATGGTGTTCATAATGGCAGAAAAATGGGAAAATTATAATTCCCACAGCAGTTTTGAGTTTTCTTATTAAACATTGTATTTTTATCATCTAAAGTCCAACTTGGGTCTTTTAAAAACATACTTTTCCCCCCTCTACTCACTACACTCATGTTTTTCTTACTTTCTTACATATATTGAGCATAGTTATAATTACTGTGTTAATATCTTTGCCTTGTAATTTTGTCATCTGTTTGCTTTGATATGTTTTCCTCCCTCATTATGGACTGTATTTCCTGCTTTTTCAAGTACTAGGTAATTTTTTTTGTTGTTAAATTTCAGAGATGATACGTTTCACATTTTTGGAAGCTGAGTTTTTGTTTACTTAGCTTTTGTTTGTAGTTTGAAAAGTCCTTTAATAATTATTGTTTTATGTATTTATGGCATGGTTAGGTATGTGCATGTCATAGCACATATGTATGGAGGTCAGAGGATAACCTACAGGAGTCTCTGCTCTTCTTTTACTGTGTGGATCTGGGGATGGAGGGTGGCTGGGGATCGAACTCAGGATGTCAGACTTGATGGCAGTCACCTTTACCCATTGAGTCGTCTCCCCAGTCCTCCTTTAAATGTTTTTCAGTTGTGTTCTAGGATACAAGTAAGTCACCGGGAAAGATCTGGATTGATTCAAGGCTCGAACTCGAGCTTTGCTAGAAGCAGAACAGTTAGTGTGGGATTAATTTGGTCTCACGAGGCAATAGCTTTCTGAATATGCAACCCAAAGCTTTACTGTGTCATGAGGGTTTCCATGCGGGCTGTTGGGAATAAAACCTATCGCCAGTGCTGTGATACCACCAGGGATTACTCTTCTCAGGTGACTCTCTTCCGGGTCTCAGGTAGTTTCCTGACACATGCATGTGTGCTGACTAGCATGTAGCTGAAGGTCCTGCTAATATGTAGAATGCGCCTTTTCTGTGCATCTTTCCCCAAATTCAAAATGTCTCAGTCCCCTTGTATTCTCAACTCTGTTTCTTCAGCTGAGGAAGCTGGGGTTTTGTTGGGGTGCCCTCGTGTGCAGCTGGGACGCTCTCTAGGCATAAGTGGGGGAGTTCTGTAGCCTCACCCCCTCTGTTTCTCTTCTTTCACCATCCTGTAAAACATGTCTCCAACACCCCCAAACTGTTGTTTATGCTATGTCTCCCGGGTAAATCTGGTCTGCATTATCCTAGCACAGACACAGGAGAAAGTTTTACTTTCTACTTTCTTCATTAATAAAATGGGGACCCCCCACACACACTCCTTTAATCCCAGCAGGCAGATTTCTGTGAGTTCAAGGCCAGCCTGGTCTACAGAGAAAGTTCCAGGATAGCCAGGACTTCACAGAGAAACTCTGTCTTGAAAAGCCAAAACCAAACCAAACAAACAGACAAATAAAATAAAAACAACTAAAATGAAGAGTTGGTCTACTTGATAAAGTTCTTTTCTGTGTCATTTTTCTCCTGGCCCAAGACAGGACTGAATGAATCCCAGGCTGGTCTTGAACTCCTGATCCTCCTACTTCTACCTACCTCTTAAGTTCTGGAATTATAGGAGTATAGCAGGACTTCCTAGACCACCCTCCAGCTCCCCAAATCAAGACATGGGCACCTATTGTCAATTATGAATGCTCGACCTTATCTTATGCTTGTCCCAATAGCTCTTATAACTTATATTAACCTGTTTCCCTTCATCTATGTTTTGCCTTGGGACTTTTTACCTTTCTTTCATTCTGTATGTCCTACTCCATGTCTGTCTGTCTGTCTGGCTGCCTGGCTCTGGGTGTCTCACTCTCTTTCTCCCTTGTTCTCTTCTCCTTTCTCTCGAGCCTAGATTCCTCCTCCTGCTTACTCTCTCTGCCCACCAGTCCCGCCTAGCCCTCTACTGCCTAGCTATTGACCGTTCAGCCTTTTATTAGACCAATCAGGTGCTTTAGGCAGGCAAAGCAACACATCTTTACATCCTTAAACAAATGCAGCATAAACACATGTAACACACCTTTACACAGTTAAAGTCACATTCCCCAACATAAACACATGTAACACACCTTTACACAGTTAAAGTCACATTCCCAACATAAACAAATGTAACACACCTTTACACAGTTAAAGTCACATTCCCCAACATAAACACATGTAACACACCTTTACACAGTTAAAGTCACATTCCCCAACATAAACACATGTAACACACCTTTACACAGTTAAAGTCACATTCCCCAACATAAACAAATGTAATACACCTTTACACAGTTAAAGTCACACTCCACAACATAAACAAATGTAACACACTTTTACACAGTTAAAGTCACATTCCCCAACATAAACAAATGTAACACACCTTTACACAGTTAGTCACATTCCACAGCACATGAGTGCTTATCATTTTGCCTGACAGCTTTTCTTCCTCCTGGGCTGGGGCTCAAGCTCAGTGACAGAGATCTTGCTTAACATGGACAAGGCCCTGAGATCTATTCCTAGAGTGCTCTTGTACACACAAATACAGACACACACACACACACACACACACAAATGCCAAACCATACCAACCAACCAAATACCTCAAATGCCTATAGTATTTAATTAACTTCTATCTTTGTGGTTCTTAGAAGAGCAACTAAGACAGCAAGAGTGTGGGAGTGAGAGAGCAGGCTGGTTACAGTTGTTACAGTTACGGTTCCGGTTAGGTGTGTGTGTGTGTGTGTGTGTGTGTGTGTGTGTGGTGTGAAATACAAGTTACAGCAGGCTAGTGAGTTCGAAGATGTGACTCTGCGGTCAGTTGACCATTTTCAACTGTTACAAGTGACAGGCAAATGTGTCTGGAAGAGTGGAGAAACAGCAAGTGGGAATGCTACCCTCTTTTGTTTTAGGAGAGAGGTTATTCCTTCAGCAGTCATCTTAAGAAAATGACTTAGACATAGCCTGTGTTCCTATGAATGTCTGACGTACCTCGGTGAAGCCGAGCCAAGTATTCCCTGGAAGACAAGAGAGAGAGATTTGGAAACATATGTGTGAGGCCAAAATTATAAAGCCATGGCTCATTATGCAATTCAGAAAAAGTGCGAGGATTTGCTATTATGCATGCCCAAGGCTATTTCTTCTGAAGCTTTTATCTGCTTTAAAATTTCTGGTGCCGTTGCTGATTTTGAATTCCTGAAATGTCAATGTAGCAAATGGGTAGTCAGTACATGAAAGATGCCTCTGAGATGCAGTCAGCCAATGAAAGAATATGAAGACTATGATTCCTGACTTCAAGAAGCCTAATTTGTCATATGAGAGGTTTATTGTGTAGAAACCACTAAGACACATGAAAACAGGAAGGGAAACATCACTGTGGAGAGGGGAGTGGGGGGGCAGACTATGTGTGGGTTCTCCCCTCCATCCCAGTGTGAGCCGTAGATAAATGGTAGAACAAAGAGGCAGGCCATTACTAGAGTGTTCAGACTTAGCAAAGAAGAATGCAGGACACCTAGTTATATTTGATTTTCAAAAACACAAGAAATAACATTTTAGCTTAGGTATATCCCATGAAATATTTGGGGCATACTAAACTAACAAACAAAAACCAACCAACCAAATAAACAAAAACAGCTCCGTGTTTCTTTGCCAGATGGAATTGGCATATTTTACCTGGCAATCCTAACCCCCACACAGAGTAGGAGTAGACACATAGTATGTGGTTGTCTTTCCCTCATCATTTGGTTCCCACAAGCAGGATCCAATGAGGGCTGAGAATACCACTGAATTCTGTCTGTACCGCAGACCCGGAATGGAGGTGTCTGCTAAAGTGAGGAGAGGAGACGATCCCCTCTTTATAAATCAGTAGAAACACTATTATACAGGATGGAAATTTAGCTTCTTGGTTGGGATAGAAAGGGAAGACTTGATCACAGAAAGCTGGAGGGCTTGAGGACGTCTGAGCCGTGGACATGACAGAATAAGCAGGAGTGGAGTTTCCACAGACTAGGTCCACCTGTGACGGAGAACACAGGTGTGAGGGCACAAAGAAGGAATGGACGGCATAAGCAGATGTGCTAAATGAGTTTTGGAGGGTCTGGGAGGCTTTTGTGCATACTTGAAGCCATGAAGTCATTTCCTGATCAGGGCTGTGCATTACCAGTGCTGAACTGTGGCCCTGTAGAGACTCTAAAGGAGAAGGATGGAGATGGAGTGGGCAAAGGAGGGACCATAGCTGGGCCTGCCGCTAGGTCATGTGGCTGTGTTTAAATGAGAAAATGTACTCTCTGAGAATGCAGCTCAAGGCACATGGTTTATGTGATTATTCCAGGGGCTGGAATTTTGCTCCCCATTAGTTCCTCATCCCATCTAGTAGATATTCAATTAACACTAGTGACTTAATGCAATAAACATTTATTTCTTGCCACTGTCACAGTCAAGGCGTATCGAGTGACTCTCCTTGTAGTGGGTACTTAGGGACGCAGGCCACCTCTTTGTTGTAGCTGGACCATCTGGAGTATGTCACCTTCAAGGTCATCAAGTCAGGGAAAGGCAGAGTTGGAGGTTTTCACAATTGACCTCTGACCAGGCTACGAAGTAACTCACATCACGTCTACCCTTATCCTTTTGGGCAGATCTTGGTTTCAACTTGACTACCAAGGAAGATGAGAAATTAAGAAGCACAGTAACTTGTACTGCTCTGTGGCAAAGAGAGGTAGGTGGTTCCAGTAGTTGGAGCAGAACGCAGAAAAATTAGAGGAAACACTAAACTCACTGTTCAGTTTGATTATAAGGAAAGCGTAGTATCCCTTCTCCTGTATGGAGCTCTGGAGAGGTCGAATCAGGACCTATTTCTATCAACTTGGAAAATTATGCAAAATATTTGGAGCCCGCTCCTCTCATTAAATGGCCCAGGTTGCTCTGTCAAAGCCCAAGAGACTCAGTCTAGAACTATTTAAAAGTATACAAATGTCCAAGGTAACATCTACCTCTCCAAATTGTCCAACTGTATCATCCTGTGACATGTGACGACGGTAAAGTGTAGGATTTATTTGTCCAGTCTCCTAGGTGCTTTGGACAGGAAAGTAGTAGATGGTGGTTGGGAGGCAGTGAAGGAAAATCAAAATCAACTCTATACCACAAAATAATACTCCTTGGGGGCAGCTCTTTTTGTGTTGGTTACTTTCCTTACTGCTGTGACAAAATATCCACAGTAGCAACTCCAGTCAGCCTTACTTTTGGCTCACAGTGTGAGGGTGTCGTCCCTTGAGCAGGGGAAGTCAGAGCATTGGGGCATATTGAGTCTACAGTCAGGAGGAAGGGAGATGAACGCTGGTGTTCAGCTTGCTTCCTCCTTTTTATTCAGTCCGGGATCCCGGCCCATGGATGCTGCTGTCCTGTTGTTGGTTGATTTTGTTCTTTTGAGGGGCCCACCACCCAGCTCCCAGATAAATCACACACGGAGGCTTATTCTTAATTATAAATGCCTGGCCTTAGCTTGGTTTGTTTCTAGCCAGCTTTTCTTAACTTTAATTATCGCATCTACCTTTTGCCTCTGGGCTTTTACTTTTCTCTTACTTCTGTAATCTTACTTTCATTCTTACTCCATGGCTGGCTGGGTGGCTGTGTGGCTGGCGCCCTCATTTTCCTCTCCTTGTTTTTTCCGCTCTTTCTTTTTTCCTTCCAGAGTTCTCCTTCTATTTATTCTTTCTGCCTGCCAGCCCTGCCTATCCTTTCTCCTGCCTTGCTATTGGACATTCAGCTCTTTATTAGACCATCAGGTGTCAGCTTCACAGAACTAAACAAATACAACATAAAGAAATGCAACACATCTTTGCATTAAAACGAATGTTCCACAGCATAAACAAATTCAACACATCTTAAAATAATATTTCATAACACTGCCCACATAGAGGATAGGCCTTCCTACCTCAGCTAACCCAATCTAGGAAATCTTTTATAGACACAGCCAGAAGCTTGCCTCTTCTATGATTCTAGATCCTGTCAATTTGACAATATTAACCATTAAAAGCTCACCAGGAACAAAGGCATTCCTTGAGTATTCAAAATAGCATTGTATGAACTCAGCCCACTGGCTTATGAGAATTTTGCCATATTAGGGAATGTAGCCTGATATATAGACAAGGACACTTTAGTGTAATATAAGGCCATAAGGAATCATAACCATACAGACTTTAAATAAACATTTCAGAGTCATCTTTAAGTGTTCATATGGTATAGGTTTTTCAGGGAAATTGAAATTATAAATATTATATTTAGTTTTTAGATTATCCCCCTTTGATGAAGAAAGGTCGATACAACCATATGTACTTGACAGAGCTGGCAAATACATTCATTACAAGTTGTGGAGGAAATCTAATCAAGCACTTTCTCCCCCCTTGGCGGCACATGAAATATTAAAAGTGAAAGGACTGCACAGATAATTTTATTAGGTACTTATTCTTAAAATGAAGACTATTCTATAAAATGAAAGGCACAGTTAATTGGATTTTTTATTTTATTTAGTAATGTGGACATGAGCATATATAAGGTTTTCTACGATATTTTAAAAATAACCATTAACAGCTATTAAAACTAACTACCTAGGAAACCGCTTCCAGGATGTGACATGTAAGGATTTCTTTTCCTTGCTTAAATCTTTTCTGCTGCAATAAAATCCGCTTTCTTCATTCATTCATGTATTCGTTCACTAGCCTGTGAATAAGATTCTCCCATAGGCTAACACTATTCTAGACCCTAGGGACTCAGTGGTGAATCCACATACCCATGAGTGTTTATTATGATACTTTCGTTTTTGGTAAATGAAATGTACTGGAGGGTTCACTATGCCTGTGGGCCATAGCTGCTTGTGAATGGGCAGCTGCCAATGCCTTGAAGTAGTTTGGACGGAGGCTGGGAGACCTGTGATGTGGCTGAGTAGAAAGAAATGTGCAGCCGGGCGTTGGTGGCGCACGCCTTTAATCCCAGCACTCGGGAGGCAGAGCCAGGCGGATCGCTGTGAGTTCGAGGCCAGCCTGGGCTACCAAGTGAGCTCCAGGAAAAGCGCAAAGCTACACAGAGAAACCCTGTCTTGAAAAAACCAAAAAAAAAAAAGAGAAAGAAATGTGCAAGCCCAAGATCTCTTTCTATGGAGAATTTGAACCAAGTAACTACCTCAGTTTTCAAATTAATATGTGCCTGTGGTTAGGAGGGAGATGAAATGATAAAGAATCTTGAAGTCATGAGCAAAACAGTTCTAACAGGCAGAATAAAGAATGCAAGTGAGGGGCCTGAGCAGACGGCTTTATGGGTAGAGAGCTTTCTGTGCGGGCCTGAATCTGTGAGTTCCGACCTCAGTATCCGTATAAAAAGCTGAGCATGGTGGTTCGTTCCTGTAGTTCCGCTTCTGAGAGGTAGTAAGACAGGGGGATGCCGTGGTTATCCTGGGCTAATAGTGAAATCCTGTCTTGATACAACAATATGAAATAAAGCAGCATAGCAAACAGAAAGGATGGAAATGGACTGGTATGGAATGGGGAAGAAAAACAGAAGTCACACGGGAGCACAAGAGAACCAGACACATTCGAAGCACGCCTCGGATTGCTTTAGTATCTGATTGTGTGTCAGCCCCAAGGAGATGGTGTTTCCATTATTGTGCTTTTAAGACTCTCACACCCCGCCCCTTTGGAGTAAAATGGGTATTTCTTGGCTCCTTGTACTTTAAAGAGATCAAGTAAACTGTATGCTCTTCTTAGCCACTTAACATGAGTGTAAGAGATAAAATACAAAATGTAGTTGTCTTTTTTTTAATATTATTTTTGGTTCTAGGAATTGAACCTAGAGCTAGGGCCTTGTGTATGCTAAGCACATAGTCTACCACCGAGCTATGCCCCCACCCGAGGAGTAGACTTTAAACTAAATGATCAGCTTTGAAATAAATAAAAGTTAGTCCCACTTGACCTCTATCTGTATGGATTTACAAGTTTGCCTGTAAATCATGCCAGCAGTTTACAGGGTGTTGTTTTGGGAACCTTTACTCTTAGTTTCAAATATCAACAATTGTGTTTTTACATTACCCAAGAACTAAAGTGACATTCAGCCTTTGCTCCAGGAAAGCTTGTCAATCACTTATATTATTTTTTTATCTTGACTTTGGAATTTAGATCAGATAGCAACAATGTCCACAAAGGCTTGCTCAGTGTTTTACAGAGCTATAAATGGCCAGCATTTATTTTGTGTGTCTCTTCTGTGTGCAAGAGCCTTCAATTAGTAACCTTAATAGTCACAAAAACTCTGAGGTAGAGAGTATAATTATTCCCATTTTACAGATATAGACACATGAAACAGAGAGGCTAAAAAACATTTCCAAAGTATTACAGTTATTAAATGATGAAGCCAAGATTCAAATAGCATTAGAATCTACATTTTGAATTATGACTTTATATGGGCTTGTTTCCATGGAAACCATACAAGATCCTGACTAACCAGAGGTTATATTCTTGCTTCTGCTGGAAGCTATACTGGAATGAAAATTAACTCATTCAATAAATATGCTATGTAGTGTTGATCAAGATAAGCAGATGGGGCCGGGGGTAGGGCTTCTGGTTTTTTAGTCTTCTATCAGTTTGGTTAGAGTTAGTCTTTTTCCTTAGAATCTAATATTCCCTTAGATGAACTTAAATGACTTCTATTTTCAAATAGAAAGTTACTTAGTTTCTTTGTTTTATTTTTCAAAAGTCAAATTTTTTTACACATAAAGTGTTAGGTTTCGTTATGGTATTTTCATATGTGTATTCATTATGCGGAATGTGATTTACTTTCCTTCTCCAGCTGGCTTTATTGCCTCTTGCTGGAGAATTCATACAACGCAAAGCTGGGCAAACATTGGTGATGTCAGAGAGGCTCATTCTTGTTGGAGCAAGTATTATGGTCAATTATTAATTTTGGCTGGAATTTTCACTTTGACCTTGAACCTTTTCCATCCTTCTCATTCTGTGTCCTTATTTTTGGTTTTTTAATCCTTAAATGTAATAGACGTCCTGGTCTCTGTTGCATTTCTTTCCAGATCTTTCCTGAATGTTTTTCATTTTTGTAGCATACTAATGATCTAGCTTAATATAATTTATTAAATCACAACAGCACTGCATCTATTGTATCAAGATTAGGTTCGGTGTAGTGTAACAGAAAAACCTGGATGATAGGGGCTTAGGGAAATCCACATTTGTTTCTCTTTCACATTAAATAATATTGGGCTGAGCACTCCAGGATTGGCATGGAGGTCCCACAAAGTTGTCAGGGACTCCACTCCTCAGCTCACTGTCACTCCAGCCACGGGCAACAACTCTGTCCCCTAGAGGATGCCAAGTGCCCGGAAAGGTTCCACGTCTTGACCCAGCTAATAGGACGGAGAAAAGGGACCGCGTGGTGTCTCTCTGTCTTTTTAGGGAATTTTAAAACTGTAAGTTCCATGCATTGAAACTGGCTAGATTTCAATAGCCAGAATTTTATTAGATGGCCACTTTCACTGCAAAGGAGACCGGGAAAAGTAAGATTCGACTTGAGTTTTAACAGGACTATGTAGAAATGCGGGCTTGTGACATGAGATAATAAATACACAGAGATAATTTGAAGTCTCTGCTACAGGTGCCTTCCATGTTTCACATTTGATAAAAATTCACTGGTGGTATTCTTGGATAGTGTCATCTGGGTCACCAAGGAACATAATTAACCTAAGGATTTTTCCTGTTTTATTTTATTTCACTTTATGGTAATAGAATTACATTAGTTGCACCTAAAGTAAACCCATGTGGAAACATATTAGGCAAAATGGAGGACATACTGGAAGGGGGCAAAGAAACACTAGGAAGAGACAAACATACACAGAAGGTGGAAGTTTAGCTACTGGTCAGGAAAGCCTGTAAATGAGGATTTGAGTACAAAAACTCACAAGTTAGCCATCTTTTCTACTTCCCTCTTTCCACTGACTTTATTCTCTCGACACAGAACCGTTTTCTTCACTTGGTAAAAAACTACACCCAGTAACATCTCTCAGATGTGATATCTAGTGAGGCTGGGAACAGTCTTCCAAATTCAAAACTCCTGGGTCTCTTTGGACAGGTTTACCTCTTGCCCAGGGAACGGTGGCCAAGGGGCCATCGGCAGTACCTTGGATGTTATCTCTGTTGCCATCAGGACGGAAATATGGAAACAATATATTGTTTCCTCATAGGGAAGGTGCATGTTGACCACATACCACAAACAATTGAGAAGTGTCAACATATGTGATGTAAACATACAGGTCGGTTGGTGGTGGCACTTGGGAGGCAGAGCCAGGCAGATCTCTGTGAGTTGGAGGCCAACCTGAGCTACAAAGTGAGTTTCAGGAAAGGCACAAAGCTACACAGAGAAACTCTGTCTTGAAAAACAGCAGCAGCAGCAGCAACAACAACAACAACAACAAATGCAGGTTGGTGGTCCAAGTTAAATTTTTAGTAAGGATGTGAACAAAATTAGTTGCAGATAAACACTGTTTAACAAGGCTATATAAATGCATATAATATTTACTGTGTGTTAGGCATTATGCTCTGTGCTTTTTAATATATTGAGTCATTGACTCCTTTATAGCTCTGTAAACTATTATTATCCCCTTTACAGAGAGAAAAATCTGAATTTAGGATTAGATAATCTATCTAAGGTCATATATATAATTAAATAAACTATACTTGGGTTTTATGTGTGTGTATGGTGATATGATAAATGCATATGCGTGTGCCCATGCACATTCATGCAGAAGCCAGAGGAAGATGGTGGGTGTCTTCCTCCATCCCTTTCTGTCTTATCCCATAAGAGAAGGTCTCTCACTGAATTCGGTTTGGTGTTTCATCTAGGCTGATTGGCCACCCAACCTGTCTTGGGATAGAACTCAGCTCCTCATACTTACTTGCACAACAAAGTCTCTTCTCCACTAAAGCCATCTCTCCAGCTCAATCTATACTTGATTTAAGACCAGCTGTGTGCACGTGTGTGTGTGTGTGTGTGTGTGTGTGTGTGTGTGTGTGTGTGTGTGCACAAGTTAGGAGGCAGCATTGGGTGTCTTCCTCAGTTGCTTTCCACTTTGTTTGCCGGGGCAAGGCCTCTCAATGAATCTTGACCTCACTATTCTCAGCTACGAAGTGCTAGGAGTCTTCTGGTCTTGGGCTCCCTTAGTGCTGGGATTACAAGTGCATGCCACCGTGGGTGCTGGGGAGCTGAATTCAGGTCCTCATGCTTCCATGGGCAGCCGTTCACCAAATAAGTCATCTCCCCAGCCCAAGTTTTCAACTACCAGGATAATATACTGCCTCAATCCAGTTCTCTGTCTTGAATTAGAAACTATGGTGATTTTTCTTAGTTTTATTACTATTATTGTGGTGTGTGTGTGTGTGTGTGTGTGTGTGTGTGTGTGTGTGTGTGTGTGCCACACACAGGGTCCTCTATACAGGTCAAACTCACTATGGGTCTGAAGGTGGCCTTGAGCATGTGATCTTGACTAAGCATCCTTAGTGCTGCTGGCGACTGAACCCAGTACCTTGCACATGCTAGGAAGGACTCTGAGCAATACTCTAATTCCTTTTTCCACTTAAAATCTTTTTCTTCTTTCAAACCCTCCCAAGTCTTCCTCCCTACTGTCCTTCAAATTCATGGCTCCTTTTTTCACTGTCATTGCATGTATATACATACATACATATATATATATATATATATATATATATATATATATATATATATATATATTCCTAACTATACCCCATTGAGTTTGTATGATGTTATTTGCATGTATGTTTTTGGGACCGACCATTTGGCACTGGACAACCAACTGGTGTGCTCTTCTCTTGGGAAGACCCCCTCTCCCGTGGAGGGTGGAAGCCTCATGGGCTTTTCCCCTGTTCACTTTGGCGTGACCATTTGGTGTCATCCTTGCTCAGCTCTCATTTGGTGTAGTTTTTGATGTTACCAGGAGACTCAGGCTCACAGCAAACTCCCTGATCCTTTGGCTCTTAAGGTTTTTCCATCCCCTCTTCCACAATGCTCCCTGAGCCTTAGATATGGGAGTATTTTATAGATACATGCATTAGGACTGGGTTCCATAACTATGTATATTGACTGTTCGTGGTATTCTGTAGTGGTCTCCATCTGTTGCAAAGAGAGGTTTCCTTGATGAGGGGCGATGACTACATTACCTGGGGATACAAGGACCAATATTTATAGGTCATTGCTAGGGATTGTGCTAGCTTAATAAATTAGTGGTTATAGATTCTCCTCTAATAACCATGACTTCATTGGCCCTGGGTAGTTGGCTAGGTTTCCATTACCATGAATGTTTTCCCTCTTGTTGAGTGGGTAGTAAGTCCAATTAGAGAACTGTTGGTTACCACCAAGTACTGCACCCTTTTGTTCCATGTTGGTCATCAATGTGGTTCACAGGCTTCATAGTGGAGTAGGTTGTACTTACCTCCCTCATTTGGAAGCTTGCATGCCTTCTAGTACCATGAAAGCTAGTCCTCAGGGAAGGCCCAGGGAAGGGACATTCAGGTCAGCTCAAGCTCAGGGGCCTCTGGGCCCTGTTTCTGAAGTGCATGGTGTTTCCAGCAATAAGAGCTTACCTTCCAACTCTTCCCCAAGGCAACCAAGGACAATAGCAATAGATTGTATGCTTTGGAAGTCTCTTGGACAGCCCTGACCAACAAATCAAAAGAGGGTTTCTTATGTCTGGTATTGGGATTTTTGTTAGGTGGGAGCACCATTGGTCTAGACAGCCCATTTTTTTTTTTTCTAACCAGAGTTTCTCTGTGCAACAGATAGTCCTGGCTGTCCATGGGACTCATTCTGTAAACCAGGCTGGCCTCAAACTCATAGAGATCTACCTGCCTCTGCCTCCCAAGTGCTGGGATTAAAGGCGTGAGCCACCACCACCTTGCTGACAGTTCAATTTTTTTTAACATAAGTTATTAGTTGGTCTATTTTTCAGCCCACATGTCTGCCATAATGGAGCTAGATGAGTTAGATAAAACTTGTAATCTTACCTTAATCTCTTCATCTAAAAAAGAATGGATTAAATTAAATTACTTCTCCCATATATCAACAGAGATATTTCAGAAGGCAGTAATGAAAGTTAATGTTTTAAAATATTTTTAATGCATCCTATATTTTTGAGTCCTTCTTGAACTAGCAGTCCTTTGTTGAAAACCGTGATGGAATTAAACATATACAAAATGAAGTTTCTACCTACAGCATTATAGGGGGGCCCATATTTTGCAGAATTAAAAGTTCAGAAGGAGGAGCCTTCCCAAGCGGTAAGATCATCAGCTCAATCACATCTTTGGGTGTTCCTGTCTCACTGTTGTCTTTAGTGGGGCCTTTTTAAGAGCAGCTTGTCTTGGTACCACTGCTGTCTGCTGCACTCTGGTTTTCAGGCTGACGTATTCATGCCTAGGGGAGAGAACAGAATCCTCTCTCCCAAGCATGGATTCAAACTCTTCCTTTTGGCCTGAGGGGGGGTGGTGGTGGTTTATTCCAGGAGTATAATAATCGTAAGGGGATTAATTAGAATACTTTGGGACTATTCTGATTTTAGCACAAATCAACCTAATATAACAGATTCTAGGTCACACTGCAGTAAAAAAAAAAAAATACAGCCAAATCTCAGTGGCTTTAACGTCAAACGTAGAGCACTTGCTCAAACTATGTGAAGGAGGTGGATGGGTTGCTGCATGGGGTCCTTGTTTGGGAACCTGGACTCAAAGGCGTTACCATCTTTAACAATAGTAGTCTCACTGCATGTGGTGGTGTATGCCTCCGGACTGCTGGACAAAGCTGACATGGGAAACTTCGAAAATCCTTGTTTCAAAGTAAGGTTTGTGGGAAGCACCTGCAAGGAAAACCAACACTGGACCAGTGAGCCCATGGCTCAGCCGGCAAAGGCACTTGTCACCCAGCCCGATGATCTGAGTGTGATCCCAGGGGCTGATCTGGTAAAAGGAAAGAGGAAAGAACTGATCTTCCACCCACCAGAGTGCTGCTGTGACCTGTGCTCACACATGCGCACATGCGTGTGCTCGAGCCCCCACCCACATGTAAATGTAATCATCATCATCATCATCATCATCATCATCATCATCATAATGTAAAAAGCCACAGATGCAGATCTTGAGGCTAAGTAGTAGTAAATACTGTAAGGACTTATATTGTACCTGAAATTGATATCACTCCTGTTGACAAGCAATCATAGAGAGGCTACCCCTTGTCTCATGACTTGGCCTGACTGCAAACCCAAAGCTGAGGGCAGGTGGAACCTTTCTGATGTCTGGAAGGGAAGGGTAAACTCTGAAGTTCTCTACTATTCTGGGAGCAGCAGACCCAGGTTGAGTTCCTTCTTTAGTGGTTGCCTAAAAAAGCTAGCAAATTAAAACAAAAACAAAACAAGAAACTCTTATTAAGAAGGGGGATGCTGGAGTGAGTAGCAAACAAGTCAGCAGTATTTGAAGTATTTGAGGCTTACACTCAGTGGAGACAGGGATTTCAACTGGGGAGGCAAGTCAGTGGGAAAGTCGGCTTCGTTTCATCAGCCTTTAAACCAGTCACTTCCTTTACTCTCCTGGTGGGAAGGATTAGCTCTAGCTTTTGAATGAGGACTTTGCTCAAAAGTGGCTTTCATTATTCCAGGTCCCATCTTCTTGTCTACAGTAGCAACAGAATCGTCCTTCATATGATTGCCTGCAAAATAGAATACTAAAGAGGTGAAATGGTGTATGGCAGCCACTGTAAAACAGAGAAAATGAAAAGTTATTAAAAATGTTTTCAGGGGCTGGAGAGATGGCTCAGCAGTTAAGAGCATCAGCTGCTCCTTCAGAGGACCCGGGTTCAATTCCCAGCTGCTCACAACTGTCTCTAACTCCAGTTCCAGGGAATCTGGCACCCTTGCACAGATATACATGCAGGCAAAAAAAAACCCGATGCACATAAAAACAAATAAATCTTTAAAAGAAAAAAGGGAATGTTTTCAGAGCGACATCACTTGGTATACATCGGTAGAGATGGAAAAACATAAATTACTTCCTAAGCAGCTGTTACTGAGTCTCCTGAGAGCCTCATGTACCCCTGAGACCATATTGATTCCCCCAGAATAGTCATAGGCTCCACCTCAAAGGTTTGATTTGAGAATTAAATGATGGAAAAAAAGAGTTTAACATGGGGCCTTGTTCTCAGCAATGTTACACCCTCACTATTATTTTTATTATAGGCATAATAAAATGGTAGTAAATTTCAAACAAGTTTCTACATGAATGTTCACAACTTAGGGAATGTGATAGCATTCAAGTTCATTAACTTTGATCTAGCTAATCTCTCAGTAAAATGGCCACTCAGGTACTTCACTTTCATTTTGATATTTTCCATTATCTAAGGGTTGACTCCTTCTCACCTCACATTCAAGTCTCCACAGTTCTAGCTGATGACTAAACACTGACCCAGGCTGAACCACAGGACAACGAAGAGCTGGCAGGGTTAGGGAGAAAGTTCGGAACAACGCTTTTCTTGGGCAGAACCCGTCTGTGATTTTGAGGGTAAGCAAAGACAGGCCCGTCACTGCATTTGGTGAGGGAGCAGGGGAGGATGAGGTGGCTAATGCAAATCAGGAACCGGGGAGTAGAGTCACAAGTGAGCATCTGGAGTGAGAAAAGAGAGTGAGGAGTTTCAGCCACAGAGTGGGAGGCCCTACAGAAAACGCTCGCGAAAGGGACGCTTTCTGTGAGTGATGGGGAGGACTGTGCAGGGACATGCTCTCAGAAACTTCACAAGGCAAGGCAAAGATCCGAGTTTCAGGGGGCCCTTCACAGAGAATAGAAGAAATGTAATAATACATTTTTTTTTCCTTTATAGTATTGGAGGTTGAATCTAGGACTTGTAGTATGTTAGACAAGGACTCCCTAAAACTGAGCTTCCCCCCTTTTTATTTTTGAATCAATTAATCACTACTATTATTTGAGACAGGGTTTGGCTCTACATCCAAGGATGGCACTGAACTCACTAGATAGTCCAGGCTAGACTCTAACTCACAACAGTTTTCTTGCCTCAGACTTCCCTCCTCTGTGCTGAGATTAGAGGCATATACAACCACGATTGGTTTAGGATTGCAGTTTTTAAAAGGCTGAGACTGTTGTTTGCATTGCCAGTAAGTAGTTCTGTTTGAAGTGAATTTTCCAGAAATTCTTTACTGGCCTGGAACTGAGTGTGTAAAGGTTTGTTCCTACCCATTGGGTAGCTGATACTCCCAGTTCTGTGATGGTAGCTACATCCTGATCATGTCCTAGGGAGAACTTCCATAACAGTATCCTGTCACACGGAGCCCAGATCAGAACTGCTGACGAACTACTTTTCTGCCTGTATCCCAGAGCCATCAGCTTGACACTTTCATATATAGTATGCTATCCTATAAAAGCGTGCTAAGCTCCTGACAATTATTTCTACTCTTATTATTTGGATAGGAAGTGGGTGGGGAAGATAAATGTTTTGATTCCTAGAAATTTAATATTTAAAATTAAAGGCCAGATTAAAGGACCAGAAGGTTTGAGGCAAACATAAAGCTTTCAACATGGAGATCGTCAAGGACTGCAAACCATAAAATGTGTGTTAGCTAGAAATGGTTCCTTTTCTTTTCCCTTGAAAACATCTGGGATGTGTTTACATCCCAAAGAAAATATTCTACCACGGACTCCTAAAAATGTTCGAGGCTGTGGGTATAGTCCACGGGAAAACACATCCTTGGCATACACATATTCACGCAAGAGGGGAAATAATTCAGATTATTGACTGATGAAACTTTAGCCTTTAATACATCTAAGTATGGTACTAGCCTAAAATTTGTCTGTTTGCACCAACCAAAGAAAGTGACTCATACAGCCTAACTGCAAGTTTTAAGGAAGATGGCTAGCATCCATGCATTTAAAAAATGACTACCGATTTGTTGAATGAGGACATCAAAACTCTTCGGCTAGAACATAATTCTGACCTCTGCCTGAGTAGTTTTGCGTGACATTCGATAAACCAGTGTGTTTTCTATAGGACACTTCAGAGTACTTTATTTCCAGGGCTGACATTAACCCAGTCACAGGTTTGGAAAAGCTGCTCTTGGGTGCGGAGTTGCTGAAGGCACGGGATTTTTTTTTTTCTTTCTTGAAAGCAGTGTCCTGTTTGCATTTCAGAAACAGTTCCTGTTCTAGAACAAATTTTGGCAATTTATGAGCGCTATTAGGCAGACTGCATTCTTAGCAGGCTTCGGCCCTTTTAATGTCTTCTCTGTGAGTCCTTTGATACTTAGCATCTAAAAGGCCAGACCTGTTTACTAAGAGATAAGTATCACAGTATATTACTTAAATGCACCCGCGCTGAGAGCAATAACTGTCTTGAGGGTAGCTTTTCCACCCAGCCACCCGGCTGCACCCTCACGCTTGGGATCTGGGTCCCCAGGCTACGGGGAAGAGTTCGGCACGGGAAGCTCATCTTCCGGCCTTCTGATTGGCCAGTTCGCACTCCACTCACTGGGCTCCCGGCTCTGATTGGCTACGGCGGCACCCCCTTCGGCCCGCGACTACTTTGTGCCGGGGCGGCGCGGCTGGGTCCTCCCGCTCAAGTCGCCCTCTGGGCCGGTTTGAGGTAGTCCTTCGGCCCACGGCTCAGCATCGCGGGCGCCAGGATCCCAGAGTGCGAGCCGGTAGGAGGCATCCTAGGGAAAAGCCTCTCCCTCCCTTCTCCCGTACTCAATAAACTTCCGCCTCTGCAGGGCTGTGGCAACCGCGGCGCGGGGAGGCCGAGCTTCGAACTCGGGCCCTGCAGGGGGTCTTCGTGCGGGAGTGGAGGCAGAGCCCGCAGGGTAGCAGGACCGCTCGCAGCACCGCGGTGCCATTGTGTGCTCGCGCTGCAACCGGATGAGCAGCGAGAGCATCCCGAAAGTAGCGCGGCGCCCGCTTGAGCTCCAGGGCGCTGGGCCCGCCCGCCGGGGCACGGGGACCGTGGTTCCCTTTCAGCCTCGGGCCCTCTGGCTGCCTAACGCCGGCGTGGACCGGAGCCCGAGGCCCGCGCGCGCCCGCTGCCCGGCTGGAACTCGGGTCCCCGCCGTGGCCCGTGGATGCTGCAGCTCCGCTGCCCACCCGCCCAGAGGAAGGGGACGGGGGAGGAGCCTGTGCACATGCCAGGGTCGCGGGAGGAGGCCGCGGCCGGCGCATGCGCGCCCTCCCCCAGAAGGCTGGGACGCCGAGGGGGGCGCGCGCCCCCGTCCGCGCGCGCACGCTCGCTCGCTGGCTGGCTCGCTCGCTCCCTGGCTCGCGCCGGCCGGAGGCTTCCCCCGCCTGCGCTCCGGGTCGGAGCCACTCCGGCGCGTGCGCGCGTGGTCTCGGGCCGACCCGAGTGGCCGGGTTCCCTCGGCTCCAGGGCCCCCCGCCGCTCCCCCTCCCGGCTCCCAGCCGACCCGTCCCTCCCTTTTCCTCCCGGAATGGGGCCGGCGCTGCTCGGGGTCGCGCGCCCTGGACCCGGCTCGCGCTCGGTCTCGCGCTGTCAGCCGCTGCCTGGCTCGCGCCGCCTTGCGCTTTCCCTCAGTCAGTGGCGCCGAAGGCTCCGTTAAGCGGCGGCCGCGGTTCCTGTTTCCGTTTCTTCCTCTCCCTTCGGTCGGGAGTAGCATCCTCCACCCCGCCACCCCTCCCACTCTCCCGGCGCGGCCAGCTGCAGCTTGAAGGCAGTGTGGCTGTGGCGACGGGGGACGGCGCCGACCGCCTCGCTCCCGCCTCGGGTAAGGGGGCGTTAGGGAGCCGGGCCCCCGCGCGCCGCGGGTTCCAGGACGGGGCGGGCGCGGGCTCTGCGGAGCCGGGGCTCCGGGCGCTCCTTCCTCCTCCCGCCGATCCCAGGCCTGTTGCTGCAACTGCTGCTGCTGCTGCTGCTCATCCGGCGGCCCCGGGAAAAGTGGGGAGGGAGCCCCCGAGATGCCCCGGCGGTGCCTCGGCGCTGGTAAGGGTGAGGGGCGCCGTCGCGCCTCGCATCCCCGCTCAGGGCCAGGGGCCTGAGCCCCGGGACCCGAGGGATGGGGGCGGGGTGGGAGGTGTCCCTCAGCGCATCTCTGCACCTACCTCTCCTCCCCCCCCCCCCCGCAGCGGGGTCCCGGTGGTCAGACCGTGGGAAGGTGGGTTCCTCTGCTTTGCGGGGTTTCTGTGTGCACTCCAGGGGCTGGGAATCGGGGTGAACCTGCACAAAGATCCGCTCTGGCGAGTGGCTGAGGCAGGGCAGTTAATGGCTTGGGTGCCTCGCTATCCCCCTTTCCTTTGATCTGCAAATGACAAGCTGGCGGCTGTGGAGTGTCACAACTTATTTGGGAAGGTTAAATGAGTCATATCAGTTCAGCGAGGTCTGTCCTGCTGGAGTTGAGGGGCTTTTTCCCTGGCAGCACCTGTTCTCTGGATGTGGGCATTGCAATCTTCAGAGACGTATTTCTCAAGTTAAATGGCATTGTCATGGTTAGGGTTTAGCACCCTGATAAGCTTTTAGCGTTTTGCCTTAAACATTGAGGCCTTTGAGAAAGGCAAGGAGATTGGTGTTTTTCCTTCTTGTGTCTGATTTTGCTCGTTACTTTTAAGACAACACAAGGTGAACCCAGGAAACTATACCCTCCCGTAGATCACTCCGAACTTCAAGGTTTCAGGGAACAAATGCAATGCAAGTTTTATCAGTTTAAGAGTTAAATTTATCACAAGTCACTGTCTTTGCCTTTGCTCCGTAGAAACTCTAAGTAGGTCTTATTTTAGTTTTTTTGCTCTTCTTGGGGTTTAGTGCTTATTTTTTTGATTAAAGTTCTATGTTATAAGCATACTTCTTTTAAAGGGTGTATCATATATTAAGTGTTTTAGGAGAGAAATTGTATACCGAAGTAAAGGAGTGAGATGTTGCTGTTCTTTAAGGCACCCTAGAAGTCTGTGCCAATAATATGGTCCTGTACATTGCTGTCCCCGTGAAATAAGAAGTCCTAATTATCAATACTACAGTGTTTTAGCCCATACAAGCATTTGAAATTGCAGGCCGATTAAAAATGTAGGGAACGAGAGATAAGGATAAAGATAAGATAAGGAGCCTACCAGGGTGGTTGGGAGGCATGGGTTTTCCGTTCGCTGTTCTGTAAATGGAGAATTCTGTTTGAGTTGAAGAGCTGAACAGCTGGAATGAGACTTACGTAGACTGCAGGAACGTGCAGAACTGTCTTTGATCAGGTCGTGAGTTAATATGAAGGGTGCCTTGTGATCCACTAGGAGAGTGATTCAACATAATTTAAATATGATACACTACAGATTGTATTTTAAGAGTTTTTAAAATTTAAAGTCATTTGAGGTTGTTTTTCCTACAAACCAGTTTAATTTAAAGTGTATAGAACTGAGACCAAGGCAAGCATTCTGATTATATAACATGGTCTTTTAAAAAGTAAATTCCAACCAGCTTTTTTTTTTTTTTTTTAAAGGAGTAACAATGTCCTCAACAGTGATGAATTTTGAAATTTGCTAGTGGGTTACAAAAATTTGTGTTTCTTGTTTGTTTTTTTAAATGCAGTTATTTTAGGTTGGTCTGGAGGGGGAGCTAGTGCCAAAGCAAAGTGTAGCTTAATAGCTGTTTGAACTTTTAAAACATCTAAAACCAGATTTTTTATGACCAGGAGAAGTGTACATTTTTCATTAAAATACCAGAGGGCATTGAGGTGGACATATTAACTGTACATGGTTATTTGTGGGGTGCATATATTGGGTATTAGAAATTAGTTTTAAAAATTAATCGTCCTGAATAAAAGGTGTTTAAGTTTCTTGAATTTCTTATGTGCAGTTTCTGAAAGTGTGTGCTAAAACTTGAGTATGTCTTGGCATTTTCTTACTCCTCTTGTGCAGTGCATTAAAATTGAAGATGTGTTCTTGACCCTTTGTGCACATTGAGTGTTTTTGCTTTATAACATCTGTACTACCTATAAAGTAAAATAAAAGGCTTCAAGTTGGGTCTTGGAGGGGCAGATACATCCACCGTGTGGTGAGTTTTCTCTGTCAAAAATAGATAATTTCAGCAAGGGTAGTTGGACAGCAAAGTCTCAAGGTCATTTTGTAATCCTATAATATGATGTTAAATTTGTTTGAATATAGAATAGTTATTTTGTGATCTGTGGCATTTTGTTTAATTTCTAAACTATAATGTGTTTGATTTGTTCTTTAGAAGCACACAAAGAAATTGATAGTGGTGCGCATTTAAAAATCATTAAGATATTTATTTTTTGAGGATAGTGATTGAGTCTTTTATTATTCACACTCTTCACTTAAGTAAATAGAACCTTACTAGTGCTAATTAAAAAATAGATTTCTTTCCATGCAGTGGTTGTTATTGATTTACTTTATAAATTGCATAGTAAAAACATATTGGTTTAACTAAATGATAGATGCACACATTTTATAGCATACTTGTATATCTGGAAGTATTTCATTTTACAAGTGCAAGATTTTAAAAAAGTCAGTTCATTTCTTCCTTAAAAGGAAACAAAAGTAAGATAGTAAGCAACTCTGAAAACAGAGGAATACTCTCTATGTGTGTCTGAATTTGGTGCTTTTCAGCGGAGTAAGACTGGAGTAAGGATGGGTGCAGGATTCCCTTTGGTTCTCTTATTCCCTGGCTTACATTTCTCCCCCACAAAGTAGAACGGATTGCTGTTTGAATTGTTTTTAACTTGTAGTTCATTGTAATGAGACAATCAAATGGGTTTAAAAGTAAACACTTAAAACTAATTTTTAAAGAGCCTTTTTAAAAATCCCCAGGGGACTATAGAATTTATAGGATACTGTACATTTTCCTTTCAGTATAATATGGGTCAAACAGGGGTTGTGGAATTAGGCCATGCATGTCAGTTGAAGAGTTTTTCTTGTACACCACAGAATGCCTAGTGATAAAGGGTTATTTTCATTTAAATTGCTTGTCTACTTTCTTTTCTGAGGCAGGATCTTATTCTATAGCCATTGTTGGCCTGGCAGTCACTAGATATATAGCTCAGGTTGGCCTTGAACTCATTCTGCCAAGTTCTGGGTTTATAGACACAGGCCATTACACTGATTTTTTTTTTTTTCCTCAAGAAGACTTTATTTGCCAAACCTAGTACCTCACCACATGCTTTACTACCTAAAACAATAATTCTTTGTAATTTTTTTTTTAAACCAGAAAATGACCTTGTAAGGGGGAAATATCACTTAAACAAGATGTCAAATCTTAGTACTTGGAACTAGAAGAAATGTGCCTAGGGTATAGATAGCACAAGCTAAGGGGCTAGGGGAATGCAGCCTAGCTGGCGGAGCGCTTGCCTAACATGCATAAAGTATCAGATAGGCTCTTGATCCCTAGCGCTGTATAAGTGAGGTGTGGAGTTAAAGGCAAGATGGTTAGAAGTTTAAGACTCACTAGGGGTAGAGACATTGTCTTAAACCAACAAATAGGAAAACAAGACCAGAAAGACAAAAACAAAACAATCTTCCTCACAGACCAAATACAGCCATCACACTAAATGTATTCCAATGTTTATAAATGATTTGATTTTATAATTACTTCATATATTTCTAATACAATTGATAGTAAAGTCAGCTTGTTGTTGAAGATGGGAAATGCTTAATAGCTTCTCTACTAAGTCTAGTGTCTAGGGCTTGGGAGCAGTCCTTGCAGATGGAGGCTCAGAGAATCAGAGCCTGGTTGATGAGTCCGTCTTTGCGTTTCATTTTGTTTTTGTTGGTCTTACTCTATAGCCCGGGCTGGCCTCAAGTTTGCTGTGATCCTCACATCAGACTTCTGAGTGCTGGGATTGGGATCGCAGTCATATGTCACCAGGTCCTGTTCTATCTTTATCTTTATGATGTATTTTTCCTCTTAAGTTCATAGACTTTTCAGGTAAAACTTTAGTTGATGTTGCATAGATTCGTTCTAATGATTTCATTTTTTTAAAAAAAATTTTTTGAGGTAAAGACAAAAGACCAGAATACCAGTTTTTAAAAAAAATTCATTTATTTTATCTTTTAACTTTGTTAAGTGAAAATGATTGTAATTTCATTTGAAAAGGGTTATGAGATGGTGGGTATGTATCTCAGTGGTGGAACATGTACTTAACACCAAAAACAACAGAGGAAGGTAGTATGGGATTAGAAAAGTTGCCAGTTAACATTATTGTCTCCTAATTTCCTGGAATGCATGCTCTTGTCTCTTAAATTATTTCTGTCTTTGTCCTTAGAGTTCCTGACTACGAGAAGCTGTTTTTTAAGAAAATGAATTATTTATCTTTGCGTGCTTCTTTGTAAAGAAGCAAAACAGAATACCAAGATTCACTAAAGAGAACTCCGTCTAAAATGAACATCCGTGTTCCCTGTCCATGGGAGTTCACAGTGAGAGAGTGTTTGATAACTAGAGCCTTACTCATTTAGGATCAGACTGGTTCAGTTTAGTAGCAAGTGGTTACAGTTTTGATGTCTTGCCTTTGAGCATTCATTCACAAATCAAATGTCAAAAGATTATAATTTTGAGAAAACTACTCAGAATCAGCTAAGCCATGATAAACATTTTGCTCTCTTTTTAAACATAAGTTTTAGACTTTTCTTATTCTTTTGGAAAGTTTAACAAAATTCTAGGGCTTAGGAAGGTGGTTACTGAAGTTCTTGAGGTCAAAAAATCCCTTTCTTTCCTTGGTAAATTGATCCTCATGGTTTAAGGAATGGAGGGTTACTGAGGAACCCTGACTGCTTCCTCTTACAGAATTACAGCTGTCTTGGCCTTCATTATCCAAATGTTAGCACAGCTTGACACTGTATATAGATTGTCAGGTGTGGGTATAATCAGAGATATGTTATTTTTCATTTGTAAGTATCCCAAAATACTGATGGTCTCAATGCTGAGTAAGTATGCCTGCTAAAAATAGCCAAATGATGAACTAAAGAAACCTACTAATGTACAGTTAAGAGCAGTTCCTCCCAATAAAAAAGATGCTATTAGTGCTCAACTGCAATGACACAAAGATATAATGAAAAATGAGATCAACAAAAATGTCCATTTTATAACAGTTTTAGCAGACCAGGTAGCAGGTAAGAATAACTCGTGAAATCTGTAACTGTTTGCAGAGGATTAGAGCAGTGCAGATAATACCCCAAATGAACTAATGATAAGCAATGTTTTGTTTTTTTTTTTAAATCAAGAATTGTATGCAGATTTCCTCAGGGTATTTTTATACAGTTTCTGTTATTGTCTGCTTCTATTGCAAATGAAAGGATAGAAAGTCAGTTCCCTATTTTGGGATCTGGAAAAGGAAAAGGACCTGGCATATAGAAAGAAGCTTGCTTGTTTATTTAGTGTCTTGCTTTGTAGCCTGGCCGCCTTTGAACTGGTGATCTTGCCTTTGCCACCTGCCACCCTGGTGCTTGTATTCCTGTATGCACCATCCCATCCAGCTATTTATTTTAAAAAGGAAAAGGAAAAAAAATACTCCTGGTTTTATTGAGATATAATTGGCAAATAAAGATTATATATTTAAAGTGTATAACGTTATTGATATAAATGTGAAATTTAAGAAAAGACTACTGCAGTAAAACATGTCATATTAACTATGTTTCTTATATTGTAAGAACATTTACAATTTTTCTTAGCAGATTTCAAGTGTGCGTGACAGTAGTGCTAACTACCATCACCAAATGTGCATTAGATTTCTAGACTGTATTTGTCCTGCAGAAAGCATGCTGCAGTGGAACTTTGTACCCTTCCTCAGTACCTCTCCTTTTCTTCTTTGCCCTGAGTCCCTGGTACCTACCATCTATTTCCTGCTTCTGTGAGTTTGCCTTCTTAAAATCCCACATACAAATGACCTTGTCATGCAGTGTTTGTTTTTTCTGTAACTTGTTTGTTTCACTTTATGATGTTCCCCACGTTCATCTTAACATTGTTAAGAAACTTAGTTATCCTTTTAGTGTTTCTTCTCCCTCAATCTGGGTCTGAAAATGACGTTAACATAAAATGGATGAGTAGAAGAAACACATACAAATTTATTTAGTACAGGTCTTCTACACTGACCCCTCATCAGGAAACGAAGACCTAGTGACAGAGTGGAACTCTTACATGGTCAATTGGCAGCTTGTGAAAAGGTGGCTAAGTTGTATTGGGTGGCTGAATAAATAAGAGATCCTTTAACAAACTTTGTACACAGTTCTCTTGGTTTCAGCTTACCAACTTTGATAAGTATGTTGGCTTACTTTTTAAGTACAGGGAAAGCATTTTTTTTTCCACATGGGAATTTCATTTCCACTTTTAAGAAAAAGATGGAAGGTCAGAGTGGTTTTTTTGCACCTGTTTTTTTCTAACCAATATACTAAAAAGCCTTATTTATAGATAGGATTTCCTTTTTAAAGTTTTTTTTTAATTTATTTTAATTTATTTATGTTTGTGTTTAAGAGTGTCTATGGAAGCCAGAAGAAGGCATTGGATTCCCTGGAGCTAGAGTTACAGGTCGTGAGCCTTCAGTGTGGGTGTTGGGAATCAAACTTTGGTCCTCTGGAAGAGCACAAGTGCTTTTAATTGTTGAGCACCTCTTCAGCCCCATGTTTTATAACTTTTAAAGGCTGAATAAAGTTCCATTTTACATGAATGCGCATGCACATGCATTTGGTCTCCACATGCCTGAATTCAGTCTAGAGAACTGGGTTGTAGCTCAGGTTCATTACCTTTGTCTAATATTTATGAGGCATTTGGTTCTATCTTCAATATTGCACAAGCAAAACAATAACACCCCTTTCCAGCAAACCAAGAATTAAAAATGCTTGTAAAGAATTGGAACTCATGTAGACTTTTCCACTAAAAAATGTGTTAACTATTTACAAAGCGTTCACACTGTATTTGGTATTGGAAATACTCATCTGTGTAATGTATATAGTAGCAAAGTATAAAGTGGGGTTCTTTGCATCCTACTACAGGTTATATGCAAATACTGTGCCCTTTTATATAAGGCACTTGGGCATCTGTGGTTTCAGTTATCAGTGGGAGGGGCTATTTTAGAGCTTACTCCCCCCCCCTCCCCCAGATGCTGAGAGACTGGTGTATTTTTTTTTTTGTTTGTTCATTCTCTCTCTTTCTTGAGACAGTATTTCACCATATAACAACCTTGGCTGACCTGGAGCTCTCTAACTCCCAGAGTTTGGCCTGCCCTTGCCTCCTGAGTGCTGGGATTAAGGTGTGGGCCCCAAGCCCCACCCTGGCAGGTGACTCACTTATCTACTGGTGATTTCACCTAGGTCGGTTCTCTATTTTAGCTGTTAGAGATAATGTTACAGTGAATATGGGCACCGAGTTTCATTCTCTTTGTATACCCAGAAGTAGGTCACTGGAGCGTATGTTGATTCTATGTTTAAGTTTTAGAGGACCCTCCAGAATGGCTGTACCAGTTCACATGGCTACCAGCAGTCTAGGAAGGGTTTCCGTCTCTTCATATTCTTATCCAGTCTTGCTGTCATGTCTGTTTGTGGTTAACTCTTATCTTAAATAAGGAATTTTCTTATTTTAACATAATTTAGGGAGTTACTCTGTTTCTTGCTATATAGTCCAGACTGGCCATGAACTGTGGATACTTTTACCTCAGCCTCCCTCTTCAGATACTGAGGATGTGTGTCACCACACCTGTTTAGTAGTCACTTTTAACAGGTGTGAGATCGTGATTTTGATTTGAATTTCTTCATTGTGTTCTTCTTGAAAAATTCTTATTTAGGTCCTTTTGCCTACTTTTAAAATTAGTTATTTGTATTCCTGCTGTCGAGTTGAATTTCTTATCTACTGTGTTCCTTCTCAGTAATTTTACTCTTCTATTTTTTTTAAGAAAAAAAATCACATTTATTTGGAACTAATTAAGATTACAATCTAAGAAGCTGGGCATGATAGTGTATACCTGTCAATTCTGCAGAGGCTAAGGAAGGAGGGCCAATGAGACCCTGCTTAAAAATAAAGAAAGAAACAAACAAATTACAAACTGGTAAAATGCAGATTTAAAGCAGTTTTGAAAATTTGCTTCACCATTGCTGTCCTTCTCTTTCTCTCCTCCCACTTCTTTTATTTTTTACTTTTATTGATTCTTTATGGATTTCACATCATGCATTCCAATCCTACTTATCTCCCTGTCCTCTCACATTCACCCTCTGCCCTTGCAACCTCCTCACCTCCAAACAAAACCAAATTAAAAAAACCAAAACCCAAACCAAAAACCAAACAAAAGAAACAGAACAAAACAAAAACAAAAACAAAAAAAGAATCTTGTTGTGGAAACTGTAGTGTGGCCTGTCGAGACACTCAGTTTACCCTTTCGTCTGTTCATTGTTACTTGCAAGTGTTCATTACCATGGGTCTGGCTCAAGGCCTTTGGTTTCTGCTCCACCACTGATAATGGGCTATCACTGGGGCTCACCTTGGTTTTCCTGTTGTTGTCCTGTGTCATGGAGACTCTGCTGTTTTGGATCTGTAGGTTTGTCCCCTTCACACGCTCCAGCAGTTGGTAGATTCAGTGGTTGTTGGGGTGGCCAACTCATAGCCCTGGTTCTGTACTCCCTGGATGAGCTCTCCAGTACTGCCTTGGCTAGCTCACCCAACGCAGCTTTACTGTTTTGCCCAGGCAAGGTGCAGGCCTCTCTCTCCTGATTGCTGTAGGGGGGATGGAGGGGGGTGGCGGAGTCAACTCTCATGCCCTCAGGGCTGGCTCACCTGTGACCCCAACAACAGGGTCAGCTCAAGTGTACTGCCCATGCGAGGTAAAGGCCTGCTCTCCTATACGCTATAGCTGGTGTAGGACAGAGCTAGTTCTCTCTTATGACCCAGGGGCTAGTCCTCCTCCCCCCTTTCTTTTTTTTTGGGGGGGGGGTTCAAGACAGGGTTTCTCTGTGTAGTTTTGTTGTCTGTCCTGGATCTTGTTCTGTAGACCAGGCTGGCCTTGAACTCACAGAGATCCGCCTGCCTCTGCCTCCTGAGTGCTGGGATTAAAGGCGTGCTCCACCACCCAGAAAAATTCTCTTAATTTTTTTTTTTAAAGATTTATTAGCTGCATGTACATCTGCATGCCAGAAGAGGGCATCAGATCTCATTACAGATGGTTGTGAGCCACTGTGTGGTTGCTGGGAACTGAACTCAGGCCCTCTGGAAGATCAGCCAGTGCTCTTAACAGCTAAGCCATCTCTCCAGGCCTCTTTCTTTTCCTTCAAAGCTAGGTAGATAATCTCTGGTATTTTCCTTGACTGTATCTTAACTCTGTAACTACTATCCTTAACTAGAGTCATATTCTGAATAATATAAAGAAATGGGCCTTGTCTGCTATGGTCTTAATGTTTGTGTACCCCTAAATCACATGCTAACATGTTGAAACCAACCTTCATAGTAAGTAATAAGAGGTGTGCAGACTTTGAAAAGTGGTTAGGTGGTAAGGCCAGAGCTCTCTAGAATGTGATTAGTGCCAAGGGAACCTATCCATTCTTCCTGCTAGAGAGAATTTAATGAGCTGTTGAGATGGCTTAGAGGTTAAAAGTACTTGCTCCACAAGCCTCAGTTTAAATCTCCAGATTTCTGGGTGGAGGGAGTAAACCATCTCCTGAATATTATCCTCTGACTACTGCACGTGTGCCTTTGCACACCCCTGCTTGCACTCACACACATCACACACACAAATAATAATGATAAAAGAAGGTGTAGCAGAACCAGCCCTCACCAGATGTCCGATCTGAGCCTTGAACTTTGATCTTTGTATTGCCCTGTCTTGGGATCAACACATTTCTGTTCTTCATAAATTGCTCAGTATCAAGTATGTTGTTATAGCATCCTGAACAAACGAAGGCATGCTATACAAGAGGATTCAGCAGTGAATAAATTTGGGTCTGCTTGGAATTACCATCACTGGGCAATTAAACATTTTCATGAGTATTATTTTAGTTCATGTGCGTAATTCTGAGAACAGTTAGTGCTCCCCGCCCCCGCCTTGAGATAGGGTTTCTGGCCCAGGCTGGCCTTATCCTTTCTCCTGCCCTGCCTCCTGAGTGCTGGACTCTAGGTGCTCACAACTGTGCTTGAGAATGGGGAGACTTTGGTTGTGAAGATGAGAAAAAGACCGTGCTGCTTTATTATTTTGCTTTGTGCGTAAAAGGCAGGCTATAACCGTTTTAGCTTAAATTTGTGCCAACCTGGGCTCAAAGTAGTCAGATGGGATTAGGCTGTTTTTCAAATTAAAAAAAAGCATGGCTATTGCAGGGGAAACAGACTTAGAGCAGAGCTGATAGGTAACAGGCTAGGACAAAGATGTTTATGTGGGTACTTAAAAGAATAGGAGTGTGTATGCATGTCTGTGTATATATGTAAGTGTGTCTGTAACAGGAGTGAACAACAGACTTGAGTAGGCTGGTGTCAGGTATATGCCAAAGAGCTGGTGTGCATTTCCCATGCAGTATGAGAAAGAGTGAATAGTGAAATTTAAAGATCAGAGTGCTATAATTATTTTCAGATATTTAGTAACTTGACTCAGAAACCTTTAGGACTTCTTGTATTATTGATAATAGTAGGAAGTATGACTATAAAACTATTGAAATTTATTTTTGCCCAACACTGTAGAATACATGAGTGGTAACCCACAGAGCAGAGCTCTGTGGAGGAGGGGAATATAGTTATAAATATATTGTAATGGTGGTATTATTATAGCAGCATAAGAAAAATTGTTTCATATTTCATAGTCACACTTTTTGCACAAAAGTGTTATTTCTAAATTAGGTAAGCCACTTTGTAATGGCCAGAAATATCCCCAAATTAAAACAATATTTAATGTATGAAGATTTGTCACTTCTGACAATATTATAAAAAACGTGTTAAGATTCTTAAGCATTTGCAAAAGTTGGATCTTGATGCTTTTAGCAGTGATAGCATTTTAGGAATAAGTGCAGTGCTTCCTAAAGGAACTGTGGGATGTTGTTTTGGTATATGGTATGCCATACTTGTTCTAAAATGACCTACTGAATTGAATACATATAAAGTGTCTAAGAATTCACTGTGTAATCAGAAAAGCCCCAATATACTTCTATACTTTTCAGGTCTTCAGAATATCAAAGACACTCTGGATTTAGTCATAATCCCAGGTTTGTAATCCCAACAGGTAGGAACTGATTCAGGATGATTGAGTTCAAGGCTATCCTCAGCTACATAATGAGTTCCTGGCCAGCTTTAGTTACATAGTAAGAGCAAAGGGCTGGAAATACCACATAAGTGATAGAGCATTTGTGTGGCATACTCAAGTCCATGACTGAGTTTAATCCCCAGCAAAAAAGAGAATGACCTATCATGTTCTCCCAGGGAATATTTGTTTTCAGTAGTAATAAATGTTATATGATACAGCTATTTCAAATTTAACATTCCTGTTCTTGATACATTTCTTTCAAATACTTGTTAAAATAGATGTTATGAATTAAAATTTTGTTTTGTTTTTGAGACAGTGTTGCTGTGGAATGTCCTGTATGCTGTGAATATATGTTGCTATGATTGATTGATAAATAAAATACTGATTGGCCAGTAGCCAGGCAGGAAGTATAGGTGGAACAAGGAGAGAGGAGAATTCTGGGAAGTGGGAGGCTGAGGCAGGGAGACACTGCCAGCTGCCACGATGAAAAGCAGATATTAAGATACTAGTAAGCCGTGAGCCAAGTGGCAACTTATAGATTAGTAGAAATGGGTTAATTTAAGATATAAGAACAGTTATCAAGAAGCCTGCCATGGCCATACAGTTTATAAGTAATATAAGTCTCTGTGTTTACTTGGTTGGGTCTGAGCAGCTGCGGGACTGGCGGGTAAGAGAGATTTGTCCTGACCATGGGCCAGGCAGGACCAGGAAAACTCTACCTACATAGTGTCTCACTGTGTAATCAACTTTGGTCCTTTTGCCTCAGCTTCCTAAATTCTGGGATTATAGGCATGCATCGCCATGTCATTATATCTGTCAAGTTCCTCCTTTCCTTATCCCATCCCTCCCTAGCCTTTGGTTTTTGACATGTCTCACTACTGTGTAGCCCAGGCTGGCCTGGAGTTCTCTATGTAGATTGTTATGGGATGTTTGTACACTGTGTGAAGTTAATTTTGCTGTGATTGGTTTAATAAAGAGCTCGACAGCTAATAGCTAGGCAAGAGGTATAGTTGGGACTTCCAGGCAGAGAGAGAGAGAGGACGTAGGAGATGAATCTAGGCATGTGAACGCCAGGAGACAAAGAAGAAGAAGTATGGGCTATGTGACAAAACGTAGATTAATAGAAATGGGTTAATTTAAGTTGTAAGAGCTAGTTAGGAACAAGCCTAAGCTATAGGCTGAGCTTTCATAATTAATAACTGGTGTGTCATTATTTGGGAGCTGGCTGGTGGAATAGAAAAGGACTTGTTACAGTAGACCAAGTTGGTTTTGAACTTCCGAAGATCTCTGTTTCTGCCTCTCCAGTGCTGGGATACTTGACATGTACCATGATGCCAGCATCTTTCCTCTTATCCCAGGCTGGCCTTAAATTCATTATGTAGCAGCGGATAAATTTGAACTTCAATCCTCTTGCATTCACTTCGGAGTGTTGAGATTACTGGTGTATGCTACCAAGCTCATTTTATGACACCAAGGCCAGTTTTTGTGGTGGTGGGAATGGAACCAAGAGCTTTGTATATGTTAGGCAAGCACTCTACTAACTGAGCCATACCCCCTGTTAAATGTTTCTTGAGAAATCAAATAGAACTTTTATATCTATGCAAAGCAGCAGAGCAAAACAAGAATCACATTAAAGCAGTAGTGTTATAACAGCAAAAATTAGCTGGGACCATATGCAATAGAAAAGAAGCAGAATATCACTCCCTTAGATCAGATATAAAAACTGATTTTAAAGGAATAGCAATTAAATACACTGAAGAATTTGTGAACATGAGATGAACAATTAATTAGAGAATATCTTGTTAACTAGGAGAGGTGGTATACACCTGTAATTTCAGCTACTTGGGAGACTGAGGCAGGATGATCATGTATTTAAGGCCAGCCTAGGCAATATGTGGTGATCCAGACTTGGTTATTAAGAGAGAAAGAGATCAAGAGCAAAAGAGAGAGATTGTAAAATACTAATACAGGTTAGTTCTTTTCCATTTTTCGTAAGGGCTGTTTCAAACCCTTTCCAGTAGCTGGTCATGGTGGTGCAGGCCTTTAATCCCAGGGCTTGAGAGACAGAGGCAGGGACTCGTAGATCTCTGAATTTGAGCCAACTTGGTCTACATAGTGAGTTCCAGGCCAACCTGAGCTACCTAGTAGTGTAGCTAGAGTTTTCCTGCCTTGCCCACAGTCAGGACAAATCTCTGTCACCCACCAGTCCCACAGCCGCTCAGACCCAACCAAGTAAACACAGAGACTTATATTGCTTACAAACTGTATGGCCATGGCAGGCTTCTTGCTAACTTTCTTGTAGCTTAAATTAATCCATTTCTATAAATCTATACCTTGCCACATGGCTCGTGGCTTACCAGCATCTTCACATGCTGCTTGTCATGTCAGCAGCTGGCAGTGTCTTCCTCCTCTGCCTTCCACTTCCCAGAATTCTCTCAATTCTCTTCTCTGTTAGTCCCACCTATACTTCCTGCCTGGCCACTGGCCAATCAGTGTTTTATTTATTGACCAATCAGAGCAACAGATTTGACATACAGACCATCCCACAGCACTTCCCCTTTCTTTCTTTCTTCCTTTCTTCCTCCCTCCCTCCCTCCCTCCCTCCCTCCTCCCTCCCTCCCTCCCTCCCTCCCTCTCTCTCTCTCTCTCTCTCTCTCTCTCTCTCTCTCTTTAAAGAGGAAGGTTTTAACTTTTACACATCTCCAAAGCCAGCTTGGTATATTTGGGAATTTGGATGTAGCTTCTCTTACTACTTCCTGCTGGAGGGGGGCGCTGTATCTTATGGGGACACAAAGAAAATTTTAGGATTATGGAGTAGTCCGTGAGGGTGTATTGTCTGAGCCAGTTGCCTTGAAACGATTCTGGATGTTGGATCATCTGGGCCATGGTGTCATCGGAGACCTTTCAGGGGGTCTTGGCTGGTCAAACCTGATGTATCTTAATCTGTAACAAATCCATAACCTCTGGCTTTCTGTGGAAACAAAAGCAGAGCCTTCTTTCCAAAGCAACATATCCTTACATCCAAATTTTGAAGTCAAGGTACCTTTAAAATATACATTTTGGCATAACTCAACAGCTTTTGCAATCAGATGTTTTTCTTCAGTTACCAATATCAAAGAGAACATAATCCATATTCTCTGTGTGGTAGCCATCTTTACATGGCTTATGTTTTATATTACCTTGAACCTATTGCTTTAAACTGCAGCCTTCTAAGCCTGAAATGGCGCTGTGGCTGCTGGCTCCACCCACTTCAGCTTCCCAACATGGTGGTGGTAAGTTTTCTGCCAGCTCTGGGAGCCATCAACTCTCAGAAATAGTGGGTCTATACTTCTATCAAAGTAGCGTGTAGCCCAGAAACCTCTTTTTGTTTTGTACTAGCAAAGGCTAAATCCACCATGCAGCTTAATGTGCCACTTGCAGAGGCCTCATTCCTGCCATACTGCAGGTCGAACACACATGCCAGGAACTGCCATAGTAGCTCAAACACGCAGGCTGCCACTAACTTGAGAGAAACAACTAGGAACTGTTTTTTAGCTCTTTTTTAGAATCTTTTTTTCTCAGATTTTAGGTGGAAACTCTTGCCAACATGTTGGGTACCATTTGTAGCTAGAGTTTTCCTGCCTGGCCCACAGTCAGGACAAATCTGTTACCTGCCAGTCCCACAGCCGCTCAGACCCAACCAAGTAAACACAGAGACTTATATTGCTTACAAACTATGGCTGCGGCAGGCTTCTTGCTAACTGTTCTTGTAGCTTAAATTAATCCATTTCTATAAATCTATACCTTGCCACGTGGCTCGTGGCTTACTGGCATCTTCACATGTTGCTTGTCATGGCGGCAGCTGGCAGTGTCTCCCTCCTCCACCTTCCACTTCCCAGAATTCTCTCAATTCTCCTCTCTGTTAGTCCTACCTATACTTCCTGCCTGACCACTGGCCAATCAGTGTTTTATTTATTGACCAATCAGAGCAATTTGACACACAGACCATCCCACAGCATAGTAGTGAGACTGTGTTAACAAAATACCCCCCCCCCCAAACTCTTTATAGTATCTGATTCTAGGATACAGCTTTTAGACATTGAAGGTTGATCCAGTCCCCCCCCCCCTTTTTTTTGGGTAAAGAGATTAAGGCCATGCTTGTTGCCTGCCCAGGGATGTTCTCTTTTTACCTTGTACCTTATGGTTACTTTTTTTTACTCTTAGAAAGTTTGATTGATTGATTGATTTCGAGACAGGGTTTCACTATGTAGCCCTGGCTGTCCTAAAACTTGCTTTGTAGACCAGACTGGCTTGGAATTCACAAAGATCTGCCTGCCTTCTGCTTCCCTAGTGCTGGCATTAAAGATGTGAGCATCTATAACTGATCCATTGCTACCATTTTTATTTTATCTACTTGTTAAAATCTGTAGGTCCATTGATTAATTTGTCATTTTAATTTCATTTTCCTCAAATATCTTTAGTAGCCTAAGACAAAAATCATAGATTTCCTATTCATTCATCCTTTCCATCACCTCTACAGGGAGGAGAACGGCATGTCTTTCATCCATTTTGTTTCCTTCTTTCTCACTAAAACTGTTCCCTCTGTTATTGCCAGTGACTTTAATTGCCAAATAGGAACTCATTGTAAAAACCTTGCTTCAGATTTTGAGTTCTTTTTCCTTCCTGCATTCTTCTAACTTTGTAGCCTTCTTATTTCTTCTATGGAATATAGCAACTCCTCTGTTCATTTACAAGGCTAACTTGTTGCATTTGACTTAAACAGTTTTGTTTTCTCTAGTTTCCTTAAAAAAAAAAAAGTATAGTGTATGTGATCCTGCATGGGTTTATGCTTACCACATGCAGGTGTTCAGGAGCTCTTAGTGGCCAGAAGAGGTCATAGGATCCTTTGGAACTGGAGTTACAGGTAGTTGTGAGCTTTCAGGTGAGTGCTGGGAACTGAACCTTGGTTCTCTGAAAGAGCAGTCAATACTCTTAACCACCGAGCCATCTCTCCAGCCTTCAGTTTCTCTAGTTACTTTTCCTTGGGATGGTACCTGTTCGTTTAGCTTTAGTGACAACATTATTTTTCAGATGCCTCCGATACTGTTAAGCTCCAGTTTCCAGCCTGGAAGTTGCCGCATGATTGACTTCCACCAAGCTCAACATGGCTATATTTGAATTTTCTTTATTCTAAAATGTATTATTCCTCTTAGCTTTCCTTTTTCTATTATTGATTTATTCTTCCCATTTCCCAAACTTGAATTCTGAGTCATCTTTGAGTGACTCAGATCTTTTCTGAATGAATAAGAATAATAGAGGAATCAGATCCATTCTGCTATGAAACAACTGTGTGTTCTGTTACTACAGAGTTTCTCTACTTCATCTGCTCTTTTCTGTATCACATTATAGTATAATGACTCAGAGTCTCATTACCACTCTAACATAAATAATTATAGTTTAATAATTGCTATTCTAGAGGGAGAGAAGGCAGAGAATTTTCTTTTTTATGTAAGTGTGTGTGGTGTATGTATTTGGGTGTATGCATGCTTGCGTGTGTGTGTGTGTGTGTGTGTGTGTGTGTGTGTGTGTGTGTGTGTGTGTAGTCTCAAGAATGACATGGGGGGTGCTCTTCCTCAATAGCTCTCCACCTTATATACTGAGTGAAGGTCAGTTATTGAACCTGGAGTTCTCTATTTTGACCAATATGGCCAGCTTGCTCCAGGGATCTATACTTTCTGTGTGCTAGGATTATAGGGGGCTACCATGCCTACCTGGCTTTTTAATGAGGTTTCTAGGGATCCAGCTCTGGCCCTCATTCTTGTGAGGTAGGAACTTGACCAACTGAGACTTCTCATCAGCCCTTTCTCTCTTCTTTTTGAGGCAGAGTCTCACTGTAGCCTAGGCCGGCCTGGAATTGATACTTCTGCTGTACTATGTGATGAGATTATAGGTATGTGCCACTACACCTGGTTCCAGAGGTACTTTTACTAACGTGTGGCAAGTAGGAGTTGTTATATTAAAGGAAGTGACTCCTTAGAGGTGTATGACATGAGTTAAACTTATGACTTAATCCTACTACAGCTGTGTTTCTTTTCCTGATGCTGTATGTCAGACTGTCTTCAGATATTGGTTAAAATAAGTGAATGAGCAACACAAAGTAACGTACATCTCATTTCCCAGTGAAAGTAGAGTGGCCCAATGTAAGACCTGAAAAGTAAGTGCTACCTACTGTGAAGTCTTACAACCAACTAAAATTTACATCGAAAGCTATTTGAAGGTTCCTGACTGCTTGGAGAGTCAATCGTCAATGTGTAACTAATCTTAGTCTATTTACATGTGGTTTTCTCTTCTACTTCTGTCTCATTTCACATGTTTGTGATTGCAGAATTGGATACTATCTGTATACTAATAAACATTAATACTCAAACTGAAGGTCACACAAGCAAATAGACAACTTATTATTTTAGCTTCCCTAGAGAAACAAAACATTTGGTACTTTTAAAATAGGAAGCATTAAAAACACTTTAAAACAGCTTAAACAGAAAGGTAATTTATTTGCTACATAAATAGGAAGAATAGTGCTGTATCAGTCCAGAAACACCAGATCAAGAAATTAGATACTTTTAGGGTACTTTCCATTTCCTGGCTTCATTTCTTTCTAGTCTTATTTTTGTGCTTAGGTAGAAAGCTTCGGCAGTAGAAGAGATGCATAGCTTCAGACAGCTGAGCACTTAAAAGGGCTGTCCCTGGGCTCACCATTGTAGGAAACTGTCACTGGCATTCTAATTAGAGCCACATAAATGAGAGAGGTTTTTGTCCCAAAGGGTGGATATATGTGAAGTAGCAGAAGCAATCTATAGCATTGTAGGTCCACATCTAGAAAGGAAGGGGAGAAAGGGAGTGGTAGACCTAGAGAAAGGGAGATGTCTGCATGTAGGGGAGGGAAGGGGATAAAGAAAATTTATTTATTCATCCATTTAATTATTTGTTTGTTTGTTTTTCAAGACAGGGTTTCTCTGTGTAGTTTTGGAGCCTGTTCTGGAACTCACTCTGTAGACCAGGCTGACCTTGAACTCACAGAGATCCACCTGCCTTTGCTTCCTGAGTGCTGGGATTAAAGGCGTGCATCACCACTGCCCAGCTTTGCTTTCTTCTCATATCAGGTTACTGTTTGTTTGTTTATTTATTTATTTATTTATTTATTTTATTTTTTCAAAGCTGAGGACCGAACCCAGGGCCTTGCGCTTGCCAGGCAAGCGCTCTACCACTGAGCTAAATCCCCAACCCCGATGTTTTTCTTTTTGTGGTGCTGGAGTTTGCACCTAGGGCTAGTCAGACCTTTCACTGAACTGTTTCCAGCCCCTGTTGTTCATTTCCCTTTTTCTGTGTAGTATTGGGCGTTGAACCTGACATATCAATCATGGCTGGCTGTTCTTCCTCCAAAGTACACTTCTGGTCCAGCTAAGAGATTTAACAGCTCACGTTATCCATGACCCAGCCCAGTGTGAACTTCATTTTTACTTGAAGAATTGGGGAAATCAAAGCTCCTAGCTGATAACCTAGCCTTAAGTCAGCATAGCTAGGGTCTGGAATACCTACTCCTGGACATTCAGCCTCATAGCAACAGTATGGTGAAGTAACTGTAGATACGGCACCTACTGGGACCACAGTCTAGGTGGCTTTCATCTTCCTCAGACTGTATATTGCTGACAGAACGAGAGGTAACCACAGAGAGAGAGTCAGTACCCTGTTTCACAGTTTACAGAATATCGACTTGAACTACTGGAGAGATCCCACACTTGTGAGATTGACCGAGAAAGTGAGTTCTCTGACTCCAGGACAAGGTTTGCTATGTCAAAACCCACTGACACAGCCAGAGAAGCTACAAGGAAAGGACACTCTAAAGCCTGTGTGGAGTTAAACTCGACACTACGTTTTAGGGCATGTAAGTCAAGAAAAGACTGTCCCTAAATACGTTTTGATACAAAAGTAGGAAAGATAGCAGTGGAGAAGAAAAGACATTTGAAGAAGCAAGGCAACATGACTCCTTAAACATGCCTCACTCTAGTAACTAAGTCCATGTGGGTGAAATGCCACACAGAGAATTCAAAACAATGCTTAAAAAATTCAAATAAAATGCAAATCAATAGGATAAATTATAGAAGACAGCGCAGGATACAAAAGAGGAGTACAGCGATAGACATTCTGAAAAAGAACCAGGCATGTTTTGGAAATGAAAAGCTTGATAAGCCAGCTGAAAAGTTCATTTGAAAGCCTTGGCAGTAGAGAAGATCAAGAATGGAAGAAAGAGCGGGCGGTGGTGGTGCACACCTTTAATCCCAGCACTCGGGAGGCAGAGGCAGGCGGATCTGTGTGAGTCTGAGGCCAGCCTGGTCTACAAAGTGAGTTCCAGGAAAGGCGCAAAGCTACACAGGGAAACCCTGTCTGGAAAAAACAAAACAAAACAAAACAAAACAACAACAAAAAAAAAACAAAAAAAAAAAAGAAAAAAAAGAATAGAAGAACTATCAAGCCTTTAAGATTGGTGAATTATGTATTCCAATAGTAATAAAAAATAAGAATGAGAAGACATGATTTATGGGATGCCATTAAGAGGGAAAAGACATGTAAAACAAGAATAGATGATGGTGAAGATCTATAGGCTAAACTTTTCTAAGTTTACAAGCAAGAGTAGATAAGCAAGTGAGAATTAGGGAACGGTGAAACCTTTATGAGAAAGGGAGAAAGTAACAGATTATTTAAAATAACTAGAAAACAACAACAAGATAGGAACTGGCATGCAACTTTCAACAATAATCCTGGATGTAATTGGTTTTAAAATCCCCCAATTTAAAGATGCTAGCCTGACTGTTTGGGATTTAAAAAAAAAAAAAAAAAAAAAAAAAAAGCCTTATAGCCAAGGCTGGAAGGCAAGCAGATAGATCTCTGAGAGTTCTAGGCCAGCCTAGTCTACATAGTGAGTTCCAGGATAGCCAGGGCTATGTAGAGAGACTCTGTTTCAAAAAGCTAAAACAAAAAACAAGGCCTAATAATTTTCTGCCTGCAAAAAATTCATCTTCCTGGCAAATATATACACAGAATGAAAGAAGAAAGGTGTAAAATGATATCCCAGGCCATACTTGCATATGACTAAATAGACTTCAAGTCAAAACTGTACAGAACAGAGTTCACTAGATATTGATAAGGGAAACAATTTATCAAGACAATATGATTGTAAATATGCACCAATGTTGGAGCACCTGATTTCATATAACAAACACTACTAGATAAAAATAGGGAGATAGACATCAGTACAATAATAGTGGGTGACTTTAACATCATTCTACTATCGTAAACAGATAGATCATCCAGACCAAAAAAGTCAAGAAACATCAGGATTAAATTAAGTTATAGATTAAATCCATCAGCACATTAAAAAGATTATGCACACTGGTCAAATTAGTTCATTCCAGAAATGCAACAGATCATTCAGCATACAAATCAATAAATAAATGGAATCAAGAAAAATCACAGATCATTTCAATAAAGCCAGAAAAAGCCTTTGATAAAATTAAATACTCCTCATGATAAAAGCTCTGAAGAAACAGCTATAAAAGGGTCATACCTTAGTAAAAGCAGTATATACCTGACCCATAAACAACATCCTCTTGGTGAGGGAAGCAAAGTTTTTCTTCTAAAATCAAGTATAAGTCAAGGGAGTTCACTCGAAATTTTAACCAGAGTAGTAAAACAAAAAACAAAAACCAAACCAAAACAACAACAACAACAACAACAACAACAACAACAACAACAACACAAAGGAATGGGCTGGAAAGATGGCTCAGTGGCTAAGAGCATTGTTTGGTTTGATTCCCAGTACCACTGGTGGCTCACAACCTTAACTCCAGTTCCAGGGTATTTTCTGACCTCTGTGGACACCATGCAAAAGCACTCATATGCATTAAATAAAGTAAAAAGATCTTTAAAAAGAGAAAGTAACAAAAGGAATATAAATAGAACAGGAAGAAGTCAAATGATCTCTATTTGCAGATCATGTGATTGTATACCTTGGAGACCTTGAATGTTCCCAGAAGACTCAGATCTCACAAACATTTCCAGCAAAGTAGCAGCATACAGAATCAACATATAAAAACCTGTAACTTTTTTTTTTTTTTTTTACTGATAACTAACTTAAGGAAGAAATCAGAAAAACAATCCCATTCTTAATAGCTGAAAACAAAAATAAAACTCCCTTAATAAAAAAACAGTCTGAAGGAATAAACCTATCTAAACAGGTGAAAGATTTCTATAATACCAAAAATAAAGAAACTGAAGAAGACACAGGAGGTGAAAAGATTTCCATGTTTATGGGCTGGGAGGATTATTATTGTTAAAATGATCATACTATTGAAAGTGATATGCACATTCAATAAAACTCCCACCACAACTGTAATGACAACTAGAAATCCATAAATCTCTTATGAAAGCACAAAGCAGCCCCGGGCCAAAGGAGAAATAGTGACATCATAATACCTGGTTGCAAAGTATACTACAGGTTTACAATGACCAAGACAAGTGTGGTGTTGGTAGAAAATCAGTGCACACAGGCCAATGGAGTAGAAGATCTAGAAATAAACCCTTACAGACAGCTCTGATCATCTTGTCCTCTACAAAGGTGCCAAACACTTCTTCAGCAAACAGGGCTGGGAAAGCTGAGTATCCACATGAGAACATTTAAACTGGTTTCTTTCTTACACTTTGTACAAGAATGAGCTAAAAATGCATGAAAATCCTTCATATAGAACCCCCAAACTCTGAAGCTGTTAGGGAAACAAACAGGAACCACTTCAAGGGATGACAAGGGTGACAACCTCATGAGTAGGACTCCAGTAGCACCAGGCTTGGTGGCGCACGTCTTTAATCCTAGCACTCAGGAGGCAGAGGCAGGCGGATCTCTGTGAGTTCAAGGCCAGCCTGGTCTACTAAATGAGTTCCAGGACAGCCAGGGCTTTTACACAAGGAAACCCTGTCACAAAACCCAAACCCAAACAAAACCCCCAAATTCCTATTGCTTAGGACATAAGAGCAAGAATTGACACGAAGTGATGTCAAGTTAAACAATCAAGTCAGTAAAGGGGGGAAATGATCCAGACAGACACTTTTAAGAAGTATGTGACCAATACATTTGAGAAAAAGTGCTCAACATTTTAGTCACCAGGGAAACACTGATCAGAACTCATACATTCTCATCCTACTTAGAATACCGTCTGCTTTTAAAAAGCAGAAAATACAGAAATGGTTTAGCAGGTAAAGTATCTGTCATGAGGACCTGAGTTCTGATCTCTGGCACCCATGAAAAACCAAACCAGACCTGTGTATGGTTACTCAGGTCTATAACTAGAGTGTAGGGAATGTAGACACAGGTAGATCAGATCTTTGGAGCTCATTGGCCAGCTAGTCTAGCAAATTGGTAAGCTCCTGGTTCAGTGAGACTCTTCTCAAGGTGGAAGGGGGCTGAAGATAGGGCTCAGTGGTTAAGGATACTTTCTCCTCTGGGGAGAGAACCCAGGTCCAACACTTAGTACTCACATGGTGGTTCACAACTGCCATAAATCCAGTTCCAGGGAATCAGAGTCCCTCCTGTGGCCTCCAAGGACGCCAAGTATGCATGTGGTGCATATGCATACATGTAGTCACTCACATAAAGTAAAACTCTTCAAAAAAGATAAAGGTGGAGACAACCTGGTCAACCCTTGCCTCCATACACACATGAACTTGTGTCTACTCTACCACCAACCAATTAAAAAAGACAAAAAATATGGAATGCTAGTTAGGATGTAGAGAAAAAAAAAAAAAACCACAGCTTTTATACACTCTTAGTAGGAATGTAAACTGCTTGTACTTCTTTGTTTATTTCAGCGTTGATTACTACTTGTGAAACAAAAATGTAAACATTTACCATTTAATATTTAAAAACCCCACTGCAGTATAATCAGGAAAGAGATAGGATGTTTTTTGAGTAACATAATCTTAGTTGTTTAATACTGTTTTTATTTTGAATTTAATAAGGAGGGATAAGGAGATTATTTTCTGTACTTAGATCTGTAAAGGTCTTAATTTGGACTTGCCATCCCAACCAAAGTTGCCTCCATATCAGGCCTGTGTCAAAGAAAGACTGAAATACTTAATCCAATGTAGAGCTTTGAAACTGCAGCTTACTCAAATAAAATGTACTTGAATGAATCCTCGGTGAAATCCTTAGGTCCACCTGACCTTGTTGAGTCTGGAGGACCTCGTGCTAATCAAAATAAGCAAGGCATGCACAAATACTGCATGATTTCATATATGCATGGAATTGGAAAAAGTGAAACTCATAAATGCAGAGCGGTGGAAAGGTGGTGTTTAGTGGCTGGAGTGGTAGAAATGGGGAGATGTTAAAGAGTACAAAGTTTTAGGATAAGTTCTGGATATGGAGATAGAGCATTATAATTCTGTTTATTTGGTTATAGTTGGTGTATACTTGAAAATGGTTTAGAGAGCAGCTCTTCAAAGTCTCTCAACTTATTTTGGTGTGTAGTATCTACCTCTGTGTGTGTGTGTGTGTGTGTGTGTGTGTGTGTGTGTGTGTTTTGTATGCATGCTTGCTCTGCAGATACATGTGAAGGCTAGAGGTTGACATCATGATGTCTTTCTTAATCACTTCTCCATCTTACTTTTTGAGACAGCATGTTCACTGAACCATGAGCTTACCATTGCAGCCAGTCTGGGTGGCCATTGAGCCACAGGATCCTTTTGTCTCCACCCCCACCCCCCAGTGCTAGGATTACACAGGGACATTGCTATGCTCAGTTTTTATGTGAATGCCAGGGATCCGAACTCAGGCTCTCATTCATGCTTGTACAGCAAGCACTTTATCTGTGGAGATATTTCCCTGGCCCCTTAAATAGTCTTAATATATATAAAAAGATGTATATATGAAATGGCTATATTAACTAGCTTGATTTAATTATCCTATGATGTGTTTATATGTCAAGACATCAGGCTGTATATCATACATAGTTTTTATACTGGCCGCTGTGGCATGTGTATATAGCCCTGGCTACTAAGGCGGTTGAAATGGAGGATTGCTTGAGTTTGAGTCAGCCTGAGCAATGCAGAGAGTCAGCACCTCCTCTCCCCATCTCTCTCTCTCTCTCTCTATCTGCCCCTGCTTCAGGAATCAAAGGTTTTTTTTTTGTTTTTTGTTTTTTGTTTTTCCCCATTCCCTCTCACTATGTATGTAGCCCAGGCTGGCCTTGAACTTGTGGGTGCTGGGAATTGAACCTGAGTCCTCTGCAAGAGCAACAAGTACTATTAACTGCTGAGTCACCTCTCCAGTACCTAGATAGCTCACAACCACCATAACTTCAGTTCCAGAGTATCCAGCATCCTCTTCTGGCCTCTGGGCACTAGCACACAAACGGTACACTGGCATATATGCACGAGAAACACCCAGATACGCCAGATAAATTTAAAAAGGAAACTAAGGTGCAGGGCTGGGGAGATGGCATGGGCGGGGGGCGGGTAAGTTCTTTGCTGTTAAGCACAAGGACTTGAGTTTGAATCCCCAGCACCCATATAAATTGCTGAATGTAGTGGTGCACACCCATAACAACAGTTCTGGAGGGGCAAAGACATGCAGATCCCATAGGCTAGCTGGCCAGCTAGTTTAGTTGAACAGTGAGAGACCAAATAAGGTCGACAGCCACTGAGAAGGACATCCCTGCCTCAGCTTCTGGCCTCTGTGTGTGTCTCCACAGGCTTCCTCACACACAGGCCTCTGTGTGTGTCTCCACAGGCTAGCTCCCACACAGGCCTCTGTGTGTGCCTCCACAGACTAGCTCACACACAGGCCTCTGTGTGTGCCTCCACAGGCTAGCCCCCACACAGGCCTTTGTGTGTGCCTCCACAGGCTAGCCCACACACAGGCCTCTGTGTGTGTCTCCACAGGCTAGCCCACACACAGGCCTCTGTATGTGCCTCCACAGGCTAGCTCACACACAAGCCTCTGTATGTGCCTCCACAGGCTAGCTCACACATAGGCCTCTGTGTGTGTCTCCACAGGCTAGCTCACACACAGGCCTCTGTATGTGCCTCCACGGGCTAGCTCACACACAGGCCTCTGTGTGTGTCTCCACAGGCTAGCCCACACAGGCCTCTGTATGTGCCTCCACGGGCTAGCTCACACACAGGAATGCTAATGAGATATTGACTGAGGAACTACACCCTATGTTGACATCTGGCCTTCAAATGCATGTACACACATGCATGGTGCACCCTCATGTGCAAGTGCATATATCCACACAAATACACACACACACACACACACACACACACACACACACAAAATAATAATATAAAGTCCTCCAGGTCAGGATCTTGTTAATACTTGTATGCCTAAGACTTTGTATAGTTCCTAACACAAAATGTACACTCAATAAATGCCTTTTACAATTAGGTTATTTTGTAAAAGAAGATTTTGAAAAGATGAGTAGAAGGAAGTTGAAAAGATTTTAATTTTCTTAATTTAAGAAAAATTTACAAAATCTCAGTATAAATTGAATTTGAGTACATTTTCTACTCAATGAATTGAAAAACTTTGCATAAATGTTCATTGCTTATGATGCCAATTTGAAATTTTGTGGTAAATGATTCTGAAAAGATATCAAATATAGTTTAGTTTATGAAAGAATTTCATCCCATTATCAGGCTAAGTGTTATAATATTAAATGTGGTCCTCTGACAGAATTAACTGTAGTATATATTTTAAAAACTGAGTCTATAAACATCATTAACTAGTAGAAAATGCAAATTAATGAGATACCATTACCTAACTACTAGAATACCAAAGGTAAAGTAACAGATAAACAAATTCTGACAGTAGCCAGCTGGCAAAGATAGAGAGCAACTAGAATGCTCATGTACTGCTGATGGGAATGAAAATTTTCCAGGAATGTTGGAAATTCCTTTCAGAGCCATCATGTGAATGAGCACTCCCACCCTAAGTATTTACCAAAGAGAAATGGAACACATGTTCACAATTGTCAAAAACCAGAAAAGTGCACATGTCAGTGCCTGAGTGGATAAACTGTGGTATGTCATGCAATGGAATATTTCACAATGAAAAGCAATGGACAATTTGTACATTAACGACTTGGATGACTCTCATGCATTATGCTTTGTGAAAGAAGCTAGTCTCTATTTCATTTACAAAAAGACAAAACTAGAAGTATGACCAGATTGTTGGCACTGTAGTTGATTGTTTTTGTCCCCTGCAAACATTAGAATTGAGCTCATTTCTAGTGCAACAGTATTGAAAGGTAGGCCTGTTGGTATTGCCCTCATGAATAAAGTAATGTCCTTAGGAGCTTCTGGAAGTAGGTTTGCTCCTCCTGTTCTCCTCTGTGATGACACAGCATTTGTCTTCTCTTGCCCCATGCCATTCACTGTGTTAGCGTGCAGCAAAAAGGGCCCTCACCAAGCATTGAGACACTTAAAAAAGTTCTCATGTTTAAAATTATGTGTATGTGTGTGGGTAGATCTCTGCAAGCACAGGTGTCTCCAGAGACCAGAGGTGTTGGACCCCTGGAACTAGACATGGGAGTTGGAAATTGAACCCGTGAGGGGAGCTTGCGTTTCTAGCTACTGAGGTGTCTCTCCAGCCCCAAGCACTGAATTTTAATCTTGGACCTCTGAGCCTCCAGAACGGTGACGAGCATGCTTATGTTCTTTATAAACTACCCTCCGAGATACTCTGCTACAGTAGCACAAACTTGGCTAAGACCCCCAGGTTTGGAGTTGAGTGAGCGTGTGATAGTAGAGGGAGCGCAGGGATGTTTGGGGGTGGTGGGGGTAGAACTAGTCTGTATCCTCAACGTGAGGATACTCACTCAAATTTATACCCGTTTTGAAAGTTTTATAACTGGACACCTCTGCTTCTCCCCCAAAGACCGTTTTACCATATATTAACTTAAAACAGTTGAATGTATGCTCACAACTGAATATATGCCTCCCTTTTAAGGCATTTTGTGTAATTTCTGGCTAAATAAACTTACGTTAGAGTTTTTTTAGCTTGCAAGGATTTATATGAAAAGTGACTAATACACAGGAAACTTTTTTGTTCGGGGTCAGGTCTTTTTATGTTGCCCAAGCTGGTCTTGACTCTCTGGACTGAAGTTGCCCTCAGTAGCCCCAGCCTCTTGAGTGCTCGAACTGCAGGCCTGTGCCATCATACCTGACTTAGGTACCTTTAAAAGGTAACTCTGTAAATATTCAAAGAATTGGCATAACCATTTGGTGTCAAATTTTTGAAGGCCACCTAGTTTATAGCTTCATGTTTTACACAGATAATAATTACCTTTTATCGAAATATTGCTGTTTAATAGACACTTGTAAGCATTCAAACTGTACAATGGTCATCATTACAGAGTGTTATTTTCCCTATATTACAGATGTGAGGACTGAAGTATACAGGTATTAGGTAACATGTTGGTTCACAAAGCAAGAGTCTGACAGGGCTGGAATTTTAAGAATGTTAGACTGAGACATTTTTTTATTTATATGTGTTTTTATAAAGGCTCTTAAATTATAACAAAGCACGAATACAGAAAACACAAAATGAATATTCACTTTATGTATTAAAAGTAAACACATTTAGAACAACTACCCAGAACTTGTCAGCTCCCACACAAGCTTTCTATGTGCCCTATCAGTCATAACTGCTCCTTTTCCCGTAGCAGTCACTGCTTGCATTGTATGGTGAGCTGTATTTTTCTTGTCCAAGCATGTGTCCCTAGACACTGCGACTTAGTCTTACTTTTTTCTTTTGGTGTTTTTTGAACTCCTAATCTACACGTTCTTCTGCTTTTCTCCCTTTTCTTTTAATTTTAGCTGCCGAGCTCTGGGTCTACAGTTTTCCACAGACTGAATTTTGCCTATTATATATGATAATATAATTCAACATGCATCTCTGTTGTCTGTATGCTCTGAAGATTTCCAGCTGAATCCAGATTTGATTAGAATTGATGTGATCTGTTTGTAAAACCTGAGGAGGCATGTGATGTTGGATGACTTTCTGATGTAAGATCCATTAATTCTTTGTGGGGTTGAAAAATGGGGATATTCTAAATTGTTCCTTGTAAGAAGGATACTTCCATAGAATACTCTATTTATTTATTTGATTATTGGCTAGTAAAACTCACAAAGAGAATAAATGTTTACTTTTTAATTTTTATTTACTAAGGTTGAAGATAGTGAATTTATTCCCTGAGTGTTTGGTTTTGTTTTGTTTTAACATTTCATTAACTTCCATAGTCAAACATATTTAGATTTTAGTTCCCTGCAATTACTGTGGCTAGTGAAGTTCATAGAGTTCCATCTTTGAACAGTGAGAACCCAATGCTGTCACGTTCTTTAAGACGTTCTGAATTCTTTCAACATGCCACTACTCACCTCTGATAGCATTGTATGACAAGTTGTTCCAGGGTTATGTTGTAGAATTTTTGTTGATTCTGTGAAAGTAGTCATTTCTTCAAAACTCCTTAGCAATGGAGCTTATTCTGTAGTAGGGTACTAGTTGAAGAATAGACTGGCACTACCAGTAGAAAGAACTCCGGTTTAGCTTAAATAGCACTCAGGTAGGACTGCTTCCTTTCCCAGCAGCAGCCACTGTTTTCATTTTTATGGTGAGCTGTATTTTTATTGTTCAGGCATGTGTCCCTAGACACTGTGACTTGGTAAGGCAAATTTTTTAAATTTAATAAATATTTGCTGAGTACATATTAGGCTATGAATCTCTTTTTAAGGCCATGGTTTGTACTCCCTGGCCCCAAAATGTATGGTTCCTAGGTTTTTCATTATGTAGTGAAATGAGTAAGATCCTGGCCTTGATAGCATACCTTGTTCTTCATGAGTTGTGTAACTTTGAATGTAAAAACTTACTAGGGGCTGGAGAGATGGCTCAGTGGTTCAGCGCACTTGATGCTCTTACAGAGGACCCTGGATTGGCTCCCAGCACCTGCCTGTAACTCCAGTTCCAAGAGTTCTGGCATTCTCTCTTAGCCTCCTTGGGTACCTGCATGTAAGTAGTGTATATATATACACACATAGTCACATACATAAAATAAAATAAAATTTATTCATAAGGTGAATAAATTATTAAACTTTGCATCTGTATGTATAACGTGGATTGATAGCCAACTTACAGAATTATTGAGATTTGAATGGAATAATTTAAATATATCAACATTGTAGTTGTTAATTGCATACACCTAATAGACCATTGCTGTAATTATTACTACTGTTCTCATTGGACTTATATATTTTTCTTAAAGTGATTTTCTAATCATATTTTATTTAATATTATAAAATCAAATGCATGGAGTATATATATTAATTGTTGGGTGAGAACACCTTACCAACATGGTATATAACAGTACTTAATTAATTTGACAGTAGATTTTTCTGCTCCAAATAAATGTAGCATTTGTAGCTTCATGTGTTAGTTAATAATTTAAACCATAAATATGCCAAATTGGCTTTTAAACATTATATTTTTAGTTTTGTGTTCCCAATTTTAAGTAGACAAAGTTAAAGATATGTTTTCTGTAGCACATTAAATTAACTTGTGGTGTAGTTTTTGACTTGTAAGCACCATAGAATTAAGTACTCTGTAGAATAGAAGTTGCCAGTGTGGAAACCTTTCTCCTGCTTTATTCACATTACTTAGGATGTGAATGATACTTTGTGGAGGAATGCCACATTCCCTGGTAGGAACCATTGATCTTTCTTGTCATTGTTCTTAAATTTTGATTCTGCTGCTGAAAAACTGCCCCTCTGCAAGGCTGCCATGAAATCCTTGTTCTCATGAGAAATGAGACAGAAAATTTCCCATGACCATAGCCTGTATCTCAGAATATAAATACATATACATACATTCACAACTCATATATTTTCCTATATTTCTAAACTGAAGTTAGGAATAGTTAATAAATTACTATTTGGTACTTAATATGGGCTGGCTGAGGGATAGAATTACCATTTATACGTATTTTTTTTTTCATGTAAAGAGATAGTTCATTATTAGTTCCAAATGGGTCTTAGGAATAACTGGTTCCTTCACAGTGACTTGTCTACTTTTACATTGAAGGATGCTCAGTTTGCTAGATGCCAAACCTGAATGTTTGCCATACACACTGGTTTTTAATCCTCAGGGAACACACATGTGATTGATGTTAAACCATGGATTGTTTTTGCATTTAAAAATACTATTTATTGTTTGAGAATTTAATACACACATTTAATGCATTTTGATCAAATCTACTTTCCTCTCACTCCCCTACAATTCCTTACCTAGTTTCTTCCTCCACTTTCCCTACTACTTCATGTGTTCTTTTTTTTTTTTTATTTTTTGGTTTTTCGAGACAGGGTTTCTCTGTGTAGCTTTGCGCCTTTCCTGGGACTCACTTGGTAGTCCAGGCTGGCCTCGAACTCACAGAGATCCGCCTGGCTCTGCCTCCCGAGTGCTGGGATTAAAGGTGTGCGCCACCACCGCCCGGCACTTCATGTGTTCTTTAAAAAAAAAAAAACAACAACAAAAAAAAAAACACAAAAACGCCGAGTCCTTTTAGTGCTGCTTGTATGTACATGGGTGTAGGACCATCAGCTGGAGCATTGGCAGTCTCCCAAAGTTTGCATCCCTGAAGAAATCTTACTTTCCTTCCCCTAGCAGCCATCAACTGCCAGTAGCTCTTCAGCTCGGGTGGCATTTCACGAGCCCCTCCCCTGTCTGTTCTGGGATTCGGGCTGGTTGATCTTTTGCAGGTCTTGTGCAAGCAGCGTCAGCTGCCGCAAGTTCAAATGTGCAACAGTGCTGTCATGTCTGGCAAATACTGTCTACTGCAGATACCCACGAGCTCTTGTTCCTGTAATCTTTCTGTTCCCCTCTTTCAATGTGATCCCCGAACCTAGTGGGGAGAGGGTGTGAGATAGCCGACCATGGCAAGTGGACGCTCTCCAGTCCCTTATTCTTGGCTGCTTGGCGAGTTGTGGGTCTTTGTAGTCATTGCCCTTTATTGTAGAAAGAAGCTTCTCTGATGAGGGTTGGGAGATGTAATAATCTATGGGTAGGAAGATAAAACTTAGGAGGAGGCAGTTTATTACTATATCCATTTGGCAGAATAACAGTATTAGGTTGTCCCCTAGGACCTATGGTTTTGGCACAATTTTTGGTACAAGGTATGAGTTTCATCTTGTAGCACAGGTTTTAAATCCAGTCAGAAAGTGGCTGGTTACTCCCATAACATCCAGTGGGGTACCCACGGAAGGCAGAACACTAGTTAGGGCCCATTGCAGGACTTGGAATTTGAGGGAAGTGGGATAGAATGCAGGCGGTATGAAGGGGAAAAAGGAATAATGGAACAGGAGGGGCTCAGTGGGGTGGGAGATGGCAGGGCCGGATAGAGGAGAGAATATGAGGAGGGATGTCTGGCACTAATGACCTTTGACAAAGCCATAGGGAAACATTACTGTAGAGGCTTCTTAAAACATAGACATTTCCATATATAAAAGGAGTTTAAATGAGGTTCCCTATAATGGGAGGACCATCCTTCCCCTGGGTATTATAGGTTATCAACTGAAGCCTAGAGACAGGTATGTGTTGCCTTTTTTGAATTGATCTTCAGTAGTGTCCTTTAGTCCCTATATTACAGACTATTACCATTGCTCTTAGTTCCCTCCACAACTTGGTGGTAAGACCCTGCTGTGGAAGACAGCACATACTTGAGCCATAGGAGATGGGAAAACCAGGTTGGTCCTGACCTGGAAACGCCATCATTTACTGGTCAGCTTCTGTATTGCTGGAAGGTGCTGTGCATGCTAGTGGAGGAGAAAAATAGCAGTCTTACCCAGCTGTGGACCCTGTGAGCTGCGACAGCTGGCCTGGGAAGATACGTCCACCTGTGCAGCAGGGCATGGGTACTTTTGTTTTTTTGTCCATTTATGCTGCTGTAACAAAACCATAGTCTATTATAAAGAACAGACATTTATTTCTTACAGTTCTGGAGATGAAGTCTGTAGTCAAGGCATTGGCATTTAATATCTGGTGAGGGCCTCCCTTCTACATTGTCACATGGTAGAAGGGGCAGAGGGGTGAAGGAGGGATAAGCTGTGGGAAGAGAAAGGCCCCTTCCATCAAACCCCTTCGTAAGAACCTTAGTCATCTGTAAAGGGTCTGTGCTTTATGACTTACTACTTTTGAGCCCCACCTCTTAATGTTACGTTCGCCATTAAATTTTGGCATATGAATTTTGGGGATACATCCATACTATAGCAGCTAATATTTCTGACATTTTCTTGAATGACTAGAGACTATAAATTTTAATCTGTATAAGGCTACTAGATTAGAAAAAAACTAGTTTTGGTGTCTGATCCAAGTACAGATTCTAGCCCCGCCATTTCATTTATGAACTGAATTGTCTTCCACAACTGTAAAACAGTGATGAGAACTGTATGGTTAATGAGGTTTTTAGTGATTTAGCAGTAGTTCTTGTAAAGTGCATATTTCGCTAACACACTTGGTGAGCATTAGGTACTCAGCAGCATACCATCAGAGCTTGAGTTCTTGGTGGTGGTTCTTTCATAACTTGGGGCATAAACATCATCTGACATGCATATATAGAATTATGTTCTAAAAGACCTAATAGTAAACAAATGTGACAGTGAGAGAGAGAGACTGGTCTAATATATTTTTGAAATGCAGGCATAGTTTATCAGTAGCCAGTGCTCACCTAGGAACTGTTTCATTGAAATTGAAATAGAAACCTTAGAATATAACTGAATTTGGTAGCTGTTTTTATATGAACTTGAATATAGTTTAATGTGTTTACAGACCAGTTTCAAGTTAACCTGCATTCAATTAAACAAAAAGAACAATGCTCCTAGCCTTGAACAGTGAAAACGGTTTGTGTCCACGAGAAATGCTTCATTTAATCCATGCTCGTTGACTAGGCAGTAATAAGTAGGAAACGCCGAGAGAGAATTTGTTGATGGGTAGTAACATACTTAAGACATGTAGCTCTCGTGTGGAACATGAAGTTAGGAGGGGCTCACTCTTTGCCATCTGCCCTTTGGTTCCTTTCCTCTTGTTTCCTTTCTTCTCCTTATCCCCTCTTCTTCTTCTTTCTCCTTCCCTTCCTGTTGTCCTCTCTCATTCTCTTCCCTGTGTGCATTCCTCTGCTAGTCTCTACTGAGAATTCTAAACCCATGAGACATTTCAGACAGACCAAAGGTACACTAAGTCATGGAGCAGACTATTCACCACTGAAATTAAACAGATAGCAACTTTTTGCAGTATTTCATCTAGTTTTCTTTCTTTTTAAAGAATAAACAGAAAAGCAGGGCTACTGATCTCCTGTTCATCACATTATCCTCAGGTCTTGAATAATGCTTGGCTTATGATATGTGTCCAATAGATTTTTGTTGAAAAGATCAAAAGGAAAACCAACAGAACTAATCAAGCATCAAGGCAGGATTGCTTGAAGAAGAGTGATCCAGTGTTAGAGATGAGTCTTAATAACAATGGGGCACAATCTGTGAGCCTTTGATATGCTGGGAGGTCCCTGAAAACAGTTTTCACCTTTGCACATATTACTGGAGAGTTTAGCCTGGAGTCAGATCCCACTTTCCACTTAACTGTGTCTTGCACAAGTTGTTTTGTTTCAGTTTCTTCTAGAAAGGAAGAGTGAACTTAAGGATTTTGAGAGTTAGCTGTATAGACTCATGTAAGAAAAAAAAGTGTCTTGGATATAGTATTACATAATTGTTGCCTTCTCTTCTAGTATTAACCACTACTTAATGTCTCAGTAGTGACTATCTGGCCCCTTCATCTTCTGTTTCAATTTGCTAAGAAGAAAATGAACTCTTATACCTACTAGCAATGTTTTGACATATGTCTTCCAAATTATTTAACTGTGGATGCAGATAATCTCATTGTCTTTCATATCAGCAAAGATCTTTAGATTTTTCTTATTTTCAAATTTATTGATTTAAAAATGGTGGTGTCTGTATAACATTACTGGTAGACATTGACTGTAATCTGTCAAAGTTCAGCAGTGTGAAGTTTTTTTTTAATTAAAAATGACATTGTGTTTGTGTGTGTGTGTGTGTGTGTGTGTGTGTGTGTGTGTGTGTGTGTGTTGATACACAGGTATCAGGGACAGCTTGGAGTTGGTTCCCTTCTTCCAACATGTGAGTCTTGTCAGGCTTGGTCATATGCACCTTTATTGTGGAGTCAGCTTGCTGGCTCCCTCCCCAAATAATCCTGATGGTATATTTTATTTACAGAGTTTATCCTGAAAATATGGTAAAGTTTATTTGTCATAGTTTTATGCAAGTTGCGAACGATGTTTGTAACAGTTGTCAAATAATCTTAAATTTTAGAAATATTCTGATTACATATTACATTATCTGATTATATATTATATTGAATATGAGTATAAGCAATTGTATTTTCTTTCTTGAACTTTTAAATGTTTCATCCAAAATCATTGAGCATTTCTTTGTTAGTGATGTATTGGGAATACAGAAATTCATAATGATGAGATATTAGGGGTTCTAAAATTTCCTATAAAAATAACAAAAGCAAGTTTAATCATTGACTAAGGAAAATAAAGTTTTAAGATAATTCACAGCATAAACTTAATTGTATTTAAAAGGATCACTTGTTTTACTTGTGCTTAATTAAATAGAAGCTGTCCTAGTAATGATAGTGATTAGTTTTCTTATTTCTTGATCCTTATTCTGTGGAAGTTTAGTGACATTCTCCAACAGGTCAGTCTATTGCTCTAATATATGGTGTGAAGCTTGTGATCATGTTTTGGTTTATGAGGCTGGTCTCACAATGGAGCCCAGGCTGGTATCAGCTTTCTGTTCTCCTGCTTTGGCTTCCTGGATGTTTGGATTACAGGCCCATGACCTGGCTTCAACTTAAGTTCAGCCATTTTACATTCGTAAAACTTAGTGAGATACTACAAGGAGGTTTGTTATTGTTGCTATGTTGATATTTACATATTGGAAATTAAAACTGAGACTATAAGAATATTTTGGGAAGGGTCAGAGCCTTGAATATGATATAAAAATGCTCACTGAGTTGTGTCTCCAGCCCTTGATCGTTTATTTTTCTTTTCTGTGTGTGCATATGTATGTGTGGGCACATATGCATATATGTGGAGGGCTGAAGTCAATTTCAGGTATCTTCCTTAATTGATTTCCATCTTTTTTTTTTTTTTTTTGGCCCCACTGAACCTGGAGCTTACAGATTGAGCTTTACTGCCTGGTTGGTGAATTCCAACCTCCAATGTTGGGGTTAGAAATGTGTCCCCTTGTATACCTGGAATAGTTTTAATCGTGTGTGTGTGTGTGTGTGTGTGTGTGTGTGTGTGTGTGTGTGTGTGTGCGTGTGTGTGTGTGTGTGTGTGTGTGTGTGTGTGTGTGTGTATGCATGCATGCATGCATGAGCGTAGGGAAGTGCAGGTGCCCATGGAGTCTGGAAGAGAGGTTGGATGCCTTACAGCTGTAGTGACAGGCAGTTGTAAGGCATCTTACATGGCTGCTGAAAACTGAACTCCAGTCCTCGGCAAGAGCAGCATTTGTTCTTTACTGCTGAACCATCTCACTAGACTGTGCCTTGAGTAGTTGTGTAAAAGTAAGTTTGGGTCATTTGGAAAATACTGGCTCACTAAATTGTATAGATATTCCAAATACTTACACAGTATTAAAAATTACACTTGTTGCTGGGCAGTGGTGGCGCACGCCTTTAATTCCAGTACTTGGGAGGCAGAGGCAGGTGGATCTCTCAGTGAGGTCGAGGCCAGCCTGGTGTACGGAGTGGGTTCCAGGACAGCCAGGACTGTTCCAAAAACCCTGTCTCAAAAAACCAAAAAATGAAAAAATTATACTTGTTAATGGCACCAGTCTCATTAACATCTCATTAGAAAAGAAGGTTGTCAGGTTGGTGAGATGGCTGAGTGGGGGGAAGAGTGCTTGCCGCCAAGCCTGAGGACCTGAGCTTGATCCCCTGTCTTCTGGAGCTACATAGTAGAAGAAGAAAACCAACTCCTACAGGTTGTTCTCTGACCTTCACATGCACACTGTGGCACTGTGGCATGTACACACACACACACACACACACACACACACACACGCACGCACGCACGCACGCACGCACGCACGCACGCACCTCTGCACACACACAGTTTGGTGTCAGTACCTTGGTTTCTTTTGCTTTGTATTGATACAGATGTTAGCTGCAAAACCAGCCAACAGTAGCTCTGTATTATTGTGGAACGGTTTTGCCTTCTGGCTCCCTGAAACGATTTTGGGAATCCTAGTGGATCCATAAACTGTGGTGAATTTGTGGATATATTTTTTTAGTTTTTGAGTATCATAGGTTTGAGTGGTTTTTTTGGATCTAAGTTTAGAAAATGAAGGATAATTACATTTGTTAGACATTTTATCCCTCAGTTCTGAGGTGCTAAGGATTTGATATTGGAGTTTGGGAGCTGGAGGAAGAAAGGGGAAAGGATTCTAAACCTCTGTCTCATCCACATGAAAGTAAGAGCAACTCCTGTATTCTTACTCAGTGGGGACTGGTTACGATGTTAGTGGAAATGAGGAGTTAGTTGTTTAGGAACAGCTCTTGGTTTGCTTTCATCCTGCAGATTTGAGTGCTCTTTATGTATGTGCGTGTTCAATCATTTGTCCACTTTTCCCAGTCTCTCGTGTGTGGCAGGACCTCACTGGATCTGTGAGTGAGTCAGAGAGAGGGAGACCCAGACAGACACGATCAGCTCCTGTTGCTGTGTGCCATTGGATTTTGGAATTTACGGTGGAGCAGAATGTTTTCTGCCCTTCAGCTGGGTCTCTTCTGCAGTTCTTGTTTCAGTCCTCAGATTGTCTGTAGTGACCTTAAGATGTGTGTGGGGTTGTTGTTACTTTTTTGGGACATAGCCCAGCCTAGCTTGGAACTCACTATGCTATCTTGGGTGACCTTGACTTCAGCCTGTGGAATGCTGGGAATATAGGCATAGAGTGTATTTGTAAAAAATTACACCCCCAAAAGGCTTTTATAATTTTAAAATGATTTAAAATTGAAAAAAGAATAGTGCTAACATAATCAAGTAATTCTTCTCTTTCATCCAGTTTCTAAATATATTGCCATATTTCCTATATAATTTTCTTTTTATTGTATACATTATTATTTTTCTGAACTATTGGAAAATTAGCAGATTCACTTAAACTTTAGTTTTATTTTGTGAAGTATGAGACATTCTCCAGAATTAACCAGTGGACATTGTCTACAGATGTTAGCATTTAATCTCTATGTATATTTACTAAATTTTATTTAGTCTGCCTATAACTTTAAATTTCACCAATTAACCAAATTATATAGGAAAACTAAACAATGTTTTTTTCTAGCCCAGGATCAAATTAGTTCTCATTGTTTTGTTTTCTTTAGTTGGAGAAATAACTTCGCCTTTCGTGACACCTGCTTTTTGAAGCATAGACCTAGCTAGCTCTTTGTGAATGTCCTTCAGTTTACACTTACATGTTTCTTCTCAATAAAATTTGATTATGTATTTCAGCTGAGACAGCCATAGTCTTTATGTATGTCCTTCTCAAGGTGTTAGATCTGGAAGCACATGAGTACTGTTACAGTGATAAGTAATTTTAATTATCTGCCATTTTTTCTTCGTAACTAGCAAATATCTTGTGAGGAAATACTTGACACTATGTAAATGTCTGGTTTCCCTGTGGACTTTGTTATTCTGGTTTTTATTTTTATTTTTCAAGACAGGGTTTCTGACTGTCCTGGAATTCACTAGGCTGGCCTTGAACTCACTGAGATTCTCCTGCCTCTGCCTCCTGAGTGCTGGAATTAAAGTGTGTGCCACCGTGCCTGGCCGGACTTGGTTATTCTGAAATGAGAATTTCTATTGATCTATTCTTTGGTTCACTATTTTCCTATAGCATCTTCAGTTTCTCTTAAGCCCATGGAGTTTATTTCTTAAAAAGATTTATTTATTTTTATATGTATGACTGTTTTGCCTGCATATTTATTTTTATTGCATGATAGGGGAACATAGCTTGTTTTTTCTACTTTATTGATTTTATTGAGACTTATGACCTTAAATATGTCAGTTCTTGTGAATATCTTAAAATGAGGTTATTTTCTCGACCAGAGTATAAAGTGCAGTTTCATAAATTGAATATAATAGTATTTTGTTTATTGATTATATCATTTACATCTTGTATTGTTTTATTAGATACCAGTTTTTCTTAATTTCTCCTTGCATCTGGTATAGATTTTCACTTTTTAAAGCTTGTGACTATGCTGTTGGATGAATAGAAAATATTCAGATGAGACATAAGTTAGCATAGGTAATATTATGCATTTGTCTTGACTAAATTTTTAAAAGAGGTATATGGGGGGTTGGGGATTTAACTCAGTGGTAGAGCGCTTGCCTAGCAAGCCCAAAGCCCTGGGTTCGGTCCTCAGCTCCGGGGGGGAAAAAAGATATATGGGAATGTAAGTGATTTTTTTTAATAGTATCACAGAAATAGTGTTAAAGGTCAGAATACCCTGATGTATTGATTATGCTTTTCTGTCTTCCCTGGTAAGAGGTAACAGAGCTTGAAGATTGTAGCAAATCAGCCAACCGAGTCAAACGTAAGCAGCAAACAGTCAGTTGTTTTGAGCTATACAGACTTGGAAATGGTAGTGGAACTAGTACAGGAAACCATAAAAACTCCAAATGGTGTTTGGAGTGGTGAGGGTGCTGTGATAGGTAGGGCGGGAGGGTCATGAACTAACGATTCTAACACTCTTCAGTCGAGCTCCAGAACCTGCGAATGGAGGCCCTGGAGATGAAGGTTGTGGAGCCACCATTGAACCCTGGTGCGTCCTAAGGGCCCATTGTTCAGCTCTGTTCCTAGAGCGTGTCACCAGCTAAGGCTTAGCATAGCAATAGCTAACAGGGAGATGAATTCCGTTTGATAGCTACAAAGCATTTCTATTTTACACACAATGTTCTCACAGATAATTCTGCTGTTTTGTCTTTGCAGTTGCTTTGTGAGATAGGTAAGGATATTGGTGTGAAGAAATATCAAACATGCTGTTTTAAGATAGTGTGCTAGAATTCACTAAGGAGTAAAAAGATGAATAACAGGCTCCTTATAGTGTGCAGAGTCTTGTGGCGATGTGGTGGGAAAGCAGCCAATTACATGGCATGGCAAGTTAAAAAAGACTTAGAAATTCAATCTGTGCCCCACGGGAAAGTTGAAGGAGTGGTGGTATTATAAATGATGGAAATTTCAGTATTTTGCCTTCTGATTTCAGATTAACTGAGAGGATAATCACTATAAAAGGATGCTAATTATGAGATAATTGATATAATTTTCTTTTCTAGGTTTTCAGAATTCTTATTTGTATTTTAGGTGATTCTAAGATTTGAACAAGTATATGACTTAAGGATGACAGAAGTCACTTAAATTACTTTAATGATTTTCAGCATAGTTTGAGCTCATTTTGTAATGTCATACGGAACTTAGAAATTTAAAGACAGTTTTACCTAGGTAACATGAGCAAGCATTTAAATGGGCTCCGTTAATTAGGTATAAAGTAGACAAAATTTCATAAGTCAAGTTGACAGAGTAATCATTTTTTTTCTTATTTTTTTTGTGCCCCTGGGGGTTGAATATTGGACCTTATGAATGATAGGCAAATGCCCTATGACTGAATTGTATCCCCAGCCTTTTAAATCTTGACCTTTCACTGTTGAGCACCTTCCTAAGTTTTCCAGGTAGGAAGGAACTTGAATCCTTCTCAGTCTCAGACTCCCGAGTAGCTGGGGTGATAGGCTTGCACTCTGAGACCTGGCTTAGTACTGTGTTATTTTAACAAAGTAGATGACTTCAAAAAAGGACAGAGGATAACGAGGTAGTTCCTAACTTCTTATTTTACTTTAAAATAATGTTGTCAGGATACTTATAGGCTAGCATTTATTTACTAAGAAATATGAATTTGGCAATTTTATGATAATTCAGTTTTGTGAAAATAGTGCTGGGATAGACTTTTCAGATTTTTGTTTTTATTCCTAACACTTTAGTCATTTATTTATTTATTTATTTAAGACAAGATCTGATGTATCCCAGGCTGTCCTCAGATTTGCTGTATAGCTGAGGATGATATTAGCTTCTGATCCTCCTTCCTTTACCTCGTGAGTGCTGGAATTACAGGTGGATACCACTATGCCTGGTTATTTGGTGCTGGAAATCGAACTTGGCCTCATTCATGCTAGCCAAGCACTCTGTGTACTCTTTCACCCCCTTTTGTTGTTATTAGCATGAGATACTTTCTTTCCCCATGAATATCACCTCCCTTACCTATTTTCCTTTGCAAGAAGAATGCAGCTCTATCGATACAGCAGACTCAGTGGAATATTAATGCGCTAAGAGAGGTAGGAAGTGGAGCAGTAGAGGCCGTCAGCATCACTACAGTCTTCTCTTTGAGACTTTCTCATTCAGTCCTCTTTAACACGGTGGACCATAGCTAGGGAGCACTGATGATGTGCTTGCTACTTTACTGCTTTTTATGTCTGAGCCAGCGCAGGGGTACCTTCCTGCTCTGTTTAGGTTGATACATTCCCAGTAGGGAGATTACATATAGCAAGCAGCTTCTTGTGAGCTGCTGCCGTCAGTCTGGGTAGTCTCATCCATATAATCTGTAGATACAGTCTCATCTGATCCTCTCTGAAGTCAGACTTTTGAGATGCCTTAAATAGCCCAAGGACCATTAGTTTTATAAGATTCAGTTGTGACTGAGTCATAGTCAGCTTTTTATTTTAGACATGTTTACAGCCTTTCCTCCCTATAAGAGAACTGTTTTTCTCAAAAATGGCCAATTTTACTTCAGACAGTTTCTTTCTGTCATCTGTTAAATATGTAATTCCCCATAAGCTTAGTTTTTTTTCTTCATTTCATATGTGGTTTTTATGTTTCCCTTTTTTAGACTAGGATTTATCATTTCTTTAAAGATGAGCATGAGTGGATCAGTCGCTGTTTTTCTCTTCCCATCTAGGATTTGTTCATTGTAACTCACAGTCATTTTTCTTTCTAACAATATGGAAAATGACTGACAATTCAACACCACAGACTGAATGTAAAACTTGTGATTCATAACTTACTTTTCTTTTAATGCATTTTGTTAAAAAGGAAATAGTTTAAATTTTACCTATTACAGAGATAATTTATTTCGTTTTAAAGATTTGTTTGTCTTCCTTTAGTAGTTTTACTTTTGGCCAGATTATAGGCATATTTCATAATATTGGACATGGATTCTTTGCTGATTAATTTTTTGTAAACTTGATATGAACTTGAACGATCTGGGAAGAACAAACCTTAATTGAAGATATGGCTCTATGGGCGTGGCCTGGTATGTGAGGCATTTTCTTGATTGCTGATTGATGTGGGAGGGTCCGGCCCACTGTGGACAGCACCATCCCTAGGCAGGTGCACCTGGACTGAGCAGGGAAGGTAGCTGAGCAAGTCAGGGAAGCAAGCCAGCAAGTAGAGTCCTTCCATGGTCCCTGCTTCAGTCCTGCTCCCAGCTTCCCGTGTTGCCTTGGAGTGAGTGGTTATCACAGCAACAGACACAAACTAGAACAAATTCCAGCACCGCAAGTGATCATCAGGTGTGTTATTTCCTCTGAAATGAATAACATCTTTCATGTGTTTGTTCTGAACAATTATGAGATCACATGTTGCAACTTTGGTCATAGGTATATATTTCGAATAGAGAAACTATTCGGCTTATGTTTTGTCTAATATGGGTTTTTTATGTTGTCTTTTTATTATTGTTTACTGCTGAGTATTTCTTGAACAATGATATTTGCCCATTTTATAAATCATATTTTTTCTATCACTTATTATGTTTCTCTTACATATTTTTTGTTTCTAATGTGGTCATAATTTCTGGTTTCACATGATTCCTATCTCAGTGATTTCTACATTGTGTTCAGTTGTGGTTTTTTTATGATGGTCTCCATTTGCTGTAAAGAAGAGCTTTGATGAGGGGCTGTAACTACACTTACCTATGAGTATAAGGACAGGATTTAGTGTAGTTAGGAATTGTGCTGGCCTATCACAGTAGTGATAGGAGATTCTTTTTATAAGATCCATGACTTTACTAGCCTTGGGAAGTTGGCTAGATTTCTAGTACTTGGCCTATTTTCCCTCCTGTGGAGTGGAAATGACAATTCTTAAGACACTTCCATCAAGCAATAAAAACTGATTCCTGAAAGACAGGTAACAAGTGAGCCTATGATTGCTCAAGTTACTGTACCTCATATGTCTATGAAGAAGGTTCTTGAGGCTGAGGAGTCAACCCCAAAGGAATTTAGGGAACAGTATAAAACCTCGAGCTCCTGTCGACTAAGAATATGATCTTAGCCAACCAGACAGAATAGAAAACTAATTACCAAGTATCTGGTAGAACATCTCTGACATTTTTGTGTGTATGCCTAGGTGTTCATTTGGGTCATTGCTTTTCTCCTCCATATCTTTACTAATATATATAGTCTTTCTCTTGTCTTCTAGAAGATATGAAATATGTATATAATAACTTTAGTGTTTTAACTTTAGTTTTCTGTCAACTATCAATTCTAGGTTGGTTTTGATTGATTTTCTCTCATTAAGGCTCCAGAAATTGTCTTTATAATTTTTAAAAAATTTGCTTAGTAATCAGTTGATGCTTAATAAGCATTAAAAAGGAGATTATAAATTTTACTTTGTGGGATGTTAAATAATTCCGTACTCCTATAAATACTCCTGAATTTTTCTGGGATGTATTCACATTATTTGGAATTTTCTTTCTTGGTTCCTGCTTTTAGTCTTTGTTTATGGGGGTGTCATGTGATCTACGGCCTGCTTCACACCAAGCCACAGCCCTTCTGAACACCACATGCCTGGGAAGCATGAGGTTTCCCCTTTTCGGTTGATGGTTACCAGTGTTAGACTGAAGATTAGATTATCTATCCTTCAATGCTTACTTTTAAAGAACTCTCAGTGTTGTTAGAGAACAGTCTTTATTTTGGGCCACTTTATTCAGTGTATCATTAAACCCTCTGTCTTTGCTTGATAGAACTCTCAATTGACAAATGCCAAATTTGTTTTTTATTCCCTTGATTAATGGACACATGCCTAAGTGTGTATGGATTACTATTAAGTCTGAGATGCAAATGGACCCCAGTATAGAGATGTAGCCTTTGTCTGTCTGTAAAGCTCTTTGTTTTCCAGTATCTATTCTAGAAACCCTTGCCATTTCGTTACAGTGAACTTGGACCTTTGCTTCTTAAGAGTCAGCACAGCTCCTGTTTTCTGTTTGAGTCTGTCTGCAGTGGTGGGTAGAACATGGCTCTCAATGTAAAGACAAAGTGCTTGTAGACACTTTCTGGTTGTTTCAAGTTTTCACACTCATTTTTGTGCAGTTGTTTACCATCAGAAGGTAAATCTGATAAATCTGGTCATTTCACAGTGGCAGTAGATGTAAGTTCTACACATTTCATTTATTGTGGAAAGTTGGCAAAAGCTTTTAGGTGAAGTTTCGGGAAAGAACTGTAGTGAATCTCGGTAGATTTTAGATTTCATGTTTATGTATCGGTTGTACATTTATGATCTTTTCAGAGTTCCTGTCGGTCCCCTTCAAATGGATACAGATGAGATGAGATAATGTAAACAGCAATGCACTGCATGCACAAAAGGATTTATGTTAACGGCAGTTTATTGAAGGTTCTCATAGCCTGCTATCCCTCAGAACTTTAAGTGGTACTCTTGGAAATTAAAGTAATTGGGCTCTTGATTGTACAGGAGGTAAAGGGATGGTGCTTCTTCCAATTAATCAGTTTCCATGGGTTTCAGTGTCACTGGAGGAAAAACCACTTCTTATAGTAAATGTCAATCCTACTTCTCACAATTAAATGTCATTTCAAGAATAATCACATCTTAACACAAGAGTAGGACTACTGAGAGAAAGATATTGCCACAGAGTGTAGTGTTACTGGGTTTTTGTACTAAGTGACGTATACATATATATGCAGTGAATATTCGTTAAAACCATTCCAGTCGCCTATGAATCATACTTACTCCTCACTTATGTCAAACATGGTAATAGGTGATGGAGAGCCAGCAACCGAGAAGTAGGATAGAGGTTCCCTCATTAGAAGGTTCTATAAGATTATACATGCACCATGTATATGAAGTACATGTACAGAACTATGGCAGAAATAGTCTAGCAAAGATTAATTGAATATAGAATTCTTTTTTTTTTTTTTTGGTTTTTCGAGACAGGGTTTCTCTGCGTAGTTTTGCGCCTTTCCTGGAGCTCACTTGGTAGCCCAGGCTGGCCTCGAACTCACAGAGATCCGCCTGGCTCTGCCTCCCGAGTGCTGGGATTAAAGGCGTGCGCCACCACCGCCCGGCATGAATATAGAATTCTTAAAACAGTTTTGAAAAGCTTACTTATATAGTTTAATTGACAAAGAGTGAAAAAAAAAAGGAGTGTTCAAAAGAGTTGTGGCTCACCAGTGAAGCAAACCTTAGATCATCATATGATCCCTCTAAAGAAAGACTAAAAGCAGTACCCGGAAAAGAAAATTAAAAAAAAAAAAGGGAGGGGGGAAAATTCCAGAAACACTCAGTATTTTTTTTTTTCTTTTTGTTTTTTGAGACAGGGTTTCTCTGTGTAGCTTTGCACCTTTCCTGGAACTCACTTGGTAGTCCAGGCTGGCCTCGAACTCACAGAGATCCACCTGGCTCTGCCTCCCGAGTGCTGGGATTAAAGGCGTGCACCACCACCGCCCGGCTCCAACACTCAGTATTTATAGGAGTATGAAATTACTTAACACTCAACAAAGTAAAATTTACAGTATCTTCTTTTATATGCCAAGAAGGTTCACTGAATGATGGCAGCTGGGAATAATAAAATGATTCTGTGGAAAGCAAGCAGGTTAAATTAGTTTGAGTGGAAGTTTGTGTAGAAGGAGGAAGAAACAAAGATGTAGAACTAGTTGAGGTTTTGAGGATGTACATTTTGAACTGTAGACTGGGAAGAGGGATATTTGTGACTGGGAAGGAGCTGTTGTGGGGCTGACTTGTTTTTGGGATGGGATATGAAGCAAATTAAGACAATGAGTACAACTGGGTTTTATAATTTGCAAAATGAAAACTCAATTCCTTCTTGGCATTTGGAAAATGATGGTTGCAGAATTAGTTAATGCAGAATACAAACATTTCCTTATGAATGCCACAAGGAAGTAAATAAAAAAGCATAATAATGCTAAGTGAAAGTTGAGGAGGTGAATTAATTTAGTTTTTTTTTTTTTTTTTTATTTCAGGTTGCTGTTCTGGCTTAGGCTGTCTATGACCCTCGTGGTGTTTTCATTCAAGATTAAATCCTTTTCATCTTTATTGATTAACTGAGCAAATTCAGGTTAGTATATTTTTGTGACTAGCACTTCCCTGTTTCCATTTTAATATTTTGGGACATTGGTGATTTTGTTTTTAAAGCTGCATGGATATGTATCAGCAGTAGGAAGGCCAAGTTAGCCCAAGCTCCAGTGAATTATGCATTATTAGTTGGGAAAAGTTTTCTGCCTGCTAACCAAGTATAATCTGTCCTTCATAAACTCATAAGCAAGTTACTTTTTAATGGCTTTGACTTTCAAGTTTTGAACTCAGTAAAACAAGTTGTGTCTACGTTTTCTATATTGAACTTTGGTAATTGTTGTGTGGCATAGTTGATAATGAAAATAAACTCACCTACAAACTTCTGATGTCTCAAAACTGTCTACACATGAACATTAAGTCATACTTGAACATCTCTGCTTTAATGTTAATGCTAAGAGTCCTGGCGTCCGTAGTTATCACCACAGTGAAAACAGGTCCACAAGCTTCTAGCTTCACTCCTGTTCCTTTGTAGTTAACCCCTGTCCTTTCACCACAGTCTTGGCAAAGTAGATCTGTTTCCTGCCTGTATATCTGTTTTACCTTTCCCAGTATGTACTTAAATCGGTTGTCTAGTATTCAGCCTTTGAAGTCTGCTTCTTTGATAATATAATGCATTTGTATGCTATTCATGGTCCTGGGTATAGTAGTTGCTTCTCAGTTGCGTAGTAGTATTCACTGTGTGGGTTCACCACAATTAGTTTATCTATTACTAGTTGATGGGCATTGGGGTTATTTCAAGTTTGTGTTGATAGTAAAATTTTCAGAGTCATGCATTTAAAAAGATAACATGACTTCATATTCTTTTTTAAAATAAATAACTTTTTGTTGTTAAAAGAGACCGTATTGATGTCAACTTTTTAGTGGGGGCTAGGATTGCATTTTTTTTTTTTAAACCTTTTCCCCCCTGGAGTGCTGGATACTGAATTAGTAGCTTGTACATGCTAGGCAAAGGCTTGGCCTAGCCTCGTTTTTTTTTTTTGTGACAGGGATTTGTTATATGGATCAAACTGGCCTTTAAGCTTAGTTTTCCTGCCTCCACCTTCTAATTGCTAGGATTAGATGCATCATCACCATGCCTGGCACTGAAAATGTTATTAAAAAGAAATTAGAAAGAAATCTAACAGACATTGGGCAGGGGATTATGGTCATTTGTGGAAGTAAGAGAAGCCGTGCACAGTTATTAGAAGGAGAAGTAGGCTGTCATGGAGCTTGCAGTGTTTCCTCATGATGAGCATAGAGTTAGATCAGACATGTACAGGTAGAATAAGCCTAATGTTACCAGTTTATACAAGCCAATTAATGAGCAATTCCTGATTTTAAAATTTCAGTTAAACAGGCCTTCTGTTTAGCATAGAAAAGTTAATTAGAATTTTCCTGAATGAACATTTGAGCTAAATTAATAATCTCAAAAGTAGCTTGAAAAGCTATTTGAATATTTTAAGGAAGTTGTTCATTATTTGCTGTAGAAATAAAAAGACCCTGAGAAAATGTAGTGTTCTGAGTCAGAGAATGCTAATGTTGCTTGGTAGAGATTCCTGTTATTATACTGGGCACTGTAAATGCCACTGTTTTCATTCCTGAATATTTTTAGATGAATTTTGTACCTTTCATAGACGCTCAGTAGACATATGGCAGTATTAGTTTTAGTGTGTTATCAGAGAATGTTTCTTTTTTCCTTTTTAGAGAGTGGGTGTATGTGTGTGTGTGTGTGTGTGTGTGTGTGTGTGTGTGTGTGTGTGTGTGTTTGTGCCATTTATGCCACTGTGGGAGTGTAGAGGTCAGAGGACACCTTGAGGGAGGAGCTGGCATTCTCCTTTTACTGTGTGGGTCCTGGGGATTGAGCTCAGGTTATCAGGCTTGGCAACATGTGCCTTTACTTAGCCATCTTGCTGGCCCATCAAGGAGCATGTTTTAAATAAGCAAGTGCATTAGAGCACTTTAGAGATTCTTTTGACATAGAGTACAGCTTGATCATCTTGAAAATCTGAAATTCAGTATTCCAAAATCGAAAAACAGCATGACAGTATAAGTGAAAAATTCCACACCTCACTTCATGTGACAAGTCAAATAAAAACAGACATATTAAAATATTAATACAATTACTTTTATGTTATATAAGGGTCTGTATGAGACATAAATTAATTCTGCATTTAGATTAATTTCATTTCCAAGATAGCTCATGATGTCTATGATCCCCTCTCCTCCAGAATCATTACTTGGCTCTGGGTGAGATAAGGCTACACTACTTGTTTAATGTTTCTAAAACTCAATTTTAATTTATTTTCTTTCCAGTTGATTTTAAGATAATATAGACCATTTATAAATAATTTGAGATATGATCTTATTTTGTAAACAAATAAAATGGGGATATTGAACATATAGCTAGAAAATGTAATAATTATATTTTGCTTTACAATCTCAAAACATTTTATGAGATTTATTTAAATTTTATAGAATTTAAATCCCTTTCACAAGTATGTTACTTTTAATTTTTAAAAGTTCCTTAAAATGATGTCATTTAAAAACTAATTCTAGTTTTTTAGAGTTCCTTAAAATGCTGTTATTTCTGTTCTTCAGAATTTCATTTATAAAAATATTGATAGATAATAATTGGTAGGATTCAGAATTCCCAGTTTCTTTTATTTGGTGAATACTATCAAGCTTAGCTAATCAAAAGCTAAATGTTTGAGATACTACTCGAAGTACAAAAACAAAATTTACACAAAAGGAGTATTTACTTCTCAGTATTTGGTGTATAAGAACATTACAAAATTGTGACTAAATTGTTTATGCAAATTTTTGAGAGAAGAAATTAAACATTTTTGCTTAATTTTTTTTCTATCACTAGAAATATTTCATTGTGCAATATCAACTTCATTTTGAATATCTAAAGGTTTTTTTTTTAAACTTTTAGGACAATAATTATTAGAAAACATTTCTCTTGTGTCTTAGGTTTTTGACTTGTTTTTGCACAGTTTATCAGAATATTGACAGCATTTTAAAGTAGTCATCCTTTCTAAGGAAAGCCATGTAACCACTCTATCAGGACAGAGGGCAAGTTTCTTTGCTGTCTACGATGAACTCAGGATAATTCTTCTGGAGAGAAGTTAGGCCCATCCGTATCCTATTGGTAGAACGAAGCGGAGTTTGTTGCTCAATGAAGTAGAGAGGGTATCCTGTCTTCGTTTTCTTGTTGCTGTTTCTGGAGAAAACCACCTTAAGGGTGAAAGGGTTTATTTGGTTTATGGTTCCAGGCATAACCCGTCATGTTGGGGAATCCAGGTGGCAGGAGTGTGAAGCAGCTGGTCACGTCACCTTCAAAATCAGAAAGAAGGCAGAGTGATGAATGCACACTGTTGCCCAACTCCGCTTTTCCCTTTGTGCAGTCAAGAATCCAGTCCGGGACATGGTCCCACCATAGTAAGAAAGATTCCCACCTCAGTTAGTGATTAAATATAATCCCTCACAGACATTCTCTGAGGCCTGTGTGCCCGGAAGATTCCAGATTCTGTGAAGTTGACAACACTGACTGTCGCATGCCGTGACAGAGATTCACTGATATTGGAAAGGAGCAAAGTCAGGGCCAAAGTTTGGGAATTTGAAATTTGGTTTAACTTTGCTTTCAGTGGTGGTGAGTGGGCATGATTAGGATTGAGTAGTAATGTGAGAGTGTAAACAGTGAGGCAAGGTTTCTCTGAGTAGCTTTGCGCCTTTCCTGGAACTCACTTGGTAGCCCAGGCTGGCCTCGAACTCACAGAGATCCGACTGCCTCTGCCTCCCGAGTGCTGGGATTAAAGGCATGCGCCACCACCGCCCGGCTGAGGCAAGGATTTTGAAAACTGTTGAATTTTTGATTGAATAGTCGATTGGATATAGTTTGAGTTTATCTTGCCCAAAGGGTTCCATGTTGGTCCTGTGTATGGTGATTGTAATAGTTACTTTTGCTTCTCTGTGACCAAATGCTTGCTATGAATAATTTAAAGAGGAAAAGATAACATTTTGGCTCATTGTTGGAGAAAGTTTAGTCCATATATTTCTGGCCTCCTGTGCTTTGAGCAGAACATCATAGTAGCAGGAATGCATAGCGGAGACCCTACTTCTTCTCACAGTGGACAGAAAGCAGAGAGCCGGGGGGGGTGGGGGGGGAACAGGGACAAAGTGCCCCTAAGAACCCTTCTCCATTGATTTATTTCTTCTAGCTAAGCCTCCTAGAGACCTGTAGTTAGACAGGCAGTCAGCATGGGGTCCTGATCCTGAAGGCTTCCATTGATGACAGCTAAGTGCTGAGTGCAACCAAAGACATCTGGTTTCTAAAACCACCAGGGACAAGCAACCAACAGTGTGCTAATAGTTGACTGATGGCTTGCTTCCCTGCAAGTTCTCTTTCACTTTGTAAGTTCTTTTTAAAGCTCCAAGTAAGAGCCAGCTAGAAGCAACCCATTCTTGGGACTCTTTCTCTCTTGGGAGGGAGCTCTGGTAAGCTTGATGTGAGTCAGGTACTCAGTAAACTACTTTTGCTTTTGCACTTACCTGTTTGTGAGTGTCATTCATTGGTCTCATGAGACACAACTCCACTGTTAGAAGCTTTGGTGACTATTGATAATCAGGTATCTTTGCACCAATACCAAGCCTTCCCTAGTCTTTTGACCAAGTTCTGTCCTACTCATGTAAACCATCTGTGGTTTACTATCCTCTTGAATTTTGCAGAACCTCCCAAATTAGCACGATCAGTCAGAGACTAAGTATTCAATATACAAACTTGTGGGAGATATTTGATCACTAAACCTTAATGGTGGGGTTGAGGTGGGGCCTTTAAGTGATAGAGCCTAGTGGGAGGTTCTTGTAGCTAGAGTTTTCCTGCCTTGCCCACAGTCAGGACAAATCTTTGTCACCCGCCAGTCCCACAGCCGCTCAGACCCAACCAAGTAAACACAGAGACTTATATTGCATACAAACTGTATGGCCGTGGCAGGCTTCTTGCTAACTGTTCTTATAGCTTAAATTAATCCATTTCTATAAATCTATATCTTGCCACGTGGCTGGTGGCTTACCGGCATCTTCACATGCTGCTGGTCATGGCGGTGGCTGCAGTGTCTCTCTGCGTCAGCCTTCCACTTCCCACAATTCTCCTCTCTCCTTGTCCCACCTACTTCCTGCCTGGCCACTAGCCAACCAGTGTTTTATTTATTGACCAATCAGAGCAATTTGACATACAGACCGTCCCACAGCACTTCCCCTTTCTTTTTTTTTTAAAAGGAAGGTTTTAACTTTTACACATCTCCAAAGTCAGCTTGGTATATTTGGGAATTTGGGCGTAGCTTCTCTTACTACTTCCTGCTGGAGGGGGGTGCTGTATCTTATGGGGACACAAAGAAAATTTTAGGATCATGGAGTAGTCCGTGAGACTGTATCGTCTGAGCCAGTTGCCTTGAAATGATTCTGGATGTTGGATCATCTGGGCCATGGTGTCATCGGAGACCTTTCAGGTGGTCTTGGCTGGTCAAACCTGATGTATCTTAATCTGGAACAAATCCATAGCCTCTGGCTTTCTGTAGAAACAAAAGCAGAGCCTCTTTTCCAAAGCAACATATCCTTACAGCCAAATTTTGAAGTCAAGGTACCTTTAAAATATACATTTTGGCATAACTCAACAGCTTTTGCAATCAAATGTTTTTCTTCAGCTACAAATATCAAAGAGAACATAATCCAGATTCTCTGTGTGATAGCCATCTTTATGTGGCTTATTTTTTATATTACTTTTACTTTCTCTTTAAAGACTTTATTTTTTTAAACTTTTTATTTCTTTATATAACTGTCTATATTTCTTTTCCTCTTTCTTTCAAGCCTATGTACATTTTTACACACATTGTAAAGCATTTAAAGTCTTGTTCCATCTGAATCTGTCTTATTGTGAATCTGTTGCTTTAAACTGCACCATTTCTAAGACTGAAAAGGTGCCATGGCTGCTTGCTCCGCCCACCTCAGCTTCCCAACATGCCTGTGGTGCCTTTACTGTCAGCTCTGGGAGCTATCGTGAGTCTATGCTTTTATCCAAGCAGCGTGTAGCCCAGAAACCTTTTTTGCTTTGTACTAGCAAAGGCTAAATCCACCACGCAGCTTAATGTTCCATTTGCAGAGGCCTCATTCCCGCCATACTGCAGGTCAAGCTCGCACGCCAGGAACCCGCCAGTAACTCAAACCGGCAGGCTGCCGCTCCTTTGAGAGAGACAATTAGGAAGCTGTTTTTAGTTCTGTTTTAGAATCTTTTTTCTCAGGTTTTAGGTACAAACTCTTGCCAACACGTTGGGCGCCATTTGTAGCTAGAGTTTTCCTGCCTTGCCCACAGTCAGGACAAATCTTTGTCACCCGCCAGTCCCACAGCCGCTCAGACCCAACCAAGTAAACACAGAGACTTATATTGCATACAAACTGTATGGCCGTGGCAGGCTTCTTGCTAACTGTTCTTATAGCTTAAATTAATCCATTTCTATAAATCTATATCTTGCCACGTGGCTGGTGGCTTACTGGCATCTTCACATGCTGCTGGTCATGGCGGTGGCTGCAGTGTCTCTCTGCGTCAGCCTTCCACTTCCCAGAATTCTCCTCTCTCCTTGTCCCACCTACTTCCTGCCTGGCCACTAGCCAACCAGTGTTTTATTTATTGACCAATCAGAGCAATTTGACATACAGACCGTCCCACAGCAGGTTCTTAGGTCATTTTGGATTTTAATAAAGTCTCTGAGTAAGGTTATCTGAGAGGATGGTTAGAACAGAGCAAGTGTGCTCTCTCTTTCTTGTGGCTACCTGTCTGGTCATGTGATTGCTCCCTTTCACAACCACTCTGCCCTGACGATATCTTCTGTCCTGGGGTCCTTGCCAGAGCTGGTTCTATGCTGTTTGGACCTTCAGGATCCCACACTGTAAAGGAAACACTCCTCCTTTCTTTCTAAGTACCCAACCTTATGTATCTCATTATGATTTGAAAGATATATTAGTATGATAATGATATCAGAGTAATGTGAAGTTAATGTATACAAAAGCTGTGTGTGCATGTGTGTTTTACTTTTCTAGGGATATTATAACAAACTATTATAAACTGAATGGCTTAAAACAATAAAAATTTATTTTTCTCACAGTTCTCTAAGTTAGACATCTGAAATCAGAATGTTGGGAGAACCATGCTTTCTCTGAAGGCTCTAGGAAGAATCCTCCTTCCCTCCCCCTTTTAGGTACTGCCAGTAGTTATTAGAAATTCTTGATGTTTCTTCGCTTATTATGTCATAATTTCAATTTCTGCTTCAGTATTCAGATAGCAATCCATACATGTGAATCCACATTTCCTTTTCATAACGACAGCAGTCATTTACTTAGAACCTGCCCCAACAAAATGTGGTGTTTTAGTAATTTGGTCATGTCTGTAAAGTCTCTGTACAAATGAGAGTCTATGGATAAGTTCTAGTCATTCTGAGCTTTTGTGGGACGGACACACACACACACACACACACACACACACACACAGAGTCACACTTTATTACCATACAGGGGGCATGTAATTTTATATCTCATTATTTAAACTTTGTGTGGGGTAGATGGTTTTGGTTCTCAGTATTCATGAAACTGTAGAAGGCTGGTTTTGTTAGCTTCCATGTAGTATAAAATCTCATGCTATTTAAAATTCCCGACAACAGTATGTTGTAATGAAAAAAAAAAAAAACCAATTTGGATGTCAAGAGGCCTTGGTTCTAGTTTCCACTCTGAATTAACTATCTTATTGTGTAAGTGCTCCTGGCAAGACATGAACAAATGTCTGTTCACCCTAGATAGGGCACTAACCACAGACCAGAGTAACAATTCCACCCAAGTCTAATTTAGTGAACTAGTGAGTTTATTGGCAGTACTTAAGGGAGAATGAATGACTGAAAGGCAGCTGCTCCATCCACTCCAGCATGGTGAAGCCTCACCAAAACTGCATCCCTAGAGCTCCCTGCTTAACTCACCGACAGCTCAGCTGGTGAGAGGGTCTCTTCTCTCTAGCACTTGTTAGTGCTTGTGTAGCCTTAGGGGGTAGGGCCTTGTAGATCTTGTAAATTTAAGCAACTTCCTGGAAATCATGAATTGTTTACTTGAGTATTTTAAGTTTTGTTTATTTCTGCAATCTTAATGAGATTCTCTCCAGGATAAAATGTTTAAATTAGGAAATTGCTATATAAATCTATGTCCAGTTAATTACTTTTCTCATGGTTAAAATGGGAGGCCTGGAGGAAGAGAAGAATGGAAGAAATAATCTGTAAGGACTTTTCTACCTCTCAGATTCTAAAGTTCTGTAATTGTGGAACAACTGTTATCTGGCCTATTTAGAGTTTTGTTGACACTGAAAAAGTAAAGAGAGGATGTCCAGATGCCCACCAGCTGGGTGCTGACCTATGAATGTAACAGCTGCAGGTTAATTTGTGTTTGCTTTACTGCAGTGAAGATCACCAATGAAGATCACTACTTGCTGTTAGCTCTGATCTTGTCGACTGATCATATTTAATATTTTTCAATTTGAAGAGCATATTAGAAAGAGGAACACTTTTCCAGCCAGTTAATTCATTTAAAGCTAAAGAGTGTGTTAAGTGCTCTGTTTTCTTTCTGAGTTCATAAAATGAAAGGAATGGAAGGATTGTAGTTTCTCCTCTTTGCCCTCAGTTCTGTCACTGATCATTCTTGTTATCATGGGATCTTAGAAAAAGTCTTACTGGAGAATGCTAACTATCCTGGGAAGTGGAGCAGGCTGTGAAAACGACAGCTGTGTTCATTGACTGTTGGACTTCCCTTATGTTTTGAATAGGTCATTGAAGTATTTTGTTTGAAATCTTTCAATCATGTGGAGAGTCATGGTAATTAGTTCTTAGAGATACTGTGAGCATTGTAAAGGAAGTTGTTTGGTAATATTGAAATTCTAACGATTACACTATGTAGTTATATGCATGTATTCACTTTAATAATGTCCATCTATTGGTAGTAAGTATCAGTACAGGTAGAATCAATGTATGGATAAAAGTATGGATAAAAGTTATGAGGAAAACCAGGTCTTTTTGTTTGTTTGTTTTTGTTTTACTTCATGCAGTAAAAATTCAAAATTGTATTCTGAGGATAGAGATATGTGGGGTTCCCCTGACCCCACCAAAGAATTAGGCCCACCGCCTGCAGCAGACCTAGACTGAGGAGGGGTAGTGCACCACTGGCCCATCACTCAACCTCCTGGTACCCGGAGACAATCAGAAGCATTGGGGAGCTGGGTCAAGCAGGAACTCGTTTATTAAGCATCAGGACACCCTTTATAAAGCACCAAACCACATGCCAGCTTTCCTTCTACCAATCACAATGAAGGTCACATATCCATGAGCTTCTCTGGGCATAGCTCAGCATGATCATGAAGAGACCATGCACCTACATCATGTCTCCTAATCCCAAGAGCCAGTCATAATTTTTGGTAAGCAAGTTAGGTCCCCACCCAGCTCATTTCTTCTCAGTGCCATCTTTGGTTTTTGTAGCCCAACATGTGCTCAGCATACCTACAACTCTCCCTTTTCTGTTTTTGAGCAAGCCCACCTTGGGTTAGGTACGAAGGTTTGCACTGTGTTCTGGCACCTCAGATGAGGTTCACCCCCTATGTCAGGGAAGAGTCATTAGTATTGAGCCTGTCATAGTAATGGCAAAGAGTCATGAGCTTTATTTTTTCTTTTTGGACCCTGAAGAATTTGATTTGTTTTCTCCATAACCAAGGCCCAAAAGTTCAGGCCAGAAATAAAAGGACCAGTGTTATGCCCAGATCGTGGGGACCCCCAAAAGACCACCATGGAGACCAAATCCCACCTGTAAAAGCAAAGAGCCTTTATTTCAAGCTCCAGAGCTTGGTCCCTCTGTCTATCTGATGCAGTTGTGAGAGCAGAGAGCCCTGAGCTCAGGTGGGGCAGAGTTTTTATCATAGCAGAGGTTGGGGTGAGGTGATTTCCAGGATCCAGGGCCCTGATTGGCTGACTATTGTCTAGGGGTATCTGTAAAACAAAAACTAGGTGTGTGCCAGACTCGAGGGCATCTGGCCACCTTATCTAATGGTCGGAATGTTTGGGATGTCAGGTACTTCCTCACCCCTGGGTAGATTCCTGGGTGGTATCAGCTTAAGGCTTTTCCTGGATCTGGGTGTTGCCTGCCAGTAAGCCTGTCACAGAAGCTGTGTCTAGGCCTCTAAGCCTGTCATGGCTGCGGTGTGGTCAAGCTATTTTGGGACCCCTTCACACCAGCAGCCCAGAAACTGTGGAAATGAGTGTGGTCAGCCAAGGAGACCATTTAAATCATTGTTGATACCAAGGCATATTTAAATTTTTTTCCTTGTGTATCTCATCTACATTATGTAAAAAACTCCAGAATGGTCTACATAAAAGCAGCATTCTCCCAGCACTGCTCATAAACCTCCCTGCAGTAAGAAAAGGTCTAAGCCTCTCCTGTTTTGGAGAGTTATTTGAGCAAGAGAATCAAGAGACTTTTGTAAGTATCTGTAGATGTAACGGTCTTATTAAATAAGAAACACAGAGCCAAATGCAGAGTTAAAAGCCCAAGGGGTCAGAGCAGTAGCTGAGAGCTGAGATTTAAAACCCTTTCTTACCCTTCCTGCCGCTGTCGTCCTTCCCCTCAGAAAGAGACCTACTTCCTATGTATCTGTCTTTTTATTGACTTTCTGTTCTGCTTTCTCATTGGTTGTAAACCCAACCACATGATCTCCTTATCACTGCCTGCCTATACAGACCTCCAGGTCTCTATGGTTGGTATTGAGATTAAAGGTATGTGTCTCCATGTTGGCTGTGTCCTTGAACACAGAGATCTGCCTGTCATGTGATTGGGATTAAGGGCATGTGCTACCACTGCCAGACTTCTGCTATGGCTTGCTATTAGCTCTGACCCTCAGGTAACTTTATTAACATACAAATAAAATCACATTTCAGCACAAATAAAATATCACTATAAGTATCTTTCCTCATGGATTGGGGTCCAGTCACCTACATCTCAGAGTCTCCTGGCCAGATTGCAGAGGTCGAAGATGAAGCCTGGCCATCAGGAGCCTGGGACTGCTTCCTTCTCAGTTTCGTTGAGGATCTCACCAGTACCAGCACTGATCACCTCCCATCTTATCAGTTGAGGTTGATGTTGGTTCTTCTGGAGGGCAGCAGTCATCATCAGGGATAGCAGAGTCACCTGCAGGAGGGCCTCCATCTGAAACAGTCAAGGAACATAATTGCTCCTCAAGGGACTGAGTCCCTTGGATCTGTTTATTGTTACTATTTCTTTCTTTCTTTTTTTTTTTTTTTCTTTCCTCTAAAAACAAGCTGCAACCACCATAAGACCTTCCTTTCCTTATTGGTCATGTGGGTCCTGGGTGTCTTGGGCATCCTCCTGTAAGGATAGGGAGGGAAGGAATTTGATGTTTCTGGCTGGTAGCCAGATTGGGGCATTCTCCCCAGTGGGGGAGATGCATCCCTATGCTTTTCCCATTGTAAGTAGGGGATCTGGTTCCCTTCATTTGAATGTCAGTGGGTCTTTCCATCTGACTTGCATCTGTGGTTTGGAGTTTAATTGACCCCAATGCTTTTGAAATCTGGATTCCAGCATCCCTTTGGGCAAATTTAAAACATTAAGGGTAAGGAGGGCTAGCTGTAGGCGTATATGGGAGCATTTCCCCCTTTTTGTTTTTGAAGCTGTTCTTTGAGGCATTGATGATTTCTTTCAACAGTTGCTTGCCCTTGAGGATTATAAGGGATCCCCGTGACATGGGCAATATTCCATTGTGTAAAAAAGTCCTGCAAAGCTTTTCCAACAAAACAGGGGCCATTGTCTGTTTTCGCCTGATTAGGAAGGCCTAATGTGGCAAAACATTGTAGTTGCCCCATAAATCTCTCCAGGGCTAGGGCAAGAGGAGTGTTGGCCTGTATGAGTCAATCTATGTCTGCCACTCTAAAGGGGAAGATGATTGTATGTGGTTCCCACCCATAGTGTCTCAGAGCTTGTGGCTTGTATTCTCCCTCTTATTGTAGCATCTGCCACCTGATCAGCTTGAGTGTAGACCCGAGGGGTGTTTCCATCCAAGGGGTGGACCCATTCTATGGGCTCACCCTCCTGTGTTAGGACTGTGAAAACCAAGGAAACACTTGTAAAAAGCCAAAGGGCCAAGGGTTTTTCTGTTGAGAAGCGTTTTAGAGAAATGTTATCAAGGGCCCTCTGAACGTGGGAGAAGGCGGCCCGCAGTTCAGGCACGAGGGTAACCTTATCCAGGGGTCCCATGCCCTTCAGTAGGTCATAAAGGGGGTGAAGGACAGCCCTGGAAATTGACATCCAGGGTAGTAGCCAATTTATCTCCCCCATAATACTCTGGAGCTAAGTTAGAGTCACCTGAGCAGATATCCAACCTAGGTGTAAGGGGGCAGGCCCTTGTTAAGGTAAGCTCGACTCCAAGAACTCTAAAGGGTGCCACCTGTGGAATCTTATTAGGTGCCACCTTAAGTCCATTCTTACGTAGGAGGTCAAGGACCCATGTTAGGAGAATCTGTTGTTGCCGGGGGTCTCGATGACCCACAATAAGATCATCCGTGTAGATGTACATCAGGGATCCTGGTCTCTCCCAAACAGGCCTCAGCAAAGAGGTCAGATAATTTTGGTAAAAGACAGGGCTATTGGCTATGCCCTGGGGTAACACCACCCATTCATATCTTTCATCTAGGCATGAAAAATTTAAGGAAGGGACGGAGTATGAGAATTTAGAGCAATCTTCTGGAGGAGGGGAATAGAAAAGAAACAATCCTTAACATCCAGGATAGTGATGGTGTACTCCGTTGGAATTGTAAGAATCCAAGGAAGGCCTCCTAAAGGGGTTTCTACTATCTCCATTTTTTTCACTAACTTTTCTAAGATCCTGCAGCATATGCCAGGTCCCATTAGCCTTTTTTATTACAAATACTCGTGTATTCCATGGACTCATCCAGGGGCATATATGCCCCAGGTTTAGTTGTTCTTTAACTAAGAAGTGGAGTGCTTCTAATTGGGGTTTGATGAGTGGCTACTGCTCCACCCACACAGGGCTCCCGGGCTTCCATCTAATCACAGGGATCAGGGGGCAGGGGCCCTTAGAATTGGGGGTTCTGCCTGTCAGTTCGGTAGTGATCTTCCCGGAGGCTAGTGAAGACCTCTATTCTCTTATTTCCCTGTACCCTTGCCTCCTCCTCCACAGTATCATTAAAGAAGGCCCTAGAGTCAGTGGTAAGGATCACCTCATTCTGGGACAACAGGTCCTGGCCCAACAAATTAGCTGAGAAATTCTCTGGTCCCCATCGGGGCTAACCCACCTCATCAAGGAGACTGTTTCTTGTGACTGGGCCCTCCCTCCACTCCCAATATTTGGGGTCCCCATGTCAACTCCCACTCAGAGGGGACCTCCTCCTTCCTAATAACCATCCTATCAGCACCTGTGTCCTCCAGGGAGTTGAATTTCCTACCTCCAGGAACCAGATTCATTTTTGGACAGTGCCCCTCTATGAGGGGAACCATCCAGTTAGCCTGAGCTCCCTTATGGGATCCCAGCCTCGGCCTTTTCCTCAGGATTCCTCCTTGTTCTGACAAGGCTGGAGGACGCCCCTCATTTTGTTTAAAGGATTCCCCTCCAAGTCACATTTGGGTTTGCAGTCCTTTCTCCAATGATATCCCTTCTTGAACCTAGGGCAAGGGGTAGTGAGGGGCTTTCCCCCAAGTCTTTTACCCGTCTCATTTAGGTTTGTGGGGCCTGTTGAGGACATTCTCTCTTAAAGTGACCTTCCTTTCCACATCGGAAGCAGACCCCCTTTCCTCCTGGCCTTGGTCTGCCCTGATCCCGGACTTGAACATAGAATTTACTGTAATCTTGAAGCAATATTTGGAAATAAAATGTTAAAAGATCAGAATATAGAAATTAAATGAGTACTGTAATTATGGTAGAGTCATATTTCCTACTTATATTTCTATTTTCCAATGAAAAGACTAGGAAGATAGAGTTCAAAGCTGCCTTGCTACTCTACTTGAGATAGGTTTCAAATGTTAGAGGGCTGGAAAAATGGCCCAACAGTTAAGAACACTGGCTGCTCTTTGAGAGGACCCAGGTTCAACTCCCAGCACTCTCATGGCGGCTCACAACTGTCTGTGACTCCAGTTCTAGGGGACCTGACACCCTCTTCTGGCTTCCCTGGGCACCAGGCAGGCACATGTGCCAAGTTTTTGACATAAAATTTTGCTTAGCACTAAAGAATCAAATCCTTTCTTGTAAGACAAGTCTGTTAGCTCTCCTCTCTCTCTCAGCTGTTGTTTGAGAAAGTCTTAATTACTGCTTTACTTTTGTTCCGACTGGGTCATGTGTCTTTTTAATAGTTGAGCTACTTCATTTTGTTCTTTCCTTGCTGTGTGATTTCTGAAGGGGAAAGCTTGATGTACTCCTGACCCCCTTTTCTCTGGTAAGGTGACCTTTTAGTTTTTTATTATTCTCTTGCTTCTCTTTGTCTGATTTTTGGCAGTCTTCATCTCACATGCCTGTGTGTAAGTATTCTGGAATTTGTGCTGCATGATGTCCTCTGGACCCTGAGCTGTCACTGCAGAAAGGCTTTTCTGCTGCATATGTTGATTTGTGGCATTTCCTTTGTGTGGTTCTATCCTCTGCTTACCTTATCCATCTGCTTTTCCATGTTATTTGCTTTTCGCGTCAGTGTTCTTAGCATATGTACTTCACATTTCTGGTGGTATTTCTAAAACCTGGGATGCCCTGGTCTGTTTGACAGGTAGGCTGGTACCTTCCTACCTATCCTTGCTCCCTTTCTTTCTGTTATTTTGTGGGTTTAAGCCTTCACAGTACCCTTTATTATATTGTTCATAGTTAGACATGATGTATCAGGTAAAGAAGCTAAGGTAATAGCATATGGCATGAAGTTTTGTTATCTGCCAAAGAGGTAGGCTGGTTGTGTAGCTGTGCTGTCAGAGGCTGAACTTTGTATTTAGATTTTTTTTTTCCTGAGAGAATCTTTAAATAAAGCCTGTTAGTTGTAGTCTTTGGCTGTTGTATAGGAGTCATGTTGATGTGTTGAGAGGGGAGAAGAGGATGAGGGGAAGAAGTTCTCTGGTCCTGTTCTTAGACCTGTCTTTTGTGGGTTTGCCTTGGGCATCTTTTCCCCAGGTCAGAAGACAGCAGGGGCTGGAGTGGGTATTTCCCTTCCCCTGGATTGGTGTGCTGTAAAATCCCAGAAACAGGCTAGGTAAAACCCCAGTTGCTTCAGTTTTGATAAAATTCTTTCACTTTTGGAGGAAAGGCCTTTTAAGAGAACAGAGAACTGGACGCATTTCAGAAAAGTTAGTTTTTCTTCTAGTTTCTGCTAGAAATATAAGGGTCTTTTCTTATATCTCTACTGTAACAACCTGATGGAGCACCCAGAGCTAAATCTCAAGAAAGTATTTCCTTTGATAGGATTGAGTCCTCTAATGAGTTTTAAAATTTTATTTATTAAATTATTTATTTTATTTTTGAGATTATATTATATCTTTTCCCTCTTCTTTCCTCCCTTCAAACCCTTCCATATACACTCCTCGTTCCCTTTCAAATTCATGGCCTCTTTTTTCATTAATTGTTGTTACACACATATTCCTGAATACATAAATACAACTTGCTTGCTCTGTATAATGTTGCTTGTATGTATGCTTTCAGGACTGATCATTTGGTATTGGAAAACCAATTGGTGTGCTCTTCCTGGGAAGACTATTTTTCCTGTTCTCAGTATTTCTTAGTTACCTATAGTTCTTAGTGTAGAGTTAAGGATTCCTGGGTTTCCCTCACAGGTTTAAACTGCTTCAGCAGTTTAAAAATATACAGTATATTTTGAAGAGTTATTTTGTATGTGCAGTGCCTTGTATACATGTATGTATGTATGAGCTGCCCTCAGAGATCAGAAGAAGGTGTCAGGTGCCCTGGGACTGGATCGTTGTGAGCCAATCATTATGTGGGGCTGGGAACTGAATCCGGGTCCTCTGGAAGAGCAAGTGCTCTTAACCACTGAGGATCTTTCCAGCCCTGCCTCAGCACCTTTCCAGCTGTCCTAAAGGGTCCGCACTGATGCTGGCTTGCTGCACACCTCTGTTCTGCTCTCTGTCTGTGCCAGAGCAGCAGTCCTCCTTCTGACTGGTCTGTAATAGAGCTAAGAAAGTGTTGGTTACAGCTCTTTTCTTCTCTTGTTGTGAGGGGAAAAGGGATGACGCCTAGGTTTGCTACATTTTTGATATAATTAAAGTTATGATTTGTACTGTATTTGGTAGTTTCTAATGATAAAGATTTTGTTTATTAATTACTTGATTTGGTAGTACTAATTAGAACTTTTATTTTTTAATATTATGCTCATACATTTTGGGGTAACATTCTCATTTGCAAGGAAGATTTTCAGAGGAAGTTGATCTGTAGTACTGATTCTTATTAGCATTAAGATGAGTCAGTATTTTTACTATTTAGCTTGCAAATATAGTTTGGGGGAAGAAGCAAGCTTTGTTTCCTGTGTTGTGGTATAAAGATTTGTTTTTATGCTCATAAGCTGAATGTCAGTTCGTGTCAAGTTTTACTAACTGCTCTTTGGATATTTCTACATTGATAATGTTGAGGGTAGCTGTTAAATCCTTGTGTGATTATTTGGACTTGTGAAACCAGTTAATTATAGGAACCATTTACAATGAGATTTTTACTTTAAAATTTTTATTTATTTTATTTTATGGGAATTGGTGTTGTGTTTGCATGTGTATATGTATACTCTGTGCATGCTTGGTGCTGACAGAGGGCAGAAGAGGGTGACCGATGTACTGGAATTGGGTTGTAAGCTAGGAACTGAACCCTGGTCCTCTGCAAGAACAGCAGGTTTTCTTAACGGCTGACCATCTTTTTAGCCAACATTGGGTTTCTTAATTTGTAGGTTGAACAGAGCACAGGCTAAGAGGCTAGTTCTTACATTTCTGTGATTTTTGTTTAAAAAAAAAAAAAAAACTCGTATAAATGTCTTGGGGAAAATTTGTCTAAATAAAAATATAAAATATGATGTAAAAAATTCACATTAAGAAAATCACTGCATCTTAGGTGATTTAGACTTTTTTCAATCCTTAAAAGGAGTTATTGGTAATCCCACAGATTTAACATGACACCATCTCTTGCTGTGTAAACCTGGGTGCCCTGAGCTTCTCCTCTTTCTCAGCTGGGTATCGTCTGGGACCCAGTTTGCTCATTTTTGAGGCAGCTCTCACTATGTAGCTCAGGTGGCCTGAGATTCACAGTGCTTCTTCTGCCTCAGCCTCTTGGGCGTTTGAATTTTAGCTGTGTAACCATGGCCAGGAGAGAACTATTCCAAATGTAGATCTCAAAAATTTAAAGGTATGATCATAGTTTTATTTTGTATTTAGGTACTTTTTAGTTAATAGATTATTCCTCATGTTTTTTAGACAATTTTTTTCACTATGTAATATATCTGTTAGATTGGTCAGTGGGACAGTTTATTGTATGTGTTGTTGGCATGAACATATTTTGTATTTAACTTTTTCTATGTTCTTTGTTTTTCTTTTCCATGTTTATGCTCTGTTCTTGACTAGAATTGTAGAAGTATCTCTCTATTTTTATCTTTATCTGTTCTTTAGGTTTACTTTTATCTTTGCCTTTCTCTCAAGAAGCATTTTATGTTTTCTACTACAGGGGAAATAAGCCTTTTTATTGGATATTGAAAAACAGTGAATAAATTTTCTTTATTCTGTTTATATGATTAGAAATCAGTGTCAAAGTGAGTGAAATAATTTTGTTTAAAAAAGTTCAAATTTTGAATCAGGCACAAAAGGTGGCACACGCCTTTAATCCCAGCACTTGGGAGGCAGAGGCAGGCTAGCCTGGTCTACATAGTGAGTTCCAGGACAGCCAGGGCTGTTACACAGAGAAACCTGTCTTGAAAAAAAAAAAACAAAACAACAGTTCAAATTTTGTTATTAGGTGTTAGGAGTGATCTAGATGGTTCAAACATGATGTTTTAGACAATCATACTTAGGTTGCAATTGGCATCAGTCAAGGAAATCAACATTTTATGTCTCATTTATAATATTTTACTCACAAGCAAAATATTATTATTTTTACCCATTTAATGTTTGTGGGCTTGCTTTGGTATTTCATACATTTCTGTATTTTCATAACGTGTTTCCTCCTGCATAACCGTTTATATCTGGTTGGGTCTAGACATTTGAGTGGAAGTCAGCATGAAGAAAGCCTAGTAGAGACTTTCTGTGTTCACTGAATCTGATGATTCTTACCCCACCCAGTTACCTTTCAAAGCTGTCAAAGAATTAAGGCTTTTAGGCTCTATGACCCCTTCTTGATTTCTAAGGTAGAGATTTTATACATAATTATTTAGCTTTCCATTTTCTCAAGATATTTTACCAAGAACGAAACAAACATATCTTTCTACAAAATCAATGAGGCTTTGTTGAGCCAAAATAAGAAGAAAGGTATTGCAAATCACTGGGTTCATGTTACTGTAAAAGTAGGAAAATTCCTCAGTTGGTATTTTGTCTTACTTTCTTGTGGCTTTGTTCAGAGAAGACAGGCTAAAAAGTATCACTTATCTGCTTTATAGGAATCCAGAGTCTTGTCTACGTAGATGCTTATATGTGTATTTATTTATTTCTGTCCTCATTCTCACTTGATTCTTGCTGTACAACACTTTCTTCAAAAAATTAGTAAGTAACTACTGTGAGTTTGGAATATGAAATGATAAAAGATTCTAGAGGAAGCTGATAAATTTATTAGGTGAGTTAGGTATATGTTAATGGTTGCAAACAGGCTAATGTTTACTGAATTGCATTTGGAAATAAGGAGAAAATCCATGCCACAGGAGTAGAGAGTGTCTGAGTGTTTGTATGGAGAATTATCCCGCAGTGCTAAACTTGAGTTTATACAACACCTAATTCTAATGCCTGGGTGTGTTTTCTCCTTTGCCACCAGAATTCCTAGTTGGTGCTTACACATTTGAAGTATGTAGATGGGAATGCTAGGCATCTTTGAGATTGAGAAACGGGTCCTGGGCCCAGTCATCTCATAGGGGAGGAAGGGGAGGGTAGCAGCCTCTAGAATTTGAATCTTCACTGGGATGGATGTCAGGAACAAGAAGTTGAGATATTAGGGTAAGGACAGAGGTTGATAGTAAAGAACTATTGAAATGATTAAAGATAGCCCAAGGTAATTTTGGCTCTTGAGCTGCAACGATTTGAGGTCTTTTCACAATCATGAAGTTCTAGTCAGTCAGTGAGTATGTGGCATCTTCAGCATAGATGTAGCTTTTCCAGAGAACTTAAGTTCACAGACCAGACCAAGAAACAAAGGCCATACTCTGAGTATTAGGAATACAATTCCAGCTATTTCATCATTCTGCGGTGCTCATCCTTGCCTAGCTGTTAGCTGTTCAGTGTGTGTGACTAAGGCTTTGTTCAGCTCAGGACCGGAAAGGAGAGCAGGAAAAGTTACTTTGTGACAGCTGACCCTGTAAACTTTACAGAGGCATTGCTTTATGCCTTTTCCTACTCCTTTAAGTTGTGAGATGACAGACCTTCATGCAAAAACCCTTTCAAATCGTATTTAATAAGGTGATTTCTTAAGAGTTATTAATTTAGGGTATTCAGAAATTCATTTAAAGATATCAATTTATAGTATATAAAACTCGTTCTAGCTTAGTGTGCTAAGTACAGTTGAAGTTTGTAGAATTTAGTAGTAGTCCGTTGTGTAGGTTCAGAAAGGGATAACAGAGGAGGGCACGCTGGTGAGTACCATCTCCCCACAACCAGACTGTATGTTGACATACTTCAGACTTCTAGCATGGTGTGAACATAGATGTTTATTAGTTATCTTAGCAAATTGTATAGCAAGATATAATGGAGGAGTTGGCAGTTTCTGTCTGGGTACATTTGACTCAGTAAGTTAGAGAAATCTGAACCATAAAGTAAATACTCAGGAAATACTGTCTTGTGTGAGTCTTCTTGCCTTGTTTAATTTCATTTTTTAAAAAAGTTCTAGATGTAGCAAGTATTTGTTTTAAATGTTTTAAGGCAACAGTGAAGATGACAACAAACTCAGAGACCAGTATAGCCAGTTCTAGATTATATCTAATATAATCTTTTGATTAGAAAATGTGGGTGGTTCAATGGGTAAAGTATATAAAGTGTATATAAATTAAGAAGGCTTCATGAAGTCATGTATTTGAGGACATTGGTTTCATTGGTTTCTCTCTCTCTTCCTTCCTTCCTTCCTTCCTTCCTTCCTTCCTTCCTTCCTTCCTTCCTTCCTCCCTCCCTCCCTCCCTCCCTCCCTCCCTCCCTCCCTCCCTCCCTCCCTCTCTCTCTCTTTCTTTCTTTCTTTTTCTTTTTTTTTTTTTTGATAGTATCACATTTGCCCAGGCCTTGAACTCACTATGAAACAAAAGAATCACCTTGAAGTTCTGCTTTCCTGTCTCAGCCTCCCAAGTACTGGGATTACAGGCATGTGCCATTCTTGCTTGGCTCTTTATTTTTATTTTCAGTCAGTGTAGCTTTGGGTATAATGGTGTGTGCTTGCTTGTAATTCTAGCTACTCAGGAGGCTGAGGCAGGTGGATCAGATCGCTAGCATATTAAGACTTGTTTCAAAAGAAATAAACCAAGATCTGATACTAGAACCAGGCCTATAAAATGTTGCTACTACTCTAAGTGTGGTTACATTTGAGGGCATTGGTTTTTCCATATGTTTCCTCTTGTGCAGTGCAGGTTTGAAGTGTAGTTATTCGCAGTCCCAGAACTCATGAATGGTTGATAGTCTGAAAGAGAGTGTCTTCCCTTTTGTACCTCATATTACATTAATCTTGAGGCGTTAGAACATTATTATGCCTTAGATTCTGCATTGCTGACTTGAGACAATTGTGGAGCAGAAACAAAATGTCTTGTTTAAAAACATTTATTATTTACTATACATAATGTAGAAACATTTAAAATTTGTATGAGAGTTATAAATATGAGATAATTAATTTTATCTACTTTATATATTTTTACTCAAAAAGTACTACATGGGGGAAGAGAATGTCTTAAAAAACAATAAATGATTATTTTATGTACCAACAAGTTAGTTGACATATTGTTTTTTTTTGTTTTTTGTTTTTTTTCTTTTTATTTGTTTTTATGTGTGTTAGTGTTTTGCCTGCATGTATGTTTTGTGTAAGGGTGTCAGATCCCCTAGAACTAGAGTACACACAGTTGGAGCTGCCATGTGGGTGCTGGGAATTGAACCTGGGTCCTCTGGAAGAGCAGCCAGAACTCTTAACCGCTGAGCCATCTCTCCAGCCCCGACATTTTATTGTTATTGAAAGAAGAATTTTAAGTTCTTGTACTTCTAGATTCTTGAGAATGTTTTACATAAATCTCTAGTTAACCGGGCAAGAGCAGTAGTTTCCATGGATTTTGTTAACTTAAAATCTGAGCTCATACATTATTTGATTTTTGTCTTTGTGTGTATATATGGAGGAATGCTGCTTGCTGGCATGCTCCTCATGGCCTGCTTTCCCATAGAACCCAAGACTACCAAGGTTGACACCACCCACAATGGGTTGGGCCCTTCTGTATCACTCTAATTAAGGAAACGCCCTGCAGGCTTGCCTACAACTTGATCTTAGAGAGCAGTGGTTCTCAACCTTCCTAGAACTGCAACCATTTAATGCAGTTCCTTACGTTGATGTGACCCCCAACCATAAAATTTTCATTGCTTCTTCATGACTATTTACTACTGTTATGAATCGTCATGTAAATATCTGTGTTTTCTGATGCTCTTAGGCAACCTCTATGAAAGGGCCATTTGATCCCAAAGGGGTCATGACCCACACATTGAGAACCACTGCTATAGAGGCATTTTTCTCTGTTGAGTGTCTCCTCTCTGATGACTCCAGCTTGTGTCAGGTAGACATAAAACCAGCTAGGACATCAGGCTGGCTGATCTGAGCACTTCAGGACAGTCTCGCGTGCCTCCCTCTCTTTCCCACAGGAGTGTTGGCATCACAGATGCATTCTGTGTGGTTCTGGGATTCCAACACAGGTCCTCACACTTGCACAGCGGACACTTTATCTATGGAACCGTTCTCCAGCCCCTGAATGACACCGCAAAGATAGAAAATTTATTACAGCAGAGGAACTTTTCCTCCTCATTTTCTAAAACAAATAATCTAGTCCTTTTATCTTAATCTCGGTGTAACTCCACTGTACTCTCATTTAATGTGGGTATATTTTCGTATGTGCTTAGGTACGTACCTGTTACTGTTTTCATAATAGAATTCAAGTTAGTGCAAATATATTCTGATCATCTGCAGTACCAGGCACATAGTAGGCAGCCAGTAATAGTTGAGGAATGGAGGCTTTTGTTTTGTTTTTGGAGTGAAAGAGGTTCAGGTTTGACTGACATGTAAATATATTTGGGTAATTTAATTTTGTAAAGACTATGTGAGAAAACATTTTAATAAGAACTCTTTAATTTTTAGGCTTGACAGTTTTCATCTTTGTATTATGCTAAATATGCATCATCATTAAATTGGGGATTTAGGACAAATTTTGATTGGTAAAGTTAATTTTGTAATAGAAATTCTAAATAAAGTTTGAAATATTACAAAATTTTATTTCATTTTATTTTAGAAGTTTTATGATACTATAAAAGCACCGAAAATTAAAAGGCCTAAGGAAAATTCTGAAGTAAAACCTTTTCAGAATCTGTAGGACAAAAAGAATGCACATTAAATTTTAAGTAGGGTTGGTATTGCCAGTGTGGGCTAACCAGAGGCTAAATGCTAGCCAGTACAAGTGCTGTAATCCTGGGGCAGGTAAGGTGACTCTGGGTAAAGTCGCTTGCTGCCGATCTTAAGGACCCTCAGGACCCATGTAGTTGAGGGAAAGAACTAATTCTCAGAAGTTGTCCTCTGATTTCTACAGGTGTGATACTGTGCACACGAGCGCACGCGCACACACACACACACACACACACACACACACACACAGGAGCACTAACTTCTTCTTTTTTAAAGTGCTTTAAATCAGCTATTTAGTGAGAATCCCAGAAGTAATGCTTGTAACTTAGTGTTGAATTAAACTGTATTAGATACAGCGTAGCATCTCCTTCTATGTAGCAGTGTCAAAAAAAATTCTGACAAATTTACAGATCAAATTGGCTTTTATTAATAATGAAAGGAAACTGATTTTTGTGGTTAAGTAGACTGAAAGGTGGTGTCACCCACCCCGTTACCCAGCTGATTTTCTGTTGTGCCTGCCACTGCAATCCTCTGTCTGGTGGTCAGTGCTCTGGTTGCTCTCAAGTGCTAAACCTGTACCTACCAGTCAAGTTGTAGCTTTGGTGCTGAGATCACCTTGACCAACTTGGCCAATGATTTTCCTTAAGTGTACAAGAAAATGAGATGGAAGGAGGCAGAAAGCAAATCCTTGTGGATTCTGAAAGCTGAAGTATCCTCCTCCCCATAGTAATTGGCCATCTACTGCAGCCACCATCAGTCAGTTTTCAGGTTGGCTCTTGCCAGTGACTCAGTAGCTGCCACAGACTGCAGAAGGTTGTCTGCACTCTCTCAGCACAAACTGACCCCTGATTTAAAAGTCTGAAACATTGGGAAGCCAGTGCAAAACCAGGAAGATCTCACAGGAGTTTGCTTGAAATCCCAGGGCTCTGTGATGAACAAAGGAGGGACCCGCAAAAGGCACAGTGGTCGGTCTCTCCTCAGGTGTCAGTCTCTAAGTCTCTTTACCAGAAGCTGCCAAAGACAAAAGTGACAACAAATGTTAAAGATCTGATGAGCTTTTAGTGTGATTTTGGAATCAGACACTTCATTCCATGAAGCAGGACTGTCCTGGGATGAGCAGAGGAGGTCAGCTTTCCAGCAGGAAAGGGATGGAGAAAGCAGAGACAACAAAAAGCAGTGATTGCTTCAGTTATCTTCCGTAGGGGGACTCTTGAAGCAGAGGGACTTCTTTGTAATAGTGACTCTGGGTGACTACAACCTCCTGCTGTTTTTGGAAACTGGCCTGTCAAAATTAGCTTGGTTATTCAGCACCTGTGACTCCATTCTAGTTTCAGCTCATCTGCCAGGGCCCAGTGCAGGAGGCTAGTCCACAAAAACAACGACGTTTCATGACCTTGTTTAATAGCAGTGACCTAAGTCCTGTTTTGTTCTCACTCTGCCTGGCACTTGTTCTCTCTGTAGAATTTTTTTCCCCTTGAAAAACAGAACGGAAGCTGGGCATAATGGCACATAATCTTAGTACTCAGGTGGTGGTGGTGGTGGTGGTGGTGGTGGTGGTGGTGGTGGTGGGGCTAGTTCAGGGACAGCCTTGGCTACAGAGTGGGTTTGAGGCCAGTCTGCTTTGATCTTGTCTCAAAACAACAAAGAAGGAAGAAAAATGAAATAAAAAATGGAATCAAATTGCTTATTAGATAGCAAATTTTTGAGTGCTGACTTCGTAACATATTTAGAGGGTGTCTTTTCCCCAACTTCTCTCTAAGTTTTTAGTGATAGTTACTGTAGTATAATTTGTGAATGTTTTTGAACTTTAGGGTTGAAGCATCAGAATTTTTGCATATGGCCATAGTTCTTAGTTTTTCTTTTTGTGTATTTATTTTATCTAATAGACCCTTAAGTTTTTCTTTTTGAGTTCTATATCTGAAAATCGAATCTTTGTTTAATTCCACCATAGTCCCCCCTCCCTCTCTCTGTGTTCTGTGTGTGTGTGTGTGTGTGTGTGTGTGTGTGTGTGTGTGTAGGGGGGGTTCTGGGGTTGTATCTAGGGCTTTGTATGTGCTAGCCAAATGCTCTACCATTGAGTTATGACCAGGACCTTTTATATTTGCATATTTTATTGGAAGCCTTAATTTTCTTGCTAAGGGAAACTGTAATTTTTTTTTTTTACATAAAGTTGTGGTAATTGAGTTGGGATCCAGACTGAGTCATCAAAGGTGGTGATTTCAAATTTGTCTTGATTGATGGTAATGAAAACTCACTGAGTCACTGCTGCACATGAAGAAACTCCTGCCTAGAATTACCATTTTTTTCTTGTATCTTTTTGAAAAGTTAGAAAAAAATGCCATCTTTCCATTGTAATAAGAAAGGAACTAATTTTAGGCTTTTATTTTTTATATTTGCCCCTTTTTAGTAATATATACATCAATGTTTTGAAATTTAATGAGTATACTTAATGCTTTAGTGTGCCACCCAAAATTATTAAATCAATCATGGTGCTTTTAATCTAGAGTATGGCACGATATTAATATATTATAATATAATATAATATCTGGCAGTTAAAATAATGTTCACTGGGGAGATGAACTTTACCAAACATTATTCACCCTAAGATAAATGTCCATTTTGCTATCTCGAAAAAAAGCAAAGCGAAACAAAACAACAGCAACAACAGAAAGTCCGTTTTGGCTCAGTAGTTAAGAGCACACACTGCTCTCCCAGAGGACCTGAATTCAGTTCCCAGTACCAGAATGGATGTCTCACAACTGCTTGTAACTCCAGCTCCGTGGGATCTGATGCTCTCTTCTGGCCTCTGTAGGCACCTACATACACAGTGCATTCTCTCACACAGACATGGACACATAAATAAAAATAAAATCTTAAAAAAATGCCTTTTTAAATTAAAGCTGTAGGTGTGTGTGTGTGTGTGTGTGTGTGTGTGTGTTGCTGTAAATACCAGATTAAACCTCTTTAAAAGGAGCAAATATAAGTTAAAGCTAAAACAACATTTTAGCTTGTTTTTACTATAGGATTATTGGATGACTAGAGACTGTGTAAAAAGGATTTTTGTGTTCTGCATGGGGTGTGGCCTGTACGAGGTACTCAGTAAGTAATGATTAAATAATTGTTAGTGTATTAGCTTGGAAATTTCACAGAGGTGGGAAAATAGAGGAATAGTCAATAGAGGTTTGCTTGAGCTGTTAATTGTGGTTAAAGGACCAGAAATTATATAGACCAATGCTGTCTAAAATGGTAACCACTAGCCATGTGAGGCCATTTAAGTTAAACAAAGCTAAAATGTCAATACTTTGTTATCAGTAGTCATATTTCAAGTACTCTGTAGTTGTATGTGGCTAGTAGCTAGCCTGTTTTTATGTGTTTGAAGAACAGTAGGGAGTTTCACACGACAAAGGGCTGCTAAACAACCAGCTTGTTTGTGTGGATCCAGAAGCCAGAATTATAGAAAGTAGAATAGAAAGCCCATTTCAACTCTGTTCAGGGAAACAGAGCAGAATGTAATCATCTGGGCTGTGGTGAACCTGTGAGATAAGCATCAACAGAGGGAATGCTCTCTGAGGTCCATTCCTGCTTTTTGAAGGAGCTGCAGAAAATTACACCATTTTTCTCTCTCTGGGACAAAGCTGAGATGAAGTCCTAGAAGAAAAAGTGCGTTAAGACACCAGAAAGGTGTGACATGTCTTTAGAATGCTTCCAGGCATCTCAGGCTCTTAGGGACCTTTAAAGGACATCTTTAACACATTAGTTTTCTGACTTGTTCAGGTTGCTTGATCTGCAAAAGAAGCTTCTAGATCAGCCTTATTTTCCTTCTGACCAGCTCCCACTGCAGCTCTTTTGGAACCTGGAGGGATGTCAGGATTGTAGTTGGCTCATGTGTGAAGGGTCTAAGGAGAGTGGTGTGGCACAGGGAGGGAGGTATGGGCCTAGACACAGAGCAGGCCTCAGGAGGGTGCCCTGGAACTTCTGGGGGGAAGCCCTGCTGGTGATGAAGCTAGGCTCTACAGTTGTCCTAACCCTTAGGAAAGCTTCAAACGCCTCATTAGATTGCTGCCACACACTATGGGGACTCTCTAGCTATCCCTGCTGCAAGATCAGTTGCTCCCGTAGCTAGTGTATGTGATATTGTGAGTATAAAACTTTTCTGTATTATTGATACCTGTAATAGATAGCTAAATAGGTATTTGCTATAGATTTTAATGATCCAGACAAATACAATTTTAAACATGCAGATTCTCAGTAATTTTCAGTAAGATAGTTGTACTTTGAAATGTATTTTGATTCAGTTATATTATAAAAGCCTTACTCTACCACTACTTTTTACTTGATATTCTATATTTTAAAATAATGAATATTATCTAATTTTGGGGCCAGCTAACATTTTGTAAGATGAATGGGGAATTTTGAGTTGGAAACTAAAATTTATCTTCACAGTATTATTATTATTATTTTTAACTTAGGAGGCTATTAGGCCAAAATGATTTTGAGTTCTTTAGGTTGCTGTATAAACAAATAACCCATCCTAAACCAGGAAACTAGCAACTCTACCTGTCAGGAACCAGCAGCTAGCTAACGTATTGCTGTGAGATCTCGGGCCCAGTGCTTTGGCAGAGGGGCTCTCTGGACCGCTTGTGCTTCCGGGTATAGCCAGATTCTTGGATTGTTCTTTCTCATAAACTGGTAATTTTGTCTTAAAGCCCCCCCCTTTTTTTTTTACAATAAAGAGAACATGAATTCTGTCAACTGAATTAGTAGTGAAAATTCTCTTTAAGGCCTTTACTAGCATTTTGGATATACAAAGTCTTTTAAAACACTATCTTTAGATTTTAATATGTTCTGGTTAAATGTGATAATGTATTTGTCCGTATAGTTTTAGGCTCACAAAAGTTATTCAGTAGGTTATAGTTCCCTTAATACATGTTTTTATTCTTTGGGATCATTATCCACAAATTGGTGATCATACAAAGTCTCTCGAGGACCTTTTAAAACCTACAGGTACCAATAAGATGTATTTATGTGTAAATGCACAGAAAGATTTTTTCCTGTTTTTCCCATTGCATTGCCATTCTGAGATTATAGTTACTGCCTTAACAGATTTTATTGTTTTGAGACTTTGATTCATAGAAATAGTTCACCTTCAGAATGGAGCATGAATCCACACATTTGTGTTTCCTCACATTTTCTTGAATATTGGGTATTCTTGGGCTTTTAATTGTCTCATTTGATGGAAAGTTGTTCTTTGTATTTTGTGTGTGTGTGTGTGTGTGTGTGTGTGTGTGTGTGTGTAATAAAAATTGGATGGAGCACCCAAAGGTATGTTTTGTATCATATAATTGTTTTTGTATCATTTGTTGAAATAGGTTTGTTGTTAAAAGTCTTTGGATGCTGGGTGTGGTTGTTGGTTCTGGTAAATTATAGCACTTGGGAGATGGAGTCAGCAGTAAATCATAACGCTACAGAAATGGAGGCAGGAGGATTACAAGTTCGAGGCTAGTCTGGGCGCACATTGAGATCCTTCCCACAAGTCTCTGTGTCTGTGCTGAGTTTCTGCTCCATTGGGATTTTGCATATCTTGGTACTTTTACCATACTGGTCACTGTGCCTTTGTGAGTTATGGAATCAGGTCATGTTAACCCACCCAGTTTGTCTTCTTTTTCATTATTATTTTAGTTATTGTGCTGATTGTTGGTGGTATTTTGTTCCAAATCAATCTTTTCCCCTTTGCTCTTTGAAAAACAGATCAGACCAGAGCCTTTTAATACTATTCTTTTGCCATAGCATCCGATGTTTACCTTAGGCTAGAGAGAATGCTGGAGAGACACAACTGATAATTTTTTCCTCTTGTATCATGTGTGTTTGCTTGACTGACATCAGCATACTCACTTTCCCCAGTATTAGTCTTCTTGGCTTCCCCAGCAGCGTACAGCTTTTCTGCAGAGTGCTTAGAAGTCCCAGGCTCCTGCAGTGCTCAGAGGCATGTGTACCACAGCAACTAGAGACCTGATACTGGCTGCTTGTCCTTGTTGGTGGGACATCAACTCCATAAAGAATGGATTTCTGTCTGTTTCTAGGAAGTGGCACAGCTCTAGAACAGCTTTTCAGCCATTTAGTAGATGACAGTCATGCTTTCCTCATTGGGATCTTGATCTCAGCCCTGGGGTAGTTAGGTTGGAAAGAAGCCCTTACCTGGCTCAGGCCTAAGTGAGTATTGGCTTCTCCTGCATTACAGCCCTTTTCATTTCTCATTAGTTAATTGACTGTTTCCCCAACCCTGTTATAGTTAATGATCTCTCATAATAAACTTTCCCTTTTCAAATTCCTGGGTGGCTTTTCTCTTTTAGTTGACTTTGCATTTCCATATGAATTTTGAAACATTTTGTAAATGCCTACTGAGATTTTAATTGGGAATTACATTGTATTTAGATAGATTTGGAGAGAATTGACACCATAGCAATATTGAGTCTTCTGACCGTTGGATAAGGTCAGAATAATTTAGATAATTATTTTCTATCAGTACTGTTTTCTAGTTTTCCATATGCTGATTTTCCCCTTGTATGATAGTTGGTATTGTATTCATATTATATTTGATGTTATATTTGGTATCTTTCCCTCAGTGTATTTGGATTTGCAGTTTGTGTGGCTTTCTCTTGCCCTCAAGTTCACTAATTTTGTCTTTAATGTCTTATCTGTTAGTTCTGTGTAGTATATTTTTCATCTCAGACATTATAGTTTCCAACTCTATAGTTCAGATAAATTTTTTTATATCTTCCGTGTTTCTACTTGAGATTTTAAATATGTAAAATATATTTAAAATAGCTTATGGGATTCCAGTCTCTAATTCTAACATCTGTTTTAGTAAATTGTTTTCTTCGTTATGATTCATGGCCTTCAGCCTCTTTGTGTACCTGGTAATTCCCCAGATTGCTTTTTTCCACCAGACAAACCTTCATCTTTGAGGTCAAGCTGTTTTCTCTGCCTCAGTCTTCTGAGTGTTGGGACTATAGGCATGTGTCACTCTGCCCAGCTCTGGTAACTGATTGGATGATAGATAATATAAATTTTACCTTTATATTTTGCATTAGGAATTTTTTTGTTTCTGGGTTGTAGTTGTCTGGAGACACTTTGAGACTTGTTTTACATTTCATCTGGTACCTTAGAGCAGTGTTTTCTAGGGCTAGTTACTTCTCAGTGCTGAGACAAGACTCTCCTGAGTACTCCACTCAGTGGCTCTTGCTAGCTTCCAGTAGTCATCTCACACAGTCATTACTGTGCTGAACATTTGAGACATGGTTTCACAAACCTCTGTTTTTTTGCTTTGTTTCTTTGTTGCTTTCTTTCCGGATAGATGCCTGGTCTTTGTGGACTTTTCGGTCTTCTGTTTCACCACCTTGGCTGAGTTCCCCAATTCACCTTGGTCAGTTTTGAGACTGTAAAGACTCTAGAGGTGGAAAGCTTGGGCAATGCTACGATCTTGGTTGTGCTGGCTGTTTTCTGTCCTTCTACAAGAGTGGTTCTCAACCTGTGGGTAGTGACCCTTTTGCGATGGAATGACCCTTTCACAGGGGTTGCCTAAGACCATCTGAAAAATACAGATGTTTGCATTTCGATTTGTAGCAGTGGCAAGATTACAGTTATGAAATGGCAATGAAAGTAATTTGTATGGTCGGGGGTCCCCACACCATGAAGGACTGAATTAAAGGGTCTCAGCATCAGGAAGGCTGAGAACCACGGCTCTAGAATCATTGTTCTTTGTTGCTTGGTGTCTAGTTCTTGAAATCTGTTGTTTCCTATAATTTGTCTGGCTTCTTTTGTTTGTTTCAAGTGAGAAGACACATCTGTTTCCTGTTTGTACATCTTGACTTCTGTCCTTTTATTTTAAAATCCCAGTAGTTTTGGTGCTTAAAATAATCCTGGTTTGAGAGTTACCATTTCTTTATGCTTTATCCCTAGGTAAATCAAGTATCTATTGTACATAAATTTGTAATGGCAACTTAAAAAAAAATCTCTTCTATGAAGCCATTATCCTACTCAAATAGAGCCAAGGTTTAGCTTTTTATTTAATGCTAAAGTTATTTCCAATACCATTTCTAGATAGTTAAAAAAACCCCCGACATGCTGTATACTAATGGAATACAACTATTGAACTATGATGTAAAGAATAATCAAATGGGAACTATCTAGGGAACAAATCCTTATTAAACTTGTTAGTTGTTTGATTGTGAAGTTAGATTCATCATGACTACATGAGAGGTATCTATAGGATATTTAATTCATTTGTGAGTTTTTAGGGAGAGGTAGAATCAGAAAAAATATGTGAAGAATGTATTTATAGCATTGTCACTGAATTTTATATTTAAATACTTTTTTCTTTTTCTTTCTTTTTTTGAAGCAGGGTCATACTCTGTAGCTCAGTCTGGCCTGGTACTTCTATGTTACCTAAACAATCCTTCTACCTTAGTCTCCCAAGTGCTGGAAATTAAAGCATGAGCCATTAGGCTTTCTGAAAGATTAAAAAAAGCAAATAAGTAGACCTAGGAAAATTGATGCTCTAAAGAATGCAGTGTTTTGTATAGGCCAGTTGTCTGACCTACAGTAATGTAGTTTATAGCTTTTATTGCGTATCAATAATTAACCTGGGATAATTGAGTTTAAGTATCGTTTTTGCCACTTGATAATGGAGTAAATTTCTTAAACGAAGTTTCTGATTCTTTTTGTGTGTGTAGAATGAGCATGAGACGCCTTAGAGGAAACAGTGAGAAAGAGACAGAAATGGGGCAGTATAGTTTGAGAAACGTTCGTCTTCTCATTTTGTTTTTTTCAGTAACCAGTGGAAGCTAGTTTTCTATTTCACATTTCCCCAGGGTTTATAAGCACACAGAAGCAGTGCTACAGTTACCTTGGACCTCATCAGAAAAACAAATGTGATGCACATCACTGCTGTGCTGGCCTAGAACTTTCTGGAAGGAACTCAGTAGCATCATATAGCATAGGACTACATTAGACAATCATGGCAGAAGGATCTGAGGGAGAAAGACGGTTGAATCTCTTATAGGGTTCCTCAGAAGGTTGAGGTCATGAACTAGCCCCACAGAAAAGTTTCCCCCCCTTTTTTTTGTTTCTTTAGTTGACCCCACCTCAGTCCCAGAGTCTTAACTCTCCAATAGAAGGGCCCATTATCTTGGGCATGATTTCAAACTCCCTGTTAGCTCTTGATTTCAGAAGGTAAGTGCCTTTGTAAAACTTAAAGAACAAGGAATTAATTAGTTAAAAAATTGGACATTTAGGTTCTTTGTCTTTGTGCTCTGCTGTCTTTGGTTTGATTCTTCGGTAGAAGAAGGAACGCTGTGTAATAATTAAAAGGTGTTGAGTAGACATATGGCTGAAGGAGCGATCTAGCTGAATGGAGTTTTGCAGCAGCAATTTTTGTTGATTGGTTTTCTACTTAAGGGGCATTGACTTAAAAAATATTTCCTCATCCTTCTGTGGTAAGTGTAGTAGAAGCTGAGTGAAATCAGTATTGATGGCTGATGTGATAGCTTGGTATATGCATCCAACCTTTCAAAGCCTGTTTCCAAGTGCTCAGCTGTCACTGAAAAGACCAGGCATTTCTTCTTTCTTTTTCTTTTGTCTGTTTCTGTTTCTGTCTCTGTCTCTGTCTCATTCTCATTAGGTAGCCCAAACTGGCCTACCCCAAGATTACACTCACGAGCCTGGCTTCTTTTATGTGTTTTTAATGCTCTACTAATTTTCTGAAACTGCTACTTAACAGTATTCATTCCCTTTTACTCACCCCCCCACCTTTCCTTTCTCTCTCCCTCCCTTTCTCTCTCATCTTTTGTTTATTATAGGTTGTCCTTACACTGTGGTCTGCAGTTGTGTGATTCTCCATACCTAGTTACACTGTCCATCAGTCCATCTGCTTCTCCTTTTCCCTTTCCCAATAAGGCCTTCCTATGTAGCCTTGACTAGCCTGGAACTGACTATAGATCAGCCTCAGAGTCACAGAGGTCCACCTGATTCTGCCCTCTGTGTGCTGGAATTAAAGGCCTATACCACTACTTCTGCTGTTGATTTTTTTTTTTTTTGTAAATAATTCTTCCATCACATACATTTATTAATTTATTTATTCATTCATTTATTTAGTGTGTGTGTGTGTGCGCGCGCATGCACATGGGTGCACACTCACCATGGCCCACACATAGAGGACACAGAGGACAGCTTGCAATTGTTGTTCTCTATATCCACTGTGTGGGGCCAGGTATCAGCAAGTGCCCTTACCCACCGAGCCATCTCCCTGGCCTGCTTTCTCATTTGGGATGTCAGAGGATGTTAAACAACACACTTACTAATTATTAAATAAATCACCAGAGCAAATCTTTTTGTAAATACTACTTTGTTCCTTAAACTTCATTCTCTTTATTTGTAATTTCTGTAATCGTGTAAGCTGATGTTCACCATCCTTTTTTTTTTGTGTGTGTGTGTGGGTACCCTTTTTAACTTTTATATTTTGTCTTGAAGAACTTGAAAGACTTTCATTCATCTGTATTTCTTTTGTGGTGTTTTGAGACAAGGTCTCACCATGTAGCTTTGGGTGGCCTGGAACTAGCTATGCAGACCAGGCTGGATTCAAATTTAGGGAGATCCACCTGCTTCTGCCCCCTGGGATTACCGGTGTGTGCCACCACACCTTGCCTTTTTGTATTTCTTCCTAAGAAAATATCTGGTTTTATTACTCATGATTGGATAAAAATAGAAATATATAATTGAAAAGTCTTAGGCCATTACAGGTGCTTTTAAGAATAATAGAAATAGCAGAGAGTGGTGGTGGGTGCATGCTTGTGGTCTCTGAGACCTTGTTTAAGAACAAGATTTTTTTTCATTCCATGGATGGATGGTTTTTCTAAAAAACAATCCATCTTTTAAACAAAGAGCTAGGAACTAATTGAATTATTGATTACATTTGAAATATAGTATAAAATGACTTAAAAGTTATGTAATTTCTCTTTTGTTTTATGATGTTGCTTTTGTAAGCAATTAGAGTATATTAGAGAGTATATTTGGTATGTTTGAAAAGGATTTTGTGTGTTTCTTGGTGTCATACATATATGTTATTTGGGTCATAGACTTGCAGTTGAATAAAATGTGTGGCATAATGAAGAAACATTAAAGACATTGAAACTCAAGGAAGCTAACCAAGTTTCTTGCATTTACATAACAATTTATACTCAGTTGATGGAATCCCCCCCCAAAAAAATATTAATCACTTAGGAAAAAATAGCTTTTAACAATTTAAAAGTTCTATTTTATTGTTTAGTTCTTTAAGGCTGACATTAGTTATCCTTACCACTTTAAAAAATACTTAAGTGGTTCCAAGAAAAGCTTCAGAACAGCTGTAATAACAGCTGCAGATTTAGTCAAAATAGGTGTTTTAAGGCTCTTAACTGCCCTTTCGAATCTCTTTCCCTTACCCCAAATAGCCCAAATATATTTGTAAAAGTTTTGATAATCTCGGGATTCCCGAAACCTGGTTTACCATTTGTTTAACTGCATGCAGATGTGGTAATGACATGTAACTTTGCTAAGGCTCTTCTGCTCTGTGTGTCCTGATAGGTTTTTGTTAGCTGTGTCTGCATTAACTCTATAGATACACATGTATTTCACGTATACCAGTGGTTTTGATCAGTACTCAATCACCTGCTAAAACTATTCACAGGAGTAATAGATTCAGTGTAAATTTAAGCTAATATTGGTATTATTATGTTTTGAATAGAAGTAAAGGCAGAAACTCATATGTTTTTAAAAGTATTTCTTCAAATTTTTACTTCAATAAGAAATTGCCTTTAATCCCACTTAAAAACAAATTTGAGAAATCTACATTTTTGTGTGAAATCTATTATAATGAACCCGAAGCTAAGCAACTATCCTTGTAGCCCACCTTTTTCTCCTTGCAGTTTTCTGATCTAGTGACCAGATGGCATTCTAGACAGTTGTTAAGATCATCAGGTAGGAAGTGGCTAGTAAGGGTTACGGAGGACCATGGCTAAAGCAATGTTTGGTACTGACCATTGATCATGAGATATAATAAATAGCCTGGGTCCTTACTCCAGCTGTACAGAATTGTCTGCTCAGAATCTGGTTCAGAATTGTAGTAACTTAATACTGAATCATACGGGGGGAACTTGAAGTTTTTTGTTAATGTTAACAGTTGTATACTTTTTATTAGACCATATGTATTATCCCTATATGGGGATATGATGAATCACTGTGGTTAAAGTGAGAAGGCACAAAGCTTTATAGGACATGGTTCTTACTTTTAAGTACAAGTGAATAAACAAAGTTCACACACATGATTAGAACAATAAACCACCTATGAAAAGGTAAACATGTATTTCTATTGTTAGACTCAGGAACTCTAGATCTTAAAGTAATTCCAAAGCTGTAGATATGTATTGTTATTATCCATGAAGAAACAGATGGGTAGTGAATTGCCTTGTGTATTTAAACGGGATTTATAGGGCTTTCTTAATACAAACTCAAGAGTGACAGCGGGCAGCAAATTAACTTTCCTTTTATCATCTTAGATATCAGCTGATGTTAAATGCTCAGTACAAGAACTTTTATAGACTAAAACTTCTGGACCTTTTCGTACATAAGCCTAATGAGAATAATGCACCTGTTATTTTTAGAGTAGGTAAAATTTAACAGAAGCCATTTCTTAGCAATAAAATGCATTCATTAAGACAGAATAAAGGAATTGTATTTACAGAGTTGTAACTTTTAGAACATATATTAGCTTGTAGTTATGAGGGAGATAGCAGGTAAAATCTGAGATAGAGCATAATGATGATGATGAAGGTCCAAGTAATTAGGTAGATAAAAAATAACTGAGCAAACAGTTTGAGGAAGAAAAGTTAAACTTTATAACTTTAAAAATTTAAGAAAAATGATGTGATCTTAGATTTAGCTCATTATCAAACTTTTCTTTGACCATCTTTTATCTTTCCCTTCCCTTCCTGTTCACCCAGAGACTATTTTTGACATGGTATGGTGAGGGACTGTGAAATTTTTTTCATCTATGGACCAGGAAAGTCTTGGACTAGTAGATTTCTTATTAATATGTACAAAAGTGAAAAATATTAATTAAGTAGTTGAACTTCTGAGCCTCAGCTACTTAGTAAAATATAAAATTGTGTCTATCTAATTATATGATTACTGGGACTCTCGAATCATTTTAAGAGCTGATGTAACAGGTAAATAATTTTTTTTCTTGTTAAAACAATAGATTCAGTCTAGTAAAACAAACTTTTGAGAATATATTTGATGTAGTATAGGTTTTAGAATTCAGGAAGATAATGTCCTTGCTTTTAAGAGAAAGAAGAAATAAGGCGTAATGTGTATGTCTGCATCATATGGTACAATATGAAAAGTGATGAGAAGTTTAACTTTCCTATATTTTAGCTTACGTTAAAGAGCTACCACTTGAAACCTTGAATCTGCTCTAAGACCCTAAGATTTGATTTGTCACAAGTGAAAAAGCATTTGTACTTTTTGATAAAGATGCTTTCAGTACTTTGGACTACGGAGTAATTTGTTCATATTTTTACTTGTGATTTCCATGTGATCAAAGTGTGAAGGTATGTTTTCTAGTAGTTAATCGATGGAAGCTGGTTAAAGTTTTAGGTGCACATGCAGCAATTAATAGCCATGCTAGATGTCATAAAGAGTGTGTAATTCTTAGACTTGGTGAATATTGATAATGGGTCAGGTTTCAGAATTTAACATCTGAGTTGGATACCTTGGACAGGGCACAGATGATTAGAAATGACTACAGAAACACCTACCTCCTCTGAAGGCAGTTTTGTACAGGGTTCCAGACTTGGAACTTTTGAATTATGTGATGCGAACCATTTTTTTGTATGGTCTCTTGTGGTTGGAGTTCTTTGTAGTAGCGACTTCAAATGACCTCCTTTGCTACCTGTTACTCTGTATTCTTCATATGTTGTTGGATGTGCTACAGGCTTGACTAAGGGGATAGCCTGCTGATGGACAGTCAGGAAGGGGAAGAGTAGATACAGAAAGGGGGTGAGGATGATAATGACAGTCTCAGGTACTGTCCTAATGCTTATAAGCCGCACAACAACACAGTTTATATTTTAGTAGTGATCATTATTTAAATGAAATACTAATTTACTATTCAGTGATCGGTACAAATCAGGAAACTACTTCAACAATTTGCACAGTGAGAGGCAAGGTTCATGCTTGGCTATTTGATTCTATAGACAAAACACTTAGCATTGTCACAGTATTGCCTTCGAAGGTAACCTAAAGTCCCCTTTGGGAAAATTTCTCTCTTTCCCTTTCTCTAAATATGACAGCTGTTAGAAAGAAGATTAATATTTCCAGGTCAGTAATTTTGGAGGAGGTGGAGGACAGAAAATATTAAAGAGCTTATTCAGCATTTGAAGGCTAGGTGAAGACAGAAAGGAAGGAACCTGGAAACAAATACACAGTTGCACTTTACTTTGCATTTCAGGAGAAATGGACTTTGAGTCTGACTGTTGTAATCACTAAATTTCATGATGCTATATGACCATGAAAGCTTGATATGGGAATAGCGACCATTAATTTGTAGGTTGGCATTGTCCAATAGAAATTTAGTATAAACCATATATTTTAATTTTATTATGACTGTATTAAAAGAAAACTAGTAACTAATCAATATACTACTTTATATACTAAGTATATACTAATATACACCTTTAAATCCATACTAAATCTTTAAAATCTATCTGTATTTTATATCTACAACATAATTCAGTTCAGACTAGCCACAAATCATGTTTAATGGCCATATTTGGCTGCTTTCCTGGAGAGTTCATTTACATACTATCAAAAGGGGAAAGTTTGATTGCATTTGTTACATTCATAAAAAGTTTCCAATTTTAATTCTAGGTAGATGGTCTGTTTTCTTTGTGTACAGTGGAGGGGCATTTATGCTGAAGACAGTGCAGTCCAGTTGTGTCTGTTGCTCAGGAAAGGGACGTACTCTCTACTCAGTAAGAAGGAAATGGGGCAAGATTACCAACTGTTTAGGCTGCCTGCCATTTGAGGGTCTACAGGCGTTAGCTGAGATGGAAGGCTGTCTAAGGACTCCAGAAATTGGTTGCTATTGGAGAAATTTTTGGTGTCTCCTCATTCCTCCTAAAGCTAGGGATGGAACCCATCACTACTCTTTTAACTATACCTGTGACTTTGGGCAAATAAAAACTCCTTCTTAGGGCTATATAGATCAGAGATAATGGCATCTGCTTTAATTCTTCTATGCATGATATAATTGGACAGCCCTTTCCTTCTCCTGCTTCCCTTTCTCCCTTTCCCCCTCTTTCTCTCTCTTTAGGACAGGGTCTCCTGTAGCCCAGGGAGGCTGAATTCCCAATATAGTTAAGGAGCCTCTTGAACTCTTGATTCCCTTGATTCTGTCTCTCAAGTTCTGGGATTGCAGGTATGTACCACCATTCCCAGTATGTATGCAATAGTGTATGTAGAAGTTCATGGCATTATACATTATGTATGTATAATAACTGGTTGCTCTAAGTTTTTCTATTTTAGCTTTAAGCATGTAGCTTAATCAGAATTTGAGTCTAACAAGAGAGATGGACAATGAGCATTCAGGTCAGGCCTATAGGACTAATTTGGAAGTGGGAAGTTTTTTGAAGGTACAGTTTTTTTTTTTTTAAGTGTATTCAAGAATAATTTGCATGGTGATCACCCTGGAATCTTGTTAAATGGTAGTTTGGGGATTGTCTTCAGGAACTCAGATCAGTTTCTCTGGTCATACAAGCCTAGTACCAGCTTGTCTTACTCAGTGGTCTATTGCTGTGAAAACACACCATGACCATGGCAACTCATTCTTATAAAAGAAAACACTTAATTGGGCTGGCTTACAGTTTCAGAGGTTTAGTTCATTATCATCGTGGCAGGAGCATGGCGCAGCACACAGGCAGACATGGTGCTGGAGAGGAGCTGAGAGTTCTACATCTGGATCTGCAGGCAGCAGGGCAAGAGAGCCATTGGGGATGTCTTGGGCTTTTGGAAACCTCAAAGCCCATCTCCAGTGACACACTTCCTCCAACAAGGCCATACTTCTTAAATCCTTTCAAATAGTGCCACTCCCTGGTGATCAAGCATTCAAATCTATGAGCTTATGGGGCTATTCTCATACTATCATACAGATATATGCCTGTAAGCCATATGCAGCAAAAAATGGCCCTGAATGCAGCTCAGTGCTGTTCTGGAATATGAACTTTATAGATGAAAAAACTGTGTCATAATATCAAAAGGCTAGACATGCCTGCTAGGCTCTACAGTATTGCAAGTTCAGCAATTCCATTCACTGTGGAATTTGAGAGTTTTCTTTATAGTCTTATGGTTAAAAATGATTCTAGGCTGTGACTATAACTCAGTCTTAGTGTGCTTGCTTACCAAATGCAATAACCTGGGTTCAGTCCCCAGCATTGTATACAAGCAAGGAAATGAAAAATATTCTACTGATGTTTAAGTACTTTCTTTTCTTTAATGTGTTAAGTTTTATATTTTGTTCATGATGGAGGTGGAACATTTTTTCCATTTAAAAAGTGATGGGTCTGCAATAAAGAGCATGTATTGTTCTTGCAGAAGATCCTAGTTCAGTTCCTAACACCCATAGCAGGTGGTTCACAATGATCTGACATCCGTGGCCACCCTGGCCACTATGGACACCTACATTCATGTGCACATACACACATACACATATGTAAAAATAATAAAAACAAATGTTAAACTTTTATATATCATGGGATAAATGTGATTTTCCCATGTTAAGGATAGGATTATGACATCTATTCATTCAATTAGTATTTAACATATATCACTTCGTAAAGATCAATATCTACTAAATGAGTAGCAAATATTGCTTAGAGTATATTGTTATGTTTTAAAAATATAAGTCAATTATTCAAGTACTGTAGTCTCCAATTTGAGTGGGAAAGGAAGGCAGATTGAAAAGATACTAATAGTGAAACTGGGGTCAGAAGGTATTCTCTGGTGCTAACTAGTGGGACAAAATGAATGCTAATTTGTGTAACTAATATGAATAAGAACGGATGGAAATTTTCGAGTGTTTTGGCCTGGGTCATTTTGTTAGTCACATTTGTAAATGACAGTCAGGTCAGGAAAGCTTTACTTGAGTGTTTTGACTGTTGCTTTGTCCGCAAGGAGCACTCTTACTTTGAGTTTTATCTTCGTTGTTTTCCAGAGCAGTCTTACTGTGCTTTTTAGGAAATCAAGTTGCATCCTTTGGCATTTCACATAGACCTTACATATTTTAGATTTTTCAAGTAAATTCTTACTCACATTGCTTCAAATCAAAGCTTTAAATTTCATGTTTGGAAGAATACATTTCATTCTTAGCATTGGTATCTTTAGTACCCAAATCTTTTTGGCTCCAGCATCTTTAATTAATCCTATGGGTTAAGCAACTCTATTTTTAACACCTATAGTTCTGTTCATTCTCAAACTAGGTCACCAGAGCTTTGTCATTGTTAATGAAAAAGTCATTGTTCACCTCTCTTCTTTTTGGGAGCATGCTCAGACTGAATGGAGCTAAAATATGTAATACTCAGCTTTACATACAAGATACAATTTGCATGTTTTAAATCCAACTGATTTGCTAGTACAATGATGTTATTTATATCTCAGAACTTCCATTGCTATTTAGAACTCACATGTCTTATTAAGACTTTCAGTAGACTTTTTACCTAGAACCTCCATTTTACTTTTTCTTTAATCCTCAGTATTTTCTGAAGGACCATTGGGTCTTACCAGAATTGAGTTTTGCAAATTACAAATGAAAAGAAAAGGGACATATTTAAGTTGGGAGCAGTTCAAGTACAGAGAACATTCACACTCATTTATACTTCCCCTCTTTCATTGAGGAAAGTCCTAGCTTCGTGTCCTTTACTTTTCTCAGGTTGGTAGCGATGGTGACAATGGTTGGGGTGGCAGAAGTGATTGTAGGAATGGATTTAAGATACTCAGTTTTTAAAGATTAATTATGGAGATAATCTTAAAGATAGACATTTCAAAGTAGGATGTACAGCTTATAATGTGTCAAGATTCATCAATAAAGCTGCTAGAAAAAAAAAAAAAAGGAAAGCAATACCAGGGAGAATGTGTCCTTTAGCATGGGGTTTCAGTTGCTTCCCAAATACACTTAATAATGTGGTCATTACCAGAAGTTTTCTTTGTAAGATAGTCTTGCGTTCGATATTGGATTATGTATTATATCAGACATTTTAAAAAATACTGACAGTGCTAGACACATAATTCTCTTCTGGCCTACTGTCCTTGCTGTCTTGTTCCTGTGCTGAGTGTGTGCCACGTACTTCCAACAGTGCTGACATAATTCTGAATTATTTTAAACTGCAGAAAAGCACGTTATTTTTTCCTTTATACTTAGCAGTTTTAGTACCAGCAGTTATACTTTTTTCTTGGATGACTTCAGAATGTTTTGAAATGATGTTGGAAAACAGTAATTTTGGGGGGCTGAATGTAGACTCTTAAGAGACAATCTCAAATCTCAGTTGTCAACTTAGGTGTGTAACTTGGGGCAAGGTAATTTATTTGAGTTCATCTTGCTTTATGGATAAAACAAGAATTATAAAGTACCTACTTTATAAACATTTTGAGATTTGAACCAATTTGTAAAGATGGAACAAACCCTATATATGATATTTATTGAATAATTAGTTATTCATTTTCTGTTATATTCTCAGTAAATTCTAACAAATAAAAATTGTTTTTACATCTTTAGAAAATTTCAGGAAGCAACTTTCAGGTTAGAGCTTTACTCCTTCCCTTCTCAAATTGTTTTCAGACTGAAGTGTTGTCTAGATTTTCATGTTCTTAGAGCTTACTTGGGGATCACGTTAACATGTATTTAGTAATTTCCTAATAGTTCAGAGGTTTTGCCCCCTGACAAGCCTTCCTTCTGGTCCTTAGACCATGTGTTGAGTAGCAAAGTTACATACTCATGATGCGCTTCTCAGTCTCTGTGAGTTGGGAAGCTCAATTCCATGTCTTTACTACTTTGACATGTTTGATTTTAAGTCTATTTCCTTAGTCAAATTGAAGGACAGCTAATCAGAACTCTTAGGCTAAAAGCCAGATAATATGTTAGCCTGAAGTTTTCTTTTTGTTACACTCTAAAAAGCTTGACTTCATGAAGCTTTCTTCAGGTATACCTTTTTTTGTCTCCTTTGATCATTTATGGAATCTTCTTTGGACTCTTCTAAGCCCCCAGCAGCTTCCTTAAAGTATAGTAGCCCAAACTGTCTCAATAGAAATGGATAATTGTTCAGGCAGAAGAATTTAGTACCTTCCATTTCTAATGTTCCATGATTTTTATTATTTTAAGAAGAAAACACACACACACACACACACACACACACACAAAATTGAATAAAATCCAAATTCATGAAGTTCTTGATTGTTTATTAGAATCTTTTGTTAACAAAGTATTACCAAAGCATATGGGACTAATGACCTGAATGAAATATTCCTCTGTTATTTCATTGCTGGCCTCGAGACTCTTATGCTCCTCCTACAGCTTTCTTTGTGCCTTTTTATAAACCTAGATTTTCAAAGGATCAGGATATTTTCCTTTGGGCTATTGGTGTGTGTGTGTGTGTGTGTGTGTGTGTGTGTGTGTGTGTGTGTGTGTATTATCTTTAAAGATTTAATTCAGGCTGTGGAAAGAGAATTTTTCTAATTGAGGTGAGAGTTAACATGGGGAGTTAAGGATTCAAGGGGATTTCCACAGAAGGGTAAAAAAGTGAACTCAATTTTAGGATCCTAAACAAAACATTTTGATTGACATGTGGAGACCCTTATGTTCACACAAACACCCATATTTGAATATTTATAGAAGATAATCTGTCAAATTACTGTTATTTTAATTTGCTTAGCTTGGCTGATTGCTGCAGCTCCATATTAGTTGAATTCTAGATGAAGAGCTGTAAATACACCCTGAGTGCAGTATGCTTTGTCCTTGAAACTCCGTGGTGCCCCTCCCACATCTAAACTGCGGCCTCTGACTTTGCCAAACTTCCATACCCCTTTTAGGAAAAAAAAATTACCGAAGGGTGAAAACTGTAATGATTTGATTTCTTAAAATTAGCATTTAGTGATCAGGAATTGTATAAGTATTTTTTTAACTATTTCTGTAGATTTTGCTTTCAAAGAAGTTGTCCTTTACAACTCATACTTTGAGATAAATTCTTCAGTTGACTGTGAGACATGTTAACATATGCTTCATGTTAACAGCAAAAAGTGTGTTTCTACATAATTAGTATTTCTTTTTTTTTTTTTATCATTTGAACAGACAGTTTTAGAGACCCAGATTCAAGTAATAACACCTTTCTCTGAAATACCTTGTGGTTTTCTTCAAAGTCTTACATTCTAGGGGAAGGAAAGTAAGTTCTGTTTTCAGTTGATATTGAAGTAACTTCATAATCTTCTTCATTTTAAGTCAGAAAGTCTGTTCTTTTTGGATAATTTTTCCTCACACAGAAAACACTATGATTTGTTGGTGGGGTTTCCACCATTACTCAGGGGAGTCTACTGAGTTATGTTATTTTAGTTGGATAGAAGATACAGAAACTTCTCGAATACTTTTTGGATCAGGGACTGTTCTGTGTTCTGTTTGCTGGGCTGTCTGTCCCCACCCCGCCCCGCCCCAATCTTCTGGGCCTTTTCCTCCAGCTCTTTATAGTGAATATCAGCATGGAAGAAAAAAAATTCCGATTTTTATAGCTGGAGGGGAGAAAACTAATTGTTTTTATAATATCTTGGAGAACCTTTTTTTTTTTTTTTTTCCAGAGACAGGGTTTCTCTGTGTAGTTTTGGTGCCTTTCCTGGAACTTGCTCTGTAGACCAGGCTGGCCTGGAACTCACAGAGATCCACCTGCCTCTGCCTCCCGAGTGCTGGGATTAAAGGCATGTGCTACCACTGCCTGGCTGGAGAACTTTTCTTAACAAGATCTGTCATCAAGCAAAAAGTCTTTTACCGGAACCTTCTTGACCTTGGGGGAAGGGGTGTTCTCAAGTTCTCTGCCAGCCACTGTTTACCTGAGGAGGTGGAGGGAAGTTGAGGTGCACCAGTGGAGTTCATTGTTGGCACAGGTCAAGAGGAGGCTGAAGCCTGATCATAGGATCTGGTCCCTCCTTCCACACCTTGACAAGGTACTAAAGGCCTCTTTGTTACAGTTTCTTCTACCCATTGTATCCTGAAGCACTTTGGTTAAAAATTACAAGATGCTAAAATGTATGTCCCTCTCTATCCACAGTTTAATAAAGAAAGAATGAGCATCAGAACCACACTCTCAGAGCAAGGATAACAGGACCAAGCTGTGAATTTAAAACAACTATTATTAATATGCCAAGGGCTGCAATGGGAAAAATAACATATAAGAACAGGTGGATAATGCTTAGGAGAAAGATGGACAATCTTAAAAAGAACAGTAGAGAAATGAGATTAAAGAGAAAGAGATTAAGAACATTGTAAGAAGCGGAGCATGGGGATAGCATTCTGTAATTCTAGCTGGTTAGAGGCTGAGGCTGGAGTATGGAGAGTCCCAGGTCATCTTGGCTATGTAGCTATGCCTCCAGTCAGCTGGGTGAGGCTTTCTTTGCTTTACCTGAATAGGAATTGTGGGTAGGCAAAGAGACTCTTTAAATACTGGTCTCTAGAAGCAGCAGCTGCTCTTAGTCCTCCAGGGTTTGGCAGCAGAGAGCCCTGACAGGAGACAGACAGAAGCAGCAACAAGTGGGTCTTTCTAGTGTTATGTTCCTAGGTTATTAGGATGCTTAGCCCTGCTTAGCACTCAGTCCCTTTGTTGACTTGGTGTTGGGACCCTTGTAGCTTGGCAGAGGCCAGTTTGTAGCTCTCAGCCTGGAGTCTGAGCCCCTTGTCCCTGAAGACTGGAGCTCGCTACAACTTCTTGGCATGTTTTCTCTCTGATCTTTATAAACTTTTATCAGCCTTCCATTCTCTCAGTTCTGCTTTTGCTCTTCTCCTTTCTTCTCTAACCTCTCCAGAACGACTTGCTTTTTAAAATATTATTTTAAAATAATGAATATTGCTTAAATAAAAATAGAAGTTTTATTTTCCCCCCAAAACAAGTTTTTTTTTTTTTTTTTTTTTTTTTAGACCATATAGCTCTTTGAATTCTGAGTTGCAAATTTGAGATCTTCCTCTTTCTCATTCTTATTTTAAAAAGTCTAGCTATTTAGTGATAAGTGTTGAGGATCTCCCCTGGACCTGCCCTCTCTAGACCCCACCCTCAGAAAGCCTGCCAAGGGTCAATCTGGTCACCGGACCTGCCATGTGCTCTCCCTCCTGCCTTCCTGAGAGTCACCTGGGAGTTGCTTTGCTCTGTCCATTAAACCTGGACTTAATAATTTGGCTTGATTGGTTTATTGCATCGGCAGAGGAGATTCAGTAACGGGGGATCCAATATGTGTCATTAAATACCGTAATTTCCTAAACCCTCAAACATTGTGAGTATATTAAACAAGGACAACAGACTGCAGACATTGGAGGGTGGCTCTAGATCTCTCTTTTGCTTACATCATCACCACCATCATGTGAGTGTCTACACCACTGAATATGAGGATTTTAAACCTAGGGGATAGAGTCACTTTTGTCATCAATTTTAAGAATGAGATTATTTCTATAATGGAGAATAAATAATTTTGTTAGATGTTAATTCTCTTTTAAAATGAATTGTCTCACAGTACCATTATTTTAAAATTCTTCATGTGTTTAAAGTATTTTATAAGAAGAAAATACTAAAAAATGAAATAAAATACCCAAATAAATACCATAATTATGAATGACAGCATTTGTAATAGATATTTAAAATTAGTTGCTACATGAAGACATGCATACAGATAAAAGCATGGCAGACATTCTTTTAAATGAAAATTTCTCTTTTGTAGCTATTTATTTGTTATTAAGATTATTAGGTGGTTGTTGTATTCTAGACTGAATAATAATTAGTAAACAAAGAGAAATTATTTATCTGATGAAGTTTGTATTTTGTTGTGTAGACAGATATTTAGTATGTCAGCTGGTGATAAGCGTTCTAGAGAAAAGCAGGCGCGCCAGGAAAGGTGTTGCAGTGTTGGAGGGGGAAGCACACTGCTTTAACATAGAACAGCAAAGGCAAGTTTCATCGAGGAAATGGTAATTGAGTGGTGGCTTGAATCTGATGAAGGACAAAGCCATCAAACAGTTAGGCAAGTGTGTTTCAGGGAAATCCGCAAGTCCTGTATGGAGTGCAAACTTCTTTCAAGAACAAGACCAAGTTTCACTATCTAGCCCCAGCTGGCCTTGGCCTTGATAACTTTCCCTCTTTCTGCCTCAGCTCTTAAGTGCTGAAGATTGTCAATGTGTCAGCCCTGACCTTTGTTTTGTTCATCCCATTCTCATTCATTCATATCCTCCCTCTCCTTTTTTCTCCCCCTCTCTCCCTAGCTGCCCTATTGGTCCATCCATGTGTTATTATTATTACCACTACCATTAAAACAACAACAAAACCTCTTCTACCTTTATTCTTAGGCATGGTAGTGATGGTAGCCCTGCAACATCCTGTTCTCCTAGGTATCACCATCTTCAGAGGGTATTACTCTGAGGTTTATGTGTCAAGATGTAGCCTTTTGAGGATTGATTGGCCATGTGGGGAGTTTTGCGATTATTCTCTTTAGGGTCATGCAGTGACAGCAAGTCTACTCTCCTCCTCCCCTCCATCCTTAAGCTCTTTTTGTTTGTAGTATTTTCAAGATTTGTTAGAGAGGTCTACTCTTGTCCATTATTAGTTCATTGGTAAGATGTGTCTTTACTGGATGTTTGAAAGGATTCATGGATGGGATTCTTACTGTGAGAACTTAAAGGATTCCTGGCCCTTTGTGAACATAGGAATTATTAACCATTAGTACCAGAGTACTTTTTCCTCATAAATTATTCTTCCAGGTTTTATTTTAAGGGTCTTTCATTTTTGGTTTCAGGTAATTTAAATAGCTTCTTTGTAAACACAGGTCTTGATGTAGCTCTCCTTCTGGAGTGAGATATTTTCCAACATTTCTTGTTGCCTAGATTTTCCTGAATTCTAATCTATCTTTCCAACTCAATAGTACTGCTGGCTCCTATTTGGACTTCCTCTTCTACATATTTCAGTGCTGCAGACACTGAAGCAACCCTGGGCTGTTTAGGGGCTCACTCGTTTTGTCTTCCTTGTTTAGAGATCAGTTTCCAGCTCTCTGATGTCAGATGCATAATTTGTCCCGTTTTCTAATTGTTTACATTTGGAAGGTATTTCTTTTGTCTGTTTCTTTTGAGATAGGGTCTCACTATGTAGTCCTAGCTGGCCAGGACTATGTAGACCAGACTGGTTTCAAACTCACAGAAATCCACCGGCTTCTGCCTCTTGAGTGCTGGAATTAAATGTGTGTGCTACTATCCCTGGCTGGAAAGTAATTCTCGACCATTCTTATTTCCTTATGGGTAAAAGTGAAGGTCTCATAACATTTTTTTAAAATGAAGAATGATATTCTTAGCAAGCAACAGATGTGTCCTATTACAAATTGAGTACAACCATGTGAAAAATACTAATTTTAAAATGTTGCCTAAATTAAATTTAGTTTAGTAACATTTCTGCTATTCTACATGTAGCTGTAAATAAAGATGTTTTAGCTGCTTTTGATCTAATACTAATTATCAGTCAACTGATGCAGTAAATTAAGGTTGGTGTAACTTTAGTGATTTACAATGGCTGATCTTGTTTTGGTTTTTCTGTGCCTCACTGAAGTTCAAGTCTTCCTTTCTTCCCCTCGCTCTCTTACCTTTCTTGAGTTTAACATGATGAAAACATAACTCTTACTTAGTATGGGACTTCTTATGAAAATGGCTGAATTTCTTTTATCATAAAATATACTATATTAATTATAATCATAAAATAATTATTTTAACCGTGTATTTGAAATAGTTTTAAATGTCTAATAATCAGATTAGATATAATTGTGGGACCATGCTGCACAAATATTTTATTCTATCTCTTGAGATGCTGTGAAATTGTATACATTTATTATTACTCATTATTTCTTTATCTTCCTCCATTAGTCACAAAGCACTGGCAGCATAAGTTGAAGTGAAATAATTGAGAATGTATCACTAAGTATGAAATGAGTAAAAGGAGATGTGTTTGGGCTCAGCTGAGCAGTAATGGCCCTCAGTCCTGGCAAGGTGTGTGTGTGTGTGTGTGTGTGTGTGTGTGTGTGTGTGTGTGTGTGTAAGTAAATCAAATTAGTGTTTGTCAGTAAGAGAAAATGGACTGAAAAGAGAAAATAATAGTTATACAAAGGTACAGATTAGGAAAAAAATCATTTAACTGGGTACTTTTATAAGGACCTTTTATAGCAGTAAATTATACTTAAAGTTGAAAACAATTTAAAAGAAAGTTTAAACTGCTCCCACTTTGTGAATATAATTGAAAATGCCATTAATGAAAATTGGCAAGTTTATTAAATGACTGAATTATGTGATTTTATTATATTTTTATTAACTTATAGAGAATTAGATTTCATTATTGTGTTTTTCAAACAAAATTTATTTTTGTTGTTTCTCGATTGCATTTTATGTTCAAATGACAGATTTTTTTTCCCACTAAATGATCTCAGATTCCTCCTTCCCTCTTTACCTCCCTCTCTCCATTCTTCCCCCACTGCACTGGTTATTTGTTTTGAGATCACCTTGTGTCATTGGCTGGGTTTTGCTCACGCTGTAGTTGAGCATGAGCTTTTTTAGCTATAGTTCTTTCTTGGCTTCATTTCCCCATGCTGGGACTACAGGAAGACAGGATCTGATCATGTAACACAGGGTTGCCTGGGTTTGTGACCCTCCTGGTCCAGCCTCCCTAATGCTGGAATTGCAAGCATGTGCCATACCTATCATTCTTTTAATGAAAAGAACTTTAACAGTAATTATTTTTCAATCAATTTAAATTCAATCACTAATGTAAAATTCTATTTTTCACGTATTTCAGAGACAATAGAATCAACTCAAGTAACTAGTGCTTTAATTAGCAAATGACAGAACTATGCCCATCTTTCCTAACCTTTTTCAGAACAGATGGAATGATTGTAAACATTCACTTCATAATTCTTTGAATTAAAACAAACTAGATAGTCATTACTTCAGAATGCTTCCCTAGTTAATTCTATGTGATGAGATGGACTTAAATTTTCAGGTAAAAAAAAAAATCATTTGTTATATTTTAATGAAGGTTAAGTTTGCAAGGTTAACAGATGTTTAGTTTGACTGTTGTATTTTAATGATGTGCTTTCTTAGTTAAGAAACACTAGGAAGCATAAGTTTGGAAAAAGAAATTATAAACAAAATGTTAGAGAAAAGCTAGTCACGAGTTGCAAAGTACTATTAATTTAAGAACCCTATACGAATTAAGTCAATTCAATTCTAGATTAACATACCCTCAAATCTGTATCTTTTAAAAAGTACTTTGTTGTTCTCAACTCTCTTTAAAATTAAGTAGTACTAAATAATTTATTAAAATCTTTCTTTCTAAATGGCTCCCCTAAGTGAAAGGGGTAGCTAACGTATGTGTATGTGTGTGTGTATCCATACATATGTGTGTGTGTGTGTGTGTGTGTATTAAAATAAGAAAAACAGAATGAAGCAAGCAAAAATAGTAATGAATTAAAATGATGCTTTAATTCTAGCTGAATCCCCCTCTCATTTTCTGTAAAAGCACCATGGTGAAACCAACCGAATTAAAATGTGGAAGGAAGGAGGGATAGAAGAAAAGAGTGATGTCTGTGAAGTTCAGTTTTCATTTAATACTTACATAGTGTGGCAGTTGGAATATAACTAGCCCCATAAGCTCACAGGGAGTGGCACTATTAGGTATGGCTTTGTTGGAATAGGTATGGCCTTGTTGGAAGAAGTGTATCATTGTGGGGATGGACTTTGAGGTCTGCTCAAGCTATGCCTAGTTTAGTTCACTTCCTGTTGCCTGTGGATCAGAGATGTAGGACTCTCAGCTCCTTTTTCAGCACCGTGTCTGCCTGCATGCTGCCGTGTCTACCATGTTGATAGTGGACTGAACCTCTGAACTGTAAGCCAGCCCCAGTTAAATGTTCTCCAAGAGTTGCCGAGGTCATGGTGTTTCTTCACAGCAATAGAAACCCTAACTAAAACACATAGTAATCACATTTTCACATTTCTTCTTGGTGGGGTAATAATGTATGCACATATGAATTTAAAATATTTGTTATCTTTGATACACAAATACAGAATATTCTCTTAATTCATCAAAATTGCTAATATCTTAGAAATTAGTTGGCCTAGTTATGAGTTACAAACTCATAATCACATTAAGGAGATTTCTACAAGGAGTATCTTACTTACTTTAATAGTTATGTACAATAATATAACAGGTTGTGTTTTCTGATGTAATTAACTTATAATATTCAAATAAGTTAGAAGTCTGGACTGGTCATCTGTACCTTCGGCAGTTTAAAGTGGTGGGTTGAAGAGATGGCTGACTGGGTCAGGTGCTTGCTGTGTAAGCATTAGGACCTGAGTTCAGATCCTAGCATCCACATAGACACAAGGTATTTCTTTGAGTGTCTATAACGCCAACACTGGGGTGCAGAAACTGGCAGATCTTAGGGACTCCTCAGTAGCCAGTGTAGCCAAAATGTCAAATACAAGGTTACATTAAAAATACTATCTCAAAAAAATGAGGCAGAGAATTGGTGGAGATTGAGGGAGACATCCTGGTCAGCCTCTGGCCTCACAAATGCTGGCATAGGTAAGTACACACAAGTACACACACACACACACACACACACAAACACACACACAAACGTGCACATACACAAACACACACACACATAAAACACAAATACACACACACACACAAAATAAGGTGGAGAGTGACTGAAGAAGACATACATTATTGGTTGTTGGCAAAGCAAGTAAAGTGATACTATTAATAAACTGAAGTGAAATGTGTACATTTACAATTCTTCTAATTGAGTTGTATGTGTACGTATACACTTGCATGAATATACATTTGATTGGTAACATAATGTAGTGTGAAGAGCAAACTTCTTAAATCTGTCATGGGTTATAAAATGTATGGACAGCTTACCCAACTATAAAATTGGAATATATTCTGTAGACTCAAGTAATTGTGAACACTATGTGATAATATGCATAAACATTGTAAAGCATTTATAAACTCTGGTTAATCTTATCTTTCCTTTGCTCATTAAAAACCAAATATATTAGCCTACTACCATTTATACTCTGTCAAGGTTTTGCTCATCAGGGCTTGTTCTAATTCCTTTTCTATTGCTGTGAAGAGACACAGTGGCCAAGGCCACTTACAGAAGAGTTTGTTAGGGCTCAAGTCTTACAGGGTGAGTGCATGGCCAACATTGTGGGGAGCATGGCTAGTTTGCAGATCTAGATTCAGTGTCTCAAGGAGAAAAAGACAGCTAATGTCTTAGTTTGCATTCTGTTGCTGTGATAAACACCATGACCAAAAGCAACTTTCGGGTTACAGTCCATCACCGAGAGTAGCTGAGTCAGGAACCTGGTGGCGGCAATTGAAGCAGAGACCATTACTCAGCCTGCTTTCTTGTATATACCCCAGGACCACTTACCTACAGGCCAGTCTGATGGAGGTATTTTCTCAAGCAAGATTTCCTCATTCCCCATGACTCTAGTTTGTGTCATGGTGGCAAGAAACTAACGAGTGTAGAGAACAGTTGAGGACGATACCAGATGTTGACCTCTGGCCTCCACACATGCATGGATGTGCATACCTGCTGTGGTGGTGTGAATAAGAATGTCCCCAAAAGTTAATATATTTGATTGTTAGTCATCAGGGAGGACAGTATTTGTAAAGGATTAGGAGCTGTGGCCTTTTTGGAGGAGTGTGTCACTAGGAGTGGGCTTTGAGGTTTCAAAAGCCCACACCAGGCGCCAAGTGTCTTTCCTTCTCTCTTTTGGCCTACAGACCGGGATGTAGCGCACAGCTGTTGCTCCAGTGCCATGAGTGTAGCCATACTCCCTGCCCTGGTGATAATGGACTAAGCCTCTGAAACTGTAACAAGTCCCCAGTTAATGCTTTCTTCCATAAGAGTTGCCTTGGTCATGGTGCCTCTTCACAGCAATAGAACAGTGACTAAGACACCTCTCCCATCCTCCAATACATTGGAGAGTCAAACTATGTTTATGCCTAAACTATGAGGCAGGTCTTACTTAAATGTGCACTTTTAATATTTGTTGTCTATTTTTCCTTGAAAATTTTCTTTTTGGGAGTGTACCAACACTAGAGAAATGCATATAGATTTCATTCTGCTTGTTTTAAAGAGGTCTGGGAATACAACTTAATGGTAGATATGGGCTTATAAAATATTTTAGAAAAACTGTTTTCAAATATAAAGCAAAGGTTAGGTAAGATTGCAATGCTGGAGAGAAAGAAAAGAAAAAGGATAAATAAGTTTTCTAATGACGTCAACCTTCTGCTTAGGAGACCTTTACTAAATAGTAACACAGAACAGGATAACTCAACAAAACATAGCCATCTTCCTCAACATTCTCTAGAAAAGACAACTGTTGCCGGGCGGTGGTGGCGCACGCCTTTAATCCCAGCACTTGGGAGGCAGAGCCAGGCGGATCTCTGTGAGTTTGAGGCCAGCCTGGGCTACCAAGTGAGCTCCAGGAAAGGCGCAAAGCTACACAGAGAAACCCTGTCTCGAAAAACCAAAAAGAAAAGACAACTGTTGTTCCCATTTTACAGATAAAGAAATTGACACCTAGTGAGGTTACCTATCCATAATATAGAGTAATACAGATTCAACTGATCTTAACTCTGTATTATAGCACATATAATTTTAATCTCTATCCCTTGTCAACATTAAGATAAAATTATGTTTTATCGAGTACCTCTTCTTTGCCAAGCAGTACAGATAATGCTTTGCATATCATTAACCTTATTTAGGCCTTGTAACAGTTCTGCTCAAACTTCTGGTCTCATTAATACTGCACTCTAGCTCTCAGATTTAGGAAAAGACTTTAGTAAAAAATTGCTTGTATTTTTGTTGTTCAAGAAACAAAAGTAAAAATATTCTGATTTTTTAGCAGAAGAAATAAATCATTTCTTGTATAGTATTAGAGGGACCAGCCTCAATATTATACATCCCAGGGGCTCAGGAGAGAGAACTACTGACGGCGAGGACTATTATCAGGAAATATAATCGCAGCACACCGAGTTCTATAGTCCACTTGCTTTAATTCCTCTGGCATAACATCCTTTATACACAGCTTCAGTTCTGTTCTCATGTCTAGCTCCTTTCTTGCCTGATTTCTCTCTGTATTTATCTACTGTCCCCTCTAGGTTCTATCTTAATTCCTTCATCTAGTTCTGTCCCTTCTAGGTTCTCATCTATCTAGTTCTTTCCCCCATCAGCTTCTCTCCCATCTCCTTCTCTCCCATCTGGCTCTTCCTCATCTTGTTCTTCCCCATCTGGCTCTTCCTCATCTTCCATCTCGTTCCTCTAGTCCTCTCTTTTTGCTCTTCAATCTAGTTCTTCCCCATCTCAGCTCGTTCCTCTCAAGTTCTTACCCATCTCGTTCTTCCATTCTCTTCTCTTCTCTCTGTCCTCTGCTTTACAGTTATATATCTCCCCCAAATCACAACCCTCCCCTCCACCCAGGACACTCAGCCTGAACTTCCTCAGACAGTGATTGTCTGAGGAAGTAAGGCTTAATTGGCACATCCGCCAGGCCTTCTCAAACAGGTAGCCTGGATGCTTAAGTCTGTTCTAGAGAGTACAGAGGTATCTCTGATAAGGTACTTTCCTCCATCCGGTGATGGACCTGGCCAGATGCTACCAATAATGATAATTACAGCGAGGCTTGAACTGGGAGTTCTGGCTGAGCATAGCTGTTAGCACAGAAGTTTATCTAAATATTCCTAGAAGTGGTTAGGTAAGTAGCTAGAGGTCTATAAAGTTAGTAAGGCTGTAAGAAAGGAGGGGTGTGAGCTAAATTGTGTAAAGCTATTACTTAATGTCTACCTGACCTAGGCGGTGTCCCCTTGTGGAATTTACCTTAAGTCAGGAGACTTGCATGTGGGCTGTTATCATTGTTAGTCCACCTGGGACTAACAATGGGCGCCCACCTGGGTGGTGTTTCCTGTAGTCCTTGAAAGTGGCCAAGGGAGATAATCTGATTCCAGAGAAAGCCTTTCCTGAGGCTGTTCTCCAAATACCTGGAATGTGTATGTCCAGAGAGTCTACACTGTTAGCCCTTCTTAGGGAAAAGTCAGTTGGGAAAGCTATGAAGGCACACATGATTTTCATAACAGAATACAGCTGATATATAACAAGCCAAGTAACACCAAAAACTCCTTGGGATTTGGCTTCCTCTGGAGGAATTCCCTGATCCCTCCAGGTAGTGACTTTGCCATAACCAGCTGAGTTCTTATGATATATTTCTGCGGCCCGCAGCAATCATTTAAATACCTCTATCCTTTTAAAAGTCTGTATTGAAAAAATAAAAAACATTGGCAGGAGGAAGCCCACCATATTTTGATCTATTTAATATTTTTCAGAAGAAGAGTATCATGAGATTCTAAATAGGGGTAAGATCATAAACATTTGAAAAGAAAACAACCCACTTTGAGAAAATTTCGGGATATTGCGTTGACAACAGTAAATCCTAAAGTTTACAAATGATTTTACTTTTAATCCACTTTGCCTATAATTGTGCTCTCCGATTTCAAATTTGCTGTCTCAAGTTTGACATAGATGTTGAATAGCTGATGTGCTCAGTGTCTTTGTACGTCATGTGTGACACAGTCCTTCAGGCATTTACTTGGTCAAAAGTTTTCATCAGTGATTACTAAATGGCAGATACTGCTCTAAGTGCTTGGGAGACAGCAGCAAACTAAATGATCAAAATGATGGCACTCATATTTTGACAGTCATGGTTCAAGCATGACAAGAAAACAACTAGGCTTTGGCTGTGGTTAGCATATGGGAGAACAGTTCAATACTTACTCTTTTAAATCATGATAAGGAAAACTACATAGAAAAATACTCATTTTTTGACTTCCACTTAGAACATATTTGTTAAGAACTCTATAGAATTCTGAGAAACAGTCTCTCAAAAAACAGAGTTAAGGTAATATTAATAATTAAAAACATGATCATGTTTTACTGTTATAATAATTTAATGTTTTATAGTTTATATAATCTCAGTCTTGCTGCAAATATAGTAATTTAATACCTTGGATATTTTGAATACTAGTTTATCAAATTCCAATGTTATTTCTATAACAAAGTATATGTTTCTGTAAACTTTGTTAAAATCTTATCTTTGAGTATTGTGATAACTTACATTATAATTGCAAGTAAAATGTTTCAGCCTATTTTGTTATTCCTTGTTGATTAAATTATTCTTTTTTGAAAGTTTTGTTGTCTATTATTGTCTAGGGAAAAATAAAGTTGTATTTTTTTTGTTTATGTATTTGCACATCTGCCTATCCAATCTCCTAATATCTTGGAAATAGCTAGGGTATATAATAGCTTCAGTATGTGGTATGATGGAAATTTTCAGTGCTATATAAGTTGTTTTTGCAAAGTATTATTAACTCACATGTCCATACTTCAGTTTTTGATGAATTATTAAATTGAATCTATTGCTTAAGCTGCCAGACTAGAATTTTATTTTAATCAGGAAGCCTTGAATATCTGCATTGTTTCTATATATGTGGATAAGTCAACCTCACTAACTGACTCTTCACTTGTAATAGAAAATGGTCCAAGAATGGAGTTGTGCAAGGGGCGTTCCGAGTGTTTAGGAGAAAATGCCAAGAAAACAAGGCGAATCTTGGGACCACAGTTTCTTTAAAAATAGAAAATTCTCGGAATGTGTTTTCATGTCCTTCCCAGGTGTGGTGGACAGGAATGAGTTTACTTCAGGTTATTCATCACAACTGGCTGTTGTTATTTGTCTATACGCCTCTATGGAAAAACATAGCTTTTGCCACATGCAGTGATTTTACACTTGTGTGACTCTTCTTAAAGTATAAATTGATGCTCTGAATAAAGTTGGCTATTGCATGAGACTCTAGTTTACAAGTTAAATAGTGGTAAGATGGAGGGATGAGAAGTTGTAGAAATGAATTCACTCGTAATGAGAACTTGCTTTTCTTTTAGATAATGAACACATTAACCTGAAATACATAGCTGAATTGGTTTTGATTAATTATTCAAAGACATAATCTTTGAATCCCTGTATAAGACTTATTATACAACAATTCAAGAAAGAGTAGTTGTGATGGAATTAGACTTCCAGGCTTGGAGTGAACTATTTGCCATTAGGTAGAACCCTAATGTGTGTGGTTGACTTAAAGTACAAATTTCAAGCGTTCACTTTTTACTGGGTACTGGGTAGCTAAACTGTCTTTCAGCCTCCTGGCCAAATAATACCATGGGGTTTTCTGGGACTCCATAAATGTCAATTTATGTTGTTTTCTGTATCTTAAACAACTTAGTGCATTTCTTACTCTTTCCACAGCATGTAGAGCCACGAAGCACAGGACAGGGAAGCTTCCAACTTGCATCACCAGGAAGATCCTTTTGTAAGAGGCACCACAGGATACCAGAGAGACTGATTTGTCTAAAGCATCATGTGTTGAAACAACAGAAAACCTATGTTCCTGTGTGGCTAACTAGGACCAGAGTACAATGTTTCCAATTCTTTGAGCTCCAGGAAGACAGAGAACGGAGTTGAAACTCTGAAAATGCGGCCATGGACTGGTTCCTGGCGTTGGATTATGCTCATTCTTTTTGCCTGGGGGACCTTGTTGTTTTATATAGGTGGTCATTTGGTTCGAGATAATGATCACCCTGATCACTCTAGCAGAGAACTCTCCAAGATTCTTGCAAAGCTGGAACGCTTAAAACAACAAAATGAAGACTTGAGGAGGATGGCTGAGTCTCTCCGGTAGGTTTGAAATACTGAAGGATTTGATGAAATATTGTGTTTGGCTTTTAGGTATGGGGCCTCATTCTGCTGTTGAAAAATACAATTTCTGCAAACTGTCTTTGCAAAATTTTAAACTATTTTAGTAGGCATTTAAAAAGTGTTAGTGATACATCTATATAGTCAATGTAGGTAAAGTTTACATAGTTGCAAATCATTTTTCATATGAATCAGTATATAAAAACTGTGGTATTAATTTGCTTATGTTTTATTTACAATTATGTTTAGACTGTTGAACACAAACTTTATGTGATTTGTGTTAGTGCACATTAAATTTTTTTTACCCTATGGACTACAACAGAGACATATTTTTTTGAAAGGCTTAGTTACTCTTAGTTAAATTCTTCTGATGAATAGCAAAAATTCATTGTCAAGTAGAACAGTGCATCTGGAACATGGGTAATTATTATCGTTACTTCTAGTCTACTAAAAATTGTGACATAGCTGTTCAAAGACATCAGTTGTTTGGAAAGCCGAAGTCTGGTTTCAGTGGAAAACATCAGCAGTGATATCTATTTATAGATACCTTTACCTCACAGTTACCGAGTTTATAAGTTGTCTGACAACTTCACATCTGAGAATAAGCATGTGTACAGAGCTTTCTGCAGGGCTAGAAATGAAGACAGGAAAACTTTTACATTAGAGGTGGTAATTGGCAGTACTAGCAAGTAGTGTTGAGATAGAGCTGAATTATACATTACTTTTTAGAAACATGATTCATGAATGGAAAGGAGCATTAGAGAGGGCCTGGTTCTCTCACGCCACCATTTGCATCCGTTTCATTTCACACTGCTTTCAGAGCTCAGATGTCTCACATAGTATACTCTGTAACTCATCATCAGTGTTTTTTTTTTTTTTTAAATATCCTATGGCAGATAATGTTGGATGTTAACATTTTTACAAAAACAAATGCAGGCATACCTTTGATGTGAGTTGTGACAGTGGTAATTGTTGTCACAGTAGGATTATTCAGCAAGGAACTAAGTGGTCAGGGACAAGAAAGTGGACGATAATTTCCTGAATTGAATCATCTTATTGGAGGTTCGTCAGGGAGGGTTATGGAAGTTGTGATCTTTGAATTGAAGTTTATATGTGATTCATTATTCTTGATTTAGCCATTGCTAATAATAACTATCATTTATTGGGAATTTGTCATATGCCAGGTACTGTGCCAAAGACAGATTATTTTATCTAATTTCAAGATATCTTTATGAGATTCTAGTAGTGTGTTCAATCATTTTACAGATGAAGAATCATAAGGGATGTTAAGTAATTGAATTTGTCCAAGATTACACTTTAACAAATGGTGGGGCCTTCTTTGGATTCCGGCAGTATAGCTACACGGCCTGAACTCTTATCTTCCTAAGCTGAAAACAGAAAAAGCACTGACCCAGAAAAATCTTAATTAAAAGTCTCAGCAGAGACTTCTCTTCCAGAGAAGATTTTTTCCTTATAATTTAGGCTCCTGAATGATCACTGAATTTTCTGCATGTTCCATCTTTAGTACTGATATTTCTGTTTCCTTTTTTCTTACTACAAAGTATCTTGTTTTTGCTGTATGAAGGAAAATGTGTTATTAATATGAGTTATTCTTAAGAAAAATAATCATAGTATCTTTTAATATTAATTTTTATTATTTGAAAATTATGTATATATGTGTCTTTCTGCATATAGATTTGTGCTCACGAGTACCATGGGGTGCAGAAGGGCATCAGATCCCCTCGAGCTGGAGGTGCAGGCACTTGTGAGCCATTTGATGTCTTTGCTGGGAACTGAACTCAAAGGCAAGATCAGAACCTGTTCTAAAGTCTAAGCCATCTCTCCAACCCCTCATAGGGTCTCTTAAGCCACTTTTTTATATTTTTGTACATTGAAATGAAATTCCTAACAACTGCATTCAAATGTAGAAATAGCTTTTAAGAGCTGACATACTTAATAAATGTAAATACAATCTAGAAACAGATTATACAGATGAGCATATTTTTATAAATAAGCATATAAACTTAGAAAAATAAATGCATGGCTATTTTCCCTCATTAGGGAAGTAAGTCTCCCCAGGCTCTTCTGTAGACCTTACTGGTAAGGCTGTTTGTACACAATCCATGGGGATTTTATTGTAAAGCTAGGACATGAGCCATGGAGGTGCTTGATTAGCATTCAGACTTTTTTCCTTATTATAATTCAGCTAGTATTTTGTGCTCAGTTTGATGTCTATTTTTTTTTTTATAGTAAGACATATATTCATAAGCCAGAAGATAGAGTATTAATTCAGGTAAATGTAATAGTGGGTAATTTCTTTGAGATAAAGGCTTATAAATTGGAGTTGGAAAACAAATCAAAAACCTGAAATGACAGTTTTTAAGATTCAGGACAATAATTTTAAAAGCAGTTACCTAACTTTCCAACTACAATTTGCAGTTTTTTGATACTATGATAAATATAGGAGAAAATTTAAAAAAACATCTTTTTGAGGGATAGAAAGGTACAAGCACATTGTATTGGTATGGCAGTGTCGGGGATATGTGTATGTGTACAATTGTCTGACTCATTGATGAATAATTTCCTTACTGTAAAATGTATTACTTTCAGTGGTCTGTGGGTTTTGGCAAGTGGTCACAATTATGCAATCATCACCATCAAGCTATATCAGAACTCTACTTCTCCCCAGAGTTCTTTTGCTTCTTTTAGTTAAATTTTGTCCCTGTCTCCCGACTGTGACTCCTGTTTATTTGTTGGCTGTCCAATATGTTTGCTTTTCTAGATGAAGTCATGCAGTATGTAAGCCTTTTGGGTCTGGCATCTTCCATTTGGCATAATATATTTGGACTCATCAATATTTTGTGTATATTAGTTTTTATGCTTTTTTATTTCCAAGTAAATGTTTTTATTCCTTTTTAGTGATGAGTTGTTACATGTCTCACAGTTTGGGGTTTTATTTTTTGAAAAAAATTTTTTTCTATCTATTGAAGGTCATTGGATAGTTACTATTTTTTAACAGCTGCAAACAGTGGCAGTATTAATCTTTGCCCTGTAAGTTTCTATGTATGTGAACATAGGGTTTTTTTTTCACTTGGTTAAATAATTGGCATGGGAATTGCTGGGCCATATATTAAGTGCATATTTAACTTCAAAAGAAGCTTTTGGGTGGTGGGGCTGAGGAGATGGTTCACTTGGAAAAGTTATTGCCTCCCAGGCATGTGGGCTTGAGTTTAGGTCCCCAGGTAAAAGGTGAGCACAGCAGTATGTACCCAGCACTGGGATGGGGTGAGGATGGGGCATAAAGACAGGTGGATCCCTGGAGCTTGTTGGCCCCCCAGCCTGGTTGAATTTATGAGCCCTAGGTTCAGTGAGAGACTGTTTAATGAGAGACTGTTTTGTACTTGGACTTTCTTTGGATCATCAGCCCCAAATAATGACAGAGAAACTTATTATCAATTATAAAAACTTGGCCTTAGCTTAGGCTTATTCCTAACTAGCTCTTATAATTTAAATTAATCCATTTCATTAATCTGTGTTCTGCCATGTGGGTCTTGACTTCCCCTCCATAATGTATCCCCTACTACCTCAGTGTCTCTCTGGCTTAATTCCATGTGTCTCACATTCTTCCCAAATTCCTCTCTCTTTCTTCCCAGAAGTCCTGTCTACTATCTTCTGCTTAGCTATTGGCCATTTAGCTCTTTATTAAACCAATCAGGAGGCACCTTAGGCAGAGACACATCTTCACAGTGTACAAAAAGATTCTCCCTCAACACTGTTTGGTTAAGGTTAGAGAGTGATAGAAGAAGGCATCTGATGTTAACCTCTGGTCTCTACAAACATGTACCTACCCATACTACCATCCCCCTGACTCATTAAACAACACTATTCTAATTCCTCTCATCTTGTTAGTACTTGCTATTGGCAGTGATTTTTGTGTTATCCTTTAAAACTGGAATGTGGTTTCATCTCAAAGTTTCAGGGTCTACTTCTGTAATTAAAGAGTTGAACATTGTTTTCATGTATTTACTTGCCACTTATGTTTTTTATTGTTGTTGTTTGTTTGTTTTTTGGTAAAGTGTTATTTGAATCTATAACCAGTTTCTTTTTGGTGTATGTGTAAGGTGGTGAGGGTGGGGTTGGGGAGGAGGTGTATGTGTGCATATAATGTTTGCTGTGTACAAGGCATGTGCCTGTGAAGACATGTGGTGTCCTGTTGTACCATTATCTATCTTTACCCTCTGGGACAGAGTCTCTCATTGACCAGGAAGCCCAGGGTAGTGTCCAGCAAGCCCAGGTGATCTTTCTGTCTCTTCCACCCTGGTTACAGGCATAATTATTCTTTTTTTTTTTTTTTGAGACAGGGTTTCTCTGTGTAGTTTTGGTGCCTGTCCTGGATCTTGCTCTGTAGATCAGGCTGGCCTTAAACTCACAGAGATCCACCTGACTCTGCCTCCCCAGTGCCGAGATTAAAGGCATGTACAACTACCACCTGGCCTATAAACATAATTTTATATATATGTATATTATATATAATATAGTATAATGCAATATAGTATAACGAAGAAATATCACAGCTTAAGACAACCATTTACTCTTGATTTTTTTTTCAAATTTAGCATGGTCTCAGGCTAGTTCTCTAGTAATGTATAAGGTTATGGCTGCAAACATCTATGACTCTTGGCTAGGCAATCCAAGATGATTTACATGTTTGGCCCAAAACTTGTTCATTTTGTGTTTCTTCTTTATCCAGGTAGCACAAGTTTTAGATGTGGTAATGTTAGAAGGTTCTCAGCTGTATATTTTTTTATATTTTGTATGTTTTCACTGTCATATGTTTGCTTTCTGTTCTATTGATCTCTACTCTTATTTTGATAATTTCTTTTGTACATTTCCTTCCTTTGGGATTTATTTTGCTGTTCTAAGCTTTCTTAGCAAGTTTATAACACTGATTTTAAAAGTAGCTGCTGCTGCTGCTGCTGCTGCTGCTTCTTCTTCCTCCTCCTCCTCCTCCTCCTCCTCCTCCTCCTCCTCCTCTTCTTCTTCTTCTTCTTCTTTTTTTTTGTAATATAGAGTGAATGCCCCTTATTTGAAATGCTTGGGACCAGAAACTGTTTCAGATTTGAACTTTTTTTTTTAAAGTATTTCCATTAACTTTACCAGCTAAATATCCTGATTCAAGAATAGGAAATCTGAAATACTTTGAAATCTGAAACTTTTAGAGTGATAAAGCTTTTAACAGTTTTAGATTTTGTTGTATTTTGGATTTCACATTTTGGATCAGGAATGTTCAACCTGTATATACCTGAAAAGCTTTGCTTTAAATTAATTTGTGTTTTACATTTTTTGACAATGTCAACTCCTCATTGTCATCCAATAAAAATATTTTCAAATTTTTGTTGTGATCTGTTAGTACCATATCATATTTATGTAGTGTTTAATTTGCATGTTGGGCTGTGTTATTTATCTTTTTTTTTGCTTCTTTTTCAACCAAATTAAGTTATATTCTGTATTATTTTAGTTTGAATTTTACTCTGGATTAGTAAGTGGCTTTTGTTGGTGAATGCTTAAGAAAAACATGGTCTACTGTTATAGCTCCACTCTTCTATGGCATGTTGTTTGTTTGTTTGTTAGGCTAGTTGATTATGCTGGCCAGATTTTCTGATTTTATGCAGATGTAAAATATCTGACTGCTTGTTTTGTTGTCTAAGAAAAAGGTATGCTTGTTACCTATCTCCTTTCAGTTCTGGTTTTTCCTTTCATCTCTTCAAGCTGTTTAGTTTGTTGAATACTAACTCAGGACTGTCTTGTTTTCTGGGAATTAACCCCTTATCACAAGGTTTCTTATTTTTAGCAAAACCTTTTTGGGTATAAATTTAATTTATTTAATATTAATGTTTATATCAGGTTTCTTTTGGCTAGCATTTGTATATGTTTGGTTAGTGTTTTAAACCTTAATTGGCCTTAATTAAACCTTAATTATATTTAGACACAAATTTAAATATTTAAAGTGTTTCTTTTAAATAGGATAACATTGCATCATTTTTCCCTCAGACTGACAACCTCTACCTTAACTGAATTATTTTAGCATTTATATTTAATGCTATTTCTAGGTTAATGTCTTCTTTTATCTTGCTAAATTTCTTCCCCATTTGTCTCATCTCCTGTTTTTGTCTTTTGGATTATATAGTCTTTTATTCTGTTTTTCACAGTGATTTATGTCAACTTTAAAAATTATTTTATGTGTATGGGTGTTTTGACTACATGTATGTCTGTGCATTGTGTGTGAGCTTGCTCTTGGCCAGAAGAAGGTGTTGTATCCTCTGATACTGGCATTAGGGATGGTCATGAGCTTCCATGTGGGTGCTAGGAATTAAACCCCTGGTCCTCTGGAAAAGCAGCCCTGCTCTGAACCATTGAGCCATTTCTACAGCCAGGTTACACCAGCTTTTAATGGTTATTAGTGGGTAAGAGTGCTTGTATCTCCAGCACCCCTGAAAATGTATGAATGGCTATGTGGGCTTATCACTTCAGTATTGTGTGACAGAGACAGGAGAATCCCAAGAGCTCCCTGAGGAGCCAGTCTAGCCCAAACAGAACTGGTTTAGTGAAAGACCCTGTCTGAAGGGAATAAGGTGGAAGAATCATAGACCCCTGATGTCTACCACCGGCACGCGTCTGCATGCTCGTATGTGTGTATCACACATATAATAAACTACATTCTTTTTTATTATCGTTTATCTTAGTATTTTTGCATTGCTCTGGAAGTCCTAAAAAAATCTTGTAATTTTCAAACTTTTAAAGCCTCATCTATTTTGGATACCTTTGTTGTAGTATGTTATAGACTATTATTGTTTTATTACCTTTAAAAACACCATATCAAAACACATTATATGCATGTGTGAAAATCTCAAACAATTAAAACAAAACCTTACAATTTACCACATATTTTTCCCTTCTAAGTTCACTATTTCTTCCTATAGTTTAGTTTTTTGAATATTTTCCCTCAGCTTGAAGGATATCTTTTAGTAATTTATATGATGCATGTTTTAAGGAGAATAAAATTATTTCAGATTTTTCTTATTCTTTTAAAGTTTTATTTTTGGAAGATACTTTTAAAGAAAAGGTACAGAATTTGATTGGCAACAATTTTTTTTTTAATAGCATTCTATGTATGTTATACTTAAAAAGTAGTTTTATTATTCCTTATATTACTAGAATGCCTTATTTTTCCCAAGCGGAAAGACTTCCCTGCCTGAGAACACTTCTGTGGTTATTTCAGTCAGGATTTCTAAGCACCATCACACTTGGTTGCGGATTCTGCAGTTACCGCAGTGAACCTTTTCCTTTGGCTGAATTTGCATTTTTCTTTTTGTCTTCTGTTTATCATTTGACTGTGATGTACTAAGGTACAACTTGATTTGCTTTTATCCAGCTTGAAGTTTGCTGAACTCCTTAAATATGGGAGGTGACATCTTTCAATTTAGTTTTAAAAATTTAAGTATGACTCCTAAGCTATGCTTTCTCATTTCTCCTTTTAGAACTGAAAATGCATGTATTATAAAACTTCTTTGTACAGTGTTATATGCTTTTATGCATCTTTACTAATTTAATTCCTCTTTGTTGTTTGTATTTTCTGAGCTATCTTCCAGCTTATCTTTGCATTCTGCTGTTAAACAAACTCAGGTATTTGGTTGATTCTACAATATCAAGGTGATTTTCTTTGAAAATTTCAGATTTCTTTGGAAATTCTCATTTTTTAAAGTCTGTCTTTGGGGCTGGAGAGACAGATTAGTGAGTAAGAGGATTGGCTGCTCTTCCAGAGTGTCCAAGCTCAATTCCCAGCACATACGTGGTAGCTCACAGACTTCTGTAACTGTGCTTCCAGGGGATCGCATGCCCTCTCCTGGGCCCTCTGAGAACCAGGTCCACATGCAGGCACGTATACCGGGAAAACACTCATGCACAAACTAATAATTAATGAAAAGTATCCGCAGTGTTCTAAATGTCTTTCAAGAACTATCCTACCATAACTCTGACTTTCTGCTTCTTTCAATTTCTAGGTCACCTTCTTCTGATTTACTTCTGCGATCTTTTCTTTTGAGTACTCAGTGTCTTTGCCTTTTTACATATCAGTTTTTAGTCATATGCCAGGTATTACTTATAAAAATATTTTGAAGGCTAGAGATTCTTCCCTTTGTTGGAAGTGTGTTATTTCTGGACTTTTTTTCTTTGCCTTTAAAAAATGATGCTTTATTTTTTGTGCATATATACATATGTGTGTGTGGCCATGGATGGGCCAGTGCTTTCTCGTGGAGATCAGAGGACAGTTTGTGGGAATTGGCTCTCTCTTTCACCCTGTGGGTCCTTCTGGGGATCAAACTTAGGTCATTGGACTTGGTAACAGATATTTTTATTCTATGAACCAGGTTGTAGAAGTTTTGAGTGTTAATTATTCGTCTCTTGTCTCAACTAAATTTGACACTAGGCCTGACTTAGAAATGAGCAAAATCATTTTTGAGAAGGAATAAGCTTAAATTAATTTGTATGTAAAATGTTATAATCTGTTTTTACCAAAGCCATATAAGTATTTTATATTGCTAAGCCTACAAGTACATAGGCACAATACATTGTTTATAATTCTTTCCATAGTAGAGCTGCAACTGATAATTTTGTGGAGCTTTTCTCAAAGTCTTTGTGCTATATATTTCATCCACTTGGTGCTGAATTACAGTAGGATATGATGCAAGGACCAATGTCAGATTCTCTTTTTATCTCTAGCATCTTGATTATCTTAACATTTGTTGCAGTAGGAATAGCAAGACAAAACAGTAGCTATTAATGTATTGCTGTGTATCAGGTGGCATCCTAAATGCTGTGTAAACTCATTTAATTCCTATAACAGACCTAGGAATAAGTACATTATTTCCATTTTATAGAAGTAGACAGGCAAATACAGTTAAAGTAGTTGGCTAAGTTGTCTGAAGTTTGTATAGCTGTGAGTACTAGATGTGGAGTTCAAACTCAGGCATTTTGGTTTTATTCTTTATTTTTTTATGTATGGAAAAGTTCCATTTTATTTTTACTTTTATTTTTATTTTATTTTATTTTACAATACAATTCAGTTCTACATATCAGCCACAGATTCCCTTGTTCTCCCCACTCCCACCCCCCTCCCCTTCCCCCAGCCCACCGCCCCCATTCATACCTCCTCCAGGGCAAAGCCTCCCCTGAGGATTGAGATCGACCTGGTAGACTCAGTCTAGACAGGTCCAGTCCCCTCGTCCCAGGCCGAGCCAAGCGACCCTGAATAAGCCCCAGGTTTCAAACAGCCAACTCATGCAATGAGCACAGGACCTGGTCCCACTGCCTGGATGCCTCCCAAACAGATCAAGCCAATCAACTGTCTCACCCATTCAGAGGGCCTCAAGAACAGAGAGGGAGAACAAGGAATAGGAGACCATGGTAAATGAAGACCATATGAGAATAGGAAGAAGCAAAGTGCTAGATAAGCCCACAGAAATCCACAAAGATACCCCCACAATAGACTGCTGGCAATGGTCCAGAGACAGCCCGAACTGACCTACTCTGGTGATGGGATGGCCAAACACCCTAAGTGTCGTGCTAGAAGCCCCATCCAACGACTGAGGGATCTGGATGCAGAGATCCACGGCTAGGCCCTGGGTGGAGCTCTGGGAGTCCAATTGGCGAGAAAGAGGAGGGTTTATATGAGCGAGAATTGTTGAGACCAAGGTTGGATAAAGCACAGAGACAAATAGCCAAACGAATGGAAACACATGAACTATGAACCAATGGCTGAGGGGCCCCTAATTGGTTTTATTCTTTTTTTTTTTTCAGCTTGACAGAATAAATGTATTATACATAGATATATAGATATGTCTTCCCAAACCAGTGCCTCTACAAGTTTCTGATTCACATACTCCACTTAAAAAGCTGTACATCTTTCAGTATCCACATTAGAACACATTGCTGATAAAAATGCACATTCCATTACACCCTTGATTTTCTCTTGAATTTGTTTTATTGGGGTTGGGGGTTAGATATAGAAGTTGCAGTGCACAGCTATATTTAGAACAAAACATTATATCCTACAATAAAAAAAAATTTATCAAAACCAGATTTCGATCACAGTTGCGTACACGTTGAATTGCACTCGGCAGATATCGATAGTGTCCTTTACAGCGCTCCCCATGTCAGCCTATGTTTTTCTCAGTAGACATGGGTTCTTCCAGAGCTTTCTTCTGGGGTTTTATTCTTAATCATTTTGCTATGATAACTCTAGGAGTAACTGGTATATTACAGAAAAATGTTCAACACTCCTCCAGCACTCATTGCTCTTAGTTTGTATGGATCTAGCAGGCCAGATCGTGTGCTATCCGGAGCTTTCTCTCTGTATAAGACTTCTTAACTCCCATTTATCAATAAACAGACTTAATAGAGGTGAAAGAACATTGCTAAATGATAAAGGAACAATTATATTAAGACATACTGAACCTTAACAGGTGTCTACTTGACAACAGTGTCTAATACATGAGGCAAAATATTTGTGAGGCAAAGAGAAGTAGATAGATAGGCTATGATAGCTAAAAACTTCATTACCCCTCTTACAGTAATAGATCAAGCAAACAGAAAATCAGTAAGGATGTACTTGACATGGGTAACACTACCAGTCAACTTGACCTAGTTGATACTTAGAGTATTGTATCTTACATAGTTGCCATGAGCACATTCTTATTCTGCTGTGTGCCCCCCCCCCTCCGTTATTTGGATCAGAGTATATTTTTAAAGGCTCCTTTAGATGGCCTTGCTATAATAAGTAGGGAAGTTTGTATTTGGAGTTGTACATTGTAAAGTGTGGGCTCCAGAAATTTCTACTTATTTATAGGAGCAGCAGGAAGTCTCTTCTGCAGAGAAAAATTCTTTTTCCTCCTCATTTTCAGACACTGTTCACTCCTTACCCCCAACAAAGATGGTTCAATAGAAATCAGCTAGATGGATGACTATGTCCATGGCTGCAACTTATTAGAAGGAGAGAAGTTGAATACTTAAAAACCATTTACCCTTGCTGTGTTGTCTGATACATGCTCTTATTCCTTGATTTGTCTACCTGGATGTGATAGTTCAAGAGCAGTTTGATAAGACTTTAACTTACTGTACTCTCAATATTGTCAACTTGCCTATAGTTTTATTTTTTATTTCTGCTCATTTTTATATAATATTTGTCTATCTATCTATCTGTCTCTGTCTCTGTCTATATTTAGTTTTTATATATGGGTTTTTAATTTATTAGCGATGAGGTCAGAAAGTCTAGGTTATGAGTAGCCCATCCCTGTGTTTATGAAGTGACAAGTGGATTATCAGTTCACTTGGAAGCATGTATTTTGATGAATGCTTAATAATTTAGTTCAAAATATAGATAAAATACAAGTGGAATTATTCCCAAACACAAGTAAATATAGCTTTCATATGAGTAATTAGTTTTGGCTCCCTTCTCCCTAGGAATCTCTATAGTGACTGCCTTGCTAAAGATAGTGGTGTTTCTTTTCTTCTTTTTTTTTAACTTGCTTGGTTTTAATAGGATTTGGCAAACTGTCCAGTGGGACAAATCTAGGCCCCCAATCCCTTTGCAATTGTGATGACTTAGGCTAAGAATGGTTTTTTGTTTTTCAGTGGTTGGGGAATGGGGAACAAATTCAGAGGATAATATTAGGTTATGTTGCAATGAAACCTAAACTGTTTATTATCTGGACATTTATAGAAAAAGTTTTCTAGCTGGAAGTTTGTGTGAATCAGATGTTCTCATTATTAGCTCGTGTCTCTTTCAGTCTTTGAATTATTATGCATATCACATGTGGGTAAAGACAGGCTGTGAAATGAAAATCCAGTTGCTAATATTACTCTGATCAGGTCCTTGCTGACTTTGCTCTAAGTCTTTATGAACTTATTTCATACTCAGATTTCTTTTGCTTTACAATTTGTTCAAACCTCCTTTGTGTTTTCTCTCCCAGTGTCCACTAGGATAGCTATTGTGTTTAGAACTGAAATGGTGCTTGGGGGAAGGAGATCTGGTATGTTTACAAAAAAATCAGACAGTGGATCCAGGTAGATATTTGTATTCAAAATATCTTTATAGAGACAGAATAATTGAATAGAAGTACATAGGCTTTCTTCCTCGTAATTTGACTCTGAACCAAATTCTATGACTTTAACCATTTTTTAACTGATGCTTTTTTACATATGGGAATTGTAGTTGTCCACCATTAGTTTTATTTATTTATACAGTGATTTCAGTTATTGTCACTACCTAGGAAGGCCACTAGTGACAAGGCACCATTTTTGGAGAAGGATGTCACATGAGTAAAAATATTAAAACCTTATAGCTGAATTTTTCAGTTCTTAAGAATGAAACACAGTGAATAGCGTGCATGCCTAGCATGGATAAGGCCTTGGACCAGGAGAAAGCAAGACATAGATCCAAAGTATTTATTTGCTACTTTTTATTTTATTCATTTTAGGGGACTACTGGTTTTATGACATTTACCTTAACTATGCAGCCATAGTTTTTACAGCAAGATCTATAAAAGAAAAGTGTAGACTGTTGCTGTTTATGTCAAAGAATATAAGCCAACTTTTGTAATTTTAAAATGTAATTTTAGTTTTCTCATCTTAGCCTTGCTTTGTAATGAATAATTTCATCAATTTCTGTTTTCATAGATATTTAGTATGTAATATGTGACATTTGATTATTACTAGAGATCAATTGCCTTTTTCCCTTTTTATTCCACCTATGGCTTCCTAGTTTGGGTAATACCACTATTAGGAAATCAGCAAGAAGGTATTTATGACTTTTCTAACAGCACTTTTGCATATAAATTATAGTTAAAGATATATATTGACAGCTTAACAGACTTTTATTTTCTTAGTTTGGGTAGGATACAGCTTATTTTGTCTAGTATATCTGACTGAAACTGTTAGAATCTTGTTGCCCTAACTGTAAGTCATAATTTGGAATTTTCTATTGAGGATATAGAAAATAGGGTGGTGTTCTTAACTATACTTCCACATAAAGATTCAGCTGAAAGGAGCATAAGTGTTAGTGTGGTAAATTAAGTTAGGCAGCATTTTTCCTCCCACCCATCTAAAACCATATATAAGGTCTTGAATTCCCAGCTGTAGTTGTATGTATATTTATCATAAAAATACATGATTTTTTTCACTTGAAGTTTATATGAGTCTGGGAATAGAGTTTTCTTGGTACAACACCTCATATGCAGAAAGCCCTCATTTCAACTCCCAACACTGCATAAACTGGGCATGGTGCACATACATATAATATCAGCACGTAGGAGGTGAAAGCAGGAAGATTACGTGTTCAAGGCCAACCTCAGTTGTGTGAGACTCTAAAAAAATTATCTGATTTTCACCTAGAAATTGTATGCTATTCTGAAACATTTTGATAAAATTATTTTATTTCATTGTTTTTAGATGAATCTATAACACTGGCATTTCATGGTGATTGTTTACTTCACTAACGTTTACTCGCAGTATTTACTAGTTTGCATCCTAAACTTAAGCCTTTAGGTTGAGTAACCTAAAGTTTTCCAAAAGCAGTGTGCCTTATGTCGCTGTACCTTTGTGTATTTCCCCCATTGTACTGATTTAGCTGTATACTCATCTTTCCGAAAGCATTCCACAATGTGCCTATGTATGTGTGTGTATGCTCACATGTGTGTGGACGCATATGGAAACCCAAGGTGGATGTTGGGACTCTTCTTGATATCTCCTAGCCTTATTCTTTGAGGCAGGATCTTTTAGTTGACTCAGAGCTCACAGGAACAGCTAGTCCAGCTAGCCAGCTTGCTCTAGGAATCTCCTCTCTCTTCTGCTTTTGAACTCTGTAAGTGGGCCATCATGCTTACCTAGCATTTATGTGTGTGAATGGAATCTGAACTTACACAGTTAAGTGCTTTATTTACTGAGCTATCTCCCTAGCCACCTCCAGAAATATTTTTCACAAATGTTACTGATTTTTTTTAAAGATTTATTTATTTAGTGTGTATGCAGTGTTATGCCTGCACACCAGAAGAGGACACCAGATCTCATTATAGATGGTTGTGAGCCACCATGTGGTTGCTGGGAATTGAACTCAGGAACTTTCTCTGGAAGAGCAGCCAGTGCTCTCATCCTCTGAGCCATCTCTCCAGCCCCTGCTACTGGTTCTTTAACACTCAGACTTTCTCTGAGAATTCTTTCTTGGGCCTTTTCATCCAGATAAGGTACCATTTCCGTGTGTTCTCTGAGCACTTACCATTTATTCTTGCCATTTTACACACTTACCACAATGTTAACTTTATTTATGCATTTGTCTCTTGAACTGAATCTTGTCAGTGTGCTGAAGGAGTGAACCAGAACCCGATACCTTTAATAAAAACCATGAAATGAATGAAAATTGAATGACTGAGCCCACTTTATTTGGGAATTCTTTTGTTTCTGCTTATAAATTATTCACACATTTCTAACTAACGACTATCATTTTAGACACGGTTCTCTGGGCCTTTTATGTCTTAGTTCTTACACATTACTTAGCTCAGTAGTTTGGGACTGCGTTTTGCGTTGGTCTTAGTAAATTCCTGTACCCTCTAGATTAGGCACTGTAGTATGAAAATTCAACATCCTTAGATGCCAGCTTTTTGTTTGTTTTGAATTTAAGGAATTTGTTGGTCTGTCTTTTCCAACCCTTCAGTCAAAGTACACTGAAGGACTTCAGAGAGTATTTTTAGGATGTAAATGAAAAGAATCCATTTGCTCTGAAATATCAAGAAATAAACAGCAAGTGGGGATTTCTCTAGTAAGAAGGCAAATTGAAAAGAGGTTTTGTTTGCAATTATAATGATACACCATTGTTAAAAATGATGAAATGTTTTTCAAATTATGCTGTAGCCTGTCTAAAAGTGACAAGCCTACAGAACAAAGAGGAAATTATTTCATTAGCTTGTATATTGTCGCTGATTATATGTACAGTGACTCTAAGGGAAATTTGTAGAATGAAATGTTGCTATTATTCTTGGAAGAAATAAAGTTTTACTTCAAGACAGGTTTTCAGTGGAAGAACTATCATTTTATACAAGATTTTAAAAGAGCTATAGGCCAGTGTAAATAAAAGCATCAAAGTTTTAAGTGTGATCAATAAGAATGTTTTAAGTCAGTAGAAAAAAGCACTGGTTCATTTATCCTGTGTTTACATTTAATGTTTGAGGAAACTGTTTCTTAATACATTATTATGCAGAGATTTGGTAGGTTTTTGTTTGTTTTGATTTTTTTGACTATCATGTATCTTTAAAATAATCTTTAACTGATAATGTAAATTATGGCCTTCCAAAAGTTTACTAAGGAAATTAACATCAAAATGGTTGTCAAAATTTGGATATTTTAAAAGCAAATATTTATATTTAGGCAAATTATTATAAATGAATCTTTATTTTTTAAGGAACATGTCATGACTCTTAACATTTTTAAAAACAGGCCAGAAATATGACCTAGGGCAAATATTTATTTTGTAACCAGGTCAATAACCATAGTTTTGTCAGTCTTTATTTACTGATCTTTTACTTGTGTATACAAGTAATAATTAATAGAAGTTAATATGTTCCTAGGACATAGATATCTGTGCCCTTTCAAACTGCTATTTCTTTGCTTTGTTCCTCTTTCACTTGAGATGTTTTTTTCTTCCTTCATCATCGGACAAAGTCTTCATCATCTTTTAGACTCATTTGTGGCTGCCCTTCCTGAGAACTTGTGTATCAGTGGTATTATGTATGTCTTGGTGGTAAAGACTAGTAAGTCCTCATACCAAAACATAATAATTGTTACTAGGTCATAATATGTGTCTCAGTTGTCGTAAACTCCTTGAAGATAGTGACTGTTCTGTTTGAGTTTATTTCATTAAGTACATGACCCATAACACAACTGTAGCTAGAAGTTTCTCCAGTCCCACCCGGCCCCACAGTCCTGCAGTCACTTGTAAAATGATCACTCAGAGGTGTATATTAATTACAAACTGTATGGCCTATGGCTTCAGCTTCTGGCTAGCTAGCTCTTACATCTTAAATTAATCCATTCCTATTAATCTATATGTTGCCACATGGCCATGGCATTCATTACTGGTCTGCTGGCATCTTGTTCCTCATTTGGCGACAGCCTGGCATCTCTTCTGACTCTGCCCTTCTCTCTGTATCTCTGCTTGGATTTCCGGTCTAGCTGTAAGCTTTTTTGCTGTAGGCCAAAACAGCTTTATTTATTATCCAATGGGAGCCACACATATTCACAGCATACAGAAAGACATCCCACGGCACACAACTTGGAGGTTTTTAAAAAGTAGATATATTGTAATTCTAGTCATAGAGAAATATCAATTTTACTCACTTTCCCTTCTCTGTATTCTTAGCCCTGTTTCATCTTTTATTCTTCTGTATCAATTCTTCCCTCTTTTTCCCTCTTTTTCTTCAGTGTTACAATCAAGGCAGGCATTGTCTGAAGTGTTTGTAGGGAAAAAAAAACTGTTATAAAATCCACTATTGAGGACTACTTCTTCGTATAGATGGATTGATTTCTGAAAAAATGACATTTAGAAACATCATCCTAATTTCATTAGAAACGTCTTCTTTATAAGTATACTAGTAGCATATTTATTTAAATGTATGTAAAAGAAAATACAGCTTTGTGGGCACGCCTTTAATTCCAGCACTCGGGAGGCTGAGGCAGGTGGATCTCTGTGAGTTCCAGGCCAGCCTGGTCTCCAAAGCGAGTTCCAGGAAAGGTTCAAAACTACACAGAGAAACCTTGCCTCAAAAAAATCTAAATAAATAAATAAATAAATAAATAAATAAATAAATAAATAAAAGACATGCAGCTTTATAAATTTGTACAGAACACTCTGAATTCTGCAGAGAGTACCACAGCACTTCCTAGACCTTTGGTTTGATAATTCTTTCTTTGCCAGCCAGGTGTCTTGCTTGAAATGACATAAAGTTGTTTACTTAACTCACTCAGTATGAAGCTCTATCTTGGTTCTTTCCCCTCCTTTTATAGTAATTATTAATCTTAGCATGATAAGAGATACTAGTTTTTAAAAAGATGATGTACAAACAAGGTCAAATATATTACAAACAAATGTTTAAAAAATGTGTCTGGATGGTAGCACTCTCTCCCCACTTTCACCAGAGGTAGTGCGTGCCTCTCTCTCTCTCTCCCCCTCCCTCCCCCTCTTTTCTCCTTCCCTCCATTCCCACTTCCCTCCCCCAAAACCTCAAAATAAATGTACCATGTGGAGAAAAAAATATGTATATGGTAGACAGCAAGTGAGGAAAATATCCAGTGTCCACCTCTAGCCTTCACAAATGTAGACATGTGCCCACACACCTAAAGTATGAAACTTGTTGCTTATAAGTCTTTGGATTGGAAATGTCTTTGCAAAGACATTAGCTCCAACATATCCAGTTCATTGGTAACACAGGATAAAAACAAAGCTACAGGAAATGGGAAGAGTTTAGGCTTCTGCTGAAAATGGAGCATCTTAACAACCTACAAATTTGTTTTTGTGTGTGCATCTAAAGGATGAGGGCCAGTGGGAAACCCCTTCTTCCTTTCCTCCTTCTCCTCTTCCATAGTTTACCTAACTATGGGGACTGTTAACATAGACAAGGTTTCTTTCCTGGATGGCAGCAGATTAGAACTACAGTATCATTTGTGTGCTTCCTAAGTGTGGGATAGTGTTGGGAATACACCAGGCAGTGTGGAGAAGAACTACAGTCCTTTTGTAAAGTGCCAACACATTAAAAGCCTGATACTGTGTGAGTTTTTTTAATCTCCAGAAAAAATTAAAAGGCTCTAAAATCTCCCATATAGCTGTAGGGCTTAATATCTCAGTTTGAAACCCTACTGAAGACATTGTTGCTGTCATCTCCTCGTGTTAGAAGTAGAGTTCAGACTTTGGGTTAATATTATCTGCCGGAGGGCAAAAGATAGTGATGTTCTTTTACCTTCTGTCATTCTGTCTACCTGGGTAAAAATTATTATTGGAAGAAAATGTGCCATTGTTGCTGTATTTGGGGAAATTTACATTTTTGTCATCTCATAATAGGGGACAATCAAACATTTCTGTATTAACTTAGGAAAATATTATGTCCTTCAATTTAGGTTCTATCAATATTTTGTTTGAAGCACACATAAAATGTATTCAACAGTAGTGGAAAGCACTTTGGAAATGAAGCCTAGAAATTTTTGTACAAGGTGTCAACTATTTTCCCATTAGAATGATTACATGAAAAGTTAAGTGAATATAAAGCTATTTCATTGTTTTCCATTTTAATTTGAAAAGTTAAAAATTTACCACACCCCTGAATTTGGTATTACTGGTTGGCATAGTTTCCTTTGACCCATCACTATTCATTTTCAATGAAAAGAAAAAGTTAATATTTAGATTTGTTGATAGGTTGGTTGATAGGTTGGTTTTCAAGACAGCATTTCTTGTCTGGCTGAGACTGGTATCAACTTGTGATCCACTGACCTCAGCCTTCCAAGTATGGGTCCTTCAGGGTTAGATGGCAGTCTTCTTGTTGTGAGATCTTCGAATATGTCATATATTTTCATTTCAGCTCTCTTATTCTGAGAATTTGTGCTCTCCTTCTGCAAGAATACACAAGGAAAACTCAACTTTTTTTTTTTTTTTTTTGGATAAGGAGTAACTTTCCTCACAGGGGTTTTGTATAATTTAATATTGGCAAACTTGCTAGATACTGTTGGATGAAAGGTGATTAAGCTATTTAGGGTAAAGTAATGCTGTTAAGATTATAATGTGGCAAAAGAGGAAGCTGAAGAGAGTCTTTATCTTGTTCTTGATCTCTGAGGAAGCACAGCTTGGAGCTAGAATGCTTTATGAAGCAGGCCTCATCTTTAATATCTTATCGGGGAAGCAGTTGTTCTCTTTCTCGTAGACTTTCCTAGTACATAAAAAGCTAGAGTATGTGCACATTAAATAAGGCTTTGTGTGTGCCTGAGTACCTTCTATAACCCAGCAGCCTCAGGTTTTACTGATGGGATGGGCAGTTCAGGTGAAGCGCAGGTTATTTGCAGCAGTTATCCCATGAGTTGGTTCTAACTACAAACGTATACACTGTTTTACATGATAACAGCTGTTAAAACTAGCAGTAAGCAAAAAAGTCGATGATTGCTTCTAGATCTCACAGTCTACCTTTTGGGGAAAGTTATACTTGCTATTAATTAAAGAATTAATTACAAAGGCTCTCCTGTAATTTTCTTTTTGCATTTCTCTGTCTCTCTGTCTCTGTCTCTCTCTGTGTGTATGTGTATTTGCCAGCTTTATTTTTAAACAAGTACAAATCTTTTTAGATCAGTATTTCTCATCTACCTGTCTGTCATCTATTTACCTGTGTGGACTTTAATTTTGGTTGTGAGCTGTTGTTGCTCCTTTGCTGGAAATTAGTTCAGTAAAACATTACTGTATGACTGTGAAATAAGTAACTTCTGGATTAAAAATTGACCCACAATCCACTTTTCCTTTATTTAAGTAAGTAATGGCACTTTTGAGAGACTTTTCTTTTCTGGGAGAATAAATACGTAACTTGTCAGGTTTTCTTTCATTATCAAGGGCTTTTTGAAACTTCAACTTTTGGTGGAAGGCAAAAAAAAAAAAAAAAAAAAAAAAAAAAGGTGTCTCTAGCAAAGGAAAGGATCTAATAGTGGGCTTGTGTTTGAGGACTGCCATGCTTTCCTGTACATAGCCTGGTTCTGCCTGATTCTTAGAAATTCCTTTCATTTGGAATAGACAGTTTATACTCTAGAATATAACCTCAGATTTTGAGGCATATTCAACCACCTTTTTTACTGAAAATAACTCCTCTAGGGAAACATTTAGGAGATCTCTGGATTAGATGGTAGAGGGAAAGCCCTGTTGGTAAAAGAAGGCAGGATAGTACACAATCTCTATTCCTGCGGGTAGCCAGAACTAAGACACTATTATGGGGAAGCAGGCAAGAGCAGTTCATCAGCCAGTGCCCGGCTGTGTCATGTGGTTGCAGCATAAACTAGAGGAAGCAGCTGAAAAGTAGTCCCATTACTAGTGCTGTAGGAACTAGTTAGCCGCATGGCAGAGGGCGAGACACCTCCTTGGTGATACTCTGGGAGTGAAGATCCTGAAGTCAGGATTCAGTCCCAGTGTGCAGAGTTTTGGCTAAGGTCAGTGGGAAATATCAGATAGTGTCTGATATTTTTTAAGAATCTCTTAGTTCTTTTAATTGAATAGAGAGCGAAGCTTCCAAAAATTCCCATTTTCTTTTTGCATCTCAGAACTAATACAGAAACTACAGTGTGGGTTTGCCTAATATCTAAGGAAGTTCCTGAATCCTATTGTTTAGATAGTTGTCAACTAACATTGCTAAGGTAGCATAATAGAAGCCAAATCCATAAATATGAACTATAAAAATACCAAGTATGCAATCTTTAATGACTTAAAAGATTCACTTTTATTAAAAAACAACTTAAAGTTCTAGTCTCTTGAGTTTTTCAAGCAAAGTCCTATCTAAAGAGTCACTGTTGTATGCAACTTTTCCTTGTTTTAAAACCAGTAGTCCTGACTATTTCATGAAAGGAAGCTATTATTATATTCCTTACAACCTCCAAAAAGTTTTGTGATAGGCCATAAAGATATTCCACAGGATTCTATGCATTTTACAAAAGAACACAATAAAAATATTAGTTATATTTGTTGAGCTACTTTTGAGCACATTTAGTTTGCAAAATCTTTTGTTGTTGTGCAGTTGTTATTTTCATAATATTATAGATAAGGAAATGAAACAGGAGGCTAATAACTTACCCAGTGTTACACAGCTAATAAATGATGGTAAAGCTCTTATCAAGGTCTCTCTTCCTCCACCACCTGGACTTTTAATCTCTTGTACTGCTGCTCTAGATAATATGGTTAGCCAGCAGTTAAAACAAAACACTAATTTTGAATGATCTTTTCAGTTATTGTGATGACTTTGTCTTATCTATGTATGTTGGGATGATGCATATCTCAGAGTAGTTTGGTTTGCATAAAGCCCTTAACAATGTTAGAGAAGTTTAGTTTGGAGGTCTGGGTCTTCTCCGTACTAGTTGGCTTTAGCAGAACTGACCAATACGGATAACTAAATCTGGCAAAGGTTTTGAGTCAGGTATTTATAACTGACGCTCTGTCACTTGAATTTGTTCGTCATGCGTTTTAAATCTGCTAACAAGAGAGACAGTTGAGTTATTTCCAGATGTAGTTATGCCACTTACTAGCTTTGGAACTGTAAAGATATTTGCTTAACCTGAACCTCAGTTTTCCTAACCTATAATTATTTTATTTTCAATATTATTGTTGTTTTTGACGACATAGTGTACACACACACACACACACACACACACACACGAAATGTTAAACTTAGTGTTTTGAATATAATAGGAGTGCCATACATTATTATAGCTATTATTACTGTATTATTTTCATCCCTGGCAATAGAGAAAAACAAGAGTAAATTAAGAAAATGTTTCAAGTGTTTGCTTTGCAAGCTTAAGCAGTTGGTTGCGATAAGTGTTCAGCTGGGTCAGTGGACTCTGCCCTTACATTACAAGCACTATAGCCATGACAATCTGTATAATGTACGTGTTGGAGCCTTTAGATATGTCTGTGTATGTACATTTATGTGTGCCTTTGATTTGGGAGAAAAAGAATGTATGAATGCATTTGCTTAAATGTGGACTAATTTAGCTCTGGCTACTTTGGTTGTTCTTGTGGTGGTGGTGGTGGTGGTGGTGGTGGTGGTGGTGGTGGTGGTGGTGGTGGGTGGGATGATTTGGTTGAATTCAGGGCCTCATGGATCCTCCTCAAGCTAATCACCAGTAAACTATCCTCCAGTCTCCCTCCCTCCACACATCAATCATTCTCTCCCTTTTCCCTTTCCTACCCTCTCCCTAGCCCTCTTTAATTTTCTAATTCAACTTTTTTATTGTTGATTGTGGAGAAAATAATGTTTTGTTTCCTTAATCAAATATTTAAGGCATATTTTATTTAGAAGATACATAAAAATTTACAAATGTCTTAGTGGTTTGGAGGGAAAATTAAAAAAAAAAACTTTTTAACATAAAACTTGTTTTATTCTGAGCCCAGTTTCCAACCTTACAAACAAGTAAGCAAGAAGATTCAGTCATCAGTGTTAAAGTAGTAGAAAGAGAGAATGTGTTAGAATACGGTGTCCATTCTAGGGACAGATGTGTTGATAAGACCCTGGAGGAGGTGAGGAGAGAGGAAAGCACCCATACTCACTGAGAATTGCTGTTTCCCAACCTGCTTAGCCCCTGTTTGCACTCTTCTTCATGGCCCAGCTCTACCTTTATCTTAACACACGTCTGAAAAATCAGTGATGTTCTTTAAGGAAACAAAGGTTCCTTTTTAGGAATGTGTTTCTTGATTTGGTTATGAATATTTTTGAAAATATTCTAAATGCTTGCTCATACTGTGAGCCTGTGTAGAGGAGCTACAACCTGTGCTTCAGGAAGCCTATATTTGGGAGTACAGGAGTTATTTTGGGTTCCACATCAAAAGGTACTCTGTCTTTCAAGATTTCCAAGTCTCCTTTCAACATTCTGTTCCCAGTGTCCTGCTTCACTCGGTGTTTATCCTGTCGCTATCATTCCTCCTTACCTTCGGGTTTTTAAAAGATTTGCAGTGGTGTGAAATGGCCTGTGGTCACTGCGTTTCTTCAGAACGCCGTTTACTGCAGTCATTATCTGTAAGAGCTTTCTACTAATGGTTTATCTGGCCGCTTAGTGCCTAAGTTCTGACAGAAATTCAGACTGTGCTTTAAAATCCAAGGTTGTCTTTAGAGTATAGTAAGAAAACAAGGCATTATTGTCAAAGGTTGTGATACAGAATTTTTTTTTTTAAAAAAAAATCTATAGATTTTAAAAGAAGGATAATTTAATAGCAGAAATAGTATTGAATACTTATTTTAACCAAGTCAGCCTCACAATGACCTGTGTTCTGGGCTTCCCCCACCCCTTAAAGGTTTCATTTCTTAATGAAAAGCCTGGGCTTTTAAACTGTATATCATTTGGAGTTTTAAAGTAGTAATTGGATTTCTGAGTACTCATGTCTCAATTTTACAAAAGCTGTGTTTTTACCTCAGTGATGTTTGGATGTTCACATGATAGTGCTTCTGACTGTTCACCACCCTCACCACCCTTTTCTTCCTTCCTGCTAGCTCTGAGCAATAACCAGGTGTTTGTTACTGTAATTATTCAAAGAATATTTATGAAGAAACTATTACACATCATGCATCAGATAACTTCTCAGCTGCTAGGTGGTGTAGAATAATGTGCCCTGACAGGATTTGGTGTAGCCAGGAGGAAAGACAGACAGCATTTACATTTGTGGAAACAGGATCAGCAATCGTCAATAGGATGTGAGATTAGGATGTTTCCATATCTTATAACTATTAAAATATGTAGAACATTTGTAGAACTAGTGAGACACCTTAGTGGTTACTTTGCCCAAGAGTTCATAGAAATTGACTTATTAATTGTATTAATCTTATATACCTTAAAAAAAAACCACCAGTAACTGAAGGTGTAGCTCAGTAGACTGCTTGTCTAGCATATGCAAGGTGGTGTGGTTGATCTCTAAATCCACAAAAATTAACAAAATAACTTTGCTCATGTACTATGTTTTCAGTTAAATTCTGAATAAGAATTTATAAAAATTAGCAGTTTGCTAACATAAGCAAATAAATGAACAATTTCATTTCTGTGGAAAAAATAGAGATGAAACCTGAATTAAATTGCTCATTGTGTTGATTTATAAGTTTTCTCCAAGGTGTCTTCATTTAACTCCTATGAATTGACAATGGATAGCTATTTACATTCTTTGGTTTGGGGCTGCTAGATGATGAGAATGCTTTGGTTCATACTTGGAAAAATAAATATAGACAGAGATTTCCCTGGAAATTGAAATGAGAGCCATCAAATGTTGGTGACATACTATCTTATAGCTAAATCCATATCCAGGTCTTCCAATGGGCTCTCATGTTACAATATTTACCTACTCTTGGTTTGAATCTGAAAACTATATGAAATTTTGGGTATTAAAAATGAAAATTTTCAAACTTTTGCACATTAGGTGAAATGTATAAATATAGTTATAAGAAACAACTTATTTGGACAAAATGATATATTTTTTTTCTCAGTAGAGTACCTGATACCTTTGTGATGTGTGTGTGTGTGTGCGCGCGCGCGCGCATGCAGGCACAAGTATCTGCATGTGGAGTCAAAGGACAACTTTCTGGAGTAATGCTTTTTCCTTTAACCTCTCCTTTGAGGCAGTGTCTTTCTTGCTTCTGCTTTGACTTTCATGCTCTGTGCTAGCTGGCCCACAAGATTCTCGGCCATTTTCTGGTCTTTGAGCCTCCAAGGAGGTTCTTCTGTCTCTTACTGTAGGAGCCCTGGGGTCACAGAGGCTAGCCACCATGTTGTTTGTTTTTGTGGGTCTAGGGGTCTAACACAGTTTGTCAGGCTTGAGTGACAGTTGCTTTTTCTAGCTGAACCATCTCAGTAGCCCTCTCCTCCACCTTATTTTTTGACCCAGCTTACTGAACCTGGAGCTTGCAGATAGACCGGCCATCTAGCTTGCTCCCTTCCCTGGTGCTGATGATAGAGGCCTGCCACACCCTGCCCTTAGGTGGGTGCTGAGGATCCAAACTCAGGAACCTCATTCTTGTGCAGCAAACACTTAACCCCCTGAGCCATCTCCAGCCCCTTCTTTTGATTTTTCTGACAAACTGACTTTCTTAGAGTCCTTGATTCCCCCCCCCATTTGCTGTTTTACAATTTCCATGTTGTTGATTTCTCTGATTTTTGTTAATTCTCTTCTACCAATTAGGATTTCATTTGCCCTATATATCTTAGTTTCTTAATCTGTGAGGACTAGTATATGATCTTCAATAAATCCCATTCTGGTGAAGCCATAGCTGATGGGAATGGCAAAAGTCATTAAGCCAGCACAGGTGCTTCCAGCAAAGCTGAGCCACCTGTTGACTGACGTGCCACTTTTGGCCTTGATCTTCACATGTTGCATGCTTGGAGAGCTTTTAATAGTTGTACAATTTGAGGATACTGGATTGATGGGAAATCTCTTAAGAATCATTTATGCTTTCTTCCAGGAGTAGTGCTTCTAAGCTTCCCCAGGAAAGTCCTGAGCACACTACCTCTCTTGCTTTTAAGATAGCCTTATCTACTTGAAGGTCTTCCTTAAGCCTTGGAGGTTGTGACACATGTAAAGTAGCTAGAGGTCTCTTTATGAGGCTGTGAGATATTCTTATAACATCTGTCCCTGTACTTAGTCAGGAACAAGATAATCAAAACAAAGTAAAAAAAAAAAAAAAAGGTCAACAAGATTTGGCTAGAAGTTGACAATAGATCAGATTACAAGCCTCTTCCTACTATATGCTCAGATGATATGTGGCATATACAGGCAACAAAATTAGATTAGCTGGAGTTACCTCTGCCCTACACAGAGACTTATATTGATGGACAGAAAATGATGTAAAAAGATGATAAAAGAATGAGGTGTCAGGACCTCCCTTTCTTAGAAAAGTTAGCTCGCACAGAGCCACTGTGGTGTCTTATGACCAAGGAACAACAGAATGCCAGGATTAGACATATAAACAAATTCTATAAAGATAAATGTAAACATTGTATTGTGCCAGAATTTGAATAGTAACTGTAGCAGCTTTGGTCTGAGGATTTTTCTTGGGCACTCTGACCATTAAGAGTTAATAATACACTGCTTGGGACATGGCAATCTGCCCAAGGTTGGCTTGCAGGTTTTTCTTTCTGTCTAGCGTCCCAAAGCCACAAGCGCTACCAGCCTGAGAACAGCCTATCATGTGCCTTTGGATTCTTAAACATTGGGTTATGGGGTTGATGAGTAAAAATAATTATAAAAGATAATTATTTATCAATGATGACTAAATTTGAGGGAAAATGATTGTAAAAGATAACTCTGTTCTTTCTTGGTTTATCAATGATGATTAAACTTATGACTCCAGATGTGCAAGAGAAAAAGTTAAGTACATGTCTGGAAACATTCTGACTGCTAGTTAGTCAGGCTGCAAGATTCTCCCAATCACCATGGCCTGTCTCAGTCCTCCCTCGGCTACTCCTTGCCTCCTCTCTGGAACCTGTCAACTGCCGAAGCTGACCCCCAGCACCCACCATTCATTATGTTTTTTATTTCTAGCATTTTCATCTCTATAAATTCAACTATGGTCTTTACTATATTTTTTTCCACTTTTTTGTTTTTGTTTTTGTTTTCCCAGACAGGGTTTCTCTGTGTAGTTTTGGTGTCTGTCCTGGATCTCGCTCTGTAGATCAGGCTGGCCTCAAACTCACAGAGATCTGCCTGGCTCTGCCTCCTGAGTGCTGGGATTAAAGGTGTGTGCCACCACTGCCTGGCTTACTTTATTTTTAATATATTTTTATATTGTCTTTTTAAAATTTTATTTTACATGCGAGTACTTTGTTTGCATGTATGTCTGTGCACCACATGTATGCCTGGTTCCTTGGGAGGTTAGAAGAGGGTTTCAGATCCTCTGGACCTGGACCTATGCACGGCTGTGAGTCATAACGTGAGTGCTGGGAATTAAACCCGTGTCTTCTGCAGCAGCAGTAATGCTCTTAACTACTGAGCCATTGCTCTGGTCCTTAGAGTGTCCCTTTTATATCTCTTTTATTCACTCTCTCTATCTTGGTTGTGTGTGTCTGTGTGTGTGTGTGTGTGCACACGCGCGCAGGTAAATATATATACATAGTTTGGGTTTTGATTAATTTCAGACATGATAATAAATCTGGTTTCTTTTAATGTTACCATAGTAGGAAGTAGAAGTCCTATGTATCTTTTTTATAGTGAATGTGATAGGAGATTATTCTGTTCTCAAGCTTAAAAAAAAACTGTTCATGCAGATAAACATTTATAGATGGTGCTTTGGAGGAATAGTCTTTGTGCTTTTCTTTTTTTTATTTTTTTCTTTATCTACAGTGTATTCACAGTTGGATTATATAATTATATATAATAATGTGATGTAAATCACCATTTCCATTCCATTTTTATTAGAATTAGATTGGATTTAATACTTGATGAAAATCTCCTGAAAAGAGTGCATATTATTTTTTAATGTCTATTTTGTCCCTGGTATTATTCCAGCAGTATAGGAAAAAATGAGATAAGAAGAGCCCAGAGATAATCTTTCTGTTGTTTGAATTTTTCTATCTCTAAATTGTGTTCTGATCATGAACATCCCTGTGCATGGCACAGTGCCTCTATCATAAATCTCAAGGGTTAGAAGGATTTTTGTTCATTTTGTTCTTTTTACATGGTTTCTGAGAAATGAACCATCTAATTTTGAAAGGGATGAAGGATCAGATTTTAAAAATTATATATCAGTGCATACCTTGTTTATGTATATGCATATTTAAGTGCTTATAAATTAGTTATATACTTATTTTCATTTTACTATTGTTCGCTTTGTACATATACAAACGAAAGCTTTTTATTGATATTCTATATCTTTAGACACATGTATGGTAGATGGTTATTTTAATTCTTCTGTCTGATGTTGCATACAGTTTCCTGTACAGTTCTAATTACTATAGATAAAACAATAACTTAACATGAAACACATTCTGAAGTACTGTAGGTAATTAATAATGAATTTGGCCTCATCACATCTGTACAATGTTTAAAAAGCTGTAAAGTACCTGTTTTATCACATTTGTACCAAAGGATTGTAATGCTGTTTCAGTTTAGGTTCCATCACATATAACTTAGAAATTAAGTTCCTACAGAAGGCAGTGATGATAAGAGTAGATAAATTTTCTTCTTTATAATTAGACTTTCAAATAAGAATCAACTCGTTATTTAATATTCACAATTTTGCAAAAGAATATGTGTGTGTGTGTGTGTGTGTGTGTGTGTGTGTGTGTGTGTGTGTGTGTGTTTCCTATGGGTGTTAACAATAAATATAGAAAGTTGCTATCTTTAAATAACAGGCTTTTTTTTTCCTGTTATCATTTTGGAAGTAAGAAGTCAGAAGTGATTTCCACTGAGCTGGAACCAAGGTGTTTAAGGGCAGTATTTCACAGGGATGCTCCAAGAGAAAAATGTTACCTTTTCCAGTTTCCAAAAGGTTGCATTTCTCACTCCCCAATCCTTCCTGCATCTTAAATGCAAGCAGCCACATACCCTTTTCTATCTGTAGCAAATTCTCCCTATTTTTCTCTCTTCTGTGTATATTCATGATTACATTTACCACCCACCTACACCTCACTGGACAGTCCCCAGGTCTCAGGATCCTTAAGCACATACTCCAAATTTTCTTTTGCCGTATAAAGTAGTATTCGTAAATTCCAGAAATGAAGATGTAAATATCTTTTAAATAACAGTGTTTATCCCATCACTAAGTTTTATTTATGTATTTAGGCCAAAATGGAGTACAGAGTACTGGTAAAAGTCACATAAAAAAGCAAGCGTGTTAGAAATTAGTCAAGTTTGGAAAGAAGTAGAACAGATAGGTTGATAATATAAGTAAAAGATCCTGGAGTTCTTGTGTTATTTTTCAACAGTTTATATTACTGAACGATTTTGTTTGTTTGTTTCAGACAGAAATAAAGGAGACAGTCTCCATGCTTTCTACTGTATTTCTCTTCTGTCTTATCTTTCCCTTTCCTATAAAACCATTGCTAGTTGTGAATTCACTAGTTGAAGCAGCCATCTAACCTGATACTGAGATTAAAGCAGAATTGCTTTCTTTGATATTTGATGTATCTGTAGAGAACTTTCAGATGCATGTTACTTGTTCTCTCTAAGTCATTTCACCTTCTCCTGTGTCTTTGCTAATTTTATCACCACTACAAAATTGACCATTTTGCCACAAAAGGTGACACCCCAAATAAGGAGAAAGTTTTTTAGGAAGCAGCTCTAAAGACTTCTGAGCTCTCAGGAGATCTGATATCTCAACTATATAATTCATTTCTGGTCTTGTTCATTCTCATGCCAGTCTTTATGATTAATCCTATACGGTTGAAAAGATTCACTTGTAACTCTTTTTGGTATGCTATAGAGATACTAATAAGTATGGTTTAGCAAAGTACACATGTGTTTTCTTGTGTAATATAAAAGACAAATGTTCACTTTTCCATCTCTGAACTACAGAATACCGGAAGGCCCTATTGATCAGGGGACAGCTACAGGGAGAGTCCGTGTTTTAGAAGAACAGCTTATTAAGGCCAAAGAACAGATTGAAAATTACAAGAAACAAGCCAGGAATGGTATGTGGTTATGCACATTCTTTTCCATTTTAACATAGTGACTTTAGCATAAATACTGAAAATTTCTCTCACCAAAATGTTAGAAATACTCATACTTTCTGTTCTCTGCAGGTCTAGGGAAGGATCATGAAATCTTAAGAAGGAGGATTGAAAATGGAGCTAAAGAGCTCTGGTTTTTTCTACAAAGTGAATTGAAGAAATTAAAGAATTTAGAAGGAAACGAACTCCAAAGACATGCAGATGAAATTCTTTTGGATTTAGGACATCATGAAAGGTACTGTGTCCCTACAGGCTTCATTTGGATTTCATAAAGATTATAATTTATGAATGAGACATTGAGACTTTTTCTAATGTGTGTGCTGATTGGTCAGTGGTACTGTGTTGAAGAGTGGTAGGTTATTTGATATCTAGCGGTGCCGGTTACCAATACATGAAAGTGTCTCCTGTCAGAGTCCATTTAACAATCAGTATTTGAAGAAGAGTGTGTGGACTCATATTACACTGTACTGGAATTCACACCGAGGTTGCCATTAATGTCTCTAATTCCAAACATTACAGACTTAAAAATAGCACCTTGGAAGGGTTTCTAATGAAAGGTTAACAGGTTTTGGGTAAAGGAGAATATTTTGCTAAATTGTTCTGTTTATTTTCTAGAGAGGCGTGCCTAGTATCTGCCTATCTAAATTTATTTCTCCTTTTTACACATTTCTAATGATAAGCAGTTTATCATATATAGGAAAGAAAACATTTTGGTGTTAATGTTTCTGCAGATAAAATGTACATGAGAATCATTCTAAATAAAGTGAAGCATCCTTTGGCTTATTATACTTAAAAACCTGTGTTCTCAGTAGGATTCTCATGGGAATTACTGTCTTATTAGTGAGCAATGAAAGAAAAATGATTGTATTAGTACAAGCTACTGCTGTGAAGAGGAAATGAATTGCCCCATACAAATAAGAGAGTCGCATATATTAACATCATCAACAATATTACAGTGATTTTGAAAGAGTGACCTCTGGTTTTAAGTGAAAATACATACAAAATCTCAGTGTCCTAGAATGATTTTAGCAGTATTGGTTTATAGAAATATGATAGTATGGATTTAAAGGGTTGTTGAATTTTTAGGCCCCAAACTCGGCAGTCTCTTTGAAATCTTTACCCTAGCTAGCAATAAGGCCATACTTAGACCATTAGGTCAAATGTTGACTAATTCTATCCCTAATAGGCTTCTACCCTAAGCTGATTCTCTATTCCAAGCTTCTATTAAACATGCCTGTGTGTTTCTGTGGTTTGCTTATTGCAATTTTATAGAAAAATGCAGATTAAAACAAAATTTGATATAAGTAGATTATGTGGTTTAAAACCAAACTTTGAATATTGACTTCTGATGGAATGGTTACTCAAATGATTTAGTTAAATGACTTGATGAGAATTTAATGCTCAAGTCTTTTCTAAATGAAAATAATTTTAAATTATTTTGTAAATATAATTTGTGCATATGCTTTTCTAATTATGTGTATAAATTAAAAATGAATACAATAAACAAGCCCATGATAAATATCTGTAAATTACCATTATATTTTTTGTTAGTTAAACTTTTAAAAAAAATATCATAAGTCCTGGCATTGCCATTTAGTATATATTAAATAATGATACTTAACTGAAAACAAAATGTAAAGTAAAGGAACCAAGTCCATTTCTTATATCGACTTAATTAGAAAGCATAATGAATCTGGGAGAAAGCACAGGTAAGTAATTTAACTCCAGGAAGACAGACTAGAATATAGTAATACAAATAATGAGCAAACACAACAACACATTAGAGACACAATCTTTAAAATAGTAAATATATAAACAGGAAGTATTTGTATCATATAGAAAATATCCTCATACTGGCCATTTTTAAATTATTAAAGTACAAGAACTGAAGTAGACTTCTGTGTGTCCCTCTGCTGGGCTTAGTATGTCATAAAACCCCCATTTTTATTTTCCTTAGTCTCTGTCTCTCTCTGTCTCTCTGTCTCTGTCTCTGTCTCTCCCTCTCCCTCCCTTCCTCCCTCTCTCTCTTAACACTGTGATTCACAGTGTTAGAGAAAACACCACTAAGAGTTCTTATATACAGTAAAGCTAGTGTCTTTTTTATTTACATCTTAATTTATTGTATAATTGTTACCTGTTTTATTTTTGCAGTAGCCGAAATTATGGTATGTAAATTATCTCTGAAGTAACAGTTGTTTTTTTTTTTTTCCCCCGGAAAAATCAGTTGAAGTGTTAATATATCGATTTCTTGTTTTGATTTCTCTGTGAACCTCTCTTACTTTTTTGTTCAGTCAACAGTTAAGGGGAAAACTCTTAGGGACTTTACTGAGGCATATAATTTACTGATAAATGATGGATTGCAGCTGTAGCTCAGTGATAGAATGCTTCCTTAGAAGTGTTCAGCCTTGGATCCAACTGCTAAAACCCAGATTGTGAATATACAAGTTGTATACTTTTAACCATTTGTTTAATATGCATACATATTGTGTAATGATTACCACAGTTAAATGGGTGAACATATCTATCACCACACCATTAACATGCGTGCATGGGTGTGAGCATGCATGTGTGCATGCGTGTGTGTTGTTAATATGTGCTGACTTACAAGTTTCAAACAAACCAAACACTACTGACCAGTGCCAGTACATTAGATATCCAGAACTTATTTCTTCTCATAATTGAATGTTTGTACCAATTGACAATACCTTCTCATTTTTCCTACTTTCTAACCCTAGGCACACTATGTTTATATGAGGTTGAAGTTTTATCTCTAAGTAAACACATTACAGTATTTGTTTTTCTCTCACTGGCTCATTTCACATAGCATAATACCCTACAGATTTATTCATGATGCTAGAAATGGCTTGATTTCTTTTCCTTTTAAAAAATTCATTGACAATTTTATATACAATTTGTACAATGTTATATGATCGTTTCTGTCCACCATTTCTCATCTTCAACATCTCCCTCCAGATTCCCTAAAAAAAAAAAAAAAAAGAAAAAAAAAAAAAAACCCCTCCCAACTTCATGTCTTCTTTTCCTTTCCTTTTTATGGATTTTTATGTTGTATCGTGTGTGTGTGTGTGTGTGTGTGTGTGTGTGTGTGTGTGTGTGTGTGTGTGTGTGTGTGTGTGTGTATCTCTAATCATCCGTTAAGGAACACTTAAATTGTTGCTATAGATTAGCTATTGTGAGTAATGCTGGTATGATTCAATATATCGATTTAATTTCATTTGGATATTTACTCACAAGTGGGATTAGGCATGAGTTCTGTAGTTGTATTTCTAAGTGTTTTTGCCAATTTATACTCCCAAGGACATTACAAAGGTTCCCTTTTCTCTGTACTCTCTCCAGTACTTATTTTCTCTTCTCTAACCCTTCCCTTCTTCCTGACCCCTCTTCTCTCCTCCCCCTTCCTTTGTTTTTGTTTGTTTGTTCGTTTTGTTGTTTTGTTTGCAACAGGGCTTCTCTATGTACCTCAGGTTGACCTCAAACTCATGATTCTCCTGCATTAGTGTCCCAGATCCTGGGATTATAGACACACACACAGACGCACACACACACACACACACACACACACACACACACACACACACACAATTCTTCTCTCATATATTACATCTTTACCCAAGTTTCCCCTCCTTCCTTTCCTCCCAGCTCCCTGCCCACCTCTCTTCTCTCCCAGATCCACTCTTCCTCCTTTTCTTATCAGAAAGGGCTGGCCTTCCAGGGATATCAACCAAACATGGCATATCAGGTTGCAATAAAACTAGGCACATCCCCCCATATTAATGCAGGATAGGGCAACCCAGTAGGAAGAAAAGGGTCCCAAAAGCAGGTAAAAGAGTCAGAGACAGCCCCCACTCCCACTGTTAGGAGTCCTATAATAATTTCAGGCTACAGGACCGTAACATATATGCAGAAGACTTCCGTCAGACCCATGCAGGATCAATCACTGATTCTTGGTTCAGTCTCTGTGAAGCCCCTGTGCTAGTTGATTCTATGGGTTTTTTTTTTAACCCCTCTGGCTCCTACTATTCTTCCTCCCCCTCTTCCACAAGCTACACCTAATGCGTGGTTGTGTGTCTCTGCATCTGTTTCCATCAGTTGCTCGATGAATCCTCTCTGATGACAGTTATGCTAGGCTCTGGTCTATAAGTATCACAAAGTATCATTAGGAATTATTTCATTTGACTTGTTTTTTTCTGGTCATATTTGGTTTTATCCTAGATCTCGGGGCTATCCAGCCTCTGGTTCCTGGCCCTCCAGGTACCAGGTAGTGTTAGGCATGGGCTTCTTGTCATGGCATGGGTCTCAAGCTGGACCAGTCATTGGTTGGCCACTCCTACAATCACCTTTACCTCAGCACATCTTGCAGGCAGGACAAATTTGTAAGTCAAATGTTTTGTGGCTAGGTTGGTGTCCCAATCCCTCTACTTGCCTGGTTATAAAAGATGTCCAGTTCAGGCTTCGTATCCCCTAGTACTAGGAGTCTTAGCTAGGGTCACCCTTACAGATTCCTGGGAGTTTCCACTGCACTAAGTGTCTACCTTAACCCCCAAGTTCCCCAATTCCAGTCATCTCTTCTAGTTCTCTTTTCCCCATTTGTCCCTTCTGTTTCTATACCCACTACCCCCAGTCCACCCACAAAATCTGTTTTCCCGTCTCAGGGAGTTACATGCATATCCCCCCCCAGCCCACCCCACCTTATTATTTAGCCTCTCTGGGGCTGTGGATTGTAGTCTGGTTATCCTGTACTTTACAGCTAATATCCACTTATAAGTGAGTATATACCATGTTTATCTTTCTGGGTCTGGGTTATCTTACTCAGGATGATTTTTTTTTCAAGTTCCATCCATTTGCTTATAAATTCCATGATGTTATTTATTTTTAAAAGCTGAGTAATACTCCATTGTGTAAATGTACCACATTTTCTTTATCCATTCTTCAGTTGAGGGGCATCTAGGTCATTTCCAAGTTCTGGCTATTATGAATAAAGCTTCTTTAAACATACTTGATCAAGTGTCCTTGTGGTATGATTGAGCATTCTTTGGGTATATGCCCAATAGTGGTATAGCTGGGTCTTGAGGTAGGTCAATTCCCAAATTTCTCAGAAATCATCATATTGATGTTCAAAGTAGCTATACAAGTTTGCACTCCCACCATCAATGGATAAGTATTCTCCTTACTCCACATCCTCTCCATCATAAGCTGTCGTTTGTGTTTTTGATCTTAACCGTTCTGATAGGTGTAAGATGGAATCTCAGAGTGGTATTGAATTGCATTTTTCTGATGGCTAAGGATGTTGAACTTTAAAGTGTTTTTTTTTTTTTTTTTTTGGCCCTTTGAGATTCCTCTGTTAAGAAATCTCTGTTTAGACCTTTATCGTAGTTTTTAATTGGATTATTTGCTTTGTTGACTTCCAGTTTCTTGAGTTCCTTCTATATTTTAGATATTAGCCCTCTGTCAGATGTGGAGTTGGTAAAAATCTTTTTCCATTCTGTAGGCTGCCATTTTGTCCTATTGATGGTATACTTTGCCTTACAGAAACTTTTAGGTTTCATGGGGTTCTTTTTTATTAATTGTTGATATTAGTGCCTGTGCTTTTGGTGTTCTGTTCAGGAAGTTGTCTCCTGTGACAATGTGTTCAAGACTCACTTTTATGTTGAGGTCTTTGATCCTCTTGAACTCGAGTTTTATGCAGGGTGATAGATATGGATCTGTTTGGAGTCTTCTATATAGTGACATCCAGTTAGACCAGCACCATTTGTTGAAGATGTTTTCTTTTTTTCCATTTTATAATTTTGGCTTCTTTCTAAAAAAATCAGGTGTCCGTAGGTGTGTGGATTTAGTTCTGGGTCTCTGATTTGATTCCGTTGATTGACCTGTTTTTATGCTAGTGCCATGTGGTTTCTATTACTATAGCTCTGTAGTACAGCTTGAAATCAGGAATGGTGATACCTCTGGAAGTTCCTTTCTTGTACAGGATTGTTTTAGCTATCCTGGGTTTTTTGTTCTTCCATATGAAGGTGAGTATTCTTCTTTCAAGGTCTGTAAAGAATCATGTTGGAATTTTGATGGGTATTTTATTGAATCTGCAGATTGCTTTTGGTAAGATTGCCATTTTTACTATGTTAATCCAACTGATACATTTGATACCTTCTTCAATTTCTTTCTTCAAAGACTTGAAGTTCTTGACAAACAGGTCTTTTGTTTGCTTGGTTAGAGTTAACCCAGAATATTTTATATTATTTTATAGCTATTATGTAGGGTGTTGTTTCTCTGATTTCTTTCTCAGCCCATTTGTCATTTGTATATAGGAGGGCTACTGATTTTTCTTTTTGAGTTAATGTTATATCCAGCCACTAAACTGAAGGTGTTTATCAGCTGTAGGAGTTCTCTGGTAGAATTTTGGGATTCCTAGTATACTATCATTATCTGCAAAAAGCGATACTTTGATGTCTTCCTTTCTAATTTGTATCCCCTCGATCTCCTTTAGTTGTCTTATTGCTCTAGCTAGAATTTCAAGTACTATATTGAGTAGATATGGAGAGAGTGGACAGCCTTGTCTTGTTCCTGATTTTAGTGGAATTTCTTTGGGTTTCTCTCCTTTTAATTTGATGTTGGCTATAGACTTGCTGTAAATTGCCTTTATTATGTTTAGGTATGTCCCTTGTATCCCTGATCTCTCCAAGACTTTTTAATCATGACGGGATGTTGTATTTTGTCAAAGGCTTTTTTAGCATCTAATGAGATGATCATGTAGATTTTTTTCTTTCAGTTTGTTTATATGTAAATTACATTATTTTTGTATGTTGAACCATCCCTGCATCTTTGGGGTCAAGCCCACCTGATCATGGTGGATGATCTTTCTGATGTGTTCTTGGATTAGGTTTGTGAGCATTTTCCAAGTATTTTTGCATCAATGTTCATGAGGAAAATTGATGTAATAATTTTCTTTCTTAGTTGAGTCTTTGTGTGGTTTGGGAATCAGGATGACTGTGGCCTTATAAGATGAACTTGGCAATGTTCCTTTTGTTTCTTTCTTTTTATTTTTTTTTTTTGGAATAAATTATTGTGGAATAATTTGAGGAGTATTGGTATTACTTTGAAAGTCTGGTGGAATTCTGCACTAAAGCTGTCTGGCCCAGGCCTTCTTTTGGTTGGAAGACTTTTAATGACTGCTTCTATTTCCTCAGGGGTTATAGGTCTATTAAATTGCTTATCTGATCTTGATTTAACTTTGGTAAGTGGTATCTATCAAGATATTTGTCCATTTCTTTTAGATTTTTCCAGTTTTGTGTGGAGTACAGGTTTTGAAGTATGACCTAATGATTCTCTGGATTTTCTCAGTGTCTGTTGTTATGTCTCCCTTTTTATTCCTGATCTTTTTAATTTGGATATTCTCTTTCTGCCTTTAAGTTAGTTTGGATAAGGGATTGTCTGTCTTGTTGATTTTCCTCAAAGAACAAACTCTTTGTTTCATTGATTCTTTATATTTTTCTTTTTTTTCTATATTATTGATTTCATTCAGCCTCCAGTTTAATTATTTCCTGCCCTCTACACCTCTTGATGTGCTTGCTTCTTTTTGTTCTAGAGCTTTCAGGTGTGCTCTTAAGGTTCTAGTATGAGATCTCTGCAATTTCTTTAGGAAGGCATTTAGTACTATGACCTTTCCTCTTGGCACCATTTTCATTGTGTTCCATTTTGGGTGTATTGTACATTCATTTTCATTGAATTCTAAGACATCCTTAATTTTTCTTTATTTCTGCCTTGTTTCATAAAGAGTTGTTTAGTTTCCATGAGTTTGTAGGCTGTGTGTTGTTTCTGTTGTTGTTGAAATCCAACTTTAATCTGTGGTGGTCTGATAGGATACATGGAGTTTTTTCAATTTTCTTGTATCTCTTGAGACTTGGTTTGTGATGGAATATGTGGTGAATTTTGGAGAATGTTCTGTGAGGTGTTAAGAAGAAGGTATATTTTTTGGTGTTTGGGTGAAATGCTCTGTAGATATTTGTTAGGTCCATTTGAGTCATAATGTCTGTTAGCTCCATTATTCCCCTGTTTAGTTTACTTAATTTATATACATTGGTGAGAGTGGGGTATTGAAGTTTCCCTCTATTAATGGGTGGAGTTTGATATGTGATTTAAGCTTTAGTAATGTTTCTTTTACAAATGTTGGTGTCTTTGTATTTGGGGTGTAGATATCAAGAATTGAGACAACATCTTGGTGGATTTTTTCCTTTGATGATATGAAGTGTCCTTCCCCATCTCTTGATTAATTTAGTTGGATATCTATCTTGTTAGATATTAGAATAGCAATACCAGCTTGCTTCTTGGGTCCATTTGCTTGGAAAATCTTTTCCCAACCCTTTACTCTGAGGTAATGTCTATCTTTGATGTTGAGGTGTGTTTCCTGTATGCAGCAGAAGGATGAATCCTGTTTTTCAATCCATTCTGTTAGCCTGTGTCTTTTTATTGTGGAGTTGAATCCATTGATACTGAGACATATTAATGCCCAATTATTATTATTATTTTGTTGTTGTTGTTGTTGTTAGTACTCCCCCCCCCCCCCCGCTCTCTCTCTGCGCATGCACACATACACACACACATGCTTTCCCTCTTTTGGTTTTGCTGGTGTGAAATTATGTATTTTCTGTGTTTTCATGGGTATACTTAGCCTCCTTGGGTTGGAGTTTTCCTTCTATTTAGGGCTGGATTTGTGAATAGATATTGTTTAAATTTGACTTCGTCATGAAATACCTTGTTTTCTCCATCTATGATGATTGAAAGTTTTGATGGGTATAGTAGTCTTGGCTGGCATCTGTAGTCTCTTAGAGTCTTCAAGACATCTGCCCAGGACCTTCTGGCTTTCAGAGTCTCTTGATAAGTTGGGTGTAATTCTAATTGGTCTGCATTTTTATGTTACTTGGCCTTTTTACCTTGCAGCTTTTAATATTCTTTCTCTGTTCTGTATGGTTTTTTTTTTTTTTTTTTTTTTTTTTTTTTTGGTTTTTCGAGACAGGGTTTCTCTGTGTAGCTTTGCGCCTTTCCTGGGACTCACTTGGTAGCCCAGGCTGGCCTCGAACTCACAGAGATCCACCTGCCTCTGCCTCCCGAGTGCTGGGATTAAAGGCATGTGCCACCACTGCCCAGCGCATGTCCTTCTTAAGGTTAGGAAAATTTTCTCCTATGATTTTGTGGAAAATATTTTCTGGGTCTTTGAGCTGTGATTCTTCTTCTATTCCTATTATTCTTATGTTTGGTCTTTTCACAGTGTCCCAGATTTCCTGGATGTTTTGTGTCAAGAAATTTTTAGATTTAACATTTTCCTTGACTGATATATCAGTTTGTTATATTGTATTTTCTACACCTAGGATTCTCTTTCATCTTTTGTATTCTCTTGGTGATGCTTACATCTGTAGTTCCTGTTCACTTACCAAGATTTTCCATCTCTAGGATTTCCTTAGTTCGTGTTTCCTTTATTTCTTCTATTTCCATTTTCAGCTCTTGAATAGTTTTGTTTCCTTTACCTGTTTGTGTATTTTTTTTCTTGGCTTTCTTTAAGGGATCTATTCATTTCCTCCCATTGTTTGTTTGTTTTCCTGGATTTCTTTAGGTGATTTATTCATTTCCTCCTTAAAGACCTCGATCATCTTCATCAAATTGATTTTAAGGTCATTTTCACTGTGTTGGAATATTCAGTGTTTGCTGTAGTAGGATAGCTTGGCTCTAGTGGTGCCATATTGCCCTGGCTGTTGTTGATTGTGTTCTTATGCTGGCCTCTAGGCATCTGGGTTTGAGGTAGTTATAGATTTAGGTGCAGATTTCTAATTTTATCTTTGTTGGATGGGTGTGTTTCCCCTTTGTTTCTATTTCTCTCTGGTCTTCTGGCCTGAATGGCCTGTGGTCCTGGTGACCTGTGAGTCCTCTGATCTAGTAGGGTGCCCCCGCTGGGGTTTTGGCAACCTGCTTGACCTCTGGGGTTCTGGGTACCAGCCTTGCCTCTGGGGCTTTGGGTCCTGGGAACTAGTGTGGCCTCTGGTAGAGCAAGAGGCTTCTGCTAGAATTGTGGACTGGGATATGGTAATGAAGGCGGCATGGGGGTGGGGCACTGTTGGGAGGAAGACTGGGCTGACTCTGAGGAAGTGTTGGTGTTCTGCCAGGCTCTGAGGAAGGGTTGGTGGTTTGCCATTGGGGGCTTACCTAGGGTTCTGGGTGCCTGTGTAGCCTCTGGTACAGCAGGGGGCTTCTCCCCAAGTTGGGTTTTGGTGGTTAGGGGATGGGGGCTGTTGGGGGAAAGCTGAGCGGGCTCTGAGGAAGTATTGGTGGTCTGTGGGCTGGGTCTTATCTGGAGTTTGGGGTACCAACATGGCCTCTGGTAGAGCAGGGGACTTCTGCCTGAGTTGTGGATTGGGATATAGTGACTCTCTTATAACCACCGTAACAAGTGTGAGAAGATACATCACAATTTTAATTTCTCTGACAGGCAGTGATTTAAGCACCTTTTTATGTACCTGTTGGCCATTTGTATACTTTGTTTGGAAAACTGTCTAAGTCCTTTTTCTATTTCTAGTCAGGTTGTTTATTTTGCTACAAGTACCTTATGTATTTTAGCTATTATCCCTTATTGGAGATATTATTAGAAAATTATTAAAGATAGACATAATTATACTTATGAGCAAGTATCCTGCTGTTATGTTTATTATAGACCCATAGTTTTCAGGCAAGAAATGTGATGCCTTTAGGTTTGTTCTTCTTTCCCAAGGTAATTTCACATGTTATGAGTCTTTTCAGGTCCAAAAATAATTTTAAGAGTATTTTATCTGGCTCTGTAAAAAGACAACATGGGAATTTTTCTAGGGACTCCATTGAATCCGTGGATCACTTTGTGCTGTGTGGACTTTATAGCAAAATTATTTCTTCCAGTCCATGAACATAGGATATTGTTCCATTTTACACCATACATATTGTTTTCATCAGTGTCTTATAGTTTTATAGAACAGAGCACAAGTCCTTACCCCTTTGACTGGCTATTCCTATTTTGATACTATTGTACATGTGGTTGTTTAGTTTCTTTAAGGGACGGTTTGCTAGTATATACACATTTAATTTTCGTTTGTTGGTTTTGTGCCCTTTGGCTTTATCAGGTATCTTTATTAGAACCACCAAATTTTTGATGATGTCTTTAGGGTTTTCTGTGTGTATAATCATATCAAATCCAAACAGAAACAGTGTATCTTCTTTTCTGATTTAGATTTCTTTCTTTTTTTTCCTTTTTGTTTAATTTCTCTGTGGCCACAAAAATCATGTTCAATAGAAGCATGGAGAGTACGCATGTTTTATCTTGCTCCCGATTTGCCTCTGTTGACACACTTGGTCCTTTTAATGTGAATTTGGCTTGTTGGTATTTGTTGCCCTCTATTGTATCTAAATGCATCACGGATGCTCTCTTGTAATCTTTTCTTGTAGTGCCCTTACTTGGCTTTGGTATGGAGGTAATACTGACCTTTAATAAGGAGTTTGGAAAATTCTCATTTCTTTAATTTTATAAAGGTTGGCATTGATTTTTCTTTAAATTCATATAGAATTCACCTTGAAATGTGTTCAGGGTTTTTGTTTATTGTGATTACAAATCTAATTTCTTTGTTTGTTATTGGTTTCCTGAGAATTTCTGTTTCTCTATAATTCACTGTTGGCCTCCTCTCTGGCCTCAGTGGTTAGATAGGCTGCCTTGAGGTAGTGGGGAGGATCAGTAGTCACACAGTGGTCCTCAAATTCTGTACTGCTCCAACTGTACACAAAACAGCACACAGTCCAGGTTGGCCTTCTTCAGGTTCCCATGGCATCCACCTAGCTGTCAGAAGTGGGTAGAGAATTTTAGGAGATTTTGAAAATAAATCATCTGATCAGCAAAATAAACACTGACAATTATATGCCAGGCACTTTGAGTTCCTCTTTGACCTATAGAACTTGGCTTTTTAGGCAGTTTTTCAAGATAATGCAGTATTAACAGTATTTGATCTTAACAGTCATTGGAACAAGCCATGTAGTGGACACAGAAAATAGAAAGGGCCGGCAGTGGCAAGATGGCCGAGCTATTGAAACGCTGCTGCCGACCTGATGGCCTGAGGTTGATCCCTGGGACCCACAGGGTGGAGGGGATAACCACTCCTACCAGTTGTCTTCTGATTTCCGTGTGTGCACTGTCGGTGCCGCCCAAATAAAGTGTAATAAAAAAATGAATAAAAAAAAATACTAGTGAATATGAAGTTAGAGCTTGGAAGCAGTTAGAATATGGAATAGAAAACAATTGACAAGATTTCTGAACAAGATCAAAATGTAAATAGCAGTGCTCAGCGCTCCATTGCAAAAGAAGGGCATGTCCAGGAGGGTGAAGACATCCAACTTGGAAGAGAAGGAGAACAGATTTAATATCTATCTTTATCTGAAAATTTGACTCTTATGGCAAAAGGTAGCATATGTCTGGAAGGGCTGAGCCTGACAATCCCAGGAGATGTCTTTGGTAATCTTCAGGCACTATTGGAGTGGATGCTTTCTGAAGAGGTCCTGGGAAGCCTCTTGAGAACATATTTACCTCATTGTTCTGTTTTAAAACACTAAACCCCCTAGAGAACTGTAAGAGCCTCATTCTGAAGCAAACCTTGGGGAGGCAAGGCTAGCTCTTGTTTTCTGTTATCAAGAAGAGTATCAGACTTAGCAGGCAAAGACTTACCTACAACTGCTGCCGAAGTTGGCTAGTGCATCTCATAATCTGAAAGAGGAATTTGTGGGCTTCCTGTTTTATGAAGCCAATATAAAAACTCTAGCTGTGAAATTTTGCACTATGATAACTGAGAAGTGGGAACTAAATGTGGAGTGTTGTTATGACCAGGCTTAAAATACGCCCAGCGAATTTTCTCCCTAAATAAAACTTGTGGTTTCTAGATTTTTAGAGAAATATCCCACAGCTACCAACACTTTGTTCTCCTTTTCTGTAAGCCTATGGTTGACAAAGTCGAGTGAGTGAGTGTGTGTGTGTGTGTGTGTGTGTGTGTGGCGGGAGGGGGTGTATCTGTTACATTAAGAACAATTGGTAAAGTTGTTCCTTTTTACATTGATCGCTTTGATTGCTTTCAGAACCTCAGAATATAACATCTATTTTTTTTCAGAACATTGAAGAAAGGGGTCAAGAGTTGCAGGATATTTCTGTTCTCAGTGGACAGCACATGGTGCTTTGGAAATGTCAGGGACCTCCTGCAGGCTCTTGTTTTGTGTTTAGATGATACAAGCAGTGACACAAATATTAGATGGGAGAACTGTACTCTGGTAAAGCATTCTTACACTATAGGGCAGTGACAAATTTCAATTTCATTGTTACTACTGCTGTTCCATAAAAACATGTATTGACTTGTACGAAGTCCTTTAGGGAAAAATCTCCAGGGGCAAACCTCTGTTACCTTTTTAGCTGATCACTTGACTGGATTACTGCATTTGCTCTGTGAAATGGTAGGGAAGATTGAATCTTACCATGAGTGCTTGGTTTGAGGAAGCCAAAAATTTGATAAATAAACTTGACTTTCAAGTCAAACTACTTGAGAAATTCCATGGTGTTCAGAAAGATAACCCCGAGTCTCAGCTCACCTCTGAGTGTTACCGTAATGATTAAACCCTCAGTGTGAACAGTGGAACACTATCCGGGAACCTACAGATAAGTTCTCAAAACAGTACCTCAAAGCTCTTAAAATGTTTATGTCTGGTTCCCTCAGTAATGCAAATATTTGAATTCACTTCATCAGAGGTACGCTTGCCAACACGAACAGAAGCGGCTGTCTTTCCACTGAGCTTCGTTGTCCGAGAATTAAATGGGAATACTGAGGGGATTATATAAACGTCCTTTCACCATTTGTCAAGCCTTCCGTCTCTCTGACATGAAGGATTTTCTTTTTATTGTGTGTGTTAGGCTGGAGGGTCCTGTGCAATATAAAGATTGAGAACGAATGTGTAAAGCATTGTGTTAAAGTGCTTCAGACCATACTCAAGGAATACCATGACAGGTAAACCAAAGCCTTACTCTTTTTTTTTTAAGACAGGCTCTCACTATGTAGATATGCCTAACACATCTACATAAATTATAAGATGTGAATTAAATGTAATGGTAGACACATATCAACAAGCTCTATGTGACTAAATCCCCCCACCCCCACCCTGCCAAGAGTCTTTTAAAATAAATTTTCTAGGGCTGGTGAGATGGCTCATCTGGTAAAGGTGCCAAGCCTGGTAACCTGAGTTCCATCCCTGCAACCCATGTGGTAGAAAGAGAGAACCAAATCCTCCAAGTTGTCTTCTGTCCATCACACATGCACCAGGAGACACACACGCACACACGCACGCACGCACACATGTGCATGCACACACATGCTTGCCATTTGAAAGAAAAGTCATTATGTGTATTAAGTCAGTTAATCACTAAATATCTTTCTTTGTAGCTTCTCATTGGATACATTAGCTGTTGGTAATCTACCTAGTTTTGCTGTATTTGTTCTTTGTACTTCTTCTGGTTCCTTGAGTTTTGAGTTGAGATGTTTGAGATATTTTCTTTTTAAATGTAGGTGTTTACAACTTCTGATACACTCTTAGCACTCCTTCTGCAAAATGTGAGCTTGTTGTGTTTACATTTTGTCTGTCTTGATTCCCTTCTTATTTCTTCTTTCACCTATGGATTATTCACGAAAATTTTCCTTTGTTTTCTATACTCAGTATGGTACCCAGTGTGAAGGTCGGGTGGAGAGTAGCCTGGTGGTAAAGCATTTGTCTAGCATATACAAGGCTCTGGGTTGGAGCTCCATTTCAGAAACAAGTCGGGGGTACAGACAAGAGGGAGAATAATATCTGCTTAATATGATTTTAATCTTCTTATATTTGTTAAGCATTATTTGAAGCATATCCTGTATCTTGGAGAATGTTTCATGTGTGCTTCAGAAGAACATATTTTTGGCTATTATTAGAATGTTCTTTTTGGTCTGAGAGTTAACGTCTACTGTTCCCCCATTGATTTCCTGTCTGGATGATCTGTACGTTGCTGAAAGTGAGGTATCAAGTCTCCTGCTATTATTAGCTCTGTTGCTGTCAGTGTTTCTTTTTAGTTCTGTTAATGTGTGCTTTGTCTGTGTCTGTGGGTATGTAGGTAATTGTTACAGTTTCATGACAAAATAGCCCTTTTGTTATAATAAGTGAGCTTCTTTGTCTCTTGTGATGACTTTTGGCTAAAAGTCCACTTGTCTGACATAAGTATTGCCACCCTTCTCTTTGATTCCCACTGCTTCACGTCCTTCTTTCCTTTTCCATTCCTCACTCTCATCTGTCCATAGCTTTAAAACTAAATGGAATCTCTTTTATGCAACTCTTTGTTGGATCTTACTTTTTATCAGCCAATTTGTGTACTTTATAATCTCAAGTAATTGTGGATCATAATGGACTCTTCCATGAACAGGACTTAGTAGACTGCAGCTGACCTAGTCTTGCATCACATAGTTGTAGGGTCTGTAGGTCTGTCTCTGAGAGCACAAACCCAGTTTAGACAGGGCTGCTCTAAGACCAGATCTGAGAAGAGCTGGGGCCTGCTGACAGGGCTGTTTCGGTTTAGAGTCAGAATTGATAGCTCTCTCTCACCGAGGTTCAGGTGGTAAGAAAGGTAAGGAAGAATTTCTTTTTTCCCTACTTAATGCTATTCTGTATGGTAAAGGCACCATGTTCTCTCTTCTGGATCATGACTGCTATAGTTTATTACTCTAAATTAATTACTCTAATTAAACATAGCCTAGAAGCCAAATACCGTGCTTATATCTGGGAATGTTAGCACAACAGTGTTTATTTGATTAATCTATTATATGTGATCTAAAACTGGTAGGGCCCTATCCACTACCAAATCACCTGGTAGTAATTAGTGATAGTCTTGACTTTTTCAGGGTTTTTAAGGAACTTGCAGGGCTATAGAATTGGCTCAGTGGTTAAGGGCATTGGTTTCTCTTACAGAGGACCTGGGTTTGATTCCTAGCATCCACACGGCAGCTCATAATCATCTCTAACTTCAGTGCCAGGGGATCCAGTGCCCTCTTCTGACCTCTTTGGCCACCAGGCACACACATGGTACACATCTGTACATGCAGGAAAAACACACACATCACATAATAAATTAACAAATCTGAAATAAAAATGAAGGACTTAGAAGAGTGTGCTGCCAGTGGATTATTCCCTGCTCCATGGAGCTCAAGCCATGGCATTCTGGGTCTCCAGTTCAGTTCATTCAAGTCATTGCTCGTTTGCCACTGTGTTTCATAGTCATGTGGCCAAGTAGTTTTCCTTGCTTTGTTTGCTTTGCTGTTTTTTGTATCATTATCACAAATGGCCTCAGCTCCCTTTTTTGAAGTAGTGAGATGGAAGTAAATATTTTCAGACGATTATTTTTCCCATTGTGACTTTATTATTTATATGGTACTATGAATTCAGTGCCTAGATTTATACCTTAACCCCTGAATACCATGGGTTTTTGTATTCTTACCATTTAGATTGCTGCAGGTTCTTTTGATTCTTCATCCTGCCAGATACTAGTTTATGAAATAGTTGCTGGAGTTTCTTTCTGCTTTTAAATGGCAGCAATTATTGAACTTCAAACTGAAGGACAGGAAGGCTCACAGAGCCAAGCAGCCAATGATCTGTTTCTCAATTAAGATAACTAAAGCTCTTGAAAAAAATGATCTGGGAAGCAGCACTATCATCTCCATTGCTAAGTCTGTATCATCTCATTATCAATAATATGTAATGGCAGCATTGTTAATAGCAGACTTAGATGTGTTCTCCAAATAATAAGTGATACTTATAGCTGAGTATCCTGATTAGAAATTGGCTAATATACAAAAGGCTGTTATGGAGGCTGGAAAAGGATTTTGGAGATAAGAAATATAGTTATCTATCTAATAATAAGGAAAGAGTGATAGCTTGTTAATGGCGTGTACATTTTAAGATTAAGTTTTTGATCATAGCTGTTGGAACCCAGTAACTTTGTCTTATTTTCCCATTTTTTTGGAAGGCTCAATAGTTGATGTTTTCACTCTTGAAAAGTTAAGTTTTACAATTCTTCATATCAGATCTTTGTGGGTTTTTTAAATTAATTAATTTATTTATTTATTTATTACGTATACAGTGTTCTGTCTGCATGTATCCCTGTAGGCCAGAAGAGGGAACCAGATCTCATTACAGATGGTTGTGAGCCACCATGTGGGTACTGGGATTGAACTCAGGACCTTTGGAAGAACAGCCAGTGTTCTTAACCTCTAAGCCATTTCTCCAGGCCTCAGATCTTTGTGTTTTATGTCTCTCTCTCTCTCTCTCTCTCTCTCTCTCTCTCTCTCTCTCTCTCTCTCTCTCTCTCTCTCTCTCTCTCTCACACACACACACACACACACACACACATTGCAGATGGAATAAAAAGATCTTAATTTCTTTAAAATGTGATTTGTTTGAGAGTCTTATTAATCTACAATGTGCATAATCTTTCTCGACTTTTGAATTTTTTGGACAAAATGTTTTTTGTGGACATCCAGGAGTATTTTCTAATGATAACAGAACATTCTTCTTAGTACTTATGAGCACAGGGAGATATTTTCATGGGAAGTTGTTCCTGTTCTGTTTATCCCTTAGTATTCCAAATACTAATTCTCCTCCTTCCTCAAGGAATGTTCCTCCTCCTTAAAATAAAGTTTACATTAAGGATCTAGGTGGAAGAATATACTTTATCTAGTAGCCATTGTTTTGCCTACTTCCATTTATTTGGAGGGAGGTTCCAAACTGAAGAATGACCTGCATATTAAAACTAATGATTTACCAAGGATTGTCTAATGCTAATCACTAATGATAAAGTGTATTCATTCATTATCAGTACAACCACATTATCAATCTAGAAACACTCTGAAGTAAGCAGAATTATAGTAGTCCTTCGTATCTGTTGTTTAGCTTTCTAGTCTCTTAGCCATTGTTAATCAACATCCAAAAATACTAAATGGAAAATTTCAGAAATAAACAATTACAAGCTTTAAATTGCACATCATTCCAAGTAGCACAGTGAGATCTCATACCATCCTGCCAAGATGTGAGTCATTTCTTTGTGTATCCAATCCAATCTGCATATGCTAACGCCAGTAAATCACTTAGTAGCTGTCCCTGTTACCAGGTGGACTGTCGCAGTGTTGTGGTGCTTGTTTTCATGTAGTCCTTGCTGTACTTTGTAACAGCTACAAAGTGCAGAGGTAGAAATACTCAGTTTTACTATGCAGAACTTATAAATTAAACATTATCATAGGTTTGTATATATAGAAAAAAGAGGTACTGTATATGGTTTCGAGCATCCACTGGGTGGCGGTCTTCAAATGTATCTCCAATGGATAAGGGAGAGTTACTCTAACCCTGTTTGTAGCTAGCTATTCTTAGACCTAGAGAAGTGAGGAAACTGTATCAGTTACTTTCCTTGTTATTGTGATCAAATACCTGACAAGAAACAAGTTGGAAGACAGAAGGTTTGTTTTGATTCTCAGTTTGCAAGCACAGCCTCATATGGCAGGCAGCTGGGGGTGGCAAGGGCATGAGGCAGCTGGTCACATTGTTTGCAGTCAGGAAGCAAGGAGATGCATGCAGGGACTCCACTTGCCTTTTCCTGCTTGTTCAGTCTGGGCTCCCACAGAGATGGTGCTGCCTGCATTCAGGAAATGGTGCTGCTTGAGTCTTTAGTCAGTCAAGCCTTTTTGAAAATACCCTCACTGACTTACACAAGAGGTATTATTCTATAATAATTCATTAGATATCCAATCTAATGAAACTGATAATGAAGAGTAACCATCACAGCAACATTAGACAAATTTCAGATCATTTTTCTTGTCTGTGATCCAGATTTACCCAGGACTAGACTTCTCAGAAATCTCCCTTAGTCAAGTTCATCTTAGTATATGTTGAATCTTCATCTTCAGATGATTCTTGTATGAATTATAACTGTACTGGCCCTTGAGGGAAAATTTTGTTTTAGCATTTTAAATCAGAAATAAATAAAAACCCTCCTTATTATAGTTTCCTTTATGGCAAAATTGAGACAGACTAGATATCCTCCATTTTCACATAAAAGTTTTATGACTATGAAAAATAGAAAAATTACTCGAGAAAATGCAATAACACAAACATAGACAGTTTCTGAAATGAAGTTTTGACAGCCCTCATGGCTGCTGAATCTAAAGTCCACATTCTGTTCTAATGTACCTATTGTAATCAGGCATCTGTATTCTACCCTCATTTTGCTGGTACCTAACCTTGCTCAGGCTTACATATGCTAAGTCTCGATGTGGCCTCATATGAAGCTATCATCCTCACTTCCAACTATGAGATTTCTTGATCCTTTAGTGATAAAAGCAAAGAGCAAAATTTCCAGCTTTAGGATTTTATAGGGAGTATGGCTCAGGGTATGGAATCCCTGAAAAATCAAGAGTTTCTGCAGAATGCTTTTTTAATCATCATAATTCCTAGTAATGGGCCATAACTTTCTGATTTGATTAGAGTCAGATCTTTAACACAGAAAACTATATCTTGTAGGAATGCAACTTCCAGACATCATTGAGTTGGTGAAGAAAGAATACCAATTTAACTTTGTTTCCTGTCATAACTGAATTATTATGTAGTCTCTGATAGGGAGAAGGGTGTATGGGATTTAAAAATCAGACTTAATCTAAGACCGAGAGTAAATTGGGTATTCTGACTGATTCTTGTGCCTTATTATTTTTATCCTAACATGTTGATTATGGTTGTTAATGAAATTCTTGCAATGCTTCAATATATGTGTACATTGTACAGTGACTAAGTTTAGTCCCCCTTTATATATACCCTACCCCCACTTTCTTAATCTCTAGCTATCACTATTTTATATTAAAGATGACTTTAAAAAAAAACCTTCACATATGAAAGAGAAATGTGGTACTTGCCTTTCTGAATCCGTCATATTTCACTTAGCATGGTGTGTTCCAGTTCCATCCATCTTGGTGAGATTGACAGGATTTCAGTCTTCTTTATGGCTGAACACTATTCAGTTGAAACTTAATCTAAAAAACTGGCTGTTTCCGTTCTATGTATTTTCTCTTGAGTTATTTTTTTCTACTTTTATAGCCCTAAAACTTTTTTGTGAAAGAGCGTGTGTGTGTGTGTGTGTGTGTGTGTGTGTGTGTGTGTGTGTGTGTGTGTAGGGGGTGTCTAATCTGTCTCAATTATGCCACCAAGGAAAAAATAACAAGGAAGGTTTTTATTGGTTTCTTATTGTGCTGGCTAGTTTTATGTCAGCTTGACACAAGCTGGTGTCATCTGACACAAGGGACTATCAGCTGATACAATCCCTCCATAGGGCACTTTCCTAATTAGTGGTTGATTGGACAGGGCCCAACCCATTGTAGGTGGTGCCACCCCTGGGCTAGTGATCCTAGGTGCTATAAGAAGAAAGCAGACTGAGCAAGCCTGTAAGCAGCAATCCTTCATGGCCTCTGCATCAGCCCCTGCCTCCAGGTTTCTGCCTCCAGGTTCCTGTCCAGTTTGAGTTCTCGCCTTAGCTTCTCTTAATAGACTGTGACTTGGGATATGTAAGCCAATAAACCCTTTCCTCTCCCAAGTTGCTTTGGCCATGGTCTTTCATCAGCAATAGAAACTCTTAAGACACTTGTTTATCCTCTTATTTAAGAAAGGACATTTAGGTCATTCTACTTTCCAGTTACTGTGACTAATGCAGCAATAAACATATTTCATTGACATGCTGATTATATTTCTTTCAGATACCAGATATGTATTTAGAAATGAGATAGCTGAATTGTATGGTTGAATTAATCTACATCCCTACCAACAGTGTCTGAGAGTTCTTTTTTCTTTAAATCCTTTGTGTGCGTGTGTGACTATCCTGTTAACTGGTTGAAATGATTGCCACATTGTAGTTTTATTGGCATTTTCCTGTGTCAAATGATATTGAGCAATTTTCTTTTTTACGTTTGGTCATCTAGTTGCTTGATCATTCTGACTCCTACACAGATTGGGATGGAATGAATTGCTGAGACTTAGTACTAATGACTTGGATTACAAATAAGCTGTTCCTTTAATTTACCAGTTCATTAAGAAATGTAATGCTTCCATTTTTGATGGTACAGGAATTTCTTGATTTCTAAGATCTGAATCTAGAAACCATAGTTAGGTGTAGAGGCTTATACCCATAATCCCAGCATTCTAGAGACTGATACAAGAAAAATCACAAGTTTGATGCTAGACTGGACTATATTGCAGGAGTCCATGTTAAGACAAAAAGAGGAGAGAGCCTAAGACACAATAATTTTTATATTTTAAAGACTTTCTTTCAAATTAAGCTTAATATGTTTTTCCTCCACTTGAAGCTATGAATGTCAGTAAAACTTACAGCTTTTTGTCCCCATCTATATATGTGCATGTGTATTCACATATTTATTTTAATTGTAAAGCTACACATAGCGTATTGGGCTTCCTTCTTTCCTCCAGTAGGCATTTGCTAATAGATTGGGTTTTTATTTCACTGTGCTTTATCTCCAGCAGTAATACTGCTATTTAACACCGAGATTTGCAGTACGTTTTGTGACCATTACCACTTGATGAGTAGGAGGAAATGAGTGGATGTTGTGATGCCTATGAAGTATAATGAACTATGAGTGAGTTGTGATGATAGAAGTTTATAAAACTGAGATAATATTTTAAATTTCCATCTGAGCATTACAGCACAATTATAGTTAAAGACGTCTGTGCTTCTTGGGTGAAATCATAATTCCATGTGTTCAGTATGTTAAGCAGGTTTGCATTACCACAGTGAAATATCTGAAAGAGTCAGTTTCATAAAGAGAAGAGACTTGTTTGCAGGCTTGGTGTTGTTCTGGCTTACAGCAGAGGCCCTCCCGGCATCCTGAGAGACGTGTGTGGGAGAGCTTACAGGCCAACAGATAGTCAGGGAGACAGGGAGGGGCCCTTGGGGACACTCAGAACACTCAAGCCCTAGAAAGTCTTTTAACTTAGTAACCATTAAAGACTATTGTAGCTATACAATATTCCAGATGGAATTGCCTATGACAACTTTGCTCTACAAAGGTAACAGAGGATGATGTCCCCTTTGGCAGTAGGCATAGGAAAACTGGAATGATACAGAGATTCCCATGGCCTCTGCACAAGGGTAACATGAAAATTTATGAAGCATTGCATACTTCAAAAAAAAAAAAAGAAAAGAAAAAAACATGTTCACACAACCTAAAATCTTAGTACTTGTTCCTTTAAAAGAAGGAATTTGTTAATCCTTGATTATTTAAGACATTTTTTTTAAGATTTGTGTCAAGTTTTTCCTCTAATCTTTTCCCACTCACTCAGAGTGGAATATTAAGAGGGCTGTGAAATGATAAAGAGTGATGATACAATGGTACTATTCAAATACCAATATCATGTCTACTGAATTGCAGTCTTTGAACTTTTTTTTTCTTTTTTGGGGGGTGGGGTAGGGTGGGGGAACAGTGTAGCTGGTTGGCCTGTGGGGAAAAGTTGTATATCTTTTCGTCAGAAAAGATTTTCTATAGGAATCAATCGTGGATCATAGAAACTTAATTTTTAAATTTCATAGTCTTAGTTGAAAATAAAAGATAAGATAAATCATCATACACCTGAGTATCAATATTTCTGAAGAATTTGGCTCCCTTATAGTTTTGTGTAATCCATTGAAACAGTACAAATAAGTGGACCTCCAATGTTGCTTGTTTTCACAGGTCTATCATGACAGATCTATACTACCTCAGTCAAACAGATGGAGCAGGTGATTGGCGGGAAAAAGAGGCCAAAGATCTGACAGAGCTTGTCCAGCGGAGAATAACGTATCTCCAGGTAAGAAGGTTAGGTTAAAAAATAATAATAATAATAACATAAAAAGTGAATGTGGTGATGTATTGTGTCTCCCAATAAAGTAAAACTTGCCTGGAGATCAGAAGAAAAAGCCAGCCATTATAAGTAAACACAAAAGTCATGCAATGTTAGCACACGCCTTTAATCCTATCACTTGGGATGCAAGGATCTGTCTGGACCTATGTGAGTTCAAGGCCACACTGGGAACAGAGCCAGGCATGGTGGCACACGCCTTAAATTCCAACACTAGTTAACCATGGAGGTCTGGAGGTCAGTACAGACAGACAGAAAGCGACAGAGCTGGGCAGGAGGAAGAAGTGATGTAGCTGGACACAGAGAGCAAATCAGATGGCAGAACAGCAAGGCATATAGGCATGGGTAGACAGGAAGTAACTAACGATTTTTGGAAGCCGCGAAGTTGGTGAGGTGAGGTTAGCATGTGGCTGTTCCTATTCTTCTGATCTCTCAGGTTTTCACCCCTATATCTGGCTCTGAATTTTTTTTTTTTTTTATCTATAAGACCATTTAGAAATTCGTCTACAAGTGAAAATTAAAGTTTGCTTTTTAAAAGTCTTTCAAGTGCTTTTTAAAAAATTAACTACTTATTTTACATATTTATTCAGAGAGACAGTATTTTATGCCTCAGGAATGTAACAGTGGCTAAAACATGGTCCCTGCCTAGCCTAAAAAGAGTTACTTGTTCACATATACACAAACTATACTATTAAGAGCATACTGTATTTTATTGGAAATGCTTATTGGCATTTAGAAGGAGACATTAGGGATAGTTTATGAAGGATATATTATCTGAACCTAACTGTGAAGGTGGTCAAGTCTGATTTCTACATCCATAAATGGAGACAAAGGATATGCTAGCTGAAGAGTTTGTTGTGAGCAGTGGACCATAGCAGGGAAAAAGTAATACAGGATTCCAAATGTGACCTGAACTCTTTAGTTTGTCTGGAGTATTAGGTTGTATGAAAAAGAGGGATGCGAAGTATGCTGCAAAGAGAATTGAGAGCTGGATTATAGAGGGTGAACTCTATGGTATATGAACATTAAATGATTACCGCAAGATATTTATTTTATAGATGTCATTTTGACAAGAAATAAATACTGATCAGCCTTTTAAGGATCTTTTACGTCTTTTTTTGTGTGTGTTCTTTTTAAGTTCTTACTTATATGCATACATATAACCTTGGATGTTTGTAAGGAAGATCTTTTGAATTTTATTTTATTATTAATATTCATTAGACACTTCCTGGTTTTGCTTTTACAACATCCTAGTTTTGTTTGTTTGTCCCCTGAGTGCTAGGAATTGAACCCAGGGCCCTGGGCATGGTGCACTAGTGACAACCTAGTTTTAAAAGAGCTTTATACATAAAAGGTACAAAGAATGATGGAATCTAAACGTAGTAGTGCGGTTGAGCTGTCTTAGTATTTAAAGAGACTGGAATCGGCCAGAGCACTTAGGACAAAGATCGTCATGCAGGCAGGAAGAACTGAGAGCTGTTGAGTTTGCCTTGGAAGGAGAGACAGGAGAGTGGGAAAAAATAGAATCAGTGGACCTTTCTAAGTGATTGAAAGAGCCTAAATGTTGGGGGGTGGAAGCATCTTTAACTGGCAATAAAAAATAAGAAAGAAAATTCTTTTGAGGAAAAAATAGTGAATTAATAGAGGTATTTAAAAACGAGTAAGAAGTGTTTCAAGTTGAAATAACCATAAAATGTCCTCCACTCAATCTTTTTCCAATTCTATGCTAGCGTAGTTTACACGTGCAAGAACTGTTTTTCCTTTACCTTAGAAGCAAAAGGGCAGTCCTTGACATGCTTCGTATATTTTAAGGCATCTGTTTTCATACAGGTAAATGGGGGTGATCAGTGTTTAGGGGTCATTAAAATCCAACTTGATGTTGGCATGTTCTCTTGGTCTCATACTCCCATGACCATTCATTAGAGGAGTCTGCAGATTGAGAACCACTTTACCTCCTACAGGGAAGAGGTAATTATCTCCTATCAACTAGGTCCTCATTCAGTGAACTGTGAACAGCTGGTGGTGCAGAACCATCATCTCGTTTATTAATAAAATGGAAATAACAATGGTTTGTAAGCTTCCACATACTCATTAAACTTTCAGCCACTATATTTAAACTATGATCTGGTCACAGCGCCTCACACTGTAACAAGTACCTGCCATCTGCTTTACTTTCTGTTTCTCTTTTAAAATTGACTCCTTGGGTCACATTGTATGGATCAGTATTTCCTTACTTTTAATTATGAGTCACACTACACTTGTGGATACACCATTTACTTATTTATTTGCCGTTTGAGGGACATTTAGTTACTTCCAGTTTGAGGCTATTCTGAATAAACTCTTGGACATCTGTATACAGATGTTTACGTGGACTTCTGCTTTCATTCTTTTTACCTGAGAGTAGAATGTACGTTTAATTTCTTGGTTTTTGTTGTTGCTGTTGTTTTGTTAGTTTGTTGTTTTTTGTTTTGTTCTTCAGATTGAGAAAACTTTATCAGGTTTTCACTCATTCTTCCTTTTGCCATGCATCCCAAACTGACAATCACAGAAGTGGACGCATTCATAAAACTACTCCATTTGCTTTCCATAATAATTCAGGTGCTCATGGATTTGATATTTTTCCAATTAATAGATAAAGAAAATATCATATAGTCATAATTTACCATCTTTTATCCTAACCTATGTGTGTGTGTGCACGCGTGCATACATGTTTGTGTTGGTGCATGTGTTTAGCAGTGCATATGCACTTGGGACAGGCAGGGGACAACATCAGGTGTCACTTCTCAGGTGCTTACCACCATTTTGTTTTGTTTTGAGATGCACCACCATGCCCAGATTTTTTTCACATGAGTGCCGAAGGTCAGACTCAGGTCTACGTGCTAGTGAGACAAGCCAACTGAGCTGTCTTCCCAACTCCCTTATTCCTTCTTTAATGGAGGACCTGTTCAAATCTTTTGGTTAACTTTTAGTTGGGATATTTGTTTTCTTATGATTGAGTTATTGAGGCTCTTTATTCTAGATTTGAGTTTATTAGGAATCCTGGAAATCTTTTCTTCCAATCTGTAACATACCTATTTCTTTCTTTTTCTTTTTTTTTTAAGATTTAAAATTTTTTCTATGTAGGTGTTTGCCTGCATTGTATGTGTATGCACCATGTTCATGCCTAGTGCCTGCAGTCCAGAAAGGGGTGTCAGATCACCAAGCAAGCCAGTTACAAGCAGTTGTCAGTTGCCATGTGGGTGTTGGGAACTGTACCTGGGTCCTCTGGAAGAGCAGCTAGTGCTCTTAACCATCTCTCTAGCATTCATTTATTTTCTTATCACTGTCTTTTGAAAAGCAAAGGTTTGTAGGCTAATGAAATCCTATTGTATTCTATAGTTTGCACTTAGGAAACTTTCGCTAAAGGTAAGGTGGCTAGATTTTTTTTTTCCTGTTTTCTTCTAGGAGGTTTATTTATTTGCCTATTTTTTATTTATTTTGCTGGCACTAGGGATTGAATTCAGGGCTTTGTATATGCCAGGCAAGCACTCTAAAATGGAACCATTGCCTCTCCAGTTCTAGTTTTATAATTGAGGTAGTACATTTAGGTCTGTGATCCTTTTGGAGTTATGATATGAAGCAATAATTCAGATTCATTTTCTTGCTTATTTGAGCCATTGTTGAAAGTCTTGCCTTTTCCCATTACTGTATGACTCTTGTTGAAACCCAGGAAGAATAGCCATGCCTCTTCTGTCATTACCACACCATCATGGTTACAGTATCTTTGCAGTAAGTATTAAACTTGGATAGTCTGGTTTCTCCAACCTTGTTCTTCTTTTCAAAGTATTGTTATAAATCCTTTGCATTTTTGTTTATATTTTACAATAAGCATATCTTAGTATTGCAAGTATGTAAAAACACAGTTGAATTTTATATATTGATAATATATTTTGCAGTTTTGCCAAAACTGCTTATTAGATCAGGAAAATTTTTTGCAGATTTTATCAGACTTTCTACATATGTTACTCTGTCATTTGCTTTGTTTCTTCATTTTTAATCTTGGTGACATTTGCCAATAATCACTTTATAATTCTTAATTTTGAGTAGTATATTTATACTTTAGGCAGGGTTTACAGTAAACTGTAAATTTAGTTCCTTCATTCAAAGTTCTTGCCAAAGTGATTTCACAGTTTAGGCATTTTTGACAAGAATGTAAATATTTCTTGAAATACTTGCTGGGACTGAAGGAACTTTTCTGAATTTGTGACACTGTGCTATCCATAGCTTACTATGTGCTGTCATTTTGTTTATTTTTTATATGCTCTCACCATCTTCATTGTCACTAATAAAGGGCTTTATGTAATTTATTACTAAGCTACAGAATTGCATTTGAGACCCTTAACATCTGGATCCTAGAAGTGGAATAGCTGGTAGTATGGCAGTTGTTACTCCCTACCCACTTTCTCTTTTTTAACATTACACCTAGCAAATATCTTATTCTTTTAACTTACTTGAATGTGAGTTGAACTGCAATTAGAATTCTTCCATTTTTGCTGTATTTGTTCAACATCTTATTATAAAAGTTTTCCAGAAGGTAGAAGTGATGCTGCAATTCCAAAATCAAGTAAGCCATAAATATGGTTTAGTGATAAATCATAAAACCATACTATCACATGTCCTTGTGATCACTCAAAGCAGAATGATTGCACTGCAATACTGGAAAGATTTTAACTTAAATTAACATTTGAACCAAGACCCTTAAAGAGATGGCAGAAACATTCATTGTGAATCCATACAATGTGACTGCTTACTAAAATAGAAAATGCAAATAGAAAGTGAGTTTTATCATACCAAGAAGCAGGAAAATCTCAATTTAAGTGATGAATGATAATCAGTAGACACCACACAGAGGCTGCCCAGGTGCTGGAATGTCTGGCAGAGGTTTTACACCAGCCGTAATACTGCCAACTCCAGTGGCGACCAGAGCCTTCAAACAAGTGAGAAAAGAGACAGCTCCAGCAGAGAAATCGATGTAGAAGGAAGAACGAACTGGAAATTTAAGAGAGGAAAGCACGGTGACTTCAGTGGGCTCCGTGTTGCGCAAGTGACAAAGGAAAGAACTGGGCGCTGGGGGTAATGCAGGAGAGACGCAGCCACCTGAGCAGGAGAGAGAGAAGACTGAAGGGAAGGGAGGGACTCCTAAGGACATTTGGAATGGGAACAAGACTTCCTTATATCTTCATCCTTTAAATCCCAGTAGAGGAACTAATTTCTAACCAGTCCTATTCAATATCAATAATAAAATATCTCATCTACAACTTACTACTCTGCTAAAGAGAACGAGACGTCACAGAGAAGAAAATCTTTACAAGTCAGTATCAAACCAAGGTCCTGTATGTAGTATGTATTGCAGTAGTAAGGAACAGTCTCCTTGGAAAACAGGCACCAGTTTTCAACGGACAACTTTATGTGAGGTCTATAGATGAGAAGTAAGCCCAGGAAGTGGCTGTTGAGCAGCTGTTAAGGAGATGCAACTTAAAGACATGAAGAGAAAACACCTGTCAGGATGGATAAAGGGGGAAAACAAACTACCGAGTGTGTGAAGTAACCAGCTCTCATACATTGCTTTTGGGAATGTAAAATAGTGCAACTATCATAGGACAGTTTGGCAGTTTCCTATACTAGTTATATATACCTCTACCATATCTTCTAGTATCACATTCCTTGGTTTTGTTTTTTATAGAAAAATTAATACCCGTGTCCACACAGAAACTTACAAATTCATGCTCATAATAACTTAATTTTTAATAGGCTCAAACAAAACAACCCAAATGTCACTCACCCAGTGGGTAAGTAAACTGTGGTACAGTGGGAGCAACACAATAGGATATTACTCAGTAGCAAAATGAAATGAATCAATTCAACTTGAATGGGTCTCAAAAGCGTCTCATTGAATGATGAAAAGCCATTCTCAAAGGTTAGATGATACTATTGTTACTTTTACAATGCTTTCAGAATGGTGAAAGTTTAGGGACTAGTCAGTGCTTTCCAGGGATTAATGTTTGCGGAATGTGACTCTGATGGATTAACGGTCTGGAGAGGTGGCATTCAGTTAGGAGTAGTCACTGCTCTGGCAAAGGACCCGGAGTCAGTTTCCAGCACCCACAGGACAGCTCAACCTCTGTAACTTCAGTTCAAGGGGATCTCTTCTGGTCTTTGCAGGCACCAGGCATGCACACGGTACACATGCATACATGCAGACACACACTCATAAAATGAAAATAAATCTTCAAAGAGGTAGCACTAGGGTTTTGTTTTGATGGAACAGTTAGTAAGTATCCTGATTCTGGTATTAGTTACACAAGTCAGTACATAATAGAATATCTGAGTACATGTGAAAACTGAAAATATGGGACTAATGAGATGTCTCAGATGGTAAAAGAAGCTGCCACCAGGCCTGACGATCCGAGTTCAGTAAGTGGGGCCCACAGTGTGGAAGGAGAGAGCTGACTGCCATAGATTGTCCTCCGACCTCCATATGTGCATTGTGACACATGCTCCCCCCTTAAGTAATAAATAAATAAGGTTTTAAAGACGTTAAAATATATATACATAGCCTGCAATTTAGTTAATAGTATTGTGTCTGTTTTCTAGTTTTGAAAATTTACTGTTGTTGAATAGTAGGTTCTCCTTGGGGGAAAATTTGTAGAAGGTACATAGTAACTTTTTGTAATTTATTGTGGGTTAAATTGTTTAAACACTCAATGTTTTGAAGAGTAAAGAGAGCAAAATGAGGGCCTGGAGGGATGGCTCAGTGGGTAAGGGCACTGGCTGCTACTCTTCCAGAGGATCCAGGTTCAATTCCCAGCACCCACATAGCAGTTCACAATGGTCTATACCTCCAGTTCTCATGCCACCTCTGGCCTCCACAGACACTGCACACACATGGTGCATAGACAAAACTAAATAAATATTCTTATATCTAAAAAAGAATGTGAAATAAATTAGAGTAGTATTAATCAGGTGAAGGTAGTTTGAGAAGTGCTCTTAAGTGCTTTACCCTCTTTAAAAAAACAAAACAAAACAAAACAAAACAATACTTGGGGGTTCCAGAGAAATTTATTCTCAAGTAGCAATGGATTCTCAGTCTGTGTGGAACTGCATGAAGACATGAAGTAGAGGTAGTCAGATCTGACATCTGGTTTATTTTATTATTCATGGTTTGATTTTCAAAACAGTGAGTAAGTAGGTGGTATAATGCCAGTACTACCCAGAAGAATGACACACTGTGGAGCAGAAACACTAGTGAAACAGTAACTTATTCCCATTTATTTAAAGCAAAGCACAGGGACCTAGAGGGATCGCTCAGTCACTAACGCGCCTGCTATACAAGCACGACGACATGGTTTGACTCTAGAACTCGCCAAAAAAGCCTAAGTGTGGTGGTGCGTACAGAAAGAGGTGATTTCACAGGCTCACCCTTCAGTCCAGTTCAGTCCAGTTCAGTCCAGCCCACCTTGATGGGCTCCAGGTCACCGAGAGACCAGGTTTCCTTCTGGCTTCTCTATGTACCAACACACAGAAACATGCATACACCCAGACATACAAGCGGGGGAGAGAGGGATGGAGGGGAGGGAGAATAATACTGCATCAGTCTTTGCACAGGGAGGAGGTAGCAGACAGTTTCCTTGTGCTGTTCGTCTTTTTTGTCCTACCTGCGGTAGGGCTGACTAATGGGCTAGCTTCACTCCTCTACCCCCTCCACTCTTTTCCTTTCTCCTTTTTCTGCCTCCCCCAACACCCCAGTACCTGCCACGTCATTCTTGTAGTCTTGATTTTGAGGTAAGAAAGTCTAATGAAGCACCCTAAGTGAAAAGATAGAGGATCTTCCTGAAGTTCTAGCTTAGTTTCTAAGCATGCTGTTTTTATCTTCACCACGTTAGCCGAGAATCAGATTGTAAACTTAAAGAGAAGTTAAGGTACTTAAAGAATCAGCTTGTGCATTTTTATAAAAGGTCAGCAGGAGCTGATAGAATGTTCCTTCTCTGTCTCTGGAAGGAGTTTTGCTTGCATCATATACTAGAATGGGATATTAGGCTGGATTTGTCTGACTAACTCTAGCCTTTTCTTGTGGCCCTTAAGGTGGTAGGAAATAAGACTGTCCTGGTGTACAGGCCTCCTGAGTGGGAGGCAGAGCCTTTGTAGAGAGCTTGGAATAGCTAGAGATGGTGGAACTCTCTCATAGATCCACAGTGAAAGAAATGTTTCTCCTTTGTTTCTGGTAGATCTGTAGGATTTCACTTTTTTAAAATCAGTTTAAAATATTCTATAGAGATATGTAGACAAAGAGCGAAGACTTTAAAATTATATTTAAAATAAGCCGTTTGCTGCTCTACTTAACAAGGTAAGCTCTTTTATACTGGACAGTAACTGTCTTTGCTGCGGTGTGCTAGTCTACCCGTCTGTGAACTGTGTGTGTTGGTAGCTTTTCTCCATTAAGTTTCCACACGAAAACTTTATAGAATGCCCACAGGGAAGGGGTTTCCTGAAGCACTTGGTGGCCAGCTTGGGCCTGAGCCACTGCAGTGCACTTACTACTTGCAACAAATTGCTCTTCGCTGCACGGGCGGAAGGGACACCTCCAGACCATCTTAACTTCGCCGGGGAAATATTCTATCCAGTCTTGGCTTTTAAAAACGAGAATACTCTTTAACTTTCGCTTTCATGGTTGTTAACTATGTCCAGAGTCTTCATTTTAATTACCAACATTCAGTACTTCAGTTCTCTTAGTTGCTTCATTACCTTTTCTACATTGGTTTTGAAAATGATTTTAGAGAAATGAAATCAGATTGTTTCCAATACAGTGAAGTGCTTTTACTACAGTATTAATGAATCTTTTCTTCATTATCAACACAAAGCTAGATATCCCAAATCTTTTTAATCAAACAAATTAAAAAACTGTTTATAGTCTTGTGATTAGAGAATACAAAGAGCACAATAAAATTTAACTTACCTGCTTTCTTTTTACCAAGCTTTCTTCATTAGAAAGAGGAGCTATCTGTGGCTTAACACCTCCCAATGGCAGGAAAGTTCTTAAGAGGGAGGTGAAAGATTCCCCTGGGATTCTGATTCTTAATTATTAGCGGCTAAGAATAGCCAGCTAGGTGCTCTGAGCCTGTATTTCTTGCTACCTCTTGAATTGAATCTTGGGGTAAAGTAGATTGAGAACCTGAAATTCATAATTCATAGGCCTTGCCATCTATGGATTTAGTTTTGTGAGTAAACATCTCTTTTATCTTTCAGATTTAGTTGAGCTAATGGTTACTGAGTGTTTCCTCCTTAAAATGTGTGGGATGTTATGTCTCGTTTATATTGACTACATGTTTTTATTTGTTGCTTATTTACCATTTTTAAAAATAATTTTTGGTCAATTGCTAAAAAAAAGTGCTAAAAAGTAAGAAATTTCATTGTGAGTAGCATCTGTACTTCAAAGAGTTTTTATTTATGTATGTATGGGGGAAATCTTAAGTAGCAAAAATCAGTAATTTAGGTGAAATGTTAGCTCAGTGATAAAGAACATGCTTGACATGCACAGGGCTCAGGGCTTAATCCCAGCATCTCCAAATTGCACTTGTACAGAGTCAAAGAGTATCCCCCAGATTATGTGAATAAATAAGAGTGTATTTAAATTAATTTGGGGTGTATACTATCTCATTTAGCCTCATAGTATCTCTCTAGTGAAAGATGGATTGACAAGGAGAGGTTAAGAATTGAGATTATTTTGTCTCATTTTTAAATTACCAAATTGAAGCAAAACCATGCATTTGAATTCATAGCAAAGCTTTCACTGGAACAAAACACGTCTCTAAGCCTCTTCCTCCAAAGCTCTTTCATTAGGGTAATTGTCTGGAACTTTTATTTACGTTAATCTTGTCATTCTGAAATTTGGACAATTATCTTCATTGGAAAGAACTGACGCTTACATGTCTATTGATGAATCTTACTTTAAGAAAACCGCATACAGCTGGCCTTGTCGGCAAAGGCCTGGAACCCCAGAGTCCCAGCTACTGGGGAACTGAAGCAGCAGACCTGTCTGGGAGGCCAGCCTGAGCAATTTAGTGAGCCTTTGTCTCAAAATAAAAAGTAAGTAGGAGGCAATGACAGGAGAATGCCACCAGCTTTCCTGGTCTACATAGTAAATTCGGAGCCAGCCAGGGCTAATAGTGAGATTCTGTCTTCAAACCAACAGCAGCAACAACAAAAACCCCCAAACAACAGCAAAACCGCAAGAAAGAAAAACCATAAACTAAATAGATGAAAAGTGAAAAGAAGGCTGAGGATACAAGTAGTAGAGTGCTTTCCTAGCATCAAGAGATCCTAGATTCACTCTCCCAATACCTTACACACACACACACACACACACACACACACACACACACACACACACACACACACACACACACACTCACACTCACTCACTCACACTCACTCACTCACACTCACTCACACAAGTGAACAGAGTACAAGGATGTTTGTGTGTGTGTATATATATGCACATATATATGTATATGTGGAAATGGCATGATTTATAGCTCATTTTAATTTTGTTTTCACAGTAATTCTATAGCATTGAATAATTTTAAGTTTGTTTCCTATATAGTTTCTATCAGGATGAATTCATACCAATCTGATTTGTAACTTGTTTTTAAAAGCAAAACTTCCTTTCCATTTACTTTTGTATTTCAAAATATAGTAACCCATATCTTTAAAGCCTTAACATATTAATAATTGTATTTTTATTCAGAATCCTTTTAGTCCAGCTGAAAATGAGTTTTAGTTTTCTAATTCTTGACTTACATTATCAGGATATTCAAGTTGTTTATTACTAAGTTGTATGTATGTTTTCTTATTCTGTTAGATACCTCTTTGTTGTAGAATATTATTTTAAAGTGTGTTACTTTTGTTTATGTTACATTTGTTTAACTCTGTGAAGCTGTGTTACTGTGCCTGTCTAACACACCTGATGGTCTACTAGAGAACTGAATGGCCAATAGTGAGGCAGGAGAAAAGAGGGGCAGGGCTGGCAGGCAGAGAGAGTATATAGAGGGAAAAATCTGGGAGGAAAAGATGAAGAAACAAGAGAAGGAGAAGAACATCAGAATCCAGCCACCCAGCCACGCACGGAGTAGGAGTAAGAGTAAGATTTACAGAAGTAAGAGAACAGGAAAGGTTAAGAAAAGCTGGGAACAGACCAAGCTAGGCCGGGCATTTATAGTAAGAATAAGCCTCCGTGTGTGATTTATTTGGGAGCTGGGTGGTGGACCCCTAAAAGAGCCAAAAAAACAAATAAAACACCTCGCCCAAGGTTCATTGCATATATTAAATGCTTAGTATCTGTAAAATAAGTTTTGATTGGTTGATTTGTGACACTGAATACAGAAGAATGCTGACATGAAGGAGACTTTCTCCTGTGGGCCTTACTGGGACATTCTCAGTTTGTGTCCCCTCATCTTTTACTCACACATAAAATATTTTCTTGTGAGCTCAGTTCTGCTGGATACACCATAATCTTCTGTATGAGTTGTAGCCCGTGAAGGAGATTTTATAAAAGGAAAGGAATGATTGATAAGAATCACAATATAGAGCATACCTGTGGTCCTACCTAGTTGGTAGTGATTTGTGTAGAAGAGATGCTTTGAGTACACCAAATGCAGTTGCAGAACATGTTTTATCACCAAACAGAACCACGTGATGAAGTGTTAGCATGTGGAACAGAGCTTCTTCAGTAACAAGGCCTGTCTCTGTCTTCTAGTCCTCAGTAGACACACCTTCAAGATGGTCACAGCCAGATACTAGAAAGCCAGGATCAGTGGGGACTGAGAGAGGCTACTTGGGGATTAATTTGAAGGTTGCAGAGCATGAATTTTTAGCCTTTTGTAGCTGTCTGTAAATCTATAAATAACACCGCTTGTTATTCTAACAACAGTGGGTGATAAACAGTTCTGATTAGCATGTTCCTGTGAAGTTCTTTCCCATCCCAGTAAACCTTAGTTAGTCTCAGATTTGTCACTTGTTTTCAAAAGAATCCGTCCTTCTTTATTAGCTGAGAAATGCCTACTTGATTTTTCTAGATCTTTATTCTGGTGAATCTGAGCTTGTGCTATAAGCACAAAGATCTTTTCTGTTTTTTTTTTCTTTTCTTCTGCTCCTTATGGATCTTTTATGAATAACATCCTTTGAATTTTTCGTACTTTTAAATATTGGTATTTTGGCAAACCCAAAAGTTGTGCAGTCACTTTCCTTAGTTTCACTCACAGTCGTCATTCCAGCCACCAGTCAGTTTCTCTTGCCATTCTCTGCCTTGGAGTTTTTCTTACTTTCTGTTACCTGTAACATACATGAAAAATAAATGAGTGCATTTCTTCCAGTAAACCTAGCACACAGTTCTTGTTAGATGTAGATGGCACTGTTCTTTTAAGTAAAATCTTCAGGGTCCACACTAACAGATGTATGATTGGCTAATTTTTTTTTCTCTAACATTTGTTCCTTAAGACAAAAAAAAAAAAAAAAAAAGACTTATGTAAAATGTAGTGATAGAAGAAACAGTGTGTGGTATCTAGGAACATTCTGTGCTATCTCTGGAATACTCACTACATTTGAAATGCCTCAGAGAGTAATCAAAACATAGACGGGGACATTTTCATTTCTCTTTTTATTGATGTGATTTTTAGAGTTATTCAAGTTCTGGGTTTTTTGTTGTTATTGTTGTTTTTTGAGCCAGGTTTTCTCAGTGTAGCTTTTGCACCTTTCCTGGAAATCACTCTTTAGCCCAGGCTGGCCTCGAACTCACAGAGATCCACCTGCCTCTGCTTTGAGTGCTGGGATTAAAGGTGTTCGCCACCACCGTCCAGCTTCAAGTTCTGTATTTTTTTTTTTTTAAGATTTGTTTATTATTTATACAGTGTTCTGCCTGCAGGACATAAGAGGACACCAGATTTCATTGTAGATGATTGTGAGCCACCATGTGGTTGCTGGGAATTGAACTCAGGACCTCTGGAAGAGCAGCCAGTGCTCTTAACCTTGGGGCCACATCTCCAATCCCATCAAGTTCTATGTTTTTAATGAGTCATTTAAATAATTCTGGCAAATAACGTTTATCTACTCCCCCGAGAAATTGCTGAGTCAGCAATAATGCTTCAAACCACTTTGAAAGTATCCTTCCCAGGATCCTTGTAGCTAAAGTACATGCTACTGAGCAGCCTGCTTCCTCTTGCAGTGGACTCAGTAACCTGCTTTCTTCCCCCGCCGTGTGTGTGTGTGTGTGTGTGTGTGTGTGTGTGTGTGTGTGTGTGTGTGTTTACTGTATGACAACGTGTAGGATTCGGTTCTCTTTTTCTGCTGTGACTCTGGTCATCAGGCTTAGTGACAAGTGCCCTCGCTTAACTTAAGTGTCACACCAGCTCCTCTGTGCCCCTTGTTTCTTGATGGAAACGTGGTTTTGTTTGTAGCATTCAGAATTCTGGGAATGGCTGAACACATAAGTTACAGCCTTTCCTTTCAGCTGCCGTGAGTTTTGTCGAAGAACGTTGGCTGGGAGTGCTGACGTGCTGCTGGAGTGGCAAGTCGCTCCTCCACCATGATCTCAGCATTTGCAGCATGGTCCGAGTATAGGAAAGTTAGAGATGATTTTTAATTTAACTGCTTAATTTCACATTGATTTAGTGCTATTTCCAAAGTAATTCTTTTTCTTTGCCATCTCCCTAAATATGCACATCAAATTTTTATTGAATTTTTTTTATTGGATACTATCCATAAGGCTTGATTCTTTATTTAAATAAGAAATCTGCTGAACCAGCTTTGGCTAATTGTGTCATCTTTCAATACCTGTGATGAAAATGGGGGAGTTCTTATATGTGCTTCTTCTATCTCTATCTTCTTTGTTTCACTGGCAGAATCCCAAGGACTGCAGCAAAGCCAGGAAGCTGGTGTGTAACATCAACAAAGGCTGTGGCTATGGCTGTCAACTTCATCATGTGGTTTACTGCTTCATGATTGCGTATGGCACCCAGCGAACACTCATCTTGGAATCTCAGAATTGGCGCTATGCCACTGGGGGATGGGAGACTGTGTTTAGACCTGTAAGTGAGACATGCACAGACAGGTCTGGCCTCTCCACTGGACACTGGTCAGGTAAGGAGCTTGTATACCAGGACAGATCACTGGTAAGGTCAGATTAGCAGATTTCTAGGGACAGTTTTAGAGGCTATAATCACCTTTTCTCTTGATTCATAAATGCTATGCATTATGCATAGAAAATTTAGAGCAGTATTTTATTTTTAAAGGATTGTATACCCATGTGTAGTGGCACATACCTACAATTCCAGTGCTTGGAAATATGAGATGGGAGAATTATGAGTTCAAGGCCAGTCTGGGCTACATGGCAAAAATCTGTATCTAAAATAAATAAATGAAAATTATTTAATAGTTTATTTTACTTTGATGTTCATTTTTGTCTTGACTTAGTGATTTCACTCTTGTTTTTTCCGAGGAGTACAATTTAATATTTTAATAAGGATGGTGTAGCTCATTTGTAAGGTGATGTTATTGAATTTATTTTACTCTTCATAATAAGTCAACCCAAGAATCTCAAACATTAGCATGCCTGGAAGACTTGTTAAAATGATGGGTTCTAATGTAGGCTGTCAGGAGTGGGGCCCAAGAATTTTCATTTCTGAGAAAATTTTTATATCTTGAGACCAAGGTTTGAGAATCATTGAGATAGACTGCTGGTAACTGTCTTTATTTTACAGTTGAGGACAGTGAAAAATTATTTGTTTATATAATTTTAATTTTAATCATGAAACATTTGGGGATTGATAGGTTGAACTATGGCTTCTTCCAGGCCTTTCCAAGTGATTAAAAAATAAAATATAACAGATTTTTCCCTTCTCATCAATAAAGTAGTATTAAAAGGACTAGATTATAGACAGAAGGTCTTAGTGGTAGTTCGGTGCTCTTTTTCTACAATCAAGACTTTAAGTTAGGCTACCATTATTAAAAATCCTGGCTTTGCCATCTTGTAATCTTGGATAAGTTATAGAACCCAAGATATAGTTTATTTACCAGTAAAATGAGAGAATAACTTACCCCACTGAATTGCTTTTAACACTAAATAAGTCATATATTGAAATGCACCTACTTTGGAACTTCATGTAAAAGCTGAAGTAATTGCAAACTACTATTATTTGCTTTTTTTAAAAAAGTAAATGTAAGAGTGCCTGTAATGTGGTAGGTATTTATCGTAAAAGCTGAGTGTTGCCAGACATGGTGGTCATGCCTTTAATCCCAGCACTCATGAGGTGGAAGAAGGTGGATTTCTGAGTTTGATGCTAGCTTAGTCTGCATAGTAAACTCATACCAGCCAAGGAAGGTTGCACAGTGAGACTGTACCTTAAAAGTGTGTGTGTGGGGGGGAGACAATGCACTGTTTTTGAACTCACATCTTTTGGGACATCAAACTTATTTCAAAGCTGAGATGCTGAGAGGTTTCCACAGCATCATTCATCTTGTGGCTGAGCAACACTTTCTTACAAGTTACAGCACTAGATGTAGTTTAATGGTATAATGATCATTACACTATTGGCTGAATGAGTGATTAATTTTCCATTATCTTTTGGGTCTAACACTTAACTCTTCACATAGAAGTGTCATGAAATTTAATTGGGTAATTTCTTTAAAATACTTTTGAGTTTTGTGTAAAAGATTCCATATAGAGTAATAGTACCACATTGTTTATAAAAATTACTAATGATATATAAGATATATATGTATTTTAGAGACACTAAAACATTTCAGAGAAGTAGAGGAGACAGCATAAATTCTAATAAGCTCCTTGATATTAGTCCCTTGGTTTTAAAAATATCTGTTGTCGTGACTTATACCAAGAATCCTGGATATTTCCTCCCTTTGGCTCCACTTCTGTGAAATTGTTATTGTTCAGAGACATTTTACATGATGTGCCTATGGCTGGAATTTAATGATTGCTGTTTGTATGCATCATTAGTGCAGGAATTAGTGAGCATATCTGATCATTTCAAGCTTCATCCTACCTTGTAGGTTGACTTCTGTTTCCCTTGCATTATTTTATAGTTATAAGACCCTATCCTGGCCTGGGAAGATCCTGGACTGGGAAGGTGGTTTATCATGTAAGAGCACTTGCCGTGCAAGCATGAGGATCTGAGTTCAAATTCGAGAACCCATATAGGAAGCTGGGCATGGCTGTACACATCTATAACCCTAGAGCTATAGTGGGGGTGGGGGGGCAGATGGCAGGAACAGGAGGATCACTGGGACCTGAGGCCACTAGCCCAGCCCCGTGATCAGTGGAAGACTCTGCCTTAAAGGAATAAGGTGAAGAGAGCACCCAACATTTTCTTCTGGCCTTCTTGCACATGAGCACTTGCACCCATTCACTCATGTGTTTGTACACCACACATGTACCCCCCCACATACACCTTTTATAATAAATAATTTTGTTATGTGAAGGAAGATAGATAGTATAGAGTATGCATCTAATTAAAAATCATCAAAACCCTTCCATCACCTGCACGCATCATGTATCTAAAGTAGTGTGGAATAAAGACAATTAGTTTTCCTTACTATTAGACAGCACCTAATGTAACTACATATATAGTAGACCCTCAGATTTGTCCACACAGATCTCAGGAATTTTGCCTTTTTATTTAATGCTTTGAAATAACTCCCGACAATTACTGATTTTTTTTTTTTAACTATAGTATCTGTTTTAGGCTGTGTATGATAACTAGCTTCCAAATTTTTTTGTAGTTGGCATAAATACCCTTGAATAAATGATATAGTGATATAAATTCTAATAATTTAAACAACCTGCAATTTCTTTTTTTCCTTTAGAAATTTCCCTATTTTATATTTTTTAACAAAAAATTACTGGGATTATCGTTTAAATTAGTTTGTCTCTATGTCTTATTCCTATTGCCATAGTGAGTTGAACTGAGGTATTAACTTAATACATTGAATTAAAAACATATTTGTAAGTGAAAATAATAAGTAGCAAGAAAGAGTTTTATGCCTTAGCAGTTTAAGTACACATGTACGTAGATGGCTATTTTTTATATTTGCTCATATAAACTGTATGGTTATGTTTCCTCTCTGCCTCATTTCAAAAAGGGTTTTGAACAAAGATATTTTATTTGCCATCCTGTGGTTTATATGGGGGCACTCTCAAAATAAAAGTACTTGCTTTGTAGCCGGCACCCATGCTTGAGTAGTCCTTGCATGAAGAAGACAGTCACAGTCTCCTTGTCATGGGCAAGGCTGAACGAAGAAGTGAAATCTCCTGTGTACTGTTGTAGTATTGATAAGTTCAGAGTCCTCTATAACACAACATTACAAATAGGTCCTTTTGGAAGAAATGATTTTAAGCTTAGACCTAAAATATGAGTGAGTAGGAGCAGTCAGGTAGGGAACACCTGAGATTTTTAGCTGTTTATTTTCTCTTGAAGGCTCAAAATGTGGCAGCCAGATGTGCATCTTCCTGGGTTGTTTGTCAAGGACTTGACCAGAGCACTTTAGATTTCTTTATTTCCCATTTTTGTGTATGAGATTTTGTATGTATGTGTACCATATGCATGCCTGATGTCTACAGAAGTCAGAAGAGGGCATTAGATCCCCTGGAACTGGAGCTGGGATGGTTCTGAGCCATTGTGTCAATGCTGGAAGCTGAGTCTGGGTCCTCTGCAAGAGCAGTAATCCTGCTAACCACTGCTGTTTGCAAGCCGCCAGAGCATTTTACATGAAATAAAATACCACCCCTCCCTTCCAAACTTCAGAACTTTACGTGAACCATTTACCAAGTTATAATGCTTTTTTTTTAAAATGAAAAGTCTATTGTTAAGAATGAATCTTCTTAGCAATATATTTGCCCTGAAAGTTTCCAGCAGAATGAGTCCAGGGATAAAGAGAGGAGTGGCTTAAGAAGGACTATATAATTAGTATCAACGTCACTGTAACCTGAAAGCAGTCTCATTAGTAAAGGGTTTCTGAAAAATCTCTTCAAGTCTATTTAGAACCCATCCAAGGTTGCTTTAGCTAATAAAGTCCAGGTGTACTAACTTCCTATGAGCTGTCTGCATAACTTTTTCAGAAATATTAGTGTTTTTGTAAAGATTTAACATGCTTTGTATGTTAGATGTGTTCCTTAAATGTGTGGTATAAATTGTTACAAACCAAGTCATGTTTTAAATATGCAGGTGTACTGTGTAAATACATTGAATATTGGGAAAAATTAGAGTTGAGTCTTCCACTTCTTCCTAATGACGTTTCTTGTAATTCAATTAAAATTTAACCTAAGAATCCTTAAACTTAATGCAGTTTGTTGTTTATATAGAAATTACAGATAGCAATACTATTAAGTCAAATTGATTTTTCTCAAAAATAACAGTATTATCAGTTAGTGTTCAAAATTTTGGTGTACAACTTCATTTTTAAATACAGTTGCCAAAAATGCTATATAGGCGTCAATAGTGGCATATTGATGTTTGTGGTTTTAGTACAAATTTATTACCACTATAAACAAGGAAGTCCGGTGCTTATCCAGTTTTTAAAATTGAAATGTCTGTACGTGTTATAGAATATGAAAAGGAAGGATAAAAAGAACAAAACTTAGCCGCTGTTGTTCAGGAACTTGCCGTTGACTATATAAGACTGATATATGTAAATACTTTTAACCGATAGCATATATTCAGTGGCTAAAGAGAAAATTCTATGAGTCATCAGAGTAACTTTCTGGCTTAAGAGGTGAGAGACTTCCCTGGAAGCATAGACTAAAGTCTTTACAGAATGAGGAAAGTTATCATCTATAAGGACAAATCAGTGCCATTGATTTTAGGCCAAAAGTTAGTTATGTGACTTTGGGTAGTAGAGTAATTTGAATAAAAATGGCCTTCATAGGCTCATATGTTTGAATATTTGGTTCCTGGTTGGTGGAACTGTTTGGGAAGGATTAGGAGATAAGGCCTTGTTGGAGGAGCTGTGTCACTGGGGGTGTGCCTTGAGAGTTCAAAAGCCCCCTGCAGGCCTAGTCTCTGCTTGGCTGCCACTGTGCTTCCTACCTTCGTGATCATGTGCTAATGCTCTAAAACTGTAAGCAAGTCCCAAATTAAATGTTTTTATTTATGGGTTTCCCTGGTCCTGTTGTCTCTTCACAGCAATAGAACAGTAACTAAGATTGGTAGTACCTGTACCATCCTTGTTCTACACATTTCACGAAGTCGTTATAGTGATTTACCATGGAAACATATTTGGCAATTTTTCAGACATTCTAAATTACTCTTATGCTATGATTACCACTTTAGTTTTTTAGGAACAAAATAACAATACTTATGTAATCAAATGTTAGGATTTCAGCAAGGCTTCTTTTGAAAAGGATTAGCAAACAACATTAACAAAATTCAGAACTAGTTGATGGATTTTTTAAAGAAAATCATTTGGAAATAAAAAGAGGAAATTATATACTTCCCTGGCAAGAGAAATACCATCATTACAAAAGTGGTTTTCGCAGGGCAAGACTCATCCATTGCACTCTGATGTGCTGACCCCTGTGATATCCCTATATGTGGGAAACTCGACTGACTCAGATGAGGAAAATTATAAGAACAAAGTGAAAATGAAGATAAGCCTTGTCCTTACTCATCCCCAAAGAAAACAATCTTTGACTCTTTAGGTTCTCTAATCCCACATGAGGATCCTTCTCCACTACTGTAGAGTGTTCCATCTACATCCCTGGGAAATGTCTAGCAATTAAGACCTAGATTGTGTTAACAACTTGATATGTACACTTTTAAGTAACATGATGTCTTTATTTCAGAGAAATGTTACTGTTTTATAGCCCACCATGAATCTTAGAGTCACCTGTTATCAGTGAATAAAAAAGTGGAGTTTAGGTCATCCTACTATTGTATTTTATTGTACAGGTATTAGCTTGTATATTGCCTCTGTGATGGACATTTACGTGTCAAGACTTTGCTATTATAAACAACGATTAATAGTTATCTTCAGGCATGACTTCTTGTGCATATAATTAATACGTTAGTTTTCCTAGGCTAGTGCTTATTAAATTTGTTCACATCATATAAAATATATTTTATTACCCATATTTTCACTTTAGTGGGGCTGCCATATGGCAGAGCCACGGATCTTTATGGCACTATGTTACATATAAAATCTTACGCTCTGAAAATTAGGTTGACAAACTATAGTCCTTAGACCTAACACGGCCCCCTGCTTGTCTTTTAAAATAAAGTTTTATTACAGCACATTGCCCATTTGTTAAGAGTACCTGTGGCTGCTTTCACTACTGTGGTGGAATAGAATAGGTAAGAGACCTTGTGGCCTTCTATATGAGTCAGGGTCCTCTAGAGAGAAAGAATCAAAAGATGTTTGTGTGTTTAGAAAACATACTCTGTGGCTCCTGGGTTTCTGGTAAAGAGCAAATAAGGTAATGTGCATAAGGATATCTGAAAATATTTCAGAATATGCCCTTATTTATAATAGCATTCCACTAGAACTAATTTACATGGTGTTTTTATGGGATTAATTCATTATGATTTTTGTTTTCACATATCTGTATTGGTTTAAATAGTCCTAATATTAAAAACTTGTTTTAAGATTTCTTACTTCTAATATTTCCAGCAAAGCTGCAAATGATTAAGCTGAAAATATTAATTTAGATGTTTTTTATTAACCAAATAAGATATTTTTCTTAAAAAATTCAATTATGTGAGTCTCTTTGAGAGTCTTCAACTTATTTAATGTTTGTTTCCAAATACTTTAATGCACCCAGCAACAGAGTTCATGAGCATTTATAGAACTGCAAATTATTCAGCACTAACAGGTGTGATTGTATCTCAGTGCCTAGTGTACACAGCCCTTAGGGCCCATCCCCAACATTTTAAAGACAACCAAACAATTCTACAACATAGATGCCAATAGTGACTCTGGGGTGAGCTGGGCAGAAGGACCTAGGTCACATGTTCTTGGCTGGTCTGGGCAACAAGGATGGACCTTGGGGGAAGGAGAGGAGGAAAGGAAATCAATTTAATTCATAGTTTAAAACTTTTCATCAAGTTTTAGGTCTAGATGTCTTTACCAGTAAACTAAACATTTAGGGAAGATTCAATACCAGTCCAAAAGTAGAACACTTACTTTCCAAATCATTATATAAGGCTAGGGTCACCCTTACAACCAGATTGGGTTTCCTACAAGAGAGAGGCCACCTGATGAACAGATTGATGGCTGGCTCCTTTGGGATGCATGCAGTGTGAGGTACAGATTAGACATCCTGGGGGAGGCTTAGAGGTTATGTGAGACACCAGACATGTTGCACCTAAGGTCATTTGATTTTCCTCTACCTTTACCTAACCTGTTAAGTTCCCTGGCTTTTCCTTCCAGCTGAGTATTTGAAAGACTGAAGCAGGACAACTGTGAATTCAAGGCCTACTTAGGCAATCTAGCAAACCCCCATACCCCCAAAATATGGGTATCCCCAATTCTGTAAATATTTACTGATGCCTAGATGCTGCTCAGCTTATGTACTGTAGAGGTTCGTACAGCAGTAACTAGATCTCGTGAGCCTTGCTAACTAGACTGCCAAGAACTTTGCTTACTCCATCCCACTTAATGCCAACAATAACCTGCTCACATTTCATGTGAATAAGTGACTTGCCAGAGGTGCTGCAGCTGCTAAGATACAGAAGCCCAGTCCACCTTTAAACCTGACCTTTAATGAACCAAAAATCAGCATGTGATCATTTTCGGAAGTCTCCGCCTGCTACATTTTTAAAGGGTTGTTTTTAAAGGGCAGCAACAGGGACATACACAGCCTGTAGGCATCAAATATTTGCTGCATGTCCCTTTGCAGAACAAACAGTTAATGATTGAACTTCCTATACTCAGAAAAGTCCCAGTCAACATAGGAAATAAACTCAAACATTTAAAAAGTCTGTCTCATGAGTCACATGTGGTCTGTGGTGGTGTAAAGTCATAAACAAGACTCAAAAGGGTGGGGGGAAGTATACCCATTCTAGCCAGGAAAGTCAGAAACGGCACGTTTGAACTGCATTTGTTAAAATGGCAAGAAATGTTAGGCGGGGTGGAATCTTACTCACTTGGAGTGCTTGACAGATAATGATAAAATGGCCAGGTGCCTGTCTCATCTTGTTTAGAGAGGGTTCCAAAATACCAAAACTGGGAATTATTTTTTTCTTCAGCCTCTAATTTGCTGAATTACATAGAAGAGAGATTTAAACCATCTGCTTCTCAGTTTAGCCTTTAGTCAGATGTGACTGAAAACTCAGTTTTGATAGCTAATTATATTGCATTTCTCAAGTAAAACAAAAAACTCTGATAGAAGATACTTGGATTTAATTAATTTTTTTATTTAAAATGTTTTTCATACAGTATATTTTGATCATATTCTTTCCCTTCCTCTCCCTACCCAACTCCATATTCTTGCTCTCTTATATATTTCATAGAATATATTCTGATCATATTCTTTCTCCTCTTCCTACCTATACAACTCCATATTATCTATCTATCTATCTATCTATCTATCTATCTATCTATCTATCTATCTATCTTTATCCATCTAAAAAAAGGGAAGAAAATGAAAACCAAAACAAGCATTTAAAAAAAATTAGTAAGATTAAAAAAATATAATAACAAAACAAGAGCTTGCACACACAAAACCATGGAATCCATTTTGTGTTGACCAACTCTCCCTGTGCATAGAGCCTTCTCGGGGATGTGTTCGGCATACTCAGTGACACTTCATTAAAGAAAAGTGATTTCCCTTTCCCAGCAGGTATCAGTCTCAAATAGCTTCTGGGTTAGGGTGGAACTTTGTGTCTCATTTCCCCTTCTCAGTGCTAAGACTTCATCTGGCGTGAACCTGTGTAGGTTTTATGTGTGCTGTCACAGTCTCTGTGAGTTCATGCGTTTCAGTCTTATTTTGTCAGGATGATGTTGTTTCCTTAGAGTCATCCACTGCCTCTGGCTCTTTATAATCCTTCCACCTCTTCTTCGGCATAGATGTCTGAGCCTTGAGGAAAGAGATTTGATAAAGACATTGCATGTAGGGCTAAGTGCTCCAAAGTCTCTCACACTCTGCATATTGTTCAGTTGCGAGTCTCTCAGTTAATTTCCATCTACTTCAAGAAGCTTCTCTGATAAGAGTTGAGCAAATGCACTGATGTATGAGTATAGCATTATGTCATCAGGAGTCATTTCATTGCTATCTTTCTTTAGTAGAATACTAGTAGTAGATACTCCCCAAGGTTCATGACCTATCTAGTCTAAGGTTCTTGGCCACTCTAGTAGTGTCATGGTTGGTTTCCAGCTCATGGAATGTGTCTTAAATTCAATTTTCAAAAAGTGGGTAGTTACTCCTGTAACGTTTGTACCACTATTGTACCAATCTTGATGCAAGTAATTTTAGCTGTACATATGTGAAAATGATGGTTCTTTCATTAAATAAAACTTGAATTTTGTTTTCATTCATAACTGCCATTTACACTATTGTAATTTTTTTTATTAAGTTCTTATTTATGGTTATACTGCTTGCAGTTTTATATAATACATGTGCAGTAATTGTGGCAAACACTGCAATCTTGCTTCTGAAAGATACTGCCAAAATAGTCAAGTTAATATAGCACTGCTTGTTGGGGATTATTTTTTAACTAAATTGAGGAAATGACATAGCTTAGCATTTTTATTCCTCAAGCCCTGGCTATAAGCATTGCCTAAGGTGTAATGAATATAAACTCAAAAAATTTGTACTTCCTAAAATACCGAGTATTATATTCCTTTAGAAAGAGATGGAGGTATAGGTCTGTGGCAGAGTGGATGCCTGTTTGACATATGCAAGGCCCTAGTTCAATCCCTAGCACACACGTAAACCAGTTAAATTACTAGATACCATTCTCTTACGCAGTTTAGAATATGACGGTTAATAGTTAATTGTCTGTATTTTGAAGTATTATTTTATTCTCAAGGCAATGAAAGAATAAATTACCTTGTGTTGACTGGAAAATACTCCAAACATCAAAAATAAAAGTAGACAGGACATAAAGATTACCTAATCTTGTAGTTTATGCAGACTGGCATATATTGTCTGAGTCATAAATGTTATGTCTATGTTTATAACATTTTTAAAAGCCTGGTAATAGCTGTAAGCTATTTTCTGAATATCATTAATATTAATACATAATCATTGAACTAATTAATGTGTATGTGAGCAGATCACTCTTCCCTGTTCTCCTGGGGTTATATATTTTAAATGTTTCTCATTTAGTGAAATCTATTCTTTGAACATTTTTTTCTTAGCTTGAAAAGAATATGCATTAGTGGTAAATTGCAATTTTTGTTTCTCTGTTTTATGTTGGGGCAGATACTTCGTTTAGCATTAATTCAAATGTATATATGATAGCATTTTCAGTAGTGTTTCACAAAAGACAAATGCTATAGTGATTATAATGTGCCCATAACTACTTACCAGCACTTATTCCTCTGTTTTAGTAGCCAAATTATATGTTTAGTGTTATAAAAACAGTAGTAGCCACAGACCCATATAAAAACATCCATAAATTAATACATTTGCCTAAGCATTGTTTTTAAAGAGCTTGTTGCTGTTCTGTGTTGTTGAAATGAAGTCCCCCTGGGTCTTAAGGACATGCTGAGATGATTAAAGAAATGAGCGAACAGAATCGTCCTAGGAATATTTATTTGAATGCAGCCTTTTTGAGTTGTGACTGAAGTCCACCCTGCAACCTTTATCAAGTCATGTCCTTTCACAAACACACTAGATGAAGAAAATAGTTTCACAGAGCTGTATTTTGATAGAATTATCTGCTGTTGAGAGCAAATTCTCATTTTAAAGATGGTGGGTTTTAGTTTTACTAAAATATAGTGTGTTGTTCCCAAGTTCTATGTTATTTAGTTCAACTTAAGGTAATCAATTATTATTTTATATTAAGGGTCACAAGTAAGATACAGAAAGATGACGGTTCAGTCTACAGACCATTGCTTTCCCCCCTCATCCCTCCGTTCTGTAGTTCAGCTTCTACAGAAGGGATAAGTAGAAGGGAACAACTCAGGCAGGTTTTCTTGTCAGTTCTCAGGCTCTTGTCAGGAGAATTATGAGACAACATATTTTCTCCGTCTGCTGCAGAGCATCCCAATTAAATTAAGAGATTTGGACAGTTTTCTCTGTCAAAACCAAGTGGAAGAATTTGCTTTTTCTCTGGTGTCATTACGTAGAACACTGAGAACAATATAATCAGATCTCTTCCAAATTAATTAAAAGTTATATAATTGTATATAATTTAAACTGAATAAATATTCAAAAAGTTATTTTTCCTTATTTTTTCTGGTTCATTTCTGTGCCATCATTACTTAACACCAGAATACCAAACTGATGAGCAGAGGCCACAGACTGCTATGTGGACAGAAGCACCTAGAAAATAGAGCCTTTGAGGTTCTGTTAAAGGTGCTAAGCAGCTGTAAACCAGTAATATTGCCCACTTTGGGCAAATGGCTTTATTTAGCATCTCAAGTTGTTAAATGCTGTTTGTCCTTGAATGAAAAGGAGGACATGACCACTCCTAGGTATAGTTGAGGAAAAGAGTTTTATTGTAGATAAGAGGGAGAGTGTGGCAGAGGCATCTGGGGTCCAGACTGACCCCAGCCATGAGAGAAGGGGAAGCGGGAGAGAGAAAGTGAAGAGAGAAGGGAGCAAGTAACCAGGAGAGGAGCTGAGGGCCAGGAGGGCGCATGGCTGAAATGCCAGGTTTGTACAGTAAAGAGCAGCTGTGGGGAAGGAAGGAAGCCCAGCCTCTGTCCTGGAGTGGTTTAGCATAGGGTGAAAACGTGCTTGCAGGAACCGCAGGTGCCATGTGAGTCTTGCCCCAGCATTCTTTGGGACCTGACACTTGCTGTCTGGTTTTCTTCATTTCAAATACATTCTTGTTTAAAACAAAGTTCACTTATGAAATTCAAACTCTAGCCTGATACCTGTTCTTGATCTATCTTTTAAAAATAGGCTCAATATGAGTGTAATACGGGAATAACAACAAACACATTATTATAATGGAGCTGGGTTGGGCCTATTAACTTGTGAGATATTTTTACATCAAATCCAGTTGATTTTATTTTTGTTTTGTTAAGGACAATCTGAATAATGCTTGGTTTTTGCTGACTGAAAAGATAATCAAATATAAGTAGGGGGGAAGATTATCAGTTTTATTTATTTTGAATCTTAGAAGTTTATCAGTTAGTAAAAATAATGTTACATAAGGGCACTTTTATGTATTTATTTGTCGTGAAAGAGAAGACTTTAACAAAGTTGTATTTCCTCTTATATCACATTATATAGCTTTTATATATATGGTCAATACTGACTAGAAATTCTTGCTTACAAAATGAAAAAACATCTACTTTGAGGAGAAAGTAAATTCATTCAACAGAACAAATTTCTTCCCAGGTTAAGAAGTCTCAGGTAACCTATGACACCTGTGTATTTAATTTAAGGTGTTTCTATTTGTGGCCTTACAGTTGGACTAAACAGGCCTCTTTGATTTAAGAAAACACTTTCTTTGTGTTTCTAATTTGGCTTTTATTAGTTGGCTAGAAGTTTCATGGAATCCTTTCTTTCTCTAGCCTCATCTTTGTCAAAGAAAAAAAAAGTACATCTTTGATAATATTTAACAGTTACTAGAAAGTCTTTAAAGAACTCTTCCAAAAATAGATCTAAGAAGAAGTGACATTGTTTTTAATTATTGAAGGACAAAACAAGGAAGGTTAGAGATTGTGTTGACTGGACAGGTTGTTCAGTCACAGAGGCTGCCCCTGTAGAGGGGATCAGCATTACCTCATATCCTGTCTTGAAGCTTTGTCTGCTAAGCTCAGAGACAACTTCCCTCTCAACTTACACACTCCTCCCCTCCCCTTGAATGCCCAACAGTCCTCCCTTTCTTAAGTCTATAAAAGTAAGGAATTTCCTTGTGCTGCGGATCATTGTTAAATCTTCTCAGTTTTCCTTGCCTGTGAGTTACTAGTGAAAATTACACATTTCACCTGAAATCTGGCTCAGCACTTCTCTTTACCAAACCTGGGATGAATTATTTAAAACAAGTGTGAGAGACCAAAATCTCCTGGCTTTAATGCCTTCCAGACCATGCTGTCACCCTGGCCATACCAAATTTATTCATTCTATTTGACCACACTGCTTTTAAATACAAACATAAAATAAAAAGCAATAGATGTTTATTGCCAAAAACCCAGAAAGTACAGAAAATACAAAATAAAACAATAAAAATACTAAATATATTTGTATTCCTTTAATCATTTTAAAGAGTAGCCATTTATTTATAGAGTAGCCATCTATAAAAACTGAACGGAAAGTAAAGATCACACACACACACACACACACACACACACACACACACACACACACACCATACCCTGGGTATCTTGCATAGCCAACTTTTCCCTACTGTAAATATTTGCACTGCTGTAGTACATTTGTTGAGATCAGAGAACTCAGAGGCTGGGCATGGTGGCCTGTGCCTTTAATCCCAACACTCAGGAACAGAGGCTGGTAGATCTCTTGAGTTCAAGCCCAACATGGTCTACAGAGTTCCATGAGAGCCAGGACTGCACAGAGAAACCCTGTCAAATAGAGAACTGAAACGTATTTATATTAGGATTCATGGTTTCTGTTGTATAGTTCTGGCTTTTGTTAACTGTATGATCACATGCTTCCACTGTTTGAAGAGACCATTCACTGCCCTAAAAGTACCATGCCGTCTACCTTCATCCTCCTCTTCTTCTCAAGTCTTGTCAACCACTGTCCTAGTTAGCTTCAGCTGTCAACGTGACCCAGCTTAGAGTCACCTGAGGAGAGACTCTCAACTGAGGAATTTTCTAGATCAGATTGGCCTGTGGCCATGTCTATGAGGGACTGTTGCTGTGGGATGTTCTGTATGGCAAATGTGTTGTTCTGATTGGTCAATAAATAACACACTGATTGGCCAGTGGCTAGGCAGGACTAACAGAGAGGAGAAATAAAAGAACAGAAAGGCAGAAGGAGTCACTGCCAGCTGCCGCCAGGACAAGCAGCAGTCGAAGATGCCAGTAAGCCACAAGCCATGTGGCAAGGTATAGATTTATGGAAATGGATTAATTTAAGCTATAAGAACAGTTAGCAAGAAGCCTACCACGGTCATACAGTTTGTATGCAATATAAGTCTCTGTGTTTACTTGGTTGGGTCTGAGCGGCTGTGGGATTGGCAGGTGACAAAGATTTGTCTTGATTGTGGGCAAGGCAGGAAAACTCTCGCTACACACTGTCTTGATTATTATTGATGTGGGATGGCTCAGCCATATTGATTGATGTGGGCAGCACTATCCCTATGCAGGTGATTGGGTTATATAAATAAAAGCTAACTAAGCATGAGCTTCAACAAGCCAGAGATGGTGGTAGCAAGCAGCATCACCCCTATGGTTCCTGCCTTCACTTCCTGTCATAACTTCTCTCAGTGATAGACTGTAACCTGTGAGGTAAAGTAAACTCTTTCCTCCCCTAAACTTTTTTTTTTGAAGTGCTTTATCACAGCAACAGAGGAAGCTAGAACAACCACCAGTTTGTTTTATAATCTCCATAATTTTCCTTTTCCTAGAATGTCATATAGTTGGTCTATACATTACATGCTCCTTTGTGCCTACTCATCTTTTTGTTTTAGAGTTCCTGCACATCTCTTTTTGACTTGACAGTTTCTTTTTATTTCTAAGTTGCATTGTATTGTATTCTACTTGTTTATCCAGTTATCTATTGAAGAACAGTTTAGTTGCTTCCAATTTTTCACAATTCTGACTAAAGCAAGTATAAATATTTGTGTGCAGAATTTACATAGGCATCATTTTTACCTCATTTGGGTAGGTACTCAGAAATAAGATTGCGTATGGTAAGACTATATTGAGCTTTGTAAGAAGCTACCAGACTCTCTTCCAAAGTGGTTGTCTTTGTCTATATAAAGTACTATAACAAAATACTACAAACTGGGCGATATAACCAAGAGGCAATTCTAGAAGGTGGAAGGTCTAAAATTAATATGCCAGCAGTTTTTTTTCTTGATGATGATCCTTTTCCCAGCTTGGTGTTGCTTTCTTATTACCTTGTTTACTTATGGAGAATGGAAGTGCTGATGTCTTTTTTCTCTTACAAAATCAGTAACCCTATTGTGGGGCCTGTATTAATGAGGGCTCTCTAAAGGAGTAGATTCAATAGTGAGTGAGGAGAGAGAGAGAGTAATACAATGGGATTTATTAGATAGGCTTCTCTGATAGAAGCTGGGTGATCTAATGATGGTAGCTTGTACTTTGAAGAGGCAGTGAACTTGAGAACTGCTTGATTTAGGAAGCTGGATATTTCAGCAACCCCAATCTAGGGTTGAAGGTCTGGAAACTCCCTGGAAAAATCATTAAAAGACCCATAAAACTGGAGTTTGATGATAGCAGCTTGTGCATGCTGATCTGGCCTGCCAGCCTATTGAAATGTTTGCTGACATTCAGGGAAAATCTTTTTCCCCCAGTCCCACCCCCAGTCACTGTCCATCATGTCATTCCTCTCAGGGAATACCCCTACTTATGCAAAGATGTCTTTCACCACATAGAACTCTTTTAATCCAGTCAAGTTGACAACCAGGACTAGCCCATTCTTCATGAAGTTGACTCACAGTGGTATCTCTTTATGCCATGCTTAATTTCTAAATGAAGACAAGAATAAAGTCATAATTCCATCTTACATGTCATGACTATATTTCATCTAACCAGAAATGCTCCAATTCTTTCCCCAGGAATAGATGACAAAAATCCTTTGAGGAATACTTAATCTTTTAAATATGCTAATTTAGATTGAACAGCATTTAATATTGATACTAATCTATGTTATATGGTGAATGAAACTGAAAAGTAATATCAAGGATATCTGCTCTCTCTGTCCATCTGTGCATCCATCCATCCATCCATCCATCCATCTATCTATATGCCAGACATTTTTAGTGAAATAACAAACACAATAATTATAGCACTCATTTCTATAATGCATCACATGACCATAACTGGTACTTATAACTACATTCTATACACCATTCTATGTTCCCTCCACCTTCAGGAAGTACCTCCATAGAGTCTTAGTTATATGCTTAGGGAAATGACCCATGTGTTCATTATAGAACATTCTGAGACACTTATCATCCTGCCTGGATTAAGTTGTAGTTTCTCATTGACTTTAATTGTAGGGCATGATAATACTAAGAGACACCCTACGGGATCTTGTGTACTGTTCAGATAGACCCTTCTTTACCTCCATTGTAGAATAGTCATACAATTTCTACTAGTAGTGGAATCAAGTGTGGTAACACTGTAACTTTTCTTATCTTGATGTGTGAAGTCCAAAGTGGCCAGGGAGAAGTCCTGTCTCTCATTTCAACATAATTGTTGTACTTTCTGGTAGGAGCTCTAACTAGGAAAGAAAGAATTAAAGAACCAGTCAACCAAAATGTTAGAGTTATAGCATTTATCACCAGATCTAGCTATGTTATTTTTTTTTCTTTATTTTTTTTTCTGGAGCTGAGGACCGAACCCAGGGCCTTGAACTTGCTAGGCAAGCGCTCTACCACTGTGCTAAATCCCCAACCCCTATTTTTATTTTTTAATATATACTGCATGCAGGTTTGAGATCTTTACAGGTTTATAGTCTGGTGTCAGTCATTAGTTTTAGAAAATCGTCAGGATTATAATTTCAAATATTCTCTTCTTTTGTATTTCTACTACATGTAATTCACTTTTTGTAATTATTCCATAGTTCTTGAACAGGTTACACTGACCTTAAGTTCATAGTCTTCTGTCAAGCTCCCAAATGCTAGGGTCATGGGCATGTGCTACCATGCCTCGCTTATTTCTTGAAATCCTATTGCTTTCTTTTCATTCTTTCCATTCAGTTTTGTAAGTAGATTGTCATATTTTAAGCTTACTGATTTTTTTACTGGGTCACGTCTAATCCTGTCTGATCTGATGAGGCCATTCAGAGTCTCTGCCATTTCAGTTATAATGCTTTTGTTTGCTAACATTTCGTTTTTATTTTTTCAGTTTTTATCTCCATCTATGCTACTCATCTGCTTCTGCATTTTGTCCATTTTTCCATTAAAGTTCTTAAGATATTAATCATAGTTATTTTTAAATTTCTAAACTGATTTCTCCAAAAATCTCTGCCATGTCTGCGTTAGGTTCTGATGGTTTCTTTGTCTCTCAGACTGTGTTGTTTTAATCCTTTGGCATGGGATTTTGCTGAAAGACACGTGTCATGGAGCTGGATAAAGAGAAACTGAAGGAAATGGACTTCTAGATTCACGGTTTTTGTTTATTTGACTGGAAGTCAAGCTATGTTTAATGTTCACTATGGACTCGGCTGTGGACTCAGATGCAGAAGTTCTTAGAGACTCCTTTAAGGGACAGTTCTTTTAGCTCCAGTTCTTGTTACTCTTCCTCAGTCCTGCTGATGTGATCGAATGGGGAGGAAGGACACGACAGAAATGCTTAGACTCTTCTGAGCCTTAGCTTCATCTTTCATTTTCCTCACGTAGGTGAGCCTTGATAAAACTCTAGTAGGCAGACGCTGTTAAAGAGTTCAGAGGACTATTAAATACAAATTGGGTCATTATAATTCATGAAAAATTTCTGGAACTGAACAAAGTACAGTATGTTTTATTATGATGATATAATGATCACAAATAGTAATAAAAGGAATAGGAAATAAGTTTTAAAAGAAATGCTTCATTTATTTTTATATTTTATGTTATGATATATAGAAATATTCAAAGAAAGATTCTTCTAAGTGAATTTCATTATAAACTTCAAGTTAAAACCCAATGTGAAACTCACAAAATTCTGAATGCAGATAATGTTTTAGCAAAAACATGTGCAGAGTCATTTCTTCTGGCTCTGTGCTTCATGTAAAAATTAATCATAGCATCTGATACTATTTAGTAATTAAACTATATTTTCTATAGTGTTTACCAGTCTGAATTTTTTTTTCCTGGAAATTGTGTTCATCTCCCTAGGAAGTATACAGTGACATGACAAAGTTGACAGAAACAAGAATAGTGTTTCTCTTCTTGCTATGTGCTATGGGCATATGTAGGTAGCATGTGTTCATGAAATGCTTGATGGATTTGAGGCAGGATTCCTGTTTTCTGAAGTAGTATGTGAGTGATGAGAAGGTTAGCGATATCTAGGTAGCTTTGTAAATACTGTATGCACGTTCCTAAGTATTCAAGGTGTTGAACTGTTATCTACAACCGGTAAAGGTATAAAGGCAGAATCTGAGTAGTATTGACTGTTTTACATCTTAAAAATTGGAAAACTGGTGACATCACAAACCTCAAAATTTACACGTAACTCTGAAATTGTTATGCTGATGGTAGACTCACTTATAACCAAATGATAATTTCCTACATCAGACCGTGGGGTCCTTGTTAAGTACACTACTTATAGATGATTAAAATCATTCATTTGTTCAATTAAGCATTTATGCTGTACTAGTTGCTGAGATAACAAAGAAGGAATTATGTCACTGAGAAGGAACAAAGCATTTGGAGAGAACTAGCTTTGGAATTTCATCCCTGCTGTTATCTTGTACTTGAGATGAAGGTGGAAATACTGTCAAGTGGGTTTGAGATAAGCCAAAGCTTTGTAGCTTTTTGATAGTTAAGTGTCTCCAGGTTGAGCAGCATGCTGTAAAGAGTGGAAAATAGTGGCCATGGAGGGGAAGAAGGTTCTTGCCCAGATTCTAAAGTAAGTTACACTGACGGGGCTCCATATTTTCAGCTTAATTAGAAATTTCATGAGAAATATAATTATCAAGTTATATAGTTACAATTTTCCTATAAATTTCAAAGCAATGACAAACCAAAACCTGCTTCCCGCAGTACCAGACATTCCCTGCTTGCCCTATTTTCTACATGCGTTTTCTTCCTCCTTCCACTTTCTGATCTCTGTTCGTTAAGGTTTGTGCATTTTGCTTGGTAGCTCTTTGTATTCTTGTGCAGATATCCGCTGCCCTTCCCCCGGTAAACAGGAAAGGTGCTCATCTCTTGAGCACCATCTTACAGAGTTTGTCCCAGCTGTGGCACCATTTACCGCACTGGTTGTAACATTAGCTGTCTGTCTCAGGGGAAGTGAGTGACTTGTCATCAGGCTTAGTGGCACATGCCTTTACCCACTGAGCCATCTCATCAGCCTGGCAATACCCATTTTATAAGTAGCCCATAGACTAGCAACCTCTAGGCAGTGATAGGCAGAGATATGGTGTATATCTTTCTAAGTATCTATAGGATTAGCAACTTTATTTCAGAAATTCAGAATGACCATAGGGAACATTCTATGTAGTATCATGGTCGGATAAACCTCCTTGGCCTTTTTCTTTTGACACTGTCCTGTTCACCTCATTCTAAACCCCCAAGATAGACCATGGTTTCTGTCAGCTGCTCTTCTAGTCTCCAGTCCAGGACACCAAGGCCTGGAGTGCAGTTGCCTTTACAAGGCGTTTCTGTTCTTAGTAAAAGCAGTGAGCACCTCATCAGAATGTGACTCAGTCATTCCTAGGGTGTGATACGCTGTCTTTAGAATGTTGCCAACGCTGTGCTGTGTTTCAAGTGATTGAATTTAGAGCTTTTCCCTCAATTGGTTGAAGCCTTCATACTGGCAATGACAATAGTCTTTTGAGTTGCTGCCTAAGTAAAGCAGAGATAGGACTCACATGGCAGGTGACAGTGCCTTATTTTTGTTCAGAAAGCAATCGCTATCCACTAATGTGTTTGGAAAACAAAAGAAAAGTAGACCAGGTGTTGACTTGTTAATAGCTTATCTTCTGTATTTTAAATGAGAAGGGATCTCTGTCATTAAACCAGGATATAAATATTTATATTGTTATTGTTATAATGCCAAAGAATAGACCTCATACTTTTTTGCTTTTTATTTATTTTTGTAGACGGCCATATTTTTATTCAAATAAAACAATTTAAGAGTTCTCCATACAGTTAGAGGTTTCACTATAGCTAGTTAGTGTTCAGACTTAATCTCCTTTTATTCTTGACTTCTCTGTCAAGTCTCAGTTTAGTAAGAATTAAATTTAATCTGTTGTATTTGGACATATACTCTTGAAGAAAATGTAAATCCCAGAAATCTAGATAGTCTTTGTAGATATAAGTTAAACATAAAAAAAAACCCTCTTATTGAAATATGAGCAGAATTTCTCAGCACCTTAGACAATTAGCTATTTCTGAGCAGAGCAGAGTTTTGGTCAAGTTGGGCAGTAACATCAAATTTCCTAATATTTAAAGAGCCGAAGTCCCTACTGTTTAGCTTGATCATTTGTTGAAATATTTGGAAAGGATAAAAGCCAAATATTTTTTATTGTCTGTGGTAAACAGCATGAATAAGACATGTCTTGGGTATAAAGCAGTCGCTGAAATGAGAGTACTGCCATGTATTTTTCAGAGGATAGATTTTGGCAGGTAGTCCCTTCTGGACCAAACTGTAGTTGCTTCTTGAGAATTTTTCAGCAGAATTCACTCAAAGATAAATAACATTTTAAGAACAACTCTGCATTTAGTATTGTGTTTAGCTTTCTTTTTTTTTTTTTTTTTTTTTTTTTTTTGGTTTTTCGAGACAGAGTTTCTCTGTGTAGCTTTGCGCCTTTCCTGGGACTCACTTGGTAGCCCAGACTGGCCTCGAACTCACAGAGATCCGCCTGGCTCTGCCTCCCGAGTGCTGGGATTAAAGGCGTGCGCCACCACCGCCCGGCGTGTTTAGCTTTCTTGTATGTATGTGTAAGGGGGATGCATATGCATGTGTGTCGGTATCAGACACTCCCTTAATCGTTCTTCAATCATTCTCCATCTTTTTTTGTTTTGTTTTGTTTTTTTTTTGAGGCTGGGACTTTCATTGAACCTACAGCTAGCAGATTCTTCTAGACTAGCTGGCCAACAAGCCTCAGCTCTTTACGTATCTGCCTCTCCAGTACTGCAGGCGTGTACAGTGTACAGCTTTTTATGTGGGTGCTGGGGATCTGAACTTAGGTCCTCATACTTGTCCAGCAAGCACTTTACTTACTAAGCCATCTCTCCAGACCATGGTGCTTAGCTTTCCATGTGCTGCATCTCATTTCATTCTTCAAACAACTTGATAATATATCATTGATGATAATAACTTTCTGCCCCAGTTTACATTACTAATGCCATTTTCCAGATGAAGAAACTAGATGAAGTTAAATATATATCATTTGAGGTCACACAACTGTTAAGTGATAAGGATTAGACATTAGTGTTTGTGATTGCAGTGTTTCCACTCTTGTGTGTGTTAGAGTCCAGGTACCGTGTAAATTGAAATTTGCCTCAACATGTTTTCCTTGATTCCTCTCCCTCTTCCAGACACTAAAATGCAGGAAGTCTGTGATGGCATCTAGCAGCTATACCATTCAAAGTAACTTCTACAAATGAAGCAGGGTAGAAACTGAGGGAACGTTAATGTGACGTGAGAAGCAAAGGATGTCCCTCAACCCCAGGATCTGTTGTATGTTTCTCATAGGCTAAGAATCAAGAAGTTTTACACAACTGTGTAGCATGTGAGGGAATCACCAAGAAGAGTGCCTGTGTAAAGACTCTTTTTTTCTAAGACACATCTCAAGAGTGTTAAAACAGCAAATGAACCATGGCTTGCTTATGGCCAAACTGCATGTGGTTTTTGAGTTTAGCGTTGTCAGCACACTCCCTCATCTTTAACCCGAACAATATACCTCCTTAGTTTCATTACAGAGAAAATTCTTTAAGATCAGAAAACAAAGTAAACAAGCTAATATGTTTTTACTTAATTTTAAACTTTGCTTAATCTTTGAAACTAGCTGTGAATTAATGTAACTTCAAAAGTATTATTCTTAAAATCTCCCCTCTCTTCCTCCCCTCACACTTAAATCTGAGTGTGTACTATCACTTATCCTTATTTAATAAACCTGAGTTTGCTTCACACTGACTCATCTGGAAATGCTCTTCTGCTATTTAAGTCAAGATCTGGGCAAGACCTGAGTGGAGATCCTTGAGGGAGAACTCCTCCGGCATTACAGCCAGCAGCATTAGCCTGACTCTCCCACTGCTGGGAATAGGAAGGGAAGAGGAAAATCGCACTCTGTCTGTTTGCCTATAGAGGTAGTGAAAGAAACTTCTTTTTGAGGCTTGAATCTAAGAGGCAGACAGCTATTCTAGCCACTAAAAGGATGCTGATAATCTCTTTCCCTCAAGCAAAATATATATCCCATGTTTTTCTCAAGCCTTCTGAAGACTTCTCTTGCCGTTCTCAGTCTTAGAGTTTTGACTTAAGAAAGACCACCCCCCCACCCCCAACCCCCCGTACACGTGAGAGGGATAGGGAGTGTGTAAAATTAACAGTAAGAGTGTTTGAAAAAGCTACCTGGAAACCTTATTTTATATAAACCTATTTTACTAGAAGCTCATATACAGAAAAAGATTGTAAGAGCCAGAGGTCTGAGAGGACCAGAGAAAAAGTGTCTTGTGGATGTGACAGGACCATTGTACTCATGAACTCACAACAGCTGTAGTTGCCTGTACAAGACAGTCAATGTAATTACATTACTTTCCCCCTTCTCTCTCCTTCCTCCAGCCCTTCCCTCTAACTCCTTGCATGTCCCTCCTCAAATCAATATCCTTTTTTCCTTGATACTATTACACACACACACACACACACACACACACACACACACACACACACACACACACGGATAAATATCTAAATACAACCTGATGAGTCCATTTGTGTTGTACATTTGCCTCTGGTTTAATGTTGGTGTTAGATAACCACTTAGGAGACTCATAATTAAAAGAAGCTAATTTTCCCTCTCTTGGCATTAATTAGTATCCTATAGTTCTTTGTGTACGGGTGGGACCACATGAGATTTTCCCCCTTTCATGTTGACTATCTATTGATACTGTCATTGTTCGGGTCTTGTTTATGCAGCCATTTCTAGGAGACACTGTTCACGGCAGACATCCTGGTATTCTAACTCTTAGAATTTTCTTTAAGGTTGTGGCACCTGGTAGGTTCACCACACTCCACTTGATAGCTCCACATTCGTGAGTGCATGGGCAGCACAAATTGGACTTGGTGGGTTGTTTTAAACAATAAAAAAGAGGACACAGAATTGGAAAGGGATGTGAAGGTGAGGGGTGGATTTAGGAGGAGTGGGGATGAATATGATCAAAATACATTGTATGGAAGTCTCAAAGAATTAATAAACATCTTGTAATTTTTTGGGTGTTGGGGGAAGGTTTGAGACAGTTTCTCTGTGTAGCCCTGGCTGTCCTGGGACTGCCTCATAGACCCAGCTGTCCTCGAATTCACAAAGGCCTGCCTCTGCCTCCCAAGTGCTGGGATTAAAGGCATGCGCCACCGCCACCCGACCTTCATATTATATTTTTAAAAAGAAAAAATCTCCTCCTAAATTTTGCTAATCTCTGAAGTAGCATTTATACCTGTCATCCCAAATCCTGTACCCTTAACATCAGAACCCATTCAATCATGGTATATGTTAAGCTGCTAAACCTTTTCTCCAGAGTCTAGCTGTGAAGAGCATCCCTTTCAAAGAGGCATGCTTCCAGAAGAGGGATCCACTAAGAAGTAAGTAGTTTCTGCCCTTACCAGAAAGAATGGCTTTATAAACCAGGGTCCTTGAGAAGAGGTGCATCATAGTCTGCTGCTGTAACAAAATACTGTAAGACTTGGTGGGATTAAAGCCACCAAGTCTTAACTTCTCACCATCCTGGAGACTACAAAATCAGAAATTAGAGTGCCTGTAGATATTTTGTCAGGTTCAGTTCCGCTTGAATGAGAATGGCCCCCATAGACTCAGGTTGGAGCACTTGGTCCCCAGTTGGTAGACCTGCTTGGGAAGGATTAGGAGATGTGGCCTCATTGGAGGAGAGATGTCACTGGGAATGGCTTTGAGGTTTCAAAAGCCACATGACATTCCCATTGCACTCCCTGCCACCTGCTTGCAGTTCCAGAGGTGAGCTCTCAGCTCTTCCTGCCACCATCCTTCACTTTGGCCCCATGGACTCAATCCCTCTGGAACTGTAAATCCAATTGAACAATTTCTTGTGAGTTTCCATGGTCATAGTGTTTCCTTACAGCAGTAGAAAAGTAACTAAAACAGTATCTTTTTGCCGTGTCCTCACGTGATGGAAAAGGTAAACAAGTGACATCAAGTGGGTTTCTTTTATAAGGATACTAATATTGAGGGTTAGAATTTCAGTGTTGGAGTCATTCCCAGACCAGTGTCATGGAGCGGTTCCCCGATTTAGATCTTAACAAACATTTAGACCATAGTGTAGAGGCAGTCTTAAAAATGAGTCTCTCACCTAAACAGTAGTGATCACTGGTGATTTGGGTTGAACTAAGCCATCCATTGTATAAAGCACAGGCTAGTTGATGCTGATTGCTCACAAGTGAGTGGTATTGTTAACTTCTGTATAGATTATCCACATAGAACATCCTCTTGCTGGAAGGTTGACTCTGTATTTTCTTCACAGTAGTCAAGTCTCAACAGATTGGTCAGAGGCTCTGTTCGCAAATCATTTCCATTTTAAATGTTGCTTCAAAATGGTCGCTGATTGACATCACCCCCCACCCCCCCATGCACACTGTTCTTTTTCACCACAACTTTGACGGTGTATATTAATCATCCTCCGTGTTTGTGCTAACAGCCATCCTAATGTAGTTTTCATTTGGACTTTATTGTTGATTAGAGATGTTGAACATTTTTCCTTATAGTTGTCCATTTATACTTCCTTTTAGAAATCCATTGGATCCATTGCCTATTTTTTTAAAATCAGATTATTTGTTTTCAAATTCAGTGTTTGAATTCTGTGTATTTTAGAGATTTAGCCCCTTGTTGGGTGTGTGGTTTGCAAACATTTTTCTTGATTTGGGGGTTTTCTCTTCACTGAGTTGTTTGTTTTGCTATGCAGAAGCATTTTAGTTTGCTACAATCCTATTTATGTGTTTTTGGTTTTGTTGCCTGTGGTTCGGAAGTCTTATCATTAAATCATCACTGGGCTAATGTTGCAGAGTTTCCCCATTGTAACTTACTGTTTCTGATTTTATGTTTGTCTTTATCCATTTTGAGCCCATTTGTGTATGGTATGAGTCCATTTTCATTTTCCTGTATGCTAATATCTATTTTTCTTAAAACCATTTACAAAAGAGATACTCATGTGTGCTCTGGGTATCTTGACTGAGATCACCTGTCTGTAAACCCTCAAGTTTCATTGCTCACTGTGTCTGTTTTTATGCCAGCACCATTCTGCTTTGATTACAAAAACATTGTGATACACTAGGAAATCCAAGTGTAATGCCTTCGCTTCCTGCCCCTTCTGTTTGAGGATCATGTTGGCTGTTTAGGCTATTTGCATAGTTGCATACAAATTGTTTTTCTGTTTCTTTGAAAAATGACTTTAGAATTGAAATATGGAATACATTGCTATAGATCACTTTGGGTACTATGAATATTTTAACTTTAAATTTTCTAGCCTATGTATATGGGTATCTTTCCATTTATTTGTGTCTTCAGTTTCTTTCACTATTGTTTTATAATTTTCAATATTTCTATATTTCATCACATTTTTTAAATTTACCCTAAGTATTTAAAGGGTTTTTTTTTTTGCGCTATTGTACATAGGATTATTTTCTTAATTTCTTTTCAGATAGTTTGTTGATAATATTTAAAAGTATTACTAGTTTATACAACTTTACTGAATTTATTAATTCTTACACTGAAATAATCCAGAAATAGAAAGATCTCATTTATACATAGAATCTGCAAAAAAACTGATCTCATAGAGACATCAGAAGGTGGTGTCTAGGAGCTGAGGGAAGAAAAAAGGGCAGCTATTGATGAAAGAGGGCAAAGTTTCATTTATGTTGGAAGAAAAGTGATGTATTGCTAGGTGACCATGGTTGTTGATAATGTACAGTCCCCTTGGTATTCATAGGCTGCAGGAGATACCAAAACCCTCACATCCATAGATGATTGAGCCCCTTGTATTCAACTATATAACATTTACATACAACCTACACTTAACTAGATTACTTATAATGCAGAGAGATGCAAAGAGAAATCACTTCTTACTCTTTAAAACATAATTCATAAATAAATAAACCCTTTCTAATAATCTCTCTCTAACAGAAACCTGGCTGGGCTCAGAACTTCCAGTAATCAACAGTGCCCACATCAAATTTAGTAGCGTGGCTTGAATTTCAGTAGATTCATCATTATGGCTAACATCTATAAAATTCAATCACTTAGTATTTTAAAATGTGTGTGTGCGCGCACACACGCGTGCACATATGTATGTGTGCATGCATGCATGTGTGTAATTACTGAGGAAACTTAAGTTTTAATCCTTACTAGTTGTAAATTACTTGTGGTAAATTTTTTGATATTTTGCTAGAGTCTTTGTGAAAGCACATTTGCTAGTGGTGATGTTTTATTTATTTTTCTTACACTGTAAACAGTCCAATTTCAGTGAGATTTAGAACTGGAAATCTTGTAGTTTTTGCTTGGTGAAGCATGTCATCATTTTATATTCTAACTATACAGTGTTTGACTTATAATGTTCCTCAAATATTTGAATATAGTTCCACAATATTTGAACAAGTTAATGAATTAATGAAGGTAAGAACAAAGAATCAACAGAGTATAGTGCTCTAGCTGGAAGGTGTAGATACAGTTTCGTTCCATTCTAGAAGTTGTCAGTAAGGCTAGCGATAAAGAAATCGAGGAGGTGGTGCCTTCAGGGGATAATGTGTTCTCACTATGAAATTTAAGCTGCTTAGGCTGAACATTTTGAATAACCTTGTTAGGAAGAAGTAACAAAGGACAGCCCTACTAATTCTGCTCTTATGTAGGTATATATGTTTATGTGTATGGATGAAACTGGGTGCTGCTTCTTTCTTTCTTTTCTTTTTTTTATTCCCTTTTTCCACTAAGCCCAATGGCAATGCTATTTAAAGATATTTTTATTGTATAGCTGGCTTTGAACTCAGGATCCCCTGTCCCAGCCTCCTATGTGATGAGATGTTAAGCATGCAATGCCCAGTACTGGGACTTCCTTCCTTTCTCTGTGTTTTTTTTTTTTCTTTTCATTAAAAGTAACCACCTTTTCCCTTCCTCTTTCATTCTGTATTTTCTCTTTTGTTTGTGTCTTACCTCTGGTCATTCCTATATCTGGAAAAGCACCAATGACTTCCTTGTCTTAGGGAAGACTGGTAAAGGTTAATTTAAAATGCATCTTATTCTTTCCCCTCATACTCTTAATTGTAGTTTCTCTTCTGCAAAAGGTGCCCACTTCTTTCTTAGCTGGCATACTAGATGAACTGCATTGCTGATGTTAAATTTTTTATTACTATTCATTCATTCATACTTCAAAAGTCATATTTTGAAGACTTTGTCCTCAAAATCTTGAAATAACTTTACATACTAGAGAAGTAGAATATTACCAAGATTTTAAATCTTAGCTGTACTAAGCTGATTTTAAAATATGTATGCAGTTAGCTTTATTAGCTGTGTTCTAGATAATTTATTTTAAAATATTTTAATTTATATATGTTAAATATATAATATAATATGATATGATGTATATACACACATGCATATATACAGAAACAGACAGTTTCATAATGCTGAATACATTTTCAACATATTGTATGCTTATTCTTTACAAGTATATTGTTTCCTTAATTGTCCTGTGATTATGACCACATTTTAACTGGAATTATTTTGTATATTTATGTTACTATTTTCTATTATTAAAATTGTAACTCAATATAATTTTTTTTCTGTACAGTATTTTGGTCTTCTAGTTATTACTGGGTGATCTTTAATGTGTAAACTCTGAGGATACTGTCTGTCAATTGTGGTTTATTTTTTATCATTACATTATAAATTTAGTAGGACAGAATAACAATGGTGAATTCAAGATGAATTCTGAAAGCAATCATCTGTAAAATGATTTTCTAATCTCTGAACTTTACTATTGAGATAAATAAGGAGCAAGTTTCTATTATTATCATAATTGGATATATAGTAAGTCTAACTTAGCCAAGAAAAATATTTTTAGTTGTCTATTGTTTTTCTACAAAAGATACAGATGGCTTGATTTATAATTGTAATCCTTTGTTATTTCTAGTGTCTATGAGAAAAATGCAAGGGCCATTTGCTATAATGACAAGCTAGAAGTTGGAGGTACTTATTGTATAATTCCAAAGCAGTAATAACAAAACAAACAAACAAAAACATGAACTTGGTAGCTGATCGTGTCTGTCAACCATGTGGCTGTTACATACTTTGGATGCTGGTTACCATCCTAACTTGAGTATAAAGTGATAATATGATAGCGCAATGGGAACTTTTAGAAAGGCCATGGACTTGAGAGGAATGTTCAGCTCTCTCTCTTTTTGTTCTGGTACATTAGGCAGATATTTTGACTTCCTGTATAAAGTGAAAACCATAATGCTTTCTTAGAGTTGCTAGGAAGATACAAGTACTCCGAGTGGGTTCTGTTGCATGGTAGGTGGATGAGGAGTGTAGTGTAGTGACCATGTGTTTTGATGTTCCGTTAGGTGAAGTGAAGGACAAAAATGTTCAAGTGGTCGAGCTCCCCATTGTAGACAGCCTTCATCCTCGTCCTCCTTACTTACCCCTGGCTGTACCAGAAGACCTTGCAGATCGACTCCTAAGAGTCCATGGTGATCCTGCAGTGTGGTGGGTGTCCCAGTTTGTCAAATACTTGATCCGTCCACAACCTTGGCTGGAAAAGGAAATAGAAGAAGCCACCAAGAAGCTTGGCTTCAAACATCCAGTTATTGGGTAAGAATCTGCCCCCCCAACAGTAATATATAGCAGTAGTTGTGTTTACCTTTTACTGTAAATTTTATATAATTTAATAGTCCTAATCCCAGCAAAGAATAAAGGTTCTAAAACTTAAGAGACTTTGTTCACTTGGGGCAGCAGAGCAAATGGTGCAGCATGCCCCTCTGCTGGCTCAGATGCCCCTCTGCTGGCCCAGATGCCCTTCTGCTGGCCCAGATGCCCTTCTGCTGGCCCAGATGCTCCTCTGCTGGCTCAGATGCCCCTCTGCTGGCCCAGATGCCCTTCTGCTGGCCCAGATGCACCTCTGCTGGCTCAGATGCCCCTCTGCTGGCCCAGATGCCCTTCTGCTGGCCCAGATGCCCTTCTGCTGGCCCAGATGCTCCTCTGCTGGCTCAGATGCCCCTCTGCTGACCCAGATGCCCCTCTGCTGGCCCAGATGTCCCTCTGCTGGATCAGATGCCCTTCTTTTGTTTCTTCCTCTCACTTTTTATGAAGCTCCTCTGTTTTATTTTTATATTTCCAACTCCACCTCTTTCTTCCATCTCTTAGTCTTTATATGTAGAGTAGTTATTGACCCCTATTCTAAATGCTAGAGCTAAAGAAAGTACATAGTGAAATCAGAATATTAAATAGTGTTCATCTCCTGAAACTTCATTGAAATTCAGTGTGGCGAATTCTCCCTGCCCCACTTCATTTGTATAGAGCACATGAAACAAGTCCAATTTCCTGAAAGAAACAGTGATTAAGAAGAATGGAGGAAAGAAAAGATGACTGAATAGATATTCCTGTGGTCAAATTCACATCTGGACTATAGTCTGGCATGCAAAGGAAACAGGAGCGTGAAGATGGCCCAGTTCCCCCAGTGTACTGCAGCCCTCTCTCCAGATTCAAGACCCAGCCCTATCTGTGGCAGCACTAGGATGCAGGAGAATACTAGGGAGTCAGTGACTTAGCCATTTTAGGACAGTGTAAGTCTGCATCCCTCACTCCTTAACGTTGTGACTTTTCTTCAATATAAAAACAATGAGATCTATTTCTGTTTACATTTGATAGAGAAAAAATACAACAAAAAGTCTGTAATGGCTTGATGAACAACATAAAATAGCCAACATCTTTTAAAGGCTTGCCTGTATAAAACTGTAGGCAAAGTTCATCTGGGTCTCTGCTTTCTTAGATGACTTTAAATTCTGTGAACTGAAGTGGTAGTAACTCTCAGGGTAAAATGAAAAAAAAAATTAATAAATAAACCTTGGCATCAGATTGTTACAAGTAGTATCTTTAAGCTGTGAATCCTGTTATGATTTTGGTCTCGAAAACCTTAAAACTTAAATCTGTTGACGACAGGTTCCCATATATTCTTGGATATGCAAATTACTTTTTCTGTAAGAAAATATTTCAAAAAACCTTTAGTTAACTTTTGTATTGCCCTGTACTATTGAACATGCAACTATATTAAAGTATCTGTGAAGTGTTTTTAAATGGTTTTATATTTTCTAAGGTGAGAATAAATGAAAAATTGGTTGACTATGCCCCCAGTGCCGCCATGACTGGGGTACCGATTGAGTACCAGTACGTTACCAGTGCGCTCTCCACCTCTCCCCAGAGTCCATGTCAGACGCACTGACAAAGTGGGAACAGAAGCAGCCTTCCATCCTATTGAGGAGTACATGGTGCACGTTGAAGAACACTTTCAGCTTCTCTCGCGCAGAATGCAAGTGGATAAAAAAAGAGTCTATCTGGCCACTGATGACCCTTCTTTGTTAAAGGAGGCAAAGACAAAGTAAGTTAGACCAACTAGTGGTTCTGTAGTGTGATTACCTCTTATTGTTGAAGAGAATCCTTAATTCTGGGAACTTGGGATTCTTGTTGTTGCTAACTAATGGATTCCAAAATTCAAAGACTACATGAGCAAATATTGCCCTAATCAAGTCATCCCTTATCAGCCGTATCTGACGTAGTGTAATCAGAAGTCTAAAATAAACGCTGCACTACTGACTTGTGCAGCACCACCAGCAGTCAGTCATCTTAGACACATTCCCACACTTCTTAGTACCAAAGTTTGTTTTAACATACTAGAGTCGCCATAAACAAAACTTCCTAGACTGGGGCTTAAGTGGCAGAAGTCTGTGTCTCACAGTTCTGAAGACTTGGACGTTCCAGATCAAGGCGCTAGTGAGGTCAGTTTTACTCGGAAGTTTCTTAGTTACAGGTGCTCACCATCCAGTCCTGATACACTGTGTTGTTCAGGAATTCCCATTCTAGGGATGGAACAGACCGTTAGAATATGGTGTGAGTAGTACTACTGTAGGATTAGCAGAGTATTAAGGAGCACTTCGACAAAGCCTGGAGCCAAATTGGAAATTTCTTCTCAGGAGATCTGGGTCAGTAAAGTAAATAAAATATTTAAGTTTGGATGAAAGTAGAGGAAGAGAGAAAAATATAGTCTTAGCTTTGCTCAGATGCCATCTCCTCCAGAAATCATCCCTAAGCCTTTGGGCAGTATCCCTCCTCTGCATATTGTTGGTGTTTGGTTGAATACTTGTGCATTTCTCTCTCCTCCAGCACATTATATACACTTTTGATGCAAATTCCTAGCTGTGTTATAGGCCCAGCAAATACTGAATTGTTTACTTAAACAATTTGAAAGCATTTTGTTAGCAATTAATCGTTTAAATTGTTTTTCTATTTAATACACTGCTTGATCTCTTTTTTCCATTCGTTGGGGCTGGGAAAAAGAAACATTTAGAGTTAAGGCCTAAAACACAGCTATTTCTGCAAGTCATTGAGCACACATAGCCAGGAAACCCATCAGCCAAACAAGACTAAGTTAATGTAAGAGATACACATTAAGTGACCATTGAGCACATACATTAAAGCATTCATTGTTCAATTTAATGTGTATATATACCAGAGAAACAAGCAGTAATAGTTCACCATGTTCATTCATTTTGAAGCACTAGATTCAGTTTGTAACTTGGTTAAAGAAGGATATTAATGTTATCTGTTCTTTGACTTGTTCTTGAATGCATCACACACTTCTTTTTCCCTTGATTGGCAAAATAGTTCATGTCCATTAAAAAATACGGAAGTTCATAAATATAAAAACAAAGGAGAAATACTACCCACAATCCCATTACCAGTGATAGCCATCATTTAAATAATGGCATTTTCCTCCCAGAAATTTGTATAGTCACATTTTTTGTTTTTATTTTTTGAGATGGAGTCTCATGGGGCCCAGGCTGGCCTCAAGTTCACTATGTAACTGAGGATGACCTTGAATTTCTGGTTCTTCTGCTTCTATCCCAAGTACTAGTCCAGTTTCTGTCTTGCTGGGGATCAAATCCAGGGCTTCATGCCTGCCAAGCAAATACTCTACCAACTGATTACATCCCAGCCTTAGGTTTTTGTTTTTGTTTTTTTTTTTAAGTTTTTCAAGACAGTTCGCCTGTGTATTCCTGGCTGTCCTGGAACTCACTCTGTAGATCAGCCTGCCTCAAACTCATAGATTTACCTGCCTCTGCCTCCCAAGTGCTGGGATTAAAGAAGTACACCACCACTATTCTTTTGGTTGTTTTTTATTTTATTTTTTATATTCAGAAATTTGTACAGTTTAAACTATTTTTTTAGTTTAATATAACATTAGATCCATCTTCTTAGGTCCCTTAAAAGGTCTATTTATTTATAACTAACAATTCTGTATGCTTGGGGTGCAGAGTGATACTCTGAACTATTTATACAATATATACATTGTAGAAAGAGTCAAACTAGCACCCATTACCTTACCAATGTGTGTGTGTGTGTGTGTGTGTGTGTGTGTGTGTGTGTGTGTGTGATGCAAATGTTAAAAACCTGTTCTAGCAATTTTGAAGTACACATTGTTATTAACTGGGTTACCCTGAGGTGCACAGATCATTAAAACTTAGTCCTGACGCCTGAAACTTTGATCAACAGCCCCCCCTTCCCCACCCTTCCCCCTTTCCCTCTCTCCCTTTGACTTTTAGTAGCCACCTTTTTACCTTTTGTTTCCATAAAATTGACATTCTGAATTTAACTTAAGATTGAAAGTATATAATATTTGCCTTTATTACCAGTATGCCCTTGGTTTTTTTCTATCTTGTCAAAAATGACAATTTCCTTTTTAAGGAGACATGTATATGTATATATGTATGTATGTATGTATATATATATACACATATATATGGGTGTGGGTGTGGGTATGGGTGTGTGTGTGTGTGTGTGTGTGTGTGAGAGAGAGAGAGAGAGAGAGAGAGAGAGAGAGAGAGAGAGAGAGAGAGAGAGAGAGAGAGATTGAGATTTTTTTCTTTATTTGTTTGCTGATGGGTATCTAAGGTGCTTCCATATCTTGGCTACTGATGTGAAAGCATCTTGGCTCCTGAAATGAACATGAGAATAGAGAGATTTGTTTACTGATTTGTTATTTTGTATATGTGCCCTATGATGAGATTGTTGGATTATCTGTTTTTGAATTCTGAAAGAGCCTTATTCATTAAGGTCAGCCCTTGTTGATGCCCCCTCCCCCCCCCCCCCAGTGTACAAGGATTCATTTGTACCACAGCTTGACTGACACTTGTTCCTTCTGTCTTTTGTTAACAGACATTGTGAAGGGTGTGAGGTGACATCTCATTATGGTTTTCATTTGTGTTTTCCTGGTGCTCAGAGATGCTGAGCACTTTTTGTATTCTTTACCATATATAGTTTAGAAATTAATCCCTTATCAGGTACATGGCCTGTGTGTGTTTTCTCAGTCACTGGGCTGCCTCTGCAGTGTGTTGTTTGCTTTGCAGGAGCGTTTTAGTATGAAGAATCCTACTTGCTGTTTTTATTGCCTGTGGTTTTAGAGCCTTGTCCTAAGACATCGTTCCCAAATCAGCGTCATGGAGCTTTTTCCCAATGTCATCTCAGTAATGTGTAGTTTCCTGTCTACACTGAGTTCTTTTATAAACATTTTGAGTTAGGTTTCTTTTGTTTTTAACAAGCATCTCTTTTCATTTTTCTGTGTGTAGATATCCAATTCTCCTAACATTCTTATTAGACAAACTGTCCTTTTTCTATTGGATGTTCTTGGAAAATTGGTTTATAGATACTTTGGTTTATTTTGGAGTTTTCCACTTCACTGGTCATTGTGTCTGTTTTTATGCCAAAACCACATTATTCTGATTACAACAACTGTGAAATATACTTTGAAATTAAGGAGTATAAGAACTCCAGGTTGGGGGATTTTGCTCAAGATTGCTTTGGACTTTAGATCTTTTCTGGTTCTATATAAATTGTAGGCTGTTTTCTACCTCTTTGGAAAATGACATTGGAATTTTGGTGGGAATTGCATGGAATCTGCTGGTCACTTTGAGTAAAGAAATTTTTAACAATATTATTGAGATTTGTACTTTTTGGGTTTTAGTATCGTTCAGTATTTTATGCTTTTTAGCAGCTAGATCTTTCACCTACTAGGTTAATTTTACTCTCAAGTATTTTATTTGGTGCTATTATAGATAATATTGGCTTCTTAATTTCATTTTGGAATAGCTTTTGGCATATTTAAATACTAGTGGTTTGCTTGCTTGTTTGTTTGTATTTTTATTTTATAACCAACAACCTATAACTTTAATAGATGTATCAATCAGTTTTAAAACCTTAGTGGCCACTTAAGGTTTCCTAATTATAAGACCATGCCGTCAGCAAACAGATATCTCACATATTCCTTTCCTGTTTGAATACCTCTTTTGTTAGTAGGGGGAGAATGTCTACCAGTAGTAACCCAGACTGGCCTCAAATTTGTAATTCTCCTGCCTTAGCCTATTTTCTTATTTTTTATCTTAGAGAAAAGTTGTCACCCTTCCACTATTCGGTGTGATGTCATTTGTGGACTTGTCATATATGACCTGTGTTATATTGTTATATATTCCTTCTTATGCTTTTTGAAAGTCTTGCCATGAACAGATGTTGGATCTTGTCAAATGCTTTACCTGTATCAATTGAGATAGTCGTGTGGGGTTTTTAATTGATGTTGCTCTTCCGTTACTGTGATGGATCATGTTTACTGACTGTTGTGTGGTAGTTCACCTTCACATCCTCAGGACAAATCTCATTTGATCATGTTTTTTAAATGCACTGTTGAATTTAATTTGCTAGTATTTTATAGAAGTTTTTGTATCTCTGTTGATCAGGAGTACTGCTGTGTAATTTTCTTGTATGACTTTAGCGGTTTTACTCTTAGGATATTGCTAGCCTCATAAAATATGTAGAAGAAATTCCAGCTGTGGTAGCATAAACCTGTATGACAGTCAGAAGCTAAGGATGGAGGTGTGTGCATTCCAGGCTATCTGGGTTTTGTAACAATTCTCTGTCTCAAGACATATAAAAGAGTTGGAAAGTTGTTATTCTATTTTTTAGTATTTGGTAGAACTTAGCCATGGAACTTTGATGGCAGACTTTTTATTACTAAGTGTCCTACTTGGTATTATTCTGTTCAGATTCTCTACTTTTCCTTATTTAGTCTTGGAGAGTTGATGTTTTTAAAAAGTCATCCATTTCTCCTAGGTTACTCAATTTGTTCATAGTAATATCCATAGTATTTCTATAAATGGTATGAGTTTATTATTATTATTAATTATGTGTATATGGTGTGTGTGTTGGAACACTCCTGTGCCACAGCTTCCATATGGAGGTCAGAGGACCGCTTGCACCTAAACATGGCTTCCTGTGATGTAGCTCAAGTTGTCAGGCCTTTGAGCCAAGCTCCTTTGTTCACTGATAAGTCTCACTAGGCAGTTTTATGTTTCCTCTTCCCTAAATTCTTTTGAATTTCCTTTTGTTTCTTCATAAGTCTAAAAGGTTTGTTGATTTTATCTTTTCAAAAACTCTAACATCTATGATCTTTTCAATCATTTTTCTAAAAACTTCTATTTTGTTTATGTCTTTGTCTTGGTTTGTTCTTTGTCTCATTTCTTGAGCTACAACATGAGCTTGTCTGTTTGAAGGTTTTCCTCTGTGTTGGTGTGGTTTATTGCTATGAACTTCCCTCTTAGGACTGCTTTGGCTGCATCTGGTCATTTTACCCTTCTGTGTTCCCGTGTTTGCCTCAAGATATTTTGACTTCTTTGACCCATCATTTCAAGAGTATTTTGTTTAATTTGTACATATTTGTGAGTTTTACAAGACTGCTTCTGTGACTCATTTCTAATTAAATAACATTATAAGCAGAAAAAATTATACTTGTTTTATATCCAATGTAAGCTTTCTTCAGAAGAATATTTGTGTACGTTTGAGAAGAAAATACATATTCTGTTGCTTTTGAACAGAAGACACTGTAAACATACTAGGTCAATTTGGTCTGAAGCATAGTCCAAGTCCATGTTCTGTGTTGTTTAAGATTTTTCATGTGGGGATGTGTGTAGTGTGTGTGTGTGTGTGTGTGTGTGTGTGTGTGTGTGTGTGTGTGTGTGTGTAACGTGTGGGTTCCCACAGAGCCTGGAAGAATGTGTTAGATTCCCTGTAGATGGAGTTACAGGCAGTTGTGAGTTACCTGGTGTGAGTGTAGAAACTGAACTCGGGTCCTCTGGAGGAGCTGCAAATGCTTTTAACAACTGACTTGTCTCTCCAGCCCTCCAAGTTTTTCTTTTCTTTTTTTTTTTTTAATTGATTTTTCTGTCTAGAACTTTCCAGTGTTGAATGAGGAGCATGAAGTTGCAATTGTTTCTCCCTCTGATCTTTGATGCTACTATGTGTATTTAGTTGATCTAATATTTATCATTATAAATTTGTAATTTTAATAAGTTATATAAATTTAATTTTTAATATATTCATAATTTATAATAATTATAGTTGCTTTGGTTTAGTTGAGACAATAATTTGTTGTGTAGCCCAGACTAGGCTTGAATTCACAGTGTTTTTGCCTCAGCCTCTCTGGTGCTGGGATCATATGTACATGACACTATGACCAGCTTTACAGTTGTTACAACCTCTTGAGAATTGACATCATTTTACATTGAGCTGTTTCTCTTGAAGTTTCAGCTGATCAACTGTAGATGTTGCTGCTTTGTCTTAGTCTCCGTTTGCTTGGAACATCTTTCCCCAGACCTTGTTTCAGTCGTGGAGTGTCCAGTGATGATGGATAAACACCGTGTTTAATGACTGTGTACCCGCTGTGAATCTGCCATTGACTTGAGCAAGAATTTTCCTAAAACTGGGTAGTTAGGTTATTTCCAATGTTTTACTCTTATAAATAATGACACAAAGTATGTCTAAAATAACTACTTTATTTCCTCAAGCTGGGTTTCCAGACTTTGAACTATTTAGATAAAAGGGTATAAACATTTTACAGCATTGGTCCAATCCCACACATGACATCTTTATGCTGAGCAACAAGATACAGTTGGAAGTATCTCCTTTATTGTGGGAATATTAAAGCCTGTATTTCTCCTTTGTACTCGGCACCTTTAACCCCCTCCTTGTAGTGGTCTAGGCAACAGTTTTCTCTGTGTTCTATTATAAATTCACTGGTAACACTTCATGCATATTTTTCCACTTTGGAAATCTTTTCATTTTAATTTCCCAAGTCATTTCTAATATATTAATCAGAAATTTAACTGTCATTTCTCCTCATTCTTTTACTTAAACATTTCCACTTTGAATTAACTCTCTTTAGACCTCTTGTGATGGGTTTTGATACCTAAGCAAATCATAAAACCTCTGCTGCTCCTCTTAATAAGAGACCAAAAGCATTCATTTATCCAGCAACAGATATAACATGTCCAGAGTAATATTGTAAGAACTTTATGCTTTAAGGTTAGATGAAAATTCAAATTTCAGTGATTCGTGGACTTCACACTGTAGGAAGATAAGCCATCTTCTAGGTAGTCTATCTGAAGAGGCCGTCAAGAAAGCACTGCCCATCTAGCTCTACAAAATCTGTTGTCACTTGGCATTACACCTCAGGTTTCTTTCGTCCACGAAGTTTTATCACTGGCTTCCCAGGAACTGTAGCAGCCATTGCTGAGGTACCAATCACTATCTCCCTTAAATAACTTACAGTAGAGAATTTAAAATCACAGAATCACTGGCAGTCAAAGAGTAAGAAGTACCAACCTTATCCATCAAAGATTGTTTTTTAAGGTAGTGAAGATTCAGAGTGAGGAGGAAATTGAAAGATAAAGGCTTTATAAAAAAGCTCCCAACTAGTTAGGATATTGGTGTACCTGGGAGGCTGAGGCAGGTGGGATTGTAAGTTTGAGGTCAGTGTAAGCTACATAGTGAGTCCAAAGCAAACCTGGACCATTTTTTAAAAGGAAAAAAGTCTCCCAAATGACATATTTGCATATTTTGTTTGTTCTTCTTTATCAAACATTCTAAATGAGTTTTTCCTAACATTAGGTACTTTGAAATTAATAGAGGGAAGAAAGTATTTGAGCATTTTGTGTGGTATATAAATGTAGCTGTTCTTTGAAATGAAGAATCAGCAATGAATGATTTTTTTTTAACTCCTATAAGATACAAGTTATGGCACAAGACACTTAGAATACAAAGGCAAAAAGAAGATAATACATGGCTCCTTATCTCAGAGGATATACAAGTGGTAGACAGTGTGTACATATGACAAATAATTACAACATAAAGAAGTGTCCTGAAGGAGTTGTGTACCAGACACATAGAAAGTAAGACAAGTGTCTTTCCACCTGCAGACCAACTTTAGGAAGTTCAGTATTAGTTTACAGCTGCAATCCAGTTAGTCTTTTGTGGATGGTATAAAGATAAGTTTTTATAAGATGGTAAAAGAAAACCATTACCATTAGCAGTGTCGGGAACTTCTAGGTAAAAGAAGCCCTCTGCTTACACAGCTGAGAGCAAAACCCCGATTCTGTGTGTATAGACGCTTCCACTCTGGTCCCAGGATTTGCTTTATTTTTGTTTTTCCTTCTCCTAGTCTTCCTTCATGAAACTCACACATATAGAGAAAGACATGGAAGCCATCGGTTCCTGTTGGTCTGGTTCTGTGGCAGGGCTTTAGGTTAGGAAAGCCCAGGATGTTAGTGTCACTGCGTAGTAAAGGCGTCACTCCTTTACCGGTTCCACTGAGTTCCAGACTGCAATGAGATTGGCGTTATTCAAGGTAGACCCAGAGTGCTCTTGTCGGCTCTCATTCCCTGCCTCTCTTGTGCATTTGCAGACATATTTGTTCCTGTGTGTGTCTCATTCCTGGGTATGCAGCTTCATGGAGATCATACTGAAAACATTTAACGTTTTCTTTCTAGATGAATGTGACACTTTCTTCACCTCTCTGATGTTGACCTGGGAAGGGCAAAATGTTAAAATCAATGAATAAATAAATAATAAGGCCTACTAGGTATGAATACTACGTACAGTGTAAAGAGTGCTCAGGGACTTTGCCTTTATTGCCATTTTATCAGCGGCGATGAAATAGTAAGAAACCTGAAGCACTTGTCTGGGGATTAGGATAAAGTCTTAGACAAAAGTAGTGCTCACACATGCATGCATTTAGTCACAGCGTTGTATGCACTGCTAGGTCCTATCGTGAGGAAAAATAAGACATGAGCCTAACCTTGGGGAGTACTGTCGAGAGCCAGAATGTAAACTGACTCCTGATGTTTCAGAGTTTGTAAGTAAGAAGCATTATTATCTCAGGATAATACCCATTCATCCTCTTACTGTGCTCCTGATTCCCTGGTAGGTATTGAGAGTGCTAAAATGAATACAGCAGATTAATTAATGCTTATGTTTGATAGAGCTTAAATTCCAGTTATGGATGATGAGGCAGAATGGGGATACAAACAGTAAACAAAGAGTAAATACATCGCATAACAAGATGAACAATGGCCAAAAACAGGTAGAAAGGTTAGGAATTTCAAATTCAAATTTCAAACCCTCACTGATAAGATTATTCTGAGTGGAGATCTAGGGGAGTAAGGATTAAAATTAGAGAGATGCTTATCACAGCTAATATTTGTTGAACATTTGCTACATGTGAGGTACTCCTGTGAGCTCTCTCTGTCTATGTGTTAATTCTTATGGAATTATATAAAGGAAGCATGACTGTTACTACCCGTCTTGGTTAGGGTTCCTATTGCTATGAAGAAACACCATGACCAAAGCAACTTGGAGAAGAAAGGGTTGAATTGGCTTACACTTCCATATCACTGTTCACCACCAAAGGAAGTCAGGACAGGAACTCAATCAGGGCAGGAACCTAGAGGTAGAAGCTGATACAGAGGCCATGGAGGGGTGCTTCCTACTGGCTTGCTCCCCATAGCTTGCTCAGCCTGCTTTCTTATAGAACCCAGGACCACCAACCTAGAGGTAGGTAGCATCACCCATAATGAACTGGACCCTCCCCAACCAATCACTAATTAAGAAAATGATCTACAGGCTGACCCACAACCCAATCTTATAGAGGCATTTGTTCAATTGAGGTTCCCTCCTCTCAGGTAATTATAGTCTATGGGAAGTTGACATAAATCTAGCTAGCCCATTCCATTTTCAGGTAAGTACCCAAGATTTCAATATCAGTCTAAAGACCTATTCACACCAAGAAAGAGGTCTCCAATTCAGAGAACAATTACTTGAACAGGTGGTAGACTTTTATAAGAAAATGGATTTTGATATTTTAAGCACGTATCTTAAGACTTCCAACATATTCCTTGGTAGACATCCACGAGGAGCTTGCTTTCATAAATCCAATAGAATGACTTTTCTATTACTGTTATGGCTATTACTGAGTGGATAGGTGGATCTTCAGAAAAGATGGGAATTGGAGATTATTCATTGTCACGAATGTTTTAAATATTCATTTTAAGTGTATTTACATTATTAATTTGTAAAATTAATGAAGGAGACATTTACAAAATCTACTCAAATCTGATCTTTAACAGTTATAAACTAAAACTTTAAGTGAAAGTCTGTCATGATGTATTTCTTAAACAGCTTCATTCAAATATGAAAAGAGCTCAGATAAACTCTCAGAAGGGTACTTATTACAAAGAGAATAAGAAGCCTTCAGTTTTACTCAGTCATGGAATTAATAAAGGTCATAATGATGTATATATGTGTTTAAGATAATACACCCATAATATATTTTTTAATAATTTATTTTAATTTATATGCATTTGTGTGAAGGTGTCAGATCTCCTGGAATGGGCATTACAGACAGTTGTGAGCTGCCATGTGGGTGCTGGGAATTGAACTCAGGACCTCTGGAAGAGCAGCTAGTGTTCCTAACCCCTGAGCCATCTCTCCAGCCCCATAATATATATTTTTAAACATGGTTCTGCTGTGTAGCCCAGGCCAGCCTTGAACTCACAGTACTTCTGTCTCAGCCAGCTGAATATTTGGGCTATAGATTACTCCACCACACCTGACTTCAATAATATTTAATATGCAAGATATTCTGAAGTAGTTTCTTTTCCATTGTTGACTTAAGAGATGCTTCAACTACTCTATTAAATGTTGTCAAGTTCTCACTGTACAGGAGGGAGCTTTTGATAAAGAAGTGGTCTCCTGTAGCTGGAGTTTTTCTGCCTTGCCCACAGTCAGGACAAATCTCTGTCACCCGCCAGTCCCACAGCCGCTCAGACCCAACCAAGTAAACACAGAGACTTATATTGCTTTCAAACTGTATGGCCGTGGCAGGCTTCTTATTAACTATTCTTATATCTTAAATTAATTCATTTCCATAAATCTATATCTTAAAGTAATCCATTTCTACAAATCTATACCTCGCCACGTGGCTGGTGGCTTATCGGCGTCTTCACATGCTGCTGGTCATGGCGGTGGCTGCTGTGTCTCTGGTCATGGCGGCGGCTGCAGCGTCTCCTTCTGCCTTTCTGTCCTTTTATTTCTCCTCTCTGTTAGTCCCGCCTATCCTTCCTGCCTAGCCACAGCCGATCAGGTTTTATTTATTAACCAATCAGAACAACTTGACATACAGACCATCTCCCAGCACAGCCAAGTGCAGACCATCTCAAACACCTGCACTCAGGCCCATGGTCCTAATCATCCTCTATACGGACCTGCTGGGTAACGCCACAAAGAACCCAAGAAGGGCTCCCACAGGACATACAAATCATCCCACAGCAGTCTCCCTCCTGTAAATACTGTAAGTTTAGTTATGTACAATCTCTTTCTTTTTCCAGGTACTCCAATTACGAATTTATTAGTGATAACTCTATTTCCTGGTCAGCTGGACTACACAACCGATACACAGAAAATTCACTTCGGGGTGTGATCCTGGATATACACTTTCTCTCCCAGGCTGACTTCCTAGTGTGTACTTTTTCATCCCAGGTAAGTGGTAGCACGTTTTAATGGCCAGCACTCACTGTGGATACCTTGCAGAAAAATTATTTGTGTGTCTGTACTTTTAGTGTTAGCATGACTCTGGTATAATTTCCTTTAAACTTAGTAGTGATATCTTTTGGGAAAGAGTGAAGAGCTCCCACAGAAAAGCTGCTTGGGTATGTTGAATATTGAGTTGTTTACAGCAGTGGTGGACTACATCTCCACTGAAGCCAGTTAGTAAAGTCCTTTGAAATACTTGTCATAGCATCTGACAGAAACAGCAAGTGATTGTTTGCTGTATATTTTCCTGAGTCTGCAAGCAGCTAGTATGTAACCAGAAGCCATCCATTTCAACACGTCAGCCTTCTGCCTCGCTTGCTTTATAGTAAAGACAGTAAATGCAAGTCTTTTATAAGTCCTGTTGCATTTCTGTAAAGCAAGGAGCTATATATTAAATTTAAATAACTCAGTTTAAAAAATTTAAACACTGCAATGTCGCAATAACTCCTTGAGTTTGTTGTATATAGGGTATGGGTTTGATATATATGTGTGTTTATGAAGTATCTAGTCAGTCTTCTGTGCCCTATGGAATACTGGTACTGCAATATTTCTTGTGAATTTTATACTTTCTCCATTTATCCAGTTATTACTGATTAGCTTGTTTAAACAGCCATTGAGTAACTATGCTCAAAGTTACACAATGTGCTAAGAGTACTCAAAAGGAGTGGGAAGATATGAGTCTTGCTCTCATTCAGAATCAAAGTACAACTAGAGGACAATTACCAAAAATGATAAATAGGTGTAAAATAAGTGTGCTTAATGCTGAGAACCTCATGGTAAAGAAAATATATAAGAGAAGGCACAGTTTCCATGGGAAAGAATTTCAGAAAGAATAAAGAAATGAACCGTATTTTTTACAGAATGACAGTCAGTACCTTGTCACAGTAGGATATTGATAAGATTTTCAGAAGGTGCTTATCAATGCAAAGACTACAGTTCTTCATAGTGAAATGAGAGTATAACTCACTATATCAAAACAGCTACACAAAACAGGACGCACAGCAGGAATCTTAATCTCAACGTAAAATCTCCATAGCTTTCAAATTCCCATGGAGGCATCTAGTGGCAGTCTTTAACTGGGATGAGGATTCTGTCTGCCAGAATCACCTTTTCCTTTCTCGTAGCAACAGGTCAGATGTGTGTCTACTTGACCCCACTCCTGTTTAAAGACCCTAGCTGCCTGATAATACAGACTGAGGAGGTTATGCTTAGGAATATATAGGCATGTACGTATACATATATGCATGGGATAAAAACTAATGAAAACCAAAGCCATGAATTTGAAAGAGAGCGAGGAATGTGGGAAAACTAGGAGGAGGAAAGAGAAGGGAGAAACGATATAATCATATTATTATAATCTCAAAAAGAAAACAGTGTTAAAAAGAGTCATTTTGACAAGTAAGATGGCTCAGTAGGTACTTGCAGCAATGTACTTGCTGCCAAGCCTGATGACCTGAGTTCAAACTGCAATCTCAGGGAATGCATGCATGCATTCATTGGTAAATGGAATACAAAATTTAACTTTTTTTTAAAAAGGAGTCGCTTTTTCTGGTCACTGCCTGCCCTGTAGGCCTAAAGTTTAGACCTGTCTAAAGTCTGTTCCTCTAGTCTAGTTTCTAAACCTAGGCACTACTGGCATTTGGAGTTAATATTTTGTTATTAAGACCTATACTATATTATATGAAGAACTATATATTTTGGGAAGTTTAGCAGCATTCTTGGCCAGTAGTACCCTCAACACAAGTTGTCAAAAACAAAGATGTCTCTGGACATTGCCAAATGCCCCTAGCAAAGTTGCCTTGTATGAGAACCGCTGTTCTAATTTTAAGTTCTAAAATCAAATAAAAACATACATGTCTCATTTACAGGGATGTGCTCAGTGTGTTTGCTTTTTTCTAGCCTTTCTTAAGAATTCGTTCATGCCCATTCTGGGATAGAAAGTAATCATTTTTCTTTTTCCTTTTAAATATGTGTTTTAGAATTTTAGAACAACCAAGATTTTCTAATGATGGTCTAGTCCAGGTCACAAATAGTCCTTAATTCAAGGATCTGGGTGGCGGAGAGGGAGTAGCTAGCCATCTATTGAATAATCCACTGTGTTGAGATGGAAGGCAGTCAGCTATAGCATAGATTATATTTGACTACCAGATAGATGTCCATTTTTCTCCTTCTTCAGCTTGTGTTAGTAATGCTAATTTATTTGTACAAGTGTTCTGCAAATACTCAGCTTTTGAAATAAACAAAAATAAGACTGTAGAGAGGACTCGGCAGTTAAGAGCACTTGCTGCTCTGACAGAGGACCCGAGTTTGTACCCAGTGCTCACATGGCGACTCACAACATCCCGTAACTACAGCTCCAGGAAACCAACACCCTCTTCTGAGAGACACCAGGCACATATGTGGTACACATATATACATGCAGACAAAACAATCATAAACATCAAAGTAATAGATAATAACAATAAACAAAAATAATTTAAAAATTCTTTAAAATAAAAAGAATTTTTGGTCTTATAACTCTTAATTTTGACTAGAAATCAGTACCATCATCACTTTATGATAGTAGAATTTTTGTCTAGGACAGAGGAGAATGCTGTAGTGCCTTGCTTTTGTTTTATGATAATATCAGTCAGTGAAGTGAATTAGGACCTTGAATCCAGAGAAGCGGAAAGACTGTTTGAGAGAGGACTCTTTTGGTCTCCAGAAGAATGAGATTAATGCTTGCATACTATATATCATTCCTAAAAACTGTTGACAAAAGTTTACCCAAAGTATTTGTTTGTTTGTTTTTGTTTTTTCGAGACAGAGTTTCTCTGTGTAGCCCTGGCTGTCTTGGAATTCACTCTGTAGACCAGGCTGGCCTCGAACTTAAGAGATCTGCCTATATTTGCCTCTGGTGTGCTGCGATTAAAGGCGTGCGCCACCACTGCCGGCTTACCAAAGTAATTTTTGACTCTGTCTATCAAAACAAACCTCAAACAATATTTTATAACCCAAAGTAGACTCGAACAACTCCAATATTGTATGTTAGGGTTTAGAATAGAAGTTTTAACAATGAAAATACAGTATAATAATAATAGTCTATATTGAGTGGCAGTTTGTCCGAGGTGATCGCTTCCATTAACCTATCTTATCTGACGGCTAACAACTGTGGTGTTAAGAATGTGGACTGGTTCCACATCCGGTTGGTTATAAATATCTACTCTCACTTATACCATACGATCTTTTTACAAATATTCTCTGCTAAAGAGGTAATTAGTGCAGCTTAATAGAGTTGACTGCTGTGATTGTTTCCCTATCATAAGCCAAGACTGGAATTTCATGAAAAGTACTCCAGAAATGTCTTACCATCCCAAAAAAAGCAAAAGACAGACTCGTTCACAGGCCAGAATACCAAGCCATTCATTTCACAGAGAACAAGAAGGAGGAAATCTGGGCTTGGCAGGTGGGCTGTGCAGACCAGCTCTGACCATTTAGCCCTTGAACAGAGCACTTAGTCAACTATTGGTGTTTTGTGCTTTTCCTTTTATTCTTAAAAATAATAATAATGATGATCTTGTTGTCTAGTGAATAGTTTTATGAGAACTGAAGACTTTCTTCATGTGAAACAACAATAGTATTTAGCAGTGTATTAAATACATTAACTGCTAATATGTATAGTATGTATGTGAATACTTATATGGATATCATTGCCTATTCTAGAGAATTTTCAGTATTGGTTTTTCAGCTGTTTTTCTGTTTATTCTGTTTATCTAATTATAGAATCAGTTTTTACTATTGTGGAATCTGATTTACCAAAGCAATTGTAAATGCTTAAAGACATTAACATTGGGGCTGTAGAGATGGCTCAATAGTTAAGAGCACTTGCTGTTTGTTCAGAGGATCCAAGTTCCATTGCCAGCACCCACACAGTGGCTCACAAACATCTGTAACTCCAGCTCAAGGGATCTAATGCCCTCTTCTGGCCTCCATTGGCACCAAGCACATACACGGTACCCAAACATACATTCAGGCAAACATCCAAACATATAAAATGTAATGCTCTTCTGTAAGAAATCTTTTATGATTTTTTAAAATAAACCTAGTGAATCTTAAAAATAAAAAAGACCTTAAGGCTATTGGAGTTTACTTTGTTTAATGAGCAGCATTGCTTAGTAATTTTCCCTGTGACACCTACCTTTATAACAGTTGTTATAAAACAGTCTCATGCATTCTTTAATTCTAAATCCATACAACAGGACTGGCTGCATTATACACTTTGAATCAGATTTTGGAAAGCCCAAAGGACAAAATTAAGAATAACATTCCCTTTTTGGATAGGAATTTCTAGTGAGGTGTAGTTTGGGAAGCAGTAGTGAACAGCTTCTGAGAGTGGCAAAGAGAAAACACAGTGATGTGACCCCTGTGCCTGCTTCCCAGCATGGAGGACAAGAAGTCTGTCTTGAGTCAGCCTGGATACCCCTCACCTTTGGTGCTGGATGCTGTACTGTGCAACTTGTATTGTATTCATTTGGACATTCATACAGTGCAGCAAAACCTGGTTTCATTCTCCCATTGTGTAGCAAAACTAAGTCATCTAAGGAACGGTGTGCAGATCTCCCAGTGTCACCCACTAAGCTGAGAACAGCTTTCAGATTCTCATACTAGGAAAGCCTCTGCCTGACTGCGTCATTTGACAAAAACAAAGTCCTGTGTGCGGTGAGAAAGCTTGGAAACCCATGTACTCAGCTGGGTAATTATTTCTAAGGATGTTTAAATTCAGACTAATGGATACTTACCTTTTAAATATCTTTTAAAATCATTGTACATGTATTATATCCTTTAGCAGGAATTTTATGTTAATCGTCACTGTATGTTTAATAATATGCTAGAAAGTGATGAAGTATTGGCACAGAAGGAAATAAAATATGCTGTATACAACCATGTTATGTTTGTAAACTCTACTCGGCCCCTCTCAGTCATGTACAGAGTACCAACCTTGACTATTACCATCAGCTGCAAGCCTTCAGTCTACCTACCACATGATTTGAATTTGTGAAGTCCAGAGGAAGCTGCATGTAGTTGAATGCAAACATCAACACTATAATGATCCTCGTAGCCCTTAGCAGTAAATTGCCCCAGGTTTGAGATAAACAACCATTATTTATTCAGAATGTTGTATATGGACCTTAAGTTTTAAATACCACCCATGGACTTGAGCATCCATTACTGGAGTACCACTTATTCAACAGATAATTACTGAACACCTACTTACTATGTGGCATCTACAGTTCCAATTGTATCCAAAAGCAGTTTCATAAGTACGTAAGAGCACATACTCTAGAACCAGAAAGAATTCTAATTGTGGCTGTAGTATTTAATATCTGCTTTCGTATTTTTTTAAATAAAGTTACAAAATCTTCTCTGTGGCTTAGTTTCTTCATCTCTAAAATGAGTGAAAACAGTACTTAGAGGTTTGCTGTGACAGTGAAAGGCGTTTGTAGGTGGGGCTTAACTCTGCGACTGTGCCTGGAATGCATTCAGTACCTAGTAAGGGCAGTTGCTACCATTATGGCCATTATGATAAGATAAAATGCCACCTACAGCACTGGGGTGATTAGAGGTACCAAAATCCACATTTGTCCAGAAATCTCTCTTGTATTGGCCCAACTTGGTATCTGAAATTTATCATTTATTACTTTGGTTTAAGAACATACAGATGTACTCAACAAAGGCTAACAAATAACTATTATATCAAAACATAAACTAATTATTAAAATTTCACAAAAAGAAAGCAAGGCCTTTTGGAACATGGAGCAGTGTTGTTCTTATGAGGGCAAAATGCATTAAAAAGTGAAGAGGGAGCCAGGCGGTGGTGGCACATGCCTTTAATCCCATCACTTGGGAGGCAGAGCCAGGCGGATCTCTGTGAGTTCGAGTCCAGCCTGGTTTACAGAGCAAGATCCAGGACAGGCACCAAAACTACACTGAGAAACCCTGTCTCGGAAAAAAAAAAAAAAAAAAAAAAAAAAAAAAAACCAAGAGGGAGAATCGTATGTGGGTAACTGCTAAGGTAGAGATTGTGGTCATGCTGAGAATAAACAGCCTTGCATTTCTGGCTGAGAAAGGCAGAAGAGTGGAATGAAAGGCTGCTCTTAGGTTGTGTCTTTCTGATGTAACAGAATGAATATGGAGTGTAAGATTTCTAAGAGAATATGTATGACAGTTACAAATCTCTGCAGGTTGCCTGTGTTCCAGCTTGAATCTACCACTTACTAGCAGTGTAACGGTGGCAGATGCTTTTGTTTTTAGTTCCCTTTGGCATCTGTAAGATAAATGATAGAATCTTATGGGGATACTAGGAGGATTATGTCAAATAATGTCTCACATCAGTATTGGATAACAAAAGTTCCACAAACATTAGCTTCTTCCATGTTATTTAGTTTGTTATTAGTGGAGCTTCATTATTTTAATTACAGTTATGTGTTTTAGCAGTGAGGATACATTCTTAGAAATGTGTCATTAGGCATTTTTTTTGTCATTGTCAGAATGTGACATACTGTGAACTAAGATGGCTACAGAGTTTTGAGGATGTAATCTTACAAGACCACCATTGTGTATTTGATCTGTTATTGATATTTGCTTCTTTCCAGAGTTCAGTTTAATTTTGATTTCTCTGTGTGGGCCTTTGAATTTAAAGTTTAAAAGTTCCAAATTGCTTTTATTCTCATTTTATTATAGTTTTTGTTTCTACCATTGGTCCCATCTATATCATGGTAGCCCCGTGATAAACTTAGTTTGTTGACAAAGGTAACTTTAAAACAAGCTGAACCTGGTGATACATGCTTGTATACCATCATTGGAAATAGAGAGGTAGAAAGAATGAAAGTCCAAGGTCATCCTTAGCTAGATAAAGAGTTTGAGGCAACCTGAGCTACAGGAGCCCTTATCTCAAAAACAAACAAAATCATTGTCTTGATCCTTTCTGTCACTAGTTGAAACTATAGCACTAAGACTTTTGTATTTTAATTTCTGCAACAACAACAACAAAAAAAATAGAAAGTCATTTAACATTAGTTTGATTTGCCAATTACATCTGGCCTTTGAGAACTGCTCAAGTTCCCAAAATTCAGATTCTCCAGGAAGTTGAGGTAAGAGTTAACCTAGTCATTTTATTTGGTTTTAAATGTTAGGATAAAGTGTTGCTCAGGTTAGAGTGCTTGTCTGTGTACACAGCCCTGGGTTTCCTGCCCAGCATAACTGAGAAAGAGAGAAAAAGAACATTTTCATTCAGTTCTTGATCTCTAGGCATGCCTGGGTTTAGAAACATCTGCTGAGCCATTTGAAAGTGCCATTAGCAGATTAATATCTATTAATAGTGGTCTCATTTTTAAATAGATGCAAAATGTTGGCATAAGGACAATGAAAATTCATTAACTGAGATAACCAAACTAGAGATGTAGAGAAATTTGTCCTGAATTGAGATCTCAGTCGGAATGTAAAAAAGAAAGTGTTCTGAGTGAAATGATAGTTCTCTTCTGTGGTCACCTAACTTAGGAAGGATCTGAAGCCCATCTTACTTTCTGGTGAATCTATTAATTGCCTGAGTGCTACCCTTCTGTGACGGGTAGCTTTATCACCAAACATATTAAATTCAGGAAGGGAAGTTCAGGGTGTGCGATTTTACCTGCTAGTAAGAACATTCTTTAACAGAAGAATCTTTTACGTGATCTTAAAACAACACTATTGGGCAGCTACATCTTCCTTAAAGATTATTAGCCCAGCTGTGTCAGTCCTAACATGCTGTTATGCACAGAGCACACTTTAGAGCTCTTTAGAAATAGCTGATATGTCTGAACCCACTTGTTCGCTGATGGTCAGTAAACACATACATCTCTATGGAGGAGAGTTCTGAGAAAACACTGTGGTTCAAAGTGGATAAAAGGAACAGAGAGACAGCTCAGCTATTTAGAGTGCTTCCTGCTTTCTAGAGGCCTAGAGTTCAGTCCCAGGTGGGGCGGTGGCTCACAGCCTCCTCTAACTCCAGCTCTGGGGGATCTGACAGCCTTCGGGCTTCCATAAGCACTTGAACAGGAATACACATGCACATAGAGAAACATATGCACATATCCATTAATACAAATAAAAATTCGTTCTCAGCAATTTACCTTTAAAAAGAGAGTGGATGAAAGGGTGAGAGCAACAGCATTCGTGTTACTTGAGGTGCTAATCCCAAACCTTAAGTTCTCTAGAGTAACTTCATCTTACTCACTTTTGTGTCACTAGTTCCCAGCTTGGGGGCCATGTGACTCTTTACAATGTTTATTAAAACTCAGTTAATTCGTATTCTTAAATTACACTGTACAGTCCGTCTTTGGTTAAAGATCGGTATACAGTAGGATGTTTACCCTGTGTACTAACCCACTCTTTTTTCCCTCTTTTCCAAGGTCTGTCGGGTTGCCTATGAAATCATGCAAACACTGCATCCTGATGCCTCTGCAAACTTCCATTCTTTAGATGACATCTACTACTTTGGAGGCCAAAATGCCCACAACCAGATTGCAGTTTATCCTCACCAACCTCGAACTGAAGAGGAAATCCCCATGGAACCTGGAGATATCATTGGTGTGGCTGGAAACCACTGGGATGGTTATTCTAAAGGTGTCAACAGAAAACTGGGGAAAACAGGCCTGTACCCTTCCTACAAAGTCCGAGAGAAGATAGAAACAGTCAAGTACCCCACATATCCTGAAGCTGAACAATAGAGATGATGTGTAAGAGATTAACCACAGAGCTCAGTTCAGACCGTCTCAGCCAAGCAGAAGAAGACCCAGACTAACACATGGTTCATTGCCAGACATGCTCCGCACCAAGAGCAAGTGGGAGCCACCCCTCCGATGCTGCGCTGGTGGGATGCCTCTTGATGAAGGGCTGCTGCGCCCTCAAGCCCAGGCCCAGTACAATAATGCACTCACACACAACATACAAACGGACTGTTTTCTACTTTGCCCCTTTAAATATTATGTCCCCATGAAACAAACACTGCCACGTTGTGTAATTTAAGTGACACAGACATTTTGTGTGAGACTTCAAACATGGTGCCTATATCTGAGAGACCTCTGTGACTTACTGAGAAGATGTGAACAGCTCCCTTCTGTGGGGAAGTTGGTTCCTAGCCAGTGGTGGTGGTGTGGCCACTGAATTCACTCCAGTCAACAGATCAGAATGAGAATGGATGTTTTTCCTTTATATGGTTGTCTGGATTTTTTTTTTTAAGTAATTTCATCAGTTCGGTTCATTCACCTCATCATTAATAAATGAAGGAATACACCAATAAAATAAAATGAAATATTCACTGTCCATTAGGAAGTTTTGTAAAACAATACCATGAACAAAAATTCTTTAGTACTCAATGTTTCTGGACATTCTCTTTGATAACAAAAATAAATTTTAAAAAGGAATTTTGTAAAGTTTCTGGAATTCTGTATCACTGGATGATGTAGTTATAAGGTGTATAGTAGAAATATGAAGAAAATGGTCTTACAGCTTTTAAGAATTTTTTTTCTACTTTTGTCCTCCTTTTTCCCTTTTCTGATAGAGTAATCTTATTTTAACTAAGAGAAGCATTGATCCCCTGTAATGCTAGTAACTGGCTTTAGTTGGTGCAAAGAACATGCTTGGGGGAGGTGTTCGTTCTCTTACTTTGGATGTTATTGATTGTCATAATTGAATGAAATAGTCCTTCTCTTGCTTCCAGGGAAACTAATCCACAGCAGGTTTGTGTGGTGATCCCTTACTGTGGCGGTTGCCACAGTGAATTGGATCTTGTTGTTCATTCAGGTACATGCTCTTCCTGTCGTGCCCTGCTCCTGAGGACACAGGACTCCGAAGGGTTGGAAGCTGATTGTGTTTCTGAAGTTATAATAGCTCATATGATATAGATGCTTGTGAACAGAGGGGAGAGGGGCCGGAATAAGATCCAGAAGGAGCCTAGAACCACTTGTTCCAAGTTTCCTTCTAGGCACCCATGTTGGAATACTGCAGAAGAGTGATACACTTCCTTTCCTTTACAGGAAAAGCCCATCTGTATGGAGCCCCTTCTGTAGGAGCATTTCATAGCGTGAGTTCTAAAAAGACAGGGTTGCTGTAGCCTGGCTGGCCTTGAACTCATAGGGATCCACTTGGCTCTGCCTCTGGAATGCTGGGACTAAAAATGTGCACACCACACCCAGCTTGCCTCCCCGATGAAAGATTTGGTCCATGTAGAAGTCAGTCGTGGGCCTGGAATTAAGTATCAGTTCCAGAAAGAAAAGCTTAGTGAACCCGGACCTTTACGACCTCAGGAAATGAAGTCATCCCACTAACTGTCCCTAAATCCTAACTACCTCTCAATGCCCACCCTTCTGAAAGAGCAAAACTTTAACCAGCATGTTCAGCAAATTTTCATTTAGTTTAGGCACAAATAAAAATCAGGTGAAATGGGATCTCCAGCTGAACGGAGATAGACTGAGTGAGTCATCCTCTGGCTCCCATCTGACTCGTCATCAGAACATCGGGAACTACAGGTCTGATTTGTACCTCTGCGGAACCAAAGGTAAATCAGTTTCTTTTCATCCCAAACTGACCCAGTTCCAGAGGTGAAAGAAAAAGAGTAACGTATGAAGGAAATAAGAATGGTTCTCACACGGAGGCCAAGACATGATTCTGTGTATTTTATCCTTGAGTTCTGGTTCCGTTTCTTTTTAATTCATCCTCTCTGTTGGGATTTCCTCTTTGTTCACCAAAAGCATATTTTTCTTTACTGAAGATAGAACAACTACTTTAAGAATCCTTTTCTGGGGTGTAGGGAATTAGCCCAATGGTAGAATACTTCATACGTTGAGTAAGTGGTGTTAGATTGGGTCCTGGGCATTGGAAAGATGTTCTTATTAGTTACTATCTAGGTTTTTTGAGACAGGATCTCCATGGGTTGCCTCGGTGGGCCTCAAACTCTCAACCCTACCTTAGCCTGCCACGTGCTAGGATGGCAGACAGGTGCCGGTGTGTTCGGCTTTGTGACTGATGTCGGTTCTGTTACAGTCCTGTGAAGAGTGCTGCCGCTGCCGCTGTCTGCAGGAACATAGTTTTAAACCTCAGCAGGTTCTGCTTAGAAACTGTCTTGGGTAGCAACTCAAAGCTTAGTTTAGTTCCTTTGTCTTTACCAGAGTTTGTCCTGCATATACTTCAGGGCTTAGTTACAAACAAACACACCGGGCAGAAACTATGCACAGAACTTAGCTCTTTTCTTAGCTTTGACTCTTCTTTGAGATTCCTCTCTCACTTCCCAGCAGCTACAATTGATGACTCCGTCGTGTCCTCAGTTTCTCTGTCCAGAAAGACTACAGTTTTCTTTCTTTTTTTTTTTTTAATGGGGCTGGGGGCTGTCAAGACAGCTTTCTATGTGTAACAGCCCTAGCCGTCCTGGAACTTGCTTTGTAGACCAGGCTGGCCTCAAACTCACAGAGATCCACCTGCCTTTGCCTCCTAAGTGCAGTGATTAAAGACGTGATAAAGGCTTGCACCACCATACCTGGAAAGAATGCAGTTTTCTATCAGCTCAAACGCCGTAAAAATAGGACATTCTCCTGGTGCTCTTACCTTCCTCCACATTTCAGCCTGCCTCTGGAAGTTTCTGTTCCGTTCTGTGCATTTGAGTATTGCGTTGAAACCTTACAGTTGATCTGTTAGAAAATGTGTTCATAAGGTGCTCGCTCTGCCGCACAGGAATAGAACTCTGAGAATCTTAAGTGAGAAAGCATGGCAATAAGGGGCTGAGCAACCCTGCTGACCACATCCTGAGAAACTTTCCAGGGGTGCTATATTGTAAACCATCCTGGCCTGATGGTGATTCCTTTTATACACACTGCCTTCTTGGGAAGGCTGATATGTCTTCACCACCTGGCACCTTGTCCATGAGGACCTGGTACTTAGAAACCCTATTAAGGTTAGAGTAAGATTGGATCTTTTCCTTGTTGAATGACTTGTTTTTCAAAAGGCTTACCTGGAATCACATTACTACCCCTGGAGTATTGAATGTGGATAACAGAATTCTGCATATCAGTGGCAAAGCAGTTAACAGAGATGGATCAAGGCGTTGCTGATCTTTCACTCAAGTCTAATGTTGACTTAGATTCTGAAAAAGTTGAGGCCTATTGTGAAAGGGCTCCAAACCCGGGTTTTGTTGGGATCCAAATATATAAGGCCAGTAGCTTCCCTCGGTGACCTTTAGTTTTCCCTTTTCTTTTTATTCGAGCCTACTTCCTCGATCCCCATTAAATAAAGATGAACAGCTCCGGTGTGAGACGTGAGGGTTAAGGAACAGAAAAGGAACCCCTTTGGCCACAGTCCACTGCCCGATAAGTCCTTTGTGCTACCAAGAGACTGTTCAGTAGCTTCAGTAGAGTTGCAGAATAGATGTGAGGCTTAGAGATTGGTGAATTTGCAAACTTGGCCATGACACCTTAATTTATGCTGGATACGGGCGCTAGGGAATTTTTTAAAGGAAATTTCATAATTACTGGTTCCTGGCAGCATTTTCCCTTATAGAAACATGGAGGAGCTGTTCCAAGGCAGAAAAGAAACAGACTTTTAAAAGTCCTCTTGTCTTCAACTGTCACCGGTGCTATACATGTTCAACAACCTGTTCTTGGACTGCATTCTCTTGTTAGTACAAATCAAAATCTCTGACTGTTGGCCTCCTGAGCTATTCAGTGTACCTCTTCCAGTTGCTCTTCATTCTTTTTGTCCTCAAGACCACCTTGGTTTTGTAATGCTACCACCTTTATGAAGGATGACCTCATGAGAATGGTTCCCTTGTACTAGTCCATTTCTCATGTCATGCACATGCCTATTTACTTACAGGGACCACAATTTTATTGTTGACATCTGTAAGATATAAATACAATTAACTCCTTGGAGAGTTATAGATAAGGTGATTTGTGGATCCGAGACATGGTGAAGCTGGGCCCTCTGTATGCCCATTTAAACTCAACATTCCCAAGAGTTTTATAAATCAGTGTCACCACACTCCATGGGAACATTTTATGTGAAGCCATGTCCATCTAGACAGACCCCTACACCTTTCAGAAAACAATCTAATGAAGGCTCTGTCCATGGGCCACTTAAGGTTTTAGGAAGAGTTCAGGTCTCCTGTGACCTCCTACCACAAGGAACTTTGTTGTCAGTGACTGTTCTCAGGAACCTCTCCTCCCACGTCACTGTCCTTTAGAGGCTGTTGTTTCCTAACTGCCGTGTGGGTAGAGAAAAGGCCATTGACGAGAGCATGTTGATTCATAACCCAGCTGGGTATGGGAGCCTCTGTGGAGGCGGGAATGTGCATCACTCTGTACCCAGAGCACAAATAGTTTAGGCTGTGGGTGTGGTCAGCAGCCTGAGGAATGATGGGCTTTGTGTTCCTAGCTAGTATTCTGTAGAGGATGACAGCCACTAAGACTTTCTAGCTAAGTAAAGGAAATGGAAGGAAGTGGGACAAAGGCAAATGACCACTGGTGGTGTTTCTCATTCAGAGAACCTGTAAGTGCAGGCCATGTCCTTGGACCTCAGACCTCGAAGATAAAGTCTATAGTGCTCACCATTGTCCCTGAATGAGACTTAATGTGATTGGGTGAAACTTCTCCAGAACTTCATATTCTTCATCTATGGAATAATTGGTTAGTCCTATTCAGGGTTTGCAGATTGTCTAGTTGGATCTCACATGTCTAAAGAAAGCAGTAATGGTTCAGCATCAGCTGATTACTGTCTCAAGGGCATAATGTGACCACATCTTTGTCTTCCTAGGCAAACAAGATCTATTTATTGTGTACGCTCTTCAGATTTTTAAAACTGCAGCAGATACATGGGAGATAGTTGTGTAGCTGGGTCTGTTTGAGGGGCCCCTGGCAGTGGGATCAGAATCTACTCCTGGTGCCTGAACTGACTTTCTGGATCCCATTACCTATGGCCGGACACCTTGCTCACGCCTGATAAAGCGGGGAGGGGCTTGATCCCGCCTCAACTGAATATACCTTAGCTGTCCCCCTGTGGGAGAACTTACCCTGTTGGAGGAGAGGAGGCAGGGGAGGGGAGGGGGTGGTGAAAGGAGGGAAGAGAGGGGAATCTGTGGTTGGTATGTAAAATTAATAAAAAAATTAAAAAGAACTACAGCAGATAATTAAAAAACAAAAAACATGAAGCCAGGTGGTGGTGGTACATGCCTTTAATCCCAGCACTTGGGAGGCAGAGGCAGGGGGATCTCTGAGTTCAAGGCCAGCTTGGTCTACAAAGTGAGTTCCAGGAGAGCCAGGATTGTTACGCAGAGAAACTTTATGTTGAAAAAATAAAACAACAAACAAACATGAAATATATAAAGCAGTCAAAAGGCAGTAAAATGTGACGGTTTGCACAGGTTAATAACCCCTGAACTAGACTGAAAAAGTTCTTCCCGAATCCCTTCTGATCGTTTCACGGTTTCCTAAGTTATAGCCACAAACACTGGAAACTGTTCACAAATGTACCTCACAAACGTAACTGGTGTTGATAGGTCACAAGGCTAAGTGTGTATCTGTTGTCCAAAGAACAAGTGGATCAAAATCAGGAGGCTCTCGTTTCAGGTTTGGTTCACAGCCTCTGCAGCAGCAGGCTCAGTCTGATTGAACTACTGCTCTCTTTCGAGAAACTCATATGTCAAACGATCAGAATTCTGTAAGTCAGTAATTGGCGTGCTATGCCCACCTCTTGTTTTTATAAAGTTTTACTGGAACACAGAGTGCCCATTCACTATGCTGTATCTGTACCGCCTTTCCAACTGCAACAGTACAGTTGAATGGCTGTGACCCCTGCTATAACTTGTTGTATCATTTAGATTAGAATCCATAATTCAAAGGAGCTCAAAATCCCAAAATACTGAGTCATGAAAGACAAAAATTACAGTGTAGTAGTAGTATATTGTAGCCTTTACTGATCAATGTGATGCCTCTCAACATAAATATCATAGACAAAAGCCTTACTACTGTCCACTAGGAAATCGCATAATAAACATAGATCTACAATGTCTACAGCATCTGTTGCCCTCCTCCCACATGCAAGAGCTCTATTGTACTGTGTCTTGGTAAAATGAGGCTGGACTTGAAATCTGTGCTGCTGACCAATGGCAAGCCTCACACTCTGGCTAGGTCTTAGTTTTCTTACTTTATGATGACAGGAACTCAACATTTTTTTGTGGGGGGTGTTATACTGTAGTTTGTTTTGAGACAATCTTGAGTGTCCTAGGTTAGCAATGGATGAGCTATGTAACCAAAATTGACCACCTTCTGATCCTCCTCCTTCCATTTCCTAGTGCTGGAATTGCAGGTGTGCACCACCACGCCTGCTTTTATTGGAGGCTGAACCCAGGGTTTTATGCGTGCTAGCCAAGCACTCTTAACAACTTAGCTACATCCGAGACTGCAAGCTGTTTTGAGAAAGTAGACATAAAATTGCTTTGTAAAGGCTAACAGTTTTGCAAAATCAATTACCACTCAAGTTTTGGACAATTTCTACAGCTCTAGAACTACAGTAGTCCTAAAGAGAAGAATACAATTTAGGCCACTTTCAGAAGGATTCTAGCTACAAAGATGTGCACATATGAACTGCCCTGGGAGGGTAAGATCAACTGCACAAGCTATGCACATTTGAGCTCATCGGAGCACAGACGGTTCTCCTGGACCGCCTGCTATGTGCCAGACATACTTAGCATGCATTACCTCACTTGCCTCATCTCCAGTGAGCTCTGTCATTAGGTGTTACTGTCCCCACCTTGTATATAAGAAAACAGCTGTTTTTATTATTTCTTCACTACGTTCCAGTGACTTACATATTTACCGCATAGTACTCTGTGAGTACTTTTATTCCAATTTTTCAGGTGACATAAGTATTTTTGACGTGACAAAATATTCTATTATGGGCCAAATGAGGGGACTTGGGGCGTGTACAAGGGATGGTAAAATTTTCAGTTCTTCTCTATTGTTAATTTGATTAGGGTGATCAGGAAGGGTAAATGTCACCAGACTGCTCCCACAATGGACACTAGATATAAAAAGCATTATGCAACAAAACAGCAAATACTGTATTCAAGAAGTCTCCAAGCGAGTCATGTACTATTCAAATGTATTTCAATCTTACAGAATATTGAATCATTATAAAATTGCTTTAACTATCATAAAAATGTACAGCCAACCTCATTTGATGACACACCCTCAATCTATTCATGACTAGAAAGCTCTGAACTAAATTACATGCAAGACAAATGCTTACTAAGTGGCCAAGTGAATCAAGGCCTGCAGCGAGACTGCCTGATTCAGAAATCTGCCCTTGCAGCTTTCAGTCTTTTGTCTTCCTTATCCAGTAAGAAGCCAAACTGTTGGGACCAGGTTCCATTCCTTGGCGGTATTTGATCTATTGACGTTTAATCACCCAAGCTTACTGTGTGGGTGGACGTCTTTTCAACTATGTTTTCAAGTTGTTTCACATCTTACCTCATTCTTTAACCATCTTGGAACAGCATTTTATACTTTTTTTCTGCTTTCTTCACCCATCATAACAGAAACCAGACAGGTGGAAAGAGAAACTGAGGATTTTGAGTTGGTAGGCTCAAACATGTACCTGGGCTCAACCCCTCTGAGTCTCCACTTGTCTTCATTGCCTCTCTAGGTCTTCCAATGTCCACTCCCAGCTCGGCCTGTGCACTACATAGAGATGCTAAATTACTAGGGCCACTTGAACTGTTTCTTACACAGTTGCTAAAAGCAGAAAGAACTCTGGGTGCAATTCCATTCTCCTTAGCAAGACAGAGCAGAGCAGAAGCTATTCCCCTGCATGTACTTCAGCGAGTGTAACTGTTCTGAAACTAAAGTTGGTATAGAAATGATGTGTGCATGGACACACAGTTCCCAGGTCAGGCTTTAGTTTTACCTAGTGATCGCTTGTCTCATGCCCAAGCCCACTCTCCACACTTGAAGGGGAAGAGACTGAAGGGTGGGAAATGCAGACAGTGATTATCCTGACTTTGTCTGCCTAGCTGTGATGGTAGTGATATATAACACAGCATCTTGGGCAAGTTTAGTGACCCATTAAGTTGTCCCGAGCTCCATTCAGAGAAAACTTGGAACCAGCAGAACTGTCAACACTCAGTTTCATTTTTATTAAGATTCTGCCTCTAAACCCTTAGAGACCACTTAATCATTTCCATCTCCAAGAAAAGACAGAGTTAAGCCTGAAGTCCTTGCCTAGTGGACGCCCTTAGAGCTATCTGGGCCAGGAAGGGCCTCTTGGCCTCTCTCAGCAGCCATTCCATTATCACGTTTCTCTGCAGACAGGTGAGCCCGTGCACCATGCTGCCCAGAGCTTTCGAGCCAGAGTGACCCTCAAGGTAGCCGTGTGAAGAGTCAAGATGCTCGAGCGTCTGCTAAGATAGGGAGGTCACGAAAAGCGAGGCCATCGGTTATTATCGCCAGCTGCTTTCAGGGTAATTTTTCCCATTACATTTGGTTTGTGTGAGGAGGGTGAGCATGCCACCTCACACAAGTGGAGTTAAAAGACAGTCTGCATGAACTGGTTCTCTCCACCATGGAAATACAAGAGACTGAACTCAGCACCTTTACCCCACTGAATAATCTCATTGCCCCAAGGATGATTTTTTTTTTAATCCACACTGGAAATCAAGATATTATCCAACCAAATAAGAAAAGAATGCTGCTTTCTATTCCTACCATGATTTAGCCTCAATAAACCTTACTTTGTAGGCCACTCACTTGTCTGCAGCTTAAAGACAAACAAACAAACAAACAAAAAACCCACTTAATTGTATTCTTGTACAGTGATTGGCACCTAGCAAATTCTAGAAATGCATTGTGCTGAAATAATTAAAAATCTCATGATACTGTGTCTTGGATTTGCTTTAAAGCAACACAGAAGGAAGACAGAGTTGGATGGAAGTGTAGATGAGATAAGACTGGCCCCAGCTGAAAACAGCAGAGCAAGATGTCATGGAAGTCTGTCACAGTGTTTTCTCTACTTTTCTATTCAGTATTTCAAAACAATGCATTTTCATTGGTACCTGAATTAAGCATGGCAAAATATCAAAAGAGTGGCAAAGCCTGGCATCAACCCAGCTAAGCAGCATCCTTTTCCTGAGCACATAGCTACATTGAGTTTTGTGGCCAGACCATGTGACTTAAGTTCTAACCATGGAGCATCATAGACGCCTCTAGCATGCCTGAGTCTTGGAAGATCCCCTCTGCTTTTGCTCCTTGCTGCCTCTAGGCTGGGTGGGGAAAATGTAGTGAAGATCTCCAAGCTCCCCCAGATTGCTGGAGCCTAAGTGAATGAGCTGGGACTTTGGAATTCCTTCAAGAGGCGGAATCACGACCTCCCCTCTACTGACACACATGTAGTAGACGATGACATGACAGAGATTAGCTTTTAACAGTTGCGGTTATTACGTACAGTGTTGACTTGCCCATAATCTTCAAACCAGATTTTAAGCATAGGTACTTCAGAACCAGAAGGAGACCCTGAGTAGTCGTTTGACTTCTTAGGGACTCCAAGGTGCTAATTAACCACCTCTGAGGTTGGTAATGCTATGATAATGGAAATAGCATCTCTCAAGTGGTCATTATGTGTGAGGAGCTGTTTTAAGTGCTTTGCCTGCATTAGTTAATTCCACCCTCACAAGCCAACAAGAGAGAAACTCCCCTTGTTCCAATGCTGAAGAAGAGGAAAGTAAGAAAATAAGGAACTTGCCTCAGTTCAACAGTTCCAAGCAACAGAGCCCAAGTTCAAACCCAAGCTTCCTGTCTCCTGAGCCGAGCCGTCTCTTCGGCCTTCCATACTGGCTCTGTGTGGCTGACTTCACCGTGAGGGCTGGGCACTGCAAGGCACAGGGTGTGTCATCAGCAGAAGTGGAGGAGTGAACGATACAGGGAAAGCCCGGAAGTCTGCCTGTCCCCTGCCCCCGGAAAGCACTATCGAGAAAGCCGAGTTAACGACTGCACCCCCGATCGTCAGGGCTTTGTTGGCGGAATGATTTTTCTCAGACTTCCTTCTTTCAACCTCGGTCTGTCCTGCACTTGGTCCGGTAGAAAATACTTGTCGTGTGCTCCACCTGCACCTCCCATCCTTGCCCCTCTAGTCTGACTGCTCTTCCCGATCCTTCTCCCTGCCCCCCCCCCCAAGCCGGAGTGCATTAGGGCAGGAGTCACGTGTTCTTCCCATGTTGTCTGCCCCTACCTGCCTGCTGGAGGTACTACCTACTCTCAACAGCCAGCGGCGGCACTAAGGGGAGAGCTTTACCAGTTCTCTTCCCAAGTCAGAGCTTTCCAACTGCATTCATAGGGATGTTTAAGAGCTACATGAGAAGATTGGGGGGATAAAGAGAACACTGGTTGTGTGGGGCTCTACACGCCAAATCCCTCTTCTATGAGACGAATCCCACTTTATCTGCTCTGTATAAGATGGCAAGCAGAGAACTCTGTTTCAATCCTGAGAAAAAGGGAGAGAGCCGTTGGAGCTACTTGATGTCATGAACGTCCCAGCGTCCACCATTCCTGCCTATGAGGACCAGAGGTGATAAAGAAGCGTGGCTGGCTCTCCTAGCCCCCACCATTCCACTTTCTAGGCTTGAAAGCCAAAGACAGCCCTAGCAAAACAGCTCACAGGTGGAGTAAGGGGGCTGTGTCTGCTGCTCCTTCCACAGGTCCTGTGCTTCTGACTCTTACAGAGTCTTACACAAAGTAGACGCAAAAAGAAAGTGGCATGGCCGGATGGATGACGTAATGTCTATTAGTCTACTAGGGGAGGAGGCTGCCCACTATATTCGTCTTCAAGATTCAGAGAGGCATTAGGGGTTAAGAGCAAGGAGTCTAGACTCAAACTCTAGCCCTGCCATGGCAAACCACATGACCTCATCCTTAAATCTATGAATATCCTGCATCATGAGCAATATTATTTCCTCGCAGGGTTTCTGTGAGGATTTGGATGCATTAATACCTGCAAAATACACAGAACCTGGCATTGAGTGCTCGGCAAAGGTGACTTTGCATTCGATCTTGCCCTTGTGACTCTGGTGAGGCACCTCCCCGTGACTGACACCTCTCAGAATTCTTCATTCTTCTCTGTACTTTGGCAGCATCTTGCTCAGACCTCTGGCATAAGTGGTGATGTCCTTCCCATACCACGCCCCCGGTTTGATGAGTTACCAGAGAACAGCAGTCTTTGACATCGGGATAGATTTCCCACTTTCGGCTGGTTCACCACTATGACAGTGGTAGATGCAGCTGCCTCTCCCTCTCGACTTGTGGCTACTTCAGGTCCCACGTCTCCTTCATCTTTGTCTTCCCTGGGCCTGGCCTACCACAGGTGATTCCCACAGTGTCGGCACCATCCTCTCTTTTCCCTAAAATGAGGACGAGGCAGAGTCTAGGCTGGGTGCAGAGGATCTCTGACAGGCATGACTGCGAGGCTGTAAGAATTCAGGACATGAAAAAGAAAACGACTTCTACAGAGCGCCCGCTGTGTTCCTGGAATAGCACCGGCTCCTTACAACACCTTACTCGCACAGCGATTCGATGGTGGTGTATTCTTGTTTGCTATTCCCAGGTGTGAACAACTTTCACGTGTCTGAGGCAGAATTTGAACCTGGGAGTGCATCCTCAGCGTGTGCTGTGTCCACCGTTCAAGGTAGTGATGGAGGCGAAGACTCGAACCCGCCCTGTCCCCCCACCCTTCTCAACACCTTCTCCACAGCCTCTTGTGTCTATCTTACAGTCTGTTCTGTCATTGGCTTCTCTGGTGCTGTTTTCCTCCTGAGCTGACTTATATATCACCTGGCCACTTCTCTTTATTAATGGAATGCCGTGACTTAGTGCCATTTCCCGATGATGTGATTAAAATACCCTAGCCAGAGTAACTTATCGGATAAAGGATTCATTTTAGCTCACAGTTCCAGGACACAGGGCATCACTGGAATGAAAGCACAGTGGCCGAAGCTTGTCCACCATCTTACATCTATAATAAATGTGGACATGCGAATGCTCAGTTTGCGGTCTTAACTCTTCACAGTTCAGGATCCTGTGCCTAGGGAATGATGTCACCTACAGTGGGCAGGTCTTTCAACCTCAGTTAATATAATCAAGATAATTACTCAAAGACAGTGCCCATAGGCCAACCTGACACTCATTAAGACTTCATACTGGCTACTTTTATGTCAACTTGGCGCAAGTTAGAGTCATCGTTGAGGAGGAAGGAGCCTCAACTGAGAAAAATGCCACCATAAGATCTGGCTATAAGGCATTTTCTTACTTAATGATTGATGGGGGAGGGTCCAACCCATTGTGAGTGATTCCATCCCTGGGCTGGCAGTCCTGGGTTCTATAAGAAAGCAGGCTGAGCAAGCCATGGAGAACAAGCCAGTAAGCAGCACCCTTCCGTGGCTTCTGCATTAGCTCCTGCCTCCAGGTTCCTGCTATGCCTGAGTTCCTGTCCTGACTTCCTTTATGATGAACTCTAACATGGAAGGGTAAGCTCAATAAACCCTCTCCTCCCCAAGTTGCTTAGGTCATGATGTTTCATCACAGCAACAGAAACCCCAACTAGACAGACTCCTTTCCCAAGTGATTATAGACTGTGTCAAGTTGACAATTAAAACTAACCATCTCACCACACTTAAACATTTATATATCCCCGCTGTCTTGTTGGCCAGCATGGGGCTGAATGCTTCTGGGGTTGGCAATGAGACTGAGCTCCAAGGGGCCGTGACATCTGCATCTTTAGCTGCTTTCATAGGGTGTAGAGTAAAGGATGTGAGATGGGGCAGTGCAGGGCAGTGTGTCGGATATGTGTGATGAAAAGGGGGCCAAGGGGCAGGACAGGGTTGAAGGGGCAGCCAGTCACCTCTCTCTTGGTATTAAGCCTTAACTCAAAATACCTGCTTTTTGCCTGAAGGCCATTTCCCCTGCCCCATACCCCGCTTCAATCCTACTGCAGTGGCTGATCCCCACAGCATGGCTGCCGCCTGCCAGCACTTGCCTATTGAATATCTACCATGTGCTTCGCACACGTTTAATCTCAGTCTACACAATAATCCCCTCATCTAGGCATTAATAGACTGTGCTTTATAGATGAGGAAGCAGAACCCCAGAGAATATAAATTACGAAGCTCACGTAGCTAGCAAGTGATGGAGCATGGAGAAGGAAGAAGGGGTTGGGGGGAAGAGACATCTGCCATTGGGGTTGCCCCTCCTTACACACCTGTCCAAGTAAGCTGGCAGAACACAGGAGCGAGTGAATGCCCCTACCAACTCCCTTCGTGCCCTCCTAGGGAAAAAGGCCTTTCAGGTTCTGAATGTGGGTGCCTGAATTCCTCCCTACTTTCCCAAGGAACTCACTGTGGAGTTAGGTTGGCCTTGAACTCGTGGCCCTCCTGCCTGCTTCTGTCTCCAGAGTGCTAGGATTACGGGAGCTCTTTACTATACCTGCTCTGACGATTCTTTTAGAGTGGATTTCCCCCAACTCTTATTTCTTTGGTCACTCACTCCAATTTCTGGCCTTCTGGGCCTGAACTTTTTAAAAACCACTTGAAGCCCTCCCTTCAAGTATCCCAAGTCTACCTCCCTGTCAGGTATCCCAAGACAGGTCCCTCTGAATTGTGACACAAAACCCATTCTTAAAATAAAACAGCTATCTGAGGTTGTTATCTGCTGTCAGACTCTCCCTCTAGAGGCCTTCTGGAACCCAACATCCATCCATCCCACAGATTTGGACCATTCCGTGGAGTTCAGGGAAGTCTATTCCAAGCACTCCGTGGTAGCAACCACCAACCAAAAGGTAAAAGCCTTTGACAGAACAATTGGACTTTTAAAGCAATTTCAAAAGCATAACCCATCAGTGTGGTTAATAATGCAGAGATAAGTATTAATAAGGCAGTAGCTCCAGCTGAGATGGGCTATGTCCAGCGGCCCAGAGCACCCCACTCCTCACCCCAGCTTTCTTCTCCTCTCCCATCCTTGTTCCCTTTTCTTCACAAGCTGGTAGTTGTCAGTTCTTGCTGCCCATAGCTTGCCCAGATGCAAAGTAGCGCTCGCTGCTCTTTCTGAGATGTTACTAGGAATAGCAGAGGCCATGGAAAGCCAGTGGATATTTTTTTTAAGCAGGTGCTATATATACCAGACACAGCTGGAAGTCTTAAAGATAGTGCAGAAGAAAGGGAAAATTTCCTGTCCTCCTGGAACTTATGATCAAGGAGAAAGACCAATAATAAATGAATACATGGAATTATAGTGTATGAAATGATAAGAAATACACAGCAGAGAGGGCCACAAAGAGCACTCTGCTGTGGTAGAGGGCTAACATCTTAAACAGGCTAGTCAGCGATGACCTCCCTTACAAAATGATGCGTGAACAAAAGCCGCAAGAGTCCACACAATGAAGAGGCCGAGAAGACAAAGAGCATCCCAGGAAGAACAATAGCAGACACAAAGGATCTGAGGCCAGGGCATGGCTGGGCTGTTGAAAAACAAGGATGCTATTCTGGCTGGAAAAGAGAGCAGCTAGTAAAGAGGCAAAGTTGTGGAGGTTTGGATGGTGCACAATCGTGCACACCAGCGTGTGGGCTGAACCTGTAGGGATGGGATGGTCTGCAGAGCTGTCAGCAAGTAAAGGCATGCTCTGACGTACATAGTAAAACTACTTATGTAGAGATGGTTGCTGGGGAGGTGTCTCCGTGGGTAAGGCGCCAATCTTGTAGGCATGAACCCCCAGCACCCATATAAATGCTGAGCGCGACAGTACACATCTATAACCCCACTACTCCTGAGGTGTGGGCCAGCAACAGGTGGATCCCGGGGCCTGGCTGGCCAGCCATCCTAGCAAAACCACACACACACACACACACACACACACACACACACACACACACACACCTTATACTATGAACAGAGGTAGCAACAGGGAGATTCCTTGGAGAATACTGCACTCATCTGGGAATGGGCATAGAGTTCGAGGATTAAGGACAGAGTTTAGGCCAAAAATCAGGGATCAGATCCTAATTATGCCCCTTACTAGTTGCACGGACGGTAAACAAATGACATAATTTCTTTGAGCCTCAGTTTCCTCATCTCTGCGGTGGAAACAAATTGCACACATCTCCCTAAATTCCCTCATGACCTACTAGATGGAAAACAGAACCCAGTGCTGGTGTGAACTGCACAGGATAGATGCCCTGTCCGCGTTTGAGGCTCTTGGAGTTGCCATGCACATAATTTGTCGTCTGTGTAAGGGACCGTGTTTTGCTGGCTCAGAGTGGTAATGGTGGGGCACAAAGGGTCCTGTTTGGTGAATGTTTTAAAGGTAAAACCAGATTTGCTAGCAGTATACATGGGGGATGAAAAGGGAGAGGAGTTTAACCTCATAATGCAGATGAGGAAACAAGGAAACCATGCTATCAAGGTTTGAAGCAATCTTTAAAACAACACTTATGACTACACAGTTTAACACTTACAAAAGTGAAAAGAATAAGATTACCTATGGCCAGACATAAAAAAAAATCCCCATGTGATTAACTTTTCCTTTTATCTGTTCCCTTTAATCCTTTTCTTTATGCATATATGCATACATGCACACATATATGCACACACACATACACATATACATATATACAATATATATAAATATTTAATCTGCTTACATTTTGCAGTTTTATTGGGGATATAAATAACAACTAAAATTTGAGTATGTGACCTTAGGCAAAGGACATAGCTCTCCATGTCTCCATTTCCTCCTCTATGCAGAGGGGAAGATAACCATATTCAGATGGTTAGGTTTCACCAATGACCAAACGTAAGGCCCAGGTATATGGAAGGTGGACAGCATGGTGCCTCGATATACATATACACCGTAAAATAATTACTTCAGTCAACTAATATTTGGTATCTCAGCTGTCTTCTCACTACTTACCGCACTTTGTTTCTGTGGAAAAAGCATGGATTTACCCCTCTTAGCAAACTGCAGCTTTCATTAGCAGCAGTCACCGGGCTACACCTTAGATATCCTAAACTTGTTCATCTTATCCTTTTTCCCCACTAAAATCCCATTTATTTAGTCCTCCAGCACCTTTAAAAAATGCTCTTCTCCATTCCTATGAGTTTCATATTTTGAAGTTCCTCTTATAAGTGAGATCATGCAGCGTCTGTCTCACTTCGGCTTATTTCGCTTAGCATAATGGCATAGCTTTCTCCATGCTGTCAGAATGGCAGGATTCCATATCCTGGCTGTGGGAACGATCCTGCAATGCGTTTTTGTACAGCAGAAAAAGCAGTCAACAAATTGGAAAGGCAATCTACATAGGAAAGAAAGTATTTGCAAACTACGTATCTGATAGGGGCATGGAATCTAAAACAGACCATAGAGAATTCATATAACTCAACAGCAAAACGAAAATAAAAAGGAGCCAATGGCACTTTCCAAAGAAGACAGAGGAGGGGCCAACAGATATATAAACATGTTTCCAGCACCACCAAGTATTAGAGGAATATAAATCAAGGTCATAGTCAGATGTCACCCCATACCTTTTAAGATGACGACTATCAAAAATTCAAAAGATTATTGTTGAGGGGAATGTGGAGGAAAGGGAACCTTGGTGCTCTATAGGCGGCCTTACAAGTTGGTACTTCAACTATAGAAAATTATGAAAGATTCCTCCTCCAAAAAAAAAAAATTAAAAGAATTACTGTATGATCCAGCAATTCTAATTCTGGGCATATATCCAAAAGACATGAAGTCAGTATCTCAAATAAATATATGCACTCCTGTGATTATTCCAGCATTATTCACAATAGCAGGTGTGATCCTTAAATAATTATAATTGCATCCGCACAATTTTACATTCTATAAAAGAGAAGTATGTGGCACTTCATGACCCTAGCCAGGGCTCATTGGCTAAACGTTAAGGAAATTAATGTGCTCAATACAATTTACCTTCCGGGATATAAACAGAACTCAGAATTCCCATTTTAAGTGGAAAAAAAAATATGATCCAGAAATCAGCCACTAAAAACAGAGCCCTGGGGAACATAAAGCCGCTCATTTCATTTACTCACTCGCAAACTTCTATTAAGTGATCCCGTCTATAAGCAGCTGCATGAGAAGATTGGTAAGTAGGTCCCACCTTCCTTTAAGAAGATCACGGTATGGAGGGGCAGCTCAAGTTACTGTAATTGGTTTTCATATCTGAGGGCCGGAGTGTAATAAGTGCATATGTTACCATGGAAACACCATTGAGGAATAACTCGTAGAGGGAGGGAGACATCCACAGAGGGGCAATGGTCTTCTTTTCCATATGTGTTAGATGAAGTACAGGAGAGACAAACGTGGCTGGCATGGCTGTTGGTGCACTGTGACTTGAGCTGTTGCTTATTCTAGCTGCCTTTCTGAAGAGGACAGAAGGCTATCCAGGCCAGTGTGTGTTTAGACAACACAGCACTGGTACAGATACCCAGTGTGGTCCAAGGTGGCTAAGGCTGAATCTCAAGAAAGAAAGAAAGAAAGAAAGAAAGAAAGAAAGAAAGAAAGAAAGAAAGAAAGAAAGAAAGAAAGAAAGAAAGAAAGAAAGAAAGAAAGAAAAAACAACAACAACAACAACCCGATTGACTTTGGATGTTCGGCGAACCCAAAAGTAAACAATGACATAACCAAATATATGACTATTCCTGGCAAAATGCTACTTTTGTGTGATTCTGTGTAAATATGGCCTGGAGGTCAGAGGTGAAAGCTTTCACTGTCCCCTCTGTGTGAATCGACCTGTAGGCTACGTGCCTACTTCCATGTGGCCTGTGTGCTGATCTGTGTGTGTCTGTGTGTCTGTACCCACTTGTGTGTGGCCTGCGTATACTGTCATGTCTGGATGCCCGCTGGCATCTACCTGCATAGCAGCCTGTGTGTCAGTGAATGAAGCATGTCTTATTTGCCCATGACTCTCCAAGTTCTCCTCAACCCTCAGCTTCCTGTGACCCTCCTCCACTCCTGGCTTTGGGGCTTTGATCTCATACTTTCTGATGACGCTGTGTTATCTGTGATTCTTGGAACCAACCATCCAGGTACCTGTTTCAAAGCCTATTGGACGAGAGTAATGTTAATAGAAAATGACCCAACCAGAGGCAAGTCTGGAGACATTGAACTGGTGTGTAAAACTTTGGCAGGGGAGGGGGAGATAATAGATATTTTTCCTGATACTTACCAAGTATCCTCATCTAAAGGGGATGGTCAGGAGATGGAAGATGACCTTGGTATTGCAAAGAGAAAGATTTCAAAGGTAGAGACTTGAACAAACTTTAGCTAAGCTGATGGAAAGAAGGCCTAACAAGTCGTTGCTAGAGGTTGCAAAATGCAGACATGCTGGGATTCCAAACTGCCTTAGTGTCCCAGACTTCCTCTTACCATGAGAAAGTTCTCTGACAAAATCAACCTAAGGGAGAAAAGGTTTATTCTAGCTCCAGGTTTAATGTACAGTCCATCCTGGCGGGGGAAGTAGGGCAGCCGGAGCTTGAAGCAACTGGCCACATTGCATCCACAGTCAAGAAACAGGCATGAGCACAGACTTGCCTCACTTCTTTCATTTTATACAGTCCAGGACCCCCTGCCCAGAGAGGTCCATCCTCAAATGAGATGAATCTTCCCACTTCAATTAGCACTATCAAGATGATCCCCTGCGGACACTCAGAGACTTAGCTCCCAGGTGAGTCTAGATTCTGTCAAGTTGGCAGTTAACACCAGCCATCTGGTGTTACCAACACCACCAACACCGAGGAAGCTTCTTCCAGGCTCAGCTGTTTGCACAGCCAAGGCAGTTGATTTGCAGAAGCTCATCCAGAAGCCATCGAAAACCTCAGTTGCTATCTGCCTGTACGTTTGTTCCATTTATCACCGAGGGAGACAGATTTCTGCTTTCAATCTTGAATAAGTGCTTTTCGTTGACATAATACAACTCAGAACCACAGAGGAGAGAGGTCCTCAGAAATGTGATTCCAGCTTCTTTCCTCCCATAGAGAGGCTATTCCAGGGCAGGTACTGTAGACCTGACCACAATGTCTTCAGGTCAGCTCTGAGATGAGGGACTTGTCCACTCTAGTGACACAGAGCTTTTCTATTTCCACCTCTAGGACACTATTGTGTTTTGTTTGACATCTTCATGCTTGAGCAGCTCAAAACACCGATATCATCCTATTCAACCACATCAGAGAGCCTGCTTTATAGAGTTGACCCAGTCAGTGTGGGAAGCGGGGAATGGACTCCAACTGTAGAGGCAGACTTACTGAGAACTAACAGCTATTCTGTGTGTGATCCATGTGAGCGTGAGTAATAATTCTCCCGGGAAAAGACAGAAATTATAAAGTAATCATATATGTGTGTTATGAACATTTATATATATGTATATATGTATATATATATATATATATATATAATAGCAATTTCACTTAAAAGGTACATCCATACGAAATAGTACCATGCAATGACTTAAAATGATTTCTTAGATGAATAGTGTGGGCATGAGAAAATGTTCATGGTATGATGAGATGTGAGACAAACAAGTTAGGGAGCAAACAATGCAGTAATATATTATATTATATAATATATAATATTATATATATATATAAACAGCTAAGTAAATGAAAGACTTTACACCAAAGTTTTAACTGTCGTTTTCTCCAAAAGTAGTTGAGATTATAGGTGACATTTTTTTTTTTGCATTTGTGTTTCTCAGACTTCTTATATTATGTTTTTTAAGTTTAAAAATTACGTAAAAGTAAAAATAATATGCCAAGTACCTGATACAATTTCAAGAAATGATAGCTCCCTCCCACATTCACTCAGAATGATTTGCTTTCATTTCATGTTTTGAATAGAGAAGTCACATTCAACATCTTACAAATATTAAAGCGAAAATCCTCCCTCCAACCTCAGGCCTCAGCCATCTTCCTCTCAGTTCTCATAGGCAGCCGGTGTTAACCGTTTCTTATCTCTCCTTCAGGGAACGTGAGTGCGTGTGCAAGCACGCACATAAAGCTGTGCTCACCTCCCTGCTTATGTAGACAGCCCCTTCCATGCCCCTTTGGATTTCTCTTTCACATTCCACGTCACTCTTGCTCTTGACTGGACCCTAAGTGTCCTCCAAAGATGCATGTGTTAAAGGCTGGGTCCTCAGTCCATGGCACTGTGGGAGTATGGAGACACCGGGGGTAAAGTCTAGTGGAAGGTCTTTACGTCCTTGGGTGCATGCTGAGAGGCAACTATGAGGCTGTGGCCGGTTCCTCTTCCTCTCTCACTCCTCTGATCCTGAAGTAAGCTGTTTTCCTGTGCCCTGTGCTCCCCTGCGGGGTGCTGCCTCACCATAGACCACCGATTGTCATCTTTTTATCTTTTTTCCCCCAGTGCTAGGGTCAGGTTCATTCTGAAGATAGTCTTGTCTAGACCCTAAGATTTGTGTGCTCCTCCTGGGCTCTCTGTTTATTTTATCTCTGTCTCCCTCTGGAGCAATCCACACCCCATCCATTCCAGAGTTCACTCTCCTGTCTTAATCTTCCTGCATCCATTTTCCCATCTTGGAGAACCTGAAAATGTGAGGACTCCGGCCGGTACTGTTACTCAGTCTCACACCTGGGTGACAAATAAGGTTCAGTGGGTGACCATCAGGGACCAGGTCAGAGGTCTGTGTAGGCCTGTGTGCTGGTTCAGTTTTGTCAACTTGACACCAACTGCAGTCACCTGGGACGAGGGAACCTCGGTTGAGGAATTGCCTCCATCACATTGGCCTGTGGGCATGTCTGTGGGACATTTTCTCAGTTGCTGTTTGAGGGCAGTGCTATCCCTGGGCATGTGGTCCTGGGCTGTGGAAGAAGATGGTCAAAGCATGAACTACAACAAACCCGGAAGCATCGTTCTGCCAGGTCTCTGCTTCAGTTCCTGCCTCCCGGTTCCTGCCTGAGTTCCTGCCCTGACTTCCCTCACGATGGTAGTGATTAACTCGTTCAGTCCCCCAGGTTGATTTTGGTCCTGGTGTTTGTCACACCAGCAGAAATCTACCAGGAACAGGCTGGGAACCCTGGCAGATGCTTAGGAATATGAATGTAAGGGGCTGGATAAAGACAGCTTAACTGATAGTTGGTCTTCGGGATGGAAACTCTTTGTTGGTAGCTAGGGGGAGGTAGTTAAGACCTAAACCAGTAAGGGTGGGTGATTTAATCTTGTCCTCATATGGGGCCTAAAAGGGAGATCCCTTGGGTAGTGGGGCATCTTAATGAAACTGACACAGAGTGAATACTTACTTACATGAAGCGTTCAACTGGGTTCTGTGACCTCTTCAGTTACATTACGGTCATGCCTCTGTTGCTAGGGTCACTATGTCATGCAGAATTTCTCATCTCTACCACTACTGACTTAGGTGTTTTTTTTTTTCCCAATCCTGTGAGGTTTTTGGTCCTCCCCACTCAGTACACAGCCTGTAAACCAAAGGGCAAGTCCTTCAAAGTCAACGGTTTAAACTGGGGTAGTCACCCACACAGGCATCCGGTTAGAGCGGCATACAGGGAATGTCTAATCAATGTTGTCTAAAGGAACTGCTCAGGGTCAATGAAAGCCCTCTGCAGGACCACAAGGGGTGACACGTGGCCTGACTCACTGGAGATAATGGCCCTGGGAACAATTATCAGCCTAATTTCTTTTTACATCAATGCAGATTTGATGCCTGGTAATATATGTGTTGTACCTTTAATGGCCTTTTAATGATGAAGAGGATCAAAAGCATTTTAGACCTGAACCTGCACCATTAGTCTCCATTCCAGAAATTCACTGTAATTACTGCAGCTGCTCCTCGGAGCCCCGCAAGGGTGGCGGGTTTCTGCGAATGTATCTGCTCAGTTAATCACAGTCAGCCCGGAGCCCAGGAGGATGGCGGTTCCAGGAGGTGGTTGCTGAAGGTGGAGGAGGACAGAGCAGGATGATGGAAGGACGGACAATAGGAAAGGGTGAAGGGCCGAGTCATTCTGGGCTGAGTGTCAGGATCCTTGGTCCTCTCTTCTCTTTTCATAGAGCATTCCGGACTTGGAGTGAGACATGAGCTGCTACACAACGTTTTGGATTCTACATTAGAGATAGAAAAAAAAAAAAAGTCGTATTGGGAATGACTAAGGATTTGTGATAAATTTGCATTCTATCCCATTACATTATGAGTGTTCGTCAGGGGCAGGTGAGGATAGGCCGCATGCGGCTATCACTGGCTGCTTCTTGGGATCAATGGGTGGATGCAGATAGGCATCAGTGTGTAGCTAACACAAGGCAAATGTCAAGGGAGAATGACATCTCCTGGGAGTGGAGGTCTTCGGATGGTTGGTACGTGAGCTGCTTGATCCCTGGACCCTTATCCCCAGGGTCCCCTGCCTGCCCTTTCTGTCCCTGGGAGGCTGATCACTGGATCTATCACCCAGGCTCTTGTGTCTGGGCTTCCAGTTGGCTTTAGTCATAGGGAGGATAGGCAGCAGATTCAAGCATAGTGAGGGAGATGAGGGCGTTTCTTCCCCAACCTCCTTCCCCCTCTGGTGTGGGAGCTCTGTCAGTGGATGGGTCCCTTGTCACAATAGGTCCCATCAGGAGGCTTTGTCCTGGCTCCATCTCTGCCTGGATTCTGGAAACATAGTTTCTTCTCTTTGTTCCAGAGCTAGGGGTGGTATGAGAGTCTGTTATTGCTGATCCCTGGATTCTTCAGCATCCTTAACGTATTCTAATGTAATCCCTGTCACATTCAAAGCCCCATCTGGATGTGCCTCCTTTGGGAATCCTGGTTAATACAATGAGTGTGTAAGAGGATGATGAATGCAATCTATCCCGTTTCTTTTTCCTGTACACACAGGAAGACTACTCATCATTTGAATAGGAAACATCTCCCCACTACCTCAAACCCCCACCCCTCCCCCCCATTCCTGAGCTCATGTGTGGAAGACTCTGGTTCCGGTTCCTGAGACTGTTCCTGAAGGTGATGGGAATTTGCAGAGATAAGAATTAGAGGAGGGGGCCCAGGAGGGGCTTGCCTCTGAAACACCTGTGTTGTCCATGTCTCCTTCCTGTTTCTCTCTGCTTCTAGGCTACCACAAGATAAGCAGAAGCTCTGTGGTAGTCTGCTCACCCCAGACCAAAGCAATGGATCTGACCAACCATGGATCGAAGCCTCTGGAACAATGAGTCAATATAAATGCATCCATGTCTTCAGCTATTTTTCTTGGGTATTTATCACAACAAAAGGTCTGACTAACCCAACCATGTGCTCCATTGTCCTTTACAGTCAGGTTATGGCTCTGCTACTCAGTTCTGAGCAGTGGGGTGACGTGTGTGATACTTCTACACCTCACTACGAAACTCCCATAGCCTCTCCCAGCTATGTGTAAAGTTGAAACAGCTGAATCTGGACAAGTCTTGGATCCCCAAGTAAATGACTGGAGGAGAATTGCTCAACAGCATTTAATGGTCATATTAGTTAGTGAGAAGCACACTTTTACTGTATTATATCTCCGGGATTCTGAAGGTGGTTTGTTACAGCAACCGTGGCTAATTGCCCTGACTCATGCAGTCGAGGTGTCGAATGAAAGACCACCTAGAGTGACCAAGACCTGGAGAAACAAATACAAGCAAGCATGTAATCTCCAGCAGTGAGAGTTTACTAACAGTGTAGCATTACTGCACTGGGAACACAGCAAAGGTCTAAATGTCAGAGTCGAAATTCCTCACTTCTTGCTATGTGTTCTTAGACTAATTACTTTATCTTTTTTTTTTATTTTTATTTTTATTTATTTATCTATTTATTTTTATTACTTTATCTTTCTAAGTCCTAATTGGTGAAACAGGGAAGGGTCTTCAGTGGGTAGATTATTTGCATAAGAGAAAGTTCCCTCTTTTTCCTCTCAGCTCTGAGTTCTAATCTCAGCTCCTCTAGCAGCTGGTAGATAATTTCAGTGTAGGAGGCTTTCAACTTTCTAGTGGCCTCGCCTAAACAAGCGCCCATGGCAGAAGACAGTTCGCATCAAGGTTGGCATCCTGGCAGGTTGATTGAGTACTGGCAGGGAAGAGAGATTGTCTTTAGGTCTTGGGCTTGGATATTACTCTTTCCATTTCTCTGCCAGCACGGATTGCACAGTCTGCCATCTACCCTGAATATACTCAGTTCTCTGCACTATTTTAAGGGCTTTATCAATGTTGCATCATTTTATGGGCGTAGCTGTGTGCCTATGCTGTAGGGGCATAAAAGAGAAGAGTTTAGAGGGGACACGTTTTCCTTGACTATTCACCCCCGGAGAATGTTGATTGACTCCCCAACACTGCTCACACCCCGCAGCCACTGGCCTAGCTGAACATGGGTGTTACAATAGTCCCCCCTCCATTAAGTGTGTGAAATGATTTGCATACATTGAAGGATAAGCTTTGTCATCTCAGTTAAGAACAACTCTTCTCATGCCTGAAATCCCAGTACTCAAGAGGCTGAGGCAGGAGGATCACTGAATATATAGTAAGTTCCAGGTTAGCCTGGGCTATCAAGTGGGAGCCTTTCTTTTTTTTTTTTTTTTTTTTTTTTTTTTTTGGTTTTTCGAGACAGGGTTTCTCTGTGTAGCTTTGCGCCTTTCCTGGAACTCACTTGGTAGCCCAGGCTGGCCTCGAACTCACAGAGATCCTCCTGGCTCTGCCTCCCGAGTGCTGGGATTAAAGGCGTGCGCCACCACCGCCCGGCTAGTGGGAGCCTTTCTAAAAAAACATAAATAAATAACAACCAACTACCACCACCACCACCACCACCAATCCACTGAACCATCTTGCTGGCCCTGGACTGTGCTCTAAACTATGAGCCAAGCTAACCCTCCTCCCCTCCCTAAGTTACTTCTTTCAGGCATTCTGGTATAGGGATAAGAAAAAGAACACACCTGAGCATATATTACTCTTCCTGTGTGTTGTGTTTAAGACAGGACTAAACCATGTTTATACAGGGAACTGTGGAATCAGGGCATCTGGGCTTAAATCGCAGCTCTGCTTTCTGTTAATTGGGACCGAACAGTACTTGGAGTGCTTGTAGGCATCCAATGAAAGTTAACTATTACTATTATTTTCTCTCTTCGGCTATCAGTAATGCATTCCTTTTCTTCTAGAAAGGAAGGATGGATATATTTCCCCTCATTAGTGGGGAGAGATAATTCATAAGATCCAGGAAGTTTCAGTAGACCTTGCGGGTGGGAACTTTTCTCCATCTCTACAGTAGCTGGGAGATGGGAGAGAAACCCACAGATTCTGAGACCACGGTCCTTGAATGTGAGCCTAACATCAAGACTACCCTAAACACAGGCAGCCAGACACAGCCACAAAACGGCAAGGGAAAGAGGGAAGCCACCCCTTCCGGAGCCTGCGGGGACCTCTGTGGGAAACACCTCACCTCGGTTTTCCTTGGAAACAACAGGGAGGCTGGGCTTGGCATTGCCTTTCTTCCTAACTCTGATTGGACCGCTCACTCTGGAAGCCCTTCCGGTCTAGGCAAGAGGAGATGAAGAGGCTTGTAACACTTGGCAATGTGTGTCACATGACCAAGAGGGCCGGTGGGCTCGGGAACCTGTCTGTGCCACAGGCAAGGCACGGGTTAGCTAACTAACCTTGCCTAGCTGGGCACTGGTTCGTGACCCCTACCCCCAGTGCTCACTGCATTAGATTATCTCTCGGAATCGCTCCCCACCCCCAGCTCAGTGATGCCAGCACGTGTGGGGACACTAGTTCCATTAGGAGTCCCAAGCAGGGACAGACAACGGGGAGCAGTCGGGAGGGAAGAGGTGAGGCGGGGAGGATTTGGTAGGCAGAGGGAGGAAGCAGCGGTCTTGTTTCCGCGGCTCTGGAACCCTCCTGGCAGCTGCTAACCATTCACCAAACCAGAAGAACCTCTCTCCGGGGAGCCCTCCTCATACAGGATGCCACACAGCCACACCGGCAGAGCCCCAAGGCCGCCCCTGACTGAGATGCTGCTGCCTGTCTGGAGGTCTGGTCCTCTGTTTTCTCCCACCAGGCTGCCTTCTTGATCAGCTAAGCAATTGTGCTGGTCAGTGGGAGCAGATGTCTCCCACGTTAGAATTGTCTTCAAAACAAGGCTACGACAAACTCGTGATAAGGGCTGTGGTGGGGGCCGGAGGGGCCGGAAGGACTTACCTTCCTGTTTCCCTTCATCACCACCAAGGCCCAGCTGGGGGACACTGTCCATACAAGCATCACCTTAGGAACACAAACCACAGCACCCCTTTGTGTCCCATCCCCACAGATGGCTCCTCCATGAGCACTGGCCTGTCTACCAAATCCAGCATAGTGTCTTTCTAAGCCAGTAGGCTGCCTGGGAGAGGTTGGAAGGAACAGAGAGAAATCAGATCCTGAGAAATGGGACTCGCCAGAGTGTCCCATCCCGGCTAGCCTGTGGGAATTAAACTCTACGCCGTGTGCTTTTGCATTGACCTCAATTTTTCAGTCCCAGCCCTACCCGGGGCCTTTCTCCACCTCCTGGGGGAAGCTGTGCAGTGAGGTCATCGTTCATTGTAGAGGCCATCTTCCCATCATCCGTGTTAGGAAGGTGACATATTTCCCTTTCCTCCTAAAGGTCAAACCAATTTACTCGGTGTGAAGGAGCCCAGTGTACTTGTCACGGATGGCAGTTGGGCTCTGATGGATGCCGGGCATTCCAGTCACTTCCAGGCAGAGGACGGGCTCTTTTAGATAAGCAGTCAGGGCTTCGGGCCGAAAGGCTTAGTCCGAGTGGAGGTTCGAAAGTCTGTGGTACTAACCGGTCTCCATAAACTCTCCTGATTATGGCACGTGGCAACCGCATCCTTCAGGCCTCAGTTCTCCTGTAAACCCCAGTCACCCGGGAGCAGGCCTGCTAAGCTAGCAGCAGTTCTTGGGCATCTGGTGCTGGCCCTGCCCTCGGCATCTTCTGGCCGGGGATAGGGAGGACCATCATTCCCGGTGTCGGGGTTTGCTTATTTACATTTCCTTATGATTGTATCTTACAAGATCTTAGCTCTCCCTGTGTCACATTATTTTCTAAAAATAATGCTGATGTTAAAGTAACAGTACCCCCTCCCCCACTTCTGTGATGAGAAGGATTGTTCCTCATTTCGTCATTTCCTCCTTAAGGAGAAGGCCCACAGCCATAGAATGATGAGCTGGAAAGGGACCTCAGGGATCATTTGTCGGTTGAACACTAGAGAAAAAAAAATGACCTTGCATGAGTCTGGTCCTTCCCTGTGGCCAAGAGAGAGTTCGATGATCTTCACCTTCCTGTTCTGGGGATCTGACTCTCTCATCAAAAACAACAGGTGATCTCGGTGTGGTGGTGTATGCCTGCAGAGTCGGCACTCAGGATGCTGAGGCAGGAGGATTGTGAGCTTGAGGCTACTCTGAGTCTTACACACACACACCACCACCAACAACAACAACAGCAACAGCAACAAAACAATTCAGACGAATTTTTAAAAAAGTGCAATATTTCCACTATAGAATTTCAGACTTCCTCTCTGCTCCTAGGTGCCGCAGCCTCCCCATTTAGCTCCTCAGCTTTTTGACCGTCCATTTCGGTATGCCCTTGATCTCACTGTCTGTGTGAAACACAGATGGTATTGCTTCCCTCCTACAGACACCCCAGTCACAGCTGTTAGGAGCTGAAAGGAGACCTCTGACCCGCAGACACCCATTCCTGGACTGGTCACTACCCATGGCTTGGTTTCGAACACAGAACTGAGGGATACAGAAGCTGTGCTGGCCCTGAAAGGCCATGCAGATCTAGGGACTATGGTGGCTGTGTTGGGCCTTACGGAAGAGGAGCGGGCAGAACAGGGTGGCTTTTGAAGAAGCAGGACAGTGGACTCAGGCAGAGGGACCTGGGCACGCGCACTCATGTTCCCACAAGGAAAGAGGAGCTGCGGTCCTGTGCAAGGTCTGGTACCCTCGGCTTCGCCTGGCTGCTGTTCACCCCTGGTCAGGCATCCCTTTGCCGCCTCTTCTGTCTGTCTTATTAAGCACTGACCTTCATCCCTTAGGCTCACCACTTCCTGTTCAGAACTTTATCTAGAACAGTCCTCATGTCTGAGTCATGTTTCCAAACCAGAAACAAACTCTCAAAGATCAGAGATTAATGTTGGAGTCCTTTGAAAAAAATCTTTCCAGGTAACTTGTGCTGATGACAGCCATTAAAATGTTGTACTCAAAGGCTGAGTATAAAGCCTTTTAAGTATCAGTTGGCCCCAAAGAAGCCCTTTTTGAGCCTTCCAACATAAAGCTATTCAGATTAATGGTTTTTTTTTTTTTTTGGTGTGTGTGTGTGTGTGTGTGTGTGTGTGTGTGTGTGTGTGTGTGTGCGCGCGCGCATGCGCGCGCGCGTGCCAGTGCATGCACACACACGCACGGGTGTGGGGGTTGGGGGTAGGGTGGGTAAGGGAATCCTTCCCTTCTTCTACCACAGACCCTGATGAGCAAAGCCTTGTAATTGCCCATTGTCAAGCCTGAAAAAAAATCACACAGGGGTTTTTAAGGGAACCAAAAAGTGTCATCCCAAATAGATCTCCTTAACATGGGAATTATTCCTTGCAGAAGGCAATTAAGAAAGAGCAAACCACAAAAGCTCTCACCTGCCCCCAATTTGCCCAAAATACAGGACATAATTTACATATGTGTCCCAGCTTTCCTCTCTGTGGGGAAGGGACAAAGTTATCGCGGGGGACAGAGGCGTTATTGACCCAGAGGTGGGACAATGAATCTGCATGCCTCGCTCTGCTCACCTGCCCTCCACTTCCATTAGTGGCCTGTGCATTTACTTCACACAGCTTATCACCCTTGGAAACTAAAACCACGTTCCTTTACCTCTTCATTTCTCTAGAGATTTAGCATTCTTTGATAAAAATGCACGCCTTTCTAAGCCACCTCTTGGAGTCACTCCTCTCCAGGCATTCCATACTCCCATGTGCTGCGTACACAACACTTGTGTCTATTAATGTATTGGTTTTTCTCTTCGTAATCCATCTTGTATCCAGCCAAGAGCTTACGGTGGGTGAAGGAGAAAGTATCTCTCTTATCCCTTCTATATTTTGCTTCATGCCTCCCCTCCCTTTTAAGCCTACCCATCCTTCTCGGCTACGTTTGTTACTTTTACTCATCTTGCCTAGCAAACAACACCCAAACTTAATATGATAAACATTTATCACCTGACAGCCTCTGGGAGTCGGGAATGAGGGAGCAGATTCACTAGGTAACCTTGAATAAGGTCTGGCATACCTTTGGGAGGTGTCAGGTAAGGCTGCAGCCTCATGTCCATCAACAGGGATGATTCCAAGCTCACTATGGCTGGTAGTCATCCGTGTTCAGCTTCCTTCTGGCTATGATCAGGGACCTCCCTGTCCTATGAGCCACTCTGTCCAGGGCGCCTCTTAACATGGCAACTGGCTTCCTCAGAGCAGTGAATGAAAAAGAGAAGGCTTATAAGAGAAAACACCCACAAAGGAAGAAAGCATCATTCCATAACCTATAAAGGAAGTGACATCCTGTGATTTCCCTATGATTCTATTTATTAGAAGAAAGTAAGTCTAGGGTGCATGAAAAGGCAAGGGTAGGACACCAGAGGGTGGAGTCACTGGGAGCCGGCTAAGAGGACACCCACTGGGTCAGCTGAGCCAACATTTGGCCCTTTCCTTACTGTAAGTTCAGCATGCTGTAGGACCTCTCTCCCTTACAGCTGTGCGTTCCTCACTCTGTAAAGCTGTCTTAGTCCATTGCTTTTTGAGGTGTCTCCCTGAGAGCATCCAGCCTCCTACACACAAAACCTATCAGGCTTATCTTTCACCTCTGTCTCCACTGCCGCCATCCCAAAGTGGAGTCACAACACACATTTGCTGATTGTAATCAACTTCAACGTATTTAAACCATTTCCCTTCCACGCCCAGCTTCGGGGGCTCTGGGATTTCCTGGGGAACCCTCCTGCTGAGAAACAGTCCTTGTTCGGGTTGGTAGTCCTAGCTAGGGGTGGACGAGGTCATCGTTACTACATAGCTGCCATCTATGGCCTTCGTCATCGGTGTTGAGCATTGAGAGGACCAGGAGAGATCTGAAGCCCTTCTGTAAGAGGGGGAAGGAAGATGATATTTTACATGGTGCTCCTCATGGAATCCCCCAACAGAGTTGCTCCCATGTCACGGATACGAAGTTGGGGGACCTAAACTTAGAAAGCCCACACCCCAGGGTCTCTCTGGCCCTGCTGTGTGTGTCTCAGCCTGGCTGCTTTGACTTCCTGTGAATCAGCTCCTCGCTGAAGCTCCTGAAACCCGTGATGCTGCGGCTCACTAATGTGTCCTGAGTGGAGGTCAATACCCAGTCCACAGATGTGTGCTGCATCCTGTGGAGGCCAGGGACCTTCTGTAGAGCCAGGAAGCGTATGGCGTGTATTCAGTCCATGCACTTGCTCCCTCTGAGCATGCAAGGAAGGATGGGAGGCAGTGAGGGGAGCTGGGGCAGGTGCATTACAGCAAGCAGACCTTGAAGGAGGCTCTAACACCCCAAGATGAGAACAGTGACTTTATCATGCAGATCTGTTTGCCCTTTCATGGCAGGGGTGTGTGTATGTGTGCGTGTGCGTGTGCGTGTGCGTGTGTGTGTGTGTGTGTGTGTGTGTGTGTGTGTGTGTTATGTTTCACTGTCAGTTTGACTGGATTTCCAGTCATTTAGGAGACACACTTGTCCGTATTTGAGCGTAGTTCTAGAGAGGTTTAAGTGCAGATGCGAGGCTCACCCTCAGTGTGGGTCTGGAACCCTTCGGCTGGGAGAGCTCCAGACATAACACAGGAAAGAAGCAAAGCCAGGAGAGGTCTAGCATTTACCTTGGCTTCTCCATCTGCCCAGATGTGCGAAAGCTCTCACTTCCAGTCACAGAAAAGGTGCTTCCAATTGTCACCCCCCCCACACACACACATACACACACATACTGTGATGGAATATAGTCTCAAAAATTGTGAACTAAAATAAATCTTTCCTCCCATAAGTTAAAGCAACTAATACAGGGCTGCAACCCTGAGAAAGTTGTTGGTGGGAAGATTCAGGACACACTGAACAGACCCAGACAAGCAGAAAGAGCCTATCAGGGGAGGGTGTGGTCCCTAGAAAGCCCTGTTTGTAAGACTGGCCGATGGTTTGGCTTCTGGGGACCTGGGTTTCAGGAAGGGCTTCCATCACCTGATTGGTAAGTGACTCACAGTGCATGCTGGTATGAGCGATGCTGAGCAACTGTTTGCCTTCTGGGATCCTGGTGTTTTGGTAGGTGCTAGGCAGAAGGTGCTCGTCTGAGCAGCCCCAATGAGAAGCCTGGGCACTGGGTGTCGGGCGAGTTTCCCTGGTAGCAGAGCGTCGCACACAGGTGCAGGACTTGTTGTTGAGGAACTGAGTAGTCCTCTGGGACTCCACGGGAAGAGGACTCATGGAAACAGATGCCTGGTTCCCTTCTGCAGATCTTTTCAACCCCGTCGCTATAATGGACTTTAGCCGGGGGAAAATTCTGGGTGGTCTTGGAGACCCCAGGACTCTTTAGGGAAGGAGAGGGTGGGTTTGGGTAAGACTTCGTTCACCTAGCTCTCTGAAAGGCCTCATAACTTGACAGTTGCCCACACCTCCTTCTGCCTTCTTTTCGTGAACACTCCCTCCCCATCCTGTACTTTCCCGATCATCTTCTCCATTCTTCCCACTGGTCCTCATTGTTCCAAACAGATGCGTGTGTGTGCATCCCTCCGTGATCCAGCTAGTCAAAACTCTGATATGGGAAAATGAGTTGAGGGCATATTAACATGAAAAAATATCAAGTGTTCATCAACTACTCAGCTCCTATTCCCTCTAGACTGTCCTTTTTCGCTGAGACAGCCCTCAGGTGTTCCAGATTTCCAGATTGACCCGGTGGGGTGTCACACGGTGGGAGAATTGTCGCGTGGCAGACAGTAGCCATGTCACTGATGTCATCAGGGCTTGAGTCTCGAGCCCCAGCAGCTCACTGCCCTGTCTCCAGAGAGAGAGCTCTTTAGGTGTTGGGAATGTGGAAGGCATGAAGTTTTCTACTTAAATCTGGAAGGAGACAAATGGGGATGCAGGGCCCCGATGCTGCAGCTGTGGAAGACTTTTAAGAACTTTAAATTTTGACTTAGATGCAGAGCTGGGAGTCCTTGGAGGACATTTAACCCAGGACTGAGATCTAGAATATGTTAGGAGTTCAAAACTATATCTAGTACCCAAATGTCTCCAACCATTCCTGGAGAATTAGGACCCACTCTGGAGAAATTCTGTAGTTTCATAGAGCCGAGAATCACAGCGCCATCATCAGCAACCCTGTCTGACTATGCACATTAGTGGCCCTGCCTGGATCCACACGACTCTTACCTCCTTTCCCTCCTTCCTTTGAGAAACAGAGGACCTGCCTGTGATGAAAAACAGGAGTTTTAAATTCTTTGCAATGCTGCCATTCAAATCAACCTGCTTAGTGAATAGGTCTAGGATTCCTATTCAGGAATAAGAAAGGACTCTCCTCCTTGGCGGTCTTTGACCTGGGGTGTTGGTCTTCTGTCTTTAGAATGAGACTTGGATGAACTACCTCTACTGGTCTTCAGGCCTTCGGTTGTGACTGGATCTACAGAGGAGCTCTCCCAGGGCCACCTGCCTGTGCTGATCTGGGACTTCTCAGTTTCCATAATGCCATGCATTACTTCTTTCTGGGGAAAATGTCTCTCTGTCTCTGTCTCTCACTGTTGCAGGAATCTTAAAAGTTCTTATTAATAAAATCAAACCCGAGGCGAGTTATTGGGGTCCATGTTGGTAGATCAGAGAGACAGAAGAAGCCACGGCTATCTCACCTTGCCAATTCCTCAGCTGGTCCTGTTTCCTCAGACTGGAAGCTTCTGAGTCCTCATCCGGAATGGGTCTCAGCTGAATTACTGCTCAAAAGCCTGAATGCTCAACCAGCCAAAATCTTAACCAGCCAAATGCCTCTAGTTTCTGGTCCTCACGCCTTATATATCTTTTTGCTTTCTACCACCACTCCCTGGGATTAAAGGTTGGCTTTCTGGGATTAAAGGCGTGTCACCATGCTTGGCTGTTTCCAATGTGGCCTTGAACTCACAGAGATCCAGAGGGATTTCTATCTCTGGAATGCTAGGATTAAAGGTGTGAGTGCCACCATTTTCTAGCCTTTGTATCTAGTGGCTGTCTGTTCTCTGACCCCAGATAAATTTATTAAGGTACACAATATTTTGGAGAACACAATACCACCACATCTCACTCTCTCCATCCCATCCCGTTTTCCCCCTCCTCTGACTGTGTAGCCTGAGATGGACATTGTTGGTACAAATATAACGCTATCCAATCCTTGTCTTTCATTCTCTATGCCTTGCCCCCAGATCTGGCTAAGAACTCTTCCTTTTCCTTTAACTAAACTAAAATATAATCAGGAAGTGAGAGAGGAAAAGTGTGAAGGAGTAGAAAATTATAAGCAGAAACAAAACGATTGCGTGCCTAAGCCTGTGACTGTCCCTTGGGAGTGCGGCCTGAGAGCACACCTCCTGAGTTGAATGTGTGTGTTCGTGTTCTCTATCTTGAGAGCACTGGTCTGAAAGGCTTGTCCAATGTGTCATTGACTCAGAAAGATCATCTCTCACAGACTGTGACCTCAGACCCTTTTGTCCTTTTTTTTATACCCTTTGGTGACTCCCAGAGCTGTATTCTAGTTCCTGACAGTTAGCATCCTGTGGGCACACCCGGTGCTCTGGTTCTCCCTGGGTGGGGGCGTCTTCCTGCCTCTCCAGGAACTAACTGAGAAGTGGGTGCCCTGCTGCAGACCTGGAGAATGAGGCAGGGGTGCTAAATGTGGACTGAAATGCCTGAGCAGACTGCATGGAGTTAAACAGGGTGACTCTAAACGGTTGTTGTAAGCTGAATGTTCAGCATGTAAATGCCATGATACTAAATATGCAAATAAAATGTGTAAGCTAAAATATCAGAAAAGTCGAGAGCCAAAGCCGCCATCCACCCTCCCCACTCTCTTCCTCACTACACACACACACACACACACACACACACACACACACACACACACACACCGCCTCCTCAGCCTGCTGGTTCACGAGCACGACTTTCCTAGTCTATCGTCTTCATTAGCTAACTTAACTGCTCCAGCGGCCTCATGTTCAGGAAGATAAAAACCACAGAAAACTTTACTGAGCAAGTGATGGCTAATTTCCTGTGTCACGGTGGCTAGGTTACAGTATCCAGCTGTTTGATTGAGCACCAGTCTGAGTGTCCCTATGAAAGTACACTTTGGATGTATGGAGCAGTCACCAACACCACCGTGAGCACAGACTAAATGAAGCTAGCTTGGCAAGCTCTGTGTCCTGACTCTCCCATCATCCTGACTGAGGTGGACCTTATTCTTGAGTCATCTTCAAGTACCTTCCCTCTGGGGAGGGTGGGGGTGTCTCCAAACGACAGCAGATTGAGTTGTTAGGATGGAGGCTTGTCGTTTGAAAGGGGGAAAGGAAATTAGGGTGCCATTTCTCTCTTCATTATTGTGCTTCCATTTGAGCCATTTAGAAATTTTGCTTATTAAAGAGGCCTTTCATCTCTGTCTTCAGAAAATTGCAGGGCTAAGTAGTTGTATCATTCCGTGATGCTGATTTCTCCACTCTCCCGCCTTTCACAATGGTTTAGTAAAAAGGAACTGGGAATCTTGTTCCCACTCATCACAGCTTCCAGCAGAATTAATTTCTGAAGCTATGACTGAGTCAGACAAGGTGGCACACACTTGTAACCCCAGGACTCAGGAGACTGAGGAATTATAAATTCCACTTAGCCAGGGTAACATAATGATTCTCAGGTCATCCTGTGCTACTGAGAGACCCTGTCTTAAACAACAGCAACAATAATAACCCCAAACCCAAACAAAATAAAACCAAAAGCAAAAAAAAGAAAGCCCTGGCCTGGTCAACAGTTACAGCCAACAGCAATAGTGTGCGAAAGACTACTGAGCCCTGAAAACATTATTTGAATTAGGTTCTTTGAGTTAAAAAAAAATTCAAAGTAGCGGTCCCTATCAGTTTGAGTATCTGCTACTTTTCAGATATTCACATCTTGAGAGTCAGAACATGCGAGAGGACTTGAACCAATGAAGAATGCTGCTTTAGTGTGAGTCTCAAATGCGTATGTGCTGTATAGGCTTGGTCACCAGCCTGTGATACCATCAGAACTTCCGGAGGCGGGGTTTAGTAGGAGGAAATTAGGTCATTGCAGGGGCAATGTCATTAAGTGAGATATTGAGGGCTTCTCTCTTCCCCATTTCTCTCTTTTCTTCTCAGCTACCATGAGAATAGTCTCTTCCACCACACACTCGCTCCTTCCTGATGTGACGTCACATATAGGTCCAAAGCAACAAAGCCAAGCAATCATGGACCAAAGCCTCTGGAATCAGGAGCCCAAATAAACCTTTCTTCAAGCTGATTATCTTAAGTGTTTGTTACAGTAACGGAAGGCTGACCAGTACAAATGTAGTGAGCGTCCACTAAGAGAACTTTGGAATCACGGCGATTTAAATAAATAAGATTGCTTTTCCTAAACAAGAGGTCTCAAGTTGGGCCATTCTAATGTCTGTTCAGAGGTTCAATGATGCCAGCATGGGTGCTCTAACAGTCTCTAGGCATTTTCCTCATGGCTGCCATATGGCTGCTGTAGCACAAACCATTATGCCCTCTTTCTATTTAGAGGTAGATCTGACTATGTAGCCCAGGCTAGCTATGAGCTCATTATCTTCCTGCTCAGCCTTTTAAGCGCTGGGATTACAGGCATGAGGCCCCATGCCTTGCTTACGATAAGCATCCTGTCAGTGAAGGATGCAGACAGAAAGAACATAATGTCCCGTTTTTAAATTAGGGGGACCCGAAATTTCCAGGAGGACCTGGAGACACGGTTGGCTAGAATGGCATTTCACAGCCGTTTCTACAGTCGGGGGACAAGAATTTAGACTTGTCACCTCTGTAGGAGAGCCTGTGAGGAGAAAGGAGCCGGGAATGTATATTATCAGTCCCACCAGTCTTCAGCTCTGTCCTGGGCTCCACAGCCCGAGTGGGGACACCTTTGCCCCTTCTGTGGGTGGTATCCTCTTCTACCAGCCTTGCCTCTTAGTTGAGTTAGCACAAACTGGTTAGTTTTTACATCCTGTGAATTTTCTCTAATGGACCTCGGAAACCTGTTACAAGATGAGAAAAGCCTGTAATTGTGTGGAGGACAGAGGTGTGCAAGGAAGGCTGGGCTAGAGCCAGCTTCAGACGGGACGCCACGGAGTGCATTTAGACTTTGAACGGCGTCAGCCTAAAAGGCCTGGTTGTCACTCCCCAAATAGCTGAAAGCCAGCCCTGGAGTGAAGCGGGCTCAGAAGCCTCTGGCTTTGGGGGCACAGGAGGAGAAACAGTCCCCCAGGAATCCATCAGAGGAGAAATTGGGCTCCACTCAGAATCAGCGAGCTCAGAGCTCTCAGAGTGAATTGCTCACTCCTCGGAGCGCCCTGGACGACCCATTAGAGTATAATGGAAAAGAACTTCGCCCAGGGCATGCTGGGGGTTGCGGAGGAGGGCCAGAGTATTTCATCTGAGTCTGGAGTGGCTGACTTCCCATCAGAAGGCTTGTGCGGGAGTGTGGAGTGCCGCCTGAACACCCGGGCCAGTCATTTTCTCAGGCCAGGGAGCCCCTCTGGGGCTCTCTCTGCACCCTTCTGTCTTCAACTTTGTATCTCAATGACAGCAGCACAGTGGCTCCCTGCACCCCAATGGTCAGAATCGTCCATCACCATAGCAACCTCAAGACTGGCTTCAAATGAGGTATTTTTGATCATGAAGGATGCAGGTGTGATCTTTCCTCTCTTTCTACTTTCACCCCACGAGCCGGGGCAGAGGAGGGGTGAAGGGGAATGATAAAAGATAGGGCTGAAATGAGCTGTGGAAGCCGCCCCGCCACCCAGAGTGGCGCAAGCCCAGAGGCAGAAGACGGACAGATGGCAGGCAACTTGCACTGTCAGCCTCTTGGAGCCTCGGCCCCTGGACCCTCAGGTCTTCCAACAAGGAAAGGGGCGTTTGAACCACGGCAAGAGAGAGCGGAGACAGAATTTCAACCCAGAAATGCGAAGAGCACGATTCCCTCAGTTACCGCCCTCTCCCGTGCTCACTCGGTTTTCAGAAGCTCTGTGGTTGCGGTGAAACCGCAATCCAGCAATTCAATAAATTCAGCAAAATTTTATGGAGTGTCTTGTCTTTACTTTTATTGTTTCTATACCACCTCTTTGAACAGGAATTCCAGGCAGCTTACAAGTGGGGACATAAAAGAGAAAAACAATAACACAGAGAGTCAAGACCGGGGAGAGAAAAAGAGAAATTAGCCCGGCATGTGAGCCAACACTACAGAGAACAGGGTGGGAATTTCACTTTGCCGATCCCGGCTACAGGGACCAAAACTCAAAGGCACATTTTTATCAACTTTCTTTGGAGAAAATGGTTTTTTTTTTAATTATTCTGTTAAATTCTTTAAACACACACACACAGAGAAAGACAGAGACGAGAGAGAGAGAGAGAGAGAGAGAGAGAGAGAGAGAGAGAGAGAGAGAGAGAGAGAGAGAGAGAGAGATTACATTTGTTTAATTATTGTGTGTGTGTGTGTGTGTGTGTGTGTGGTACATTCAGGCCATGACTAGCATGTGGAGGTCAGAGGTCAGTTCCCAGGGGCAGGTTCTCTCCCTCCAGTGGGTAGATTCTGGGAATCAAACTTAGGGCACCAGATTTGGTGGCAAGGGCCTTTACTCCCTAAACCATTCTGTTAACTCCTTTCTTATTAAATTCTTTAAAAAAAAAAAAAACACCTGACTCTCTTGAGGAATTTGGATTTAGTTCCATTGAGAGACATTTCTTCCTTTCTCCTCCTTATCACACTGTGACACCGAGTGCTATTTATGGATCAAAGATTTTTCTTATGTATGAAAAGCTATCTCACTTAGTCCTGGAGTTACATGAGGCATGGCTGTTAGTAACCTTGGTGGATGGTTAGGAAAACTCAGCATGGGAGGAGCCTTCCAGGCCTTGGGTGGCATAGACTTGGTTCCTTTGCTATTATTATTATTATTATTGCTCCCACGAAGCCATGCTCTACTGCTGTGCTGGACACTAGAGCTGTTCTGACAGACTTGTAACTGGGGTCCTTTAGGCCCACGACCTAGGAAGCCACACGCACTCAAAGTGACTCTGTATCAGTGAGATGACCTTGACCCTGGCTTGACCAAGTCTTGTAGAACAGTGAGTACCCTACCACTCTCTCCTCTCCTTTCCTTCCCCATCTTCCCTTTCCTCTCTTCAAACCTCCCGTATACCGCTCCGTGCTCTCTTTCAAATTGGTGACATCTGTTTTTATTGTCATCATGTGCATATATGTGTATAAATGTACATGTCCATACATATCCCTAGCTATAACCTGTTCAGTCTCTATAATGTTACCTATAGGTGTGTTTTCAGGGCTGACCATTCGGTATTGGATGACCGATTGGTGTGCTCGTCCTTGAGGAAGACTATTGCTCCTGCTCCCAGGGTTCTTCAGCCGTTCCTAGTTCTCCGTGCGGGATCGGGCCCTTGTGGGCTTTTCCCTGTCCGCTTTGGTGTGTCCATTGGTGTCACCCTTGTTCAGCTCACACGTAGGCCGTCATGTTGGTGAGACTTTACAGATGTAGCTTCTTGTAACAGGAGACGCAACTCACCACAGTCAACTCCCTGATCCTCTGCCTCTAGAACTCTTTCTGTTTCATCTTCCTCCAGGTTTCCCAGCCTTAGGTGCAGGAGTGTTTTAGAGATGTATCCGCTGGGGCTGGGCTCCATTTTTGATATTTTGTGGTTTTCTGTCTGTTGCAAAGAAGAATTTCCTTGATGAGGTGTGAAGACTCCACTTATCTGCGGGTATAAAGACAGATGTTTAGATTATTGGTAGGGATTATGCTGGTCTAGTAGTGGCTGTAGGTTCTCTTCCAATAACCATGACTTTAATCAGGAGCGGTTAGCTAGGTTTCCAGTACCAGGTATGGTTTCTCTGTTGTTGAGCAGAAGTTGAAGGGGTTCTTTTTTCTTTTAATTTAAGAAATGTTCCCACTCATTCTATATATCAACCACAGATTCCCTCTCCCATCCCCCTCCCACTCACCCCCCAGCTTCTCTCCCACAACCCACCCTCCATCCCCTCCTTCAGAAGGGTAAGGTCTCCCATGGGGAGTCAGCAAAGCCTGGTACATTCAGCTGAGGCAGGATCAAGTCCCTTCTCCCTGCGTCAAGGCTGAGCAAAGTTGAAGTTTTGAAGCCAAATGGTGAGATCATGGGCTAAGATATGTCTAGTCATAGGTCTTTCTGCTTTCCTCTCAAGACCTTGATATGTCTTCCTATAGTCCTTCAGGCAGCCTCTCCTCATCTTGTCTCAAAATCTGTGTCTATATTGCCAGAAAGCTGGGACCATGTGTGCGTGTGTGCATGTGTGTGCGTGTGCGTGTGCGTGTGTGTGTGTGTGTGTGTGTGTGTGTGTGTGTGTGTTTATGTGTGTAGACAATGGGGGTGGTGAGAAGGAGAGAGAGAGAGAATTTGGAGCTGCAGCAACTATTTCTTTGGACAATGAAAATAAGGGAAATTAGGTTTCCACTAAGAGTTAATTTTAAATTAGTGCATAATGGAATATCATGAGCTATACAAAAAGATCCATTAGCTCTCAGGTCCACAAGACTCAATGGCAACGTTGTTAAAAATGCTCACTTAGCCAGATAAAGAGGGCCACTGAGTTCACAGAGCACAGAGAAGCTTCTGGAGGTACAAGAGGGCAAAGTCAACATAGGCAATCATCTTCGGGGAGGGAGTTAACTGATGAACTTCCACTGTTTAAATGGTTCCTGTTGTGGAAAAGGCTCCGGAGGTTGATTCTGGCCAAGATCATCTGTTTCCATGTTGGAGCTGTGATGTATATGGTTCCACTTCATAGAGACTCAGCACCCATGATGTGCTCACACCACTGAGGTAACCTGCTCTAAGCACTTCAGTTTCTCTATAGCATATTGTCTGGATTTACTAGTGGACTAGGAGTGATACGGTGTCACCCCAGAAGATCCTCTGCATGAAGACACAGCAGACCCTCAGCTCTAACTAAACCTGACTGGGCGATCTGATGCAGGTAGCCAGCTCCTGTTGCCCCAAGTGGAGTCTGTCCATAGATATTGTTGCTTTAGCCAAAATACCAGCCCAGATGGCCACTGTGGTTTATTCAAAACACCGAACACAGTTCTCAGGGGTGTTCGGCAGCCTCTAGTGGTCAGGGAACGTTCTAGAGCACAAAGACTCAGGCACAGTTGTTAGCTGCCGTGATCTGGACAGGAGTCTCCATTTCCATTCCTTCTCTCACTTTTACAGAGTTACAACCCTCTCCACAGATCTAGTTGTGATGTCCAGGAGTTTGTCTGCCTGTCTTTCTCACCCCACTGAATGGCTCTTTCTACTAAGTCAATGGTCAATACCCGCCATTCTCTTATATCGCCCAGCCTCCCAGGTAAAATGTGCCTCCTCCCACAGTAGTGGCCAAGGATTGCTGCTGATCTTTCACTTTGGCCTCCAACTATTCCAGTGCCCACTCTCCACCCCGTGGACATAATTGAAATTTGTGACATTCCTCTTCATAAAACAACAGTGTTGTCTCTCGAGTGCTTATTATGTAGTGCCCATGGAGCTACGGAGTTTATATAAGTGGACTCATTTAAACCCCCTCCTTATAGAGAAGAGGGGAGGCTATTGCTGCATTAATTTTACACACACACCACACACACACACACACACACACACACACACACACACACACATAAAACAAGGTTCAAAAAAGCCATATTGCTGCTCAGGGCCCCATTACTAGCAAGTGGCAGGCTTGGGATTTGATCCCTGGAGGCTGATTCTGGAAGCTGAATTCACACCGCTTCACTGAGCCACCTTTATCTCCCATCATGCACTACGTGACCAAAATGACAAGCTTCAACAAGAAGCAATCTCCCACATACCACTGCACACTGCTTACACATACCAAAAGAGCAATTAAAAAAAATCAACATTGTACTCCATTTTAACTATAAATATCAGGATGTATTTATATATTCTGTCTTTTAACTGTTTGTGAGTGGATAGCTACTCCAAAAAAAAAAAAAATACATTTCCTAGGATTCAACATAAAAAAAAATCCTTGTTAAATGTTTTATTAAAAATCATTTTGTCTTGCTGCCAAAGTAACAGAAAATAATTAAATTCCTTTCCATTTTATGATATAATTTACATAAACAGTCATGCTCTTCCTCTCTGTAAATGTCAAGTGTCCTGCGGTGGGATCCCTGTCGTAGTGTATGTCGCTGTAGTTATGAGTGTGGTACTGTGAGCCAAGGCTGAGTGACTCAGTCCCATACAGGGGTCTGCAACTAAGTCTAGGAACTGGCAGCGTAGATCTGGACCCGGGAAAGGTCCTGTTAGTCCTAAGCATCCCCAAGCAAGTGCAAAGCCTAGAGGATTCTGAGGCTGGCTCTCACTGGCTGCGCACCCCTGCACACTCTACAGTGGCCAATCCTTACACAACTGTCACTCATGGCCCCCAAATCCTGGGAAAAGTCAGTCCACTTCTCATCCTCCTGGTCACTCCCAAATCCGACCTTAGGGTGTCTTAGCTGCCATGTGTAATTTGGCTTTTCCAGGTTATTGCCCACCATTCCCCCATAATAGGACAAAGCAGTTAGGGTCTGCATTCCCTAGAGTTAGGGCAGGCTCCAAAAAAAAAAAAAAAAAAAAACCCCACTACAGCCATGTCTGTCTTTCTCTTTGGTTAGACCGCAGAATACTGGCACATACTTTCCATTCTCGGTGATCTGGTGGAGTGCACCGGGTGGTGGGAGGGGGCCACCTCCATATGGTACAAGGTCAGAGAGAATAGAACTCTCCTCCTTCTCCTTCTCCTGACTTCAATGAAGTGGAAGGATCTGTCTTTGGGTTAAGAGGGCCCTGGGTCAGCCATGCAGACCTGCAAATGGCTATGGCCTTCATCAACTGTGTCAAAGTTGATCATATCAATCAGAACCTCATAGACACGTAGCGGTGACTGAATTTAAAAAAAAGAAAATGTCCCAGAAATTTTGCCCACCAGCTGGTGGTGGCTTGGATACTGTGGTCACAGGTCACCACCAACACAGAATCTAATAGCAGATTGCTAGCTGTGGTTTAACTAGTGTTCTCTGCTGGGAGACCAGGGCAATGTCTGAGAGATTCTTAAATCACGCGAAAGGAAAATTTTATGGTTTGGAAAAAAGACAACACAACCACTGTAAACCTGCTGCTTTCTATTAGGAAGGAGCTGACCGGAGCTTGGGAGCCACGGGAAGCTCCAGTACCAATGACCATGAACTGGGAGGGTTCAGGAGGAGAGGAAACAATTTCAGCATCCCCAGCCCCAGGAGGGACAGAGAAAAAGGAGACTAAAGGAAACCTTAAAATTAGGAAGAAAATTGGAAAAAAGAAAGCTCCCTGGGCGATTCATTAAAGCGGAGAATTAATTTCAGGTCAGCCCTAAGCAGCTGCCGAGTTCTCTGATGAAATGAGGTGGATGTGCAGGGCGCCTATCCATTTCCGCCTGGGATTCAGGGATGTGACTCCATTCTGATGAGGTCACAGGGATGCCAAACTGCCTGGGCTCCGAGCCTCATTGCCATGCCCTTAGCTACGGAGAGGCCAGGGGCTACAGAAGTACTCACAGACACAGGACAGCCTCTGACTGTTCTGTCCTCACACTAAGGGAGCCAGAGGAGGGTACCACCACCTACCTCCACGACGCGCTAGGGAGCCAGAGTCCGTGTTGGACAGCCTATGATCGGATCTCAGCCCAGTCCTGATTTTGTGTCTCAGAGCTCATGGTCTCCAAGAGGAGATTGTAACACTGCTGGCCTTTCTAGCAATATTTTCCATCCTCTGTGTTCTGATGGAGTGTGTGGGGTGGGGTGTAGGAGGAAATACAGAACATATTTTCTGTAATTCCTTACATTGCCTTTTTTTTTTTTTTTTTTTTTTTTTTTTTTGCATTCCATCCGATCAGAGACTAATTCATTTCTGTATCACGAGATTTAGTAAAATCCTATTTGAGGTCTTTTTTTGGAACCTGGACATTTCAGGCCACCACGCTGCTGGGAAGCTATTTGCTAGTGGAGGGCTATCAACTTTCTCTTTTCTTTCTCTTGAGGGGTTCTGGGATGAGCTCACCATGCAGAGATAATCAGAACCAGGGCACTTCAAAGCCCAGGTGATATGCCAGGATATAGGGAAGATACACTTGGTTTTTTTGTTTGTTTGTTTGTTTGTTTTTTTAGTTTTCCCCCCCAGGAGAGCAATCTGTGACACTTTCTTAGTCAAAGATAAGTTGGATGAGTTGAAATGGCTTACAATGTATGAAAGCAGTGCATGAAGACACTTAAAAACACATCAGTATATCTCAGTAAATCCTAAGGCCATATGGCATAAAACACAACCAAAATGCCTAATAAGATACAATGAAGGCGACTGAAAAAGAATGGCCATCACAGAAAGGATAAAGGGATATTTGGATGTTGGGAACTCATGTACACAAAGGACTCCTCTTGCATCCTGGGATGATAGTGAACTAGCGGTATGCGGTGGGATGGGAGAACGGCTGTGGTAGCTGGGGACACAGAGCGGAAAGGGGTAATTTGCCTTTGAACTTCAGTAAGTGTGATTGGTGAGGATTAAGACTATAACTGAGGAATGGGTGAAGCAAACTACGGTCAAGGACAGCTCCTGTGAAGAAATGAAAAGGGGAGATTGGATGGAGCGGGTCTGGGGGAGGGGCAGCTGATAAGGAAGCCTGGGAAACGCACGCAGGCTTTGAGCTGAGCACCGAGGTTCACGCGCCAATCTCACAATCTCAAGGACAGTGGCACGTGCTGAAGTACTGAGCAAGCTTAAGAAAGAGCAAGGCCAGTGTGGCTGCCAAGGCTGAGGCCTCTGGGAACGGTGGCATGTGAAGGCGGCTGGGGTTAGATCTGGGAGGGCCTGGTACACAGGACTGACAGACGCGGAGCCCATTTTGGTTGAGGTGGGACCAGCACCAGCTGGGAGAGTTGCGATCTGGCTGAGGTTGCGGGTCGAGGCAGCAGGCTTACCTGTAGTAGGAATCTTCAAAGTTCTTATTAATAAAATCAAACCCAAGGCAAGTTATTGGGGTCCGTGCTGGTAGATCAGAGAGACAGAACAAGCCACAGCTATCTCACCTCGCCGGATCCTCAGCTGGTCTTGTCTCCTCAGACTGGAGGCCTCTGAGTCCTCATCCGAATGGGTCCCAGCTGAACTGTGTTGCTTCAAAGCCTGAATGCTTAACCAGCCACATGCTTAACCAGCCAAATGCCTAACCAGCCAAATGCATCTAGTTTCTGGTCCTCACGCCTTATATATCTTTCTCCTTTCTACCACCACTCCCTGGGATTAAAGGCTGGCTTTCTGGGATTAAAGGCGTGTCACCATGCTTGGCTATTTCCAATGTGGCCTTGAACTCACAGAGATCCAGAGGGATTTCTATCTCTGGAATGCTAGGATTAAAGGTGTGAGTGCCACCATTTTCTAGCCTTTGTATCTAGTGGCTGTCTGTTCTCTGACCCCAGATAAATTTATTAGAATACACAATACCACCACATTTCCTCTCTTTTTGTCTAAAATTAAAGAAAGCTTATAACTAATACAAGAAAAACTATCCAATAAGTATATACAATATATACAGCCAAAAATTACATTAATGATATCTAGTCCATTAACATTTGACAGATTCAGATAAAAACTCCATTATATATATTAACAATGTCCAGTCCAGTAACATCTGATAAACTCAGACCAAAAAATTTTCATTACTTATCTTATCTAAAACAAGTAGTTCCTTTTTAAAAGTAGATTCCATAATCTCCCTTTTCATCTTATCATATCCATATTCTTTTTTCTTTCATAATACATTCAGTAGTCTACCTTTTGTCATTTTTATATCTTCCCCTTTTCTTCAGTGTAGATTCAATGATCTACCTATTTATCCTATTATTTCTTTATCTTTTTCCTCAGAGTAGATTCGATGATCTATCTCATATCTATATTCTCTTTTTCTTTTTGCTTTCTAGGGGTGAAGATATCTTTAGGGAATCTTGAAAAGAAAATTTTGGGGTTAATCATCAAGTCCTGTATCATTTGTCCAGTCTCTACATAATAAGAAAGTTCAGGGCTTGTTTCAAGTCCTTGTTCAAGTAGTCTGTCAGGCTGGATCATCTCAGCTAGTCCTCTCGAAATTGTCCTGACCAGTTTGTAGTCCAAAGTCGATTCTTCCATGGTGTTAATCGGCTTAATGGCTTTATCATAGTCCATATGGAATCATCGTTGTAGGATCCTGTCATCTTTTTGAAGATTTCAAAGTCACTGTTAGGCATGGTCATGGTTTCCTGCAGACTTTTTTTTTTTTTTTTTTTGCCTCCTCTGTGGTTTGGAGCAATCATAGTCTGATAAATGTCTGTCTCTCGGAACCATGAACATTCTTCCCTAGAACAGAAAATCTTCACAAAAATTTCTCCCCACCACTTGTCTTTCCAAACTTTTCCAAACTGACCTTTGCCGATGCTTTCTTGTAACACGATGGTCCTGGCAATTCTTCTCTGATCCAGCAGCAGTAAACCCTTCATCCCAGGTAGCAGCATCACCGCAGTCACCAACACAATGAGAAGGAGCTGGCAATGTGGAGCAGTAGCCACTGCTTCCATGGTCCCACCACTGTTTGTGGTTCAGTCCGGGCCAAAGCTTCTCCCAAGCCTCCTAGGCCGGCCTCAAACTCGGGATCTTCCTGCCTCTGTCTCCTTCAGCAAATCCTACCGGCGTGTGCCACCACCGCTGGCTGAGTGTAGCTTGGGCCTGAGCTCGGGCTCACAAGGCCACAGGCAAACAGCTTTTTCATGAATTCGTAACACGAACGTTGGGCGCCAGATGTTGCATGAATCTTAAAAGTTGTTATTAATAAAATCAAACCCGAGGTGAGTTATTGGGGTCCGTGCTGGTAGATCAGAGAGACAGAACAAGCCACAGCTATCTCACCTCGCCGGATCCTCAGCTGGTCTTGTCTCCTCAGACTGGAGGCCTCTGAGTCCTCATCCGAATGGGTCCCAGCTGAACTGTGTTGCTTCAAAGCCTGAATGCTTAACCAGCCACATGCTTAACCAGCCAAATGCCTAACCAGCCAAATGCATCTAGTTTCTGGTCCTCACGCCTTATATATCTTTCTCCTTTCTACCACCACTCCCTGGGATTAAAGGCTGGCTTTCTGGGATTAAAGGCGTGTCACCATGCTTGGCTATTTCCAATGTGGCCTTGAACTCACAGAGATCCAGAGGGATTTCTATCTCTGGAATGCTAGGATTAAAGGTGTGAGTGCCACCATTTTCTAGCCTTTGTATCTAGTGGCTGTCTGTTCTTTGACCCCAGATAAATTTATTAGAATACACAATACCACCACACTTACCCCTGGTGCTGACAGGTTAGAAGGCTCCATATATGGAGAAGGACTATAGAAACAGGATAAAGTACACAGGTCATGAGCAGCCCTCCTTCCAAAGCCTCCTCTGTAGAGCTGCAAGGGTGGGTTAGACCCAGGCTGGCCAAAAGGACGGCTCTAGCGACTGCTAGCCGCCCAGAAGAGATTCATCCACAGGTTGATTTTACAGGGAGGCTTTGGACACACTATGGAGGGTTGCAGCTGTATTCCCAGATGATGGTCCGCACAGCAGACCCCCCAAAAGGAGAACGATGCTAGCCTCTGACACTCCGTGGGCCACTGTTCCTCTGTGCCCTCCTAAACGCTTCCGGGATGCGGACTCATCTACCTTCTCTCGGACATCTCCTCTTACAGGAAGGATGCGAAGCGGTGAAGTAACCCTGAATCACACAGGTATTACAGAGAGGAAGAGGGGCGCAGGTGCACAGAGACGAGGCGCAGCAGGCCTTGCTGGGTCCCCTGCCACTGAGGCTATGCATTTCCAGCCTTCTTGGAATTCCTGCTTCTGTCTCAGGAGACACCCTCCACCCTTGGCCTGGCAGCCTTAGTGTGCCGAGGCTGCTGTGGCAGAACACCGTGGACTCCAGTGGATAGAAACAGAATTTCATTGCTCATGGTCCTAGAGGTTGACAAGGCCAAGACCAGGGTACAGACTGATCGGGTCCGCTGAGGAGAGGGCCTGTGTTCTGGATCGCAGAGGCTGGCTTCTCACAGTGTTGCCCTCACATGGAGAGACGGAAACAAGCTTTCTCTGGAGTCCCTTATTGTTTTGTTTGTTTATTTGTTTTTTGAGACGGGATCTTGCTATGTAGTCCAGGGTAGTCTTGAACTTGTGAGCCTCCTGCCTCAGCCTTCTGAGTACAACCAGAGGTGTCTCACCACCACACTCAGCCCTCTGAGATCCCCTTGAATATGGCCACTAATCCCACTTCCGAGGGCTTTACTCTCAGGATGTAATGATCCCCTAAGGCTCACCTCCAAATTCTATCACCTTGGGAGTTAAAGTCCAACACATGAATGTTCAGGGTTTATCAACATTTGGTCTTGGCTCCGACTGTCTTTTTTTTTTTTTTTGCCAGTGTTAGCCCAAGTATATTTCTCTTTCATGCAACCAAAGATTCTCTCTACTGGATATTTAAACATCTAGTCACATTGCTTCTATATGGAAGAGAGCTTATTCAGTAGCATCTCAGAGAGAGAGAAGGCTAATGCTTCCTTTACATAGACAGTGGGATAGCCCACAAGCTGAGGAAACCACCACACCAAGGGAGAAGCCTGGGACACTTCCTCCTCAGAGTCCTGGGAACACATTGGTTTCCTGCCTCCTCCTAACTAAGAGATAACCTTCTGACAACTGTACTGCTTTGTAAGGGTAGTAGATACGGTAGGCAGTTTGGCCGTGGTAACGTGGCAGTTAGCGGTAGAGAGCAGATGTCCCCGGAAGGGCTGTCTTCAGCCTCCTCACTGCCAAAACTGCTGTCCCCGCTTCTCTCTGCTTCCTCACTTCATGAGAGAGAGAGAGAGGCTGAGGATCCACAGGCAATGCATGCTCAACAATCCGGACAGACAGCTCTGCTGGAGCCCTTCTGCACACTGGGGAAGGAGCGCCTGCCACAGTGTCGCAGACAGATGGTCACCCGGTGCCCGCCTCTGTCCCTGCCAGGAGCAGTGCTATTCCTGGTGTGGGCAAGGGCTTGAGAGCTGGACTTGAAACCCTGACTTTGTTTCCCATAGCTGAATGACCTTGGCCAGGGAGCTCAATTTCCCCATGCCTCAGTTTTCTTGGGACTAAAACGAGTACAAGCCCCAGTTTCTAATGTCGTTATGGCAAATGAGACCACACCTAGGATGGAGTGGGACCCTAAAGACAAGAGAAGACCGGGTGTCAACCGATGCTCTGTCAGTCCCCATAACAAGGGTCACAGGTGAAAGCCATATGCTCTTCCTCCTCCCCATCTTCCCCATGGCTCTGTCTAAACCCGGCCAACTGTGGCACCCCCAGCTTGGCTTAGTATGCATGGCCCTTTCCTAAGCTTCCAAGTGGGAAAATCAACATGAAAAATTAATCTTGCGTTTTTTTCCCCTCCTTTTCTTTTTTTTCAAGTGGAGAAATTATTTAGGGCTTTGGGGAAGAGGGCCAGCTATTTGCTATGCGGCAGCTCACCCCCTCCCCCCCACCCCCGCCATGTTCAGCAAATGAGTCTTCTGTTCTCTCCCTGGCAGGTGGTCTCCCAACTACATGTGTTCCTGCATCCAACAGGGTGCTCACAGGGGGTGAGGGGAAACGCTGTTTCTAATTACTGCCATATCAGGAGGCAAAAGGGACAAGCTGCCACCAGCCTGTGGGCCACTGTGGAGACAGAGGATCCTGGTTGTCAGGTTCCTGTGGCTGGTGGGACTTGGCTGTCTGACGGGGTCACCCGGGAGTGAACACTCACCTTTCCCCCAACAAACTCTGTAGCTGACAGACTGACAGGGACGTAGCGAGCCATAAGTCTTGATGCAGTAAGCACCCAGGGCACTCCTGACTCTGCGTTAAGCACCCGAGCTGAGAACGGGAGGTACAAGTAGCAACGGCATACAGCTGCATCCTTCTGGAAGAAAAAAGGGAGACCTGCTCATCCGTGCAATGAAGGGCATTGAGATCCAGCCTTGGTGGAGTGTGTGGTCTAATGGGAAATAGAGATATTAATCAAATACTGTCACAGATGTGTAGTTACAAACCATGGCCAATGCTATACAAGAACATACAGGAGTTATTAGAATGAGCATGGGGACCTGGCTTGCTCTGGGGTCAGAATACTCTTGATGAATGTGATGAGCACAAAGCCTGTAAATGGAAAGAGAAGGCTGACTCCAAGAAGTGTTTGGAAGGAACTAGCAAGCTGTGTGCACAGATGGAGGATGATGGAGATGGATGCTACTTCCGACTACTAAGTTTCTTACCAGAGTAACTGGAAATTGAAGGAGCTGCCGCCAATCAGAACAGTTGGGACGGGGAGTCGCTTGAGCCGGATAATCAGCTTGGGGCTGGCCAAGTTCATTGGACAGATGAGTGACTGGAAATGTCACAGGAAAACTGCAAGTTGCCCCTAGTCAGAGCACTAGGCATGAGAGAACTGCATTAGAGGATGCCTGGAGTGTGCAGGTTTTGTGTGAGGGATCTCACACATTGCTGTTGTGTGCTGCAACTCAGAAACCTCCTTTGTGAAGAGAAGTGTGTGTATACACGTGTGTGGTTTACATGTGAGGTATATTGTGTATGCATGTATGCATGCATTGTGGTGTGGTGGTGGTGGTGGTGTGTGTGTGCATGAGAGGTGAGTGCACTGTGGTGTGTATGATGTATGTGTGAAGTATATCATGTATGTTATGTGTATGAATATGTCTGATGTATATGTATGCATGGTATGTGTGTGTATATAGTATGTGTCTGTGGTTTGTATATATGTGTGTGTATGAGGTGTGTATATGCATGTATGCTATGTGGTGTGGTGTGTGTGCCTCTGTTTATGTGCTGCATTATTATGTCCCAAGGCAGGAAGCGGATGCCTCCATGGAACTTGAGTGTGGTAGTCAGGAATGGTGGCTCCGTCTCTACTCTCAGACACTTGGCTCTCATCCCTGCCCCTCTGCTGAGAGCCGCTGCGACCTCCTGCCTTCCCTGCTGAGTGCTGCTGCCTTCCCTGAGTCCCCATGGCCTCACCAGTGGTTTTGAAGTTCAAGACTTCATCATTGCCCACCCAGTCATTCGACATAACCATGTGGAACACCTCCTGTGTGTTGGGAGGTATTTTTGAGCATCGGAGGCGAGGCAGGTATCAGAGCAGAGTCCCCATTCTCGAAGGCTGATGCCCTTATTAGGGAGACAACTGGGCAACATGCAAAGCTGTAACATTTCAGGTGACAAACAGAGGACAGAACAGAGATGGTGGGAGAGATGCCGCTGTCTTAGCGACAGTTGACCAGGAGGCCTTTCTCTGGCCAGGGGCTTCAGAGTAGAACTGAAAGCAAGTGAGCCATAATCCACAAAGGTTCTCAGAATTGGGGGAGAGTGGAAGGGGGATCCGGCTCAGCCAGCAGGAGGCTGGTGTGGTATGGTAAGGGAGCCGTGGAGATGTGTCCTAAGAGGGAGATGACTAGCCCATGGAAGATGAGACTGGAGTAGGGCGAATACCCCTGTCCTGTGGCAGGTATGTTCTGGTGGGAGGTGGATGGAGGTCAGGACTGGAGGGTAGTGGAGCCCAGGGGAGCAGCCAAGAAGCTATCACAGTGTTCTCCATGAGGGATGATGGCTCCGAACCATCCAGAACCCAAGGAGATGGGGAGCAAAGGTCAGAACTTGGAGAGATTTGAAAGCTGAACTAAGACACTCAAGAAAGAGCTGATTAGCGAGAGGAAGTGGCCAGTGGTGCCCAGGCTAAGGACAAGCCACAAAGGTAGGACCCGGGAGGTCGTTTCGTCCTCAGCTGAGGTGAGGTGCCACAGCCAGACAGATGCAAGGATAACAAGGGAGCCAAGGAGGTGGGCAGGGAGGCAGCACCAGGGGCACCTGTGCCCCCCCCCAACCCCGTTGGAAGACACTGCCACCTGCTGGCAACACAGCCTTGGGCAATTGCCCCCTCAGAACCTCTGAATACCTTTTTATAATTCACAGACTGGTCTCAAACTAGGGGAATGGCCTTGGGCTTCTTGTCTCCTTCCTCTGCCACCCAGTTGCTGGGACTTCAAGCACTAGCTACCTTGCCCAGTTTGTGGAGTGCCAGGGATGGAAGCCAGGGCTTTGCCCATGCCCGGCAAGCTCTCTACCATTGAGCCGCAGCCTCAGCCCTGTGTCTATCACTCACGTTCTGTGTTTGCCTCCCATCAGCCACACGCATGATACACCATGTTATCATCTGAGTGTCAGCCCGGGGTGACAGGGTAGCCCCTGTCTGGTCCCTTGATGTTCAGAGGCGGAGAGTGGCGATCATTGACAATGGGAGAAAGGGACAATTCATGTTCAAGTAACAAAGACTTCCCCTTAGATCTGTCTCCAAGAGATTAGGCGCATCCACCTTGGCCAGAAAAGCTCAAAACGGGCAACAGAAATGCTGGAGAGATGTTTTGAGCAGTTAAGAGCACTGGTTGCTCTTCTAGAGGACCTGTGTTCAATTGCCAGCACCCACATGGTAGCTCACAACCATGTATAACTCCAGTTTCCGGGCGTCCAACCCTTGCTTCTAGCCTGCATGGGTACTGCACACATGATACACAGACATCCGTGCTGGCAAAAGACTCATACACACAAAACAAAGACACATACACTAAATTAATTAATTAATTAGTTAATTAATAATAAATAAATAAATAAATAAATAAATAAATAAATAAATAAATAAAAAGGACAGTAGACAGACTTCCTAAACAGGCTCCAGTGCCCTGGGAGACGGTTCAGTGGTGGCACCTGGGTCAGGCTGCTGGCATGCTCCCTGAATACTTTGCTGGTGTGAGGCAGAAAAGGCAGAGGCTCTCAGGGCTTGTGTCTTCCTGACCCTGAGCCCCCCCAGCTGTGGCAAGCACAGGTACGCCTCTGGTTCCTTCCTGCTGGGTGCTTCCTGACTCTCCGCATCTGCATCCTTGAGGACCACATCTTCCCTCCTATTTCAGTGCCCTCATCCTCCAGCTGCCTTTCTCCTTCTCCTGCAAAGCTGTTTTGCTTTGACTCAAACAACCATCGGAGTGCCAACCACCGGTAATTACAACACTGGGTGGAAGCCTCCAGCTTCCTCAGTTTGGCCTGACATAGTTTTTGCTCTCTGTGGGAATTTATGGGAGAAACACCATAACCTTGGGGTATAAAAACAGAAACAGAGATGCATTTTGGCAAAGATGCTAATGGGTGGTTATGAAAGCTTGTGGCTTTTGTGTGTGTGTGTGTGTGTGTGTGTGTGTGTGTGTGTGTGTGTGTACAGTTTAAGGTCGTCCATATGAACAAACTCATGACTTCCCCCAAACAATTGTATTTGTTAAGTATTTGTATACTTTAACATGGGTGAGGAGGCAATCGAGAGTAGCCAGGCAAGGACACATCTCGGGTTTGTGCCTGAAGGCCAGGGATGGAGATATAAAGTCAGAGAACTTAAAAGAGGGATAGGAAGTGCCAGAGATGACAGAAGGAGACTTTACAGGCATCCAAATGGGGAGGAAGAGGATGATTTTGGCCATAGGACTGGAGAACCTGGGAGAGACTGCCTGGTGGAGCTGGTGTTTAATGTGCGCTTTGAAGAACGGGAGAATTTAGTTGGCAGAAACTAGGGCAGTAGGCAGAGAGAGCAGTGTGTGTCAAGATCATAGAACTGTGTGGCAAATGAGAGACTCTGATGCTGCATGCTTTAGCAGCTGTCTGGGCTTCAGCTACTAAAGGGGGCTTTCTACGTTTGGGGTCTGGGTATTGACTCTGACAGTCATTGGAAGGGAGGTTGGCTCAGGCTTGAGTATCCACCTTTACAGACACCCCGGGTGAGCATGATCTTTGCACAGGTGTTTTGGAAGAACAAGTGTGGGGCTGCGTAGGACAGCACAACCAAGCAGTGGCCACACTGTGCATGCGTGGCCTGGGACCTGCGGCCAAGCAGTTTGGTTTCAGAGGTAGGCTGAGAAGTGACACAACCCGAGGCAGGTCCTGGAGAGTCAGTCTGGTCCCAGTGATAAGCTCTTCGTGGAGAACAAGCTGAAGGCGTAGAGACTAATTACTGGCTAGCTCGTGGTCCACACAAGGATACAGTGCTAGCCAGCGAGCCTGAATATGTCACTGGGGCAGAGTGAGCAGGACCTGGTACGTAAGTGAGCAGGGAGGGGGTGGTGAATGCCTACCTAGGCAGTGCCATCCTCAGGACCCCACCGAAAGCTGGGCCAGCCAGACCCAGTGCTCTCAAGGAAGTTCACTTCCTATTTCACAAGGGAAGGTGAGGGATACGTTGTTGCCTGGCCATGGCTGTCATGAATCTTTTCCCCACTGGAAGGCGCTTTCTAGGTGTCCTAGAAACTCAAGCAACATTCCCCAAATCTGGCAAAAGGGAGGGTTGTTGGGTTGACAGGATAATAAAGGAAGGTGGACAAGGAAATGCTGTCAGGAACAAGACTGAAGACACGGTCTTAGCGTTGGCCACGTCACGACAAGATCAACAATGTGAACTGCAACCGCTCCTGGGTACTCACTATAGGGAACCCCCACGTCACAGCCTCACCCCGATCCATGATGGCTCATGCCTGGAGGCCTTCTGCACACCAGTTAACAGACGGAGAAATGGAAACTTAGGAAGATGGAGTCATTGGCTCAGTCTTACCTTTCATGGATGGCAAGGCCAACCTTCTGACTAAAAGTAGCAGGTGACTTTGTTTGCGGTGAGGTAGCATTTGAGAAGGATGGGAGGACCAGGTAGTGAGGAGAGGCTCTCTGCCCAGTTCTGTCACCTCCAGTCATTCAAACAAAGATGTACAAGGTCCACAGACTTCCCTTGACCTCCTAGCCTAAGAGGTCAGTTGGGGAGCTCAAACAGGAAGCAGAGAAAGTGTTGGCAATGCAAGGAGACCTTCCACAGAGAGAAGGGCAAAGTCTCAACAGAAAGGACTTCATCTGCCTGTCCTGTTTAGTACACATAAGGTGTGTGCCTGCTCGCCCAGAGGATATCTACAGCAGTGTTGATAGTATAGGTGTTGGTGACCTGTCACTCATTTACCCAGCATCTAGAGGGCTCATAGCATGAGCCATGCGCCGTTCTAGAAGCTGCTCATGTGAGAATAACTAAAAGCCGAAGGGAAGATGGACACACAAACCTTGAGCCTCAGCTTCACGTCCGAGGGCATCACAAGGTTGTTGGTGATTGGTCCTCATCTGAAGGGGAAACAAATGTTCTTTAAATGTGACTGCCAATGAATGCTTGCTTCTGCCCTGCAGTGAAACAACAACCATGACAAACAGTATAGTGGCAATATCCTTTTCCATGAACTCAGGACCCGGAGACGGCTGGGTCAATAGACCGTCATTTTGAAAACAACCAAAGGACAGGAGTGTCATGATAATCAGCAGGGTGTATGGATTTGCTAGAGACAAAGCACACAAAACGAAAACATTTTCTCTCCATCAGAAGGTGCTTAGGGCCATAAAAAAAAAGTGTATTTGGAAGAGTACTGTGGGTCAATGGGACACGATTCATTCTTACTTTCTCTTTTTTTCCTGAATTCTAACTTGGGAAATTGGAAAGATGCATTAGCTCCCCTTAAACCAGAAAGGAAGGGGAAAATGCAACTTGGCTGGAGTTTGTTCATCTGGAGAGCGTGGTTGAGTCGCCTCCAATGGAGAAATTCTTCCATTTGAGGCAAGCTTGTCCTGGGGCTCCCAAGCTGTGGAAGCATGTTTATTGATTGAGTTCATGCATTTTACAAGGGGAGAAATGGATTGCTCTAAACCTGTTTTACGGTGTGACTGTTTCTTACAGCAGAGAACACTGTTTGGAAACACCAGCTTCAGGCAGCCTGAAGTCACTTCAGGAGCAGCAAGCATTTTGTTTTTCAAAACCTGATGCCACAAAAATTTAGGGCAGATGTCCAACCCTCATCTCTTCTAGGTTCCCGAATTCAACCCATTCCTGATCCAGGGCAAGATGCAGAGGACCATTCCAGTTCTGGAGGGGAAGCTTTCTTGCCTGGGTTCTTAGCCGGACTTTGGGGGTGATTTTGAGTGTCTGCTAGGATAATTGATTAATCTTGCATTATCTCTCTGTATACAACCAGGAAGATCTATCAGATGGGGTTCATCTGGCCTCACCCATACCTACAATTAAGCCTCTGGGTGCCTTGAAGTTGACAAGCCACCCCAAAGTCTGCTCAACCGCCTTTGCATTTGGTATGTGCATGACTATTTGTAGTCTGTGTGTAAGTCCTGTAACTCACCTGTCCATACCACATTTACTGAGCACTAACCATATGTCAGGCTAGAAACTGCTGATAGGAAAATAGTTGAAAGACGTCCCAGTCTGAAAGTCCAATATGAAAAGAAAGACAGACCTGTAAACACACAGCTGCAGTTCAGTGTATAAGTGCAGAAGGAGGAGAGGGGTATGGCAGCAGCTAAGTGAATGCTGTTCAGAGTCTCAAAGGGCAGACTAGAAAAGGAAGGATAGTTTATTAGGTCTCACAGGACTCTACAGGTGCTCTTTGGGCAGCCTAGGTTGTTAAGCCATTAGTGCTAAGTCCTGGCTATGGGGACTCAACAGTGACTTTTCTTGGGGGAATTTATATTCACCCCAGCTAGAGAGGCCAATGATGTACCAGAGAAGCTGCACTATCCAAGTCCATCCGGGTGAAGCAGTGGGTTAACTGGGGTTACTTATAGTAACATGGGACAAGGGGCTACTAATAGGAACGGGGGAGCTCCCCAGTGTGGGTGATTACTTACGAAAGCTGTGTCCTTGGAATTCTCTGTACACAACTTGCTGGCATCTACACCACCGAGCACTCTTCTCTTCCCCAGTCTTTTACTGCTCAGACAACCTAAAAGGGTGGGCCTTGTGTGTTCTGTGAGCTGAGTCCTGCAAATCTCTTGAGCCTTCTGAGCTCTGCCTGTCCCTCTATAAAGGAACAATTCAATCCCGATGGCTAGGGAGGGGCAGCACAACGTTCACATACTGTCCCCAAGAGAAAGGAAGTGGATGCCAGCCAGGTAGGAACAACTGATGGCAGGGCCTCTGTGCCTTGAGTTCCTAGGCAGGTCTGAATTTCTTAGGCTGGAAACCTGGATCCAGCGTTCCCTTGATTGCCCTAGGAAGCGATGTACCACAGTAAACTGTCCATTCAAATGCAGCTATCAACACACTTAGCCTGCAAAGTGGCCGAGGAGTTGGCTGTCAAGTCTGGCCACCCTTGTCCCCTCTCTAGTCCCTCTTTTATGCTCAAGGACACCAAGTGCTTTCCATTTGTGGGGCTCCTTACTGTCTCTCTGTGGGGGTGCCTCTCCCTGGAGGCCTTACCGGGTCTACGGCCTGATGAGTTCCAGATCCCCATTGCCGTTCCAGTCAAATAGGGCTGCATAATGATTCACATCACTTAGAGCTAAAACATCTTCCAACAAATGGGAATTGCTGCTGTAGGGAGCTTCAGACAACGTACTTTTCATTAATTAAAATGACAGGGAGCTATTCAGCCTTCAGCTCAAAACTGTCTCTAACAGATGATTAGGTATTCAGGGTTGTCACACGATATGCCTCAAGGCAGCCTGGGAAGCAGAGGAGGCTGGGAGTGGAGGAGAGCCAGCCAGCACTCGGAAAAGAGACAGCACTCCGAAGCAGGAAAGCTTTCAGAAGCAGTTGCCGTATGCTGGCACGGGCCAAGGTCAGATGCAATGCCATGGGCGGTCCAGCTTATGTGTTTCTTCTTAGGATGCTCATCCCTTGTTCCTTGGCCAAAGGAGAGAGCTGTGACTGGGTGGAAAGCACACCAGGCTGGGAACTGGGAAGCTGGAAGTCCAGATTCAGCTCTGCTCTGTGCTAGAGGAAGCAGACTCACCCAGGTCAAGCCAATGGGGTGCCCTAGTTTCCTCACCTGTGAAAATGGCTTGGTCCCTGCCTGCAAGCTGAGAGGATAGATCAGGATGTCATGCGCTCTGAGCATCATCTATGGCCTCATCTATAAACGAGAACGTGCCCGTTCTCTAGGCCATTTCCAGCCCTACAATCAAGAAGCTATTTTGAAAAATGAGAAATTGTGACCCTCCAATACTTGATGTTAGTATTATGCTTCTCAGTATTCTTCATGGTAAACTAAAGATTTTGGTAAGGTGCTTAATCATTTGCTGTTCTCCACTGGTTGGTGCTTAGCAAAGGGAGCAAGGCACCCCCAAACTGAGACTGGTCGGGATGACTTCACTAGGGAACAGTGTCAGGACCACCTGCTTGAAAAGGAAGACTACTAGCAAGGCAAATCCCTGTACTGGGTGGTTTTGTGTGTCAACTTGACACAAGCTAGAGTCATCAGAGAGGAAGGAGCCTCAGTTGAGGAAATGTCTCCATGAGATCCAGCTGTAGGGCATTTTCTCAATTAGTGATTAATGGGGAGGGCCCAGCCTAGGTTGGGTGGTGTCATCCCTGGGCTGGTGGTCCTGGGTTCTATAAGAAAGCAGGCTGCGCAAGCCACAAAGAGCAAGCCAGTAAGCAGCACTCCTCCATGACTTCTGCATCAGCTCCTGCCTCCAGGATCCTGCCCTGTTTGAGTTTCTGTCCTGACTTCCTTCAATAATGAACAGCAATATGGAAGTGTAAACCAAATAAAACCTTTTCTCCCCCATCTTGCTTTTTGGTCATGGTGTTTCATCACAACAATAGAAGCCCTAACTAAGACAATCCCAAAGGGCATTGCTATCCTTTCCCTCTAGCAAGTGACTGAAGCTCATTCAACTGCAAGATGGACGTTTTACCTTATGAATAGATGGTGCAGTGAAAAAAAAATGAGGCTTTCAGTCAGATCACATTTTAAAAACCTTCTGTTTGTAGATGGTACAAAGAAAAGTAACACATGCTCCCTTACATTCCCACTAACTAGACAGGAAACATGAGCAGGAAGTACAGATCAAGCTAAGTTAAATTAGTGTGTAACACAAACACACGAGATCTTCGGAGTATTCTGTGGTCAGGTGTTGGAACAATGGCAGATTGTTCCACTGTGATGTGGAGACAAGATGTAGGGACCAAATTTATGGCTTGACTCTCTGTGAAAACTTGTGTTGAAGTTTAATCTCCACTGAGAGAGGTAAGGAGAGGAAGCATAATCCAGCCAGAGTATTTGGAAATAGAACCCCTAGGAGGTGCCTAAGACTAAATGAGGCTGGCGGAGTAAGATCCTATCCCAAAGAGACAGTGGTTTTCATAAGCAAAGGAAGACCTGAGCTGGCATGATGTATCTACATGGCCCACATCACCTTGGGGGTCATAGATGAGTCCCCACCAGCAAGGATGACTTACCACACGTGGCTGCCCAATCTTGAACATTTCAGACTGCCTGAAATGTTTTAAATTACATTTACATTTTATTTATTGTCATGTGTGTGCATACATGCACCCATGTGCGTGTGTAAGTGTCACAGAGTGTGTGTGTGTGGAGATAAGAGGACAATTTTCTGGAGTTTGGTTCTCTAATTTCACCATGTGGGGCCAAAGGATCAAACTGAGGCCACCAGACTTGAAGGTAGGTGTTGTTACCTAGTCAGCCACCTCACTAGCCCATCCTTATTCTTTATGAATAACTTAGTCTGTGATACATAAACTAACAGAAAACTCCATAAAGACATGGAGCCTCAAGTTTTAGAACACACAGTGAGCAGCCAGCATAGCGTCCTGATGGATTCTAGGTAAGCTGAGATATAGGACGGTAGAGGGAGAAGGTGGGTACATAGACTGTACCCACTTCAGGGCCTTCATTGAACAGAGTGATCATGCCTTCTACACTGATGCCCTCTGGAATGTCTACTCCTCCAGGAGGCCTCTGGTTTAGAGAATCCTTTGTCCATGACAGGAATTTGCCTGTCTGTCTTCTCAGGCTTGCTCCTGGGGGACAGGCTAAAAGTTTACTGAATTTGGAGGCCCGGTGGCTCAAAGTTTGGATTGTGAGCAAGTCGAGTCAACTTTGAGAGTCTGTTAACACAGGCTGGATTCCCAGTCAGTCTGTCTACGAAGCATTAGGGATGTTACAGGTGGAAGAGTTTTGTGAACTCCCAGGTTGTCAGTGGAAACTGAAAATGTGGTTTTTGCCTGGACTGTGTGTTTCTAGATTCTTAGTGTCTTGTTCAAATAACTGGGAAAATGTGCACACACACACACACACACACACACACACACACACACACACACACACTTGTAGGGACAAAGCTGGAGTGCAGGGTGGTTACATGACAGGGACCTGTAGGCCCTCAGCAAGCATGGCCCTCAGGAGTGTGGGGTGGTTGCTTGGGTTTTTCTTTTCCGGGTCCGAGAAGAAGAAGAAGTGTTGGTTGTTAGGGACGGAGTGTGGGTGGTTTTCTGTTTTGATTGACAGGCTTGGGTTATGCAAGCCTTCCTTCCCTGTGGGTGTTCTTTCCCTAATGCATCTGGTTTTGATCATATGCATCCCTAATCATGCACAGCACAAGGTGGAAGCTGGGGAGGGAGAAGCGGTGTGGGGGTGGGGAGGGGGGCTCCCTATTCACTCAGAAGATGCAGCTTGCTATACTGTGCATGCACCTGAAGCCAGTCGGATTTAAATTGGCCCCACCTGCCACCAGTTTCAAGCTGTCTGGCCTTTACAGGAGGTATAGGTTGAAATGATGAGTAGTTTTTTGTTTTGTTTTGTTTTGTTTTTATTTTGAGAAAGATGTGTATGGAGCACCATGTAGGTGGAGTCCCAGGAGGCTAAGTACATTTCTGGGAAGAGGTATGGGGTGCAGCTTAAGCCAAGTCAGGTTCTAGGTTGCTGCGATTATCCCCACTCTTCCCGGCTCGCTGTGACTTCTACACTTTCACGTCTCCTTGTGAGTTTAAGTGGATGTGGTTTATACCAACATCCATCACACAGGGTCACTTTGAACATGAAATGAGGTGATGTGTGTAGTGTTTCTTATGGCGCCAGGTTAAGGGCATGGAGAGCCCTTGTGTGAGTCTTTTCTTTGTCCAGCGGTTCAACTAAGTTACAATGAGTGATCATAAGAAAACTCCGAAGGCTTGCTAACAAATGCCTCCATTGTCAACACCCCGGTGATGATCCCCTCTGGAGAGGATGTAAGAATTAGAGCAGCCCAGGTCACCCGCTCCACCTAGCACTTTCCAAGTGAATACATATCTGTCCTGATTCAGCTCCATCGCTGTGGCAAACTGCAGGGCACAGACAGCCCACCCTGATCGTCCCTTCCTTTCTGCAGCTCTGATGTAAGCAAATGAACCGCAGGGTGATAAAAAGCTCCAGGATCAGCCTTTGTAAGCGGCTCTGCCCACCTGTCTAAGCCATGGCTCTCCCTCTGTGGACAAGTAGATACATCTGAGGAAAGGAGGGGAGAGCTCCTACCAGCCCAGAGTTCCATGATGGATGGACAATTGAGTGCTTTGAGACCTGTGTGAGCAGGCAGTACATCCCTGTTAGATTCACTTGAATGGAGGCTAGTGTTTCGTGCTGGCTCAGGAAACCCAAGTTGTCTAACATGGTCCTCCCGCTTGGGTCTTGGGAGCTCTTGTTTGGAGCCTTTGAGATTGGGTTTTCCTGATTCCACCTCCCTGGTTCCAGTTCTCTATTGTTCAGCAGGGCCGGTTGTGCTGAGTTTTACCCACGATCCTTTCTCTCCTCACCTTTGGAAGTCTACAGTCAGCCTCAGTATCCGCTTTGGTTTCTAATATCCCAGCACACTGATGGCCACGGCAGTTCCTGTCTCCCAACCCTGCCTCTATTCGGGGCCTCTCAGATGTCCAGAGTGGATCTCCCACTGAAGCATCCCAGGAGGAACAATGGTTTACCCCTCCCCCATTTCCTAACTGCGGTCACAGCATCTCAGCTCAGCTTCAGCTCAGTGTGGACACCTTTGCCCCCTCCAGGACTCATCAGCTCCAAGGGGGAAAGCTGCCTAATGTATTTCTTGGCGATCGATCACTCACGAAGCAGCAGGAGCATGTTGTGAGAGGTCAGATCTGTTCACACCTTTGCACTGCTCTTTCGACTCCCTGTCATTTACACAGTGCCCGAGCTCTACAGGGTGCCTGTTACATTTGGACCTTAATTCCCTCCCTGGACCACTTGGACTTCTCTTTGTCCAGACATAGCAGAGGGGCCACTGTTCTAGTTGCACTTACTGAAGAAGGTGGGAGAGCTTCCTAGGTGATATTTCAGAATCTGGGCCGGAGACAAGGCCTTGTCCGCATTGGCCTGGCTCTGGAGTCCACACCGCTGCTCAGTCCTGGCTCTCATTCTTCTTAGTTTCCTCGATGCCCTGCTCCATTCTAGGCTGCCCAGTTCAAGGCTTCAGCCATATGTTGTCTCGGGTTGAATGCTTCCTCTCTTCTTCCCTGTTTGTGGCCAGATCTGGGAGACTATAATGAGATCTTCTGTAAAGCTGGGGAGTCTCCCGAGAGCCAGACTACCCAATCAGGGCCCTTCAGAAAGCAGAGCCTGTGACCTGATGATGTAAGAGAGATGACCACGGAGATGGGAGACGTAGCCTGAGGTGAGTGGAAAGGAGGAACACACCCAGCAGCCTTGACCTTCCTTCATGACAATCTTAGACACATCATCAGTTACCTGACAAGCCAAGAAGGAAGGGAGACACTGTGTTCTGGAATAGTCCATGAGAGGATGAGAGAGGGGATTTGTCTGCCTGACTCTCTGGCTTCCTTTTCCCCGGTCATTCACCCCACACTGTGCCCGTCTGTACTTCATTCAGTACTGGCCCCTTAGTAGGCATCTGAAGAGCTGGGTTCTATGCTTTGTGGGGTGGATTCTATCCAGGTCTGTAAGGCGGGTGGGGCTCAGCAGGGGATGGAGAGGCGTAACATGGATTGTAGTTCTTGAAATTCGATTTGTGTTGGCAGGTAAATAAAATCTTAATCTATATGAATACAAAAGTCCATATTCAATATTAAGGCAGAACCCACGGCTTTAAAGAAAATGAGCTTGCAGGGGTTGTCCATAATAATTGTGTCCCCACAGTCCATGGGGACCCAATGTAGTCTACCTACAGAGAGCCCCGAGTTACTTGGGGTAAGCTCCAAGTTGGAGAGTGAGAATGCAGAGCTTGGGAGCCTGGAGTCTGGCCTGTAACTGGCAATTGTGCTAGCTGGGCCTGGTCAGCCAGAGCCCAGGAGAAGGAGCGCTATCTCTACTCTGGCCAGGGATAGAGAGTTCTGGCCTCTAGGCTTCCTGTTGAAGGCATGTGTAAGTTGTTATCCAAGGTATACCCAGCGAGCTGCGTGTTCCCGCTGTATTGACAAGAACATACCCTAATAAATTGTGGCTGTGGTAAACAGTTAAATACTTTCCCATTCTATTTTGATGAATCACCGTCAACAAACACTTGAGATTTACCTTCCCTTGTGCTACGGCCACATGTCTTAGGCCTGGTCCCTCTCCGAGTCTGAGGGATGGAATGGAGGTGGTAAGAATTCTTCATTCCCCTGACTATATATAGCACAGGTATCCAGTAGAAAACAAACTATGTCCTTGCCTCACTTTGGAAGGGTTAATGGAAGGCTGGTGCTGCTGCAGCCACCTTGTCACCATGCAGTGAGAACTTACCTTAAAAACAGAGCTAGCCAAGGGAAACCGGGGGTAAGATGTATGGAGAACCCTTTGAGCTCTGTTTTAAGTCATGCATGAAGGCAACTCTGCTTTTTGGGTTTTTTGAGACAGGGTTTCTCTGTGTAGTTTTGGTGCCTGTCCTGGATCTCGCTCTATAGCCCAGCCTGGCCTCGAACTCACAGAGATCCGCCTGGCTCTGCCTCCTGAGTGCTGGGATTAAAGGCATGCACCACCACCGCCCAGTTAGGTAACTCTACTTGTGGCTGTCTTTAGTTTTAGGCCCTCCTTTGGTCTAAACTAGTTGAGTGTGGCTTTCTGTCGCTTGCGACCATCAGAATTTTGATGGCCACTTGTTCCACAGACCAGTTGAACTTGCTGATAGTTACCCATCACTTCTCCCCACTTTCTTCAAGCTCGATTTATGATTACCAATGCCTTCTGATTAATGTTGATCCCCTGGGGGCAGTGATTGTCCCCACCACACTTTCCTGGGCTTTTCCTACCCAAGCAATAGTGGGTTTATTCCCTTTTTATTAGGAAGTAGATGGTTTTCTGACTTGGTGATTTGGTCACTGTGAACCTGACTCCTTAGAGAGGGTCTAAACCAGGTTTCTGGCTTAGAGATGGTGGGTCAGATTCAGAACTGTGGAAAATTAGCCTTTTCCCCTTAAAGAATGACCTGGGGTAACATGCAGCAATGTGACCACCGGAAACATTCATCAGAAATATTTTAGTCCTCCGTCCCCTTCTGGATTGTCACCTCCATCTCCTCTCACATTCAGTGGCTTCATCATTCAATGACTATTTATCAGACACTGGATACACATAGTGAAAAATTCTTACCACGTTGGTCTTGTAGAGAGGGAAGACAGGCAACAACCAGATAAGTATGTAATCCAGATGGTAACCATCTTTGGAGGGGACTGAGACTTTTAGCAGGATTGTCAGGGTTTTGTCTCCTGACCAGAGGCTGAGGGTAAGTAGCTGAGAACTCATCTATCAAACTGATAGACTAAAAGACAGCACTGAGATTTTGTTGATTCCTAAGAACAAATGCATCAACTTGATTTACTCTAGACTAGACTCTTAGTATCATGGCCAGTTATCTGGACATCTACTTCCTCTATTGAACACTGAGGTTCTCTAGCCTATGGTCCTTTATCTCTTTATCTTCATCTCCCTAGAAGGGACACTCCTAAAGAGAAGATTGTGTAACAAAGCTGAAAGAACTGTGTCACCCAGAACCTAAGCAGCCTTCACCCTCTGAGATGGTCAGGTCATATGTCTACACAGGCTGGGCACACAGGCATGAAGTGATACAGAAGAGCTCGGGTTTGGGGCTTGTTAGACCAGATCCCAAGGAGTTTGGAGGTCAGAGGAGGTCAGGGCTCTGGGACGGGCTGACTGAGCATGGCATTGGGGCATTGGAGGGCTGGGCACACCACCTGGGGGAGCACAGAGCGCAGCATGTGCTAGTTATCAGAAGACAGAGGGCAGCAAGTGCCAAGAACAGATGCAGGTGGGCAGCCCGGGGGAATGAGGAGCAGCAGGCAAGGACCATGAACGAGGGCAACAGAGTGACAGTGGCCATAGAGTAGAGCCAGGGACAGAGCTTGAGACACTCAAAGTGATGCTGTGAATGGAAATTTCCCTGTATAGCTTTGAAGAGCCATCATGAGAGGGTAGAGAACTGTGATCCTGAGACTTGCGGGGTGAAGGGAATCGATGGAATTTCTCATATTCAGAGCAGCAAAGAGACTGGGGGAGGACCTCAGGGCTATGTGGTTTCTAACTGTTGTCTCTCTAGAGAAGCTCTCTGGGGCATCACTCGTGCCATGGTGGCTTCCTTCTGGGCCTTAACCTCTTATTCATCTTCTCTTGTCACAGTTAAAGCAGTGTTGTTTGCTGATGTCCCAAAGGGGCTCATGTCCCTTGCTGGTCCTGGCTCCCTTTCTTCCAAGTCTGCACCTGGGACCTCGTGGTGCAATGGTGGTGTGTCTGACTCCAAGCAGAGTTTGTACGTGCGTCATTGTGTCCTCTTAGCCTGTCTGTCCTCAACTCTTTGCAAAGATTAGGAGTTAACATGCTCTAGTTTTCTGCCTCAATTGTGTCCACTTAATTACTCGGACCTCTTCCTCCCTCCCTCCCTCCTTCCCTCCCTCCCTCCGTCCCTCCCTCCCTCCGTCCCTCCCTCCCCTCCCTCCTTCCTTCTTCCTTCCCTCTCTCCTCCCTTCCTCCCTCCCTCCCTCTCTCCTCTCTCCCTCCCTTCCTCCCTTCCCTCCCTCCTTCTCTCTCCCTCTCTCCTTCCCTCCCTCCCTCCCTCCTTCCCTTCCTTCCTTCCTTTCTTCTTTCCTTACATTTTCCCCTTCCTTCCCCCCTCCTTCCCTTCTCTGTGAATTCTATTTTTTTTAATTACAAAAGAAACACATATCAAACACAGAAAGCAATTGGTTCTTCTGGAGCATTTGGGGGGGGGATTTTCATTCCCTATGAACACCCACTGGGCAGTTTGGGAGCTGCTGAGTGGCCAGCGCTGCTGCTGGAAGCATCCTCAGCAGCCTGACTGGAGAGGGGGCTTCCCTGGCTGAGCCTCAGTGCTGCAAGGGCAGCTCTTTCCTTCTGTACAAGCATCCCAGCCCTCTCATTCCCCTCCACCTTTTAAACGTGTTGAACAGCGGCACCTGGAATTAAATGGCTTTTGCTCACTAGAAAGCACAGCCTTGAGAGGCTTTGTTGAGGACACGCGTGCTCTCCCCTTAGCTAGTTAGGTATGATTGGAAGTGCTAACTCATTTATGTAAAAATTTGCAGTTTGTTCTTGCGCTGGCTTTACAAGGTTCGCTGTAGATTTCTGAGTACTCCCGGGTGGTACGCTTAAAACCATTGGGTCAGCGTAGGAAGAATTAGGTAGTTAATAAAACCTATTGCATGCTGCATATTCTCTCATACCTAGTCCTTCTCTCAAACTCATTATGTTTTATGAGTAATATACGTGAAAATGACCTGTTCCCATAAATGCTAGGGAAAGAAATAACGTTTGTGGTCCATCAGTCTGTGTTATGCATCACCAATGACTCATGCTTTTCATTAGAACCTTCTGGAAGGCTAGTCTTGTTCCCGTCTTCCTAATATTCTGGTCAGACAAGATGAGCAAGTGGAACTCTCAGAAGTTAAAGACTTGTCCAAGAATTTAGAGCTGTTCCATTGGGACCTTGGTGATTTCAGGTAAATCCTTAAATGTTATCTTGGGGTTAAGACTAGAAAAAAAACCCCTCAACTTGAGTAAAACAAGTTAAATTGTTAAATTGTAGAGACCAGAGGTGTTCATTCACTGTCCAGACTTTTTTTTATAGCTTTTCTCCAAGTTGACTTCTCTTTAAAAAACAAACAAACAAACAAAAAAAAAAAAAAAAACCAGCCAGCCATTGCCTAGGGATTGACATCCTACCAAGCACAGGTTTGAATATGGACAGGGGAAGGACAGGAAAACCCACTGGTTTGGCTGATGGGGGCGACAGCTTGGTAATGGACTTTGGAAAGTGTACGTATGAATTAAGCACCTTTCATTTCCTTTGCTGCAAAAACATCAATTAAGGTTGAGCAATCCTTGGGTTTCTCCCATTTGCAGTCCGAAGAAAATCAGCACAAATTGTCTGGAGTGTCTCTTCCCCAGGGCTGCGATCATTAATCCTCTTTAGCCCTTCCCTGCTGGTTCCCCTTGCAAAGCCAGTACCCACACCCTCCCAGTCTGTCACCCTGTGTACATTTACTAGGCGATTTGTTCAGTCCTCGGTCTAATGAAGATATGCATTGTGTTTTGGAGGTTGGTTCTATTGAGAAGGTGCCCATCTGTTCTGCTTAAGGCAAGAGAAAGGCTTTTTCAGAGCCCTTTTACAGCTTGGTCAATGGCCTTTGACCTCACAGCTTGGTCCCTGGCCAGTGCTGCCCTGTATTTTAGCCAAACAGATGTGTCCCTGCCAGCCTGCCATCTGATAGAAGCCAGAGAAAGACTCATTTGTCTTCGCCAGCTCTCCCTGAACCCAGACTGTTGTTGAAATGGTCCTGGAAATACTGTGTTCCAAGAACGGGTCTCAGGAAGGACCCTTCCGTCATCCAGGAGCCTAGTGTTCTGGTGGCATGGGTGGGTTGGGACCAGCCTAACAGGAACTTGGTGGCCTCGGGTGAAGAAGTCTCAGGAGGCCATCTAGCTCTGCCTTTGTTTCTTGGCTGAGATGCTCCTAAAGCTTGCAGAAGGACACTTTTCTTTTCCTACGGTGACAGTTTATTGAAACGGGTCATGCACTCTGCCTGGGCGAAGTGATTGCCACCTAACAAAGCTGCTACTGTGCCAGTGAGTTTTACCCAGACAACTAGGGTTCTGCTCATCAGGCATTATTAGCCCCATTTCCCAGATGAAAAAGTTGAGGCATGGAGCTCTTTAACATGGTTATTCTGGTTGGTAGAGTTCAAGTTTCTACCCAGGTCTGAACGGTTCCAAGGATCAATCTTTCTTTAGTTTTTTTTAAATTATGTAATATTTCAAGTACACAAAGAAACATCTTTCTCTCCATATATATTTCACATATAATGAAACCCTTCCTTCAGTTTCTTCCCTCTTTCCTAGGAAAGACATGGCATCTTGATGGAAGCCGATGCCATCCCACACGTGACTTCTTTATCTTCACGTCATGGAAGTGTAACAGTGAGTGTGCAATTGCATTGTTCTGCACGTAAAATTGCTGTTGAACTGGCATCAGCTTGTGGTTTTCACTTTTCCTTCTGTGAATTGTGTTTGACTCGATGCAGATATCTCAGGCACCACCCACGTGGCTAGTGTAGTTCTGTTCCATTTAGGACTGCTGCAATGTTTGTTGGTTTTTTGTTTGTTTGTTTGTTTTTTGTTTTGGATAAGCCCGGTTTCTTCATCCGGTTCTCTGGTTGATGCACATTCCAGTCCTTTCCAATTTTCCAGCATCACAAACAGTGTTGCTCTAACGTTCGTTATTGTGTCTCCACATAAACGTTTGGGATTTTCCCCCAGGAGCGGGACTCCTGAGTCATTGAGCAAGGGCCTCTTCAAGTCCTTGGTTACTTCTGAAGGGCAGAGCAACAGAGCTGGGCCGATCCACCCCTGAGGAGTTTCTCTTCCCTCTGCGTGCTCGCCGGCGCCTGGCATAGTTAGACTTTCACAGTTTTCGGAATCCATGGTGTAAAATGGTTTATAATTGTTGTTTCCCCCAACCCCGTTCTCATTTTCATCATCCATTCAGGAAAACAGAAGTCAAGGTCAAAGGGGCTCTTGCTTGGCTCTGATTTGCTTTCTTAAGAGTGAGAAAGATGAGCGCTGGGCATAGGCTGGGTTGTCCAGCCATGTGGACTTTTGTTCTGTGTCTTAGATGTTTGACGTGCATCGTAGCACCCAGCACCGACAACCACCCCTTTCTATGCTGGAGTGGGAGGTAATCCCCATATTATGTGTCCTGCCCATTTAGATGGAAATCAGAAACCAGGAGCCAGGACTTAGGTAGTGTTTGGGATCTGTCAGTCAGATGCACCTGCATACACCAGGTGTGGAATTTATGAATGGGCACTGTGTGGGTTCTGTTCCGATAAAGAGGTGGAGAGGTGCCCTGCTTTCGGAGTCCGCAGTGGTGGCTCTGCCTAGGGTGTTGTCCTCATTCATGCTCAGCTGTGATCCTGTTTTACCTGGAGCAGTCAACGTGGAGGAGCAATTGTGCTAGGCTGGATGGCAGAACTCACACTTTGGTGCTTTGAGGATTAGCAGAGTCGATGTCCGGTTTCGACCAGGTGGACTGGAGGTGGGATGTGGGAAGATTTTCAGGCATGGGGAGGTGTTTGGCAGCACTGGGTGCTGTGCATCTCAAGTAAAGCAAGGTACAATAGTAAACAATCCACAATTCTGGAATGGAATCCCACTTTCTGTCCCTCCGTGTGTGCTCAGAGCTATCCTTAACCCCCTGCAGTGGATCCCGTTGTCTGTGATCGAGAATGCCTTCATTGCTCTTACTTTCTACTTGCCGATGCTTCCTGCAGTTATCTTGAACCCTCTCTCAAGCACTCTGCAAAACAATTACTGTCGTTGGGTTTTAGAGATGAGGAGGACACCCAGATGCCAAAAAGTAATTCACCCGAGGATTTGGCAAGCAGTGCTGACTCCCAGCACTATCTGGCTGCAGAGTCCTTCAGATGAAAGCTGCTTCCTTCCATCTCTGGATGCTCATCTGTCCATCGCCAGATTTATATCCCATCTATCTATCTACCTACCTATCTATCTATCTATCTATCTATCTATCTATCTATCTATCTATCTATCCATCCATCCACCTGTGAGTGTGTGATGCACACACACACACATATTATTTTTTCACATCTTGGAGCTGTTTGTTTACTCACTTCCTGTTGTTCACAAGAAGCATATCCCTTACATAAAAACCAAGGACAGTTCTCGTTCCCCACTGCATCTCTGCCCCGAGCAGAGCTGAAACTCTGAGGGGACTTGTGAGTGAATAAGTTCACCCAACAGGCCTACCATGGATTTTGTTGGGGGAGATAACCCTACTAGACTTCCGCCTGCTCAACAATGCTTCTCAATACGGCTTTGCATGTACTGTTTTATTCTGTAGTCTCACGTTATGACATCTCACGACTCCGAATCTGAAGCTCTATCAAATGCATGCTTTTCTGAAATTTCTTGCAAACTTAAAAGCTTTTCAATGTCGAGTCAAATATGCTATACTATCTGTGCCCTAGGCCCACACAACCAAGAAAATCCCAGGGTTTCTTTAAGTAAATGACAAGCCTGGTGTCAGAGAGGGACAAGGCAAGTGGAGAGATGCACTCCCTGTCCCTCACTACCTGCCTTCTACAGTGTGAACTGAATCTCAGTCACAGGGCCAGATAGGCTCAGCTGCTCACCTGGGAGAGACTAGAGACCAGATGGCCTATGTGAGGCACTTGGAAGGTATCTGTCACTTGGTAGCTATTTCTAGTCATTTGTTAGCTTAGATCCTCTGCCCTTGCATCCTTTCCCTTAGGTTCTCCATTCCATGTCCTTTCAGGTTAACGTTTCATGATTGCTGAAGTTATAAAAAGTCAACACCAAACCTAATGGGTTTTGCATCCAGTTAACTCCCTTCACTTAAATGAAGCATTTCATGACTTTTCTTTAGCATATCCACATTGCTAGGACCAGTACTCTTGAAATTTGGGGTCATTGCCAAGTAAGGTTAGAGTTCTCGAACAAATTACTGTTACAGTCCAGCTGATGACCAGGAGGACTGCTCAGTGCTTAATGGGTGGGTAGTGTCCGTGTGTGGGTACCCTGGACAAGGGGAGAGTCACGTCCTGGGTAGGATGGAGTTGGGCAGGCTGCCTAGAGCTTTCCTTGAGGTACTCATACATGGATGCAACTTCAACTCACGTGGCCACTCCTATTATTTAATATTTTCAGCCTGCAGATCACCAGCCAGGGGATGTGAGACCTCAGGTAAGGCTGCTGTGCCAGCACCTGATGTGCGCAGAGGTGTGGGAGTGTATGGAATTAGCCAGACTGTCTGGAATCTAATTTTACACTGTTTACTAATTGTATGGTCTTGGGAAAATTCCTAAGTTTAACCTCTCTAACAACCATTTTCCCCATTTGTAAACAACCCTATGGGGCATTGCACAGTTTAGAGAGAATGATAATGTATGTAAATCACTCAAAGAGCAGATACTGCTCTTACCATGGCCAGCTCAGGGCCTACCTTGGTCATATTCTCCATTCCTGGTTCACTTTCCTAACACACACACACACACACACACACACACACACACACACACACACACATGATGCTATGGCACATAGATACATAGAACTATACACACAGGCACACACCATACACATAAATATACACATGAACATCACACACACACACCATACACACACACACACACACACACTACACACATGCACACAGACATGTACTATTCAACACAATTACAGACATATATGCCCACATATATCACACATGCAGATACCACACTGCACAAACACAGAGCACATGCAACACATATCACACACAGCACACACACATGTGCATATAGACATGCAATATTGTACCACACCGTGCAAATACAGATCCTATATACATAGTGCACACACAGGCACACATATACACAGTATCTCTAAACACGGTACCCTATATACATTATAGGCTCCTTTCTCATCCACTCAGCTGGCTTGCTGAGAGAAGAATCCTTTCTATGATTTGGACATATTGAAGGCCCATTTGATTTCACTGGGAGGAAAAAGGGTGTGATTTGGCTACTCTACCTGACAGTGTCAAGGTAGCAAATGAGGAAAAGAACAGTGCCTGGTTCAGGAAACAGGGTGGAAAGAGAATAACATCTGTTGAGCTTGCTGTTCAGTTGCTATTCATGCTCAAACACCCTTGGGGAGCGCAGGTCAATGGGAACCCCAAGAGTCGGGTTTCAGAACACTTCATCTCCTCTTTGCAGGGAGCAGAGTTGGTCTTTTGTTTTACTCAGGTGGACTGTTGGAGGTGATATGAGTCTCAACAGCAACATCACCTTAAAATGGTAGCAAGCACTTCCATCCTCCCGTGCTGTGAGGGAGCATGTGCGATTGTGGCGCATCTCTCGGGACATGTCAAAACCGACATCCAGCGGCTCTCATTAAGCCCTTTGAACTTCAGCAACACAGCGACTTGTTTAGGTCCACATCGGATTATGCTTTCTGACCCCAGTCACTACCGAGGCAATGAAAACAATCCATTTAGAGGTTCTACTGTGTGTCATGTATGATGATCCCACGGCAGCGTGACTAGGAGCACGTCTCTTTCCGAGGAGTACAGTTTGAGTTCCTGAGCACTGATGAGCTCAGTGCCTTCACACTTTTGTTCACCAACCTCCATGGGTTAGAAGCTGCTGTCTGCCCCATTTCACAGATTTCAAAACTGAGCAAAGGAACCTACTTAGGGGAACACTGGTAAGTGGCAGAGTCAGGATTCAAAGCCAGGCAGTTCTGCCTCCCACACACTAAGCTATATGGGATATCTCCCAGTACATTAAGGAGGTCAAAGAGACACTATCAGGAGCAATTAGCCTTCTCCATCGGGGGAGAAGGCAATGTTTCCTATAAATAAAACTATGTTCCGTCAATGCTGAAGTTAGATAAATATACTTGCACTTTGGATAAAGAAGTGAAGAAACCCATGGTGGCCATAATCTGGGTTGGGTCTCATTTCTGCTTCCATCCCCTGCACTGTATAAAAGGCACGTGGATGGGTAAGACCACTCTGGTCATATTAGACATTTAGCACCCTGACCCTTGAGCACTCAATGCCAAAGTGTGCATCAGTCACTGTGGTCCTCATCACCTGAATACCCTCCCACCCTGCTTGAGAACTAAGAAGGGACCTTTTAGAAGCCTGGACTTCTGGAGTCTGAAGGGTGTGGAGAGGTTTTGAGGGGGCAATATCCTTCTCGGGCGAGGGGGGGCGTTTCCATTGTCAAGAGGAGAGCAAAGAGGAGAAGGAGGGATGACCTGGGGACCAAAAAGGAGGGTGCTGTACAGAAGGCGGTGGGGCTTGAGAAACTCCATGTGGATGCTCCCTTCTGGGAAGCCCCTGCTGGAGTTGGTCAAAGCACTGACCTTAGCCATCCTACAACTTCAGCTTCTGACACTGTGATCCACCCTGAACTTGACCTGTATGAGGTGGACTGGAGAGACCCCTTTCACTGTATGGCAGGGTCTTCTTGTCTTCAGAGCTCTGCGGCCCTTTCATGGTCCAGAACACCCCTCTGAGAGACAAGGAGGTGTGGATGTAACAGTGACACAAGGTTTTAGGGGGGTATTCCACTCAGTGATTAAGCTAGGTAGGTTCCACACTTCCCACAGTCTGTAGCTCTGGCTTAATACAACAGCTGCTATTGGTGGTAATGTCCTGGAGACAGAATCTAGGAGGGAGGGAAGAAGGAAGGGAGGGAGGGAAAGAGGGAAGGAGGGAGTTAGTCATAGCCTCACTGTCTGTGTTAGTTCTATGTCTCTATAACAAAAACACCTGATATATCAATTTATAAATAGAAGAGGTCTCTTTGGGTCACAGCTCTGGAGGTCCCAGGGCGTGATGTGCTTGCTCTTTGCTTTGGGCCTGTGGGAGGAATTACACGGTGTGACACATGAGGAAGATCAAAACTACTTACCTCATGGCCAGGGAGAGCCAGGAGAGACCAGGGGCTCGCAGTTCCCTTTAAGGGCACAGCTCAAATGACCCAAAGCCTACATTACTTGGATTTCAGTTGGTGGCTACCCTTTGATCTGGGTAACAATTACCTTTGGGCCTTCTTTCCCACATTTCTTGTGCTGGCTAGCTTTTGTTGGCTTGACACAAGCTAGAGTTATCCAGGAAGAGGAATCTCAATGAAGAAAATGCCTCCACCTTCATCTACCATGTGGTGGCATGGGCTGGGAGAGATGCTCCCCTCATCACCACCTGAGCTGGCCTCAGGGGCATGAGAGTGGAAGAGGTGGTCCTGCCCCTCACCAGCTGCAGCACTTGGGAGAGCGGGCCCTGCACCTTGCCTGGGCAGCACAGTAGAACTGGCCCTGGTGGTGTGTGTATAGGTGAGCTGGCCCTGAGGGTGAGAGCAGGAGAACTGGCCCCACCCCTCATTGCCTGGAACGTGGGGTGAGCTAGCCAGGGCAATGCTGGAGAGCTCCCCCTGGTGGTGAGGATTTGGGAGAGCTGGCAGGCTGACCAAATCAGCTACCACCCAGGTCCAGATCTAGGGCTATGAATTGGCCCACCCCATCTACGAACTGTTGGAGAATGTGAAGGGGCCAGTCTGCAAATCCAAGGCTGCAGGATCTTCATGACACAAGGCAACAACAGGATATCCAAGAGGAGTCTCAGTGAGGATTGAGTATTGATAGTGTAGCTGAAGCCAGAGGCCTTGAACCAGATCAATGACTCATTGCAATGAACATTTGCAAGTAAAGATGTATGGACTAAAGGGTGTACTGTGTGACTCACACACTACGGCTTCCACAATGAGATTTTTTTTCCATCTTTTATTTTAAATTTAACCTAGGGGGGGAGGAAGTTGCAGGGGCAGATACAAAGGGATGGGGAGATGAGTAGGATTGGGGTGCATGATGTGAAATCCACAAAAAGCAATAAAAAGTTTTAAAAGAAAATACCTCCACAGGTAGATATGGTGGTACTCACCTTTAATCCCAGTGTGGGAGGCAGAGGCAGGTGGATCTCAGTGAGCTTGAGGCCAGCCTGGTCTACAGAATGAGTTCCAGGAAAGCCAGGGCTACAAAGAGAGACCCTGACTCATAAATAAATAAATAAATAAATAAATAAATAAATAAATAAATAAATAAATAAATAAGCAAGTAAGTAAGTAAATAAATAAATAAGCCTCCATCTAGATTGCCTCTAGACAAGCTATAAGGCATTTTCTTGATTAATGGTTGATTAATGATGGCACCACTGTGGGTAGTGCCACCCCTGGATAGGTGGTCTTGAGTTGCATAAGAAAGCAGGCTGAGCAAACCATGGAGAGCAAGCCATGGGGAGCAAGGCAGTCGGCAGCATTCTTTCACAGCTTCTGCTTCAGCCTTGAGCCCCTACCCTGGCTTTCCTAAATGTGAGAGTGTGATCTAAGTTGCAAGCTGAAATCAGTCCTTTGCTACCCAAGTTGCGTTTGATCATGGTATGTATCACAGCAACAGAAACCTAACTAAGACACCCCACGATTAACCCCTCAGCACATCTGCTGATGCTCCTTCACCTTGGGATCATCACACTTCTCACCACTGCCCACACCACTGCTGGCCTTCCAGTGAGCACGGCACTGGCTTCTTCCTGATGGCTTTCTTGGTTCTGCCTTTGTTCTCTGCAGGTTAATCGCAACATGGCTGCCAGAAGGATCCTCTCAAAGCATGATTCAGATCATTTATGCTTAAGCTCTCTGCTCAAAACCCTCCAGTGGTTTCTCATCTTGCTTGAAGTAAAAGTCAACATCCTCACGACGGTGTGGCACATCCTTCACATTTTCAGTGGCCACTATTGTGACTTCACATTCTTTCCTAGCCTCCGTGGCTGCTCGGCTCCTGTCCAGGTCTTGATGCTTGGCTTCCCTCCAACCCCCCATCTTATAAAAAAACAAACAAAACAACAACAACAACAAAAACAACAACAACAACAACAAAAACCCTTTGCTGCAATCATCTCAGTGGGTGGGGCCCTACCTGGCCATTCTTTAAATAGCAATGCCCAATACCTTTCTCACATCCCTTTTTGCTCACAGCTGTTGTTACTGCACCTAATGCACCAGATTACAGGCTTACCTGACAATATTTTTCTTCTCCAAGGACCTAAGCTCCATAGCAGCAGCAGAGATTTCATCTGATGTGTTCACTGATGCATCCTTGCTTCTTAGAATAGTGCTAGTAAGAGCTGAGTAAGCATTGGTGAATGAAATACCTGCCCTGAGTGGGAAGGGATCACCTGAGACCTAATTGCAATGCTTCCTAAGGCTTCTCATGTCTTGCTTGGGAGTCCTTTCAGTGTGGAATCCCTTGTATGGTCCAACACCCTTGCTCAGATCCACCAAATGTGCTAAAGCAGTTCTGGGGAAACCTTGGGGATAGCCTGGGCCCTTGGGATATCTCAGGTCTTTTGCCCAAGCTCTGACTAGATTCCTCCAGGAAACCACATCCTTCTATCCCCCAGTAGACTTCGGGTACGTAGGCCCCATTTTTCCAGACTCAGTCTGATATTCTCTTGAGCACTAAGTTTGAGGCCCAGGGATGGAGCAGGGAGCGAGTGCCTTTGAGGGTGCCCAAACAGGACCAGGTTGGGGAGTTACAAGACTCCTGCAAAGCTAGGATGAGAATTGTCTTCTGCTAGTTTAATAAAAACGACACAAAGGAGCCAGTGGCAAGACCGGCTAATGCACACGTTCCAAAAATTAGAATTGATCAGGAGGTTAGGAATTCTTTAAAATTCTAACAAGCTTTCAACCCGTGTTCTGTTTGCTGGGCTCAAAGGAACAACAAGCTGAGAGCAGGCTCCGAGGCAGGCCATGAGTCTAAGGCGTCTATTTTCAGGGCTATGTTCAGCTTCTATCAACTCAGGAGGTCGCCTTCGGGTTTTCAACACTGCAGGGGATAATTTAAATCTAAATAATAATAAAAAGCTACTGCTTTTTATTGGACTTTTATTTTGTAAGTGGATGGAAACATTTCACATCCACATTAGGTTTTGTAACCCCGTCTAGGGACTTGCTGAGTCCCGGAGGGGCCGTTCCGCTGCCTGGGAGTTCCCTGGTGTTTGTATCTTTCCTGCAAGGCAGGAAGGGAAAAATGCTTTCCGTGGACCACAATAACACTTTTTATTTGAAAGAATTCACACTCAAGAAGACGCACACACATTCACAGATGCGTGCGGATGGACACACAGTCTTTTATGCCAGATACATTGTAAAATTACAGAGTTTTAGATTGGAAGGGGCCCTGGAGATTATCTAGTCTGGCATCGGCATGCTACACATGAAGCTTCTGCTCCATAGGTTAAGTACCTTCGCCAAGGTCACAGGCATCTCGTGGAGAGAGCATGCTACAATTCAGCTTCCTTGACTCAGGTCTAATTTTCTTTCTGCTACACCACATTGCCTCTCAAATAAGATAATGTATATGAAATCACTTTGAAAACTAGAATGCATTACACAAGTATTGGGTATGGAGAGAGAGAATGATAATGAGCTGGCTTTCTTTGGAAGTGAGTGTGACCTGCTTAGGTCTCTTTTTTGAATAAGGAATATTCATGTTTCATGAATCATGAACCCTATTTCTAATTAAGTTTCTGGGTAAGGCCTCCAGAAAATTAGTGTCAAAGGTACCAAACCAAAATACATTCTTCATTCAAGTACATCAGTGAACCGTTGGTCCTCCATATTTGAAGGCTTTGCTTCCATGGATGCAGCCAACCATGAACTGAAAATATTAAAAAAAAGAAATTTAGCCTGTATTGGATATGGATAGGTTTTTTTCCCCTATCATTATTTCTTAAACAATGCAATAAAGGTTTACATTATGGTAGGTATTATAAGTAACCTAGAGGTGATTGAAAATATACAGGAAGCAGGGTGGAGCAAATACCGCAACTTTTTATATCAGTGAGTTGGCACCCATAGATTTGGGTCTTCACAGCGAGACCCAGGGCCAATTTCCCTCATACCCATGGAATGGTTCCCCCCTCTCACTCTCTATCCATCTTCCTCTAATGTCTGCTGCTAGCTATTACATCCAAACCAAGAAGCTACATCCCTGGTGCACGCAGATCATCATACTAAGTCATTTGTTTGAATGAACTGGTCTAATTCTTGATATCAGCACTGGTTATCAAGGTCAATTAGAAGGTTTCCCACACCGACAGGAATAGCTGACTGATCTAAAGGCTTGGATGTTGTTAAGAAAAGCCTGTAATATAGTTTTGTGATTTGAATGGCAGTGTTCAAAGTTTGGTTATTAAGTTGCTTTTAGTATATTTGAAGCACATAAAATTGCTTAAAACTAATTGAAATGTTTTAATTACAAAAAGATACACTCTCTTAGATATAGAAGGGCCATTCATTTAATTAACAAATGATTCATCAAAAGAATTAATTGCTACTTAAAATACTGTCAATTATTTAATATTATTGCAAATTACTTGAGGAACTAAAATTTTATTTTTGCACTATTAATAGATTAATTTACTAAATCATATATTGATTATGAATAATTTAAAAGTAGTTCTGTGTTGCTCTCTCTGGTGTGTGTGTGTGTATCAGTCCTTATCCATGGTAATATATATGTTTTCTTGAAAGAACATGACAGACCTTCACTACTCTAGTCTGTCTATGTATGGTCCATGATAATGTGTAAAATATTAGTGAGCAAACCCAGGCCTCACAGCCTGGGGACTCTTTGGTAATCTTGGCTAAGTGCTCTGCATGGAGGAAAAGAAGGAGGCTGAGAGATCTGTAAACTCCAGATCCAGTTCCTGTTCAATTGGATGTTAGCAAGCAGGAGCCTTCTTTTTGTTCCCAGCCCTTTCCAGTCTGCGTCAAACAAGCCAGCCTCCTCCTCCCTCCTTAATCCTTCGCCATCCTCCACACCCCTCATTGTTGGACACATCTCCCCAACACACAGACACACACACACATAGACACAGACACACACATGGACACAGACACACACACAGACACACAGACAGATACACAGACACACATAGACACAGACACAGACACAGACACAGACACACAGACACACACACACACACACACACACACACACACACACACACACACACACGCGCGCGCAGCCATCCAAAAGGTTGACCAGTAGGAACCGGGTCTTGGAGAAGGGGAATAAGAAACTGTCAAATAAGAGAGGAGTGGAAATTTAGCTCCAAATAAAAATGTTTACAGTTTCAAGTATAAAGCAAACATGATTTGAATACCTTGACAGGCAGGCATGTTTTACTGCCAGGTGAATGAGCTGACCAGCCTCATGAGCTCAAGGGAAGGCTTCAATCCTGCTCTTGTGCCGGAGAGCTGGGTGGTCATTTCCTTATTGCCTTCCCTTCCCCTGCACCGTCTCCTGGTGGCAGACCTCTTTTGCCTATGCCATGGACCTGTGACCCAGAAGAGACCATCACAGCCACTTAGATCTAGTCCCAAGAGTAGTTCAAAAGCAGACAAGCATGGCCATGGCGACCAGAGTCCTTCTCTGAAGCGGTCTCCCTTTGTGACCTGTAAAGGGAAAGGACTCTGGCAGTTAAGGAGGCAGCCTAGCAGCATGTGCAGGCTGAGAGGCAAGCCCCCAGAGACAGATGCAGGGATCCATGACTAAGGACATCCTGATGGTGCCATCCCGGAGGCTACTTGTGCTCACATCCTCTTCAGCAGCTTAGGACTGTCTTTCATTTCTGGTCTAAGTTAACTGGAACCATCACTTGCAACTCTAAGTACCTCAAATAACAAGAAATGACTCCGGGAGGTTGGGTGGGAAGATGCCTCGTGGAGGTGGTGCAGAAATTCTATCCTTAATTAGCCTTAGCACGAAAGCCATGTGTTGGCTCACAGAACAGCACTGTGGCTTTCCCTTAGGCTCAGACTCAGACACTCAGACAGCATCCTCAGAATCCCATTTTCCTCTGACCCACTGCTTTGCCTTGCTGAATTAATTTGGATCTCAGGTGGCGTTCTGTTCATGTGATAAATATCCCCGGCTGCTGCTCACTCCATCCACCTGAGGAGCTTAGGTTTGCTGCTTCGTTTCTACAATGTAGAAAGACCCTTCCCATCATTATCAACACACACACACACACACACACACACACCACATACACACACACACACCCCACATACACACACACACACACACACACACCACATACACACACACACACACACCACACACATACCACACACACCATATATACCCCCCCACACACACACACACACGTCACCTCCCGGGTGACTGATTTAGGTCCAGGCACCCCTCTTGGTGACCTGGAGACTGAGCTACATTCAAACTGCCTGCAGAGGATTGTTACCACGGATCTGGAAGCAGATCCACCCCTTTCTGTATTTGGTGGACAATAATAATAATAATAATAATTAATAATAATAATAATGGGATGACATAGAAGATGGAGTGCTAGGGCTGTAAGAGATAGGACACAGGAATAGGAGATGCAGATGAGGAAGCAGATGTGACAGGAAGGGATTTTAGGTACCTTATCCAGCAGGAAGTCTTATGGCCCCATCTGGGAAGGGTGGAGTCATGTGTCTGCCATGCTCCTGGGCAAACAGCAAGACAATGCTCAACTCAACGACTGGGTTGGTGGCGATATCCTAGAGAGAATGGCACACTCTACCAGACAGGGTAGGACTAGCAGAGGGGACAACAGGAGAACAGCCCCAGCTACCACCCTCCATGTCCTGAGTACACGTGAACTCCCCCTGCAGGCTGTTTCTGTTTACTGGGCTCCTCCCTCACCCTGGCCTTGGCCATCATGAGGAGGAGGAATGAGCTGCAGTCACCTTGCTAGGATCCTCTTTACGTGGCACAGGTGTGTGTGTGGCTGCTACAAGTTGTCACCTGGGATGTACCGCCTCTGACTGGTCAGGTGTGAAAAACGGGGCTGATGAGCTGAGTGTTTTCATTCATTCTGGGAACTCCCAATTTCTGGAATTCCTCTCCGCCACGCTCTGCCCAGGGGTGAGCGCATTGAAGGTGTCTGGGAAACAGCTTTGGGGAACCGGGTATCATTTTGGACTAGTTCACTCATTTCATCACAGAAATGGGCTGGGCAAGAAATTCCAGGCTGAGAAACAGGGTAGAGGGAAAGGAGATGCCTGGTTTCTGAAAAGGCTGTGGTTTGGGGAGATGGTGTAGACATCACCCTCTTCACAAGGGGCTTGCTGCTGGCGGGACCCTAAAGCAGAAAGGGACTCAGAGGCAGGTCTAGTTAGCTGTGGAAGTCCTTGGCAAGGCCATAAATCCATCTCAGCTGAGAAAACTGTTTACTTACAGAGCCAAACCAAGCAAGTCGGCCCTTAATAGACTAGAGCTGGTCGGCTGCTTCCGTTCCTAAATTTGGTCCTGGCCTCAAAACACTGATTTAAGGCACTTTTGATTTCCCACACTTCTCTCAAACCTGGGCAAGGAGGAGGCTTAACCTTGGCTTTAGCAGTAGGAAAAGCCAGAGGGGATGGGGAGGCGACAGGTCTCGGAGGTACAGCACCAGCTCCAGATACCATCTTCCTGTACAGCAGTGGTTCTCAACCTTCCGAACGCTGCCACTCTTGAATACCGTTCCTCATGTGGTGGGGACCCCCAGCCATAAAAAGACTTTCATTGCTACTTTATAACTGTGATCTTGCTACCGTTACGATTCATAATGTAAATATTTGTGTTCCCCAATGGTCTTAGGCAATTCCTGTGAAAAGGTCATTGGACCCAAAGGGGTAGCGACCCCACAGGTTGAGAGCCATTTCTGCAAAGGGTCCAGGGTACAGAATGTGGCCCTGGGACTTAGAGATGAAGCGCTGGCATCTAGCGCAGGTATGGCAGTGTGGAAGGCACACACTGATGTGCTCTGGGGACACACAGTTAAAACAGCCAACGGCAAGAGCCGGCAAGGCTTAAAGAAGGTCCCTCCTCCCTGGGACAGGACTTGGGGGGTTGCGGGGTGGGGAGACTCACGGACAGCACAGAAAATGCTGCTCCAGGCTAGTCCGCAGCGGAGTGGGGGAGGAGCCTGACTTAGGTTTTCCGGGATGGAAAGAGAAAAATTGGCTAATAAATCACTCAGTACTCACTGACAGCCAGCTGGGAGGGGCACCGCGGAAGGACTAGAGAGAGGCGGGGGCTGAAACGTGTCCCTTAATTCTGTTAGACGGGTGACTCTTCAGCCACCTCTGCCCAGACCCCGCTGAGGCCCACCCAAGCAGGCAGGGAGGGAGGGAGGAGGAGCAGCAGGATGGAAGCCCGCAGGATGCAATGGGTTTTCACTCCCTGCGCAGGGCAGGATTCTGAATAATGTGGACCCCGGGCATGGTCTGGGTTGCCGTGTATCAGGATGCATAAGTTATATTTAGGTCTGGGGCCCGGAATCTATTAAGGAACACGCCCAGAGGCAACTGCCACACTTTGTTATTGTTCTAACAACACTTAATCTGGCTTTGAAATCCCACTTCCCAGGGACAAGAAGTCAGAATGGGTTAAGAGTTAAATTCCTTCTCACCTCATCTTGGGAACTTAGGGAAATCCAGCGGAATCCTGATCTCCAGGCACCATGTTCTTAGTGTCACTATGGAGGAAGTACGCGGCCCACTGCTTACGTGGCCCACTGCTTACGCGGCCCGCTGCTTACGCGGCCCGCTGCTTACGTGGCCCACTGCTTACTGTTCCATGGAAGGTCCTGGCTGAAGCCCCCAGGTTGCCGGGCATGCTGTAATTCTCCACCTGCTGATAGAGTCACTGGCCCCTGGGTGCTGTGTGTGTGTGTGTGTGTGTGCTCTGTGTGTGTGGGAGGGTGAGTGGGTGCTCTGTGTGTATGTGGGGGGGGGAGAGTGGGTGCTCTCTGTGTGTGGGGGTGGGTGGGTGGTAGTGGTGGTGCTCTGTGTGTGGGAGGGGAAAGGGTGCTCTGTGTGGGTGATTATGTGTGGAGTGAGTGCTCTGTGTGGTTGTGGGATGGGTGCTCTTTGTGGGTGATCTGTGTGTGTGTGTGTGTGTGTGTGTGTGTGTGTGTCTGAGTGGGTACTCTGTGTGGGGCAGTAGGTGCTCTGTGTGGGTGATCTGTGTATGTATGGGGAGTGGGTGCTCTCTCTCTCTGTGTGTGTGTGTGTGTGTGTGTGTGTGTGTGTGTGTGTGTGTGTGTAGTGGGTGCTCTGTATGGTGGGGAGTGAGGGGAAGCACAAGTCTGTAGCACTCATAGATACCACTCACTAGCTCTTCCTTTTCTCTGGTCTCACCCAGAAGACTTCCATCCCCACTCTGGAATAAGCTGTTCCCTCCTAGCCTCCCTTGGCTGTCCTACTCTTCCAGGTGGGGTGTGTTTCTGGGGTAACTGGGCATATGTGCATGTGCACACTTTCTCCGGGGTACTTGCAAGTGGGCACTTCAACTTCTGGCTACAGCTCCAAACTGAGGTGCCAGGAAAACTCTCCTGAAATGGAGGATCCCAGATATCCCACACAAAGACCTCTTGGGATGGGAAAGGGTCAAGCATCTCTCATTTTTTCAGGCTCACGGAAGCCAACCGGAGGCAAATTATTTTCCCAATCAGCATTTCAGGTTTGGTGGAAGTAGTTCTTTTTGTATCAGCCTAGTTGTGTCAAAATAAAGAAGCCTGGAGAAGTGAGATCAGTGTCCCTATAGCAACACACAGACAGACACACAGACAGATAGACACTTACACACACACACACACACACAGACACATACCACACACAGACACACACAGACATACATAGACACACACACAGACAGACAGACACACGCACACAGACACATACCACACAGAGACACATACAGACATACACAGACACACAGCAAAGATAAAAAGCCAGATCTGACAGATTCTGCTCATTTCAACCAGGAAATGACAACAGGCCCCTCAGGAATTCCTCTGAGGAAGGGGCTTATGCCTCTCTTAGCCTGGCCTAGGGAATGGCAGCATGTGCTATACTATACAGGCTAAGCAAGTGATCCAAAATATGAGTTCAGTAGATCGTAGTGAGGCAGACCCTCCTCCACACTGACGTGTTAAAATGGCCCTGCTGGAAACACACGTGCATCCTGGTAAAACAGCGGCACATACCTGAATAGGAGCTGTGCCACCGGCTCAGACAGGGCCTTTAAGGACATCTTCTCCAGCTGGGGCTGCAGCAGCTGAGGCTGACGTGGGAAGGTGGGGGTGGGCGGTCTTACTCAGCTGGTGAGCGTGCCCGCAAGTGGACAGTGACCCCCAAATACTGCTCCTGTTTCCACAGAGCTCTCCCTCCTTCTCTGGCTGGAGAGGGTGGTGTCTAACGAAGCGAATCCCCCAGGAGAAATTGGTTCTGGCATGTTGGGGTTTGTAGACCCACGGGGACCTTTCTGGGGTTTTGGATCATCGGCAGGCTATGCCTGGGTGAAAGACCCTTGGGGACCAGGCAGAGATAGGATGCCTGCCCGGATCACGGTGGCGGTTGGAGCTGTGGAGCTCTGGGGAGGGCAGGCGACTACTGTTGCTCATTTGCAACAGTTGCTATTGATTACCTCATGGAGCTGGCATCTCATTCTCAGGGACACTGAATTACCCACAATCCCTCACCACCCTAAATCAGGCAAACGGGGAGCTATAGCCTGTGCAAACAGACAATGCAAATGGCGTCTCTGGGGGGGCGGGGGTTCTCCCCTAAATTACTGGCTGTCATCTGAATTATGTAGCACATTTGGTATTGGGTGAAGCAGGTGATCCAAATTATGCACTAATCTAGTCCAAAGAGCAAAGGAGGACAGATCCAGAGGAGGAATATGAAGGCTGCCGAGATGCTTTAGTCGGTGAAGAGCTTGCAGACGTGAGACTTGAAGTTGACCCCCAGTGCCCATATAAAAACCAGGTGTGTGCTTGTGAACCCAGTCCCAGGGAGGTGGAGACCAAAGGATCCCGGGGTCTCATTGGTTACCCAGTCTAACCAAATGGGCAAGCAAGCTCCAGGCTCAGTAAGTACCCTGACTGAAAAATGAAGGTAGGGCTTGAGGTCAGGGATCTTCTTGCATTACAGACTTGTGTTGGGCTCCTTTTCAAAATAATGATGATTATAATAATAACAGCGAGGTGGAGAATGATTGAGGAAGACATCCAACATGGATCTCTGGCCTCTACATGCATGCACACATGTGCACATACACAAATCACACGCACACACAGAGTGAGAGTGAGAGAGGGGGAGGGATAGGCCTCAGTATAAAGCTAGTGAGCTTCCTGGTAAACTGCTAAGCTGGTGGCAATTATTTATTTAGAAAAGAACTAAATCTTCCCTCCAAGTCTGCATTGCCTATTTGTTATTGCTGTTGTCGCCACCATTATCAGAACTGTCAATCATATCAGAAAGCAGGGGTGGGGGATGCAACTATTTAGGTCATTGCCAGCCTCTCCCTGGAAAATATTGTGAGTCCTCCCCATCCTTTCGAGGACTGGTTTTCAAAGGGTCCTGACACGAAGCCCTCTCACTCCCCGGGGAAGATGGCTAGATCTGATCACGGGGACAAGCTTCTCTTTATTATCCTTCCCCAACTTTCTTTTCTAAATGTCATTCTAGCAATCATTAATCACAGTGAATAAGAAGTTATAATTAATAGAGGCCCAAATTGTTCAAGTGGAAGATTATTCTTTTGAATTCTTGTATTTTTCTTGGAAGATGTCCTCGAGTTAATTATTTAGTATTTGGGATCTTTTTTTTTTTTAACCGAGCTCCAGTCTTGTATCTGAAATGAACAAATTGATCACAGTCATGTGGGGGATGAGATGATGTCTAAATGTATGCCGGCGATGGGCGTGAAAAATCCAAACAGGGCTGAGGGCTCTGCTGCTCCCCCTGCTGGCGTTTCGGATGGGAAACAAGCTGCTAGACTCAGACCTGTGCTCGTCCCAGGAAAGCTCTGTGAGCCCCACCCCGCCCCCAACACACCCAACAGACATCAGTGGTCAGATTCCAGGATGGCGATGGGCTGAGAATTGAGAACCCCTGTCGGTGGGTCGGCAAGAGAAGTAGTTTTCAGGTACAGGGCAGGCTTTGGTGGCTGCAGGGTCCCCGACTCCGGCCACCATTTCTTTTCGATGGAGCCATCTTGTACTTCTATTCACACTGGAAATGGAACATGTTAAGTTCTAAACCGAGCTAGTGGAGGACATTGCTCAAACCTGAGACCCAGGAGAATGCAGATCTGGGACCATGCAGAGTCCTTGACCGGACAGTTAAGTGGGAAGGAAGATGTCGGGGGAGGGACTCCAGACATCCTGTCATCACCTGTACCACTGAGGAAGTTCCTCTCTTGCTGGCATGAGGATCATATTCCCAACTACAGTTCGTATTTATACCCCGATTCCCTTGTTGGGCTTGCTGGTATCAGTTGTTTTTAAAGAGGACATCCCTGTGTATTTTTCCCAGGCTCAGCAACTTCCAGAGGAGTTCTGTTACGCTACTGTGCTCCGTGTGGTTCGGTTCACATCTTTTCGGCGTTGGGTTACAATGCCTGGACCGCATTCCTGCTGACCTCAGTTTCCTGGTCTTGGGGATGACCTGCATCAAAGCCTCTGTAACGGCAGTGGGAATCTGTGATGGAGAGACTGGGCAGCTCCAGTGTCGAGGGGAAGTCCTGAGTGATGCAGGGCTGAGGATGGAAGGGCGGTGCTTAAATCCATGTCAAGGGGCCTAAAAGTCATTTATTTATTCCTTACCCCAGCAGACATTACCATAATTAGATATCCATCCCTGTAAGAGCAATATACTACAAGATGAGACTATGATTTTTAAGGAAAAACATTTCACAGTTCTGGGTCTTTCCACATTGTAATCAAATGTGGACTAAAATGGCCTCAAGTCTCCTCCCTGTATCCACTTTTATTTTTACCATGTCTTTGCATGACTCGATTCTACCCTTAAATTTCCAGCTGGTCTTCTGACCAACAAGGGTGGCAGGAATGATGACATGCAGTCTGGAGACCAGGCCTCCCGAAATGGAGCACTTCGGGACCCAGCAGAAGGCTGCTCTCTGTTGGAAGAACGGAGGCCACTTGGAGAAGGACTCAGCCGTCCTTGATGGTCATCTTCCAACCTGCTGTTCTGTGGTCAATGTAAATTCAACTGTCTACTCAACCTCTGCTGACTGACAGGGACACCAGTGAGCGCACATGAGAGCAGCTGTCGCAGGTAACTCGTGGACATGTACCCAACAATTGTCCTCTTACAAGTAACCGCTTTGGGATGGTTTATAAGATAACCTCCCCCTCTCTCTCTCTCTCTCTCACACACACACACAATGACACCAGTTCAAAAACAGAAGTAAATCCTGAATTCTCCAGAGTGCCCGAGTTTTAGAAGGGGGAGGTGAAGAAGCCTGGCTAGAACTGTCATTGTATTCGCCTCATGCTTATGGCAGTGAGGACCCAGGGCTGTTGGTCAGAGCAAGCTCAGGGGGGCAGGGAGGTAGTCCTGGTTTTGCCCAAAGTGGAGCCCAGACTGACTAACTGTCTGAGCACACGACGAGAGGCAATGTGGAGATGCTAAGAAGCTGTGCCATTTTCAGGGATTTGGAGGAAGGAGAGACAACTTTGGGGGCCAGGAAGGAGGGGAGACCAAGTACCAGTGGCACATTCGGGGCTCCGAGACGGGAGGACACGTGACTGTTTGTCCCTCACAACATCGCCATTACCTTCTGTGATTGTTGACAAGGGTGTGAGAGGAACTGGGTCCTCTGTCCCGTGAGCAGGAAAAATCTATGTTTTATTAGATCATGAAGACTGCTGTGTGCCCCTGGGTGTTAAGGAGCCAGGACATCACAGTCATTTCTGTTGGTCATGGCTGGCCAGCCGGCCTGTGTGGTGAAATAGTTGAGGGGACTCTCGGGACCATACCGTATGTATAGGCTGGTGCTACTGGTGTAGGCCGCGTCTAAACTGTACTTGGATTCTAGACTATGAAGTCAGGTTTCCCCTGAGTGGTCCACAGGGGCACCTCTGTCAGTTTCAAATGGAGGGCCTGTTAGACAAGTAGAGTCCTGCATCCCCCAAGCCTCCTATTTAAGGGTGAGGGGCTAAGAATCTGCCCGTTTAGCAATCTCTCCTGATGGTGCTTCTAACACAGGGAAAACCCCTCTGAAGGATCCTGCCCTAGCCCTGCGGAACCAGCAGGGGGCCTCATGTACAGGTTCCAAGGCCAGGGAGCAGGTACAAGGCTCCCATAGTCCTCGAGAGGACCTGGTTTTCCCATACTAAATCCCCTGTATCCCAGTGTCTCCCTCAAATACCTCCAAACTAAAATTTCCAGAATAGACTTTTTTAAAATGTGTGTTTCAAGACTCCATCCAAAATTCAAAAAAAAAAGCACAACACAAACCCTAAACCCCAAACAAAAGTCTCCAGTGGTCTTTGATGCTCAATCTCTTATGGGAATGACTGGGTTGTCCCGAGTCTGCATCATATATAGGTGACACCCAAGGGTGGCCCATTCTTTAATCAATACTCAAGGATCAAAATCCATCACCAGCTTTTTAGTATATTTACTTGGGCTATGTGCTTAGTTTTTCCTTTTAATTTGGGGGCGCTCTGAGTCAACTAATTTTTGAGTCTTGGAAAAGCAGAAAAGAACAATAACCATGAACTTGTAGGAGGCAAACCGAAACAATACGCCATCTGCAATGAAATCAGCATAAATCCCCCAAATGGCACTGTGCTGCCAACATAGCTCTCCAAGGCCTTCCTGTCTGCCTCAGTGGAGTGCAGGCCCTGGAGAGGTTCAATTATCCTCCACACATGTGCTTTTAGGGAGCCCAGCAAGAGAAGGCGCCGGAATGCTCAATAATGAGGTTTCCAGGGTTTCAGAATAAAGGGAAGGGCAGGTAAATGGGAACTCAGCTTGCAATTGCATTGTGGCTCTGATTGCTAATCATTACCCAATGTTTCGGGTGTGATACTTGCATTATTGACCTAATTGAAAAATAACTGGTGGAGGGTGTCCTTATTAGAGACACATATCACAATTGAATATCCATTCACTCAGCAAATGTTTGTCTACCACGTGCGGAACACTAGACAACGAGGATGGCTTCTGTTCCTTTGCTGCTGCTTATGGAGAGGGAGAAGGGATGTAAAAAGGAATGCTAAGAAAGAGTTGATGGGGGGATTCTCTGTTGCAGAAAAGTAAGGAGCTATTTAGGGAGCACATGGTATTGGATTAGGGCCTTGAGAACAGGACAGGCCTGTAGGTTTGAGAAGGCCTCAGTTTTTCTTGTTTATTCTTAGTACTTATGAGAATGGAACACTTGAAGATTAAAAAGATGCTGATGGTATCCCTGGATGCCTGAGACTCCTGGAGGCCTGGGTATCTTCCAGTGTTCAAGAAGGACACCACCAATGGATCCTGGCAACATTTGAGCTAACTCTGCCCAGAGCCCAGGAGTCCTTTCTCACACTGTGCACCACACAGCCACTAATCACTTGGAGTTGGCTGATGAGGAAAGACTCTTTCTTCTCCTCCTCCCTCCCCTTTGGAGGAATTAACATTTCTAGAGACAATGGCTGGGGGAGAAGGTCTTTTGTTCCCACTCGAAGCTGTGATATAATCAAGCGTGAACCTTTGGATGATTAATCGGAAAACAGAATCTGGGAAGGACCAGGCAAGGATGGGGAGTGAATTAATCTGGCAGGTGGATTTGGAGACTATTGCAGTGATTCGGCTAGGAGTGACCAGGCCCATAATTAGGGCAGTGCTGGCCGGGCGGTGGTGGTACTTTAATCCAAGCACTTGGGAGGCAGAGGCAGGGGGATCACTGTGAGTTCGAGGCTAGCCTGGGATACAGAGTGAGTTCCAGGACAGGCTCCAAAGCTACACAGAGAAACCCTGTCTCAAAAAAGAAAAAAAAAATAGGACAGTGCTGATGGACACAGCATGGAGAAGGCAGAGTCAACAGATTTTTTCAGGGTAGAGTTGGCAAGACCTGGAAGCTCATGGACTATCCGGGGCTGAGAAATGGGAGAAGTCAGATGGCAGGAAGTTTGTAGTTTGTAATATGTGATGTCCCAGCAAAGGAAGGGGACCCAGAAGGGCAGCGGCCTGCCAAGGGGCATGTGATGAACTTAGTTCTAGAAAACTGGGCTAACACTGCACTGGGAGGTGTCCTTGTTGCTGGCAGGGGTGTGAAGTTTGGAAGTATGTAACCCAGATCAAGGAAAAAGAGGAAATGTGCCGTTGGGAATTGTGTCCCTCCTGATGAGGCAAACTCACCAAGAGAAAGAGTGTAGAGGAAACGGGGAGGGAGGGAAGGGAAGGAGGCAAGAGCCCAGAGCAGCCTTTGCCTTGAGTCTTTTATAGGACAAACTGCATGCATTTATCTTCCTGGTCTAATTGTTTCCAGCTCATTTGAAAATATCCATTTTCATGCACTAAAAGTCTCTGGTGATTATAGCGTACTCTGACCTGATGCTCCACCCCCTAATTAATCAGGTTCAGGACAAGACCTGAAACTCAGTCACCAGTTGACAAAAATCAGTTGTGGATCCCAGAGGACGCTGGAGCTTTGTTGGTATGCAGACACAGTCACAGAGACATGGTCCATGCAAATGCACCAAGGAAGCGCCTCCCGGATTCAGGAGCTCAGTGCCTTTGCTCTTAATGTTCCAAAGCTGGCCCTGCATTCTAGATGATAGAAAAAGGAGGGGACTGCCAGGGCTGGCATAGTTCCTGCCGGATGACCCAATGATGTTGCTAAAGCACAAGAGTGTCTTTGACCCCTTGCAAGAGCAGTGCTTTGGGTTAAAGATTTGAAGATGAATGGCCCACCCAGGCCTGACCCTCAAACCTGAATGTTCCCTGAGCCACAGACACATAATGCCTTAGGTCCTGTTTGGGTGTCCTCAGGAGTGCTCGAGTCCCATTTAGCATTTAAGTTAAACCAATCTTGATAGATCCCAAAGCAGGCTGCTCAAAAGGTATCTAGAAAAACTGTAGAGATATGTGCTGGAAATGTTTCAACAAAGTAACTCTAAAACGCCATGCTTCCATATCAGTTGCCTAAATGTCCTTCAGATTGTCTTCCCAGAAACCCGTGTTGAGCCCTTCACCATCTGGATTTTTCTTTAGCTCCTGCCCTATGGAAATTCTTGTTCCTCTGGTCTCTCTCTGCAGCTTCCTCCTCACTTCTGGTCCTCTGTGGAAATGTTATTCTGTGACTCCCTTTGGCTCTCCAGGGTCTACCTCAGTCTCCTGATTATCCTTCATCCTGATTGCTGTCTCTTTTCACAGGGCATCCTTTGCACATGCAATGCATGGCTGGGGCCCCCTTCTCTTGGCAAGTGACATGCCTGTCTTGTGGAAGTCGGGGCTGGTTTCTGACCAAAGGAGGCACTAACTCCACTTCTCGGGATTAGTAGGAGCATGGTCTTTGTCTTTGAGTTATCCACAGGCTTTACCATTCTGAGAGACAGTCCCTCCTTCACTCCTCCCTGAAGTCAGCCTCGGAAAACCAGAACAACACCGAGCAGGTGAACCTGGAGACTATAACAGTAATTCATCTGTGGATCCAGGGGTAGCAAAACCCAGCCACCGGGGCTGCAGAGAAGGCTCAGCCTTGAATGTACCTGCTGCTCTCACAGAGGACCTGAATTCCGTTCCCAGCATCCACACCAGCTCACAGGCACTCTTTGTAACTATTGTTCTGAGGGATCCAGCATCCTCTTCTGTCCTCCACAGACACCAGACTCTTGCAGTACATATATATATTCATATAGGCAAAATGCTCGTACATGAAATAAAAATAAATAAATTAAAAAAGAAAAGGACCCGACCACAGATCATACCAACATCCTCACAGGGTTAATTCTTATAATAACTGTAAAGTCAAAGTAGGCACCTTTTATCATCCCCCATTGCAGATGGGGAAACTGAGATACAGGCTTACAGTGCACAGAAATCCCCGAGTGCCAGACTGTTGGGAGCCCCGCGGGTTCGAGTGTGTCTGCCTGCACTTGGCTGGGACCTTTGGGGACCCCAGGTTTCTCCGAACCCTTCTTCCTCACCTGGATCCCATGCACTACCTGGCCCCTTATCTCCCTGCTCTCTGCTCATCTTGTCGCTGTTTTTCTTGGGAAAGAGTCTTGTTTTCTCAGAGATTTCCTCTCTCCAGTTTTTTTCCTGGGCTTTGCAAAGCAATAATTGCTTGACTACTCTGGAAGCATCAAGAAAGCAACTTGAAAAAGTGCCCAGGAGGCATTTTTTTTGCTGGCTCCCCTTTCTATCAGAGGCCTGTGGAGTCCCAGCTACTCCAGCTGTCTCCAGGAACCTTCATTAAACCAGTATTTTGATGTTAAATCAATGTTTTCCACCCCAGGTTCCCTCTGGGAGAAGTGAGGGAAGAGACTTGGGTCACGACATCCTCCATCACCCCACTTCTTTCCTTAGATCTTGTCTCTGCGGCGTTAAGCAGATGACTCTCAAACCACCGTGGGACTTGGCCAGAACAGAGGTTAGAATCCAGGCCTCCCCTTGGCCATCAAACGATTTCCTCTTCCTGGAATAAATATCCAGTGGCAGACAGTATGTTGGTTTTGCTTCTTGATCTGTTGCCATTTATAGGCGATTGAAGTTCTGAGCTCCCAGTACCCTAAAGAGACAAACAGTCCCACAGGTTGGTCATAGGGGCCAAACACCACGGTGCTGGCAGGATGTCCTCTGATCCTGTTTTATAATGTGTAGTCAAACAACCTCACCGGGACTCTGGTGGGCTCTGGCCAGGGTGCTGAAGGACAGAGTTAAAAAGGAGGCTGTCTTTGACTTCTGCAAAGCACAATATAGCAGCCTTGCCAAAGCAAGGCGGTGGAAGCCTGCTGGGTATTAATAGCAACAGCTAGCATTTATGGAGCGTTTACAATGTGCCAGCTGCCATGCTAAGCACAGTTTAATCCTCACTGTGACCCCTGGAAGGAGGTGTTATTATCACTACAACCCCCTGTAGCTGGGGACCCTAAGACTAAGATGGTCGAGCTACTTGCCTGAGTCACACACTTGGCTCCTAACTCCAAATCTCAGGTCCTTACCTATTGCATTCTGCATCTGCCTCTCCAGACTTTTGTGCTAAGGATCCCCAGTGCAGATCAGGTGACCTAAGGACGCTGTTAAGAGGCTGCTTTGGCTCTGCCCTCCATATGGGTCTGTGCCTCTGAGACCTTCAATCTCAGCAGGGTCTTGTGCTGTGGATCCAGAAGCTCCGTGATCAGTCTGTCTAGGGAGTATGGAGCTGGGGGTGGGGGGTTCCTATTGCTCTCACAAGAGCTTTCAAGACTCCAGTCTGCAGATGTTAGCATGCTCGACAACCCACACCTCTGCCTGCCTGGTGATGTCTCTTGGCAGGTGGTCTCTTCAGGAGGTGACCCAGCACATAGGGAAATGACTCAAAGGGTGTCCCCTATCAATGACTAACTCTTCTCTCTTCCTTCCCTCCCTCCTCCCTGCTCCTCTTTTCCTCTCTTCTCCCTCCTCTCTTCTCCTGTCCAGATCTTTCTCCTTGACTGACTTAGAGAACTTAAAATCTTTATTGGAGAGGTTCAAGTACATTCTTGTTCTCTAAAATCCCATTTCCCAAGATTCTTCCTCAGGCCTCCAAACCTTTGTCATCACGGCGCTACCGTGAGAACCATGGGAAGATGTCTGAGATTAGTTTCACTTTATAGTAATACCTTAAAATGTCTGCCTTCCAAAGAAGAAATAGAAAGTGCAATGGATTACAAGACAGGAAAACCGAGTGCCTGCTCAGCTTTGGTGCCGTGAGTCAGCACAGGGCATGGCTCGTGGTAGGGATGGGGCAGTCAGTCTCCCATGACACTTCTGGACCTGCCTCCTTGGTGGCTGCCCAGAATATACATCTGCTTGGGGCTAAAATAAAGAGACAATTAAGACTCTCAGGTGGGAGGGGGAACCAGTATAATGTCCAGAACCAAGAAGCACAGGTTCTGGGGTCCTTCCTATCAAGCAGCTGAGGGAATGCTGCTTCCTTTAGGGAATGCTTCCTCAGCCAACCCCAGCAGGAAACATGGGAACGAAGATGGAGACCCAGGATGTGCAAGCTGATCTCTCCCTGCACCTCTGTGACAGCTACAAACCTGATGTTCAGTAGTGCTCAAGGCACCTTTCCACACTCCCCAGGGGTATGGAGTGGATTCTGTAAACTCCCCTCTGGGAAAGTGTTGGCCACCTACAGAGCTGAGCCTCCAGGTCTAATCAGATATTTTGAATTGTTTCAGAGTTTCAGAATGTCTCTTGGAAATTGTACATTTCCACACATAACAATGCATATGCTATCCCCAAAGTGATAACTTCCTTTGCTTGGGGCGGGGGGGGGGGGGCTGTAAGAATGATGCTACTGTCTTTTGCTGACTGAAAAGCAGTTTGGTAGCCATCTAGTCTTGATTTGTTTTGCTTTTGAGGAGGTCTCACTACATAGCCCAGGCTGGTCCTGAACTCTGTGGTCCTAGGCTGCAATCTTGTGAGCACAGGTGTATGTCACCACCTCAGGGGACAGCTGTCTACATTTTGAATTTTGGAGAGGAGAGGTGATGGTACACTAGTATTTGTCTGCAATTTACACCCTGTCCTGTTACACAGCAGATTGGAAGTGGTTGAACTAACTGCCTACTTCTTTTTTCAATCGTAGAAAATCTTTCCCAGTACTGAATGTGGGTCTGGAGGAAAACCCCAAAGAGAGATGTGTGAGGAAAGGAAGGCAGAGGTCTCTTGTGGATTATTATCTTATCTCAAAGGCAGGTGGGAGCTGGGGCCAGCAGAGGACACCTAAAGGCCGCTGAGGCAATAAAAGAGGAGACTCAAGCTCCACTTCACAGACACCCCTCCACCCCGACGGTGAAGGCAGTGATGGCTTTCCTTTGCCCACCCCTGAAGCCAGTCTGCATGCTGTGTTCACCTGGGTCCTTGTCTAATGTTGGATGTTTTTTAAGTGCTGAAGCAACTCCCACCTCCCCTCTCTCATGGACCACTTGAGTGACAGGTGACAGCATGCCTTTGCTGAATGTTCCTATGCCAGTGTCCTGCCTCACGACGGGCTTCTCTCCAGTCTTTAGTAGTTGAAGATTGAATGCAGCACCACAAATATCTTATTCGGTATAACCTCCTATTTCAAGAATGCTTTGTGTGGTCCTCACTGGGTGTGAACTCTACGGATCAGGTGAGTCAGGTGAGGAGACGCTGATGTCTTCATTCTACAGATGAGGCCGTGGAGGCTTATGGTGAGGTTGAGAGACTTGCAGGTGTTACAGTGGGCAGCTGTTGCGACTGGAATAACGATGCTGGTGTCTTGCTTTCTTTCCGCTGTACTGTATGATGCTGTCCAGGTATTCCAGATGTGGTGACTTTTTAAATGACATCGCTTTGCTTTGGCAAGCCACAATAGGGATATCTCTCACGGGTGCTGGTGAGTTCTGAATCGGCAAGGAACTAACTCACCATCGAAGGTCTGGCTGAGGTTTCTTGCTTGATAGACTTCATTCTTCTATCTGATACTCAGACCAGCCAAGGACTAGGGAGTCCTCTGACTCCAGGTTCTTCTGCTACGAGGGTAGACAGTAAATAGACACCATCTTGGATAGAGCTGTCTGTAGATACAGAGAAATGAGAAGCTGCTAGAAGAAAGCACACACCCGCCCCCCTTCCCACCCCAGACTCCAGCTGCTTGTCAAGATTTGCTGGTTCCTGTGTCACATCTCTAGTCTCTTTATTCCCACTGTTCACCTTAAGCTGGAGTTCTGTGTTCACCAAGGGGATCAGCTTCTACCCACAGCTTCCCTTACCTTCTTGGTGAACTTCTCCAGATGACCTGTGTTAAGTCCTTAAATCCAGGACAAAAGGCGAACTGGGTGCCCATTAACATATCAGACCTGAAGCTAGCCACCAGGTTCTTCCAGCAACCTCGGGTCCCTACCTGTTACAGGGTCCTCCCAGCTGGCATACCCCACCCCCTACCCTGAGCTTTCTAGCCCGGAGACTGGGCTGCCCTTTAACCATTTTGGCTATGCCAGCCGACCCCCTTTACCTTCTGGCCTCTTGCCCTCTTGGCCGCTGCTCTTGGCTCTCTCCTCTTTCCTCCCCCCCCACACCCCTTAAATAGTCCAGCTCCATCTGGCATGTTCACTCTAAACTCTCCCAGATGTGTCTGGCTGTGCTCTCCCTCATATCTACAATAAACCTCATTACCATACCTAGAAGCAGTTGGGTCCTCCTTTTCTTTCTTTTTCATTCAAACTGCAGGAAGGGAGTTGGCGGTGTTCTGTATAACTTGTCCATTCCTGTCCTGTCACCCTCGGGGAGAGGAGGGTGTTAGTTGCCCCTTCAGTTTGGATGCTGAGTCTCAATCCCTGGTGCCCAACACCCCTGGGATGCTGAGGAGGGAACTGCCTCATTCTGAGGCAGTCAAGTGGATAGACAGTGGGAACATCTGCTCTGGAAACACGTTTCTCACAGCAAATAACATTTACATGCTTGTGCCTGCAAATATCACTGAGGCATTTGCGAAGTTAAACACGGTGCCTTTGCTTGTCTGGCCTTCCCTTTGGCCAGCCCCGGGGTGCTCCGTAGGTCTAGGAGTTCAATTCAGGGAGCATCCCTCCCCTCTTCTCTGCCCTCTGAGGGTAAGATATTTCTTTCAGAACGTCACAAACAAGCCCGGTTTTAAAACTGATCCTGATCCGGTGGTCCCTTCAATTTCGTGCTTCTCGTGGGCCTGTGCACAAGAAGATGGGGTTTTCTATGCATTTTCACTGTCTGAATATAGTACTGCACCCTTTGTGTAAGCCCCCTCTTTGTCTTGATACTTCTGTAAATGCATATTGTCTCCCGGAAGACGTACTCCTGGCAGGGGATGGAATACTTTACCATTCCGAATCATCTGTGCACACGTGTTTAGAAGCACGGTGTGCACATGCATTTAGAAGAAGGCATTGGCAAGGAACACTAACGCACATGTCTGTATAAGATTACAAGCACAAGGAAATACACTTGTGGGTACATAGCAGATTGTTAAATGTATTATCTGAGTGGAGAGAGGGGTGCCCTACATGCATGCAGCAAGGGGGGAGAGGGAGGGGTGGAACAGCTAAGAAAGAGAACACAACCCCCCACAGGAGTCTTCCTGTTTCCTCCCACAAGCTCTCATGCCCTTCCTTGCCAACTTGGGCCCGGCAGAAATAAATGGCTACGGCAAAGAAGAATGCCGAGTAGTGGATGGGTTGTTCTGGGAATGCACCATCCACAGCCACAAGTTCACCCACAGAGTGGGCTTCAAGAAGCCCACCCCTCAGGGACTCCAAGAAATCTAGATGTTTCCCATGGCGGCGTTGGGAACTCCAGGTGTGCATCTTGATGCCAGGCTCAACACAGACATCTGGGCCAAAAGAGTAAGGAATGGTTCATATGACATCTATCTACATTCCTCCTGACACCATGATGAAGATAAGGAGTTACCATATGAGTTCTATACTTTGATATCCTGTGTCCCTGTTACCATGCTAAAAAATCTAGACAAAGTAGATGAAAACTAACTGCTGAGTATCAAATAAAGTCATCAACCTGAAAAAAAACAGAGAGGAAAAGAAAATCTTTCTCCCTGAGAAATGTTTATGGTATATTACAGTTAGTTTGAGAGAATAAAGGGAAGGAGGGAAGGAAGGAAGGAAGGAGGGAGGGAGGGAGGGAGGGAGGGAGGGAAAGTGGGAGAGAGGGGGAAGGGATATGGAGGAAAGATTTATGATCTTTTAAACAAAATCCCCTGAATGTGTACTGTAAAGAAATTACATCAAACACACAAAGACAAGGAGTGCTGTGCATACTGTAGACATTGGGAAGCACTTGACGAATGGACGGATGATGACTAGTGTTTCATGTATGACACATTCATAGATTTGGATTGTCAAGGAGCTATTCATTTGCTAGTCTACCTCAGTGCCTGCAGTGTGTCCTCAGGGTCACACTGGCCAATGCTCTTTGGCTCAGGATGATCCGCTTAGAAGTCTCAGTTTACTCTTTAGTTATCCTGTTCACTGACGGAAATAACTGGCATGACGCTCGGGATAAAAACAAGGGGGAACCATCCCTGTTTACTGAATTAGTGTGTGTGTGTGTGTGTGTGTGTGTGTGTGTGTGTGTGTGTGTGTGTGTGCAACTGGGGAATCTGTATTATAACAAGCATCCCAGGGTTTTTTTTAAGCTCATTAAAGCTTCAGATCCATTGCTCTAGGCATCCTTACCTGCCAAAGTGATGTGCTGTTTTTACAATTAACTCTGTTCAAACAAAGCAAAACAAGGGATTTATTATTTATAGTATTTAAAAGAAAAACAAACTCCATTGTCTGACCTTCCTTTGTTTCAATGCCAGCATCTAAAAAACCCAATTCATGTGGACTTTCTAATGTATAGCGAGAATGTTCCATAAATCCCTCGAAGTTGGCAGGAACCAAGTCAAATGACTCCCTATCTCTGGCATGCCAGCTTTGTGTAATGTGGACCTGCCCAGGGGCAAGAATTTCAAGTCTTTTCTCATCCTAAAACAAATTTCAAGGAACAAAGTCAACAAATATATCAAACATAAACAAGCATGGAGGATAATATAACAGTCACCAAGCTCTTTCTGGCGGACTTTGTCCAGTCTTAACATTTTGCTACACATTCTTCAAATATATTTCTTCATAAATAAAGCATTATAGGAAAATTTATGTAGACATCTCCAACCCATTCTTCTTCTCTCCTTCCCCAAAGAAACCACAGTGTTGAACTCAGTCATTTTATTCCCATACATATTTATATTTATTGTATAGTATGTGCATACGCAATTTGCTTAGACACAGTTTTAGTCTTATAGAAATGGTATCATAGAGTATGCATTTCTCTCTTTGCAGATGGGTTTTATTTTGCTCAGTGATTGCTGTGTTGACCTTTGTAACCACAGGTCATTTTAACTGTTATATAACGTGGAAGAGTGTGATGTAGGGTTGGGTAGCCTAGAGTGATCAATATAGTGTGTTGTATGAACGTATTATCATTTTAAAACATGTACTTTTTTGATTGAAGTTCAATTACTTTCATTTTGTTAGCTACTGTGAACAATGCTGAGATGAAATCTGAAGACCTTTTTCTCCAGGCTGGGGATCAAGCCCAGGGCCGTGCACAGGCGAGGTGAAATTCTACTGAGCTACAGCTCTAGTGTGTGGGAGGGAATCTTCTGGAGTTCCCCAGGAGTGTGAGAACCTGATATAGCTCACGATGAACCAAGACCACAGTGTGTATGCAACTTTAGTTTCAACAAATACTGTCAAGTGTTCTCCAAAGAACTTGTGCTGATTTCTATCACCCTCTCCTTGAATGTTCCTGAAAGCTCTTCCATGGCTCCAATTCTAGAACAGAAAACAGAAATGCAAGCTGAAGAAAGAAAACAGCATCATGAATGCCATGAATCACCAATGGAATATGTTCTGGTTTGTCTTTGTCCTATCTAGAAGCATTTCTTGCCTGTGACCGCCTCCTTTCAAACACAATTGGTGTATATGGGTGAAGCCCTGATGACCGGGCATTTGGAAGTGGAGATTCAAAGGCACGTGTGTTGATTGCTTAAAAACTAACTGGGAAATTCATATGTCAACCACAAATAAAAGTTAATTACTTAAGTAACAGTTTAACAGTGTGTGAGAAGAGATATCCCTGGATAGTATGGATTTGTTACTAAATGGATTATACCTGCATTAATTCTATAGGAGTTCACAGGAGGGAGAGGTCGAGGTTTATGCGGCTCAGATTCTAATTTGCCGCAGAATGGTTTCCTAGCAACCACTGCTAGATGAGAATCGGCTAACTCTGCTGTTTTGAACCAGACCTAACTCTGTTAGAAATATGAGTCAAATAAATGCCTGCTTAAGGCTGCATCTTACCTCGTAAAGCTGCGTTTGAGATATGTGACTACTGAACAAAGGGCTAAAGAGGTTTCCTTTACCAGAACCTAACACAGGCGACGCGTAGAATTGGAAATGGCTTTAGATTTAAGAACTTAGACGCCTGTATTTCCTCAGGAATTGGCCTTAGCTGTGATGAGTGAAGAGGTAAAAGACAGGGGAGATGGGAAGAATATGGAAATGCATGCTGGGAATGTGGAATCTAGCAAATCCTTAGCCATACCCAACCCAAGATGTTTCAGAGATTTTGCTATACCCAGGAAGCATCCTTGGGCATCTGCTCACCACTGGCTTGTCACAGGAAGTGGGCTCCCAAGACTGCATTATGCTTCCAGGAGATAAACAGCATTACCATGTCATCCCTTTTCTATTTGTCTCATCATTTCCGATCATCTCATGGTGACTGTCTGGCTGTCAGAGGGAAGACACTAACTAGATAGTCTCAGGATGAAGGCCCGTGGGAGGCTTGCTTATACACTCTTGAACTTTGGCTCCTGGGTTTGGCACAGGAAACAGTCATCAGAGAAGGAAAGAGTTTCCAAACACATTCCTTCAGCCAGTGCCATAAGGAGAACATGTTTCCACTTCTGAGTGCTTCATTTAGAAATGACACTCTCACGCTGGAAGAGACCTTTTGTAAATGAAATGCATACACTGTTGAGAGGGGAGCAGTTCTGCCTTGTTGACGGTGTGTGCCCGACTTTCTGGGAGAGGAAATTGCCTCTGTACCTCCTATCTTTTGTACAAAATCAGATTTATCCCCAGATACTCTCAGGGACATCTATGGGAAAAGGCATTTTAAAAAATTAAGCTTAGCCAGAAAAAAAAAGTGAGAATAAAATACAGATTGGGAAATCCTGAAAAGATTTCTTAGTATTCTCGAAGTCTCTTAATGTTCCAAGTTTAGTGAAACCAAGTTAAAAGCAAAGCCCTGTTGGTGACAGATCACTTTTGTACAGTTTTCCAGGCTATAAATCCGACTCCGTGTCAACGTCATGGAAAGCCGTTAGAGACCAGGGTTAAGGGGGTTTGAGGATTCTCTGACAAATACTTCAATTCCATTGGTGCACTAAACGACGAGCCCTTTAGACCTCCTCATTTTTTGATATAGCAGCTTTCATTAAAGGCAATTCATCTGATCTAATCACAGCACCAGATATACAACCGCATAAGCACCTCGGCTTCCAAAAAGGCCACTGGAGGTGGCTGGGCTTCCTGGTTTGGGTCACCTGAACTCAGCCTCCACACTGGTGGATGCCACGGGTGGTGGGACCCACTCAGTCCAGCCTGAAGAGGCACAGTATTAAACATCTACCCCCTCCCCAATTCCATGCAATAGACTCACGTTTAAGTGAATTGTACCCAAAACCAGTGTAAGAACTACTCCAGACTCATCGCTTTCTACCCATTTGACGATGCGTTGCTGCTGTTACCTGTGTTCTTGGGATTTTTGTGCCGATTGAATCTGTCTGGACATTCTGTGTAAGTGCTGCTCTTCTTAGAGTATGCTCGGGGACATCATGATGGACATTAGTGAAAGTGGCAAACACCACAAATCAGGATTTTTATTGGACAGCTGGTTGCTGGCTGTTTGCCAGCCAACTCCTGGGGTAGATGCCATCTCTGACTGACAATGTCACGGTGCACTCTAAATCCTCAGCTGACATTCTCTTCACTGCCTTTTGCCACCCAGCTTGAGTGGGCCCCTGGTCTAAGCGAGATAGAGTCAGAGAGGCACTCTATAACCGCTTTTTAAACCCCACAGCCAATCCCTTCCACAAATGGCTTTTAGGGATACTATTCTGTTTAGCAACATCTATTTAGAGACATCTCAGTAAAGCCAGTTCAGTCTTCTTGGATATTCCTTATTTGTCTTTCCCAGTCCAATGGCTCCCTTCTCCAGTCTCTCTGATATAAGACCCTTTGCAGAGCCCCAGAGGATGAGAGTCAGAGTGCCTTTGGGTCCACACTGCCTATTAGCCGATTAGCTTCTTGAGTGGGAAGCATACTCCCTCATGCTGGTTAAATCCCTTGTTTTTTTCCTTTTGGCTGCACCAAGATAATCTCTAAGTATTCATCACACAAGGGCAGCACACTAGGACTGCTGTCTGGAAAGCTAAATGCAGCTTTCTTTCACTATAGCTCAGAGCCAATCCAGCACAATATAGATTTAATGAGCAGTTGGGATGAGCCCAGCAAACTGGTATAAGATGGGGAGATCTGCCTTTGGTCCACGCAAAGCCAGAAGCAACTGATACAAAGGTGTGTGCAACACCTCACATTTTTGGTACATTCTGATGCAGTGAAAAATGTACCGTCACTTGGGTTTGGGGATTAAGTCCTTTTAAGTAGAATAGATATTCATCAACCCATCCATCCATCCATCCATCCATCCATCCATCCATCCATCCATTCATCCACTCACCCGCTCACCCACCTATCCATCCTATGATCGTTTATTAAATGTAACAGAAATCCAGAACTGAGTATGCTCAGGCCCCCGAGGACTCCTGTGCTCATGGGTAGACAAGGCTCTGGTGCGGTGAGCAGACCCCATGTGTGATTGGTTTGCTTCCTTCTGGTTTTGGTCGTTATGGATGAAACGAAAGAACATGAGTTGATTACTACAGAGGAACTTCCGATTTAAAATTTAAACCAGATGGCTGTTGACCACCATGTCATCTACGGTGTCAGGGGTGAAGTTACAGAGTTCATGTTTCCTGTACATTCCACTCCTTTTGTTTAAAAAACAAAAACAAAAACAAAAAAACAACAAAAAACAATAAAAACAGATAAAACCAAGTATGAAAGGAGCCACACTAGCCCTGACCTCCTTTCCAAACTCTGTTGCTTCTCTCAGAGGGACAAAAAACTGAACGAGAGCTGAACCCTGGTCTCCAGCACAGTTCCAGAGCTCTGCTTGCTCCCTACCTGATGTCCATCACATTTTGGAGTCACAATGCACCCCAGTCTCTGTTTTCTGCCGCGGTGTCAGACACTGGATGACGCCTCCTGAGTCAGACTCCGCCAGAGGTCATCATTTGATGGAGGCTCACTCCCCACTGGCTGAGCCTCACGCTGTGTTGGCCCCATTGATGCAATTAGTTACCCGACAACAGAGAGCCTGTTCTGCTGTTGGCAGGTACCCTGGCACATTACCCGCCGAACAGATGGCTACTGGTTCCACAAATTAGATTTCCAGATGATGGCATAATAGTGTGTCAACAGCCACTCCTGCCTTGCCCTTCCAGCTCCTCAGACAAATTGGAATGAGTCTAGATAAATGCACTGACCTCCTACCAATCAGCCATTCCTGTGGGCGGGTCTGAGAGCGTGGCAGGGGAGCGTGCTCTTTGAAGACGTTTGATTAATCTGCACTGTGCATCTCCTCTTGCCCTTTCCGCTAACCCTCATTTGGGGTTTCTTAAATGATCCATGCGCTGAGCAAAAGACACTTATTTTCTCTTCCATCTGCCTTGATGACCAAGTGGGAGGGTCTCCTTGCCACAGCTCCATTCTTGCCATCCAGATTGACGTGAGGCAAGAGTCCTACTCCGTTTCTGAAAAGTGAGTCGACAGCTTCTGGCCACAAGACTGATGGCCTGTCCATCTTCTCCTGACCCTCCTTCCTTCTTAGAGGACATATGTTACCTCAACTCGCTAAGGGTAGTTCTTCTATCACACAGTCTCCTTTCTACTCCATTTGTCGTTGACCAAGAAGAAGCCAATTTTTAACTGGTCAAAAGACAATCAGATTTCCTCTCTTGGGGAACAAAAGTGGAGGAGTCAGGAGCAGACCATGTAATTGGCAGACAGCAGAGGAATTTTGTCAGTTTGTCACAACCCTAGATATATCTGGGAAGAGGGAATCTTAATTGAAAAGGTCTCTCCATAAGTCTATAGAACCTTTTCTGGATGAATGATTGATGTTGTAGGGTCCAGCTCACTGTGGATGGTTCCACCTATGGAAGGTTGTCCTAGGTTGTATAAGAAAGCTGGGCAAGTCAGCACGCAGTGTTCCTCCATGGCTTTTGTCTCAATTCCTGCCTCCAGATTCCTGCCGTGAGTTCTTGTCCTGACTTCCCTGTGTGATGGAGTGTGACTTTAGCTATAAGATGAAATAAACCCTTTCCTCCCTAAATTGATTTTGGTCACGGCAATAGAAACTCTAAGACAGAAGGTCTAGGCATTGTTCAGAGGTTCCACTTGTCTGCTTTCTCCCATTCCATCCAAATCTTTAGGATAAGCTTCCCTTTATTTGAAGTTGCATGAGTGGTTTCTGTGCAGTCAAGATGATTCCTACGTGGTGCCTTTCTTACTCTGCTCTATTTTCTAAAGGAAGATCATAGAAACTATGCTGCTGTCTTGGCAAAACTACCCTCAAATACTTGTTTTGTTTTGTTTTGTTTTTCTTTTTTTCAAGACAGGGCTTCTTTGTTTAGTTTTGGTGCCTGTCCTGGATCTCGCTCTGTAGACCAGGCTGGCCTCGAACTCACAGAGATCCGCCTGGCTCTGCTTCCTGAGGGGCTGGGATTAAAGGTGTGAGCCATCGCTGCCCGGCATACCCTCAAATTCTTAATGTCAAATGTCTACCACTGTACCAAATGAGACGTTCGTTCTTGAATCAAAACCGTGGTCAAGGTCAATCACTAATGGAGAGGAACCTTGTCCGAGTGCCTTCACCCATGCCCTATCACCACTGCAGCTCATCTTGCCCATGTGCCCATGACAACACACCAATGCTCTTCCCCCAGTTGCCCAAGAGCCTGGCCGAAGGGGCTTCCCTCCTTGTCTTGGACTTGACCAGTCAATGGAAGTTAGTTCATTATACCAAGTGTGTTGGGGATTCATTGTGCTGATCACTTTTCTTGCTTGTACAGGAAGATGGTTTGTAGCATAGGAAAACCTCTCATGTCAGAGGTGGCTTGGGAGGTGGACAGTTTACCAGCAGGGACTGCAGCTGTGCTTGGGCTCAGATGAAGGCAAGGTCTTGGAAGCTGGGGCAGGAAAAGTATCACCAGTCAGGCCTGGCTTTTGCTTGGTTTGATTACTTTTGCTTATTTGTTTCTCTAATTTTTTTTTTTTTTTTTTAACAAATTTATGTGTCGAGATGTTCTGGGAACCCCTTAGCTCTTTTTTTTTTTTTTAAGTGTGTGGTCAGCTCTGCAGCTGGAGAAAGTGCCCTTCTAAACCACTGTGAGGAGGAGCATAGGCATTGCCATTAATCCTCATCAAGGTCCCTTTTAGGCTTGGGATCTCAGAGGCCAAGCCCTGACCGACTCAACCAGAGACTGTTAACTCTTTGGGGGACCATCTAGATCAATGGAGCACTGGAGAATGGCTAGCCCGCTGTAAGGGGGACTCAGGATGGGGCACTGTCTTCGTTGTCCTATTTTATTTGACCACAGGCTGGGTGCTGGGCCTCTCTTCCTCTCTAACATGTTCCTTTGGTATGTTCGCACCCGTTTGTATATACTTGCTGGTGCCTGTCTGACAATGACATCCGCATGAGGGATGTACTAGATCATCCTCTTTGGCAAGGAAGGTGAGACTTTGTGGTTTATGTAAAGAGGTCTGCCCATGTGGAAGAGACTGAGAAAACTGCAAAAGGACCCCTATTCAGTTGTGTCTAGTTTTAGCACAGAGCCAGCTCCCTCCTGCAATAGGGTTGGTGCCCCATGACACGGGGTAACTGAATCTTCAGCAGGAAGTGGGGTTCCTCCCAAGTCTGTAATCACTTATCTTCTCTGCTCGCATGCTGGCCTCTTGTTTCCTGTCTTGAATTCCCTAAGAGCTTAAAACCAAGGGACTGTAAAATGTAATGTACTGGTTTGAAAGTGAGGGGAAATAATAAGACAGCCTTAACTCACAGCCATGTTATAGGCTGCCACAGCTGAAAAGCTCCTCTGCACTTCACATGGTAGACCACCTCTGGAGGCAATGGCTTGCCCTGCTCTCAGTCTTGGGTGAACAACTATGCTTGACCTTTCTTGAGTAGGTGGTTCTTTTGGCCTCCAGCCCGTGACTCCTTGGGATGAGGGCAATTTGGAAAGGGATAGCTCTTGAACTTACCACCTGGAAGAGTAAACCCCAAAAGCATGATTAAAATGTATACATATATAGCACATAAATACCATAAGTTATGTCAATATACATAGGCATGATATATAATACATATATATTGTCAAAGCAAAAGATACGTCAAAGGACAAATAAGTTATAAGGTCTACAGTGAGACCCGCAGTGGCTTTACAGGAAAGTTTCCAGTCCCAGTGCCGCCCTCCTCACAATTCTTTTCCCAGAGTGCCGTGCAGGGCAAGACTGACATCATGTCGATATCTCTGGGTTTACGCTAAGCCTCGTCAGCCTATGTCTATGAGGTGTTTGTTTTAGGAAGGGCCTGGGATTAAGGGCTAAGTGAAGAGAGAGGGAGAAAGAGATCTGAAGACACTGCTCTTGTATTCACAGACTTTACAGTCTCGTCGGAGGGATCCTGCAGGTCAAACAATTTAAAGGCAGTTCTCTGAAAGAATAAGCCACAAGGCACCAGAGCGACAAAGAGGACCAAAGAGGGAAGGGACCAAGACGCTGAAAATCCATCCATCTCATCTGGGACATTAAGTGAACACATTTTGGGTTAGGACACATCTGAATAAGTTTTGGATCTAACCATATGTGTGGAAGTGTCATGAGGGTCTTTGGCTCAGTTTTCCAATGTCAAGGATGTTTGGGTAGATGGTCTGCTGACATCGTTAACGCTCTCACCTTTGGGACTGTCCACCAGAGCTCCAAACTTGCTAATCACCAACTTCCTATATCTCTGTGGCCCTCTGAGGCGAGACTTCAGTCCTTGCCTCGTCTCACGCAGCAACCAGTCCTTGTCACCCTGTCATCACTAACACATGTGAAGTTAGTACCTGTGCTGGGTAGAAAGGCAAACACACATGGACACACGTGCATAGGAGAATCTATATGGGTATAGGAAAGAGTGCATATATGAATTCTGGTGTGTTTTCAGTATGCACAGGTGAATGGCCACAATAAAATGCAAATGTTTCTATTTCTATCACTAGTTCTCATAAAACTGTTTATTCTGTCCTGTGATCTTGGCTAGGATTCAAGGTGCTGACCACCACTACATAGGCATCAGCCTGCTTTTTCTGGACTAAGGACTCAAGTAACTAGCCTCCCAGGAGGTTCAATTTATGTAACCAAAATGAACAACATGTGCTGCCTCTTATTTCTCTTTCAAAGCACCTTTTCATTAAAACAGCCGAACATATGCATTTCCTAAAACATTACTACCGACTTTCAAAAATGGCTGAATTTGAGAGGAGTAATTAAAAGAGCAACCAAGAACACATAGGAGGCCGGGCAGTGGTGGCACACGCCTTTAATCCCTTTAATCTGTACTCAGGAGGCAGAGGCAGGTGGATCTCTGTGAGTCTGAGGCCAGTCTGGTCTACAGAGTGAGTTCCAGGACATGTAGGGCTACACAGAGACTCTGTCTCAAAAATCCAACAAACAAACAAACAAACAAATAAAACACATGGGCTTGGTAGCGTATGCACTTAACAAATCTTGGCATATTATAAAGACACCCTGTGAAATCCAAAAATGCAGATCATGACCAGGAAAAAGGGTGTGCCATACCCTATACTAGATGTGGAATTTTTATCTGAAAGAGTGAGGACAGGCCCAAGATGAGAATAACGAAGTTTTAGATTCGTTCTTGGGTTAAAGGTCAATGAGACATGGAGGAAAATGAGGAGAGTAGACATACAACTATTATACTTTCAAATGAGAAAGGCAGTCTCTGTGTTTCCCACTCTGGTAAAACACTCCTTGGGACTAAGTTGGGGAGAGAATGATGGGCCCATCCAATTCAGCCTAGGAGCTCACGGTGTGTGGGCTGACAGCATCTCTCCTTGTTAAGGTGATGTGTAATATTATGGATGACCTTGTCTAAGACAATTAAGAGCTGAGAATAAATGGAATGGCTCTGGCCCAGCTGACCGCCAGTTCCATAAAGACCTGCCAAGCTTGTGTGACTGCAGCTGCCGTAGGAGGAGCCTGGAGACTAGACTGAGCCTGAAGATGGCTTTCCTGTCTCCCTCCTTGATCAGATCACATCTGCAAAGCCCTGGTCCAGAGATGCAATGCCAAGTGTGGCTGATGTTCCAACTTTGAGGAATAATGATGAAACATGCGTGCACACCCTGACTTGCTCTGGATCTCAAAGAAGATTCACTTAGTGTCTCATTAGTTTTACAGTAAAACCACGGTTTAATCATCCGGTATAGCAGATAAGAATACTGGGGTTCAGAGAGGCTGCTAGCCTGGGTTCAAGGCAGAAGTCCCAGAGCAAAAACACAAGCTCTCTGGCTCCAGGGCTGGTGTGATTTCTGCTATACCACACTGCTTCTACTACCTGCTAGAAACCCAGAGGCAGGTGGTTAAGACGAAGGTTCTGGAAACCACATCTCAGAAGAAGTCTTGGAGAACTGGAGCAGCCAGGCCTAAAGAGAGATGTTCCAGAGAGTCCCTGATAGCTAGTTTCACATATTTGAAACCTGTCACAAGGAGAGGAAAAAGAATTCTTTGTGTGAGAATTGGGACTAATTTTTTTGGAGTCATGTGCAAAGCCAGAGGTCGAATGCAAAACAACGTGTGAGGGCGAGGTATCCTGGAGCTTCTGAATTGTGTCTGCACTGGTCAGTGAAACAAGGACCTGAGAGCTGCCAGGGAACCTTGAGGGTGAAGGTCAGTGGGATGTGCAGGCAGCAAAAAGGGGCCATCAACGGGAATGTCTGTAGCTGGGTGGCCACTGCTTTGGGGGATGGGCTGAATCTGCCTTCACCCAACCCCTGCTCCAGTTGGTTGGTTTGTTGATGTTTTGTTTAGTTTTTTTGACAAGGTCTCACACTGTTCCAGCCTGGCCTGGAAATTGCTATGGAGCTTTATGTAGGTATGTAGGCTGGCCTTGAACTCATAATCCTGATCCTCCTTCTTCGGCCTCTTGAGTGCTGGGATGGCAGAGGTGTGCCACTGCATCTGGCTGGCTTCCAGTTTGGTTTGGGTTCACTCACGAGTACTTTTTTTGTTTTTTATTGGAGAGACTTTCTGGAGGAAAGTACCAGCTGGTTGATCTCAAAATTCATAGTTTGGAGGCCACCACTGATCCGTTGCCCAACCCCAGTGGTTGGGGCAGGGCTGGCCCAGTCGCAGTCACGGTCCTCAGCAGGCCTGCAGTACTTGCCATCTGTTAGCTCTTATGAGTTCTGCCACTCTAGGTCTAGAGCACCCCCTGGGATGCCCTCTGCCCTCTCCTGGCTGCCAACAGTGCCCAGGGTTCCACTTGTCCCTCTTGGTATCTGGGGCTGTGGAAGTCCTTCATCCACTGGTTTCGTCATAAATGTCTGCGGCTGGCACTTTGTTTTTCTTTTCTGCCTGGTAGCTCTCTCCAGTACAGGAGTGATTTAGGAAGCTTCGGAACCCATGCTGGCCCCCTGGCCACTATCTTGCCAGATCTGCATCTCTGGGCCTCTGTGGTTAGTCACCTCGGGTTACCCTCCTTTCTCAGCTCGGTGGCTAGTCCTAGGAGTCTCCATATTTTTGTTGAATCCAATTCTGTCTTAGAAACAAGCATTACCCTCTAATAAAGCAGACATCTTTTGTAAAGGGGCTTGGAAGTGACAGAATAGCTCTGTTGGAACATAGCTTTAAAAAGAAAACAGGAGACTCAAAAACAGATATAAAAGGTGTTGTTTTTCACCGTGAGTTATGGTCCCAGGCCCTGTGAGATATGCACAGATCCACATTCTGCATTCTCCACCCCAGTGGTGAACAATTCTCACAGTTGGGTGTCCAGCTCAGTAATCTGTCGGTTTTGCCTGACTAAAGTCACATCATTGATTGATGCCAAATCTTGCTCAATTAAAGGTTCATTTTTCTTTTGGCCGTTGGCAAATGCAACATTGATTATGGGTTATTAGCATCCACCCTCTCGGATTCCGAATATGCTGAGAGGATTTGTCTGCATACCAATGACAGCAGTAGCAACCAGGGCTCTGAACCACCTTTCTATTCTGGGTCCAAGGACACCTGGCAGCCTGTCTGACTGCAGGCAGGGGATTTGCTCAGTCAGGCCCTTCCTAGCAAGATTAAAAGGAACTTTTCCCAGCCTCTATCTAACTCCCTGCCCCCTTCTCCAAATCAAGAAAAATGATGTTTTTTTGTGATAATAGTTGGAATCTTTTTACTTGCTCATCCACTTATTCATTTGCTCATTGATTTATTCACTCAATAAGCAGTACTGAGTGCTGACTTCCGGGGGAAATGAGAAAGGTACAGACACCGTGGGGAGACGAGCCTGGTCTTCTAAGCTGTGTCAAAGGGCGCTTCCTTTTTGTCAGGAACTCCTCAGCAGCCTATGGAAGCCACATTCATGATCGCTGCCTCAACTTCCCACAATCCTCTTGCCCTGGGGGCATTTTAGGGAGAGAGAAAACTCCCTCTTCCCCAAGTGACTTCATTCTCCTCATCCCCTACTTTGGGATGTCACTATGGCATGGCCCCACCTCTTCCGGGAGCTGTGTAGCGCCTCTAGTGGTGGCAAAACTTCACGGGACTGGCCGGCAGCTGCTCTTCCCTGCGGGCTGAGGACCTTCTCCCAGGAGCCCTCTGCTGGGATAGGTGGCGTGCATGTACCATTGCCCTTTTCTCTGAGCTCCTGATCGGCCTCACCAGCCTCCACAGTCGCTCAGCGGGTTTGTTTTCTAAGGCTCTGGAACAAATGACCATCTACTCAGTGAATGAATACAGCTTTATTGCCTTACAGCTGTGGAGCTCAGAAGCCTCGTTGCTGTGAACCCTGGGTCTTGGCAGGACGGAGTTCCTTCTGGAGACTGTAGGAAAGGATCCACTTCCACCTTTTCCTGCTTGGGGGGCCGGGTGTCAGGGGCTGTCTAAGTTCTTTAGCTCCTCCCCCACCTCCCAGCATGCTTTGCTTCCTCATCTGCCGATGTTGATGCTCTTGGCTGCTTTTTGTGAGGACACTGATCACACTGGCTAATAATACACCAGCAAAGGCCTCTCCCCAAACACAGGGTGCTAGGGATTGAACCAGGACGCTGCCTGTGCTAAGCAACTATCCTACCTATCCCCAAGTTGTATCTTAAACCTGGCAAGGTCCTTTTAACAGTCCCAGGTTCTGGGATGTGGCCATGTTGGGGCGGGTGGTGGTGGTGGTGGTGGTGGTGGTGGTGGTGGTGGTGGTGGTGGTGGTGGTGGTGGTAGTAGTGGGCACACGTTATCCTGTCTACCTTCCCAGCCTCACTCACCACACTGAGCAGGGGAGGGCTGTTCAGCTCAGCTCAGCGCCAACAAGCCTGGGATCCGTCAAACTGACAGTAATGAGAACTAACAGTTAATGAGCGCTTGTCACAAGAGTCACACGCCATATCAAAGCTTTAGATACGTTTTCTCATTGAATTCCTCCCCAAGATCTAAGGCCGTCAAGAAAACAGAGGCACGAGAGGTTAAATAACTCACTCGGGATAATCAAACTGGGGAGCCCCAGAAGTTGGGAGGCTCACTCGCATGCACACTGCTCCCAGGAAAAGAAGTTTGCCTGGGAACATAGGGGCAAACCGCTCAAGAGCTGTTCCCAAATGTGGCCTGCTGCAGCCCTTCAAATGTCTCATGTAGAAGGCAGAGCATCAAACTTGGCGCACACCTCTCTGGCCAGTGTCAATTAACCACCGTCAATCACTCTCGGAGCCTGTTAATCAGAAACTTGAGCTAGAAAAATAACACTGATGAAGTAAGCATGCCTTCTTAACTAGTTACAGTGCGACCCAATGACCGACCTCCAAACTTGTTAGTGGTGACACTCTTCACACGTCCTGTACGGTTTGCAGATGAATCTGCTGAGAAAATGTCCTAGATGCTGTGTGTGTGTGTGAGGGGGGGTATAGACAGGAGAGGGGAGAGAGAGAGATATGAGGGGGATAGAGAGAGGAGAGAGAGAGAGAGAGAGAGAGAGAGAGAGAGAGAGAGAGAGAGAGAGAGATGCATGTGTGCAGGAGGTGTATGCCTGTTTACGTATGTGTGCGTGGGTGTGTTTACCATTGCACAGACATGTAGAGGACAGAGGTAGACACCAGTGACTTAGTGCCTTATCTATCACTCTCTACTTTACTAACTGAGATGGGATTTCTTATGGAGCCTGAAACTCACCACTTCGCTAGACTGGCTGGCCAGTGAGTCCCAAAGATCTCTCTGTCTGCTCAGTGCTGAGGTTACTTACACAGGGCTTCTGTACCTGGCTTTTACATGGAGGCTAGGGAACTCAGATGCAGGACCATCCATTTACCCCACTGAGACATCTCCCCAGTCCCCTTGAGGGCTTTTTCACGGTCTCCAGCCAGGTCTCCCACCTCACGGCCTGTGATGAGTGGTAACATTCCTGTATGTGATGACACTCCTCACGGCCCAGGTTTTCTTTTTGGATGCAGATCTTCATAAGAACTTTCTTTGCTCTTGCCATCTCTCTGACTGACATGTGACAGAACAGAAAGGTCTCACAGTACTTGCCCTAAAGCACGAGAGTCTGCAGAGAATCCGGGAAACAAAAGTAAATTACCCAGGGGGATGCAAGGCAACAAGACAAATCTTGTCTGTGCTTTGGACTGAAGAATGGCCTTCATCCCCAGATCTGGGGGCTGAGGTCTTTGCTGAATAGTGCTTGGCTTTGGATCAGAATCTTTGAGCTCCCTGGACTGATATTTGGGGACGTTTAGGCCTATTACATATTTGTCTTTGTCAGGTGGCATTTGGCTGTTTACATGTCTTATTTAAGACATAAATGTCAGGTTCTCTCTCTCTCTCTCTCTCTCTCTCTCTCTCTCTCTCTCTCTCTCTCTCTCTCTTTCTCTGTCTCTATATCTGTCTGTCTGTCTGTCTGCCTGTGTGTGTATGTGTGTGGTGTGTATGAACTACTAGGAGATATACACACGTCATTATTGTGCAGACTGCCCTAACAACCAGGAAGCTACAGATAAAGACTAAAATCTTCAGAGGTCTAACATCCTGACTGGGGTTAGGTCAAGTCCCAGCGAAATCACCTCAGGGTCAGCAACAGATGTGCCACGAGCTTACAGCCCAGCCCAAACCAGAACAACTTTTGTTCCGACGTGTCTCTGTTTTAAGTGGGTAGCGAAGGCTAAGAAGGGAATACAAAGGTTAGGTTTGTTTTCAAAGATGAGGCTACAGAGTTAATGGCTCCAGACCATCTGCTTGGAGAGGTGAGGAAAGTGACGACGACTGAGAAAGGTATTAGAAATCCACAGCAAGGAAGAAAAGGAAGGTTGGAAGGAAAGGGAGAACTCTCACACTGGAGGGATGCTAGGTAAGGATTGCAGTGATGAAGGATGGTAGAGGATGAGAAGAGAGCGAGCATGGATGACAGAAGAACTGCAAGTTCAAAGAGCATCACCAGGAGAGGCAGATGTTCCATAACTGTATTCATCATTGGTATATGACTTATGGGGAAACTGAGGCAGTGCGTCTACATATGAGCCTATGGAAATATGAGGGCAATTGTTTCAGTGGTTTTTGGGTGCAACTCTTGGGCTCAGGGAGGGGGTGTGGTGAGAAATATCAAGAGACTTAGAATTGTAGCACTACCTTGCTTCTGGGAATGGTCACCATGGAACTGCCTTCGTGGTTGAGGTCCCACGTGGCTCAGGAGTACCAGTGGTGTGTGTTTATTTTTTCCACAGTGAGTTCCATCCCTGGCGAAGGTTGGCAAAGGATTTTATTAAAGCTCAAAAGTCTTGTGCACCTCCGGAGCTCAGGGACCAGTCAACCTGTTTTCCATCAACCATACATGGAAGTTAGTTCATGATCCAATTAGACAGACAGGAACCTGGGACCAGGGAATTACCAACTACTCAAGGCCACACAGCAAAATGTCAGAGCTGGGCAGGACATGATGGTTTGGCTTCCACAGTTCTGGTGTGTTTTCTTTGTTCTGTGTTCCCATCCCCTGCTCTGGCCCTTTATCCAGTAGGAATCTTTTACCATTGCTATCCATGGGGCAGATGAAAAGCTGTGCTTTGACCAGACACTGGACTGAATGCAAAAATGGAGGTTCTCTCATGAGAACGCTTCTTTGGGCCTGGCATCGCTCTGTCCTTTGACAGATGAGTTTTTTCTCTCTCTCTGTCTTCACACATCTGGGCTGAGGCATGGTAGCATCATTGGTAGTATGTAGTGACTGCACCTCATTGGACAGTGTTATAGAGTTCCTTCACATCAGCATGGCGAATCCAGTGGCATCCTACCTCTGACCTGAGGTCAGGCCCATTATGGGAAATGGACAAGTACATCGCCAGATAATTAATAATTACTTGATAATGACTTGATATTAAACACATGCTATCAGAAGGAAACATAATTCCCCATGGAGGAGAACTCGGAAGCAAAGGAAGGCTAGGTCAGGCGGCCTGTATCGAAGCCAGTCAGACCAATGGGGGAAGGGAGAAGGCAGCATTCTCCCCTCTGACTGCCGGCCCACTCTCCCTGCCTCTGCTTCAGTTGGCCCAAACCCTTACAGAGCAGCCCTGGGTTCTCCCGAACTCTCACTTTGGGGTGACATTGGCCAATGGGAGATCTGTGAGTAAAGAGGGACAGAGGCAGAGGCCCCTGGCTAGACTGTGGTCTAGCAGTCTGTGCTCCTGTCCTGGAGGCCACGGCTGGCCACGGCTGCTGTCAGGAGACCTTTCGGTCACAGCTTCCTCCCTCGATTGCCTCTGTAGACTAAAGGGCGGCCTCCTCACAGCCCAGGGTATATCCCAGCCTTGCGATGTTCCCTTACCCCACCTTTACTATGTAACTGTGTCCTTCATCCAACTTCCTTCCTTCATCCTCTCAGGATATGCTGGCTATTTCTGGCTGGGACCCTGACCCATAACCCTGCATAACTTCAAATGGAGCCTCTACCCAGAGTAAGGTGGCCCCTGGAATTGGACATTATGGTAGCCCTTCAAGGGTTGGATCCTACTAGATCTGGTGGGCCATGTTAAGGTTAAGGACATGGACCCTCCGTGTGTGTGTGTGTGTGTGTGTGTGTGTGCCAGAGAACGGTGTCAGACATCTTCCCCAATCGGTTTCTACCTTACGTTTTGAGACAGGGTCTCTCTCTCACTGACCCTGGAACTTGCCAAGTAGATCAGACAGGTGCTTTCCAAACTCTAGGAATTCTATGGTTCCTGTCTTTTCAGAGCTGAGGTCGTAGGTGTTTGCCACTTCCGAAGTTTCTTTTTTTGAACAAGTGCTGTGTATCACAGAGAAATATTTAGAAACAAAATACACACTCTGTAGTGCTTGGCGGGTTAGACAGAGGGTACAAAAGGAAGATTGGGGATGGCATCAGATCAGTTCTTGTCATTGTCGCTCGTTGGGTGACAAGGCCACTTCTGGGCTGGGAGTACCAGGCCAGGGCCACTTTAGGGGCAAGGGTGAGAAGTCAGTCACAGGGAGGGACACTCTGGGGGCGGGGTCTTTAAAGAATGATGTGCTACCAACAGCTTACCTGGGAGGGGATTGGGAGCTCTCCACTGGATCCCTCCCCTGGAGACCACTCAGGAGCCATGATGGAGTTATTTCCATGGGACAAAGAGCCAGGCTGGAGTGGGCTGAGACGCAGGCATGGAGCCAGGGGGCTCAGGCAAAGCTGCTGACTAGACTGTGGTGCAGCAGGGAGAGAGGAGGGCGCTACAGGAGGAAGGAAGTGGGATGAGCTGGAACATGGGGCTTGGTTTCCGGGTTGGTAAGAGAGGACACATTGGGAAAAACTCAGTGGGAATGTGGAGGTCGCAGGGTCACTGGAAGTAAAGACTCCTGAGGAGGATGGGAGGCAGCACATGGAAATAGATGAAGAAAGTTTCCTTAGCTTGCTCCACATTCCATTTCTGTACCATCATAGAGGGAAAGGAAGAGAGATGCCCACGCAGCTGTGAGTGTGAGTGCGTGTGAGCATGCATGAGCAGGCACAGCATGTATACACCTGCTCATGGGCAGTTCTGAGGAAAGCCTGGAAACTTGGATGATTCAGCACTGATTAGGAATTTTGAACTGACAGGACCAGACGGAGGCACTCCTTACCCAATGAGCAAAGGAGACCAGGACTCTCCAAGTGCGGTTTTCTGCTTCCTCCCTACTCCCCACCTGTCCTGGGGAGCAGCAGATGAGGAGAGAAAACCTGAAGATGTGTTTCAAATGTTACGATGACATTTATAGGATTACAGATGAAAATAGATTCTGTAGGCATGGCTTACGGGTGAGAAGAGAAACAGCTCACCCAGGAATCTGCCCTTCTCTGCTCTGGGGAGACTTTCCTTCTAAGAAACCAGCACACAGGTGAGTGATGAGGATGCCTTAGGGCCACCAACTGAAGGAGCTGGGTTTGGTGTAAGATGCCAAGTTCATACCTATGTGGCTGTGAAATATTTTTGCTGATATGTGTTCCTGTTTGGGGCCTTGCTTACAGTTTCAGGGAGTGAGTTCATGTCCATCACGGTGGACAGGAAGCATGGCAGCAGGCAAGTAGGTATGGTGCTTGAGCAGTAGTTGAGAGCTTACATCTTATCCACAAGCAGGAGGCAGGGGTAGGGGTGGGGAGACAGATTGGGCCTGGTATGAGCTTTTGAAACCTCGAAGACTCAAAGCCCACCCCCCAGTGACACACCTCCTCTAAGGCCATACCTCCTAATTCTTCCCAAAACGGTTCTACCAGCTAGGGACCAAACACTTAAACATATGAGCCTACAGGGGTCATATCTCATTCAAAACACCACAGTTCCTTTGGGAGACCTTTATCTTCTGGTCTCATTACTCCTGGAATCCAAGGTGATGGCTCAAGACCAAAGTCTCTACAGGAAAAACATGGGAGCAGAAAGGGACACCACGGAGTCAGTGAGGCCCGTGGCAGGTCTCTTCAGCTGTTTTTGCTGATCCGAGTTTCAGGATTTTGTGTATGTTGGAGACAGATATGCCCCCCCCCCCAAAGCCCTTGACAGGTTATATTCCATTTGCTGACAAAGCACTTTTTCAAGGGTAGAGTTCCAGACGCAGGCTTGAGTTTTTGGTTCAGTATAGGTTGGATTCCTACATGCCCCTGTGATCTCCTCTCCTCTGTCTGACCAGTGACTGCTGTGCCTTGGACTCAGGCTCACTGTGTCGAGAGCTCAGGCAGATTTGGAGCCTGCTCGGCTCAGGCCCACTGAGATTTGGATCGATAAAGGTTTTGCTTGTGTTTCCTTTTGCAATTTCCCTTTTAACTTTCTGACTTCAATGTACTTAGGTTGTACTGGCTCCACTGTAAATCTAAAAGTTTTCTTCTTTTTTCTTTTGGAGGCAGGGTCTCATGTAGCCCAGGCTGGCCTTGAACTCAGTGTATCAGAGAATTACCTAGAACTCCTGTTCCTCCTGCTTCTTCCTCCAGAGAACGGGGATTACATGCCTGTGCCACCATGCCCTGTTGAGTTGGCTGTAAATCACGGCTACCTGGCACCATTTCCTCCTGCCTAGTGTGATGCCTTTGACTCTCCCAGTTATCTTGAGGCTTTGGCACGGCCACGAGAAAACAGGAATCTGGAAGCATCCATGATGTGGCTCCAGCTAAGACAAGCCTGTCCCATTTATTATCTTAGTTTCTTTCCCAACACTCTTAAGGGTTGATGTTAGAATTTTCTAATTTTAAAAGGTAAAGTAGCATGTTTGGGAACTCTTGCTTCTGGTGGGACAGGGCTTATCCTTGGTGTCAAGACTTGAAAGACTGCGTTTCTGGTGTTTCCTTACTTTAGCAAGGACAAGAGAGTTGAAGGTGAGATGTACAAAAAGGGTAAGATTGATTCCTGTAATGAATGCTCTCTGGAGAAGAGGCATAAAATCCACTGATATGGGGGTGTTCAAACTCCTCACCTATCAAAGGGGAGTACTAAGAACAATTATGATTGCAACCAAACTCCCCACATAATTTATTTCCCCTGTTGTATTCCTGATTTCTGGGATATGTATGACTATATGATGGCTGAGAGGAGCCACCAGAAAGACATTCCTTGTAGTTCTTACATTTATTAATGAATATATGTTGAGTGATTACTTAGTTATTTTATTGATTCTCCCCCCACCAGGCACAGTGCCTAGGGCTTAAGAGCTTGTCAAGTGCCTTCAACAATGTTTGAGACTTGCAATTAAATTATTAACTCCAAGACAGGAAGCAAAATTTCGTAAATGCCTAATTGAGTGTCTACTAAGCTAACATCATGCCAACCAGCCAACTGTTAACAATGTAACACTTTTATAATTATATGTAAGATAGGGCTTTACACACCAAGAAGAGAGTATGAAATTTAACACACTAATGGTTTACGTGTTTTTTAAAAAGATAAAACCATAAATGTCATCTAAGTATATAATCTGAACATGCATCAAATATTTTATTAATCAGTCAGAAAATCAGTAAGATGTCACATATAATCTGAAGACTAGAGGTGTATGGAAGTCATAAAATGAATTTGCAAATAAATGCAAAACTCTTCCCAAAATGGGGTACAAATCAGTTATTCTCCCAGACAGAATTAGTTTACTTAGGGCAGGAGTCATCTGCATTGCTAACATTTCATTTTTTTTTTTTATAACACAGAGTCATGGAGTCTACACACATGGTCAGGTAAGCCATAGCATGTGTGAGATTCAGGTAGATAATACCCTATTTTCAAGTGAAAATATCCAGTGATCATTTAGGCACATTTTAAGGTCTTTCCCGTTTCTTCTCAAAAAAAAAAGATAATTCTTGATCACTAAAATAAACAAGATTGATCTAGCTAGGTGTGGCCTGATGTCTACAGAGATGAGACAAGGATGGTCATTAATACATGGTCTTCCTGTAGGTTGTAAAACTTAGCAAATTTTAGCCAGGCGGTGGTGGCGCACGCCTTTAGTCCCAGCACTCAGGAGGCAGAGGCAGGCGGATCTCTGTGAGTTCGAGGCCAGCCTGGGCTACCAAGTGAGTTCCAGGAAAGGCGCAAAACTGCACAGAGAAACCCTGTCTCGAAAAACCAAAAAAAAAAAAAAAAAAAAAAAAAACTTAGCAAATCTTGAGCCATATATATTGAGCAACTAGCCACATGTCTTAGGGTTTCTACTGCTGTGAAGAGACACCACAATCATAGCAGCTCATATAATGGGAAAACATTTAATTGAGGTGGCTTACATTTTCAGAGGTTTAGTCCATTATCAACAGGTTAGGACATGATGGCATGTAGGCAGACATAGTGCTGGAGAGGTAGCTGAAAGTTCTATATCTTGTACAGGCAACAGGAAGGGGTCTATAATACTGTGAATGGCTTTAGCATATATGAGATCTCAGAGCCCACCTCCACAGTGACACACTCTTCTAACAAGGCTATGCCTACTCCAACAAAACCACACTTCCTAATAGTGCCGTTCCCAGTTAGTTTATGGGAACCAATTACATTCAAACTATCACACCACACTACATTAATTTCTATCTAGGACTTCTCACAAGGAATCTCAGATGGATTCTAGCACGTCTCCTATTTGCTATCTGAGGACCATTTGTGGTGATTTGAATGAAAATGGACCCCATAGACTCATATATTTGAGCGATTGGTCCTCAGTTGGTAGAACTGTTTGGGAAGGATTAGGAGGTGTAGCCTTGTTGGAGGAGGTGTGTCACTGAGCATGGGCTTCGAGATTTCAAAAGCCCACACCATTCCCAATAGCTCTGTCTGCCTCCTGGTTGTTGTCTCAAGATCTGAGCTCTTAGTTACTGCTCCTTGTCTGCCTGTTACCATGCTTCCCAACATGAAACCCACGGTCTCTAACCCTCTGTAGTAAGCCCCCCAGAAAATTCTTTCTTCTTTAAGTTGCCTTGGTCATGGTATCTTATCACAGCAATAGAAAAGTAACTAAAATAGGCCAGGGACCCCAAGAAACTCTCTCCATCAGTTTCCACCTGCAATACCTATGAATTTGGGTGAATTTCTTTCCCTTTAAAGGCCCTAAAATTCCCAGTCTACTTTGAAATGACTCATGAGCACACCCCATGTCTACTTCCCAAAGCAAAGCCTTACCTGGTTCTGAAATACAACCTGTCAAGTAAGACCTTGGTTGCCCAATCAATTTGTCTAATTATATCTTGGCAAAAAGAGGACCAAGTCTTATTATAGAAATGACCATATGCTACGGAACGTGTGGAAATCCTTTCAAAACTTCCTGAGATAAGAGGATTCATCGAGAATCAGACATTTTAAAGGTTTCATTGGAATTCAAAAACAGAGTTTACTAGATTGTTGTAGGATCTTCTTCTCATTGGTCCAGAAAATAAAACACAGAAACTAAGAACATTCTGGAAAAGCATGGTAAACTTTCCCTTACGGATTTGTCCAGTGGCACAGTGAACTCTTGTTCCTTTGGCGCTCAGGAGCCTCCGCTAAGGAGGATTTGGGTAGTGATTTGCTGCAGGGGGGGGCGGGGTTGTGTATCCCTGCTCCAAAACCAGAAGTGGTTCCGATTTTGCATTTTCTTTTCTTCTGATTTTAAGAGATCTGCTTGTGGGTAATTAGATCACTCAAGGATGGGGCACAAGTCCAAACAGGAAGTCACTTCTGTTTCCTGGGCACTCTGTGTACATGTTATGAAGACACAATATTTTTAGTGTACCTGTGTTTTGTTTGTGGCTCGAGGTCAGCTGTCAGTTGATCTGCTGTGACATCATGTCAGCACTTCCAAGGTTTTGGAATTTGAAGGATCTTAGACTTGGGGTTTGGGGACCAGAGATGCTCAGCTAGCACCCGGCTCAGTCCTTCTCTAAGGCAGTGACTGTTTCTTTACTTAAAGCATAAGTTCTGGGTGACACCTAATTAGCATTGCCCCAGGGTCACAAAAGTGGCCATAGATATCAAGCTGTGGACACTTTATTGTTAGTAATTTTGAGTTGTGAAAGGTCCAATAATATGTAAAACAATGTTAATATAGCCGTTCACAAGGTTTAGATGTGGGCTCTGAATTCAGGTCAGTGTGATAGAATACCAGCATATTCAAGTCCATATCTAATACCACCATATTCTCTCCTTTTTCTCTCTCCCCTCCCTTTTTCCTCTCTCTCCCCCTCCCATCTCCCTTCCCTTCCCCTACCCCTTTCCCAGTCCTCTGCCCTCTCTCACAACCCCAAAAATGTCAATGGATGGTACATTTGAATTCTAAAAACATCTAAATGTAATTTTCATGAGGCAAAAAATCTTGAGGCATAACATAATAATCTTGAGTTACAGTTTGTACATTATGCCAAGAACATTAGGTTAAAAATAAGTCTCTATCTTAGTTTACATTTTAAAACAATTCCATGGGTAAGTCTAATGACTTAAGACATTGAAACACTGGGTAAGACACTGGGAACCAATGTCATAGAAGCTCCCAGTTTTAAATAAAAGAAGTAAGGCCTTGTTTAAGTAAGCATTTCAAATAATACTGAGGTGATAACTGATAACCTCACACTGGTGTAGCTAATAGCTTCAGGCAACGCATTTCCAGGACAACAATGGATACAGGAACACTTGAAAGGAATCGTGGTGTGGTGGCTTGTGAGTTCTGATCAGTATTTTCCCCAAGGTGAGAGCACGTCCTAGAAGGTAGAAACATTGACAGATCCCCAGGGATTTCCCACAAAGCATACAATTTCTGAAGTGTTTATCTCACTTATACAAATTTCACTCAGGGCAGGCTGTCTTTTCCGACAGCGCTTCCTACATTAGTCCCAGATCAAACAGACAGAATTATTTCTAATACTTATGTTTTCATAGCATAAAAGAAAAACCAACTCATGATTTCCCCCAGGTGCTTTTTGAGAAACCAAACATCTCAAAAATATTGGGTTTCTCTCTCTTTCTTTCTTTCTTTCTTTCTTTCTTTCTTTCTTTCTTTCTTTCTTTCTTTCTTCCTTCCTTCCTTCCTTCCTTCCTTCCTTCCTTCCTTCCTCTCTCTCTCTCTCTCTCTCTCTCTCTCTCTCTCTCTCTCTCTCTCTCTCTCTTTCTTTCTTTCTGTCCATCCACCCCTCCCTCCCTCCTTCCCCCCTCTTTTTCTTTCTTTTTTCATATTTAGAATCCTGTTTGGAAAAGGCAAGATTAAAAGCAATCAGTGTAACGAACCAGCTAAAAGCCCAAACTACTCCATCATACTCACCACCCCGGCCACCACCAAGGCTCAGGGGCCATGTCATCTCTGAAGGAAAACAGGAAGATTTAAGAGCCAGGGGTTAGGGAGGATCAAAGAAGAGCAATGTCTTCTGGACATGCTGGCTCTAGGATGCTTGAGAAGCAATCGTGACGATCTATTTATTCAGTGACAATAGAACACGCACACACACAGCTAGCAATGCAATCGCAAACATGGCCACATCGCTTCTGTAAACAAGGAAATTTCAGTCTTTTCCCCCTTAAATAATCAAAGACACAGTGAAGCCAACACAAACACCGATTCAAAGACAGACGCTTTTCTCTCCAGCCAGAAAGAATTCATTAACTCTACAGAGGAAGTATTCTCTACAGAAGTAAAGAGTAGCTCTTTACCTTATAAGGACACTCATCACAAAGCAGGTGGACACCCACCAACATAGAATGGCCTTGGCCGAGATTTTTAACACATTTTATAACTTCTTTTAAGACTGCTGTATTAGCTACAGTGTTCACATCCCAAGTTTTTTTTTTTTCTTTTCCATTATGCATTATTATTCTCCAGGACCAACTGGCGCTTTCATTAATACAGATCCCAAGAGATCCACAAGATGAAAGTAAATTCTTATAATTCTAAGATATTATTTAAATGAACATATAATTTGTTTATTACTGCACTCCTCAAATTAAAAATAAATTGATATTTTAAAAACTCCTCAAATTAAACTATAAGTTGATATTTTAAAAACTTCTTGGTAGCTCAGCTTGTAATCCTAGTACTAAGGAGGCTGAGGCAGGAGGATCACCATGAGTTCAAGACCAGCCTTATCTACGTAGTGAGTTACAGGCTAGTCTGGGTTATAGAATAAGACCCTGTCTTGGCCAAACCAAACCAAAGCACTGACAGAAACAATAAAAACTGCTGTTCTAATTTCTAATGATATTGAGAGCTGCCGCCTTAAACTTCCTCTGGGGTCATCAACAGGTCCCAAAGGCAGGAAATCATTTCAAGACCACATTTGACAACTACTGCTTTCAGATAAAACGACTCCTTTCCCTTGAAAATTCAAGACTCTCCTGCACTCGGATTTCTTTAGCATCATTGCTCTGAAGCATATCTGTCACTGCTCGTATTAATTATAACTTTTACCTGAAGTCACTAACTTGTCAGTCATGGGGAAAAGTGGATGGATGAGGGAACAGATGATTGAGAATGTTTAGTTATTACTAGATTCATGTAAGTTTAGAAAAAGCTTACAAATCTCATCTCTACAGTCAGGAACCTCATGACTGATGTAAACACTTTCACGTATTCTAAAATGGCAAGAGTAAACATCCATTACCTTCTTCAATAGCTATAGAACCGCTCATGAATGTAATTAAGGATTTATGGCATTCTGTCTTAGAATTTATCTAGGCCATCAATGGCTATCTTTTTAACTCAAGAAGTTCACAGGTTTTTTTTTGTTTTTGTTTTTTGTTTTCTGTTTTTTGGTTTTTCGAGACAGGGTTTCTCTGTGTAGCTTTGTGCCTTTCCTGGAAACTCGCTTTGGAGACCAGGCTGGCCTCGAACTCACAGAGATCTGCCTGCCTCTGCCTCCCGAGTGCTGGGACTAAAGGCGTGCGCCACCACCGCCCAGCCGAAGTTCACAGTTTTAAGCTACTTAAGGATCAAACCCAGAACTTTATCTCCTACATGATAAGGCTCTACCATCAGCTCCTATTTAAGGGTCTTAGAAATTATCTTCAAGCTGGCATGCTACAGAAACATAATTACTCCTATGCTAGGGCTGTATCTCAGAGGTAGATAGAATTCTTTCTTGTCTAACATGTACAAAGCTCTGGGTTTCATCCTCAACACTGAAAAAAAAAACCACATTGAAATAAAATTATGAAAATCATGATTCAGTTTCACTGAACATGCATTTATATTATGCAAGATTAATGCCAGTTTATTTGATCATCAACCTGATAATTATAGAAAAAAAGCAAACCAAGTAGAATAAATGTATGCTTTGATTATATTCAGGGCAGACAAATCAGAGAAGACATAATTGTTTTAATAAGATGAATATTAAACTAGTTTTATTTGGTGAAAGTTTACCTTGATTATGTGAATATGGATTTTTGAATGTTTTGGAGTTCACTTCTGTAGGAAGTTTTTTTTTTTTGGTGCATTTAAGTATTAGAAACTCTTCATTTTGTAAAAATGTAAGAACACTTGACTGATGTAAACACTTGTCACTCAAGTCCATCACCGCAGAGACTCTTAAACACACGTCCTGATTTCGTGCACTCTTTGAGGGTAGGGAAGCGCTTCACTCTCAGAGCAAAGGGCGGGGCACAGAGCCACACAGGGGAGCTTAGAGCTTCAATGCTGCAGGTTTAGTTTCAGGTACCAAAACCCTCTGGACCAGACACCAAAGAACTGTTCCGCCTCCCGGTGGGCACAAAACTCTTGAAGCTCAAAATAGACCACTTGACAAATATGGCACATTCTCCCGTGTCATCTCCTGACTTCACAGGAAAGAGATTCCTGGGATCTCAAATGCTCAGACCATAAGCCAAATTCCCATCCTTGCTACTACCATCGCAGAGGGAATGCTCCGCCAATAAACAAAGAACAGACAACCGAATAAAACAGAACATGAAAGCAGTAAAAGGAGTAGCAGTGCCCAGAGAGACAGCCAGTAAAGGCCCGGCGCTACCTGAAGTCCATCTCTCTTAAAAACTTCTTTTCTGGCCGGGCGGTGGTGGCACACGCCTTTAATCCCAGCACTCGGGAGGCAGGATCTCTGTGAGTTCGAGGCCAGCCTGGTCTCCAAAGCGAATTCCAGGAAAGGCGCAAAGCTACACAGAGAAACCGTGAAAAAAAAAACAAAAAAAAACTTTTTTCTGTATTTCCCACCTCACACCCTGCTTCTGTTGTTCTTGCTTGCTTGTTTGTTGTTGTTGGTTTTGGTTTGGTGTTTTGGAGACGAGATTTCTCCGTGTGACTGCCCTGGCTGTCCTGGAACTCACAGAGATCGCCTGTCTCTGCCTCCCAAGTTCTGGGATTAAAGGCGTGTACCGCGGCCACCGCCTGGCTACAGCTTCAGTTTTTTATTCGTTTGTCTTGAGTCAAGAATGTACAGATTGGAGCCCAGCTCCCTGGGAAAGTCCCTCAGTTGACTCCATCGGCACACTGGTGGAAGACTTCTCAAGCCCTTCAGGGGTACTTTCCTTAAGAAGGGAATGCATCTGTGACAGGTAGGAAAAGAATACACATCCCTAATTTTGTTTAGTTAACGAGGGAGCTGGCAGGATGCTAAGTGCTAAGAAGAGGTTTGAAAAGCAGAGACAGAGGACTATATGAGGAGGGAAAAGACATTTCTTCTGCTTATTCTAGTGTCACTGGCGAGGTCGCTGAGACAAGAGACAGATCAACAGGAAAAAAGAGGTTTTATTTTGTTGGGGGTGTGCATTTGGACACAGAAATGAAGAACTAAAAACAGAAGTGGAACCCAAGGGTCTTTTTGTTTGTTTGGTTTGTTTTTTATTTTTGAGAAAGGGTTTGGTTGCTCTGTGTAGCCCTGGCTGTCCTGGAACTCACTATGTTATGTCGACCAGGCTGGCCTTGAACCCACAGATCCGCCTGCCTCTGCCTCCTGAGCCCTGGGATTAAAGATGTGTGCCACCACTGTCTGGCTTGAACCTTCGTGTCTTAAAGAAAGGCTAGATGAAGACTGGGAGTTTGTGGAACATGTGACAGAGAGCAGGGGAACCGTTGGGGACTTCGTGGGGTCTGTCTAGGTTTTCCTCTGTGCTCTTCATCTTTAAGAATAAGGATGATCCTATCATCTGGGGACTCTCACATGAGTTTCATTTCTCTGTGTCAGGGCAAAGGGTCCAGGGAAGGTCAGAGAGGCCTGTACATGCTTTTGCTCAAATCCCTTCAATCCCAAGTGTCTGACTGCTATGGTGCCTTATTCTGGAGTGACATGTTCTGAACCCTGTTACTTATATGAACTTACAAATAAATATAACATTGGCTTCTTTGTCCATAGTGAGATGGGGAGGAAGTCAATTGTCTGTCCACCCGATGGGATGAAGTTTTCTGTTTATAGACCGGAATGATTTGCATTGCTATCAGCTACCCACAATTTACAGAGTTGTAAACCAGCTCAAAGACAGTAAAAGGTGCAAACCTCATAGATCAGAATTCCTGAAGGGCATGTTTCAGACAGCATATAGATTTCCATTGAAGATAAATTGCAATCTCTCTTTTTATCTTGGCTTGTTTCACAGTCTCTCACATACACAACTCAAAAGTATGAAAATGATAAAAAAAATCGCACAAATTGTTTTAGAGTTTTTATAGTGTGCTCTCGGTCTACTTTATGAGGTTTGATTTGGTGTAGAAGAGGCACGTGACTGTGGAGGGCCTGTCTAGGATCTGGGAAGGTGGTCCTGGTGTCTAGGAGGTACCAGTGCTCTGCTAGGGTATGTGTTGAGGGTAGGGCTCACTAAAAAGAGGGGACTTTTATCCCATCATGAAATTAAAAGACCAAGTAAATAGACAAAATTTTAAAAAATATATTATGCTATCAAGAAAGTGAACTGAGGGCCTGGAGGGATGGCTTAATGGTTAAGAGCACTGGTTGCTCTTCCAGAGGACCCGGGTTCAATTCCCAGAACCAACATGACAGCTCACACCTGTCTGTAACTCCAGTTCCAGGGGATCTAACACACTCACACAGACACACATGCAGGCAAAACACCAATGAACATAAAATACAAATAAATTATTTTTAAAAAGTGAATTGAGTTGAACAGAGTTTGGTGTTGAGGGAATGTGTATAAATAAGATACTATCAATGGCCTGTCGGCTGCTGACTCAGTAACCTCATCCCTACTTGGTTGAGATCAGCTACCCAGGTTTTGTTCTTCAGATATGGAGAGGCCCAAGGTTCATAGGAAAGGTAGACTCCTCTCCTGGTCTATGGTCCAAGCTCACAATGACAGTTCCTTTCTCTAATTACCACAGCAATTGGTTTATTTTTTTAAAATTTGGCACTTTTGGATTATTGCCTACTTCTGGTATTACCAACCTCCAGTAATTGTTTTAATTAACTTATTTTCAGGTATGAAAATACCTACCTAATGAAAAGCATATAAAGCAAAAAAGTAAGGAATAGCTTTTAGTAAAATGAGTGCATGTAATTTCACCTATATGTTAATACGCGCGTCCTCAAACTCTTCCTCACGTAAACTTTCCCTGAGGGAAACATAAGCCCTTCCATACTCCCAGAGGTGACTGCTGTTTGACGTGTAATTCCATGGAGTCCCTGCTCCCCTGCTTTGCAGGTAAGGCTGCCTGTAACTTCATTATGGGCTTCTCTTTCGTTCAACATTGTGTTTTTGAGATCCACTTATTTCATGAAGCAAAAACTGCAATTTACTAATTTTTACTGCCAAATGTGAGGGCTCTCAAAATTTCTGGTCTTATAGACCGTTACACCATCAAAAATGATTTTTGGACCCCGAATCCATTTAGAAACTAAAATGAGAACTAAAGAAAATTAGTATATTAGAAATAACAATAATACCTCAAAAGTGACTAGCAATGTCAAACAGAATTATAGTTCTATGCCTATATATACATGTAGAAGAGTTAAGATCAGAAACGCAAGCAGGAGCTTAGAAACCATTTTTTCACAGCAGCCAAAGATGAGAACAATCCAAATGTCCATGAACCCAGATCCAAATATCATCAACATATGAAACATGCCCACCATGTATTGTCATTCAGCTACACAAAGGAAGGCACCTCTGACACATCTTTCAATGTGGATGACCCTGGAAAACATGCTGTGCACAATACGCCAGGCGAGAAAGGACAACCATTATGTATTTGTACTACATGAAATGTTTAGAATAGGAAAACTCACAAAGCCAAACAGGAGATTTGAGGTTTTCAGGAGCTGGGGAAGGGCAGGAAGTCATTGCTTGAAGGATTTGTGGTTTTTATTTGTGATGATGTAAATAGTACTGCTGACTCACACACTTAACTATTGTTTGGATGGAAAATTTTATTTTAGGTTCGTTTTAGCATAATCCAAATACAAAAAGAATATAAATAATGCCCAAACCAATACATTCTAATGTGAGCTTTGTGGTCATTGTTTGTGCTTTCCCATGAATTCCTGTGTTGAAATCCTGACCTCCAAGCTGATGGTGAGGAGGTGGTTAGGTCACAAGGGTATTAGCTACTTTTCCATTGCTATGACAAAACATGTGACCAAGATAGCCTATAGCTATCTGGAACTTATCTAGATATCTAGATAGTTCAATCTAGAACCCACAGGACCTTCTCCACTGACTGCAGAGTCCCAAGAGTCTAGTTTCACCTTAAGAAGAATTCGTACATAGCCAGTGCCCTCATTGGCTTCAATGCTACCAACTACATTTCTCCTGGTTGCTGGTAGCAACGTGGCTGAGAGTCTGATGCGCAGGGATGAGTCCCAGGGTGCGTTAGCTAGCAACTGTGGAAATGTGCAGTCAGACTTATGCCTAGGCAATGGGAAGTCAGGACGAACAAGGCTTTCACAAACATACTAGGAAGCGTTTTGCACAACCTCAGGAGTGCTTTTCAGCTGATGATCCCCAGAGGCTGTGTGCAGGAATCTGCCTCACTGACTGTCACGGAACAGCGGGAAACAGCAGCAGGAAACAGTTTCCTCCTCAGTGGGAACTTGAACCCCGGCTTTGCGGTTGATCTCTAGTGATCTTTAAGACCAAACTTAAGCACATGCATGTTTAAGCATTTTTTTTTTCTGCTTCCACAAGCTTTGACTGAATGTGTATCATAAGCCAAGCACCCCGGGCTTTGATCTATCAGTGCTCAGGGAGGAACGATACAGAAAACACAGCAAAGGGAAGCGAGTTTTATAACCTCGGCTTCTCAACTGCAGGCAATCTAATAAATAGACACGGCAGTAAGACAAGTAGGCGTCCCAGAATTGTCGCTTACATTTCTCTTCCAACACTGGTTGCTATAAAACCGGGGTTGGCAAACTACAGCCTGTGGCCAAAGGTTGACTCACAAACAACTCCAGCTCATGGTCCCCTGCAGTTCACCGCCTTTTGTTTTTAATAAATAAAAGTTTTAGTAAAATGCAGCTATGCTTGCTTGTTTGTTTGATCTGTGGTTCTTTTCCTCCTCACATGGCAGAGGTGAATAGCTGAACAGCAACTGTATGATTCTCAGACCTTAAAACACCAATGTTCTGGCCCTTTATGGAAAAATTTGGCCAACTCGTGATATGAACTCACACCAAGGAAGAAAGATCCCGGTGTGCTACCTGGAAAGACTCAGAAGTAAACCTCTGTGAGTAGGGGTGGGTCGGCGGGAGACACTGGGGCCATGCAGATCGCGGTCATTTGGGGACTGAATCTTGGAAAGCTTTCGTGTGCACTTGTGTTGAGGCAGCTCGGGCTCTCCAGCTGCACACACAAGGAGGATGCAGACTGGCGGAAGCCAAGCAGAGCTGCTTCTGTCCACATCCGACTCTCCTGGCTACTGGGACAAGGCCAGTAGGAAGACAGATGAGGGCATATCACGGGCCTGTGTCCACAGATGCAGCAGTTAGACACATGGCATGTGATGGGCACCCACCTATATGAATGGATCATAAAACAGAATGTTGAGTGAAAAAGTTGGAAATGGAATGAGGTCTGTGATGTATAACTGCTTATGTGAATTAAAATACATATGCATGCAAATCAATTGTTTATAGTTTATTATAGCACTTAGAAGCAAGAAGATATATAGTCAGTCCTTCATATCTGGGTTTTGCAGCCATGGATTCAACCTATGATATTATGCCCATTTGTGCTGAACATGTATAGCCGTTTTTGTTATTTCCCAGCAATACAACAGCTGTTTACATAGCATGTACATTGTATTAGTACTATGAGCAATCTGGAGATGATTTAACCCTACAGGAAGATATGCATGTGCTATATGGCAAATGCTTGCCATTTCATAGAAAAGGCTTCAACATCTGCCGATTTTACACCCAAAGCATTTCATAGACTCAATCCCTAATGGACACCAAAGGGTGGCTGTGCATTAATCACAATGTAATTGCCTTGTGGAGGACAAAAAGTAGTGGCTTTGAGAAATAAGAATGGATCAACCGATCAATAAAGACAATACAGGGACTTATATGGACAGATGATTGCATGCCATGTGCTGAAGGGTTTAACTGACTTAGCCCTTGGCATCTGAGGTCAAGGACCACAGAGTAACAGCTGGAAAGGAAGAAAGACTGGAAGGATCTGGAGGTACTCTGCTTCTGTTACAGCTTTTACAGCTAAACAGATTTATGACCTGGTGGTGACCTTTAGAGACTCAGTTTACAAATGGAGACAGTGGTGAACACACACGCACTCACGCACGCACGCACGCACGCACGCACGCACGCACGCGCATACACACACATCAGGGTTGGGAATTTAAGCCAAATGGAATCCAGTTCTATCTGGAGCTAGACTATGACAGGCTCAAAAAAGTTGACGCCCTTATTAAGATCTGCAGCTCTGTCAAAGACCAGCTTTTTTTGGCAATGCTCCGGGGACACTAAAAACCAATTCATGGTTTCAACTCCGGGGACACTAATCTCAGGCATATTGAGATTTGAATTTAGTCTAGGCATTCTTGAGAGTGGCATCAGAATACCACACTAGGTTCTGAGCCATCCAAAAACTGTGTAGAAGCCTTGGGCAACAACTAATTGGAGGATTTCAGAGCAAACACTACATTCTTTGGACAAATATCTCCCTCATCTTGTACATGATTTCATAGCTTGAGATACTACCTGTCCAGACCTGGGGCCTCCGATGAGCAAATGAAGCTCATATCTGCAGTTATAAAATAGCATGTACAGTAGTCATTCGTACATTTTAGCAGTTCTTAGCAAACAATTTCTCCTTTCAATTTATTCCATCAGCCCCCAGTTTGGGCAGAAAGCAAAAATGAAGCCACATTATTCCAAAAGACTTGAAAGAAAATGGTAGCGTTTATGTTAATTTACTTTTGAAGAAAAAAGAATATCGATTATTACACATAACTACATCCTTCAACCTGGAACGTTAAATAAAAATTAAATCAGTCCTTTCTTATGGTTTTCAAACATTTCTGTGTTACTTCTCAGGTGGCTCCATCTACAGCTGAGTTCTGTGAGGCTGTCCCAGCTGCCACCACTGGGAGCTTCATCTGTCTCTAATCCTTCAGCCTCAGATAATAAGAAAAGTGACATTTGAAAAGATCACAAGTCAGCGGGCTTTATGTTACCGGAAACAAAAGGGATGGGAAGCTATGCTGTAAGAATTGTGCTTGTTCACCATATTGCTATATCCATAAATGAGAGCATCGCTTGGCTCTCTTCAGAGGGCCTGCTTCTTGCAGTAGATGGGAATTAGGACCCATATCTGAACAATGTGCAGAGTGTGAGAGACTTTGGAGCACTCAGCCCTACACGGGATGTCTTTATTAAACCCTCCCCTCCAGGCTCAGGGATCTATGTGGAAGAGGAAGTGGAAAGATTGTAGGAGCCGGAAGTGGTGGATGACTCCAACGAAATGGTATGTTCCAGATAAAATAGGACTGACATATAGGAATTCACAGAAACTGTGATAGTACATGCAAGACCTGGGCGGGTTCAAACTAGACAAAAACCCCAGCCCTGAGAAGGGGAAGTGGGCACAAAAATCCTACCTCTAACCAAGAAGCTATTTGCAATTGATACCCGCTGGGACAGGGACAATCAGTGTTCTCCAATGACTGTCCCTGGGTATGTCAACTGCAATCCAGGTCAGGCCCCGTGACAAGAAGTAGTTGCCAACTATCTTAGTTAGTTACTATTGCTGTGATGAAACACCCATAACCAAAAGCAGGTTGGGGAGGAAAGGATTTATTGGCTTATGCCTCCATATCACTGTTCATCATTGAAGGAAGTCAGGACAGGAACTCAAACAAGGGCAGGAACTTGGAGGCAGGAGCCGAGGTAGAGGCCATGGAGGAGTGCTGCTTACTGGCTTGCTCCCATGGCTTGCTCAGCCTATTTTATTATAGAACCCAGAACCACCAGCCCAGGGATGGCACCACCCACAATGGACCCTTCCCATCAATCATGAATTAAGAAAATGCCTTATAGGCTTGATCTTACAGAGACATTTTGTCAATTGAGGTTCCCATTTCTCAAATGACTCTAGCTTGTGTCAAGTTGACATAAAACTAGCCAGCACAGCACACCAACACAAAATGGACTTCATGGTTTTGTGTGCATGTGCACGTGTGTGTGCATGCATGCATGCTTGCTTGCTGATTTTTGGTATTTTTGTCTTGTTTTTTAAATTTGTTTTGATTTTTGTTTTTTGTTGTTTTGTAGTTTTTGAGAAAGGGAGAAGGGAGGGAGGGAGGGAGAGAGAGAGAGAGAAGTTGGATGGGTAGAGAGGTAGGAAAAATCTGGGAGGAGTTGGGGAAAGAGGAAAGGATATAATAAAAATATATTATATGAGAAAATTGTAAATAAAAAGTAAGTTAATTTGAAAAAGAATTGTTCTTGTTAATCCAATTAAGATTGTATTTTGAGAGTCTATAAGAAATATGCTAGTGTAACTTCTGTTATCAAATATATATATATATATATATATATATATATATATATATGCTTCTAAAATAAGCTTTTTCCTATTTAAAAATAATTATTAAATTATAACAGGGTCTACCACGAGAGTAAAATTCATCTGGATACTTTTACATATATTCACATGAGTGTTGTGTACATTATATTCACTTTTATGAAGCATCAAGTTCAAAGGACACATATAGTTCTGTGTTCTGCTCTTTTCACACTTTTGCTTTGTGGAGACAAAGGTTTAGTCTGCTGCCCAAGCTAGTCTTGAACTCTTGGGTTGAAGAGGTTCGCCTGCTCCAGTCTTCTGAATATTTGGGGCAATATGTACACATCATGCACTAGCTTACACACTACTAAGATCCCATTTTAACAAATAATTAAATGTAGTATTACATCACTTGTACATTTTCATGTTGACAAAAATCTCTTTAGTAATCATTTAAAAGTATCAAATAAGATTCCATGATTAGAATGTGCCAAGACTTATTTCTATTATATTTTTAATATTTAGTTTACTTAAATACTTACTATTTTGCTATTGTAATTCACATAAAATTTTTTATGTAACTCTTTGATAACATTGCTAATTGTTTTCTGGGATAGATTCCCAGCAGATTAGCCCTTCAAAGCTTTTGCTATGTGGTTCCATATTATCTTTAAAACCGTTGGAACACAGTGCAGTCAGAAGCTCAAGAGAGTCTCCTTCTTACTACTTCCCATCTTAAAAACCAATCCTGGATTACTTAAGAAGTGTACCCAATAAATTGCTTTTTCTTCCCAGCATCCTTTTGGGGAACACCTTTTCCCCATCCCCTAATCACTTATATAAGATCCAGAAACACTTGATGATATATACGCTTTCATTTAATAATGCCACAGATTTTATTGCTTAAATTATCTTTGTGTTTTGCAAAGAAAGAAGAAAGAAAGAAAGAAAGAAAGAAAGAAAGAAAGAAAGAAAGAAAGAAAGAAAGAAAGAAAGAAAGAAAGAAAACTCCCATGACTCCTGATATCATAGTCTAAGTCATATGCAAGTGGCGTACAGATGACGAGTCTGGGTCTAGATGGTCCAGGTTCTATTAGATTGGGGCTTCTTTTCTATTAGATTGGGGCTTCTTTTCATGAGTGATTCCGGGAGTTAAATACCCAACACAGTTGTTTAACTAAAGAGTTACGATGTTTAGGAGCCAAACCATACCAGCTTGGCGGTGAGTGTGCAAATCTCCCAGCCATTCCTGGACAAGAGCTTATTCATCACTCAGAGTTCCATGGCTTCCCTTTGGCACTTCCTAGAACTGTTTGGAAGCCCCTAGAATCGTCTAGATGGAATAAGCCAGGCTCTGTAGGGTTTACATGGGAAACATCACCACAGAAAAGCTGCTTCTGAGTCACCACGGGGAAGGCATGCTGAAGGGAAAAAGAAAAGGCAAAACAAACAATTATAAGCCAAGGGAACTACCCTAATTAATTTCTCGTTTTAGCAAAAGCAGAAACTCCGCTCCCCCATAACCCACCATAGTGAACTGCCCCACTTAGCTACTGTCGCCCCCCTTCTCTGTAGCGATCCGGATTCCACAGGTGGGACACTGGTATTTCTGGCTTTGCCAGGTGGTTCCCTAGTAGACTCTCCTGTAGGGGGCGCTGCATGGAGACTATGGAGCCCAGGGGACAGAAGGGACTTTCTCCTTACTATGTACTTAGGCTGATTTCTTTTTCCTGAGTTATCCCAGCACTCGGGGTGTGTGGGTATGGTATATGGGCAGTGAACTACAACTCTAACTTCCGTGATACCACAGGATTCTCACATTCCTTTAGATGACTTGAAAAGTGGTTAACATTTCTGGGGGCTGGAGAGGTACCTCAGTGGTTAAGAGTGCATACTTCTCTTGCAGAAGACCCAAGTTGTGTTCTGTCAACTATCAGACAAGTGACTGGGAAAGATACAGGAATATTTGGAATATTTCTTTTTCTTTTCTTTTCCTTCCTTTCCTTCTCCTTCTCTTCCTTCTCCTTCTCCTTCTCCTTCTCCTTCTCCTTCTCCTTCTCCTTCTCCTTCTCCTTCTCCTTCTCCTTCTCCTTCTTCTTCTTCTTCTTCTTCTTCTTCTTCTTTAGGGTGTTTAGGTAACTAAATGTTCTATTCATTGCTGGATAGTATCCTATTACTGTGTGCCCAACACAGAGCTAGACTCTGAGGATGTGATGATGAAAATCCAGAATTGTCACCATCCTGAAGCTCTGGTCAGTAGCTGATGGAAGACGATAGCTGCCTTAATCTTTGCATAGCACGGATGCTTGATTTGTCAAGAGCAGAACTTATTTTTCATTGCCCTATAGGACAGGGAGCCCAAGAATGAGGTGTCAAAGGTCTCTCTGATGCTAGTTCCAAGGTGGTGCCTTATGGCTTCCTCTCTGGAGCATGGTATGTCCCCGACAGAAGAGCAGGAGATACGGTCTTAGGCGACCCCTGTGAAAGTGTTGTCCAACCCCCTGAAAGGGTTGCAACTCACAGTTTGAGAGCCACAAGCACACAGTCATTCTTGGCTGCCAAAGCTGAGAGACCTCTGGACCTTGCTTGGCCAACTTTTTCTCTCAGCTTAAGAGCCAGTTTGGGGGCAAGTATGTCTGCTGGCTACTTTTAACTGTCAACTTGACATAATGTAGAGTTACCTAAGAAGAAGATCTTAATAAGGAATTATGGAGATCAGGTTGGCCTGTGGGCATGGTCATGGGCAACTGTCTTGCTTGTGAGATGAGATTGGAAGACCCACCTTGAATGTGGGTGACACCAACTCATAAACTGGGCACTGGACTGCGTAAGACTAGAGAAACTATATGCAACCAAGGACTAAATGTTCTCTCTTTGCTCTTGATCTTGGATGTGATGTGGCTGAGTTCTTGCCTTCTCCCAAATGATGGACTACGGCCTGGAATTTTAAGGCAAATGAATGTTGCTTCTCTTAAGTTACTTGCCGTCAGAATATTTTATGACAGCGACTGAAGTGAAAGCTAAAACAGTAGGACTGTGAGTGAGGCGGAAGGAGGAAAATGAGACTTTATGATGTGTTTCTCAGCAGCAGTGACAATATTGCCATTAATAGCCTGAAAAAAAAAAAAAGGCTCTGCCTACCAGCTAGGAGAAGCCAGCTTACAGCGCAGAGAATAGAGAACCAGGCTCAATTTGGGTGGGAACCGGATTATGAAGTGCCTTACTACAGACGCTGGTGGTGGGACATCTGGGCTGAGCAAGTGAGAAACTGGAGCTCGGATGTGCCGGTTGGCCATGACAGACTCCAAAGGAGCTGTGATTTGGAGCCTTGAGGTGGAACTAGCAGGCAGCATGAAAGAAGAGTCAGTCTCATAAGAGGAAGAACAGACCACCCCAGCCCGTCACTCGAAAGTGTAGCGACTCGAAGGATGTTTAAAACGCATATTGCTAATGCTTCAGAATGGATTCGCACCCAGACAGCTAGCTACAAATATCAGTTTCCGCCCCTCGCTGGTTTGTCAAAAAGACTCTGTGAGTCCATTCCCTCACTTGATGTGCATTCTTTAATCAAAGTGTCCTTCACATTCAGACATTGCCGTGCCCAGAGGCACTGGGCGCCCCCTAGAACACCGGGCAAACTTTGTGGTCAGTTGCGTGGCCTCCCGTGTGGCTTGAGCTCCCATCATTTTTGCGAATAGCAAACGGCGGCTAAGTGATCCCTTCCGGGGGTTCTGCCGGGGGTGAGTGGGCCCCCAGACATGCTGCCCCTCTGGGCCCTCTGAGGATGACTTGGCGTAGGTGGACGTCAAGAAGAGGTCCTGGAGAGCCGTCTGTGTGGAATAGGACACGAACGAGGGAGGGTGCACTAGACAAGACCCGAGAGTTTGGAAGAAAGAGAGGCCGACCCTCCCCTTCAGCATGTGACAGATGACGAGGACGGATGCACTCGGGGTGGCTCCAGCATCAGCGCCTGCAGGTGCTGGCATGCACACTTCTGGGCTCCATTTCGGACTTGGCCATGCAGAGACTGTAAGGGAGGCTCAGAGACCTGTTTCAGCTAGCCTTTGAGGGCAGTCTGGCCCATGCTCGAGGTTGGGAATCATGGGCTAGCACAGGCACAGTTCTTATAGGCCCTTCCTCTAATATGTTTGTGTGTGTGTGTGTGTGTGTGTGTGTGTGTGTGTGTGTGTGTGTGTGTGTGGTGTGTTATAAAGAAGGGATATAAGATTTCTTTGATGACTGGGTGTTGAAGAAGAGCTGGTCAGATAAAATGTCAGAGTGGGGAGACTTCAAAGGGTGTGTAGGAATTTCCCAAGTGGTCACAAGAGAAGGACCTTGCAGAAAGAGCTATGTGAGTAAAGGCTGTAGGGCACAGCTGGAAAGCTGGCAGGTGGAAAACCTGGGGGAGGGGGAGCATGGGGGTGGGCTTGAGCACAGGCTGCCTCTGTTTCTGTCTCAACACCCCAGTTCTGCTTTTCTCTCCAGAGACTGCTCCTCCTCCTTTGCAGTTCTAATGCGCTCCCCCCTTTCAGCTCTCAGTGAGCTCCAGCACCGGCCAGCCATGTGTCTTCCTTCCACGCTGTCTTCCAATCCGTCTCTGCCATGAGAGTTTCCGCCACAGCATCCCCTGCCACCCTGCAGATCTGGTTCTCCTAACAGCCCCATAAAGTCGCCCCCACTGTTCTCAGTCAACTTGAAAACCCCACCTAGCTCATCACCTTGACCTGTTGTTAGCCTTCTCAACTTTTTATAGCTAAAAATCCAGAGTTCAGCATTATGCTAAATTCTTGCTTTCTGCACTTGAGCAAGGACAAGTACCCATTAGTATTCAAAAGTGATTTATTGTTGTATTTTCTTCCTAATGCTTTATTCTAATCAAGAGGCTAGAGCAAGGGGGTCCTGATGGGGCCTCCGTTAGACATGACTATCATCCTGTGGTTCCTGGAATCTCCCAGGGTCAAGTGCCTTTTGCTTGGATACCAGATTTATCAAGTGAATAATGTGGTCCTTCTGGCCGAAGCTCTTTTTAGATTCTACCCACAGTGGCCCTGGTGCTTCATCATTTTAGACACAGGAAACCACATGCCTTGGCTTTGGAATTCTACAACAAACACGTCAAGCCCTGATGTTCTTTCTGCTCAGGTGTAATCTCATTAGAATATTTTGTAGCATTAAAAAGGGTAAGAGGGAAGGAACAACAGTCGGTAATAAGAAGGTAGAAGTCATGGTGAACTGGGAAATATATATGTATATGTGTATGTGTGTGTGTGTGTGTGTGTGTGTGTGTGTGTAAAATTTATGGATTAGTTGCAAGTAGTTTAAGCTGAGAAGATGAAGCTTACTATCATTTTTAATGCTCTAGTCTTTTCTAAAGTCAGTCATAGGAATTCTTGGAACAGTAATAGGACGAATGAGGTAATGTCTGTTGGAGATTGTGCTGGGGTGGGCTATGGGCACCAGTGTCTGCCGGTGTGATGGTAAACAAGTCTCAGGGCTGGACATGGCTTTGCTTAGTGCAGACAGCCTGGATGCCCATCACAGTGATGGAGAGTGGGAAGCTGCTGAGGACTCAGGTGAAGACGCCTGAGGGCCACATCACTGGGCTCCCTAAGAAGGCACCACCCAGGAGCCTGGGGTTACCAGCTCCCTGGCATCTCATTCTACTAAATATCCATACAACCCTTATAAAACAAACAAATAAACAAACAAAAAACAAAACCATTACAAAACAAACAAACAAACAAACCCAACTCTAGATGAATTTCTAAACGGTCTTGCTAAATAAAAAACACGGAGCCACATATAGGGTTGAGAACCTGAGAGAGATCAGGGAAATAGGGAAAGCCACCACTAACCTTACCTTTCCAGCTCCGCAGCTTCCAAAAGTGAGCTACTTCCTGTCTGCCTTGCTGTTCTGCCATCTGATTTGCTCTCTCTGTCCAGCTACATCACTTCCTCTTTCTGCCCAACTCTGTCACTTCCTGTCTGTCTGTACAGATCTCCGGACCTCCACGGTTAACTGGTGTTGGAATTTAAGGCATATGCCACCATGCCTGGCTCTGTTCCCAGTGTGGCCTTGAACTCACAGAGATCCAGACAGATCCCTGCATCCTGAGTGATAGGATTAAAGGCATGTACTACCATTGCCTGACTTCTACATAGTGACTAGCTTTTTCCTCTGATCTCCAGGCAAGTTTCATTTTATTGGGAGACACAGTATATTGGGGTCACAATACATCACCAACATAACCATTACAAAACAAACAAGCAAAAACTTAGTCCTAGAAACAAAGTTAGTGCCCCAATAGACTTTATAGGATCATGAAAATGAATCTTTAAGCAAAATGTGTCCTGAGAGAGTTGGGAAGATGACTCCATGGCTAAGGGCATTTGCTATACAAGCGTGAGGACCCTAGTTCAGATTCCATCTCCTGTGAATAAAAACCAAGCATGACTGAGGAACACCTGCGACCCCAAGACTGTGAGTGTGGAGACAGGGGGATTCCTGTGACTTGTGGGCTGCTAGCTGAGCTTCGGGTTCACCTGGAGACTCTCTCAAGAGAACAAGGTGGAAAGTGATAAGGGTTATTTGATACCCTACTCTGGAAAACCCACTTACCCAGCATACATGTTCACTAAGCACACATGGATGGATGGGTGGATGGGTGGATGGATGGGTGAATGAATGAGTGAAGGAATACATAAATAAATACAAGGAATTTTTGAAGTGGCAATGAATGAGGCCCTAGTCCAGAGAAGAGGGAAGGCTGGACTTCTGTGAGTTTGGTCACTCAACCCTGACTCCCTTCCAGCTCACCCACTGTACTTTAGGGTCTACCCTTGTGTCTGCTCTCCTTATTTCTTTTTCTCCCCTGTGGAAAAAGATAACAGGTAATCTCCGGCCCCTGCGAGCTGGCCGGGTTCGTGTGCTCCCAGTTCAGAGTCGCTAAGCCTACGGGAGAGTGGGGTTTTTCCTTGTCTTATTTTCAGTTTCTTACTTAGTCTCTACCCTCAACTCTTCATTATCTCCGGAACTGAAAACAACTTATCCCTGGATTGCTGAGCGAACTCAATGGATACCCGAGCTAGATGCTCTCCACAGAGCAAGCAGGTCTGAACCCCAGCTTCATCCAGCCGAATGTTTCATCACAACCAGCTCCTGCTTCTACTCCGCGGCACCGTCGCCATGAGATAAATCACCAGTGATACGCCTGAGTGTGCCCGCAAGTAGACCTAGCAAACAGTCATTCCTCTTGCTGCCAGATGGGAGAAAGCCTTCCGAAATCCCTGAGCATGGAAGGCCTCGCCACTTCCCAGGGAGCTGTTGACATACGGGGTGTTTTTCAATTACTCCGCAGGGCTGCAGCCCAGTGTGGCCCAAAGGGAAAGCAGACGTCTTTCTTCTGAATTTCTAATGAATATTCCTTCTCACCTTCCAGGGCCTCCTCCAGGAGGCTCTATCAGCTCAGAGTGGCGCACAGCTGGCCTCCCTGTATGCGCGCTGCCTGGGAATGTTGTGATCCCAAGCCTGACTTTGGTGCAGCTCAGTAATGAGCTGAATAATGCGAAGCTTTGAATTATTCACGACGTTGCCTCTGCTCACCTGCAGAAGGAACGGAGCGGCTACTGAGAGAGCCCTTGCAAAGAAGCTTGGGTAGGGGGGAGTGGGGAGGAGGTGCTCACTTCACCCTCTCTCCTGCTTCCATGGACTCTGGGCCAGTCTGAAATCAAACTTCCTTCCTTGCGCACCTCCCTAGAATGAGCCATTCCATACACTCAACCTGCCCTTTTCTTACCAAGACAGCGTGGCTTAGAGCTGACTATGGAGCCCAGGTTGGTCTTGGCTCCCAGCAATCCTTCTGTCTTTGTCTCTTGAACGCTGAGTCCACCGCAGGCCTAGGCCACCACTCTCCCTTTCCTGGAACTCTCTTCTCTGAACTCCTCAGGCCTAAGAGCAAATCCTTGCTTGGGAGGAGCTGAGGTTACACCCTGAGCAATTAAGGCATCCCCAACTTTAAAGTTCTCTTGGTTGACATCTCAGCTTTCAGTAGACTTTCTACCCATCCAATGTTAGCCATTAGCATGTAGGGACAGTGTGGGGAATTGTGTGTGTGTGTGTGTGTGTGTGTGTGTGTGTGTGTGTGTGTGTGTGATTGGGTGGAGGGCAGTCCGGGAAGGTGGAAGGCTCTGGCTTCTCTTGTGTTCCGACCTGAAGGGTATTTGAAGTACTTTATAAGATAGACGAAGGTGCCCTTGGTCCCCCAGTTTCCCTCTGAGGCAGAACCTTGCTTATGGCTAGCGAGTAGACTTGCTGCCTAGCTGTGGTCTTTATGCCAGGCTAACGGCTGTCAACATTCTCAGCTTTGAATGATGCAGTTTGAAGGCTTTTTATCTTGGCCCCTGAGGCTGTTTTCCAAAGTCCAAGACAGTGCATAATAGCCGTACCAAGGTCCGCAGCCAGGAGATGGGTAGCAAGCCATTTCGTCTAACTTTTATAACGGAATCCGCTGATTATTTTTTAAAACTCATAATGTGATAGCTTGGATCTTAACCCCTCCCCCCAAGGGCCCACAGGCTGAAGGCTTCCTCGTGGGTCTGTGTCACTCATCAGGAGGTTGTGGAACCTTTGGGGGTGAGACCTGGTGATAGAAAGGTAGTTCATGAGGGCCATGTCCTTGAAGGAGATACTGGGACCTTAGCTTTTGGGTTTTCTTTCTCTGCTTCCCACCATCATGAAGCGAACAGCTTTGTTTCATCCTGTGCATGCTGTTGTGATGTTGTCCATCGCCACAGGTCCAAAGTGACTGGGGAGATGGGGAGGGTCGAATGACCTAGGACTGAAACCGCAGACACAGTGAGACAAAATAAACTCTCCCTTCCTTTAAATTCTTCATCTCAGCAGTCTTCACAGTAACAAACGCCGATTAGTGCATGTTGTCCCTAGACCAGTGTGCCTGTGTTTGGATATGCTTTCCTGAATGGGACAGGGAGTTGTTGAGTCATGATTACTAGACTCTGTGACTATCATCCATTACATAGTGAACTCTGTTGCTACAAGGTATTAATTCACAGTTTACCACATGAGATACCATAAAGGAGAAAAACAGCACAGACAAAAGATAGACCCAGATGAGCAAAAGCTAGACACAATAATGGGATTATTTTTCATACCAATTCTGATGATATATAGAGGCTGCATGTTGTCAGAGCCTGTGTAAGAAAGCTGTGACCTTACTGTGAATTATGGATGGGGCACTGTGCAGAATGTTCTTCCCACCAGGTGGCCTTCTAGGAATAATTGCATAAACTATGCACTTGAAAGCAAAGACATGAAGGGAATGCCCTGGCATGTCCACATTATCTCTGTGGGGAACACAGAGGCCTGGGAGGAATATTCTTGGCTCTTCTCACATGACCAAAGATGGAGAGCCCTAAGAGGTACTCCATCGCTGTACTTGTGTTTGCTTAAGCTAACGGCAAACGTCACCTCGTGTTTTACTTGCTTTAATAATAAAAATGAGACGTACTTTGTTTGCACTACTCTTGAGCTCAGAATCCCGGAGTCCCCTGATGTGGCCCCACTCAGATCTTTGGAACAGAGCCTTCAGTCCTTGAGACTTAGTCTCGCTGGCTACAGCAGGGGAGGTTGACGGTGCAGGAAGATGATTTTCTGGGCTGAGGCTGGGTTATATGAACAAGAATGCCACAATCTATTAGTGATGCCTGCTGTGGGGTAAAGGTGGGAATGTCCCACAGCCTTTGAGGACCAGTGGTCTACAGAATGGAATACCGCCTGAAAAGCTCTAGGCTAGATCCAAACAAGACCTATGGGCAATGTCTGCTAGAGGTGAGGGTGGGTGGGTCTGTCAGAAATTTGAGTGTAAACTGGGTGTGTGAGTGTTGTTACCAACTCTGCTTTACTTGCCTTTGTTTCTTTTCTTAGACCTCTGACCCAGGAAAAGGACATATGCCTGCTTCTGTTTCAAGCCCTTGAAGGATTTCCATGGACTTTCTCCACTGTGCGCCATGGTAAGTTTAAGTACCTCGGAGGTCATTAGGCAAGAGAACCTTGGTGTTCTCTCCCCATCTTGCTCCATGCTTTTCCAGCTGTATGGAATTATTTTCGTTATAACTAAAGCATCAAGATAGACACATTTCCCACTGAGTTCTCAAGACTTTCTATCAAAGTCTAATCTTGAGGACATTTCGGTAGTGGCATGGTGATATTTGTAGCGGGCTTGGAAAAGACAGTTTGGTTTTTATTTCTACCACACACAAATGATCTGTTCCAACTTCTCTCTATGCTTTCTTTGCTAAATACCCCGAGAGAGAGACAAAAGAACCAAAAAGAAAGATTGCCTCAGACACTCAAGAATCTCTAAATCCCTCACTAGATGGAAAACAAATTAAGGATCCTTGACAGGTTAAAATCAAGTACCTGGGGTTTCTCTACTGGAGCAAATGAATTTTCAGTTTAATAACTTCCTTACAATTCCCCTGATCACTCTATTCTGTGATCCTTTTGATGGCATAAGCTTATTTCTGGTCTGTGTCATGCGTTTTAAATATGCTGGGAGCTTTTAATTAGATCCTTGTTTATTATACAGTTAATGGACTAAGACTAGTGGCCAAAGGAAAAACAGGCTTTCAGTCATACGATACTTGAGAAAAATAATAAAGTGGTTTATTCAAGGGTGAGCCAGCATAAATGCCATTTCTCCTATTTGTTTGCCTACATGAGTTCTGGAATGATTTGGAACAGCCAGTCACTCTGCCTGGGTGCATCAAGAAATTACTATAAATCTATCTGCAGGAGCTCGGAGATCCAACATCTCCCTCTAGCCAAGAGCTACTGAGAGCTCTGGGCACTCTGCCATCTGTAACTCCGTCCTTGATATTTGAGATGACAGATCTACAGGGTCACCTTCCTCTCTTTTCACTCTTTTCAGTGTGGAAACAGAAGTCAAGTGTTCACTCTTGGAACTCAGCTCACACGTGCTCAGGGCACACCAGCTGGCCCAACTTACCTGGCCTCCGTGCTTTTACCATCTCTACTGTTCCCTGAGTACAGGTTCTCAACAGTCAATTGGACTTAAGCATCCACATCTCCAGTGCTTATATCTGCAGTGATGCTCTGTTGGTCTGCACTGCAGTTTTTTAAACCCATCTACAAAACAGGGATAATCATACCATACTTGGATCTGCTTAAGTGGGCTATTCATTTAATTAGTTATAGAAGTGAAAGTTCAAAATGAAAAGAAGGGCGTACAAGTCTTTGCCTACCCAAGGATGTAGTCCCCTCAGCTCTACTGTAAAGGGTTGGGATCACCAAAGGACCAGAGAAAACACAGTGACCCTGGGACACAGTAGCGAAGATGCATGAGAAGATGAGTTTCCAAGGTGACCATTAGAATGTTTCTCATTCCCTTCCCTTAACCCAAGCTAGCAACTTCAGAATTCACAATAGTCACGGAAGAGGAAAGACATAGGATTTGGTCCTGATGATGACTTTGAAGGCCTGACTCTGAGAGGCCCTAAGCCCATGGTCTGGGAGATTCTGTGGAAAGCATTGAATGATTTTGTAAGACGGAAAACAAAACATCTTATTTTTGCTAACCTCTCACTGAAATTAAGTTATTTTCTTCAATTATAACACAAGCCAAACCACAACAGTTTAAATAGGACTGGTGTCTTTCTCGATACCAGAAATTGGAGATATTTTCATATGTCATTGTGATTGTTGCCCATTCTTTAAAATCTCATTCATTCTGATTGCTGCTTTGAAATTGCAAAAGTTATTAGACCAGCTGCCGGAGCTGGCTGAGTTAATAAAGGAGCACACATATAACATTATATCACACATTTTATTAAAAATATTTTTCTACTTCAGTATAATTGGTTTCCTTTGAGATCCTGTGTATGTATTGAAAAACATTCTTCTGTAAGGGATGGCCAGACCCCACAGCATAGGAAGGTTCACACTGCCTATCTGTCTGTCTTGGCCTCCTAGGGCTGCTGAAAGCCTGGGTGTGAGTCCTGGGTTCAGTGTGACCAGGGGTACCTCACTTCTCTGAGCTTCCATTTGTGAGTACAAAGACCCTCTAGAGACCAAGTACCCATATGGTTGACAAAGACATAAAAAGAAAAACCCACCAAACTAATATCATGGTGCTGATGCTTTGTAAACTGTAAAGCTCTATGCAAATCCCCAGCAATGACAGCGCTTTCAGACACCACTTCTGTTTAATGTGTCTAGGATCAAGACAGCAGTGAGAGGAGAGCCGGAAGAAAGAAAGAGGCCAGATACTTTGTGTGCAAAAGGCCAGAGGAGAAAAGCATTTTATGGGACATTCTGGTATTTGCTTAAGAATATGAAGGAAGCAAGTAGATTGGGTAAAAATTCCTGTTTTCCTAACTATGAGCTGAATGTCCAGTAAATTTTTAAAATTATGTAAACTTCAGTTTGTTTCTCTGGGTAGTGGGGACAATAGTTAACACAAAGGCTTGCTGGTTAAGATTAAGTAGCACTTATTCCTCAGCTAGCATGTAGGTTCTAGCATGTAGAGCTATAACATGTAGAGCTCTAGCATGTAGAAATCTAGCGTGTAGAGTTCTAGAGTATAGAGTTCTAGTGTGTAGAATTCTAGAGTGTAGAGGTCTAGTGTGTAGAACTCTAGCATGTAGATATCTAGCATGTAGAGTTCCAGTATGTAGAGTTCTAGCATGTAGAGTTCTAGTGTGTAGAATTCTAGAGTATAGAGCTCTAGCATGTAGAGTTCTAGCATAGGCGTTCTGGTGTGTAGAGTTCTAGCATGTAGAAGTCTAGAGTGTAGAGCTCTAGCATGTAGAATTCTAGTGTGTAGAAGTCTAGAGTGTAGAGCTCTAGTGTGTAGAGTTCTAGTGTGTAGAGCTCTAGCATGTAGAGATCTAGCATGTAGAATTCTGGTATATAGAGTTCTAGAGTGTAGAGTTCTAGTGTGTAGAATTCTAGAGTGTAGTGCTCTAGCATGTAGAGTTCTAGTGTGTAGAATTCTAGAGTGTAGAGCTCTAGCATGTAGAGTTCTAGCATAGGCATTCTGGTGTGTAGAGTTCTAGCATGTAGAAGTCTAGAGTGTAGAGCTCTAGCATGTAGAATTCTAGTGTGTAGAATTCTAGAGTGTAGAATTCTAGAGCTCTAGTGTGTAGAGTGCTAGTGTGTAGAGCTCTAGCATGTAGAGATCTAGCATGTAGAATTCTGGTATGTAGAGTTCTAGAATGTAGAGTTCTAGTGTGTAGAGTTCTAGAGTGTAGAGATCTAGCATGTAGAGTTCAAGATCTCCATTTGGAGACATTTCTAAATGCAGTATTTATTTTAAAAAATTGTGTGTATATGTGTGTGAGTATGTGTATGACTTATGTGTTTGCTCAACTATTTGTGAACGTGAGTGTGCAAGTACCACAGCACCCATGCTGAAATCTGAGGATAACCTCAGGTGCCAGTCCTCACCTTTCACTTTGTTTGAGACAGGGTCTCTTGTTGCTCACTGCTGTGTCTACCAGTCTGGCTGGCCCAGGAGCTTCTGGGAATTCTCCTATCTCTGTTTCCTGTCTTGACCGAGAACATCATGAATACTGACACACTCTACTGAGTAGGTTCTGAGGTTCCAAACTTGGGGCTTCACACTTGCAGGGCGAGCACTTTACCCACTGGGCCATGTCCCCAGGCCCATGTTGTTGTTCCATAGCCACCTGAGAGGGAACAAACGAGAGAGAAGCAAGATATGTCAACAGGCTAGCCTCCCGAGCTGCAGGCCCAGAGCTTTGTGTTCCAGCAATTTGTCTCAGCTGAGCATTCTGAACAGTGTTTACAGAACCTGCTGCTGGCCTCCTCACCTCTCATCTGCTGAACTGTGAAGGGCATTGCCTCCACGGGGCCACTGATAACCTCAGCACGCTCTAGCTCTAATCCTCTTGGCTGTAGTAGCCAATTTTATGTATGACTATTTTAATTTTAAATTCATTAAAATAAATAAAATCAAGGAAAATTATATATGCTATTCCTCAGTTGTCCTGGTCCCATTTCTATTGTTCAGTGCCCATGGTACCCATGCTACCACAGGATTTTAGAACATACCATCATGTGTCAATGTCACGGGGTCATGCTGTGGCACTGACCAGCGGTGTGTCCAACCTTTTGACATTGCCACACGACTCTGTCATTTTCAAAATTCATGCTCCAGAACCTCACAACTGAGTTACAAAAGTAATCTCAATAATAATAATAATAATGATAAAAGAAAAAAAACTCATTCATGTTTTAGTAAGCCTATGATTTTGTGTTGGGTTGCATGTGCAGCTCTACAGGGTTGCACGTGGCATGAGCTGCAAGTTGGAAACACTTGATAGTGTACGTGTAACTACCCACCTCCCACCTCCCAGCCCCAGCCCATCTAAATCTTAACAAGCTCCAGGTGCGGGCTTGTGTATTTGTCAGGGATCTCAAGAGCAACAGAACTGATTAAATGAATATATACCAAAAGTAGGGGAGGTTATTAGATTGACTTAAGGATCTGTTTTACACAGTTCAGCAATGGCTACCTTCACACTGTAGAAGTGGAAAACTAGTACTTGCTCAGTTCCATGAGGCTAGACTTAGCCTCAGCAGTCCCAGTCTGGGCCTGAAGGCCTGGAATATTCCTGGAGAGCCAATGGTCTTCAATCCACATTGGAAAGCCAAAGGAGCTGAGTTCCAATGTCAGTAGAGAAGGGCAGCGGCAGCGGTGGTGGTGGCAGCGAGATGCCGCAGTGTAGATGAACTTGCCAGCACAGCAAGAAGGCTGCAGGCAAAAACCAAAAGCTTCTCCGTCTTAGACTTCCTTTTTATCTGGAGTGCCCCTGAAGGTTCTGCCCACAGTAGAGACTTCCCACTTTGGTTAAACAGCTCAGGAAAATCCCTCACAGCTGTCCTCAACAGCTGGCCTGTTCGTTGATTCCAGAGCCAATCAAGTTGATAAGCAAGGTTAATCATCACAGCATGACAGGCCTATTTACACAGAGCATCAAGCTCTCTAGTGCCCTGCACAGTGTCTAGACCTCGTGAGGTGTCACAGGAATGTTCTGTGCAAGAATAAGACATCACTGAGATGAGGCTTATAAATTCACTCTTTCCAACCAAGGGACTGAAAGTCTTTCAAATTATTTTTATTTGGAGATCTTGCACTATAGCACTTCAAATATGCTTCTTACACACACACACACACACACACACACACACACACACACACACACAAGTGCACACATGCACAAAAGCACAACTAATTAATCCCCATTTACCAGCATATTATTGACCACTAGTCATGGTACCAATTGATGACATGCTGAAATTTGTATCTCAGATGGTGCCTGGGAAAGAGATGGCTTCAGGGGGCGCCTCAGACCCTCCTCCCCTTTCCTGCCCCACATCACTTATCATTACTTTGTGCTTCACAGGGGACAGTTAATGGTAGGTTTTGCAGATACAAAGGTACCTTGTCTACCGTCTCTGCCTGCTGGGTCTAAAGTCAGCCAGAGGTGTGGATGAGGAAGCAGGAGGCAGGTATAAAAGGCTGAGGGAGGGAACAGTTCTTCCTTGACAGATGCCTCTCTACAGCATGCTTTCCTATGGGAACCTTTGGCCTTGGGATGACAAAGTCTGGCCTATATCCCAGCATTCCTTTGTTTGGTAGCACTAAAGACAGGAGGCCTCATAAAGCAGCCACAACCCCATGTCAGATGTCAGCAGCTTCTGTAGACCAGAACTCCAAGGCTTGGCCAGGTCAAGTGGGTAAGACCCAGTGCCCAGCTGCCCCAGCTCCAGTCCTCACCAGGGCACCCTCACTACCGAGGTGCCAAGGACATATTGCTCTGGGCCACTCACAGAGGCCATGTACCAAATTTCCATTTTTCGCTTCACTGTTGGTCAGTAAATCCTTTAAAAGTGTGTGAATCTGGGGAGATACCTTCCTCTGCGGACCACAGTAAGGCCCCTGAAAACCGGCAGTGTTCTTCTTTGTCACCGGAGAACACTATTCCCAAGACTACTGGGACAGGAACCTCGGATGCCTCTCAGATCTTCCAGGCCAATCGGTGAAGACATCCTCCCGCAGCACCATTCCCAGATGTTTGCCGTCACTTAGCCTTTCTGCCCCACGGTCCTCCTGCAGATCTCTTGACAGATAGCTATGTAAGGCCACGTCAGCCCAGGCAAGGCGGACTCATTTCAAGTCAAGAGCAAGTAGAAATATAATTAAGAAGGCAAACCTGTTTCCCCCAAGGCATACAATCCTGTGCTGATTGTGCATCGCGTCCCCCCCCCCCCGCACCCCGCACCTCCCTCAAGTATCTGTAAAGACAAAAGACAAGCATTTGTCAATACAAATACAGCTGCTCATTTGTTTGTGGCGCTTGCGATTAAATACAATAGCTTAGCTTTTTGGTTGTTTTGGCTTGTGTGTGTGTGTGTGTGTGTTGCAAGACAGCATTTCCCTGGATATTCCTGGAACTTGCCCTGTAGACCAGGCTGGGATTAAAAGCATGTACCACCACTGCCCAGCTTTGAAGATTTATTTGTTTATTTTATGTATATGAGTGTTTTGTGTATGTGTACACCAGAAAAGGGTATGGGATCCCATGGGCCCACAGTTAGAGAAGGTTGTAAACCACAATGTAGGCATTGAGAACTGCATCCAGGATTTCTGGAAAAGCAACCAGTGCTCTTAACCACTGAGACATCTCTCCAGCCCCAGTTTGTTTTTTTGTTGTTTGTTTTTTAAACCCAGATTCTGCTGCCCAATGCCATCTATTTTGAAGGATAAGAGCAAAAAGAGTTATTCCACTGATTCAATGACGGAGGAAAATGAAATCTTGTATGGACTCTTTGATATGAAAGACCCAACATCTAAATTGCCCCCGGGGCTGCTTTTGCTTGGTGTTACCTGGGCACCTTCCAGTTGCCCCAGAGAAGCCTTCCCTTTCCTGAAGCACCTCCCCCACCTCTGTTTCCTTTGTTTGCGCAGGTGAGGCAAGCGGGGCTGAGTCCCCAGAGCTCAGGGGACTTGCTGCCTGGCTCTCTCTCCCTGAAGCTTGTTAGTATGCCTGCTCCGCTAGCAATCCAAAGAAGGTCGCTGTGTTCCCAAGAAGCCATTCAGTCATAATAGATATGGTTAGAATGATAGCCCAGAGGCTATGGGTTAGGAAAACACATTAGAGAAGGCCCGAGACCGCAATAATTAAGTGACACAAATGAACGCGAGCTAATGAAATCTCAATCCCACTGAATGTGCTCTACCGCTGTCCCCTCCCCCGCCCTGCACAGCCATCTCAGGAAGCGACAGGGAGCCTCTGGAGCACAGGCAGCTGGTAATGTACTCCTCTGGTCAGGGAAAGGGTTCTGGAAGACACTCAATACCCTGCTCAGCTCTCCGGAGGAAGATGCGAAGACAGGTGTGTCAGGAGCCAAGAGTTGCTCACTCTCTCTTATCCTTGGCAGCTTGAGGTGTAAGGGTGGACTAGTCTTTCTTCAGCATTTGCAAGTCCGGAATCTTTACCCTAGGACAGTTTGAAGAACACAAGTTGGTTTTCTTTCTTTCTTTCTTTTTTTTTTTTTTTTTTTTTAAATTTTCCATTTTCGATTTATTTTTTATCCTGTGAGAGTTTCATATCTGTTTATATGAGTTTTAGACTTGTGCACCATTACTGGGTCTTATCCCCACTCCTCCTGCTGAAACCGTACTTCTTCTCACAAGTCCCTTCTTACTTTCATGTTGTGTGTGTATGTGTGTGTGTGTGTGTGTATGTGTTTCTGTCTGTGTATATATTTCTATGTGTGTGTGTCTGCGTATGTACCTATGTGTACGAGTGTGAGTGTGTCTGTGTGAGTGTGTATATATATGTGTGTGTGTGTTTCTATCTGTGTATATTTGTGTGTGTGTGCGTGTGCGTGTGCGTGTGCGTGTGCGTGTGCGTGTGCGTGTGTGTGTGTGTGTGTGTGTGTGTGTGTGTGTGGTGTGATAGATGCCCCACTTAGTACTAAGTGTTGTGGCCTGGGCACCAGACCCCTGAAGAAACCATCAGAGACAATGAACTCACTGAAATGCAAAAGCAAGGTTTACTGAAGCAGTTCAAGCCTCAAGGCAGGGCCCTCGTCAGGCCATCCAACACAGTAGAGGCTGGAGGAGGTGCCCGCCCTTCTGCAAGCTCAGGTTTTAAAGGCAAAAACCACAAGGTTACATCATTTAGTGGTGCTAGTACGGGTACAATCCTGATTGGCTCAAGTTTTAGGGGCTTTTCAGAATGTCTGTGTTATCTTACTTTGTAGTTTTAACTAGTTGTTTGTCAAACTTTATAGACTACCTCCAGCATTGGGGCATTCTGCGGTTAATCAATTGTTACCAGATAGTCCTTCAAACATCCTGACTTTGTCCTGGGACCTATGTCAGCAGCTCTGAGAATTTTGAAACTCAGGCCTGTTTCAGGCTGGGGTGAGGGGCTCGCTTGAAATGGGGGTGCTTTGGGTCTTCACTAAGCACTCCACCGTTTCTTGTTTTCTGCACTTTGACAGGTTGTGAGGCTCTGTATTAACTTCTGTCCACTGCAAAAGGAAGTTTATTTCAACGAAAGCTGAAAGCTGTACTAACCTATGAGTATAAAAGTAAGTGTTTAGAAGGCAGCCTGACCCTACGATCATCTAGCAAAATAATGGTAATGGATCCTCTCCTAGGGTCCATCACCTCCCCAGGCTCTTTGCCAGGTTTATAGTACCAGGCAGGAGTTACCTTCTGTGGAGTGGGCCTGAACCTCAATTCTCAAAAGGGAGTTGGTTACTCCACAACATCTGTGCCACTATGGCACAGAGGGGCACGTCTTGTCAGACTTGTGGCTACTTCAGATCGCAGTGTTTGCAGCTGCTAAGACTGTTGTTGAAACTGCTCTGCTCCAGCAGCCTTCACAGTACCTTCATGGACTATGGAAACCAGCAGGGAGGAAGCTTCCAGGCCAGTTGCCCCTAGATTTCCCTATGTTCTCTGATGAACGTATGCGGCGTCCTCAGCAATAGGTTCTTACCATCAGTTTCTGGTAGGTAAAAGTGAAAAATGGCAAGGACCCGTATTGTTTTGACAAGGTGTTTTTTTTTAAGGTATTGAAACACAAATAAAAGGCATCAAAGATGTCTACAGTGATCCACATTCACAGATTTCTTACCTGTTCATTCACGCACTGAACGGCAATGTATTAAATAGTACCCTCTAACAGGCATGGTGGTAGCCGATGATAACAGTAATGATTACCATTGTAACCATTTACCACGGTGACTAATTACCATGGTAACTAGATAGCATTACTATTTCCTAGGCATTGTGGTAAGTGCTTCCTGCGTTTTCCTATCCATCCTTGCCATAATCCACCCCCCGACACAACACAGGCACACAAGGCGGAACCCATCCAGAGAGCATGCAATTTAGGAGGCGATACCTCTTCCAGGAGGTCCAAGGACGTAAGACACAAGGGTTACACTCCACCCCACAAGGCTAACAAAGGCCTCTAGAAGAAGCTTAGCTGGATTCCTCGTCACCCCAGCTGAGACAGGCGTCATGGAGTCAGAGAGAACATACTTAGATGATTGCAGGGATAAATGTTCTTCTGGCTAGAGTTTGGGCACCTGATGAGGAATGGTGTGAGAGGAGGAGAGGCCGAGGAAGAGTTTCTAGCAGAGGTGACAAATAATGACACCATATACCTCCTCCAGAGGCCTATAGCATGCATTGGAGTTGATAAGGCTAAGATACATGTTATAGCTAGGAGCGAGCCCCGGAGGGCCCGTAGAGGGCTGGATCTTAGAGTGCTCCGGACACAGGGGGAGGGGCCCAGGGGAAGGTTTGGAGGAGCAAGTGGGGACCAGGCCATCAAGCAGGTAGGAAGTTAGATGGCATTCTAAGGGCATTATCAGCTTTTTCATGGAGGGAGAATGCTCTGGCATCAGGGTAAAGTATAAATGAAGTGGGGCCTGGGCAGTGAGGCGACCACAGGAGCTGAGGGTCAGTGGTGAAGACCAGAGCAGGAGGCAGGGAGGTAGAGTAGGTGTGAGATGACAGGGGAACGTCATGGAAGAGGAAGGGGATCTAGAGAGATTTTTGAGGACCCCACTGATCTATGGAGCAGAAACAGGCTGGGTCTCAGAGGCCTGCTGCTGCCCAAATCAGGTTGCCTTTCTATATACCCCCTATGCTGCAGAGAGGTGACTTTTTTTTTTTTTTTTTTTTTTTTTTTTTTTTTTTTTTTTTTTTGGAGACAGGGTTTCTCTGCATAGTTTTGGTGCCTGTCCTGGATCTTGCTTTGTAGACTGCTGTGGGATGGTCTGTATGTCAAATTACTCTGATTGGTCAATAAATAAAACACTGATTGGCCAGTGGCCAGGCAGGAAGTATAGGCGGGACTAACAGAGAGGAGAAGAGGAGAAAAGAAAAAACAGGAAGGCAGAAGGAGTCACTGCCAGCCGCCGCCAGGACAAGCAGAATGTGAAGATGCCGGTAAGCCACAAGTCACGTGACAAGGTATAGATTTATGGAAATGGATTAATTTAAGAGATAAGAACAGTTAGCAAGAAGCCTGCCATGGCCATACAGTTTGTATTCAATATAAGTCTCTGTGTTTACTTGGTTGGGTCTGAATGGCTGTGGGACTGGCGGGTGACAGAGATTTGTCCTGACTGTGGGCCAGGCAGGAAAACTCTAGCTACAGTAGACCAGGCTGGCCTTGAACTCATAGAGATCCGCCTGCCTCTGCCTCTTGAGTGCTGGGATTAAAGGCGTGCGCCACCGCCGCCGCCGCCGCCGCCGCCACCACCACCCGGCGCGAAGTGACTTCCATAGTTCCCCCAGTCCTTGCCTTTCCCATGTATCCATACTCACTGCACATCCTGGTCCCAAGATGGTTTTATGTCTACGTAACTCTGCAGTCACAGTGGAGGTCACTTCTGAAGTGATATTTTCCCTGGCACCTGCCCAGGGGCCTCCTTGGGAACAGCCTGGCTTAGCAGTGGAGGCGACGCTTCTGTCTTTTCTGATGTCGAGCGTTGTTGACATCTGCTGCCTTCTAATCCATCCAAGAAAGCTTCAGGATCATGGGCCGACTCTCTAGCCACCCTGAAATTATACATTGAGGGTTGTGTGTGTGTGTGTGTGTTAGCGCGCATGCATAGGAGCCTTCTCTAGGTAGCATATTTATGGCCATCCCATTTCTCTGAGGAGTTTGTGGCTCCCAAAAGGTTGTGGCCCATTGAATGGGCTCTGATTTTCAAGGGTGAAACCTCCCTGGCCAATTTTCACTCTCATTATCTGCACAATCTCCCAGCGCTGATGCCTGTGGATGAGGTTCCTGTCACAGCATCGGCAGAAGGAATTCAAATGAGACTTTGACTATTGAGCCCGGTCCCTTGCAAAACTACACTATTCTTCATATTGTATTTTACAATGTCCACCCTGCAAGTTAATATTTAACCGGAGGAAGGAGGCCATTATCTGAGAAGTCCCTGTCACTTTAGGAGGCCGAAGCTTACGGGGCTCTTGTCTGACTTCAGGGCTCCTAAACTGGACAAACCCTTTTAAGGACACACAGCTGCTAACTTTGATTGAGTGTACTTATCATAAACCAGTCTCTGTGTTAAGCACTTGTGTTATCTCCTTTAAACGTCTCAGCGATGCCGTGTCTACACCAGTGTTGTCCCAAGTTTAAGACAGGGAGACTGGGCACAGAGCTCGGGAGGTAAAGAAGGAAGCAGAGGCATGGTGGCCATCAGACTCTCAGAGCCCCATCCTTACCTCTTGTAAACCTCTGTGTGCATTGACTCTGTTCCTCTGCCCTCAGGGGAGGTCACTGCTCCAGCTTCCCCTGCACTTAGCATTGGTAGCTTCTCGCTAAATCCCTTCTGAAAACGGTAAGCAAGATCAGGTCCAGGGAAAGCAATGATGGTCGGTAATAGGAATAAAAACAGTATCTTTCACCAAATGGCACTTTGGATGGACAAGGCAGGTTCTTCTACTAGCCAAATAAACAAAAAATAAAAATAAAAAACAAACAAAAGCCAACAACAAACCCCGCTGCCACCAAAAAACCCCCCAAACCCCTTAATGTAGAGTTCTAGTGTCTGAAGCTCCAGCATTAGAGATTATAGATTAATTTAATTCCTTACAAAATCTGTCTCCTTCAAAATAGCAATCACCTAGGGACCTATGTCAGGAATGCCAAGGCTGTCAGCCATAGTAATGGCCCTGAAAGATTGGAGGGCCCACGGGGTAGGGAGTGTTTGTGGACACTCATAGGAGGAGTTGCCAAGGACCAGCCACATTGCTGCTGGAAGGAGTTTGGGGGATGAGACTTATCCCTGGATGTTTTGATGCTAGACTCCCTGGCTCCTGCTCCCACCGCTGAGGACGAACCAGGAGTGCAGTGCCTAGCAAAGCCTCTGGGGCTCCCTTTGTATTTCCCCCATAGTAAAGTTAGGGAACGTCTTCTTTGGAGGACAGGGTGATCTTGAAAGGATCAACCCTGGCTTCTGGGAAAGGTGACTCATTTGCTAACTCATGGGGTAGTATTACTTCCAGAGGGCATCTATGCAAGCAGTCAGTGAAGAGCTTGCGATCAGAACTCCAAACCTTCCCTGGACCCAGGCACCAATGGCTTCCCTAAAGCCCTGTGAGGGCTGTTGCTGGTTTTGTTTGTTGTTTGTTGTGTTTGTTGTTTGTTTGTTTGTTTGTTTGTTTGTTTTTCTGGAGAAGGCTCTGTTAGGAGCTGAATCAGATTTTCCCAAAGTTCTATGTGGAAGCTCTTGTTCCCAGGGCCTCAGAATGTGACTGTATTTGGGGACAAGGCTTGTTTTGATGAGTGACCTTACAGGAAAAGGCAATTTGGACACACAGAGACCTACCTCATGCTGCAAGTGCACAGAGGGGCAGTCACAGGAAGAGGCAGCCAATAGCCAGCCATTTGCAAGCCCAGTAGAGAGGACGCAAAAAAAAAAATAAAATAAAATAAAGCCTTGGCCCTTTGGTCTTGAACTTGTAGCCTCAGCAACTATGAGAAAACAAATTTCTGTGGTCTAAGTCCCCCAGTTCGTGGTAGATTGTTGTAGAAGTCCAAGTAAACTAGTGTAGACCCCTTTTTAGAATTAGAACAGTGGTCTCTAAAATGAAATGAGTCTAGGTGGTCCCTTGAGATGGAGGCGAATATGGCAATACCCATACCTATTGATTTTCATCTGAGTCTTTTAATTCCAATTTCTCACACGTACTTCAAAATGCACATAATGGACAGCAATAGGAAGACATGCATAAAAATATGACCATGTAACTTACTGGAGAATGTGTGGCTACAAAACTGTACGGAGAGAGTAAGTAGTCAGTGAGCTTGGAGACCACTGAGGCAGGAGCTCTGTTACTGGAGTGGTTCTAAATCCCAAAGACAAATAATCACAATTCCTCTTTTCATAATTGCAAGAGTCCTAAAGCGTTCACCATCCATTTCTATTCTTTTCCCAGCTTAAGCAAGAAAGGAAAGAAAAGTCTGGGGAGCTACTCTTTACTTCTATCAGGGAGATTTATGTTGTCGTTACCATAATTGTTATCTATGAGTGTTTGTAAGTAATGGTTGGTAGACATGACTTCTATTGAACGGATGAGAGGCAACAGAAAATCAATCCATTAAAATCTATGCTTTTCTTATGCTTCTCAACTTGGCTCCCCCTTTTTCTTTCAGCTCTTGAATAAGGGATTCCCCTTCCCCTTTTCTTTCAGCTCTTGAATAAGGGATCTGGTACTTCCTCTGTCTGAACCTACCAAAATCTTTAAACTCTAATAATATTAGGGGCAGGTACCAGGCAGGTCTACCCGCCCGGTTCCATTCATTCCAAATTCTGGTTTAGTGCTGACTTGGAAGAGCCTGGCCACCCCAGGGGAGGTGGGTCTCATTAAGTCCTGTCTCCAACCTGCTTTATGACTCTTTAAAATCTGTCAGTGATGAAGTTTTAGCCAGACATGGTGGTTCACACCTGTCATCCCAGTGCTCGGGAGGCTGAGGGAGTTGGATCTTGAATTGGAGGGTAGCCTGAGCTACACAGCCAGTTCTAGGAAAGCCTAGACCACTATCAAGACCCTGTCTCAAAGGAAAAGTGGAGGACAAAAGAAGTTATTTTATTTTGACTGAAACAGTTCTTGTGGATCAGGGACCCTAGAACTCAAAAAGAAAGCATGTCAGGTTGCTAATCCTCTGGAGGGTCATGGCTCTCAGGCCTGACAGAGTTCTGGCCAATTTTGCTCTTTGCTCTGTGGTAGACAAGAATCATTTATCTCCATTCAAGGGGGAAGATCCCTCCTGGGATAGCAAAGCACCTTGCTTGACCTGGTTCAGCTGAACTCAGACCCACTCATGGTGTGTGTGTGTGTGTGTGTGTGTGTGTGTGTGTGTGTGTTGAAACTCTTGGGAGTGACTTCTCCTGGCAGATACTCCTGAACTGAGAAAGATAGTTTTTTGGTGTGCTTGGTGGCCCTGTGTCGAGTCATGCCAGCAGAATGTTAGAAGTGGAAAAGGTCAATGCTGTGGTGACTTCCAAAGCGTCTCTTTGTTGAACAGTTAATCTCCTGTTTAAATGTGCCTACAAGGCCCGAGAGAGCAACAAATCTGAATGAAGGGAACTTGGGTCTGAGAATGAGCTGGAAGCCAATCAGCTTCTGCCTGCTCCGGTGAGGCAGCGGCCTGAGCATCATTGATGCTATTAGGACTTGGGAGTCACCTTGACCTCTGTCCTAAAGTGTCCCGAGACAGGAGCACAGACAGAAAACTGGCCTCCAGGGACAAGGCCTTTCTGGACTAATGGCATCTCTAGTCTGCTATCACCACAGCAACATGAAACACAGTCATTTCAGGACAATCCTGGTCCCACTCACAGCCGTGTAAATAGTCTTGTAGTTTTGCTCAGACCACACATGATGGAGATTTGCTTTTCAGCCTCCCAAAATAAACGAAGTGTGGCCCTGTGGTAAAAAGAGGTGCCTTGCCAGCCAGCAGTCAGCTGTGGTGTTAGATGCCAACTCTCCTGGGTTCCGGGTGCGAGGTTGTGGTTAAATAATACAGTTTCCTTGGCTGTTGGTTTTCTCCTTTAAAATGGGAACAGGAAGGCATACACGGTAGGTAGTATCACAGTTGGGTAAAATGGCGTAGTGTGTGTGAATTTAGACTCTCTCGCTTGTGTGAGCCTTGAACCTTTCTGTGAGGGCAGGAAGCTAACATGTTTGGCTACTGTGTTAGCCCTGTTGGCAGCTGCCAGCCACCGTGGTGTTCCTTGGGTGCAGCTGGGCACTACCAAGGCCTTCCTTGGGCTTCTTGTGCTCAATACTATTCAATGCATGTTTTTCTGGTGCTAGGCAGCAACTGGTGATTAGGATCAAGGGTGTGTTGCAATTTTCCCTGCAGAGCTTTGGTCAAGGAAGGCGGAAGGTATCTGTCAGAGGAAGTGAGGCTTGAGCGGCACCTGAAGGAAATAGACATAGATGGTCAAACAGAACGGATAGAGTATACAAAACCAGGTCACAACTACACCTCCCATGACATATCTATCCCACGTACAACCTCAAATACACTATATATTTTAGAATATGTGACAATGTCCCTTGGGGGACATTCTTTTTGTATCTCAAAACTTTAATATGGAAACCACTAATATCTCTCAATTGGTATTACATTACATGATAAAGAAATCAAAGAAAAAACACACACACACACACACACACACACACACACACAAGATTTATTAGAGTGGCTTATAGGTTACAATCTGACTGTTCTAACAATGGCTGTCTCCTGATAGAAAGTCCAAGAACTCACAATGCTGGATGTCTCAGCTGGTCTTCAGTATATGTTGGGGTCCCGAAGAAGCAGGTTCAAATACTGGTGAAGGAATCAAGTTGCCAGCAGGAACAAGGACAAACAGGCAAAGAGCCACACCTTCCCTCTTCCGTGCCCTTTCTATAGGTGGTCACTAGAAGATGTGGTCTAGACTAAAGGTGGATTTTCCCAACTCAAAAGGTCTGTATCAAAGGGGGATCTTCCCATACTCTGCAGGCTCCCAAAAGAGAAACGTAAACACCAAGCCAGCCACAAAAGTTTTGATCTACAGTTTGCCCTGTCTGCAAACCATTCCAGGGCAGCGGTGGCACACAGCCTGTGGAAGTAACCAACCAATGTCTGATTTGACTTACGGCCCACTCCACGAAACGGAACTCATATCCAACACTGCTCAGTGACCAAGAACCAGAGATTAGATAGCCCAGAAATCTAGGATAAGACCGAATACTAATGGTCTAAAAATGAAAAAGTAACAATAAAATGATTCCTAATAATATTCTGCTCTACTCAGAGATCAGTCCTTTTTTCTTTTTGGTTTTTTCAAGACAGGATTTCTCTGTGTAGCTTTGCGCCTTTCCTGGAGCTCACTTGGTAGCCCAGGCTGGCCTCGAACTCACAGAGATCCGCCTGGCTCTGCCTCCTGAGTGCTGGGACTAAAGGCGTGCGCCACCACGCCCAGCTGATCAGTCCTTTTTTCAGCCATCATCAGAGACGCTTCCTCCTGAAGCAGATGGGAACAAATACAGAGACCCACAGTCAGACATTACACAGAGAGAGACCTTGGAACACACAGCTCTAAGTGGGATGTCTCTACCAAGTCCCTCTTCCTAGAGCTCAGGGAACCCCATGGAAGAAGAGGTGGAAAGAGTGTAAGGGGATGGAGGACACCAGGAGAACAAGGTCCTCGGAACCAACTGAGCAGGGCTCCTATGAACTCAGAGATGGGAGCAGCAAGCACAGGGCCCACAGGGATCTGCACCAGGCGCTCTGTACATGTTATAGCTTTCAGGTTAGTAATTTTATGGGACTCCTTAGCATGTGAACAAATGGGTCTCTGACTCTTGTGCCTTCTTCTGGGGCTCTATTCCTCCTGTTGGTTTGTCTTGTCCAATTTTGATGTGATGGCTTTTAAAAAAAATTCTTATTATATTTTATTTTGTTATCTTTTATTGTTATCCTTTAGAAGCCTGTTCTTTTCTAATGAGAGACAGAAAGGGAGTGGATCAGGATGGGAGGGGAGGTGGGGAGGAACTGGGAGGAGTAGAGGGAGGGGAAACTGTGACCAGGATATAGTGTACGAGAAAAGAATCTGTAATAAAGAGAGGTAGGTCTTCCTACTTCAAATGATTCAATTAAGAAAAATCCCGCACAGGTTTAATCAGCTGACTGGGTTTTAGTTAATTCCAGGTGTAGTGGAGTTGACAACCAAGAATAGCTATCACAAGTCTACCCTTGTCAACTTGACACACAATCATATCTCTTTATGTCATGCTTAATACAAATGAAAACAATAACCAGGTCATAATTATGCCTAACATAACTGTTCTATGTAAACCTCAAACACATTATATATTTTAGACTAGGTAACAGTGTCCTTTGAGAGGCATTCTTTTCATATCTCAAAACATTAATACAATGACCACTAATATTCTCTCAATTGATGTTGCATTATGTGATAAAGAAATCAAGGGTAGTGGTGGCCCACACCTTTAACTCCAGCACTCAGGAAGCAGAGAGGCACGCAGATCTCTGAGTTCAAGGCCAGCCTGGTCTACAGAGTGAGTTCCAGGATAGCCAGAGAAACCATGTCTCAAAAAAAAAAAAAAAAAAAAAAGACAGAAAAGAAAAAGGAAAATACAAATACCTGCATAGACACATTTAGCTGGTATTTATAACTACCTTCCTCTACTATCTATTCTATATTTCCTCTGCCCCAGCAAGCACTTCAGCAGGCCTTGTCTCTTTTCCTGGAGGAGTGGCCCACACCTTCATTTCTGAAGGGTCTGTGCCCTTTGTCATCCTGCCTGGATTAGGTTGTTGTAGTTTCCCATTGACTTTAGTCATAGGACACGGTAGCACCGAGAGATGCCCTAAAGGATCTCCTGCACCCCAGATGTAATCTTCCCTACCTCCATTGTGGAAGCAGTCCAATTCCCCCATGGTACTCTGGATCAGTCACCCCTCCTAACACTGTTGTTCCTTTCTTACCCTGTTGGCTTAAGAGCATCAGAAGCCCAAAGTGGCCAGGGTGAAGAAGTCTGAGCTTCCTGTCCAATAGAACGTTTGTTGTGGCTCCTGCCTCTGGAAACAAAACTTCTAGGCAAGCAGAACTTAAAGTCACAGGAACAGGAAGCAAAAATTTTCCTGCTAGGTCAGGGGTAATAGTGAGTGAAATTATTACCTTGTCCACACTTTGACTCCTGAATCTCTGGATCCTGGCTACGGGAGAAACTGTATTGTGTATTGGATGCTGATTCAAAGCATAGACCACCTTCCGGAGAACCCTGTCCCAGCTCTGTACGCTGCTGCCACCTAACTGGTTCTGTAGCTGTGTCTTCAAACGGCCATTCCATCATTCTGTCAGGCCAGCTGCCTCAGGATGGTGGGGAACATGGTAAGACCAGTGGATTCCATGATCATGGGTTCACTGTCTCACTTCTCGCTGTGGAGTGAGCTCCTTCATAAGTAGCAATATGTGTGGAATAAATACCATGATGGTGGATAAGGCATTTGGTAAGCCCACGAATGATAGTTTGGGCAGAAGCATTACATGTAGGAAAGGCAAATCTATAACCAGAAGAAGTTTTTACTCCAGTAAGGACAAACTCCTAGAACCAAAATCTGTGTTAGTCAGGGTTTTCTAGAGAAACAGAACTCATACATACATACAGGAATAATTTATTGGAGTGGCTTACAGATGATGGTTGGACTACTCTAATAGTGACTGTCTCTTGATAGAAAGTTCAAAATTCAGCAATTGTTCAGTCCACAAGGCTGGACATCTCAGCTGGTTTTCACCATATGCCGGAATCTTGAAGAAGCAGGCTCTGCTGCCAGTGAAGGCGTGAACTTGGCAGTGAGAGCGAAGGCCAGCAGGCTCAGAGCACCAGCGTCCTCCTTCCATGTCCTTTACACGGGCAGCCAGCAGATGGTGCGACCCAGATTCAAGGTGGATCTTCCCACCTCAGAGGATCTGAATTAAAGGTGGGCCTTCACCCTTCAAATGATTTAATTGAGAAAAATCCCTTACAAGTGTGCCTCTTGGGTTTATTTAATTCCAGATGTGGTCAAGTTGACGACTAAGAATGGCCACCACTGTCATGTTCTCTGCTTCTGGTGACTTCTCACTCAGTGATGGCTGTATGACATCTGCACTCTGGCTGTAACGGAGTACAGAAGGCTTCTCAGGCAGTCAGCAGGCTTCATAGTTTCTGCTCTCTAACACCACGAGCACCTTCATCCCCAGCCTCAAGTGTGAGGTGGAACTGAGAATATATATAAGAGTGAGAGTACTTTGGCAGTGCTTTGCCACACTAGCACACATTAAAACATTAAGATTTTATATATTGTTTGATGTAGAAACTCCACTCTGGCAGTGCATACTAAAGGACTAAGAAGATATCTATACAAAGACTCAATTCTATGGATGCTAGTGTCCAAAGTCACAGGAGCACAAGATTTGAAACAATCTTCAACCCTCAAAACAATGCAGATAGGCCCTATAAATACATTTAGGTGAGTAGTATGCAGTCATATAAAATAATAGTGTACAAAATATGTATTAATGTAGAAAGATATTAATGGTATATATCAAGTGAAAAAAAGAAGTTATAAAATGCAACATGTTTATATTATTTCTTAGAAAAGATTGAAAAGAATATAAAGCTATTATTAGTAATTATTTCTGGCTTATAACGAACAATTTTTATTGCTACTGTGGTGTGCATGTGGTTTGAATACGTCCCCTAAGAATTTCTGCATTGGGAGCTTAGTCCTTCTTACGGTGGCATTAGAAGGTGGTTGACCTTCAAATGTAGCACCTAGCAGGAAGCAATTAGATAATTGAAGGTGCTACTCTTGGTTTACACTGTGCTATCCTGAGTGGGTCTTTCTGAGAGACTGTCATCATGAAAAAGGAAGCCTAGCCTCTGCTCTTTAGCTTCCTGTCTTGTCCCGGGATCTCGCCATCTCCCATACCCTCCAACCCCAACCATGATGGCCTTTGCCAAGAGGCCCTCACCAGTACCAGCACCACACTGTTTGGACTTTGGGTTCCAGTACACAGTCAGTATTGGAGCTCAATACTCGAATCGTGAGCTCAATAAACCTCTTTTTAAAACTAAAGCACCCAGCCTCAGATATATTGCTTTAATTTCTTATTTTATCATTTTATGTCTTTGGGGGGAGTATTTTACCGAGTGCTTGTCTGTGTGTCATGTGTGCGGCATCCTCAGAAGACAGGGCACAGGGTTAGATCTCTGGAACCAGAGTTATAGATGGTTGTAAGTTACCATGAGGGTGCTGGGAATTGAACCCAGTACTCTGGAAGAGCAGCCAGTGCTCTTAACCACTGATATTTTAACAATGGAAAGGATATGAATTCAATTGACTTTTTTTTTTTTTTTTTTTTTTTTTTTTTTTTTTTTTTTTTTAGTTTTTCTCATCACCATATATTCTGCTTAAGGAACACACACACACACACACACACACACACACACACACACACACAGTGTTCATGGGGTAAAATTAGTTAATAGGAAAATAGAAATCATAACCACAATGAACTATCACTCTACACCTTCTAGGGTGGCCCTGGGTGTCAACAAAAGGAATAACAAATGTCTGTGCAGAAGCCAGGAACACTGTACGCCGCTCATTCTGCCACTTTGTAAAACAATCAGAGGACCTCTCAAAATTTAAGCATAGAGTTATACGCCCTAGAATTTACACAACACACACACACACACACACACACTAATGGACACCCATATGAATATTGGACATGAATGTTTGTAGCAGACTTGCTCATAATAGCCAAAATGTGAACACAATACAACTGTCCACACACTAGTGATAGGCAGACCAAATGTTGTGTATCTACACAAATGAGTATTATTCACCTATTAAAGGAGAGACATAGTGTTATGGGAAACAGCTTGGGAGGTACTGGGACCTCATCCAGAGCTGGCCATTCCCTAGAGACAATAAACAAATACCCAAGCGTCTGTCTTCATATGCAAAACAACCAAAAGAGAGCCCACATCCCAACCTTCTTTTTTATTGGCCTCTCAAAAATCAGGGCTTCCAACACCTATTCTATGAGCAAGGGACTAAGCAGGTAGGGTCCCTCACAGCCTGCCCTGGCAAAATTATTCAAAATAGGTCATCCTAAACCCACTTACCGGGCCCTGCACTTTCCTTCCAGCAGAACCCACTGGCTCTTAACTGAATTTCCATCATGCTCCACGCACTTTCAGTAGCCCTGCCCTGCAAACTCTGCCTCCCACACCTCCTGGGACCATTTGTTTATTTATTTGTTTATTTTACTTCACCGCGTGGTCATTCTGTGTCTGTGTGTCTTGCCAAACCTCATGAAAACACATCCCGGGGGTCCTTAAAACAAGATGTTTCTGGAAGCTCACCAAGCCCTGGGTGCATACCCTGTTAGAAGTCACATGACAACAGAGAACTCAGCAGGAACAAAAGGCAGCTGTTGAACTGGCCCAATTCTCCCCCATCACAGTCAGGAAACACAGCAATCAAACACTTCTCCTCCATGATGGGTTTCCATGGAAAAACGGAGCTTCGAAACTCTGTGTTTTATCTGCTTATAAACACACCTATTTATATACTTTGTCTCATTGGTCAAGGACAGCTCAGGAAGTAAGAACCGGGTGTTTGGTTCTGCACTGCCTGACAATATGCACCTTTACAGAATCGCAACAATGCATGCTCATCCTCTTCAATCATGAATTCGGCCGAGCCACCTCAGACACAAAACAGGATCCATTGTGGAGGACTTGGGAGCAACCCACAACCTTGGTGCTGTATTATTCAAATACAAAGCACACAGTCACACTGGAGAGTGCCAGCCTTGTTTGGCTCAAACGTAAGAACTGTTTTTGCTTGTTGGTTTTGTTTTAACTTTTTTAACGGTGTGTGTGTGTGTGTGTGTGTGTGTGTGTGTGTGTGTGTGTGTGTGTGTGTGTTTTATGCGTGGTGTGCTTGTGTGTGGTATATATGTATGGTGTATGTGTAGCATTTGAGTGTGTGTGGTATATGCATGTGTTGTGCATATATACATGAGTATGCAGATGCACATGCCTGTGCTTGAGTGAAAAGGCCAGAAGAGATCAGGTACCATGCTGATACTCTCTGCCGTATTCCTTCGAGATAAGGGCTCTCACTGAACATAGAGCTAAGCTGGCAGCCAGCAAGCCCCATCAATCCCCTTGTGTCTACCCCTTACATTGCTGGAGTTATAGGCATGTGTAGCCCTACACAACCATTGCCATGGTTGCTGGGGATTTGAACTCAGTTCCTCATGGTTACTCAATAAGCATTCTTTTTTTTTTTTTTTTTTTCTAGACAGGCTTTCTCTGTGTAGCTTTGCGCCTTTCCCAGAACTCATTCTATAGCCCAGGCTGGCCTCAAACTCACAGAGATCAAGTGCTGGGATTAAAGGCGTGCACCAGTACTGCCCAGCTCAGTGAGCATTCTTACCCACTAAGCTATCTCCCCAGCCTCAAGACTGTCATTTTCAGTGAACATTCTCAACACCAGAAGTAAACAAACAGCTGAGTTTGCTGACCACAGAAGTTGTCAAAGTGTCTCCAAGGGTTTGAGCAGGTGAAGACTGAGCACCCAGGGGAGGGAGGAAAGAGAAAGTTGGGAAATCTGCAGACAATCCCAGTGCTGTGGGGAGAGGCAGCCCTCCCAGGCGGTGCTTCTTATTTCACTGGAGCAGATGCTTGAGTGCTGTGTGCATCTTGCCCATATGGAGAATCAGCCAGGCCTGACTAGGTCCAGTGAGCAGGGACCAAACCCAACCAAACCAAATACCACTCCTAAGCAGCCAAATCTACCCAGACTTTGCTCAGAGCTCTGGGCCCTCACACATACTAAATGGATGCTGATCAATAAGAAATAATAGCAGAGTTTCCAGAACATGGGGCCTATGGCATGTCAGCCTATGTTCAGAGCCTTGGATTCCTTACCTCTGCAATAGGGGTGATGGTGTAAATCACTAAACGGAAATGTTGGGAATATTCACAAGCTAAGACGTGTGCAACATCCGCCTGCACCAAAGGAAGAGGAGACAATATCCCAAGCTTCTGGGCCCTTGTTAGGCAATTGAGATCCTATTTTATCTTCCTTAAACTAACGAACAAAGAAGAGGCTGGACTCCATTTCAGAGGATGTGCCCATTTGCATCTCTTTCTTTCTGAATAACATTTCTCCTCTGGTTGCATTTTGGATCGCCGCTAATGCGTATTCGTTTCCAATTTCCCTGCAGCCACTCTCCAGAAGTGCAATGTTGGTTCTTTGTCTTACGGATATTTCATTTCCTCAATCACGTTAAATCAAACAAGCCTCCCATACCAGCAAACAGAACAGAGCAGCTCTGGGCCTCTGAACTAATTTGCACTGGTAAAACTGATCAGGCCTTCCTCCAGTGTCTTAATTAGGAGTTTTAATCCCTTTGATTTAAAAGCAGAAGAAAAAGAAGATATAGCTGGAAACCAAGCATATTTATTCAATACAGACAAATAGGGTTTCCAAAGTCCACTTAATATACAGTGTCAACAGAAATATATGTCCCCCTCTTCCTAATAAGTCTTCCAGGATGAAGCATGGCTCGCGCTCAGATCGGAATCATCCGTTTTCATGTTCTCTTTCATTTAAAGAGACAGTTATTTCCAGCCCACTCTGTGCTTGCAGAAGCTTTTGACAGTCTTGCTTTCATTTCCCCCAGACCATAAGGAAGAGTGGCGCAGACAGCGTATGCAATGTTGCCCTCATTGAATTGTTTAAAATGTGATGAATAGGTGCTGGCGGATGGAGGCTGAAAACAGAATAACCGTGACTATGAACTGTCTGCCCTGGGATGGGTCTGTGGGTGCAGACACCAGCATGCACTTTATGTGGGAATGGGAATTGTTATTGAGCTCCAACTAAGACTGCCCAGTTCTTGTGGAAACCGAAGGATGGGGTGGGGGTGCTCCCATGAGCATAGTGACATCCGTGTTCTATATGTGTTTTATAACAGGGTGCTCAGACATACGTGTTTTAAATGTGTTTTATAATGGGGTGCTCAGGTCCATCTTCAGTGGTGTTATAGATCTAAACAGTCAGGTCAAGCTTTTGGGCAGCCTGCTTGCTGCAGGACTTCACGCATGTGGGCACTGATTAAAAACCAGATGAGGTGTCATGGCCAGTTGAACCCCAAGCACTTCCCAAAGGATTTCATGCAAGAGAACAATGGCCATGTCTATCCAGTGTCCTACCCAGCCAGTTAGGCCTTTTTCTCCTACAGGGAAAAAAAAAAAGACTGGACCCTCGGAAATGGATTGCATCATCTTCAGAGGAGTACCGTTGCTTTTGGTAGGTGCTCATTCATGACCTCATACCTTGGATGCTTCTGCAAAGCCTCCAGACCTGGATGAGTGTCGTTTCACATGGTACTTATCTTGCCTTGCAAGCTGCCAGGGCTCAAGGGCTCAAGTTCACAGAACCAGGGGCATCTTGTTTCCCTTCATGCAAAAGAAGGCAGTCTCTTCAGAGATAATTGTTACTGGATGAGAATGGAGCCAACCTCTTGCATTAATGAGTCCTAAGAGAATTAGTTTGGTTAACATTCAGTAACATAGGTAGTAATCCTAAGTGGATAAAAAATAATAAAAACAAAAGTCTTCAGAAGGTGCTCCTCACACTTTCCCTCTCCCTCTCTAGCTTTTTGGGTTTCTTTTTGTTTGCTTACGGTACCAGGGATGGATGTCAGGGCCTTGCCTACACCTGGAAGGGCTGGACCACTGAGCTGCGTCTCCAGCCTTTTATAACACTCTCTTTAACCTATGAAACAGTGAATGGGCGTGCCAGCTTCCACGTTTGGAAGTCAGTATCCTATCCTTGCCTTCGTTTATGCCTACCGCATTCTGCAAGGTCACGTTCCTACTTCACAGAAAAACAAAGCCAACTATAACTGCCGAAGAAGCAAGCTGAGCACAGAGCTGGGAATAGCACTGAGCCAGGGTTAGGCTGGGTCTCTCAGCTCTCAGCCTTGAGAAGGATTTGCAGGGAATGCACTGGCTGTCTGTGTGTAACTGGGGCCTTCTAAAGGGCAGGGATGACAGATGACGTTGGAAAAGCTAATCCTCGGAAATATTTCCAGCCCGAACCCCTGTGGTTTTGCTAACAATATTGAATGGCGCCATCCCTTAGGAGAAGCTCTGCTTGAGAAAAGATGAACTGCAACAATCCACGCCCCATCCAAATGATCAGTAATTCTGAATGCAGGGAAATCTAAGCTAATACGGTTTGATTGTTTACTACGCCTTGGCACACAACCATTACAACACATCTAAAGCCTGGCATTACACAATCATCTTATAAAGTGGGCTTTTCCTCTGCCGAAGTGCTGCTCAGCTCTGCATCAGGTGGCTAGTGCAGGGAAATACAGAAGAGCCTGGCGTGACTGCGGTTATTGCCTGCCCTGGTGAAGCAAGTAGGACCGAGGGGGTTTGGACAAAGCCAGGTCCATTCCTCACTTTCCCCAAGGGATATTTCTGATTTGCTGTAGCCCCCATCCTGGAAAGAGAAGAGCCCCACGAGCATCGAAGCAATCCCAGAGTGTCACGCCCAGCTAGTTGGCAGCACAGAGCACTGTAAGAAGAGTCATGGCTCGAGCTACTGATGGGCCCATGGAAGTTTTGTCCAAATGGTTTTAATTGGCCAGTGAGAGGGAAATGCATTGCCAAGATCTTGCTCACACTAAGGGTATCTCTCCCCGTCCTGTTTAAAGGAAGCGTTTGAAGGTAATGGGATTATTTTAATATTCTAATATTTAATATTAGAATAGATGGCCGTTTGAAAGGTGGTGAGGGAGAGATGAACCAGTTGGCTCAGGTGGCTTAGAACACGTGGCTTGGGATGGGTTTGCTCCTCCAGGAGCCTCCAGTGTGACGACGAACCAGGATACATGGGTCCGAGGGCACAGGCCAGGCTTGTAGAGACGATGGACTGAGGACAGAGCCAACGGCAGAGCAGAGCCAGGGTCTCCTGGGGCTTGGGCACATTCTTGATCCCACTGTGATCTCCTTGACCTCAGCTCTGCATCCTTGATAAAAAGATGACGTAATTAACCAACTGACACTGGTGAGTGGTTAAAGAAAGCTGTTCAAGTTTACTGGAGTTCTTGGTTTACTTAGGTGTCCTCAGTTTTGAACTCACATAATTTTCTATTCCAGTATCTGACAAGGACACCACATTTAGTCATTCAGTCTCCTAGGCTCCGCATGGCTGTGATGGGGTCTAGACTTCCCTTGCTTTGAGGAATATGGGTCAGGTACGTTGACCGCTACTGGGATTTTTTGGATGTGTTTCTTAGGGTTAGACCAAGAAGAAGCACAATATAAAGCTGGCACCACTAAGTCAAGGGGGCAAGATTATCCATGTGTAACAGATATTTGCAAAATTCTCCCTTCCCCAAGCATACCGCCACACCACACCACACACACACACACACACACACACACACACACACACACACACTCACACTCACACACGAGTATGTGCATGTGCACTCACACGGAGTGCTCAGTGTTGGTCTTGAACATAATCTAATTTCTGGATGGGGTGACTAGAGATACAGGAACAAGTATACCAGACTTTCTCTTTGGGGCCACCAGCCAGCTCTCAAATCATGACATGGAGACTTCTTATCAGCTATGAATGCCAGGCCTAGCTTAGGTTCGTTTCTGGCTAGCTCTTTTAATTTAAATTAATGTGTTTCTCTTTATTTACATTTTGCCTTGGGGCTTCTTGCCTTTTCTTTCTGTATGTCCTACTTCTCTGCTGTCTCTGTCTGGTGGCTGCCTGGCTTCTGGCCCCCGGCATGTCCTTCTCTTCCTCCTCATTCTCTTCTCTCTTCTTCTCTTCCCCTTCTCTCATTCTTCTCTCTCAAGCCTAGACTTTTCCTCCTATTTATTCTCTCTTTCCACCAGCCCTGCCTATCCTTTCTCTGCCTAGCTGTTGGTCATTCTGCTTTTTTATCAGACCAATCAGGTGCTTTAGGCAGGCAAGGTGAAACAGCAACACATCTTTACATAATTAAATAAAAACGCAGCATAAACAAAGGGACCACATCTTTACACAGTTAAAGCAACTTTCTGGGGGCATAAACAAATGTAACACAGCTTTGCCTAGTGAACATAATATTTCACAACAGACAAGTTTCATGTTGCCTGCCACCATCTCTCCTAGCTTCACGAAACTCTGTGTTACAATCGCTTTAAACCTTTCAGGAGGCATTAGTCTTCTTTTTTTCTTTAAACAAAGGACTTTGGAATTCACATTGACAGGTATGTGCCTTTACTTATTTTAAGTGACTCACATACTATCCTACAGTTCAGGCCATAGCTGAGCATAATTGCTCTAAGTCTCCAGTACTAGCAGGATTTTGAGATTTACAGACTCACAGAAGAAACTCCTGTGAAAATCGCTGAACCTATTGTATACACCAAGAATATAAACTTGATTTTTTTTTAATTGTGAGGTGTTTATAAGATGAAATCCCTGCCATGGGAAAAAAAAAGAACAGAATTAAATAGAACAGGGGTTGCCTAGGTTAAAGAAGAAAAGTGTACAGACAATCTAGTTGTAACCATCTGAACTTGAGGAAGATTGGAAAGAGTCATCTGGGCTTGAGTTCCAGTTATGACTCTGTCGTAAACTAGTTGTGACCACAGGCAAGTTACTTGACCTCTCTGGACTTCAGTTTTGCAGGTAGAAAATGAATACAATTATGCTTAGCTGTCAGGGCTCTGGTAGGTTAGCTGGGAGAAGCTTGTGAATGTAAGATGGTCAGTACAATTGCTGGCATGAACGAGTTATTCAGTAAAAGCTAGTTCCTGCCACACTTACCCTATGAGCTTAGCTATGAGAAAATGAATACCACTTGATATTTCTATGACTCTTCATAGCTTCGAAGGCATTTACTCATAGTTTGGGGTGATAAATAATAGCCTAGCTACCATGAGTCCAAATAAAAGAAAATGGAATTTAAGTCAAGTGAGGATGACTTTGGTTGTTAACCATAGAAATGATGCCACTCAGAGCACACTTTCTGGAGGCTGAGGACTAGGGTCCTAGGACAGCCACAGCTTTGGCTTTACTACCAACAGTCTAAGTCCCCAGCAGGCAGGAGTAATCCTGAGTAGTAGGATGCTCAGGCTGTAGTTTCTAAACCCACCTCTGCTCCTGGGCAAACTCCTGCCTCCTGCCTCCTGGGTCCATGCTTTTCTAGAGGGAGATATATCAGTGAGAGGCTCAGCACATAGCCCCATGGGCAAGACAGATCCTATCTCTGTAGTTCTTAAAGAAACAGTGTTCAGTTCAACTCTGATCCTCTCTGCGGGCTTTCAGAACTCTAGCCTCAGTTATTAGGAACTGCTCCTGCTTCAGGGCAGCACCAGGGTTCTAGAGCCTCACTTGGTGTCAGAGCATTAGGTGGCTCTTAGGCCTGTTGAGAGCTACAGGCTCAGCGGTGGGGGCCTTGGTACCATGGCATTTACAGTATTAACTACCAGCTCTGAGGTGGGCTGGGCAGGCATCTGCCTCCCTTCTAAAAGGCCGACAACTCCAGGGCCATGCCTTCTCCAGTGGTGCCCCTGGAACAGGTGTATTGGCAGGCATGTAGCAGGGGTATCATGAACAAACAAATTTAATTCATAGCACCCAGGACATGTGATGATCACCCACCCCGACTGGAAGCCCTCTAAGGGAAGGGGCTATACTTTCACATCTAATTCTTCAGCACCGTGGCCCTTATTGTGAAGTCTTTGATGAATGGTGCTTTTATACTACGATTGCTTGGTGGTGATTTGCCCGCATGCCAAGTTCCTGTGCCTGGACTCTGTCCCCATCTTGGTGGTAGGGGCAATCCACTTGTTCCTACCTTTGTGTTCTGCTTTAAAGGGGCAGCTGAGTTTTACCTGGGCATATGGCTGCCCTAAGTAAAGTCTTTCAGTTTTCCTTCCGGGGTCCTGTGCTGGCCAAGGGACCAACAGTCACATGCTAGAGGCCCTTTCAGGAACTCTGTACCTTCCCGTTCTTCCTCCAGCTCATTGGAGTACAGATGGGAATGAGAATCTCTTCCTGACCACGAGGAAGGGGGGAAATGCCCTGGGAATAGCAGAGCAACAGCAGAGAGCCGGCTCTCCAACAGTGGGAATTCTATGCAGGTTCAGACTTTGGGGCTCTGAGACAAGGGGTAAGCCCCTGTACTCAGTATCTCTCCCCAGCGACAGCCTCATCTGGGTACTGCTGTTCCTGTAGCCAAGGGCCTCGCAGAAGCGGGGCTCTTCTTTTGCCTCCGACTCCTCCACGCTTTCATCCCACCTCCCATCCCACCTCCCGGAGCCTCTGGGGAAGTGGTGCAGCAGCCGGGAGGCAGCAACCGGGAGGCAGCCGCCGCTCTCTCCAAGCTCCAGCCTGAGTCAGCAGCAGTTTGCAGTTTAATGAGATGACACTAACGATTGTACCTCCCTGAGAGGAGCGGGCTGGTCTTCCCCCGAGACCTCCGCAAGGTCCCAGCATTTCCATGATTGCTGAGTTTGGAGGTCCAGGGGAAGGCAGGAGCGTCTCAGGAAGGGGCAGAGAGGCTGCAGATCTACAGACCACGCATTTGCCGCCCCAGCACCAACTTGAACTTCAGTTCAACTGAAGTGGAAGAGAACAACATCGGGGCCTGCTTTGCCCTGGCGGAAATGCTCCTTCTGCCTTCCTAGAGCTTGCCCAGGAGCTGTTTTCCAGGACTTTGTTAGGTGCATAGTCGTCCTGAAGTGCTGGGTGGTTCGTTTTATATTCGTTGTTGCTCTGGGTTTTCTGGAGAGGTCACAGGCCTGCCTCTTGGGCTGCTGCCCTGTAGACTTCTGCCTCCAGCTCTCTACTAACAACCTCTACCCCATCCACACTTCTCACCCCTTAGGCCCCCTGCCCCATGAGCCCCACCCATCCCTCAGCCGTGCTGTATGAACCTGGTCCCTAGGCCCTCCATGCTTTGTTTCTGATCCCAGTTGTCCAGAACAGAGAAATACATATTACTCTAACTGTTTCTATGTTGGATTTGGGGGATATGGGTGCCGAGCATCCTGTTTCTCACTAACAAGAGCAGTAGGGGCTTGAAGAATTGGGGCTATGTTTTATTTTATTTGCATGTACATGCAGGTGAGGGGACATATGTATGTGCATGTGGTCAGAGGAGGAGTCAGGGGTCATTTTTCAGGCATTGCCTATATTTTCTTCCCCCTCCCTCCCTCCCTCCCTCACCTCCCTCCTTCCCACTCCCTCCCTCCCTCTCTCTCTTTCTCTTAAAGTGGGTGTCTCAGTGGCCTGAAACTCATCAAGTAGGCATGGCTAGCTGGCGAGTGAACATGGGAATCTGTATGTCTCCACCTCTCCCGATCTGGGATTACACATGTATGTTACCATACCCAAAGCTTTTTTACATCATTTCTGGGGGGCTCCAAATCGTGTCCTCAAATGTGCAAGGTTTTATTGACTGAGCCTTCTCCCCAGCCCCCATCCTTCTTGTTGTGGAGTGCTTCTGGGTCAAGTACTCTACTAAGCGCCTAACCTGTAAATTAATCCAATGCATTCTCCTCACGAGGCCTGTGTTGTTATGATTCCCATTTTACAAAAGAAGCATGAAGGCCCAGGAAGAGCCTGTAATTCACCACAGTCGCGGGCATCCATCTCCCCGCACGCAAACTCCAGAAGTGGGTCCTGTACTCAGGGGGTCCAGCACAGCTGCTGCTCTTTCAGGATGCCTCAGGTGGATTCCAGCACCCTGAAATATTTGATCCAGGATCCAGGTGCCGATACTATTTAATAAGAGGATCAAAGGCCAGCCCTAGACGAGATGTATCCTGCAGGAGCTCTGCTGGATCTGAGTGGAGCCAGACACACAGCACGTGACCAGAGGTCAGCCTCCAGGGTGAACAGGAACCAGGAGGCAAAGCTGGAGTCAGAAAAGGTGGGGAAGAATCCAGCTTCACCTCTCAGGAGCATCTTTTCCAGCTGGTCAGGGGGCCTGAGGGTGTGGGTGCACCCTCCCTTCACACACACACACACACACACACACACACACACACACACACACACACACGGATCTTTTGTCTCTGGCCTTGCCTTTCTACAGCTCCCTCCCAGTTGCAGTGCTGGCCAAACCAGGCTTCCTGCGCTGCAGCCCCACTCCATTTATTTCCAGACTTTAGTGCTTTAAAATAGCCTTGCTGATAGGTGCCAAAACCCAACAGACCTGAAAAATGCTTACCAGGATGAAAAACTGAAGGACACTGGCTTTTCAGACATGACTCAGGGACGCCTCATCCCATGCTCGCTCTCATTCTCCTCCATCTGCAGAGAGGGTGACACCCCCCCCCACCCCCAAACTTTCCCAGCCTTTCTTGCTTGACACCAATTTCAGTGAAAAGTGTGTAAGAAGCTAACAAGAAGAATGGTTCCCCAGGACTGCAAAATGGCCCAGTATGAAAGAAAATCCCGTTTCCACGTGACAGATGGAGAATTGAGGCAGGCACTAGGGTCAGACTCAGAGAGAACGGAACAGCGGTTCCCACGGCACCTGGGGGTGAGAAGGAAGAGAAAAGCAGGAAAGAGGCTGGGCAGCAGACAGCAGTGTTCCTGGTTACCCTGTCCCTTTCTTTTCCTTCCTTGGTCCATCTGAAGCTTCAGGGGTCCACGAGGGGCTGCCTTAGGGGTTATACCAGGGTATAACCACACAGCCTGGACTAGCTATTTCAATTGTTCAGTTTGATCAACAGACTGTAGAGAGGCCTCAAGCACGGTGCTATGTCCTTGGGAGTCAGAGCTATATAAAGTAAATGCAAAACATGGTCTCTGCCTTCTAGGAGGACCCAGAAAGCACAAGGTGTTATAGGTGTCATACCGTAGGCCACCTATCGGTTTTGGAGGTGAGAGAAGGCTCCATGGAGGAGGTGTCCTTGAGACTGAGAATGGGAGGATGAGCTCAAGGATACTGGAGACCCCTGTAGTGGTTGGTTACCTTTCTCACTGTGGCAGAGGGCTGCTCAAGGATGCTGGAGACCCCTGTAGTGGTTGGTTACCTTTCTCACTGTGGCAGAGGGCTGCTCAAGGATGCTGGAGACCCCTGTAGTGATTACCTTTCTCACTGTGGTAGAGGGCTGCTCAAGGATGCTGGAGACCCTTGTAGTGGTTTCCTTTCTCACTGTGGCAGAACAACAGACAGGAAGCAACTGAAGGGAGAAAGGATTTATTCTGGCTCCTGGTGGAAGGGATAGTCAGTCCATCACAGCGTGGAAGTTTTGACTGTGGGAGTCGGAGCTCTGGCTATCACAGCTGGGGTGTGTACCTGCTTTCTCACAGTGGGGTGGATCAGGAGGCAGAAAGAGGGGATGCTGGGAACGTTTCCTATGTCTCTCTCTCTTTTCTTTCAGACCAGGATGCTAGCCCAGGGGGTGTGCTACCTCATTCACTGTGGGCCTTCCCTCATCCATTCTCTTCAGAAATGCCCTCACAGCTATACCTAGACCTGAGCCACACTAGTACTGCAGGAATTTCTTAATTCAGTTTAGGTGAGGAAACCAACCATTGCACCTTGGGAGCAGCTTGAAGAGTTTGGATTTCCTGGTTTTGCTTCATCGCTGTTGGCCATACCAGATGCTTGATCGGCATTATTGTTGAGTGAGAGGTGAGCATTGCAATTGACATCGGGTGAGTTCTGAATTTGAGAATCATCACATCCAGGCTCCAGTGTAAAGAATGCCTTTGAGGACAATGGGGCCAGAGGCTAAAGACAGGGGTGTGACAGAAGCTGCCACCACAGATGGCCACGCAGGGGGAGCAGCAAGACAGTAGAGTTCACAGAGTTGGTGACTGGCTGAGGAGTGACAGGAAGGAGGAGCTGAGAAGAAGGACCTCGTGTAAATCAGTTTTCTGTTACTGTAGCGAAATATCTGAGACGATCCATTTAAAAGGAGGGAGAGGGGCTGAGGGTTAGGACACCCACTGTGCAAGCATGCAGACTGGAGTTTGAATCCCCACCACCCATGTAAAAAGCTGGGCATGGATGCCCATGCCTGTAACTCCCACATTGTGTGGCAGAGACAGGCAGATCCCAAGAGTCCAGTGGCTTGACAACATGGCCAAAATGGCAAGTTTCTGATTCAGTGAGAGACCCAAGGCTGTGAGGTGGGTGGAGATACAAGGGGACAGCCAACATTCTCTCTGTCTCTACATGAATATGCTTAGGCCCGGGTACCTGCATCCCTGCACGCATGCACATCCCACCACCACACACACAGGGGTAAAAAGGAGGGAGGATTTGCTTCACTTCCTTGTTCCCATCCATGGTTGCCCAAGCCCATACTTGAGCTTGTGACGACACAGTAAGTCACGGCAGAAGCATGTGGTAGCCGTCTTTCAGTTTAGGGCAGCCAGAAACCAGAGGGAGGGGTCCCTTCGAAGGCCAATGACTTAATTTCCTTCTGTTAGATGTCATTTCTTAAAGCAGCTCCCAATAGCACCACAGATTAGCAACCACTCTGTCAACACATGGCCTTTGAGGGGCAGCGTAAGATTCAAATCATAAGAGCATTTAATCATAACTTCTGTGACCTCTAAGAGGGTACAGAGTCCAGCAACAAGGCAGGGCGGCTCCACTGACTTAGCAAGTATCTACTCAACTCAGGACTTGAACTCCAGATTCAGAGGCCTGCAGGCCATTAGATCACTGTGACAAATGCCACTCTCTTCGAGCCCAGAGTCCCCCTGAAATAGAGCCATTGTCTTTAAATGTTCCAGGAAAAAAATAGCTTAAATTCCTTGGAAATGCTGGTATGGCACATTTTAGAACTGTGTGTGTGTGTGTGTGTGTGTTATGCTGTGTTGTAATTTGTGAGGAAACCCAAACACAGTTTTTGAAAACTTTATACAGATTGGACAATCAAATGATGGCAATATATTTTGTTTCATAGTTATTGAAGATGTTAAACCACTCACTACCAGGTGCATGGGAGAGGAGCTGACGCCTATACCCTTGCCGAGACTTATGTCTTCTGTATTCCACTCAGCTTCCTAAGAGTCCTGTGAACTTGTCTTGGATTTGTGAATGACTTGGCTAAAGTCACACAGCAGCCAAGACGGGAACCAGAGAGTGGAGCAGTATTGTTCTCTAAGGTAGAGAGCCGTATCTATCTGCATCTCCTTCAGTACACCCCACCATGCCTATTGCTATACAGTCAAGAAAGTGCCAATTCATAATCAAGTTCAAGTCATGTTCGGACTTGATTATGAGAGGAATTCGGTGGAAGGAGGAGGTATATTGAGTTGTGGGAAGAACATGGGTTTCAGCTGCAGATCAGAGCTCCAATTCCGAGTCTGGAACCTTCACGCTAAGTCATCTCAAGTGGTTACCTCATAACCCTGTGCAGCACCTTCCTCTGCGAAATGAAGATGCTATTCCTGCCCTTGTGGAAAAGAGAAATGGGAGATTATGTGGGAAACCTAGTACAGTGCCCAGCACACAGTGGATGCTCAGTTGAAAGGGTTCATCTCATGGAATTAGGATAATATGAAAGACAAGGGCCCGTTCAACATCAGGAGATGGGGTCAGAAGAAGACAATCCAGGTAGAATGAGTGAAGAACGTATTCACCAAGGCCTGAGCAGCGAGTCCCTTGGCCTGATTGAAATGTAAGGGGGAATGGAGACTACAGCGGCAAGTCGGAGAACAAGGAGGATCTCAAACCAAATGCTACCTGCTTCTCTCCATCCTGCTGTGCTTTGTCAGCTCAGCCCGGGTAGCTCCCAGGAGACCCGCCTTCCTCCTCACCTCCAGCCCTGCTGCCTTGCCGTCCATTCTCAAAAATGGCTTCTGAAGCCCAGGTCAGCAGTTTGGACTCTACTCAGTAGCTGTGAGGGGCCACTGAGGGTCTTGACCAGGAGAGTAATTCGATGGCACGGTCTCAGTTCTGCTGTCCGGACAGCCAAGCTCTTCAGTGATGCCATCATGGAACATTAGCAGGCCAGCTGGCTCATTTGGGGAGGCTGCCAGGGCTCTGCGCTGCATACAAAGCTCAGCTCAAAGGCACTCACACATCCTGGGCACTCCTCGTCCTGTGGCCCCTGTATTATGTGTAATACAGGCTTCCCCTTACTTCATCCAGAGTGCCCTAGTGACAGATCAAACCAAGACCCCAGGGTCTGGGATCTAGACTTCATATGCACAATAATCTGTTATCTTAAATATTCATCTCATCTTTGCCCTTTTTGCAAAACATAATGCTTATTTTCATTTAAAATCCCTTTAATCACTGCCTATGAAGTTATTTACCCAAATCTTGAATCAAATTAGCATCCCTGGATGACGGACTTCCCTTTTCTCTGGCCTTGTGTGTGTGGTGACCCAGACAGCAGCAGACGCCCGAGCGATGGATATCTAATGGGGAGCATCCCGATACGACTTTAGACTTTTCCCTTGTTTCCTCCCACTTGGATGTTCTTCCCCTTGAGTTAGCGAGCTCCTTACTCTCCAAGACCCAGATGTCTTCTCTCAATTGAAGATCACCCAGTTTATTACTTCAACAGAAAGCCCACGGGAGACTCTTCCGGCTAGCCCACTCAGCCTCCCTCCTTCCATAGAGACTAACTCGGCTCTCCTTTGAGCAGCGCTTATGCAGATCAAACCGTCCAGTGATGACACAGCATTTCGCTGCTTCTCTCTTGAAGACATGTATTGAACAGTTCTGTGCACGGGAGAGGAGCCAATCGCGGAGCATCTGCTCTCCTGCCAAGCTTCACATTTGCGGGTGTCTATTCAGCGTCCTGAGAGGCCCACGGACTTGGGCCTGGGTTTGTGAAACCATCTGCCTAAAGCCACACAGCTACTTTGTAACAGAACTCCGTCAGCGCTCTGTCGATGTAAAAGCCGCGCTCTTACCTTAGAGGAAACAAGAGGGGGGTTATTCTGGAGCCATTTTGAGTGACCATTGGCCCGGGGACACAGATTTAGGTGACCCCAAAGCCTGTGTCCCAACCTGGAAGCAGTTTCATGAAATGTTGTAGTTTTACGGAACAAGGTCACAAATCAAGGCAAGTTCAAACTACATTAGTGGGGACACCAGAGAGGCGATTGCTGCACAGCTTTTCTAGAGGCCCAAGATACCCTCTGACGACATTCTTCGCTTTGGGGATGGTGCAAGATAATGGTCTGCTAGGTAAATAGATTCCAAAAGTTTTTTTTTTTTAATATGTTAATCACAAGATGCTAGTTCCAACACAGAAATGGGCAAGGAATGGCTGTTCCAGGGGACTAGAACTGGCCCAGGATGAGGTACTTATCTTCTGGGTCTGCACCATTCCGGTCTCTCCACAGCACTGTCAGTAACCCAGTCTCTGCAGACACAGCTTCTTTTCAGGGGTCCCCACCCCATCGCGTTGGAACTTGATTTCGGTGTTTGGTGTGCAGAGGATGCCAGGCATCCCACTCATATTCCCTTGAGACACGGCCTCTCACTGAGCCTGGAATCAGGTGTGGCAGCCAGCAAGCTCCAGTGATTGCCCCTGTCTCTGCTCCCTATAGCGCTGGGGTTCCATGTGAGAATATATCCATTCCTGGCTTCTGACATGGAGGCTGGGCCTTTGAACTCAGGTTCTCAGGCTTGTGTAGCAAACACTCCTACCCATTAGTCTCCCCAGGCCCTGGGGCTTGATTCTAAAGTGTATGCTTGTCCTTCCCGCTCCGTGAAAGTGCAAGCGGCTCCTCATCATCTTGTGCATTAGAGCTCAGTCTCTGAAGGTCAAGAGCAGTCGATTGCACGTCCCCAACAGCCTCCAGGGTGGCTCGAGGCAGGCCACCTCTTCCTCCAGTCCTTTCTCATCCCTCTGCCGACAAGTGGACACAAGAGCCAGAATAAAGGAAGCCTTTAAACTGCTCAGAGAGAAGTATAGCGTCTAGGGGCGCCTTCACCAGCCCGTACACAGAGAAGAGGAGGGACCAGTTCAGCATCCGCGGCACCCAGGTCTGCTGGGTCTCCAAGCTGCTCCCACGCGCCCTCTTCAGGGCTTTGGCAGCCTTGCGGAAGGAAGCGGGGCTGTGGGCCTCAACTCTTCCCAGTCCCCTCCAGAGGACCTATGTGTGATGCGTGCCCTTAGTCTGGCTCCCTTGTCCCTTTTCTCTCAGGAGTTTGCCAGGTCTAGGATCTCCAGGCACTGGAACTCCGGGTCTCCTAGGCTGGAGGAGGCCTGCTATCAGCAATGTGGTTCGTCCTTACCTTCGAGGCCCTGGGTTTTGACCTCGACAGGGTTGACCGACTTCGGTAATCAAAAAACAGATGTCCAAAGTTCAGAGTACCCAGTGCTTTTGTGTGTGTGTCTGCGCGATGGCCCCGCCGCTGCCTCTGGGTTTACGATTTGCACTCTGGTTTGCGATGGTTCTAAACTGGGGGGGAGCGGGACACAGCCGTCTCTTGACTTTCCCTTTCCTGTCTGCGGCTGCAAGAGCCCCCAAACCTCTTCCTGGAGCCACAAACAGAGCTGTTTCAGCCCCGAGCAGCGCAGCTCCAGAAAGGAGGAAATAAATAAATCAATGTTTTCTTAAGGAGTGAAAAAATAAACTCCTCTGGAAAAACAAAGAGTGATTTTTAAATTATCAAAGCTGGCTTTAGGAATTGCGGAGGAAACTAAATCCTAGGAGCTCTTGAGTAGTGCCGCGTGTGCGTGGTAAAACACCAGACACCCCTGTCTGTGATGAATCACTGGGTGCCTCATTCTTCTCTCGTCCCCTGGCTCCTGCCTCCCGGCTGGCTGTGCCTGGTGGCTCACCTCCATCTTCATCTGTCTCTGTGGGATCACGGATCAGCCCACAGAGGGACAATTAAGCTCTAATGTTAAGATAAGATGTGCGCCCCCCGCCCCTGGAACATTAGACTAGGCTCCTAACCCAAACCCTGGGCTCTAATTTCACTTTCCTTTGACTTCAGTTCCTCACAGCTGCTGTTCCAGTGTCTCATCTGATGTAAACATGTCCCCTGCTGAGGCTGGCAACAGTAAGCGCCAACGTCCCACGCAGGATCTCTGGGGTTTAACACTGCTTTGTTTGTTTTGTTTTTGTTTCTATAGACGCCCTGGCTGGCCTGGAACTCAAAAATCATTCTGTCTCCACCCCACCGGGGCTGGGATTAAAGGTGCATTGTACAGCATCTGGCTTTTAGCATGGCTTCTTGCTTTCGCAATCCATTTTTAAAATGCTGCGTGAGCCAACCTTCCTGCACAGACCCGGGCTCCCAACATTGTGCCAGTCTTGAAGCTTCCCTCTGATCAGACCTTCTGAGAGCAAAGAGCTAAATTTAAAAGTAAATAAAGGAGAGAAAAGGGGGTGTGTGGGGAGACTACCCAAACAGGGCATGTAATAGGAGGCGATATAAGAAAGAAGAAACTGCATCCATAGACTTCTTAAGCGTCAGAAGCAGCCGCAGAATTAGGAATTCTTGTTGAAAATTAAAAAGCAAAAAGTCTTATATATATTGTATATATACACATATATTCATTCCATATACACATTGAAGTATAACCTACATTCTGAAACATAAATATAGAGCTCAAAGAATACTTGTAAACAGAATACACTTTCATAACCATCGTCCATACCTGCTAACAGAATGTGAACAAACACCCCAGGAGTCCCCAACCATGGCCATTGCCCTTGCAAAGGTGTCCATATAGACCAAGTTTGACTTTGTGGGCATGTAATCCCATAGCATGAACTTCTTTGTGTCTGGCTTCTTTTGTTCAACGTTATATTAATAAGAGCAGATGTGGTTCATTCATTTTCATTATTGTACAATCTTTAATTGTATGATTATATCATTGTTTACCTGGTCTACCATTGATGGACATTTGGGAAACTTCCAGTCTGGCTGTTACAAATAATGGTATTCTTAACCATATACTGCATTCTTTGGATTTATGTGGAGACAAATCTAGCAGTAGTATTATCGTGGTCTTGGAAACACACACACACACACACACACACACACACACACACACGTAGATGCTGGCAAATAGCTGACCAATATATATGAACTGAGATGATATGGCTTGAGATTTCTGATCTCCATATCCTGTTGTATCAACGGCCTGTGCTCAGATAAGTGTAGGTCATTTCATATTGAGTCATTTAATTATCATTTCCCTGATTCCACCAACATTAAGCAGCTATTTTTAGGCTTATGGGTTGTTTAGATATTCTGTTATGGGAAGTGCCTGTTCAGGCATTTTGCCGGTCTTTCTATGGCTTGTCTGTGGTTTTCTTATTGATTCGTGGAGCTCATTTTTCTATTGAAGGCAATGCATGTAGGTGGTCTGCACTTAATGTTATTTGCATGTCTATGCTTGCTTCATTAGGATTCCAAAAGGAGTATAGTCCAGAGCCCAGGTGCCTCAAGGTGCCTGCCTCTGAAGAGTCTGGGACCTCAGGCCCCTATGCGGTGCAGAATTCTCAGCTGGCCCTGGGGTCTGCTTCCTTGGATTCCCATCCTATACCACAGCCTGGCTTGGTGGGGCAAGAATTCGGTGGAATTTCAGACAGCCCTTTGGTAGATTTCCATAAGAGAGCCTGGGAGCGAAGAAAGACCACTCCATCCGAGGCAGACTGAGTGTTGCTGCCTCTGTCCAGCTCCACAGACAGACCCCATAGGGAGCTGGCTGCAGCACAGTCACGCATGGTAACGTAACGAGCAGCAACAAACTGATATCGACGCCGCCTCCCTTCGTGCCTTGAGGTAATAGCCAGGACTCTGTTTGTGTCAGAAGATGTGAGCTTCCCACACCGCACCTGTTCTGGGATGCCACTGCTGCCGTCCTAACTGACAGCGTCTGTTCATATAGAAAGCTGCGATGGATGAAGGGGAAAGTGATCTGAGCTCAACACTCACCTCTCTCTGCTTTCTGGACTGTGGAGGCCACGAGATGACACAGCCACCCCATGCTCCCTCACCATGCCTTCTCCCACTGTCGCGGACTGCATCCTTTGTAAACCATAAGCCCAAACATAGCCTTCATTAGCTGCTGCTGCCAGGTATTTATTTGATCATAGTATTGAAAAAAGTAACGGGTCAGACTCCAAATGCGTGACCCGATTATTAAAGGATGAGAAATTTGCTCTGAGCTTTGGCCTTCTTCTCCACGGTTCCGGTGCCCACGTGCTGACTGGGCAGGATTTCCCACCTGTCATGTCAAGTCAGCGCTCACCCTGTTTCAGGTTTGGGACTGTTTTGGATTTCGTATTTGCGGATTATGGATGCTCACCGACTATTCCATGTGAGGTTTAGGTGCAGCATAGTGATGCGAAGCTGGTCCTCTGAAGTCACCAGCTTCCATCTAACCTATATTACCGGGTGCCAGTGACCCGTGGCTCAGAATTCTTTATGCAAAAGGTATCTCTTTGGTCTAGATAAACTCTTGTACTCTGGCATTTCATCCCGCAGCTGTTTCCTTCATAACCTTTTACTTCCTTTGTTCCTTCCCAGGTCTAGCCGACCTTTGTCACCTGGACAGGATCTGCTCAGACAGCTTGCAAACCACATCAAGAGATTTTAATTTCTTCCCAGCTTTGTTAGCATTTCACATTGTTACAGGTCAAAACACAAGGTTATTTATCAGGAACTAAGAAATGTCACTAATGTGAATCGGGAGCCTTGTGATTTCCCTCCCGGTCGTCAGAGCAATATGCTGGGGAGCATCCTGGGGAGCTTCCTGGAGTTTCTGCCCCTGCCTTAGGAGGGTTACCACCCTAGGCTGGGACGTGCCGATGCATATTAGATTTGGTGAGGAAACTGCACCCCTGGCTGCCATTAGTCAAAGAAAATTCTGAAAGACTTCAAATCTATTGCCTAGTGATTAGAATTTCCTCGTTCAAAAGCCACCCACTCTTCTGTAGCCCCTGTCCCTGCATTTGATTCTTTCACTCCTTCAGGGGCGAGTGTGAAGATAGTAATATCAGTGACCGGAGGAGCTGTTGACAGGTGTCTTCTCTTATTCCCTTTCCAGCACCACAGATGTAACAAGGATGGAGCAAGGGAGGCGGTGAAGGAGGGACCTCACGAGTCCTCAGGGAAGCAGGATGCAGTTGGCAGTCGTTCGAAAGGGCACTCTGGGGCACCCCTTCCTTTGGCTTCCGAGGCACCGTCTTCTACTGCTTTTCTCTTGTTTCCTTCTTAAACACTTCCGTACCTTCAGGGTCAGTCCCTTTCTAATTTCACTAAGGAGGTCTCAGCCATTCTCCCAGCTGCACATGCCTCCTATAGGCCACCCGCCACCCCCAGCCTCCATTCCAGCCCCGATTTCTCTTCAGAGCTGTAGAAAAGTGTTTCCCCTCGCTCAGCTGATCTGTTCACTTGGCGGTTGCCTTGGTTAGTGTCCCATTACTGATGTGAAATGTCTGAAATGCTCAGCTTAAAAAGAGGAAATGTTTATTTATGTGTGGTATATGTACATGTTGATATGTGCCCATGTGTGAGTGTGTGTGTGTGTGTGTGTGTGTGTGTATGTGTGTTTACACATGTATGTGTGTGGGCAGGTGTGCAGAGGCCAGAGGTAGACGTCAGACATCTTCTTTTCTTGATTATCGATCTCCACTTTACTTTTGAGGCAGGGTCTCTCACTGAGCACAAAGCTCACTATGAGCTAGACTAGCTGACAGGAAGCTCCAGGGGTCTGCCTCTTTCTGAGTGTCCTCCCCCAGTGTTGGGGTTCCAGGTACATGCCACCTTGGTACAGGGATCTGAATTTAGGTCCTCATACATAGCAAGTACCTTACCCACTGAGCCATCTCCCCAGACCCAGGAAGGTTTCACTCACAGTTTTGGAGGTTTCATGCTATGATCAGTTGGCTCCATTGCTTTGGAGGCTGTGGTCAGCAGCACGCCATGACCTGACTGTACACAGGAGCCTTCTCCCATTATGGTGGCTGGGAAACAAAGAAAGGAGAAGAAGGCAGGGGGAGGCTCTAAATGTCTTTTGAGGGTATCTCCTGTCACCTATAATTCCTCCCTTCAGGCCTCACCTTCCAGAAGTTCAAGCATGTCTCACTAGCACTAAGAATTGGGAGCAAAGCTTATGACATGAGCCTCTGGGGAATGCCGAAGGGTCCTAGAGTCATGGAGTCGGAAGCATCTCCAACTTTATAAGTCAGCAACGGGGATGCCCATCTTCACGTCAAGCTTGTCTCCTCTGCCTTCACTCATCTCTGCAAAGCCAGGAGTCCAGGAGGCATCTCGGCCCTTTCTCTCTGTGTCCTCTGCCCTTCCCACCCAGCACCTACAACCAGCTTATCCCTAGGGAGCTGCACTCCAGCATCCTTTCATGGCAGACCTCCTGCCAAGCCTTTCCCTCTTATCCCATCTGCTCTGTAGGAGGAATCTGCAAGCGTGGAGCTTTAAACTGAGAACTGGATTCGATTCCCTCCCCGCTTACAACCTGTGGGGGCTTCCCGCAGCCTTTATACACTTTTTAATTGACACATGATATTTGTTTGTGGAGTACAGCATGTTAATTTGATACATGTATGCAATGTGCAGTTGTTAGCATTTCTACCTCCTTGAACATTGACTATGTTCATGCATTAGGAAACTGGAGAGTCACTTAGTGACTTGGCAAGCTGCTCACAGGCACCTGAGTAGCAGGGCTACTACCATCACACTAGCCCATCCTTTCTCATCTCTACCTCTCCCCTGCTCACCTTTGGCCTCTCCTTGGTTCAGTCTTTAGGTCTGCGCTTGGGAAGTTTCCTCTGCCCTGGCATCCTTTCCTCTCAGGCTTCACCTTGCACCTGACACAGCTGCTTCCTCTTTCGGGCCAAGCCCCAGCATGGGTACCTCCTCCCTGGCCTTCCATTGCATGTGTCTTCAGAGCCCTTCCAACGTGTCATTAGTATTTAAATTAAATGCAAAAACATAGACATTCTATTTATGCTTTGTGAGTATAAAAACTGTCATTTAAAAGCCAGCTCTGCCCTTAGACCTGGGAAGGCATGGCCTTGCCTTCACGCCTGAGCTTTGGAGGCCCGGCTCCAGTTTCCTTCTGGCTGTTGCCCTCCTAGTGGGGTGAAGAGTCCATGGGCCACAGCTCCCATCCCAGACAGAGTGAATAGATTTGGGGGGGGGGGAAGCTTGATGCACACTTCAATTTGAATGTCAGATAAACAATTACTCATTTCTTCAACATGCCCCCTTCAGTATCTGGGAGAGATGTATATCCGAACATTTTAGGTCATTTGGAATTCAAGTTTATCCTGGTGTTACGGATTTTTATTTGGCAGCTCCGGGTCCGTTTTCTAGATCAGATGCCAGCCAACTCCAGCCTGAAGACGAAAGCTAACCTATTTTTGTACCGAGGGCTGTGTTGTAATGAGCCACATTCCTGTCTGTATTGTCATCAGCTGCTTTGATGCCACAGTGACAAGGTTGAATAGTTGTGACCAGAAGTTGTGTTGTACACACAATGGTTTACCATCTGACCTTCTACAGCAAGATCAAACGGCAGACCGGGTCTCCAGAGCTTCCCAAGTCCCTGCGTGAACAAAGTCAAAGTGTTCCGAAATCCCAGGGGCCTTTTGACCTGTTCAGGGTGGGCCCAAGACCAACAGTACAGGAATAGGGTGGGGGAGGGGAGCTTGAACAACAGGTCCTCACAGCACGAGAAGGACTGGAGGGGGAGACTGAATCCCACCCCCTCTCCTCCTCACAAGCGTCTGAAGACTTGTACCCACCCTTTCCTTTAGCTAGGAAGGAGTGTTTTTTTTTTTTTCAAGGAAACATATCCTACTGGCTTTGGGTAGTAGGTTGACTTACCTTTTAAATAATTCATCATGTGATAGACTAGATAGCCCCCTGTACTCTTGATGTGGCCCCTCAAATGTCCCATCTGCTCCAATCAAGACAAAGACATGTCATGAGTAGTGCCACCTGGTGGTGAGACTATCACCATTCCAAGCAGCCTAGCTGCCCAGGGATGTGCCCAGGAGCTGAAGAACAACTGACCAGGACTGTCCCAGGCCAAGTTGATTATACAGCTAGAGCATGGTGTTTTGTGAAACCTAAGGAGAATTCTGAATAATGATCTCCCCAAATCAGTCACTTTTGGGGTGGTCCATGCAGTTACTTTCTCCTGTTGTTACTGTGCTTTACAATTGTACAGTGTGTTCTCATGTGCCCCGACGTGGCCTCTGCTGAAAATGGGGCTTCTCATAGCATCACACCACAGCCTGTCCAGCCCGTCAGCGCTCTCCTCATGTTAGAGCTTATCCTGCTCTAGTAACCAAAACAGAAGTTAAGCAAAAAATCCGTTTCCCTCACCATGAAGAGAACCGAGGTTACATTTTACCAGACTGGCCCCTTTTCTTGGAGTTCCCAGGCTGAAGTAAAGAAGAGTTTTCTGAAGGGTTACTGTAAACTCTCCTTCAATTCCCGAGACCTGTGACCACTTCTTACTGCTCCCAACAGAGGCATTCCACTGCAGAGTTGACTCTGACATTTCTGTTATTCCTCAGAAACACTTGAAGCCGGGTTCTCTGCCTGTCAGGCAGAGTCCATGGGAGACGCCAAAAACCTTAACTGAAAGTCAGGGCTCATTGGGGTTAACCTCCACAGAGGCCTGTGCTGGAGCACAGGCAGGGGCCCAAGCTGCTTGTCAGAGCCGACATCTCTCGAAAACAGCTGTCTCCCAGCAAGCCAGCTGGGTGAGGTGGGGAGTTCACCTCAAATCTGCTGACACACCGCCGAACTTCACGTGACAGTTGAAATACTTGGAGGGAATTCAAGGAATGAGACAAGAGGCGGGAAGAGGCATGTTTGTTAAATTCTACTTTTCTTAAAGATCAACAGGCGCTTCAAAAGGAGTCCACGGATAGGGGTCTTGTGTGGCTTTGACAAGAAACAGTTCTATGCTTCTGACCTGGGGGACAGCCAGTCTTAGCCACCCAAGAGACACCCTTCCAGCTCCGTGTGTGTGTGTGTGTGTGTGTGTGTGTGTGTGTGTGTGTGTGTGTGTGATAAGATCTGTGAGAAAACAGGTTTACCTGGCCTTTTACTGCAGGCTTCTGGGATAGTAGAGAGCCGGCGGGGGGAGGGGGCAGATTATCAGATCTGGACTGGTCTGCTGAGCTCTAGACACATCTCTTTTTTTCATGCTTATATTTAACAAATATTAAGAGCCCTATCTATGTTTCTGTCTCAGAAGCCATACTCAGGAATAAACAGATATGACTTGATGATGGCCATGTGGCATGGTTAATTGTCACCGGGCCATGACACATACTGCCAGGGACCAGGAAAGGCTTTTAGATAGGGAAGCACTTTAGGTGTGCCTTGACCAGCATCAGGTAGCGAGGCAGATGGCGGCAAAGGAAAAGGACAGGTTAGCACCAAAGCTCAGGAGCTTTACCAGGAGGGGCTCAGTTCCTAAAGCCCTACTTCCTTGAAGTACTCAGACTGCCAGGAAAGTGTGTTTCAGAGACTGGGAGGCAACCTCAGGAGAACGAAGCATGTTCTGCCCACGGTGGCCAATAGGAGGCAGTGGTGTGCTTTTGTGGAGAGTTGGTAGACTGCACTCTGGGTGGGATGGTTCATGAAGGTAAAACTCCTCCTCAGGTGGACTATTACCCTTTGAAATGTTACTGTGCATTTCTTTACTTTCTATTCATTATCTTCTTTCCCTCTCCAGGGCGTATGCACCATGATCAATGATCTATCTCCCCTGTCCTGTCTCTGCTGTATCCGAAGCACGCATGTGCACTAGTGCTGGATGTATCTCCCCCTCTTTGCTCCCTCCCCCCCATGTGTGTTTGTGTGTGTGTGTGTGTGTGTGTGTGTAATAAATTAATGAGTGTGTGCATTTGTGTGGCATTGAAATGAGCATTGTGGGGGAAAGAAGATGGCTATTACCTTTCCTTTCTGAAAGAACACGTGGTTTAATCTAGTCTGTTCCACTCTTTGAACATGGGTGGTCAGCAGCATAGCAACCACAGGAGAGTCACTTCGTGGGGAGACACTTTCCTGTAATCTAGATGAAGTCCTCCTGAGGCCAACAGAAGCTGCGAATGCCAGAAAGCCAAGGTCAAGGGCAGTGTGCAGGGAGGAGGGGGCCCACACGTCGATGCTTCCTTGAGAGCTGTAGGAAATAGAAGGCCAGTGGTAACATTGGAGAACCCCAGTGAGGTCAACGCTGACACCACCCGGTGCGGTCTCAGGCTCCAAGCAAACTAGAGTGTGAAGGTCCCAAGGTTCCACCTGTGCCACGGGACACACAGAACAGCCTACTCAGCTAGTGGCTGTCCCTGTCCGAGAGACCTGGAAGGCCACACACTCACTTGCAAATGGGCTTGTGTTGACTCCAGGGGAGGTCTCCACTTCTGCTTCCTACAGCCATTTTATCACTCACTTTTAGCACCAGCCTCCTGCCCACGTCCCGGCTCTCCTCGAGGTATTGCTTTGTTACTTAGAGATGTAAACAATCTAAGAGAAGAAAGGCTAGATGGATATGCCATTTAAAAAACCCCTAAGATTCTACAGAGCACACTGGGAACTGCATGTGTTGAGATCTTGTAGTCTGTGGTTTTTCGATGAGACTTCAGAGACGTGTGCAGTGAGACCCCCAAACAATAGCCTTCAAGGGGTACCCAGTCTAGGCTGTCTGTCCCCGTGCATCCTTCCTGGGGTCAGTGCTGCAGGATCAAAGGTCACGGTGTCAAGTTTGAAGTGCTTTGGCTTCGGTGTGATGTCAGAGAGAGTTTTCAGGCCTTTCTCTGCCTGCTCTGCACAATTAAAACCCACCTATGTCCACCAGCTGTCCCACTTCGCCCAGGACAAGAAGGGTTCCCAGAACCCAAGCCTTTCTGCTTTCAAACTAGGAAAGTCTTGGGCAAGCCTGCATGAATCAGTTACTCCGTTAACTGGTGTTGCCGGCCATACTTTGTCCTTCCTTCTCTCTTGGCCGTATCGATTATTTACCATTTCCTGCTGCCCTGGCATCTCTTCATCCTCCTCTTCTCTTGTTTTCAGACTTTCCGGTCTGATCACAGTCTGAAACACCACCCTTTGACACCATCTGGAACGACTGTTGTTGAATGAAGTACATCTCTGGGCAGCTTGGTTCCCACTGAGGATCTTGCAACTTAATTACTTTGGGACCCATCAAAACCACTGCCAGCTCAGAGGAGCCCTGAAAAGTGAGGTGAAGCAGGGGCAGGGAACAGCATCTCTGTTTGTGGTACTTAAGCCTGGGCCATCATTCACGCTGTCAGGGCTCTGGAGAAGCAGACTGTTAACTGATGCATAAGCATGGCCAGGCAAAGGAGGCCCCACAGAGGATACTTAGCTTCTGCCTGATGTAACTGATGGGCTAGCTGGAGCCATGTGCTGACCAAGCAAATTAATGAAACAACAGCAGACATGTCTGTCCAGATAAATCTCTTCCCTGAGATTTGAGCATAAGCAAGCACTTAGACAAACCATTCAAGACGAGAGCTGCCAGAGAAGATGGCTGGCTTCTTCCCTGAAGGCCATACCCTGGAGGGACTGAAACCTCTTTAGCATAGCCTTACATCCTACCTTTCAGGTAAGAGAGAGTAACATCCTTCTCCTAATTACATCTGACATTACTGTTGATGAACAAGAGTGTATATGTAACCAACCGTCTTATTAAAATAAGAAACACAGAACCAATGTAAAAGAGAAAGCCCAGAGGTCAGAGCTCAGAGCTAAAATCTCACCTCCTGCAGTGCTCCTACCTCTCCGAAAGAGAGCTGCTTCCTGTGTGTATGTCTTTAAATAGTCTTTCTGTTCTGCCTTCTCATTGGTTGCAAACCCAAACACGTGACTGCCTCGTCACTGCCTGTTTACTGCTACACAAGAGAGGAAATGTTGGTCAGCCCCAGTGATCTACACAACTGCGCGTTTGTCCGGCGGCGAGCTTAGGTTTGGAAGGGGCTGTTCAGTTCATGGGCCTGCTGTGACTTCTTGGGAAGAGTAAGAATACGGAACTCAGACAGGACGGGAGTGAAGAGCTTCATTAATAAATTACTGACACTGAGAACAGCCCACAGTTACAATCATGCCTGGTGCCACAGGTCACCTTTGGAACACCTTTCCCAATTTCTGGCATTCGTTCATGAATGAGAAGGAAAATAAATTTTCGTTATTAATTTTGGACTTGTTGTGGCTCCTGGTTGAATCTGCTCCTTTTCACATATGTGTACTAGTCAGTTTTATATTTCTATAGCGGAATACTCTAGGCGGATGTGTTAGTTACTTTCCCATGCTACGCGAAAACACCACGACTGAAGGAAACTTACGAAAGAAAGACTTTAGCTTGGCTTATGGTTCCAGAGGGAGAGTTCATAATGGTAGAGGAGGCACAGCAGCAGGTGTCTGGGACAAGAAGCTGGGGGATCACATCTTCAACACAAGCAGGAAGTAGAGCAGAGATGAACTGGACGGGGGACAAGGCTATACGCTCTCAAAGCTGCCTCCAGCGGTGGACTTCCTTCAAGCCACACCTCCCAAAAGTCTCATCACTTCCCTCAACAGTGGTACCAACCAGGACCAACTGTTCAAACACCTGTGCCTGTGGAGGGCATTTCTCTTTCAAACCACCACAGCAGGGTACTTTATAAAGAAAATGAGTTTATTTAGCATATAGTTCTTGATGTTCAAAAATCCAAGATCAGGTGGTTCCCATCAGTTTGGCCTCTGTTGAGGACCTAATTTGATATGTCAGAATGGTGGGAACAGGTATAGGAGGGAGATAGCTTGACATAGGAGACTTGAGAAGCTAGGATCTCACAGTCTGTTTCTAGGACCCCACTTTTCAGTGATCTGTGCATCTCTCTCTCAGCCTTTTCTCTTAAAGTTTCCATACCATCTCAATCCACCAAGGACCTAACTTAGAACATATGGATCCTTGAGAGAACAAACTACATTGAAGCCATAGCTATGTATCCATAGCTACATCTATGATATATGTCTGTCTGTCCATCATCTATCTGTCTGTCTATCATCTATCTATCTATCTATCTATCTATCTATCTATCTATCTATCTATCTATTATCTACCTACCTACCTATCTGGCATCTATTTGTCTATATTCACCCACCCACCCATCTATCCATCTATGTCATCTATCTATCTATCTATCTATCTATCTATCTATCTATCTATCTATCTATCTATCTACCTATCATCCATTTGTCCATATCCACCTACCCACCCATTCATCCACCCATCTATCCATTCAACTATCAGTCTATGCTATTTTCTCTCCATCCTCTATCTATCTATCTATTCGTCTGTCTGTCTATCATCTACCTATCTATCTTCGATTTATTTACCAGCATAGTTCAATGATCAAGTATATATAAGTAGAAATAGTACTTTGAAATGAGATAAGGCCTGTCTTATTCAGTATTACCTATCTATCTTCGATTTATTTACCAGCATAGTTCAATGATCAAGTATATATAAGTAGAAATAGTACTTTGAAATGAGATAAGGCCTGTCTTATTCAGTATTTTACTGCTGTGAAGAGACATCATGACCATGGCAACTCCTATAAAAGAAAGCATTTAACTGGGGCTTGATAACAGTTTTAGAAGTTTAGTTTATTATCATCATGGTGGGGAGCATGACAGCACATAGGCAGATGTGGTGCTGGAAAAGTAGCTGAGAGTTCTACACCTGGTGGTGGCAGGAAGAGAAATATAATGGGCCAGGCTTAGGCTTTTGAAATCCCAAAGCCTAACCCAAGTGACACACTTCCTCCAACAAGGCCACACCCACTCCAACAAGGCCCACACCATCTAATCCTTCTAATCCTTTCAATTAGGCCACTCCCTGGTGACTAAGAATTCAAGTATAGAAGCCTGTGGGGACTATTCTTTTCAAGCTGCCTCAGGGCCTTTTCTCAAATTACAGAAATGTTTTTATGGAATATTAAAGAAACATTTGCTCTTTGAGTCTACTGTATCTCCATAATGTTCTAGAAATACTGTGTGTCAGTCACTTCATCTGGCATTCCCTGCTTCAAAAATGGCCTGACTCTCTCATTCAGAAGGTGATTGGTCCTCGAGTGAGAACCTGATCCAAGCAGAGCCAGTCAGAATCCAGTTATGAAAGCCAGTGAGGAAGATCTCTACCCTTTTCTGAGATTGCTGGGTTTTTGAAGTTATAGCACTTCCACTTAGATGAAGGCTCACTGAAAATTAGACAAACTAGCAAATGGGTTAAGAGATTAAGCTGGGATAAACGGTGATATTTAGAAAAATCCACGCCCATTCGGAAGCTCAGAATGCATCCTCAGCTGCAAACAGTATCACTACAGATGTGATTTATTAAGACAAAGTCACACTGGACTGGAGCCCCAATTCAGTGAAGGGACCCAGAATGATGCATGCTAAGGGAGGATGTCCTCAGAGGATAGAAGCTGAGGATAGAATGCTGGTGGCCACCAGAATCTTGAAGCACCCAAGAAAGATCCTATTCTGACCCTTCAGGGAGAGGAAGACTCTAGTGATGCCTTTATTTTAAGCTTTTACAAATGTGGGAGGGTGAATATCTGTGTTTGTTGTTTTATTAAAATAAGCACAAGATGAGATTTACCTCTTTAACTGTTAAAGTGTGTGGTTGTTCCATGGTATTAAGTACATTCACACAGATATACAGAATAGATGATTGTTTCAACCTACTTGGTCCCTGTTGTAACAGCAGCCCCAAGAAATGGGTTCAGACATGTAGAAACTGAATAAGCCATAAAGATACTTTTTTAATCCAGCCATGCCTGAATTCCACTGGGCTCTCTGATATGAAACAATAAATGTTATTGATTTATTTATATTAATTTTTTAGTACGTTTCTGTCACTTCTGCCCCATAAAGGACTCTCAATGAATACAAATGGGGCAGGTGGATGGAAATATTTTTATTATTTTTCCATGAATGGCAGCCCCTACACTGTAACAGGAAGTGTCTGGTTCAGAAATGTATAGCTCTCTATTCCACCCCGGACCAAAAATTGTCACATAAGTCCATCCTCTCAAGAAACTAGTATGTATAGGAGAACATTAACAGATAATAAAATATTTTGTAAAATAAGCACCTTAAAGGCAGAAGTTAGGGAATACCTTGGAAAGTCATAAACCAATTAGACCAATAAACCACTTTAGCTCCACTAAAATGCCAGGTAGGGGGATAAGGAAAAGAGATGAAAAGTGAGAAGGGAGGTAAAGGAACAGGGTGGATCTGGAAGAACTACCCAGAAAGCACCTCCATGTACACAGCTCTTCTAAGGCAACCCTGGGTCTCATTTCCAGGGGATGCAACCGACAATGCATGGCAAACAATTAATTTCTATTAAACACCAGATGGTTAATAAAAAAATACTTTCAGGTCCAAGACAATTCCATGAAGGATGTACCTAACAAATGGCACTGGTATTTAGCCAACCAACCATGTCTGTTGCAATGTTTGATTTTAATGGGACTTGTTGCTTTATGTTAATTAACTGTACATTGATTGGTATCTCTATTTGATGAGATTTCATACAGGTGATGGTTATCCAATAATGAGAGAACTGTAAAATTTGTGTCATGATTTGTCTACGAGCCAAGTAATATCAGGTACAAAATGAACTCTTATGATAAAGTACAATCATATGACACAAAGAAAATGAGATTTGGATATATGAGGAGGAAAGGCAAGGGCCACCACTTGCACCCACAATACAGATGAGTGGTAAGTGGCCAGAATGGGTTACACTTGGTCCTTAAGGCTGCTGTGAACTTCTAGGTCGGGGCAAGTAAACATGAGAAATGGCTACTAGCTACTTAGATCACCACCCTGCAACACTGTCACTCAGTCTGTGAATTAGCATAATTCCGGCTTTCCATCTGGCTAGACTGACCAGAAGAGGGTGTGAATGTGACTGTTGTGTAACTTTTCCTGGGGGGGGGGTGTGAACAGCCATCTATTCACCCCAGATAAAGTACCGATAACAGACCCAAGAAGTCATTCCAACCAATCCCAACTCGGTGAACTAGTGAGTGTTTTGGCATTACTTATAGGTGCATGGGTGTGAAGTTACTTGGAAAAGTCTGGGTGACTCAAAGGCAACCACACTGTAGAAAAGCCCGCCTCAGCATAGGTGGCAATTTGTGAAGTCTGCACCCCTGGAGCTCCTGGTCCTTACAGACAGCTCCACCGGAGAGTCCTCTCTTCCTCAGGAAGCATTTACTGCTTCTGTCACTGTGCGGAGGGGTCTTGTGAGTCTTAGAACTTTCTAAGTGTCCAGAATCTTGTTTATGAGTTTCCTGAGCCTCTTAAGTTCCCGTAGCTTTCTGAGCTCATGTGTCTTTCTCTTCCTCTTTAGCTACATAGCGATAACCAAGACCCTAGGTTTTCTGCATGGAGGAAGCTGTGGGTTCCAGTCTAGGCTCCACAGGTTAACCCCTAGTTATCAGGTAGGGACTAACCATGAGTTTTAGTAGGTCAGACATTCTAATGGGTGGCAAATGCTTACGAACTCTAAACCCTAAGCTTGCCCATAAATGGCCAGTGGATTGCTGTGAGCCACAGGCACACTTGGTCCAACTCTTACAGATGTGCAGGAGCTGGTTTGAGATGCTACTAGAGCAAAAGTCCTTACAGCTGGGTCAATGGCAGTTTGAGGGAATCTTTCAAAGCTGCCCCAGCTGAGTCTCCTGAAGACATGGCCCCTTTCTCATTACCAGCCTGTCTTTGTCTGCATGGTTTGGGTCTGTCCTTCTTAGGCTCCAGGCCAGTCCAATTTGGTTTTGATCTACTCTGCCTCAGACTTTGGGTTTCTGGCTCTTTCTTCAGAATGACTGACACACAGCCACTCTACTCCATCCTTTGGACAAAGGCCAAGTCTGATGCCCAGTCTCCACCTGGTAACTCCGAAGGGCTCTGGACTCTGCCAAGTCCCATCTGGTAGATGGACAAACAAGGTTATATAGAAAATTGGACCTGAATCCCTTTCTGCTGCTGGTGGTTGGCTGTCATTTGCTGGCCCTGGACTCAGAAACTCCAACCTCTGACATGCACTGCAAAGAAGATCTTGTACAATAAGGTCCAAAAGACATCAAAGGAGGGGGCCACGGGAATGGGAAGAGGGGGGCCACGGGAATGGGAACAGGTGGTGGTGACAAAGGGGACTGAAGCCTGGGAGAGAATTAGGGATATAAGGAAGAGGTCTGAGGAATCCTGGGAGCCATGTGGCCACCTACATTTCCAAAACTGAGCCACCACGAAGGACTTCAGATGAACTGGGAAACGAAGCCACATTTCCTGACCCCGACTCTGGTGGAGAGATCTGTTCGCTTGGTGACGAAGGTTCAGAAAAAGGGATCCATCTTCACGTGATGCTCTTCCATGGCAAGCGCATGCTCAGCTGCTTGCCCAAGGTTCCACTCCCAGAAGCAGTCACGTGCCTCAAGTTCTTATCTCCCGGGGACTGGCTGGGACTCGGTTCCTCCACCCCTGGTGAACTGTGAATTTCCATCAGACAGGAAGCCTTGAGTCATACACTGTGAAATTGCTCACCAAACACCTCCAATGCCTAGTCATAGCCACTGTTTAATTTACTTTCAATATTACGGATTTCTTAAGTGCCACAAAGCTGGAGTTCAGCTAAAGCTGAGTTTATGGCAATACTTGTTTAGGATGGATCTTTGAAAAAAATCACCTCGGGTCTCTGAGCAGCATCTTGCCAGACAGCTGCAGCCTCCTTTGTTTGATGCTGAACCATTTGCTGCAAATTGATGCAATGTGATCCCTGCCTTCAGGTAATTCTCTATCATTTCCTGTTTGTATTCCCTCATGCATTTAAAGACTCCCTACAAGGAGCAGCTCTCACTCTACACAAACAACCTATGAGATTAAAACTGTGCAAGGCCATCTCCGTGGCCTGCTTCACTAGCCCTTAGCACATCCCAAAGATCAAATAAATGTGGCGTCTTTGAAAAGATTAGCAAGATCTAGCCGGGCGGTGGTGGCGCACGCCTTTAATCCCAGCACTCGGGAGGCAGAGCCAGCCTGGGCTACCAAGTGAGTTCCAGGAAAGGCGCAAAGCTACACAGAGAAACCCTGTCTCGAAAAACCAAAAAAAAAAAAAAAAAAAAATTAGCAAAATCTACAAACCTCTGACCAAGCTAAAAGAGACAGAAGACTCAGATCCATAAAATTAGGGATGTAAAGAGACTGTTTACAAAAGACCCCAGTGAAATCCAGATCATGAAGGCATGGATGACGTTTCATTGGTCCCATTTTACTGAGAAGTAACTGAGACTTCTGAAGGCTCAGCAATTTCTCTCTTGTTCCAGAAGGGAACCCAGAGTCATATCCTTTGGACTTGAGTAATAGGCAATTTTCTTCCCATTGCATCTTTGGTTTGCACTTTGATGCCTAAAACACATTCCTACGCAACAAGTGAAGTTTAAATGAATAAACACAAGAAAGACTTTAAACCCCTGCACTGTGGGTCAACCAGTGAACTCCGTTCACAGAACATTAAGTTGCAGATACTGTCAGGGGTGGAGGGTTGACACGGCCATCCTCACCCTACAGAGCTAGGAAGACAGTATCTACTTATAAAGAAAAACATCACTGTGGAGCCTAATCTGGATCTTCCTGCCTGCATCCCATAGAATTGGGATAACAGGTGTCCACTACCACGCCCAGCTTTAAGTCTGGGCTCCTAATGAGGCACACGGAGGACCGCTAAACGTTTCCCTAATGCCTCAGTCCTGTCAGAGGGTCATTTGTTTTCAATATAATTTGCTGTATTTGAAATTTCTGGTGATTATGAATCCTTTACACTATATTGGGTAATTCTCTTCTTACTGAATTGAGAAAACAAACGAACAAAAAAAACCTGTCCGTGATTGTCAGCCATGTTGATAAACAATTTACCTGTCACTTGTTTCTTACTCTGAGGGGTCAAAGAAGCCATTGCTTAGGTAGAGGGGATCCAGAGCCTCATCTGGATCTTTGTGTGTGTGCGCCTGAGGTATGCATATGTGTGCATGTATATGCACCAGAAGCCAGAGTTTGATTTTCGGTATTTTTCTTTATCTTACTATTTGAAACAGATCCTCACTGAACCTGGAGCTCACCATTTCAGGTAGACTGGCTGGCCAGAGGCCTTCTGGAATGCCCCCCCTCCCCCCACAGCACTGGGGACATAGATGCATGCTGCCACACCCAGTTTTCATGAGTGCTAAGGATCGATTATTCTCAGGTCCTCTTGTCTCATGGGTAAATACTTGGGACATCACTGTAGCCCCTTGTCTAAATTTTCATCCACCTCTTGAGTATATCTAACAGCATGTGCCACCACAAACTGGCTGAATTTTAAAGGAATCAGCTAAGTTCACATCTTAGTTGTTGTTTTATTGACGTGAAGAGACACCATGACCAAGGCAGCTATTATTAGTGAGAGCATTGAACTGGGGCCTTGCTTACAGTTTCATGGGTTTAGTCCATTATCATCCTGGTGGACAGTATGGCGGCAGTCTCGGCACTAGAGCAGTAGCCGAGAGCTACATTCTAGGTTCTGGACTCTGAGAATGGCATGGGTTTTTGAAACCTCAACTGCCCACCCCTAGGTGACACACTTCCTCCAACAAGGTCATACCTTGTAGCATGAGTCTTAAAGAGTCTTTATTAATAAAACAAACCTGAGCCAGGTATTGGGGTGTACACTGTCAGAGAGACAGAACAAGCCACAGCTACCTCACCTTTCCAGTTCCTCAGCTGGTCTTGTTTCCTCAGACTGGAAGCCTCTGAGTCCTCATCCAGAATGGGTCTCAGCTGAACTGTGCTGCTCAAAACCTAAAAGCTTAACCGGCCAAATGCCTCTAGTTCCTGGTCCTCATGCCTTATATATCTTTCTGCCTTCTACCATCATTCCCTGGGATTAAAGGTGTGATGAGTCACCATGCTTGGCTGTATCCTTGAACAGATGGATTTCTACCCCTGGAATGCTAGTATTAAAGGTGTGAGTGCCACCATTTTCTAGCCTTTGTATCTAGTGGCTGTTCTGTCTCTGACCCCAGATAAGTTTAATTAGGGTGCACAATATTTTGGGGAACACAATACCACCACAACAGCTCCTAATCCCTCTAATCTTATCAAAGAGTTCCACTCCCTGCTAACTAAGCAGTCAACTATTTGAGCCCATGGGGCCATTCATATTCAAGCTACCACAGTCCATGTGCAGGCAGCAGAAATGACTGAGTGAGAATGAGGACCAAGACCCAGCTAATCTCCACGCTGTGAGTTCCTACATCCTAGATCAGACTTGTCGTTTTCACTGGAATCTGTGTGTACAACAGGCCTACAGAGAACAAGATGCTCACACAATACTGACCCTCCTTCTGAAGGCATGTATTTTGGGCCCTGTATGTGACAACAAATCAGACTTCACAAATCTTGATGGAGGGTCACTGTACTACAGGCTGGATGGGGGTGCGATGGGGTAATAGATAGATGGTGCAGCCCTCGGCCTCTAATGGTTTAACATTCTTGGGGGCTGGGACTCAGGCAAGGGATCAACGGTTAGCTAAGTCCCTACTAGTGAGTGTCTGCACACACCTACACATGCGTATAAACACACTGAAGCCTAAGCCCACTGTCCTCTCTTTTGGAGACTCTAGGGCGCAGATATGGAGGAGAAGACAATTGGGTCCTTCAGGATAGGGCCAGGGAGGCTTGGATGTTGTTGGCTTCAACCTTTCGCTGGCTCATCAGGACCATGCAGCATCTTCTGCTCAACTTTTGTCTCTACTGGCAGAGCCTCCAACATGTGTTCTCTGGTTTGCAACCTGACTAGTCATCTGCCAAGACGTACGTGCGAGAAAGCGTGCGTGCGTGCGTGCGTGCGTGCGTGCGTGCGTGCGTGTGTGTGTGTGTGTGTGTGTGTGTGTGTGTGTGTGTCTTAAAGGCTTATGGCCCCTCCCTCCCTCCCCCCCCTAGCAGCATTCTCAGCCCCTCCATTCTCAGGCACTTCCCATCCTTGCCATCCAGACTCTAACCTTACCACCTGAGTTGAACTCTAATTGACCTTCCAAAACATGACTTGGGTTTGCCTAAGCTATTATGCTACGGTCAGTGTCCTGTTCTCTCTGATTGTGAATTAATGAATGAATTCTACAAGCTCCTGCTATGTAGCCCAGGCTGGCTTCAAACTTGTGATCTCCCATTCTTATTGTCCTACATTCCATGGGCTACCAGGCCCGGGAACTGCCCCCTTCTGAAAGACAGGGTCTGGTCACTGTTGCCCTTCCAGGGCCTCTTCTGGGAGCAGCACACGTGTCTGCCACATGGAGCATAAGGCCGATAAGGCCTTAAAAATCAGCTGTGTGGGCTAGCTCGGCATTCCCCCTGCGAACAGAGCATTCCTGTGAACTTTTAGAACTTCGTTTAAAACTTGTAAAGCAATTCATGAAAATATATGACTAAGACAGATCAAGACCTTGAAACCAGAGAAGAGACAAATTGCTGTGGCCTCAGGCTCTCAGAATCAGCTTTGTGAGGCAATGGGACAGAATTCACTTACAAGTTCCTGAGTGTCTATTGTATACGAGGCTTTATGTATGTGTCTTACTTGAATAAAAGATGGTTCTTAAAGATGTCACAGTCAGGCAGAACAAAGAGATGGTTAGTAGACATGGAGTTATAATGCAATGTGATGCGTGACTTCACATTTGACATTAAGTTTGGTGAACTACGCTCCAACACGGAGAAGCCACTGGAATTAGAGAGAGCGCTGCTCTCCACCTAGGGAAGACTTACCCTATTTGCTAAAATTTCTTTCCTTTGGTTTCTTAGCATCAGTTGTTATTTGAGCCTCTCCAGGACACTCGTTAACTAGGGCCACTGTTCTTGCTTAGCACAGACATGCAAGATCTTGGGGATTTTGACATTTGTCTGGTCTGTGAGTACTGAAGAGGAATTAACCTTAGCGCTGGGGTTTCTGGCTTGGCTCAGGTCCCCTGGGCTCTTAGCAGGTTGGCAGGGGCAGAAGCCCAGAGGACTCCAGCACTCCAGGAGCTTGCCCGCAGAAGGCAGAATGGGAAGGCAGGTCACAGGTCACACCTGTCTCTTTGACACTGTTCCTTCCCAGCCCACACCCTGCTCCAGCCTCCTGCAGCAAAATCCACTGCCCTGACCCTACTTCCCTAATCTGCTTGCAAAATTGCTCTCAAGCTTCAAGACCCAGCCTAAAGAATTTAAACTTCGCCCTGTCAGTGTTGAGAGGTTTTTTATTTGTTTGTTTGTTTTTAATTTAATTTTTATTTGTTTGCTTGTTTGTTTTATAGCAAGGATCTGATACTTTGAAAAGGGTTTTCTGGGAAAGAGAATTAGCAGCTGGAAGAAGTTTTAAGAGCATAGGTACAAAATGGTGAGGAACTCAACTAAAACAATGTTAGGGATGGAAATGGTACAATTGCTGTTTTGTCGTCCCGCCCCCCCATACTGAGAATGGTGTACAATAGCCATCCTTTGGGTCTTGAACTAGTGAGTTAATTAAGCAAGCAAACACAAGAGGACAAATAGCAAGCAAAGATGGAGAGAAGCTGCAGATGGACAGCAGAACTCTTCCTGATCGGCTGGTCACAACATCCAGCAGAGACAGTGGAATAGCTGGATTGAGAGAGCAAACACCAGTAAAACCAGGGGCTTCCCAACACCTATTACCAGTAACCGTGGAAGTCCTACCGAAACAGCCAGGCTGGTGTTCCTGATCCAGTCCCAGGCAGATCACAATGTTCAGTCCATGGATGAACTTCCAGCTTCCTGTTCCCACAGCAGGCATTTTTATACCCAGGAGAAGCTAGAAAACTTCAGTTGGAAATCGCTTACCTACTAGCTGCTCCTAAGGGCATGTGTTTGTAATACCCTTAGCTATTTGTTATTCTCCCTTCTTGTTACAGACCCAGGGGATCAGGCTGACCCAAGACAGAGAATTTCAGAAGACAGCTGAAATAAACATGTCTCATGTCTAGGACAAGGGAGCGCTCTCACTCCCAGAGGATGCTTTTTACAGGTGCAAACCCAAGACAGTTTATATCACATAGTTCTTATGAAAACCATGACCTAGTGACTTTGGGACAGCTTTTTGGATATTTTTTCATTAGACCTGGCTCTCTTATATTACCACTCATCCTATTTTAATTGCTCACAGTTTTTAGTTTCCATCCCTAGAATGTGAGTGCCCCAAGGCTGAGCTCTGTTCTCTCTGATTTACGACTGGCTCTCCAGAGCCTCAGCCTATGTCTGACCACCTACCAATGGCGAGAGTCCTGGAAGGTGTCTCATGCACAGGTCATTTCTGAACTGAAAGAGGGACCGCACTTCAGAGAGAGCCTCCGCCCAGTGTGCTGCCCATCTTTGTCAGTAAGGCCAGCTCTCATTAAACCCAAGCAAAGAGCCAGACAGGCAAATTTGGCTTTTAATTTTCTCTTCAGTGATTTGAGCCTCTCCGTCATTTGTAGATCACAAAGTTTGACAACTTGTCTCCCTGCCTGGCTTGGATGTTAATTATATCCTTACTCCTAATGACTTCACAGCGCTCGTGGAGACCTTGGCAGGGTTCTGGCAAAGGGTCAAAGGCACAGGCTGGCAATCAGTGTGCTCAACATAACTTAGCCCGCTCAGGCTCAGAAATTTTCACCAGCTTCCTGAACGGACAAAACCTTCTTACTATTGAAAAAAAAAAAAAGAAAAAAAAAAAAAAGGAAAGAATCCCTTCCACCCACATTGTGACACTTCCCTCTGCATCTTCTGTTCTCTTTACTGGAACTGGGGTTGACCCTGGAGCATCCACCATGCTAGGAACTAGATCATTGAATCACTCCCTCCTCAACATACATATCTTCTGTTTCTTTCTCTTTAAAAAAATCTCTCTCTCTCTCTCTCTCTCTCTCTCTCTCTCTCTCTCTCTCTCTCTCTGCATGTGTGTGTGTGTGTGTGTGTGTGTGTGGTGTGCATGCATGTGTGTGTATGTGTGCATGTGTGTGTGTGTATGCACGTGTGTGTGCATGTGTGCATGTGTGCGTGTGTGTGCGTGCACGTGTGTGTGTGCATGTGTGCATGTGTGCATGTGTGCGTGTGTGTATTTGTATGTACGATTCAGGTTTGTATTTGTCATAGCCGGTTTGTGATGGTCAGGGGACACACAGGTGCCAGTCCTCATCATCTTTCTTGCTTTTGGAGAGAGTCTCTGTTGTGTACCACCATGAGCTTCAGGCTAGCTGGCCTTCAAGCTCCAGGGCTTCCCCTGTCTCTGCTCTGCCTCTCACAGTGGGCACACCAGCTTCACAGATCCATGCTGTTGCATCTGGCTTTTCATGGGTCTGGTGACTCAGCCTCAGGTCCTTTCGTTACCTGGCAAGTGCTTTACCCACCGAGCCGTCTTCCTACTCGCTACCCAAATCTTCAATGTTAGCTTTGTCAATTAGCATTTCTTACAATTGGCCATTCGGTGGCTGCGGAAGCAAATGTCAGAGCAATCCAGTGCCAACAATAACTGGTTAGTTACTACTCAATGCTGCTGTTCAAACATCACTTAGTCATCAAAGTGACAGTAGGAGAGATGTACAGTCATCCCCATTTTATAGGTGCAGAAACTGAGTCTTGATCAGGTAACTTGCCCTTGGTGTCTCAGTTTATAAGCAGTGACTGGGGTTTCCATTTAGGTACTTCCTTCTTCTCTCGTATCTGGGAGTCTCCCTAAGGCTGCACATTAACTGACCAAGTTGTGGGAACTTTGCTGCCTGAAGTTCATTCATACTTAACTGTGGGAAACACCCACCATAATAAATAAATACTTTCTAGTTTGATATAAACGTAGACAGATAAAGGCTCTTTCGTAGATCTCATGGCCAGGGTGGCTTGTCATCTTCTGAACATCCTGATAGGAAGAAGCAGGAACACCACAAAGGGGAGACCGATGGGTATGTGCCTTTATACAAACACTAACGTAATTGGCCTCTAGGTTTCAAAAACTAGGACTTCAGTTGTGAAGGCCTCACTCAGTCTATTAGGTGCTTTGCTTATCCACAGATTTGATTGCCCTACACAAAGCCTCCAGGAGTCCCTGAAGCCCAGTGAAATGTCTATATTCTTCCTTTAAAATATCTTAATATGATATATCACACACTGGAAATTGCACGAGACATACATGTTCCAGATGTAGAAAAATTCCAGAGCAGTCCGGGGCCGGCAGCGGCAGTGTCCTCTCTCAGAGAGAGAGAGAGATTGAGAGAGAGAGAGACCCCTGATGGAAGTGCTCAATTCCATCCCCAAAGCCATCTCCCAGAAACCACGGGGCTCTGAGTTCTAGGTGAAACTGTCAATTTATACAAAATATGGGAAGCAGAAGAAACTTTAAATGTTCCAGAGATGCAACCAGGAAAGGCCATACTTGGGGGGAACTTACAGGTCAAATGATACCAAGCGCTTCAAAACCAACCAATTTCAAGGAAGAGGGAAACAGAGAACTGCTTGGGAGATCTACCAAGCCCGCATGTACCCTGGTTTGAAGAAAGTAGCCATGAAAAATATTTATGAGGCAATTGAGTACTGATTGAACATTTGGCGATATTAAAGAAATTGTCTGAGATGTAATAACTGCGTTGTGCTCATATTAAAATCTTCTTCATCTCTTAGAGACACACTGACGTATATTCCCCTGAAATGATATGTTTTTCTGGATTTGAATGGAAATGAATGGGTGTAGCTATTGGGGAATTGAGTGGGGTTTTCTATAAAGCCAGAGTTGTCTCCTGTTGAGATTTGAGAGAGGCTGGGTGATAAGCACCTGAGGGTCCACTAAAATAGTCTCCATTCTTCTGGGTATATTTCACTGCATCTATGATAATAAAAACCTCTCCTCTACTGCACACTACAAACACCACATTCCCCAGATCGAAGGCAGCTCTTCTCTCCTCTGCCAACGTGCAGGACTTGCTTTGTTCATGAATGTCAGCATGAATCCTAGCTATTTGGGGATCTCTGACCTCTTATCCTTCCTTCCCTCTTCTCCAAATTTGGGGGGAGAACTTTGACCTTGTGTACCCCCCCTGGCACCTAGCAAAGTGCCTAGCGGCTGGCAGATGATCAATAAACCCTGAACCATGGCAAGAGGCTCTGGAATGCATCAGAAATATCCTTACCAAAACCAGCTGCCCACAACCCCAGAGGAATAGCTGGCATGGTCTCTTTTTCACATGTGGAGAAACTGAGGCCTGGGCTAGCTAAGAGTCTCGGGCATGGGCTTCTGATTCTATCACCCACCTCATGTTAAAGCATCCCGTTACATTGGGAGGCCGTAGCAGGGACAGCTTCTGTGGTACAGAGTTCTGCCTCTAATCAGACAGCAAAGGCTTTCGGTAAGGTACCCACTCACTTCATCCTCCGTGACTTTTCCTCCCATGTCTGAGACAAGTAGAAATGTTCTAGGTTTACGTTACAGCAGTGTTGTTCATAATTCCTGAAGAGCATATCGTTTTCCTTATCACAGATGCATTCAAATAGCACTAAACATTAATACTCCAGGAAAGCAGAAACGATGGTGACCAGTCAGACTGTCACAGCACAAGGCTAAATGCCATGCAGTGACTTATCTATGGCTTGCTCTAGCTTCAGAACTCTGGCTGAGAAGTCTCTGCAGGCTTTCACGTATTCTAAGGATGCCAACGCTGTTCCCGCTCAAAACCATTGTACCATCAGTGTTTCTTATTTGGTTTTGGTCTTCGCCGTTGTCACTATTGACAATGTTTCAGTATCATTCTGGACATGTAAATAAGCTGAGCGCAGTGTGGTGGAAACAGGCATGCTATGGAGGAACTGATCGGAGACTCAGTGAACCAGTGGCTGGATTAAGTCAGAAGTCATGGTATTTAAAAGCAAACATGAAATGAGAGAGGGGTAGGGAAAGAGGAAATTGTATTATGGAGGGAAGAGGGCATTTAATCCCAGGCCATTGCATTTATGAAAGAAGGCATGACAACTGAAATGGAAACCGTGGACTATCTAGAGGGGTAGCTTCGAAGCCTAAGGTTACAGGGCATTTCCTCCTGGAGGAAGCAGAGACCTTTTTAGGAAAGCCGTTAAAGAAAGCAAGCAATGCAAAAGGATGGGGGTGGGGCGCTGGAATTCAGTTTCTAACTATAGCTGGAGCCTCTCCATCAACTCCAAAGATTAAAGAAGAGGAAGAAGAAGAAATGGGCCTCATCAAGAAAGTTCAATTAGAAGAAAGCTGTGCCCATGATCACAAGCCAGAATAGGCTCTCGAAAGAGGTAATTGAGCCTCCACTGGCTCGTATCATTGAAAATAGAATAATTCTCCATTTCTCAGACATGATCTAAGAACAGGTGCACTCAGGGACATTTGGCTGAATTAGGAGAATTCCAGCTTTAACTCCCATCGCCACTAAATGCTGGCTCTTGCCTGGGAGTTTACACCCCAAGTGGCGCTTTTAGCTTCCCCTCCTCCACAGGAGCACACAGGGAGGTATTTTTATGGGAGCAGGTGTGATTGAGCAGCTATCATTGGTTTCACAGACAAAAAGTACAGATCTGGACCGCTGCCTGCTGGCCCCAATCCTGGGACAGGGTACTCGGCTCACATCTTTGTTCTCCCATCTCCAAAACCATGACAGACGGATGGACAAACGCCACTTTTCATTCTCTGAATGCCACTGAACACAGAGTTACTAAAAAATTGTACCGGGCAGTGGTGGTGCACGCCTTCAATCCCAGCACTCGGAAGGCAGAGCCAGGTGGATCTGTGAGTTTGAGGCCAGGCTGGTCTACAGAGTGAGATCCAGGACAGGTACCAAAACTACACAGAGAAACCCTGTCTCGAAAAACCAAATAAATAAATAAATAAATAAATGAATAAAAATTTAAAACTTGCATGAAAAATTCCCACACTAATCTGTATCCGGCCCTTGTATTTTGCAAATAAACAAAGCATGGGCATTGGCCACTCAAGGTCACATCATGGCAGGTTCCTGCTGCTACCCCAGCTATTCTACCTCCTGTGACATTAGCCAAAAAACCAGGGGAATGGAAGATTTGCTCGTAGAGAGACTGGTGAGCAATTAAACTCTAGACATACGTTTTATAGAGCCACAGGTTCTTAGTTTTCCACAAGCTGGCCGGAGTAAAAGTTGGAGTTCTGAACTTCTGGGAGAGCCACACCTCGGTTCTCACTGATTGGACAGTTCCAACCACTGTAACAAAACACGTGACACAAGCAGCCTATGGGAGAGAGGATTCACTTTTGCTCGGGGGTTTCAGAGATGTCAGCCACCAACAGCTGGCTCTGTTGCTTTGGGCCTGCGGCAAGACCGGAACATGAAGAAAGGGCAAGGGAGAAGAGACTCACTGCACGAGATCCAGGATGCACGGGATCCAGGAAGAGATGGGCAACTAGAGACAAGAGACACCCCTCATAGGCAGGCTTCCAGCGATCTAACGCCTTCAATGGGGCTCCACCTCTAAATGTCCTATTCATACAGACTCATCTGTGGACAAATCCCCTAATAATCCAGTCGTCTATCAATTGTGTTACCCGCTGGAGATCAAGCCTTCTGTATGAGTCTTTTGGACAGACATTCCTAACACTTGTCACATAGATGAACCAAACTGATAAAACAGTAAGGTTACATCCACCTCATACCTGTGCATTAATTCTTTCATTTCATGTAATGTAGAAGGGCCTCACCGAGTCCTGGGCACTATGAATACTGCTGCAATAGACTCAAAGAAAAAGAAGTCTCTACTCAGGGACGTTTCAGACTGCGGGGCATGTGGCTAGCTGATGCAAGCACACAGAGAGACATCAAGAGGTTTAGGATGTCAGGAAATCCCAGTTTTGACCCTTGGAACTTGGGAAGACTGAGAAAGTTGAATACAACCTGTTTCAAAGCATGCAGAGTATATCTGGTCTAACCTCTTTTTAAATTTTTATATTTGAGACAGGGTCTCACTGTGTATCCCTGGCTGGCCTAGAACTCCCTGTGTAGACCAGGCTGGCCTCAAACTCATAGAGATTGCTTGACTTTGCCTTCTAAGTACTGGGGTTAAAGGCGTGTGCCACTCTGCCTAGCTACAATTTATTTTATTTTTAATTATGCATACAAGTTTACATGTGGGTATGTGCACGTGAGTGCAGGTACCCCAGGAAGCCAGAAGAGGGCACTGGAACCCCTGAAGCTTGAGTTACAGACAATTGTGAGTCACCTGATGTGGATGCTGGTAACTGAACTTGGGTTCTCTGCAAGATCAGGACACTTAACCTCTGAGCCATCTTTCTAGGCCCTCTAGCTACTTTTATTAGTGGTTTGTTGGTTTGTTTTGTTTTGTTTTTCTCATCCTCAGAATTTCAAGGCTGGAATAAATTGTAGTGATCATCTAGGGCCACTGTCTTCATTACCTGGTGGAATAATATGGAAAAGGTGCTAAAAGAGTGTCCCATATCAAGGCAGGGCCTGGACAGAAACAGCCTCCTTGCCCCTGCACCCCGTGATGAACACCCACTGCCTCTTAGGGCGCAGAACGTGAGCTGGGCTGCTTCTCTGCCAGTCCCACCCGGATCGATATCAGGAGTCAAGAACCAGGTCAAAGCTGGTTTTTTAAGTAGAAACCTGCTAAAACTGGACACTGAATTATTCATATTTGAGGTTATAAATAATGTATTGGGTGATAGTATCAGATTTAGACATGCATTCATAATCCTTGGAGTGATTAGTCACCTTTATGTGCTGCCTGGAGGGAAGATATTAACTGGTCCTGGTGCCCTTGACTAGTTACTGTCCTTGGAGGTGGGTCCCCAGCCAAGTGTGGTACCTTTCCTACCTCTCTTCCTCTGATACTGAATAGCAGGTATCTGGGCTCAGTAGAAGTACCACAGAATCCCCGGGTACTTTCAACACTGACTCTCCATCCTAAATGCCTTATTCAGCATTGACTGGTGTGAGGAGTTGGTGTGAGGTTTCCCAAGGATAAAAGGCAGAAGCATTCGTGACATCAAGACTAAATATCTGTGGTGGCGATCCCTGGATCCTCCATCCCCATTTCTCCTTTTTGTGTCTGTTGTAGAGGATTTACAGAGGTGGCCTCATTTTAGATGGTTAATTCATCCAAGCCCCATCTCCGCCACCCTTGAGTGTCCCTTCCACTGATGTACAAAGACCATCAGAGAAACTGTGGGTTAGTGGGTGACGATCAGGCATTGACTCTCAGAGGGCTGTGGCTGGGGAGGTGACAGCTCTCGTGGTTTGGATATGCAACATCCCCCGGACAGTCGTGGATAGAAGGCTTAGTTCCCAGCGCATGGTTAGAGGTAGGGCTTAGTTGTGATTGGGTCAGGAAGGTTTTATTCCACCCGTGAGTTGGTCTGTCCATGGGTTCATGGTTAAAGGGACTATTAGGAGGTGGGGCTGGCTGGAGGAATGGTTTATTAGGGTTTGGCTTATATCTTGCTGCTGGATTCTTCTTCTCTCCTTTCTGCTTCCTGGCTACAGTTTAGGTGAGCAGCTCTTTTTGCTATACGGGGTAGTCATCCTGATCTTCTATCTTGCCACAAGCCCCTTACAACAGAGCCAAAAATACATGGACCGAGAAACCTTTTAAACCATGGGACAAAATAAAAATCCCTTTAATTTTTTTTTTTAATAGCAGATATTTTGTCACAATGATGAAAAAGTTGACTAACATAGTGGTCTCCAAAGAGTACTCCAGGAGTAATGTTGTTCTCGCAGCAAAGAACCAGGAGGGATCTTTACTTCCTTTCCCACACCAATCCAACTCTTGAGGCAGAGACATCCAGGGAATGGAGTCAAGGGGACAAACCCACCCGGCAGTGCATGAGTGGTCCTCAAAGCTTCCTGCTGATTCCTGCAGCCAGGACCACGCAGGGCACAAAGATTCTTTTGTTTCATCTTTACCCTAGGCGCAATGTGCCTTCTAGACTCTGTCTTACGTCTAGAGACATGTGGCCTCCTCTGGAAGTGGACCGAGGGAGGCCTTGAGCTCTCTTTAAGGGCCAGAGTGATCCTCAACCATGTGGAGGGAGCTGTGGCTTCTTCTTTTCCTGCTTGTCCAGGCACTTTACCCATGACTCAAAAGAAAGACAAGGGAAGAAATCTAATCTCCCAGTGATCGATCACGGGGGCAAGAGCACCCACGCTGGTTATGAGGTCCCCTGCTGGCCCCAGAGAGGGTCTGTGCAGTGCAGAATGGCTTTTCTACACAGGCATATCACCAAGTGAGGCCTGGGGTCCAGGGAAGACGGGGCCAGTGAGCTGGGGTGCACGGGTGGCAGCTTCCGCGGCATTCCCTCTCAACAGTGGTGTGAAAACAATAACATTGTTGCATCATTACAAAGGGGGGGCACTGCCATGCTGATGAGAATGCTCATTTCTGACAAGACCGAGGAAATGAAATGGCTCAGAAGGGGATGGGAACGCACCCAGAGAGTAATAACTGCTAGGCTTTTGAAGAGCTTCAACAATGGATAACTCTGCTGTGATTTCATCAGCCAAAAACCAATTAACCCCTGTGGAGCGATCTAACACTCTGTGGCTGGGAAGAGGGGAATGCCTCCAGCAAGCTCCCACCTCCCTGCACTAAGCCTTAGTCCTGAGCTGGCTTCAAGGAGAGACACGTCTACACTGTGCATTTCCTGGGTGCTGCAGAATGTGATATGGAGAGCCCCTGTAGCAATCTAATAGCTGTCATGATGTCCCTTGGGAGGGCCAGCATGGGCCAGGGAGTCTGCCAGATTGTATGACAGCATCTAGCTGGGGTAAAACAGAACGAAGTGGAGCATTTTTAGATAGACTTGATTTGAGGACATCTTTGAGTCTCCATTTCACCAGTAGCTCTGTTCCCTGCCCTCCAGTCAGGAAACTGGTGAGCCAGGGGAGAGCACCCGGTCTGAGCACTGCCAATCCATGAGCAGGAGAAATAGGCACAGCCCATCAGATCCCTCACCTGCTCCTTTACACCAGAGAATATCAGAGCAAGGGGAGCTGAGGATGAGGCTGGAGCCGATACGGGACACAGAGAAAAGGACACAGAAGCACCTCAGGGTGGGGGTGGGAGCGGGACTCAGGAGATGGAAGAGACAGGTGGCCCTGGGAAGACTGGAGACAGCAGTTGCTCCCTCGTCTCACATCCCCTGGATCCTGTCAGCTCTTACAGATACACATCCAGCTTCCTTCTCTGGGAGTCCTTGCAGTGACCACCCCCACTCCGCCTTCCCTCCAGGCAACAGGAATGAATCTATTTCTTGACATCAAACATGTCTCTGTGAAGAAATGTGACCAGAGGAGGCAAGCATGGCGTTGCCAAGTCAGAACAAAACCACTTTCAAGCACCAAGATAAAAGGCCCTGCTCACGAGCATGGAGAAGATGGAAAGGATGAGCAGGTTTCACAAGAGGCAAAGCGGTGGGGTGGGGTCCTGGAACAGAACTTCTCAACACTCGGTGGTGAGGGATCATCGTCAGCTCTTCTGGTCCATTAAACACTGGTTTTTCTAATCAGTAAAATGCAATTAAAATGTGGCCATGTCCAAGTGCTACAAAAGTGTCTGGCCACTTAGGAATCTCAATATAGTCACACATTCATAGACTGGACCTGTCTCCAGGCCACACTTGGGGTAACACTAATCTAGGAGGTAGTCACATTGGAGTAGAAGAATCTAAGCGTCATCCTTACTAGCTGCCACATGTAGAGAACACAAGGCCAAAAATAAAAACAAAATTCCTGCACTTTAAAACTAAACCAAGACTGTTGGAAGCCTGACCCTTAGTCACCCATGATATCTTAGCTGTCTGGAGTCTAACCTCTAACGGCATTGCACCTCCCGCAAATGGCCAGTTTCAGTACACACACACACACACACACACACACACACACACACACACACACACACCCTTTTCGCTATAAAATTCACAAAAAGTACTACTCACTCAACAAAATAACACGGTGTGTACATGTCTACCCAGATATAGGTTCCGCACGGGAAGCCCGGGACTACAAGACACAGTGACTCCTCACTTCAGCTGCTAGAAAAGAGCGACCACCCTCTCTCGGCAGCACAACGTCCTCTCTGGAAACCTGCCTGCTGCTTTCTTGCACTGTACTTCAGTGAACCCCCTCGGCCTGATCACGTCTTGCTAAATTCTTTCGCTGCCTGCTTCCCTGGTCTTCTGTACACTCTGTCACAAGCAGTGTGTCTGACCAGAGTTGGTGCGAAGTGATGGCTCTCTCAAAATGGGCGTGGGAACGGCCCCTGTGCCCTTCCAGACACACGGACTCATACTTGTCTGGCCACAGTGCTGGAAGCAGGAGCTTGAAGCTGGAAGACCAGAGAGAATCCCATCTTCCACAGGAGTCCCTTCAGCAGCCCATAGGCATTTGCCTATTTTGGAAACTCTCAGATGCTCTACCCCGACAACAAGGAGCCCGCTGGGCCCAGGGCAGGGCAGAGCAAAGGGTGTTGGGCTTGGAGCCAAGGAGAGCCCAAGGGCCCAGGGCCAGAGAGATAACATAACCTTTGGCAAACGGCAGTGACTTAAGAGTTCTCAGCTCAGACAGGGCTGCCTACATCCATTTAATTAGATTTTAATTTCTCTTTACACATTTGATTTTCTAAGATCCTAAGAGGCAATTATTTTCAGTATCAATTGACTAGAAGGCACAATCCTCAACTTAGGATAAGCAGCTTAAGGAGCCTTGTCTCAGCCCTGTTCAAATCGTCTTCCAGAGGCGACGTGGCTGCATCATACATCACGGCCCCGCTGGGGAGCTGGCAGAGAGACAGACACCAGGTGGAGACAGGGTGGAGGAGGGGGGAAGCTGTGACAGAGGGGGGAAGCTCTGTAGACTCTAACAAAGGAAGCCAGAGTGGTAACGCAGGCGGGTCGTAACAGGCGAGGCTACTTGTTGTGTGTAAACAGGTAAGTCATGGTGCCCCACTTGTCATTAATGATGAGGCGAAGGGGTCCAAGCTTAAATGAAGACTGAGATTCCCCTCTCATCCCCTCTGAATTACCTTTGAAAGAGTCAGACACCTTATATTGGAATCCTTTATGTGGTTGGTGTTCTGTGGTACAGGGCGCATCCTCGGTGACACTGTGTGACACCAGAATGTGGGAGAAAGCACCCTGAACAACACGATAGACCACACTGGGTAAAATGAGAAAAAGGAAACAAGAGGTGAAGAAAGCCAGGGCAGTCATAACAATAAGTGCCCCAAGTGTGGCTGTCGTTACAATTTAGCCATTTTAAGATTCCCTAAAAGCAGAAATACACCAAGAGCTAGTAGGCTACTGTAACGAGTCTTTTTCTTTCTCAAGACCAGCTCTCAAATAAGGACATGGGGACTTCTTATTAACTATGAAAGCTCGGCCTATAGCTTAGGTTTGTCCCACTAGCTCTTATAACTTAAATGAACCCATTTCTATTCATCTATACCCTATCACATGGCTTGTGACTGTGCTCCTGCATGTCCTGTTTCCTCTGCATCTGGCTTATGACTCTGCCTTTCTTCTTCCCAGAGTCCTCTCTGTCCCCGGAAGTCCTGCCTATACCTCCTGCCATTCAGCTTTTTATTACACCAATCACAGCAATACAGCTTTACGCAGTGTACAAATATCCCACAACAGGTTGTAACACTTAAGAACATGACCACAGGCAGAAAACTATCGGAATAGCTCACCTGATTGCAGCAAGGTACAGGGCAGTTTTAATGGGCCAAGGTGTAAACCAGGTACCGGCCCTGCTCACACCACGCATGAACAAGGAACTGTCCCGATGGTTTATGTGGGTGTTTGTGCAACATGGACAAAATTTCCAGCAACCGTGCTATGCAGGTATTAAGGAACTAGCTATTGCTACCAGTGAACAGCACCACAGGTGACATGTACCAGAAACTTTTGCAGATGACACTCCATGTGGCTTCAGGGATGTGAAAACATGAATCATAGATGATATGTGTGAGCAGTTCGGATAACATTGTGTGAAATATGAAAATGAGAAAAGCAGAGTTACTATATTAAATTACCACCCTACGGGGGTGCATGCATGGCTTTAAATAAATATATTTAAATTGTTTAATAAGTCAGTGTTCTGACATAGTATCTGTATTTCTAAATGCTCCCATGTTCAAGTTGATGGATCCTGTTGCACGGCTTCTTCTGGGGAGATGAGGAAACATCTTTTTATACCAACTAGGCACTGATAACAGATTGAAGAAATGGTTATTGGGTTACTTAATGTGAGGGTGCGGGGGTAACTCTCCGGGGCACAGGAGAGTCTTCATTAGAGGTATCTACAAGCTGAGCATGGAGTGTTAATGATACAATTTGGGATTTATCACCCTGCTGGGGTCGGTGTTTTGGTGAGCTGCCTTGAGTTACCCATAGTCCTGTGAGTAGACCCAATAAATATAGCAGTTCACCGAGGCAGACTTGGGTGGAACTGGTTTTTGTCCATCACCAGTGTCCTAGATAGACTTCTGTTCATGCCTCTTCTGGAAGAGTCACACACTCAAATAACATTCTGGACCAAGGGGATCAGAATTTCTGGGGGTAGAACAAGACTCCCTTGGTGTCTTTGTAAAATGGATAAAGATAGATAAGCAGTATTTGGGAACATGGACTATGAAACCAGTCTGCATGGATTTGCCCATGCACTAATTATCTATGGCCTTCAGCAAGATGCTTAAATAAAATCTTTTGTGCTTGGAGCATCTATGTTTGATATGTGGTCAGTGATCTGTAAATATTGGCTGTGATTTTTATAGTTTGATTCTGCAAGAAAAACTTTTTTAAAATTTTCCCTTTTCTTTTCCTTTAAATTCCACTAAATCTTAAAACGAGAGGTTGTTATGGCATGTTGGATCCATACCAGACTCTTCTTCCGTGTTTTAGCACAGAGCTTTTAGGAATATCACTATATTCTTTCAGAATGTCACCAGTTCCACAAAGTTGACATGAGCCCTCTGTCATGGTGATTGGACATGGTCAACCATGGGGATGAGACAAGAATGCAAATGAGAAAGATGCAATCAAACTCAAAAGAGGTGCAAACCATGAGTGATGGGATGTCGAAGAGGATAGATAGGGACCCCACCTGGTAGAAGAGCCATGTGGAGGTGAGAACGTTCGAGTTGGCCCTTAAAGGATGATGGATAGGATCTTATCATGTGGAAACTAGAGGAATTGGAAAAGGCATGCTGGAATTTTTAGGTAGAGGGAATGCTGAGCAGAAATGTGACGATGAAGAAGTACCTGGGGTCGTCCAGTTTGATTGATGTGCCCTTCCAATTTGATTGATGTGCAAGGTATGAGGGAAGAGTTGGGAGTGGGTAATGGAGAAGAGTGCTCTGTCATAAAAGACCTTAAACGCTGGGGTGAGCAATTTATACTTAATTTCTCAGTCAGTGGGGAGCCATTGGAGGTTTGGTAAAGGAATATCTAGTCACAGCTGTGCTTAGGGAAGAGTAATTATTCTCATCGGGTGACTAGCAGAGAGGGATATGGGGACAGAGAAAGCTGCCATAATATTTCAGATGAGGATTAGTGTGGGCTTAAACAGTGGTCATGGAGGGATAGTGGCAGAATCTAAGGGACGTGATAATTGATTGATTGTTGGGGAAAATGGAACACTCAATGATGAATCCAAGGTCAGCAGCCTGGGGGAATAGAAGAGTGATGGAGCAATAAACCAAAGAGTAAGACAATTGGTAGAAGTTTAAGGAGGCTAGTGAACGTGGACTGAGTACCACACGGAGCTAGAGAAGATGGAGCTGGGCAGAAGAAACCGAGACTAAATTTTCTATCTGTCCTGTAGCTACATTCTTCCCACCTGTGTCTATACCATCTGACTCTCAGCTTAACACACAGTAGGTGCTCAGAAATTGGTTCCCATGTTCCTCCAAATCACTTCTTCTTCTAGACTGCCCGCCTCTCCACACAGCTATTTCTCATTATGGTTCCTTTTCCTTGGGGGTCCAAATGGGACAAAACTATCCTTCTGACTCGGTCCCATTTTCAAGTGGAAAAAGAACTCTGTGACAGCAATCGGTTGGAGATGAACATAACAACATGGTAAACACAACACGGCATGAATGGTGTGATTGGTAAGGGCAATCTGCTGATACCAGATTCATTCAAAACATGGGCAATTAAAAACTCCACTCAACACCACAGTGACCCTGGATTAGTAACACAGTTGTCTCACAAAATTGCACAGATCTCAGCTTCCTTCGCACATGCACATTCAGCCACACAGCGCGTGGTGTGATGAGGCATGTGTACAGACAAGAGTGCTCAGTGAACTCCAGAAACTGCTCGAGAGCACCCAGCCTTTGGGCGATCCTTAACTGGAAACTCTAGCGATATATTGTGTTCCCTAATAAACTTGCCTGGGGGTCGGGGGACAGAGTCAGCCACTAGAGGTCTGGCAGTGGTGGCACACATCCTTAATCCTGTCACTCGGGAGGAAGAGATTCATCTGGATCTCTGTGAGTTCAAGGCCACACTGGAAAGACAGTTAGGCAGTGGTGGCACACACCTTTAATCCCAGTACTGGGGAAGCACACACGCCTTTAATCCCAGGAAGTGCTGTCTGGGCAGAGAAAGGTATATAAGGCGTGAGGAAACAGGAAGTCACATTTTTTAGACCGAGGATTTTGTAGAGATAAGAACTACTGGCTGGCTTGCTTTGTTCTCTGATCTTTCAGCTTTCACTCCAACAACTGGCTCTGGGGTTTTATTATTATTATTATTATTATTATTATTATTATTATTATTATTAAAAGACCTTTTAAGATTCATATTAGAGTAAACTCAATAAGCTATTAAGAGCCCGCTGTGCCATCATGCCCAGTTGGCTTTGGTTTTCTAAAAAAAGAAAAAATATGCCGAGCCCCTCCCCTCAAAAAAACTTATCAAAAAATAAAAATATTCAGTGTTTGACAATTCCTGGACCAAGGGGTTTTGGTCATGCTAATTCACTGACTCTTAAGATTTTTGGTGTTTTAGTTTGTAGCTGCTGGCTTCCCAGGGTATCATTTTCCTAATCCAATCAACGGTGTCTGGCTGGGGAGAGGGCTCAGTGGTTGACACATTTGCCTGCCCAAATGTGATGATGAGAGTGTGGATTCCTAGACCTCATAAAAATGCTGGATGGGCATGGTGGTCCGTTCTGTAATTCTAGCCTTAGAATGTGGAGACAGGATTCCCAGGGCAAGCTGGTTAGTGAGCCTGGCCATGTTGACACATTCTGAGAGACTGTGACTCATGAGTAAGGTGGAAAGCAACCTCCAGCATCAGCCATGGGCCTCCATATTCATGTTCACACCCTACAAACATACATAAAATGCATCCACACACTCGTCCATAGTCCATACTACACACACACACACACACACACACACACACACACACACACACACACACACGAATAATGGGGGAAAAAGAATTAATGGTATCATCATAGGGATACTAACTTGCTTGGATGAGTGTTTGCCCTAGCTGCCTGCTGAGGGCCTCAGTCCCTGTAAATGGTCCTCATGTGCTTCCAGAGGTCGAGAGCAGCCATGTTTCTCATAGGCTGATCAACCTGTCTGCTTCTGTAAGGCATACCACTGCTCCATCTCATCATGCCTGCTGTTCTCTGGACAACACCCTGGCTTTCAGAATCTTCCTTCTTCTATCTCGTCATTTATTTGAAATAAAATCAAACCAGCAATTCTAAAATGAACCCAGAGCACCCTCTGATCACCAAAGAGTTTTGTTTGTTTGTTTTTGTTTTGAGAATATAAGAGTTCTTGACTCTTTCATTGCACGGAATGAATGACCTCCTAGCATACTTACTGACTTTCAGACAAGGCCATCTTGTGAGTTGAGTGAACAGGGCCTAACCTCCAGCAGGCCTTTTCCACTTTAGGTATGCTTTAATTGGTGGAAGATCTTCCAAAGAGTATGAATAGGGACAGGGCAGGGGTTGGATGGGAAGAGGAGAGGCTAGGAGCCCACAGTCTTGGCAAATCGTACTCAATGGTCCCACACTTGGGATTTTCTCCTGCTTTGCAAGTGACCTCTCTGAGAAAAACTACATGTGAAGCTATCTAGACAAATTGCATGTTACCCAGGGAGACTTATTTTTCAAGATGGGGATTCAGTAAAGCAAAAGGGAGCTTACCCTTTGAAAACATTCTCCAGTGGGTGTTCTGGAAGATGAAGAGATGGCTGAAGTCCAAGCTTAAAGAAAAACTGAACTGCAACCTAAAAGGTTGCTCCATTTTTCTTCCTTTCCTCCTCACATCTCCTGGACCCTTTAATGCCTTGTGAAATCAAATTTACTCTTACTACAAAATTAGCAGCCAGGGGAATGAATATATGCCAAGGCTTGGAAGGAAGACTCCTGCATTTTCTATTGTTACAGGGAGCCCACCAGAGATGACTCTCAGACACAGTTTATAGCCAATTGAAAGTATTCATTCCAACTGGCAGGGCCTAGGTGTAGACCCTGTTGTCTAGATCACCACATTCTGGCATCTTGTTCAGCAGCTGCAGGGGGCCTTCATGTAAGCAAGCAATTTAACAGAAGCCGAGATAAGTGGTTAGCTGGAGGGAGTCCACATAAACAGCAAGTTTAACAGAAGCTGGGCTAAGTCAGCTACAGCATCTTGATCATGGACTCCTAGACTAGAGTTGGGTAATTTTCTATGAGATTCTCCAGCAAGGAGATCAAATTCTAGTAAAACCTGAAATGACCTCAACAAGAAAATAAGATGGAGGAACTTTTGCCTTGCCTTGCCCTGTCAATACTATGATGCAATGTGGCAGAGCCCCATAAGTCCAACCCTCTTTCCCTTCCCCTGTAAATAAAATCATTCTGCAAGTGGGACCTCCATCCCCCAAATTCATTAAGGCTGCACAGGATCTGTGGAAGACAGTCAATATTCTTCAGGTTGGCAAGAACTATAGGGGAATTATGCCTTGGTTGCTGAGTTTGAGTGAGCCAGCCATCATCTAGCCAGGGAACACATTTTTGGATTCAAAGATCTTCCGTGTCTCATTTACGGTTAGTTTGAATCTGGATATGTCTTGTTGAATAGAAAAGAACTCCTTAAGCAATTTGCTTTTATGTACTTTCTCCCGGTGTATGGTTCAAAAGTAGACTACAAGACTCATGGCACATTTTCAGTTACAATACAGTTGTTAGCTTCATGGAGAAGGCTCTTTCTGCACCCCACCTCTGGTTAAATTCCAGACAGATGCCCTGTACTTTCCCAGCACGATTAGACCTTGTCTTCAGGTGGTTTTTCCTAGTGGTGATTTGCTTGGAGCTATTCACTTTCTAGTATGCTTGTTAATCATTCCTGGAAGATGGCAGCTCCTTCTTGGAGGCAGTGTTTGTGGTCACTGGACAATCTCTGTGTTATTCTAAGCAGGCCAGACATGGTGTGAGCATGTGACCTTGGTCTAGGGTACTGAGTGTCCATATATTCTTCTTCTTCTTCTTCACACACCCCTTGTACTGTTAGACAGTACTAACTGTCAAGAGGCTGCGAGTGGGAGTAATGCATGTCACATTTGGGACAGAGCATTTACAAATGAGTGCTTGACCCTTAGATCTCTCTTCTGCTTGCTGCAAAGACCTTGAGGCCCTTCTTCTAGAAGGAATAGCTATAAAAAGAGGGAGGTCTCTGTCAGTCTGAATGTAGAAGAGAATCCACAACAGTGGTTTTTATGAGCGGGAAATAAACTTTAAGCCTTAAACCATTGAAACTCACAGTTTGTTACTGCAACACAGCTTAGGTATCCCATCTAGGAGATTCACTAAAAATTTAATGTTGGAAGAGCCCTGGAGACTGATCTAAACTCACCAACTTAGAGAAAAGGAAACTGAGACCTAGAAAAAGGAAGACAGAGAGAGTGGTAAAGCTTGACCTGCAAATTCTGTGTCTCTCCCTCTTGTTTTGTACTGGTTTATGATATACACAAAATCTCACAGTCTCAAACTCACTTCTCAGCTAACAAGAAATTCTTAACTGTCAAACAGGCACACTAGTGGGCCAAGTATTGAAAAACAAAAACAAACAAACAACAAAACAAAAAACCAAACAACAACAAAAACCAAGAAATAATCCTCCCCCACCTTTCTGTCATGAGAAGTCTGGGTTATGAAGATATATTGGGAGTTGTTTATTCTGATTAGCCTTCTATCTATCTAATTCTATCTACAATTACCTTTGATGTGTGTGTGTGTGTGTGTGTGTGTGTGTGTGTGTGTGTGTTTATGGAATTATTATTAAATTAGAGCCCTGATGTACAGTAGCAAAAATACATATCAAATTCTAGGTGAAGTGAGAAGAAATACCAATTCAAGTCAGACTATCATGTCCAAGGCAGGTCATTAAATTGTGAGCACAAAAAATAAAAATGGGAGGCAGAGAGAGAGGCAGGTGGAAACTGGAGACTCTGAGCTGGGGTGGTCAGAATAGGGGAAGTAAGCAATGGTTCCTAACTAGAGCCCTAGGGCCATCCCCAAAGTTCCCAGCTCCCAGCTTAAATATGATAGTAGATGAGTTCTGTAGAGTCCAACTTGTGGGAGTGTCTTAGTTAGGGTTTCTGTTGCTGTAAAGAGACACCATGACCACGGCAACTCTTATAAAGGAAAATGTTTCATTGTGGCTGGCTTACAGATTCAGAGGTTCAGTCCATTATCATCATGGCGGGAAAGCATGGAGGCACACAGGCAAGCATGATGCTGGAGAAGGAGCTGAGAGTTCTACATCCAGATCTGCAGGCAGCAGGAAGAGAGAGTGAGCCACTGGGCCTTGCTTGACACTTGAAACCTCAAAGCCCACCCCCAATGACATACTTCCTCCAAGAAGGCCACACCCACTCTAACAAGCCACATATTCTAATCCTTTCAAATAATGCTACTCCCTATGAGCTTATGGGGGCCATTTTCATTCAAACTACTACATGGAGCATCTAAATGACATTCCCTGAACAATAAGCTCAGTGTAAAAATATCACACAGATTCCATCTTCATTGACCATAAACTACAGCGGTCTCTAACCTTGCTTTTTCCTTGTCCACAGGGTCCAGCTTTTTCCCAAGTGTGCTTCTGCCTTACTCTATTACTATCTAGATGTCTGTTGTGGAATGTGACTCTAACTATGTAAAGATGTGTTACATTTGTTTAAGCTGCATTTGTTTAACAATGTAAAGATGTGTTGCTTGCCTGCCTAAGGCACCTGATTGGTTTAATAAAAAGCTGAATGGTCAATAGTTAGGCAGTAAAGAGATAGGTGGGGCTGGCAAGCAGAGAGAATCTAGGAGGAGGAATCTAGACTCAGGGGAGAATGGGAGAGAGAATGAGGGAGAAAACCAGGGAAACCCCTGGGGCTAGCCAGTTAAGCAGCTACCAGCCCCCCAAGACATGGAGTAGACCATACAGAATGAAAGAAAGGTAAAAAGCCCTGAGACAAAATGTAGACCAAGAGAAATAGGTTAAATTAAGTTATAGGAGCTAGTCGGACAAGCATAAGCTAAGGCCAAGCATTCATAATGAGTCTCCATGTTATGATTTGGGAGCTGGTTGGTGGCCCCAAAGAAAGCCTCCTATAGATCACCTTGGATGATGTAAGTACACTGGTAATTCCATGTCTGTTCTTCCTTAGTTACCAGCGGAAGTGAGTGCATGCCTACCAAATTTGGGTAAGAGGCCAGCAAGATGACCCAGGAGGTATTTGTCATCAAGCACCTAACTTGACCTCAGTTTGGTTCCTGGAACCCATATGATTGAAGAGGAGAACTGACTCCTTCATGCTGTCCTCTGACGTACACATGCAAACACACACACACACACACACACACACACACACACACATGCAAACACACACACACATGCAAACACACACACACTCTAAATAAATGCATATTGGTTCAGATGTTGATCTGATGATATCACTAACACCTAGAATTTTAAAAAGTTTGGGTTATATAGTTTAAGTCTCTGAGGGAGGGCAGTGCAGGTCTGAAATGGTTTATGACAGTCATGAGAGGAGACTGGCTTTAGTGTTTCTCTTGTGAATCAGGGGAGGGGCCAGCGTGAGAATTCCCAGCAAGCCGGGCCTTCTCTTCCTCCTGAACCTACTCTCCTCACCAAAGGAGACAGCACCCAGACTTTCTTAGCAGCATGTCCACATGCAGACATGAGGCAGGCCCGTGGGAGAATGGGGAAGAGCGGCTTGATAGCCATCAACAGATATCAGAATCAAGATGATTCTTCATTGCCAGCTGTCTGTCATAACAATGACTGCTCCCCTGGTATGAGATGGCAGTCCAGCCTTCTATCCCAGCATCCACTGCTCCCCAGCACCTACAGCAGTCTGGTGTTCTTCTCCTTCCAAGCTCAACTCTGGTATTATTCTCCTCCCTTTCCAGCCCTCTAGCACAGCTGGGTCCTGCCACTCTTGCTGGGGCATCTACAAGGTACTCTGTGTACTGACGTCACTTTGGAGATGGGTGTTAAATTGGAGGACAGCCCTCCTTGTTAATATTAAAGTGGCAGTGACTAAGAGGAAGTAATTCAAGGAAGCAGGAAAAAGAAAAAAGGAAAGGAAACAGATCAAAGGAGAAATGAAGAGGCCTAGGTGAGCAGCTCAATAAATGGAGACAGATTGAGGCTGTGACCTCTCATGATTGTGCTGGGTCATCAAAGACCTTCGCTGGTCCCATTGGACCATTGTCTGGCACCCTCGTGTCTGAGGCCTGGGAGCTGATGGCAGAGGAGAGTCACGGGCTGCTAAATTCCAATGGGCTCTCCAGATCTCCTATCCTGTAACTCAAGTCTGGTTCCTCATCTAAAGGGAGCTGGTTGATGGCCAAGCTTTTCTATTTCTGACAGAAACAAGCTCACGAAACTCTCCCCCATTGAGAGCTTTAATTGGCCTTCTGTTTTGTGTGTGCGTGGAGACATCTTTCTGCCTTCTTGGTAAATAACTTTCTTTTTCTCTGGAGTAGAGAATTGGCCTCAAGCTTTGTAATGGATTTTGCATGCAGAGAAAAGAAAGGAAATAGCTTTCTAAGACTCAGTTTGTGACAAAAAGAAACATTCTCCTCACCAAGTCAGAAGTGGCTACTGCACCAGATGAGATTTGCAAAGTAGAAAAAGTCTCCCAAGTCATGGGTTCATTGTCTGTCTCTCTTGTTTGAGACTTTGACTTTTCTTCACCCTTGACCTTTCCCTGTTACCCCTACTTTCTGCGCTTTGGTTCCACCATTTTTCTGTCCAGAACAGCTGAGCTGCATTCAGATGTTTTTGGATCTTTTGTTCCCATTTGGAAGCCGATAAACTGATGAGGAAGTTTGAGAGAATAATCCCTCCATTGGCATAATTAGAGTGCTTAAAAAGATCCAAGTGCTGTTCGTTATTCAAGATTTTACTGGGGCTGAAAATATCTCTATCAATTGATAGTTACGGAGACAGCCGGCATGAGACAGGAAGTCTTAGAAATCACAGAGAGATTCAGTGTTGCAATGGTGTTTGTTACAGACAGAGATGTGGCCAGAGAACCCAGGAATCCCTGAAACCCGTCTCCAATAATTACTTCTCACGAGTGAACTCTCCAAGGGAGATGTGAGCACAGGCAATGTTGCACCAAACAGTGGCACATCATGACATGATGGACTTTTGCTTGGTACCAGGGCCAGAGTTTGAGTGAGATGGATTAGGTCCTGGGACACCTTGTTTTCCCTTCCTAGAAAATTACACCCTTAAGCCATGCCCATCAACTTCATCAAAAACGGAACTAGAGAAGCATCGAGGAAGTAATGAAATCAAGCACCTCGGGATCTGGTCAGTTGTGAACCTGTGTTCCTCGGGGACTAAAGGAGGTCGCTAAAGTAGACAGGAAGTAACGAGAAAGAACTGGAGTGACTTCAAGAGCCTTCTCCATGGAGACCAGAGAAGAAGCACCTCAAAATCATGGTGTCCAAGGAAACAAGTGTGTCAGCTCATCAAAGACCTCAGCCGTTCTCATACCCTTTTGGCCTCCTCTGCTTTAACTCTAAATTTAGGCTTCAGATCTCACATCTCTGAGGATAATTCATTAATTGCCTTCACACCTACCTGCACGCTTCTTCATGTTGTCCTGCTATGCCCCTCCCCTTTTGTTTCAAAGAGAACATTTTCTATAAGCGGTATCCCCAAGCGGTATCCCCAACTCTTAACCGGGGGTGGGGGGGGTGGTGGGGTCTGACTCACTCTCTTCACCTTGGACAGACAGAACTCTCAGGGTCGATCCACTTTTAAGGCTGGTGACATCTGTGCTGTGCCATCAGCCACGTAGCAAAAGCCGACGGACGTCTTCCTCTGCTCGGCCATCTTCATTCCATTGCTTCGGTACTGGCCAATTTTCACCAGGCTACGCCGAGGCAGCCGGCGCTTCTTTCTCACTTCTTACAAGTGTGTGAGACTTTTTGCTGTGGTGACGAAGTAGCTGCACATGGTTTCAGTGATTTCTGAGCATCATGGCAGGGCAGTGTACCTCAAGGAAATGGTGGTATCCAGAGGAGGGGGGAGGGAGATGGATGGACAGGGAGGGAAGGGGAAGAACATGTCCGTGCTGGATGCTCTTCTCTTTTTTTGTTTTTGTTTCTTGAGGCAGGGTCTCACTCTGTAGCTCTGGCTCTTGTGGAACTCACTCTGTAGACCAGGCTGGCCTCAAAGTCTCTGAGATCCACCTGCCTCTGCCTCTGGAGTGCTGGGATTAAAGGTGTGTACCGCCACGCCCAGCTTTGGAGGTCTTTTTCTCTCAGCATCCCTCTGGGCAATAGTGCTGTCCACATAGAGGACTGCTCTTCCAACCGTTGTTAATCCTCTCTGGAAAACACCACTACAGACACGTTCAAGATGTATGTGCTTTGCTTCTCGGCCCTCCTCCAGCCAATCAAGGTGACAATCAGGTTGAAGTAATGCATGTCAGATGTCATCTCTGCTCACGCCTCCTTCATTTGCAGGGCCAGGATGAAGAATCCGCTCTTCCTTGAGTCAGAGGAAAAGAACCACGAAAGAGTCACGTGACAGCCCTCAAGCCTTCTGCTTAGAAATGAAATGTGGCATGTTGCACCTGCTCAAACTATTGGTCAAAAACCAAAACAAAACAAAAAACAGTGTCATTTCCAGTGTCAATGAACTAAAAGATTCAGTGAGGCTTTCATGAAGGGGAGAATGATTGATGGGAAACAATCACACTGTCTTGTCAGGTTTGGAGGTTGAAGAATCACGTGTCTTAAAGTGATGAATGATTAGGAAGCATAGTAATTGGCATTAACAGATTTTTTTTTCTTATAGAAAGAGTTGCCTATAACTTATTTCTTAATTAGAGATGAGTTTTCTCATAACTCCCCAAAATGTTTAATGCTATAATGGGATGAATGCTTGTGTATGCATAAGGAAATCTTGGCCCTTAAAGTGAGTGTATTAGGAGGTGAGGCATTTGGGAGATAATTAGATCGTAGAAGGAGCCACTTCCTAAACGGGATTAGTGTCCTTATGAAAGGAAGTTTAGAAAACATTGTCATCCTATTTCATTGTGAGGACAGAAAATGAGAAGTCAACCCCCTGTGAACTAGAAGGTCCTTGTTGAGCCTGACACTGCTGTGCTCTGACCTCAGACTTCAGCTTCCAGAACCACAATAAATAAGTTCTTGGTGTTAATAAGCCACTTCGTCTGTAGTACTTTCTTGGAGCAACCCAAATGACTAAGAAAAATCTACTACACTGTGAAAGTATAATTTCCTCAGAGACTTGGGGGTCATAATTTTGACCATTACTCTGGGCATTGTTACAGAATAGTAATATTCCTAGAGGTTTCTCGTAAGCTCAAGGCTACTTGCCTCTTTTTTAAAACGGTCCCCAGGCCACTTGGCTCTTGGAGCTCAAGGCTTCATTTTATAATTTTTCTGTTCATTCCCCAAATACCAGGCTCTTGGTTGTTTTATCTTGATGAGGAGAGCAAGTCTTCTCTAGCCCTTACATCACCTAGAAGCTCATTAGAAATTCAGAATCTGGGCCCCATCCCAGGCCTTCTCAATCAGGCTCTGCATTTTAATAAGTCTCCTAGGTGTTAAATATGCACATTAATGTTGGAGAAGCAGCCCAGAGTTTTCCAACCTTGAGGGCACATCGGTATCACCAGGGAAGCATTACAAATTCTGATGCTGGACACAGAACCCCTCCTCCAGAGCTTTGGCCTAATTGGTCCGGGGTGTGGGGAGGTTGAAGATCTCCCTCTGTGATTCTAATGTGCAGCCAGGGCTGAGAGGCACAGCTGTCTGCTGGCTTTCTCTTGGCTGCATGAACTTGCTGGTTCAGTGATGAGGGAAGCAAGCTTATTTACAATTGTGTGATTGTGTTGCTGGCCATTAGCATCACCCCCAACAAGGATGGAGGAGCCTGAAGTATAGAGAAGTAACAGCTCCAGTTTCTAAAGAGCTGCTAGGAGATGAGAGCATTACCCTTCATCTTCATATACCCTGTCATCTAAGTGTAAGGGACTGAACTTCAAAAAAGTTGATCGTGTCCAAGACCACACAATGCCTAATTAGTAGAGCTAAGATTTGACTTAATCTCTGCTTTCAAAACCATGGAACTAACCAAAGGCAGGGACATTCAGTTGGCAACCACATGATGACTGGACCTTGAACATCAGCTGTGGTTGTTCTTCCAGAGTCTGGTTAGTTTCCATTTGGGCAAAGCTACCAGGTAAAGGATCAAACCCCACTGGCTGCTGTATGTTACTCTTAGCTATTCCTCATTTTACTCTTTCATTTGTCTTTATTAAGAAATTTGCTATTCCTCATTTTACAGAAGGGTAAACTGGACCACCACAAAGATACTTACAGCGTTCTCTGAGTACCATGGGAAAAAATGAGCAATGTAAAGAAACGACACATCTTTGCAGGAGAAGGTGGGGTGACGGGTGGGTTGAAACATGCTTTACTACCAACTTTTTAAAATCAGGCAAGACATCAGCTGTCGCAGTGAACACACCAGGAGTGTTGTCCTCACTACACTCTTGAATACACTGTGAACTGTTCTCATTTTATGCTAGTGGGAATGGAAGCTGGGATGTAAATTAGTGAATTAATAAAGACTGGAGCAAGCGTCGAAATCCAGCTTCAGACCTTGTACGAGTTCACGAATTAATCTCTTAACTGTAAAGTCCTGCTAGTCCACCTGAACCAGTACTTGCTTCAAGGCAAGAAAGGCAAGAACAGCTCTCCATCAACTTTCCATCTGCCAGAGATGTGTTGGTGCCAGTGTGCCTCACCTCTAGCAGTTCCACCTTCTCATAGATCAAGAGTGAGAAGTTGCTAATTGAGGAATAGTCAGGAAGTCTAGGTCTGGGGTGGCGTTGCTTCAAGTTGGTTAGGAACTCAACTTGCTAGCACTTGAAAATTTACGGCGCTTCCAATATTCCAGAAGCCTCTTCAGGGACAAGGAACTCACTAGTCTACCCCAGTAGGCTACTTACAGGAAGAGGCCTGGGTCATTTTTGGCCAGGGTACCTGCAAGAACACCCAAGAGTAGAGGCAGTAATATCCATGTGGGTAAGCAATGATGGGTGAGCCCTGCGGATGGTAGGGGTGACTGGTTATGAGGAAAGAAAGGGCGAGAAGGACAGATGTCTGAGGCATGGGGTTCTGCCTCTTCCTTCTATTGGACCTTCTGTTCTAAACATCCATTTTTGCCTGGCTGGCAGGAGTGCTGAGCCTTAAGTGTTGTGGGAATAAGCTGATCCCAGATTGGAGAAACTAAGGAGGGGCCACGTTTGTTGAGGACAGGAGTTGAAATGGGAAAATTCTTTAACAAGATCTCAAATTGATTTTCTCCCTTTCTTAGAAACCTACTAATAAATAGGTACTCAGAATCTACTCACATGCTTTCTTGTATGCCACCTTCAAGCTTAGAGAACTTTATTGGTACTAGTTTCATCTGAGATGTGGCCCTTACCTTATTTCCTAGAGCCTAGGTTTTTAAAACTTGAAAGCCTGAACTAGTCCCTGGTTGCTGTGGTTGCCATCATTTGTTTCTTCTCCTTCCTTGCTTCCTACTATTTTATCTCTTGCCATGTTGAATGCTTAGCTGCCCAAGTGCAGGATCAGGTAGAGTCCCTTCCATGACAGGGGATGGGAGAAAGATCACCTAGTAATATTTCAAAAATATTATATTAAGTCATTGATAGGATTAAATTCATTATTTGAGCCCAGGAGCTGACATTATCTGCTTGCTTGGCATTAGTGAGGCTGAGGAATGCCTACCAAGTGGCAGGACACTATCGTTACTGACTGGCACACATTCATGAGCCATGTTGATGCTTCCTCTTGGGGACAATGATGCTTTGGAAAGCTTGTAAAACTTTACTACATCTGTGTCCCCGACACTGGGTGATTGGAATTTTTAGAGATGAAGGTCATTCACATTTGCCAGTTCTTCAGGTTGCTCTTGTCTAGAAGCTGGGGGGGGGGGAGAAATGGGATAGAAGTGGGAATGGAATGGATGGAGAGATGGCTCAGTGGTTTAGAGCACTTGATGCTCTTCCAGATGTCCTGAGTTCAATTCCCAGCAACCACATGGTGGCTCACAACCATCTGTAATGGGATCAGATTCCTCCTGGTATGCAGGAAGACAGAGCACTCATATACATGGATAAAAAAATCTCAAAAAAAAAAAAAGAAGTGGGAATGGAACTTGGAAAGTCATCCCTCAAAATTGGAACACATTGTGATGTAGGAATCTCTGAGCTGGCTTTTTATGGTTGAAGGTGAACTTAGAACATCCCATGTCCTCTGGAAGAGCAGCCAGTGCTTCTAACCCTGGGCCATCTCTCCAGCAATCCTCATATTGGAATCTTAAGGGTGGATTCTCTCCAGCCCAGATGCCCTGACTCTGTCTTAGTTTAGAATGAGAAATTGCCTCCATAAAATGCTAGTGTACACTGTCCCCTGTTTTAAACTTCAGACACACCATTGCAGATGTCTATGTATAGATGTAATGGTCACTCCCTGCCGCTGCTGTCCTTCCCCTGAGAAAGAGACCTACTTCCTGTGTATCTGTCATTTTATTGACTTTCTGTTCTGTCTTCTCATTGGTTGTAAACCCAACCACATGACCTCCTTGTCACTGCCTGTCTATACAGACCTCCAGGTCTTCTAAGGTTGGTATTGAGATTAAAGGCATTTGTCTCCGTACTGATGGTGTCCTTGAACACACAGAGATCTGGCTGCCATGTGATCAGATTAAAGGCATGTGCCACCACCGCCCAGCTTCTGCTACAGCTTGCTATTAGCTCTGACCCCCAGGCAACTTTCTGTATTAACATACAAATAAAATCACATTTCAGCACTAATGAAATATCACCATATCTATGACTCAGGTTATCCACTGTCCTCTCACCATGAACATTCCATCCCATCCCTGAAGATCGTCTAACATTTCAAAGTGATACACGCTGGCCTCCCCCACTTGGGCTCATGTGCTTGCCACTCCCTTCCCCTTTCCAGTGCTCCCCCGGTTCTGATGGACTCCAGCCACATGCACTTCCACCTTCTCCTCACTGCGTCCACCAGTTCTGATGAACTCAGGCCACACACTCGTCCACCTTCTCCTCACTACATCCCCCCCCTCCCCTCATACCAGTTACTCACTTACTTTTCCCCCACATTTTCTTAACTTGCTACAAGCCTCATAGACTCAGTGACAATGTCAGGCTTCCCTTTGCCCCTTTGGGTTGGTGCTGAGCTCCCAGAGCAGTCCACACAAACTCTCTTCTCTCCTGCATCATATTTTTTTTTTTTTTTTTTTTTTTTTTTTTTTTTTTTTTTTTTTTTTTTTAGTGTATTGTATTTCTTCTGCTTGAAATCTTAGGGACAAGGACTGCCTTAGATGTATAGTGGATATTTAATTAAGTATAAATGGTTGGTCTACATTATATCACAATCCGACATCTAAAGAAATAAAAGATACAAGAAGGGTCTAAAACTGTTTGGCAGGGGCAGTGAGGTGGTCTGAATGAGAATGTCCCCACTAGGCTTCTATACTCGACCACTGGCTCTCTAGTTGGTACAGTGGATGCTTAGAATCTCCTTATGTTTCTCTCCTTGCGTTCCCTTATTTAATCGGCCTGCCTTTTGCTTTCATTCAGAATCACTTCCCACTCCCTTTACCCTGATTCTCTTACTTCCTGGTGACTGAGATAACCCTTTCCCCACACAAACCAGGGACTGTCAGGAAGACAAAGTGGGCCCACCCCAGAGGAGGAGACCTGCTGCTTGGAGAGTGTGCTCATTTGTAGCGGAAATCTAAATATAAACCAGCTAGTTGCCAAGAGGAGGCTGGAACCCACTCAAGTGGAACCAGGTCCAGATAGGACAGACACGGTTAGAGAGAGGAAAAAGATGATCTAAAACCTAGAGGTCCCAGAGCCCGGCCTGAGTGAGGACTGCTCCTCATGGTTTCCACATAGGAAGAAAAGAGAAGGTCATTGCAGACACAGCTGGGTGAGGAGCTTAGGAGCAGGGGTAGAGGCGACAAATGATGGGCATGTTCCTGCCCAAGCACAGACTGGATAGTCCAGGTGGCAGGTGAGAGGTGCCTCCGGGCTGGGCTGGGAAGCAGCTGTAATGTTAGTGATGCCGAGAGTTGTCTTTCAGCAGCTGACCTCTTTTGGAGTTGTGAATGCAACTTAAAATGAACTCCAGGCTGTCTTAGGGGGGATTTTTGAACGAACGACGACCTAGGATTTGGAAGTTTCTCATGCTGCTCCAAAGAGGACATGAATAGGCTCTTGGAAGCAGAGGGCAAGTCCTGCCTTCACTGTTTACAGGCAATTCAGCAGCCTCATATTACCTTCACTGTGCTGTGTCTTTATCTAGACAGATGGGAGAAGTTAGTTGGAGGCCTTACCCTTATTCTCAGAGGTGTTGTCCAGGGAGGCCATGGGCATCATGACCGCTTTCAAACAAACAAGAAAGAATTTGGACTTCACCATGTATCTGGGTGTTGTATGATAATTTTGTTTGTGTTCTGACAAATAAAGCTTGCCTGGAGATGAGAGGGTGGAGCTAGTCACTAGTTAACTCATAGAGGCCAGGCAGTCATGGCACACAACTTTAATCCCAGCACTTGGGAGGTGGAAGCAGGAAGATCAGGAGTTCAAGGCCACCCTGGGCTACAGGACATTGAATCAGTCTAAAAGAGAAACCGAGCCAGGTAGTGGTGGCTCACACCTTTGATCCCAGCACTTGGGATCTCATGCCTTTGATTTCAGCACTTGGGAGGCTCACACTTTTAATCTCAGCACTAGGGAGATGGAGACAGGAATATAAAGCTGATGGAGACAGCCCCCCCCCCACACCCCATCCCCAATTCAGTCTGAGGATTCATAGAGGTATGGAGTTTCTGAGTGGTTGTTCCTCTGCTTCTCTGATCTTTCGGCTTTCACCTTCGATATCTGACTCCAGGTTTTTATTGTTAAGACTAATTAGGATGGTGTTTCATCTGGGTATGCAAGTTCTTCTCTAATACCCAGCAGCACCATGTGGTCAGCTCTTTAGAACCTAGACTTCTACAGACTATAACTATCAACCAGGGAAAAGATGTATGCCTTAAGGAGTTTGCCACTGGTACCTAAGGATAAACTATCTAAAGAGAGAAGGCAACTCTAAGTATCAAGGGGCAACAAAACAAAACAAAACAAAACAAAACAAAACAAAACAAAACAAAACAAAACAAAACAAAACACCACATTACTCGGTCCCAAAAGCTTAAGTCCAGAGTCTCCATCTCTCTACTCTGACTGAAGCTGATCTAAGTCAGACCCGTGTGAGTTTTATAGGTGGGTAAGTGTTTCTAAGAAGGTTCCATTCTGATGCCTAAAACTATTCAAATGCATTAGTTCCTGGGCTCCCAAGAAGCCCGACAGCCTAGTCAGTTTCCCACCTGATCAGAGCTCTGCAGACACAGGCTGGAGCACAGGAACTCAGTCTCCTTTAAGATCCAGCACCGGAAGTCCTTTTCTCTCTAGCATATGCCTTCCTGCCACCAGGGCCCTGGCTTGCCAGAAATGCTCCTCTCCCTGTCAACTCTCCAGTTTCCTCTGACCTCCATTGTGGCTTTTCCCATCTCTTGGGAGAATAGGGGGATGGAGGAAGTGGGTTAGCAGAAATAGGTACAAATCACTGTTAATCACTTCCTGGCTGGGTGACTTCTGACTATTAACTCACTTCACTGAAATGCACTTTGGGTTTGGGAGGTATGTCCCATGGCAGATTATTTGCCTGGCACAGCTAAGCCCCTGAATTTGATGCTGAATTGGAGCAGGGGTGCTGTAGAATAATCCTTCTGTACATTGTGAATATGTATTACTCTCATTGGATAATAAAGAGCTGATTGGCTGGTAGCCAGGCAGGAAGTGTAGATGGGATAGCCAAACTGAGAATGCTGGGAGGAAGAAGGGTGGAGTCAGAGGCATCACCAGGAGAGACAGAGAAGACATGCTGCAGGACAGGTAAAGCTATAAGCCATGTCAAAATACATAGATTAACAGAAATGGGTTAATTTAAGTAGTAAGAGCTAGTTAGTAATAAGCCCGAGCTATCAGCAGAGCATTTATAATTTATATTAAGCCTCTGAGTGATTATTTGGGAAATGACTTCTGGGACAGAAAAACTCCTCCTATACAGGCATGCTACACCCAACCCCCCCCTCCCCCAAAAAGGAAAAAAAAACCAATTCTCCTGAACTATAAATGAAAGTGAGAAAGTGATCATGCTGGGCAGTGGTGGCCCATGCCTTTAATCCCAGCACTCTGGAGCCAGAAGCAGGTAGATCTTTGTGAGTTGGAGGCAAGACTGGTCTACAGAATGAGTTCCAGGACAGCTAGGGCTACACAGAGAAATCCTGTCTCAAAAAACAAAAAACAAAAAACAACAACAACAAAAAACCAAAAAAGGGAAAATGATCATAACACCTATTTCAAAGGGTCCTTTTAAGGTGGAATGAGATTAGCATAGAACCTGGGCCAGACTAAACAACATGAGCTGTTTGTATTAAAGCAGTAGATGGGTGGCCTTGGATCTGGTAACCCTGGATCTTGATCTAAAACTCTGATAAAAACCCCTTATAAATCACTAACTACACAAACTAAGAAAACGTGCTCAAGGAATTCAGCACACTATTTTATTTAACCCACCTTGAGAGGTAGACAGGACATGACAACCCTCCCCGTTTTAGGAAAGCACAGGTGGTTTGTCTAAAGAGCTTGCCAAGAGTCAACTGAGTAGCAGTGAAGCAACACAATTAGAATTCTGTTCCTTGAAGTCTCAATCTAGGGCTTCCACTGCTGTGGGATGTTCTGTATGGCAAATGTGTTGCTCTGATTGGTTAGTAAATAAAACACTGATTGGCCAGTAGTCAGGCAGGAGGAAGTATAGGCGGGACAAGGAGGAGAAGAATTCTGGGAACTGGAAGGCTGAGTCAGAGACACTGCCAGCCGTCACCATGATAAGTCGCATGTGAAGATGCCGGTAAGCCACGAGCCACGTGGCAAGGTATAGATTTATAGAAATGGGTTAATTTAAGATATAAGAACACTTAGCAAGAAGCCTGCCACGGCCATACAGTTTGTAAGCAATATAAGTCTCTGTGTTTTCTTGGTTGGGTCTGAGCGGCTGTGGGACTGGCGGGTGAGAGAGATTTGTCCTGACTGTGGGCCAGGCAGGAAAACTCTAGCTACATTCCACAGACAGTACCACATCATGATCACTGTATCTATCAGTCCTCTTAAATTCTGACACAGAATCATTGATTAGTTTTTCTCCTGAAAGTTTGTTTAATTGAAGTATATACAGTTTGATAAGTAAATACAATGATATATTCCATACTCTACCAAGCTAGAGGAAATGCCTATTCCATAACAAAGTCCCTCACTGTCAATCTCCCCTTTATCCTTCTAACACCCATCAATGCCATTCTGATGTGCAACACCTTAGACACTTCTCTCACTTCAGGACTTCATATGTACTCTCTGGGTTTGGCTGCTGCTTCTCAGCATAACGCCTCTGAGATTTACCCATGCTGTTGGTGGATTAGCGGCTAGTACCCCAGTATGGGAGAATATATTATTCTAAGAATATTCTTCAGTGTCTCACCTATCCATTCTGCTGCCGATAAACACTCTTGGGGGCTGCTATGAAAATTTGTGTCTAAGTCTTTTTGTGGATATATGTTTTAATTTCTCTTAGAAAATACCTAGAAGAAAGAAATTATAGAGGGCTTCCCCACAGGATAGGCTCAATTGGAAACTGCCCAGTAGATTTCTGAAGTGGCTGAAACATGTCAAATCCATACCAAAACTATTTAAGTCTTGTTCTGTATCTTTGCTATCATTTACTCAGACTTCTTAATTTTAGCCACTCTGCTTAGTGAGGAGTAAAATCTTCTTGGGGTTTTCATTGTTATCTTGATAGCTAAGGATGTTGAATAGTTCTCATGTTGCTATGGGCAGGACCAGAGAAACCTTTAGATACAGCTATGAGATATTTTCTTTTGTGAAATGTCTTTTTGCAATCAGCACCACCCCCATTTTAAGAAAAACTGATTTTAAAAAAATTGTTGAGTTGCAGGCATTCTTTATATATTCTGAATTTAAGTTTTTATCAAGAAACATGTGATTTTTTTTATCCCAACCCATGCCTTGCTTTTTCATTTAAAAATGGTATTTTATACAGGCAAATTCACTTATGTCTATTTTTATGGCTATTATTTTCTGTGCCTAAATATATGCTCTTCTCGGGTCAAGAACACTTCCTCCTAAGGTTTTCTACTTAGGTTTATGATTCATTTGAAATGTATTTTTGGCATCTAATGTGAAGTAGAGGTTCAGATATATCATTCTTTATGAAAGTTCAGTGGTTAGAGCATTGCTCGGTAAAGTCTTTTGCTGATTGAATAACTTTGACATCTTTGTTAAAGACAATTGCCTGTGTACTCTATTTCCTTCCTCTTTGCTGCATTCCAATGATATATTTACTTATCCTTGTACAAAACCACATAATTGGATTACTGCTATAACTGTATCCTGAAATCCAAATATACAAAATCCTCCAACTTATTTGTTATTTTTGAAGATTGCTGTTATATCTTGAGTGTATTTCCATATACATTTTGGAATGAACCTATCAATTTCTAAGAAAAAAATTATTTTGTGGGATTTTGATTGGCATTACATAGAATGCAGAGTTCTGTTAGAGGGAGATCGACATTTTAATAATATTGTTTTTCAAATTATAGTCCCTGTAATTCTCTCTTCTGGTAGGTCTCCTTTATTGTATCTGAGCCATACTGTATCAAATGTTACATGTATATGGCAGACAGGTAGGATCAGTAACCATGGCTCCATGATAGCTGGAGTCAGAAACCAGCGGCCGCTCCTTCATATCTACACTGTACTCTTTTAGAGTATCAGCCGCTGCAAATGCCTTCAGTGTGCAGAGGGAATTCCAGTAAATGAAGCTAGGCTTTCCCAGGCTTTAGGAAACTTGTCTACTCAGAAGGGTTAAATGTTCTCTCTTCATCTTTGCTGTTGAGACACCATTTGCCGTGGAATGTGTGTTCTCTTACAGTGAACTCACTGTGGATAGAGAACACTCTTTCCAGCCCCTGGACAATATAGCTGGTTCAGAAAAGTGCTCTGGTTTAAGTCCTAATATTTCTTGCCACTGTGGGTTTCCAGCGTTGCTCTGAGTTCAGCCTGCCAAAGTGATCTTCTAAAATGTAAATTATATCATATCATTTCTAAGATTAAAATTCCCCTGTGGTTTCTGTTTCAGGAACCTATTGCTATGCAACAAAGCCCCCCAAAATGTAATGTCTTAAATCCAGTATAATCTGCAGGTCACCACTAGAGGTGGTGACAGGCAGTTCTTCCACTGGTCTTGCCTCTGTTCACACATGTGGCTGTAGTCCTGAGGCTCTCCATGCAGTATAACCACAGCCCAGTTCCCCCACTTTACACATTGCAGAGTTCTGTGCTTGACCATACGGTCGCTGTCCATTAATAATCCACTCTAGGATTTCTTACTTGACGGCAGAAGTGCCCCAGTAAGAAAGGTGGACACTACAGTGACCCTTGAGGATGAGTCTCTGGAACTAAAACATCCTTTCTGCCATGTTCTGAGGTCAAGGCAAGTTCTAAGATTAGCGTAGATGGAAGAGATGAGAAAAAAATTCCTCATGGCTAACAGAGAACTGCAAAATATTATGCTTCTTGGTCTGTTTGTTTTTATTTCTCAGTTTTCCATTGCACTTAGAATAAAGTTTAAATTAATCATTTATTAAAAATAAATTTGCATATTAAAAATAAACTTAAAAAATAGCCCCTGCATATTGTAGCACCCGCTTCTCTCTCTGAATTAATCTGTTAGCCGGGTCTCCTTAGCTTGCTGTGAACAGTTTGCTCTCCCTTTAGGACTCTTGTATCTGGTGTTCCCTCTGCACAGAATGCTCTTTTCTCAGTTCCCTGTGAGACAGAATTCCATTGTCTCTCCTAGTACAAATGCCAACTTCTGAAAGAGACATTCCCGAGTGCTTCTTCTAGTCACTCCATGCTGCCACCTTGTCCTGTCTGATTTCCGTGTGACACTTAGCGATATCAGGTAAGTCTTTTATTATTGCCTCCTCCCCCTGATTTTGAGCACCACGGCCACTGATTGCTTTAGTCTGCTTTCTACTGTGGCGATAAATGCCACAACCAATAGCCACTTGGGGAGAAAAGGTTCATTTCAGCTTACATTTCCAGGTCACAATCCATCGTTGAGGTAAGTCAAGGCAGGAAATGGTGCAGAAACCAATGAGGACGGTGGTTTCCTGGCTCACTCTCTGGCTGAAGCTCAGTCACCTCCTTGTACAGCTCACACCCACTGCCTAGGGATCCTGCAGCTCCCGCATCCATCATCGGTCAAGACGATCGTCGACAGACATTGCTGAAGGCCAATCTGATCAAGCTAATTCTTCAGCTGAACCTCCTTCTTCTCAACTGACTCAAGGGTGTGTCAAGTTGACAAAAACTAACCAGGACACTGGTGATCCCATTCGCATTCCTAACCCCCCTCTAGAATAGTGCCTGGAACCAAGTAGATGCTCGATAGTGATTTGCTAAATTAAGTAACTTTGACTTTTTAAAATCCCTATCATTTTATGAAACAGGACAAAAGTGAACAGACAGATAAATCAATAGATTCATAAAAAAACAACAAAAAACCAAACTATTATTAAGTACCACCACCAAGTGACAGGGGATGCTGTATTGGTTGTATGTACTATATTAGGAGAGTGCCTTCCCTGAGATTCAAGTTGCGTCTTTTGGGATAGAGATTAGCCACATTTGGGCAGTATTTGAATAGCATGCATGAGGCCCTGGGATGAACCCCAGAACTGTGGAAAAGAAGACATTTGCCAGAGTCTATGCAAATAACTTTATAATTAATTATGAATAGGGTAATATATCTTAAAATATGTCAATTTGAAAAAATGAGCAGAAAAAGTTGTTTCTTTTTGTTATTAATGATTATAATATTTTAATATTCCTCATTTATGATTATGGATTATGGATTCCCCTTGAGATCCGCAGCTTCAGGGCTGACATAATGAGCCAGACCTTCAGGCTAGACTCAAACAAAGCCTGGAACAACTGCCCTTGGCTTCAAGCCCTGCCCTCCCTTAGAGCCTGCTGATGACGTGGTTTCCCCAGCTGCCTCAACATCCTCTTCTCGGCACCAGCTCTTCGACTTCTCTTCCCTACAGCACAATTACAGAGAGAAAAAGGAATTCCTATTCCATTATCCTGAAAGCGTGGTTCTGTCCTGCTTCTTTCTAACAAAGAAAGTAATTTCGACTTCTCTTTAAGCAACAGTCAAATACCGCCGCTCTGTTTTCCCACGGGAAGTTCTTTAAAGTACTGATTACGTATAATAGAACTTCGCTTATCAGAGCCAATAGCAATGGTTTGACAAGAGGCAATTTATAAAAACTGTTTTCGTGATAAGAGTTTCCCCAGAAACTCTTTTCCACAAGAAAGAATTAGAGGCCTTCAACACAAAAGGTGGTAACCTGCCAAGCACCTGACTGGGCATTTGAGCTGTGTGCTCAACAGCTCTGTATGCGCCACTTCCAAAGGACCATCAGCAGAGGTCCAGCTGTGACTCCATAGTGAGGCGAGGCTACCAGGATCCCCTCCTTCCCTGACTCAGAAAGGATGCTGATCAGGGACCATCCAAATGCATGGCATGCCACAGCACAGACACCGCATGTAGCCCAAGGGGTGACTTTTCTTTCTGTGGACATGGACAACTCACAGTGTTTGCATATTATTGCTAACAAAATCCAATCATCGTTAGGTTAAATGTATTTTAGAATATACATGTAAGGAGTACTCATTAAAACTATATTTGTGTATTATGAATATTCATTGAATGAATGAAAATGACCATTCAGAGTTTATAGCCTATAAATGTGTTAATTCACATTAGGCCTTATTGGATTGTACAACCTATTAAAAAATAAACAACTCATAGAAACTTTCTGAAACCTTGAGCGTAACCCTAGTGAGGACTACTAGTAATGGAGGATATGGAGCCCCAAATGCTAATCTGCTGTAACCAGGCTAGACTCCCAGTGGTGGGACTGGGAAACCAACCCAGCCAAAAACCTTAGTCCTACAACCTGCTCTGCCTGCAAGATGTGCTGGGGCAATGGTGGTTCAAAGCTTGTGGGGTTGGCCAACCAATGGCTGATTTGGTTTAGGCCCATACCATGGGAGGGAGCCCATGTCCAGCACAACTTGGATGGCCAGGAACCAGAGGCTGGATGACCAGGAGACCTGGGGTGGAACCAAGTATGACTGGAAACAAAACAAACAAACAAACAAACAAACAAAAAAACCAAAACCACCCCCCCCAAAAAAAAAAACCCTCAAGGAAATGATTCCTACTGATGTTCTGCTATACTCATGGATCAGTGCGGGTCCAGTCATCTGAGAGGCTTCCTCCAGTAACTGATGGGAGCAAATGCAGAGACCCACAGCCAAGCATTAGATGGAGCTGAGGAACCCTGCAGAAGACAGGAGGAGCAATTGTAAGGGCCAGATGGGTCCAGGACACCAGGAAAACCTATCCCACAGAATCAACTAAGCAGGGCTCATAGGGGCTCACCGAGACTGAAGCAGCAATCATGGAGCCCACATGGGTCTGACCTAGGTCCTCTGCATGTAGGTTATGGTTGTTTAGCTTGAGGTTTTTGTGGGGCTCCTGACGGTGGGAGTAGGGTTGTCTCTGGCTCTTTCGCCTGCTCTTGGGACCCTTCCCCTCCTGCTGGATTGCCTGGGTTGTGCTTAGTCTTAGTCTTAGTTTTATGCTGTGTTCAGTTGCTATCCCTGGGAGGCCTGCTCTTTTCTGGGGGGAAATGAAGGAGAAGTGGATCTGGGGGAGATGGGAGGTAGGGGGCTGGGAGAAATTGGGGGAGAGGAGGGGGAGGCCAGGAAATATTGCTTGAGAGAAGAATAAATAAAAAGAAAGAAGGAAAAAATTAAACAACTCTCACCCGGCATGGTGCCGTACACTTTTAATCCCAGCATTCCTGAGGCAGAGGCAGGTAGATCTCTGAGTTCACTAGCATGGTCTCCAGAGTTCCAGCACAGCCAGGGCTACACAGAGAAACCCTGTCTCAAAAAACCATAAAAACAAAACAAAACGGCAAAACTCACAAGTCCTTAAACTGTATATGTATTTATTTATATAAGATATTTAAATAAACCATTGTTCTGTTTTATATACACGAAAGTGGACAAAAATGTAAATTAGAAATGGATGAGATTAAGAATCATAATGCTTTCTGTTTTGTTAGTGATGAAATTTTAGTTTTCACTAAAATATTTTGTACATTACTGATATTTCTAGGAAGAACAATGCAACTGACTACATATTTTCTTAAACTTGGGTGATTTACTTCAAAGTCTGGTTTGTTTTCATAGATCCATGCGTAAGATACATTGTTGTCCACTCTTACTAAATCTGATATCCATTATTTGATCCTTTTTGAAAATATTTTTTACATTATCCAATCTCATTTATCAACGGGTTTTATGGAAATCAGCTAGTATTTCCAATATTCTCAGACACCAGTCCAACTTCTTAATGAATAAAAGAGAAGTTGCAGTGTTTTATGTATTTTTAGCAAACATGTTCAAAATGCATCACGTGAATGATTATTATGTCAGAAAATTCAGTTTCTAGGGAAACGGATGGATCTGGACATTAACAGGCTGAGTGAAATAATCCAGACTCAGAGGAGACAAATGTCACATAGTTCCCTTCAGATGTGGAATCTAAATTAAACAAATACATGTGAAGGAGACCGCTTGTGGGAAAGATAGGACTAGAGAGAGAAGGAGGAGGAGAAGAGAAGGTGGTGGGGGCATGAACATGAGCTGAGCATAATGTTGTACATGTACGAACATGTTACAACAATATCCTTTATTTTATACTCTAAAAATTAATAAAAGAAAATTCAGTGTCTAAGCTTCTTGGAGTGAAGCTCCAGAAGTCTTACCAGGTGATGCGGTGTCAGTTCAACAATGAGATGGGCATGAGTGTCTGTTTTCAAACCGTTCTCGCTATAGTACGGTTAATTTCTCGTGCCTTGTGTGGTTCCCATTTTGATCTTAGAGAGTAGATTTTGTATTCTTGTTTCCCGCTGATAACAACTATTTGTTACTATCTAGCAGGGAAGAAGTCAGCAAGTTGTGTGTGTGTGTGTGTGTGTGTGTGTGTGTGTGTGTGTGTGTAAACTTTTGTAAAAGTTGTCACATTTTCTCATATGACAGTACAGTGACTTTAGTTTTCAGTGTTTGGGATTTGAGCCCAAGGCCTTGAGCATGCTTGCTGGCAAGGGCTGTGCCACTGAGCCATACCTCAGCTTCACATGACAATTCTTAAGGAGGTTACCACAGATAGGCAACCTACCTTTTTGTGGTATGTGTGATTTACAGCAGTGGTTCTCAACCTTCCTAACGCTGTATGTTAATACAATTCCTTATGTTTTGGTGACCCCCAACCATAAAATTATTTCATTGCTATGTCATAACTGCAATTTCGCCACTGTTAGGAATCATAACAGTGGGCAGGAAGTTAGGCAGTTAGGTGGGAAAGCCAAACTGAGAATGCTGGGAGAGGAAGGGCAGAGTCAGGAGTCACCAGCCAGACTCAGAGGAAGCAAGATGAGAATGGTGCATTGAGAAAAGGTACCAGGTCAGGTAGCTAAACACAGGTAAGTATGATGAGTTAATTTAAGTGTAAGAGCTAGTTTATAATAAGCCTAAGCTGCCGGCTGAGCATTTATAAGTAAAATTAAGCCTCCAAGTCAATTATTTGGGAAGCAGCTTCTGGGTATATTGGGAGTTGCTGGTGGGAGAGAAACTTCCACCTTCATGTATGGTTGTGTACCATGGGCATGCAGTGTTCAAAGAGGCCAGAAGAGGAAAATGGATCCTCTAGAACTGAAGATATGGATAGTTGTGTGTAACTCAAATTGCTAAATGGTCTTTTTTGTTTTTTGTTTTTGTTTGTTTGTTTGTTTGTTTTTGTTTTGTGGCTTTTTGAGACAGGGTTTCTCTGTGAAACATTCCTGGCTGTCCTTGAACTCGCTTTGTAGACCAGGCTGGCCTTGAACTCACAGAGATCCATCTGCCTCTGCCTTCCAAGTGCTAGGATTAAAGGCATGCACCATGACTGCCCAGCACTAAACAGTTTTATAAAAACAAAAACAAAAACAAAAACCCAGAGCCAGAGATTGGAGTAAATGTTAAAAGATCTGAGAGACAAAGGAACAAGCCACTGCCATGTCTCACCTTGCCGACTCCATGAATCTTCTGAATGAATGCCTCTGAGTCCTCAGCCGAAAGCTCTCTAGCTGAAAAGCTTTAGTTCCTGTCTCCTCCTGCCTTATATACATTTCTCTGCCCTGCCATATCACGTTCTTCTTAGTGCTGGGATTAAAGGTATGTGTGCTTCCCAAGCAAAGGCTTGAGATCTCAAGTGCTGGGGTTAAAGGTATGTGACTCCCAAGTACTGGATTAAAGGTGTGTGCCACCACTGCCTGGCTCTGTTTCTCTCCTAGACTGAGTCAATCTTATGTAATCCAGGGTGGCTTTGAACTCTCAGAGATCCAGAAAGATCTCTGCCTCCCGAGTGCTAGGATTAAAAGTGAGTGCCACCACTGCCTGGCCTCTATGTTTAATCTAGTGTCTTGTTCTGTTCTCTGATCTTCAGGTAAATTTTATTAAGGTACACAATATATCACTACAGTGTGGGCCTCCATAATGGTTCTGGGAATCAAACCCTCGTCCTCCGGAAAAGCAGTCAGAACCCTTAACAGCTGAACCATCTCTTCAGCTGAACCATCTCTTCAGCTCCTGTTCTATACATTTATTTATGCTGTCACTCCTCAAGGTGTGGTTCATTGACCAGAAACATTGGGTCTCACTTGGAAATGTACAGAAATATAGATTCTAGGAATGAGCCAGCCCTACTGTGTGTATATTTTTAACAAGATCCCCAGGTGAGTCATGCATACATTCAGGTTTGAGAGTTCTCCGCAGGAAATCTGGCTTCTGCAGCTTGTTAAGAAAAAAATGAAGTTAATGAATTCCACACATGGGACAACGATAGCCTGAATTCAGATTCTATTTTCCTTCAAATCAAACTATTTGCTTCGTCGGTGGTAACACTTGGTTTTTATAAAAAGTCACTTTCTATGCGGGGTATATCTTCTTTGGTGCCTCTTATCTGAGTGATACAGGATCAGTTCTTTCTACAGTTCGTTGTGAACAGAACTGAGCAATACCTCTGACTCAGTGAACATTTGTATTTTCTGTTGAGTCTGGCCGACCTCCCATTCCGTGTATTGTTTCATCCACATTTCTTCTAACCTTCACCCGTGTTTTCTGTCCACCTGTTAATATTATCTGGTGACAAATGAATGTATTTTAGTTACAATCATAATATTTTCCACATCTAATTTCATGAGGAAGGACAGAGAAACCTTCTAGACATATAGACAAAGCCCTCGTTTCCCTTTTACACACACACACACACACACACACACACACACACACACACACACACTTTATCTGCCTGAACATGCACACGCTCTCTGGACTATGCATGCACCAATGCATGGACATGCATACCCATACTAACTCTAGAGTATTTTTTGTTATTATTTATTATTTTTGAGGGGAGACATTTTAAAAAATACTGGATCTAATATACTGGATCTTGCCGGGTGGTGGTGGCGCACACCTTTAATCCCAGCACTCGGGAGGCAGAAGCAGGCGGATCTCTGTGAGTTCGAGGCCAGCTTGGGCTACCAAGTGAGTCCCAGGAAAGGCGCAAAGCTACACAGAGAAACCCTGTCTCGAAAAACCAAAAAAAATAAAAAATAAAAAAAAATAAAAAAATACTGGATCTGGACTCATAAAACTTAGAATACTGACGAGTTAAATGAAGGCAGGTGTCTTTGTTTTAATTTTTCCATGTGCTGTGTGTATATGGTATCTGTGTATGTGTGCTTACATGTGTACCTAAGGTTGAAGTTGGATGTCATTCTCAACCGTTCTCAACTCACATATCGAAGCCAAGTGTCTCACTAGAACCAAACCTCACAGATTTAGCTGGTCTGGCTAGCCTGCTTGCTCCAAGAGACTCCTGTCTCTGTCTCCCCAGTGCTGAGACTAGGTGGACCACCACACCCACCTGCATTTACCCTCTGGTTCTTAAGATTTGGCTGGGCAACCTCCTGGTTACATTGCCTTGCTGCGCATGTAAATATAACACTAGGCTTGACGTGCCTATTGATGATAGCTAGCCATAGTTGATATAAATATGTACTTTGAACAATCATCTTCATTTCCACCTCCTCCCCTTTGTCTGACTTGCCATCCACTTTCTTACAGCTTATTGGAAATTGGACACTGATGGAAACCAATGCTTCTGCTGGGACATTCATCACAGGACACAGAGCAGTTCTGAACTCACAGGGATCTGCTTTCACCCCCTTCCTGAAGCGGAGGGAAACGCCAATAGAACAATTCTGCCTGACAACAGAGAGGAGTCCAGAGATGCATGATGATCGTTGAAGCAGGGGCGTGTGAAGCAGGTAGAGAGAGCATGCACTCCCACAGAATCACTTCTCAGCTTCTGTATTGTCCCTTTGCTTGAGCCCTGGAGATCCTGACTTCTCTGATACTGGAGCTCATTTCATGCCCTTCTGGGTGGGATATGAATAAAACCTACAGTTCAATGGTGTAGACATTCTTATTCCCCTTACACACACACACACACACACACACACACACTAACTCTAAATTAAACTCACAGCCCTCTAAAACACATCTGGGAGGTTTTCTTTTTTCTTTTGCTCTGGAGGAGATGGTCCTCTGAGGATGTGGCAGAGGGCCCTCTCCCTTTCTATCAAACTGGTAAAGCCGGCTTTTCTGTCACTGAGTTTTATACAGCAGTGCTGGCCCTACCACAAAGCGTCCTCATCTTCACCGCCTTGATTAGTAACCGAAGCCTTCCAGGCATAAATAATACCACAGCAATCCGCTTGAACAGAGCAGAGGCCGCAGCCCAGTCCATGATTCATCTTTTGCCTCTGATCCTTGCAAACTGCTTTTGTTTCTTGTGTTGGACCAAATGTAAAACTGTGTTTCTCTTATTTTGTGTTTAAAAAAAAAAAAAAAAAGCCTTCATCTTGCCTTGAACTTGTGTTCTCAGGCACTTAAGCGTGCCGTGTGGGTGGGGTGACCAGACACTGGGCTCAGTCACATGACATGCCTTAGCCCTTGGGAGATTAACAGTCATGAGAGGAGAGGCCACTGTAATAGGCTTGGGCATTGGACTAGAGGAGCTTGCTCTTCTGAAACTGAGCAACCCTCACCAGAAGGGCGAGCTCTGGTCCCAGGCTGAAGTCTTCTAAAGTAGATTGGTTTACCCACTTCAGCTTACTGTTGGGGAGCCTCTCAACGTTGTCAGAATCAAAATGGAGTCACTTTTGTCAGCCTTAACCGATAGATAAAGCCTAGAGGTTACAGAGAAGGGGGTCTTATGAAGGTGTACTTGATAGTAAGGATTATGCAAGGGACACTCTGCTGGCCCCCAAACCCCACATCAAGGCTGCACCTTACACAGAAATGCATCTGTGAAGACCTCTGTCTTAAACCGCCTTCGACCAATGATATCCTCCTTACTGATCCTGGCAGCCAAGGATTATTATCCCCAGACAGCTTACATAATTCTCACTTTTGCTTGTAGAACCTTCTCATTGCCTCGGCCTCCGGAAATGCACGCACCATTGACTATGGTGTCCACGTCCCCACTGCAAAGCTCTGCCTTTCCCAAAGAAAGCTCATTTTTTCTACAGCATTCCCCTCTGGCTGCTGTCTAAGGTGACCAGTTTTGGATGGGTAAGTCTAGCCCCAGTCAGGGAAGCCACATCACTGAGCTCGGATTGATTCAAGAATCAAGGCCATGAACATTTACGGGTGCAGGCACTTGGCCCTTTGTAGTTGTGAACTGGATTCCCCACTCAGACAAGCATCTCTAGTCACACATTCCCTGCCCCGCCCCCATGCACCACGCATCACCTCATCTGCCTCCCATCTCAGGGACCTCTCCTTCCCTACTGCCTGATGCTCACCAGTGTTTGAATCAGCTCCACTTCGAGCCCTCAGCACCTAAGCAATCGCCCTCGACCAGTGTCCTCTTCCTTCCAACACCTGGTCTCACTCCCTCCTTGAGAGAGGTTTCTCTACTCCTAAATCCCACTTTTGGCTCCCACTCATGTCCAGGCTGTTCATGTAGATCTCAGCCATTTCTCTGTCATTGGGCGATCCTCGGGTCTTTCTTGGGGTCCTGTTTTCCAGGTAGCCTCCCTGGTGATGTGAGGAGCAGTCCAGTCATCCTTGTTCCACATCTAGTATCCTCCTATGAATGAGTACGCCAGGAGTCTAATTAGCGAGAAAGAGGGGGGTTTATATGAGCGAGAATTGATGAAACCAAGGTTGGATAAAGCACAGGGACAAATAGCCAAACGAATGGAAACACATGAACTATGAACCAAAGGCTGAGGGGCCCCCAACTGGATCAGGCCCTCTGAATAGGTGAGACAGTTGATTGGCTTGATCTGTTTGGGAGGCATCTAGGCAGTGGTACCAGGCCCTGGGCTCATTGCATGAGTTAGCTGTTTGAAACCTGGGACTTATGCAGGGATGCTTGGCTCAATCTGGGAGGAGGGGACTGGACCTGCCTGGACTGAATCTATCAGGTCGATCTCAGTCCTTGGGGGAGGCCTTGCTCTGGAGGAGATGGAATGGGGGGTGGGCTGGGGGGAAGGGGAGGGGGAAGGAAGGGGGAGAACAAGGGAATCTGTGTCTGTTATGTAGAACTGAATAGTATTGTAAAATAAAATAATAATAATAATAATAATAATAATAATAATAATAATAAAAATCCCACTTTTTACCTCCCGTTGACTCTAGGACTGGAGACAGCTTTGTCTCTGCCTCTGTCACACCACTTGAACTGTTTTTTTCTGGACTAATTGTGGTTCTTGAGTTACTGAATATAAGGAATAAAACCCCCAGTTCCTTTTCTTTTCTTTTTCTTCATATATACTATCTTTGCAGGCTTCTACATTTTGACAATCCATCCATTCCCAAAGTCTCTTTCTCATCCTTTCTGAGATCTCATCCCCTCCTGGGTCTCCTTTGCTGATCCTCATACTGCTCCTGGGCATCCTCTGCTGATCCTCACACTGCTCCTGGGCATCCTCTGCTGATCCTCACACTGCTCCTGGGCATCCTCATTTGCTCTCATAGGTTGGTTTCCCCAGAGTATTCTTCTCTTCTTCCTGTGCCTGGAGTAATCTCATCACCTTGTTCCCAAAAATAGGGCAAAGACCCCCAGGTCTGTAAGTCTCACCTGCCCCTTCTCCTGGGCTCCAGACACCTGGAGTCCATTGGATATCCCATCAGCAAACATGGGAGGTCTAAAACATAACTCACCATTGGCTTCTTCCAGGTGGCTCTTTCTTCTTGGGTCACCATCTCACTGAACAGCTCCGTCTCCTTCCAATGGCTTAAGCCAGAGTCTTCTCAGCTTCTCTCTTGCTTTCTTTCCTATTCCAACCCGTTTCTAGGTCTTGTGAATATTCTCTTCCTAAAATATCTCTGGTCTGTCCACATCTGTCTATTTCACATCAGTTGACTGAGTCCAGGCTATTGTGATCATTGCCTTTATTGTTACTTGATGGGAGTCCCAACTTGTTTCCTATCCATACCTCTCCTAACTCCACCCCATTTCTCATATTATAGCTAATGCCATCTGCCTTAGTTAGGGTTTTGTTGCTGGGATAAACGACCATGGCCAAAAGCAACCTGGGGAGGAAAGGGTTTGTTTCATCTTATAGTTCCACATTACTGTCCATCACTGAGGGAAGTCAGAGCAGGAAGGAACTCAAGGCAGGGACCTGGAGGCAGGAGCTGATGCAGAGACTGTGGAGGAGTGCTGCTTACTGGCTTGCTTCCCATGGCTAGCTCAACCTACTCTCTATACCATCCAGAAACACCTGTCTAGGGGTGGCACCACACACACCCTTATGAGCTAGGCTCTCTCACATCAATCATTAATCAAGAGAATACCCCCAAAGACTTGCCTACAGACCAATCTTATGAAGGAATTTTTTTTCAATTAAGATTCCCTCTTCTCAAATAACTCAATCTTGTGTCAAGTTGACAAACAAAAACCAACCAAACAACAACAACAAAAAAACAACAACTAACCAGGACACCATCTTTGAAAATGGTAGTATGATTGCATCAGTCTCCAACTTGGAAGCTTTTAATGGCTTTCTGTTGCCTGGAATCATAGAAGGGTATTTGTGATCATGACCCTAGCTTATGTCTTTGGCTTTCCTTCCTGACGGTCCCTTCTTTGAGTTAGTTAGTGGAAACATAAAGAACTTCTTGGAAGTTGCTCAAAGACACTTATTGTCTTTCTCATTGAATCTTTTACACCTCCAGCTCTAGCCTGACACAACCATATCCAAGTCTCATGCTGACAGTGCAGGGAAGAGACATTCCTGTGTCCTCCAGAACCCTCTGCTTACTTCTGTACTTCTCCTTCCCCTTACATCCAATGGCCTTGTTCCTAGTCGATCTTCTGGAGTATAATTCCTATAGGCAGGGATAATGCCCTGTTAGTCATTATATCATCAGAAGTAACAGCATTCAGGAACTAATAAGTTCTCAGTAAACAGTTAACTGAGTATCCAAAAAAAAAAAAAAATTCAAATTTTTCTCTATCTTATATACTACCAAGCTAGAATCTTTTAGTTCCTCAAAGATTTCTTCTTCTGGCCTATCATGTACAAATGGATTTTGTACTTCTTTTATTGGCACAATCTTTAGGTCCTATAAAAATGTCCTCAATTCTTTTTACTAGCTATATCAGAGCCATAAGTGTCTCAAGTTCTCCGTCTCTAATGACCGCCATATGGGGGCATGATACGCTAATGCTCGCTTCAATAAGCCAAAGTTATTGTTAAAACAGACTGAGCCACCTCCAGATCACCTCCCATTTTAAAGGGCCCACTAAAATTGATTCTGTGAAATAGGCTTTTAAAAAAATATCCCCCTCAAGGAGGAAATATAAACAGGGAGGGCTGTTACCTCAGAAAACAGCCTATTTGGAGACGCGGCATGTCTCACTCGACTGAAAGGGAGGTAATCATGCCCATTGGCACACGACAGTCAGGACCTGTGTCTGCCCGCACTAATGGGCTCAGAGTGCTGAAGGATTTAGAACAAATGGCTGTGCCTTCAACTTTGCACGCCTGTGGGAGTGCCCAGGTGTGACAGGGGTGCCCTTTGTGCTTTTGTGTCATGGGAGCCACAGTGCACACAGAACGGTAGCAAGAAATGTCTTGTTTATGAGTACCAGGTGTCCTCAGAAATGGTAAACGGGGGCATCATGGCTCTCTATGTAAAAACTTGTCACTGTGAAATCTGTTGTTGCTATCGCCAGGGTTGTAGCAGCTTACACACACACACACACACACACACACACACACACACACACACACACACACACTTTATCCTAGGACTTGTATTCACTATCTTCTAAGATACCAAATAGAAAACAGCCATAAACCGAACATTTTCTCACCTCCCCTTGGGGTCCTACCTTCCAATGTTGGAACTGAGGGTCCTTAGTTATAATAAAGAAAGAGCAACAAAACTGGAATTCTTTTTCGAAATGGGGACGAAAGCTCTGAATTCTATTGGTAGACCTCTTGTGTGTTCATGAAGTCAGTCAGCTTTCAATCTGTTTCTGAATTTTTATTTATATATATATATATATATATATATATATATATATATATATATGCATGTGTGCCTGCATGCCTGCATGCATTTATATGCACCACATGTGTGCAAGTGCCCACATAGGCCGGAGGGCCTCAGATCCCCTGAAACTGGAATTAAAGAGGATGTCAGCTTTCATTTGGGTGCTGTGAACTGAACCCAAGTCCTCTGCAAGAGCAGTAAATGCTCTTAAGCACTGAGCTGTCTCTCCAGCCTCAGGCAGCTGGCTCTCTTGATCCCTGGGCATTGTGTTCAGCACCAAGATGAAGTGTCTTCTCAGAAGTTTGAACACATAACCTAGACAGACAGAGAGAAAGATGGCAACAGACAGAGCTGATTAGAAACCCAGGCAAGATCCCCAGAGGTCAGATCGCCCCAGGACGCTCCAATGGTGATGGGTGGCCCTGGGCTGCCAGGTGTTTTTGCAGGCTCTGATATGTTTTTCACGGCAGTTGTATTGTTTTTCCTTAAATAAAGAAACCATGCTATGGCGGTGTCAATAGGGTGAATCAAAAAGAGCGAAAAAGCATATTACGCAGCAGACAGAAATGCTGAGATGAGCAGGTGTGGGCTGGCTTCAGCAGAGAAGCTGAGGTGAGCCTCCGAGAAAGGCTGCATGCGTAGAGGGTCAGCCAGCCTGCTAACCTCTGGCCGGCCAAGAACATTACCAGCCCACCTCCACCCTGGGGTGCAGAACCTGCTTTCATAACCCTGCCAGACCTTTGGTTTTCATCGGAAGAAATAGAGTTTAATATGTACGCTGTTCTGGATATTCTCTTTCCAGCTGTAAAAAAAAAAAAAGTCATGAGACTATGAACAATGTGCATCTAATGGTTTTACAAGGCAGTGGGGTCCCAAAGCTCTTGGTTACTCAATGCCTCTCTCTCTCTCTCTCTCTCTCTCTCTCTATATATATATATATATATATATATATATGTGTGTGTGTGTGTGTGTGTGTGTATATATACACACACATACATATACACATACATACACACACACATATATATACACATATATGTCATACATATATTTATATAAAATTTTATATAAACACATCCATATGTGTATATATGCATGCATGTACATATATATGACTTTTAATAGGATATAGATACATTGTAAACATGTCCTGCTATATGAACAACATACACATGAAGCATATATAAAAACAGCAGCTTAAGTGATAGGAGACAGACATTCTAGCACATTTCTTTGCTTGAGACCGGGCGCTGCCTGTTAGGCTCACTGTTCTGGAGGTAGGTTGAAGGCGAGAAGAGAGACAGCTTTGGGGACTTGTGTAGACATACTAAGCAGAGGGGAGATCCGGCAAGTGAGAAGCTGCAAAATGATTGGGAGAGGAGATTTCCTTGGGCTTCTTATTTCTCGCAAACTCCTTCCTTCCCAAAACAAACAAGAAAGAACAACTTGTAAAGACTGAATAAAATGTTCTTAAAAATTCATAAACCTAAGCCCAGTGGTGGTGGCACACGCCTTTAATCATAACACTTGGGAGGCAGAACAGGCAGATCTCTATGAGTTTGAGGTCAGCCTGGTCTACAGAGCGAGATCTAGGACAGACACCAAAACTACACAGAGAAACCCTGTCTCAAAAAACAAACAACAACAACAACAAAAAAAAAATCATAAACTTGAGACAGTACAGAGGGGCTCGGAAAATAACATGGCCATGGAAACCAGCAACTGCTCTCCTTTCTAGAGCCTTGCTTGGGTTTTCATGGCCATGTTGGGGCAAGTAGTTGCCGGCACTGGGTCCACAAACAAGGTTAGAATTACAGGACTCTCTACACGCTCCACCCACAGTGAAAGGACAGACTAAAGGAAATGATTCACAAAAGACCCAAACAAGGAGGACAAAGGAGGTTTGTGACTAAGGCCTGAGTCTATGGAAGTTTGGGACTTAACTCACACTGCTTGTATGTACCCCCCAAACAAAACAACTGATATTAGTGAACAGTTCGTCAGAGCAGCTGAATGTTGAAAGCAGAGTCCCACGCAAACCTTCTCTTCAGGAATAAGCTTCACCTCCATTCTCCTGGGGTTCCCACAGATAAAGTCCTGAGAAAAAGAGAAACCAGATACAGTTCTAAACAAGGTCCCAGAGAGAGGCAACGTAGAGAACAGCAAGGAACAATGACCCATCAGAAAAACGTGTGCTGAGAATTTTCTGGATTTGCAAGTTCAACAAATTCCAAGCAGGATAGTGTGTGTGTGTGTGGGGGGGGACACGCTTTGCCACTTTGTAGTGAAACATCTTTAATACCGAAGGCAAAGAGAGGCTCTCAAAAGCAGCCAGAGGGAAACTCCAGTCTTAGCCACAGGAATAGACTGAAGTTACCTCCTCAGCAGCTCCAGTGGCAGCCAGCAGCAAGAGGGACACTGTCCCCAAAGGGCGGAGAGAAAGCCCTGAAGCCTGGTGTATCTGTGAAGACCTGTTTTGTGGAAACAGCGAATGAACAAGTATCTTTCTAAGAAATGTCAGATGAGTTTGCTGCCCGCAGAACTTCCTAAATATTCATTCTCTCCAGGGATCCCTCTTTTCCCCAGAGACTAGGTCTCAGGCGGGACCCTGGCCATGAGACATAGCAGATGGAATTTCTCCATAGTCTTTTCTCTCCTCCCCTCCCAGCTCCTCTCTATTGTTAATTCTCCGTCCTCAGTTTCCCTGGACAGGGTAGGTGTACTGCCCCTCTCTTTTCCTACCTCACTTCGGAAGCTGCATGGAGGAGCTACTGAGGAGCTCTCTGCACTTTTAGAATGGGCTGTCTTCCCTTGATGTGAAAAATTAGACTGTATTCATACACAAGTGACTCTCGGATGGGACCTCTCCTCCCCGGGGCTCCCAAGGAGGCAGGCAGGGCCCGCTCAGTTGACACAAGAGATTAATGTCCTTTGTTTTCCAACCAGCCTGCTAATTCATCCCCATTTTACTGTAGTTCAATTTACTTGTTACCGCTTGGTATTGGGGGGCCACTAATGGCACTGTCAGGTAAAGTGAAAGAAAAGCAATGAGGAAGCACCAGGAGGCGTAATTAAAATGAAGTGCCGAGAACCCTGCCCATCAAAAAGCCCCATTCGGTGTGGCTCCGGCACAGTTCATTAAGCAGGTCCGCCAGCTGGAAAGGAGCAGGCAGACTGTGTGCCAGAGTGGGTCCGTCCTCCAGGCCTGGAACAATCCCTCTTTCTTCCCTTCCTCATGGCGCTGGGGGACCGGTGTGATGAAGCCAGAGCTCTGGGGAGTCCTCAGCACCCCTTCCGGGAGACAGGAGCGCCAGCCCCGTAGTGAGTGTTCCGGGACGGAATCTTCGTAGCATCCTGTGGGCTCTGGAGGTTGGATTGACTTTCCTTCAGCGTCTTGACCATCCACGAAGGCAAACCTTTATCTCAGAATGGAGGAAGCTAGTACCAACGTGAGCGAGCATGCAGGCAAACCCAAGGCATCTGGGTAAAAATTCATGATTTTCAAACAATACAGCCTTTCCGCTGTCCTTCACAGAGAATGAAAGTTCGGGCACGGAGCCAGCCTCCTTTGTTTCCTAGAATATACTTGATGAAGTGGAGGTTGTCAGCATCCCCATTCCACAGACATGGACGGGAGGTCAAGCAGCGGGGTCCCATGGCTTCAAGGCTCAGCTTCCCAGTCCCTTTTCACACAAAAACAGCCTGAGAGGCAACCCAGGAAGATCTGGGATAACATTGGTTCACATCTGCTAAATTCTCCTCGTGAGCCAGAGGAGGCTCAAGGGGTCACACTTCAGTTTATCCAATCCCCACAGCAGCCCTAGTAAATAGGCACTATCTTATTCCCATTCTACAGATTGGAAAATACGGCCTTGAGAGGGTTAGTTTCTTGTCCTAGACCATACAGCCCTGGAAGGAACTGGGATCAAATCCATAGGAGCCTTTGTCCTTAATCTCTTTGGTGAGTATTTCCTTTCATCTTTCTTGTCTCCTCTATGCTGGCCATCTCTTCCTTCCTCTTTTCTCCTCTCATTCCTAAACAAGGGCCTGGTAGGTTCTAAAATGTAGGCAAAGATTTTAAAGGGTAAATAGTGTTTCCTTGGCCCCCAGTACATGCATATAGTAGCTTCTCAGTCCAGGTTGGGTCTTTCTGGCTTGTCTTTCTGTGGAGGAAGATTTTGATGAAAGCGTTTGTTCTTGAAGCTAATGACATGAGACACAGCAGGCTCTCTATGGATAAGAGGAAACCTGGCCGGTTAGGACCAATCCAGACCTTGGCAGTGGGAGCCAGGGCTGGGATTAATGAACCATCACTTCATCTTTGTGACCCAACTCAAGAGACACATCTAGGGCTGTCCCAAGGCTGGCGTCTCTAAGTACATCCAGGTGCGATGGTTTTGTTTCCTTGTCCACCACAGCCTGGCAAGTTCCATGATGGAAGAGCCAACAGGGCAGGCCTGCCCAGGACTTTGTATACCACGACCCCCACAAAACCAGGTGTGCATGTTGCCGGCCAGAAGCTGGGATGACTATCTCACGGCATCACATGCGAGGTATATTAAACTGCCGAGCACCAGAGCTTTGTGACTGGCCAGACTCCGAAGCTGTCCTTGTCATAGCTGTCACCCATTGTGCTCACTGTCCCAGCTTTACTAGGATGTGGTAACACCTTGCAATTGTTCTTGTCTTTGGTCCATTAACTACTGAGGAATCTTAGCCAATAGATCTATCATATCATTGAACTCTGCCTTGAATTATTGTAAACGCTCGCCGCCACTCGCAGGCAGGAAAGATGTCACTGTGGTGTGTGTGTGTGTGTGTGTGTGTGTGTGTGTGTGTGTGAGAGAGAGAGAGAGAGAGAGAGAGAGAGAGAGAGAGAGAGAGCATGTTGCGATTTTTGTAAATCACTCGACCATGTTGCGATTTTTGTAGATCACTCGATTTTGAGGGTCCTCCATAAGAAAACAATAAAAAGCGACGAAAGTGGAATCTCTGGGCTATTGTTAGGGCCTACATAAATAAGGCAGGAGATGCTGAAGATCAGCTTCATCAGCATCATAGTAAGAGTGTCTCCTGCACTGGGTGACAGGCAGATGTGTGGAAGAGGAATGTCCCAAATATGGATGCCACCTTGTTACAGGTAGCCCACCAGAGATCACCACTCAGACACAGTAAAAATGAAAACCTACCTGGGTGTGGCCCTGAGTGTCCAGAACACAGGGTTTTTGAAGGCAAAAAAGCCCGTTCTGGCATCTTGGTCAGCAGCCGCAAGGGGGCTCCACACAAGCAGGCAGTTTAGCAAAGCTAAGGTATGTTGTCGGCTGGAGGGGGTTCCGCACAGTCAGTTTGACAGAAGTTGAGTCAGCTAGGACAGCCTGGCCTCGGGTTCTTAGGATAGAGTTCTTAGAGTTCGAGAATTTTCCATAGGATTCTCCCCCCGAGGAGGCCAAATTCTAGTTAAATAAAATGGCCTCAGCAAGAATCCAAGATGGAGGAACCTCTGCACTGTCTTGTCCTGTCATAGTCTGAGTAGGTAGACCTCTGCCATGGTTCATTTGGAAGACAACCCACAGAACTCACTACTCCTTTTCAGCATTTCGGATGAGGAGAAGGCAGGAGGAGGCAAGAGATACAGCTGCCAGTTGGACAAGCACGAGAGTTAAGGCATCGGTAGACGGCTCTAGATGGCAGACCACCCACAAAGGGGAAGAGCGTGAGGAAAATGAAAGTCTCCGGTGTGACACTGGGTCTTGCTCTCTACACGTCATCAAGAAAGGAACCAACAGGGCCATTTGGAGGTGGGGGCAGGGCTGACATAAAAGGACTAAGACAGCTGCCATTTGTCCCACTAGGTGGGATTTGCCATAGGTGGGGTTAGCTGAGTCTGTATTTTCCCTTCCCTCACCACTGCTTCCATCCATTCTCTAAGCTCCATTAAACTGTCACATCTCCCCCAAGCGGCCTCCTAGAGATGGCATCACTGTAAGAATGATACGCGGCACCGGTTACCGCTCGGAAAGGTCATGGCCACGACAAAACCCAGTATCTGTTGGGATTCTCCTGTGCTCCAGCTGCATGACCGCACATGCGCAGTTCAGGAGCTAGACAAGGGGTCTTGCATCTTACGTCATCAGTGTGCACTGGTGATTACCTACCGGCGGCGTGGTCACGCAATCTGCGCATGTGTGGCATAGCTCTGTAAGACCACCTGTGCCCAAAGAGCCATGACTCAGACCCCACCTTCTCTCTCTGTTCTGTTCCCTCTTTCCCCCGCCATCTTTCTCTCTCTCTCCCTGCTCTCTGCACGTGGGTCTCCCCCTGGTTCTTCTGTCTCCCCCTCCTTCCTCCTAATAAAGCTCTGATACTGATCCTGGGTTTTGTCGTGGCCATGACCTTTCTGCGCGGTAACCAGCACATAACCAGCGCCACTTATCATTCTTACAATCATCAGACCTCCTGTGCTCTCTGGCTGATGGTTGGTTTGTGCCAGTGGGAAATGTGCCATCATAGGTCAGAAAATAGAAGGAGATGGGAGTTGGAGAAGCAAACCTAGGAACCAGAGGTCTTTGCTTCAGTACCATCTTCCTGGTAGGGGCTAAGTGATGCTGACTCCATGGATAGAGATCTAATGGGGCCGGGCCAGGGGTGGTAAGGGCTTTGCATAGTTAGTAGTTTCTGGGCTCTAACTCAAGAGTCTGTGAAAGGAAAGGATGAAGGAAGTGGGGGAGGGAGGGTGGTACATGGAGAAACGGGAAGACAGAAGCAAAGCACAAGACAGAGAAGAGAGACACTTGCAGTGACTGAATGAAAGCACTTTCCCTTGCCTCCACCCAGATGAGCCATGCCTCAGTCCCTAACTCCCTTTCAGGAGCAGGTGAAGGGGGGTTATCATAAATAATCCAATGACCAAACTGCTGTTCACAACCCAAAATTTAGTCACTTTTACTTCAGAATAATTAGTCAGGCTTTTAAAAGTCAACATTCTGGCCCTTTCAAGAATAGGAACACATTTAAAGAATTGTCCCTTCTGTCCTTTTTCCGTTTTCAATTTAAGTATTTGGATGACTCGGTAACTATGTCTGAAGAGATGCCCTGGCCACAGCTTTCCCACTGGCCAGTAGCTCTAGACTTTGGTGGTCCATCTGCCTACTGGCTTGTTCAATGTCTATTCCCCTTCCGAGTTTATCCAACTTTTTAAGACAGAAGACTCCATAGCTGCACTTTGGATGAACCCTGTCTCACTGACTGTGGGGTCTTTGGGGCCTGCTTGTATACAGATCTACTGACTTTCATGATAAGGAACTGATTCTTAAGAGCTGCATCCCCAAACAAAAACCTTTACTATTGATTGTCTTCCTTCAAAGAGGAAGGTCCAAAGACATCGAAGTCTTAGGAGCAAAGGAAGGAAAATAATGGGATACTCTTTGCTCTGGGTCATTCCTTTCTTCCATTCCACTTAAATCTTCTAAATACCACAGAGAGAGAGAGAGAGAGAGAGAGAGAGAGAGAGAGAGAGAGAGAGAGAGAGAAAGCTGAATAAAAGAGAGATAAGCCAAAGAAGCTAGACACAAATAGCCGTTCTTCACAACTCCACTGTCCAGCAGGCTCCCTGACCAAGAACCTTTCTTCAGGCTAGAATTCTACACCTGCTGAGAAACGGGGTGATGGAAACTGAGGGAAAAATAATTGGGCAAGAAGTCTATTTGAGTTACAAATTTTCAGAGAAAGGCTCCTTTAGCCTAACTCAAGGAAAAAAAAAAAAAGCAGCTCTATTATATAGCAACTTTTCTTTCACTCTGTATCAGAAATTGCCTCCCAGAGTAAATTTATCTGTGATTTGGACAATGTATGTCTCAAGTAGAGATGAAACTGAATGTTTCTAGCTGAGATTCGAAACAACAGCAACAACAAACATCTAGAAATCCAATGATGTCTTGCTGCTTTCCTGTGGAAGGGTATCTAAGGGAGCCCCCCTCTGCGTCCACCTCAGGAACTCCTGCATTGAGCGGTCCCACCCAGGCTACTCAGTGGGCGTCTATTGCTATGGCTGCCAATGGCTGCAGGATCATCTCTCTGACTCATACTCTTGTTTGAACTGATCTCTGGTCTCCCAATTAAAGACATTCAGAGTGCGTGAAATTATCATCCCAACCCCTACTAATCTCCATCTCAGGCATTAGAAAGTAGGTTAGAGGGCATGAGGAGAGCTCTGAAGGTTTGAGTGGGTTATGTGAGACCAGAAAGGAAATATTGAAGGTCAACTGTTTGGCATCTGTAACTTGTTAGGTCAGCACCGTGATTTTCACAGGCATCCCTCATCCACAAGTCCCAAGGCAGTGGATACTTGGATCCATCGAGACTCCGGATGGCCAGTGCGTGATGTCAGTGAAGGTCAGCTCAGAAGGCAGAGGAGAGCATTGGGAAAGATGTCGTTGGAATGAGTAACTATGAAGAGTACAACAGTGGGGGCTGGACAGATTGCTCAGTGGTTAGTGCACTCCTTGCTTGTGCGGAGGACCCGTGTTCAGTTCCCGGCACCCACATGGAGGCTCACAACCACCTGTAACTCCAGTTCCAGAGGATCTGATGGCCTCTTCTGAACATGTGCACACATCGTGCACCAGTGTACAGGGAGGCCCCTCAGAATCGGAGATATGGAAGAATACCAGTGTTTCAGGCTATGTGGGGGAAACAGGAAACAGCCAGGAGAAGAGATTCCAAAGTTAAAGCAGGCCAAAGAAAAAGAGAGAAGGCAGCTTCAGGTATGGGGCAGTTGAGGACAGAGCAGATGGAGAGAGGACAGGGGCTGGTGGTGTTATTTATTTTTTGTCCGCCACCTACCTCCCAAATAAATCACACATGGAGGCTTATTCTTAATTATGAATGCCTGGTCTTAGCTTGGTTCCTTTTTTGCCAGCTTTCCTTAATTTATTCCATCTACCTTTTACTTCTGGGCCTTTCCTGTTCTTTTACTCTTATTTTGTGGCTGGCTGTGTAGCTGGGTGGCTGACCCCTGGAGTCCTCCTCCTTCTCTTGCTCCTAGATCTCAGCTCTTTCCTCCCAGTTTTCTCCTTCTATATATCATCTCTGCCTGCCAGCCCCGCCTATCCTATCTCCTGCCTTGTTATTGACCAGTTCTTTATTAGCCCATCAGGTGTTTTAGACAGGCACAGTAACACAGCTTCACAGAAATAAACAAGTGTAACATAAGCAAAAGTAACACACCTTCAAATAATATTCTGCTACATTTCCCCTTTTTGTCTAAATAAAAATAAAAGTTTTAACTTAAACATAGTAATACTATATACAATAGCAATTATAAAGTAAGGATTACATTTATAGTATTTAGTGTAGCAGGAATCTTAAAAGTTCTTATTAATAAAATCAAACCCAAGGCGAGTTATTGGGGTCCATGCTGGTAGATCAGAGAGACAGAACAAGCCACAGCTAACCTCACCTGGTCAACTTCTCAGCTGGTCCTGTTTCCTCAGACTGGAAGCTTCTGTGTCCTCATCCCAATGGCTCTCAGCTGAACTGCTGCTGGAAAGCCTGAAGCTTAACCAGCCACATGCTTAACCAGCCAAATGTTTCTAGTTTCTGGTCCGCACGCCTTATATATCTTTCTGCTTTCTACCACCACTCTCTGGGATTAAAGGCTGGCTTTCTGGGATTAAAGGCGTGTGTCACCATGCTTGGCTTTTTCCAATGTGGCCTTGAACTCACAGAGATCCAGAGGGATTTCTATCTCTGGAATGCTAGGATTAAAGGTGTGTGCTATCACTGCCTAACTAGTGGCTTTTCTGTTCTCTGACCCCAGATAAGTTTATTAAGGTACACGATATTTTGGGGAACACAATATCACCACAATTTAGTCTATTTGTAGTTAGCATATTCAGAGAAAATAATGTACTATTTATCTTAGTAAGTCTAAAATTTTATACCTAATTTACTTTCTATCATACCAAGAAAAAAATGTAACTATAACTATCTAGTCTTCAACTCCATCAAAGACCCAGAAGGATGTAATATTATCTAACAACAGAGACATTTTGTTGTCTGGACAGTCACTCAAAGTTCCTCTGCAATGTTGGGGCATCTATCTTTAACCTACAGGCCTAGAGTATCTAGCAAACTTTTTTATGAAGCAGAAATTCCTCTTATTTTGGCAAAGTCTGTCAAGTCATTTTCCTCTGTGTCCTGCAGAATATCTGGCAGACTCTTTTGTGAAGCAGGAATTTTGAAGGACTGTCCTGTCTTGTTTTGGCAAAGTTTAACAGTCATTTTTCTCTGTGTCCTGCATGTCTAGTCTGCACAGCACATTGTTAGCAGTCAAAGGCAAGAACAGTTTCTTTGCCCAGTGGCTAACCTTGCCACAATGAAAGCAAACTCCTTAAGAAGTTTCTTCAATGCCCATCATCTTCTCTGAAGTAAATTGGTGATTCCAGGAGCAGATGTGTCTCATTGTCATGAAAAACCATAAGTTAACAGAGCATTTTAAATGCCACATTCTGTAGGTCTTTGGAAGTTTTTGAAGACTGTCTGTCTATCTAGAATATATCTCTATATGATCTGGAAAGCATACCTAACATATCTATAAATTTGATTATTATAAATGACTAACCATTAACCTATGTTTCCTGGTTATCCTGTCAATAATAACAGCTTTCAAAAATTAGAATTTTATCTCATATTTTTAAATAAACTACATAGGTACAATAACCTTAAACAAGAATAGAAACATAACAGTATTTTGTATAAAAATAACCTTAAATTTTTTATCAATATACATAAAATCCTTTAAACAAGAGTAGAAACATATATACAGTGTAACAAAAATAATTTTAAATTTACATCAATATTCTGTATTCTCCTAAATGATAACAAACATCCATAACCCATCAAATAACCAAAACCCACTTATACCCCCCAACTCCTGGGAATGTGGGCGTGGTTTTCTCCACACTGCTTCCTGCTGTCTGTGGATGAAGTATCTTTATAGTCCTGGAGAGAAAATTTTGAGATAATGACCAGATCCTGGGAAGACCATCAGTAACCTTTGCTGATAAATATCATCTGTCAAGTTTCAGGAGGTCTTGTCTGATCAAACCTGATTCATATTAATCCACAGCCTCTCATCTCCTGTGGGAACAAAACTCCAAAGCATTTTTTATTTTCATTTGACAAATATATTTTTTTACTTTTTTTTAAAAAAGGATTTATTTGTTCATATATTTCATGTATATGAGTGCTCTGTCTACATGCACACCTGAAGGAATCTGATCCCATTACAGATGGTTGTGAGCCACCATGTGGGTACTGGGAATTGAACTCAGGACCTCTGGAAGAGCAGTCAGTGCTCTTAACCGCTGAGCCATCTCTCAAGCCCTATTTTTTGACTTTTTAAAAGTTAAGGCCTTTTTAATTAGCACTGGAGAATTATATAATGATGTAAGATAGTATAATATAATATATGACTCATGGGCAGGTATACTAATATAAATGATGGTAGTTGATACTATATTTCAATCTGTTATATAAAGTATTAGCTTTGCAAAAAAAAAAAAGTTAAGGCATTCCTAAAGTATATAGGCTAATTTATTTTGACTGTATTTCTTTCTATTCCAGGTCTCTTAGCAGCTGTTGTTTGCTTATCACAATTCAAAAAATTCAAAATCAACACAACATACAGGATCCAAACTCTCTGTGTATTTCCCATCTCTATTGGCTTATTTTTTTATTATTGTACTTTTCTCTTTAAAGACTTTATTATTTTTAAAATATTTCTTTCTATGATTGTACACACACACACACACACACACACACACACACACACACACACACACCCTTTTTTTCTCTCTTAAGCCTACATATATTGGCAAACACACTAAAACCTGTTTAGAGGTTTTTCTGTCTGGATCTCTTTCACTGTGTATCTTTTAGCCTTTTTTTGACTGCATGAGCAAACTTTTGAAACTGCTAAGGTACACTTGGATCCTCTCTACACAGTTCTCAGCTGGCTCTGCCTACTTCTTGGGTCCTGAAAACCAAGCGTTAAATTTGCAGCTGGTTGGTCTGAGATTTATCTGACCAGGAACTGCAATCAATCTTCCTAGAGCTCTGGAATGCCAATGCTTGCACTGCAGTAGACATTTTTATTTAGTTTTGTTTTTGTTTTTGTTTTTGTTTTTTGTTTTTGTTTGTTTCTACTTAAAGTACTAGCTGCCGAGGGGCTCATTGATCTGTAGAAACGAAACTCTTAAAGGAGATGTACTTTTTTTTTTTCTTTTAAAACTTTCTCAGGCTCTAGATAGATATTTGAGTCCTACACTGGGTACCAAACTGTTGTTGGTTGTTTTTTGCTCTTTTGTGGGGGCCCGCCACCCAGCTCCCAAATAAATCATGCACAGAGGCTTATTCTTAATTATGAATGCCAGGCCTTAGTTTGGCTTCTTTTTTGACAGCTTTCCTTAACTTATTCCATCTACCTTTTGCCTCTGGACTTTTCCCATTCTCTTACTTCTAAATCTTACTCTTATTCTGTGGCTGGCTGTATAGCGGGGTGGCTGGCCACTGAAGTCCTCCTCCTCCTCTGGCTCCCAGCTAGCTTCTCCTCCCAGTTTTTTCTTCTATATGTACTCTCTGCCTGCCAGCCCCACCCTTTCTCCTGCCTAGCTATTGGCCAGTTCTTTATTAGACCAATCAGGTGTGTTAGACAGGCACAGTAACCCAGCTTCACAGAGTTAAACAAATGCAACATAAGCAAAAGTAACACACCTTCAAATAATATTCTACTACAGGCTGGGCTGGGCTGGGCTGGGCTGCTGGACTCCTGCCCTCTGCTTTGCCATGCTGAAGTCTGACTTCATCCCCCCAGTGTGGAGCTGCGGGACAAAGTTCTGTGCTTAGAACCTGGTTCTGAGCTCGGAACCTGGTTCTGAGCTCCGTCAGGCAGGGCCTGCCCTTCCTGACCTCCATGTTGGGAGCAGCTCACAAAGAAGAAAGCTTCAGGCAGCTTCAACTCAGAATTACTGGTTTTTTTTGTTTGTTTGTTTTTTAATTCATGGAGATTTCTTTCACACGATTGAATCTGAAATACATTTGTAAATTAATTTTTAGGCTAGTATACAAAGTAATGGGTTTCCCTGTGGCATCTTCATTCATGTATAACATGATACGTTGTTCTCATTTGATCTCTTCCCCCAACTGCCTCTCCCCACCTTCACCTCAGAATTCTTATTCTAGGTGGCAAGACAGCAGCTCTGTCTGTGTTTAAAAAAGTACGGGAGTATATTTCTTACTGAGGTTGAGGCTCCTAGCCCCCAAATAGTCCTTAAAAGTACTTGTCTAAACTAGTTATAGTATGGAAAAAAAATGTTATGGATGAAAACTCAAGTAAAGGTGAGTTCCCAGTTCTTTTCTCCGGTTTCGATTCTGATTCCTTGATGATGGTCCCTAAGCTGGAGCTGTCACCAAGTCCAGCCTTCAGGGAATGCAACCCTGTCTCTGCCCCCCAGCTCTCTGGCTAGAGAGCTTGCCAGTAAAGAAAGAGCCATTATCTGATGGACTCTAACTTTTATGCGTGAGCATTCTCTTTCACTTGTACGGCCTCCACGTTCCTCTGTGAGCATTCTGTGCCATTTCCGGCAAGCATGGGCTCTGAAGTGCAGCCTGACTCCACATTAAGTCAACACTTATGGGCATCAACTTGTCATGTCAGTTTTTCTCTTAACAAAGCAATCAAATCAAATCAATACTATCCTCAAAATCAAAATTGAGAGAATTGGAGTAATGCTCCTTTAAAAAAAATTAAAGTTTTCTAAATCAGCTACTGAGCAATATGGACCAGGCAGATGGAAGAAGAGTGGGCTCTGGGCTTCGGCAAGCCAGGCAGCTGCCCTGAACGCTGGTTTGATTTGTTGAGAGACCTTAGGCTTCTCCCAATTCTAAACATTAATATAAATCTACTCAAATAGCACAATAGCTTTTGTGGAACCCAAAGAAATTCATTCACAGAGAAACAAAAAAAGTCTGGTTTCATTTGACTCTTCCTCAGAGACCCTGACAGAAGAAACCCTGCACCGAGCTGCTCGGCTTCATCACATTTTTCTTTTTCTTTTTTTTTTTTCATTGCGTCTCACATCTCAGCAGCAAGCTTATCTTGACTCTATTTCCAACATCTCCCATATTATCCTCGAAGTGTCTTTGTAACTATTCGCCGCATTGAAGTTTAGAATGCAGTTTCCTTGAAAGATAACAGCGGAAGCTAAATTCTTATAAAGGGCTGTCACTGGGGTTTGAAGAGTAGGAACAGTCGGCAGGAAAGATAAGACCCTCCCTTCACGTTAGGACCAAAGAAATCTGAAATCCTTAAGACGGCTAATTATGAACTGCATACTTCACTGGCAATGCCAAAATAGATATATTATACTTTACAGTAAAGAAAAAAAAATCACCTCCTGTAGAAAAGCCAGGACAAGAATTCCATTTAATCATCATTTACACAAGAACTTGGAGTCCCGTATGACTTATCCCTTATCGCTTCAAGCATTACGTCATTTATTCCCAGCTCAGCTCAATTCCCTTGTGTTGAATGGCTTCCTTTACTGAAATTGATCTTTGTTAATACCGGGCATAATGTGTTCTCCATCTTTTAAAGGAAACCGATGGACTCTTGCCATGACAGGACATAACTGGAAATCTATGTACTCCGGACACCAATTCCCCATCAATATGCTGAAATGTCTTTTCTTTAAAAATAACAACCTTGCATGAATTTGATCACTTTCCCAAATTAGTGTAATTGATGCACCCCGAAGCCTTTAATGATTCAGAAAGTGCAGACTCGAGGGATATTTAAATAGCTATTTTGTAGGGAGGTAAAATATGGGCCAATTCACTGCAGAAGCATTCCCCTAGGTTAGGTAGTGCCAGAGCTTGGCTGAGGGAAGGCCAATGGGTCAGGAAGGCTGCTCTTAAATGACACAGAGGGAAGATGATGTCCCACCAGCTTGGTCCCCTTCTTTTCAGTGCCTTGAGTAAAAAAATCCAGAAGTCTACACCTGAAGAAATGATAGCAGGAATTGTTTTACTCACTGCTTCCAAAATTCAGATGAAACTCTTTTTTCTTACTTACCACAGCTTGGCTGATAATTTCTTCTTTATACGATTACTCATTGGTGTTGGATCTAGATGACGTACAAAGCATGCTTGAGTCTGGAAGAGGGCCATGAGTCCTTAGAACATCTTCCCACAGGACAGCCTTACTTCCTCCAGTGCAGCAGTGCTGTGGATGCAAGGTATGTCAGGGTTGCTCAGTGAAGGAATACGTCAAAGAATAAACTCAACCAGCAACTTATAGGCATGCCCCAGATGCCTATTAGCTAGAAGGAACCTGCTGGACTGCCTCAGGCTAAAAAGATAGCAACTGAGTCTTCACTCATCATTCCCAAGCCCTTGGAAGACATGAGTAATCAATCACAGCAATCTTCTCCAACGAGACCTTCAAAATATCTCACAAGGCAATGTTCCAGGCAGCCACTATCAGTTGTTTAATAGAGTTTACACCAGGCATAAAGCCCTCAAGGGTTTCCAAATAATTGTTGGAATGCTCCCTTGAGCTGATTTTTAAGTCATGAATGTATGATAGCTATCACCTTGGATGGTTGGGTCTGCACTACCCACTAGAATAGGAACGGAGAACAATGCAAAACCCAAGATCTCTTTAAAGACAGGTCATGTTCTATTCCAATGGTTCTCAACCTTCCTAAGGCTGCAGCCTTTTAATACAGTTCCTCACGTGGTGGTGACCCCAACCATGAAATTATTTCATTGCTGCTTCATTGTTGTAGATTTGCTGCTGTTATGAATTGTAATGTAGGTATCTGATATAAGACCCCTGTGGGGTCGCACCCCTCAGGTTGATAGCCACTGCCTTACAGTGCATGGCACTGCAGAGAGTTTTATTTGGCTCATTTCGGTCTGGTAGTCCTCAACCTCATCCACTCGGCTTTTCTTCTTAGGTGATGAAGCCTATTGTTCTTACTGTGGTCTCTGCACCTCTGGACTTGCCTTAGTATTGGTGAAATTATCTACGTAGTTAAAAGGGAGGCTTATTTTGTGGGGTAACTTACAAGTGAAGGGATAGGTGATAGGGTCTGGGAAAGGTGTAGTGTAGTCCGGTGGTGTTCTCTGGAGCACTCTGCTTGTTCTACCAGCGTCCAGGGTCCAGGAACCAAGAGAGCCAGTGCATCCGGATCTCAGGTCTTCAGGGTCCTCTCTTGGCCCTGCCTTGTAGGCATGACAGTTACCAAAGCCTCAATGGGGGTTGGAACTTCCAGATCAAAGCTGGAATGGCTACCCACTACATCTCCCCCTTTTGTCTAAATAAGAAGATTCTAACCTAATACAAGACTATATACAAAGGAATGGTTATCAAATGTTGTCCAGGAGTAATGAGGGATAATGACCTAGATAAGATGGAGCTACAACCAATGCAAATAATATCAAGCAAGAAACACATACTAAAATCCAGAGAGGTCTAGAGCATAGGTAAATGGCATGTTACAAAGATCATTCCAAAAGGTGTACTATCCTAAAGAACCTGAATCTAATACTTAATATGTTCTATCTAAGATTATATATATATATATATATATATATATATATATATATATATATATATTATACTAAGTTATAACTATAACTGTTAGTCTTCAATCCCATCAAAGACCTGAGAAGGAATATAATGGTACCTGAGAAATGGAAGATGGATGCAAGCAACTTTTGGGAATCTTGTTAAGAGTAGACAGAGACAGCTGGCAGCCTAGACAGTCACCTAATGTTTCTCAGCACTGTTGATGCATTCAACACCATAACATAGTAGTTTTACTATATTAAAGTTAAAACCTTCCTTTTTGAAAAAAATAGAAAAAGGAGAAGTGCTGTGGATGATTGATTGATAAATAAAACACTCATTGGCCAGTAGCCAGGCAGGAAGTATAGGTGGGACTAGCAGAGAGGAGAATTGAGAAAACAGGAAGGCAGAGAGGAGGAGACGCCAGCCTGCTGTCCAGGGAGCATCATGTAAAGTCAACAGGTAAAGCCACAGAACATGTAGCGACATACAGATTAACAGAAATGGGCTGAGTATAAGAGTAAGAGCTAGACAATGGTAGGCCTGAGCTAATGGCCAAGCAGTTTAAATAATATAAGCATCTGTATGTTTATTTTATAAGTGGGCTACGGGACTGCCAGAGCTTGGTGGGACCCAGAGAGAAAGACTCTAGCTACACCTTAGAAATGTGCTAGAGTCTCTCTGGCTTCAGCTGGGCTCCCTCCACCTGGGTCTTACTGTGGCTCACTTAGACTCTTGTTAAGTCCACAGCCCCTCCTCTATGCCTGTGTCTGCTGCCAGTCTTCTGACTACTTGCCTGCATGCAGTTCAGTTGACTGCTGGCAAGTCAGAATCATCGTGCTGGATGTTTCTCAAGATTGCTGGCCTCTGCCTGGGAAAGACCCAGCACATATTTGGTACTGTGTATGTGCCTGTCTTCTTTAAATCTATTACCTAATTTAATTGTCAAAACAAGCCCAGGAGGTTGAAAGAGCACCATTATCAATATGGGGGAGATTAGAAGTACAGGGTTGTTAAATAATGTTCCCAAGAGCAGGCTCACAGAGCTGGTATATGGCAGGGATAAGAAGAGTTCAAGGTCTGACTCCAGAGTCTGGACCCTTTCCACTTACCCATGCCTCCTGGGCTGGGGCATGAATTGTAGGTTGCAAAGCACACGGAGTTACCTTGACCCTGCTCTCTCTTTCCTACCACCTCTGGCCCAGCTCCATCCCTCCATCACGGCTCTCCATGTAGGGGAAGGGAGAGGCAACAGCAGCCTTTTCTGCATCTGAGAAGCTCAGTGCAATGATTTGCAGCGTGGGGCCTTATAATTAACTAAATAGGATCCCTAGCAATGAGACCATCTCGCTTGCTTTTATTACCACATTAAAATGTGAATCTTAAGCAAAACAAGAATATAAATCTTACTGGGGGAAGTTGGAGCTTAAAACAACATACACCTAACGCCGATCTCAGTAGAAAAGCTTTTCAATAGAGAAGTTTTTACTAAAGGCTGTAAACCGTTATTTACCTATTTATTTGTTTGTTTTCCTTGGTTGGATGTCTGGGGTAAGGGTGTTAGGCATAAGAGCATGAAACCTATCATGGTTTGGTGATTTGGTGAACGAATGGGATGTTTGTCTGGGTCCCAGCAGGATTCTGGAGGCATTAGTCACTAAGGTGCCCCAGAGCAGTATTCTTTAGACTGAAGTTGTTCAGTGTTTTCTCCCCTGGCTGCTCCTGGCATGTGAATGGTCTTCCTGTTGGAGAATGGAATTGCACACTGAGGGACGTATACATCCCTGGGAACAGACCCCTCCCTCTCCTCCATGGATTTTCCAAGTGTCCTGGGCAGCGCTCCCCACCCTGCATGCATCTCCAGAACTGGAGCCAGGAAACTAGGGGTGACTCCATTTCCCCGAGCTTCCGTTGTTTTCCCTGCACACACAGCAGAGGACGCCATCTGCTCCCGCCTTCCCTCTGGGCTTCATGCTTGTTCAGAACAAGGGGACAAGCAGAAGAGGGAGTGGGGAGGAATGAAGAGGGCGTTCGGCAAAGCTGCCGAAGGAGATTTCTCATCAAAGGGAAAATCTCGACTCCCACACCAACAGAAAATGTACATATGTGCTTAATAATGGAGAAATCAATAAGACATTATGACTAGGTCAAAGGAGGGTTTTTAAATGTGTGGATACAGATCATAAGAATACTGCTATATATGCGCATGTATATATATAAACATAAAAGTGCTTGGCAACTCTGGGCAATTATCAACTTTCTTCCCTTAAGCAGGGTTTGGATTTCTGTGGGTAAGGGTCCCTTGACTGAGAACTAGAATTCTACAGCTTGACAGAGCTGTAAAAAACTTGATAGATCATAAAAGACAACCCGGAAGGGCTTTCTGGATAGGGTACCCTCTAGTTGACCTTCCCTTTCCCTAAGTAGTTCCCCAGCTTTCCTGATCAGACAATCAGTTATGATTTGTGTCTCTAAGGGAGGACTTCATTCTGCCCTATCCCCAGCTAAACACAAAGGTGGATAAAATAAACCCCAGAGGGCTTGGGGACTTGAAGGAGAGAAAACAGTTGGGCCAATCTTCCTGGTGGCTTCCGTGGAACAGGGAATGCTTCACTCTATAGACCATGGGAGGGGCAGGGATGGGTAGAGGCGGCTTGGATATCAGTCGGCTGGCCAGGAGGTCCTGTTTGATCTGGTTGTGCCCCAGCAGCAGCTCTGGCTACACCCCTTCTTTAGACTCTCCTATATAACCACCTCTAGGCCAAACTCATTGCTGTCTCAAACCCGGAATTTCTGTTTCTTGCCCTTAGAAATCTGCTTCTCCAGATATCTGCATGGCTCCTTGCCTCATCCTTCTGCTCAGCTCCAACACGGTGCCTTCGAAAGACGGTCCTCCTGCTCTCCTCCCACTCACACTATTCCACATCACCCTCTGCATTCGCTTGCCTTTCTATCTGTGACTTGGACTTTTTCTCCAGAGGGCAGATAGTCTTGAGTCTCTCAAACCTCCCAGAGCCTGGGACCTGATGCTGCTTCTTAAACATTTTCAAATCTCTCTGCGGCTCAGCAGCTGTGCCAAGGCAGCCTGCATGTGGCACAGGAGTCAGATTTGGTTTGGGTCTCTTAACTGAGGTAAGAAGATATTCTTCACCAAGCCAACACAAACTCCATTATCTGGAGAGTAAATATGTTTTCCAAAGGAAAAAACAAGTAGGTGCTTTGGCTAGGCCCTGTTGTGGAATATTATTTTAAGGCATGTTACTTTTGTTTATGTTGCATTTGTTTAACTTTGTGAACCTGTGTTACTTTGCTTGTCCAAAATACCTGATGGTCTAATAAAGAACTGAATGGCCAATAGTGAGGCAGGAGAAAGGATACGTGGGGCTGGCAGGCAAAGAAAAGATATAGAAGGAGAAATCTGGAAGGAAGAAGGAGTGAGAGGAGAGGAGGACTTCAGAAGCCACCCAGCCACCCAGCTACACAGCTACACAGCCAGACACAGAGTAAGAAGGAAAGAAAAGGTATAAAGAAATAGAGAAAGGTAAAAGCCCAGAGGCAAAAGAAAGACAGGGATAATTTAAGAAAAGCTGGCTAGAAACAAGCCGAGCTAAGACCGATCATTTATAATTAAGAATAAGCCTTCATGTCAATTTATTTGGGAGCTGGGTACCCCCCCAAGAGCAAAAACAAACAACAACAAGACCCCTCCTTGCCAGGCCCATGATCCATAGCACCACGTTCACTCAGTTAGGCAAGGCCCCAGGCCAGGGAAGGGAGGAAAGAAAATAACCTTAAGTGAATCCATTGATCCAAGCTGTTCCCATGCAAAATGGAACAGAAGAAAGTCAGGAGTGGTGGCACATGCTTGTAATCCTAGAGCTTGGGAGGTGGAGGCATGAGGATCAGGAGTTCAAGGCTAGCCTCAACTACATAAGATTTTTAAAAAGAGAAAAAAGAATTGGACATGATATTTAAAGAGAAATTATAAAACATACGTTTTAGATTATAATTCTTGCTGCCACATCTGTATTACTTGCTTTGCCAGTACAGTGAGTGTGAGGCCAGGGGTCAGAGAATGGAGATGGGAGAGTGACCTTAATTTACATCATTACCCTAGGAACTCTAAGGCTTTCCACACATATTTACCAAATGCTTGCCTGGGTCAGGTCTAGTCTAGTAACTGGGAAACAATACAGAACAGTTCTGTCCTTGAGAATCTTCTGATTGGGCAAAGGATGACAATCCAAGAGAATAATATAATAAACAGTGAATCATGCTGCATTTAGAGGTGATGAATGGATCAGGATACAGAGGACCAGGAATGTGGCAACGGGTAAAGCAGGGTGAGGTATCAGTGTGGTCAGGGGGGGACTTCATCCCTGCAAGGACCAGGGACATGAGGGAGGGACCAACTAGATTAAAGGCAGTGACAGAAGGTGGGGTCAAGGTTTGTGTGGGAGCAGAAATAGGACAAGGTCAAGGTACCTAGAATGGGGGAGGGGGCGTGGATGGGATGGAGACAGAGACTTAACAGGGCTGGGTCATGTTGGGTGGATAGACTCCGAATGATCTGATCGTGAGGAAAGTGTTAGTCTCCTGTGGCTGCTGTAACAAGTTACCACAAATTTGGTGGCTCAACGCAGGAGAATGTATCCTCTCCCAGCTGTAGGCTAAAGTCAGTTTTACTGGGCTGACAATAAGGTGTGAATAGGGCTAACACAGGAGAGCCTCCAAGAAAGGGTCTGTTCCTGTGTTTTCAGAGCCTGGTAGCTTGGGATAGTCCTTGGTTTGTGTGGCTGAGCCATGCCAGTTTCTGCCTCCATGGTCACATTGTCTCCTCTTCTTAGTCTGATGAGTAAGTGGCTGTCCACCCCACCCCCCTTTTATGTGGATACCTGTGATCACACTTAGGGTCCACCCACAGAATCTGAGACAGAATTTCTCACATCAAGATTCTTAATTATCTCCACAAAGACATGAAAGTCAAGACAGGTTCCTAGGATTAGATCATGGATATCTTTCCTGGGACTGTTTTTTCAGCCTTCCGCAGCTACCGTTGGTCTCTATCCTATGCTATTGAACAAACCTGATGTCAGTTACCTTTGTGAATGATAGTAATGAGAAAAAAATGCAGTAGGATAGGGTACCAGTAGGAAGGCTGTTCTAAAGAGCCTTGTGAGAGACGATCTTAGGCATGGTAGTGGTGAGATGGGAAGGGTCGGTTCTGAGTGTTTTTGAAGGTAGAACCCATAGCATCTGTCAAGAGATTTGATAGGGAACTTGATGGGCAGGTGTACAGTGTCTTGAAAGCTTGAGACTTGAAGAACTAGAAAGATGTAGTCTCTTTTTCCTGAGGAGAGTGGAACTGCTGGTGGTGAAAACAGACAGTTTGGGACAAGTTATTAGGTGCAGTTAGATCTTGCTCTGTGGTCTGAATGCTGACATCCTCTCAAAATTGTGTAGGAAGCTGGAATTGGTGTCTTTGGAAAAGAGGTTGAAGGAAGCTGCCTCCCCCGGTCTGACAGACGAGGACACAGCTCTGAAGTAGAGAGCAGCATTTGTCAGCTACTCAGTCTTCAGACACCTCAGTCCTGCAGCTTAGGGTTTCTGGAACGACAGGAAAAAATTTACATTATTTAAGAATTACTCAGTTGGCCAGATGTGGCAATATATACCTGAAATACTAACACTCACAACTGGGAGGCTGAGGCAGGAGGATTTCAAGTTCAAGGTCAGCGTGGGCTACACAATTAAGACTCTTATATGATGGTTTGGTCTTCGTTGCCAACTTGACAGAATCTAGAATCACCTAGGAGATGCACCTCTGGGTGTCTGTAAGGATGTTTCCAGAGGACGGAAGACCCACCTGAAGTGATTGGCACCACACTATGGACTGGGAACACAGACAGAATGGAAAGGAGAACAATGGCTTAGCATCAGCATGGATCTCTCTTTGCATCCTGACTGTGGTAACAGTGTGACGAGCTGTGTCCACCTCCTGCCGCCATGCCTTTCCCACCATGTCTGAATGCTCTTTCAGACTGTGAGCCAAACTCAGCTCTTCCTTCCTTAAATTGTTTTTGATCAGATCCTTAGCCACAGCAGTAAGAAAAGTAAAAAGTAACTCTGACTAAAACAGATGACACATGATGAGATCATTGAAGTCAGGCAACGAGACTCAGGCTGGACCCCAGGACATCCCAAGAGGAGCAGTTTGCAGAGAAGAGGGTGAACGAAGAGGATGGAGAAGTGTTCACTGGGATAGGAAGCAAACCAGGAGAGCGCTGGGTAAACACATAGTTGGAAGCCTAGTGAAGGGATACTGAGAAAGATGAAGGGTCAGTTGTGTCAAAGGATGCTAAAAGATCATTGTGTGTGTGTGTTGTTTTTTGTTTATTTGTTTTTGACAGGATTTTGCTATGTAGCTCAGGCTGGTCTGGAACTTACAATCCTCTTGTCTCTGCCTCAAGGTGTGCACTACCATGTCCTGTTTCATTGGTAAGTTTGACAAGAAGTGTGACGTGAGAGGATTTAGGTGAGACCGGAGGATGTAAACTGGAGGCAGCCAGTGCCTACATCTCTGTTTTGATGCAAACAGAAGCAAAGGGAGAAGTGGAAACAGTGAGGGAAAGCAGAGTGGTTCCCCCCCCCCCCCCGCCTTTCTTAAAGACTTTTGTATTTTTTTACTTTAATTTTTTTTAGATGAGATAAATAACTTCTTGCTTGTATACTCATGAGAATGACTCAGTCGAGAGAAAATTGATGATGTAGGAGAGAGAAAGATAAACTGCTGGAAGAATGTCCTTGGAAGAGACAAAAGAGAATGGATATTCATCGAAGCTAATATCCTCAGAGGCAGAGGGTATGGATGCTGGTGGGAGGTAGATGTGGTATCGAGAAAATGTGGAAGATGTCTGATTGCTTCAATTTTCTCAAGTATTAGAAATAAGATCATCTGTGAAGAGCAAGGATGGGAGAGGAGGTACTGGGGACTTGAGAATCTTATAGAGGGTAGGCGAATATATGAAGTGGGGATGACTTCCTCTGGGTCCTTGTTCTAGAACTCTGTTGTTGGCCCAAATGTCTGGGGAAGCCTAAAATGATACCAAATGCTCCAACCACACTTGAGATGTGAGGCCATGAGGCTGTGGTTTAGTCACTGGGGCGTTGGAAGAGTTAAGTTCTCTTCACATGCAGGTTTCAAGCCTGGGGTAAAAGTGGGGAAGTGTGCGAGTCTGCTGGAGTCCAGCTCTGACCTGTTTCCACCTTTCAAAGTTTTCTTAGGTGGAGAGAGGAATGAGGAAACATTAGGTAGAAAGATAGAAAGAGGCACAGAATAGCTTTGGGAGGGTCCTGGGTCAATATTCAGCCTCCTAGAGCCTTATTCAAAAGGGCTTTTTATAATATGCCAAGGGGAGAGGCAAAAGACACCCTCTCCTTCCCCCTTGCAACATCAAAGCATATCATACAGCCAAGTGTAGATCCTTCCAAATCTGGTAAACATGCCCGTGGCCAAATCATCTCACTATGCAGCCCTGCTGGGTAAAGCAAGCTCAGAGTCTCTGACCCTGAGTAATTAGGGCTCCCACAGGGGAGAAACGGTTTCTAGAGACTTCTGCATAGTTTTAGTAGTGGATGTGTGGTTACAGTAGAAAAGGAGCAGCCCCGAGGAGAATGAGGCTGTGGACCGATACGCTGTCACACTTAGTACATGCTTTGACCTTTATGGAAATGAGTTAGTGCAGGGCAGGATGGCTACTTGGGGTCCAGCATCTGGGAGCTCTGTGCTAATTTACCTGACAGGAAGAGCAGTGAGCTAAAAAGGGCCACAGAACATCTGGGGATTTAAAATGACAGGTTCTGTTTAGTGGTAGAGATGAATATTCAGACTATAGTCTCCCTTGGAGAGGGAAGGAAAAAAGGGGGTAGGGGACAGAACTAATGACTGTGAGTTACAAGCCTGCTCCAGAATGGGGCTTGTGAGCCTTTTGATCAGACGGCCAGGAGGGAATCAGTCCACTAGATTCCTTCTTGCAACTTGCTCTGCAGAAAACAGGACATCTAGTCAGCCCAGGCAGAGGCTCTGACAAGTGACCTAGCCTCATGCAAATTGGCCAGGTCTATTTGGGCGTTAGTCCAATCCTTCCTGGTCCCGAGAGGAAACGAGAAGGACTTGGAGGCTGTAGATTGAGCACCTCCACCTGCAGACACGTTGCTGACAGCAGAGATAAGGTGAGTGGTACAGCTGAGTACGAGCCCCAGGATGGCTCAGCTGACTGCACTCAGGTGGCTTGTGTTCAGAGCACTTAAACGCATTAGCTCAAACCCACCGGCTCCGTCTGGGGAGCCCTCATCTGAGCCTGCAACCTGTGCATGGAGGCTGCGGAGCAGCAGAGCAAGCTGATGATGGCTCGCACCTGCCAGCCACACTGCCACACCTGGTCACAGGTGTGCGAGCCCTGAATTCGTACGCCCGGCCTCCCTGGAACTGTTACAGAGTAAAAAGGACCCTCGGCTTTAGAGATCCAGATAACTCTGACCTCCTGAAGGGCAGGTGTGCCTGTGTTGACTCCTATACCTCCTAAATAAAACCTGGCATGTTATAGGAACATCTCACGTGACAGTTCGAGCCAAGAATTTCAGTAACCAGATGTAGTGAGACCCATGGAAGGAGAGAGAAGGCATCCACAGGGCAGTCAGGGAACCGGCTCATTGGCTTCCAGATCATGTGACCTCTCTGAGCTTGATGTACTTATTTGGGGAAGAAGAAAATCAGACCAGGTTAACTCAATGCCATTTCTATTTTTTCCTTTCTTCCTTCTTTTAAAAATATGACATATAAGTATTAAGTATTTTTTTAATCCAATGAAAAGAAAATCCTCAGTCTTAAGCTTTTGCTTTATCTTTGTTCTAAGTTTGTTAAGGTGAAATTAGTCACATTATATCATTTGTTGTTTATTATTATAAAAATTTACTCACTTGGGTATGGTGTTGCACACTGGTAATCCCAACACTAAGGTGAGAGGACTGCAAGTTCGAGGCCAGCCTGAGCAACACAGAAACCTTGACTCGGCAGGACAGGGGGTAATGGGGGGAGAGCTCATTAATCATATAAATTGATGGGTTTCCCTGTGATGCACAGTTCTATTCATCACATAATAATTCATATATAATGGCTCAGAAGTTGACAAACTTGTCTTGAAACCACCCATTTGGAGCTGGTAGGTTTTGTGAGCCACCTGTCCGGTGGAAAAACAGCAATAGTAGGCAGATGAGCAGACAGGGTCAGCACAGCAGTCCGGGAAGGCCGAGCAGCTACCAACCCACAGGTACAGTACGTCAGCCGTGGAACTGGTCCACAGTGGTCTCTGCTTCAGGAACCTGTATGAGACTCTGCAGTGAAGTAAGAGGAAAGGGCCAAAGTGAAGGGCTAGATCACTTTATTTTCCTAACCCTTACCCTGGTACCATTCCTCACACATCCCAAACTAGTAAAAGACGTTCACACACGTAGACTGTGTCATAGATGTTTTTAATTTAGAGATACATCACTCCACATTCAAGAAGGAAAAGAGAGAGGAGATGAGTGAGAAAAACTGATGGGCTGCTTGGCAGCCACATATATATCCTACAGTGCCAGGGGCCAGCCCTGGGCTGGACCATGGAACTTTCGGGGTCCTGTCACCTCACCCTCCTCCTTCACCAAGGCCAAGACTGAACAGTCGATACAGAATGTCTGTCATTTATATAGAATTTGTCATGTCAGTAGTTTCCAAAAGTCCTCCTGTCGGGTTGTTAACTATATAACTTAATCTGCCTTTAAGGATAAAGGCTGTTAACGTATAGCTGCAAGCCATATGTTCTGGGCTGTTTGTCCAGTCCTCTTTTCCCCACTTCTAATAATCTCTTTATTCATGGTGGCAACGCAAGCACCCTTTCTTCCCTTGGGACCTTTGTGCTCACTGTTTCCTGGACCTGAGACTTAACCCACCACCTCCCCCATGAAGTTCTTAACAACCCAGTCCCCATCACCACACTTAATCCTCAGTAATGTTATATATTTATTTGTCATGTTTTAGGCTAACAGCTGCTTCCCTAGGAGAGGAGGAGAAGCTTCTCTATTTTGTTAAGTACTCTATCTGCCAGCATCTCATACCATGAGGTGAGTTGGTGTTTAGTTCACATTGTTGGATGACTGACCAGTTCCTTCCGGTTATCGAAAGGAGAAAGCATGGACTCCTTTCCAGGGGGCCAAACAGCTAAAGTCCCCTTCCGGAGATGCTCAGGGAGAATGAGGGAGTGAGTCTCTCCCACACATGAACCAGTGGTCCGGATCTGTCGCGCAGAGGAGCAAGACTCCTGTCTGTAGTAAGGAAGTTTCAAAGGGCCGCGAAAAGGCAAATGTCCCAGAAAGACGTGGAGAGAAAGCCCCGCTGGGCCGCAGCCCCTTCTTACAGTCTACCTGGTTGTGTGGGAACTAGTCCTGGATTGTAGGGAGACCTAAGCTCCTGTCTCAGTTTTTCTATTTTCTGTGTTATATGAGACAAATTTTCTTGTGCCATCAGCCCTTCTCAAAAAGCAATATAAACTCTCAAAAAAAAAAAAAAAGCTCACACACGTGGTTCGATAGGATTTGGGCTTGCAGTTGTGAAATCAATGACCATGACCTAGAGATCTGGAGTGGGTGGGAGCTCTCAGCAGGCTGCCGTCAGTCCCTCCAGCATGCACATCGGATTAAACGGCCTCTGAGAAGTCGTCCATTTTGAAAATGCAACCAATGGTTTTCTGTCTTAGTTACTAAGGAGTCTGTGCTCAGTCACAGAAGACCTGAAAATGGCTAATACATTTGGCGGGACATTTGGACAACACAATTATAGAACCACATGACATCTGCAGCCCATTCTTTTTGGGCCCTGGAAACCTTTGGAAATGTTCCCTTCTATTATGACTACAAGGATCATTGCTCGGCAAAGAAATTTACCCCGATATTGATCTGTGGACATAAAGAATTATGTGCCAGGACAAAAAGATATAAAAATAAAATCTATTAGTGTAGTGACAATAAAAGCAGGAGCCAAGTTTTCATAAAAGTGGACTGGCGAAAGCTGCTATCCAAACTGAAGGAGCTTGGACAATCAAGCTTGGTTGTCTCCTCTGAGTCAGTGTCCGTCCGTCCACCCCCCCCCCCCGTTCTGAGCCCACAAGAGTCTCTTGGAATTGCCCCCCATGAGGAATCAGTCCCGTACTGACAGCTGTGGGCTTCCTTGACCTCCTGACCCTGATCTCCTGGTCTCTCATCCTTGCATTTATTAGGATTTCTTGGGTAAATGAAAATCCAGCAGACAGGGATCCTCACAGCATAAATGGGGATCCACATAAACAATGAGCCCAGGACTGGAGCTCACTGAGTTCCTTAGTTAAAATGCTCATTAGCATAGGTCCGGGAGGATGGACCGATTACATTGTCACACTGTCACAAAACTTAGAAGTCAGGAACAACCTACGTTTCTTCAAATGTCTAAGACTGAGAAAAAGCAGTTCTATTCAGAGAAATAGTTTCTGACACATAACATATTTTTCAAGAAACGATTTTAAGTGAATTAGTATTACATAATTTGTGTAAGTCGCAAAGTCTTAACATACACATAATTTTGTTCTGTTTTGCTTTATGTCCAACTTCTTCATTCAATTTGAATGTGGACACTTTGCTCGGATGCTCCAAAGTGCACACCACCATTTGCCTCTAGAGGTCGTCTCCAAGACACTTTACTAATGTCATTAACTGAACCTGGACTGAGATTTGGGGGGAAAGTCACTTAATGTGGTCATAGAAGAACAGCACTTTGCCGTGTGCTAGCCAAAGCATCTAAATATTATTCTTTCCCTTATCCCTGCCATTTGAATGAATGGATGGGTGGATAGACAGATAGATGAGCAGACACACATCCACTTATGTGCATATACACACATAAACATGCACGCAGGCATGTGCATAAAGCACATAGTTAAACTTCGCTTTCTCAGTAGAGCACAGTGTAGACCGGGATCTACTGCCAAGCATTATGAAGTGATGCCTTCCTCTACCTACCAGGATTCTTCCCTTTCGTTAAATTGCCAGATCACTGGCCTTCATTAGCCTGCCGCAGTCTCTCATTTGATTTCTCTTGCCGGCTCCCCATCTAGGTAATGATTCTAATTTCCAGAGCTCTGGAGGTTACAGCAAAGGAATTAGTCTGGAAGTGATACAGCTGCAAGTGATAGCGTGGTGTTGACTTGCCTGCCCTGTAATTCATTCCTGAGGGAAACAAGGGGCAGGAAACACGGAGACCCAAGCCTTGCTCTATACTAGTTTATTTGCAGTACATTGCCACCTATAGATGCCATAGGAAGCTTGCAAAGGAAACTTAAAATATTAGGTCAAAATAACCAAAACCTTCTAAAGGACACCAGCTTTTCCCATGCCCTGTTCCCCCCTGCCCCCACCCCCCCCCACCCCCGATCCATCAACATGTCTCTTCTCTCATCCTTTCCATTTTCCAGAGGCTGCCTGCAATCCTCCCTATGATCTGCTTCCTCCCTCTTCAAAGCTGACCACACCCCACCATTGACCATTCTTCCAGAGACACTTATCCCCGCCCACTTAAAAAATTATATATATATATATAATATACATTATATATATTATTATTGAGTGTGTATGTATTTGTGAGTGTGCATGTGTGTGTAAGTGCCCAATGAAGTCAGTGATGTTGGATCAGGTGATTATGAGCCAACCATGGTCCTGGGAACTGAACTCAGGCCCTTTGCAAGAGCAGTATACACACTTAACTGCTGAGTCCTCTCTCCAGCCCCATCCCCTTCCACTTTTAAGGATCTTGTGACTATGCTAGACCCACCCAGATATTTCAGGATAATCACTCATCCTCAGGACCTTTAATCACCCTCTTTTGCCATGAAAAGTAAAATAATGACAGTTTTTAGGGAACAGAACTCTGACATGCGTGGTATTATTTTCCCTCCCACACTGTAAGTAGATTCTTCCCAGGACATATCTCAAAAAGCAGGTGTTGAGATTTAGTTCCATCTGCTGATTCCTCTAAGGAGTCAGGGAGTGTAGTAGGGAGTAAGGATTAGAACACCGATTAAAAACGAATGGAGCTCCTCACGCCATTGAGTCCTGCTCTCCAGTGTGTCAGCCATGACCGTCCATGAAGACCAGCTGTGGAAACATTTCAGGCCCTGAGACTATGGTAAATAACAGATTGCAGTGATATGATTTCTGATATTTTGTTAATGAGAAATTCGGGGTATTGAGAGGTAAATTTCACAGCTATTTGTACCGGGAATTATTTCAGCTACAAATAACAGAGTAGCCATATAACAGAGGCTCATGTAACAAGACATTTAATCATTTTCTATAACAAAAGCTCACAGGCAGGTGGTGTGAGCATTGGGGTGGTAACTCAGGAGGAACAAAGACCGCAGCTCTTTTTACCTCTCCACTAGCTCTCAGTAAAAGGGATGCCATAGTTCTAAGAATTATATTCTTGCCAAACATTCCCCAAAGAAAGTCACAAAGAAGAGGACCCTTTCTCCTCTGAGTTATATCACATTCCTGGCTTATTAGTTGGTGGGTGGTGAGGATTGTCACTCAAGCCCTTGACCAACCTGGCTATCTCTCCGGCTCTCATGGTTATTTTCGATAGAGTTCCACTTAGGAGGCAAAGTTAATGTCCAAATCTGAGATGTGTATCTCCTCAGTGAGACCAGACACCTTTTCAAGTGTCATTTCAGACCGCTGACTTCCAGAGTCATAAGATACCGAATTTGTATTGTTTAGGCAACTCCATCTGTGGTCATTTGTTACAACGGCATTGGTAAGTCAATACAGTAAGCGGGCTCTATGGCCTGCAAAACCAGGCACACTCCTGGTTTACACAGACCTGGGTGCTGCCCACCAGAGGGACCCACCAAAAAGTGGAAGCTCAGGTAGAAGCATAATGGGCCAGGATAGGTGGTGGAGTGTGGTAACTTATCACTGTGTGGGTAGCTCTTTAAAAAGAAAGTCAGACAACTCTCATAATAAGGACTCAGCCCATATTAGACCAGAGCTTAGAGATTTCCTTTCCTAACATATACAATCACCCCAAGTTTATATCATTTTCTGTAGAAAAGAGAAAGGCAAAGACAGTAAACTGGATAGTCATGGTCCCGTGTGACATCTTCACCCATCCATTACAAATTATTTACAGGGGATGACCCTGACACAGTAACTCAGCACCAGACACAAGACACTGTTATTCTCCTTGGATAAGTACAAGATGGATGGTTAAGAGTACTTGCAGGGGAGAGCTAGGAATAGGGGGATATTTCTCATGATAGGAGGGCAACTAGCTTTGCCTTGGGGTCAGGAAGGGTTTGGGGGAAGAAGCACTGTAGCTAGAGTTTTTCTGCCTTGCCCACAGTCAGGACAAATCTTTGTCACCGGCCAGTCCCACAGCCGCTCAGACCCAACCAAGTAAACACAGAGACTTATATTGCATACAAACTGTATGGCCGTGGCAGGCTTCTTGCTAACTGTTCTTATAGCTTAAATTAATCCATTTCCATAAATCTATACCTTGCCACGTGGCTGGTGGCTTACCGGCATCCTCATATGCTGCTGGTCATGGCGGCGGCTGCAGTGTCTCTCTGCCTCAGCCTTCTGCTTCCCACAATTCTCCTCTCTCCTTGTCCCACCTACTTCCTGCCTGGCCACTGGCCAATCAGTGTTTTATTTATTGACCAATCAGAGCAATTTGACATACAGACCGTCCCACAGCACTTTTTTTTTTTTTTTTTTTTTTTTGCCTTTCCTGGAACTCACTTGGTAGCTCAGGCTGGCCTCGAACTCACAGAGATCCGCCTGGCTCTGCCTCCCGAGTGCTGGAATTAAAGGCGTGCGCCACCACCGCCCGGCTTATATGTATATTTCTAATTGTATTTATTCCATCCATTTAACAATGTAATGCAAATTTCTGATCCTTGAATGTTATTATTATCAACTATTAGGATATAAAGAAATGAAAGCTAGTAGTTAGACATTATCATAGAACTTGTAGTCATATTAGATATGTTTTAAAAATTGAGCAGAGATGTTTTAGACAGGTCATCTTCAAACCCTTCAGAGATCTACAGAATATGGCATTTAAAATGTTTTAATAACTTAGAAAATTTTTCTTTTTTGAGACATGTCGGCTCCTGGCAGTACCAATCTACTTTAGAGAAAATATGGGCATTGAAGAAACTGCATATGGAGTCAACTTTCATTCTGGCAAAAGTTAGCCACTGGACAACAAAGTATCCTCGAATCAACAGGACAAAATGGACAGACAGAACACGAAACAAGGGACTACTGATTCTTGCCAAAACAAGTGTGGTTATGGCTTTATCAAAAGGCATCTTCTGAGGCCAGGACAATACGGCCCCATCCCTGAAATGGCCTTCGCATCCGGAAAAGGTACGGTGCCCTTTTCTTCAAAGCAGCTTAACAGGCAGAGGGCCGATGGATTCTGTTGTACAATGGAACAGCAGCTGAAAGCTCATGCCTCTCGAAAGTAGACTGGCATTTAATAGAGGGATGTGGAGAAGAAGGGGATGCTGAGATGAAGACATATATACACAGCCAAGAAGAATGGACAGCTGAATTTAAAAACTGTCAACAATTTCCAGAATTTAAAATCCTGAATCATGACAGGACATTAGTGGAATTCAGGTGTTTCTGGTACGTGGACTGCTCTCACCCAATGTGAGGTTGAACTGTTGACCTTGTGTACATCCTACTTCACAAATGAGTCTGTCAGATACACTAAGCCTATAGGCTGAAGATGATGCCCCAACACTGCGGAGAAACCTCAGGTGACTGCCCAGGCAGCTGGCTGTTTCTGTCAACTCACAAAATTTTTTGGAAGTTGCTTGCATGCACTTCCGTTTTTATTTTTGTTAGCTAATATTATTCCCTTCTTGGGTCTCTGAGGGAGTTGAAGATTAGTTAGTTATGGTTGAAGATTAGTTAGTTATAGTTGAAAATTAATTAGGATAGAAAGTGCATTAGATACATCTTGGATTTACCAAAGTAGGATAGATAATGGAATTATTTTCTCTGATTTGTCAAATACCTGTTTAGGTATTTATTACTTGTATATATTGTATATAGTTATTGTACTTTTGTATATAGTTTTTCTTTTGTTAGTTATAACCTTTGCTTTCTTTTTCTTTTTATTAAAATAGAAAAGGGGAAATGTGGTGGTAATCTAATTGTACAGAATTATTATTTTGATTGTATGTTAATAAATAAAGTTGTCTGGGGGTCAGAGCTATTAGAGCCATAGCAAGAGTGTGGCGGTGGTGGCACACGCCTTTAATCCCATAGATATCTGTGTGTTCAGGGTCAGAGCTATTAGAGCCATAGCAAGAGTGTGGCGGTGGTGGCACACGCCTTTAATCCCACAAGATCTCTGTGTGTTCAGGGATACAGTCAGCATTGGAGACATATACCTTTAAGACCTAGGGGGCTGTACATTCAGACAGTGACGAGGCAGTCATGTGTTTGGGTTTACAACCAATGAGAAGGCAGAACAACATACTATAAAAAAACGAACCGACAGGAAGTAGGTCTCTCTTTTCGCGAAGCTGGGACAGCAGAAGGAAGGGTGAGATTTAGCTCTGAGCTCTGACCTCTCGGCTTTCTCTTTTACATTGTTTCTGTGTTTCTTATTTAATAAGACGGTTGGTTACATCAACAAAGCACTATTAAAGTGAGACCTGGTGGAGAATGGAAGGATGTAGACAATGGCAGGGTGGGAACTAGCCAGGGGAAGAGGGAGTAAGTGTTCCAGCTTTGTCAAATCCAGAAGAAAAGAAAAATTCAGGCAAATTGTGAACGCAAATATATTTCAGCAGAGCAGGAGTAGCACATGACTGTTGGTGTGAAAGGACAGGTCAGATGGTGGGTCTACACTCTGTCCCAGGGACAGCGGAGAGCGACATAACCCATCTGATGGTGGGAATCAGGGCAGTGTTGGATTACGCTATTGGTCTCAGTGTTCCTTGCAGCCATCATACTCTTATCATGGCCCCTTTGTCAGCCAACTGTGCTTCTCTACCTCTTGGCTTTGGGCCAGGCCACATTGCTGGATTTGGTCATTGGCCAGTGTGTAGAAGTGACTGTGGTGCCACCTGAAGCCCAGCTGAAGAGATTTTGAGACTTTCCATTTGTTTCCTCGTACCTCTGCATTTGCCACGAGAACAACATGCCTCAGCCAACATGCTGGGCCCAGTAGGAAGATGGGAAACAAATGGAACAGAGCCACCCCAGCTGTGCAGCCTGAAGCAGAGCAGGCCCAGCTGCCCCCACAAACCATAAGGGAGAATGAGATGCTTTTGTTTGTATGCCGCTGTGATACTGAGTTCTGCAACATGTAGCATTATTGTGGCCATAGCTAACTGAAGAGACAGCCACACTAGAAATAGAGAGAGCAGGAAACCGCTGTGGTTGACAGAGGCCCAGAAGATAATCCGGTGTATCACGGCACAGAAAGAAGCTTGCTAACATTAAGGATGTCTAGGGGAGCCTTTCTTGGGTTCCTACTCATTGAGATGGGGAACACAGGGGGAAGAAAATGTATGATTGTGATTGTGTTGGGTCTGAGGCCTCCAAGACATCCAAATAGAGGTGTCCAGTAGACATGGGCTAGGAAAAGTAGGCACATTCTGAGTCATGCATGGACACACATGTAAACCCTGAAGCAGTAGATTTGGATAGAGATATGCAGGAAGACAGTGTGGAGCCAGAAATATGTGAGAGGTGGCTAAGGGGGCCAGCATTCAAGGTCAAAATAGCTGTTGACAGAAGGATGGAGGCCGAGGGAACATAGTGCCTAGGAGCAAAGTGTGCTGGAAGGTGAAGTGTGCTCAGTTCTGCAGGCAACTCAGAAAGAGGGAGGTAAAGAATTTACAGGGAGCCACCAAGAATTTACAGTCCAATAAAGGAAAAGAGAAGGATCCCTGCCCAAGAAGGTGAAAACAATCCCCACCATAGACAAGTCAGTAAAGCCTTAGGCATAAGCTCAGACACTGATGTGTACCGAGATGTCTAAAACTGAATAAATAAAAGCAAAATCTAGGGCATCTTTGGACACTTTCCTGTCCTGACCCCTCTGGAAAACAGAGGCTTGGAATAGACTTCTGCTTTTCCTACAGCAAATCCACATCATCCTGGCCGCTTTGCTGAGTTTAGCCCCCCCCTCCCCCGATGATTCCATGAGAAGCAGCATCTGCCAGGGACCTGGGGAACTGTAGTTCTGACTCATTTCTTATTGGTCTGAGTGAAGTTTCTGAATGCCCAGGTGGCCTCTGCTCCATCCAGCCTGACTCTGCCCCTAGGATGCCTGCGGCTCCCATTTTCAACAGAACGGTGGGCTGTGGAGTCTGGATTCTGCAGATCAGCTGTAGCTGATGTACAAGCACCCCTTCCCACCTGGGCAGGGAGCACACGGGATGACAGGTAGAAAGGTGAGCATGCGAGGCTTGCTACAGCGTGAACACAGACGCATGCGGCCACCAAGCACAGCACAGGACTTTGCAGAGCTCCCAGGGAACTGCCACCTTTGTCACCCCAGGGGCTGCTCAAGTTGAGGAATGCCAGGGACTCGAAGTTTGTTTCCCTCTTCCATTGGAACTGACATTTCCCCACGATTGGATTACTTTGAAGTCAAGAAATGGCAGCTCAGATAGTTCATAAATTCATTCCTGTTCCACCTTACAACATGGGTTACAGAGATTGGTCAGCCAAAGAATGGGGGCTTTCTGCTCTTGATTTCCCGTTTCACTGCAGTCACCTGTTCAGATGGGGTGGTGGAGGGGTGTGGTTGGCAGAGCGGAACAGTTCATGGGCCACAGCTCGCCATGCAGCACAGTGGAGTCAAAGGTATCTGTGTTCTCATGGACCGTAGCTTGCCCTAGTCTCCTAGAAGGAAGGCCTAGAGAAAGATATCAAGTGTCCCAGGGGAGAAGGTACAGAAGACAGTGAATAGAGGAACAACAGAAACCCCATGCCACGTCAGAGGTGAACCCAGGAGAGTCAGACAGGAACTTCCACCCTCTGTCACTCCTGTACGGAAGGAGCCCTCGGTCAGGGGGATGAGGTCACAGGTCCAAGAATTCAAGGAAATGCATTCTAGGACTTTGGAGAGGAGAGCCTTGGAGGATCGACCTTTGTGAGTATGTATTATGTGAACTTTTCCTAGGGAGATATGAACAAGTATCCACTCACCCTAGAGAGGGTGTCAAGGACAGACCAAAGTGTGTGATTCCACCAAAGTCCATCTTGGAGAGCCAGAGTGCTGATTGGACTTCCTTATGGAGCATGGAGGAGGCATTACTTAATGAGCACGAATAACAATTTCCCTATAGATGCATAGACGAAATCATCCTTCAGGTTAACCTTTCACCCTTTTTATACTCAAGTACCTGCTGAGACCATGAGAGCACCCCTAGGTGGGGCAGAAGTGCATATGGGCAGCAGAGAGGTGGAGGCAGGAACGGCTGAGATCTCAGATGAGGGTATGATGATCGTTCCCATTTCTTCCATGAGGGAATATCTATAAGCTCAATATTGAAGGTCTCTTGGGAGCAGTCACAGCTGTTCTGTTGGGGATGGTAATGTCTGGTTTGCTTGGAGAACACTGTCCATCAACAGTTTGTGTATGAGAGAGAGAGAGGCTTGTTTGCTACACAAATATTTATCTAAGAATGGTAGGCCTGGGAAGGATTAGGGACTCAATAATGAATTGTCTCCGTTTTCCAAAAGATTCCAGTCCTGTGGGGGTCACTGAGGACAGAGTGAGTCTGGGCTTCTATGAGCACTCTGTGGAAGGTTTCCTGGGAGGTGGAGTCTGGGCTGGCTTCTGTGGAAAGCCCCAACTTGTTAGGTGTTGGAACTCGGTCAAAGGAATGACCATGGTGAACAGTGCCTTGGGGGAACTGTGAGAGACTCCAGGGAAAAAAGACAGAGGGCCTTTTACCTCAGGTGCATTTTGTTCCCTGGATTGTTCTCAGACGTGATTTCTTGCCTCCTGTGACAAACATTTGTACTCAATTTGTAAGACATATTTATTTTTGTTGGATGTCAAGACACAGCTATGCAACCCAATCTGGTCAGTGTATTCTGAATCTGGACATGGCCTTTTCTGCCTGGCTTCCATGCTTTCCCAGATATAATCTATAGTATGTGCCAGGCATTGTGTTTAAATTGGTCTATCCTAAGAAAGTTCTGGGAAAGGGCTGCTCTGTTAATATTTAGTATGTGCTGAGTGACATTTATTTACATGTTTTTCTGAACTCAAACAACCTTCCTTGGATTATTTTTTTTCTTTGTTTTTATTTCTTTTTGTTTTCTTTATTGCATTTGTGTATAAAAGTCCACTGAAACTGAAGTAAGGTTGTCTACAGCATTAGACTGTAGTCTGCCCCATTCTTTCAGGTCCTCAGATCCCAGGTCCCGCAGACAGAATCTGCACAGGTCTGCTGGAGAGATGAGAGTTAGGCCCGGATTAAAAGACAAAAATGGATTCAGAGGCCTAGGGTCAGAGTGACAAGCATACATTTGGTAGTTTAACAATGTTCTCCGAGATGGGAGTTGAAGAGGTGATTCTCCAGTCAAGAGCACACACTGCCCTCTGGGAGGTCCTGAGTTCAATTCCCAGCATGCACAGCCGGCAGCTCTCACAACTGCCTGCCTGTGACTCCAGCTCCAGGGGATCGGACACCTCTGGCTTCTGAAGGCACCTGCTTTCACATGCACATACCCACACACAGACCTACCACACAGTCGCATAATTAAAAATAATAAAATAAACCTTTAAAACAGAATCTGCGGGATTGATACACTGGCTGCATCACTTCCTGCCTCAGCAACCTTTAACTCTTTAGATTTCCATTTCTTTCATTTTCAAAAAGAGGACACACATGGCTCACCTCAGGGCCGCTGGGGGAACTGGGCGGGAAGATCCAAAGCAAGTGTAAATGTGTATGTGGCTTTTCGAGAGGACAAAGGGTGAGGCACACCTGGGGTTTGCACCTTTGTTCGTGGGCTCTGTTTATAATCAGTCCAAGAATTAACAGACAGCTTAATTTTATATGGAAAAAAAAAAGAGCAAAAATGTTTCTTCTCTCATCTCCCCTATTTAGGGGAGTAAGCGCCACTGCCGCCCATGTGTATTTCCTTCTAGAATGTCTCAAGTCGATTAAATGATTTGTCCCAAATCCCGTATGGAGATCACCAAAGACTAGAAACTAAACCGTGGGCCCAGGGTTCCTAACAAATGGCCTCACTCACCCCTGTCATGCATTACCCGCAAGACCTACCTCCCACTGTCACCAAGCTGGGTGTAGAGGCAGAATAATTTCACTGGAGCAAGCCATGCGGAGAAACAGAAAATGTCGCCTCAGGCATTTTCTTGGGTGTTTGATTTTAATATTAAGGCTAGTTCTACCCATAATGGGCAAATGAGAAGTGATTGATTCTCTTACGTGTCTCTGGCAGCACAGAGCGGAGGCCGAGAGCAGCTGGCTCCAAAGAGGCAATAGAAGAGAGAGGGGATCCAGGCACCCCTTTTATGCTGTTAATGAGGATGGGGCTTCGAATTGTAAACTTCCCTGATTTTTCATCCAAAGGAAGATGGTGGCTAGAGTTTGAGCAAAAGGAGCTGTGAGCACAGCATGTGATTTGTGGTGATGCTTTGTAATTGATAGTTGTTTCTATTATTTAAATACTAATTAATTCATGTATTAAGCAACATATTGACTTTCCTTACGGTGTTATGGCAGCCCTCCTAGCTTAAAATCATTCCTTATTGTGTTCTCTAGGTAATTAAGACACATGGTTTACTTGTTCATTTGCGTCTGTTTACAAGACTGCTTCTTCCGAGAGACCACAGCAGGCAGTTTATGCAAAAGTAGCCACATGCAAGCTCTGGTCTGTGCAACAAGATTCGTATTTTTTATTTTCTTTTCTGCCTGTGGGGTGTGGGGTGTGTGGGGTAAGAGGTGCAAGTGTGTTTGAGGGCTCATATGTCCATGTGCAATTGTGTGTAGTATGTGTGTGTGGTGTATGTATATGCGTGCAAGTGTGTGTAAGGGACCATATGTACATGTGTATATGTGTGTTATGCGTGTGTGTGTGTGTGTGTGTGTGTGTATTTGTGTATGGTTTATGTATGTGCATGCAAGTGTGTGTAAGGGACCATATGTACATGTGTGTAATGTGTGTGTGTGTGTTTGTGTATGGTTTATGTGTGTGCATGTAAGTGTGTGTGAGGGACCATATGTCCATGTGTGCAGGTTGAAGTTAGGCATCCTCTTTTGAACTCCACCTTATTTTTTGAGACAGGGTCTCTCACTGAACCTGCCTTGCCTATTGGTTAGGAGCCCCTGAGAGCTTCTTGTATCCACCTCTCAGCAGAGATTACAGGCACATGTCAAGCCCTGCATCCTGCTTTATTTCCATGTGAGTTCTGGAAATCTGGACTCAGGTTCTCATGCCTACACAGTAAGTACCCTGGCCACTGAGCCATCTCCAAGCTCTAATGCTTTTCTTACTACCAGACTTTCTGGAACACCCCTGTATAAATTGATGGACAATCTCCCTGCACTTGGCTTCATCTGGCTCATTTATAAAACGAGAGGTTCATGAAACCTGTGCATACAGATGCTGATTTACAGGTTCGGCTTTTTCTGCAGACAAGCTTGCTCAGAGGGTCCTTTCACTCCTCCAAGACTGGAGCCTCTACTCTAGACACATAGCAAGGAGGATGGATGTGGTCATCTTGAAGTTCTCATCACTGAAGTTCTGGTTGCTGTAAACTGTAACGTACTAATGAATTGGTAAATATATTTGCTTACCGGAGTTTCAAAGGTCCTGACTACTGAAAAAAAAAAAAAAAAAAAAAAAAAAAAAAAAAGACAAGACAAGATGAATGGGCCAGCTTCTCTGGAGGATTCACCGCTGACAGACAGGAACTGCCTCCTTCCGCTTAGTGTCTCTACATCTTCCTGAAGGCTGAGTTTTCCTATTTGACTCTTTTTGTCCCTTTAACGACAGGCTGCACATAAAATAAAATCTGTTAACTCTCAGAGGAGGCTCTCTGCTGACCCTTTCTGAGATATTCCAGATTATTTTCCAATTTCATTTATAAGATGGGTATATTTCTGCCCCATGTATTGGGCATGTTAATTGGTTTTGGTTTTGTCTTGGGAGGGCTGGGCAAGGTCAGGGCTGAAAGCCATTTGTAGATAAACAACTTCAGGATGTAAATGTATTATGTTGCTACCACCAGTTTAGGCCTGTGAAGTCAGTTGGTTTCAGAAACCTTGAGAGATCAAGATCATGGACTTGTAATCCATGCCACCCTATTCTTTCTGTCCTATGCTCATCTTCACAGCTGCAATGCCAACCAGCCAACCTGCAGTAGTGCAGAAGTATGGTAGTGTTTGTAAAAAGGCATGTACATTGGTATAAATCTTGGGTGGATGCAGGCAGCTCTGGTAGTCAAGGGCAGCAGAAGGTGAATGGTTGGATGCAAGAGAATAGCATTGACCCTGTCCCTATAATGCGTTTGCTACATTTGAGTAGACCCTCAACAAATTGGATGGATGACACACCTCCTCAAGAAATTGGGTCAGTGTTGTTCATTATCCTCTGTTGGGCATCCACACTAAACACCAGAGTCATGTGATCATTTGGTCTTCAATCCTGGGTCACATCATGAAAGATGCAGTCTTTTGGAGGCATGCGTTGCGACAGATAACCTGTTTCATCACAATTGCATGTCTGATTACTGTCCAGGCTTTTCCCTCAGCAAGCTTCTGCTGCTGTTGCCTCTGTTCTTCAAACCTCGCCTGCCAGTAAACTCTGGAAATTTAAAGTCACCAAACTAGTCACCCGGCAGTTTAAAAGATGCCATTTCTGCAGGATTTGGCCATTTCTGTGAAAGGCTTTGTAAGTGGTCTGAGCTTTCTCTTTGGCTTTGGAAGAAAATTATTACTGTTTTTGTTCCCCTGATATTTTATACATTCTTATGTGGCTTGCTTGGGCTGGGGCCAGTTTTCTGCATGCATCCTGTATTTCTCCTGTGTAGAATCCTGTATATATTGCCAAGTGGAAACGTTGTGCTATGCTCCACTCACTCCCTAATACGTCAATTGTGTTTGAACAAATTGGAACTTTGAAAACCCACACTATAACAAAACAGGCTTTGTACAGATTCTTTCCCTTCCAGCTCCTTAGCTGTGTCCAAAAGAAAGTAGTAACTAAGCTCATAGCCCAGCAACAGCAAGCATCAATAGCAGTAGATGGAGTCCCTGAAAGACAAGAGCCATAGGCATGAGGGCTTCATGGCTACTTTCAGGTCTGGGTAGGAGGTAATCCCAGAATGCCTTGCTATTCCAGGTAGTAGGGAATCTACCACAGATTTCTGCGATCATATGACAAGGATGCAGAGCTAGTTGAAGACCCTCCCGGTACTAAAAATGGGATCAACATCGCTGTGTCCCTTCATGGCTCCAGGAACTTCTGTTGGGACAATGAATGAAGGAAAGACATATACAGATGAATACACAGAAACCTGGGATCAGGTAGTTGGGGCTTTCTGTTGGAGAATTTGCAGCACCCCAGAAATTGAACAGAAACTGCATCCAGCTGGATAAGGAGGGACGTTACTACATGTAAGGAAGATTTCTGATAAACAGCTAGATCAATGAGACCGTGTTAACTGATCTTGTGGGAGCAGTCTATGTAGGGGAGCAGTCTTCAAGCTGTAGGTATCCTGGGAGAGAGAAAACTATGGCGGACAATTTCTGCACACACTGTCAACACTTAGACTCGGTCCCCTGAGAAAAGCTTTGCCATGCCCCTGAACTTCACCCCAGGAGGAAGGCTTTTCCATCTCTCCATAGGTCTGAGGCTCTGAGGTGCCTGACATGGTTATAACTATGTCAACAACACACATTCACTCAGGGCTTCACACACTCAGGGAGTCCTCAACTCCCCGCACAACATTGTATATCTGCATTTAAATATTTTAAATCCATCCAAGCTGGGCTTGGTAGTACATGCCGGTAATCCCAGGAAGCTGAGGCAGGAGAATTGAAAGTTTAAGTCCTATCTGGATCACAGAGTGAGTTGAAGACCAACCAGCCAAGGAATTGTAGTGAGACCCTATCTGAAAATATAAAGTAAAAATGTGGGTGGGGCTAGAGCTTAGTGGTAGAGGGTATGTTTAGTATGTGTGGAACCCTAGAAGTGATCCCTACAACAGCCAAAAGAAAAAACCCATTCAAATATAGATAACATTTATAATTATAATATGAAATACAAGAATTAGAAAAAAATATAAACCTGCAGGTTCCCAGCAATACTGGGTGGGGAAAAAACTGACCTCTTTCGGAGGATGAAGGGCGTATATTCATCATTTTGAAAACTGGTAAAACGGTTTGCACCGCCTTCCCATTGTGGGCTGCAGCACCTGGCAACAGAATCCTAGGCTGAATGAGAACAGCTCTTGATGGAAGGGTTCCCACTAATAAAAGGAAATGACTGTAACAGAGTGTCACCATTTCGCGATACCCTCAGGGAATTAATGGATATGGCATGGAACGTCAACATCTGCTAACATCACCAAAGGGGAGAAAGGGAGGCAAGATTCACCTCCCGATGAAAAACACCACACCACCTACAAGCTTGCCAAAGGGATCAGATTTAAGCCCAATAAAGCTTGTGGACCTAGCTACCAATCTTCAGGAAATACAGAGCTCCAAGGAATATATTGAACTGGTCTTATTTATTTGTTTGTTTGTTTATTATTTATTATGTCTATTTATTTATTTATTTATTCATTCATTCATTCATTCATTCATTTATTTATTCATTCATTCATTTATTTATTTGAGACAGGGTTTCACTACGTAGTCCTGGCTGTCCTGGAATTCACTATGTAGACCAGGCTGTCCTCCAACTCATAGAGATCCATCTGCCTCTGCCTCAGAAGTGCTAGGATTAAAGGCATGCTGTGCTACACCTGGCTTTCGAACTGTTCTTTAAAAATGCAATTAGCAAAATCCAGACTTTAGGAAACTTCCCGAGTTAAATGAGCCTAGGTTCTTCAAACAGAAAACTGACAAGCGGGAATGTAGGTGGAACACTCCCCTGCCTCCGCCCTGTTTAGTTATACATGTGGATTGAGAGGCAATGCTCATCACATGAGTTTACAGCTGTGCTTTTCCTTATTTTAATTTTGTGTGTAGTGTGTGCAGCTGCCTGCGAGTGGCTTGTGTGTGTGTGTGTGTGTGTGTGTGTGTGTGTGTGTGTGTGTGTACACGTGTAGAGGCCAAAGGTAACCTCAGTAGTTACTTCTCAGGAGCTGTCCATCTTGTTTTTTGAGACAGGGTCTCTCAAGGGAACCTGGGGCTTATTGATGAGCTAGGTGGGGTGGCCAGTGAACCCAGGGGTCCTCCTTTCTCTGTTTCGTTTCCTCCTCTGTGCTGTGGTCATAAGTGCCACTACCAAGGCCCGATTTTTATGTGGTGGCTGGGGATTGAACCCATGTCCTCCTGCTTGTGTGTGTACAGAGCAGCTCCTTATGCTTGAGCACCCCACCGACTAAGGCCCCTTTTCTAACCGGCTTTATTTAGGGTGACGCACAGGTTTGCTTCCCGGCCAGTTTACGTCACCCAGGACTTCACTTGAACTGAATGGTTTGTTCTGGACTCACCTTCTGTACCATCCTCCTGTGGACGGAGGCCTATCCGAGCAGCCATCTCCGCTCATGCATCTTCCCCAAGGTCACAGGCAAATTCAGTGCTTGCATTTCCCCCTCTCTCCATAAAAACAAAAGCATAAAAACCAGGGCTGGACCTGCTGGAGCTGTTTCCTCACCATCCCAGCGAGAGCCCCGGAGTCCTGTCTAGCTGTTTCCCGACAAGCCAATTAGATAAAGATTGTTAATCAGAGTAATGAAGGGACCAGAGGAAAGGGAAGGAGGGCAGGAATGTAGCAGAGGCATCGATGGAAGGCAGCGAGGGCCCCTCCCATTCCGCGCTGATGTTTTATTCAGGCTATTTGCAAATGAGCCAGCAGAAACAGCATTAACAATAAATGAGATGCATTAGACTGAGGAACAGATTGGGAGGGAGGCATGAGTCTTGTTCTTTCCCAGCCAAGCTCACAGGCTCCTTGTCTGGTCAGCCAAGATGAGTCTTCTCGAGTGGCCTTCCCTGGGTTCTACCTGTACTCAGCTTTCTGATGAGGTCCATATTCCATTTGTCAAAGAATAATTAAAATCCTAGAGACTTTCTAACAGACAAAGGGTCAGATAAATGCAACATATCACCCAAGGGTGTGACATTTCCCTCTCAGGTGCGTCACTGACGTTGACACTGTCCCACCAACACTAGACAATGGTTCTGCTTTGTTAAAATAATAACATTGATTTATGCGCTACGGTTGACCATGTAGGCTGGCAGACATTGGCCAACATTTTCCACAGAGATCCCTAAGCAGCAGCAGTTGCCAATTTAATAAATGAAGTAAGCAAAAACACACAGGCTCTGGAAGTCTTGCATTTAAGAATTCAGCTAGTCCACACTTCGTTCCCTCTGGAAAATTCCCATAAACTCATACACCCCTCATTTGCCAACCAGCACCTTCTTCCATACACCTGACCTACAGCTCCCCTACCTCTGGGAGCTAACAACCAAGCCAGATGTGACACAAGAAAGCTCAGTGGTCAAAACTTCCGTTTTATTTTCTAGCCTGTAAAGATGCCAACTTTCTTTTCATGGGAATTCTGACTCTGCTATAACTAACTCTTTTAGATGTCATTCATTAGACTCCCACTGTCTGCAATGTGGTGGCAAACCATCCACACACTTTCACCCGAGGCTTAGAATTCTCAGACCTTATTCTCTTACATCACACGCTACAGCCCAGCAGCTCTTTGAAAAAGCAGGGAGCTTTGCTTTTTTTTTCCCCCACAGAATCCAGCCTCCACGAAGCTGGACATCCAGTAGAGATACTTTGCATCCCCATGATTGTCCCAGTAAGGCCTTTAAACCATCTCTGAACTTTCTGTTTCACACTAGTCAGCATCCTGGGTCAGGGGCTCCCCAGCAAAGGGGAATAAAGGAAAGCCTACTTTCCTGCTGTAGCTCAGAGGAAAGCCTCTGCTGTGAGCTAGGGATGTAGTTCAAATGCTAAGGTTCCTGCCTAGTATACAGGAAGCCCTAGGTTTGATGCCCAGCACCACGTAAATCGGGCATGGTAACACATGCCTATAATCCCAGCATTTGAGAGGTGGAGGCAGGAGGATCACAAGTTCAAGGTTATGCTCTATATAGCAAGTTTGGGGCCAGCCTGGGCTATATGAGACCCTGTCTCGAGAAGAAAAATAGGACAAAACAGAAGAAAATACTTTGGGCCAGCATGCAGACACCAGATTCCCACTGGGCAGGGAGTAAGACTCTGGAACATGTGTATTTGAGTAACATTCCCTGGTGCTCACCTTTTTTAGAGGTTTTCCAGAGTATCTGACACCCTGAGTGGGCAGAAAGAAAAGATATGAGGAGGCCAGAGGGAAGCACGTCTCCACACACAGTGGCTGGCCGGCCACCTTGCGGCCCAGTGTTCAGTTTTCGCTGCCTCCGAAACATTCTCATCACCCGGGAACTGCTTAATAACGTGTGTCTCCAGCTCCCCTCCGATATGCTGTATCAGAGCCCATACTAATATGATCTAACCAGATCTCCAGGGGAGAAAATATGCATTAAAGATTGAGGGGCTCTGAGATAGAGCTCTGAGGGTCTCAAAGATGGTTCCCAGAGACCTGGGAACTTGCTAGGGACAAGAACCTGGAGGTAGGTCAGACACTTGTGCTGAAGAATCCCTGTAGGTGATCGGTGTTCCGGGAGGGTTGGGAAAGTCCCATATAGACCATTAACCTCCCCAGGCCCTGGCTCCTCTGCCTTAGACACAGTGCCTGACCTGCAAGCTTGGCCAGCACTTGAGGGAATGGAAGGAATGCCCACATGCTTGGATTTCTCTTTTCTATTTGATTTCCTATAGAATGGTTCTTAAAACTCAAGCTTCTGAACAAAATCTCTTCCTCCCTGTAATTTAATGCTTCATTTGCATCGCCAATAATTAACAGAGAGAAAAGAAGTCCCGGGAGACTGCTAGCGTCCAAGCTCTGCAGCTGCATCTAGCTGGAGTATGGCTAGGCACAGAGGCCAGACTTCCCAGTCTATTGTCCGAGAATTAACAGGACAGAGAGCCTGGAGGAAGAGGGGTTCTTCCAGGTCAAAGGTCGGGTTGGAAGTGAAGGTGTACACACCACCGGCCAAAGAGAGAACTAGATTAGGGGGAGGTCTACAAAGAGGAGTAGAGTATCCAAAATTGCAGAATCCCTGCCTGTCACTGCCTGCTCTCATCAATACTGAGTATCCTTCTTTCCAGATCAAGAACATCAATGTCTCTACTCTGGGGTGCTACCATCAATGCTCACGCCCCTGAACAGCATGGTGAAGCCATTGTGATGCTCAAGGGACTCTAAGCAAGTTCTGGGCAGAGGTGGGGAACAGAATGCAGACCCAGAGATTTGAACAATCCTAGACTGTAGATGATAAAGAGACAAGAAAGGAAGGGGTCATAACATCTCTCAGGTCAGTACGTAAGGGCTGAAAACAAGGAGGGTAGAGGCCCAGGCAACAGGCAGAGTCCATGAAAATAAGAGGACCACCCAAGAAGGACAGAATCTAGGACAGTCTGTGAGAGCAAGATTGAGTAGCTGGGCAGAGTGGTGCCCAGGCTGTGATCTCAGTCAGCACACAGACTGAGGCAGGGAGGGCTCAAGTTTGAGGCCATCTTAGGCTGCAGAGTGAGACCCTGTCTCCAAATAAAATTTGAAAAGAGCCACGGATATAGCTCAGTGGTAGCATGCTCTGGTTCTGAGTTTAATCTCCAGTACCACAAGGAAATAAAACAGAACAAAAACCAACCTCGGGGTTTAATTAAAGCAGGCATCTAACAGCTCTCAGCTATTGGGGTTACCCAGTGCATCGATTAGGGTCTCCCTCCCTCTCTCACTGTTTCTGGGTTTTGCTTTTGCAGCAGCAGGTGGAAGGTGAGCAGGGGGCTGGGAGACCAGCTCACTTAGTCATGTTTGTCTGCTGGAGAGACGGAAACTAAATGGCTTTACCTACTTAGAGTGGCAGTTTATTGCCTGTTTAGCTTACAAGACAGCAATCCCCTCCCTGAAGGGGAGGGCAGCATATAAATGCAATTTACGTCTCTGGCAACTATCTACAACCAGCCCTTAATGAATCAGTCAAACTATCATGGGGCTCCAAACTGGGTCCTGTGATCCTTTCATCTGCCAGGTCCTTGCTTTCAAAGTTTATGACTGAATAAACAGAATATTTACAGCAAATGAGACATTTCTGTGAGCCTGGGGAAGGGACTCTGAGAAACCAACACCAGAGAATTGCAGAGAATGTGTCTAGACGGGGGTTTTTGTTGTTGTTGTTGTTGTTATTAGTTTTTTGTGTTTGTTTGTTTGTTTTGTTTTGTTTTAGGGCATGAGGTGGGGGTGGGGTGGAGTAGAGAGCAGTACCAAGGATCAACCACGCTAGTCACAAGCTCTATCAACCCAGGTAGACCCCAGTCTCTCCAGCAGGGTTTTTAAAGGCAGAGACTTACAGTGTCTTGATCGGTAGCTTGGAAAGGCATGAAGACATCAGCCACTACCAGACTTACAAATTGTTTGTGTCGAAGAGGGAGTCCAGACCCACAGCAAACATTGACTGTACGCTTGACCTGTTCTAAGCATGAGGAATTAAGATGGATCTCGATTTCTGTATTAGTCAAGGTTCGGGCAAAGATCAAAGAGCGTTCTCCAAAGAAATGAGTGAGGGTAAATTAATGAAGGGGCTGTTTCTAAGCAGTGTTAATGGGAGCCAAATGGGGTTATGGAACCCCCAACTTATCTGAAAACCTCCCACAACACTTCCAGGCGTAAATGGAGGAAAGGACTGTGTGCCTAGTTATTCCTATTTCTGAGCGCTTCCCTGAGTCTTCAGGGCAACCACACTCTCTCATCAAGCCTCCGTGTTGGTCCAATGAAAACCAGAACCAGAGCCAGCAAGCGAGAAGAAGCCCTGTGCGTCCTCACGCCCACTGCCTGGATCCACACACACACCGCTAGGCACAAAGGAAGGTTCGAAATTTCGGAGCGGCAAGCAGGGAAAATACACCCGTGATCACGAAGGCGATCAGAGTCGCGCACCCATGTGGATCAGTATGTTTATGCAGGTCTGGGGTTCCATTGCTAGTGCCCCTCTGGTTTCATGATTCCGCTGAGCCCCCATCAACAATATTAAACAAACCAACAGAAACCAGAGCTGTCAGCTCAGTATGTGCGCCGCCGGTGAGGCAAGAAGGGAACTGGGCTGAACAGTAGTGTTTGGTAAGTCCTGGGCTTCCTCCTCTGAAGTCAGCTGTGCTTCTAGCCGCTGGTCTCTTTTTACCCCCACCCCTCAAACAAAAGGAGACGGGATGCTGAATTATTGATGAAATCAGACTGAGTTTGGGGGTGATATGTCTCCACCCCGCCTGTTGTTTGTCCGGTAAATAGCATTTCCTCTGTAAAACTGGAGCTTTTCATCTGAGGAGTGTGGACCAGACTTAAGCAGTCGTGGAAGCTTCCCTTGGAGAAAACCCTCTGTGATGCTGGCCTGCTTTGATCTGCGCCCTCTCGGATGCCTTGGAAACACAGAGGCTGCCAGGACACTTTCCCCTTGGCCTGGTTTGCTTCCCACTGTGGAGTACACAGAGAAACAGACTTTGCTCCTGGTCTTTTTCCTGGCTCAGCTACAGTCTCTCTCACTGGAATTTACTAATTTCTAAACAGTTAAAAAGATTCCCTTTGGTGAGGCACGGAACTCTTTTTGGCCCTAATGGAGACAGGCAGACCTGCTCAGACACTGCCCTCTGCTGGACACTGCTGGGATCGCGCATGCTCCTGGAGGGCTGGGTCAAGGTGGCCGTTGAGATGCCCCCAACGTGAAAGCGCCCTTTTTACCTAGAGCCCCTATCATTAACATTCTAGATGCAAAAGGAAACGATAGGATTTAGGAAGACTCGTTTTTTCACTATTTGGCATAAAAGAGATTTCTAAACAATGTGCAAAAATCCCAAGTACATAGAAGACTAATAAATTGAACTACGTCAACACCAAGAGCATCGGTATGACTGAAAACGCGACAAAGTTAAAAGGCAAAAAGGGTAAAATGCTCTCAATAAAGGATCAGTATCTAGAATATATAAAGAGCCTCCAGTGATTAAAAAAATGAAAAAAAAAAAACCGGGTCCAATAGGAAAATATTGTAAAGATATAAGATGCCAGTTCACAGACAAGGAAGCACAAATGGACCATAAATACCCACAAAAGTACTCAGTTTGGCTATTAAACGGGAAAATGAACATCCAAACACTAGAAAACATCTACAAAATCCAAACCAACTTATTTCCATATTCTGGTGGCAGGATCACAAACTTTGCAGAGTAATTTGACAGTAGCTACTAAACCGGGAAGTGGCTTAAATGACCGCCCAAATGGAGTTGGCTAAATACATTGGCTCATCGAAAAAAAAAAAAATGTTTGCTTATTGCAGTGTTCAGTGTTAAGCCAGGAGCCGGCCCTATGCCTGCCACGCCATCACTGGACCACTGAGCAGTGCTCCCAGCCCCATTGATGGTAGGTTTTTTGTTTTGTTTTGTTTTGTTTTTTTTTAATGCATTACATGTACTGACAGGGAAAGATCTTTATAACCTACTATTGAGTAAAATCAAGCTATGGAATGACACATTTCATGATAACATATATGCATATATATATTATATATATAGCATATATAATATAAAAACCCCAACCATATAATACAGTACCCTCTTCTACTTATGTGTGTGTGTATGTGTGTGTAGTAGCAGTAGTAGTAGTAGTAGTAATAGTAATAGTAGTAGTATACATGTTTAATGTATTGTAAAATGCATAAAGCTCGTCTAACTGATAGTGAGAGTTACCTCTGGAATAGAGATGAGAACAGAGATGATGGGATGTCCATCTTACCTATAATGTTTTTTTTTTAAAAAAAGAGGTTCATGGGCTGGGTGGTGGTGGTGCACACCTTTAATCCCAACACTAAGGAGACAGAGGCAGGTGGATCTCTGTGAGTTCGAGGCCAGCCTGGTCAACAGAGTGAGTTCCAGGACAGCCATGGCTGTTATATAGAGAAACCCTGTCTTGAAAAACCAAAAAATAAAAAAAAATAAAAGAGGTTCATGGATTAATTGAAATTACTAAAAGCTACTTTTAACCTTAAAAAAAAAAAAAAAACTCTTTGTTTTTCCTATTAATGCACCCAGAATGGCCAGGGAATTGTGGAGCTAAAAAGCAAATTAATGCCTGAGGGGATTTGTCAGGGGTGCTGGCTCAGGAGATGACGTTGTGGTTGTCATAGAAATGGCTTCATTCAGTACCAACCACCCTGCACATCTAGCTACACATCATCTCAGATTACTAATCATTTCCCATTCGATGCCTTTATTTGTAAGGCTTGGTTCACAAACCCTTATTTAAGGTGACTGGTGCTAAATGCAATATCTCATTTAAAAGTTCTCCTCTCTCTCTTTTCCCTCCTTCTGTCTGTACAGGGTCATTTAGGGTTAGAGATATTAATTAGCTTGCCCAAAGACAGTTGGCTGATACGTGGCCCAGGCTTTTCCTAACCAGTTTTTCCATTAAGCCACTTAAATTATATTACATAGTTGTGAACATTTTTGTAGCCTTGTTAACTTCAAAATATCCACTTCCTATTAGGAGCTCTCCTGATTTCTCTGCCACTTACGGCACGTCACTCTTAATCAAAATGGCAGCTGATCCATTTGGAGGAGAAATCGACCACAGGACCAGGTGATGTTCCAGCTCCAGCCCAACAGTGCCGCAAGGGAACTCCAAAGGCTGAAAAGACACATTTCGGGACCCAAAGCAACTGAGAATAGCAAAGACTAAAATCCAGTAAGAAGGCATGTCTCTAAGACTCTCTCATGCTTCACATCTGCAACTCTCCCACGTCGACATGAAATGCCTCCCACCCACACAGCCTGATCTCACTGACGACCCATTCTTGCCAGGCAGAGAAAATATGGCTAACCTCAGAGATTACAATGTGTGCCCAGTGGGACTCCAAGTCCCCTTTGGAGAAGAGGTGGGTCCTTTAGCTGTAGGAAGGTTTTGGATGTTTCTGGAATAACGTATGAGTGGACAGGGCATTGGGCTTACAAATCTAAGCTACGATTGCCTGTCCATCTTTCAGTCCCACCCCCATTAAAAATGAATTAACTTTTTTTTTTAAACTTGAAAATACGAGTGTCTGTAAATAATTCACAGACTGGGAGGTGACACATGGGTCTGAAGACCCAGAAGCCTGAAAGCAAACGAGACCCGAAGTATGAAGATCACACAGTGGATTTTAAGCAGCGTCATGGAGCAAGCCCGAGAGAGCACAAAAAACGTTCTGCAAATACTAAGTGCGTCCTAGCTGTTGGCTGTGTACACAAACGTGGGATCTCTCAGATAATAGTAATTGAAAGCCACTAGCTTCCAGAATGGGAAGATGTGTAAATCAGGAAAAGCCATCTTCAAAAAAGATTAAAACATTAGGGTTTTAGCAAGCAGTGTGTCAGGGCAGAGAAGGACATTTGTAGCTCTTCTCCTGGGTTGGAAGTCCTCACTCATTCTTACTCTCAGAGGAGAGTGAGACCGGAACAGAGCAGCGGACACAGGGGATGGAGGACAGGAGCTACAGAAGGCCTAGGTCCATTCAGGGATTTTATCCCTTGGCCAACAGTTTAACTCTGACAGAGTCTACCCATGGAGGCCAAGAAGATGCACTGTCTCCATTTGTCAAACATGAGATAATACCATAGCACCATCTGGATTAGGGGGGACAGAATACCAGCCAAAGCCTTGTGGTGTAGGGTGGCCAGCTGGCAGGGGCTCAGCCTAGAGCTCTCTGAGGGAAATGGGGAAAAGATTTTGAAAAATGTGTTCCTGTGCAGCCTTAAGAGCACCCAAAGGACATGGTATCTTGAACTGGGTTCTTCTTAGACCTGTGGTGTTCCCAGAGAGAAAGGAAATATACAGATCGTATTCCTGATATCTCACAACTCTGTTGTGTGTACACAACACAAGAGAGAGAGAGAGAGAGAGAGAGAGAGAGAGAGAGAGAGAGAGAGAGAGAGAACATTCTTATCAGCTCTCCTGAGCTTTAGAAAGTGTTATTGAGAAGGGATTTAGATGTTTATCTTGTCTAGCTTCCTTCAGGTATTGTCTGGAGAGGGGACAAGAGCGAGTCCTTTTATCCTTGTCTCATTTGGAAGGATGCACAAGCGAAATATTACTCCATCATCCCCCCCCAGCCCAATGGCTCATGTTTAGGAGCAGAAGCTATTTGGAGCTGTGGCAGGAAGGAAATTAATACGTGAATGGAAACAGAGCCTTTAAAAGTCTGCCCACACTGCAGAATTGGAAATGGATGAACTTCTTTCCCATTACAGCAACGATACCACTAGGCAGGATTTGTTTGCATGATAACAAATTGGCAAACTTGCTGGGACCGGAAGATGGCTCTGCCTGATGCTGCCCCTGAGCGGAACCAGAGAAAGCTGAGGCTCATGGGAGCCAGACATGGGGCTGCACAGAAGCCCCTGTCCTTAGCTCATGGCTTTCTCTTCATGATTTGCCTTGCGGATGGAAGCCTCTCTTCAGGCATTTGTGTCTGGAGCTAGGTAGGGTAGGGTTGGGTCAGCAGGCTGGTGGCAGGGGGAGGGGCTGCCCTCCAGTGACCCTCCTAGGAACATCCCTCCCGAGAGAGACAGCACAGAATGGGATAAAGGGCACAGACTGTCACTCACAAACCAACCTTGAAGACTGACTTTACAGTTCACTAACTATGTCGCCTCTGACAAACTGATAAACCACTGTAGGCCTCAAAAAGCACTTTGCCACTTATAAGATGGGCCTAAGAATCCTATCACCTCTGGGCAATTCTAAGACTTCAATGAGAAAATGCACAAGGATTGCTTAGCATGTTGCTAGCAAACGGGTCAATCGCTCAATAAATATTAGCCAGTATTAGTACAATTGAGATCCCCAAACAAAAGCCTCCACATGCAAGCGTAAGCATCTCCCTAAAATATGAACTGAGGTGAGCAGCTCCAAATGTTACATCTTCAGATCACGTCTTCTGTCTCTAGGTCAGACGGTATGCATTGCTGCTTTCTTCCTCAGACACTCAGCAGTCTCAACCCCACTCTTAGAGCAGGACTCTGGGAAGTAAAGATCTTTCCGCAGATCCAGTACTATTTACCAACATGGCCACATCCCAGTTTATATAGTCTTTTCCAAGTTCATTCCATCTCTCTGTTTATTCAACCAATATTAGCCATAGACACAACAGCATCTCAAAGTACTCAGTGTGGACTGAACCGCAACCGCCCCCCCCCAGCCCCCGCAACTTTACCAAGCTCATATAAGAAGCCTAATCTCCGAAGAGATTATCTTTAGAGACAAAGGCTAGAAAGAGTTAAATGAGGGTGGGGTCCTGATCCATTAAGACTGTAGGGTTGATATCTTTATAAAAAGATGAGGCACCGACACTCCTCACAATGGAAAGGCCATGTGAGGAAACAGGAAGTGGCCACCTATGAGCCAAGAAAATAGGACTTTCATCTCAGACTTCCAGCCCAGGGAATTGTTAGAAAATAAAAGCATGCTAGGCAAGACACCAGTCTGGGACTTCGTCATGGCACCTAAAGCTTACAGCATATTAAAGAATACATAATTAATAATACATTAAGTACTAATACAGTGTATTAAAGTTCTAACTTACTCAAGGCTTTGACTACATTGTTTATATTATGGAATGATCAAACGTGGGTCACAAAGGACACATATTTCACTTAGGAAGTGTCACTTCAAGAGCTCTGCTATGCGCCATGGAGACTGAGAACAATATAGTGTATCTTTAAAATTAATTGAGAGTATTGAGTACTGTTACCACACAGAGAGATAAGTATGTGGAGAAATGCAGACACAAATAGCTTGATCTAACTACCCCACAATGTACACACACACACACACACACACACACACACTGTATTTGTCAATTAAACAACCCAGAGACATACAAAGGAATGATTTGAATGCAGCCAGCATGGTAAGTGTGGTGGCTTGAAAGAAAATGGAGAGAGGCATTATTAGGAGGTGTAGCTTTGTTGGAGTGGGTGTGGCCTGGTTGGAGGAAGTGTGTCACTGCTGTGGAATGTCATTCTGTATGCTGTGAATGTGTGTTGCTTTGATTGGTTGATAAATAAAATGCTGATTGGCCAGTAGCCAGGCAGGAAGTATAGGTGGGATAAGCAGACAAGGAGAATTCTGGGAAGAGGAAGGCTGAGTCCAGGAGTCAACAGCCAGACACAGAGGAAGCAAAATGACAAGGTAGAACTGAGAAAAGGTACCAAGCCATGTGGCTAAACATAGATAAGAATTATGGGTTAATTTAAGTGTAAGAGCTAGTCAGTAATAAGCCTGAGCTAATGGCCGAGCAGTTATAATTAATATAAGCCTCTGTGTGTTTACTTGGGGGACACGAGTGGGAGAGATTTGTCCTGAACGCTGGCTGGCTGGGACACAAAAAAACTTCTGACAACATGTCACTATAGGGGTGGGCTTTGAGGTCTCATACGCTCAAAACATACCCAGTGTCTCGGTTCACTTCCTGATGCCTGCATATCAACATGTAAAACTCTCAGCTCTTTCCTCAGTGCCATGTCTGCCTGCATGCCACCATGTCCCACCATGATAATGGACTGAACCTCTAAACTGTAAGCCAGCCCCAATTAAACGTTTTCCTTTGTAAGAGTTGCCATGGTCATGGTGTCTCTTCAAAGCAATAGAAACCCTAAGACAGTAAGCTAGCTCTAGGAGTAGCTAGTTTCATCTAGAAGAAAATACTTCTTAGATTTTACCTACTGGCTATACAGCAAAAAGACTTAGTAGCTATTATGAATGATGCTCCATCAAAGAGTTGAAGGAAGTTATAACCTTCCATGTGTCCTGTTCGATTTCTGATTCTTCCAACCTGAAGATCCCAGTTCAAGCATAGCCTGCAGAGTTTCCCTTAGGTCTAAGCCAGCACTATGCAGAAGACTTCCAGGAAACGTGTGATGTATCTACATTGTCCAATATGGATGGCAATTGCCTATCACACATAGCTCTGAGTAATTGAAATGCAGTTAAAGTGAGCAACTCAACACTTGATAACAAATTAATTTTAATTTGTTTAAATCTAAATGTAAATAGCTACACATGCCTAGTGGCTCCTATATTGGCCACCACAGTTCTGATCACTTTACATCTTACCATGGTATTTACTATTTACCTGGGTGTTTTGCCATATTTGTAAATTACATTTTGGAAATTGTTTTTTGGGTATTTTAGATAAACATACAATTATGATGATGATGATGATGATGATGATGATGATGACGATGATAATTTTTTTTTTTTTTTTTTTTTTTTTTACCATCAGCTCAGTACTTCTGGGTTTCTGGAATGGAGTGAGGGTGATAGGCAACTGACCATCCCTCACGTCTTCACAATACCTTATCCTCTGAGTAAGGTGATCTGCTAGGGGGCAGGGAAACCCAGAATGTGCAGAATCTTGGCCCTAGTCTCAGGAGGCCTTCCATAGAGCCTGGAACAAAATGTAGCCATCAGCTTCCCACCAAGGGGCACAAAACACTGGAGACAAAACCACAGGAGTGGGGAGGTTTGCTATGGCACACAGTTTCGGGGACCCAGTCCACAGTCACTTGGCTCTGTTGCTTTGGGGCTATGGCTGTATAGTAAGTACCTCATGGCAGGAGAGTCTAGTGCAGGTCTTTTTGCCTCATGACAGAGGAAGGGTCTACAGTCCCCCTGTTCCCCTGTAAAGGCATGCCTACAATGACCCGGTTTCCACTCACTGAGGTCTACCTTAGTATGGTTTCGTCATCTCCCAATAGCACCACGGGCTGGTGACCAGGCCTTTAATATATGGGCCTTTGGAGAACTGTTAAGACCCAAACCGTAATCAGCCAAAGCAGAGACCTGGGAGAGTATAGGCGCCCTACTGTGGTTTAAGCAAAGCAATTGCCATGAGTCTGACGGTTGCAGATTTTACAAGAAGAGTCCCGGAAGAAGATAAGCCTTGAAAGGTAGCATGATGGACAGAACGAAGAGAATGGAGGTCCCAAAGGCACACATATCACAATTCCCAGGCCCTGCAAACATGGTATATGGCCAATCAAACCAAAACAGCTAAGTAGCTGATCCCGAACTAGAGAAACGAGCCAGGGGTCTCAAATGGGCCCGATATGGTCATATCATGTTGTGCTCTCGATGTGCTCCATCCCGCACTCTCACGTGTTGAACGTTAACCCCACCCCCACCCCTGGCTGGGATCTTTGCAGTAGAGTAGATCCTGAGGGCTCTGTCCTCCTGAAAGGATTAATGCTGACATCCAGGGACGGGGTTCATCAGGGGCGTGGGCTTGTTTCAAAAGCGAATTTGACCTCCTCGTGGAATACCACACGAGCACGGCTCCTTGTCATGTAATTGGTGTCTTCAGCCCGGCTGTGGTACAGCCAGAAAGCCTTCATCGGAGGGGGCTCCCTGACCTTGTACTTCCCAGCCTGCAAAGACACGAGCCAAATAAATTCATGGTCGTTGTAAATCACCCGGCCCCAAGGTTTGCTGCTACTATAACACAAAACAGAGGATGAAATGAGGGCCCTTCCAAACAGCCGATGGAGGCCAGAGCAATGAATGCTATATGAGAACACCTTGACCCGCTGGTGCTGACTGGGTGATGAGAAGGGGCCCAGAGACAAGGAAGAGGGCAACTTGTATCTTTGAAAAGGGCAAAACAACAACAACAACAACAAAAAAAAAAAAAAAAAAAAAAAAAAAAAAAAAAAAAAAAAAAACAGACATTCCTCATCCAGAGCCTTCAAGAGGGATACATCTTCCCGGCCCCTGGATTTTAGCCTAGTGAAACCCGTGTCACGTTTCTGACCTCGAAACTGCGTTGTGTCGGTCTACACATGTAGCAATTTGCTACAGCAATATAGGAGGCTGGCGCAGGTGTGGGGTTTTTAAGCAGGCGAGAGGAGGGCAGCGTCCCCGAGGGAGGGACCCTGCCAAGCCAGCCCTCCTAGAAGCAATCTGGGGAGAGCAGTCGGTGAGCCGGCTTGGGAGGAAGGTGACTATGAGAGCCGCAGAGCCCGTGGCAGAGGTGACACCGCACAGGCACCAAAGCACAGGTGACATGCTCCCCGCTGCTGGGTGTCACTTTTAAACACCTGTCTCCTGACATTCCTCTAGGCCCTCCCGTACCCATTTAGCACCGCCGGAGGCATGCCACCCGGTCACACAGGCCTTTAATAGCAAGTCAAACAGTAGCAGGTGTCAGAGCTGAGAGGGGAAAAATTCTCAATCCCCACTGGAGGACGAAGATCATTTTATTCATTTCCATTTAAAGGGAGAGCTGAAAAGCATGAAATCGCATGCCAACAGGGAGAGAGAGAGCTTAAACTGGAATAACCTTGGCAGGGCCAGGCACCAGCAGCTTCCAGGTCATGGCTCCCAAAGCTGACGTCCCGGTGAGAAATGGGATATGCTCGCATGTGTAGACTTCCACACTCAGCTCAGCTCCAAGCCCTGGTGGTCTGCGTTCTCCTTCTCCTTGGACTTGGTTCCGGTTCCTATCTCACCCTGCCCCCAACTCAGCTTATCTTATTCCATCCAGATCCGTTCCTCTCTTCTCACAGAACGATCCACACCTGAGCAGGAAGTGGCGGGTGGCTCTCTCCTCCTCATCTGCCTCTCCACCCCATCGGACACGCTCAGCCACCCAGCATCCTCTCCCAGTTGGTTCTGACTCTACGCCCTCCGTTCCCACCACCTAGGACCCTCGCCCAGTTCTCAACATTGTCTCTTACACGGACTACGGACTGTCTTAGTATTCCCTGGCCCTCTCCACCTCGCACCCAGACTCGATTTTCCTCACATATTTCTCAAACCTACGATACACACCTGGTGATGGAACAGACCCCGGGGCCCCAGCCCCCCACCCCCACTTACAACCTTTAGCTATTTAGCTCTCCACTATCAAGAAAGTTTCCAAACTCAGGCTGATGGTGAAAGCACTCCGCATTTTGTCCCTGCTTAGTTAACCGATGGTGTCTGGCTGTGTACTAACCATTCCTATTCTGACCCATTCTTAGAACCTTCTCTGGAGTTCCAGGCCATTTCCCACACCCTTGGCTTTCGAAGACCTCCTTGCTTTGTCTTCTGATGAGCTCCAGTCCCTTCAGACTCAGCTCCTGTGTCTCCCCTTGACTCTGCGACCAACTGCCTCTCATCACACTAGTGTTGACACTGCACACCCCAGTGACTTCTGGAGACTACAGACTGTGTCTTGTCCAACCTTGGATCCTTAGAGCCTAGGACAGTACCTGGCATACAAACTTAAAGCAATGGCCTCGGAATGTGTGAGCCTCAGAGCCCCCATGTCAGGCTGTAAAGGGAACCTGCAAACAGCTAGGGAGTAGGGGACTTGGTGACGTGAATGGGGAGTGATGCTTCTCCTCAGAGCCCTGCAGCATCTGCCCAGGTAACTCCCAGGCCTCCAAATCAAGGGGACAAACTGAAGGCCAACAGTGAAATCCATCAGCCTAACAAATGGACCGTAAAAATGTACCTGTCTGTCACTGTGGTGTCACAGGACAGAAGTTACTGCTTGCTCCAGGACTGGAGGGCAGCCAGTACTGCATCCTGCTCTCCTCTGGAGAGAGGTCCTACCTGGACTCGGGCCACCAGGCTTCAGGAGCTGTGAGAGCCAGGCAATGAGGGCAGCGGAAGCATCTTTCTTCACCAGGCTCTTATGCAGAGGAAGCCGAAAGCTGATCTCACTTTCATTTTTGAAAATTTATTATTATTGAGGTAATAATCACATAAAATGAAATTTGCAGGTTCAGAAGTGTTTAGTGGAGTGCATTTTAGTGCATTCACGATATTGTGCGATTATCGCCACTTACTCTACCAAAAGGAAATCTTGGGCCATTAGGGAAACACTCCCCACTCCCCTCTCCTTCCAGCTCCCAGCTTCCGGCCACTGCCTATTTCTACCTACTTTCTTATTCTGGCTCTTTCTTCATATAGATGGACTCATAAAAGATCCGACCTTTTGTGCCCAGCTTTCTCCACTTAATGTTTCCAAGGCTCATCTGTATTATAGCATGAGGCAGTCATCCCTTATTTTTCAAGGTTGATTAGCGCCCTGTGTGAGGATGTAGGACATGTGTTTATCTGACTTCCATTGATGGACATGTGCACTGGTTTCACTGTGTAGCTCTGAACATTTGGGGGCAAGCTTTTGTGTGAACATGTTTTCCTTTCTCTTGAGCACATGGATAAGGCAGAAATAAATCACCGTATTGGATGTTTATTTAGTTTTTGTTGTTGTTGTTGTTTGAGGAACCTCATCTCTACTCCTTCATTTTTGAGGTACCAGTTGCTTTGGAAATCTTGCTGAAACCTCAGACTTGGACACAGAGTTCTTTTCCAGTTCCCCATAAGCCGGACCATACAATAAGGCAACTTTCAACTCCTGGAGTGTTAGACGCTGCCTGAGACCACCACGCCTGGCCTGGCCTTGCTCACCATTCAGCCACGAGGAAAGGAAGACGATGCCGTCCTGGTGCTACAGGGCAAAGGCCTGAAAGGAGGGGCATGTGAGAGGGTATTAGCATTGAGCTTGGACCTGAAGAATGCTTTTTATTTATTTAGAGATGATGTAGAGGGTTCAGATTTCAGTCTGTGCAAACAGCATGCGTTGGGATGGGAGGGTACAGGAAGAGGAGGTGCCACACAGGGAGGCCTAAGCCAGATGTTCTTTTTCTGTTGTTGGTATTTGAGGAAGGGGATGACAGGCAATGAGTCCGGACTAGCAGACAGAGCAGAATGCAAAGGCTCCCATGCTTGCCTCTGGGGCCTGCCAAGACCCTTGCCTTGTTCTTGTGTGTTCTTGGCCAGCCTCTGGCCCCTCGGCCTCGTGCTCTGAGGCTGTGCTGTAGTGGTTGATTCCACCTGTCTCTTGAAAGTCATATAACTCCAGGCTGAGCACAACTAGCCTGCCTGGCATCCAGCCCTCCTGCTCTCTGCTGCTTCCTCTGCCCCACCCAGGGCAATCTCTAGTCCCGCTGGCTCCTGATGAGAAAAATCAACAGCCAAATCTCTGGTGAGTAGGAACCTGACTCCTGCCCTGCCTCTCCTACTTGCCCCTGAGAGTTGATTCGCTCTTTCTCCTCACTGAGTTTGTGAGGGAGAATAACGATGTCATAGGCCAGCATGCTCACCTGCTAGATCTGGAAGACGTTCAAAAAGGAGCCCGTGAGCCTGAGCTGAACAGAGTCCCGGCCCTGCAAGGAACCTGCACAGTGCTGGGCATCAGCGAGCAGCCTGGTTTCCCGTTTGGATTTCAGGAAAGGTCTGGACATTAGGAATTGGATGTCCAAGAGAAAATGTCTAAGTGACTGAACTGGACCTCTCCTACCCTGAGGTGGGAGTTGGTGTGCAGGGGTGGGATGCGGAAGGAGCTGGGATGCCTGTCATTCCCCCACCACTCTGAGCTGGAAAAACAGAGTAGCAGCTGTGGAAAATACTCAGAGCCATCAAGCCACTGGATGATGCCACAGGGCAGCCAACTATAGCCCATAGGCTGATGCAGCTTTCCACCTGTTTGGAAATGATCTAAAACTTGAGAATGGAGTTCACATTTTCTGAAAGTTTATAAAAATCAAAAGGAGCAGAACAGTTTGTGATATGTGAAAATTATACACAATTCAAATTTAGATTTCATAAAGTATTAATTTTTATGATGAAGGTTTTTATGGAATTTTCTTTCTCTCTTGTTACATAATTATGTTCATTATGTCTTGAAACTTTATTCTTGGTGCCAAAAGCTTTAGTTTTCTATTATGTGGCCCTTCACAGAAGCACATTGCCAACTCTTTCTGCAAACAACCTCAGGATGATGGCATTTTCCCATTTCACCCTAGCAACCAGCTCCCTGGTTCCTACCCTAGGAACCCACTCAAGGCAGAGCAGGTCGCTTTCCCTAGCTACCAGGACATCCCTTAGCCTCTTAACTCAATATCAGCCTCCCCCTCCCTCCCACACACATCTTCCCACATCTCATACCCTGAAATCAAAAGTCTTCAGGAAAAGACAAAGTTGGTCCACCTCACAGAAGATTGACAGCTCTTCCTGTGACCGACAATAAAGGAGTAACAGGTCCCAAAGCTCTCATTTACTGAGCACCAGGCGCTGGCTGGTCATGCTAAAGTCATGTCTTGAATACTTGGAATCCTCTTCAAGGTTTCCATCAAGCATTTCCCTCACAAACATGGCACTAGTCCTCTAATTTTTATTTACTTCTCTCCTGTCAGAGCCAAAAGGGAATCTTTAGCACAGCATCAAGGTTACACTAATTATATAGCACCATCATGAGCAAGGCATTATTTGCAGTCAGAGATTCTTGACTTTGACGGATACTCGAAGGGGGTCATTCTTTGTGAGGGTGTTGCGTTTAAGCATCCCCGACGTCTAGCCGCTAGGCAGAAGACAGAGGCACAGCCTCTACATATGGCAACCAAAACTGTCCCCAGACGTTGACAAATGTCTTCTGGGGAGAGGAGGTGGGGAAGAAATCTCCTCCAGCCAAGAATCGCTCTCCTGAACATTTTATATAGAAACACACAGTTCTATGAAATGTGTCGTAGTGCTAGCTTCCTCTCAGGGATGGTCAAGGGTTGGCCCTGCCAGGCTCACTTTTCCAGGGCCACACAGCTGGTTACTGATAGAGTGGGATGTGAACCGTGTGGTTTGACTCCCACGTGCCTTTACTACTGTCCTTTTAGCAAATGTCAGAAGCTGCTGAGCCTATGTTCACACTGACAGTTTGGGGGATTCCTTCCTGCACCCTTGGAGGAAAGAATAAAAATAGAGTCTCTTTGGCTTTGGCCACCGGGAGAATCAACAAGACAACACTGGAGATTGGAGAAAGAAAAGGCTAGAAAGGGAGCAGAGAAGAGGCTGGGGAATCCATCTGAGTAGGTGATGGAAAACCACAAGTCATTTTGTGCTATGCTCTGGATTGTGCATGCTCATGGCCAGCTCCTAGCTATTTATTCCCCCACCCCCACCCCTTCCTTCCTTCTCCCCTCCTTTCCTCTTCTTCCTTCACTTTTTTTAACTTTTAGATAATTTTTTTCCTTTTATTTTATTTTACAATACCATTCAGTTCTACATATCAGCCACAGATTCCCTTGTTCTCCCCCCTCCTGCCCCCCTCCCCTTCCCCCCAGCCCACTGCCCCCATTCCCACCTCCTCCAGGGCAAAGCCTCCAATGAGGACTGAGATCAACCTGGTAGACTCAGTCCAGGCAGGTCCAGTCCCCTCCTCCCAGACTGAGCCAAGTGACCCTGCATAAGTCCCAGTTTTCAAACAGCCAACTCATGCAATGAGCACAGGACCTGGTACCACTGCCTAGATGCCTCCCAAACAGATCAAGCCAATCGGGTTGAGGGAAAGAGAGCCTGTGGGAGCCGGAGATCCCAGCTGGATTATGAACAGAGAGGGAGAACAAGGAATAGGAGACCATGGTAAATGAAGACCACATGAGAAAAGGAAGAAACAAAGAGCTAAAGAGGCCCACAGAAATCCACAAAGATACCTCCACAAAAACTGCTGGCAATGGTTGAGAGACAGCTGGAACTGACCTACTCTGGTGATGGGATGGCCAAACACCCTAATAGTTGTGCCAGAAAGCCCATCTAAGGACTGAGGAATCTGGATGCAGAGATCCACGGCTAGACCCCGGGTGGAGCGCTGGGAGTCTAATTAGCAAGAAAGAGGAGGGTTTATATGTGTGAGAATTGTTGAAACCAAGGTTGGATAAAGCACAGGGACAAATAGCCAAACGAATGGAAACACATGAACTATGAACCAAAGGCTGAGGGGCCCCCAACTGGATCAGGCCCTCTGAATAGGTGAGACAGTTGATTGGCTTCCTTCGCTTCTTATTGGTAATGGGCTACATCCCTACCTATCCAGATTCAGTGAGGGAGAAAATGAGAAATGTGAATGTGAAAATAGAATGAGGCTTGGGGGTTAATGAAGAAACGATGCGCGCGCGCGCGCGCACACACACACACACACACACACACACACACACACACACACACACACATACACACGCACCTCACTGAGGACCCTTCAAGGACAGGTGAGAGCATCTTTCAGTGACAACTGGTTCACAAGAAGGGCCTGACACCTCCAGACAGCATAACCACAATCTGGCAGGAGGTGGGATATGGACGTCAGCTGGGTCCGTCCCTTTGGCTACCCTCTCACAGGCCAGAAACAGCATCACGTGCCCATCCTGGCTACAAAGGTAGCTGGGGGAAGTTTTATTTTTTAATGAACGTATTACCACCTTGAAAAACAGTGGATTGAATTATTAAAGAGGAAGGGAAGGCTGGGTACTGGGAATACATCAGCAGTGTCTGGTACGAGTATCAAAGGCACCCAGCACTGTGGGAGAATCTACCTGGGGAGACCCAGCACAGTGGGATGCAGGAGTGCAAAGTGAGAGGAAGTGGACAGAGTGAGTGTAGAGGGATGGGGTGAGAGGAAGTGGACAGAGTGGAGAGGGATGGGGTGAGAGGAAGTGGACAGAGTGAGTGGAGAGGGATGGAGTGAGAGGAAGTGGACAGAGTGAGTGGAGAGGGAGGGGGTGAGAGGAAGTGGACAGAGTGGAGAGGGAGGGGGTGAGAGGAATGAGTGGAATTGAGTGAATGGAATAGTGGGGTTGAGTGGGTGGTGTGGGGGAAGTGAGTGGAGTCGGGCGGAGTGAACAGAGTGGGTGAGGAAGAATGAAGTGAGAGAGTGCGCCAGAGCGGGCTGAGTTTGGCATGCCGTTCAAGCTCCAGAAACTGGGGCAATCTTGACCTTTCTCCTTATTGCCCTGGCCAGGTCGCTTTGCCTTTTGTCCCGTGCACCGAGTCCACAGCACTACTGAGAGCACAATGAATTACCACATTTAAAACATGTGTAAAAGCGTCAAGGCGGAAGAAAGGCTTGATATGTATTAGTGATTTAAGACTGTTGCTATTTATTGAATATCTCCCATATGCCAAATGGTCTCCTACCATCTCTATGCCACAGAACAAATGCAGGAGATGAGTAAGTACCCCCTCACCCCCATATATGCATTTCAGAGGGTCCCGGGCCCAGGGCCAGCTGCTTGGCTGCTTTATTGTAGCTTCATGGCCTTGAATTAAGAAGGTGTCATACTTTCATAGCTAAAACTGGGGGAGAGATTAGTGAAATCAGTATAAACAGGGTGAAAACACAAAACCCCTGCCTCCACTTCCCAGCAGGCCCTGCCCTGGCTTCTCCCCTCGAGTTCTGAGTGAAGATCTAATCTAATTTCCACTCTTCTGTCTGGATCTGCAAATTGGCTCACCCATCCCAGGCCCTTCAGGAAATGTGTTAATGGTGTGCTGGAGGTAAAGCAGAGGTTGCTGTGTACAGAGCATTCAGTGGTCAATTAGGTCAGGATTGGATTGACCTAGAAATCCATAGGGGAGGAGCTTGGGGAGAAAAATGCTTGGTTGCAGGAGACTAGAACAGTTGTCCCCGAACAAGGTCAGATCATGCCATAGAGCAATGGAGTACAACCACATGGACCTTGACACTGGGGAGATCCTGCGAGCTGGTGCTAATGCTTAAGGAGGAAGCCAGTAGGAGCAAAGGTATCAGCCCCACGGTTGAGGCTAAAACAGATCAGAGCCCCCCCCCCCCCCGACAGCCCCTCTCTACAGGGTACAAAGACAGAACCACTCCACCCCCCACTCAGCACACCTCCAAATAAACCATCAGATTTTATTTAACTCTGAAGTCCTCACTAAATAAAATGCTGAATTCCTGGGTGTGTTCTAAAAAATTTTAAGACTTGCCTCTCCTCAAGATAAATCCTGTTTCTAGGGATGTTTTCCACGGAGATCATGGGCAGAGGATTTCGCGTTGTGGCTTTCTTTGTAATCGTATCAACTGTGGCATCAACGAAAACACTCATTACTAAGAGAATAGCTCCAGTTATAGAATACACGTGTTTCAAAACCTAGATGCACATCAGAAATGACTAACATAAAAAGATGCTTTGGCCTACAGTTTTATGGGAAAGAATGAATGCTACAAAGCAGGGAGACTACACATCATTTATGTGAAAAGAATGAAATATATACATAGATATAGATATATGTGTGCATAATCATATATACATAAGTTTAGAAAAATATTGGCAGAAAGGCAAGAACATAGACAGAGACAAAGGCAGAAATGTCTGAAAAATTTATATCAAAATGTTAGCACCGGCTTATCTGCATATAAATTTTCTACAGAGCCAGATTTCTCCCTGTTGGAGCGGGAATTTACAGATAAGCAACGGGAGGAGGCTATGATGAGCCATATGCTATCAGGTTAGAGTTGGATCCATCAGCATGAACTCCTGCTTAGCTGATATAGATGCAGATGGCTCCATATTGAAATATTTATAGGTCCCTGTATACTCACAGATTGATATAGACACCTAAATGTGCTCTGTCAGCTGAGAGGGCCTGGAAGAAAGGATATTCACATAATGGGGAGTGTCTTTAACACCAAGACTGTTAGGATGTTTCTCTTCTCTTTCTTTTGTCTATTGGGAAATACCTTCTTTTTTTTAAAAAAAAATACTTTTAATTATGTGATATGTGTGGGAGGGGGCTGTGTATGTGAGTGCAAATGCCCACAAACACCGGATGGGAATGTCAGATGCCCTGGAGCTCTGGTTCCCCTTTATAGGTGATTCTGAGCTGCCAACATGGGTGCTAGGAACTGAACTCTCGTCCTCTGCATGAGCAATATGTGCTTTTAAGCATTGAGCCATCTCTCTCGCAAGCCTGTGAAATATTTTCTTAAACTCATTACATGCAGAATGTATTATGCAGTGTTCTATTCCTATACATACACTCCACAGGAAATACATGTATAGGAATATGTACATAGGAATAGTCACAGTATCAGCATTTGTAATAATTCCAATTGCAAACAGCTCAGGTGTCCATCAACAGAAGAATGCATAAATACATTATTCTATCTATCTATCTGTCTGTCTGTCTGTCTGTCTATCTATCTGTCTATCTATGCTATAGTACAGTGCACACCATAAAATGGATGAACCAATACTGTACAAGGTCCACACCTTTATTTCTAGTGCTTTTCTCCAGTGAAAGGAAGCCAGACTCCTTGAAGAAATGACTGATTGTAAGACAGGGTAGGAAGTCTTGGGACGCTAGAAAGTAAGGAAATACAGTCATATGCTACTTAATGACAGATACACATTTGTAGAGTGTGTCAGTAGGGAATTTGTCATCATGTAGACACTATAGAATGTACTCACATAGACCTAATCGTTATGGGCCAATCACTTAAAATGACCTTTTAATGCCGTTAAGAGATGTGGTAAACACCGAGAGTTCAAAGCTGTTGTCAGCATACCATGGCACATTGTTTTACAGTAAATAAGTATTGTGAGTTGAAAGAATGTGTTTAAATAATGGTTTAAAAGTATGATATAGTAAATAGGAAACCTAATAACCGTCATTTATTATCATTATCAAATATTATATATTGTACCTATTTTGTACTTTTATATAGCTGTTGTAATTTTGCTCAGATACCATCCTTATATGGGCAATGTATTTTGTTTTATTACATTGTATTTTGTTTTAGTACAATCATGAGACAGGAATTTTCAGCTCCATTATAGACTTATAGACCACCATAGTAGATGCTACCCATTGTTAACTAGAATGTCATTAGTTAGCATATGACTGTAATTTTTAAAAATCTACTGTGAGTGGAGTGCTCAGTGACAGGACATTTATACCACATTCCTTCCATCCAAGGTGTGGGGAACATCTCAGAAGAGAGGGTGCTAATCACATTCTAATATGTGGTTCCATACCCAGTAGTACATATGGGCAGCATGAATTAGAGTTAGTGAATCATAAAAAAAATGACATGAAATTCGAGTGGCATGGGGATGGGAGTGAGTCTGAGAAGAGTTAGAGAAAAGAGTTAGAGTGAATATGATAAAAAAATGCATGTATTAAATTGTAAAAGAATTAATGAAAAATACTTTTGAAAACATTTTAAAAATTCACCTCGATGGGAGGATGTCCAAGAAACCTAGAAAAACCAACAAACACAATCAAAGACCAACGCTAAAAAATAAAAAAAATAAAAGAAAGTTGTCCTGGACTAGAATACAAATATACTCATGAGTCCATAGTGATAAAAATGAATGAGTAAATTAATATGTTCAGGAGAGAGGAGAAAGATAAATCACTCACACAGATGCATCCTAAATAATTTACTTGTATTCTCTGCCCTCAAGGAGCATAATGCCTCCTTCCTTAAGTGTGGCTGCGCTTCATGGCTTCCTTCCAGAGAATGCAACCTGGGAATAAAGAAGAAGGAAGAGGAAAGAGGAGCTTCCCACAGCAGAAAACTGACATGCCCAGCTCAGTCTTGTCATCAAGCTCACCATCTAGACCATAAATCACGGTGCTGTGTGATGTGGCTATGATGCAAGGAAATAAGATGTAGCCTGTGATCATCCACAAAATCTATACCCCTGTCTAATCCTAAACTGTCAGACCAAAACCAGCAGAGGATGCCCCTAGCCAGAGCCGGGCAAAAATGCCAAAGGCACCAAAACCAGAGACACATTTACAAACTGTCACCACCAAGAGAAGCTCAAGCAGTGGTGGTTTTACCTGACCCACAGTCGTTGAAAACAATACTTTTCATTTTATGGTGCTGGGATCCATTCCAGCCTCACACAGACTAAGAGCATGTGCCAAGATACATCACCAGCCTAAAGTTGGTTTTGTTTCTTAAATCACCAAAGCAAAAGAATCGAAGGGATTTTTTTCTTTTAACCCTTAACAATACCCAGAAGCAGGAAAAGCTTTATTTTCAAAGTAATATGAAAATAAAGCTTTTCCTTGAAGACTTTCCAATATTCTTCATCATATTCTTACATAGGGTTTAAAGTCGGTGTTCTTGGGTTTTCTCCAGGACAAAGACAGACTTTCCTAAAAATATCAGAGACAGACACAGCCCCGACTCGGGGAACTGAAGAAATTTGCTTCTCTTTCCTGGGCTCTTACTGTTGCCCACATCTCAACCCATCTTTTCTGAGACTGCGCAGTCAACGACTTCTTCTTACGGTGTTGTTTATCAGGTCTTCATCCATCTCGGTGCTCAGCCATCTGAGTCCTCAGTCACCCTCAAGGGGGCTTTGCGTAAAGGTCACCGAGTCTCCAGACAGAGGCCACAGAGTGATCAAACACTGGATCAGATTCTCTCCACCTTCTTGCCTTGAGGTAGGGTCGCTCACCAAACCGGAAGTTTTACTGTTGGCTAAACTGGCTGGTCAGCGAGCTCCCAGACTCTCCAAGTCTCTTCCTCCCGGGAATGGGGTCACAGACACGCACAGTTATTTACGGTTGTACAGCAAACACTTTTCCTCATTGAGCCGTCTCCTCAGCCTTCCATACCCCATCCCCGCCCCCACCTTTTTAAAAGTCACCAAAGAACCATAATGATTTTTTTCCTTTACCCTTTAGCAATACCCAGAAGCAGTAAAAAGCTTTGAAAATAAAGCTTTTCCTTAAAGATTTTCCAACATTCTGCATCCTATTCTCAGATAGGGTTTAAGGTCAGTGTTCTTGGATTTTCTCCAGATCAAAGAAAGATTTTCCTAAAAGTATCAGCGGTAGACACAATCCTGATTAGAGGGAGCACAGAGGAACACCGTGTAGCACAGGCCGGTCTCGAACTCATGTTGATCCTTCAGCTTCCTCGGGGCTGGGATTAAAGGCACATACCATCATGCCCAACAAGAGACAAATCTTGAGAAGCTGCACTCCAGTGAACCAGACTGACAGGGCCAAGGCATGGAACTGTTTTATATCATCTTCTTATTGATCTTGGATGTATACAGCTCTCTTAAGGAGAATTATAACAAGCTGTTTCACCCTTGACCTGGGAAATACACTACAAGAAAAAAAATTAATTCTTCTCGATAGTCTGAAGTCCCTAAATTTAGTACTAGAATTTGGAAACAAGGTCAGAGAATTACATCTTTGAAAAGTAAAAATGACAAAAATCAATATGCTCCCATCCTGGGTTGTCCATCTGCTCTAAGCGACCCACCACAGCAAACTGGAGCCTCCAGAAGCCCGTCCACCACCCCGGGGTTCTTCTGTATTTCCACAGAAACTACTCATTTCAAATGGACTTTAGCTTAATGAGGTAAACTACAGTTCTGGAAATCACAGCACACTAATGTTAAATGTGAACCAAAGGCTCTATTAGCAGGGTTCCCAACCTTCCTAATGCTGTGACCCTTTAATACCGTTCCTCATGTTGTGGTGACCCCATAAAATTATTTTCATTGCTACTTCATAACTGTACGTTTGTGACTGTTGTGAATCATAATGCAAATAGCTGTGCTTTCTGATGGTCTTAGGTGATCCCTGGGGAAGGGTCATTTGATCTCCCAAAGGGGTTGTGGTCCACAGGCTGAGAACTGCTGCTGTGCATGGAGCCCGAGAGGAAACAGAGAGGCCCCAGCCAGGGTTTTGAAAGTATCGAGCCCTTTTCAGTAGGAACTGGAACAATTCTTCTGTCCTCTCACAGCATTTCCAGGAGACTAGACCATCCTCACTTTGACTGTAAGTTCACCAAAGGACCTCAGGGTCTCCAGGGGAGAGTGGGTGGGAAGAATCCAAAGAGGTGGGTGCAAGAATCCGACTGTTGCAAAGCTGGAGCTCCCACTACGGAAGTCCTCTGGAAGTGTGTATATAAAGCCGTGTTTTATGAGTCTGCAGAATGTCCCTCCATGCCTTGGAGCGAGGAGCCTCCTGCTGTCCTGCAGACAAATATGATCCCATGAGGAGCCACTCCAGGAAGCCATCTTGGGCAGTCAGCTGAGCATTGAAGGTCTTCCTCACAGTAATCCTGGCTGGATTCTGTTTTTTTTTTCTTTTTGTTTGTTTGTTTTTTTGAGACAGAGTTTCTCTGTGTAGTTTTGGTGCCTGTCCTGGAGCTCACTTTGTAGACCAGGCTGGCCTCGAACTCACAGAGATCCGCCTGCCTCTGCCTCCTGAGTGCTGGGATTAAAGGCTGGGCCACCGCTACCCAGCTTGAATCCTGGTTTTAAAAATCACACATTACATTTTAAATTGTACAAGTTCCATCTATTTAGCTCAAGGTGCTCCTTAGTCTTTTGGAGACTACGGTCAAGGCAATGGATTATTTGCCTGGTTTTTCAATAACAGAGCTGGGTTTTTGTTCTCTTTCGCTGTCCTTATTTCTAAATTTTGTTAGTCTTTTGAGGTAGAGTCTCACTCGGTAGTCTGGGCTGGCCTGGAACTCTCCGCAACCCTCCTGCTGTGGTTCCTTAAATGCTGCCGTTACAATCATGAACCACTATATTCAGCTTGGCTTCTTCAATGCAGTGAGCTATTTGGTGGCCCTTACCCAGCGGTCTCCTCTACATAGAGGGGCCATGGCGAGGCTGCAAAGCTCAAAGCCTGAGCTCAGATCCTCACTCAAGCTGCATGGAGGGACTTACAAGTCCATTTGTAACCAAGGTATCTATGGCTTGAAAGCAGCCTTGCAAAAATGTCAGCTGTAACCGGAACAAGACAAGGGGTGCTTTTGGATTGGCGTCTGCGTGCACAGGGTGAGTCTCCGCTTTAGGTTTTATGCATGGGCTGAAGGGAAGAACGTGTACTATACAAGATTTGTACATGCATAAAAATAATCTTATTACCCCAAATATGCTCTTAAAATAAGATATTTGGACACATCTCCCTCCTAAGGCAACATCTCTTTGCTCTCTGAAACAATTGCAAGGCTTCCGGTTATACTTAGCACCCCCCTTGGTTTCTGCAGTATTCCTGGGTGAACACACACCCTGATATATTTGAAAACATTCGCAGCTGTATATGTCTTCTCCAAGACCCTCTATAAAAGAATATTAAAATCAAGGCGCTCACTGTTACGAGTTTCTAAAACAATAGTCCTGGAGGCAACAGCTGCTCTCTCTTATTGTAACCAACTTCCTTGGCAACACAGAGATGGGTCTTTATAGCATCCCTGGAGGGAACTACTAAAATCCAGGAACGGGGGGCTACAAAGCCTTGGCCTCTGTGTGATCCAGAAGACCCCTGACTGGCACCAGCTACCCCTTCAGGCTGGAGCTTGGTGAATACCTCCTTCAGTGGACTGCCTAAGAAAGAAGTAAAACAGGAAGAGGGAGGGAAGGAGGAAGAGCAGGGAGGAATTTGGGGAGAGCGCCCCTAAGCTCTCCACAACATTTCTAGATATCTATTCAATAGTCGAACTTTGCGGCAGCTGCCCAGGCCAGACATATTGCAGCTAGCTTCCTGCGGGCACTGCTCCCCATCTGGAATATGAGGATGGCCTTGAGCAAGACATCCACGCTGATGCCAAAGATGGGCCTGCATTTTTCACATCCGAAGGAACCAAGCAGGGATTATTTGCTGTGCAGACGCCAAAGAACAGTCACAGACCTTCAGACAGGAGCCTCACCCGCCAGGCCTCTGGTTTGCTAAGGCAACATTATCACAGGGAGAAGCTCAGAGGGGGATTTGCCTCTGTAGCAGCTCAAATGGCCCAAACACCCAAACCGAAGGAAAGCATTTGGAGGGGCGCCGTTTTATGTGCACGCTTTACAGCTCAGTTCTAAAGGGCAAGATTACCATAGCTCATCTTTCTGAATGCACACAAGACATTTTGCTCACACTATTTGTTTCTGCCATCCGTGGAAGAACCAGTAAGTAAAACATTTTATTAGGCTATAGTAATAAAAGTTAGACCATTTGCGGTTCTTTATATATTCGATTGTTTAATTTCCACAATGAAACAATAGGGTATTACTATATTCATTTAGTAGGTGAGTAATTCAAGGCAGTAAGTGAACACAAACGCACACTTTTAATTTCCAGGCTTTACTACAAGCTCTCAAAATATTTGGGATCATTTCTCTAGCGGGGCTATCTGATCCTCATGCAAAATGGATTGAGTCTGCCACTGTGGCGTTCGGAATTCAGAATTAAGTCTGTGTCGAGAGTGAATGCCTGAGGGGGGATTTGAACACAGCTGGGTTAGCTCTGATGTGCGGAGTCTTAGCCATATTATCATCTCTCTTCAACCTCTCCTTGCCCTGCCTTCCTGGCTGAATCTCTGTCCTCAGTCAAATGAGTGTGTGCCAAACTCTCGTGGGAAAAAAATAAAAAGAACCTGTATAACACACCTAGAGATCTAGGGCCGGAATGGATATTTTACGGGTACTGTTTGCAGAAATGAAGCTTACATTGTTCTAAATCACACAAAGGATCTTTCAGAGAACCAGGGTCTTGGGGTTTGAAGGGTCTGAAGGAGGTACCTAGTCTTCATATACACTTTAGAAATTCTGAAAGCTATTGTCAGAGTCAGTCTATTTTACATGAGGGTCCGCTCCAAGAAATGATCTGGAGTATTTTGAGGACTTATAATAAAGCTTGGAAATTAAAAGTAGGCGTTTGTGCCCACTTCTGGCCAAAGGAATCTAAAATGAAAGCATAGAAAGTGTATGAACAAAGAGAGGGGACAACGTTAGGCAGGATGAAGGCAAGTCCATGGAGGACAGATGACTTAGCTGAGAAAGTCAAAACCCAGCGTCCTGGATAGGCACAGCTAATGAGAAGTGAGTTGCTTTGTGCCATGGGGCCCCTGAAAGTCTCTGGGTTTGGAGGCAGCAGGTAACTCTAAAGACCAGGGCAGGGAGTGGGGCTGGAAACAGCCTGCTAGGCAGTGGCTTCATCGTGAGCATTGGCTGCTCATTCATCCTTTCTCCAATCCTATGCATCAGAGGACCAGCCTTCCTCTCTCTACCCATTATAGGAACAGGAACAGTTGCCTTATTCTCTGGGAAAACTGAGTCCAATTTTTCAGGCTTAGAGACCTGCATTTCAATAAAAGGTAGAGTATTGTATCCAAGTCTAAATACTGAGTAAAGAAACTCCAAGGCCTTCTACCATGCTCTCCCAGAAGACTGATGGGTTCTTCTTAGGAGAAAAAGAACACCAACAAAAAAAACATACCTAAAATGACGTATCAGTGCCTTTCCAATCCTTTAGCAGAAAATCACAGCCCTGACTCAATTGCTTTTTTGAAAGTTTGACTTTCATTTTGAAATAATTTGACTTACCCAAACAAGGTTGCAAATTGCATACATCACTACACAAAAATTATATAAATTATATGTTTACCTTATATCCATCATCTACATCGCCCAAATGCACCAAACCAATAAATTAGCATTGCCATCAAACTATTAATTTAGAGTCCTTAGTCAGGCCACTGATTTTCCTTCCCTGATTCAGGACTAATCCAGGCTCACACACTGCATTTATCTGTCATATCCTCTTAGCTTCCACTTTAGGACAGATTTTCATTATTGTTTTGTATTGGATGACTCTGATACTTTAAAAGAGTATCGACTAATTACATGGGAGGCTGTCCACACATCTCAGCACCACTGAAGCTAACTTTGGTCACTTAAGGAAGGGAATGCCTGCTAGGCTTTTGCAATCGAAGGCTGCATCTGCAATGAACATCTATTATAGGAAGCAAATACTATGTTCCCTGACAGATTTGGGGCCATGAATTGCAGCCATCCATTGATGCTTCTGGTCTTATCACAGTTACTACTAGGGTAATTACCAAATGATGGTTTGTTTTCTCCATTACTTATTACACATTTTTAATGAAGATTCTATAGTGAGAGTCATTTTTTTTATTTATGTTAGTTTGGACTCTTGGATAGATATCTTATTTTATAGGATATATTCTATTTTATTATTTTGTTGATTAATTTGACTCTAGATTTTACCAGCAAAAGCTTTTTAAAGCAAGTTCCTCCTTTTTTGCACTTATCCTTAATTTCTTGATCACTCTCTTACTTTCTGGTACCATAATGTATTCCAGGATCACAGTATAAGTTTTTAAAACCATAGCCTTGAATGATCTCTTCCTGCAAGGAACCATTTTTATGTTTCTTGCTGGGGAATGGTATTTAAAACCTAGCTGTGACTCCAGATGTACACTTAGCTAACCACAGTGTCACTGATTCTAGATCCTCCCTGCAGCCAGAACCAGAAGATAAATATATATGCGTGACACACTTATACATCCTATGCTTATTTAAAAAAACAGAGATTCAATTATTGAATTAAAATTGACATTACCTCATATAGATGTAAAAGAGAGAGAAATGAAGAAGCCAAATACAATAGCTCAGCTCCTCCACCTTCTCGGGCCTATGCAGGTAGAAACATCCTTTACATACAGAGGATGCAGAAGTAGGTTAATAACCTAACCAAGCTACCACGGCCTTCTGAGCAACTTTTCCTCATGGTCAGGGAAGCTTGAGTGTAGAATGTCTTCTGATACTAGGGAACCAGGGGGGCATACGGGGTGGATAAGGTGTCTCATGTTGGGGCCAATTGGCTGACAAGTCTTATCTGTACAACAATGTCTCTATTTGGCTTTTTATTGGCTCATTCTTAACTATGAATAGACAGCCCACCAGCAATGAATAACTGAAGAAGTCTCCCACAGGAAAAACACAAATTATACTAGATCAAGCAAAATAGCAAAACACACACACACACACACACACACACACACACACACACACACACACAAAACAAAAACAAAAACATAAAAACAAAAACAAAAAACAAAAACGACTTACAACTGTCAAAAAATACCACAGAAGACCAGAAAACCAGTGCAGGGAGGCGAGAAAATCAAACTCCACAGCAGATAAGAAACAAACCCCACTAAACAAGACCAGAATGTCATTTAAAACAAGAAGAGAATAATAATAAAGGGGTCTTGAAGGTGAGAAGTACGATATATCAAGTTTATGAAGCTTAACAGAAGTGTGGGAAGGTCGAAGAGAGGGAAGACTTCAGGAAGCAACAAGAGAATTTCTTCTTTTTCTTCCCCTGAACAAATTGTTCTGGAAGCCATTAGATTTGGGGCTAAGAAAAGTTCCTGGATGCATGGAGCTTACAGGAGGGTTCCTTGGTGGCTCAGAGCAGTGCAGTAACTGGAGCTTAAGGGGATGGGGTCGGCCCTGTAAGGGTGCCCCCTGCTGGAGGGCTGCAGTACATGGGAGTGGCCGCCAAGACCAAAATGGTGAAGGGGACTCTGAGCAGGGGAGGAAGATACTTCCACAGCCAAATGATCAAAGAGATCGTCAGTAATAGAGGAAACAAAAAGAGGTCCTGTACCACACAGTGGGAGACAATACAAAGCCCATGGCAGCTCTCCTATGATATTCCTACTTTGAAAGATGCACGATCTGAAGCTGATTGAAAAGACATCAGAGGGAGAAATCTACAAAGTAGCTAACTAATAACTTGCACTCTTCAAAATTCTCAAGGTCTTAAAGGAAAAACCAGATTGAAGGAAACTGGAGAGAAGTAAGGACCATAACACACCAATAGGAACTGGGCTTTTTTTTTTTTTTTTTTTTTTTTTTTTGCTATGGACGAGGTTATTAGGTTATTAAGGAAAGTGGGAAAACTTGACAAGTCTAACAATTAGATGATAGTGATATAGCGGTGTTAGTCTTCTGATTTTTATGGTTTTCTAGTGTTTTATGGGCAAAGGTACTCATTTGTAGGAAATATACACTAAAGCATTTAGATATCACAATTAATCATGTTTTCAGTTGTTTTCAAATGGTTTCCAGAAAGTTCTTTTGCTTATATCTATTTTCCTGTAAACCCTTGTCTTAAATTTAAAAAAATTTGCATGGCAGTGGTGGCACATGCCTTTAATCCCAGCACTCGGGAGGCAGAGGCCAGCCTGGTCTCCAAAGCGAGTTCCGAGAAAGGCGCAAAGTTACACAAAGAAACCCTGTCTCGGAAAACCAAAAAAAAAATTTACTGACAAGGGGATGGAAAGATGCTCAGTGGTTACAAATACATATTGTTCTTGTGTGGGACCTGAGTTCAGTTCTCAGCACCCCCATTGGGTGACTCCACCTCCAGGGGATATGATGCCTCTGGCACCATGGACATCTGCACTCACGTGCACACTCCTCCATGCAGACACACACATGTAATTAAAAATACTTTAAAAATTAATCACCAAAATAGTGAGACAGTGAAGTCATGGAAGAAAAGATTTTAAACAAGTGAGGGGTTAGTCCAGGAAATCCGATATGTAGATACTATCATCTCCAGAACGTCAAAAGAGAGCAGAGAAGAGGACAGGATCACAGGTCGGGGGGAGGGGGCGACATGATTACCATGGGCCACAGCTCAGATTAACGAGCCCACTAAAACACCCAGTGTAGCAAGCACATGAAAGAGAGCAAGTTTAATGAGCACGAGAGGAAAGAAGACTGAGAGCGTCTGGAACGGTGTTCTAAAACACCTCGTTCTCCCTACAAGAGAATTTTTGGCGGAGGAGTAGCCCATTCCTCTTTGCCAAGCCCTGACTTAATAATATCCTGTTTATCAAAGACGGTGACAGAAACGTTCAGAAAGGGAAGAGACACACATTAATCCAAAAGGCATTTTCAACAAAACCTCGCCATCTTCCTGCTCAAGATAATGTTAAATTATAACCAGATGATGCTCAAATTCGTTTCCCAGAGCTTTTCCTCAGTGACATCGCTTCTTGAATAGTGTCAGAAACCGGGACAGAGATTTGAGCATCTGCCTGCCGTTTGTCTTGGGACGGCTGAAGGAAGGATGTTTTTGTAAAGATAAGGTCGGTGGGCACCAGCTCACTGCCCTCCCTCTCTTGAAGTAACAGTCCTCTTCTGTTTCCACCCAAAGGCGTTTAACAGAGACCTCCGAAATGGAAAACTTTTCTCTGTAACGTGGGACTCCAGAAATGGATATCCTCCAGTTCCTGACAGTCACTGTAGAAGGTAAAGATGATGTAATGTTTCTCCCGACACAGGGGAGGTCTAAAGAAGAAGGCACTTCCCACTTCCTTCAGATTTGCCTTCTCTCTCATTGACCTAGATTTCTCCTGAGACTACTGTCTCACCACTTCCAAGACTGGTTTCTCCAGGTCCACACCTTCCCATGGGGAGGGAGCTGCTTCGAATCCCCATTGCCCATAGAGAGGAAAGGGAGACATTATGATTCTGAACTCACAGCGTAGTGAACACCCCAGAAAGGCACATATGCTCCTGTCCTTGGAATGGACTTTGCAGGGCAGCTTTGCAGTGAGTACCTTTGTGTAAGGTGGAAGAAGAGCCCACCCCCTCCAGGCAGAAGGCTCCAGGCTGGAAGGCCCGGTGTGGCCCTTCTAGGCACAGTCAAAATGACTGCATAAACATCAATGTCCTTCTTCTAGGCATAGTTAGAATGATTGGATAAACATTAACACCATCCGGTCTTCAGTGTGTACTCTTTCAACCCAGTACCTGTGCGTCCCAAGTCACAAAATGTCCAACATTCACAATGACGCTAGGCATTTGGCCTACCCCAGTCCTCACCTGGCAGTCTGTGGTGGATGCAGGTTAGGTAGTTTCTTTCCTAAGCCTCACATCCAAACTCCACACCACTGCTAAAATGAGGCACCCCAGACAGACAGAGGGGAGACTCTGTCCAGCTTGAAGTGTAGCCTGTCTTGGCATGCTTTCCTTTTGTTCCATTTTAGGCCCTGACTGTAGGACACCGGCAGGAGGCTGTCCCAGGCCCCCTTGACACCAGACTTCTGCAAAGGAAGCCATATGGACTTCTCTCTCAAAGAAATCCAACAAAGAAGGGAGACGACAGCAGAAAAAAAAAATGTGACTAAGACAAGGATAACCAGAGGAGGCTATTGACCTAAGAAATCGGTGTTTATATTGGCTTTCCTCTTCCCTTCCCTGGGAATATCAAACTACCTCTTGAAGTCACATCAGCAGCCCTCAGGTTAGTCAAACCCAGAGACTCGCTGCTAGCAACAGAGGTCTTCCTTTCCATAAAGGCCGGAATTTTACTCCAGAGCCCATGAGGAACAAGTTATGCATGGGGTGCTACAGAGGAAGCCAGCTAGAACACAGAAGCTACCCGACACTGTGCCAGGGAAAAGAGAAACAGGGCCCCACCGTCTACCATCTGAGATGTCATACATACTTTTTCTCACCTTTCTAATTGTTTCTCACACTCTTTGGATGTCCTCCTTAGGGGCCTGAAGAAGCAGGGTTTCACTTTAAAGGGTACAGCCACATCCATCTGTTCTGAATGGAAATAGTCCGGGCCAACCACAGCAGCTCCCAGTGCCATGGGAAGTGTACGGGATGGTGAGCTGTCTTCAGATGGACATCTCCAACATTTTCCTCTCAGTATGATGTAGGCACTCGCTAAACTCACCTCTTTCATGATCCCTGTTCTCTCTATCTGCATCATTGAAAGGAAGAGAGATCCTTCTATAGTCTACCCAGCTGGTTTAAACTTTTCTCTCTGTCCCCAATGACTACTGCCACTCTTATTGCTCTGTGGCCTGACAGAGAGCAGCATCCAATCTACCCAACAACAGGGATGACGTTAGCTTTTGTCTTATTCTCTGTTCCAAATTTGAGAGACTTTTGTGACCTAAGCAAATTCAGAGTCACCAATCATGAATTTTTAAGTTAGATTCCCATTGCAGAGAAATTTCTCCCTCCTTGGCTCAGATAAAATTCTTCCAAGTGGGCCAGTATCCACTTGGGATTGTTTTGATTCCCCCCACATGGAACTAATGTTAGCCCAAGTCAACTATTTCTCCCATGTAAGTGTCCATGTGTTTGGAAGTCCACTCTAGTTTAATTAAGTTAAACTGTTTAAACAGTTCAAGATCTTTTTCTGGTTTTTCTCTTCTAAGTATTCCAGGAGTCTTCCCTGAGATTTCTCACAAGGACTTGTCCTGGTGTGGTGACCAATGCCATCAACACAAGAGATGGGTTTTGAAAGCTCCTCAACAGTACTTGGTTCCTTATTGTCCTGCTATCCAGCTCTCTGCTAAATACATGAGCTGTCCAAAACCATTCTTCTCTTTAAGTGTCAGTTTACTCTGAGATTTAGTGTCTTTTATTTCTTCCTGTGTGTGTGTGTGTGTGTGTGTGTGTGTGTGTGTATACCTGTTCTTATGCATGTGTTCACGATGCTCTTACACATACCTGTGGAATCCAGAGGACAACCTCAGCTTTTGTTTCCCAGGTATTGTCTAAAACAACAAAGTCTCTCCTTGGCTGGAAATCAGCCAGCGTGATAAGCTGGCTGGCCAGTGAGCCCCAGGGGCCCCTTGTCTCTACCTCTCTACCACCGGGATTGCAACCATGTGCCGTCACAGGCAGCTTGCTTGCTTGCTTGCTTGCTTGTTTGTTTGTTTGTTTGTTTTACATGGGTTCTGGGGCTAGAACTTGGGTCCTCATGCTTTGCAAGGCAAGTGTTTGGCTTCTGTGACACCGCCCCAGGACCCCGCTTTCACTCTCAAGCTAAAAGATCTTCGGGCTAGTTCTCCAAGTGACTTGTTCAGTCAACTAGGAGATTACTTCTGGAATCTTCGGTTATTAAACTAGCTTAAAGCTTCTTTTTTCTAATAAAATTCAACCTGCCAGGCAGACAGGAACACATTTTTGCCTTATTTGTACTTCTATTATCCTTTTACATAGTGCCTGATACATGGAAAGTGCCTGATAAGTTGTTCCTGGGCTGCAGTAATGAAACAAATCAAATGAGCCAGTCAACAGAGAATCAAATCCTATGACCAAACCTCAGCTCCTGTAACATGGTTCACACACATCTGTGATGAAGGAAACTGTCTTCTTCTGGGCTTTTTCTTAAAATGTAAATCAGCCACTACTTAATTCATACTGTTTCTTTGTGATGCAAGATGTGACCATTTGGGATCAATTTTCTGTCTTAGAAATTCTCATACCTAGCAGGGCAGTGGTGGGGCACGCCTTTAATCCCAGCACTCGGGAGGCAGAGGCAGGCGGATCTCTGTGAGTTCGAGGCCAGCCTGAGCTACCAAGTGAGTTCCAGGAAAGGTGCAAAGCTATACAGAGAAACCCTGTCTCGAAAAACAAAAAGCAAAAGAAAAAAAAAAGAAGAAAGAAAGAAAAAAGAAAAAGAAATTCTCATAGTTATAAACATGAACTGTGGAGCTAGACTATCTGTTCAGATCTTAACTTCACTAGAGTTAGATGTCACCATGGGCAAACTTCCCTGTGCCTTCGTGTCCATGTGTGTAAAATGGTAATGATCATGGTTTATTATCCAGTTACATGATCACTGTACAAGATGTTTTGCACAATGTGTGACATTAAGTACTCAATAAAAACATATTTTTATAAATATATTAAATAAGAAAAATATTATATAGCTGTGGTCAAATCTAGTAAAAAATAAACATCTCAAAATGCCATAAAAGCAATTGTATCATCCTTGGGAGACAACCAAAAAAAATCACATTACTTATATTTCTCCCCAAACATAACAGTACGGCTACTGTGGGTAGATTATTTCTATCGGTTGCTTTCCCAGCAGTGATGGTCTTTCTGAGCTTGGTGAAGTCCTTGGGGTTAAAGGGTCATCAGAAGGCACACACTGCCAACTTCCTTTGGAGCTGCAGCCTCTACAATGATCCATCTCTGACGTCGACGTTTGAGGTTAGGCTCCAGGAAAACAAGCTCAGTATGAGGCCACAGAGAAACGGGGTGGCTGGCTGCCTGAGCAGGGAAGCACCAGCTGATAGCAGGGAAGATCCGTTCAGTTCTAGAAGAATCGTTCAGGGTCTGGACCCTGGTGCAGCTCTTCCTAGGAAGTCGCCTCTAATGCACTCACACTATGGGATGTTTTTGTCTTTTGTAAAGAGACTCTTGGAGGAGGTTCTGGCTGAGGGGAAGCTTCTTTGTGGCCTTGGCTCCCAGGCATTTGGGAGATTGTGACAAGAAACTAAATCAGGGCTCGTTCTCAAATAAAAGGTCAATTTCAGTCCACTGGCTTGGGTTCAAGATAGGGTTAGGCAAAGCACCAAGCTAGGAAGGCATGAGATGATTGTGTGAGGGGGACTGGAGAGGCGTGTAGCTTTCCCGATGATACTAATACTGCCTTCATTTTGATCATCTCCATCCATCCTGCATTCTGCAGACATGATTCAGAGCAGGATTAAGCAAGGAAGAAATTACGGCATAAAGATGAGGTAGAGATTAGGAAGGGCTGAGGAATAAGGATAAGAAGTGTGCCTGTATTTGACTGCAGTCCTGCCATCCAAAGTGAACCCAGTTTGGCCCTCAGGACACACTTGAGTCATTCTCTCTCCTGTTATCAACAAGAAAGCATTTTCAACCCACACATTGGCTTCTCCCGATCTGCAGTTCAATAATGGAGTCAACTAGAAAGGAGACTCAATTCTCCATCTGCATCTTTGTTACCAGAAGAGCACATTCCCCAGCGCCCATGACATTGTCTGGAGTTGGATAGTGCCTCTCAGTAGCAAGTGAGACTCACCAATAGAGCAGGCTGGTTAGCTAGTGAGCCTCGGGCATCTGCTTGTCTCCACCTTCCCGGCACTGCAATTACAAGCACGTGCCACAGTGCCCAGCCTTTTTAAAGTGGGTGCTTGGGGACCAAACTCAGCAAGCACTTTGCCAACTGAGATACTTCCCAGCCCCTAGTCTCTTGTTTAGATGCAGCACTTCCCTGAGAACTTCCAGTTAGAATGGCAGTGGACCCCATCATCCTCTTCTAGCAGTTCCGAGGAGCCTAGGAGAGAATGGGTGTGGGCTTCCCCGCTCAGGAGTATCTGACAGTCAGAACTGCTTTGCACTTCTTCTCTCAGCCAGTGGAACACGGGGTTAATGACTTTGTCCAACAAAACCAAATGAGAAACTCAAGTCCAATTAAAAAGATCGCAGAAACAAGTCAAGCAGAAAGAGTATTCTGGAAACTTTACAATTGAATTTTTTTTCATTGACAAATGATCCTGCCATTGCTGTAGAGAGGGTAGCATATCTAATTCCTATAATTCTATATCTTTAAGTGAAGCTTGCAGGAGACGCCTTGATGGAAAGGAAGATCAATGAGACTGAAGAGAACATACTCCACTTGATTCCCTTCTCCGAATTCGGCTTCTCTCCAGGATTCTGATGATGAGACACCTCCTTCCCACTGCTGCCAGGAGCCAATTCTCTCTCACACAAATCCTCAGGGGAATCATGAAACCAGTAGCTTCAGAAACAGTCAACTTCACCAGGCTTCAAACTTCTCCAAGAAGTTCGAGCAAAGAAATCTCCTTTTCCTCCTGGGAATCTCAGAAAGAAAGAGAAGAAGGGCAGAGAGACCCAGGAAGTCCACACACAAGAGAATCTGTTTCTTTATTAAAAAGTGCCAGCCACGCTTGCCTTACCCTTAAATCAGACTCAGTGTGGTTCTGTTGGTGGCATTATTTGAGGCCTTCTATGTGATAGACACATTGATACACACTAAAGTAAGCCGGTGTGAAGAGAAGAAAAGAGTCCTGGAATGTAAAATTGTCCCTTGTGTCACCTTGAAGAAGTTAACCTCCCTGTGACTTGGCTTTCTCATCTATAAAATGGGCATAATGAACTCTGCCCCAACACTGCAAATTAGCCGGGAACCTGGGAGAAGGGGCTGTCCTCCAGCCTGGCCCCATCCCAGCCGCTCACTATCCAGCGAACATGTGCTCTTGGTCTTTGATTTCTGCAAAAGCCGGAGGGCAGAACTTGGAGTGCATCATGTCACAGCCTATGGCCTGAACCCCTGTCCCCCATCAGGAGTCACCATCTACTCCTCCATTGCAGAAGTCACATTCACCCTCACTGCAGCAAGCACCTCAGGGTGTCAAAGCCACCAACATCTGAGTTGAGCTGAGCCTTCCTCTCCAAGGGTACAGGGCCTTTCCAGGCTATGGTTCTGCAGTGAAGGTTGGTGAAGATGTTGAGCCCGCAGTGATGAGTTTGATCTCCCAGGTACATTATTAGGTCTGAGCAATGCAAGTGAGAACTGCCCCTTGGGTCCTGTCTTGCTCATTCCCGGCCCACTATTCTTTCCACAGCTGCTAAACATCCATCCCCAGGCACCAAACTACAGGGCCGATACCGCAGACCCCAATATGTTATCACCCCTAATGCTACACCTTTGTGCCCCCAGAGTCACTGCCTCTGAGTGACAAGAGTAATTCAGATGGTCTCTTTTCAGGGACCCTTTTCTGGTTCTCTCTTCCCATTTGCTCCAATGCATTCACAGCTGGCCTACTTGGATCCAAACAGCAGTACCTTTGATGAGCAAGTGTGTTCCTAGAACACTTTGAGAACTCTTTGTTACTAAAGGTAACACACACACACACACACACACACACACACACACAGAGTCTGAAATATAAATTGACAGGATGTGAAGCTGCATCTTGTTTACTATAAAGTGAAACATCTTAATAGTACTCTTAGCAATAATGGCTTTTCTCAGAACCACCTTTCTCTTTAGTATTTAATGACTTTCATTACCAAAATTTCACCCGTTTCTCAAAAATACTTGGCAAAACCTATTTTTCCTGTTGTAAGGCTAGACCTGATCTCAAAGACCGTTCTGTACGTCGCAAACAAGTTTTGTTGTTGTTTAGATTTATTTTCTCTTATACACACACGAATGTTTTGCCTACATATGTGTATGTACACACGTGTGTGCCTGGTAGCCACAGGGGTTTGGAAGACTGTGTCAGATCCCCTGGAACTGAAGTCATGGATGGTTGTGAACCACCGTGTGGTGCTGGGACACCACCCCGAGTCCTCTGCAAGAACAACATGTGCTCCTGGTCTCTGAGCCCTCTTTCCAGCCGCACAGATAACTGTTTTCTGATTTCTTTTGGGATGCATGACTTCATGGCCCGGCAACACGACATTGCTAGATGCTGAAAAATAAAGATGCTACCTAGACCAAACTTATGCTGACACCAGGGAAGATCTCACCTCCAAAGGCTCCACTGGCTGACTTGGTTCAGGACAATTATAAATGTGAAGAAAAGCGAGTCACACCCACAACTTGTCCTTAAATTGACGTGATCAATATACAGCTCCAAGTAAGTCAAGCATAAAAGACAGAGATGTGGGAGGGGACTCAGGGGACCAGGCTCCGGCATGGTGAGTTTAGGAGCTTGGTGAATACCAGGCAGATGAAACAATAACGCCTACTCCAAACCTCATTTTCCTCAATTTCCAGGTAACAAGTTTTCCTGGCCTTATAAAGGTGGAGAAGGTATCTGTATCCAGATCGCATGCAGAGTGAGGAGAGACCTACGAAGTGTCAGACAGACCTGTCACGTGCAGAGGAATGTTTATTTGTTATTGGAATGTCTCTGTGTGTGCATGTGCATGTGCGTGCGTGTGTGTGTGTGTGTGTGTGTGTGTGTGTGTGTGTGTGTGTGTGACAGGCATGTGTGGAGGTGGGGGACAACTTTGTGGAGTCAGTTCTCTTCCACTTTTACAGAGTTCCCAAAGGTCAAACTCAGGTCATCCTGGCAAGTCCTTCACCTGCTGGGCCCCACCCAGAGAAAACTCTGTTTCCTAGCAGGGAACCATGTCCAAGACAGAGGTAAAGAATGCCGGCAAGAAGATCCATTTTCTCCAGGATGCCCAGGGTATGTGGAAGAGAGGTCCATCAAGATCAGGGTGAACAGGCTGGCAATGCCACCCCAACAGGTCTGAGGACATGCTTGACTCATGAACCTCAGCATGGCTCTGTTTCCCTGCAATCTCAGCTCCTCGTGCCTAGCTTCCAGAATCAACCACAGTCGCTCCCTGGCTTCCTCCTCTTCCCAGGTCCCTTTAACTGGAATTTAGCGTGTCCTTCTGGGCTCTAAGTTCAGTTTCTGCTTCAAGCTGTGGGAGATCAGATTTTAGAACCTGACTGAGAAAAGCAAAAACGGTTGTTTTGTTTTTAAAAACAAAACCAACAATGGCCGGGGCAGCAGGGCTCAACCAAATGCAGCCCGGACTCCAGCAACAGCTCTGCACCAACCGGTGCCAGAGGCTCCTGGTGGTTAGGCACTAACATGATCTCTTTGGGATGAGGAAGCATGGTCTTGTCTAGTGCCATGGCGCACTGAGCAGGACAAGAAGACCCCCCTACAGGCCTGGAGCAGTGTGCCCTAGGCTCCGAGGAGAAAACATGGGGCCCACCCGGCACCTTGTGGCGCTGAGCAAACAGGCACTATTATGGTGAGCAAATGTATGGTGTGGTGTGGGAAAGTGGTTCCCTACACCTCACCTGGACAACACAATAGAGCTGACGGGAAAGCAGGAGAACAGGCCCTGCCCCTTGCTCATCTCTACAAGGGGTGAACTAGCCAGGGCAATGTTGGAGAGCTCACCCTGGTGATGAGGACAGGCGAGAGCTGGCAGGCTGACCAACCCTGCAACTACCCAGGCCCAGAACCAGGTTATGAGTTGGCCCACCCCAACATCCACCCCCTCTGTGATCTGCTGGAGCATGTGAAGGGGCCAGAGCTGCAGACCCAAAGCTGCAGGATCTCCACGACACAGGGCAACAACAGGACATCCAAGAGGAGTCCAGTGAGGGCCCAGCATGGATAGTGCAGCAGAAAACAGAGGCCTCGACGCAGACCAGTGACTCTGCAGTGAACACTTGCAAGTAAAGATATATGGACAAAAGGGTTTACTGTGTGGCTCTCTGGGTCACACTACAGCTTCCATGATGAGATGCCCCTGCCTCTTTTTTTCTTTTTGCTTTTTTTCTCTTAATTTTTATTTTATTGGGGAGGGGTTTTCAAGGGCAGAGGGCAGATATGAAGAGATGGGGAAATGAATGGGATCGAGATGTATGATGTGAAAGACACAAAGAATAAATAAAAAGAAAGTTAAAAATAAACAAAACAGCAGCAATAACAAACTATTTTCCTTCCTACTAATACAACTGTATAGTTGGTTCCCTCAATTCCCAAACCCTAATTGGTTTTTCAAAACTCTGATTTTAATCCCCTTTTCTACTCTTACTTCCCATCACTTTTCTTCAAAAATCTTCCTTCCTCAATGCTATGTTTTACATTTCTGTCCTTCAGTTCATTGTTTTGCATCCCAGACCCTGGGCTGTTCCCTTCCCTTGGGTGGTTTTTGCTCCATCACAACCCCCCTCATTCCTCAAGGGTAATGTAAAACCAGCCCTTCTTCGCGGGGATGCCTCGGTGTGGAATGGATGACGGTACTGATTTCAGAATCACACGGTTGAACCAAGCTCACTGAAGGAGCCTCCAAGAATGAGGCTTCTTTACTCATTTCCCTGATACTCTGCCATTGCTTTGCTTTCCTATTGTTTTGGTGTGGGGTGCGAGGGATTAAACCCAGAGCCTTGCACACGGAAAGCATGCTATCTACCACTGAGTTGCCTTCCACGTTCCTACTGCATTTTTTAAAAAAGCAATTTCAGCTGCTTCCCTCCAAGAAAAATTAACACATGCCCTGGGTCTAAAGAGAGAACTACCTATGGGACTTTTATGGGGACTGAGGCTTGAGGAGAATTCTGAATGTGCCATGCAAAATATGAGCCTACTCTCCCACACTAAAGGAAATAAATTTATGTGAATCTATGAATCTCAAAACAGGGGATGATGTGAAGATCTGATGCTAGGAGGGTTTCTGGTTTGAAATATGGAGATTTTGATGCCAAGTGTCCATAAACTACAGCCCTACTGAAAAATACATTTATTGAAAGTTTTATATAAAAAAAAAGACATGAACTATATTCTGAGGAAACCTAATAGCCAAGTAAGTTCTTAGATATTGTAAGTCCTATAATAGGGCACTCTTGTGGTTAGAGCTCATGAATATGTAAACAACTTCTAGTATATTCCTTTCCTTTATAAAATTGTTCATAAGACTGTTCATTTTCTGGATGTAATGCAGGTTCACTCTTGAAGCTGTCTACTAGGCGTTCCCTACCTGTTCAGTTCCTCTTCTGAGCTGTTTCAGAAGTTTCCCTGTTGGTTGCCTTGCATTTACAGATGACTTTGAAACAAAATCATTCCAAAAAAGAATTTCTCCTTAGATTTCAGCATGTCTTTGCTTGACCTTGTCACTAATCACAGGCTGGCTACTGGTCCCGTTACCTAAAACACTGTCACCAAAGTTACAACACCATCCGCTGACAACCCTAATGAGAACCTATTGGGCCTCCTAGTAATTGACCTCTTTGTGGTGACACTGGGGACCACTTTCTGGCCTTTGAATGGTGACCTTTGTCCCCATTTCCTCACCTACTGGCTACTCTTCTGTTATACACACACACACACACACACACACACACACACACACACACACACAACAGGCTTCTCCCTAGTTGTCCGCAAAATGTGAATCTTCCTGAAGCTGGGCCATCTCACATTCTTCCTCCACTTCTCTAAGCAAGTGTGACTTTGCCTATGATTGACACACATCTGTGTCACGATGGCACCTTGCTATTGTCTTCAGGTAGCATTCCTTGTAAAGCCTGCGTCTTCCTGTGTTGTCCCCGTCTTAGGACAGCATCACCTGCTTCTTTCTACTTTACCATTGGGAGTCATCCGGGACCCCTTCTCTCTCCTGAGGTCGGGCATGGGTCTATCCTACGTGAGCCTCCTAAGCGCTCTTTGTTGACTGTCTCTCTCCTTGCCTTTGCTGTTCCTATGTCCTCCTCATGGAGCTCTCTGCCTCCTCCCTCCCTCCCTATATTGTCTCTCCCCTCACCGCCATCAGGACAACCAGAAAACTGCACTGTGTCTCACTTCTAAGCAGAACAATCCGGGGCTTTGCATGCCCTAAGTTCCTGACCAGAGCATGTGATCTGCCCCTACTAACCTGCCCTGTGTTCTCCCCAGCCTGTCTTCCATCAGACAGAGGAAGTTGGAAACTTTGTCTACTTCCCCAAATACACAAGCCTTCCCAGCCTCCTCACTCTCACGTCTACTGTCTCCTTTTCCGGAGATGCCCTCAACCCACCAGTCCCCTCGCAACCCACTTCTCTTTCAGTCTCAGTCACATGCTGCCTCCTCAGAAAACATCTCCACGGATCCCCCTGCACAGTCTCAGGTCTTCTTCACCCACATTTTCAGAGTAACTAGTGCATGACTATAGCGATCTCTTAAAAAACAATAAAACAATGGATCGCCGATGATTTCATTGTATGCCAGAAACAGACTGAGCACTTTGCACTCGTTTGCTCTGTGGCCGTGTGTCTCAGCTTTGGCATTCTGAATATTTTGAAAATGTATTTTTAGTGTGTGTGTGTGTGTGTGTGTGTGTGTGTGTGTAAGTGTCTGAGTGTTTTACGCGCACCACATGTATGTCTGGTGACCACAGAGGCCAGAAGAGAGCCCCTGGCACGGGAGTTATGGATGGTTGTAGGCCACCATCTGGGTGCTGGGACCTGAACCCAAGTCCTCTGCAAGAGCAGCAAATGTTCTTAACTATGGAGCCAACTCTCCAGCCACACCTCCTCCCCACCATGAACATTTTGGCTTGATGACTGCTTGCTGTGGGACCCTGTTCTGTGCACTCATCAGGTGTTTAAAGGGTAGAGAAGCATCGCTGACCTCTACCCACTAGATGCCACGGACATTTTACCCTATAACTGTGCAGTCAAAATTATCCCTGTGTGCTGTTAAATGGCCACTAGTGGATAAGACCACCCCAGGGGAGAACCACCGGTCCTTCAAGAAAATTTCAAGAAAAACACTCAGTGGCCACTCACAGCAACATACAAGAAAAACGTAACAGAACTTTGAGGATCCAAGAGGCCTGGGCCCAGGTCCAATTTCACAGGTCAATTTCCTTGGTCCTGCCTTTTGTCCTTGCCCAAGCTGGCCTTTCCAGGTTACAGAACTGAGGTGTTGTGGACAGTCTCTCAGGATTATGGCAGGTTCTGTTTCTGTTTATGAACCCGTTCTAACAATCATTCCCATGGAAAGTATTGTTTTAAGCACCCAGAGACTATTTTTCTACTTGATTGTATATGGACAAGTGAGTTCAGATTTAAACACTGCAACATCAGAAAGGCTGAGCTTTCAAATCTGGGTGATTCTGAATTTACTCATCCCACAAATACTCACTAAGGATCTTCTATGCGAGGCACCAAGTCACACACCACAGAGACAGGGATGGATCAGGGTCAGCCTTTATGGTCAGGCAGAAATGCTCTGTGATTCATCATTGCCCCGGCCAGTATGAGACAAAAGAGCCCTGCATGTTCACAGTATCTGAGAGAGGTAGAATTGAGCTGTAAGATCCCATTTAGGAGTATTATCTTGTGTGATTGCAATTTCTCAGAGAAAAGGACATGGACATTTATTTAGCCTGAACGGCCGTCTGCCAACTCCTCTGCCCAGTTTCATTTAAGACTGTGAAGAGCATATTATTACCGATGAGGACAATGAAGCTCATAAAGAACAAAATGGCCCCAATGTCACAGGGAGAGTGGAAAAACTGGAATTTGGTTTCCCTCCACAACCGTTGGCTGTCATACATGCAAATGAAGATGTATTTGGAAGACAGTAGAAAGCTACAGGCACATCTCAGTCCATCTTTTCAGGGATGTGACAGGAGAGGAAGATGCACCGATCTCCTGTCTGAATCCTTCATTCAGGGAACTGCTCAGAAATGGCTGTCATAGTGGCCCGTAGCTGTTCCGTGGTGAGATTTCTAGGTTGAACCCGTAGGACCCAGCTCTGGACTCAGTAGTACATAGCAGGGTCCTGACCACACAATAATGATGAATGCTATGGTCTGTGGATAGCTGAAGCCCAGATTTTCCTCAGCCCCCAAAGTCACCAAGAATACGTAGTATCTGAGTAATTGAGGGGTGAACACCAAATAGCGGAACCAGGCAGGTACCATGGAGTGGAGTACAAACAGTGCCCATAGCCAGATTAATATGAATCTTGCTCATGGTCATCCCCGAGAAATGTTGCAGCATTGCGGTCCTGTAATTTATGTTACACTATGTTAATATCCTTGGGATCCAGAAAAAGGTAGATTGACAAGTTCACTTAGAGAAAATCAATTGCATTCATTGACAGATTAGATTCATGGTTCATTTGGAGCATGTGCGTGGGGTGTTAAGGAGCACTGAACCCCTCCCACGGTGAGTTTTACAAGCCTCGTCAATTTCTGTCCAACAAAACACTTTCATCTGGGCTATTAATTGAAAATTCCAAAATTTGATGAGTTAAATCATTTCTAAACTCCTGGATGCCTTGGCCAGCACAACTTGGCCAGCACATCTTCAATTTAATTAACACGAGTAAAGGAAATGCAGTGAGCCTATGCAAATATGGGCTGATCAGTTATAATACTCATGGGGGGAAAAGCTTTTATGGGCAACCATTGGCAGTGTCAACAACAGCAGTGTTCTGAAAAGAGGGTGATGTAAGTGGTCTAGACGTCCTTGTCAAAGATCCTTATAACTACCTCACACTTAATAAAGCAGTCCTTATTTGGATCTTATATGTATTGAGTCCATAGGAACTGGGGGGAATTTAAGAAGGCCAAGTTCCATATCAATTTTCAGCCCTCATTTACGTGAAGTCTGAGAAGTCACTAAGATGGAGGTGTCCATTCCTGGAGTTCATTTATAAACAACGTGCTGGGGGAGTTAGCAGATGATACCATCTGGTGTAGTTGGAGAACAAGGGCATAGTGTACCCAAGGTCAGCCCAGTGTGCTTGGGTCCTTCCTCCCTGTTTCTGTTTCTACTCTGCTGTTACTCTCAGTTAGTGAGTTGCTAGTGCCTACATACCCTAGTGTCTGGAGACAAATGTCTTCTTGGGCTCCTTATCCCATCTCTGTCATGCTCTAGTTTGATGAGGAACAGGGAGCCCAATGAGAGAAAGCAAGCTTGCAAGAAGCAATAATGCTGTTGAGAGATGATTCACCAGTCAGAACAATGCTTGAGCCAAACTGAGCTCAATCCAATGCCGGGGTCATCTGGAGTACATAGGTGCTCAGCTCTCCTCCCACAAAGATCTCCAGCCCTAAGGCATTGATCGCTCTCCTCACAGCTTGTTCCTTTCCTTTTCTTTTCTAGAACCAAGTCCACCTGACGCCCAGTTCCAGTTCTTTTACTTGCCTGTGTGTTCACACCAGCAATTCTCTTTCTTCCTAATCACTGGCTTCTCCTTTCCTCTTGGAGCATTACTGTGAGCGTGAAAGCATTCTTTCTCTCATCTTTTAAGTACACAATATCATTTGTACTTCCCTCTCTCTCTCTTGCTCTGGGGCCGTTTTCTATCAAACTCCTTGAAAATGCTTTGGGCAAGAGTCAAATCTCCACCCCCTTTGACTTTTAACCACTTCAAATTGAGTTCTTCTCCCAAAATTGCTCTTATTACTTTTGATCGAGAACTCTGTTCCTAAGACCAATGGTTAAATTTTAGGTTTGACCTAACTTCATCTACCAGCAGCATTTGATGAGACCGGCTATTCCTTCCCTTTCCACTCTAGCCCTCCACTGGCTTTGAGGCTAGCCTGCTCTCTCTGTATCTTCTTCTTAACGTCCTTTGTTCTTGACTACACAGCCCCCTTCTATCTGTCTCTCTCCCTTGTGATGTCATCCAATACTGCTCTGTGATCCCGAGGTCCAGACCCCCCTCTCTACCTGTAGACCCAGCTGTCCACTGCCTACTACATACATCTATATCCTGTCATCTAACAACAGGTCCAAACCCTGCTTCCTGATGTTCCCAGATGTTTCAAGGGCCTCTGTGCCTAGCTCAGTTGATGACAACTTTATCTTTCCAGTTGCCCAAGTCAAAAACTTTGAATTCATATTGACTCCAGTGTTTTTCTCACATTCCCTACACACCATATGTCTGGAAATGCTCTGTTTCAAAATATAACCATAATTTGTCTGCTCATTTTACTACCTTCACACTGGTCTAAACTCTCTCTCTCTCTCTCTCTCTCTCTCTCTCTCTCTCTCTCTCTCTCTCTCTCTGATAGATATGGTAATCTGCCAACATCTCTCTCTCTTCTTCTATCTGTAACTTCCCTAATTTACTTCCCAGATCAGCCCTTTTAAAAACATGACAAAATGATTTAACATCTGAAATTTCATCAATGTAATTCACTGTATTAACAGACCAAAGATAAAAGCTACACAATCTCAGTAGATGACTAACATCTAGCTGATAAAAGTCAAAGCCAATGCTTGGCTAAAATTTAAAAACCCTTTCAGTAAAATTTCAAAAAAGAAGGAGATTCAAAACTACATTTGAAAAACGCAGGTTAGCCGCAAAAGTGAAAAAATAGGACCTGGCACATAACATGATCCTCAGCTGTGGAGGATCTGAGCTGTTGGAGTCTTTCACCCTAGCTTATGGCAGGAGAAAAGAAGCACACTCACTATCACGCTTCCTTTGAATGTTGTAATAGAGGTTCAACAAGGTAAAAAAACAAAAACAAAAACAGAAAGTTTAAAGATTAGGAAGAAATATTTAAGGTACTTTCACTCACAAACTATGTAATAATATATGTTGAATTCTCCCCCAAAGAACCTACAAACTATCAGAACAGGTGGACTGAACAAGGTTTCTGGATACCACACCAATATAAAAAATTGGTTTTTTTTTATTTCTATATGCTTACAAAAATCTGAAATTAAAGAGCTACTAGTGCAAATCAGTTGCTAGAGTGCTTAGCATGCAGAAAGCTCCAGTACCTTAGAATCTGTGCCTGGTGGCTTATGCCGGTCATCACCACAGGGTGTGTGGGCCCGCAGGATCAGAAGTTCAAGGTCATCTTTGCCTACACAATGAGTTCAAGGTCACCCTGGGCTATTTGAGACCCCATCTCAAAAAATTCAAGTTAAATGAAAAAGTTCTGATTACAATAAAATAAGAAACCTAATAAAATCTAAGAATGTGATGTCATCTACATGAAAATCTATAAATTGCTGGAAGAGATTAAAGACCCAAATAAATGGAGAAATATGTACATTGATAGAAGATTCAACACAAAATTGATCTACAGGTTCAATTCATTCCTACTCAAAATCAAAGAATTGTTTTATGACAATTGACAAGGTGGTTCTAAAATTGGTAAATATGCAAAGAATCTTGCATCATCAAAAAAACAGCATTGAAGAACAGCCAAGTTGGAGGACTTCATGCTACCAAATTTCAAGACTTAATGTGTAGCTCCAGCAGTTAAGGAGACATGATGCGGGTACACCCTCAGACAAATGGATGAGTAAGACAGAACTGAGAGGCCAGAACAGCCCCTACACACGTGTGGAGGTAAGGGAGAGGGAGGGAGAGAAAACACAAAATTCAGGGATGAAGAATGGCTTCCACTCCAGCAAGGAAGGCAAGATGGCTCAGTGAGAAAGGGTGCTTGCTGCCCAGCCTGGTGAGCAGGGAACTGATCCCTGGAATACACATGGTGGAAGGAAAGAACCAACTCCCAAAAGTCGTCCTCTGACTTACACACACACACACACACACACACACACACACACACACACACACACACGCAATCTCTCTCTCTCTCTCTCTCTCTCTCTCTCTCTCTCTCACACACACACACACACACACACACACACACAATAAATAAGTATAACACAATAAAACTTTAAAAATATATTGGTTTTTTTTTAAGATTTTTATTTATTTATTATATATACAGTGTTCTGTTTCCACATAACCTTGCACACCAGAAGAGAGCACCAGATCTCATCATAGATGGCTGTGAGCCACCATGTGGTTGCTGGGAATTGAACTCAGGACCTCTGGACGAGCAGTCAGTGCTCTTAACCTCTGAGTCATTTCTCCAGTCCCAAAATATATTGTTTTAAAAGGTAATAAATAAGCTATAACTATAAAGAAATATCCACAAGACAAATATTTTATTTAGTAGCAAAAATACTTAAAGAACTAATTCAGAACATTAAGAAAACAGATCAACAAATGATTTTAATTAAGAGAAAATACTTAAATAGGTATTTCATACAAAAATTTTTAACTCAAATGGCCAGTAAACCTATGATAAAGCACTCAGTAACATTACTTACTAGAGCACACACTTTCTCATATGCATCAAAATGGCTAAAGACCTAAAAATGATGATATTATGTGCTTATGGTAACATGGAGCTATTGGAATTCTCATGCACTCCAGGAGTGGGTAAAACCAGTGCAAGCATGTTGTCAGTACATACTGAGCCATGTGTACCTCTCCTCGACTCCATCATGCATTCAGATGAAATCTCCTGAGTTCATTTTAGACTCTAGGGCCTAGAGGAATGAGTGTGATGTCTACCAAAAGACAAGGGATATCCATGGTAGAAACAATTTAACTATAATCAGGATAAATGATGGTGTATCTGTGTGATACAATACTAAAAGACAATAAAATGAGATTACTACCACACAATCACACCAATAAATCACGCAGACAAATGATGAGCCGAAGTAGCCAGACACAGAAGTCCATGTATTAATCCTTTTTGAAGAAATTGAAGAACAGACAAAGTTAATCAGTGATGTTCAATGCCAGAACTTTGCAGTGACTTTGGAGAGTGGTGTAAGGTTATAGACTGGGAAATGACAGGCTGTCAATGTCGGGTAGAGGCAGTAGCTTACATCTTAATCTGGATGATGGTCCCAGGGTAAACGCATATGAAAACAACCACGAATCTGCCTGTTTGATAAACACCTCAGTCGAAAAACATGCACCCAAAATGTTTACCAATCAAATTGTATTCTACCTATAGTTCAGGAAAGAAGGGAAATAGATGGGATGCATATTTATAAAAGATTAATGAATCAATTGGAAAATTGGGTGATAGAAACATGAGAATTTTTCTTGGTAGTGGTGATTTTTCCCCCATTCTGTTTCTTTAGTTTCAAATTACAATGTATAATGTAAAGTTCAGAGTACACAAAAATTATAAAAGTTGTTCAGATCCTTTCATACTTCTGCTTGATCCTGGTGATGACTTCTACGACTCCTATGGTGGCTGAAGTCTCCAATGGCGACAGCCCTGGGAGCTGTCTCAACAGCTTCTGCTATCTTCCTCACTCATTCCAGTGCCAGCAGCATCCTCGAAGTTAGGGTTTCGCACAGCTTACAGAGCTCGCTCATCTCCTTCAGTCTCCACTCAGACACCATCTCTTGAGAAAACCACGCTGCCACTCTGCTTAACATTGTAATCCACCTTCCTGTCATGCTCAGCATCCTCTGCCCTCTGTTTCGAGAAAAAAAAACAAAAAACAAAAACAAACAAACAAACAAAAAAACATGATCTTCATTTCTTTTGATCACAAAAGTATTCCAAGCACCTAAACCTAAGGGTTCCAAGGTAAATAAATAAATAATCTGTGCCAATAAAGACTAATGAATCAATCAACAGTCCATCAACAAAAAGACTTGCTCAGCCTTCATGTTCCTTGCATCAGGCCTCAGGAAGGGAACATTCAGGAAGTACCAACAGAATTGCAGCTGGTCCATACAGAACTTGGTCTGTTACTAAAATACCCGGGCAGTCTTTTGGGGTGTAAGGAACATGTTGGCGATGTACTTTCCATGCATTATTGAAGGAAATCTCTGAAGACTTGGAAGAAAGAAATGTAGACACTTAAAGGACCTGACATCCTTGACTCTAGTTAGTTTCACTGAGTGAATTCAGGACTTGGGGGAAAAGAAAAAGACCATGAGCAAGCAAATGACTGTCTGTCACTCTAGAATTTGGATCACAAAGCACCAAAACCAGTCACTGTGGAGGACACTTAATCAGAACAGGTTAGGTCATGCACAGGCAGAGGGTGAGATGCATGGCACAGGCAGAGGGTGAGATGCATGCCACAGGCAGAGGGTGAGATGCATGCCACAGGCAGAGGGTGAGATTGCCGGAGCGGCCAAGTAGGGACCCATGGCCTTTGAAGAACAAGAACTTTCAACTTCAAGTCTTTGTCTCCAGATGTTACCAGAGGAATCTCTCCTGATTTTAATGTATTTTGCAACCCTTAAAATACCCCCTCTTACTCAAGTTTGAGGAGCTCCCTGTTCATTGAAAGGGCATCTTTAGTTAAACCAGGGTACCCAAGTCCTGCTATGTAGGATCGATGGGACGTTCCGCTGGAGACACACCAGTGCAGTTCACACATTGATCACATGATCAGTACAGATTCTGTAGCTGAATCCAGAAAAACGGATTCAAACATAAATAGTATGTGCCTTGGGAGATGTGCTTTTAACCGCTCCCTAGACTCTTCTTATTTGCAGATCAGTTTGGGGAATCACATAGGCTACTATTTCAGAAGCGGCCCCTCAACTCATTTTACAGCTTAGATGGGACTCTTCTTTTATAATCGGGGACAAAGTTTGCATTGCAATCACAAGGCACGTCTTTTTGCATATACTGTATCCCCTCCCTCCTCCATCTAAACAGTCTACTGAGGGTGCAAAAGCCTATCTCCATGGCCCTCCGATTGTCTTGATAAATGAGTTCCCTTCTCTGGAAACATTGCCTTGGTCTGTGTATGTAAATTAACAGGAAAAGAGCCAAGCTTCTTATGCGTAGGCAGACAGCCCTGTGTGCCCGTTGTTCCCTGGAGGTCACTCAGTCCTCCACTAGGGACACACTGACAAAAGAGTGGACCACACAGGGCCTTGGTACCTTTTATGACTCATAATAACAGTCCAGTCGATGCAGCTGAGATAAAAGGGCTAATCAAATTTCACGCTCCAAGGTGTGAGCTGATTATTGCTGGGCCGAAAGGGGATTTATTCCCTGTGGTTCTGACAGGCACTTGGGGTGGGGGCTGGGGGTGGGGGATCAGGTGCACTCTGTGAGATTTGCACACTGCTGACCACTTCTAAAAGGGCAGAAGATTCATGAAACAGAAGGGCCCAATGTCAGAGGTTCAGCTTTTGCTGTTTCTCAAATCAAGGACGGGAGAAGGCCATAGAAGACTCTCTACAGGGACATGGCCTGCTGAGAAAGATGGCCCTAGACTACACGGCTCACGCTTGGGGACAGCTTGAAGAGCTTGATTGCCAGGTGCTTATCTCAACCTGGAAAGGAAAAAGAATCTTACAGACCTCTGCTACATTTTTTTTTTTTTTTTTTTTTTTTTAGACAGAGTCTCAGAGCCCAGGCTGGTCTTCAGTTCACCTTGTAATCCAGGTTGACCTTGAACTCCCAATCCCTCCTTGAGTTCTGGGATTGCAGGTGAATGTCATCTCGGCTCCAAGGTCAGGTTGTTTATTTGTTGTCAATGCTGGGAATACACCAGGCAAACATCTGCCAACTAAGCTATGCCTCTAGCCTTCTGCACCTTTTAATGTGTGTCTCAGCATATATGAAACCAGGATGATATTATTACTTATTTCCTGAGGTGGATAATGAAGGTGAGAGTAATTTGGGATTCTGAGGTGACCCAAACTATTAAACTCACAACCTGGAGATACCGAAAGTTCAAGTCCTTGGGTGGGAAACAGCAATTTTTAGACCCAAAATATTAGTGTGTAATTAAGAGCTTTGACTAGATCAAATGCACACACACAGACCCAAAGCCTACAAACTACAAACCCCCCAAAACTCTGAAGACCACTAACTTTTCAATATCTAAGGCAATTCTCAAGACTTGCATTAGCAAGAGCTGGGCTGACAATGTGGCATCCTCTGAATTTCTTTTCCCAGCCCACCGGGAAGCAAGCAGTCCCAGAGCAGGTGTTGAGAAGTAGCCAGACCTGGAAATGAGCTACCATTCTTTCCTCTTTGCAGAACGTCCTCAGCCTCTCATTTCGAGCTGTGTGCTAAGACAAAGCTGCCTCTCCCATGGCACACCTCAAGTTCACTGGAGGATGCTGTGACTCGACCCACAAGTGGGCTGATTTCTCCTCCCTTCCCGAGCAAGCCTGCTCATTTCAAGACCTTGAACCAAAGGTCACCTCTGCTCAGCATCTTCCCTAACTACCTCATACCACAGAACACGCTCTGTCTTCAGAATGTCTTGTCGTTTTCTACTAAGCATCAATATGGTGCATGGATTTAATTTTCACCCTTGCTTAGATGATTATCAAGACAGTGCATTAGAAGAAAGAGATCTGATTTGTGAGACAGATACTTGTGCCAAGTGGATTTTGGAGGGTTCCTTACCTGCTTAAGACTTGGTGCCCTTGTCTATTAAATGCAGGAAGTCTTAATTACATAGAACAATTTTGAAGATTTAAACAATATCGACAAATCATCTGGCACATAGTAGGTGTTTCGTGTGCCAATAGTCATGTTTATTTTTCATCTTCTTATTTTATATTTGTAAAGTTTAAGCTACTCAAGAATAGATTTGAGCCTCATGGGTTTTCATATTTTTCACAGATTAGTTGTATAAGTACTTGAGAAATATTTGTAACTAAAGACCAAGGTAACATTTGAAATTGGGTAATTTTACTCTCTTAGTATTTCCAAAATATTGGCACAAGGAAAGTAAGCTTGTGTTTATGTTCATAGTAAATGTCCTTTATTTAATACCAGATGGCCAGTGGACCAGAAAATCTGGAACCTAGACATCCAGATACTGAGAATCTGTGTATGGATTCTGTACTGCAAGATTAAAAATACAGCAGAAAAAAAAAAAAAAAGAACTGTAACATGGAATAGATTTTTTTCCCATCTCCAATGGAAAAGAGAAGAGAGTTAATGAGAGACCCATTAAGGAATCAGGATGATAGGTTCCGGCATCAGAGACCTGATGTGGCCTTTAGGCAAAACCAGGTCTTTTTGACTCCACCTCCAGGTTCTTATTGATATCTATGGAGTCAGCCATCAACTGTGTCTGACCACCTCTGGTGAAGCAGGACTCTAGAACCATCTGGCTACGTTGTGTTCCCTAAGCTCCCTCCAGGCACATAAAGACAAGTGTCCTCTTTTAAAAACTAACTGGGGCTGGAGAGAAGACAGCTCAGCGTTTAAGGGCCCTGGTTACTCCTATGGAGAATACAATTCCTAGCACCCAAGTGGTAGCTCACAACCACCCGTAATTCCAAAGCCCTTGACTGACCTCCTCCAGTACCAGGCATGACGTAGTACATATACATACGTTATGGCAAACACTCATACATATAAAATAAATAATTTAAAGTTTTAATCTAAATACCAGGAACAACAAAAACCTCTCCAAGACATGCAATCTGTTTGATTTTTTATTTCTCTAAGAATAGCCATGCTATTTTTGCTTCCCCCACCCTCAAAAAGAAGATAGGAAAATGTTGCATTTCCAAAATCATAAATGTGGAGAGGAGTGGCTACTGTTATCATATTGATGATTCCACATTTACATCTTTAAAAAAAAGATCCATTCACCCACCAACCTGCAAGTCATCCTCAGGCCATTTTCTTCCATTTCCTTCTTTTTCTTGGTGGATTAATGGTTGCTCTTGCAAAACTCCTGTGTGTTCCAGGGGAAACGGGCCTTCTCAGGCCAAGCCCAGCCCTCTCATGGCCAGGGTGGGCCCTCTGATTTGCCTTTGGAGTATTGTGTTTCTCCACTTTGAGTTCCTCTTCCACCACCAGCCTTTGCCTTGCCATCAGCCTTGGGAAAGCCTCATAACTCAGGATGACAATATGGAGACCATTAAGCCTACATACTTCAGCAAAACTGCCTCACTGCTGTCTCTGCTCTGGGCTATAAAGATTTCTCACAGCTCACATAGGCCCCTCAAGCACTGGACTTGACAGGTGAGCCTCAGAAGGCCACTTCCAAGACCAAAGCCATTTTTTACTCAAGCTCTACCTACAGGGACCTCAAAGTGTTGCACAATAATTTTCATGGTGATGGTTCTGAGATATTACTCAGCCTTGGTCCATTGCTTAGAACTCCAAACTAGTGACCAGACCTACCTTAACTACCCCAAACACATACTCCCTCAGAGCCATACACTGAAACACAAATGTCCACTCTCCTTACTCAGGATTAGAGAAAATCCACAGCCTATACTATAAGAATTCCCTCACTAGCTTATGATGAACTGGTTAAGGTGGTTTAAGCCAAGACTCTCCTGTTGAGAACAATTACTCTGAAAATTCTCCTATTAAAAGAAAAACTTTTCCAGAGCTTGGTGGAAAGACATTCTCATGGAACTTGGGATCTACTGAAGTGGTCAACTTTCAACTGGGCAGACTAGAAGAAGTAGAAGGATAAGGTTGACACTGTCAAACAGACACCAACATTTTAAAAGCAAGAGACACAATCGTGAGTAAACACAACAAAACCCTCAGGTTGGTGTGATGGTAGCCAGCACCATTTTCTGTGGTGCCGTGGCCAAGGGCTACAAGACAAGGCAACCCCTGCTCTCCCATTCCTCTCTGGTGCCTGATGGGGGAATCTTAATTGTGACATGCTGGGAAGCCTGAGCAGCCTGAATTCTGGGGCTCTCAATCTGACATGCAGTGGCCTCTATTTTGAATTAGAGCTCCCCTCCATTCTCATATCACATCTCTGCCCATCTGAATATCTCGCGGCATGTCCATATAAATTACCTCTGGCCTAAACAACCTTTTGAATTGTTGGAAATATTTGTTCCAATAAGAAACCACTAGCTAATTGGAAGAAGATGGCAGCAGCCACCGGCACCCACAGGGCTAAGGGACCTCCCCAAAGAGCCTGACAGACCCACCGAGGCTTGTTGAGAAGACGTGTAAAATTTTAGATTAGGGCTACTTCCGTTCCTGTCCAAGAAGCTTCTTTTGCAGTAGGAAGCAGTTACTGTGTAGTCTCATACCTGGTAAAAATGCTGAGAATAAGAAACTGTTGAATGCTCAGGCCTACATGGGTATCACTATCGCTATATCATTCTCTCCCTAGATCAATGACCATGGGTGGAGAGGGAACAGAAAGGATACAGGAGATGGAGGAAGGGAAAGAGTGTGTGGGATGCTGTCCTTACATGGCATTGCTATTTCACTCTTGAACTTCAGCATCTGTGATGGCCTAGAAAGACCTGCAGAAAATTGGACCCACCAACATTCTGTCATGGAGGACAGAGGAACTGGGGGTTCCAACTATCCCTGAGGATCTAGAGTTAATGGTTATGGGGGCGGTGTAGGGTTGGTTGTCTGTGCTTTACCCCTGAAGCATCACCCCAGTAGGCAGCAGGTAACTGCTAGGTACCTGCCTCCTCCCCAAGCGTGGCAGGGGTGGGGGTGGGGGGCTTAAAACCTGGGATGCATACATGCTGGCTTTCTGGGCTACCTGGTGGTCTTGGATGCTGGATGCTAGTGCTGCGGATGAAGGCAGAGTTCTCCAGAGAACCACATTGGTCCACACCCAACCCCTCCTGAATCCCACAACCAATTCCAAAGCCAGGTTGATTTATAATTGAATTGGGACCACAACTATTCTAGAGTTAAAGAGACATTGATGTCAGGCAGTGAGATATTACCCTATAGAGCATATTGGACTGGGTAGAGTCATCGTTGTGGGGCCCCATCTTACTTTTGGAGACTTCAGAGATTGTTATTAGAAAAGATTTATTTTTTTACTGTGGAAGACTTGAACATTTTTAATATCAAGATGGAAAGTTTTGGATTTATACTGGATAGAGAAGGGATTCTTCAAAGGCCAGGAAAAGCATAGAAAGACATGGAGTCTAGATGACAATGGTTTCTAAATTATTGGTTTCCTTCTGTCTCACATCAGGGCAGAGATTTTCTTCGGTGGTGTAGCCAGTGGAAAGTTGTTCATGTTTCTTTAAATAACTCCTTACCCAGTCTCCTGTTATATAAAATTAAATAAGGTCAAATGTACAAACTAAAAAAAAATTCAAAAACAAAAAATTAAATTTATCCACAGGAGGTCAGCAGCTACGAGACTGTCCATCACAAATGCTAAGTGTTCATGACATGGGGCCATGCTTGCTTTCCAGGCACTTTAGAAGCCCTAGGGTAATAACTCAGCACAGAGTGACAAATAGAGGAAGAGGAAGCATTACATTCCGCTCACACACATAAAATACTAAAATATGCGTGAGACAGCTTTAGATGAAGAGTTTTAAAGGGAAGCGATCAATTGATACAGTTCTTGCCACTTAGCCAGTGAGATAAAAGGCTATGAAAAGGCAGAGGAAAAAAGTGAAGAGGGGGTTGCCATGAGGTGATTCTTTGGAAAAACCACTGGCCACCTCCTGCACCTTTCTCCACGTCTATTAGGACAAAGGATTTCTGCAGGCACAGGAGAAAAAGATGGAATACAGTTGGTTAAAATCTATCAAAAACTGTATACGAGAGCAAGCATGAGCTGAGCCTGGGACAGAGTGGACCCAGCAGTATGCTGATAAACGTTAAGGCACAACTCTCTAGAGAAAAAGAAAACTTGAGTGCGCGCGCGCGCGCACGCGCGCGCACACACACACACACACACACACGTTATGTCATAAATGCAATTTACAATATACATATATATGCACAAACCAATTTCCTAGGCATAAATATTCCCACTACGGCCAATTTCCAGCTCCAAGTTTGAAGTCCCTGAACTTAGAGCTAAGAATTGACAGGGGCACAAAAGCTTTTATGTGCAGATATGTAGGCAGAATCCAGATCCACCATAGCACATGAGCCACGGCAGCTTAAGGAGTGGAAGCCAGGCCCATAGCTCAAGAGGTGCACATGTGAGGTCTGCAGATGAGTGTGTCTACAAACCACAGCTAAGGCAAGCAAGAGCGATCCCTTTTCCTGTCCCCTGCTGCCTGTTCTCTGCCCCTTTAACCTCTGTAGGACAGGAAAGGGCACTTTGGGATCTGCTGAAAGGATGAGTGGACAGAAGAGCAGGACCTCAAAGGCAGGCAGCTGCCAGATCCCGGCCTTACGGCATAAATGAGGAGACAACACCTTTCTGAGTAGAGACCAAGACACTTGATTAGTCTCACAGACAGAGCGATTCTAATCACAGGATTTAAATTAGGTTGTTGAGACATTAAATGACCTTTTACTACTCGACAAACCCTTCTGGGGATGTTGGGAAAATGGAGAAGGATAGTGCAAGCTCAAAAGAGGAGGGCAGCGGAACAAGGGGCAGGATGATTGCAAAAGTCAGAGGCAGCGGATAACTGCAGCCAGAGAGCATTTTCCGGATACGATGCAGCGGTCGCACGTGTGAACTCACAGCAGTTGTGACAGCGTGTACAAGACCTAGGCCAAAACAAGCAGACAAAACTCTCGCATGGAGTGCGGAGGTGGTCACCGAGTCCCACCCTAGCTGGGGAGTTACGGCAGCTGATGGCGGCAGAGCCAGTTTCCCTCAAGGATGGGGCCGCTGAGAGACTGACTACCAATGATCCAACAGATGGCCCTACATCCACGCACCTCCCGTCTGCTCTGACTGGACACAGTGGGTTCGAAGAAGAAGAAGAAGAGCACATGAAATGGGGAGGAACTGTGATAAGGGTCGGGGAATTGGAGAAGAGGGAACGAGGCGTGAACTTCATCAAAACACATTTGCATGTTGAGATTCTCAATGAAAGTGGGTTAAAAACTAATAATGATAAAGTTAAGCTTTGGCTACATAATGATCTGTGTAGTGCTCAATAAAATGCTCCTTTTCCTCCATCTTCGTCCTCGTGATGTAAAAAAATAATAAGAAATAGAGATGTCAATATCGCCAGAGTAATTGGAATATTGCTCCTTATTGAGAGGCAGGACCTTAGCAAACAAGTCACATAATACAGAATTTCCTATTGAAACAATGTTTACTGGGAGGGGGACGGGGAGGACAGTAAGACCAAGAATCTGGGAATCAGTGTGGCCCCCATGATCTATGGGCACTTATTCACACCTGATAGTTTCATCTTTAAAAACAACTTTTGGGTTGGAGTGTGTAGATCAGTGGCAGACCACTTGCCTAACATTTGAGCCATCCTATGTTCAATCCCCAGCTCAACAAAAATAAGTAATAGTCATTAGCTTTGTGAAAGTGTTAATGAAAAAAAGTCACTTATTCCAAAGAATATTTCAAAGCTCTCAAACCCAAGAAAGGACCAGGTATAGTGGCACGTATCTGTAGTCCCAGAACCCTGGAGATTTTAAATTTAAAGTTAGCGTGACCTACATAGTGAATCCCAGAATAGCAACACCTTTGATAAAAAAATAAATAAATCAAGAGACTACTTGTTCACTTTTCAGTTTCAAGGGAAGCCTTCACATGGTAGAAGGTGACAGGTCGTGCAATCCAGACACCCTTGGCCAACTGCTGGACTCTGGTCTAATTACTCCATGAACAACCCTCAGAGATTTTAGGACAATACTGATAAATAGCCTGAGCCTGCCAGATGTAAAGGACCCTCTATAGAGATAAGACAGGACCTATTGGAGCATGTTCTGTAATGACACCCAGTTTATAGCTTTTTAAAGCTGGATGCCATCTGCTGGCCCTAAAGTGACCATTTCATCGCCATCAAAACCAAGTAGTAAAGCCAGGGTCACTTCAGTTGTGATACCTCAGTAAAACCCCCCACTCTATCCCCTACAGACAAAGAGAAGCTTAAACCAGGATTCCTAAGTGTAGATAAGAACTTAGACCCCTTTTCCCCAGGTGGCTGTATCTGCTACAGGGACTTTGGAAAACACAGTCAGGATATTCGACCAAAAGACTAAAAAGGGAGGCAGGTTAAAATAAATTATATGGTCTGTGCCTTTAAGAACTAGCCTCACAAAGAAAGGGGAGTGCTCCTTCCAACCTCCCTGCTGTGAGTGAGAGATTTGGAAGAGCCTCCCTGGAGGCTTGTAAACTTAGAATACACCTTACTTTTGCATTCTGTACCTAAAGTCTCCAGTGGCAGCTTTGGGGACAGCGATCTAGGCACAACAAGACCCTCACTCTATTGTCTCAAAAAGGAGGCCTTAGACAAAGATATCTCAATATAGATAGACCCAGGCCAGTTTCAAGTCCCCAGAAATGATGGCACCAGCCCCAGGAACTCAAAAGAATAGAGTCAGGATGTCTGATGGTGACCAATTAACCATGAGATGCCCCTCTCTGGAGATAACATGACCAGACCCTGGAGAGGAGTTGTAAAACTCCTGACAGGGCAAACAGATAAGCTAGAATAAGATAAAGTCTAGGCCCGGGAAAAACTGGACCAATCAAGGATGGACCTGTACTAACCCCATCCCCTCTAAGAAATTTTATGTTTTTTGCCTATAAAAACTAACTTCCCCAAGAAGGAGTAACTCTTCCCTGCCTCACTTGAGATGGCTTGAGATGAGTTCCCTGTCATGACTTGTAACAGATAAACCTTGCTTTTGCATTCTGGTTTGCTCATCCTTGGTGGTCTCTCTGGGGGTTACGATCTGGGCACAACACAGTTTCTCCTGATAGTTAGGGGAGAGTTTGGAGAGTTATGATTCTCACAACCAAGTTAGGAGCCTTGGCTGACCTCTTGACGACCTTGACGTCATTCACCTTGACACCTCTTCCTCAAATCCTGTGTCTTTGCTCTGGAACTCTCCCTCCCCACTCTCCTGTGATGAAACCATCAAAAAGAGGAAAGCAGGGACAAGCAGGAGCACTGGCCACTCCTTTCCTCCAGTCGGGATGCTTAGTCTGGGCGTCACCTGTGTGTGTCCTCAGGGCTCACCTCCTGCCCCGGGGAGAGCCCAAGCAAAGGCGAGCATCGAGTTGACAGTCCAAGAAGAAAAGCTTTGCCGGTGTTTGTTGAGTGCCCACAGCGCAACCTCGGAGAGACGGCACGGTGCGGCACGGTGCGGCACGGTGCGGTCTGTTCTTCCTGCCTCAGGGGCGGAATGCCGGAGGCTCACACTGAATGCCCTCGCTTCCTTTTCCATATCTCAGTTGTCGCTCGGACTCCTCCACCATCTCCCTCAAGCTTCCTCATTCTCAATCTTTTCTGGATCTTGGAACATGTTGAGAATTGTCCAAAATACTGAGATCCTCAGAATAATACAGATTTGCTCACAGTTAGATAACCCTTCCGATGTTGAATATATTTTTAAGGGGGTTCCTATCTCCCATTCACCAGAGCCTGGGGGTCAAGGTTCAGAACCTGTTCCAGACAGGTCCTCCACTGCTAATAGCTCTCAAAAGTATCCTTCTGGACAATTACTCCCTCTTCCCCCTCCCTCCCGCCTTCCCCGACTAGCTGCTTCAACACATGACTGTGCCAGTTCACTTGACACAGTGGACAGATCAGTAGTTGTTCCTGGGTCTGGTGGAAATAGCCAAGTTCCCTGAAGCAAATCCTTAGTTATTGATTTTTCTCTACTTGAACGTTTTCATAATCCCTGATTAAATCATAAACCGCTGCATCCGCCATATGCTGCTTCTGTCTCTTGAGCCAAACCTCAATTTCTTTGGGGCCCTTGAACTCAAAGGCAGTTAGCTCTGAAGTGATGCACTTCATTCTTCCACTTAGCTAAGCACCGACTTTACTGAGCATCTACTAAGTGCCAGGTACTGTTCTTAGCATCAGACACAATAAAATGGACCTCGTCTTAAGTTGGCAATTCTATTTTTCTTTCAAAACCATTGTATAATTATTGAGATCACTACATAAGTTAAAAGTCCAGTGTCTAGCTCTAAATATGTAATATGTATTGTCATTACATTTTCAGGAAACTCAATAAAGTAAGCATTGATGTTAACTTCGTTTTGCAAATGGGACCATCAGAAAGTTTGAGTAATTTATCCAAACTGGAGATGGGATGTTACACTAGACAATTTGATTAAAATACCTTTAGATTCACCATCCCTGGTTACAGTTACAAAGCAGAGTTGGAGCCTTTAGCACCACTGAAATGTGAACAGATGTCTCACAAAAAAAAAAATTCAGTCTAGCGATATGCATGTATTTAAGTAACCCCAGGGGTATCTGTGGTTGCCCAGAGGCTCAAAGTCAGCAGGAATGTAATCAGGAGGCATTGATGACTTTGTTAACCAGAGAGCCATTGAGGATCCTGGCAAGAGGGAATCCAGGAAGGGACAATTCAACGTTTTACAGAATCTGAAGGTTATATAATTTGAGTGACCTTCCTTTAAAAAATTATTACTATCAAAATTAGATCCTGGACATTAGAAAGGACTAGAAGTGCAAGCTGGGTTGTTTGCAGAAAAATTGGCTCTGCCCAAGTGGGTGATGGACTTGGACAGGGGTGGCTGAGAAAGATGTGTTGCTAACATCCGGCAGATGGTACTGACAGAGAGACCAACCTGGAGACCCTGGCAGTGCAGAGAAGCGACTGGAAGGCCTTTTGGTGAAAAGAGACAAAATAGTAGTGGCGACTGTCAGAAGGGAAACTTGGGGCAATCCAAACCACCGAAAAAGACCCCACTGGTAATCTGAATGAAAGACCAATGTTTGCTTATCAGTTTGTCGGTTTTTAAAAATGAAGCCAGCTGGCGTTGATAGTACCCGTGTACATTGATAGATAAGGGACACTTATCTAGGCCGGCAAGATGGAAAGATGAGTCCCTCTCGGATACGTAGATCCTACCCTCCAACCTGGGCGCATGCGCGTGAGTAAAATGGTGTGTAGTGGGGTGAGGCAGACTGGTAAAGCTTTGTGGCAAAGTAGAAAGAATTCCCACCTCTTTCTGGGATGTTTCACTTGCAGGGAGAAAGCCCAGCCAGGGAAATGCAGAGTGGAGGTGAATCCTAGTCCAAGCTCGCAGCTAGGCATTTCTGTGAGGTATGCAATCCTCTCCACCAAACTAGGCAAGGCTGCACCTAGAAGCTTGGAGATTTTTACAGCCTCCCTAAAGGAACTTAAAACATACAGTTCTTAACTCAGAAAGTCCACTTCTTACAATCTGCCTTAAGAAAATTATCAGTGGGGAAGATAAAGATACATGTAGAACAAAAATCTGTAGATTGTATTTACAGTAAAAACAACAACAAAAAACACCTGTGTGTCCAATGATAGAAAACTAATTAATGAACTTGTGGCGACACCTTACAACAAAGTACTGTCTGTAGTTCTAGCTCGTTGGGGACTGAAAAACAAGAAGAGAAGGAACTCGAGTTCAAAGCCGGCTTAGACTGGGTGATTTCAAGGCTGGCCTGAGAAACTCAGTGAGACCCTCCCTCAAGACAAAATGCACTCAAGAGCTGGATGGAGATACAGTGCTTTCCTAGCAGGCTCAAGGCCTGGGTTCAATCTTCAATATTAAAAAATATTTTAAAAACAAACCCAGATGGTGGTATACATAACTGTAATCCCAGCACTGAGGCCAAGGCAGAAGGACCAGGAGTCCAGGGCCAGCCTAGGCTACACAGGAAGACCACATTTCAGACAAAACAAAACAAAACAAAAAAGCGGATTGTTAAAATGTATTTACCATGAAAAATCAGAAAATACCAAAATACTGTAACGTGGTTATCCACATGTTAGGGAATTACAGGCTATTTGAATTTTATTCTTTATGCTTTTCTATGTTAACATTTGTCCTTTGCACATGGCACACCATTAGCATCATCACAAACACTTTAACACGGTATACAGACTTGAGGGGCAGAGACCAAGTGGGAGCCGAGAATGAACACAGTCTTGACCTCGCGGGCATATTATTCTCACCTCATTGATTTCCACTTCTTTCGAGTCCCTGCCCTGGGTGGCTTGGGTGTACTACGCTTCATTACGCTCCATCCTACAGTGATGGATGGTCATCGGAGGAACTGCCTCCGGCTACCACTACCTTTCAAAACAGCTCCGCGGGCTTGAGCACTAAGACAAAACAGCTTGGGGTCACTACAGATCCGACAGAGAAGGTGACGCCATCGTGAGCCGGACTGGAACAACTAATTGACTTAGCTACTTGCTTCCGGATTTATGGGACCCCACTGCGGAGTAATTAAATTTACTGAACTATTTCCACGAGATATTAACTTTAAGCAATCCTCATGAAACATAAATTAAGAGCTGGGTTTGGGTTTTGTTTTGCTGTTTTTCATTTTGGAATCAGTAATTAAAGATTATTCAATTATGATAATGTGTTTCTTTTAAGAATGATTTTTTAGCGGAGGCCTGATGAACACTGTGCAGCCTGGGTGATAATATTTCATTTTTAATTGTTTGCTCTTTTTTTTTTTTTCCTTCAGTGCTGGGGATCAAACCCAAGGTCTTACATATGCTGGGCAAGTACTTTACCATCCAGCTACAGCCACCTCCGATCCTAACGATCGTGAGTGTGGGAGGGCGTGGTAAGCACAGTGGTACACACTTGAAACCTTAGCACTTTGGAGAAAAGGTGGAAGGACTGCCCCAAGTTCAAGGCCAGCCTGTGCACCATGCGGAGACCCTACCTTAAACAAACGAGCTCTCCTGGGAAGTTCCAAATGATGGAGTTATTGTTACACTTTCTCAATATCTATGTGCTTAGCTCTTCTCTAGGCATCATCTTTACCTGTCCAGACTGTCTTTAATCCCTGGATTTAGAGACAGGTATCTAGACACCATGCATGTAGTGACCTGGAGCCTAGCACACCCTAGACCACTTTGGAGCACTGTGGGCAAAGCAGAAAAGGCTTTGAGTTTAATCATCATAATGGTGGCGTACAGTGGCCACTGGGATTGGGGCTCAGGATAGGAGACACCAGGTCTTCTCCAGGGGTTGAAGGGAGAGGCCTTCTGTGTCCTACTGACAGGACTGCGCAGCCTGACATGGCTGCTTCCCTCCCCAAACACTCTGGCCTCAGGCCTCTCCCACAAAGTTTATGGAGTGCTAGATGTTGATGCGCGTAACATCCCTGGTGAGCATGTAATCAGCACTCCTTCTGGCAAGGACTTAGCAGCCGCTGGAGCAGAAGGCATATCCAGATACAAATTGACATGCAGGCGAATTACAGCTCCTGGCTTTGCAGGAGTGCAGGATGCACAGTGTTCTCTGCAGGGCCAAGTTCTTGCTCCTGGGATCCCGAAGGCTGTGAAAGAGGAGGCAGAGGAAACAGGCTTCTGCGTGAGGTGAGGTCTGAAGTCTTCCCAGCTGGGGTGACTGGACTTTGCTAAGCCTTTGTTTCTTTATTTGTGACATGGAGCTATACTCCCAGGACCCACGGAGGGCCCCATGACATCAGCCAGAGCTGTCATAATGGTCAGGCATAGGTACCCATGGGATTTTCTCCTTCCACGGTTCCCAGACTTCTCCTCTCATTCCGTTCTCAATACCAACAGCTCTCAACTCTGGCTACATTTGAGGGTCACCTGAGCAAAACAGAAATGCTTGACTCACGTATTAGCTATCTACTGCTGTGTAACAACTCGCTCCAAAGCTTAGTGGCTTAAGAAACACACGTTTATTGCCTCTTGGGCCCCAAGGATGGGAAAATTGGTAGTAGTCTAAGCCAGATATTGTGACTCAGAGCTTCTCACGCTGCAGTTATCAAGTGTCTCCTGCACTGCAATCCCTTGAGACCTCACACTTCTACTGGAATGATCAGAATCTTTACCAGGTGGGCCTCTCTGCTGGGCTACAGTATGGCGTTTGGCTCCCCCCAAAGCAAAGCCACTCTCTTTTATGACCTCATTTTCAGTCATACACTGTCACTCCCATCTTATTCCAACCATCAGAAACAAGTCACTAAGGCCATCTACAAATTGTGGAAAGGATCCCTGGGGGATCACCTTGACGGCTGCTCTTCCCAGGTTCCAATTACAATAGGTTCCATTTAGCCAATCTGGGGCCCAAGCATTTTGTTTTGTCTTATTCTCCATTTTAAATCTCCTTAAGAAGTTGGCTGCACCACCAAGGCTAAAAACCTCTACTCTATACAGTCCTGCTGATACCTTCTCTTCAGGCCAACTTGGTCTACTCGGTCCTTCCTCTTAGCATGTCCCCGATTGCCTTGTCACCTATGGCTACGTGTTCTCTGGTCCTGCACAGGGACACCAGAAGCAGAAGGTTCTAGGGGAGGAGGGTCAGTCCTAGTGCAGGATTAGACACCGAGGGCTTAGAGGGCGGAGAAGTAAACAGCATATGCTGTTAAGATTCTTGGAAGGCACAGATCCTGAAAAGGCTGTTGCTGCTCTTGATGCATAACATATTGTTTGTGTGTGTGTGTGTGTATGTGTGTGTGCATGTGTGTGTGTGTGTGTGTGTGTGTGTACAAATACATACCTACACACACACACATACTTATATGGTTATATTGAATTTTTAGGAGCTTCAGCTGTGCTGCCAACTGGAAAAAATATCTCAGCTTATCATGCTGGGTTGGCATTATACAGAAATTAACAGCCATATTGGTCTAGAAATGTAAAACTTAAATTCGTCCATTTGTACAGAGGTAATGAACTGTACTAAGTGTGTGAAATCTTATCTATGTGAGTCTGATTACAGAAACTAATAAAGCATTCTCTAAATAATGGAGGGTACCCATTATTTAGATGAAAGGATCCCCGTTAGGCCCTGGAGCAACTAGAGCAAATAGCACAGTCCCAGATGAGACTAGATGAAGCTGGACATGGGGAATGATGAAAGGGCTAGCTAGGTCCTAACAGGCCCAGGCTGCTAGCAACCAGGAGAGCCCAGGAGACAGCTACCTGCGGGCTGCTTTCCAGCTGCTTGCTTACTCTCCTACCCTTGGGAGAGCCAACCCCAAAACACCTCCCCAAAATGCCAGCCAAGATCAGCCTGGAGTGTGAATGCAAAGCACAGACAGCCCCAGCTTTTTGGCAGAGGCAGCTCCCCTAACACAAGCTGCCCTCAACCCCTCTTCCAGTAAGCAAGCTTTCCTGGCTCGTTCTAATGTTGGCACCGCCATCCACAAGATGAAAGTTGCCTACAACAAAAATAAACATAAAACGGTTATGATATACACATCACTGGGGACCAAAGTGTCCATCATCACAGATGGCTTATTCATCTCGGTGTAATGAAATCAAGATCATAATTGGATAGTTCCAGCCTGTTCGCTCTCCCTGCTTGCTAACGAGGGATCTGGCTCTGTCTGTCTGATCAGTCTCTGCCTGCTCTTGCCCCCTGGCCTTCTGCAGCCAGAATCTAGAGAAAAGGCAAAGGACAGAAGGACAAGAGGGGTGAGAACACGGTCTAGAAGAAGGATGAGCATGGTGTGCTGGTAGCTAAGAGCGGCAGGCGGGTATTTATAACATATGAGAGAAATGAATGGGAGAGGAAAGAGTTATAAAAAGAGAAATGTTTCTCGAGACTACGATTCCTTTTTAAACCAACCAAGAATAGCAAGTTAAAAAAAAAATATGGTTGTTTGGTAATTTCTTTTCAGTTGATGGATTTTTTTTTTTTTTTTTTTGGTAATCCTGTTTTGAGATTGGATCATTGGGGCCCCAGCTCTAGTGAGCATCATTGGTATCCACAGTAATTATTGTAGTTTGGTTAAATAAATAGTACATGCCCATCAAGTTCCCAAGGCGCTCCCTGGAAAGCAGAAACCTAGTGGCAATGGGAAGACAGGGCAGTTCACCCTGGTTATGTGAGACCAAGTACTCAGTGATGAGTCTCACACACAGCACTTAGTGTTTGCTCTGTCTTCTGAATTCTTTGTGAAATCGGCCATGACCTCTTATCCCAGTCCAGAACCCGTAGAATCTTCCCTCATTCCTCCTTTTTCCTCGAGGACCTCTGGTTCCTGTCCCAATCAAAGATCTAGTAAACCATGAATACCACCCCTCTTATCGCCTAAAGTTTCTCCCCCTTTGTCCTCAGGACAGGAATGTACCATCCCTTTCCTAGACCAACACTACTAAATAGTCTCCCGGCCTCGCCACCACCTTTTGCTTAAATGTCTTCACAGGCTTCCCACTGTGTACAGGATAAACTCAAAGCATGTCCCCTGTCTCACTCCAGCCATGGTGCCTATCTTGAGTGCTGGGAGCTTTCCATAGTGTCTATACCTCTCTGCCTCTGCCTGGGCTTTTTCCTCCTTCGCCACCACAGGCTCCCAACCTCTGCCTGAGGGCACCCGCTGTGTCTGTCCATGGCTGGGTTTATTATCATGTAACACACACACACACACACATATACACACACACACACACACCACTGTTCCCCACATTGAATGCCAAGTCTATTTATAATTATGGTGCACTTACTGCTATTTTTGTTTTGTAAAATACGTTTTATTGTTCTTTAAAAGGGGTCAGGGGTTGGTTTAAAATCAGGCTGCATACCTTTACTCAGTATGACATCTCTCTCACCGTGTCAAATTGACCTCCACTAGCAATATTTCATTAAATAAAAAAAAATAGTTTTAATTTTGAGAGGAAAAAGAAAAGTACAGTCCTGAGAGCAATTGACATTATTCTTATTTCAAACAAAATGAAGGCTGTTTTATGTTGCTTATGCATCCTTCTCACACAGAACCAGGAATGTAATTCTCCTAACTCAGGCAGGCATTGATACTGATGGACACCTGCATGCACATACCCTCACACAGGCGCACGTGTGCTCATGCACAAATGCACACACATACACCAAAATTCTGAGCATGTCGAATGGAAAAGGTTTTGCTGGTATTGATCAAAACTCCTGGAGTCAACAGTCAATCTAAACTTAGAGGGTCTTGAGTTTATATTAAAGCAATCTATTGTCATAAGAGAACTTTAAATAGTATCAGTTTTTACTTTAGAATTCTAGAAACAACGATGTCAGAAGCTTTATTCTTCATTTTCTGGAACGAGGCAGGAGGGATTCTACAGATTTGCATTTAGTTAAAAATCAGACCAACTCCAGCAAACAGGCAGCTCACAGAGCTGCCAGCCTCTGGGTGTCATCGGTGAGAGGCAAAAGTCCAGCCCAGCCTACTGGCCTAGCTAAGACTAACAAAATGGGGAAGCTCATGGCTCCGTTCGGTAAATTCCAGCATGACAAGGTGATTCTAGGCCCACACTCAGGGCCTTGGTAGCAGGGCACTGTTGAGTATGGAACGTTTAGTGCACCTGTTATTTTTAATTTCATCTCCACAAGGAGATTGAGAGACTCTTAAAAGAACACGGTCTAATCTTGATAGTTTCATTATTCTCAATGTAGCTCAAGATGGTTGACTGAGCACTAAAGAGCTGGTGTGCTTTCTTATATTCTGTCCCATCTTGTTCTTTTTGTATATTTTAGTGCCTTTGCCCAGCAGTATTCGACATGTAGTAGACACTCAACAAAAAATGGGTGTCTGTTTGCTGAGAAAACGCCTCCCCCCCCCCCCCCCCCCCCGCGGGTGTTGAGATTGATCTTGTTTATTCCTCGTCTCTGGGAGATCTATAAGTTGATATCTCACACGTGACTCCTGAAGCAGGCTTTTAGGAGTAACTGAAGCAAACTTTAATAGTCGTTGAATCTGATCTAGATGGTCTGTGAACTTTTATCTTACTATTTCCTCCAAGTTCGGGGGCTTTTAAAAGTTACTCAAAAAAGATAAAAGCCATCTTTCCTTGCTACAGGCAGGCTCTCAACACTGAGCCACCAGGCCTCTGTTAGTGAGGCCGTCATGGCGAGCGCCGAAGCAGCCTCAACATATGACACACTTCATCTGGAGAGATCACTCCTCAGGGTGTGCGTTCGTTCCTGGCTCGGTCTGATTTGCCTGGGTGATGTATGCAGGAGTGATTCAGCCCTATCCGTCGTCTAGAGAGGCAATCCTTCTTCAGAGGACAGCCGAGGGCATGTGCGACGCAGCCGGTGACAGGCACGATGACAGCAAGATTTATCTGCCAGATGGGGACATGGTTAGTAATGTTTCTCAGCTCCAGGATGGGACCCAGACTCAGTGGTAAAGCTGCTCAGAGTCTGCAGCCTGAAGCAAAGGGGATTCGTTTACTCTCTGCCAAATGGCACCCGGACCTCTAGGTCCGTCAGAGCCTCAGTTTGAGGTCCAGCAAGGCATTCCTCACTCTTGGGACAGATCCTGTAACAAAGTGCTGTGTGCTATTAGACCTAAGCAAACATGGATGTAGTGAAATTGTTGAGGGAGAAAAGCTGGGCTTGCATTATTTCATTACATTTTAGATGGCTGGTAGAGTTTGTTAGATTTACATTCTGATACCAAACAAAGCCACTGCCGATTTGTGACTGTGGATAATCTTTAATAACCAGCCTGCTTTCTTCTGTCCGTGGTAAAAGATGGAGATAATCTTGTAGAATTACCTACACAGAAATTACCAAGACAATCTTAGGACATGGTAAGTTCCTAGCGATCTAAGAGCCACCACATGAAAAAGTAAGTGTGGGGTTTATAGATTACAAAGGGGGCAAAAAAAAAAAAAAAAAAAAAAAAACCTCTTAAAAGAATGGAGAAATCATAAACGACATGAAGATAGCAAGAAACTAATGGACAGCCAAGAGACACAGAGGGAAATCTGGACAGTGAAGTTTCCCTTAAGTAGATTTTGATCTCTCTGGACTTGCCCCTGGTTTTACAAGACATTGAATTATTTAAGTCAAACCAACATCTCCTGAATATTCAACATCCTCATTTCACTAGATTGAAGGCTCTGAGCAATGGCACAAACCGCCCCGCAGAGCCGAGCCGGGGCAGCGGCTGCTCCATGCCGACCTCAACACCCACTCCCATACAAAAAAGCAGAGCAAACGGTGGCTCAAAGTGTTCCTAAAAACAAGCGATTTCCCTAAATTATGCTGCTTCTGCTCCCTCATCTCTGTTAAAACATTACAGTTCATTAGTTTTGTGAGGTTTCAGGCCCCCAAGTCTGTAATTCTCGGTTACTGCTAGCCCATATGCCGTGGCAGCAAGACCAGCGCAATCCAGCCCCACCCTCAAATCAGAGCCCGCCTGGAGACTTCAGGCCCAAGCAAGAGATGCAGCTTCAGATGCAGCTGGAGATGGATGCTTAACATCTGCCTGATTTATGACCTCCTTGCTTTATGAAGAGAGCTGGTAAAAGCGGTGGGGGAGCATTTTGACGCCACTTGCACCCATTGGCAGCAGTAAATTGTGATGGTATTGTAAGAGCAAATGTCCCAGACAGTCAGAATCTATTATGGTGCAAGGCCAGCAGCAGCCTGGGAAAATCACTACATACACAGGATGCAAAAGGCTACCTGCAAGTAGCTTTTAGGGCGTATTTCTAAGTAGACAGAAAATTGGGAATGTAGACATTACGTGTCCCATAGCTATACTAATTGGACCACATGATCATCTAACCATCAGGTTGTATATGACATAGACTAGGGCTGGCGGGTGTCACAATTAGACTCCAAAGTCTATCAGCCATCTGTAGTGTGGAATTGTCAACCCTAATGGTCTGATTTTACATTCTATGACATTTTTTTGTAGATTACATATTTTCTCCTAGCTTGTTAAATGGTGTTACAGTTCTCTCTCTCTCTCTCTCTCTCTCTCTCTCTCTCTCTCTCTCTCTCTCTCTCTCTCTCTCTCTCTCTCACACACACACACACACACATACACTCTCTCTCACACACACACATACACATACTCTCTCTCTCTCTCTCTCATGCTCTTTCTTCTAGTTCTTTATTTTAGGAACCCTCACTTTCAAACAATTTTAATTGCTCTTTGACAATTTCATACCTATATGCAATATATTCTGATAATATTCATCCCTCCATTATCTGTGGTTATCCCACTCTGACCCCCTCTAGACCCCTTGATCTTCCCAACAAGTTCCTTTTCTATTTTTGTAAATGACTCACTGAGTTGACTCAGAAGTGTTGGTGTGAACCTAGGTGGGAGTTTATTTACTTGAACAAGGGCAAGTCCCGGGTGAAAATATTACTGAAGAAAACCCCAGCAGCCATTACCTGTCAATACCTCCTTATTTAGGTGTGGTAGTTTGAAAGAAAATGCCCCCCATGGGGAATGTCACTATTTAGAGGTGTGGCCTTGTTGGAGGAAGTGTGTCACCATGGGGGTGAGCCTTCCCGTTTCCTGTGCTCAAGCTATGCTCAGTGTGGCACACAGTCTCCTTCTGCTGCTTTCAGATCAAGATGTAGAACTCTCAGCTCCTTCTCCAGCACCATGTCTGCCTGCATGCTGCCATGCTTCTTACCCTGAGGATGATGGACTGAACCTCTGAACTGTAAGCCAGCCTCAATTAAATGTTGTCCTTTATAAGAACTGTCATGGTCATGTTGTCTCTTCACAGCAACAGAAACCCTAACTAAGACAGTAGGGTGGGGTCTCACGAACTCCTCCTATCCATGATGGAATGTGGAGGGGCTCAGTCTCATGTAGGTCACAGAGACCTCAGTTTTTTAACCCCTCTTTGATAACTGATGGTCAGATTGGTCTTTCTGAAATATCATTGTCTGTATGAACCACTATCCAGGGGCCATTGGCAGATGTTTCTGCCTAACACAGCCCCAGCACATTTCACAGCCGGTCTGCTGTGTGGGCCTGGTCTCCTGGGGAACTTTCGAGACCCGCCAGTTGTGGCTGACTCTTGCTTCTCTGTCTTCCTCACGGATTTACACTTTCCAGCAGCAGAGACGGTGCTGGTGTGTAACAGGTACACATTAAATATTTGCTGAATGACTAAACTACCGTCTTGTACTACTTGGCAATATGAACTATTTTGAAAGTTCCCCTGGGAAGTAATCCAGCAGTATCAATATTCATTAAAATATTCGTAATCTTTGACCTCAAAATAATATTTCTGAGACTGTATTCTGAGGTGAACATTCAGTGGGGAAATGATGTTTATGAGGTGTAACATAAATAATGATGCGAATTTCATATTATGAATTTCATACATTATGAATAATATAACATAAATAATAATGAAATTTCAAATGAGTTTAAAGTAATAACACAAGAATAGTTGAGTAAATTGAGGTAAATCCTCTCAAAAGAATACTACTAAGTCAATAAAATTGTACTGATTGACTATCGGCATAGGACATTCCTATGACCTATTTTATGTTTTTAAGGTACTGAAAATTAAAAATTATGCCTGTTTGACCTAGTAAAGATAATTTTTAAAAGTACTTAAAGCTGGGTGTGGTAGCACACACTGGCCATCTTAGCACTTGGGAACTCAAGGCCACACTAGACTATGTAATGAGTTCCAAGTCAGTCTGGCTATGGAGTGGGACCTTGTATTTAAAAAATATAAAAACACTCCAAAGTGAAAACTGTAGTTATGGGAACACACCTATTTTACTTAGTCCCCCTAACGATATGCTAAAGGGTGACCTCTTCCTAACAAATGGCACTTTGACGGCTCACCAAAATACGGACTAAAATCCAAACCAGCCTGGAACTCCAGACTCCCTGCAGCATTCCCATGTTAGTTCTCCCTTTTTTCTGCTTGTCCGGTGTATAGAAAAACAGAGAAATCAAAACCGTGTGGTGTTATGTGTGTAGTGTTCCCAAGAAGTGCCACAAAGTGAATGAATGCCTTGGTGGCTGCGTCCCCCGCTTCCCACCATGACAAGGAAAACATCTTGGTTTGTACTGCAGCTGCTTCTTTTTTATTTACCTTTTTTTGTCATATAAACATAATTTTAAAATGTCATGTCTCAGCTATAACTTGCTTTGAATTAACTAAACAGAATCAGACTTTTTTTTCTGGTGTGTGTGTGTGTGTGTGTGTGTGTGTGTGTGTGTGTGTGTGTGTATAGAAGGGGAGGATCTTTCCATGTAGTCTTAGTTGTCCTGGAACTTGCTATGTAGACCATGCTGGCCCCAAACTCACAGAGATCTGCCTGTCTCCTAAGTGCTCCTAAAGGCATGCACCACCATGCCTAGTCTTTGAATTTCATATTCTAAAAATGACAGACTAAAAGGATTTGCTTATGGATTAGACACAAGATGAAGGAGAACGTGAGATGGAGATAATAAGTAGGCATTTGTATGTACAAGTCTGTAGCTCCTAGGGACTGAGAGTATCACTGTATTACTTAACATGTGAGACTGTAGATTTCCTACAGAGTGAACATAAGCAGAATGTGCTCTGAAGCCAGTGGTATTTAGCGATCTGGAAGAGGCGGGACCTAGGTAAAGACATCCAAAAAACAAAAAACCAAACACCTAGAAGAGCAGCGTCTCTAAGGCCAAGGAAGAAGGAGCTACAACAGGCAGGGAGCGAGAAAAGTGTCAAGTCCTGTTAGAAGGTCAAGTGAGATGAGCAGGGCTAAGACTTAACATTGGGTCTCTGGTCAATCTACAGAAGGCTAGGATGGGAAGATAAAAGCCTGTTTGGGTGATCTCCAGAGGAAATGAAAGAGAAGCAAGGACAGAGAGTATAGATTTTTCTCTTCAGTAGTTGTATTGCAATGAAGAGCAGAGAATAGAGGCTATAACAAAACGAAAATTGGGGTTAAGAGAGGGTAATTTGTTTACGCTGGGCACTATAGCCGTGTGCGTTCGGTGTTGAAGGGACCACCTAGCAGAGAATGAGAATTCCTTCTAGAGTAAAACATGGCAACAGGCTCAGGAGCATGGGAACCGAGGGCACAGAAGAGGGGTCAGAGTGGATGCTCATGGAGCCCATAGGTGGGGGGAGGCATCAGGAGAGTCAGCACGTATCCTGTAGAAACAGTAGTGACCACCAGGACACAAAGGCAAACACAGTGGGAGGTCCTGTCGTTGCCTCATCAGTGTCTCGGTGTGGCCAAGTGAAAGGAAGGCAGAAAGTATCTCCGAGTGATGATATTGCCTTGGGTCATCCACCAGGAGGGTCAGAGCTGGAGGTCAAGGCTCTGAGAAGATTTCGGAGAGATGATGGGGAGTACGGTGTGATGCCTGCTCAGAACAGCTGGATACGACAGGAGCAAGACAAGCCTGCTGTGAAGACTCAGAACTTGAATTTGTTGCTTTGTGTAGCACGACTCTTAGAAGTTCTTATTAATAGAAACAAACCTGGAGCCAGGTATTGGGGTGAATGCTGGAAGATCAGAGAAGCAGAACAAGCCACAGCTTCCTTACCTTGCCAGTTTCTCAGCTGATCCTGTTTCCTCAGACTGGAAGCCTCTGTGTCCTCATCCGAATGGATCTCAGCTGAACTGCTGCTCAAAAGCCTAAAAGCTTAACCAGCTCTAGTTCCTGGTTTTCACGCCTTATATACCTTTCTGCTTCCTGCCATCACTTCCTGGGATTAAAGGTATGTGTCACAATGCCTGGCTGTTTCCAGTGTGGCTTTGAACTCAGAGATCCAGACAGATCTCTGCTTCTGGAATGCTAGGATTAAAGGCGTGTGCTACCACTGCCTAACCTCTATGTTTAATTTTATGGCTGTTCTCTTCTCTGACCCCCAGATAAGTTTATTGGGGTGCACAATATATCAACCACAGCTTTGTAAATAGCAGATGCAAGAAACAACCTATAGAGAGCAGGCTTGAGGGTCTCAGAAAAGATAGGTAAAGCTAGAAAGAAAATTCTGATGGAGACAAGACTTCCTACCCAATATTTTATCTACTTCTATAGTATAAAGTGGTACCCAAAGAGCCCATGCAGTATGACAGGCTATTGGTGGAGTGCAGCTTAGTGGCAGGGGGCTCCCTTTGGAACTCATGGGCCAACATCTTCCAACAAGAGAGGCATGTCTACAATTTCAAGACCACTGGTGCAGACAATAGAGAAAAACAGGATGGCTGTCTTTTATTCTAGATGACAGCCAGAAGAGAAACCCAGGGGGCAGAAAGAACACATACCCCAGAGCGCAGAGATCCTTTGTTTTTTTATGTAGAGGTCCCATTAGAAATGAATGTTGTGAGCCCCAGCACAGCAATAAATAAGTAAAATAAATAAGTAGCACTCGTGCTCCAAATATCACCTGGACCATGTGACAATGACTTCTAGGCTTCCACGCAGGGTGACACTTAATGATCAGTGGTAATGCTTTTGTGGTGGAGTACTTGAGCTGTGGATGTTCAGCTCTTGTCCCTACCTACCTGTAACCACAACTCCACTCCCCCATAGCCACTGTTGCCTGTGTTCATGACAAGATGCCCTTTCTGGGCCAAGGGCTGGAAGGCCTTCTAGCCTGTCCTGCATCATGCTGGGAGCAGCATCCAGCGTGGTCGGGAGAGTAGCTCAATGCCCTGTTGAGGACTTTCTATTACTGGGAACTTCCTGTAAAGACTCATAGCTGATCCACACAGGTAGTTTTATTCATTTTGGGAGTCTCGAGCCCAGTTCAAAGAACTGGACAAGAAAGGGATGCTACGCTCCGCCCACCACCTCCCTCTCCTGCCCTCACCATCTGTTCGCAGCCCAATCCCTTCTCCCCCATTTAAATTAAAACTGCTGGAAACTGGGAAGATATGGGGGTGTCTATATGCAACAATGTGAGTCTCAAACTACTTCCAGTAACTCCTGTGTTAACCAGGGGTGAATAAGCTATAGAAGCATGCTTAGAGTCAGAGACTATAGGAAAGAGATGGAAAAGAGCCACAGCTCGTAGAAAATAAGCCAGTTTTCTTTAAGACCTAAAGAGTCTGTTGATTTAAAGGTTTTGAGCAAAGACAAAAGTGTTCTCATTTTTTCTCTGACTCTTAAAGGGAACACAGGCCTGTCTCTGGCTTCTTTATAGGCTGCAGGCATCTAGTCAAGGACTGAGATTCCGTTCATCATAGCAGAGGGCCACACAAAGACAGGCATGGGCCCCAACTGAGCCGTGTGGATGCTGAAGGCAATGAATGTGGTTGGTACTTTCCTCTTTGTTTCCATAGGGATAGACAGGTGCTCATTTATCACATCTCTGGACTAGTTCCATGGAGAAGGAACTGGAAGTGGACAGAGGACTGGTTTCCAGTTTCAGCTTTCTCTACATCACTGGGTTAAGTCCCTCCACCTCCCCGAGTCCCAGTTTTCACATTTGTGAGATGAGAACACAACTGTTCTGTGTGGGGCTTATCTGTGTGATCTGTGTGATCAGGTGATCTGTGTGATCAGGTGATATATTATGTGTGGAAGTCCTGGGTACCCTGAACTAGAAGTGTTGGGTGAAGGAAGGATACTTCTGCTCTGTCTTCCCCCATCTTCCCCAAAGGCCACTAAATAAAATATATATATATATATATATATATATATATATATATATATATATATGTGTGTGTGTGTGTGTGTGTGTGTGTGTGTATATGTACACATATACATACACACATACATCATATACATACACACATACATCATACACATACACACATACATCATACATATACACACATACATCATATACATACACACATACATCATATACATACACACATACATCATACATATATACATACATCATGTACATACACATATCATACACATATATCATGTACATACACACATACATCATATACATATATACACATCATATATATACACATATTCACAGAACAGAGGCAGCAAACGAAGTTTATTGAGTAGAACAACCCAGCCCCCCACCCCCACCCCCACCCCACCCCCCACCCCCACCCCCATGGCCGGCAGGGGTTTTGAAAATGAGTCAACCTTACACATGTAGTTTAGAGACTCCAGAAACTCATGAACCAACATTTTCTGATGAGAGAGCAGGTCTAGAATTTCAAGACAGAGAAACCCAGAAGAGGGAAGGGAGGACCATCCTTCACTCCAGGTCAGAGGAAGACGTGGAAAAGAGAGCAGCCGGAAGGAACCAGGGTTACTCTGTGCCTTATGCAAAGGTCCAGCCAGACGTGAAGTGGGCAGCCACTGAGTGGCGGAGACATCAAGGGAACATTTGCTGGTTTTCACTTTTTCTGTTACCAGATCATGGAAGAGAAAAGGCCTTACCTGGGGTCTCCCTAAAGCTAACGAGTCTGAGTTTGTAGTTCGTTGACTCGCTTTACAGGATTTATTTTATATGAGGCTAATCCACATGGCTCTTCTTTGCTTTGGGATTCAAACAAGGGAAATGCCAGAAATTCCACCAGCTTATTTATACTTAACAACCTGCTTTATGCGCCGTGTGTGCTCCATCCATTTAATCGCCCAATTCTGGGAAAAGAAGAGCTTATATTTGGAGTAGTTAGGTAGGCATAGAGGAGTTGTCAATTATCTTATACCATATATGTTTGTGTGCATGTGTGCGTGTTGTGTGTGTGTGCATGTGTGTGTGTTGTGTGTGCATGTGCATGTGTGTGAGTATCATATATGGGAAACACTTTTATAAAGCAATTCTTTTTATTATAATTTTTTTTATAAAAAGCTTTCTCCCTGTTTTAAGATGTAAGGGAACTATAGTTATTTCATCCCATTTCCACTTCAGTGTGGGAGACATCTTGAAACAGCAAAGAGGACTTAGATGCATGGCAGGAAGGTAGAGGATGGGATGGCTGGTGTCAATCATCAACTTGACAGAATCTATAATTCCCTGGGAGATGGGCCTCTGAGTATGCCTGTGAGAGATCATCTTGATTGCATTAATTGATGTGGGAAGGCCCACCTTGACTAAGTGACAGGGATCCTGGGCAGTCTAAGATGGAGAAAGTGAACTGACACCAGGAAGCATCCATTGCCCTGTTTCTTCCCTGTGGATGCTCCATGACCTGCAGCTCTGGCCTCGGTGACTTCTGGCCATGGTGGACTATGAGCCAGAATGAACTCTTTCTCTCTTAAGTTGCTTTTTTCAGGGCTTTTTATCCAAGCAACAGGAAAAGAAACTAAGATGGAGGCCTCTCTCTAAGGACGGTGGTTCTGACGGTTTTCTCAGGGTCCACCAAAAAGTACAGCGATTCTCCCCCAAATAAAAACATCTCTTTCCGACCGGGCCATGGTGGCACACGCCTTTAATCCCAGCACTTGGAAGGCAGAGGCAGGTGGATCTCTGTGAGTTCGAGGCCAGCCTGGCCTACAGAGCAAGATCCAGGAAAGGCACAAACTACACAGAGAAACCCTGTCTCAAAAAAACAAACAAAACAAAACAAAACCCAAACAAAATCTCTTTCCTTTATAACAATGGGCTCACGTGTCTAAGCTGGTTCAGAAGAAAACTTGCCCGAGAAGGACACTTACTGTTTGTTAGCTGTTTAGTCTCACTGTTTTGGGGGTCGGAATGCAGAGCAGAGCTATGGGTCAGTGACACACCGTGTGCCTTGTACAGGACATGTGCCCCAGCAGGCAGGATCAGGAGATGGTTGGGCTGAAAGAACTGTCTTTCTCAGCAGAGGCCTAGCCAATGCCTCTGTGGCTTCCTGTGCCTTCGGAGGGGACTGCTGCCTCCAGCCCATCGCCCCAGCAAACAGCACTTGAGTTAGGCAGAGGAGGCTGCTGTAATCAAACTGGCTAACGGAGTGAGCACACTTGTGCTCAGTGGTGTGTCTGGAAATTGACCCTCTTTGGCTTTTAACAGGATGTTTCTCCAGCAGTTTGATGATTACCAGAGATAATCAGGGCAGTTGGAAACCTGAAATATTTGTACCCTTCACTCTGTTTGGGCCTCAAGCACCAAAAGCATTAAGTCAGTGCCCTAGAAGGCCTGTCCCCTTTAGAGTAAATGTTCAATAATTGAAAGGCATGCTATGTCTGTGCTCATTAATTTAAAACTATTCCCTAGTCAATATTCTTAGAAATGAGCATGATTATTTATTGCTCAGTGATGAGCTGAATAAATGACAGCAGTCTTCTTCCAGCACCTTCTGTTTCCCATCAGGAATAAATAATAACACCCAGCTATTCACAGTACCTCAGCTGTCAGAGCAGTTTTAAATAATAGACATAAGCTGCTATTTTTGTTTCATCAACATTTAGCGATTGTCTCTGACTGCCATCGCCCACCAGAAGTTTGGGGTCTAACTGTCCTTAGCTGCCTCTTGTCTTCATACTTCTGTACTTTACAGAGCTGAGGATGATGATGCTTATCATCTACAACCTTAAGCTTTTGACACATTATAAGCTAAACCCAAGTGGCTTTTGAATTACAACTGCTAATAGATACTGTTCATTGAAGACCTGAATGGTATCACAGATGACTTTCCCTTCTCTGAAGGTAAAATGCCATGACCCTTGGGTAGGATATTTGGATGATATTATCAAGGTCAAGTTCAGGTAGCTTCTGCATCTTTGTCCCCCAACACTGCTGCAGTCACGTCAGCTATGACTTCATTATGTTTGGTTTTCCAAGAGATTTTCAACTAAAGCATCATCAACAAATGGTGCTGGAAGTCTTCGTGTAGAAGAACACAAATAGATCCGTATTTATCACCCTGCACAAAACTCAAGTCCAAGTGGATCAAAGGCCTCAACATAAAACCACATACACTGAACTTGATAGAAGAGGAAGTGGGGAACAGTCTTGAATGCATTGGCACAGGAGATGACTTTGTGAACAGAACACCAATAGTGCAGGCACTAAGATCAGCTATTAATAAATGGGACCTCATGAAACTGAGAAGGCAAAGGACACCATCAATCAGACAAAGAGGCAGCCTACAGAATGAGAAAAGATTTTTTTACTAACTCTATATCCAATAGCAGTATAATATCCAAAATATATAAAGAACTCAAGAAACTAGATATCAAAAAACCAAAAAAAAATCCAATTAAAAAATGGGTACAGAGCTAAACATATAAATCTCAAATAGATAATAAACATTTAAAGAAATGTTCAACATCTTAGCCATTGGAGAAATGCAAATCAAAACTACTTTGAGATTCCATTTTACACCTGTCAGAATGGCAAAGATCAATAACACAAGTAAACTAAGGCTGGAGAGGATGTGAAGCAAGGGGAACACTCCTTCATTGCTGGTGGGAGTGCAAACTTATACAGCCACTATGGAAATCTGTTCAACGGTTCCTCAGAAAATTGGGAATTGATCTACCTCAAGACCCAGCTATACCACTCTTGGGCATATACCCAAAAGATGCTCTGTCCTACCACAAGGACACTTCCTCAACTATGCTCATAGTAGCTTTACTCATTAAAGCCAGGAAACAACCTAGATGTTCCTCAACCCAAGAGTGGTTTAAAAAAAATGATACATGCTGGGCGGTGGTGGCGCACGCCTTTAATCCCAGCACTCAGGAGGCAGAGGCAGGCGGATCTCTGTGAGTTCGAGGCCAGCCTGGGCTACCAAGTGAGTCCCAGGAAAGGCGCAAAGCTACACAGAGAAACCCTGTCTTGAAAAACCAAAAAAAAAAATTTACACAATGGAGTATTACTCAGCTGTTAAAAAAAAGACATCATAAAATTTGCAGCAAATTGATGAAACTAGAAAAGAAATCATTGAGTGAGATATCCCAGACCCAGAAAGACAAATATGGTGTGTATTTGCTTAGAAGTGGATATTAGCTGATAAGTAAATGGTAATTAAGCTACAATCCACAGACCAGAGAGGTTATGTAAAGAGGAGGGCTTTAGGGAGGAAGCATGGCTCTCCATAAGAAGAAATAGAGTAGATTTTTTTGTGGGTGGACCAGAGGCAGGTGGGGATGGGAGAGGGGGGGATCAGATGGGAGATGAAGGGAGAGAGTTTGGGATGACATAGCTGGAAGTGGGGGGGGGGCATTTTGCTGGGGCAGTGTGGAACATAGTGCAATGGAAACTTCCTGGAATCTATGAGGGTGATCCTTGTGAGGACTACTAGTGATGGAAGATAATGGAGTTTGAACTGGCCATCTTTTGTAACAAGGCAAGGCTTCCAGGGGTAGGAATGGGTTACATTAGGTTGAGTTGTTGGTGGAGGGGGTTCTGTGGAGATCCCTCAACAACCCAGGCTGATGCTAGGACAGAAGGCTGTTCTCTGAAAACTGCCATCGGGGCCCCATTGCTGAGGTCAACATTCACATAGATCATTGAATGTACATTGAATGTAGGTCGAGCTGATGCCTGCAAGGAGTCTTCACCACCATGTTCTAATTTCTTTGGCATGAGAAGGTACCCTGTAAGCCTCAGAAAGAGAAACCTGGACACCAACCCAACCATAAACTCACCACCTACAATTTGTCCTGCCTGAAAGATGTGCTGCTACAGAACTTAAGGGAGTGGCCAACCAACGTTAAACGTTGATTTAACTTGAGGTCCATGCCATGAGAGAGAGAGAGAGAGACCTCATGCCCTACCCTGTTTGGGTAGCCAGGAACCAGAAACTGGATTGCTCAGAGACCTAGGGTAGAATCAAACGCAATAGGCTAAAAAAAAAAAAAAAAAAAAAAAAAAAAAAATCAATGAAATGATTCTTCATGATATTTTGCTATGCTCATAGATCTGTGCCTTGTCCAGTTGTCATCAGAGAGAGACTTCCTCTGCCAGCAGATGGAAGAAGGTGCAGAGACCCAGCCAGACATTATGTGGAAAGAGAGTCTAAAGTGGGGGTCTCCATCAGGTCCCTCCCCTCAGAGTTTGGATGGATCAGGGAACTCCATGGAAGAGGGGCAGACAGACTGTAGGAGTCACAGTGGGTGGAGGACACCAGGAGAATGTGGGCCACTGAATCAGCTGAGCAGGGTTCACAGGGGCTCAGGGAGACTGAAGTGGTAAGCACAGGCCTGCATGGGTCTACAGCAGGTCCTCTGCGTCTATGTTATGACTGTTAGCTTGGTGTCTTTGGGGGACTCCCAACTGTGGGAGCGGGTGTGTCTCTGACTCTTTTGCCTGCTCTTTGGACTTTTCTCCTACTGCGTTGGCTTGTCCAGCCTCCAGATGAGGGTTTTTGCCTTGTCTTATCATTGTATCTTGTTTTGTCCTTTTTCATCTCTAGGAGGCCTGCTCTTATCTGAAGAGGAAACAGAAGGGGAGTGGATGTGGGGGGAGGGGAGATTGGGGGAAGCTGGGAGGAGTGGAGGGAGGGGAAAGTGTGGTCAGGATGTGTTGTATGAGAGAAGAATCTACCTTCAATAAAGAAATTTTTAAAGGTTTATTTACTTTCATGTTTATGCATGTTAGCTTGTGAAACATGTATGTGTACGAAACATGGATATGTCTAGTACCTCCACAGAGGCCAGAGGAGAGCACTGGATGCCCTGGAACTGGAGTTACAGGCAGTTGTGAGCCACCATGTAGGTGCTGGGAACTCAATGCAGGACCTCTGCAAGAGCAACCAGTGCTCTTGACCACTAAGCCACCTCTCCAGCCTTTGGTGTTTTGTTTTGCTGGTTGAAAGAAAAACTAATATACTGCAAAGGTATCTCCGGTATCTTTCTGCCACCTACTGATAAAATTTCATGGAATCTCCATTTTGGCTCAGAGGTGACCTCAAATCCCTCTTTCTCTTTCCATGTTCTTCTCCAGGCAGGGCATACCCTACCACATGAAAGCCTTCCTTCACCACTCACTACCTCAGACCCACTGTTTCCTTGTTCATGGATTTCTTCTTCCCCATTTGGCTAAAATAATTTTCTTCTTCTATTGGGCAAGTATTCCTAGTCCCTTTAGGTCTAAAAATATATTTTATTCTCCCACGTGATTGACAGTTTGGTGGGATACAGAATTCTAGGTCAACCGAAATCCAGGTCAACGTAATTTCCCTTAGAACTTTACAGCAATGCTCCATAGCCTCCAGCATCCAGGAATGCTGGCTGGTGCCTGCTGGCTTTCATTAGATATAATGCAGGCTACTTGATTGGCTAGTTTGTTTCCCTATTGAAAATCTTAGTTTCTCCTGTTTATTTTAGTGCCTCAAAATCTGATGAAATTATTCTAAGGATAAATCTTTTTTCCCCCTTTCTTATGGTTTAGTATTTGACCAACCCCATCAAACTGAAGATCTGTGACTTTTATTGACTCTTGGAAGTTCACACACACACACACACACACACACACACACACACACACACACACACTGTATTATGTAGTCTAGCTCTCCTATTGGTTGTGGGTTGAGCCACACATTGATCTTTTGCTGTTTTTAAATTTATCATTTCTCTCTATTTTGTAAAATTGCCTTGGTTTTGTACTTGCGATTGATTTTTAAATTTTTAGCAGAATTCTTTTATTGCAACAGATACGTCTGTAGCCATTCCTTTATTGTGTCGTTCTCTCCTCTCTTCTGCGGCTGACAGGTTTTTAAGCCTGTCTTCTGCGTCCTCAAATATCTCTGCTTCCTCCAGAGAAACATATTGCTCTTCCTACAGGATGGTGGGCTGTGTGTGTCTGGATGGGGTACATCCGATGAGTTATTACTTCGGGAGGTCGATGAGGCACACTCTAACTCTGGAAGAAAACACACTGTACTCTGGGCCAGCAACACTCACCGAGAAAGCACTGCTCTCTTGGCATCAATCCCTTTGTTTGGGAAGCGCCTATGCCATTTTGTTGCTTGGTTTGAATTTGGGCTTGGATTCTGGACTAGGAGCAAACCCAGGCTGCTAGTTGTTCTGGAAGTGGAGGCCAAGGAGATTGGGGCCGGGACTGACCTCTGAAGCTCCTGCTCAAGCAGGTCTTCCCAGCTCCCAGCTATTGCCACCTGCTGGACCCAGAGGCCAGAATCTTTTAACCCTCCCAGGAAAGCTCAGCTCCCTGCTCCCCTGCCGGCCCCACCCTGGCTCCCCCTGTTTTGCTCATTCAACAAGTTTGATTTTGCCTTCTTCTGGGAATTTCTTGAGATTTCTGTGTTCGTTTTCCCTGCCAAACTTTCTCCTCAGGGTATATGGTGCAATCATCAGCTTATTCCTTTTCATCTTTCTCCTGACACTTCCTCTGGGTCCCAAGATGGGGGAGCCTGTGAGTGAGCCCGATGCTGGCATTTTGAGCCCAAAGCCTTCCCTTTATCTTGAGATGTCTGGGTAAACAGCAGTGTTGGTCCGCACCCAGGGCATCGAGGGGACATCAGAGGAAGTCGTCTGCAGGAGATGGCTACACCCTGCAGAGTGGCCCTCTCTCGAGAATCATGAGCCACAGAAGCTATGATAAAGGGCTGAGTTAGGAGACCAGAGGCAAGGCCTTGTGTAGGAGTCAGTGTCTGTGGAACTCTCATTAATAACTGGTGGTCATTTTGAAAGAGAGTGGGAGAGAGGGGTTTAATCTCTAAAACCAGGTAACAGAAGCTCATCTCAACACGTGCTACAGATAAACAAAGGAGTGTAAGTTTTTGTTGGAGTTGGAGTTATTTGGGGATTTGTTTACATAGACGTGCCAGTCAAGTTCAAACAGAAGTCAGTCTTTAAGGTATAGGTCACTTCCAGGGACAAAGCTGTGCTCACCATAAACCTTTATCGACCGTAGAAATCCTAGTCCAAGGCAGGGGCAGGCAGATACAGAAGTCACTAATATTTATTAAGATTGTACTCCATCTTAGGAAGTTTTTGTGCATCTCATTTAGTTTAATCCTCACAAAAACTCCATTGAGATCACTCATCCATTCCTTCAATCAATTATATGTAATGAACAGCTGGAGTATACCAGGACCCGCGTTAGGTAGGCATTGGAAATACACCATGCATGAAAAACACTCACTGTACTTAGTGCTTACTGAAGGAGGCAGACACTAAATAATAACATAAACAAGTACAGAATGGCAAGTACTGTGGGGCACTATATGATGCCACAAAAATGCGTAAACAGGAAGCCTGCCTAGAACAGTGTAAAGGTGAAAAGAAGATTTAGTCTGAGATCTAAAGAATGAAAATTAAGTAGCTGAGAAGGAGGGAGGAATTAGTCCAAGTATTTCAATAGATACAACATGTGCAAAGGTCCTGAGGCAGAAGGTATGAGACTTTTTAAGTTTGGGAAAGAATCATCATTTGGAAACTACTATAATAATAATTTCCAAAGAATTAATGGTGGATTCCAATATTGAAAGACACAAGTTCATTACATAGTCTCAGAGAACTGCCCCCATATGTATAAGATACTTATTACAAGGGAAAAATCAGTAACTCTGTAGCGGAGAAAGCTGGTAAGACGTGTTTAATGATGTAAGCAAAGCAGGCATCAATCACACTGGTAGGAATAGAATCAGTGGCTGTCCTGCATCTCCTGATATTATGTGTTAATAAAACACAAGACGTATAACCGGTGTCTAAGCATGAGGATTATCAGGCAAACCCCTGCTGAGAGACATCCTGCAGAGTAACTAGCCAAGACTCCTGGAAGACTTCAAGGTCTTAGAAGATGAAGATGGGTAAGTTGTTGCAAATTAAAGAGATGAAAGAGACACGGAGTTATACAGAGCCTGCAGCGGTGGGTGAGTGTTTCTTTTTTTTTTTTTTCTTTTTGCCGTGAAAGACTAAATTAGGGGACATTAGGAAAATTTTGAAAGATGATTTCAAAAAGGACCAAAGCAAGGTTAGAATACACGGAGATCTTCATGTGGGTTTGTTTATAATAATTTCAGAGAGTTCAGACAAAGTGAGTGACTAAATAAATATAAAATCTACTGTTTGAGAAATGCCGGTTATGATATATAAGAAATCTCTGCATTACTTTTGCAATGCTTCTGTAAGTTTAAAACAACTTCAAGGTAAAAGGCTAAGGTAAAAAAACACGAAGGAAGACACCTCCAAGGGGACAGTGTGAGGCAAGGTGAGCTTGGATTTACGAGGAAACAGATCTTGGTGTTTATCCTGAAAGCCATACAGGCCACCAAATGGCAAGAGAAGGGACATGACCTGATCATACCAGAATTCAGAAAGCAAGGCGGCGGCGGCGGGATCCCAGAAAACTATCTGTAAGCTTAGGGGATAAGTTCTATGGGAATGTGTCACCCTGGTGTAGAATGGAGAGATGGTAGCAACTGTTAATCCACCAACCGAGTGTAAAGACCATTACCCAAATTCTTCAGTCAAGTCAAGCAAACTATTTTCTGTCAGATGGGTCTATCTCCCTAAAGCAGGGTTTGAAAAAATAGCATTGAAGATAGGGGAATGTGGGGTTTATATAGCCCCTAAACTGCAAGGGTAGGGGTCTCCAAGGGTTTTTTGGTTAAGTGGGAGCTTGGCAGAGCATCTCAAAATTAAGTGCTTTGCATACTGGTGGGGGTGCAAGAGGGGTGTGGCTGAGCTCCTCTGGAGGGCAGGAGGGCTAGGCTGGGAAAGAGCCTTGAAGACACCTGTTAGTCTGTCTGAGTTCGTTCTTACATTGATTTCATGAAGTCACATGGCTTGTTCTGTCTCATGTTAAACCCCTGTGTACCCCAAGAAGCCTCCCTTCTCAAGAAGCCAATTTTTGCTTCTTTTCTAGTTTTATGTGAAATCAGCCTGAAGGAATCAAAATGTATCAAGCAGGAGGAGACAGGGAGCAAGAGATTCTCAGGTCTTCCTTGGTCTGGATGTTCAATGGCTGTTTATCAGTTTAAAAAAAAAAAAAAACACCTAAAGCCATGCTTTTTAAATACAGGTTTCCAGATGCCGATGAGAAAGCCACTTCTTCCTCACATAACCAAGTCTTGTGGGTTGCTCTGGAGAGTTAGAGAAATCCATCCCTTGCTGGGGAAGTCACCGCACAGTCCAGTTCTGTGGACACTTTTTATTTTTCCTTGAACTTTAATTTTTGTCTCCTGTAGACGTGTAAGGTATGAAGAGAGAATTAAAGGCAGCGGTGGCCAGCTTAGCAGACCTCAACCTAAAGCTTCAGTAATCCCGTCTCCCTCCTCAGTCTGTGACCCTGGTCTTGGCTGCAGAAGTGGAGTGGGGAGCTTCACGTGTTGGAGATTTCACGTGGTGATTTCCAAGAGTCTTCAGTGAATCACAGGAAACAAACAGCTGGCCTCCGGCCATCCTGTAATGACTTCTGGCTTCTGAGGCTGCTGTTGGTGAATCTCTGGGGTGGCGTGGTGAAGTACGAGAGGCCAGCTGGAGAGCCAGTTAGCAGAGGCATTTAGACTAACAAGCCAAATGCTTGGGGGGCTGTTATTTGCAGTTTCTGGGTAACCCAGAAGCCCATCTGGCTTTAAGGGCAGATTTTTACACTTTATAAATACATGTATTTGATCTTTTATTGTACATTACAAATAGCGAGTGTCCCCACATGCATACTTTAGCACGGCTCTGATTTTAGGTCTCAGAAATTTTCTTTAACTTCACAGTTATCTTTTGAGGATGTCTATTTTTCAGACGAGCGGATAAATACAGCACTATACTTCTGATCCCCAGCCATGCTATTTTGGTCATTTAGTCAGCATTGGCCTTGAACTGTCTGGTTTTGGTGCCCATGACTCCTCAGTTAGATTAGAAAATAAAAACTGGTAATATATATAGACATAGACAGACAGACAGACAGACAGACAGATAGATAGATAGATAGATAGACAAAATCTATATAAAAATGGTATTTATTAGAGTGGCTTACAGGCTGTGGACTGACTATTCCAACAATGGCCATCTCTGAAGCCAAAGTCCAAGAATCCAATAATTGTTCAGTCCATGAGGCTGGATGTCTCAGATGATCTTTGGTATATGCCAGAATCCCAAAGAAGTGTCTCATGCCTGTGAGAGAATTCACCAGAGAGATTGAGGGCAAACAAGCAAAGAGCAAGTGCTTCCTTCTTCTGTGCCCTTTATATAGGCTACCACAAGAAGGTGTGGTCCAGATTTGAGGTGGGTCCCCCACCTTAAATAATTTACTCAAGAAAAATCCCTCACAGGTGTACCTAGAAGCTTGGGTTTGGGTTAATTCCAGACGTTCAAGGTGACAACCAAAAATAATGATCACACATGGACAAACCTGAGTGTAGATGGGAGCTAAACTGTGTACAAACTCCTCTTTCTAACATCCCTCCCTCCCCTCACTGCACACCACAGACAAAACTAGATTATACATCTTGACACCGAGTAAGAAAATGGCTATGATAAATATTCACTGAGTACTTACTGAGTGCCAGGGGCTGTGCTGAGCCCTTCACACAAATTGTTCCATTGATTCTCACAACAGCTCATTGGTGCAATCACTATTATTATCCCTGTCCTGAGTGTTAGGCAAACAGACTCCACAAGACTAAGTTACAGCAGTAAGTGGCACCTGGCCAAGGACAGAGAGTGAAACACAACTCCAAATGAACCACCAGCTCTCCAAGGAGAGCCTCCCAAGCCCAGTTTCCTCCAATTCCAGTAATAATCAAACAGCTTCATGACCAGTCATCAACGGTTGATAAAAGCAGGCTCATAAAATAAAACTGAGCTCCCGAGGCAACAGTGCAGGTGTTCCAGTAATGCGCTCCCCTGCCAGAATGAGTCATAAATTATTTTAAGCATTTATAACACAACTTAGATCCCTGTAGTGATTACTCTGTACACAAGAATTCTCATCGACGTTTCCAGCATTTTTGTAGGAAGTGTAATGTTCATACACTAGGTACACAAATCTTGCAGAAAATCAGTTCTGGATTTTCACCAAGGGTCACTTGTGTGACCATCACTGACACCAGGAAACACATTGCTAAGATAAAAATTGTCCTCTTTATGGCCCTCCTAGTCATGAGCCCCCAGCCCAATGTTAAGCTATTACTCCAACTAACTATCATCATGGACTAGTTTTTTATATTTTTGAGCTTCATATAAATGGATTCATATGTCAAACAGACCCTTTTGTGTCTGGTTTCCTTTGCTCAACAGTATGTTTATGAGTCGTCATCATCAGAATTGAAGATCTTTCATTTTCATGGCTCAGGGGTATTCTATCATACTTACATGCCATCATGTAATTTATTCACTCTACTCTATATGAACATCAGGGATGTTTCTGATTTGGGGACATTACAATGCTGCTATGCCAGTCACTGCTCTCACTTGTATATTTTGATGCACAATCTCTACATTTCTGTTGAGTCTGTTTCCAGAGTGGAAGTTACAGAACATAGGGTGTGTAAATCTTCAACTTTAACAGGTGCTGCCAAACCATCTTCGAAAGTCATTTGGTCAGTTTGCACATCCAGCAAGACAGGCAGTACGTGGACGCTGTCATTGACCCACACTCTTACGAATTCTCGGTCTTTTCCACTCCACTCTGGTGGGTACTTTGTGGGATCGATTTGTGCATGTGGTTTGTTGTTGTTTGTGGATTTCTAATGGATTAAACCGGGTTTTAAGAGAACCTTGAGTTTGTTTTAATCGGGTATCAAAAGATACACAAGTGTAGTGATTATGCACATGGTTCTTCCTCTGGAAACAGATAACACAGCACTTCATGCTGGTGGACAGCAAGGAAAGCACTGAGGTTGTGGAGAGACTGGGAGCAAATGTAAGACTTGAGCAGAGATTTTACTGTGGTTGTCATGGTAAGGAACTGGGAAGACAAGGCAAGCAGGTTTATGATTGCCTAGATCCAATAGGATTAATAGTGTATAGGTATCAGTGGTCTGTGGATAGTTTAAGTTGTCAGAGCTGGACTTATTGGCTCACACCTTTAATCCTAGCACTCAGGAGGCAGAGGCATGCCAGTCTCTTGTGAGTTTGAGGCCAGCCTGGTCTTTATAGTGAGTTTCAGAACAGACAGGGCTACACAGAGGGACCCTGTCTCAAAATGAATTGTCAGTGATCTGTGGGTAATATTAGTAGTATATTGGTAATCTCTGTGGCCTGTGGGTAATATCAGTGGTCCATAGAGAATAATAGTAGTCTGTATATTGCCAGTGGCCTATGGGTAATATAATGATGTATGGACAATATGAGCAATATGGAAATTTTCGAGGTATATAAACAATAGCAGTGGTATGTGGAAATATCAGCGGTTAATGGAGTGCAGGAACTGTCCCTAGCTGTCTGATAACCTATCCGGAGGACGATTGAGGAAAGGGAGTGGTGGTCTAGACTGTGAGAAAAAAATAAAGGAGATTTGGGACAGGGATGAAATAGTTCATTATGTAAAGGCATTTGCCACTAAGCCTGAAGACCTGAGTTTAATCCCTGGACCCTCATGGTGGAAGAAGATCACTGACTCCAGAAAGCCATAACCCCATGTGTAAAAATGTAATACAAATAAAAACTATTTGAAAAGGAGGTTGAGGGGTAAGCTCCAGATTGGTTAGTTTGCAATAAAAAATACATTCAGAGAACAAATTGTCTAGCAATACAGTACCTCTAAGGATAACAAGTCCATGATGTCAAAGTGTTTCTAAAAAAAAAAAAAAAAAAAAAAAAAAAAAAACACTATGGTTAATTTAGGTGTCTTTTGTATAGTTATTAGAAATTTGGAAATATGTTTTACAAATTATCCATTCAAATTTTCCCTGTTATTTTATTTGATTTTCTGCCTTTGTCTTACTATTTTATAAGAATTTGCCCTATGTTTTATTTTGTTTGCTTTCTGGGGTGCTAAAGATGGAACAGAGTCTTCTGTACATATAGCAAATGTTCTGCCACTGAGCCACACCCCAGCCCCCTCCTATATTTTAGATACAAGAACTACAGAAACATTTTCCCATCCTATAGCTACTTTCTCACTCTTCTCGAAACCTTACAATGAGCAGAGGTCTCCCTTTCCTCTTCTCTGGTTACCATTCTTCTTTACAGTTAACGCTTTTGACAAACACTTATCTGCTTCAAGGTCATGAAAATGTTTTCCTGTGTGTGTTCCAAAGACCTTGCTGTGCCTTTCATATCAAGAACTACAATCTGTCTGGACTCTTTGACATATAAATACAATAGTATGTATATATTGATATACAATAAATAGTACCAGTATTGTTTACTGAAACAAGCTTTTGTTTTTTTTTTTCAATTTTCAGTAACATTTAAAAAATAAATAAACTAAAGAAGTATTTTTCTGGCTACTTAAAGACCTAGCCAAATCTTGGTACATGGCCCTTCCTCACCCTCATCTGTTTCTGGTATTGCCTCTCTTTACCCACTCTCACATGTCTACCTCACTCTATTAGGTTCCTTGTGATTAAGTTGGGCTCCTCCACATAATATAGGGCAGTCTTCTCGTACCAAGATTATTAACTTGATCACATCTGTAAAATCCCTGCTATCATTTAAAGTACCAAGCAGACTTATACATTTCAGAGATTAACACAGGACTTGGGAGAGTAATACTGTTCCACCTACCATGGCACTAATTTGAATTAATGCCATCCTCCTTACAAATGAGCTAAAAGTACCAAAAATTGGTTTCTAAATGAATTCGGGCATCGGTTTAGATTCTATCTTTACAACTATTGACCTAGTCTTAACTCCTAACAAATAATGGCATTTTAAACCACTAGTCAGCTCCGCATCAGATTCTGAACCTTCAGGACAAGAGGCAATTATGTCTTAGAGCAGTCATTTCAGATAATCTTCAGACCAGTTATTCAGACTTCCCTTTTGACCTACAGTCTCAAAAGAATCTATATTGCACTGTATGTGCTGGAGAAAGGGACTGTTTGCTCATTCCTAGCCTATATTTTCTAAAAGTGGTGGATTATATGCCCCCTACCATGATGAAATTAAAAATAAAAAGCAGATATCCTGTGGAGTCACACAGTTGTCTGCTCCTCAGCAATCTGTCTCTGTCCCCCCCAAAGCATTCTTCTTTGTCCTTGTAGTTGGACACTGACTTCCTCTCCTCCTAGGGCTCATTCAGTCCGTTGCCCATTTGGACAACACACTGGCTACCTACATCTCCTACTGCTACCTGGATGCCTGAGGCTTCTTCTTTATAAGGTAAATAAACTGAGCAGAGCCACCTAATCACTGTGACAAGGAAACCGCAAACTGGAATGGACTAACAGACTATGTGCCGTTTCTCCCTTACGTCACAATGCAGCTTGACAGGATACACAGTGGATACCCACATTCCACACAGTCATTCCAGGTTATTCCCCTCTCGGGGCTCTATATTACTCCAGTCCTGTTTTCTCTTTGCAGCCAGTTGGAAAGAACAAGGATGGGACAAAGTTTATATAGGACAGGGCTTCCAAATCAGAAGTGACAGTAATGCTTCTGTTCTTATCTGGCCAAGCAGACTCAAGCCATCTGACAATACCTGATTGTAGCACGAATCTTAAAAGGTCTTATTATTAAAAACAAACCCAGAGCTAGGTATTGGGGTGAACACTGGAAGATCATAGCAGCAGAATAAGCCACAGCTAACCTCACTCGCCAATTCCTCAGCTGATCCTGTTTCCTCAGACTGGAAGGTTCTGAGTTCTCATCCAAATGGATCTCAGCTGAACTGCTGCTCAAAAGCCTAAAAACTTAACCAGCCCTAGTTCCTGGTTCTCACGCCTTATATACCTTTCTGCTTCCTGCCATCACTTCCTGGGATTAAAGGCTCTTGTTACCATGCCTGGCTGTTTCCTGTGTGGCCTTGAACTCACAGAGACCCAGGCAGATCTCTGCCTCTGGAATGCTAGGATTAAAGGTGTGTGTGCCACCATTTTCTGGCCTCTGTATCTAGTGGCTGTTCTGTTCTCTGAACCCAGATAAGTTTATTAGGGTGCATAATATTTTGGGGAACACAATATCACCACACCTAACTGATGGCAAAGGAGTCCAGGATAAAGAAAGCTAACTTTTGAGCAAGAAAGGAAAACTATTTAGTGGGCAGATAGCAGTTTACATAGCAATGGCATGGTTGTGTTGTATACTATATGAGAGGACAAGCCCATGGTGATGCTGATAATATACACATCACATGTCACTGACATGCCCAGCTAGCCTTTGAGAACAGTAATTTCAGTGTCACTTTTTCTAAAACAGCGTGGAACACAGTAGTTGCCCAATAAATGTTTGATGAGTGAATCACAGTATATTGAAGCTCAGAAAATGTCCTTAGAGATCATCTAATCTAAACCTTTCATTTTAAATATGAAGAATCAGAAAGCCAGGGCCACCGAGCAGGGATGGGACCCATTTATCTCCTATCCCAGACTCGGGGAGATAGTCTTTGAAAACTAACATCCCAATTTCCCAGTCCGGTGGGACTCTTCTTAACTAGCATATTACAAGTGGCACCTCTGGACAAGTGTTATTCATTCTGATGAAGTCTCCTTGGGACTTTCTATACCAGTCAAATGCTCCTTCCATTAAAATATTCATGGAGCTGTATTTGAGGGATCACTTACAGAGCCTATGGCGGTTTTTCTCTAGCATTGCTCTGGTGGTGGCTGGTAAATATATGCATCCTTTGAAGATGGGTTTGATTTTGAGAAATGTTTTAAAGACAAAAATTAAATGTAGATGACCCCGCTGTACAATACTGATCTAGGGGAACAAAATCAAAAAAAAAAAAAAAAAAAAACAAAAGCCAGGTAAGGCTGTGTGCTGCTTAATGATGTACAATCAGAGAGATTGTTTCCTACATGATTTATCAACCTGCTTTGGGGGACAATTTCAGAAGAGATGTGTGGGCATTTTGAACAATGTCATCATTGTTGGACTAAGTTCCTGGAATCCTAAGGTGACAAGTTTGAAGAGAAAAAGCAGCTTTTGAAATGTATGTGCACATGTCAGAAACGTTGATGCTGTAAAAGTCCAAGTTAACTCCACAGTCCTGAAGCTTCCACCAAGAAACTCAGCAGAGTTTGTGGCTCCATTCCAACTGCCTGTGTGGAAACCAGGGGTGGGATGGAAGGAAGGAAGCATTACTTCAAAAATGAGTAAGTTTTTTTTAACTGTTTAATATATGTATGTGTGCCCATGTGAAGGTTTGTGCACTTGGGTACAGTTGCCCACAGAGGCCAGAAGAGGGCACTGGAACCTCTAGAGCTGAAGTTCCAGGTGGTTGTGGGGCATGTGGCATGGGTGTTGGCAACTAAACTCTGGTCCTTTGTAAGAGGAAGCCCTCCTAACTGTCGGGTCAGCTCTCCAGCCCTGAGATAATAGGTCTTGGAAAGTAATAGAAGTTGATGACCTGATTGACTCGCTTCTGGGGAAATATTTAGGAAGTATGACAACGAAGACTCTAAACTGGTACGATGGGCTGGGCTTGTGCACCTACATTCCAGCTCAGTAACTGGGATGATTCTGAAGGGGATGATGTGCACACTGAGAGGACCCAAGAAGGAAACTCCCTCTCTATTCACCGCCAAAGCGCAGGTCAGAAGAGACTTTCTTTTCTAGCGATAAAAGCAAGAAACAGTCAGCAATGTTGGGGAAATTAGACACCCACATGCAAAGGAATAAAATTAGACCCACGTCTTTCTTTACAAAAAAAGAACTAACATGAAGCAGATGAAGGATTTAAATGTAATTCAAATGATGAAACCACTACAAGAAAATATACGGAAGCAGCATTGTGACATTGGTCTAGGCCCGGATTTGTTTTTATATAAAACCTCAAAAAGCACAGGTAAAAAAAAAAATACAGACAAATGGGATTCCCTAAACTAAAGTTCTCTGCACAACAAAGCAAACAGCAGAACACAGAGATAATCTGCAGGATGGGGGGATTCCTGAACTAAGAAAAGCAGCTGAGAGGCGAAAGGCCTGCTTTTTGTTCAATTTCAGAGACTCCAGGTAACGATTCAACACCCACATTACTTGGACCTGAGGCCAGGAAGAAGATTATGGTGGCGTGAGTGTGTGGATGAAGAGGTTGTTCACCTCATGGTAGCCAGGAAGTAAAGAGAGAGACAGAAGAATGGTCTGGGACAAGATACACCCTTTGAAAGTGCTCCTCTATTGACCTACTTCTTCTAATGAGACCCTAACAGTCCACTCAACTGCCAGCTTACCCATGGTGAAGTTACCACACTCAGAAGCCAATCAGTTTCCAACAATGGCACCAGCTGGGGCACAAGCCTCATCACATGAGCCTTTTTAGTAAATACTTCACATTCCCACCATAACACATCTGATAAGAATTTAATATCCCAAACACATAGACGCTCAAGCTCAAACATTTAAACTTTTACAAGCATGCAGAAGACCTGAACAGACAATTTTCAAAAAAGCTACACAAATGTGCAACAGATTTTTAAAAAGTATGCAATACAACTAAGCATCAGAGAAACACTAAACCATGACAAGGTAATCCCTCCCCCTATTTAAGATGGAGACAATCAAAAAAACTGAAAAGTATGCATTGGTGAGGATATACAGAAGATAAATCATTTATGCACTATTGGTAGAAATGTAAATTGAAACCATTATGAAAAACAGTATGAGAGTCTCTCAAAAAATTAAAAATAAAACTAACTCATAATTCAGCAGCTGCTGCTGGAGTATGCACAATCAATATGCTGAAGTGATAGCTGCTCTTCTGTATTTGTTTTTAACACTACTGACAATAGTCAAGATGTAAAAATCAACCTGAGAATCCACCAAAGGACAGATAAATAAAACATACACATACACAGTGGAATGCTATCCAGCCATGGAAGTAATGAAATACTGTATTTGCAGCAACATTGTTAGAATTGGAAATCATTATGGTACAAAAAATAAGCCAAGTGCACAAAAACCAGAAGCAAACAACCTCACTCACACATGAGTTCCAAAATCATTGTTTCATGGAAAATACAGAGTAAAAGAATGGTTACCACATCCTGGGGAAGGGAGGGAGAGCTGATGAACATTACAGGTAAGAGGTTTAATGGAGACATTCTTTCACATAGTAGGGCTACTAGAACCATCAGTAAGGTACAGTGCATCTCACAGTAGAAAGAAGAGAGGTTTTTGAATATTTTATCACAAATAACTGATGCATATTTAAGATAGAGTCTGCTCATTAGCCTTATTTGGTCATTAATACACATGCTCATGTACCAAACCTCATACTGAACTCAGAAATGTGAATAATTACTCTGCATCAACCATATTTTTAAAAAATAGAATCCCTTGAAGAGGGTTTATAAATCAAAAAAAGAGAAAAACTCTGTAGCAATAAGTACCTAGGGCTGTGCCTTCAATTATGCTGTTAAGCTTTGGAGGGAGGGAAGTCAAGAGTTCAGAATCCTTGTTTTCATTTTGTACCTCTATATAAAAATGTAAATATCATTCTCATTACTTTATGCTCACACCTGGCCTATTTTGAGAGGCTCAACAGCATTTCCCTGATGATCCAATTTAAACACTTTTCAATGGCATAATTACACTCTCTTGGTAAATTACCATCTTGTGCAAGGGCACACACAGAAAGAACTGTGGGCATGTGGGCACACACTCCCAGGGGAAATGCTGTCCTGCTGTAATGGGTATCTTTTTGGATGTAAACATCCATTCTAGCAGTGGGAATATGTATGAATATGTGATCACAGTACAATTATCAGAGGATTCAACAAAGACTCCAATGCAGAGAAATGTTTGCTGGCCTCCTGTGCCCACAAAACTGCACAAAGGATAAAGCTCACCACAGGTTCCACAGCATCTGTGGTACCCTCTGCTCAGGCTCAGTTATGATGCTGCTTGGCTAGGGCATTTCCAACAAAGTGGAAAGATGCACAAAGACACTGGTGAGTGAACTGTCCAGCCATACAGCAATCAACCCTCTCTGCCCACGTCCAGCAGTGGCTCTTTGTGTGCGTGCATGCGTACGTGTGTACATGCATGCATATGTGTGAGTGTGCGTGCGTGCGTGCGTGTGCGTGCGTGTGTGTGTGTGTGTGTGTGTGTGTGTGTGTGTGTGTGTGTGTGTATGTGTATATGTAGGTACATGCACACAATACATGTTCTTGGAGGCCAGAGATGACCATCAAGTGTCTTCCTCAATTGCTTTCCACCTTATTTGTTGAAGTGGGGTCTCTCACTGAGCCTGAAGCTGACCCATTCGGCTAGGATGTCTGGCCAGCAAGCCTCCAGGATTCTCCTTTGTCGCCACTTTCCCTGTGCTGGGACTATAACACTCAACGCCCACACCCATCTTTTTATGTGCTGCTGGGGCCTTGAACTCAGTGTAGCAAGCCCTTTGCCAACTGAGAAATCTCCCAGGTCCCCAGTCACTCTTGGCTTTTTTTCTCCTCTTAGACTACACCTGACTAGGAGGTGGTGAACCCTGATGCACAGTCTCTGAAGGGTAGTTATTCACAAAAATCAGCCTCAAGGGAGTTCAAATTTCATTTCTCCACAATTACCTCCAGATGAAATTGTCCCTAGTTAGCCGCCAAAGGTCAATTATTCCATCTTCCAGCTCTGCAGACTTCACCTAGGATAAGGACCCAAGTGTGTTCTTTTCTGACTCCATCTTCAACGGCAATAACGCCCCAGCAATTGGAATTCAGCCTTCGATTTTGCTGATGAGGCAGTGGGAAAAACCAGAAACCACTTCCCAGTCTATCATTGCTTTGGATTCAACAAATGCGAACTGGAACAGAAAGCTGTGGGCGCCATCAAGTCAGCAGCCGGGACCAAGGCTCAGGGAACCCATATACTTCCACCTTTCTCTTTTAAAGGGGTAACTGAGGATGGTTTAAAATTGGAGCCCTTCTTTAAAAATAAAGAAGGAAGAAAGAAACAACTTAGAAATGCATAAATAGATTCTCTGCAGACCAATATAAGACAGACAGTATAACAGTGCAAAGCCTGGCAGCTGAGATTTCATTTGTTTCTGGCTTTGGAAAACCAAACCCCTAAGGGGTCTGAATCCAAGGTTCATTTATTCTTAATAAGCTCAGTTCCAGGGGCCCTGTCAGCCCCTAGCTAATGACAACTCTCCCAGCAGCTGGAATAGCTGGAGTCCGGAGAAGAGTAAGGCTCTAATTGAGACATGAAGTGTTGACTCCTGTCATAATTTGTTAATGTCCAGAGCCCACATCCTGTGTCTTAAAAGTCCTTTCATGATGGGTTCTCCAGCCTCCTAAGAGAGAGCATTCCTGGTGATAATCGGGATGGTACTGGACAGGAGTGGCAGTCACAAGCAGTCCCCTCCACCATCTCCAGATCTCTTGCCACGGCTCTCAGAGAAGTGGGTCCTGGCCTACGGTGCACAGAAGGAACCTGCCAATGCCACACCCCCTGTTGGCTGTCTCCTGATCATGATAGTCCTTAGTCTAAAAGACAAGTCAGGAACACACAGGGATTGAGGTCTTTCTTCACCAAATGAAGCCAGCTCTCCTGTACCCAAGACCTAATAAGAACCCAAAAGAGCAGTTGGGCTGCAGTTTGATCGACTTGGTCTGTAAAGCAACCACCATCCTCCAATATGCCCTGCAGAGTCCTCTTCCCTGGATGCCCAGACTCAGTAACTCAAGTGCCTATCTGCTTTTGGTCATGATGTTTATCAAAGCAGCCAAAAGCAAACTAAGAATCTTGCACTCACATGTAAGAGGAATTACTAAATGGCCTTATTAATAATAATAATAAAAAAAAAAACCCAGAGCCAGATACTGGGGTGAAAGCTGAGAGATCTGAGGAACAGAACAAGCCACAAGTTCTTACCCTAGGAAATCCTTGGCCCAAGAGAGAGCTACTTCCTGTATACTCACACCTATATCCTTTCTATGCCCTGCCATATTACTTCCTCTCTCCGCCTGCCCAGCTACATCACTTCCTCTTTCTGCCCAGCTCTATCACTTCCTGTCTGTCTGTACAGACCTCCAGACCTCTATGGTTAAGTAGTGCTGGGAATTAAAGGCATGTGCCACCACGCCTGGCTCTGTTCCCACTGTGGCCTTGAACTCACAAAGATCCGGATGACTCTCTGCCCCCCCCACACACACACAATGCTAGGATTAAGGGTGTGTGCTACCACAGCCTGACCTCTATGTTTAATATAGCAGCCGGCTTTTTCCTCTGATCTCCATGCAAGCTTTATTTATTGAGCACAAATAAAATACCACCACACTCTGAAAAGACCAAGCAGATGCCATAACAGGTTGTCAGTCTTCTCTCAGAGATCAGGCCTCAATTTCAGTTTCCTGAGACGTAAGCAAACAGTTTCTGGGAGGGCCGTGAACAAAAGACATAGTTCTTGCAGTAGCTCCCTTTCTTCACGTACTCTGACTGTTCAAGGTTCAGCCAGTTGTTTACTGTCTTGGACCCCTCACCAACTTAGAGTTATGTGCGAGGCCAGCCAGTCCCCATGGCAGCTCAAGGACAAAGCCTGGGACTTGTCCAGGCCTGCCCCAAAATGATAACTGTAACCCCCAACCAGTAAATTCAAAGGTCACATACCCTCACCCAATCATATGACACCAAGGCTTGTACCACCCTGTTTGCGGTTTTTCTCTTTAAAAACCCCTCACCCTGAGAGCTCAGGGCCATTCTCCTCCACCTGCTGTGTCGAGTGTTGGACATGGACCAAACCCGGGCTTGCTTGCTATCAATAAACCCCTGTGTGTTTTGCATCGATATTGGCTCTGTGGTGATCTTGCTCGGTGGAGTCTCACAGCGCGGGCACAACAACTCACATATAAACAAGAGCTCACTGTAGCTCGGTAGACAACACAGAATGGTCGAAGTGAGCTCTCTGCCGTTCATTGGTCTCAGGAGAGGTCCTGCCCTGTGCCAAGATTGGGCGCTTTGCTTTGGAGCCTCCAGAAATCAACCTGGGTAAGCATAGCTGCCATAGCCCCGACACCTTTCCCAGGTTCCTTTTCGGTTTCGTTTCCTGAGAGGCACTTCCCCGGAAGAGGGAACTCATTTCTCCTTAAAGCATTCTTGTCCTAGTACAGCAAACTGTAAGACACAGCTTGTGCGTTTAAGGAATGCTGAGAACCCAGGGTTACATTTGTGGAATCAAAACAGCAATCACAGAAGAGAAACATCCTCCGCACTCCTTCACATTGTCATCTTCCAAGATAAACACACTTTTTTAAACAAAAGAAATTCCCTCAATACCCCCTTGACCTTGGTATTTAGCCAATTACAACCACGAGTTTATACAGTGCCTGCTCTGTACCAGCACGGTGGCAGAAGGGTAGCAGGGAGGAGAGTACAAAGACACATACAGGCAAGCAAGGAGGCAGAAATGAGCAGAAAGTATGTGGTTAGGAGTAGCATTCAGCTGTAGGTAGCTCTACCCAGTTAAGGCTGCATAAGTAAATCCAACCTCCCACACACACCCTTTGGAAGGTAACTGCAGCTGTGTGAACTCACCCTCATCTGGATTCACCTCCCATAGCTTAATAATACACACATATAAACACACATAACCGGATACGTGCACATAGGTACACATTACACGCAACAGTGCTCCCTCTCATGATCTGGAGTGCTCCCTCTCACGATCTGTAGTAGCTCATGAAGTTTCCTTTGTGCAGATTCTTAAAACTCATTTCCTCTGGGGAACCAAGTGCCACAAATGTCCCTGATGGGAGCCGAGGCTTGAGCCCAGAGCTTGGACTGAATGTCAGCCCTCATCCACCCACTTGCCCCGTCCAGTCTACATCACAGTATGAGACCGGGTACCCATTCAACTTCCCTACATCCCCTGGTGCTGCCAAGGGTTTCTATTGCCCTAAAACCACCTATCCACCCCACCTCCTCCTGCATATTGGACTGTTGGCATGTTGGACTTCATGGGCTCAGGCTCTTCCACAGCCAGGAGCCCAAATTCTATACTAGGTAATAGATTCTTTCTTACATAAAAGAGATGTGATTTCCTATTGAAGTAGCTTCTTGGCTGGCATCCTGTGCAAACCCTCCCAAAGCTCACCTAAGATGCTCAAACCTACACCTTCCAGTGAACACTGACCAGAAAAAAAAAAAAAAAAAAACAGTGTCAAAACACAGGAGGCATGTTTACTAACTACAGAGAGCTGACCTGAGAAAACTGTTGCTTCCTACTTTATTTCTCTTGTTCTAACAACTAGGCTAACAACAACAGCAACAGCTTCCTGCCGCCACTGCCCTGCAGCCTGATTCAGAAAAAAAAAATACTCGGTAAAAATATTTTTTCTTTCTTAATTTTAATTTTTCAAACCAGAAAATTTTCTTTGCAGGTGTGTTGGTCTGTTCTGTGTTGCTGTAACACAGTGGTTCTCAGTCTGTGAATAGTGACCCCTTTGGGGCTGAATGATCCTTTCATAGGGGTCACCTAAGACCACCAGAAAACACGGGTGTTTGCATTACAACTCATAACAGTAGCAAAATCACAGTTATGAAGTAGCAATGAAATCGTTTTATGGCTGGGGGTCCCCACGACATGAGGAACTGTGTTAAAGGGGTGTTGCATTAGGAAGGTTGAGAACCACTGTTGGAACATGCCATCACAGTTGAGGTGAGCCATGAGCAGTGGAAGTGTGTTTGGCTTACAGTTTTGGAGTCTGGGAAGCCCACAGGCCTCTGGGGCAAGGTTGCCCAAGGGTCACATAGCAGCGGTCAGCACGCGGTGAGAGAGTATTCCAATCACTAACTCTACTTGCTTTATTTGCAGTTTTTGTCCTTCTGTTTTTATTTGTATGAATGTTTGGTTAGCGTCGCTCTCTTCCAGTCTGCCCCAAGCACCATGGGATCTATCTGTCCATCATTCAGTCTCCTAGACAATAAGACATAACCAGTATTCAAAAATGGTTGAAGAAATTTACCAAATTAAGGTGACTCAATAAAATATTACCTACAGCATCCTCGAGAAAAAAAATGCTACAACTCAAGAGATTATTTACAGCTTACATTTAATTGGCCATACTTCACACTTTTTATTTTATAATTAAAATACTGTATGTTTGTACTTAACTATATGTTCATGTTTAATGTGGTATTTGGAAACATCCCACTCAATAACAGACACATGTAAAATACCCTCTTCACTAACAGAGATATGCTGAAAATTTGGTATGTATTCTTTCAGAATTTTCTCTGTGCCTTTATGTATTGGCATACACACCTAAGAAAATTACTTAATACTAGTCTGGAAAAATGAGGACAAGGAGCCTTGTAGCTGGAAGTTTTTCTGTGTCCCACCCAGCCACGCACACGGTCCCTCAGCTGCTTATAAAATAATCACTCAGAAGCTTATATTAATTATAACTGCTTGGCCATTAGCTCAGGCTTATTACTGACTAGCTCTTACACTTAAATTAACCCATAATTCTTATCTATGTTTAGCCATGTGGCTTGGTACCTTTTCTCAGTTCTGTCTTCACATCTTGCTTCCTCTGTGTCTGGCTGGTGACTCCTGACTCAGCCTTCCTCGTCCCAGAATTCTCCTTGTCTGCTTATCCCACCTATACTTCCTGCCTGGCTGCTGGCCAATCAACGTTTTATTTATCAACCAATCAGAGCAACACACATTCACACCATACAGAATAACATTCCACAGCAGAGCCTTGGAGAATTTCTACTTGAGAAGGCAACAAAAACCTTTCCTACTTATGCAAGCATGTATATGTATATGTATACATGTATTTTATATATATATATGTGTGTGTGTGTGTGTGTGTGTGTGTGTAGGTATGTGTATTGTGCATGTATTTTTGTGTATGTGTATATATGTATACATATATATATTTGTATGTGTATGTTTGTATGTATATGCATGTATATATATGACTTATGTATATGTATGTGTCTATGTGTATATGTACATCTATATCTGTGTATGTGTGATGTGTATGTGTATATATGTATATATGTGTGTGTATCTATACATGTGTATCTATATGTGTACATGTGTGATATGTATGTATATATGTATGTATGTGTGTATGTGTGTGTGTGTATCTGTATGTACATATATACATGCATGTGTATGTATATGTGTGTATGAGTGTATGTGTATCTGTATGTATATGTTTTGTGTATGTATATATGTATATTTCATGTGTCCTTGAAAAGTGTTTTTCAGATTATTTCATCAAAAGAGGATTTTTTCTAACACAGCAAAGAACTTTGGGTCATTCCACTTCATTTAGATTCTGGAGTTGTAGTGGTTTTTCTTATGAAGTCTGTGGTCAGAAATCTCACCTTTCGGCATCTCACACATTCTCTTCATTTCTACACCTTTCAGTGTGCCAGGAAATTGGTGTCTTAAACCCTTGCCAGCAATTATTAATTTTGATTAGTAACATCATCTGATAATAATGTTATTCTAGCTTTTGCTGATAATATCAAATTCATGTAGCAAGGATCCTGGCCTGGAAGAATTGCCAGAAAAATCTCTCCTTTTGTCCTCCAGAAAATCACAACTGTAGGAAGAGTGTCTTCTTTATTTCATTGTCAGAGAATTTAGATAAGATTAGCTGCTCGAAAATCCACACAATTTTACTTTTTAAGCATTAAAGGATGACAAAGTAGATGCTGCTTATCAGGGAACTTTATTTTTTAGCATTTTTATGAGTATCTGGGAAGGTATTTCATTATTAAAGTTTTATAAATAAATGAACTATATTTTAAAATAAATATACTAAAATATTCACAATTGCTGTGTTTTAATTTATGTGATTGCATCTGTCTATTGTGTGTTGCTTTACTAGATTGCCTGAGACTAGGTAATTTAGTAAGAAAGGAGATTAATTTCTTATAATTCTGGAAGCTAGAAAGTCCGAGACCAGAGCCCTGTATCTGTTGAGTGCCTTTCTTCATGCTGTGTCAACCCATGGCAGAAAGTAGGAGGCAAGGAAGAGAGGGAGGGAGGGAGGGAGGGAGGAGAGAAAATGCATTCTTTTATGGGAAGCCGATTCTCATGATAATAACCACCCCCAATTATAACAGCTTTCATCCCTTTTATCCCCATGTCCCAATCATCTCTGAAAGGTCCCACTTCTCAATAACGAAGCCATGAGAGTAAGTTTCCAATACATGCATGATGGGGAAAACATCCTAACTGTCATGTTCACCCTAATATATAACAGGTACTAGGAACAGAACTAGCAAGACAGACATTTTCTCTCTATTTTATTTTGCATGGCACAGTTTAAGTTCTAGATAAATGTGATCCTTTCTGAGTGCTTTATTTTCAATGCTATTGTGATCCTGCTCTGTTGTGTGATATTTTGATGGCATTCTGACAACAAAGCTTGCTTTGAATCTGAGGGCAGAGCTAGCCACTAACTGACCAAAATTAACCATAGAGATTTTGGAGGACTGAGGATAGATAGAGAGGCAGGAAGTAGTAAGGCAGGGCTTAGAGAGGATCTTATCATACCTTTGGATGATGGAACAGAAGAGATAGGAGGTGACTGATCGCTTCTCCACCATTTCTCTGATCATTCAGGTTCTTACCTCAATATTTGACTCTCAATTTTTTTTTTATTGACAACAAATAATTAGACAAACACATCACTGCTCCCTTGATGTAATTTTAAAATGTCAGTTTTGTCCTGTTTCATTCTTAATGTTATTTGTAGCTTCTACCTTTGTCTTAACTCATCACACCAGAAATTTGTGAATGCCTCGGGGCTTTTTGAAGAACTTTTTAGCTTTATTAATCCCTCTACTGTAATTTTTTGTTTCTGGTTGCTTAATGTTTTTTTTTTCTCTTTCACTGAGTCTTTTCTTTCTTTTATGTCTTCAGAAGCCTATCCTCTTCTTAAACTTTGTAATGTGAATGCTCATCTGTGTACAGAACTTCTTTAATTTGAACACAACAGGGTACACATTTTCTAAAAGTGTCACATACATTTAAGACTATTAATTTCCCCTCTGAATATCAATAAACACCACACGTTTTATGATGATTCTTCATTCAGTTCAAAACACAAAAGAATCCTGTGAGGAATGCTTGTAATCTATACATTGCTAACAGTTATACAAACACAGGCTGTTACAGTCTATGGCTTATCTCAATTTTCCAATAATTTCAGAACAAGAAGCCTTAGAATAATAACTAGTGCTGATAATATTGTGGGTAGCCTGAGTGTGGACTCTGGTTTCAAGATCTGCATACAAAGACAAATGGCCAAACTGACTTCACTGTTGAGAGTGCAGCTCCATGAATTTGGTAGACAACCTTTCCATTATTTTCTCTTATCCTGAATATAAATTATTTCCAAGTACGCTTAGGAAGTCAGTTTTCCAAGTCTATTCCATGTATACAAATGTACATGTATTGATGTACATCAATCTTTAACAAAAATGTGTCTATTCGGTTGCTATGTATTTTTATTTAATGTATATGTCTAATATGCATCATTTCTGATACATGAATTATTGAGGAACAATAAAATTTACAAACATGTGGAGGGCATGGTGGCACAAGCCTTTATTCCCAGCACTCAGAAGGCAGAGGCAGGCAGAACTCTTGAGTTCAAGGCCAGGCTGGTCTGCAGAGTGAGTTCCAGGACAGCTAGGGCTATACAGAGAAACATTGTCTCAAAACAAACAAACAAACAAAAAATTTACAAACATATGAGTTTTTTAGGTCATCTTCTCAGTTTTTTATTTTTAATTTGTCAGCATTAAATTCATAGAGTATTTGTGATAATACTAAGCTGTCAGCATCTGTAGTCTTGCTTGATTGGTTAGGCTTGGGCCTTATATGTTCTCATGATAAATTCACGGAAATATCCCTGTATCCTTGTGGTTTCCTATTGCCCATTAAAGTAAACTTGTTATTTTATTGTTAAAAAATACTATATTTTTTTGTCTACTTGATCTGTCAATTCTTAAGAGAGATGTGTTTAACAATCTTTTATTCAGCTTTTTCTATTTCTTCTGAAGTTTCATCCATTAAAATCTTTGAAGGTTGGAGGCATGTTTAACAATTCCACAGGCACTTTGGCTACATGAGACTCCTGCTCAAAAATCCAAACAAAAGTGCTGGGCATGATGGTCCATGCCTTTCCAACACTACGTGTCAGAGGCAGGCAGATCTTTGAGTTCAAGACAAGTCTGGCCTATAAAGTAAATTCCAGGCCAGCCAGAACTATATAGTAAGACCCTGTTTCAGACAAACCCAGAACTGCTCCTGCCACATACCTGAAGATACAACCCATCCAAGATGACATTAAAGTTTCTACTTGCATTTTATAGACCAAATAAGAGCATACATCAAGCCCAAACCTTTTCAAGTACCAATATTCTTTAACTCATAATTTTACATCTCTCAAACCCACTGAAACACACACACACACACACACACACACACACACACACACACACACACAATGATATTTTGTTGTACTCTAATAAAACTTGCCTGAAGATTAGAGGATAGAGTCAGCCACAGAGTTAGCCATGGAGGTCAGGCAGTGGTGGCACACACCTTTAATCCTAGCACTTGGGAGGCAGAGATCCATCTGGATTTCTGTGAGTTCAAAGCCACCCTGGACTACTCGAGATTAATTCAGTTTAAAAGAGAAACAGTCAGGCAGTGGTGGCACACACCTTTAATTCCAGCACTTGGGATCATACACCTTTAATCCCAGTACTTGGGAGTCACATGCCTTTAATCCCAGTACTAGGAAGGTTGAGACAGGAAGTCATGTGGCTGGGCAGAGAAAGGAATATAAAGCTGGAGGAGACAGGAATTAGGCCCTTTCGGCTGAGGACTCAGAGCCTTTTCGGCTGAGGAACCCCTTTGCGACTGAGGACTCGGGCTTTCAGTCAGATGATTTGTGGAGACAGGATCTCACCTTCTGTTCAGCCTAAGGATTTGGTAGTGGTGAGAATTTCTCTAGTGGCTTGTTCCTTTGTCTCTCTGATCTTTCAGCATTTACCCCAATATCTGGCTCCGGGATTTTATTATAAGACCTTTTTAGAATTCCTGCAACACGCACACACACTTCAGAGAAGCAACTGTTGGTCTTCATGATCTTGTGGCTGATGGAGAACTGGGGCTCACTCACTGAAGCAGCATGGAGGCACTGGAGAGGAATCTACAGCAGATTGTCAGCCATGGAAAAATAAAACTGCAGAATGCATGTCGCTCAATGTCATGTAAAAGGTGAAACTCACAAGTGGAGCGAGCCATCATAAGTTAGGGACATCTGCATAAATTTACAGTTTAGGAATTCTTAGTACTTTTTTCCCTTTGCTTCCAGCATGGTCCATCAGTGCAGCAGGTCTTTTACACAGTGTTACCCCATCTTCAGCATGCTGCCTTGCTAAGAACTTCACACTTACTGAGGAGAACTGTTCTTTGACTTTCTATCCATTTAAACCCCTTTCTTCTCTCTTATTCTTATTGGTCTTTTAAACCCATATATAGTTCATTTAGGGATCAGCAGATATTGCCAGTTCAAACAGTAGCCCGAAACATGTCTCTCCAGCCTTAAGTCTTTCTGTAATTTCACATCAGACATATTCCTTAATTTCCTTTAATTTACCTTTTCATTAAAGAAACATATCTCTTTTATCTAATATTTCAAATGCACTACTGCATTAAAAGGGGTTTGTGAATACCTAGTCTGCCATATTTCTAAGGTCTGAATCTTCTAACATTTTCTGTATTTCCATATTTTATACAAAGAACTTGCTTTATTTTCATGTCGTTAAGTCAGGTATTTACCCCCCACCCCAAAACAAAATAGGGATAGGGATCATTTTGAATGACACATGATCACAGGAACACTAAAACATACAATCCAAAAGATCAGAAAGAATTATGTCCAAATGTATATAGGTGGAGAATTAGAGATTTTTCTTACTAGTCTTTTACATTTTCCAATTTTTAGAAAAGTAAATATTCATTTTGAAGTACAAAAAAATAGCTTTTATTAAAAAGAAAAGGGCTAGGGATGTAATTCAGTGGTTGAGTGCTTGTCTAGCATGCACACTGCTCTGGATTTGACCCCCAGAATCACAAAGTGATAATAATAATTAATAATAATAATAGAAGAAGAATAAAAGGCAAGAAATGGTATTATATCAAGAGATCACCCATGTGCTCCTCTGGATAATTACTGAACCATCTTTTAGTTGCAAAAATCAATTTCTTAGACTATTAACTAGAAAAGCTACTTTGTTCCCAGCCATTGTCCCAGCATCTATTACCACCAGGTCCAGATCTTTCTGAAATCAGGGAGGTTCCTTCCTGGTGCATCAGTATCGACACATACTAAAACAAAACAAAACCATCTATCGCATCATAAGAGGGCAGATAAGCCCAAGTATGATTTCCCTCATATCAGGAGGACATCCGTCTTCCACACAGTGGCTGCTCCAGCTCTGGGAAATCACCAGTATCGAAGTAGTGAAGTTCTGATCAGGCAGTGATCACACAAAAACCCTGGCTTTTGTTTTCTTCTGTGATCCACATTTCAGTCCTCGGTTTAAACACAGGCAAGTGCTAGATGTCCTCCCCCTGTCACATACCGGTGGCTGAGGGAGTGACTCAGATTGCATTCATGCACCTGGCCTGTTATATGGGTGCTGCTGAGGATTTGAATTCAGGTACTTGTGTAAGCTTGAACATGGGTTTAACGGTAGCATTTTCATGCATATAAATTAACCTTTAAAGGAAGATACGCAAATGTATAGGTTAGTTTATCCCAAGTGATCAGCCCTAAATATGTGTACATCTGGGCAATCAGACTCAGGAAGTTTTTTTTTTTAAAGTGTGTGTGTGTGTGTGTGTGTGTGTGTGTGTGTGTGTAAAATGATGATTGTAGAAGAAGAGGTTATAAATTTGATGAGTGATACACAAGAGGAGTCCAAGGAGGAAAGAGAGAGGTGGAAATGATGTAAATATAGTACTCAACAACATAAAAATGCATAAACTAAAAAAAAAAAAACATTTTACTTAATGACTTTATTGAAAAGAAACTAAAAAAGGCAAGTGGCCCTGTTAAGTGCTCGCTTTTCAAATCTAACTAATTTCATCAACGCTGCTTTACCTTTGAGTTAAACGTTCTAATGAGTCAAACTGTGACACAGACCACTGGTATAGATCCCGTGAGCCTGGACTCGACTCAGGTCCAAGCAATGCTTACCATCACATTCTGCAAGGTCTGGTGTGTGGGCAGGGTCTGCCGAGAAAGATGCATGGGGTTCAATTAACGCAATGTAAGTAAAAGGCTTGGGGAGCTGGGACACCCTCAGCAAATCTTTGGAGTTAGCATTACTGGAGAGTTCCTGAACAAAGGAAAGCCCATCATGCTGTTCAGGGCTCAGCATGAGGCCAGTCCCACTCAGCACTGGATGGAGAAAACAGGACCCCAGTGTGTCTTTGAGAGACCTCCCACTTTGTACTTGTCTAAACTGATACCCTCCTGGTTGGCAAAGACCAGAAATTAGCTTCTTGTGTAACGTACATCCTGGGGAGTGATTAGGGCACACCCCACAAGTGTTCTTGGGGGCTTGAGTGGGTTTCTTTGCGCTAGTTTCTCTCAGAAGCAGAACACCAAGCAGGTGAGTCTCCAGCAATCGACCCCTGGCACTTGTTAGAGCAATCAGCCTCCAGAATCAAGGGACTCAGCTTCTAAACACTTAACTAGCATGGAAGGATGAGGAGCAAACAGGCAGAAAATTCACTTCTGCAGCAGAGCAGTGTGCTTCTCCATCTCCAGCTCTGCGGCGTCTGCCCCCCACCCCCACCCCACAGCTCTTAGGTAATTATTTTAGGACAAAGCCAAAGCCAATGGGTGATTGATTTTTTAGCATTGAATACTTGATCAACATGAATATGTAAATTTAACAGAAGTTGAAAGAATAAAAGAGCCATTTATAATCATCCCTTTGATGACTCAATTTGAGTTCAAAAATAGTGAGGGAGAGGTAGAACCAGGAGGAGGGGTAGGAGGTGAGGTCAAATCTTACAAATAATTGGACTTTGCCCAGAGATATGTGCTCGGGTTTCTTTTTTTTTCTTTCTCCTTTTTTTTCATTTATTTTACATACCAACCACAGTTTCCCCTCCCTTCTCTCTTCCAATTCCTGCCCACCACCTCCCGTCTATCCCCCGCCCCCATCCATTCTTCTTCCCTTCAGAAAGGGGGCAGGCCTTCCAAGGGAGTCAACAGAGCATGTCATATCACATTGAGGCAGGACCAAGCTCCTCCCCCTGCATCAAGGCTGGGCAAGGCAACCCTGCATGGGGAGTAAGTTCCAAAAAGCCAGCTGATGTGCCAGGAACAGATCCTGGACACACTGCTAGCGACGCCACAAACAGACGAAGCTACACAACTGTCACCCACATACAGAGGCAGGCTACCTGGTTGTCAGTCCAGAGTCCATGCGCTCCTATTAGCTCAGGTCAGCTGTCTCTATGGGCTTCCTCATCATGATCTTGATCCCCCTTGCTCCTACAATTGACAGGTGTAAGGTGGTATCACAGGGTCGTTTTGATTTGCATTTCCCTGATAGCTAAGGATGTTGAACAATTCTTTGTATATCTTAGCCATTTGAGATTCTTTTGTTGAGAATTCTTTGTTTAAATTCTGTACCCCATTTTGAAATTGGATTATTTGGTATTTTGAGAGAGAGAATTCTGGGAACAAGAAGGTTGAGGGAGAGACGCTGCCAGCTGCCACCATGAAAAGATGTAAGGTACTGGTAAGCCACGAGCCACATGGCAACTTATAGACTAGTAGATATGGGTTAATTTAAGATATAAGAACTAGATAACAAGGAGCCTGCTGTGGCCATACAGTTTGTAAGCAATATAAGTCTCTGTGTCTTTACTTGGTTGGGTCTAAGTGGCTGCGGGACTAGTGGGTGAGAGATATTTGTCCTGACTGTGAGCCAGATAGGACTGAAGAAAACTCCAGCTACATTACATCCCCCTTTTCATTTCTGATTTTGTTAATTTGGATATCCTCTCTCTGCCTTTTGATTAGTTTGGATAAGGGTTTGTCTATCTTGCTGATTTTCTCAAAGAACCAACTCTTTGTTTCATTGATTCTTTGTATTGTTCTCTTTGTTTCTATTTCATTGATTTCAGCCTTCAATTTGATTATTTCCTGGTGCCTATTCCTCCTGCGTGAGTTTGCTTCTTTTTGTTCTAGAGCTTTCAGGTGTGCTGTTAAGTTGTTGAGTTGCTAGTGTGGGATTTTTCCAAATTCTTTATGTAAGCACTTAGTGCTATGAACTTTCCTCTTAGCACTGCTTTCATAGTGTCCTATGAGTTTTGGTATGTTGTGGACTCATTTTCATTGAATTCTAGGAAGTCTTTAATTTCTTCCCTCACACAGTGGTGATTCAGTTGAGAGTCGTTCAGTTCCCATGAGTTTGTAGGCTTTCTGTAGTTTGTGTTGCTGTTGAAATCTAACTTTAACCCATGGTGATCCAATAAGATACAGGGGGTTGTATCTGTTGAGATTTGCTTTATGATTGAGGAAGTTGTCAGTTTTAAAGAAGGTTCCATGAGGTACTGAGAAGAAGGTATATTCTTTTGTGTTTAGGTGAAATGTAAGTCCATTTGAGTCATAACATCTGCTAGTTCCCGTATTTCTCTGTTAAGTTTCTGTCTGGCAGACCTGTTCATTGGTGAGAATGGGGTGTTGAAGTCTCTTACTATTAATGTGTAGGTTTGATGTGTGGTTTAAGCTTTAGTAATGTTTCTATTACAAATGTGGGTGCCCTTGTTTTGGGTGCATAGATGTTCAGAATTGAGGCTTCATCTTAATGGATTTTTCCTTTGGTGAATATGAAATGTCCTTCTTCATCTCTTTTGATTAATTTTAGTTTGAAGTCTATTTTGTTAAATATTAGGATAGCTACCCCAGCTTGCTTCTTAGGTCCATTTGATTGGAAAATTTTTTCCCAACCCTTTACTCTGAGGTAAAGTCTGTCTTTGAAGTTGAGGTGTGTTTCTTGTATGCAGCAGAAGAACGGATCCTGTTTTCTTATCCGTTCTGTTAGCCTGTGTCTTTTTATTGGCAAATTGTGTTTTTCTTTTTATTTGCAAATTAAGAGATGTTAACGACAAGTGATTGTTAATTCCTATTATTTTTTGTTTTTGGTGGTGGTGGTGGTAGTGTGTGTTTCCTTTCTTCAGGTTTTTCTGGTATTAGATTATCTATTGCCTATGTTTTTTTGTGGATGTAGCTAGCTTCCTTGGGTTGGAGTTTTCCTTCTAGGACTTTCAGTAGGGCTGGATTTGTAGATAAGTATTGTTTAAATCTGGTTTTGTTATGAAATACCTTGTTTTCTCCATCTATAGTGATTGAAAGTTTTGCTGAGTATAGTAGTCTGGGGTGGCATCCATGGGCCCTTAGTGTCTGTAAAATGTCCAGAACCTTTTGTCTTTTAAAGTCTCCATTGAGAAATCAGGTGTAATTCTAAGAGGTCTGCCTTTATATGTTACTTGACCTTTTTCCTTTGCAGCTCTTAATAATATTTTTTTATTCTGTATGACTTTTTTTTTTTTGATCCAGCCTATTTGGTGTTCTGTAAGCTTCTTGTACCATTATAGGCATGTCCTTCTTTAGAATGGGAAAGTTTTCTTCTATGATTTTGTTGAATATGTTTTCTGTGCCTTTGAGCTGGGATTCTTCTCGTTCTATCCCTATTATTCTTAAGTTTGGTCTTTTCATGATGTCCCAGATTTCCTGGATGATTTGTGTTAGGAATTTATTGGATTTAATATTTTCTTTGACTGATGAATCTATTTCCTTTATTGTATCTTCAACGCCTGAGATTCTCTGTTCCATTTCTTATATTCTGTTGATGATGCTTGCATCTGTAATTCCCATTTGCTCCCCCAGATTTTCCATTTCCAGAATTCCCTCAGTTTGCATTTTCTTTATTGTTTTTATTTCAATTTTCAAGTCTTGAATCATTTCCTTCGCCTGTTTGATTGTTTTTTCTTGGCTTTCTTGACCTTCTTTAAGGGATTTATTGATTTCTTCCAATTTTTTGTTTGTCTTTCCCTCAATTTCTTTAAGGGAATTTTTCATTTCCCCTTGAAGAGCCTCTATCATCTTCATAAAGTTATTTTTAAGGTCGTTTTCTTGTGTTTCAGCTGCATTGGAATATTCAGGTCTTGCTGTTGTAGGATCACTGGGTTCTGGTGGTGCCATAGTCCTTTTTTTGGTTATTGAATGTATTCTTACACTGGCATTTACTCATCTGTTCTTCCCACTGGTGTGTGTTGTCTCTGTGCCTGTTCTTCGCACTGGTGTGGTTTGTACCTGTGCCTGTGTAGTCTGCTGGGGTTGCCGGGGAGGGCTGGTCACAGAGAGGATGTTCAGGTGCATAGGGCTGGGCACGGAGTGGCTCTTGAAGGGACAGAGTCCAGAAGGCAGCAGGGGTAGTGGTGTAGTCTGGAGGTAGGTCTCTCACCTGTTTACAGGCTGATGGGAACTGAACCAGAGCAGTGGGGTTCCACCAGAGTGGGGGGCGGGGCCTAGCTACCTTGCTAGTGCTGGGATGGGATGGGGAGGGACATGGGATGTGCCTTGGGGTTTGGGGTCTGGACTTTGGGGCAATCAAGCTGGGAGGCCAGTCACTCACCTGTTTTTCCAACTGGTGTGGTTTGTACCTGTGCCTATGCAGTCGGCCGGGGTTGTGGAGGAGGGCTGGCCACGGGGAGAAGGTTTAGGTATGTGAGACTGGGCAGCAGAGTGGATCTGGGAGAGACAGTCCCGTGGGTGGCAGAGGTGGTGCTGCAGTCTGGAGGCAGATCTCTCACCTGCTTGCAGGCTGCTCCGGATTCTTAAAGAGGAAGTTTAAACATTAGATACTGACTTATTTGTAAAAGTCCCTTTCCTTTGTCTGAAAAGAAAAATGTATTTACATTGCTCTGGTCTTTTTCCATTGTAGCAGGACAAACAATACATGTTTTAGTGGAAGAAGGGGCCACAAAACAAAGTTACAAAACAAAACAGTTGTGTGGACATAAAAAGATAGCAGACAGCAAGGCAACAGTGACGGCTTCTTTGTAACCAAGTTTCTTTCTTCAAATCACACAGCCTTCTCTTACAACTTGGTCCTTGTCCTGTGTTCCTCTCCCACAATGTTTCATTTGACCAGAGGAAACCCAAGTTCCTCTATAACCTCTTCTTGTTCTTTCTTTGCTGTTGTGGAATCTAGAATTAGACCGTCTAAGGCTGAATGCTGTCTCTGCCCTAACCAATGAGTGATCCTTGTATTCCCAGATCTTTCAGTGTTTCAAGGCAACATTTCATAAGAGCTGCCTTGACTGGTTTGGGAATTATGACTAAAAATATCTCAGTCTCCTTTGGGAGCAGTTTGCTAACTATTTTTCTTACTGGGTTCTAACACAGCTGGCTTACATTGCATGCCCGACTGACAGATATCAAACATTTAAGAATGTGGTCTCTTCCTTTTTGAGCTTCCAGAATCATCAGAATATCCAACCCGGAAGAAGCCTGAAAAACCCAGCCAGTCTTATCCTGCTTGCTGGTAGCCTCCCCTTGTGTGGTGACCTGTGTGTCTCTCAAGGCAGCTTTCTCTCAACTGGAGTTGTGCCAGCATTCTGCCTTTCCTCTAGCCAGAGGTCATTATGTTCTGTTCCACCGTTGTGAGATCTTCACAAATGTTTAGACAATAAAACTGTTGATTTTGTTATCTATAAAAGTACTATAATAATGAGTATAATTAGGGCTTGCTAGATGGTTTAATGATTAAAGACACTTTAATCATGAGTTCTTTCCTGGATCCCACAGTGGAAGGAAAGAATCTACTCAAAAAAAGTTGTCCTCTGACCTCTACACACACACACACACACACACACACACACACACACACACACACATACACACATACACACACACACACAAAATGATGATGTTAATGATGATGAGCTTGAAAACAAATTTTAAAAATAATGAATATAGTCAATATCACTGTTTGCAGCTGCCTTGTGGCAATGATATGAAAATTCACTGGACAAGTACTTGTAAAGCCCTAAGAAACCACACTAGTGTTGTTAAGTAAATTGAGAACAACCAATATCCAACCTATCAACTAGGGTTACCTGAACTTCACATACTTATCCATCTCTACAACTTACTTCACTACTCCTTCCTCTAAGATTCCTGGCTTTTTCCTGCCCAAGCCTTTTTCACTCTAAATTCTCCCGATTTGTCATGTCTCAGTTTTTCTACGCCATAACATTAGGACCATTGAGTCCTTTCTCTTGCTCAGACTATTTCCCTCTTAGAAGCCTGAGCAGCTGCTTTTTTTTTTTAAACCTTCCTTTTGAAGACATCTTAAGGAGTTGTTTGATGAGCCTGACTCATGAGTAGATGGAATTTGTTTCTTCATTTAACTCCCATAGCATTTTTCTTGGTTGTATAGAAGCATAGAGCCGATGGAACTAGAAGAAAAGCGAAGGTCAGTATGGAGCGGGAACCCCACCTCACCTTCACCACAGATGCCACGAGCATCACGGTTCATTGTGACGGAAGTCAGACCTGCCAGGACATTGCCCAATGTCCTCTAAAGTCTCAGAAGGTCCAATGCCTTCCTCTTGTTTATTCCAGTCCTGGTCTGACCTTCACACAATACAATTCCAGAACAGGAGTTGCAAAAAGGAAGGCCTAAAGTGCCAATTCTAGGTTTTGTTTGATCTTTGGGGATTATGGCTGAAAACCTGCCAGTTCTCCTTGGCAGGAAGTTTGCTGAGCCCACAGCTCAACTCTTTCCCTTCTGGCTCCTAACACACGTAGATTACGGCATAGGAACTCAACGGCTAGAAAACTACTTGAAGAGTGACCCTTGCCAAACCTTAACACATTTTCATGCAACTTTGGTGTCTTAATTTTCTACGACTGTAACAAAAGACCGGAGGAAAATAAGTTAAAGGAGGGAAGGTTTCTATAGTGCCTGGCGTTGGAGGTTTCAGTCTGTGCTTGGCTGACTCCACCTCTTTGGACTCGGGCAATGAATGACATGGCAGTGGGAGAATCTGATGGAGGAGGCTAATGCTTTTTGAAACTAGTGACTAATATTCAAGATTAGAGAAATTTCGTGTAAATTTCTGGATCCTTTTAAAAACTGGAGCAGGTGTTTTGTTGAACCTCCAGTTCAACCTCAAGAGACGGTGAGCTGGGAGGCAGCCTGCCCTCTGCACTCCTCACTCATTCCTGGTGTCCTCAGGGCACCTCAGCTGGTTGTATCACCCAGTTGTTCCTTCTGGACTTTCCAGTTTGAAACTCTTGATTCTGTGACTGGGCAGAACACACCACATCAACTTGCACACTCAGAGTCCAAACACAACCCAAGAACAAATGTGAGAAGACCATGCTTTTCTTTCATCTACAAATCAAGCACAATGTTTCCAGGGAGGACTAATCCAAGCAAGTCATACCCAAGTCACACCCAGCCAATTACACTAGTTTGCCCCCACCCACTCCAGCGCCTCCTGATATAATCACAGAGTGTTAGTAGACAAATAGATCGGTGAGATTAGAGATGTAGGTTGAATGGAAACTGTGATGAAATCCCGTCTTCAGACTGTTTCCCATTTGGGTTACAATTTTTAAAAATACAATGAATTTTCTGCTAAAACAGCCAGAAACACTTGCAGATTTAGCTTTCTGGAACAGATTCTAATTACATTAGAAATAAAGATGAAGATATAATTTGGAGAAGGAAGAGGAGGGGGGGGAAACTTGAATTCAAGTTTTTTTTTAAAAAGGTTATTCAAGCTAGATGGTGGTGGCCGGTGGGCGGTAGTGGCACATACCTTTAATCCCAGCACTTGGGAAGCAGAGGCAGGGGGATCTCTGTGAGTTCGAAGCCAGCCTGGTTTACAGAGCAAGATCCAGGACAGGCTCCAAAGCTACACAGAGAAACTCTGTCTCAAAAAACAATAAATAAATAAATAAATAAATAAATAAATAAATAAATAAATAAATAAAATAAAAGGTTATTCATAAACTTAAAGTGAAGGAAGCAGGAAGACAGGGCCCCTGCCAAAGCCCTGGCATGCTTTCTCTGCTTGAAAGATGAGCCTGACCAAACCCCAGAACATTTCCATGCAGCCCAGTACCTTTAGCTTCATTTCTACTGCTGTGACAAGATGCCCAAGAGAAACAAATGAAAGAAGGAAAGGCCTGTTTGGGCACATGGTTTCCTCGCTTTAGACCCGGGGCAAAGCAGAAATCACAGCATCAGGTGTGGGTGGTGGGAGAGGGTGCCTGCTTCCCTGCAGCCAGGAGGCAAAGACAGAGAGAAAAAACCAGGGACAAGATGTGTCTCCTAGGAGGGCTTTCCCTGGGGACATACTTCTCCAAATAGGCGCCACCCACCTCTAGAGTTCCCACGGCCTCCCAAGAGTCTATTCCACTTTAAGCCATCAATGGATAAAATCATTGATTATGTCAGAGCCTCGTGACCCAATTACTTCCCCAGAGCCCCACCTCTAAACATTTATGCATTGGAGATCACCTTCAACACATTAGAGTTTGGGTGGGAAGTGGGGAGAGGTATTTCAGACCCAAAGCATATCAGCCAGGATTCTAGAAAAGACAGTTGAAAAGTGCTCACTAGAGGTTATAGAGTACAGTGGAGGGAGAGCCATTTATCTCTGTCCTTCGTAGCTCTTAGCTCCGATGGTCCGTGGTAACAAGAAAAACAAACAGAATTCATTAATATTCATATTCCATGTATACTCGAAAGATTCCCAAGGAATGGGTACTTCTCAAAGAGGGTGATTTAGAGTTAAGATTTTTGAGAAGACAAAGGAAAAGGATGTTGATTCTCAGCAGGCAGTAAACTGTGAGGATGAGGAAGTGAAGACCAGTCATAGACCAGTCCTCAGCTGCCACTTGAGGCTGATAAAGATCAAGCAAGAACTGTCTCCCATAGTCAGGCTTTTCTGGTAGAAAGACGTGGAGGGATCCGTTTACCCTTGTGAATGGGAGAGGGTAGAGGGCTGATTTTGTATCTGTTTCTTCTCAATTGCCTTTGCTGAAAATAATCCTTGTGCCAAAATGGCATATTTGGAGTGACCTATTTGGTCTTCTACAGTAGAATGACAGAGGCAGTGTCGAGTGAGGCTGTCGCTACTTGGCATGTATTACAAACACCAAAACAAAATACAACATGCAAAGTGCCATCTCCGGAGACCAACAAGGCACAAAATAACCCCACGAAGCAGCACAACACACCCGCTACCACATGGCTACAGATTCCACCTGCTGGTATGCACACAAACCGTGACACTAACGCACTCACCTTGAGAACATGGACAAATAACATGAGACACTCCACAGAGCTGTTGTGAAGGTCAAATACACAAAGCAGGAAGTACTGTACTAGCCAGCAGCACTCAATAAAGCTTACACCGTAGTTACATTGTTACTGCTAGTTTTATCAGAAATTGAAACACTACTTGGGTCAAAGAAGACGAACTCTTCACTTACCCTGTAATTTAAAGACATATTTTCATCCATTCTCTTCTCTAACAAGTCCATAATCTTGACCTTTCCATCAGCTGGCCTACAGTGTGGAGGCATTTACCCTTGATGGTCTGTGATCTTTGTTTCAGCCACGTGTCTGCTAGCCGAGTCAAGCCTCTGGCTTTTAATTTGGGGGTGGTAGATAAAAAGACAGGAGACAAAAGCCCCTGTGCTGTCTTTTATCCTTTGAAGTCTCTGTTTCTGAAGTTGTTTAAGCTCTTTGAATCCATTACTCCAAGGACTTGTGAGAAAGGATGTTCTAGTCTGACTTAATAATAAGAACCTTTGATGAGGCCAGCTCTCGAGCACTGCTGCTCAATGCCCATCCCGCCAAATGGATCTTGCGAGCGCCAGTTTTCAAAGGCTATCCTTGGGCCTCGGTTGGGTTCTGTTGGTGTCGATGCAAAATACACAGCTCAGGAACAGGGATTTAGGTTGGCCTATATTCCGTATTCCAACATGCTAACAGTTACATGATGTTTTTATAATAATAAGATTAAAAAGAATGTGGCGAATCAAAACACTCTTCAAATACACTAGTGTGTACATCAGGTAGGTCACAGCAAAGCAAACAAATTCATGTTATAGGCCTCAGATGCTACCTAATGGCATTCTTAACTACCAAGTCTGTTTGTATATTCCAAAGGATTTACCCAGTCGTCACCAGGATGCTAGGTCATACATAGAGATGAGCAATACATAAGAGGCTAAGACAGTCCTAGATAATTTGGCTCTAGATCTACAACATTACAACCACTGGCTTTCTAATTAGTTGTTTGCAGAAGATTCAGGGTAAGCCCAGCTTCTTTCTGGGAACTTCAGTTAACAGTTGGTATGAGTTGCTGAGAAGAAAAACCTTTAGGATATTACATACTCATCTTGAATATGAGAATGAAAATGGTTGAGTTCAGAGAGAGGTGGTAGAAAATCAAACCCACAATGTGGCTCTGATTAGAGCCAAGGCTGAGACTAGAACCACATCTCTTCATCTGGGATCAGGGCTTTGTCTATATTGACAGACAGTGTACCAGGCTTTTTCTTTGGGGCCACCAACCAGCTCCCGAATCATGATAGGGAGACTTATTGTTACTTTTGAATGCTCGGCCTTAACTTAGCTCTTATTTTAATCTGTTTCTTCTTATCCACATTTTGCATCAGGGCTTTTTACCTTTCATTCTTTGTGTATATCTTACTTTCCTGCTGTCTATGGAGACATGAGTCTGGCTGGTGACTACCTGGCTTCTGCCCTGGGCCTGACCCTCTCTTCCTTCCCATTCTCTTCTTTCCTTTTCCCTCTCCTTCTTTTTGAGCCTAGATTTCTCCTCCTATTTATTCTCTTTGCCCCCTAACACCACCTATCCTTTCTCTGCCTGGTTATTGGCCATTCAGTTTTTTATTAGACCAACCAGATCCCTTAGGCAGGCAAGGTGAAACAGCAATACATTTCTTCATAATTAAACAAATGCAGCAAAAACAAATGTAACACATCCTTGTATCATTAAACAAAGGTAGCAGAAACAAATGTAACACACCTTTACATAGTTAAAAGTAACATTCCGCAGCAGAAACAAATGTAGCGCATCTTTACATAGATAAATATCCCACAAGAAGCCTGGGATTTCCTATCCTTACTGAGGAGTCATTTACTCTTCCTTTGTTTTAGCCAAGACTGTTCATGGCTGTGGTGGTTGAAGACTCTGTCAGGCCTACCAACTTAGAAATGGCTTTTGTAGAAACGCACTGACCCTTCATCTGAGCCTACAATGTAACTAAACGTAGGGGGCAAAGCCTGGCATCTCTGCCTCCATCTTGTATCTGTCTCCTTTTCCACAGGTCCCCTGCATGACTCTGCTGTAGGTGTGCTAATGACACACAGAGGCCCCACACCAGTAATGATCAGACCATCTCATTCCTCCTTCAAGGCTGAAAACATAAAAACAAGAGTCACGGTTCTAAACCTCCAGCAACTTTGGGTTCCAGAAAGAGCAAAAGCCTCACAGAGCAGACCACTGCCCCAAGTAAGGGCAGTGAGCCCCAAAGGTGAGACTGCATGCCAGAGCAGAAGCAATCACCTATGGAACAGATGCCCCCCCACACACTATGACATGATAATGGTTGCCTCAGACTACCTTGCAGATCCAGAACTGAAGTAATGATCAGCTGGACCGCCCTTTGATCAAGGTTACCTACTGTGCACCCATCTCAGACTCCACCTCAGTTCTTTCTCTACTTAAACCTACAGCTCACTTCAATACCGCACAGAGGGACTTGGGACTCCAGCTCCCTTTAGCGGTTCTTCTTCCCATCAGTGGTACCTTATGGAAGGAGAGTAAAGAGAAAAATTAGGCTGAAAGAGCATATGAAGACAACTAATTTGTAGAAAGATTAGAAACCTTCACCCACAGAGGCTGGTAACAGAATGCACAGGGAAGTTTGCCTGGACAAGTGGGCATATTAAAATGTAAATGTCCAAAACCCCAGGATATAAATGTCCTGAATTTTTTTTCCCCACTAATCCCTTGTTCTGGGACACAAGGACCTGGAACACCCAGTGGGTACCCACTGGACCCTCATATCAACCTGTAACAACACAGATTAAATCTCCTTTCTCTACTCCTCACAGCTCATGTAATTGGCCGGTTGGGATGAGTCGCCAACCCTAGTCCGTTGGGACTCCAAGAGGGAGGGCTTTTGTCCTAAAACTCAGTTAACAAAAACAGCACCTTCTCTATCAATTTTACATTGGCACTGTCATTCTTTAGCAAGCCAAGTGTTCGGCCACTCTCTGCTGTTCATCAAAATTTAAACGGACAATGGGAAATATCACCCCCATGTGGAGGGTTAAGAGCCCTGAGGTCTATTTTCTCTGGTCTCTCCAGGGTGCTGATCAGCACACAGTCTTTGAACTGAGGCAGCTGCTCCCTGCAGGCTCTGCCACCAGCTGTGACTTTGGACACCTTGAAATAAAAGAGAGCTGCCCAGTTTTGCTTCTAAAAAGCAGAAATTCCCAGGAATGGGGAGTTTGTTTGGTGCACAGACTGACTCCTGATTTCCTCAGGAGAGGTCGTAGAGCCCCCCTCATGGCAAACAAGAAGAGGAGAGACTACACAGGAGGGGGGATTAAAGGAATGGCACCAGGGACCTGGAAGACCAGGATAGACAGCCTCGGGATGTGTAGTGGACACAAGCTTCCTCTAAAGCTGATGATTTTGAGAAACAGCAGATACCAGAAAAACTCCTAAGGGAAATCTACATTTATAAAAGAAATCTCTCCTCCTAAGGGTAACCCTCTCTCAATCCCTGGAGACTCTTAGTAATGTGAAAAAGTGTGCAAAGCAAAACTTGCTGTCTGTTCTCTTCCTGGCTACCTTCCCTGGCTTGGATCCCCTCCCCAGCAACCCCAAAGCCCCTTCTCCTTTGTTGAAATTCAAACCCAAGTTTCAACCACCCCTTGAGCTTCGGAAGAGCTCTAGGTTTCACCTACATGTATGAGACACGTGAGTTCTGTTTGGTCTTCTCTGTCTTGGTCACAGAGACAAAACATAAAAGACCAGAAGGAAGAGTTGTGAATGTTTTTGTTTCCTTTCAGACAGATGAAAGAAGAGGAAGCTACTGCATAAGAAGAGCAGGAAACAAGAAAGCAGAACACCTAGTGCAGGGAGCTTACGTGACTCACGCAGCAGGAAGAGTATCCATTAAGGAAGATGCCAGCCGCTCCATGCTCCATGGGCAAGACCGTCAGCATCATTGAGACCAGAGAAGAGGGCTGGGCAGAGGAGGAGGAGAGTCCAGGGCTTAGTATATGGTATATTAGCATGTGGCAACCCTCAGCCTGCTGGGACTTCTTTCAACTGCTGGAGCCTGCTTAGAAAAGATTACACTTTAGGAAATTGAGAGAGGCTTACTATATAAGTGACCCACAAAAAAAAAATAATAGTCACATAGTCTCTGTCCTTCCCTTTTGCCTTCTTAAAGCCTATGGTTGGGTCATGGGCAAAGTTTGTCTAAGTTCCTCTGTCATTCTCCTTTAGCTAATTATCCCCTTTCCCATAACTGCCTATGTGTCTGTGTGCAGCTCCTTATGACACCTGGAGCCACATCAATAGATCGGCATGGCATGGTAACCCTCCTGGTACAGTAATGGCACACTTATCTTGGCAACCAACAATTCTCTAATTGAACTTAAGACCTTTCAATGTTGGGTAATAGCTCCGGTCATGAAGAATCGAGTCAGGCTACACTGGGCAATAGTCCCTAGCCATGAAAAATTGGCCCCAGACTCACTGTTCTGCTCCACCTGCAGAAGGAAAATTCCCCAGTATGAAAAATAACCCAGTCAAAACACAAAAGAATAGCTATACCTTCCTGGTAGCTACCTTATATAAGTAAGAGTGTGTGTGTGTGTGTGTGTGTGTGTGTGTGTGTGTGTGTGTGTGTGTGTATGTATACATGTCCCCTGGGATCTGTAAATGTATTCAACCTTCATCCTGTTAAAAGTTTGGGACCCCTAGCTATTCCAGTGAAGTAGTCTCAACCTGCTGAGATGGAGTCTGTCTGCCTATCTGTCTCATTTTTCTTATACTCAAGAGGGATACTGTGCCTGGTACTGGAAACCTAGCTAACTAGTAAAATCATAGTTATTGGAGGAAATCCACAACCACTCATTTACTAAACAAGCATACTCCCTGACAATAAATAATCTAAACATCTGTCTTTATCCCCACAGATAAGTGTAGTCCTCACCCCTCATCAAGGAAACTTCTCTTTACAACAGACAGAGACCACTATAGAAAACTGCAACCAGTCAGCACGCAGAGTTATGGAGTTTAGTCCTAATGGATACATCTACACAATACTCTCACACTTGAGGCTTGGGGAACATTGAGGAAGGGGGGCAGAAAGTTCGTAAGAGCCAGAGGATTAGGGAGTTCACTGTGAGACTGTGTCTCCTATAACATCAGAAGCTTCTGTGATATTTTGTAGTACCATAATTAACTTTACCTGAAGATCCAAGAACAGAACGAGCCACTAGATTAAACACAGATGTCAGGCAGTGGTGGCACACACCTTTAATCCTAGCATTCAGGAGGCAGAGATCCATCTGGATCTTTGTTGAGTCCAAAGCCACCCTGGACTACGGGAGATTGATTCTAGGAGAGAAACAGCCAGGCAGTGGTGGCACACACCACACCTTTAATCCAAGTACTTGGGAAGCACACATGCCTTTAATCCCAGAACTAGGGAGGAAGTGATACGGCTGGGCGGAGAAAGCTATATAAGGCGTGAGGAGACAGGAACTAAAGGCTTTTCGGCTGAAGCCCTTTCCAGCTGGACCCCTTTTGGCTGAGGACTGAAAGACGCTCAGTCATAGGATTTGTGGAGTTGGCAAGCTGAGAAGCAGCTGTGGCTTATTCCTTTTTCTCTCAGATCTTTCAGCATTTACTCCAATATCTAGCTCCAGGTTTTTTCACTATAAGACCATTTAGAATCCATGCAACATTAATTTATGACTTTCTCTGTTCTGTTACTCTAAAATGAAATGAAACTGTTAGCACCTTGGAAAACAGTATTTGGGGAACTCTGAAACTGCATCCACCAGAATAAGCTATCTCATATCTCTTTTGAGGGAAGAGCTGTGTTCTTGCAACAGCAACTTCATTATTATTATTATTATTATTATTATTAATTAGTGATATTATGTTATTGTTATTTAAAATAATTTTTAAATTTAATATATTTGATCATATTCTTCCCTTCCCCAAAGTCCTTCCAGATCTTCTCCCCCTCCCTATAAAAACCCAATTGTCTTAGTTAGGGTTTCTATTGCTATGAAGAGATACCATGACCACAGCAACTCTTATAAAGGAAACATTTAATTGAGGATGGCTTACAGTTCAGACATTTAGTCCATTATCATCATGGTGGGACATGGCAACATACAGGCAGACATGGTGCTGGAGAGGTAGCTGAGAGTTCTATATCTTGCAGGCAACAGGAAGTGGTCTGTGTCACTGGGTGTGGCTTGAGCATATATGATACCTCAAAGCCCACCCCCACAGTGACACACTTCCTCCAGGAAGGCCATACCTACTCCAACACAGCCACACCTCCTCTTAGTGCCACTCCCTGAGATTAAGTTCACACTACCACACCAGTACAACAACAAAACTCCCCAGAACCAAGAAAACAAAATAAAACTACTCTCCAAAAGAAAAAAATAAACCACCTAACTTTAACCAAATAAAAGCGCTTGCATTCGTACACGCACCCACACCCACACCCCCCCCCACACACACAAATAATAATTGTGGAGTCCATTGTATGATCATCAACTACTCCTGAACATGAGGTCTGCCCTGGAGTGGTTGATATTCCCAGTGTAACCTTACTGGAGAAAACTGCATCAGCAACTTCTAACCACACATGTTGAAAACATCTTAGCACTTCCCTGAGTCCAGGCAGATGGATTGGTCCAAAACATGCAGGACAGCTTCTAGATGCCCTTATAAAATGACTCAGTAAGTGGTATCATAATAACTTCACAGTGTCGTTTGAGACACTGTCCTGGACAGTAGACTAGTTCTCTCTGAAAACAGTTCTCAGGGAGGAGTTCCTTGAACTCTGACACACTTATAGAGAGCAGAAACAAGAATTTGTGGGGCAGAGTGCAAAAACAGAAGGTTACAGTGGCGTGTGAAAATGGGATTGAGTCCTTCTGTTTCCAGATGTAAGGGAGGAGGGAGCTACTCCAGGCAGCAGGTAAGGCTTCTCTAAGCACCACCTAGGAACACAGCTTACATGTCTTAGCCTGCTTCCCTATCAAAAGGAATGGAAAATCTAAGAGAAAAAACACAAGAGAATAACTTTCCTAGATCAAACACTTCACATATTCTATCAGAGTAAAATCCCATCTACATTCACTAATGCCTCCAGCTGTCAGGTTCCATATTCAATCTCCACTCTCCTGCTCCAGAGAGAGAGAGAGAGAGAGAGAGAGAGAGAGAGAGAAGAGAAGAGAAGAAGAGAGGAGAGGAGGGAGGAAGTTGTTCCACATGTCTACTCAATTTTTTGAACCTAAACAACTCTGCATACCTGAGCAAATTTCAGAACCCCCAGCTTTGGCTCCTAATCTCTCCAGAAGCAACTGAATTTATTTTTAAATTTAGTATTTTGTAATCTGATCATTATGCATGCAATTAGTTACATATGTATACCTAATCTAAGTGTCTTGCAAATGTTAAAAGTCTCTAGATTACAAAGAACCTTGGAGCAAGTCTTTCTCTGTTCTGCCAGCCAGCTCCCAAACAATGACATGAAGACTTCTTATTAATTATGAAAGCTTGGCCTTAGCTTAGGCTTGTTCCTAACTGGCTCTTATAACTTAAATTAACCCATTTATATTAATCTATGTTCTATCATGTGGCATTATCTCTCTTCCATCTTGCACCTCCTGTTTCTTTTGCTGTGTCTCCTGGCGTCTCCTGTGTCCCTGGAGGAATCCCTCCCTCCTCTTCTTCCCTTCTCTATGCCCAGAAGTTTGCCTCTACCTCCTGGCTAGCTATTGACCATTCGGCTTTTTATTACCCCAATCACAGCAATACATCTTCACACAGTGTACAAATATCCCACAACAGAAAATCTTTTTAAGGTCCCCTGTCTTCAAGGGTTAGCTATACTCTCGTAGCTATAGACAGGCTGCTTAAAACACCACTGGACTCAGTCTATCCCCCACTTCACCTTGCTTTCTGCTGCTGCAAAAGACAAACATCTACAACATCCCCACTCTCTTATAGCTAGAAGTAGCACGTGACTCAGACTCCTGGGAAGGCTACCCCCACCACCACCACCAAAACTCTTTATTTTATTTATTATTATTAGAAGTGGGGGAAGGGAGAGATGCATCACACACATACACTACACACACACACACACCATCATCACCACCACCACCACCACCACCACCACCACCACCACCACCACCATCCAAAATATTCTTATTATATTTACTATAACTGAGAGTGCATGTCACATGAGAACATGTCAACCTTTTTTTTTATTTACTATTGTAGAAGCGGGGTGGGCTGTGCTACCTTTCTTGGAATCAGTTTTCTCCTTCCACTTTTATGTGGGTTTCAACACTGCTAATACCAGGTTCCCTGTGGATGTGACTGGACACCCCCTGATAACACTGGCTCCGCCTTTGTGAACTGCCCTTTGCAGTTAGTTCTGATTCTGAAGAACGTTTGCATCTAAATAATAAGGATTTGGATGAGTATAAATCATTTTCTTTAGGATTATAGAACCTAGACTAGCTGTTCAAGTTTTATCAGAATATGTAAGGTGGTGCTTAAACCAAATAATTTGCAGATAAATAACGTATCTGTCTAAAGAATTGTGTAATTCTTTAGCAAATGTTCTGACCAAAGGGAAAAAGACACACACTTTGGATAAGGAGGACCCTGCTCAAGGTGTAGCCTTCTTGTCTATTGTCCCACTATCCCCACACCTCTTTTACTTTCTTATAAAAACCTTGTGTAGCTGGGATCTTCAACTAACACACATCTTTTCAGGGTGCTGGCTCTTGAGTAAATCCAACTTTCTTCGGATTCTTTTCTCTTGGGTATTGACTTTCAAGTGGTAAGCAGATGGAGTTGGGCAGAGTAACACTACAATTTCTTCCAACTCTGACATTATCTACCTGTGGGTAGCATCAGATCCCACAGGTTAAGGACTCAGTCCCATAAAATGTTCCCCTACTTCAGGTGCCAACCACAAGCTCCAGTTGTAACCCATACTGGCCATATGACTGACTGGCTATAGGTCGGGGTTCCCTTTCTTTATGAGTCAAATGCTAGAGAAATTCAAAGTAGAGAAAACTCTACTTATATTTTCCTATTTATTACCTGAGATTATCACAAAGGATGCAGAAGAACAGCTAAAGGAGGGACACGCAGTGTAAGATATACACATGAAGTAGGGCACAGCTTCCATACCCTCCCAGGCATGCTATCCTTCAGGCACCTGCAGGTACTCAGTGGTCCAGAAACTCCAAACCAGAGGTTCTCGGCCTTCCTAATGCTGCGACCCTTTATACACTTCCTCATGTTGTGGTGACCCCCAATCATAAAATTATTTTCTTTGCTACTTCATAATTGTAATTTTGCTACCATTGTGAATTGTAATGTAAATGTCTGTGTTGGTCTTAGGGGACCCCTGCGATGGTCTTAGAGGACCCCTGTGGAAGGGTCATTTGCCTTCCCTAAAGGGGTCACGACACACAGGTTGAGAACCACTGCTCTAAACCTTGTCTTTAGTGAGTTGTAGGGAAGTTGTATGATGTGGGCATGATTGATTAAATCATTGGACATTATTGGTCAAGTCACACTTTAGCTCTTTTCTCCAGAAGTCAGAGGTCAGAGGTGTGTGATCCTAAGGAAAGTTCTTTTTCTCTAAGCCCATATTTGGTTTCCTTACCAATAAGCCCCATTCTGGGGCTGCCCAGGAGCCCTAACCTTCAGTCTCTGATTGATATACAAAAAGATGCTTGTTGGAAATTACAAGGGTTGAGAAGCTGTGTGCAAGGAAGCTAGGAGGAAGACGATAGATAGATAGATAGATAGATAGATAGATAGATAGATAGATAGATAGATAGATACTAGATAGGCAGATGATAGATAAGATAAAGACAGATAGTACATAGATAATAGATAAGATAGATAGATGATAGACTATAAATAGGTCAATGGAGAGATAGATCTTTTTATAAGTCTTAGTGTCATCTTACCTGTCTCTAGAATTCTCTATAGATGAGAAAAATAAGAGATTAGCTTAAATTACTGTAGGTTAAGTGAAATAGTTTTCAAAACTAAAAGGTCTAGTCGTCTTATTATCAAGAATACTCTTTCATGTTCTTACACTCCATGCTGTTTCTATGCCTGTCAGTGGGGTTGAGCTATTTTACAGTTCTGCAAATAATGTGTAACGACTACTAATGCAAATCTGCTCTTGTCCATAAACATGCAAATGAATTCTGTCTGGCAGAGGTGTGACGGAGCCCCCACAGCTCTGCTCTACTAAGCAAATTCATTTTCATATTCCTAATTACCTGTATGTGTCTCTGCTCTCTGGATTGTCCTTTGCATTGATTATAATATCTCACTGGTTCCCTCTTCAATAAGTTAAATAAAATCTTTTGCACATGTTCAATCTATATTTGTTTGAAAGTCACATTTCACCCCTTTAAACTGTCTCCTTTAATAGGGGTTTCTCTACCTGCAGCCTGATTAAAAATACATTATCTTAACTGATTCACATACTTAGCATGGCTATATTTAAGTAAGCTGATGTAAGGGAAGGGGGTGAGGAAAACAGCCTTTTTCTTCAACAACTAATGAGCAACAGAAACCAAATTTTCAGGAGTCATGATGCAAAGAATGAAGAACAAACTTTTCTCCTACTTACCTAACCATGAAAAGGGGAAAGAGGGAAGTTCCCTTGCCCCTCGTCCCCTACACTACATGGGAGGTGACATAGGGAAGACTCAGTGCCAGTTGTCTCAGACTTCTCTATGGTTTCTGGGGGGTAAATACAGCATCCAGACTTTTACAGTCTCTTTCTGGTCACCAGAAACCACAGGGAATGAAATACATACATTCTTTTCTTCCTACTTTTCTAGACACTTAGTCGGAAACACAAGACAGATTAACAGAGCAATGCATGCAGACAGATTTAAACCTGAATGCACTCATCCTGGTTTTGACAGATGGTAGAAGTCATAGAAAAATGAGATTGGACAAGGGAATGTGAGCAGAGGGTAGACGCTTCAGGAAGCATAGAAGGGCCTGTCTGTCCAGATTCTTCTTGGCATCTGTCTGTCTTTGGAGATAAGGGTTCTTTTCAATTGGTATGGAGAGAGCATCTCCCGTGAGTCCTCATGGTCCTCTCAGGTGGAATTTATGAAGACCTTCCTACATCTCCTACTTTGCTGCTTCTCAAATTCCCCACCTTAATAATCCATTATACCAAAGCATCATATTTGTGGGCTGTGTCCTACACCACATTCCTGGTACCTAGGCAAGAGCTAAAGTCACCACCACAGAAAAGTCAGAGCAGTTGAAACAACTCATGATAGGAGACCCCGACTGAGCAGGTACTACCTAGATTTACCACACATCCCTTTCTTCCTGTTCATCTCTCCCCTCCTCAGAGAGTGAGCAGAGACAGTTATAAGAAAGGGCTTGGCTGAGTTTCTTTATAGATCTGTGAGATACTTGAGTGGAAGAGGAAATTGGTTCCATCAAAATCTTGACCCTATATGACTTTTACTCACCTTGTAAACACTAAAAGTTGATTTGATTTCTGGGTGAGCTTATGCACCCTCAAAGGACAGGAACACACTTACTCCATCCATTCTGTTCCTCTGTTCACAGCTAGTAACTCATAAAGGAGAAGGGAGGTTAATCAGGTTGCAGGCTTTGAGTCTCTGCTGTAGGAAAAGGAGTGCAAGTGTCCCTTCCCTTTGTATTATCTGTCTGGCCCTCCATAGTCACAGCATGTGTCATATTTTTTCTTGATGGACGTCCCTTAAGGGCTGGGGCATGTCTTTTGATGAGTCTCATAAAGCATCAGCACACGGGGGCATTTCATTTGGATTAAAGAGCACACTGGTAATTGGAATAAGAAATTAGCATTTTTCTTTCTCCCAGGGATTTCTTTGTAATTGTCCCTGGAGAGGGCCCAAGTTACATCCTAATAAGCACAGGGACATTTTTCACGAGACTATTAAAGCATGTCATATCCCATATCACCCCTGCCTAATCTTCAGGAGGCTCTGTGGGAAATCGAATCCCACTGTCAGTATTTGAAGATGTACGCTCTTGTGTATTGGTATGTTAAAGGTTAGTATCAGCCCAGAAAGGACTTTCTAGAGACTTGACAGGGTATATCAAACTTGAGATAGACTATTTTCTCAAGAAGTTATCTAAATGTGGGCATATATGTTTTATCTAAAAGAGGAAGAAAAAAGAAAACTGCCCTGGGAGAAAGGACTTAAAAAAATAACATTGTAATCATGATTCTTTATCTTGGTTGTCAGCTTGATTGGGTCTAGATTCAACCCAAAGACATTCCTCTGTAAAGGGGTTTCCTAGAAGGACTGACTGAGGTGGAAAGATTCCCCCAAGATGTAAGGTGCCTGTTGTCTGCAGCCCAGATATAACAAAATCTGAGACAAAACTCACTCTTTGCCTGCTTGCCTTGGTCCCTTGCTGGTGAGTGCACCTACTCTGTTGCTGCCATGACTACTGCTGCCGCCATCCTTCACTGACATCTGACCCCAACTTCTTTGGCCTTCCAATATGGACTCAAGTCTCAACATTCTCCAGGCATCCTCCAGACCTTCAACAGCAGGTGAGGATGGCTGAGGTGTCCAGTCCCATGTACTGAGCATCTATCTGGTTTTTAGCCTCTCTCATGTGAAAACAGATACTGTAGACTATCCAGCTTCTAGCCTAGAAATCGATCTAAGATATCCCCTCTTTATAAATATTCACTCTATGGGTTCTGTTCCTCTGGAGAATCCTAACAGAGCCCTTATGCCTCAAGGACTGGGCCCTGAAATAATCCTTTGTCAGCGGAGTTAGAAATATTAAAATTGGGGGAGGGGAATAGGCCAAGGTTTTAACATTCTTATAGCTACATGGTTGCAAAATGGTCCAACACAGGACTGTAGAGTTTAACAGGGGTGCTGCTGTAAAGGAATGGAAGAGCTGAAGACAAGAACCTGTAGATACAGAGTGCTCCCTGCCCTCTATTCTTCTAGAAGCAGAACACGGATTTACAAACACGGGAGTTACCCTGACCCTTTTTCTGCACTAAAGCAACTCTAGACTCTTAAGGCCTAGAGTTGGCACCGGGGGGAAGCTACACAAATGTAGTTTCCTCTCTGGTCTTCCTCTGACATTTATTTGCTTCCCACCAGCTGTCACCTCCTTCTGTCCTATCTCTTCCCTCAAAATTGCTGATCTTTTTGAAGACACTGTACTCTCTAGAACTGAAAGCCACTGTTCTGGGGACTGCTCATTTACTGGGTGCTTCGCATGTACCCATCAAAAATGTATATAGTAAAACCTTTTGTTTTTTCTCTTGTAAATCTGTCTTTTGTCACAGAGTTTATTCCAACTAAGAAGTTTTGAAGGTTAATGAGAAATATTTTCTTCGGCTACATTACCATATTAAGTTAGATACAAAAGGAGCTTGAGAAGGTACCTGACACATGCCATCCAATAAACGAGCATCCTTGATGAGGTCACTGGAAGTTTATCTGCCTGACATGACCTCATCTTTGAGGGTTGGTGACCTGAAGACCAAGGAATTGATAAGAAGAAAGGGAATCCTTTTTAAAAATATATCTTATGTTTAGTTATGAGTGGGGCTTTGTGTCTATGTGTGCAGTGCCTGTGGAAGTCAGAAAAAGTTGAATCCTCTGGGGCTGGAGTTACAAGCTGTGTTGAGGCACCTGCTGTGGTGCTGGGGGCCAACCTAGGTCCTCTGGAAGAGCAGGACATGCTCTTAACTGCTGAGCCATCTCTTCAACCTCAAAAGGGGATCTTTTAAAAACACAAGTAACGAATCAATTTGAGAAAAAGAAAACAAAGAATGCAAAGACTTTGATTCACTCTTCTGTGAAGAGGAGAAAATAAAACCATTCTGTTTTCTTTTTCAACCCTCCCAAGCCTCTAGTTAGGGCAGACTCTTGCAACAAAGGAGATTAAAAAAAGAAAAGCAAGCAAGTTTATTAGCACACTCCATGCAAACTCAAGGCTGTAATTCCAGCTTCCAGGATGAAGTCTTCTCACAGGAGCCCGGGACCTTAGTTCAATATCCACACGCCAATAACGAATAAACTTGAATTAAAAAGAAATAATCTGGCTTGTAAAGCATAACAATAAGTTTTAGAGATGTGACAAAATAGACTGAAAGCAGTCTCAAACCAAAGGCAAGCACGTGGGAAGGATTCCTCTGGTGCCGTCTCTGAGCTGGTAAGGGTTCCGAGAGAGATTTACCACTTTAAGAGGAAGAGAGAGAATAGAAGAACTTTCATCTGTGGAAAAAACTCTGTTCTGTTAAACAAAAACAGACAGGAGGCAAAGATCTGCCTTGCATCTTAACTTCTTTATATTGGTGAAATTATTAAGGCCACTCCACGTAGTTAAAAGGGAGATTTATTTAGTGGCGTAACTTACAAATGAAGGGATAGGTAGGTTGCAGGGTCTGGGAAAGACGCAGCACAGTCCAACAGTGTTCTCTGGAGAACTCTGCTTGGTCCACCTCCAGCGTCCAGGGTCCGGGCAACAAGAGAGGGCGGCTCATCCAGATCTCCGGTCTTCAGGGCCCTCTCTTGGCCCCTGCCTTGTAGGTGTGACAGTTACCGAAGCCTCAGTGGGGGTTGGAACTTCCAGACCAAAGCTGGAATGGCTACCCACTACCTCTTTACCCCAGCAGTCCTTCATATTTGGGAATGGCTATTCCACCTTCCTGCAGTATCTCTGGGGACCAGACACTGCCTGGCACTTAGAAGTCACACCACAAATATTTGCTAAATCAATGAAAGACCAGCAGGGGTTTCCAATGTTTCTGAGCACTCGGGAGAGGGCTGCTTCCATATTCAGCAACAGCCCCTGGCTCACTTTCAGCCCCTGGTTCACTTTCAGCCCCAGTGACTGGTCACCATCAGGCCATTTTCCTTCTCTTGATTCTCATCACCAAGCATGGACACCAGCCCCTTTCTCTGTTAACCCCTGAACACCTCTAACTAAGATTAGTGTGTGAAGCATCCAATCTTTCTCAGTGTCAGAAGGGCAGCAGCATTGTTCAGGGCCAGACTCCTCCAGCACTGAGCCTTTGACTATCCTGTCATCATGGAGATGTCATCCCCAACCACTCCGTTCTAGGCTCTGGTGCTCCACTGTGCTTGGGGCTGCTCCTCCACTCTCCTGTCTTCCTGGAGTTCTAGCCATTTCTGGTCTTGATGCCAATGCTGACAGACTGAGAGCGACGGAGGCAGAAGAGTCTGTTGGTCATCATCTGCAGAGGACCATGAGAGTATACAGCAGGTGACAACTAGCGTTTAACACGTCAACCCATCAGACACATGATTCCCTGTTGGGGGGTCCCACTTGGCAAAGCTGTAGGGTTGTTGACTGTACATGACTGGTTGTTTTCTGTCTGTAACTTTCTTGGGTGCCACTGCTACGCCTCCTTAATGAGAACAGCTGTGGGGGTCTTTCCACAGCCCTTTGGTGGTGTGTTCTACATCTCTGGGCATACTTGTAGTTGTGGATGGTCAGGTTATGGTTTCTGTTTAAAATGTATAATTCTGATGAACAGAAATATTACCAGAATATTCTTCTTTACTGACACAGGAAAGTAACAGTATTTTCAGTCTCAAAGACCGTTAATTTTAGACATCAGAACAAATTCAAAATAGACTAAGGGGTCCCTACAGAATATACACAAAGACCAATTCCCAGGTGTTGTTTATTGTTAAATCAAGTCTAGGCTGTTTACACTGAGATACAGCTCCCTGAAGTAGCTCTCTTTTGCACGTACCCTGACTGCTCAAGGTTCAGCCATTTGTTTACTGTCTGGGACCCCTCACCAACTTAGAGCTGTGTGCATGGGTCAATGTGACGTTAATAGCCAAAGAGAAACTACGTAACTTATCTTGTGCTGTGAGAATGGGTAGGGCCCTGAAAAATGTAACTTATAATGGTCCAGAGTTAGCTGGTGAGGGAGACCAGCAACAAGGATGTGGAGAGAGACCACTGGGTAAAGCTATGTGAGAGCTGTGGCAGAATGTGAGTGAAGTGTGTGTGTGTGTGTGTGTGTGTGTGTGCGCGCACACACACACTGAGTGAGAGATGAAGAAGAAGCACGAGAGAAGTGTGAGGGAGTGAGTGGGTGAAAAAGTGAGTGAGTAAAGAGTGAGTGAATAATGTAGAAGTACGTGTGTGAGTGAGTGTGAGAGAGAGCTGTGTGAAGGAGCTGCTGCTAGGTAGAGGAGCTGTGCCTAGGAACTGTGTAAGGTGCTGATGGTGAGAGAGCTGTGCAAATGAGGTGTTCAGCTGTGGCTAAACTTTGTAACTGTGTAGAGGCAAGGAAGCTGTATAGAAAAGAGATGCAGAAGAGAAATGGATGTCAAAGAAGGATGTGTAGCGACGTGAAAGATGTACATATGTAAAGATGTGTAGCTGTATGCAGCAGTGTGGAGACAGTAGCTGTGTGGAGACAGAAAGAGTCAGAGACCATTCTTAAGATGAAGCAAAAGAGAAAGTTATCATCAGAAAGCATGTGGGTTTCCTTATTTCACCAGTCATAGATAGATTAAAACGTATTCCTAAATACCCTCAGGTAAAAATGTTTCCTATCCCTGGCAACTCTGAGGCATTCCTTTTATTACCCTGAGCTGATTGTGGGAGCTGGTCTCCCATGGTCCGCTTTAATCATCTTTCTCTTTCAAACTATCCCCAAACCAAAAATGCCATTGACTTGTCTCTTAACCAAAACAACTGCTACCCTCTTCCCATTTGCCTGACTCTCTGGTTACGCCAAGAATGGATGGAAGCCTTAAAAGTACAAAATTCCTTTCAGAGCTTCAAAGGACCCCTTAACAGATCTCGGGCAAAACCCCAAACCTAGGGACCTTTGTTTCATTTTACCTCAAATATTCCCATGAGCAGGGTCTCCAGTCCCCTCCACTGGCCAGAGCCCCGTCCCAATAGCTGTGCCTTCTCTGCCTCTTCTCGCCGTACAGAGGGCACACTACATTTCTACACATGGTCCAGGGCAGGCCAAGCTTGCTATGGCCACAAGAACTTTGCTCACTATGCTTAAACGGTTCTTCATTGTTGACAAAGAGGAGTTGGGAAGTGATGTAGGGAAGGTGTTGAATGAGACAATTATAGAACAACCATCATGTGCACATTTGTCTTTACATCTCCGATTCCTCACACACATTGCACCCTATTAAGACAAAGATGTGGAGTTCATTCTAATGACATCATCCTTTGGAGTTTTATTATTGGTTGCCTAGAAATAGACCCATTACAGTAGCCTCAATTTGGAACTGCCTAGAATCTGTTTTAACATCAGATAATAGGAAAACATCAAAGGTCTGAAGCTAGGGAAGAAAAGGAAGAGGAAAAAGATGGAAAGAGAAATCCAGAGACATTTGTTTAAAAGATTGTAGATCAATGTTGTCTACACTGGGAGAGGTGGGATTCTGAGAGATGAAACAAGTTCCATACTGTAGGTAGGAATGCCTACCTCTGGGGGAATGTCTCTGGTCTTTGAAGTGAAGCTTTAATTCTGTCCAGTGTCCTCTTCGGTACTGTAACCAGGATGGTCTAGGATGTAGCTCTGCCACAGCCCATTGTGAGGAGGGACACGAGACGGCAACAGCCATTTCTGTCCTTCTTGGTCTGGGCCATGTTTGTGGGGGTGTCTACTGTACTTATAACCAGATGAGTGGCCAGGAGTCAACACAGAAACCTTTTCCTTTAAGATAAAGGCATATGACACAAAGAGCCTGAGACTGAGATTCTTCTGAGCCCTTCACTCTCAGCCAGGTGTGTGAACAGTCCTGTTTCCTTCTTCCTGAAGCGGAGGAAGATTCCACACCCAGTCTGAGTCTCTGTCCTGCTCATAGTCTTTCTCTGTGGGAGTAGACAAGCTAGTGACTAGATTAGAAGTTGAGAATATGTCAGAATTTTTTCAAAGTAATATATGCACTTAATTTAAAGTCAAATAATATTGTGAAAGACTTAAAAACAAAACAATATTTCTGAATACATCAATCTTATCTCCCACCCTACCCCTACCCCATCTCCTCTTCTCAGAGGCACACTTTAAAATTGTATTATTGCTAAATTATGTTTTTTTCATGGTCTGTACTTTCACATTTCTACATGATACTTATACTGCTATTTCTCAAATCATCAATTTTAGAAATATTACTAATTGACTTCTGTATCAGAGTCCATAAACGCATGCCAAATGACTCCATAAAGGGAAATTTTACATAATGTATCAGAAGATACTAGACTTGCAGATTGGCCAGAGGCTGGTGGCTCAAGTTCCTGACTCCCCAGGGCTCAGGGGAAAGTGGGGGAGGAGGAGGTACCTTCTAAACGGTCCAGCATGCACTTCAGCCATCTGGAAGGATATGCAGATATCACTCAATGTTAAGTCAGTAGTTTAACTCTATTTCTTTCTCATAATATTTTCCCCAAAAATAATGGCAATTCTTATGATTTGCTTGGTTTACTGTATAACCCGTGTCAAGTCTCCCAAATACTCAACCCAGCATAGACAAGCATTAGTTCCATGTACTAGCTCCCTGCTAACTCTCACTCCTGCTCTCTGGCCCTGGTCCAGCCTGGACCCGCTGTGCCCTGGGTCCACAGCCAGGCTGCACTAAGGTGCTCCCCCTGGCTCTCCTGCACACAGACCTCCATGACTTCTTCTTCTTCTTTGATTTTTCTCCCTTATTATGCCGGCACATATCCTCGGCAGAAGACTAACTACAGACTTTTAGACATGGCCTTTGAGAATACCCTTATTCTACTCTCATAGTGTATTTAAATCCTAGACGGAAATTTAAATTCTGTGCAGAATCTCGAAGGCTTCACTCTACTTTGATATAGTCCCGGCCGTTGCTTTTGAGAAGGCAACCCCATTCTGACGTCTGATCTTTTTTTGTGTGTGACCTTCGTTTCTCTCTGAAATCTCGTGATTTTCTCTTTATTCCTGATGTTCAGAAATGTCACAGGAATGGTATTTGTCAGGAACTTCTTATATTCATGGTGCTGGTCAATGGAGGGATCTTGTCACTCATATAAAAGACAGTCAACATTTTCTATAATGAGTCAGATAATCACAGTTTTAGACTGTGAAGCCTGTATTATCTGTCTGGACTCTCCGGTTGTAAAGTTATAGCAAAGCAGCCACGGACAACACAGAAACAAATGAGCATGACTGTGTTCCAATAAAACTTTATTTCCAAAAAGGCCCAAGGGTAGTTTACCAACCCCTGATCTAGACTGTACATTAGGCTCATCCAATATTTTACCATTGCAGAATGACATTGTCATATAAAAAGTCACACTCGAGTTAAAAAAAAAATCACACACAATAAAACTTATAATATTTTGAATAAATTTCTAATTTTGTGGTTTTTGCATCTGAGGAATTGTCATCTTTGGTATAAAGCCTGTTTTTTCATTCTTTTCTTTTGGTTTTTAACTACGCCTCTTAAGGGAAGCAGCCACAAAGAACTGTTCTTTTGTGAGTTCTGCTAACAGACTTATTTCTGCATTAACACCATGCTGGGTATATTTTTGTCTGCCCAGAAGTATAGTAGGTTTTGGGCTTTATGTTATCAGAAAATAAGCAACTTACACGCATCCTTGTGTTTCAGGAACTCTAGCTCCAAATCCCAAACTAATCAATGAAAAAATTCAGTATCCATTCATATGCATGATTTTCTCCCCAAGCTAATATAAAGCTACAGAGAAACGGAATGTTCCTTCAAGCAGTTTCTTTTTTATAACTTCCTATGAATTTGGAATTTGTAATATGTCTTTTGAGGAGCCTTATGAGATCTGAGTTTCTGATTTTGGGGTTGTTTGCGTCTAAACGCCCAAGGTGTCCAGTTTGGGGATCCTGCCTTGGGTTATTTCTTTGTAATATCCTTTCCTGCTTCTGCTTCTCTATTTTCTCTTCCTAGCTTTTTTTTTTTTTTTAATCAGATGTTGGCTCTCTTAAATTGTCTTTCCTTTCTTTGTTTTTGTTTTACTTAAAGTAGATTTCTTCCATTATCGAATAATAGAAGAAAAAAGTGGAATTGAAAATGGAATTTTGTAAGCATGTTTTAAAATTTCTCAGACATCCTCTGTTCTCTAAGTCTCTCTCTCTCTCTCTCTCTCTCTCTCTCTCTCTCTCTGCCTCGTTCCTTCTCCATCTCTCCATCTCTCTTGAAAATGGTAGCTTGCTTTTATTTTGGAACTGAAATACATGCTTTCTTTTTATGGATATTCTTACAGAGAACTGAATTTTGCACACTGCCCCACCCTTGTAGTGTCCCTGTTTTATTTGAGCACATATGCCCCTAACCTTTCCCATTTTCATGTTCTGCAAACTTCTGCCAAACCCCAGCCATTCGTTTACATTTAGAAGATGGAGAAAAGTAAGGTGAGAATCAAAGCTATGAAGATGTAATGACTACCGCCCCCAAGAAAAATCAGTTCTGATCAGTGCCTGCCAAACCAGCTCCCCTCTGTTATAATCCTGAATAAAAAAGAAATTAGAATAAATAAATGGATAACAAATAAGTATATAGCCTCCCAAAGGAACTACTAATTGCCTTAGATATCTGGAGACCAGGCAATAGCTGCCATTTGAAATTCCTATCTCATTTCCCCTCTCCTCGCCTTCTATCTTGAAAACAAGTTCCACTCTACAGCAAGCAGAGACTAAAAGTTCTAATAGACACGCCAGCAAGCAGAGACTCAAAGTTCTAATAGACATGCCAGCCTTTTAGGCTCAGATTTTCAGAGTACTGGGCAAAAATGAGAAGACTGGGTGCTTTTCCCACAAAGGAGTGGACCAGAAAAGTGGGTCTCTGTATTCTGTAAATAAATTCCCTCTCATCTCTGGCTGTCCCCCAGAACTAGGTATGAACAAGGCAGACTCTAAGCATCTTGGCTTGGGTGGGAGAGAGAGAGTTTGGTTACTGCCCACCACAAGGAAAGGTAGTTTTCAGTTTGGGTAGCATCCAGACAAGTTAACATTCAGATAATTTTTTAAATATGAGAAGTTCTGAGTGCGTAGGCATGGCCTATTAGTCTAAAGTTCAAGGGAGTCCTCACATATTAGGCCATGTGCGTGTGCTTGTGCGTGCGTGCATGTGTGCGTGCGTGCGTGCGTGCGTGCGTGCGTGCGTGCGTGCGTGTGTGTGTGTGTGTGTGTGTGTTATTCAGTCTCCCTGGAGAGGCAGCCAGCACCAACCCCATGCAGTGCCCCACACTTAGAATCCCCATATTCAGTTTATGTGTTACTGCTAATATCTCTGGTATATGATGTCCCCCATTATGCTCTGCACCTAGCCTCTTGTGATGTCTAGTTTCAATTGTCAACTTGCATGGTCTAGAACCAAGCTGGAAGAGACTCTCAATAAAGGATTTATCTGGATTGGGTTAGCTGGTGTGCATGTCTGTATGGAATTGTCTTTATTCTGATAACTGATGTGGAGGGACCCAGCCTACTTCGGGCAGCACCACTCACTGGATTTGATTCCTGGACTACACAAGTGTGAAACGCGAGCTCAGTACTAAGTATGCGTGCATTCCTTTCTCTCTGCTGTTAACTTTGGATGTAATGTGACCAGTCATTTAGAGTTCCTGCCACATTGACATCCCTGCTACCATTAGCTGTTGCCTGGAATTGTGAGCTAAATGTTTGCTTCCCAAAGTTGCTTTTTATTGGGGTGTGTTCTCATAGCAACAGAAATGAAACTGGGAACCATCTCTGGGGTCAATTTCTAATAGACGACAGGGGGCCGTGATGAGTTCTACAGGGATAAAGGAGGTACTAACCGAGCCCTGACCCGAGCAGACACGTCAGTCTCATCTGCTGAGCCCCAGGGACCATCAGCTTGACTGTTATCATTTTCAACGTGGGCAGTGACGTTCTAGCTTTGCCCCTTGGGTCAGCACACTGTCTCGGCTGCTTTCCATCCTCCAAAACACATTGACCTTTTGCATAGTTTAGCATGTTTCCTTCCCCCTATGACTTCATGGCATTTTATTTCTTAGCGTGTCCATGGGGTTTCAGGAGAGGGAAGAGAAAGATACATCCTTGGTTGAGTTCACTGTTGTGACAGCATCATAAAGGATACTTACACAGACTAACAGCGTCAACAGGCAATATAACCAATAAGACTCCCACCATACAATGATCAATAACTGATGAAAACATTTGTTATAAGACCCAATAACTACAGTTTTGGAGTGCACCTGGCACCTCAGGACCAGGCTGCACAGGAAAGTATACAGCAACCAGTGCCAACAAGCAAATGCCTCAGCAAACAGATGCCCTACAAAGGTAGGCATGGATGAAGAGAGGCTTAAAGAGCTGCCCTTACAATGGCCAGCACTGGCCTTTACTGCTGTTGGCCGAGAGGAAGCTGGTGCTGAGGCAGCCACAGAGGAAGCCCACCCCTGTACCAGAGCAGGCTGCAGAGTCACGGGAACTGAGGGTGCCCTCGTGTCCTGGCCTCTCTCAGGTGACAGCTGCTGCACTGTTCTACCAGGCAGAGTGTCTGCCGGCTTGCACGCTCCCTCTGAGGGAAGACAAAACAGCGTTTTGCACAAAGCATCAGGAGCGACCCTGAGTCCAAGTTTCTCTCCCAGTTAGATGGCTAGACAGGAAAGCCAGCAGCTCCCCTGCCATCTGTACCTGGCTCTTTTCGCACACCAAGGATTTAAATGGAGCCAGACATACCTCTCGTGTATTGTAATGATGAAGCCATTTTCCAGCACTTTTTTTTTTAATTTAAGAAATATTTTTATTCATTTTACATACCAACCACAGATCCCCCTCTCATTCCTCCTCCTGCTCCCCTGAAGCCTTCCCCCCAGACCCCCTCATCCCTTCCTCCAAAAGGGTAAGGCCTCCCATGGGGAGTCAGCAAAGCCAGGTGCATTAAGTTTGAGGCAGGACCAAGTCCCTCCCCACTGCATCAAGGCTGAGCAAGGTGTCCCACCATAGGTAATGGGCTCCAAAAAAGCCAGCTCATGCACCGGGGATAGATCCTAATCCCACTGCCAGGGGCCCCTCAAACAGATCAAGCTACACAACTGTCTCCTATATGCACAGGGCCTAGTCCAGTCCCATGCAGTCTCCACAGCTGTTGGTCTAAAGTTAGTGCATTCCTACAAGCTTGGTTCAGTTTTCTCTATAAATTTGCCCGTGGGGACAAGGGAAGGCAATAAAGGGGAGGGGATAGGGAATGAGAGCATGAGGAAATGGAAGGTTGAGCTCAGAGAGGGATGGAGTGGGAGAGCAATGAAAAAGATTTCTTGGTAGAGGGAGACATTATAGGGTTAGGAAGAAACCTGGTGCTAGGGAAATTCCCAGGAATCCACAAGGATGACCCCAGCTTAGACTACCAGCAATAGTGGAGAGGGTACCTGAACTGGTCTACCCCAGTAATCAGATGGGTGAATACCCTAACTGTCATCATAGAGCCTTCATCTAGTAACTGATGGAAGCAGATGCAGAGATCCACAGCCAAGCACCAGGCTGAACTCTGGGAGTCCAGTCAAAGAGAGGGAAGAGGGATTATATGAATGGGGATGGGGGGGAATCAAAGTTGTTTTTTTTTTTTTTAATACATAAATGAATGAGAAGAGGTTAAGTACCTAATCAAGTGCAAGCAGCTAAAAATGAGGAAGAGAAATGCAAAACCAGAGCTGTCGGGTTCCTAGGCTAAGAACTGAACCACAGGGCTGCATAGACAGGGGCCAGCTTCAGCAAGAAGGATCCCCTCACTTGAGCCACAGACCTAGCTCAGTCCCATCTAGAGTTTGCCATCTGAGCCACCTCTCTGCTTCTTTAGGTCGCCAGTGATTGTAGAGTTTTTCTCCAACTTGAGCAGACCGACTGCAGGCAATCAATTGTATTGGATCAAGAGCTGCCAGCTTCCATCTGCAGGAAGGCTGCATTTCAGCAGTCAAATAATCCAATGCCTTCTGTAGTTACTTTACACCGTCCTCCTGGGGTAACAAAGTAGCATCACCTGCCCCACGAAGAAGCTTCTTCGCCCAGCAGGCGGCAGGGAGGGCATCACCCAAGGGCCCCAGGTGGGCTCTCTGAGTTGCTTTCTAAAAGAAATAGTTGATTAAACTGGAGTGTAGACAGATGCTGCAGGCGCTCCAGCCTCTGTGCCCACAGCTCTGTTGTGTGATTTTCCTGTGCTTGTCAACAAACCACTCCACTGGCCTGGTTGTCCCCTCCAGGGAAATCTCTCATTGCGGCTTCATCCAGGAGCCCAAGAGAACCTACCACCCCTCCTTGACCCTATCTCGATTTTCCCTGACAACAGGCAGGAGACCAGCCAGACCCAGGCAGACCAGCCTCTCTAGAAAACCTCCAGATGTGGGGAGGGAAAGTATCAGATCCAGTCAGCTATGTCCCCAAATCCCTGTTGAGAGCCAGGCAGGAGAGGCTTTTAGTCAACATAAAGAAGATCGATTGACTTTCTCCACCTTCTTCTCAACCCCCTCTGCTATAGGCCATGCCTGTCTGTTCCAAGGAAAATGTTTTATTATTGATCCATCATGGCAGGAGGCGTTGTCTCTCTCTTCTGATCCATGGGTCTGGAAAACATCAACCTCGCTTCCAAAAGAAGCCCAGTTCCCAAGGACCAAAGGGACCTCGCAGTGAAGGTGCAAAATGGGATTCATACCAGAGGAAAAGAGAAGCCCTTCAGAGATGGGTTGCTCCTTGGATCAGACATAGGGCTCTAGCAAGACTAGATTCCCAGTAAAAGGTTCCTCAAAATGTCGAAGGACTTTTCAAGTCAGACAGCAGCAGAGTCTACAGACGAGCTCCCCCCTCACTCTTCCTCCTCTCTCCCACTGTCAGCATCATCTCCATCTGCCTCCTATCCCATCATCTTCCAGGAGACAGCATCATCTCCATCTGCCTCCTATCCCAACCTTCCAGGAGACAGCATCATCTCCATCTGCCTCCTATCCCATCATCTTCCAGGAGACAGCATCATCTCCATCTGCCTCCTATCCCATCATCTTCCAGGAGACAGCATCATCTCCATCTGCCTCCTATCCCAACCTTCCAGGAGACAGCATCATCTCCCATCTGCCTCCTATCCTACCACCTTCCAGGAGACACATCTATTAAAGTTATTGGCACAATTAGCACAGCGTCTAACTTTGGTGTAGCAGTTACTATTTGGAGGACACCTCTGTGTGCACACTTAGGCTACACACACAATAGTTATGAATATACTCCTGCCACACACCAAGCTGAATGGATGGGAGTCCATAGCATAATAGTATATAAATGGCCTTCCGATGTCTGCTACTTGCATGTCCCAGATTCTTAAGCTTTTCTAAATCACCCTTGAGTTTGAAAAATGAGATGAGTGGGGCTCCTCCCCTTTCACGAAACACCAAGGTTTATGAACATTTCTGTGACGGTCTGTGTCCTTGTGGTCACCTCCCTGTGTGGTGTTCTCTCCCCTGCCAAACTCTCAAGTAACTCTAGCCCCAATTTAGTCTCTTGCAGAACCTTCTCTGCAAGGAAATGTCTTTTCATTTCTCTCTGTTCTGTCCCCTCAAGAGTTTGGCAAACAGTTTCCCATTAGAATACCTCAGGGAATTATTCACATTTTTATTTAGGGCCAAGTTTTCCCTCATTGAATACTGCCTGATACAAATAGGCCACCAGGAACCACTGGGATGTAGAGATTTTCATTATGGTGGCATTTTGCTATATGGGATTGCACCCAAGTTTGAAATTTTCTATTGGCTTCAAATTGAATTCTTTTTCTCCAACCTTCCAGAAAGTGAGATACAATTGCCCCAAAACATCATCACAGTTTTTAATAATATGAACGATCTACCTCCTCCCTAAGAGAAATCACCTCCCTCAGGGTTCCAGGGAAATTTAGTAGACAGAAATGCACCTGGTATGCACATCAGGAAAAGTTACTGACCACAGGGTGCACACGAGCATCTCAGAAGTGGCCAACACAATGTCTGAGGCTTATCTCAAACTAGTAAGTATTGCACCCAATAGATACAGACAAGGTTCTATTCCCTCTGCTTTTTTAAACAATACTCACCAAGTCAGCTTTTCTCTAACCTTCAACACAATATTCTATAAAGCCAGTACCCAAGCTGCAAAAAAGAGAGGAAACAAGTCCTCAGAGGATGATTATGCCCGACTCTTGCTTCAGGCATGGCTTCTGATGTTATCAGAGGTACTCTTGGTCTCTTAAGAGAAATTTTGCCCATAGTCTTGGTCTCTTAAGAAAATCTATGGCCCATGGGAAAGTCTGCAGAAGCTGACAGGAGTTCCCAATGTTAAGAATATACAGGCTAACACCCTCTCTACCAAATACACAAGCACCCTACCTCCATCAAATGTCACGTTCATATAAGCCCTCAGTATCAAGATTCAGACACTCTACCTCACCGTGTTCACCACATAAATCTCATATCAAATTTATGGACTGTTCTCAGCCACCTAAAGGGTAATGCCAAAGGCCACTGCTGAAGGCCACAGGGTGGGGAAGAGAACCAGGGCAGGCAAATGAAATAAAAGGGAAAGTAATTATAGGTCAAAGCATCGTGAAGTATCTACTCACCGCTGGATGTGCCCCTTACGCCTGGTACTTAGTGTCACTTACTGCAATGAGGCTTCCGCACTTCACCTTTTAAGACTCCCTAAGCCATGTCACCTAGATTTGAGATTGTCAATTATCCCTGGTCATAAGAATCCAGGTTGTGCTGGCTGACAGCAGGAGAGCAACCACTGGTGTGTGAGCTGTGTGCGTGGGGCGCCTTCAAATCCACTTCAATTGGGCAGCTGCTTATCAACACTTTTCCCCAGAAACCGATTTAGCCTAATGATTGTGAGTAGCAATGACTTCTGCTTAATTAGTACAGTAATCAGTGCAAATTCCCCCTCAATGGTAGAGACCCATTTGGCAGGTGCCAAGTGATGCTTAACCAGGTGCTAAATAGGTGTAAAAGCTTCGGTTCTGGTTCTATCCAGCTAGTTGCCAAACACATCAAGATGAAATGAGGTCCTAAGTTTGCCTGGACAGATATACTGTCTAAAACTAACTTCTGCTAAGAGCCATCGCCTCTACTCCCGCACCCTGCCATGACGAGTCCACGCAAAGACAGAGATAATATCAGTGGCAGAGCTCAGAGGAATAGAGCAAAAGCCCCTCTCCTGGTCCCTGACTCCTCCTGTCCCCCGGCCCCTACTCAGCACTCTATTTCTGGTCATCTGTCCTAATTTGACCTCTCTTTAAAACTACAGCTGTCCGAATGAGTGGCGGACTACTATCTGAGGCTGTGCACTGTCCTGTGGACCAACAGTGAGAGAGTGTGGCCCTGGACCAGAGAGGAAATGAAGATAAACATTTAAGGGATGAGGCCCCACCTTTTTGAACAGGAGCATTGGCAGAACAAAGGGCCCATCTCCAAGGCAACCATTTCTTAGGATGCCTGTAGTTGTTATGATCTCTCAGGTCAGGTCTCTAAGCCATTTCATCTCCTCTTTAAATCATCTCCAACTCTACCAGCCCACAAAATTGTTTCTAGGTACAAATTTATGGACTGTTCTCAGCCACCTAAAGGGTAATGCCAAAGGCCACTGCCGAAGGCCACAGGGTGGGGAAGAGAACTTAATTTTTTCCGCTGCACTTCAGGCACACAGGAGCAAGTGAATTTGTTTTTGTTTTGTTTTGCTTTTTATGCAAAAACCTTTTCCAACCTTTTTCTCCGGAGCAAGCATCAACTAGTTAGCTGAGGTAGGTCTTCATAATATTAGTATAAATTGCTTGAAGACATAGACTTTGACTTAAACTTGCATAGCGACTACCCCAGATCATAGGAGGAATTCAAAAACTCTTAAGCCAGTATCAATAGTATTCTTAGAATTTGGTTAGGCCACGTTGTTTTCAATGAGCATGCATCACCTGGCATCTTTTAAGTAAAACATTTCAGGCCCAGTTTTTAGAGGTTCTGAGCATGGGTGGACATTCCTGTTGCCTAGAAAGAGAATTCTGCCAGAAGTTCATTAAAGTGCACACTTGGAGAACCGGGACCCAGGATGCTGCTTTGGGGGTTCCCCATTCCAGCCTCAGATGCCTGAAAACATCTGAGTGGTGTTTGAGTGCAGTTGGGGATGTGGGCTGTTCATGGTAGACAGCCTGGAACCTCTGATTGGTTCAGCAGTTTCAGCACCAGCGCTTCCCTTTAATGATCAATCAATATGGAATAAAATTGCCAAGTTTGCACTCCAGGGAGAGGATCGTGGGAAGGATGAGTAAATCAGAGTGGACCACTGTGGCAATGGTGAGATACCAGATGTCGGCCTAGGACTACAATTGCCATCCCTGTTGCTGTTATCTCTGATAATAATTCAATTCCAGGTATTCTGTTTATAAGCAGGAGACAATCTTTATGATTCTGAACTTTCTTCTGCCTCGCAAACTGGGTTTATTCAATGACAGTGCTGATTCCAGCACCTCCTTCTTTTTTATTGCGATGGTTGCTACTGATGGGTAAAGTGCAGATATGAGGGTATCACCAGAGAGAGTGCAGTTCCATGGGGGCTCTTACTTACCTACTGGTTTAATCCATTGGTGGATTCCCATCTGACAGACTGTCAGGAAATGGTGGAACTGTAGGAGGTAGGACCCTGTGGGAAGAAGTGAGTCCCCGAGGGCATGTATTTGAAGGATACATCTGGGTCATAGACTCTGTTATGCCTTTCTGCTTTTTGGCTGCCTTGAGGTGAGCAACTTTGTTCTATCTGGCTTCCACCATTGCAGCATCCTGCCTCATCTCTACCCTAGAACAACGGAACTAGCTGACTATGGTCGGAAATCTTTGAGACTACAAGCCCAAAGAAATCCTTCCTTTTAAGAAAATATTTCTCCCAGATGTTTGGTCACAGGAATGAAAACCCTAACTAACATAGTTAACGACTAGGAAAAAAAATTTTGAGTTTTTTGCTAATTAACAACATCCCCATAGAGAAAGAATATAAGAGCCTATGTATATGTGAATAGATGTCTCTGTGTGATAAATGGCCCAAATTTCTCTAGAAATATCTAGACGGGAATCTCACCTTCGGAGGGTGTCATTAACAAGCCGCATACATTCATTTTCTCCATCCTCTCAGTGCCCCACTGCAAGCCAGAATCTGTGATCTGGGACCAGCTGCTTCGCCAAGCACGGATTTTAATGAGGGACTCTGTGATGGAAAGCCACGGATGCCACCACTTTCGCATTACTGCAGGCTGCTGATTGGCACCAAGGAGGCTTGCCAAGGTCTTGGGGTGCGTGCAAGGGAGCAGTGAGCTGCGTGTAGATAGAGTTCCCACATGTTGTTGACAGCTAGTAAGAGCAAGCAACACAAATACAAGTCAAAGCCACATGAAGCTCCCAAAATTAAACTTATCTCACTAGAAAATGTGAAATTAAACTTAATTTCTTTCCACTGCACTTCAGGCACACAGGAGCAAGTGAATTTGTTTTTGTTTTGTTTTGCTTTTTATGCGTATCTGTCATCTCTCAAACCCAAATTTTTCCTTAATACATCCTTTGTACCTCACACTGCCCAGTATGCAGCAGGTACAGCAGTACCTTCTGGCTTTTAACATCATTTATAAGTATATATTTTAATCATATTTTTATGTTTTAAAAGCCCCAGACATGTATACAGTGTATATCAATCTTATCTGCCACTACCTCCCTTTAGCTCCCCCTACCTTATCTCCTGACTTCATGTTCCCTTTTGGGTTTTTGTCTTATTAATTGCCCTGAGTCCAATTAGTACTGCCCATAAGCACATTAGTATGTGAACATCCACCAGGTCATGAGCAACCTACTGATGGCCTTCCCACCAAAGGAGAGTCTGTAACTATATACTTACAAATTGATTCATTAGGGCTGGAGAGGTGGTTCAGTGGTTAAGAGCACTGGCTGCTCTTCCAGAGGACCTGGGTTCAATTCCCAGCATCCATATGGCAGCTAACAACTGTCTCTGCCTCCAAGATCTGACATACATGCAGGCAAAGCATCAATGCAAATAAAATAAATAAATTATTTAGAAAAAAAAAAAGAAAAAAAAACAAATTGATTCATTAAAGAGTATTTTAATTACCATCTTGTCCCCACTGTGTGATACAAAGTAGATAAATTAGTGTTTTATATAATATTTTGCCTACAATACACGATACAAAGTAGGTATTTTCGAAATGTTCATTGGCTAAAGAAGCATCCTTCACATGAGATGAAAGGAGCTTCCACAGGAATGATAAATTAACCGAAGTCATGATTTGGAATGTGAAATTCTTAATCTAAATCCCAACTACGGCTGGGCATGCCCTGATCTGGAGAGCAGCCTGGGCTACACAGTAAGGCCCTGCCTCCACAACAACAAAATCTCAGCTCTGCAACCTTCTTACTGAGTAGTAATGGTCCCGAGCATCTAAGCTCCCTCATCTATAAATGAGATTAATGAAATCGGTGTATTTTAATTTAATTTTCAGAAGGTAGCTGTGAGAATTTGATAAGATAATATCGTCTAGGGTCCAGTTCCCTAGAATCAGAGCCTGAGACAAGGATTCGTGGACCAGGAATTTACTATGAGGTTCTCCCAGGGTTAGCACACACAAGCCCTGGGTGGATTCAAGAAATGTATTGAAGAGAATTGGATACGCAATTGGAGGATGCAGACTGGAAAAGCAAGAGAAATCCAGTGAAAATGTCATTTCAGACAAAACCTGGAGTCAGCCCCTCAGAATCCCAGAGAGAAATTCTGAGTATAAATTATGTCTGCATTTGTCCTTATCCCAGAGAGAAGAGCTGGCCGCTCATACCCACGCTATACCTATCAGTCATTGACTAAGGCTGAACTTACAATCAGAAACTTCTAGGCACTGCCAGCCTGTGTCTGGGCAGAGGGCCTCCAATGGTAGGGGCAGCGCTCCAGAAAAGGGGGGTAGCGCAGCTGACGGAAGCAAATGTGCTTCAGGCCTGGTAGAAATCTGCATCTCGTCTATCTGTGGTCCTGGGCAGCACAGTATCTAAAATCCGGAGAATGCTTCAAACTATCAGCCCTTCACTAACTCTGGGTGTTTGGTGCTCTGGAGAGAGATTTGAAGTATGCTGTTAGTCAGGCTGTGAAAGAGAAACCAATATGAGATTAACGTTCAAATAACGAACAGTAAGTAACTTGGGGAAAATGAGCTTTCAGACATTTTTAGCAGAAGATAGAAAGGAGTCAGAAACTGCTTCCGCTATGCAAATAGACAAAGTCCAGGGAGCTGACTCTTCGACAAGTTTCATGAATCCTGGGAAACAACTCCTCCCACAGCTCTGAGGTGGATCCAGCTTTCAGTACCTGCGAAGAGGCTATTGGCAACCGTCAGTGTCCATCCCATTGATTGACAGGGACCCCACTTAGACTATTTAGTTGTAAGACAAAAAGGGCTAAACCTCCAAAGTCAAAAGAGGCTTAGGAGTAACTTTCAGTCTCTGAAATCGGGGCGTCTCACTCGGGGATTTTGTGATGATAGAAGCTTGGCTCCTTCTTCAGCTTTGAAGGGCTTTATTCCTAGAGAAGATTCAAGAAGAGAAACACCTAGCCACAGAACTCAGAGCTGGGCACAGAGCCCCAAAGCTGAATAAAGAGCTCCAGAACTTGGCACATAGGCTCCAAGGCTCTACTTATAACCCCACATTTTCATTTGTTCATAGATTTTCATTGAACATTAAGAGGGGCTCTTGGTTGCCTGCGCAGGCAGAGACAAGTGAGGTGGATCCTCCATTCCTGGATAGAACAGCGGGGTCCTGAGCAAGGGCCTGAGAACAAGGCACTAAAGGCAAAAGGGAACATTGCAAGAAAAGGGGGCAGTGAGGGCCAGGCAGCAGCCGTGGGATGTGAAGGTGGGGTGAGGAACTCCAGATGGATTATGGGTAGGGGTGGGAGTCAGGAGGCAAGAGCACAGAGTGAGGAATCCGAAGCAGCAAAGACTACTAAAGAGAAACTTATTTCTCTCAATTTTGACCTTAACAGCTGCCCCGCCCCCCCCCAAAAAATATCTGCTTTTGGCAGGCTGGGAAAGAGTCGAATCCTTCCCCTCATTCTCTCTCTCACTCCTCCCCAAGGCAGAGGACCAGGTAAGCCGTATTGACGGGGTGAAGTCCCACCCCAGAGAGCTCAGATCTTCTTTAAGGCCTCGTCTAGCTCCCATAATTCTCTGTCTCTATGACTTTCCCCGATAATAAAGGAAGAAAAGAATATGGGGAGCTTAAGTAGGTCAGATGCTTGACCGAAGAGTTGCCAAGAGATCGTTTTCTTCCACTTTCTCTGCCTAGCGTATCACACAATGGCTTCAGTGGCTTCCCTTCCCACTAAGAAAATCCTAACTGGCCGTATTTTAACCTCTAAGAAATGACTTGAAAACTAATTAAACATACAGAAAGACTTGTGAAGGTAGGGTGAAAGGAACTGGTCTCCAAGGAGTCTAAAAAATACAGACCAAGTAACTAGAATTTGCTGGTGTGTTGACAGCACCATCCAGAAGATGGCGTGTCTGTAACTGGGGTTGTCAGGGTGAGAGCCTGGACTTCACAGTCTCCCAAGAGTCCCCACTCTGCAGTTAAGAAGACAAGCAATGGTTCAAAGAAGAGAAAGGAGGTTTTTTTACCGGGGTGGCCACACTGAGAAGAGCAGCAGATAAAGGGGTTCAGCCACCCCATGCCCATCTTTAGGGGATTGACATAAGCTTTAGATTTTAAGTAGAGGAAGAGTTGGTGCAAGAGTCAAGGTATGCATAGTCAAGTAGACATGATCAAGGTGTGACCTGCTTAACCATTGTTTCAGTTGTGGCTGGCAAGGTGATCCTAAGAGTTCTTTCTTGGCTTTCGTCACTTGAAGGGATCAATCTGGCTCCTGCAAGATTATCAGATCTATCGTCTTGCTATCATGGATAATTACCTTCCTCAGCGGGGAGTCTGTCTTGTGAGGTTTTGACCTTCCCGGAATGCAAGGGTTTAGGACAATGGCTTAGCTCTGTGACTTCACTTTGGAGGGAGATGAGATGGGCTAGGCAGCTCCCGACTCCTCGAAGGTCACCACGCTGACCAGTGGAAGTAAGCGGTCACCCAAAGTAAAGGACACAAACACAAAACAGAGATAGAGCTGCCAGGCTTTCCGTGGGGGCCCAAGTGAGGAGTCAATGCTTTTTTAGAAGTTTCCAAGTTGCCTGTTTCACACCCTTTTGGAAGCCTGTGGCTAGTAAACAATTCTTAAAGTTATAACGTGTGGATTCAGTGATGAAGACAGAAAGTACCAACTAGCCAGCTCAATAGTTACACAGACACACATTTCATGTGCACATGGCACAAGCGCGTACACCCCCCCCACACACACACTCCTCCTCTATCCCAGGGATTATATTTTCCCATTTTAGATAAGAAACTGGGTTTTTTTCCCCTCGTATATATCACGTGAGCTTGGTCAGGGGTGACTTAGTTTCTGTGTCTGAGTATCTCAGAACAGAAATGCATGTGCCTTAAGCCACTGAGCTTAGAGGTGATACCAGCAGGGCCGGTGGCACTGGCTGAGCAGCCAGCCCCCCTCTCCTTCCAGTAACACTTGTCTCTTTCTTCTCTCACATAACTACCCAGGAATGCTGAGCAGCTCCGAGCCTTGGGCTCACCCTGCCGTGGGAACGGACTGGACATTCCATGGAGAATCTGCGGTGGGACCAGAGCTTTGATTACTCCTCTCTGAGTTCTCTGAGTCCCGCTGAAGCAGTCACCCGGGCCTCAGCAGTCAGACTGCCCATCTGAACACACTTAGCCAATCCCCTTTGTTCTGGGACTGCCTCCCCAGAGCACAGAGCCAGAAGTTTTGCCATCCCAGAGACTTGGTCTTGAGGGACCAAAGGATGACTTCACTGGTACAACGGGACAACTTATTGCTAGGCTCCCCTTGTTCCCCAACCCCAGCCAGGCAGACATGGCTAACCCCACGTTCCAAATCATTACGCAGTTCCCTCTCTTGCACTATTTACCCACTTCATCAGGCCCAGCCTGAGCACCTGACCCATGCTGCCTTCTGTGTGGACTGGTTCCCCTGTAGTTCTCACTGATTCCCATACTGAGTGTTTAGAACTTGCACACAGTCAACCATGAGAGAGGAGCTAGAACATGGAATGTGCATGCAGTCACAGAGCCTGGAGACCAGGATGCAGTCCAGTAGAACTATGTTATCATTTTAGCATCATCCAGCCAGCCAATGCCATTTGAGATTTTTAGACATGCTAAAAGTGATGTTTTATGAAGGAAACGGAGAGTTGCAATAACACCCTGGCACAGGATGCCACCGGTGCAGAAACCAGGCAGGAAATGCCTACTCATTAAGTATGCCTCTGCGTGGCTGCATCTTTCAAGCCTGATTAATACTTAATGTGACTGTCTTAAAATCTGTCACTATCTGGCAGCGCTCACATGACCGCCAGTGACAGAGCACAAATATTTGTATTAGAGCGATGTTGTCTGGGAGGGTTAGATGACTAATAAGTTTTGCCTGGCCACCCATAGAGATTTGGGTTTCTAATTTATCTGATAGAAATGTTCACCGAAAGTGCTAGAACTAGAATGGAGTGGCGGTGGGGAGGGAAGGGTAGGTTGTTAGTGGCTGGAGGGGGAGGGGCTTTAATTATTGAAAGGATGGTCTACTGCTTAAAGGGACTCATAAGAAAATTAACAAGTCCTCAAAAATCCTGCTGGAGCCAGGGCAGACGCTCATGAAACTTGGAATTCCAGCAGACATTGGTCTGAAGAGAGAAGACTTTGTCAAAAAAAAAAAATCACTTTAAAATCTCAAGAAGGAGGCTGAGGGAGGGGGATGGCTTTGTGGCTTTGCTTCGGGCAGGACAATAGTAATTATTTTTAATTTCAGAGAAAATGCACACCAAGTACCAACTGCTGTAACTTCAGCAATTCACCCAGAGCCATACTAAATGTTCCTGAGGAAGCAAGAACATTCTGAAAGCTGCTGTTCAATGAGCAGCTGTGTAGCTGTGCACTGTGAGCAAACCTGTCTACCTCAGGCAAATGTTCAGTCAGTTTGCCTTTAACCCCTCAGGGATCACATGGGCACTATGCTCTGGTATTTCTGACTTCTCATGGCAGAGTCAAATATTTTCCCAGTGTAATCAAGCTATTCAGAAGTGCTAGATCTTGGGAGGAGTGTTGGGGGAGTTATGGCCCTAAAACATTGGGTTATTTTATTTTATTTTGAGACAAACCCAGCTATGTAGCCCAGGCTGGTCTGGACCTCAGTATGTAGCCCAGAATGGCCTCCAACGCTAACCATTCCTTCCTCAGCCTCCCAAGTGCTAGAATTACAGCTGCGGACCACTCTCCCTGGCTCAGACCTTGCATTTAGTCTTCCTTTTGCCAAGTAGACAACCTTGGAAGTTACTTAATCTCTCTGGGCTCCAGTTTTCTCCTCAGCAAAATGACCATATTTTCCACAGTAGTGATTTTAAGCACGGCATGACTTAACATTAAATCGTCATTCCCAGAGACGCAAACCTTCCAAATTCTTGGCCCCCATTCTCCCCCCTCCCCCCCCCCCCACTTTTTTTCTATTCCTCTATCTTTCTTCTCATGAAGCATTACTTTCCAGCCATTCAACACATATTCTTAGCCCCTTAGACCTGCTGCCTTACCTGGATACTCATCTTCCTGACATACATATCATATTTCAGACATGATAACAAAGACAGTGATTCAAATGAAGGCAGGACAGCAATCCCCACAGGATGTCACTAACAGAAGGTGCCTGTGCAACTGCCATATCATCATCATCACCACCACCATCATCATCATCATCACCATCATCATCACTACCACCATCATCATCATCACCATCATCGTCATCATCACCATCACCACCACCACCATCATCATCATCACCACCACCATCATCATCATCACCATCATCATCACTACTACCATCATCATCATCACCATCATCGTCATCATCACCATCACCACTACCACCATCATCATCATCATCACCACCACCATCATCATCATCATCATCATCATCCATTAGGTACCTGCCATGTGCTGGTTTATAAAAGATGACTAGCCTCTTGTGTCCTACAAGATAAGATCCAATAAACTGCCAACAAGGCCAAATTAGTCTATGTTAGAAATCCAAATGCCACATGGAGCATTGGGGGTATAGAAAGGAGAAACTGACAGAGAAGGTGGGTTTGTAGTCAATGGGCAGCTCTGAAAGCTAACAATGGCATAAGAAGAGAAAGAGGATAAATGTGGAGCTGTGAACCAGCCAGTGATGATCCGCAGAGGAAGCAGATGCACAAGCTAGTCTTCAGGAGCATCCTTTAACAAACCTGGAGGTTGAGTGTTCTATGAGCCCTACTTACAGTGCTGAAGATTCCTAGACGAACATGCTAGACTCAATCCTGGCCTCATGATGCTCACAGCTCAGGGTGAAAACCATAGGAAATTGATCCTATTGGCCTAATGTTAGAATGAACAGTACTTCTAAGGCTACCTTAACAAGGGTATATAACATAGGCAAGAGTTGAAAGGTGGTTAATTGACTGAAAATTTGTGTTTATAGGTAGCTTTTCAGAAAAATACATGATTGAGAGCACTGGGTGATTAAATTTGAGAATAAGCTGAGAACACAGAAAATAAAACAATAGGTATGGTGCTTGAATGAGAATGGCCCCCATAGGCTCAGAGATTTGAATGCTTGGTCACCAGAGAGTGGCACTATTTGAAAGGATTAGAGGGATTAGGAAGTGTTGCCTTTCTGGAAGAATATATCACTGGAGGTGGGGTTTGAGGTTTTCAAAAGCCCAAGCCAGGCCCAGTGTGGTGGTATTGTGTTCCCTGAAATATTGTGCACACTAATAAACTTATCTGGGGTCAGAGAACAGAACAGCCACAATATTAAACATAGAGGACAGGCAGTGGTAGCACACGCCTTTAATCCTAGCATTCCACAGGCAGAGATCTACCTGGATCTCTGTGTGTTCTGGGATACAGCCAAGCATGGTGACTCACGCCTTTAATCCCAGAAAGTGAGCCTTTAATCCCAGGGAGTGATGGCAGAAAGCAGAAAGGTATATAAGGCGTGAGGACCAGAAACTAGAAGCTTTTAGCTGGTTAAGCATTCAGGCTTTTGAGAAGCAGTTCAGCTGAGATTCATTTGGATAAGGACTCAGAGATTCCCAGTCTGAGGAAACAGGATCAACTGAGGAACTGGCAAGGTGAGGTAGTTGTGGTTTGTTCTGCTTCTCTGATCTTCCAGCATTCACCCCAATAACTGGCCTCAGGTTTGATTTTATTAATAAGTATCTTTAAGACTCATGCTACAGCCCAGTGTCTCTCTCTTCCTGATATCTGCAGACCTAGATGTAGAACTCTCAGCTACTTATCCAGGACCGTGTCTGCCTGCATGCTATCATGCTTGCTGCCCTGATGATAAGGAACTAAACCTCTGAAGCAAACCTCAATTAAATTGCTTCCTTTATAAGAGTTGCTTGTGGTCACAGTGTCTCTTCACAGCAATAGAACAATGACTAATACAGTAGGCATATATAATATGCCATGACCTCTAAATAATTAATGTAGAAATTATACTACATCTAAAGGCCAAAATCTTCACACCCTGTTTCCAGATTGTCAGCCAAATCTCTGCAAAACAAGAAGTAAAACATTTAAAACTTCTTGACTCCTATGTGTAAAGGAGATGTTAACATCCTACCTAGGAATTTTAGACATCCCTGAACAATGCAGAAACCCCCTGTGAATGAGAACATATGCTGTTCTGATGTGTCTGAATCATAATCCATTCAGTCTTCTGTCAGTTAGGTGTGCTTTACTACCCTGTGAGGTAAGACAGAGAGCAACTGTCTCCCAAGAGCAGCAACAGCTATAAACTGCTAAAGCCCAGGTTCATTTCCAGATCCTCTACTCATCCATGTTCTTGGTGTCTCCTTGGCTTCTGCTCAGGATCCTCTTCATGATATCAGCCTCACCCTTCCTGTACAGGGGCTTGAGAGTTCCCACACCTCTCTGAAGCCTTAGACTCTTTCGTCAGTCCCCGGGTCATTTATCCACCTGTCCCCTGAACATTTCCCCTGGGAATTCCCCAGCAGAAATGCCCACACTGGCATCATTATTTCCACTCTGCAAATCTGACCTTCTTCTTGGGTTTCTTCTCGATTCAGGAACTAGTGACACCGTCTCCTGTTTCCCCATCTTGAATCCAGGAGTTCACGGCTAGCATTGGCCATTCTGCAGTTACTCGGGCCAAAAGATTGCATCTTCTAAGTAGCTCTCAAACTCCCCAATGCCTATGGCCATTATCCCATTGACTCTTTCTTATTATAGGTGTCATCTTCTCTTCTAATCCATTCTATCACTGGAATAATCTTTCTAAAATATGAATTTAACCATCTTATACTTGTCAATTTATTTATTTATTCATTGCAAGGAAGTGTTTTTTCTGCATGTATGTCTGTATACCATGTGTGTTTTTGATATGCACGGTGGCCAGAAAAGGGTGTCAGGTCTTCTATGACTGGAGTTACAGGTGGTTGTGAGGATAGAGCCTGGATACTCTGGAAGAGCAGCCAGTGCTCTTAATCTCTGAGCCATCTTCTCATCCACTGACCATTCCATTCTTGCTTAAATCTTTTCCTGGTTTTCTGTCTTTCATATGAACTCCAAAGGGTTTACACAGCATCTCAGGACCTGGCTCTGTCCATTTCTCTAATCCCTCTTCTTCCCTCAAACTCTACATTCCAGTCACCTTGGATGTTCATGCACTGTCCAATTCCAGTTCTTCTGCTTGGATAGTTTTTCAAAACATTTTCTTCTACACCCCTTTTCTGTCTCATTAAGTGAAGCTTGCTTACCCTACAATGTAGTCCTAATTCACTCTCTGCTCATTGAAACAGCATGGGCTATATTACAGTAACAATACACCCCTAAATTGTGATGACTTTGCACTACAATATTTTATGTTTGACATTTAATTTGGAAATAATTTCAAACTTAGAAAAAGTTGCAAAATTAGAAATAGAATGGAAAACTCCTATAGACCTCCTTTACAAAAACTTTCTTACTGTTAACATTTATCCCATTTACTCTGGTATTTGAGGAGAAACAACATGAATCATAGTCCTTTGCCACTAAACACTTTGGTGGATACATGCTAAGACTAGGCGGGCCTTCCACTAACCATAGTACACATCTATGCCACAGTAATGCGAGAGAAATCCACAGGAGTCTGCTTAATGGGTAAAGGGAATTTATTAGGAAAGAAAACTCACTAAAACAGAATAGGAGCACTGTCATAGGGTCCTGGAAGGCTGAGGTCCTGTCCCACACTATTCTGTCGCCTGAGTCAGTCTGCGTCATCCAAGACCATGTGGGAGAGAAGAGAGCAATGTAAGTGGTCTGAGGTCTTAAGGGTAGCCGTGAGGCCACGCCCCAGGGGCAGGTACGTCAAGGTTATAGGTTGAACAGTGACCTACCACATCCCAAGGGGCTGTATCTCAAAGTCATGGGTAAAACAGACACCCACCACACCACAGTTTAACATTCATGTAACACTCTTGAAATCTAACCTGACATCCATAGTCCTATTCCATTGGCTGATCCAACTATGTCTATAGCATTTCCCCATGCAGAATCCAGTACAGAGGACACATTTCATTTAGTCATCAAGTCTCTTTAGTCTCCTTTAGTCTGGAGCATTGCCACGGTCTGCCTTTGTCTTCTATGACATTGACATTTAAAGCTTATTTCTCATAACTCGTCTAAAAGAGAGTAGGCAGCTCCTCTCAGTGTCATAGTTATCATCTCTAGCATATGTGGTCCCCCAGGCCAAGGCAAGGTCTGAGCAAGCATGCAGACCCTTCTCTTGCCCCCACATAGCATTAGTGAGAATTAATCACACATCCCTATTAAAAGCAATGGGCTGAGAGCTGTGGAAAACAAATAGACAAGTACCGATAGTCTACTAGACTTTCTACATGTCTGTCATGAAATTTATCATTACAAACACATGTATAGATTCATGCTATCATAGCAGGCGCCATGTTGGTCAATGCCATCTCTCCAGTCCCTGCCATTTGTCCTTCATATGTCCCTAGAGCATAGTCAGGCCTCCTAAAATGTTCGTTAAATGAGTGAACAGTCAGGAGTCCTGAGTTTACATACTGTCTCAAATATCATTCAGCCTTCTATAGTCATCCATTGTTCTAATCCTAGGATGCTCAAAATAGAGTCTAGTCATTGACTGCGGTCAAATGTCTCTCTAAACTCTATAGATAGAGAATTCTAGAATCAACTATGCAAACCTTAGTAACGATCATAAAGAAAGCAATAACTGATTGTGGTTTGAATTTTTTCCTGTAATGTCTACAAATTCTAAGATGACCACCATCAGCTTAGCAGGACACATGAGCTACAGAGAAGCCAAGATAACATTTAATTCATATAAATGAGTCACACTTCCAACAATTCTCCTTTAACAACTCCTTGGAGACTTTCTGTCTCTTCATGAACCTTGGCTAGGACTGAACCCATATGCAGAGGTTATTAAGAATAATAGCCAAGATCTTAAAGTCCTCAGTCTCACAGCTATAGATACACATATCTGCATCACCAGACTAGCAAGTGGCCATGCCGATGGTAGAGCTGAGACCTCAGGCTGAACTGCTCATGCGCGCTCTCTCTACCCTTCACCTGCTCACCTGGCCAACTCCCAGCCCTGGGCTGCCAGTGCTGGCTTAGCTGCTCCTATCTCACCATCCAAACTCATCTCTGAGATGTTTTCTCCCCAGGCTCAGGCTCTGAAATCTCTCACTGCATGTGTAATTAGCTATCTCCATGTCTGTTTTTCACCTCTAGCTCCAGGAGCCAAGTCCCTGTTTTCTTCACCTTCATCTTCCCCAAGCTGGCCTGTTAATTGGCCGGAGTGGTTAGACATCTGATGGCATCAGCTTCAAGGCTCTCCCATAGCTCTGTGGTCTGCCTCCTCGGAAACCTCAGCTTTGAACTACCCCTGAAATTGGAGTCGCGTTGGGACATCTAAGCAAATGTGATATGGCACGCGGAGGCCAAGGAAATCTATGCATCATCCCGCTGCCTGGTAATGGCGGCTTTCATCGTATTCCTTCCCTTTAACACAGCACAGTTAGCTCTTTTGTAAAGGCTTTACCTTGAACATCACTTACTAATTAAGCCCATTTCTCCCTGCCAGCTTCTTTGTACTGCAAATGGGATTCAGCCCTGGCTGCCTTGTGATTTGCAGCCACAGAGTTACAAAGGTGCAAGGTGCCCAGGGAGCACTCGGAAGGTGGTGGGAGAGTGGCAGGGAAATGACAAATGGTTTATTTGTTCGAAGAATTACATATCCTTCTGGACTTCCTTGCCGAGCACTCAATTGTTTTACACGTCCTCCAAAACGTAGAAAATAAGAATTAGGCATTTGGAAAGCTGCTGTAAAGGATTAGTGCATTTGGCAAATAATGTAAAATAATCTTTTTTTTTCAGCCTTGCATTTTCTTAATAGCTAACACTCATATAATGGGTTATTTTATGGCAGTTACTATTTTAAGCATTTAATGTATAAGGACTTTAAATCCTCGTACTAGCCTTGGGAAGCAGATAACATTATGATGCCTACTTTACAGAAACTGGGGTACAAGGAGATAACTGGGTATTGCATTACATTTCCTGGGGAGTCATAAAGAGACATCATTCGCTGCAGAGAGGGCATTGGCCAGCCAAAGAAAGGATTCCATCCAAGTCCGGCTTAGTGAGCTAATGAGTTTCTTGTGGTTTCTTACAGGAGCGTGAGTGACTGCTTCTGAATGCCATCCCTTGAGATCTGCACTGCTGGAGTCCCCACCTTAGGCCTCTTGCATACCCAAGCATGCCTTAAGTCCATGAGCACCAGAAGGACAAAGAGTGGTGACCTGAGGGGTCCCTGCAGGAGTCACAGCAGGCAGGGAAGTGAACTGCTAAGAGGTGAGGATGAAAACTCAGAAAACCTCAGATTGACTTCCTCGACCTGGATCAAGCTTCAGGGAGTCTGATGCATTTAAACACAATATAACCTGTGTTTTCAAAAGTTTCCTGGGAGAATACAATCCCTGGTGCACAAGGAAGTGTAATTACATCAAAACTCAACTCAGGGTAAATGTCATTTCTTCCAAGAAGATAGGTTCTGGAGACAGCCTACCTGTATTAGCTTAAGGGCCTAAGGAAGGATCAGGCCTGGCTTGGTCATACCAATAGTGTGAAGGTCATTTTGACTATTAGCCACCTCTGATCCTGGTTGTGGGAACTTGGGAGAGCTTCTAGCTATACAGGTAATATAAGGATCATTTACTTTACTAGCCACCTCTTGTCCTGGTTGTAGGAGCTTTATATAGCCTGGCCCAATAGATAACACAGATCACCAGGCTATTAATCACCTCCAATTCCCAGATTTCTGGATGGAAGAACATGTTTTACATCTTTTCCATTGACAAGACAATCCTGAGTGCTTAATATTCCTGGTTTCCCTGGAGATCTGTGGGCATGAGGACCTTCATGTTCCTAATGATGACTGGAATCTTAGATGAGGATCTCACGGCTCTCTTCCTGCCCCTAACAGGGGATGTTAACAAGCCCACTACCATTACCACAGATCTACCATAACTGTGCTTGTTGCTTTGTTTTCTTGGTTACAGTGTTCTGTAGACCTTTGCAGCAAATCTGCTTCATGATGGCCAATGGACATGTTAGCCTAGGCAGAAACAGGTCTACTGCAACACTAGGTCTTAAAACATCATAAGTCAGAAATTGAACTTGGAAGTTTGACTTCAGAGTCAATATACTTTACCTCTACATCCAATCTGCATGAGACAGACAGAGAGAGAGAGAGAGAGAGAGAGAGAGAGAGAGAGAGAGAGAGAGAGTAAATTTCTTCCTTATTAAGTGCTTATCACAAGTAATTGCTGAATCTCAGAATCTGTCTCTCCTTTGGAGGCTAAGGAGAGCTGCTTTGTAGAAGGGTGGCACATTGGTGGCAATGACCATAATGTGCTTACCCAGGGAACCTATAACATGCATGTGTTCCACAATTGTACTTAGTGTCATTGTCATCTTTGGCATTCTTTATATATCAATAGGGACTCGACAACTTGATCTGTAACTTTATATGTAACCATAATTACCAGACAAAGACGGATTCCTTTAAGCCCAAGCTCTGAGTTATCATATGAATATTAACACTTACCATTTTCACTGTTGAAAATTTAACCTTAAATAGCAAACATCACAGAGAAAATGAGAAACTCCCTGAAAGTTTCACCTGCCCTTGCCCCCCAAACACAACACATGGGGTTTTGGTCTCAGAGCCATCATGACCCTGTAGAGCCACTGGGTAACCAGGTCAACTCCAAGCTCTTTGGGTCCAATCAGAGTGGGCTTGAATGTTGGTCAGTGGCCTCACTGGAGTCTATTCCATTCTAGAGTTCAGCCCCAGGACCCTGAAGCCTCCTGAGAACCCTTCATATTGAGTGTAGACTGTCCCAGGCACACCAGAAAAAGCTCTGAAAGAAAGAATTCCCCTGAGAAGAAGTGGAAAAGAAGAAAGTAAGGAATCAATTCTCAAGACCTTCTGAATTTCATGGACCCAGTTGAACCTTAAAGTAAGCCCAGAATAGTTGAGCTTTAAAATGTGAGCCCCTACTGAAACTTCTTTCTTGGAAGAAAAGCTATGAACCCCACAGTCCCCTACCAGGACCTCCTGACCACACCAAGCAGCTAACCAGAGGATGGAAGCCCATAGGAAACACAAGTGGAAAGGGAGCTTAAAAGATGGCAGCCCCTTGGAAGTCTAGCCGCACAGGGTCTCTCACTGAAAAACAGGCAAGAATGATCAGACAGGGCTTTCTGTCTTGCCTGGGGTCCTCTGAGGCAAAAGATGAGTCTCAGAAGTTTCTGGGGGCCCTGTTCTTTGAACAAGGGGCACCAATAAGTGGGACCAAAGCTGGTACTTTAAGAAGGAACTTGAAAGGGATAATCCTGATGTGTGGTTTTTGTCAGGAGAGGATGAAAACTGTCACTAGAAAAAGAAACTTGCGTATGAAAGGGCATCAGCCTTTCTCATCTCCCTAAAAGAGCAAGAGGAAAAGCATCTGCTTAGCTGCTGAACATTTTGCTTAAAAAGCAAAGAAAAATCTCTGAGCACAGAGAACTAACTGTGCCTCTGCATAGGGCAAGGATTTGTGGTCAAATTAACACTTCAACACGAAGAAATTGTTGTTAAAATCTCCAGACACGAAATTAATATAATTAGGTAATAGCCCCTGAACTCAAATCTCTCAGCAAGTTGAGAGGGAGAAAAAGCAGCTAGACTGGACCTCATTAAAATGAAATGCATAAATCCAACCTCCAAAGGATGCCAGGAAGGAAAAAGCATGGTAATTGCAAACTCAAGCAAGATGGATGAGCAGTGATCAAGCACAAAAGGTTCAGAATTGGGTATCCAAAAGCCCAGAATCATGTCTGGCCAGCGACTACACCGTCCTGGATAAATGGCTCAACCTAATGTCTCATTCTATCGCATGATCCAACATCCTTGAAACACAGACTTCTAAATCCCACAGCCAGTATTTCAGATTCTGTAGGTGTAGAGTTGGACTTGAGCAAGTACAATTCTAATGAATCTCCAAAGGGAATAGATGCTGCTGGACCAGGGCTATGACTGGGCATCATTGGATCTGCCTGGGTTTCCAAGCCAGTGAATAAACTGGAAACCAGACAGTCTCAAAGCTCTCGCCCTGCTCTAAAATTCTATGAAATGAGCAACCTGGACAATGTGGGCGTTAGATCAAAGATCTAATCAACAGCATGGACAGTTTGGACACTGCTTGCACTTTCAGGAGGAAAGGGTGCACGCACCAAGGCCAGCAAGGAATGTATTCAGACAATCCCACTGACTTACTGGAGACTTGAAAACAGAAGCAGACTGTAAGTGATATGTCCTGGAAGGCAGTAGCCATGCTGTCCAGAACCAGGTGCTTCTCCACCCCTGTTAAAAAAAAGTAAAAGACAGGTTGCTCTGGGATGTCTTTTTGTACCCTGTGAATATGTGTTGCTATGACTGGTTAATAAAGAAGATGCTCTTGCCTACGGTGAGTCAGGATATAGCCAGGCAAGAAATCCAAGAGACAGACTGAAAGAGGAGGGCAGAGTGAGGAGTCACCAGCCAGACACAGATGAGGCAAGATGACAAGGCAGAACTGAGAAAAGATACCAAGCCACGTGGCTAAACATAGATAAGAATTATGGGTTAATTTAAGTGTAAGAGCTAGTCAGTAATAAGCCTAAGCTAATGGCTGAGGAGTTATAATTAATATAATCTTCTGAGTAATTATTTTATAAATGGGCCGCAGGACTGCGGGGGCTTGGCAGGATCAGAGAAACTTTCCAACTACAGACAGGGAAAACCAGAAATGCCCTCACTCAAAGCACAATGCTATTACAGTGCCAACCCTCTCCTGAGGAAGGGAAACACAAATGAGGAGAAGAAAGTCTCCATTTCACGATTCCAGGAAGGGAAGAACTGTCTGCAAAGATAGACACTATTGTATGAAGAACTTCAACATTACACCATCAAGATGGCTCAGTGGGTAAAGGTACTTGTCCCGCAAGCCTGATGACCAGAATTTGATCCCAGAACTCATGTAGAAGTTGTAAAAGAGAGTTGGGCCCACAACAGTCATCCTCTGACCTCCACATGCATACTGCAGCATGTGTACCCACAATACACATTGTGCACAAAAGACTTATTCACACTAATAAAAATAATACAGAATAAGCTGGGCGGTGGTGGTGCACACCTTTAATCCCAGCACTAGGGAGGCACAGCCAGGCGGATCTCTGTGAGTTTGAGGCCAGCCTGATCTACAAAGTGAGTTCCAGGCAAGGTGCAAAGCTATGCAGGGAAACCCTGTCTTGAAAAACCTAATAATAATAATAATAATAATAATAATAATAATACAGAATAATTTTCAAATGATTAAACATAAAGTCAGTGGTTAGTTTTGTCATCCTTGGCTATGTTCATATGCTACCATATATATTACACATATTCATATGTTCATATGTTACTATATAAACATATTTCCTATGCTTGGTTCCTTAATAGGAAAAAAATCCACAGTGAATTCCATGGCCAGTTGAAGGGTATAAAATCCCTATGCTCATTTTCTGCTTATTAATTGAGGTAAGTCAATAGTGTGATAAGCTTGGAGTTTTTGATGTCTTTTTATTATTTGGGCTATTACCTCTGCAATTATTTATAGATATGTATGTATCTGTTGTAACTATAACCCCACTATGAGAGTGTGTAAAACTATTAGGTGACTTTGCTAAAACTTAATAGGAATATATATACATATATATATATATATATATATATATATCTTTTCATCATATTTTAATTAGTTGAGTTTATATATGCATATAATTAAACTTGTATAAATTTCTTAGAAAAATATTAGTATACTTTTGATATTTGCAGGCTACTTTTTAAACAATATCTGCCTTGATCACTTCCAATAAGCTTTCTGTAGTAAATCTCTCTCTCTCACTCTTTCTTTCTTTTTCTGTGTGTGTGTGTGTGTGTGTGTGTGTGTGTGTATTCAGTTATTCCCGTGTTTAAAAATGTGGCTTCACAATGAAGCACACTTAAGTAAGAGATACTGAACAAGTTTCTTCACCCCTGAACCTCAATTTCCTTCCAGAGAAAATAAAGATTAAGATTTAAAAAAAACCCACCTTGCTTTATAAGGTTATTGTAACAGTTGCTTTAGTTAATAATATATAATAATACAGCAACACATCTGTAATACGGTAGCTGTTGTTATAAAATAATGTGACATGTTTTTCATTAAAATATTTAATAAACTATGTATAGAACTTTAATAAATATTAAATTAACTAATTAGTTTCCAACTTAAAATATTAGGCCTTTTTTTCCAAGCTTAACCTCAAAAAATAAGATGGAAACTGTTAGATCCTAGAAGGGTAAACAGTGATAAATGTGGTCACCTCCCAAGTAATGGCCATGGGGTAATTTTATGAACTTGTCCTTCTTGTTAGGTCTTGAGCCATAAATTATATCTAATGATTCATGTTTGAAATTGGCTCTTTGGATCAAATTTATGACTTTAACAATTAGATCTATCGATTTTCTTACCACAGCATTCTATAGAAAGTTTCATGCCCTAATTGCTATTTCCACACACATACATCCCCATTCACGTTGACATCTGAACATAAATCCTTGGTTGGAATCATCCAATCACATTTCTAAACAACTCAAAGCATTAGATTGATTATTGTGCACAAAATGGCCCAGGCTTTGTCCCAAGGTGCAGTCTTGTTAGGGTCTTGAGTTTTTTTTATGTGGGTGATAATTGATAGCATCGATTAAGTCAGCAAACATTTAGAAAATCACTACAGGTATGGGCAGGGCTCTGGGCTGAGCAGCTAGGAAGAGGTATAGGCATAGGAATGCATGATCTTAAAAACCTAAAAGGACAAATGCTATCTGTGATGGCTAGCTTTAATTGTCAGCTGGACACAATCTAGAATCATTTGGGAAGAGAGTCTTAATGAAGGATTGTCCACATTGGCATCGCCTGTGGAGGACTATCTCAAGTATGTTAACTGATGTTGGAGGACCCTGCCTAGTGTAGGTGGCACCATTTCCTAGGCAGGGCTCCTGAACTTGAAAGAGTGAAGGAAATGAGTAGAGAACAAGCAAGCAAGTTAATATGTATGAAATTATTTCTCTTTACTTTTGACTATGGGTGTGATGTGATTAGCTCACTCAGCTCCAGCTGCTATGACTTCCCTACAATGACAAGCTATAACCTAGAATTATAAGCTAAAACAAACCCTCTCTCTCCTAAAGTACTTTTTCAGGCTATTTTAGCAAAGCAATAAATGAAATGAGAGCAATAGCTAACAACTATCATAAGTTTAAAAAAAAATGAAATATAGTGAGTATCAAAATTGAGAGCTCCAAACAGATTTATAGTTTAAAAGACAGGAATCTCTTCCTAGTATGAGTGACCATGTAAGACAAGCCAGAGGAATACACATCAAAGGGTCATAAAGAGCGATGGGATTTTTCTGAGATGTCATAGAGAGAAGTCATCCTATGATTAAGGAATGGTGTATACAAAGATACTGAGACACCCGAGTGGGGTTTCCTTTGGCTCCAGGAAACATGGATATGTTTGTTTAACCCTTCTGCAGTCAAAATAATCAATATAAACAACAAGGGAAAAACAGGTAGTTTGGCTCACAGTTTTAGGGGGTTCAGTCCTGATTACTTGGCCCCATCTGCTTGAGCAGAACATCATGGCTGCAGTAGCATTTGACAGAGGAATTTCTTCATCTTATGGTAGGCAAGAAGCAGAGACAGAGGGGTGGGGGAAAATGTTCCTAAGAACCCACCCTTCCAATGCCCTGCTTCCTCCCACTAGGTCCCACCTCCTATGGTTTCCAGAACCTCTCAAAATAGTGCCACCAGCTAGAGACCATGTTCAGTTTATAAACCTGGAGGAATATCTCATATTCAAATAATAACAATGAGAAATATAGACAATTAGACAATGCTAGTTAATATCAACTGACATTCACTGCATGCCTTCTGTGTTCTAAATGCTTTGTGTACTGTTTTTGTGTACAATTCTGTGCATTGTTTTATTCACTCTTTGTTTAAAGACTGAACTGAATGTAATTGAATTGAACTGTATTGATTGAAATGAATATTATAGCATGAATCTTTTTTTTTGTTTTGTTTTGTCTTGTTTTGTTTTTTCGAGACAGGGTTTCTCTGTGTAGCTTTGCGCCTTTCCTGAAGCTCACTTGGTAGCCCAGGCTGGCCTCGAACTCACAGAGATCCACCTGGCTCTGCCTCCCGAGTGCTGGGATTAAAGGCGTGCGCCACCAACGCCCGGCTATAGCATGAATCTTAAAAGTTCTTATTAATAAAATCAAACCTGGAGCCAGGTATTGGGGTGAATGCTGGAAAATCAGAGAAGCAGAACAAGCCACAGCTTCCTCACCTCACCAGTTCCTCAGCTGATCCTGTTTCCTCAGACTGGAAGCCTCTGAATCCTCATCCAGAATGAATCTCTGCTGAACTGCTGCTAGAAGCCTAAAAGCTTAACCAGTCTCTAGTTCCGGGTCCTCACCCTTAAATACCTTTCTGCTTTCTGTCATCACTTCCTGGGATTAAAGGCTCTTTGTTACCATGCCTAGCTATTTCTAGTGTGGCTTTGAACTCACAGAGATCCAGAAGGATCTCTGCCTCTGGAATGCTAGGATTCCAGAGTGTGGAATGGTGTGAGTGCCACCATTTTCTGGCCTCTATATCTAGGGGGTGTTCTGTTCTCTGACCCCAGATAAATTTATTAGGGTGCACAATATATTGGGGAACATAATATCACCACAGAATATACTTCTGTATCCCTAAAAATACTATTAGGGCCAAGCATATATTCCAAAAATTGTTCATCTTGATCCTGGAAATACTTAATCCTGGAACACAGGACTGCAAAAGTAAAACATCTAACTTCCAGACCCTTGCCTTGTCCAGGCATGGTGACCCACACCTAGAATCCTACCACCCAGGAAGCTGAGCCAAGCAAACTGTAAGCTTGAGGTCTGCCTGAGTTAATACACTTAGACCATCGCTCAAACAAAATACCCTTTGTTGTATGTCAAATTGCTCTGATTGGTCAATAAATAAAACACTGATTGGCCAGTGGCCAGGCAGGAAGTAGGTGGGACAAGGAGAGGAGAATTCTGGGAAGTGGAAGGCCGAGTGAAGGAGTTACTGCCAGCCTCCGCCATGACAAGCAGCATGTGAAGACGCCGGTAAGCCACAAGCCACATGGCAAGGTATAGATTTATGGAAATGGATTAATTTAAGCTGTAAGAACAGTTTGCAAGAAGCCTGCCATGGCCATACAGTTTGTAAGCAAAATAATTCTCTGTGTTTACTTGGTTGGGTCTGAGTGACTGTGTGCAAGGCAGGAAAACTCTAGTTACAACCCTTGCCTCACAGGACCTACCATTCCACAGTGATTGTCCCAACCTGCTCACACCCAACCTCCTCACCTTGCAAAACCTACCTTGAAGTAAAGCAGCCTTCATCCTACCCCAAACCAATCCCCTCTTTGTAGACACACACACACACACACACACACACACACACACACACACACACATTGTTGAAGCATGATTTACATGAAAAAAAACTATACCTATTTAATGTATAAGTTTGATAAAAATAGATATGAGTAGATACATGTGAAACCACCAATGCTATGCTCTGTAATAAACCTGTCTCATCTCTTCTGAAAATTCCTCCCTTGTTTTTATTTGTTATTATTGTTTTGGTAATAAGAATACTTGAGAACTGGCCTCTTAGCATGTTTTGGTATGCATTCCCAAACCATTACATAGACACAATGCTGTCCACCACATAGGACTTATTCATCCAATTCTTTGTACTCCATGACTAACGCCTCCATCTACATGCTCCCCAGCGTCCCTGGCAAGCGCTCCACTCTCTGCTTCAGTAAGATTGACCATTTAAAATCCATCCTATGCATGGTATCATGTAGTATTCATTCTTCTTTATCTGGTTTATTTTACTTAGCATAACATCCCCCAGATCCATTCATGTGGTCAAAATGGTAAGAGTTCCTTCTCCTTCATGCTGAATGAGATTCCATTGTACATGTAACTCAGATTTTCTTTATCCAGCACCTACCGAGGAATATATTGTCTTGGTCCCTTAGCTGTTGTGAGTGGTGTTGAAATGGCCATGTGAACACAGACACAACCTTAGGGATTTCTGGACCTTATGCTAGCTCTCTTTTCAACATTTGGAAGAGCATCCATGTCTTCCTCCACCACAACCACACCATTTTATGTTCCTCAGTGAAAGTGGTCAAGGCTTTCTACGCATCTTTGCTGGCACTTGCTAACTTCCGTTTGAGTGGGTTTTTTGTTTTGTGTTTAATAAAGACTATCCTACAAGTGTGAGTGGTATCACATCATAGTTTGGGTTACATTTACTTTTTGAGCAGTGATGTGAAACACCTTTTCATACACTTTCTATCCACTTGCATATATCTTCTTTGAAGAGTGTCTCTCTAAATCCATTGCAGCTATTCTGTTTTTTATTTTATTTCAGTTATGGGTTCCCTCCCCACACAATGAACCGTGTGAGTTCCTTCTCTCATTCGCCCACTATTAGATGCATGGCTGCAGCTCTTTCCTCACATTCTGAAGGCTGCTGCCCTTTACTCTGCTATTGTCTCTTTGTTTTACAGACTTTAGTCTCACATAGTTCATATTTTCTACTTTTGCGTATGCCCCCTGTTCCTCTGATGCCGTCTCTAAGAAATCGTTGCTACGAGCCCAGCAGGAAGCTTTCCCTCGGTGTTGTCTAAGAGTTTCATGGTTTAAGATCTTAGGTTCATTTGGTTGTTTGGTTGGATGGTTGGTTGGTTGGTTGGTTGGTTGGTTGGTTGGTTGGTTGGTTGGTTTTCCCCTTCTGTGCAGTACAAGATGAAGGCTTAAAATCATCCTTTTGCATCTGGATATACAGTTTTTATAATACTATTTATCATTCCACAAAACTAAATGAAGATTAGTTGGCTATGCTGAGAGATCAGTTTATTGCTGATCTCTCAAGTCTGTTCCGGTAGTCTGTGTACCACTTTTTATGCCAATCTCATACTGTTTTGATTGTGTACTTTTGTAGTATGTTTTGAAATCAGGAAGTATTTATTACACCACTAGCCTTTTTCTTCTTCTTAACAATTATTTAGCTACCTGGACTCTTCAGGTTCCATATGAAATTCTTATGAGAATATTTTGGACTTTGATAGAGATTGCATTGAACCTCTAGCTCAGTCTGGGCAGTAGGGACATCATTTGAACAATGTTAATCCTCCCAACTCATAACAAACAATAAATATTATTCACTCACATGTGTCTGTTTTCATTCTTTTGTAGTTTTCAGTGTATACATCTTCTATCTCTTTAGTTCTGTAACATTTTTACTATTTTTTATGTTTCTGTAAGATTTTTTGAAATGTCCTTCCTGGGTAATTTGTTTTTACAATAAACATGTTTACCTGACTTTTATATCCTGCAGCTTTGTGGGATTCATTTATTACTTCTAACATTTTTGTGTGGTGGCAAAGGTTTTCTATAAAGAAAGTTGTGTTATCTACAAAACATGTTTATTTTGTCCTTTCTGATTTGGATGCCCTTAGTTTATCTTTCTTACCTTCTCACTCTGGCCAGTTCTTCTGGTACTGTGCTGAACAGAACCGTAACGAGTGGCCTCTAGCTTTATTCCGGGTCTCAGAATTGAATGAGCGTCACAATTGAACATGATGTTATCAACAGACTCCTCACACAGCCTTTTATTACGTTGAGGTATCTTAAGTATTTAACTTGCTAAGAGTTTTGTCATGATATGACATGTCTTGTTGGCTCCCATGGGAGGTCTGCCCATTTCTGAACAGAGGAGGAGTGGATGGGGGGGGGGTAGACTGGAGGTGGGGGAGGGAACAGGAGGAGAGGAGGGAAGGGAAACTGTGGTTGGTATGTAAAACAAATGAAAAAAATTTAATTAAAAAAGGGGAAAAAAAGGAGTTTTATCTTGAAAGAGTTTTGAATTTCTGCATCTATTGAAACAATTGAATGATTTTCATCCCTCATTTTGTTAATGTGGTGTATCGTGTCAATTGATTTGGTTATGTTGAATTATCCTTTCATTCCAGGGATAAATCACACTCCGCCAAGGTATATTATCTTTATGATGTGCTATTGAATTTCATTTTCTAATGTTTTGCTAAAGATTTCTGCATGCTCCTCAGGGATGCTGCCCTTCAGTCTTCTTCTTCTCCTTCTCGTCCTCCTCCTCCCCCTCCTCCTCCTCTTCCTCCTCCTCCTCCTTCTTCTTTTTCTGTACTGTCCTTCTGGCTTTCATAGCTGAGTGACACTGGCCTCATAAGAAGTTTGGAAGCATACTTTGTTCTTCTAATTTTGGTCTAAGAACAATTGTATAAACACTTTCCCTTTTCTGAGTCACTAAGAAGACTTGACATGTGGTGATATCTTTATTACAGAAAGTCCTGCTTCTTGAGGTTTCAATAGCTGACGTGTTGATAGATCACCATTTTACAGCCGAGGCATCTTAGGCACAGAAAGACACACACATTACCTTGTTCAACTCTCCAAACTAAATGGCAGAAATGGGATTAGAGCTCAGATTCTGATGCTGGAGTTCAACCTCTTAAGCAATTAGCAGTGACAATAAATGGCAAGTCAGGAGTCTTGACCCAAGACTTCTTCTCCTAAAGCCTTCCTGTCAACTGAGAGACTCCTCTACAGTGTACTGTGCATGAGGCCATGTCCTTTCTTGTTTCCTCGTCTGCCTGCCTACCTGTCTGCTTGTTGTTGAGACAAGGTCTCACTATGTAGCCCAGGCTGGACTTGTGCTTAGCTATGCCTGCCTAAGCCTCCCAAAGGCTGGAATTATATCATACATCATTATATTATATGCATACACACCCTAGCTGGGTTTTCTGTTTTATATTTCCACTTATATTGTGTTGACTAAGTCCACTGCGTGACTCAAACCCAAGTACTTGTTCTTTAGCACAGAGCACTTGGAAAGAAAAACAAACTCACCTATCAGGAGCAGGAAGCTGCCCACAGTCTCCCACCTCCGACCCCAACAGTAGACAACATCCACAATGCAGGATCCTCCTCCTGGCCATGATTTCTATCACTCCATCTATACCATGTTTCAGTTTAGCACATCTTATTGCTTTTCATTTTGTGGGCTCCAGGGGAGAAGAATCAGACCTCAGGCGTCTCTTCACACCATCAGATTAGTATTTCCAGTTACTACCTGGGACTTAAATACTTAAACTGAATTCCCAAACTCTTGTCCATCAGGCACAGCCTGCTTCACACTGACTCTGTTCCCTAAGGCGATTACTTCAGAAATAGAAAGCATGGTACAGGGTGGGGAAGCAGGGAGACGGGGAGAAAGGTAGATGTCTTTAACTTATTTCCAACTGGAAGTTCAGAAGAATTCAGGGTCCACAATTTTCTATTGTCTTTTAAAAATATATTAAACAAAACCTCCATGCTGGCATAGTCATGCTGCCTAGTGTCAAGTTCACTTTTGTTAAAAACTTGTTTTTGAAAGTTTTAAGTTTTATGCCTGGTAGGCCCAAAGAGGGCAATGGAGCCCCTGAAACTGGAGTTACAGATAGTTGTGAGCCATCATGCGAGTACTGGGAATCAAACCTGGGTCCTACGGAAAAGAAGCAAGTGTTCTTAACCACCAAATTATCTCTCCAGCCTAAGAAGTCTTATTAATAACCATTGCTAATAACTAAGTTAATAATTAAAAAATTAACCTTAAATGTCAAAAATCATGTATTTTATGACCACTGTTGAACCAAAATATAATTGGAAGTTTCTTGACTTCTATGTTTTCAAAAGACAATCAAATACAGAAGGAAATGTTCATGCACAGGCCAGTATCTTATTTGTCATTTTTAGTTCTAACCTCAAGGTCAGAAAGTCACCTAGAAAACCTTGAGAATAATTTGCTACCTCAAATATATTAGCTTGGGCTGAAAATTCACATCTGCTATAAAACTGAGAATCAAGCTTCTACTAATGACATTAATTTTTTTTTAAGTAGACATGGAGAGATAACGACAATTTTCTGAGACATCTCTGTACCTCTCTGAAAATTCAGCACTAAGTACAATGTCATCAACACTTTCCAAAGTCTTTGAGGTTCATTTTTCCTTAGCTGGGATTGTTCCCCATATGGGAGCGATCAGCATCTCCCTCCTCTAAACAAGTGAGGTTCACGGCTCTTCTTCTCCCCATTGCTTACTGCTTGTGTCAGGCTCCCCAGCTCACTGTACATATGTCAATTCCATCTACCTAAAAGCAACCTAAATACAGGAACCAAGCATTGTTCGTGTATGAGCCCTCTCCATATCTAGCACTGTGTTTGACATGGCCAGGAATCCAGCCATTGTTGCTGAACTGTAGCTGAATAAAGCCATTGAAAAATAACATTTTAAAAGAATAGTTTGGGATGATTAATCTGGCTGTGGCATGTCAGAGAGATGGAAAAGTACAAGGAATACAAGCAGAGGCATTGCTTACATAGTTGTGATGAGGTACTACTGTGTGACCAGCAGTACTGTGTACTGGATTATGGTGATAGCTGTGGGAACAGCATTAGAGTAGGAAGGAGATTTTAGAAACAAAACAAATACAGCTTGGCAGTGATTGGATGCAGTGGTGGATGAATATGGCAGAAACGATAAGCTGATCACCAAAAATTCATGACTTCTAAAGGATTGTCAGGAAGTGACCGTCCAGTTGGAATTGATCTATCCCAGACTTCCTCAGACCCATATGAGCCGGGCCTGCACAACTAACATTTGCTATTGAAATTGAGAGAAGGTTTATATGTTGCTGAATTAATGTGGCTAAATAATCAGTGTGGTAGTTTGAATGTAATTGGCCCCCATAACCTCATAGGGAGTGGCACTATTAGGAGGTGTGGCTTTGTTGGAGTGAGTATGGTCTTGTTGGAGGAAGTGTGTCACTGTAGAGGCAGGCTTTGAGGTTTCCTATACTCAGGATACTGCCTAGTGTCTCAGTTTACTTCTTGTTGCCTACAAGATATAGGACTCTCAGCTACTTCTCCAGTACCATGTTTGCCCACATACCATCATGTTCCCCACCAGGATGATAATGGGCTGAACCTCTGGAACTGTAAGCATGCCACCCCAATGAAATGTTTTCCTTTTTACCAACTCAATCAAGAAAAAAAAAGAATTTTAGGGTCCCAAGAGAAGAAGATGCCTATGTCCCACAGTGGCTGCCCAACTGAGAACACTGATGTACTCTGTGTTAGACCTCACTTGTGTTGAGCCACTGAGATTGTGTGTTTGATGTTAGTGCAGCAACTGCTACCTTACTAGCAACCAATAAACAGAAAGGGGCGGGGCCACTGTGGATGCTCTTTGGTGGCATTCAGTGCTTTGAAGAATGGTGGCATTATTTAAATATAATGAGAGAGTTCAAAAAAAGGACCATTTAAGAGGGAAGTATCAACACTTAACTAAATAGTGACATTATGTGAGAAAATGACAGAAATTGGTGGTGAGAAGACTCAACTCCACATTCAGCAGCTCTCCTTAAAAACTAATCCATCTGTGCTGAACGATGACTCGGTGCTTAAGAGTGTGTACTGTTGTTGCAGAGAACAAGTTTGGTTCCTAGCAACCACAACTGGAGGCCCACAAGTGCTTCTAACTCCGACTCCAGGGGAACCTGACACCCTCTTCTGGCCTCTATGGGCATTACACTCACGTGCTTAAACACTCTCCAGCTCCCCTTACCTACTACCCTTTTGGCTCTCAGCTTTCTCATCTGTAGGATGATATGTGGAGAAAAGTCTTATAAGCAATAAATAGCTATTCTAATGTAAAACGTTATTATAATCTTATCATCCACTATTAAAACTATAGGAGACCATACTGGTCACTTCAATGAGAAAAACACTAAATCTCATATAATAATTTCTGAAATTGGACATTGCCTTAGCTTATATAATTGTCATGATATAGATACTATTATTATCATTAATTTATAATGAAGAAAAAAGCCTTGAAACATAAATGGATTAAGTAATTTTCCCAAGGTCATGCCATCAGTAAGTTGAAAAGTAGGAATCAAGCCCAGGCAGACTGACTCCCAGAGCTATGCTCTTAACCACCACAGAAGGATAGCCTCTCCAGGTACAGCTTCCTCATTTTAGATGTGGAAACTCAGGTCATGTCACACAGGTGGTTATGCACTAAATATAGAGTACAGTGACAGAGAAAGCAATTTTCTCCCCAGGAAAATTCTACTTTCTCATAAAAGGCTGGTTCTGCAGAAAATCACTGAGCTGAGAATGCATAAATTACTAAGGAAACTGAACCAGATATTTGAGCAGAATTTATGTTGATAGGAGAAAAAAAAAACAAAATGAGCCTTCCCCTTTCAAATCTATCTTTCAAATATGAAAGGGAAGATAACCATATGGATTTACTTCAGTATTTCCCAGGTAATTTTTCCACTTTGGTTCTAAAACATATGAAGGTCGTTGGAGAAATGGACACCAGTACCTTGAACCCCTTCCAATGCAAGCAATGGTTACAGGGGACCAAAAGGCTGCAATCAAGGGCAGCTGTCATTCTAGAAGCATGCAGCAAGTATGGTGAGGGTTGGGAGATGCCAGGAGAGCCTACAACATACCCTTTCCTCCTGAGGCACCAAAGAACAACTCTCATACAGGAAAGTGAATATTTAAGCAAAACCTCTAAAGAAAGTGGATGCCAAATGAACTTCCCTCTGGACAAATCCACCTATGCACAAGATGGTCCCTTGGATTCCACATAAAAGAATGGGTTCTCTTTCACATGTTTTTACATTCCAATCAGAAAAATGTCACACTGTGTGTGGTGGTTCATGCCTGTTGTCTCTGTGCATGGGAGGGAAAGGTACTATGATCCGGAGCACAAGACTGGTCTCTACTATATAACAAATTTAAGGCCAGACTGGACCACATTGGACCCTGTCTCACAAGAGTAAAGGAAATCTTTGGCATCTGGACCTCCTAGGAGACATGGTTCTCCTAGGGGAGAACCAACTGAGGATGAGACCTTCTTACTGATGCCTCTTGATGTTTGTGAAAGTCTTCAGCCTCTTAAGACCCAGGTGGAACATCTTCAAAAAATTTCCATTTGCTTAATCTGCTCTCTTCTGTTTCCCACACAGAGAGACCGCAGTCTCTGGAGTGTTGTGGATCTGTTACAGGCACTTTCAAGTGTTTATTTCTGATGATGTCTTGATCTTGACTCCAAAATCAGGACACATTGATAAAGACCTTTTGAGAGCAGCAGGAAGTGACGTGCTAAATAAAGAAACAACCCAGGAATCAGGAAAAGAAGGTAAGAACGGGGCATTTCAGGCATCTCTGGGTGAGGAAGAAAATAAGGCCAATAAGTCTGTTCCTTCCTGCTCCAAAGGCAGGGGTTTCTGAAACACTGGTAATCAGAGAGAGGCCAACAGAGAGACAAGACTTATTCTTTACCTCTGACAACGGACTCACCTATGTTACATTTAACTGATCCTCATAATAGTCCATTTTACAGAAAACTGGGGCCAGCTGGTTTAAGAGACACACTTGAGGTTATGGATTTCCAAGCAAAACATGTCTATGAATCCCATCTGGGCTCTTAGCCTCACACCACATGTCCAGGATGAATGCAGGCCCTGCTGACAGCCAGCTGTAGGGTGAGGATGAATCATAAGCTCTGGGGGGCTCCGTGCTTTCACATGGAAAATGATGTTCCAAGAGGATGATCTACAGTTCTGAGTGTCTATGAATCCAGAAGCCTGTATCCATGAATTTTCACAAATTACCATTGTTTAAATTACCAGTTATGATCTATTAGTGGATTATGAAAATAATTTAATGGTTAGCCACCTCTTCCCCTTTTAAATGAAATGCAGCCGTAAAGGTTTGAATAGATCGAGATAAGGTGGATCAAAGTGGAATTGGATAAAATGGGGGTGGGGAGGCAGAGATCAACATTTATCCCATGCAGTAAAGGGAAAACACTGTTTTAAAGTGAGTCTGTTTACTGAGGGACAATATAAAATATATTTCTTACTAGGTGACATGGTCCAACATGATTGAAACCTAGATTTTAAATTATAGACCCACACAGAATTTTATAGCAGAATTTTACTGTAGTCTCCAGATATTTGCTGGTTTCATTGTTTTAATTGTAGTGTGGCCTTTTTCTCTCCATTTTTTTCACATGTTTCCTTAAGCCAGAAATTTTGATACCCTCCTTCCCTGTGGCACTTCCTCCATATTCAGTCTCTTTGGGGAGACTTCTGGTGGCTGTCACAGAAGGGGAATGTGAAGGGAGGGAAAGTCTCAAGGTGTTGGGTGGAATTGCAGGGTATGTTAAACCTGCATGATCTGGTTCCCTGAAATGGAAAACACAATGTTGGAAATCTATCTGGAACGCTGCAGACAGCCCCAGATTCTGGACAGTGGTGTCATTGTCTGGGAGGAACAGGACAATTACTTACATCTTTGCTTCTCACGTCTCTCCTTGTAGGGAAGATAATTAATATAATATTATATAATATATACTATGACTATATTATAAATTTAAACAAATTTAATATAAGTTAATATAAATATCTATCCTGAGACTTCAAATAAGGGTGGGGATGCAAGTCTTATTTGGAGGAAGTGTGGCTGGTTACCCATGAGTAATTGTATAAAATCATACGAAAAATGATGTTTGGAGAGGAAACTGGGGACCAGGGCTTCTAGCCTGTTGCTCAAAACCAGTCTCACCCAAGCAAAGTTGTCCCTCTAAGTTCAAGTTTATGCAGGAAAGATAGAGCTGCAAGGGGCCAGACTGAGTTCTATGATTCTGGAGTTTCCTTCAGGCAGGTTTCCAGTGGTTGTTCCTTCCTTCATACTCTTGAGTTCAAAACTTCTGACTCTCCAAGTTTGAAGTTGCTAACTGATAGACAATGCAATCTGTGTGCTCTCAGTTTCCTGTTGTTCAGTGTTTGAGATGAAGGTTGGTAAAGAAACAAGTACTTGACAGGGAGCTTTAAGTCTAGGCCATCTGGTTGGAAACTTGAGACATAGCATCCTAATTCTTTCTATCAGCTTGGTCTCAGGACAGCTTGGTTTGGAATAATGTTTAGGAAATTAATAATAATGAGAAAACATTCTTGTGAGCAGCCCCGGTCCGTTAAAGAGGCAGAAAGTGCATGTGCAACCTCATAAGCTCTGCATACATATTCTCTCTTGTTCTCTCAGTGGAAAAAAAAATTGGTGTCTCCTTCAAGGGGCTGCATGTTGAGGTGATACGGGGACAGACACTCAGGTTCTAATTGGCTTCCCGCACTGAGGTCTGTGCACAGAGGATCACAGTGTCCATTTCAGATCAGCCTGGCAATGATGCCTTGCCACCTACTACTGCTTAAACAGCCCCTGATGGCTTTATAAAACAGCTGACCTGCTTTTGACCTGTTCTCTGCCACTGGTGCTTAGGGGCACTCTCAGTGGCTAAATACTTATGTGCCCCATGACAGATTATAGTAAAGACTATAAAGACATAGCCAAGGCTTAATGGCTTCCAGCTGCCCATAGTACAAGGAGCAATTCCTGTCAGAGGAGTATCAATGTGTCAGTTCACCTAGGTCTATAGGTGAAGTCAGCAGCAATGACTCCAGAGTTACTCAGTCACAGTCCTCTTCCCCTGCAAAGAGGTATTAGGTAAGAACCACACTACTCAGTTAAAATACCAAGATCCAAATTATTATTTTACTCTTTAGATTTATTATTTTATGTGTATGAGTGATTTGCTTATGTCTGTCTATGCATTGTGTGCATGCAGTGCCTATGGAGACAAGAAGATGGCATCACATCCCTTGGAAATGGGGCTGCATGAAGTTGTGAGCTGCCATGTGAGTGCTGAGAAAGAGCAGTCAGTGCCCTTAACCACTGAGCCATATCTCTGGCCTGTGAATTATTATCTTTCTATGTTTACAACTAGGCAAAGAAGTTAGTCATGATTCCTGTTTTGGACATAGTTAAATAAGTCAATCACTTGCAAATAAAAGAACCAAAGCATAAAAATATACTTTGTTCAGGGCAAAAAAGAATCGACGTTGACATCATGTGCCAGCCAATACCATTATCCAACAGCAGCAGAAGTCAGTGGCAGAGCACGTTTGGACAGAGTAGGAAACTATGTCAATATTTTTGAGTACTTAGTGTCAAAGATTGTTTTAAGTGTTGGATATATTACCTTCTTTAGTCTTTAGGACTTCCCAGGAACATTATTATCTTTAGAGGAAAATGATGCTTAGTGAGTCTTAGCTAACCAACTTCACTAATATCTGCCTCCTATGAGAGATTAAGTGAGCATTATCTTTAGAGGAAGATGATGCTTAGTGAGTCTTAGCTAACCAACTTCACTAATATCTGCCTCATGAGCTAACACAGGTAAGTCCTGAGACTCTTGCTGTAATCTTTACTATATATTTCATGATAGCATAGATCTTCTCCACCTTGAAGTATATGATGGCTGCTGTTGCTGTTGTTAGTTCAATGGACACTTACCATTGGAAGAGTTGTCCTGGGACACATCAAGACGACATCCTGGGTCCAGGACTGAGACTCTAGCCCAGTGTTCTCTCTAGCTTAGTTTTCTTTGCTTGCCCTTCTGCAGCTGTGCTCACTCTTTAAAATCTGAGTGAGCTATAAGGAACAAATGTACACAGAGCCAAAGATCAAGAAGGATGGGAATATGGCAAGCAAGGCCAAGAATACTGTGCTGGCAAGTTTTATGTCGCTTTGACACAATCTTGAGTCATCTGAGAGGAAGGAATCCCAGTTGAGAATATGCCTCTATAAGATCTGGCTGTAGCAAGCTTGTAGGGCATTTTCTTAATCAGTGACTGATGTGAGAGGGCCCAGCCCATATGGGTGGTGCCATCTGTGGGATGGTGGTCTTGGATGCTATAAGAAAGTAGGCTGAGCAAGTCATAGGAGCAAGGTAATAAGCAGCACTCATCTATGGCCTTGGTATCAGCTCGTGCCACCAGGCTCCTGACCTGTTTGAGTTCCTGCCATGACTGCCTTGGCTTACGAACTGTGATAAGGTAGAGTAAGCAACATAAACCCTTTCTTCCCTGAGTTTGGTCATGGTCATGGTGTTTAAGCACCACAGCAGAAACCCTAACCAATACAAACACAGATGTGCAGATGGTGACAGGCTGGGACCTGCCAAAGCTAAGCCTCGGTTTATAGGACCTGGATTTTCTGGACACCAACGCAGAAAGACACTGAATCTTTTGTACCGTTTTCTATGTTCACGAGACAGGAAACGGGCAGTTCCTTCAGGGAAGCAATGTGCCCTCAAGTTTATGCCTAAAACAAATTTTTCACATGGAGCTTTGAATTAGATGGACAACAGAAAATGATGTCATCATTGCAATAGGGCTCTTTCATATCACTTTTCTCACTAAAAACCAGTGAGGTGACAAAGCAAAGCACAGCTCTGTGAAAACAGTATGCTTAAGGCCAAGCAGCTGGCTCAAATACACCTGTCTTGCTATCCCCTTTGATCAAAGGATATAGTGTGTGAAGAAATGACCACACCATCTGAAATCTTTCATAAAGAACATTTTCTTAACAAAAAAATATTAGAGCTGAGAACCATTTCTTGCTTCACCCTGCAAATTTCCTACCCCCACCTAAGGAATCTACTCTATGAGGCCACATGATCCCATCTGCGCTGGACCAGACAGTGAGAAGAAGGTAGGACAGATCAAAGGACCAGAGGCCTGTGATGTCTTTGAGAGATGAGCAGAGCCAATCAGATGGCTCCTCGGGAATTTGCATTTAAAGCTTGAACTACAAGTAAGGACCACTGTCAAACACTTGGTTTGGGCAACGATACACCATGTGCTGGATTATCTGTAACCAGAAGATTGCAAATGGAGTGCATGACCACAGGGAGAGAAACTGCGTGAGTCTGAGAGAGCAAGCCTCTCCAAAGCTGCCTTGGATGCAAACCCACTTCCCACTTCCAGGCCTGGCTATGTTGAGCCTTCTTTGCTGGATTCCAAGGAGAGCCCCAGATCCCAACAATGAACTTCCATTTCCTCCTAGGGCAAGTTCAAATGAGTATTCCTTGTGAACAGATGAGCCTGACTACCATACCGAGTGTTAATAAGAGTTGAACATCAGACAATACAATGATCCAGTCTCTAGATGGCAGGCACTGTGGTGTTGAGTGAGCGCAGAGCCAATGCATGAGAGAACAAAAGCAGATGGTTTACTGCTCATCAATTTGGATGAATCTCGGTGGCATTATGCTGAGCGAAAGAAGCCAATCTCAAAAGGTTACACTTGGTATAATTCACTTCTATGTCATTTTTGCAAAGACAAAGTTACAGTGATGGAGAACAGATGGGTGGGTCCCAGAAGCTGGGATTAGAAGGCAATGACTACAAATGAGTAGTCCACAGGAGTTCGGCAGTTTCAAAGACCCATGCCTATATTAAGAATCGTTGAACCACAAAAATGAAGAGAAGAAAGGGGGAGAGGGAGGTAAAGGGTGGACTCCTTTGAGGTGAAGGGTCATGGACTAGACTCTCGATCCGAGCAAAGGGAAAGCTAGTTCCGGGCAACACTGCTTTAGCGTTAGGCACTCCTCCTTGCTATTAGCGTTGGCTGGCTATTCTCAGCACCTCCTTCTCTCCTCTGCCATTGTCTGTATAGTTTCCATGTCTGAGTGTTTTGCCTGCATGTATGTATGTGTACCACATGTGTGCCTGGAGCCCATGGACATCAGAGGATTCCCCTGGAACTGGAGTTACAGATGGTTGTGAGATGCCATGTGGGTGCCGGGAGTTGAAGCTGGGTGCTCTTCAAGAGCAACAGGAACCTTCACTATCTCTAGCACCCCCCCATACTGTCTTCATAACAAAGCCATGCAAGGAAGGACTTTCAGGTATGAGCTACCAGATGAAGGAGACTTTGATACCCAGGATCAGAAAGTCTTATTATCCCTCCAAAAAATTGCACTGTAAATATAGATTATCTTCTATTCTCCCCACCGATGCCTTTGATTGGAGAAGAAACAAAGCCTAGACACAGCACCAAAATTCCTCAGGACAGAAAGGACAGCCTACACACGGGAAATGGTCTGAACCCAGTGATGCAGAGGAGGAAGCAGTTTTTGCTGAGGTCAACATGACTATGTACAATAGTTGGGGCTAGAGTTAGAGGTGGGAAGCCTTTGACTTCAGACACTCAGTAAGGCAAGAAGAGATCTTCTCCATGGTCCAGCCAGCTACCCTGTCTCAGCCAACAAGGACACTGGATTTGCATCTCTCTCTTCTCCACATAATACTTCCACGAGGCACTTTGCAGGAACAAAGTGTGGGCAAAGGAGCACAGAGAATGTGCTCTTGACCAAACACTGCCATAGATGTATTAGCTACTTGTGTACATTCATGACCAAAATACTTGAGTGAATAAATTAAAGGGAGGAAGGATCTATTTTCATCCCAGTAGGAAGGATATGGCAGAGAAGTTCACATCGTGGCAGCCAGGAAGCAGAGAAATGGAATATGGAAAGGACTAGGGAAAACTATATCCCTCGAAGACAGCACCCTCAGCGGTCTCCTTCCTCCACGGGAGGCCCCACCTCTAAACTTTTGCCACCTCTCAGCACCGCCAGCATCTTCTGAATCCACTCGTGACATTAGCACCCTGATGATCTAATCATCTCCGGAAGCCATCACAGACACCCCATAGGAGTCCTTTTACTAACTTTCCGGGTGTCTCTCAATCTAATCAAGTTAACATTAACCACCTGGTGCCACTGCCATACCCGGACCCTGGTGTCCCATTGCTCTTGCTTCCTCAGTCCTTAACGCAGGGTTTGGCATTTGGTCCACAGCAGGGAATAAGCAGACGGAAGGTAGGTGAGTGGATGAACAAATGAATGAATAAGTGATACTTCTCCGACCCTACTCCCACCTCTGTAAAGTCATAGACCGAGAAATGGGGGTGCCGTCTACTCTCTGTCAGGACCCTCCTGACTCAAGTGCCACATGTGTGCCAGGCATTACGCTAATCTCTGGGGTTCTGGGGTGCAGATTAGACATGGGTCTGCTAAGGCCTTACCTTGTAGAAAGTTGCAGAGGCACAAAGGGCACGTTCTCACGTTGGCTGGTGTGTGCTATGAGAGAGAGCTAAGACGCTTTCTGAAAAACAAGCTGGGAGCAGTCTGCCAGCAAAGCAGTGGATCTGAAGCTGTGTACTGCAGAAAATCCAGGCCTAGTACTCACTAAGCCCATTTTTTTTCTGTTTTTGTTTTGATGGGTTGTTTTGTTTTGTTTTGTTTTGTTTTTTAAGCAGTCCCTAGAAGAACAGAAATGGCTTCTTTGAACCTTCCAATCTGGAATTGCAGAAACAAAGGTAAGTTCAAGCCTGGGCATGGTTGTACATACCCTGAATCCCAACATTTTGGAAGTGGAGGCAGAGGGTCAGGAGTTCAAGGTTCTCCTTAGCTACACAGCAAATTTGAAGCCAGGCTCAGTATTGTCTGAAAAAAAAAAACAAAGCAGGAGCTGGCAATGTGGTTCAGAGCAGAAAGCCTGGTGATCCGCATTCAATTCCCAGCATCCACATCAAGGTAGGAGAAATTCCCCCAAATTACCTCGACCTCCACACATGCACAGTGTCATCTGTACACACACGCACATAATAAATTAAAAAGAAAAAACTCAACCAAACAACAAAGAAGCAAGTTCAATATCAAACCCAGCTCCCCAGCAAGGCACATCCCTCAGATCCCCCCTGGCGAATCACGGCCTTTTAAGTCAGTTTTCAGCTTCCGGTTATCCTTTTAACTATTCATTCTTTCCCGAACTTGGCTGTTTATAAGAAATTCCTTGACTTATTAAGAAATACCAAGCCAGATGTGGTGGCTTACATTTATAACTCCAGCACTAGGGACATTGAGACAGGACCATTACCAAGAATGTGTGGCTAGCCTAGGTTACATAGTGAATTCTAGGCCAGCCTGGGCTACAGTTTAAGATTCTGTCTAAAAAACCTAAAAAATGCAAGGAGGAAAGGAGGAAGGGAGGGAGGAGGGAGGGAGGGAGGGAGGGAGGGAGGAAGGGAGGGAGGGAGGCAGGAAGGAAGGGGAAAAATGTCAAAATACTCTTTCTGTTTTGCTCTTCAGTAAACAAGGGTTTGATTTTTTCCATGTAACAAGAGGTTCAGGCTATTGCCGGTGTTGTTTTAGCTGCTAAAAAATGTCATTAGGGATCTGTCCCTTCTCTATTTCTGTTCCATGAGTCTCAGAATGCTGGCTTTTCATGCCCACACTGTCCCCCTTATGGGCACAGGATGACAGCCACACACAAAGACAAGGGGAGAAAGCAAACCCTGTTCTTTTTCCCTTGCTTACATTTTTTTTTTAACTGACAACCCTTACTTTCAAACTTGACTCATACATCTTACTGGCCCAAATGGCTTACATGATCCCTGAAGCTACAAGCAGCACCGGGAAATGTAGTATCTGGTTTTTATCCATGTCAGGTTGCTCTCTGGCCATGCTGTTACCACCACAGAGTCCATTTTTCTATCTGGAGCAGTCTCTTTACCTGTTCAGGAAGTCACTCCACCTGTTCACTACAGAGCTATTTCATGATGATGTCCCTGAACCTAGAGCCCCCCTCCCCTGAGGAAAAGCTCACACTGATGGCTCTCTGTTTCTCAGATGTCACTCACCTCTCCTCTTTATTGGGAGATATTGCTAAACTCTGGACTGACAACAAAAATCTTTAGCTATAATAACCCTAGGCAAAATAAAGAGAACCATGTAATATTGCACGAAATTGTAGTGAGACACAATCTGAAGGTCCTAAACTGTAATGTGAATGGGGTTCTCAAACAAGCAGGGACAGAAGATGGCCATGAGTTTTTAAAGAGTGACAGAGGGTGAACTCTCAAGCCAGACAGGACCCAGAAACAATGTCAAAAGAGAAGGAGAAGGCCACTATGTTGTGACTGGCCACCCACTAGTTATCGGCTGTTCTCTGTAGCCATTGCCTTCCCAGCAACAGAAAGATGAGCACAGGCAGGAAGGAAGGGTGGCCTCAGAGTCAAGGGCAAGGAAGATGAAGTCAGATGCTAGATCCATAATATTGGGCAAGGTTCCTCAACTTCCTCACCTTTAAATGGAAATAATCATGGTTTGTATTTCATAGAGTGGTGAGGATTTCATGACAAATAAACATAAAGCACAGTCCAGTAAATATTAGTAGTAACAGTTATATCTGATAGTGTTATTATTATTATTATTATTATTATTATTATTATTATTGAAATAGCTTCAACAGTGGTGGTGCTAATATACACTACAAGAGACTTGAGAGTTAGTGGCCGGGTTCCGTGTCCTCTCCTCCCTCTGACTAGGTGGGTGAATTCAAGTAAGTCTTTTTTCCTTCTCAGGCCTCAGTTATCCATGTCAGTACTATATCTATGTTCAGCTTGAAAACTCAGTGACTCTATCCCTGATGTTGCCCTGGTGTGTGTCTTAAACCTTTCATTCACATAAAGGCATATGGGTCATAGTAAACAGATCCCATTGACCGCAGAGCAGGAACTAATCTACTACAGATAAGGAACCCTGAAACCTCTTCTTAGGTTCAAGATTCAGCTCATCTTCTTTTCACATAGCCAACTTCTACTCCCCAGGAAATTATATCCTCTATCCTTGACTATTCAGAAGGCAGTGTATAGCTGCCTGCAATGCACTAAGATTTTGGTATGCATTATAAATAATATTTTCAACATTGCAAAATAGATTTTTATCATCCTCACTTTGACAACTGATAAACCAAAGATAAAAGCTTTCAAATGTAATTCCTAAGATTATACAGCAAAAGCTATGGGGCTGATTTTTAAAATCAGATTTATTTTTATTTAAACCAAGTTCTTGGGACTTGTGTAGATGGCTCAGTATTTAAGACTACTTGTTGCTCTTTCAGAAGACCCATGTTCAATTCCCAGAACCCATATTGTAGCTCAAAACCATCAGTAACTCCAGTCCCAAGGGGGTCTGACTCACTCGTCTGGCCTCTGTGGGTACTAGGCATGAACATGGCACACAGACATATATGCAAGCCAAACACCCATATACATAAAACAAAAGACAAAATTTTAAATGAATAAAGCCCAAGTTCTGTCATAGTCTCTGGGTATCCACCAAGCAGTTCTTCCCAGGGCCCCTGAGATAATGACTTTTCCATGCCTTCTTCTCTTACTATCCTCCCCATATGAGTCTGACCTAGGTGAGCCCTCTGTACTTACCTGTGCAGCCCACCCTGTAGTCCAGTGCTTTTCTGGGCCTGGTGAGTTCAGAAAGTCTTAAAGGTAAGTGCTTGGTGCTGGGAATGTAATTCAGTTGGGAAATACTTCCTACCATCCACACCTCCTGGTTTGAACACCAGGACTGTATAAACTGAGCATTGTGGTCCCTGTCTATAGTCTAAGTACTCAGGATGCAAGAGCAGGAAGATCAGAAATTCAAGGTCATCCTTGGCTACACAGGGAGGTGAGGTCAACCTGGGCTAGAGTCCAAGGAAGGAAGGAAGGAAGGAGGGAAGGTGGAAGGCAGGGGAGAGAAAGATAGAGAACTTGATAGTCTAGCATCAGGTCTCAAGGTAACTCAGACTCTTGTTTCTCTCTGGCCATGTGAGATCTACTTTTATCTACCTTTCCTTTAATTGTTAGCAGTAACTACATTGTACCCAAAGCTGTGGGCCAGGCTCCTGTATGTACTGTTCTGAAACCCAAGTGCAATGATAGTCAAGTCTCTTGATTTCTTCCCATAAGTGGCTGCCAGCTCCCAACTGTCTGCCCTGGGCTCACCTCACACCCTGTGGCTTTTCCCCTCCACACACTTACTTATTTGAACTCTAGTGTCAGCCAGCCCCAAGTTTCAAGCTTGGTCTTTGTCCAGAACCCAAACATATTCTATTCACACATCCTTGTCTGCAACCTAACCACAGACAACCTATTTCTGCTTATTGATTACTTAATACAAATTTAAAAAGTGAATCTCTACCATTAAAACCCTTTTAACATCCCAAATTGAGTTACAATTTCCAATTAAAATTTTGTTTATCCGCTGTTCCAACCACTGATAAGATGCAGCTTATTGGATTCTGCACACCAGGGTAGACTATCCATCTTAAAAGGCGTCAGATGGTTCAAACTTATGTTCAATGAAGGACAGGACGTTATGACAGAGAAGAGCTAAGCATATAGGTAGAAGGAAGGAGTAATGAACACCAAGTAAACTTAGAAGCCAAAGGATTGGCTAAGGACTTGGGAAGGCCTGGGTTTGAATCCCATCTCTACTTCTAACTAGCGTGGCACAGTATGGTAGTTTACAAACATCTCTCCCCCTGCTTCTGTGAATGTTTCCAAAAGTATTGAAGTCGAGATCTTAAAGAGTAACCTATTCATCACAGCATTGTTCACAGTAACCAAGATCTAGAAATAATGTACATGCCTATGATGGGTGAATAAACAAAAAAAAAAAGTGTGTTTGTGCAAAGGAATATTTTACAGCCATAAAAAAGGAAACTGTGATAATTGTAACAACACGGGTATCTCTAGAAGACATTGGGCTAAGTGGAATGTCTCCAACAGAGGCAGACAAACAGCACATGATTGCACTACGAGAGGAGACAGCAAGAAAAATGGAGCTCACAGGAGCAAGGTATAAAATGGTTTGCCGGAGACTCAGAGGAGAGAAAATGGAGAGCTGTTGGTCAATGGGTGTTATACATTTAGTGTTCCCCCAAAGACCTGGTCCACCACTTAGTTTCTTTTAACATAGACACGTAACTTCAGTTTTGCTCCACTCATTCGATTCCTGAAATAATTACACCCTCTATTCTTGACTATTTAAAATAGGGACTATATATGAGCATCTGTAACATACCAAGACTTTAGTGTGCATTTTTATAATATTTTCAACAATATTAAAAAGTAGCAATTGCCGGGCAGTGGTGGCGCACGCCTTTTATCCCAGTACTCAGGAGGCAGAGCCAGGCAGATCTCTGTGAGTTCAAGGCCAGCCTGGACTACCAAGTGAGTTCCAGGAAAGGCGCAAAGCTACACAGAGAAACCCTGTCTTGAACTCCCCCCCCCCGAAAAAAAAAGTAGCAATTATGATATCATTGCTAAACAGCATGGTGCTACTGGGAGATGGCAGAACCTTTAGGAGGTGGGGTCTACTGAAATAAACTTAGGTCACTGCATAGGGCCAAATGTAATGCAACCATGTGACCATGGACAGAGACCATGACGTCATAAGCCAAAATAGACACACACACACACACACACACACACACACACACACGGAAGCTGGTGCTTTTCTCACATTTGTTATGTCAGTGGAAGGTAGACTAGCACACTGAGTGTAAATTTTCATTTGTATAAAGTGAGTACACTCTACAGAGCTCTCGCACAATCTACTGCACTGCTTGCTATAGTTAGCCATGCTGTGCTGTGCACTTACACATGTTGTTAAGAGTGTAGATCTCATGCTAAGTATTCTCACCACAGGGGAAGAAGTGAAACAAACATAAACCACCACAGGGCACAAGAAAACCTTTGGAAATGTTCGTGACTTTGAATAGGGTAGTAGCATTATCAGCATGGGTATGTCCAAAACCATAAAGAGGTATAGGTCAAATAATATGCAATTTTTTAAATAAATAAAAGTATGATTCCAAATTTCTCTGATACCACTCCCATCAAAACACAAATCTTGGAGGCCCCTGAGAAAGCTCAGCAGGTAAAGGAGAGTGCTACCAAGCTTGAAGACCTGAGTTCAATCCCCCAGGCCCACATGTGGTAGAAGGAAAAACCTGGCCCCCCAATGTTGTCCTCTGACCTCTATATACACATGGATGCCCCCTCCCCCCAACGCATATGCAAAAAACGTAAAAAGATATTTTAAAAAAATTGAAGATAGATCTAGCTTCTGGATTCTGTAGTTGTTTGGTCAACGGAAGACCGCAGAAGTAGAGCTTTCTGGGAGTTCCCAAAGCTATGTTTCCAGAGACTCATCTTCTTCCTGTTTCCTAAGATGCTTACTCTGGCATTCCAGCTGCCACACTGTGAGGAAGCCCAAGCCATTCCACATAGAACCCATGTGGAAAGGAGCCAAGCCAAACCCTCTTGTCAGTGATGTGAGGAGCCACAGTGGTGGCAGGCCATCCACTCTTGGGGCAGTTGCTCCAACTAACTAACTAGGGCTGGAATTAAGCTTTAAAAGTGTACCAGGCATTTCATGTACCAGGCAGGGCTGATCCTACCAACCTTTGCCCAAATTGCAGATAGATGAGAAAAATAAATATCGTTTTAAGCCTCTGAGTCTTGTGGTGGTTTTTAATGTAGCGATAGATAAACAGTAGCCAAGTCTTTTAATCTAAGTTATAGATCCTCACATATAAAATGAGGGTGATAGGAATACTAACTCACAGGGTTTGTTATAAAAATTAAATGAGAAAGTGGACATGAGCTTAATCTACAGAGTTTATCACAGTGATTAAATAAGATAAGACTTGAAGAGCACAGTCCATATCCAGCATTCAGAATGCTTCACATCACTTCTTCCAGAAGCCAACCCCGAGCAAGGAGTCACACACACACATGATTTATTTAGGAGGTGCCCTCAGGGGGCTCCACTAAGGGCATGGGGAAAACAAGCTTTGAAAAGGCAGAAACCACACAGATTCACAGAGATGGCTTTAACTTGCTCCTCGGGAGAATTCTGGAGTGTAAGTTAGACCACATGAAGGGAACAGGACTTTCACAGTCCTGAGCCCATCAGTCACTGGTTAAGGACCACCTCGGGAAACATTAATGCTTAGACGCAGCTGCCTCTCTGTGTGGCAAAGCAAGTTCCAGTAGCCTGAAGGAGGTAGCCTGAAGGCACTTACTCAAAAAATAAAAAAATAAAAAGCCGCCGGTGCCGGCTGTTGGAAACCTACACACATCTAAACCCAGATTGCTGTCCCCCATACACACCCCCTGACACCGCTACAAAGTTACTGAAGGGATTTAGGTGGAGCGCTGACATCAGCCATGGCCCAGAGATGTTTAAATCGTGCTAGTTCGCATGAGGATACACCTTTCCCTTGTCTCTCACGAGGAAAGTCAAATTGAATGAATTAGGGGACATTCCTCCATGAGAAAATTTACACTACTGAGACAGGCAGCAGTAAATAAAAGCAACAGATTAGTGCAATATTACTAAGTCCCATCATTTAGACTCCTGCCTGGCAGCTTTAATAAATGAAATCTGTCTCTTCTTGGTGGATACACTAGTCTAAGTACCTTCTAAATCAGGCCTGCAGAGAATCAAGTGACCTGATGGATATATAACTTCTTAGTCGACAGCGGTTAACGCACGGAAGATTCCAAGGGGTATGCGCCAGGCATCAGAGAATGTGATGTTTGCCTTGAATTAACTAATTTTTATAATCGGTGTCCTGTGAGTGATGTGCTCCTGCCGAAGTAGATTTGTGGCCTGCCTGAAGTACCAATTATGTTCCAATTTATACAGCAAATCCATTTGGTAATATGAGGTGTTGCAACAATTTTAACACATCAGTAAAGATGGAAATCAATTTATTTTCCTTAGCATTTAGCAGTGAGCTTTACAAATAAAACAAGGAAATGCAGGGTTTCTGTGGCCAGCCCAGACTTTTGCTTCAACCTTACCTATTTCATGGCTGTTGTCATGAGGACAGTGTTTGTGTGTTTGTCCCCTGTGAGATTTCATGACAGTGCCCAGGTTTGTTCCCCCTAGTCACTGATTCTCTTAAATTGCTGGAAAAAAGTGGGATTATGTTCAGGGCAGTTCTGGTCCTGAGTTGATGGGCTGGAACTAAGTTTTTTAAAGTGTGTCAGGCATTTTGGGTGCATTATCTAAACCAAGGGAGGTAGATTCAGCAAACATCAGTGTCCTTACTTTATAAATGTGATGTGATGAGGGATATATGCCAAGAATCCAGCTGAGACTCAAAGCCTGGGTCTTCACTTCTGTCTTTTGTCTATGAACTCATCATCAGGCATCAACATGAACTTCTGACTTTGTAGAGAAGGAAAAGAAACCAAGCCAGGGGATAAGAAAGGAACTTTCTCAAGGGCATCTTGTGGCTCTCCCCCGCAAGTCTTGGCTCAGCTGTAATCGGGGCAGTGTGAGCAGGGAACTCATCACTTTCTCATCTGCTTCTTCTAGTCCACCCAAGCATCTAGCTTTCATAGACAGTGTAGTTTCCTGTGATCCCAATTTCACGATGGCAGCACCAGTGACACCTCTTTCCAGCTGGCTGAGCGAAGGCTAAATTCTTTTGTAAGTTCAACTTCTTGGTGCCACCCTCAACTTGTCACCAAACGATAGAACTATCAGGTGGAAATGTCACATTTGGTCAATAGTTGGCAGTCATGGTTGGAGCAGTACACACTAACGAGAGGAAGTAGCAAGAGTCCAAAAATGAATCTAAAAGGAACAACTCGACCTCTAACCAACAGGAAAACACAGCCCAATCAGCTGAGAAAATCAATGGAGTGGAAATGGTCTGCTCAGGAAAATCAATAGTGCGCAAACCAGCTGCACTGAAGACCCGTAGCCTTTGCTCCTCGCTCTGACCCTGGAGTTGAACCCCATCATTCCTGTTTCCCGGAGACTCCTTAACCTTCTGCACATTCACCCAAAGGTTGATTTGGACCCTCAAATGCCCTAAGTCAAGCACATGAAAATTTCCTTTTCCTATTTGGCCCTCAGTTTTGTACAGGATTTCATTATTTTACATCTAGATTATTTCCACTAACTGCTTCTTCTGGCTCCTCCTTTCCCTCGTGTATTTGGTATGCAAAGCTCAGAACAGTCTTCTGTTTCCCACTACCCCTTCACCCGAGTCCCTGGAATGCAATGCCTTCTCAGGATGCCGAGTCTCTTCTCCCTGTACAGGTATACTGGTTAGATTTTTTTTTTTTTACAATACCATTCAGTTCTACATATCAGCCACGGGTTCCCCTATTCTCCCCCCTCCCAACCCCTTCCCTTACCCCCAGCCCACACCCCATTCCCACCTCCTCCAGGGCAAATCCTCCCCCCAGGACTGCGATCAACCTGGTAGACTCAGTCCAGGCAGGTCCAGTCTCTTCCTCCCAGACTGAGCCAAGTGTCCCTTCATAAGCTCCAGGTTTCAAACAGCCAACTCATGCAATTAGCACAGGACTTGGTCCCACTGCCTAGTTGCCTCCCAAACTGATCAAGCCAATCAACTGTCTCACCTATTCAGAGGGCCTGATCCAGCTGGGGGCCCCTCAGCCTTTGGTTCATAGTTCATGTGTTTCCACTCATTTGGCTTTTTTTTTCAATAATTGAGTAAAACCGAAATTTATTATAAGCCACAATCATCCTAGGGACCTCCATGCTATATATATATAGCCTCCATGGTTCTATGGGTTGTGGTCTGATTGTTCTTTATTTTATATCTAGAATCCACCTATGAGTGAGTATATACCATGACTGTCTTTCTGGGTTTGGGTTACCTCACTCAGGATGATTTTTTCTAGTTCCACCCATTTGCCTGGAAATTTCATGCTTTCATTGTTTTTCTCTGCTGATTAGTACTCCATTGTGTATATGTACCACATTTTTTTCAGGGAACACTCCTCCACTGTTGGTGGGAATGTAAACTTGTACAACCACTGTGGAAATCAGTATGGCGGTTTCTCAGAAAATTAGGATTTGAACTACCTCAAGACCCAGCCATCCCACTCTTGGGCATATACCCAAGGAATGCCGATTCATACCATAAAGATACATGCTCAGTTATGTTCATAGCAGCACTATTTGTAATAGCCAGAACCTGGAAACAACCTAGATGCCCGTCAATGGTAGATTTTTTTTTGTCAGTTTGACATAGCCAGGGTCTATGGGAAGAGGGAGCCTCAATTTTAAAAATGCCTCCCTCATATTGGCCTATAGGCAAATCCACAGAGAATTTTCTTGATCAGTTATTGATGTGGAAGGTCCCAGGTTACTATGGTCGGTGAAATACCTAGGCAGGTGGTCTGGGGATATATAAAAATGTGAACTGAGTAAGGCAGGGTGAGCAAGCCACTAAGCAGCACTCCTCCATGGCCTCTGCTTCAGTTCCTGCCTTCAGGCCCCTGCCCTGCTTGAGTCCTGCCTTGGCTTCCACCAATGATGAACTATGATCAGGACATGTAAACCAAGTAAACCTTTTCCTCTCCAAGTTGTTTTTGGTCATAGTCTTTATTATAGCAATAGCAACCTAACTACTACAATAGGTTCAGATCTTTCACCCTCATCAGAGGTCAGCTAAGGTCCCTTTCCCCACCAGGCTTTCTTGAAACACTACTGTCTTCCCTTAGCATCTACAGCATGCTGCAGCCTATGGTGGTATTTTATTTGTACTGAAATGTGATTTTAATTGTATGTTAATAAATAAAGTTGCCCGGGAGTCAGAGCTATTAGAGCCATAGCAAGAGTGTGGTGGTGGTGGTGGTGCATACCTTTAATCCCAGCACTTGGTAGGCAGAGCTAGGTAGATCTCTGTGTGTTCAAGGATACAGCCAGCATTGGAGACATACACCTTTAATCTCAATACCATAGAAGACCTGGAAGTCTCTACAGACAGGCAGAGACGAGGCAGTAATGTATTTGGGTTTACAACCAATGAGAAGGCAGAACAGAAAGACTATATAAAGACAAACACACAGGAAGTAGGTCTTTTTCGGAGAGGTCTCTTGGCTGAAGAGGCTAGCTGCAGGGTAAGGCTCTTAGCTCTGATCTCTTGGCTTTCTTCTTTGCATTGGCTATGTGTTTCTTATTTAATAAGATGGTTGGTTTCATCTACAGCAGCCCTTATTCATACCTTGGGGACACACACACTTTCACAGGCACAGTGCTGGGGGTTGAAGAGCGGCAGTGATACCACTAACAATATTCTAACGTCCTGAAGGGAAGCAGCATATTGTGGCACTGTAGTAAGATAGAGTTCTCATCCAAGCTCTGCTTCTAGTTACTGTGGGTCCTTAGGTAAGTGATTGGACCCTTGAGGACTTTATTCTACAAAATAAGATGGTATTATAGCGACCTCGAAGATCCCTCCTCATATTTCTAATTTGTAAGACAAAGATTATATCTTTTGACTATTTCCCATAACACTTAACTATTTGCCTTTTCCTTGATCTTCTTAAGAGTCTTCTTTCTCACTTGTTTTGTGGGATTGATCATAATTTGCTTGCTTCAAAAAAATTTTGAGAGCCCCAAATAAAACACTGCTTGTAAGATGCTTAGCACAGTCCTAGTATGACAGAAGGACTTAGTAAGATCTTCTCGATGTCATAAAAGAAACACAAAGAGCACACTTAATGTCTGTTAAGAAATATTTTTCAAAGCTTTGAAAACAACTTTTGACTGAGGAAAAGGAATTTCAAGTACCATTTCATTGTATTCAAATCGTAGGGTGTATTACCATTCATTTAAAAACACGGGAGTAGTTTCTTCTCCCTTCCCTAAGCTAGAAATCCTCACTCATGCTCTTCCGTATGTGTGTTGATGCTCAAAGAAGCTCCCTGCAGCTTTGCCCTGCTGACCAGTGACCCCAGCGAGGCCAAGGAAGGACTCGGTGCTTCTGAGAACCAAAGCCAATGTTCCTCCTGAAAGCAAAGACCAAACGGCCCAATCTATAGCACAGTGATTCTCAACCTATGGGTCAAAACCCCTCTAGGGGTCCCACAACTTTTTCACAAAGGTCACCTAAGGCCATCAGAAAACACAGATATTTACATTACAATGTAACACTAGCAAAATTACAGTTATGAAGTAGCATAGAAAATACTGCCATGGTTGGGGGTCACCACACCATGAGGAACTGTATTAAAGGGGGGCAGCATTAGGAAGGTTGAGAACCACTGCTCTGGAAGCTACAGACATTTTAACCTGAGGCACAAAAAGTTGGCATTGCAAGTTGTGGTGGTGCACACCTTTAATCTCCGCATTCAGGAGACACAGGCAAGCAGAACTCTGTGAGTTTGAGGCCAGCCAGGGCTGTTCATACAGAGAAATCCTGTCTCGAAAAAAACAAAAACAAAAACAAAACGAAGTTGGCACTGCTTGAGAATGAAGCAAGGCTGTGGGGCAGAATTCCCTGGTGATTAGTTGACAGAGGTTGTCAAAATGTCAAGAAGTTGGCTGAGGGAGGCATCTTTTTCTTTCCCAAAGCCAGATCACCTCCTATGCTCCTCTCAGGCCAGGAAATAGAGAAAGCTCTCCACTCATGCTCACTTGCTCAGAGAGCAAGTCCAAAGCAGAGGAGCGTGCCCTGAGGCAGCTCCCGAGGGAAGAGCACATTGACCAGGCCAAGAAGGACCTCAGCACAACCCACTGGAGAGTTTTCAGAACTATGGCAAGGTTTGATGTCCCTGGGAAAAGCCTTGCTAGGAAAAAGCAGCCTAGGGGACTGGGTCAAACTGCTAGAACAGATTAGGGAAACAAGACATACTGTATTCCAGAAGTCAAGAAAGCCAGACTAGATTTAGGGAGACTGACAACATCCTCCTTGGAAATATATCAACTTACAAAGTCCACAGAAGAAAGGACATCATACAATAAAAGTTTACCACGGCTTGTGATTCCAGATTTTATTGATGATGGTTACACACACACACACACACACACACACACACACACATCTTCTCTTTTGATGGAATTCCTTAGGGTTTGGGAAGGAAAGATGAATGAAAGACATACAGGCTGATCTATTAAGAAAGATTTTCAGTAACTAGGCTACAGGTAAACAGTCAAAAGCCTCCTGATAAGGAACTATGGCAGCATTTCTAGAACCTTCCAAATGCTCACAGTGAAGTTCTCAGGAGGAGGCCCATTCCAGTCTTTTGTAGGTGTCTTGGTGAACTTGCCTCAGGGCCACAGGGAAGGTGACAGAGGCACATGCTTTCCCTGGTGTTCTGCCAGGGCCAGGCTGTGTGACAGCTGAGGTAAAAGCAGCCACTACTCGGCTGCTGTTGAATTACCTAGGGTTTTTATAGAGCGAGCATATGATGCTGAACATACAGAACATACAGAAACATAGCATTACCTGATGACTAGACAGAGAAGCCTGGACGTGTGTGCAGTCTGGTACAGTGAGATCCACAATGAAGCAAGCGGGAGAGGGAGGAAAATGTTATAGATGAGGCCGCATGGCAGAAAATACTTAATTTATGCTCTAAAGAATTGAAAGGGCTTTTTTTTTTTTGTTTTGCTTCTCACCAATGGTAAGACTTTGTAGTAACATTCTCTCTCTCTCTCCCTCTCTCCCTCTATCACTAGGTATTGGTATAACTATTTTTTTTCTCATTGCTGTGACCTGTCTAGAAACAGCTGAAGGGAGAGAGGACATGTTTATTCTGGCTCAGTTTGAGAGGGCATACGATCCAGCATGGCAGGAAGTCCAGCATCATACGGTGGCAGGTCACACTGTGTCTACCCACAGGAAGCACAGGGAGAGAAAGAACGATGCTGCCCACCTTCGCCTCTTCTTTTTACTCAGTCTGAGGCCTTGGCCTATGTAACTGTTTACATTCAGTGCGGGTTCTCCCCTAGAATTCAAGTTATTTGAGAATTTGCTCACAGACATGCTTAGAGGTATGTCTTCCAGGAGACGCCAGTCAATTCAACAGTAAAGCCTGCCAAACACACTTTTGTTAGGAAAACACTAGTGTTCTTCACCCGGGAGCTCAGAAAGCAAAATATAAAGAAAATCAATGATAGACCCAAATACTCACATTTAGGAGATTTCTTAATCTGTTCTGAAGATCTCTTTTGTTTGTATTAGTATTAATGTACAGGAATGAAAATCCATTTTCACACAGGAAGTCTCCTAAGGTACCCTGATCTCTTGAATATTTATCACCTCTCAAAAGGGGAAATTCTGCTATGTTCCACTCCTCTGCATTCACGTGTGTGTGTGTGTGTGTGTGTGTGTGTGTGTGTGTGTATGTGTGTGTGTGTGTGTGTGTGTCTGTGTGTGTGTGTCTGTGTGTGTGTGTGTGTGTGTGTGTGTGTCTGTGTGTATATAAGCATGCATGTACTCAAAGCATTCAAGTCACAGGGAAAAAAAATGCCCTGGCTCTAGAAGTCCACTGATTTACTGACGCAGAGAAAGCCAAGGTCACCCTCTTGACCTAGCCCCTAGCTTCTATCTAAAAGAATTCCTTTCTTAGCTAATAGAGATGGACGCCGAGTCTGCCTTCATAGTGCTCAGAAAGCCTTGAGCCCCTCCCCTCTCCTCAGTGTCCAGTTCCCATGTTGGATGAGGCTGCCAGCCAAAGGACCAATTACTGTCAAGTGTGATGTCAACACTTGCCTGGTAAAGTCTTGGATCCAGCCACATCTTCCTAATGAAGCCCTGGACTATTTAATTAGGAGCGGCTCTGACAACTCTGTCCTTGTCGCATCAGCAATAGATTGGAACATGAGGGAGAAAATTTCCACTGAACCCATGCCATGGCATTGGCTCTGGAAACTGAGATAAGTGGGATGCCTTTCACCTCGCTAATGTATGGAAATAAGAGGAAAATCAGCTTCTCACCTATGAAGTGTGGAGTGTAAAGACACCGCCATGCATAAAACAGAGGCCCCGTCTCCCTGTCACAGAAGCTACACCACTACCGCCTCTTCCTTCCTGAGTCACACTGTGCTCTCTTTAAGGACGTGTCCTTAGAGTAAGAAGAACTACATCTGAATTCTGGCTCCGGCCTTTACAAATTGCCTAACCTTGAGTTTGATTCTTAACATCTTTGAGCCTTCCGGTTTTGTTTTGTTTTGTTTTGTTTTGTTTTGTTTTTTTGTTGTTTTTTTTTCACCCCTTAAATGGAAACAATGGTGGCTCTAGCTGGGCTGTTACAATCATTAAAGTGAAATACCCTAGGCATAATACTAAATGTGTAACGGGTGATTTTTAAAGGTTTGTGTTCATTTTAACTGTGTATATGGGGAAAGGGTGTGTGTGTGTGTGTGTGTGTGTGTGTGTGTGTGTGTGTGTGTGTGTCTCGCGCGCACGCGCACACGCACACAGGTGTTCACAGAGGCAAGAGGCCTCAGCTCCTGCAGGAGCTGGAGTTAAGGAGGTAGTGACTGCTGGATGCCAGTTCATAGTCATGTCCAGTGCAAGAGCAGTCCATGCTCTTAACCACAGAGCCAGCTCTCCTGCCCTGTGGGATTCCTCTTCCTCTAGCTCCATATCTGCATTCTAAAAGGTAACTTCTTCACTGGGATTAAACACAGCATCACCACCTCTCCCATTTCTTGCTCTAGTTCCTTCTTGTTTCAGCCCATCGACTCACCAATCCTTACACAATATGGGTTTAATCCACCTCAGCACTCCACTTGCCCCCCATATGTGTGGCTCCAGAGTCTGAAAACCAAGTTCACCATTACCGAGGACAATGGGACTTTTAGTTCTTTGGAACTAAATCATCTGCTCATGCAATTCAGTCTTGAATCCTATTAACTTTTCAGGGGCCATTCCAAGTAGGGATGGAAAAGAGCCCTTCTAGCCCCAGGGGCAAGAAAGGGTGATTTATTTGGAAGAAACCACATAACTTCCCCTACTTAAGTTTTCATTAGATGAAGAGTTAATGGGATCAGGAATTACAGGGTCTGTCTGTGGTTACAACACTGTCTGAGGGGTGAAGGCGCTGAACACACAGTGTAAGAGAGTAACCTGCAACTCTACCGCAGACAGTTTTAAGGAAGTTTTGAAAATTCAACTGGAGTCTTGGGAGATAAAGAGAGTACGTCGATAGAGTCTGACAATCAGAAGAAATGAAGACCAAAATGGACCCATGATTTTATTTACTTCCTCTTTCCAGTGTAAAGGAAAAATTGCAAAACTTTCAGAAGCTAACATTTCCATTAAAAAATAGGATAATATTTCTTTCTTTTTCTAAACACAGCCTTTTAAAACATTGCCCTACTGTCCTTCAAGGCACCATGCTTCCTCTCTGAAGCTGTCCCACAAGGGCACATTGTCCATTGGACAGAGAGGGAAGTTCCAGCAAAGAGTCTCCAGTTTTCCACCTGTAATAGCAGCCCCAGAGAGGGTGAGCCAGACGCAAGATTTGCTTCGACTCGGCTTTCTAGTCTCAAGTCTATTCACCTCCCAGGTCGATAATACATTTAAAACCCTCGTTCATGTGTAGACCACCATGTCGGTGAGACTTTATGAGGGTCGCTCGTGCCATCACTAGGGGACACAATCTCACAGCCAACTCCATGATCCTCTGACTCTTAAAATCTTTTCACCTCCTCCTCTTCCACAATGCTCCCTCTTCTGAGAGGTCATAGAGCCTTTGGGAAATGGGGCCATGGGGCCCAGCTGGTGGGAGGGGTGCTTCTTACGGGATGGCCCTAGTCATGATCCTATTTTCTGCTTCCTTGTCTGGCAGTGACATGCCCACCGTGGAGCCACACCACAGCTCCACCCCACCCTCTGAGAGAGTAAGTGGAACGAAACATCTCCCCTGGAGGAGCCTCTCTCAGGTGTTTCGTCACAGAGATGAGGAAATAGTGAACGCACCAGCTAAACTAAACACAATCCGTCCACATTTTTTCAAGCCAAAGATCACATACCATTCGAGGTTATTATAGAGTAAAATGTTCAGGATACCCAGCAATCTCTATCTACAGAGTCCTGGGATTGTTTCTAGACCATTGTTTCAAGTCTGGAAGAGACACCTGGAAGCAGAAACTCTTTTCTGCCCAACAAAGGTTCAGATTTCTTGAGCTCCTATGACCAAGGAACTATTGCCCCAAACCGTTCAACACTAAACGCAACTGAACATTAGGACTGGCACAAACAGTCCTACAGCCTAATCACTGACATGTATTCAGGCCAGGAATGGCATTTTTTAAAAACATGAGCTATAATTGGACCAAGTAGAACAAGTCTTTTTGAATAACAAAGTAACAAATGTCTAGATGAGCTTTTTCCCTTTCTTGTAAATTTTTAATTTGTTATTCCTCCTACCATTTCCCCCACTATTCTGAATCTTGACTTTACCTAAGAACAACTAGGAAGGGGGACAATCTAGACCCAAATGAATTCAATCAAAATATCTACTGCCTGCACATTACATTTCATCTCTGAAGTATTAGTCCATTGGAGACCATGATAAGAACAACTGATGTACTTTCTGCCATCATTAGAACTATAAATTTGGGTGGGGGAGGGTAAGATGTCAGCAATAAAACAATCCCACAAACAATATCCAAATATGCATTGGGAAATGCACTATAAGGGGCAGGATGCCATGAAGCACCCCAGAGGAAGTAACAGACTGAGCCGAGTTCTGAAGCATGGGTCACAGTTAACCAGGCACTGACAGAAAAACTGGAGCAGGATTGGGAGCCCTGGCTCCCAGCAGGTGGACCAGCACGAGGAAAAGCAGAAAGAACCACAGAGAATTCCAATAACAGGAAGATGGCCAAGAGAGCTGAGCCTCAAATGTGAGGGGGAACGCAGTGAGATGAGACCACAAAAGGAGGTCGCAGCTGCATCAGTGGGTACTTGGACACATGCCAGGCCCCTGAGGATGGTCTTAATCTACTCCTTGACAGCCTTGTGTTTAGTCCCTCCAAGCTTGCCTCTGACTCAGCTCTGCATCATTTACCTCGTGCATCCTGAAATCCTCTCTCACCCCTCTTTCCTCCTCAGGAAAACACTCAGGCTTTCTTCCTGGGCTAGCCTCAGCAACACTAGTCTCAAGTCCCTGTTCCTTCCTTGTTGTCACTTCTGACTCTTTGTCTCTGCTGCTTTTTTTACAGCAAGCATCTTGACACTTTGTTCTCTTCTTTGTTCAAATTTATGTCCAGATCTTTTCTTTGATAATGTGTAAATGCCTCCCAAGGATGATGGTCATTGGAAGGGAAGAAAAAGTCTCTCAGGTTTTATCTAACAGCGTGAAATCTCCAGTCGTGTTCTCCAGGAATGTGTTTGTAGGAGACATTTGTAGCTTGATATTCCTGAAGCTCTTTAAGCCTGTTAGGAAAGCACTTACCCTTTTTAGAAAATGAAACTTGTCTAGCTTCTAGCAGAAATATAAACCAAAAAACCATCATCACGGTTTCATTCAGCAGACCGGGGAAGTGGGGCGATATTATCCCCAGGAAACTGAGAATAACGTCTGAAGATATTTTGGGTTTTGCACGAGAATGAAATGGTGATGCTACTTGCAGCTAATAAACAGAATCCAGGAGTGCTATCAACATCTGAGATATCCGAAAATGCACATGATAACCCAAATCAAAGAGATCCATCCAGCCCAAAATGCTCTTAGTGCAGGGGCTGCTAAACCTTACAAGATTTGGAAATGACAGCTCAAGGTCTATACTGCTCATCACTGATTAATGTTATTCAGGTGCAAACATCTCCACAATGCATTCAAATAATTGCTGCATGCATTTGTACATATTTTTGTTGATTACAGGTTCATCCTTCTTGTCTCTCCAATTTAAGTATTTAAAGCCTTCAATGAAATGAAGCATCCTTACTATATACTTAGTAACCCAATAAAACCAGGTTCAGCAATTGGATCTGCCATTCTTCTTCTATATTGATAGGGATTATTTGGCTTCCTGAGAAGTTCTAAACTTCTTAGCTTATTTTGCTTTACTACAATAGGATATCTAAGAATGGGTGACTTATAAATAAAGGGATTTATTTGTTCAAGATAAAGGGCTACATCTAGTGTAGAAATTGTTATTACGCTGTATCACACGATAAGGGCATAGAAGTATGTAACTCTGGTTTCTCTTCTAATAAAGCCACTAATCTCACCTTGAGGCCCTGCCCTTATGACTTCATTTAGTCCTAATTACTTCCCAAAGCTTCTCCCCCAAATACTAAAAACATGAATCTGTAGATGAACTTTTAGGGGAAATGTCCGAACCATAGCAGTCTCCCCTTTGCTACCAGGGGCCCCACAGCTACTCTGTCGATGGGAAAGCAGGGGGGGGCTACATAGTCCAGATAGATGTGAACTCGCAGCAGTGATAACAACCCCAAATCCCAATCTCTGTAACACGACAAGATTTCACCACTCACCTACACAACATCTTAATTGTAGGCCAGCAGAGGCTCTGTTCCTTAGTCATGCAGGGACCCAGATTGATCAAGGCTCTGGCATCTCATGATGAGATTTCAGGGTTTGTCTCAAGAAAAGATATGACAGAGATGTAGGCCTTAGCCTAGAATTAATACAAGTCACTTCTGTTTGTGGCCGAAATATTCATATAGCCACAGCCAGACCAGACAGAAAACTGAACAAGTAGACTGGTAGCTAAGTTTGATTTCTAGCCTGATCAGGTAAAGTCCAAGTAAGTAACTTCTCTAAGGCACTATTTCTTCATCTTTAAAGCAGTAAAAATAATAACTCTTCTCCATACAGTAGCTGTGGACATTAAATAAGATGTTTTCCATAAGAGCTGCAGCAGACTTCAGATGTAGAGTATATGCACAGTTCATGAAAACTGCTGTTGTGATTACAACAATGGTGGGAATGATTGTGTTGTTCTTAGGCCCATGGTATGTGCGGGTCTATTCAACCATAAGACAAGGTGGGCTCAACCAGAACCTTCTCCCTGACGTTTCCCTCCACCTGTGGTAATGCAATGATTTGTCAAATTTCATTTTGCATCCTTGGGAATAGTGTTTAATCTTGTTTATTTGTCTAAAATCAACCTTGAATGCCCATGTTTTAATCAATATATGGGTGGGATGCAAAACTTAGATAGGAAGATAAATGAGGCCTCAGTCCTCTTCTTCAAGAGTTCACAGCCTGGGCCTGGGATTCAGAAGAACTCTGCAACAGTACACAGGAGGTTCAGGAAGGAAGAATCATACTGGTTTTTTTTTAAAGTCTTTGTGGAGAAATGTTAACTGTAGTTCAAATGGATGTTATCAGGAAGTGGGTTGTCTGACCAAGGAGAACAATCCAGCAAAGGAAAGGCCATTTGTAATGGCTCAGGAGGAACTTGTAATTCTGGAATTTAGTAAGGCCAGCATATTGAACAGAGGAGAAAGGCAATAAGTGGGAGTTGGGGGGGTCTTCTATATGAAGACGTTTAAGTGGGACAGTGACATAAGCAAATTTGCACTAACCCGATAATACTACTATAACAAGATAGCCAAGCACTAAGTAACTTAAACAATAGAAACTTATTCCTCACCGTTCTGGGGCTTCATGTCCAAGATCAAAGAGGTAATAGGAAATAAGGCTACTCCCCTTGGCGTGCAGATGGCTGCCTCCTCTCTGTCTCCTCACACAGCCACATGGTCTTCCTTGTGTGTACACAGCTTCCTGGCAGCTCTTCCACTTCTTATAAGAGCATTAGTCATATTGGGTGAGAGCCCCACCCTTGTGACATCACTTAGCTTTAGTTAGCACCTGTAAGGGCCTATCTCTAGACAGAGCTTCCCTGGGTATGAGGACTTCAAAATGTGAATTTAGGAGAAGAGGACAATTAAGTTTAACAATGGGCAAGCTTGCTGGTAAGAGAGCACTAGAGGAGGATGCTGCCACAATCCAGGCAAATCCCTCGGGGACTTGCAACAACTGAATGGACACATTGATGAAGAAAAGGAGAAGTATGTGAAAAATAAAAAGTAGGCCTAGGGATGTAGTCTAAAACCTAGGCTGGAAATACAAGTAAGAGAGCTATCAGCATGGACAGAGTTAGCTAAGGACATGGAAACAGATGCGGTCACCCTAGGATGTGCACTAGAGTGAAGAGAAGAGGTGGCCAAAATCCAAGCCTCAGGGGAAAAAAAAAGCCATTTAAAAAGTGGACAGAATAAGAATTAGCAAGAAAGCACTTGAGAAAAGAACCTAAAAGCAAATTGAAAACTCAAGAATGTTTGAGGTCATGAGAGACAGGGAAGAGACCCTGGTTAGCAGGGCCAAATGTCAACAAAGCATTAGTGATGTACATTTTAAAATGGATTAAGGACCCAGTGACCTCTATGGGAACAGGTGTAGCACAGAAAAGACTGACTCTGCGATGGCACTGTGTGACAGGAGGGGACGAAAGGCAGAGGAAACTAAAATGCTCATCATTTAGTTGACTGGGAAGGATATGAGAAAGAGTATGGTGAGACAGATGAGCAAAGATGTGGTTTTGTTCATGTGGAAGACAGAAGCACATCCTTATGCTGAGAGGTACATGCCAGTCAGGAGGTAGACTGAAAATCTAATAGAGGGTAGGAAAGTGGTGGCCTAGGGACCCCAAAGCATCAGGAATCCTGACTGCTTAAATGCCGGGCACATCATCTATCCCATGGGGAAAGCTTATGCCTCACAGAAGTTAAAAGACAATCGATGATGAGGCTTCCGTCCCCTCCCCCCCCACCCCGTCCACAAAGGTCTGAGGCTGAAATCTTTGAGTCATCTTCCAGTTTCTCAGATGGATTTTTCCTATTCATATATCTTCTAGTTTTGGGGGGCAAACCCATTATTTTTCTGGGTCAGGCCATTGTTATCTAGATATAGTCTCCAGTACCTAATAGTTCAATAAACACTTGTCAAATAAAGCAAGCAGGGGCAGTGTCCTATCCAGCACAGTGTGCATCTTCCTGGGGACACCTGAGGATGGCGGTGTCCTATCTGGCACAGTATGCATCTTCCTGGGGACGCCTGAGGATGGTGGTGTCTTAACCTGCACAGTGTGCATCTTCCTGGGGACACCTGAGCATGGACCATGTGACAGTCAGGGATAAAGGAAAGGCAGATACACTTGTATGGAAGCTCTCTAGGAAAGATTCATTATTCATCCCACAAACATTTACTGAGCGTATGGTGCTGCCTTCAGCCATGGAACAGATGGCCCAAAGCAACCGATACACGAGGCCTCCTCCAAACTGGAGGATTCCCTACTCCCCACAAATGACAAATCAGTAGCTGCAGCATGCACCCATCTGCTGTGATCTGGAGCCCAGATATTCTCTCTGCCTCTTCAGCATGGAGGAGCAGATCACTACCAATTTTTCTTTCTGTCAACAGAAGCTGAGGAATAAAGTATGCCCAATTGACATAAGCAGTCCCAGTTGCCTTCAGAATTTGGCCTGAAGCCCAATTATATTTTCTAGTTCATGCCACAGTACATGAAAAGTACAATTTGTCTCATTTCTTTTCCTCACTTTTAAAAATATTCAAAAATTAAAAAGAAAAACCTTGGCTGGGTGAAACCAACCAAGCATGTTCTTCAAGAATAATTTTGGGCATAATCCATAGCTATGTTATTATGATATATCCTCTAAGACAGATTCAGCTGAAAGAATCTGGATATATTATTTTTAAATTATATTCATATGAATAAAGTATATATTGCATACAAATAATTTTAAAATATTGTTGCTGGGTTGAGGATAAATCAAGGTTGTAAATATGTTCATGGGCACAGGCATGCATGTGTACACACACACACACACACACACACACACATATACACACAAAGACAGAGACAGAGAGAGAGACACAGAGAGAGACAAAGAGAGGAAGCACTAAGTTCACAATGCAATGTTTTGTGAGAATTACTTTCTAGGCTTATTGTTTGAAATTAAGACTGTATGTTTTCAGGAATAATGTATACATGGTAGGTGGTTTCCCAAGGATATATCCAAAGGCCTACTTCACCAATAATTCAGGCAAACTAAGTCAAACTGGTCTGGTTTCCAGGGGCAGAATAGCCAAGTGCAGTGATTCCTGCTTGAAATTTCAGTTCCAGAGTAGCTGAGGCAGGAGGATTACCATGGATTTGAGGACAGTCAGAGCTACTGGTGAGTTCCAGAACAATCTGGGCTATAGAATAAGACCCTGACTCTGGCAGGAGTTTGGGTGGTTTCCTTTCCTCAAGCAGAGACCTCTACTCAATACCATGCCCCAGTTGTATTTACCCCTTTCCTCTAGCTTAGAACCCACATCTAACTATAACCCATAAACGGAACCACAACGCCTTGGGTTTGCCTTCAGGAGAGAATCCCAGGATGTGATGCGCTGGTGACATCCAGACAGAAGGAGTTTAGATAACTCATTGTGGACTTGCTCAGTTGTCTTCTTGGAGCAGAGAATAGAAAACATTTTTTAACTGATTTAATAGCTAGTTTCTAAAATAAGGAGCAGAGTAGATGCTCTGAATGCTGGCAGACTTTGAGTCTTCCTCTTCTGGGCATACTGCCCAGCTCTTTAGTGGAAGGAGGGGCCATGTGACTACTTCTGGCCAACAAACTATGAGTAGAAATGTTTCCTTGAGGCTGCAGCAGGAAGGGGAAAGCTCCCACGTGTGACTACCCAGTCTTTCTGTTTCTTGGTGTTTAGTTTTCTAGGGCTGCTATAACCAAGTACCTTAATCTGAATGGCTTAAATAATAGAAACTTACTATCTCACAGGTGAGAAAAGCATGAGTACCGTGCTTCTGGACAAAGGACCATGTTCCCTCTATAATCACAAGGGACAGATCTTCTCCAAGACTCTGTCCTAGCTTCTAGGAGCACATTGGCCATGGCAATATAATCCCACTCTTTGTACAGCAGTCTCTCTGTGTATCTCTGCATCTAAAATGCTGCCTTCTTGTAAGGAGGGCAGCCATATTGGATTAGAGTCCTGCTCTAGTTGGACATGGTTTCAGTAAACTCCTCAAGTTTCCTGTACTGGAATTTAATATTCATCGAGGGATGCTGAGGGAAGAAAATTGTCTGATTATTCTGTTCAGAGTTGGGGGCTTTGGGCATGGCCTAGGGTTAGATAAGGTCCTCAGAGTCTGGCTGTGTGGTTGAACTCCTTGTAGCTTTCTAACATGACGAGGAAAGGCCAGAAAACACACATGCACAGGCCATGTCTCTGTCTTCTTCTGTGTGACATCTGCACCACCTAGGGACTCTAGTGATGTGACTCTTTAGCTTAGATTTCCAGAAGAGTTGGTGAAATGCATTTCTTTCTTTTCTTTACAACTCACCTAGTCTGTGATAGCTTGTTATTGGCAACAGAAAATTGACTAATGTAATTATATATGATTGTGTTTAAACTCTATCAATATCTCTAAAGACCCTATCTTTCAATAAGGTCACATCCTGAGGTGTTGGGGGTTAAATCTCCCAGATATCTTTACCTGGAAGATTTAATGGAACCATAGTCACTGGTTACCAAGAACATAAAGACCGAGTGTTGAGAGGGTGGAGCCTGGATGCCTGAGTCTAGGCATAGAGGGAAGCTACCTGGGGATTCACAAGCCCTTCCTAGGAGGGAAGATCAAACTTTGATTAAGACTGGGATTTGGAGGGCTGTTTGTTATGTAGCACAGCCTAGCCTAACTATATAAGTGTCTTAGTCAGTGTTCTATTGTTGAGAAGGGACACCATTTGATTGTGGACGGCTGACAGTTTCAGAGGTTTGGCCCTTTCTCATCATGGCAGGCAGCAGGGCAGCATACAGGATGCTGGAGAGGTTCCGCGTCAGGATCCGAGGGCAGCAGGAAGAGAAAGAGAGCCACTAGGCCTGGCTTGAGCTTCTGAAATCTTAAAGTCCACCCCTTGCAGTGACACACTTCCTCCAATAGGCCACACTTTAACAAGTCACACTTCCTACTCCTTTCAAAAAATGCCACCCCCTATGAACCTATGGGGGCCATTTCCATTCAAACCACCACAATCATGACAGGAAAAAACACTTTATAAATTCCTTGGGTGACTTATCATGAAGGTCTTTCATTTTTGTAGCAACCATCAGCTAAGCAACTAAAGAGCCCAATTCCCCTCGGACCGAACCAAACGCTGCTCCCCTGTTCCCAGTTCCCTACAGTCTTGTTGTTCCCTGTCATTGATTTCTTATTATTGTATCAATTACCATTCTCCATTGTGTTTCTGCTCCCATTTTTCTTTTTCTTACGCCGATTTATTTGTTTATATTAAGTGTCTAGCCCCAGTAAGCTTGTGAGAATGCCAACCCTGCTATAAACAAGCCCTATTATTCATAGCTACCTTTTAATTCCTTTTCTAAGCCTTTAAATTGTAATCTGTGTGTGTTCTCAATAGCTCCCTAGGTAGCTGGAGGTGATAATGGAAGAGCAGGTATTTTCCAGCTTAGGGTTAATAGTCACTTGTTTTTCCTGTTCACGTTTAATGTAGAGGCATAAACACATTTCAGAGGCAATTTAAAATATATGGTGAAAAATGCAACATCACAAATAGAAGTTTATATCTATTTCAAAGCATTTTGTATTCATAACAATTCTACCATGTTAGTACTGCACATATTATCACCTTCTCTTTATGAGTTTAAAAAAAAAAACTAAAGAAAGAAGGTGTACCTTTGGCCCCAGAACCACAGGGGTAAAAGAGATGACATGTGCACCCCTCAAAAAGTTATGTTCTAAAAGTAGGAGTGGTGGTTCACGCCTGTAATTCCTAAACTTGGAGGAGAAGGAGGAAGATTCTGAGTTCAAGTCCATCCTGAGCTACATATCAAACCCCCCCAAAAAAAAAATTTAAAAAAAAATTCTTCTTAATATATAGGTCTCTGTTTCCTTATAGAAAAGTGAAGTTGTCAGGGAAGGCTGGCACACACCTTTAATGCCAGCATTTAGGAGGCAGAGGCAGGTGGATCTCTAGTGTTCAAGGCCAGCCTGGTTGACAGAGCGAGTTTTAAGACAGCAAGGGCAACAAAGAGAAACTCTGTCTTGAAAAATACACACACAATAAAAAATGAAAGAAAAATAAAGTTATTTGATAAGAAGTAGAAGTTACCAAATTTAAGTCTAGCTGTAGAAGCTTCATCCTAACCAAACCTCAATGGAAAAAGCCAAAGCAGGAGTATGGCCCTGCCCTCCAGTGCTGAGGAAGGGGCATTTCAACACAGGAGAAAGGGCAATCCATTCGACTGTCACCTGTTTTTAAATTTATGAATTTTCTTCTAATTACCAAATAGAGTAGGTAGAATTAGCCTAACCTCCCACAGGAATCCCTGTTTCTTAGTCCCCAGAACCTATGACTTTACCTATTACTAAAAGTTACCTTCTTTGAAAAACAAACTTGGGCACTACAATTAACTGTTTTTTGCAATGCTGAGCTGGGTTACTGATCCCGTGTTACTTGAGTGGGCACTAAGTCCAGGTGACTTCTCAAAATGAGAAGCACAGAAGAAAAGGCTGCATGAACACAGAAGGAGAAATTAACCACAAGCCAAGTACCACTTGGAGCCACCAGAGGTTGGATGAGGAAAGGGAAGATCTCCTTCTATAGCCACGGAGGGAGTTCAAAACCCTGGTGAAGCCTTGGAGTTGTGTTAGCGCCTCCAAAAGCATTAAAGAATAAGTTTCTGGTTTGCAAGCTATGTGCCTGCTGCAGCACGTACGAGAGACTTATATACCAAGTAACATCAAGATAAATAAACTCACCCCTTACTTGACAGCAACATCATTCCAGGGTGAAGATTTGAAGTCAAACTGAAGGATACAGTGACTGTGAGATGAGTCTCAGATACAAAGCAAGGCTTAGGAATTCTATGCCTTGGTCACTCTCAAATTCTCTCTTCATCCATCAGAGTTGAAGGCACTCGGGAGACAGACATTTGCTTTCTTATTTGAGAATAAGAATGCACAGGAAATTGAGAATTGCATTTCTAAGCATTTCTCTTTAGGACTTTTTGGTAATACATATTTTCAAGTCATAGCACTCCGACATAATGCTGGGTTAAGGAGATAAGCCAAATGCTCCTAAGAACATATACCAGCTTAATCAGACGTCTAAGAAATAGCTTTAACTTTTAAATGTAAAAGTAATAAATATGCATAAAATTCCAACAATATGGTAAGTGAATAGAATAGGGAATGAAAATCACTAGACCAGGGGCAGGGGTTGAAATGAGTAAAGATCAAGGGTTGCTATTAGAGATTCCACCTCTTAGTGAGGATCCTGAGGACTCCCTCAGCCATGCCTTCTAGCCCATCCCTATTCCTTTGTGTCAATGCTGATGCCTAGAAACGCCTTCTACCTGGGACCCCTGGTGGCCACAGCTGGCTGGGACTCAGGTAGAAAATTGACACTATCCTTCCTGTTGCCCATGGCTGTTTCTCCAGTTTCACCCTCAGACCTGTATCAGCCTCATTAGAAGCATCCTTCCTCCCACTTCAACTCCATTCACTAGAGACTCCACACTTGGTACAGAACTACATTCCCCTAGCTCTTTTATCAGGGTCTTCCCAGAAGTATTTTTTGTCCAACTGCAGCATAATTTCAGGAGCCCCTCCTCCCACCACACCTCTATCTCCCTGGGGACCTCATCTCGGTGTGAACAAGATACCTTGAGCTCTTTCCCCCAGCCCCTCTCAGCCTTTTCTCCTAGCCCATCTCTATTTTCTGCTGCTCACCAACCTGCAAAGGCACTCTCCAACAAGGGAGCACAGCTATAACACTTCTCTAAGATCCAGAGGGGACAACGGAAACCAAGGAATGGAAAACTCACCCAACAAAGACAACACCTAAAATCACTTCAATCATCCTAACTCCAAATGCCTACACAAAACACAAAAATGAATCGCCAAGACACTATGCCTCCACCAGAAGCCAGTAGTTCTTACCACAATAGGCCCTGAGAATTGCAATATAGCTGAAACACAAGACAAGGACTTCAAAATAGCAATCATGAAGATGTTGAAGGACCTTAGAGAGTATGCATGAATCCCTTAATGAAGACCACACAAAACCACAAAGAAAGAGCAGAATGAAATCATGAAGACAGCTCAAGAGACAGCAAAGTAGAAATAAAATTACTAAAGAATACATAAATTGAAATAAAACTGGAAATGAAAAATTCAGGAAGTCCAAAACCTCAGAGGTAAGACTCACAAGGTACAAGACAGAAGAGAGAAAGAATATCCAGTTTTGACTAGATAGAAGAAATGGATGCCTCAGTGAAGGAAAATGCTAAATCTCAAAAACTCCAGTCACAGACTCTGGGACACTAAGGAAAGACCAAATCTATGAGTAATAGGAGTAGAGGAAGGAGAAAATACACAGATCAAAGCCACAGAAACTATTTTTTTTTTCCATCACAGGCAATTTATTTTGTTCTATTCATTCACAGTTAATACAGAAAATACTTGGAAACATTTCCATATAATGTTTGACACAGAAATCATCAAATAGAAGTATACAATGTTGACAGGAGGCAGTACATTTATAATTTATAACCCAAAATGTATTTATAAATTAGAAATGGAAAGATCTACAAATGAAATTATGAAGGTTCACCAAAGCCATTTAATCTGTCAGTTTCTCATTCATTTTTATGTCTTAATAATATTCTATTGTATGAATAAGCCACATTTTATTTCTCTCCAGTATTTGATAGCTATTTGAGTTGTTTTAACTTTTTTACTATTAGCAACACACTGCTGTAAACCTTCATGTACATGTTTCATAGGTGCACATTTTCAGTAGTTTGAGGATATATTCCTAAGGGTAGAATTGTTGAGTAACAGAGTAACAATGTTTTGCATTTTGACCAACCACCAAACTGTTTTGCCAAAGTGACACACCATTTTACAATCTCACCAAATCCTTGTTTTTAAGGCTCTGATTTTTGTACAAAAGCATTCAATCATTCTGTCAGACCAAACCAGGAAAAGTAAGCTATAGTTCAGAGCTGTTCTATTCCATTTACTATGCAAAGCCATTCTTGGCGTTTGCAACTCTCAGCCCTTTTGAGTATTCTTGCAGTGTTCACCTTTTCCTCCACCACTTTTTTTTCTTCTTTTTTTTTCTGGTTTATTTCTATCTATTACAAATGTATAAAAAATCCTCCATCAACGCTGCTGATAGCAGCAGAACCTTGAGAAATATACCTTTGGTTTGCCTCAGAAAAGGAACACATATTGCACTGAAAAGTTTGTAAAATTGGTGCAAAACATTGTGGTAATGTTACAATACCAGTTTTAAGAGTTCAGTGACTAATGGGGAGCCGATGGGATACATGCAGAACTGTGAAAGCGATCTCACTTAGCCAGCTGTACACGTAGACTGTAAATCTACATTCAGATCAATTCTGAACTAAGACTATCATCTCATTTTATCTGTTGAGGTCAACCAGGAAACCCTAGAATATACCTTGATTTTTGCAAAAAACAAAATAGGGGGAGGGGTTTCTTCAGCATTTCAGTCCACGAGTAACTGTATCCTAACAGGCAAAGTGTTCTCTCACTGTCAACATAGAATGAACTGCTGCTGGAGGTCAACTTGGGCTTTAATTTGCACTAGCACTTACATGCATAGTAGTCCAAGTTGTTGATCTCATGACTTTAAAAAGTAACTCTAAAAAAGTAAAATGGCCCTTCTTGGAAGACTAAAGAAAGACATCCAGCCACAGTTGTAAAAAGTCTCATCAAAACAATATACCCTTTTATGAATTACACCTCAATTAAAAAAAAAAGTAGCCCCAAATAAGAAGCAGCTCTGAAAAAGAAAATATAGCTTAAGATATTTGAAAAAAAAAAACAAGGTGAATACAGGTTCAAAAATAATTAAGATACATTTTCTTAAGGCTACCTAGAATTAGGCTTTAAAGAATTCTACCATTTCAAGTTTACCACTAGCTACTAGATACCCATTTACAAACAAGATGTTCACTTTTTTTGTTCCTTTATCAAAAGAAAAATCTACCTTCAGACTATGAGGGTGGTGATGGGGAGGGACTAGAAAACAAAATTCAAACAATCCCATGCAAATATCACATTTTTCAAATGGAAGAACTCCAAACTGCACTAGAAGTTCCAATCACTAAGACACTTTCCATTGAAATGATTTAAGTACAACTACATGGCACCAAGGTTTAGGCCTAACATAGGCCTGACAACCAAGTCCCTGTTCTCTGGAAGAAAAGCCTCAAAAGTCCCACTCAATTCCACATAACAATACTTCAAAGATCAATTAGGTTTTCCTTTCCTTAATATTTTTTTTTCGACTTCTAATCTTAAAGACTAGATTAAAACTTTGCTCATTTCCCAGAAGGCATTGCTTCCCTTTGCTCTATGAAAGAGTCCACCAAGACCTCTTCCTCAAAACCATCTAGCCCCCAGCCTCCAGCCTGTGCTTGTGATGCATCTTTCTCAGCTTGATCTGCACTAACAATGATTGTCGAAGCCTAGAATTCAACATTTACAAATTGTCATTCACACACACAAAACACACTATTATCACACAACTTGTGTCTTGAGAGAATCTTCTGCTTTTTAAATCTTTGGCCTCCCAGTCAATCCCAAGTTCAACCAACTTTAACTAAAACTTCACTCAGAATTTCACCAAGCTTTTCAACCACACATTAATGCTTGTCATATCTTTCATCAACTGTCAAAATCTGAAGCCTGCTCAGAGATCGCCAGGTATAGGTGTGTTGAGACCATTGATATTGATGGATATTAATGACCAGTGATTGTTAATTCCTGTTATTTTTTGTGGTTGTGTTCTGTTGTCCTTCTGTGGTGCATGTTGGTGTGGGATTATCTATTGCTTGATTTTTCATGGATGTGTTTAGCTTCTTTGGGTTGAATTTTCCCTTCTAGTGCTTTCTGTAGGGCTGGATTTGTAGACAGGTATTGATTAAATCTGGTATTATCCTGGAATATTTTGTTTACCCCGCCTATGGTGATTAAGAGTTTTGCTGGGTATAATAGTCTGGGTTGGCATCCATGGTCTCTTAGTGTCTGCATGAGATTTGTCCATGATCTTCTAGCTTTCATAGTCTCTATTGAGTAGTCTGGTGTTATTCTGATGGGTTTACCTTTATATGTTACTTGGTCTTTTTCCTTTGCGGCTCTTAATATTTTTTCTTTGTTCTGTGTGTTTAGTGTTTTGATTATTATGTGGCGAGGGGACTTTTTTTTTGGATCCAGCCTATTCGGTGTTCTATAAGCTTCTTGTATCTTCATAGGTATTTCTTTCTTTAGGTTAGGAAAGTTTTCTTCTATGATTTTGTTGAATATATTTTCTGTGCCTTTGAGTTGGTATTCTTCTCCTTCTTCTATCCCTATTATTCTTAGGTTTGGTCTTTTCATGGTGTCCCAAATTTCCTGGACGTTTTGTGTTATGACTTTTTTGTCTTTAGTGTTTTCTTTGACTGACAAATCTATTTTCTCTATCGTGTCTTCAGTGTCAGAGATTCTCTGTTCCATCTCTTGCAATCGGTTGGTTATGCTTGTTTCTGTAGTTCCTGTTCGTTTTGTCAGGATTTCTATTTCCAGCATTCCCTCAGCATGTGTTTTCTTTATTGTCTCAAATTCATTTTTCAGATCTTGGAATGTTTCTTTTATCTGTTTAATTGCTTTTTCTCGGCTTGATTTGATTTCTTCCCATTTTTTGTTCGTTTTTTCTTCCATTTCTTTAAGGGAGTTTTTTATTTCCTCTTTAATGGAGTTTTTCATTTCCTCTTTAAGGGAGGTTTTTATTTCCTCTTTAAGAGAGTTTTTCATTTCCTCTTTAAGGAAAGTTTTTATTTCCTCTTTAAGGCAGTTTTTCATTTCCTCTTTAAGGAAAGTTTTTATTTCCTCATTGAGGGAATGTTTTATTTCTTCTTTAAGGGCCTCTATCATCTTCTTAAAGTCATTTTTAGGGTTGATTTCTTCTGTTTCTTCTGTCATGGTATGTTTAGGTCTTGCAGGTGTAGAATCACTAGGTTCTGATGTTGCCATATAGGTCTTTATGTTGTTGCCTGTATTTTTGCACTGGCGTCTACTCATCTTTTCCTCTGTGCGGTGCAGGTGGTGTCTGTGTCTGAGAGTACCTCTCTTGTTCTGATTTTTAGTCTTGGTTTAGTAGGGGTTCTTGGTTAAATTGGTGCTATTGGGCTGTTTCTTCAGGGACAGCTGATTTCAGCCGGTGAATTATATACTTATAATTCTGGTGATCTGGTTTAGTGGCTGGGTAGCGCCTTCTTCTGTGTTCCCAGGTCACGTTTTGTTCATTTGTCAACTCCTCAGCTGATCTTGTTTATTCAGACTTCAAACTGTAGGCATCTGAATCCTCTCCCAGATAGGTTTCAGCTGAGCAGGGTAGTCTCACCAACAACTCCAAGTTGTTGGGTTTCACAGGATCAGCAGTTGGGCCCTGGGTTGTCCCCAGACGGAGTGCCCAGACTCGCCCTGGTTCCGACCCACGGAGATAGCCTTCTCCCCAGGTGTTGGGGCTAGGGGCGTCTCCGCTCCAAGCTGCGTCCACCCCTCTCTGTCCCTGGGCCTGTCCACCCCTGTGGCCCGCTGCCACAGGCCCACCTGCGTCCACTTGTCTCTGCCTCCCGGCCTGTATGTCCCTGTCAGCTGCCGCTGGGTCTGTCCACCTCTGCAGGTAGCCAACGGGCCTGTATATCTCTGCCGGCTGCCACCGCGGGCCTACCTACCTCTGCTTGTCAGTGCTGCCGGGCCCATCCACCTCTGCGGGCTGCCACCAGGCCTGTATGTCTCTGCTGGTTGCCGCTGGGCCTGTATGTCCCTGTCAGCCGCTGCCACCGGGCCCGTCCACCTCTCCGGGTAGCCTACCTGTGTCCACCTGTCTCCGCCACGTGGCCCATCTATTTCTGTGGGCCGCTGCCGGGCATGAATGTCTCTGTCGGCCGCCGGCGCCAGGCTGTCCACCTCCGTCTACTTATCTCCGCCACAGGGCCTGTCCACCTCTGTGGGCCGCTGCTGGGCCTGAATGTCTCCGCCAGCTGCCACCGGGTCTAAATGTCTCTGTAGGCTGCTGCCGCCGGGCCCGTCCACCTCCGCGGGCCGCTGCCACAGGCCTACCTGCATCTGCTTGTCTCCGCCATCTTGAATCCCCAGAAACTATTTTTAACAAAGTCATAGAAAATTTTCCCAACCTAAAGAAGAAAGTACCTATCAAGGTACAAAGAACATACAAAACACCAAATAGACAGGACCAGAAAAGAAATTCACATAGTAATTACTAAATCTATAGAATAAATAAAAGATATTAAAAGCTGCAAGAGGAAAAGACCAAGTAACATATAAAGGCAGGTCCATTAGAATAACACCTGACTACTCAATGGAGACTCTGAAAGCCAGAAGGACCTAGACAGATGATGTATAAACTCCTACGAGACCACAGATGCTGGCCCAGACTACCATACCCAGCAAAACTATCAATCACAGCAGATAAAGAAAGAAAATCATTTAAAACTAAATTTAAACAATATCTACTTACTAATCCAGCTCTATAGAAGACACTAGACAAAAACTTCAGTCTAAAGAAAACACAAGGAATAAGTAGTCCCAGAATAGTAAATCAAAAGAAGGGGGAAAACCAAACCATAACAACTACATAACAGGAATTAAAAAAAAAAAAAAAAACACTGTGTATTGCTAACTTTCAATTTAATAGTTGCAACTACACCTCTCCTCCACCACCCCCCAAAAAACCCAGACTAACAGATATGATCCATCTTTCTGCTGCAACCAAGAAACACCTCACCATCAAAGATAAACATCACCTCAGGGTAAGAAGATGGAAACAAGTATGCCAAGCAAATGGACCCAAGAAGCAAGTATAGTTATTTTAATATCTGACAAAATAGACTTTAAGCCAAAACAAATCATAGGAAAATCCACCAAGAGGATTTTAAAATTATAAACATTTATGCACCAAACACCTGGGTACCCAAGTTCATCAAAAAAAAAAAAATACTACAGCTAAAATCACATATTGACCCTCCTACAGTTATAGTGACTTCAATACCCAAGTCTCATCAATCAACAGATCATCCAAACAAAAACTAAACGGAGAAATGTTGGAGTTAAATAATATCATAAAACAAATGGACCTAGCAGCTATTTACACAGCATTCACCCAAACACAAAAGAAAATACTTTCTCCTCAGCAGCAGACGAAAATTTCTTCAAAATTGATCACATATTTGGACACAAAGCAAGCTCAACAAATTTAAGGAAATTGAAAAAAAAACCCTGCATCCTATCTGCCATATATTAAAGCTGTATATCAACAACAACAGAAAATATACAAACTCATGGACACTGAACAAATCACTACTGAATGAAGACTGGGTCAGCACAGAAATTAAGTCGGAAATTGAAAACTGTTCAGAATTGAATGAAAATGAAAACACAACATACCTAAATCTATGGGACACTGATGTGTAATATTAATTAAAAACTTGTTATATTCTTTTATGCTGTGGAACACTTGTTTAATTATGAAAGGATGTGTTGTATTCTGTTATGTTGCATTTGTTTAACTCTGTGAAGCTATGTTACTTTGCCTGTCTAAAACACCTGATTGGTCTAATAAAGAGTTGAATGGCCAATAGCTAGGCAAGAGAAAGGATAGGCAGGGCTGCTTGGCAAAGAGAATAAATAGAAGGAGAAATCTGGGAAGAAAAGATCAAAGAGCAAGTGAGAAAAAGAAAAGGAGAGAGGACACCAGGGGCCAGACACCCAGCTACACAGCAAGCCACAGAGTAAGAAGTAAAGAGAGATATATAGAAAGGTAAAATCCCAGAGGTGAAAGATAGATTGGATAATTTAAGAAAAGTTGGCTAGAAATAAGCCAAGCTAAGGTCAGGTATTCATAAGTAAGAATAAGATGCTCTGTGGTTTTTTGGGGAGCTGGGTGGTGGCTCCCCAAAGAGCAGAAGAGAAAAAAAAACAGTAACAACAACTACAGGACACAATGAAGGTAGTTCTAAGAGACAAGTTCATAGCATTAAGTACCTACATGAAAAAAATTGGGGGTATCTCACATTAGCAACCTAGTGGCATACCTTAAAGCTCTAGGATAAAAAGAAGAAATAACATCCAAAAAGAGTAGACATCAAGAAATAATCAACTCAGAGCTGACATCAAATAAATAAAAACAAACAAAATACAAGGAATCAATGAAACTGCGAGTTGATTCTTTGAGAAAATCAGTAAGACTGATAGAGGGTTAGTGTCTAGAATATATAAAGAACAAGAACAAAATCTGGGCATCAAGAAAACACATAACCCAATTAAAAATGGGGTACAGAAGTAAGCAGAGAGTTCTCAAAAGATGAATCATAAATGGCTAAGAAACACTTTAAGAAATATTCAACATCCTTCATCACCAGGGAAATGCAAAATAAAACTACTTTGAGATTTTATTGTATACTAGTCATAATAGCCAAGATCAATAAAACCAATAACAGCTCATGCTGACAAGTATTTGGAGGAAGGGGAATACTTATTGATGGTGGGAGTGAAAACTTGTATGGGTACCATGGAAATCAGTGTGATGGTTCCTCAGAAAGCTGGGAATAGCTCTACCTCAAGACCAGCTCTACCTCTCTTAGATCTATACCGAAAGGATTCTACATCCTAGTATAGAGATACTTACTCATTCATATTCATTGCTGCTCTATTCTTAATAGCCAGAAATTGGAAATAGCTAGATGTTTATCAACTGATGAATGGATAATGAAAGTGTTGTACATTTACATGATGGAATATTATTCAGCTGTTTAAAAATGGAATTATGAAATGCACAGTTAAAATGAATGGAGCTAGAAAAAAAATCCCAAATGAGATAATCCAAACCCACAAGGACAAACACTGTATGTTTTCTTTTATATGTGAATGTTAGTTTTTAAACCTTTGATAGGTGAACTACTCTAATCCCAGAGGTTAGATATGGAGTAAGGGAGTAGGGAGGAGGGGAAGATCTCCCCAGGAACAGTAATAGATACATACAGTTATGTAGATATAAGGTGAATACTGGAATGGAAGTATTAAACGGGGAGGAAGAAGGAAGAGATTACAGGGAGGGACAACTAACACCAAGGGCCATTTCAAGGACCATGTGGAAAATGTAGAACTGTAGAAGTTTCCTAAAATATCTGCATATATGAAAGAACTTAAAAGAAGTCACCAAATAATAGAGAAGACAGTGTCCTGATTAGATATATTCACCACCAAGTGAAGTTTCCAGTTCCAGGCATTGGTTACATCTAGTTGAATCATTAGCCACAAGTGCTCATGAACACCCCTAAACATCTCAGACTATTGCCAAAACGACCGGTTGCTCCCCAAAACCAATCTGGGAAGCAGTAAGGAGGGAAAAGCTTGATCCTAATATATGGTATGAAAAAATTTTTATAAAATAAACAGTAGCTATTACATATTATTGCTGATATGTACCTGGGTGTTATGACTTTATAAGGTTGATTTGTACAGCTGTGGCATGCCACCTTACAATGACTGTACCAAAATGAACTCTGAATTAAGACAGCTAAGTCAAAAATTAAGTCAAAAGGTCCTACTGTTTCATGCAGAAAATCCTCCTCTGTCACAGACCTTCCAACATCTAGAAAGTCCCTTACAAGACTCACAGAAACTCCCAAGAGATCTTTGGCCACAGTTTGAAAAACATTTGGTAAAAGGTTGTTAGCATGCCCTTCAACAATAAGATTCAGTAAACATTTGTGGATGTGGATGTGTTTAACAGACAGTTATAAAATACTACCATACAACAGAAAGCTATCAGAATGGATCCTCATAAACCAGTTAATGCCTGTCAGCAAGCAGAAAACCAGTAGCTTATCCCGCTATTGATACTTAGGGTTGCCACTTAATGATGTTTTTATTTAACTGATGGCAGCTGTCTCCATGAAAAACTATTAGCACAGTAGATCTTTATTGAAACTGGCAAAGTAATAAATAACGCTTGTGACTTCTCCTTTGTTCACAAGGTTAATTGTTATTTAATAACAATTGTGATGCATTAAGAGCTTCCAAGGAATTATATATGCAAACCATTAGACTAAAATAGAAATCTCAACAATGTACTAATTTATAAGTTACTGGTAGATCAAAGACATAAAGGTGGTATAGTACTTGATAATACGATGGTTACCCAGAACCCTGTATTGTTTTCTTATTTTTCACTTACATTGACAGATACTCATTTAGCAAATTAGCAAGCTATTAATCCAGAAGATACAAAGATTTATAAGATACCACTTTGACCTTGGAAAATGTTCCAGTGGTGTTAAGGGCACTATATACACATAAGCGTATTAGTAAATGAGCTCACTTTAGAAGATACAAAGACAAACTACTCCAGCTTGTTTGCAAAATCTTTCATAGATAATGCTGGATAATGTATGCTAAGATTTCTTTGATTTTTCCAAGTCTATCCAATTTGATTAAGGAAATGTTAATCATTTCTTTCCTATTCTTTCTGAAAAACACACCCTAATTTATCTAACTGTAGTCATTTATTTAGATTCCACTTCTTTAAGAATGGGATGGAACCTGAGAGATACTGATTTCTTCCTCTCTGTCCTACCAAGGAGGAGAGTGGGGGGCCAGTGAAAGGGCTTACCCTAGTCTAACAGCCACAGCAAAGCCCCAACCAGGGCTCAGGTCACCCAGCTTCTTGCTTCTTTGAGGCCTTAGAAGATGGTTATGTCAATATTGTCCTTTCTACTTTGCCCAGTTTGGACACAGTCCGTCAAATCTCAACACACAAATTGCATGTCTAAAAACAGGCACAAACGAGAAAGAGGAATGTTGATAATGGTGATTTCAAATGAAGAGAAGAAGCAGGGAGGACAGAGAAGAAAGCAGAGGATTCACTTAGTGACATGAACTGGGGGCTTTGAAAGTGCACCTGATGTACCTACCCTTTGCAGTATTTCTGGTACTAAAATCATTCAAAGTTTACAGGGAAGGGAACAGTGCCGTTAAATGCCCGAGATCACAGAGTAAGTGACTGCTAGTTAATGTGAGATCCTTTACAGGTCTGACCTGAGATCACATATGCTAACCCACAACACCATACTATAGTCAAAGCTGTGCAACCTCTCGCAAACGGTGCCCACCCTACAATGCTGGAATAACTAGACGGGGGCTGGGGGTAGTACTGACTGCTGGAGGCTGGGGAAGCCCTGGAAAGGGCTGATTGTTACAGCAGCCCCTAAATGGCATTTCTAATGTTCCTGCTCTCTGTGATGCATTTCAGTTACCAAGACAATCATCTCAAATAAGAATTCCAGTGAAGCTCAGAGCAAATTAATTAGCCATGCTGCAGACACATTAAAACTCCACAAGCAGTTACCATAGTAGGTAACCTTGCATGTTTTACAAAGTGTGGCGTTTTCATTTCAGCTCATGTTTAATAATGAATAATTTTCCCTGCCCCCTGCTAAACAGTGAATGATGAGAAACCCTATGGTAATTCAGGGGTGCTGAATTAATCTACTGGTAGAATATTCACATTTTCCCTAAGGCAACCTTCCCCTTATTCAGGTTATATCTATGTTTATATCTTTATCCTCCCCGCAAGGAGTTCCAGCAAATGCCCAGGAAGAAGATAGACCTTTATTCTTGGCTATGGGGAGAGCAGTGGAGCTTCCCAGTGTGTAAATGTGAATAGGAGTACGTGAGGGACTGGCAGGTACTGGCAGGTGGCCTCAGTGTCCACTCCAAGCCCACCCAGCAATGAGGCATCATCATCTGCTCCCCATCTCCAGAAAGCAACTCAAACAACCTCCATTTCTCCCAAGCCCCATGCCCTGATTTAGTTGTCTTCAGGAAAGTTATTTGTGCCCTAGATTTTAACTCTATCCCCTCCCATGAATGCAAGTGGCATTACAGCAAGGGCATTGTTCTGTCCACAGCTGTCTCCCTAAACCAGTATGTATAGAAAATATACAATAATTGCTGCTGAACAGTAAGTAAGCATCTAATGCATTTGTCAATGGTGTCTGCTTTGCTTGGAATTTCCTAAGAAAGTAGAGAAAAGAGTGAAAGCATGTCCCGTAGCAATATGTCACCCAGTTTCCCATGAGACACCTGTTCTCTGACGACAGTTCTCTCCTCTTCCCACCCAGCTTTTGCAATAGTCTCATTTTTGTCCCCACGGTCTAGAAGGTTATGCCCTAGTATCAAAATAAAATCCAGATTTGTTGCATCCTCTCCCACACGCATCTCAGAAATCACTTCAGGCAAAACATGCAAATATCAACAGCGACCTGAATAAATCATGAAATATTCATAAAATGAATGTTGTATAGCCATTACAAAGAATTAGGTTAATGATAGATATAATAGATAGATAGATGGTGGGTTGGTATGGATATAGACAGATGATGGATGGGTGACTGACATACTATTTAATCTTAGTAGATGAATGAACATGCATATGAGAAACTACTGGCTTTGGCTGCCTTTAATGGACAGAATCTGGAAAATGTGTTAATAATAGGAAGGTACTTGGGGTGGGGGTGGGGGTACATACGCACATGCGTTCCCATGTATGTGGAAGACAAAAGTCATATTGAGTGTCTTCTTCAATCACTCTCCACATTTTTTGAGGCAGAGTCTCGCTGAGTCTGGAGCTCACTGATCCTCAGGAATCCCCGCCTTGCTCGTGTGGTGCTGGAGACTAACCTCGGGTCTTCATGTTGCAGCAAGCACCTTACCAAGTGAGCCATTTCCCTGACTTGAGAGACTGCATTTTTAGATATGTTTTTAGAATGAGAGGTTATGATGTTGGGAAGGGTTGGTGTATTTACATTTCTAATTCAAAAATTAATTAAGCATCATTATACACCAAATGAAAGAGTGTGGGTGGGCAGGCAACAAGCTGTTAACAAATTTCAGCATGGCCCTGAAAGAAGTCACCTAACCAAATGAGAATTTAATGCCTTTGGGTGTCTACTGAGAACATAAAACTTATTTTCAAGGAATTGAGTCTTCATCTTTCCGTTCTCTGTGAGAGTTCTCAACCCATGTAATGGCACCTACTGGCAAGGCCAAAGAAAGTCAACGAACTGAAAATCAAGTTAAAAATGGTTTATCCAGGAGAAGCTAGTTAGATGTGATTTTTGGATTGGTCTCCCAAGAACTCCTAGCTCCCCAACCATACTTTCCACATAAAATAATTTTTAAAGCAGAATAAATTAGCCTCTGTGATGATAATACAAAGTACTAAGTGTCTGTAAACATGTGATACTTACTAAACTCTCCATCCACAGTACTTGGGCTTACTGGGACGTATTTTTCGTTGCATTATTTATTATCTGCTGGTCCTATTGCCCGTATCCAACATTTGCCAATGTGGTCTGTCCAGATGTGAGGTTAATTGACAGAGGAAAGGAGAAAACCAAGCCAGGATTTTCTGTTATCCTGAAGATACTGTGAAGTACGGGGTGATGGGTCAGATCATGGAGGCCTCCTGGTAGTTTATGACCACCTTCAGGGTTGAGTAAGCTATGTCTCTGAACCATGATGGACAGATGAGAGTTGAGACAGCCATGCAAAGTTCAGCCAGGGCCATCTTTAGCAACTCCATCAGGCTCCTAACCTGTGTCAGGCTCTGTACACCTCTCCTCTTTGATTGAGTTAGTCAAAAGGCTGAGGGAGACAGAGGGCCGTCAAGAGGAAATGGGGATTTCACTCTTAAAAGAAGGGAACCCTTCTCCTACAGTGGTTCAGCATTACTGGACACGGTCAGGGAGATCATGGCGGAAAGGAAACACCCAAGAATAAACAGAATTGGTATTCATATCTCCAAGCCGACTAAGAAAAGGGGATGAAATAATGACTGCATAGCAAGTCCCATCCTGTCAGATCCTAGACAGATGCAGCCGAACAGCACAAAGGCAGGTAGGCTGGGTGCTGCAGACAAGTTTAGATGATATACTCATAACTTTTTATCTTACCTCTTCCTAAAACTAAAGAAAAATTGCTAATGTGATCAGCACATCTCTGGATCACTGACAATTGTAGAGGATGAATTAATTTTAATTTAGGGGCTGATTAGTTAATAAAAGAGGTATCTGAAGGACCCGAAGGACCCATCTTACAGCCTTAGAACTTTGCTCCTCCAATTAAAGGCCTTGTTAATCATCTGTGCTACATTAAAGACAGAAGCCACTCTAAACTCATAGCAGCCGTCTTGACCTAAATGTGAATCTATATATTTTAGATCTCTCATTAAGAATTACTCTCACCAGGCAGTGGTGGTGCACACCCTTAATCCCAGCATTTGGGAGGCAGACGCAGGCGGATTTCTGAGTTCCAGGCCAGCCTGGGCTATAGAGTGAGTTTCAGGACAACCAAGGCTACACAGAGAAACCCTGTCTTGAAAAACAAAACAAAAGGAAAAGAAAAGAATTTCTTTCACAAGAAGAGGGGCAGAGCTCAGTCCCGGGTGTTTGAGGGAATTGGAAAGGATTGTGCCACAACAGCACAGAGGAACTGTGAAGAAAAAGTGGAGAGCACCAAAGACAAATTTAACTGATTTTCCTCCCTTGGGAAGCAGAGTTCTTAGGCAATTGTGAAAGAGTTCTATCCACCTCACACGCTTTTGTGCTCTGCCCAGTGGTAGAGAACATGGCTGTTTCCTGGCATTTCCTGATGCCTACAGCCACATGGCCTGTAGAGAAACCTCATCCTAGGGCATCTGACCAATTGACCAGCCTGGAGTGGTCTGGATCCATTCCTGTAGCAAGACCATGGCACAATCTCACTCTCAGTTTCACAAGACTCATTCTCTGAAACAGAGCATTGCCTCTTGCTGGCCACTCCCCAGTCTCTAAACCACAGTAAGACATATTTCACACAATAAATATAGAATTCATATGCATGGTCTATTACTAGAAATGTCCTGACAGGTCAACTCCAGTGCTAGATGCAATGTCATTAAGAAAATTATTAGATTATAGCTCCAAAGCCAGAGCCCAGACACTTGAGAAAAACTGAATTTCTCTATAAGTTAAATTATGTTGAAGTCATAACCCTTAGTATTGCAGACTATGACTTTATTTAAAAATAAGTCTTTGAAGATGATATGATCAAGTTAACATGGCATCATTAAAACAGGTCCTAATCCAAGGCAATAGTGTCCATATGAAAAGAGGAAACGCAGACAAAGTGACATACATATATGCACAAAGGGAAAATACCACATGAACTTAGAATGATGAGTGTTTTGCAAGCTAGTAAGTGATTTTTTTTAAATGCCAGCAAGCCACCAGAAACTAGAGGGTGGGCACGAAACAGATTCTCAGCCTTCTGAGGGAAGAAGCCCTGTCAACACCTTTATGTTAGGTTTCCAGCCTTCCATACTGTGAGGCATCACCACTAAATTGCTGCTAAGGCCACTCAGTGTATGCCTCAAGAAAGTAATGTCCTCACCTTGAAGTCCTGGGCCAGTATCTGTTGATTTAATCTCCAACAGCTTTACCCAACATTTTCAGGAATGAAACTCTGGTAAAGTAGCTCCAAGCCAATAAGGTCTGGAGTTTCCACCTGGAAAAAGGATGTGGATTTCAGTGCTGACTCAGAGCGTGAACTTGACAGTATTTACATCCCTGTAGGATAGTTTCCTGACTGTGGTACGGGGAGTGTATTCATTCCCTTTGCATTGCTGTGACCAGAATACCCAGAAGAAATCATTTACATGAGGAAAGATTAATTCTGCCTCCGTTTCAGAAGGGTTTCAGTCCATCACAGGAGAGAAGGGAGGGCAGAGACTCTCTGTCTGTACTAGCAGGGGCAAGTACAAGAGATTTCACACAGTGGTGTACCAGGAAACAGGGCAGGCCAGAACCAAGGTAAGGTCTGTATGTGACTTTGAAAGGCCTCCCCCTGGTTACCTACTTCTTCCACCTAGGTTCCACCTCCTAAAGATCCCAGAGCCTCCCAAAATAGTAACCGCAGCAGGGAAACATGTACTCAAAATGAACCATGGTTGGCAAGGAGAACATTTTAAGATCTGGACCATAATAGGGAGGATGAATAAGAGCCGTTGTATGTGTGCCTATTCTAATTGCCTTACAGCAGGCACCTAGAACCTTCTAGGTAGATTCCTCAAAGCCCTGTGCCCGACCTGCCGGCCCTGATCCCCTCATCAAGCAGGAGTAGGTGATAAATGACTGAAGTGTGGTGTCTCTCACACACTTTGTCTCATGCCTTGAGGTTAGCTTCCTCACATTTCAGCTTTGAGATGGCTCTTTGCCCTGATGAGCTGGTATCTCAACTGAGCAGGAAGAGAGCAGTGACTGAGGAACATGATCTGTGTCAGCGCCAAATGGGAAACTTACCATGGAAGAACCAAAGCACCCCCATTTCAAGCAAGCCCCTCACCCCAGCTTGAAATAGGCCTGAGTTTCAAAATTCTCAGAGCTGCTGATACAGGTCCCAGGACAAAGTCAGGATGTTTGAAGGACTATCTGGTAGCAATTGAGTAACCACAGAATGCCCCAATGCCGGAGATGGTCTATAAAGTTTAACAAATAACCAGTTAAAACTACAAGGGGGGGGGGTCTGACACATTAGTACTTTCCAATATTCCTTTGTGTTCTCATTCTTCAATAATCTCTTCTTCCTCTTCCTCCTTCTCATCTTTACTCCTCCTCTTCCTCCTTCTTCCCATTCCCCTCCTCCTCTTTCTCATCCCTCCTCTTTACTTTTCCTTCTCTGAACCCCTCTCTTCCTTACATAGATCTGGTGTGGGCAGAATTGTTTACTATAGGACATCACTGGCCAAAGGAAATGTATTTTTCTTTCTGTAATGTCCAAATGGCTAATCTTAAAACCTTCGCAGTTGGAGCCCATAGTTATGTTCCTTGGAACTTATACTAGTCTTCTGAGAATTTCTCAGAGTCTGTAATAGTTCTGAGTAGTTCTGGGTTCTGGACATTTTTCTAATGTACAGACAGCCTCACCTCACACTGGTGATTGATGAGAGGTAAAGCTTTTGTCATGGCTTCCAGAAAAGTTTTAAATACAGTGTAATAAGCCAAGTCCTACATTGATCTAGAAGAGTCTCCCATGCATTCTCCTGCTTGATTTTCTTCATAATGCAGTGGTGCAGGCAGGACAAGCCTTCTGTTGCTCCTAATTTTAATTTAAGGATCAAAAATAAGAGAGATTAAATGACTCAATACCCAGAATGAACATATTTCAGGATTGTACTATCTCTCCAATAACTCAACAAATTATTTAATCTCCTTCATGAAGGTATTACCATATATAAATAGAGCCTCTTTAATAACCATCAAGAGTCACCAAATAAGCAGCGTTAGACAGCTTGGCTGAGATTGCACTGATTAAAGATCATATTTAATGGTGCCTTAAACTATGTCCAAATAGCTTTCCCCAAAGTAGCAGAATGGTATATATCTAAAGTGTTCTCTTTAAATGAACCAGTTTGTTATAATTTATGCCTAACTCATGGGCTCTTCTTGCCTCATCAGGTAGGAATCGGATAAATTAAAGAAGTAAGTAAATTCATTTCACCCATGATTCCAAGTCTATAGGCTCAGAGAAGGACCTATTTTACCCCAGGCTTACCCACAGGGAAATGGGTTTGGGGGTCACTGCTTTTCTTTCTACCCATTTGCCTCTTTTCACCATAGTTGAAATGGCTGCAAGCACGTTCCTGTTGTCAAACTCACCCTAAATACACAAACACGCTCCCACAGGGAGGCAAGCACTTCCTAGGAAATGAAGAGTCCATGTGTGCAGCATATTACTGACACCTCTCTTCAGTCCTTGACCCTGGACTTTCCTGAGACATTGTCAAGTAGAAACAATGGGTTTTACTTTAGTCTTAACATTCCTCTGGACCAAAACCTATTTTTAAAAAAACTTCACTGAAATTTCAAAACAGTAAAAGCTTGTCATGGGAGAGCCTTCAATTTAGGATGAGAAATGTACATTCCCACTGCCTCCCGCCTGTGGTGAGGAATCCAGCTGAGTTCTGCGTGGGTGGACAATGAAAGCTCACCTCCAGATTGCAGCTGTGTGCAAGTTTGAAGAAGTACGCATTTGCTTCCCCGAAGAGCTGAGAAGATTGGGACAAAGTAGGAACACCACCATCTTTCTATGCTCTTGACAGGCATTACCCAAATCATTTGCCAAAAGGACAGAGCAAAGGCTTCAAATGCGTCTTTCAGGTGGACGTGGCATGGAACTCATTATCAGATTAGAGATTGAAAGGCACCGAGGTGATTGCTGCTGGGCAGGCCTCCCACATCCCTGAATCACTCTTGCTGCGGCTGTCCACCCACTCAGCTGCGAAGTATGGCCGTTTATCAAGTGCCTTGGTACATTCATGAGACTTCACCACTCAGAAACTTTTTAAGCCCATTTTGTAACACTTGTCCTCACATCAATCACTGTGACCATCCTCTACTCCTTTAAATCCTCTTTTTTCTTCGCTTGTATGATTCCATATTCTCACCTGGCAAACACCTCCAACATGTCACTCAAATCTCCTCCTCTAACTAATGTGCTCTCCTGCACTGGGCTCCCAACACACACACACACACACACACACACACACACACACACACACACATACACACACACACCCGACATCTTTGTTGAGACTTTCTCTTTAAGCTATCTCATTCATTTCTATCACTTTAAATGTTATCTATATACTCGATAATACCAGGTCTCCCCTGCAGTGATTTGTTTTCTGAGTTTTCTGCTAATGTATCCCACCTCTTTCCTGCTTTCTCACCTTAGATATGAAGTTAATAAAAGCAAAACTGAGTTCTTCTGATTTCCTGCCTAGATTTTCTTCAAGAAGGACAGACATTTGTCCCAGGAAGGCACTCTGGAAATGACAGAGTAGATAAGACAGATCAAGTATCTGATGGAGAGCAACTCAGAAAGCTAAGAAAATATCTACTCGACAGCACCAGAGACTAGCATGGCAGGGAATCATTATGAGAACCAAAACCCCAAAAGAGAAGGAAATGAATATGAGCCTGGTGCCTGGGGTCGTTTTCCCTCTAGGGAAATTTCCAATTTATATAGACATGGCCAAGAGGCCGAGAAACTGAGCAGGGTCTTCAGTCAACTTTCAGAGCAACAGAAGTTAAGAGTTTTGAGCCTGCTAAGAAAAGGGGCCCCTGTAAATTCCTGTTGTGCTTTTGGGGTCTTATGGTAGGATTCTTTAGAGGAAAATAATCAATAGGACACTCACACACACATTTAAGAATTTGATGGGCAAATCCAGAATCTTCAGGGAAAATCAGCAAGATATAAATCTAGAGAAGAACCGATTGTCTAAAGTCAATTTGGAGACCTCAGTCTTTTCTCTGAACCAGTGTGTTCCAAACTCACCTGTAAGTGCATCATCCTGCAGGGAAGCATCTACTAAAGAGCTCTTTCTGAGAAAGCAGGGAGACACTATGTGTAGCACATCAGTGACACCTTTTTTCCAATTCCTGACTAAAGGCAATCTGCTTTACTTAAAATTTATTGGATTAAATGTTACTCTCACCTAAAGAGAAACAAACAAACTCCAGGAAGGCACATAGTAACATTTAAACTAATATTGGCACAATACAATGTTTAGCTACAGTGGCTCAGTTAAATGGAAAGATGAAACCCACTGCCACAGACTCTGAGGTTCTATATCCTTAAAGAAAGGTAAAAGGAAAAAAGACATCTTTATACAGAGATTGAAGTTCAAATATTCTCAATTCCTGACTAAAGTGGGGTGATGAGGAATTAAGTATCCCCTAGCATTTTCCAGAATCAAATATGTTCTTTCCATAAGGAGAGATGAAAGTGTCTGAGGCCTTAAGTCTTCACTACATTTTTTCATATACAGTGTCTAAAACACACTCTAAAATAACTAGACTTTTAAGACACAGAAAGTAATGATCAAAATCTAAGGGAAATAACAAACAATACAAATAGACATGTATAGGATCTGCATAGCAGATTTTAATTAAATATGATCAAGGGAATAAAATAAAAAAATAAGAATTTTGGTGAAATCTAAAAAGCTTAAAAAGAATCAAATGAAATAGGAATGAAGGTGTTACATCCAAAATTAAGATCTGAGTAAAGAGCTTTCATAGCAAATTAAAGGGAAAGAAGAAGAAATTAGTGAATTAGAAGCCAAAACTCTAAATACTGTTGTAACCAAACTAAAGCCCAGAGAAAAAGAATAAATATTCAGAACAGAGCATGAGAGATAGACAAAGCCTGGTGAAATGACCTATTATTTATGAAAGTCATTGTCTCAAAGCATGAGAATTAGAAAGGTCAGAGGTTAGCCAAATATCTTAGAAACTGACTTAATGACTCCACTAAACCCCAAGCACAATATAAGAAAGAAAAATATGAGAGGCAGATCATTGTAAAGACATTTGAAAAACAAGAGGAGACATTTGTAATAGTTGGAAGAGGACTTCTCTCTCAGGCGCAGTTAAGATATACACAGCTTTCAAACCAAAGAAGCCAAAATACAGCAGGTTGTTTTCTTAAAAGTATTGAGAGAAAATGCACACTCAGTGAAATTATCCTTTAAAGCTCCAGGAAATAAATGTTTCCAGATGAATATAGTTTGTCAAGAAATCTTACACTAAGGAAAGGTACTAACAAGTGTTTGGGAAGGATGCGTGTGTGTGGTGTGTGTGAACAGGTCCACGTGTGTGCAGTCTGCACCTGTGCATTCACATGCAGAAGCCACATGTCTAGAGAACACCTGTCTTCCTCTAGAGCTCTCTGCCCTATTCTCTTGAGATAAGGTCTCTTATTGAGCCTAAAGCTCACTGTTGGGACTAAGCTGACTGGTCAGGGAGATCCCAGGACCCACCTACCTCTGCCCACCCCCCACTCCAATGCTGGGGTTACAGACATGTTCAGCCATGCCAGGCTTTTTTATAGGAACACTGGAGAACCAAATGTAGGTCCTCATTCTTGCATGGTAAGTACTGCTACTATTGAGCCATCCCCTCAGCTCCTGAGAGTATTTCTAAGCAGAAAAAAAATGGTCCCATATGAAAACCTAGGGATACAAATAGGAGTAAGCAGCACAAGGTTATATGTAGGTAAATATAAAATATACTAAATGTATAAAGCCACAGCAATATTGTCCTCTGCGGTTTAAAACAGAGAATCATGGGGTATGACAGAAGGAGCACATCTGGCTTTAGATGTTAGTTTAAGTCGGGTCACAGTGTTCTAAGGCAGTGCTGCTCAAAACACCACTCCACAGCAAAATAAGAAGCTTGCTCCAAAATTTAATTCCACACACTCCTTCCTTAATTTAGAAAGTTATCATTTGGGCTGAGGGTGTAGCTCAATTGCAGAGTCTATGCTTAGCATATATAAAATCTTGAGCTGAACACACACACACACACACACACACACACACACACACACACATGCACGCGCGGTATGATTTGCGAAAATGTCAGCTGAAATAAACAGCATGCCCGGTGATGTAGTTGATTTCAATTCTGTTTCAAGCTTCTGAAATCATTAACTGGAAACAGTGCGTAGAACAGCTGCTCCTTCTACGAATCACACTTTGAGGGATGCTATTCTGAGCTTCACTTTACTGAGTATGAGGGGAAAATACTAATACATATTAGACTTTGATACTTCAGGATATATAATCTAATCCTTAGGATAAATAATAGAAGAACAGGAAGATAATGTTGAACTTGGGATCATAGAAAATAATCCAAAGGCAAAGAAAGAAGAGATTTTTTCAAAAGAACAAAGACTATGTGAGACAAGTGGAAAATAGTAAGATGGTAGATGAAGGCCCACACATATCAACAGTTTCCTTCTATGTAAACAAACACGATATTTGTGGCTAAAAATAGATTTTTGCACTAGGTGTTTAAATACATATCTATAAATACATATATATACACAGATATTAAAGAGATGCATTTAAATATAATATATAAGATTGAAGGTAAGAGGGAGAAGATGCTATGAAAATACTAGCCCAAACAGGCTACATTATCTATATGACTAACACATAAATAAGACTTAAAAAAAAAAGAACATTACTAGACTTGAGGAACCTAACAATAAAAATATCAATAGCAGATTCTGTGCTATTTAGAAGGATGCCAAATTTACTTGTGTCCCTTACAATTGCTTCTAAACATACAGAGCAAAAGAGACAGACCTGAGAGTGGACATGGTGGCACCCCTGTAATCCCAGCACTCAGGAGGCAGATGGGGAAGCACCACAAGTTTGAGGCCAGTCTAGTCTATATAACAAGCTCCAGGCCATATAGGGCTACATAGTGAGATTGTGTAAACAAAACCCCTAAAATATTCAAATCCACAACTATAATAAACTTCAATATACCTGTCTCATAGCTAGAACAGATAGTCACAGAAGTTAGTAATGGCTGCCATCATAGTGACTCATGCCTTTAATCCCAGCACTCAAAAAAAATGTCAGTAGGGACAAAGATGTAAAAAAATAATAATTAAAAGATTTCCATGATTGATATATATATAGATATATATCATATATATATATATATATCATATATATATAAGACATTACACTTAATGAATGCAGACTATATATTCTTTTTAACAAGACTCAGAACATTGATAAAAGCTGTAATATTTGGATCTGTGAAGGAATTCTCAAAAATTTTTAAAAGATCAGAATCATAACAGAGTAGATTCTTTCATCCCAGTGGTAGCAAGTCAGATAAATAGAAAAATGCAATCCTTATGTTTTAATATTATGAATTGATCATATAAATATCAGTAAGTCAAGAAGTTATGTCATTAAATATATATATACATGTATACATATATAATGTAAGTATATATGCAAATATATATTCCACATTTAAACTGAAATGTTTAATCCTAAATACACAATAAAAATGAAGAAAGACTTAAAAATCAGTTGGCTAAGTAACCATTTTGAGAAATGTATGACAAAACTTTTTCTAGGAAGACACAACACACACATCTACTCACCCCAGATAGGACGCCCAAGACAGACCAAAGTATGGATACCACCAAAGTCTAATTTGATGAACCAATGAGTTTAATTGGGGTTACTTATGAGAATATGAGTGAGAGATTATTTACAAAAGCAGAAATGTCTCAAAGATAGCTGCATCACCAAAGCCCACCCCAGCACGGGTGACAGCTCACAAAGTTGGGAACCTAGAGCACACTGCACAGCCTGCAGGCAGCTCAGCAGGTAGGAGAGGGTCCTCTCCAAGTGACTCAGCTGGTCTAAACCTCTTTCCAGCAGCTCAACTGGTTCCTGCTTCTTCCAGGCGGCTGGTCTGGTCTCAGAGTCTTCTTTGCAGCTTGACTTACCTGAGAGATAGGTGCCTAGTGAAGCTGGTCAGTTTCAGGGACTTCCTGAAGCTATTTTGAGTTGCTTACCTCCCTGCTTAAAGAGTTTCCCTGCAGGATGGAATGTTGCAATCTCGGAAGAAACTGTTGTACAATAAGAAATTAAAAAAATAGACAGAACTCTGAGCCCAAGTATATAATATTGATAGAAGTATATATTAATTTTAAAAAATGGGTATATAATAGAGGACACCATTGAAAGAACAGTTAGTTTATTGAAAAAACAACGGTGATAAACTCCTTCAGGAAAAGTTATGAACAATGTCAGGATTGAAAAAAGATCGTCACTAGAGATCTCATAAACATTGAAAGATAAGATACTATAAAACCTAGATGCATAAAGCAGAGTCATACATGTGGTGGTTTGCATAGGTATGGCCCCCATAGACTCATGTATTTGAATATTTGGCCCATAGGGAGTGGCACTATTAGGAGGTGTGGCCTTGTTGGAGGAAGTGTGTCACTGTAGAGGTGGGCTTTGAAGTCTCATATGCTCAAGCCACACCCAGTGACACAGTCTCCTACTGCCTTCAGATCAAGATGTAGAATTCTCAGTTCCTTCTCCAGCACCGTATCTGCCTGCATGCCACCATGATGATAATGGACTAAACCTCTGAAACTGTAAGCTAGGCCCAGTTAAATGTTTTCCTTTACAAGAGCTGTCATGATCATGGTGTCTCTTCACAGCAATAGAAACCCTAACTAAGATAATACATGAAGGAAAAGAAAGTTGAATTTAAAAATAACTCACTGTTTAAGAACCTTCCCTTAAAGCACACTTTCTGGTCCAGACAGCTTTCCCATAAATTCTATAAAAGTTTCTAAGAACAAATAAGGTCATGATCAATCTAGTTCCTTTTTCTCTCTCCTAAAAGAATATACAGCAAACAGTCAATAAATTATTGCTGAAATAGAGTGAGTCAATAAATGAATACTTCGAATATGCTACTGATCTAAGAGCAGGTACAGCTTTTCTAGTAGATTTCTTCCAGCATTCTTTTTTTTTTTTTTTTTCCTTAAGAGTCTCATGTAGCCCAAACTGGCCAGTCCTTAAACTCCTGATCCTCCTGCCTCTACCCTCCAAGTCAAGTTCTGGGATTATGGGAATGGGCCATCATGTCCAGTATGCATGCAGACTTTAAACCACCATTGCTAGTAATCAGGACCATAAGCAGTTGCATTCATATAACCTTAAGCTTCCCAAATTTTGGGAACCTAATAAATGCATGCTGTCTCCCTTAAATCCCTGCAATTAATTCTAACTTTAAAAAAAAAAACTCTATCTATTGACACTAGTGTTTGCTATATGTGGGGTTTATGGGAAGTTATTGCAAAGAAGCCTAAAAGCGACCAAAGGCAAGAGTTATCAAGAGTTAAAAGCTTTTGTTCGGTTAGAAATACGGTTTTCTTGCTGAGCAGACTTCAAAGTCAAGCAAAAACCTCCATTTTCGTGGTAAGCAAATAAGGTTCCTAAAATAAAACGTGCAGCCAGTGATATTTATTTACAAGGGCCCTGTGACCACCTTCTAAGAAATGCTAAGCCATGGTGATTTCAACGTCACCAGCACAACCAGAGCAATCGCTCTGTTAGAAGATTGGCTTCGTGTGATGAGCCCAGCAATGTGGCCTTTATTACTCTTGCAACTAATCGTCAGCTCCAGGGGGAATCAAAATTAATTTGGCTATGCCTTCACATCTTATTTTCTCTGTCTGCAAAGGCTATCTATTAACCCTATGTGAAAATAGAATCTATAGAGACTTCATGTTCTTAATATACTTTAATGACCAGGTTATCTCCCTTATTAGTCAAGAAAAAAAAAAGAAGAAATAAAATGTCCTTTTTTTTTTTATTGGTTGAAAGACGTGGCCAACTTTTGTACTATGATTGGAACCAGGTCAATGTGAGAGTATTAGAGTATTAGTATTTATAGTACTAAACTAACATAAAAATAAACAAAAGGGTAGTGAAAGCCTGCCTTGTAGGTCAGGAGCAGTCACGGTCTGCATTCCTACTTGAAGAAGGTGAGGGGAGCCCAGAGGAGTTGCAGATAGTAACAGTGATTAGAAAGGGCACCTTAAGGACTCTAGACACAGTAAGAAAGGAAGAGGGCGAAAAGGCTTTGTCCTTTTGTAGTCTTAAAGTGCAAACCCCAGCTTTGTCGTATGTCATTGTGAAACTCTAGACAAGAAGCAAACTCTTGCTTGGCCTCAGTTTCTTCACCTAGCAAAAGAGAGTAAGTGGCATCTCAAAAGTACCCATGAGACGTGGTACGGTATCTATAGAAACCATCTGGCCCACAGTAGTCACTGTAGTCATTCACTGGAATCTTCCTTAATGAAAAAGTGAATGAAAGAACCAGGGAGACGGATCACAGGGTAAGGTGTCTGCTGTGCAGGAGTGAGGATCCACGTTTAGACCTCTGGCACTCACGATGACAGCCAGGTACAGCAGCCCGGCCTGAAACTCCAGAGCTGTGAGGACAGAGAGCAGATCCCAGAGGTTGCTGGCCTGCCAAGCTCACCCAAACTGCGAGCTCCAGGTACCGTGGAAGCAATAGAAAAAAATATCCAGAGTGGAACTTTGGCCTCCGTGCGCATGCACAGGTGAGTGCACCCTTCCCCACACCCGTGTGTGCACACTCAACAAAGAAAAGAGAAGAACAAACAGATAAAGTGTATTCTTAAACATTAATAACCCTTGTCAGGGACTTTTAATATATCCAGACAACTGAAAACCATCAAAAAGAAATGAGCTCGACAGATGTATGGCTGGTCCCCAGGACTATATCGCATATTCTCCAAAAAGCATTATCTAATAAACCAAATGTTATCAGCCCTGTATCACAATGAAAATAACTTATGGAACCCTGCAGGTAAATGTGGAAAGGAGCAGTAGATAAAGGGGGACAGAGAAGAAAAAACTGAAAGACTTCATCTGAATGGGTTTGCTTCCCAAAAGAATATGGGACTATCTTTTTTTTTTAATTCTTCCACATAAAGGTGGGGACTGTGTCTGCTTTGCCAGCTTCCATAGGCCCAGGAGGTAACAGTATCTAAACTCATAGATATTCAATAAGTAATTATTGAAAGCACAAATGAGTAGTGAATGCATGTTGCATGTGTCTTTGGAGTCATAAATATTCAGCCTATAACCAAGAACTTAGAAACACAAAGAACTGCTAAGCATTAACTGTGAGAACCAGCAGCTAGATTTCCCGATGTAAATGACCCTGGTTGTACCCAACGGTCACCTCTGAAACATCTCTCTGGCACCAAACATGTTTGTTTGTTTGTTTGTTTCAAGTACAGGGTTTGTGGTTTCTGTGAAGTTGCCTTAACCTCGGGTCTCACTCTGCCTGTGTTTTCCATTATCTCACAATAAAGTGTCTGGTGTTAGACATTAAAATTCAGAAAGGTCTGTTTAGAAGCCGCATTGCATGCAAAAGGAGACTCAAAAGCAGAGCTGAGCAATCGGGAATCCATCAATACAGTGTCTGCTCTCATTACTGGGGGGTGCTTAATCTTATTATTCAGTTTCAGGAGAAGCAGGAGGCGTGTGGTAAAAGTCAATACAGACAGGATATAGAACAGTGGATAGGGTGAGGGTAAGCTATCGGCCGATGGTGCACTGTCTCAGTCACCAATCTCAACAGTTTACCTATCAATAAGTATGACTACTTAATCAAAACAGTGTAAGAGTATCGATTTTTATCAGCATTTTTAACCTATGGGAAACAGCTCAAATGCTTCATCAAATATCGAAAGGCTACAATAATTTTTTGGTTGAGTCTCAGGAGTTTGTGTAAAGTATGTGCAAAGCCCTGAGTTCAGTATGGGGAACCACCCAAAATCCTTTTCCTTAAAAAGATGTAAATTTATGTTTGAAGCCTTGGTTTTCATAAACCCAGATGTGAGATGAAAAGCTAATTGTGGGGGGCTGATTTGTGGGGGACTGCAGCAAAGACTCGCTGTTCAAGAGTACTTGCTGCTCTTTTGAGTACGGGAGTTTGGTTCCTGGCACCTACAGCAGGAACCTCACAACCACCTGCAGCTCCAGTTCCAGGGGATCTCACATCCTCTTCTGACCTCCATGGGCACTGGCATACATGCGCACATGCCCACACAGAGACACATAGATGTATACACATCAAGAAATAATAAAATAAAAACTAATGAAGTTGATTGTGCATATAAGCATGGTTGAGCATGCCTGACTGGATATACAGCGGCTGTATAGACACTGCTTCTCTGTCTCTACCTTTCTTCTGAGGCAAGATTTCCTTCTTAAACTAAGGAAGATTATGAAGAGCAATCTCGTCTCCTGAGCAGCTACCAGCTATCAAAAATGAAGTGATTTAAGGGTGGCAATTACATTACAAAAGTTTATACATCATTTGTGCATCATGCAGGAAAAGATAGATAGTCTATTAGCACCGTTATTAAACCCCAAAGACTCACTGGATGAGATCATAAAGATCAACCACTTATTTGGGTAATTAACTCACTCTTTCTCACAGCTTCCCTTCATCCTCCATTTGATTCCCCTCCTCACAGGTGACAACAACGTCGTGGGAAGGGGCTACTGAAAGGTGATGCCAATTATTTGCCAAAAGTAATTATCATTTTGTAATCACATTAATATCTAATTTGCTGTCAGTAGATCGTTAAAGTGCCAATTATACATCTCTGCTTTAATGTCTTCATAAAGAAAACAATCATGCATTTATTGCCTGTATAATTCCTGAGATAATTATACAACAGGCTGAAGGTATATTTCTTCAGTGACTCCCCCAACTTAACAATCACACTGAAGGCTCCTATGGTTAGGAGATTAACGTACCAGAACTGACTCATTAGGGCTAAAACTAATTATTCTCTGCTACTTCCTATGAAGGTCCATAGGACCATTCCATCGAAGGCAGTCGTAAGGAAAGAAGACTGCCACTTCGCTAAGTTGTGAAATTGCTGGAACTTTGGACTGGAGAAGCCATTGAGCGCTCAGAGTTTGATGGGTAGTTCTGCAGATAGCCATGCAGACAATGGAACCATGGTTTGTGAACTGTCAGAGGTAAGCAAATACTCTCTCGGGTCATTTATGAAATATTTTAGATTAAGAGTATGGTTGCTGGTCATTTGAGGCTGAAGAATCAGCTGTGACTAGCAAGAGATGAACACAATTGACACAAAGTCTTCTGGGAAGTGTTCTGTCAGGGTCAGCCCACAAAGGTTGTGGTCTAAGGTACACCAAGGCTGTATCTAAAGGTGGCAGCTGACCTCGGTAATACGTAAGAGTTTCTCCCATAATACTGCTGTTGGGAGCATAAAATTTGCAAGATTCAGGGGGTCAAGGAAAGAAGCTGAGGCATGGCACCATGTAGCAGGATCAGACCAGCAGAGGCCACTAGTGAATGTTGAAGTGGAGATTCAGAATACTGGAGATGCCAAGACCATGAAACATCTGCCAAAGACAGTGGTAAGTCTAGAGCGGAGCTGGCCCAAGCCTGAGAGACAAGCTATGCGTGCTACAGACAGCAGAGCTGGAGACAGAGGGTCCCCCAAAGTCCTTTCAATCCCCAAAGATCCGGAGTGTAGACACTGAGCTACCAGGATTTGGTTTCCACTGCTGAATTTTGGGCTGCTTTAATTTGATTGTTCCTGTACCCTACTTCTTCCCTTTTGGAATAAGAATGTATTTAAGTTTTTGTTTGTTTGGTTGGTTTTGGTGTTGCTTGCTCGCTTGTTTGTTGAGTTTTTTATTTTACAGGAGCCCAAGGTTAAGGAACTGGATATTTTAAAGATACATTGAAATTTCAAAGCAGTGGGATTTTTAAAGACTTGGGGGCTTTAAAAGTTGTATTGTGCCGGGCGGTGGTGGCGGCGGCGGCGCACGCCTTTAATCCCAGCACTCGGGAGGCAGAGCCAGGCGGATCTCTGTGAGTTCAAGGCCAGCCTGGGCTACCAAGTGAGTTCCAGGAAAGGCGCAAAGCTACACAGAAAAACCCTGTCTCGAAAAACCAAAAAAAAAAAAAAAAGTTGTATTGTATTTCCTATTATGATATTAACATGAAACCTTGGATACATACAAAGAATGGAAAGTTATGACTTATAGTGATACGTGTGTGAAGTTGGCAAGGAGTAGTTATGCTAGCTAGTTTTTATTGTCAAGTTGACATAACCTAGAGTCACCTGGGAAGAGGAAACTCAAGTGAAGGGTTGCCTCCATCCGACTGGCCTGTGAGGATGTGCGGAGCATTTTCTTGATTGCTGATTGTTACAGGAGGGTTTGTCCCTCTATGGGCTGTGACACTTCCTGGTGGTCCTGGGTTGTATAAGAAAGTCGGTTGAGTACAACCCAAAAGAGTGAGCCAGTAAACGAAATTCCTTCCTGGTTTCTTCTTCAGTTCCTGCCTGAACGCCTGTCTTGACGCCCTCAATGATGGATTTGATCTGAAAATGTAAGATGAAATGAACCTTTTCCTCCTCTAAGTTGCTTTTGGTCAGAATGCTTTATCACAGCAACCAAAAACAAATCAGACTAAAAGTCTTTTCCTTTTTCTCCATTCTTCCCCAGTGGGGAGTCATATAGACAGAAATTTTTTCTAAGGAACAAGATGGTGATTTCCAGGTCGGATAAGAGGTCACATATTCTCCAAAGAACAATGGACTGCATTTCTAGGCTTCCAAGGAGTGATATTCATTTCAGTGCATCTCATCCCTTGGGGTCAGACTTGAGGCTTCTCTGTAGTCTAAAGAAGGACACCAGAGGGGCTGAAGGGACAGACAGGACGTAATGTTTGCAGGGTGTCGCTCCATTGTGAAATGCTGTGAACTCTGAGATTGTATGTCTCCTCTTTCACGTAGATATCGAAGTCCATTCTTCTGAGAACAAGAGTTATCTAAGGAGTCTTCAGTTTAGATTTTCTGCCCTCTCTACTGTATATATAAAAAGTTTCGATTCAATTGTCTTTTCTTATCATGAAAGTTTGACATTACTAGTCTTTTTTGTTCTCTCATCTCTAAGCTTGCCATGTTAAAACTGAAGCAATGATGTCAAGCTTCATGGATCAAAGGAGAAAGACATTCTGGTATATGGCAGCTTCAATCTTTCCTCAGGAAAGAGTCTGTGCCAGGTCCTTCTCCACTGCCACAATCCTGTGATGCTCCTTTAATTGTCCCCTAGATTGTTCTAGAACAGCATTGGCACACAGGATAATCCATACTACATCCTGTTTTTATAAATAAAGTTTTATCAGAACACAGCCACACCCACTTGTTCATTTATTATCTATGACAGCTCTCCCCACCTTTATTAGAAAGTCAAATGGCTCCAACAAAACCTAAAACACTCAGTGTCTGACCCATTTAAGAAAAAGTTTGCCAATGACTTTTGTAGCCTTTCTACAGCAGGCAAGCATTTGGAATAGTTTAGCAGCTTAACTCTCAATCAAAATAGAGAACCACCCAAATGATGCTCCTTACTAGCAGCCCTCTGATCTTTAGACACCACAAAAAGACTGTAATCTGCGGCTCTTGGTACACTCACTCAGGTGGCCCACTACCGACCTTGACATTATGTCCCTCTCTCATCTGTGCTATGGCTCTATTCCAAATAAAGTTCCTTTGCTATTTGACAGATCTGTGTGAGCCTTATTTCAACCTCTGAAATAAGAACCTGGAACACCCGGCCCACCCGTGACCACCAGAAACAGTTCCGTTTGACTTTTGTCTCATTTGTTTCCTTAATAATTTAACTCATTAGAAACTCCTCCACAAATAATGGCATTTATTTTATTTTTCTTGTTTCTTTTGCTTTGTTTTGCAGACACAGTGTCTCCCTATGTAGCCCAGGCTGGCCTGGGATTCACTGTGTAAACCAGACTCGTCTCAAAGTTGCAGTGATCCTCCAGCCTCAACCTCCTAGAATTATAGATGTATGACATCACCACACCCAGCCAATTCTTACCTTACTTAATAATTTTTTCTTTTCTTCTCTCTGCATTATTGTTTCTAAATTATAGTGTCTTAGTTGGATGTGGCAGTAATTCAGCATTGAGGAGACAAAGGCAGGAGGATTATGAATCCAAAGTTGACCTAAGACATATAACAAAATTCTGAGTAAAAAATAAACAAACAAACAAAGCATGTTTTTTTAGCTGCTGAAATTTAACTCGTGGCAATACTTCATGCATATTCTCCCAAGTGACTTTGAGAAAGATTTCACCCAGAGAAACTCACAAAACACTTTGTAATATTTTTTTTTGTACTATAGCCTGAGAAGGAGTCACTCCCTAATTGGGTCTAAAAAAGTGCATTCATCTTTTCATGTAACAAATATTTTATGAAGATGGGTATTATGTACCAAGTCCAGTTTTTAAAACCACAGAAATAGAATTTTAAAAGGCACAGACCCTTCCCCACACAGAAACTTCTAGCCTTTAACAGACACTTCTATTGGACATGACAAGAATTCTCAACAGCGTCACAGCTGAATTTATTCTCTATTGTGTAGATATAGAAAGTGGATGGGGTATGAATTAAGGATAAGACTATAGCAAAGGCCTAGTCATAAAATCCAAGTAAGCCATTACCAAGAAGCAGAGCTTTAATCCCCCACACCTTTAATCCCAGCACTCTGGAGGCAGAGACAGGGAGATCTCTGAGTTTGAGGACAGCCTGGTCTACAGAGCAAGTTGCAAGGCAGCCTAGGCTGTACAGGGAAACTTGAAAAACAGAAGGAGGAGGAGGGGAGGAAGATAAGGAAAAGGAGGAGAAGTAGGAGGAGCAGGAGGAGGAGAAAAAAGGAAGCAGAGCTAGGGGCTCGACCACCTCAGTCTAGCTGGGGCATGCTTGTGTGTGTATCTGTGTCTCTGTGTACACCTGTGTGCCTATGCAGCTACACATCTGGGTGAGTGCTGGGAACAAACCCATGCCTTTTCACATACCCAGCAAGTGCTCGAGCCTATGAGCTACATCTGCAACCACAAATCTAAACCCTTAACTTTTTCAGTGTTGGCTTTCATTTTCACTTCCTATGGCCTCAGAATAGACACTGCTCCTACATCGGTCAGCCCTGAATCCCACTCACATGGCTTGTGGAAGGCGTGCTGGGTTCTGCAGACTCTCAGTCACTCTCTGGCACCTGTCTGTTTTGTGTTATAGGGAGCATAGCGTATGAGCACCTAATTTAAGGCCTGAAGATGTTCAGGTTTCCCAGATTAAAAACTCTTATCAGAGAAAAGTCTCCTAAAAATACAAGGGGTTTGTTTAGCTGTGCTTTGGGGGGGGGGGGGGCTGGTAATGGGATTGAGGCATATTATCTTTTAGCAAAACTGACGGCAGCTACAAATTTTTAGGGGAAAGGTGAAAAACCCATCCAAAACTACACTAGTCTAATTTTATTTAGGCTTAATTTTTGGATCTTAAAAAAAAATTAACTGCTGTTTGAACACACATAGATATGAATACATGAGATCGTGGGAGTTGTACTGTTCCACATAATAAAGTGAAGAAAATGCTGAGGGCATTCTAAAAAAAGAAATGAAGGGCTTGGAGTGATTGAAGGTGGAGGGGGTGTGAGCATAACTGGATTAATTACCTCAGGTCGGCCTTAACAATACCACAGATCCGGCCATTCAGACCACAGAAATGTGCTTGCTCATGCTTCTGGAAGCTAGAAAGTGCAAGACCCGGGCCAGCAGGGCTAGGCTCCAGGCGGCTCCTCTTTCTGGCTTGCACACAACGGCCTTCTCACTGTGTTCTCATTTTCTAAATTTGTTTGCTTGTTTACTGGGCATGTGCTCATGTAGCGAAAGAAATTCCTTTCCTTTCTCCTCTTCATAAAATTTAGGATTCCACTCTTAGGACCTGACTTAACCTTAATCAGCTCCTACAAGTTCAGCCTCTGAATACAGCCACATTGGAGGTTAAGGCTTTCATCCAAGAATCTGGGGGAGAACACAGGTCAGTCCGTAACACCACCATGGACAGAGAATTGAGGTCCAGGAGGTTGTCCTGGTATTGGTGCATGAGGAAAGAAACAGACTGGGAAGGCATTCCCTGCTGTGGGGTGGTCAGGGATCATGAAGTCTGTGATGGGAATAAGTTTATAAGTTTAACTGTTCGCTGTGCTGTGTAATCCTGAGGAAGAACAGAAGTTCTGAAGGAATCAGAAGTAGCAATGGGAATAAGAGTTGGGAAGGATAAGGCTAGTGGGAGAAGACTAGCTACAAAAACAATTCCCTAATAAAAGACACTGTCAAGATTGGGAAAGAATTAAAACAATTTCTATTCACTGATAATATCATCTCATACATAAAAATCATAAGGAGTGCACAATAAAATGATCAGAATTAATAAGCAAGTTCCACAGTTATAAAATATAAGTTCAATATACAAAAGATTATATTTATATGTGCAAGCAATAAACGATCCAAAATTGAAATTAAGAAAATATATCATCTCCAAGCATCAAAGTGACTAAGACACTTAGGAAGAAATTCAATAGAAATATAAGATGTGTACAATGAAAATTATGCATTACATGTAAACCCAAATACATTTTTGGGAATTTCAGAATCCAATGAGGAAGTTTCAGTACCCAAGTGAGCACCAAGCAGAGGGCAGCTGCCCTGAAATAAAAAGATGCTTTCCTGACCTGAACCAGCTCTACCCCTAAATCGCAAAACCCATACAATGGTCTAGCTGGTGATTTTTGCCCTAAGAAGAAGAAAAGAACAGTATGAATCCAGGAGCAGGCCAGAGTTTTGGAGAGCTATGAGGAACACGTGTTTCTATCTGTTCCTAAACAGAGCACTCATGGACTGAGTGGATCAGATGCCTTGAGGGCTACTGAGAAAGAGAAAGAAGCAGGACCGTTTGCTGTGGCCATCATGGCTCGGAGTGACAGAAAAGCCTGGAAAAGCACAGATCCTTCCCTTCAGGAGACAAGGAGAACAGAACACATATCCTGCACTCTAAACACTCAGAGCACTACTCAAAGGACGAGAGTCTGTTGTACATGAATAAGGACACTGATTGGAAAGTAGGATGCATTGAATATCTGGCAGCTCTTGAGAACAAAGAATGGGGTGGCATGTTATTTTGGAATCAGAGAATGAATACACAGTGCTACAGAGAGATACCAAAGAGAGCAGGAGATTACAAACTTCTCAAAAAAAAAAAAAAAACCCAGCTGGATTCACTTGAGAAATTATACATATAAATGCAAAGGAGTTATGTTCCTTCCACAAGGATTTAGAAGCCTCAATTATCTCAAACCTAAGTTATAGGTAAGGGTCTCCCCCTGTACGAAGCCACTCTGTAACAACTATTGGAGGGAACAGTTTTTTTCTAATGTGCAGATCCAAATACAGCACGACAACACATATGAAGAAACAAGGAAACTTAGTCAAGTTTTAAAAATGAATGTCTATCCAGACACTGATTACTACCACCACTTAAAAGTGTCCCCCAAAGATTTAACACTCAAGTTTACATGCTAATGAAATTCGGGTAAAGATCTGAGAAGTAATTAGAGCTAGACGAAGTCTTGAGAATGGGATCCCCTATGACCAAACTGGGTTTTTTAAGAGTAAAGAGGTATGACATACCTTGCTCTCTCAGCCTCATCGTGTGATATGGCTGTATCACGTGGCTCCTACCAGACTCTGAGAATGCACAGAAGTCATGTTGTCTGTCTTGCAGCTCCACAACCGTGAGCCAAGCAAATCTCTGTTCATCACAAGCAACCCAGACTCTGCTATCCATCATCCTACTAACAAAAAAACAGACGGCAGTACTAAGAAAGGACTAGAAGTCAAATTACCTGACTTGAAGAACTGAAAATTGCTGTCATCAGATTCTTTGTGAGGTCAAGGAAACAATGAGTGAACAGAACAAAAATGTCAGCAGAGATAGAAATAAGAACAAAAATGTTTGGAGCTGAAAAATACAACAGATAGGAAGTTTTCAAAGAAGGAAGGATTTCAACGATAGGTGTGCTCAAGTGAGGGAAACTTGAAAATAAGTCACGTCAGAGGGACAAAAAGATAAGAATAAGAAGAGTGAAGGAAACCAGTGTGGCTTATGGGGACACCTTCGAGCACATCAGCACATACTCATTCTCAGGAGTAGAAGCCATAACAGCCAGAAGTTTACAAAAGAACAACAGCCGAAAACCTCCCGAATCAAGGAAGCCAATACCCTAATGAGATGAATGCAAGGAACTCTGTATCGAGACACAAAATCTAACTGTCAAAAGTCAGAGAACAAATTAAAAACAGAAAGAAAAGGAATTTGTCATATGTGAGAGAACCCCTTTAAGATTATTGATGGATTTCTCAACGGGAACCTAGTAGGCCAGAATGGAGTTTGATAGTATATTCAAAGCACCAACCAAAAACTTGATAGCTAGCATTCCTCCATATGGGTCACAGAGGTCAAATACAGGTCACCAGTCTTGGTGGCAATCACCTTTACCTGCTGAGCCATCTCACTGGCCCATTCACTATAGATTTTAAAACACACATAACCTGAAAGTAAAAATACGGAAAAAGAGATTTCATGCAAATGATAACCAATAAGGAATAGGGGTGGCCTGGCGGTGGTGGCGCACGCCTTTAATCCCAGCACTCGGGAGGCAGAGGCAGGCGGATCTCTGTGAGTTCGAGGCCAGCCTGGGCTACCAAGTGAGTTCCAGGAAAGGCACAAAGCTACACAGAGAAACCCTGTCTCGAAAAACCAAAAAAAAAAAAAAAAAAGGAATAGGGGTGGCCAGACTTATATCAGACAAAATAGACTTTAAGTTAAAAAAATACAAAACGTTTTATAAAATTATATAAAGATCCATCCTCAGGAACATATAGCAACTATGAATATATATGTACCAAACATCAGAGAATCCATATATATATATGAACTGTACAATATTGGGAGAACTGAATGAAACAGACTTCCAAAAAAATGATTCAATACCCCATTCTCAAAAATGCATGGAACATTCAGACAGAAGATTAATAAGTAAACTAAACAATATTACATACCTACCCAATAAGCAGATACACACTTTTCTTCCACCAAAAGCAAAATAGACATTCTTCTCAGGTACACAGAAAGCTGTCCAGAACAGATCATGTCAGGACACAAAACAAGTCCTAAACCTAAGAAGATTGAAATCATACCACGTGTATTTCCAAAGCACAAAGAAATGAAACTAGAATTTAAGAACTGAAAGGAATCTGGGAAAATGACGAATGTGTGTAAACTAAAGCATAGATACTTGAATAACTAGTAGATCAAAGAAGAAATCAAAAGCAAAAACCTACAGCTGGGGAGATAGTTCAGTTGTTAAAACCCGTGCCTGAGAGCACAAGGACCTGAGTTCAAATCCCAGGACCTCACAATAGGAAAGAGAGGGAGGAAGGATGAATATTCACTCAGCTATGAGAAGGAAGTCCTGCCACATGGTTTAATACAGATGAATATTAAAGATGTTGTTAAAGCAAAGTAAGCCCATCATAGCAGGACAAAGGCCACATGGTTCCACTCCTGTGTCTGAACTGGCCACACCCTAGACCCACAGAATAGAAAACCAGGCTCTAAAGAGGACATAAGGAGTCAATATTTAGCAGATGGAGTTTTATCCATGCAAGACAAAATGCTCTAGAATCTACTAGGTAATATTTGTAATGTCACACTGTTTACTTTAAAAGAAGTCTTGAAAAGCGATGTCATATTGATGTTTCTTACCATAAGAAACAGACATATAATCTTCCTTGTGTCTGTAGGGGTTTGGTTCAATGATCCTTGCAAGAATGCTTGATTGCAGTATTATTATAATTTTTTTTTGAAACAGGGTTTCTCTGTGTAGCTTTGCACCTTTCCTGGAACTCAGACTGTAGCCCAGGCTGGCCTCGAACTCACAGAGATCCCCCTGCCTCTGCCTCCCGAGTGCTGGGATTAAAGGCATGCGCTGCCACCGCCCAGCCTGACTGCAGTATTTACAGACAACCTCTTCCTGTATACTTTACACCATCTCAGTTTGTTTCCAAACCAAATAATTATAAATGCTATGTAATTGTTATATTGTTTTATTAAGGGAACAAGACAAGAAAAAAATCTGTATATACTTAGTAGGTATGTGTGTGTGTTTGGTGAAGAGGATTAGACATGGAGCTGTGTACATGTTAGGCAAGCATTCTATCACTGAGGCATATCCCTAGCCCACAGGTGCATTTTTAATGGGTATGTGTGTGATTTAGTGTCATGGTGCTTGCCCAGTACACAGCAGTCCCTGGGTCAGAGTCTTTAGACCATATTCTTTGATACACAGTTGGTTGACTGCAAATGTAGAGCCTATAGATCCAGAAAACCAGCTATATAGTCACATCTACCAACACGGTTCTAATAAAAATATATGGACAATAACAAGTGTTGGAGAGATTGTAGGGAAATTGGAATCGACATACATTGCTGATGAAAGTGTAAAATTGTTTTTTTTTTTTTTTAAATAGGCTAGCAATTCATGAAGATGGTAAATAAAGGGTTACCATAAAACCCACAAAGTTATACTTCCAGGTAAATATCCAAGAGAATTGAAAACATATGTCCATATAAAATGTGTGCCTGAATGTTCATAGCGATACTTTTCTAATAGCCAAAATGACCATCAAGTAATGAATGGTTAAATGAAGGGTAGTTTATACACACAATGAAATACTGTTCATCATTGAAGGAGTTATATGCTGATACAGGCATGGAATCTTGAGAACATTATGTTAAGTGAGAGAAGCCAGACACAAAGTGTCTCACAGTGTTATTGGTTCACTTACATAAAAATCTAGAGGAGGCAAACTTAGAGAGACAAAGTAGGATGGTAGTTGGGAAAAACAGGAATGACTGCTAATAGTTACAGAGTTTATTTTAGGGGTGGCAAAAATGCTCTGAAATTAGGTCATAGTGGTGATTGCATAACTTTGAGACTATACTAAAAGTCACTTAATGAGCATAAGCTTTATATGTGAACTGTATCTCCACTTAACATTTTAGTTTTTAATTTTAAAACCTTTATTTTTATTTTATATGTGTGAACGTTTTGCATGTATGTATGTCTGTATGTGTACCATGTATGTGCCTGGTGCCCACAGAGATCAGAAGAGGATGTCAGGTGCCCTGGAACTAGAGTTACAGATGGTTATGTGGGTTCTGGGAACTGAACCTGGGTCCTCGGCAAGAGCAGCCCGTGCTCTTAACTGCTGAGCCATCTTTCCAATTTTCTCCACTCAATTATTTTAAAGGTTCTTTCTCACCAAATACACGCAGAGGAAGGTCAGTCTAGAGAAGGCGAAAGAAAACCCACAGGAAATAAGTTCACCACATTCCTAGAGAGGCCCTAACAAAAGGGCGCCATCATTTTTTAATTCAAGAGAACTACAGACCGTTGCTAAGGCATTCTCATATTTGAAATACCACACCAAACAGCAATGGCATCGAAGCTAGGGAACGGTTTTAGGCAGTCCTGGCTGAAGATAAAGGGAGAGAAACTTCTAAAAGCTACTCTATTTGCAGAGATCTCTCTCTCTCTTTTTCTTTCGGAGTGGCAGGAGTTCAAGGAGATGTGTGTAGAAATCCCTGGTTCCCCAGTTGCTGAAAATTCTTCAGTCTTCTAAGGCTAGGGATGTGCTCAGAAATAGCAATCTGAATGTGTAACCAGGGTCATCACTTCCCTGGAGAAGTGCACAGGGGTGTAGCTCTGGGCAGGCTGTGAGGTCAGGGAAGAGTGATTCCCTGGGTAAAGGCAGCTGTGACCTACCCGCTCCCCCACCAGCCTTCAGAACCTACAATGGACTTGTAGTTGAGCCAAGGAAGCTGCAGGACACATTGTGGTGATAATTTGTTGTACTCTAATAAAGCTTGCCTGAAGATCAGAGGACAGAGCCAGCCACAGAATCAGCCATGGAGGTCAGGCAGTGGTGTCACACACCTTTAATCCCAGCATTTGAGATTTCATGCCTTTGGAAAGCACACATGCCTTTAAGCCCAGCACTAGGAAGGTTGAGACAAGAAGTGATATGGCTGAGTGGAGAAAGGTATGCAAGGCATGGTGAGACAAAAACTCGAGCCTTTTCGGCTGAGGACTCAGGGGTGTTCAGTCAGAGGATTCGTGGAGTTGGCAAGGTGAGAAGTGGCCGTGGCTTGTTCCTTTGTCTCTCTGGTCTTTCATCATTTATCCCAATATCTGGCTCTGGGTTTTTATTATGAGACCTTTAGGATTCATGCAACAACACATGGCTGCCAATTCAATGCATACAGATGCAAGTCTGCAGAATTTCACTCAGCAGCAATCTGCAGACCGCATTACGGTGGTATAGTTGGTACCTCCAGCAAACAGGAAGGAGAGGAATTGTAATCTAGTCTACTTTGATCCTAATTCCATTCTCTAGTCTAGTCCATTCTTCTAATTCTATGCTTTCACCCCCTCACTTGCTAGTCTCCTTTCACTGAGATTTCTTATCCAGTGTGTCAACATTTACAATGGAGGGAACTCCAGACTTAAGAGAATGCATTTTCCCTGGTGCCCCTGCCAATGTGCAGGCCAAACAGCCTGACCTCCACTTGCCCCCCCCCCCCCGGTAAAGTAAATAGGGCCCCACCGAGATGCTCTTTGTCCACACAAGGCCTGCATAAATGGTGGTTCCAGGGCCGGGAAATGGAATGAAGAATGGACCAATGGTGAGAGTTTCTGGCAGCGGGGCCTCTTCTGTGGGAGAATATTTCCCCAAAACTTTGCTCCAGACAGAAACTGATCTTGTCATTGAGCAGGGGTTGTGATTACTGGCTGTCCTCACCTCTCTGGCACTTGTTTTCATCTGCTCACTGACTGAACAGTCTCTGGGTTCAAGCTGGAAAATCAGGAAGAGGAGAAAAAGGCCACACAAGAAGAAGTATTTGGTGCTAAACTTGGGAGGACAGTCAAGAGCTACTGGGACTTAAGATGTCCCTCTTTCTGAAAGGAGGCAGGCACACAGGGGGTGGGGTGGGGTGTTAAAAGGGCATAGGGCAGATGCCTTAGACTGCTGTGGGATGTCTTTCTGTACACTGTGAATGTGTTGCTCTGACTGGTTGATAAATAAAGCCATTTTGGCCTACAGCAAGTCAAGTTATAGCTAGGCGGGAAATTGAAGAGAGAGGCAGGAAGAAGAAAGGCAGAGGGGGGAGAGACGCCAGCCACAGCCAGGAGAAGCAAGATGTGAAAATACAGGTAAGCCACAGCCACATGGCAACTTATAGATTAATAGAACTGGGTTAAGTTATAAGAGCTAGCTAGCAAGAAGCTTGAGCCATAGGCCATCCAGTTTGTAAATAATACAAGCCTCTGTGTGTTTACTTGGGACTAAGCAGCTTCAGGATTCGAGTGGGAGAGATTTGTCCTGACTGCGGGCTGGGAAGGACACAGGAAAACATCTGACTACACTAGCCAGTGAGAACCACAGACACCAAAGTCAGTGGGACAGATGCAGCAATTATGGAAAGCCATCAGAGAGCATCCCAAGATTTGCTCCATGGCCACCCAAGCCCAGGTGGGAAGCCTCACTCCATGTGTAGAAGGTTCTAGATCAAGAGTACAATCTAAGAATGTCCCCAGTCTCTAAAGGATAACACTAGAAAGGGGTTAACACCTACTTCTGCTTTACCAGCAGGGAGCAAAAACATTCTCATTCCCCAGAAAGTATGCAATGGCTATTCTTGGTTGTCAAGTTGACTACATATGGAATTAACTAAAATTCAAAAAATGGCTGGGCATACCTCTGGGGGACTTTTGCTTAATCATCTGAAGTGGAAAGACCCTCCTCTAATCTGAATCTTTGAGATGGGAAGGCACACCTTTTATCCAGATCTTTGAGGTGGGAAGACCCATCCCAACATGGGCCACACCTACTGCTGGAATCCTATGTAATGACATGGAAGAAGTAAGTTACACTCTGCCTGCTTGTTCTCACCCTCTCTAGCAACTCCATTCCTTCACTTCAATATAGCCTACTGCTTGGGAATTCCATCATATACTGAAGATAAGCTGAAACATCCAGCTTCGTGGATTGAGCAACTATCAAATTCATGGACTTTCTGTTCATAGGTAGCCATTCTTGGAATTGCTAGACCACAGCCTGCAAGTCATTCTAATATATAATATATATAGAGAGATTCATTCTATAAGTTATCTTACTCTAGAGAACCCTGACTAATACAAGATTATAGCCCTCCTCCATAGGAGAGGCCTGCCATGCCCAATCCTCCACCATAGGAGAGGCCTGACATACCCAACCTTCCATCATAGGAGAGGCCTGACATACCCAACCCTCTACCATAGGAGAGGCCTGCCTCATTGGTTTAGCCCTTCCTTTTGGGCATCTCTGGAACTGTCTCCTGTTAACATTACAAGCTTTTGGCCCCAGTTCTGAAGTTGGATAATGCTGAGTTCACCCCCACTCTTTTAATAAGCTAAAAGACCTAAAGCAAATGACCCTCTTTCTAGCCTCAAAACCATCTAAGAGAAGTCATCAAGTTCATGCATGGACTTGGTGCTGAGAGAATTGGAAGATAAAAACTAATAATCAGCCCTTGGAGTTAGTTCAAGATGTGGCTTAGATGAGACTGCCCTGGAAGTATACTGGGGGGTTTAGAAAACTCAGGACTGGCCTAGAAAGCTCTTATCAACTTGTAGAAGGGTGGGCTACTGGGAGACAAGAGATGTAGCTCAGTGGTAGAGCTATATATATTTGCCTAGTATGGTGGTTTGAATAAGAGTGGCCCCTATAGGTTCATACATTTGAATGCTTAGTAGCCAAGGAGTAGCACTATTTGAAAAGATTAGCAGGCTTAGGAGGTGTGATCTTATTGGAGGAAGTGTGTCACTAGAGATGGGCTTTGAGGTTTCAATAGCCCATGCTAAGCCTAGTGCCTCTCTCTCTCTCTCTCTCTCTCTCTCTCTCTCTCTCTCTCTCTCTCTCTCTCTCTGCATGCATGTAGCTCTCAGCTACTGCTTTAGCGTCAAGAGTGCCACCATGCTTCCTACTGTGGTGATAATGAACTAATCCTCTGAAACTATAAGCAAGTTCACAATTAAATCATTTCTTTTATGAGCATTACCTTGGTCATTGTACATTGGTTACATTGATCTCTTCACAAGAATAGAACAGTGACTAACATGGAAGTTGGTACCAGGGAGTGGGTTATTGCTGCCACAGGCCTGACTATGCTGTTAGTTGGAGAAATATTGAAGACTTTGGGACTTTGGACTAGGAAAATGGTTGAACCCTTTAAGCAGGAGCTTACTGGACCATCGTAGGAGAAGCATGGAAGACAGTGATGAGAGTGATTTGAACAGTGGGGGCTCAAGAAGTTCCTGAGAGGAAGAATATTAGTAAGAGGCCTAGAGATCATTCTTGTGCATTTCTGGCAAAGAATGTGGCTGCATTCTGCCATTGTCCTAAAAAATCTGCCTGAGCCTAAATAGAAGAGTTTTGGATTGATGGCGTTGACAGAGGAGATTTTTAAGACTGCCTAGTATTGACTGTGCTATGTGGTTATCAGCAGTCACTCTTATGCAGATCTATCACGAAAAGGATCAAGCTAAGCAAGGAGAAATACAAGCTATACAGTTTGATGAGGAAAGGAACACCAGGAGATACAATGTTAGAGCCAAGTCAGTCCAGTGTTCAAGGAGATAAAATGTTTTGTTTTTTTTTTAAAGCCTGATGCTAAATGGAATACAGGAAGCAGTGACCTCAGGGCCAGACCCATCCAGCTAAGCTTCCAACTTGTGAAAAGTAAAGAAAAGCTCAAGTAGTCAAGGGAACCATCAAAAACAGAAGGCTGACACAATGTAATGGAAGGAGGAGGTCAAGTTCCAGCCCTATCAAGCAGCAGAATTTGAGCTTCAGCCAGGTGGTTCTAACTCCAGAGTCAAGAATTTAAAAAAAAAATGGTTTGTGGGATTTCCCTCTGTGGCTAAGGAAAGCCTCTGAGGCCGTGTGTGTCCATGCATGGAGGCCCAGAGAGGCCATTGCATGAAGCTGTAAAAAGCCTGGGTTGTGTGGGAGACTGAAAGGTGTTAGAGATGCCAATCACAGACTGCCTGCCAAACAGAGCTGCAGACCAGGTGTAGAACCAGCCCAAGAGAGAGAAGTGTGTTCCAGCCAACAAACCTGAGAGGAGTCGGAGATCTGAAGAGCGCTTTGACATCAGACATAGAGATGTAGAATTTGGAGTTTTCCCTGTTGCGTTTCTGTCTCGCTTTGGTCCAGTATTTCCTCACTATACTCCCTCTCCTCCCTTTTGGAACGGTAATATACCATCCCATGTATTACCATATCTTACCATTGTATGTTGGAAGTATGTGATCTGCTTTTTGATTTTGATTTTATAGGGAGCTACAAGTTAGGAGATTGACTCGAGTCTCAGAAGGGATTTTAAACTTGGGACTTTCAAACAGTGTTGAGACTGTGATAGACTATGGGGACTTTTGGACTGAAAGCATTTTTGCATTATGATATGGCTACAAGCCTGCAGGTTCAAGGGAGTGGAATGTGGTGGTTTGAATAAGAATGCCCCCCATGGGCTCATGCATTTGAATGCCTAGCAACCAGGGAGTGGCACTATTGAAAGGATTAGAAGGATTAGGAGGTGTGGCCTTGCTAGAAGAAGTGTGTCACTGGGGGTGGGCTTTGAGGTTTCAAAAGCCCAAGCCTCTGTCTGCTTGTGAATGAGGATGTAGTTCTCAGCTGCTGTTCTCACATCATGATCGCCTCCATGCTTCCTGTCTTGGTGATAATGGACTAAGCCTCTGAAACTGTAAGCAAGCCTCCAACAGAATTCTTTCTTTTAAAAGAGTTGCCTTGGCCATGGTGTTTCTCCACAGTAATAGAACAATGGTTGAGACATCTAGCATGTATGAGTTCCATCTTCAACACAGAAACAATCAAAACCAGTCTTTGATTAGGGAGATTACTGGGAGTGCTAGGCACCACCTAGAGGACCTTTTAGAACTTTTCTGATTTGTGCAGCTGTGTTCTGTCCGTTGTCTTCATATCAGTGAGGCTGCTTTATACACTTCCAGGTGTAGAAATACATCTGTAGAAAGATGGTAGAAATGACTGTTGTCCATATAGCACTGTGGTGGTATGAATGAGAATGACCCCCATAGGCTCATAGATTTGAACACTTGGTCCCCAGTTGGTAGAACTGTTTGGAAGGATTAGGAGGGTAGCTTTGTTGGAGGAAGTGTGTCACTGGGGGTGGGCTTTGAGGTTTCAAAAGCCCATGCCATCCCAAGTTAGCTCTCGTTCTACCACCAACTTTCAGACCGAGATGTAAGCTCTTAGGTCCTGCTCCAGTGTCCTGCCTGCCTGCCTGCCTGCCACCCTGCTCCCCACAGTGATTATCATGGACTCCAACCCTCTGGAACTGTGAATCCCATTAAACATTTTCTTTGATAAGTTGTCTTGGTTATGGTGTCTCCTCACATCAATAGAAAAGTAACTGAGACAAGCACTGTGAACAAGTTTTCTTCCCATAGAAATAATTGATAGAAATCACGATCTCAGGTACTATCTTTTATTGTTCCTTGGGAGGGTAACCATTCTGCATCCATTAGCAAATTCACTACAGATTCCAGAGTACCTATATGTAACCTTCAGACTTTCCTTTGTCCCGCATTTCCCAAGTCTTGCTGGCCTCTTCATGAGTTAATAAGTCACACAACCTCTTTGACATGCCTCTTTTCTATTGGTGTAAGAGTCTGCTTTTTACTGTTTGGAAAAGTCCAGTTTAGCAACACCAAGTCCTTAGGGGAAGATTATTAGCCCAGCCTGAGACACAGGCTTATCTAACAATAGGATCTCTTCTTACAAAGTGGATGATCCAAAAGCAGCCAGTGAAGCAGGCCAAGAAATTGGAGAATTAAATTAATGTTCATCATTCTTGACCAAGCAATTATGTTCAACACACAGCCCTCCCCATGGCTCCGCACCACCCATTCCTCCCCCCAGATGAGAGCTAACCTTTCCTCACCAACTCAAAGTACAGTGTGTCCTGTTATGTCCTTCTCTGGGGACCAGGAGGCCTACTCAGCTGACATTTATATAACCAGGGGAGCTACTCAAGCATTCTTTAAAGGACTGAGAACATTTCCCTTCAAGGTGATTGCTGCTCCCAACTAGACCATAAAGCAGATGCCACGAAGAGAAGAAAGAGAACTCCTCACACTGAATGTCAGTGTGCCCCTTCTGATGGAGCACATGTATCCGCTATGCTAGCATCTGTAGAGGCCGCCCCACTCCAGCAATCCAGCTTACAGATGAAAAGTGAAATCTGCAGCTGCCTCTGAAAAATGTGTGAATTACTCCTCAGCCCTCTCAAGCTTCTCTTCTGAAAGCTGTTCCAGGAAGCCTAATCCCTCCTCTTCTTCTCCTCCCCGCCTTCCTCACTTTGACATCCGGGTAAACTGAGCACAGAACAATCAACACTTTGCCCTTTATTCCCCAGCTCTGGAACATGCTGAGGGAGGAGCCGCATGTGGGAAAGCCATCACACTCGGACCAGTACTTCTTAAGAAGGCATCTCTCCAGATGTTCCTCAACCGTCAATAGCATAAGGCACAGGGCATCCCTTGAAGATGCTCTCATGTCATTCTAAGTTTTCCGGAAAACTTCCCAATCAGAAGCAGGTATCATGAGTTCTCATTTCCAAGCATCCAATGGGTGTATCTGCCTCAGGAGTCGGGTGCCTCACTACACCTCCTGCTGTGATCCTTCCAGAAACCTGAAAAGGTGGTTTGGCTAATAAGCCTGAAGCTTTTCTGTCCATCATAGGGGCTCTTCAGGAAAGTACCCGTGTGTTTAGAGGAGGCTGTAGCCACCCCCATCCCATGTGGTCCCATTTTTCACAGTCAGAAGTTCTAAAGCGGTTGCTGCAATAGAGCACCATCCCAGTACCCACGGTCTCATTTGCAACCTCAGAGCAATATGGCATAGATCTCTTGGTGATTGTTTCTCAGTTGCCAAGTTCTTGGTATCTCTCAAAGAATAAGCATGCCCCAAATTCAGAAGCTTTAGGAAGTAAATGCCAGTTTAAAGCTAATTCAAGAATGTCACAAAATGCTGGTGTAGTTCAAGAAAGTGGCCGCAAGATGGCAGGCTTTAACCTCTAACAGAGTCCCAAAGTTCCAGATTTTTGCTACCTGCTGTTGTTGGTTTTGGGGTTTTTTTGTTGTTTTATTTTATTTTATTTTTGAGGGGAGGGGGCAGACCAAAGTGATGAGCTGTAGGCAGGCAGAGGCATCTCTTCATTTATTAATATTCCCAGATGCAGCTCGAGGAGATTTCATGTCACCTTAGGGAGCTGATTTGTTTTGGCATTCATTTTCTTTAAGAAGAATAATTTCCTGATCATTTGTCAGATAAGGCACTTTTAAATTTTCGTTCCTCCCCTCTCAGGAAAAAAAAAAAATGTCTGCCTGAAAGAGTCAAGATAGAGAGGATGGATATATGAGCAGAACAGGCACTTGAGCGTTCACAATGGAACACTGCTGGTTCCTAGGGGCTCCAGAGGATAAATAACTTACCCGCTGTCAAAACAAACAGTTGATGAACCTTGGAGGACCACATGCAAACCAGAGGGGCAAAGCCACACTGACTGCTTCAAGTTTCAACCATAATTATAGTTTTCACCACTGACCCTGCTTGTTCTTTCTTGCGATGACTTAGTCACCAACTCAAGAAAAAGGGATGCAGGAATCTTCTGTGTCTCACGGTGTCTGATCCTATCTTCCAAAAGGAGGAAGCAGAAAATCTGCTCCAAAATGCTTAGGAAGAGAATTGCATGCTTCTGTGTGTGGAGAATCTGTCGGGAGAGAGGGAGCCACCAAGGAGGGGGACAGACAGGGACTCACACTGGGTGGCTACTTAAACAGCATAATCTTGAGTTCTCTTGGACGAAAGAGGGAAGTAATTTGATTGCATCTGGACCAAGTAGGTTTCAGAGCAATGAGAATCAGATAAGGGAGTAGAGAGAGTTAATGGGGAGCATTTTAAAGTCACAATTAAGGTATAATTTCCTTAGGGTTTTCAAAATAACAATAGCCTGCGAAGGCGGTTAGCACACAGACTGGGAGAAGACTTGGCCGGTCCTGTTCATAAAGACTCACTCCTGGGGCTAACCACAAGCCAGTAATTAGGTTCCACTTCTCCCTGTCCCAAGCAGGCCTGCTGGGTGACCATTAGCCTCTACCCCAGAGGTGGAAGCAGCGATCCAGGAACGTCTACATAGGTCAGGGCTCATGAAGACAGCAGCAATTAACCTCCTTCCAAGTGTGTGTCTGCCTGGGAGGGGATGCAGGGACAGGTCTGTGCATGGTACATTAAAAAGCATTTATGAACGGGTAAGGTCAGAAGAGCTCAGGGAAAGAACCATGTAATGAGTGATGTTTATTAATGACCATTATTATCCTTGTCCTGACCCAGGACCGTCCCTTCAGGATTGTTTATTTAGTATGCAGAAGTGACACTCTGACACACGGGGCTCTGAGGCTGTACTAATCCACCGGTGATACACACAGAGAAAATAGCTCCGTGAAGTGAAAATTCTCATCCTAAAAATTAATAGAGATCAATGAAAATTTTAGAGCCCCCGTATTCTACCAGCAGAGAAACGGATCGATTCTCCATGCCATGAATCACATAATGGAGGGTGTCAGGGCAGGTTTAACATGAATAAGATATCGATCTCCCTTGTTACTTGATTCCACTCCATTCCTTTTGGGTTGCCAGAGGCCTCTGTGACAGCACAGGCCTTTTGGTCTGGAGGGCAGTTGAGAGCTGTACTTTCTGGTCTTTTATTTAGTCATTAAAGTTTGGGGCTAGTAATATTTCTGCAGGAAAAGAGGAGACTCCAGAGAAAGTCCTTATGTATGCCGAGTCCTATTCAGATGAAATACAGTTGGAAGAGGCTCTTTCAGAGGTGCTGGGACAGAAGATACACATGCCAGACAGACATTCATGCCATCGGTTGAGGTCTGGTTTATGTTTTCCATTTGTTAGACTGTCATATCAGTTAATACAAGCCTATCACTATTGTAGACAGTAGCCCAAAAAGAGTTTAGGTGAAAGCAAATGCCCGCTTTCATCCACCTGTCTGTCTTGGTTACCTAAACCATCTGTCCTCTGTGGATGGCACTGTTAATGTCCAGGACTTCCCATGGTCTCTGCATACACACACACACACACACACACACACACACACACACACAGGGGAGGGGAGGGAGAGAGGGAGAGAGAGAGAGAGAGAAGGGAGAGAGGGAGGGAGGGAGGGAGGGGGAGAGAGAGGGAGAGAGAGAGAGGAGGGAGAGAGGGAGGGAGGGAGGGAGGGAGGGAGGGGGAGAGGGAGGGCACAGAGAGAGACAGAGACAGAGAAGGGGGATGGGGAGGGAGGGAGGGGGAAGGAGGGAGGGAGAGAAGGAGAGAGAGCTTATAAAATAGGCTGAGGCTGTGTTAGCTTTCCCTTACTATAACAAAACACCTGGGACGATCAATTTAAAAGGAGGAAGGTCTCTTTGACTCAGTTTCAGAGGTTTCAGGTCATGGTCATTGGTCTATGGTAGACCAAATATAGTGGTCAAAGCTTTATACCTCATGGTGACTGGAAGTAAAGAGACAGATGTGATGGGAGCCATGGTCCTAGCATCCCCTTCAGTGACCCACCCCAGATAACCTAGCTTCCTTCTACGAGGCTCTACCATCTGAAGGTCCCACCACTCCCCAATAGTGCAGCGGGCTGGTAACCATTCGCTTATGAACCTTTTCCACATATTTAAGATCCAACCCATAATAAAAGCATTCATGTTGTAGCATTTAATATGCTTTGGAAATCTTTCAGTGATGAGGTAAAGATAGATCATTTTTTAACAAGTGCACACTATTCCATGGTATGACAGTCTTTTCAATTGTTGAATCATCTTTCTGCTAATGGGTGGTCAGAATGTCCAGTTCAGTTGGTACAATGATGCCTCAGTTTACCTACTTTGACCTCACAGCCAGTTCTTAACACATCAGCAGAGAGAAGCAGGAGTAGAACAAGCACCAGATGACAGAGATTTGTCCTAGGACAGCCTCTATCCTGCTCTGGCAGTTTATGGTCCCTGAGACAGACTCTAGACATCTGAAAGTATTTCTCACTCTTGCTTCACTTTACCCTATCCCTCATCTGTCAGGACAGAATGCACCATCAGACCAGGAAATGCCTCATGGTAAACTGAGGTAAAATAATCTAATTCAGGAAGCTGACAGGGAAGGTATACGGAATGGACACCAGCACTATAGACTGAGTTCATGGAGTTAACCCAGCTAACAGGGACAGAGCAGCAGAGCTCAGGGTAAACAGGTGCATCTGCCTCGGGACACAGCCTGGAGAGGGGAGAGAGGGAAAGGGAAGCCTAAGTGGACTGAGTGTTTATTTTTAAAAAATAAGACGGAGTTCAACTAAAGCCTCCTAAATGTGCTTTGGACTGATGAGGTCAAGTTTATGAATGAAAAAGGAAAAACAACCGAGTTGCTTTACCGGGGCTGCTGTTCTCATTGTACAACTTAAACGTTACCATCTCAGAGTGCTGGAGGCCAGGACCTGGAGATAAAGGCACCAATAAGGTTGGTTTCTGGTGGAAGAGAAAGAGAGACTTTCATGCTCTCTGTCTAGCTCCTAGTGGTTCAGTGGCAATCCTTGGCATTATTTGGCCTATAGAGACACTGCTCCAACCCCTGTCTAGGCTCATGCTTTCCCTGTGTGTATGGCCGTGTCTGAACTCCCCCCTCTTATTAATCATACTGGATCAGGGCTCACCCTGATTTTATCATGTTTATTTCTGTAAGGATGCTCTCTAAATAAGACCATATTCTGAGATATGGGGTTTAGAATTCCAACATATATTTGTGGGGGCAGGGGGGGGAACCAGAAAATTTTAATCCATAACAAATGTGAAGTTAAAAGAGAAACAACATCCTACTCTTGCACACCTAAATTATGCATAAAGTGTACCTGCAATACAATTTTACTCGCATCCATAAATAGGAAAATTAGGGGCTGGGGATATGGTTCCATCAGTAAAGTGCTTGCTACAAAGTGTGAGGACATTAGTTAGATTCCCAGCACCCACATTAAAGCCAGGTACTATGGAGGAGGTGGTAGGATCCTTGGGGTTTGCTGGCCAGCCAGTCTAGCCTAATTAGCAAACTGTGCATTCAGGAAGACTCTGTCTCAATAAATAAAGTAGAAGAGCAATTAAGGAAGACACTCAACACTGATCTCTGGCTCCATGTGGGTGTGCATACACAGAGAGGGGGGGCATAAGAAGAAATAGTGTACATTTAAAAATGCTTAAACCAACAGAAGGAAAAGAGCCCAAGAGAAGGCACAAGAATCAGAGACCCACTCACTCACTCACTCACTCAGGAATCCCATAAAAACACTCATCTGGAGCTGTAATACATACACAGAGGACCTGAGCAGACCTGTGCAGGCCCTGTGCATGCTGCTTTCAGTCTCTGTGAGTTCATAGGAACTTCGATCATGTTGATTTAGAGGATTTTGTTTTCTCGGGATCGTCCTTTTCCTCTGGCACTTACACTCTTTCTGCTTCTACTTCTGAGGGGTTCCCTGAGCTCTGCAGTGAAGGATTTAATGGAGACACCCCATTTTCTGTTGGTTTGTCCCATCTAACTCCAAAGTGATAGTTTTTGTCTTGGCTTATTTTATTTTGTTATATATTTTTTTTAAAAAAAAAAATGAATGAATGAAAACCTAGTCACTAGGGTAAAGGTTAGCAGCTGAATTGTCACTTATACCTACTGGGAGAGGGAAAATCAGCTTTCTCCAGTGGAGGACACTGGATCTATCCAACAGTCTAGGACAAGCCTCATGTTCAGGAGTAGTTAGTTGACCAACATATAGTAGTCTCCACATTTGTATGTATGTGCTTTTATTTGGTTACAGTTTGGTTTTTGTGTTTAGTTTTGTTTGTTTTTCTTTTTGGAAGTAGTTTTATTTTATTTTCTTGGTTTTAGGTGGTTTTGTTGTTATATTGGGGTTTTGTTTTTTGAGAAAGAAAAAGTTGGTTGGTAGGGAGGGGGAGAGGATATGGAAGGATTTGGGGGAGGGGAAATATGATCAAAATATATTTACATTTAAAATTGTTTTAAACAATGAAAAAATAAAATATAAAAAAGAAATGTAAAACTTCTAAGGATTGAATGAAAAAGAAAAAGAGATGTGTAAATCATCAACCAGAATATGGCTTTTTATTTTGTTTCTAATTTTCACAGACGTTTTAAATTGTCTCTTTGAAACCCACTGCCTGACTTGGTGAGTGTTCTAATTTCATTTCTACCGCTGTGATGAATACCCTGACCAAAAGCAATGTAAAGGTAGGAAGGGATTGTTTCAGCCTACAGGTTACAGTCCATCACCGAGGTATCGGGTGGTGAAATGGGAGTTTCTGAAGGCAGGCCTGCTTGCAGTTCCACACAGCATTACCTCCAACCAAGGGACACACGTCACAGCCAAAGGACAGCAGGAACCATGGAGGATGCTACTTACTAACTGGCTCATGGCCTGGCTTATGCCCAGCTTTCTTATACAGCCCAGGTCCACCTGTTACGGGAATGGTGCTGCCCACAGTGGGCTGGGCCCTCCTCTGTCTGTTCACAATCAAGACAGTCTCCCACAGACATGCCCACAGGTCAACCTGATCAAGGCAACCCCTCAACTGAGGCCCTCTCCTCAGGAGACTCTAGGTTGTGTGAAGTCGACAGCTAAAGTCAACCAGGGGACTTTAAAGAGATAAATCTTGCCACCAAACTCCAAAGAGAAGAGGCAACAAGGTAAGATGCCATGTTCTGAGTCCTATGCTGCAAAAGCATCAGAGTCTATGGCAACCAAAGGAGCAGGGCCTGAGCAGATCATAGATGCTGAGATTGGGGGTAGGGTAGAAGTCAGGGGCTCAGTTGACAGATCTGCTTTGCAGTGAAGCCTTCCTGGGACTCATCGCTTACTCATTCCACTTTCCTATTTACATGGGAAGGACCACGGAATGGCTTCAAGGGTCTCTAGCTGCCAGATACAGTTGTCTGCCCAGTCACCCAGCAGCAGTATGAATGGTCAAGTAGAAGGGTCAGTCGGCAAGGTTCATCTCACACTCAGGGGAAGATTTCTCAGAACCTGGGGTTCTCTCAGTGCTTGAGATGGCATCAGCAACTCAGCAGCAGGGTGGGTTTGATGAGGTTTCCGAGGGACTGTAAGACCCGCCACTCTCAGCAGTTCCTGCCAGGCCGTGTCTAGTGTCTTCTTCCACGCCAGAGGGGCACAGCTGTTCGGAGGTCTGAAACTTTGCAGACCGCCATAGCATAACCTACCAGGGAAGAGCTTCGAACATTTCCTCTGTCAAAGCAACAGAAAGCAGAGGAAAAACTCCCGGGGACATGTAATGATCACATCAACTGCTAGATTACGTCAGACTCCATCAAGCAGAAACAGTGTGACATGATAGAAAACAGGGAAGAGATACCTAAGTTCCCTCACTCCAACTGGAATAACTTTTAACAGTCTTTTTAGACTGCTCATGGAGTCCTTCAGAGGCTCCAGTCCCCCCATGGTGACTCACTGGTAACACCCTTTATGGGCTGCAGTTCTTTCTAGATCTCTCTTTCCCTTCCCTGCTGGTGTGCCCTGGCATGGCTTCCCCAATGAACTATGTGCACACAAAAACCCCTGTCTCAGGGAGTGCCACACCCCGCTGAGTCAGATTGTTTCTGTTTCACTAAGGTGTGAACTAAAGTTTGAGCATGGATTTGCTGAGAAACCTTCTGTGGATTCAGTTCTGGGTGCGGTGGTTTGAATGAGACTGACCCACATAGGCTCATATAGTTGAAGACTTAGTCCCTGTTGATAAAACTGTCTGGGAAGGATTGAGAGGCGTGGCCTTGCTCGAGGAGATATGTCATTGAGGATGAGCTTTGAGGCTTCTAAAGCCCTTGCCAGTCCCAGTTAGCTCTCTCTACCTCCTGTTTGAAGATCAAGATGTATGCTTTCAGCTCCAGCTCCATACCTGCCTGCTCGCTGCCAAGCTCCCCACCATGGCAGCCATGAACACTAACCTCTGAAACTGTAAGCAAGCTCCCAATAAACTCTTCCTTTTATAAGTTTCCTTGGTTGTGGTGCCTCTTCACAGTGATGGAAAAGTAACTAAAACATGGGGTGAGATGGCAAGAAACACACAAAAAAGCAGCTGACAGTCTTAGAGACAGGTGTTAAAAGAGGACTCTGTTGACAGGGAGAGACAGGAGAAGGTTTACTGAGAAGCATACTTATGTAGTAGAGAGCATCACGAGGATGTCTTCTCTCCTCTCCATCTTCTGCACCTCCATTCGGTACCATCTGCCAATGCACAAAACTGTTCTGAGCATGTAACTGGCTCTCTCTGGCTCCCTTGGGGCAGCAAGTGTGGGCAGCTTCAAGTGGTTTTCTCCACATTACAGATTTTTGTATGCTGTTAAAGCAGAGGCTCTCAACCCCTGCAGGGTCACATATCAGATATCCTGCATGTGTGATATTTACGTTATGATTCATAACAAAAGCAAAATTATAGTTATGAAGTAGCAACAAAATAATTTTATGGTTGGGGGTCCCCACAACATGAGGAACTGTATTAAAGGGTCACAGCATTAGGGAGGTTTGAGAACCATTGTGCTAAAGTCTACTTTGCCCCTGTGGAATCTAGTGACCCTCCCTGTGATAGAGCTATTGGTTCAATTCAGAAGAGGACATCTACAATTGTCCCCTACTCCCAATGCCCTGAAATACACACTGAATTCTCCCAAGGTTGGAATAAAGTAGCAACACTGAGTCCCTTTGGATTTTGTGTCTGGATTTAATTGGTTCTGGTCCAGAGGGCACACGCTACAATTAATTGGCACTTTAAACAATAGCCATCACTAAATGTGCTACTTTAATGATGGGACAGTAAGAGGTCCACGTCCCTTCATTTCCAAGAGGACTGTTGAGTGCATGAAAGATCAGATGGCCATTCCAGGGACAAACTGGCAGCATCAGGTGACAGGAATCATACAGTCCTATTCCACTTGCAAACATCTAGTAAGGATTAGTTCTCACTTCCCAACACTTGCTACTCTAGAAAGGGGATTCATCTGATTTGTAGCACAGAAAAGAGAATTGCCTATGTGTCTTAGGGCTTCTATAGTTCTGATAAAACACCATCACCACAGCAGCTTGGGGAGGAAAGGGTTCATTTCATCTGACAACCCTCTGATCACATTATCACTGAGGGAGGGCAAGGCAGAACCCCAAAGCAGGAAATGAAGCAGATGCAAGAGGAACATGGCTTACTGGCTTGTTCTTCACGGTTTGCTCAGCCTGCTTTATTACACCACCCAGAACCACCTGCCCAGGGGTAGCACCACCCCCAGTGGGCTTAGCTCTCCCCTATTAATCATCAATAAAAAATAAAAAACCTCACAGGGTTTCTAGCAAGCTAATCTGGTGGGGGGATTTTCACAATTGAAGTCTCCTCTTCCCAAAGGACTCTATCTAGCTTGTGTCAAGTTGACTTAAAACTGCATGGTTTTGCCTCTCAGAACTCAATAGTCTCTTTCCGCCTTTCTTCTCTCCTAATCTGCATTGCAAGGTCCCCATGAGCAATCATGCATTTCACCCATGTCTCTGTCTTCCGGTTGATGCTGTGGCCAAACGCCCATACCATCTCCACTGACACAGATAACCATCAGCTCCTTCCAGCCGTAGGACTTGATGGTGCTGTGTCTAGAATCTACCACTTGTAGACCATTGTAACCCAATCCCCTCAGCCTAGCATCTACTGCCCCACTTACCTGGAAGCTGGGTAAGTAGTCTAAGTAGTTCCTAATGCTCTCTTGCCTCACTGCTACAAAAGCAAGACCCACTTCCCAGCAAGTCCATTAGAAAGAGCCTTGGGAGGCAGAAGAGCAAGGGATCACAGAGTGAGCCTTGTACTACAAAAGACAGAGCATTGTCTGTCACACAGTCAAGACAGAAAGGCAAAGGTACCTAGAAGAGCCAGGCCCACCCCCCTCGTTATAAACCCTAGGCTTACCCAAAACTTATCTGTATGTGTGATGGCCCATCTTGGTTTCCTGATGTCAACTAATCGATATTCAGAATCAACTAAAACCCAAGCTGCTGGGCACTTCGTGAAGGATTTTCTTGATCACATTATTTAAGGCAGGAAAGACCCAGCCTCAATCTGGGCCAAACCTTCTAGTGGCAGCCCACGTAAAAAGACATGGAAGCATTTGGCCTGCTCACCCTCACTCTCATTGGCAAGTTCATCTACCTGCTGCAGAGGCATCCCTTTACCTGTATTAGAATAACATCTTCAGGGTTCCCACATACAATGAAGAACTCCAGGAGTCTTCCAGGACTTCAGCACCAGGTTGGGACTCCTTAGACATCCAGTCTCACTGATTGAACACTATCAGATTATCAGCCTTTCTGTCATGAGCAGCCATTGCTGGACTACCCAGAACACAGTCTCTAGAAAGTCCCCATATACATTTCTACAGGTTCTTTCCTTTTGAGAACCCTGATTAACACACTTTGAGAAAGATACGGAACAGAAAAGGAAAAGGTTTTCACAATGAGACCATGAGAAGCAAGCGTTTCTAAGCCCCAGACATTGGCCTATGCATCTCCACGGGGGATTGAATTGTATAATATCAAGTTGACCTACACAGTTGTAGGAAGTTCACAAGCATGGACTTGACAAGAAGGAATCCTTATACTATGTAATCTGGCCCTCCAGGATTGCCAACAGGCTTGCCACTGGGTAAAGTCCCAGAGGAGACTGAAGCCACAGCAGAAAAATCAGAGTTAGTAGAAAAATTCTGAACTAGAAGGACGGAAACTAACCCATGGGCCCTTCCGCATGAAACAGAAACAAATCAAATTCCAAACAACAGATGTTTTTCTTCCAAGGTGAACATGTCAGTGTGGCTAATGATTTCAGTCCAGTTGTTAATGCCCCACCCCCACCCCAGGCCTGGGGTCTTGAATGAATTCAGTCACTTTTCCCACCAGGTTAGACACTAAGGCATAGTAGCAGGCTTCAAACGCTGGTCTCTGCCTGAGTGGAGTCACCTTACCTCTGTCATGGTGATGAGGGCCCTGGGTGAGGAGGTAGGAACCCTGGATTTGGTCTTGGCTCAGCCCTAAAAAGATAGAAATCAAGAAGAAATCTTTTATATATTCTAAACCCTAATTCCCTGCTTCAGAAAATAGATGGATAAATCAGGGCATCTCTCAGCTTCCTTCTATCCCTTAAAATATCTCTCCTTTTGTTCATTTAAAGATTCACAATGGTTTAATTGCTTACATAGGCCACATTCAGGAAGTGGGGAAAGAGTCAGATAGAGAAGAATAACTCCCTTTTCAAGACACCATTAAAAAGTAATTTATATTTCAAGACTTCCATTCTGTCTTCTTGGAAAGCCTGAAAGAAAATTCTTCCTTTATCTGGTTGCCAGACAACCTTTCTATCCAGGCTTCATTTCCCTCTCTTAGAAAAGAAATAAAAATCTGGCTTCTGATACCTGCTTAAGAGTACATGCTGACTTCAGGTGTCCCTCAGGAAGAATCCAAAACCTGACTGCCCATCTGCAGACTGACTGAAACTGAAAAAAAATAAGGAGCACATTCAAAGACAGGTGAAGAAACTAAAATCTGCTCATCAACACTGGAAGCTGGAAGGAGCCATAGGGAGAGCAAACAATTAAAGAGTGTGCTGTAGTTAGTCTGTACTTTGAAAAACAACAGCAAAAAATGTTTTCCCAAATAGTCTTTCATCCTCACACTGGACTTTTGAGCAGAAGGAAAGATTGTCTCTTTTTACTTCATGAGCAAGTTGCATCCAAAAAAAAAGGTGATTGTTCTTATTAATTTCCAGACCTAGACGACAAGTTTACAGTGCCTCTGTTGAAGACAGTAAGTGCAGGGACCTCTGGGTCCCACCTCATGATTCCCTGGGATCTAGCTTAGCCTGTGGTGTGTGTGTGTGTGTGTGTGTGTGTGTGTGTGTGTGTGTGTGTGTGTGTGTGTGTGTGTGTGTGGCCTCCCGGCAAAGCTGAGAGCACGCAACAGTCAGCTCCCTGGGCTGGCACAGGAAAGATGGAGAGGCAAAGGGGAGTCCAGGCTGACTTTGGAAGGGAAAAGAGAAGCCTAGCCTTTGGGGCTCAAGCCCTTGCCCAGCTCCCACCCAGCTCCCAAGAGAACATTTGCTATGGGGAGCTGGGGCGTCTCCCCCCGGGAAGGACTCGACGCGATAGTGTAGAAGCGAACAGAAACACCCTCGGTACTTAGGACCCTAAATTAAGACTCAGCCACGCTAGCAGCGGGTGGTGGAGTTGGTCCCCAGCACCACCCTGCCTCCTGTAGAACTGAGGAGCATTGGTTGAGCTATAATCTAGGTGAGACACAGGTTTGCTTCTCTTCTCTCAAAGGTAGTTAGCCCCACAAGGGCCCATAGTTCCCGAACCTCCACCCTTCCACTCCCCTCTGATTAGTCAGGTGTGACAGACTATGAAGCTGAGCTCCCATTTAGGGGATGAGACAAAATCACTACCTATGTCCAGGATCAAAGCCAGTGGCCATATTGGCCAAATGTCTTCACTAGCCCGTTTGGGGTTCTGGTGCCTTTATATATATATATATATATATATATATATATATATATATATATAGTAATTATATATATAAAATTCTTTGCCAAATTGCTTTTGTTTTGTTCTTATGTTCTTTTGTACAACAGAGAGAGTGGTATTTTCCCAATAGCTGTTTGTTTAGATGTACACGTTCCTATTAAGCTATGATCCACTGAGGGCAAAGGCTGAGGACCCCTTCAGGTAGTTCCGAGTGAACAGAGAGAAAGCACACCCATTCTGCCTGTAAGGTTGTAGCCCTGGCTTTTTCAGACCAGAGATTCCATAAGCAGCAGGGCTTCCACCACAGCAGAAAAGAGGAAGCTGTCCTGCACCCCAGGGCCTAGAGGGGCCAAGCATCACGACACTGCCCGAGCCAAATCTTTTCATCCCTGGAACCTGCGTTGTTGTGCAAGAACATGTGTATCCCATCCAAGCTTTGGCTAGAAAATCACTTCCATAAGTTGCCAGTTTTTGGTTCTTAAGTCAAATATAGCATGAGCCAGGCCTCATTAAGAGCTTGAAGTGTGTTGCGGTGGGAGAGTAGAAACAGGTACCTCACTATTCCTGGACCATGTCTCTGCCTCCGGGTGCCCAGCAGGCTGCTAGTTCCATTTTCCTGCCACTTATTCCTCTGTCTTCCTATGGCATGCCTGCTTCATGGCTGGTACATTCTATATAACATCTGGCCAGTGGAAAATGCGCCTTACATGCATTTTGTAAATGGTCTATTGTAGTTCAGTCTTGGCTGGGCTCCCATCTCAACACTCATTTTTCATTCACATCCGAAATGCACAAATCTCAGCCCTAGAGAAGTTAAGTAACTGTTACACTAGATAGCGTCATGACCCGGACCGTCAAGCATTAATTCAGCCCCTTTCTACTACACTACATAAGTCTTCTCTGTTGGAAACCCACCGCAGCGTCCTATGGCTTAGCACATAAAATTTAAAGGTTTTCCTTCAGCATTTCTACTCTCCTCTCTCTATGTTTTGTTTGTCTCTTTCTTTTGTTTTGTTTTGTTTTCTAGATAGGGTTTCTCTGTGGAGCCTGTCCTGGATCTCGCTCTGTAGACCAGGCTGGCCTCGAACTCACAGAGATCCGCCTGCCTCTGCCTCCCAAGTGCTGGGATTAAAGGCGTGTGTGCCACCACCACCACCACCACCACCACCACCACCACCACCACCACCACCACCACCACCACCACCACCTGGCTTCTCTCCATCTTTTTCAGCATTGATTGAAGATTCTCTGCTAGCCAAGCACACCCGCTGGTCATCTCATCCTTCTTATGGCCAAGCACAGCAGTGTTACTCTGCCTCTTTCTACGATTTCTCATTTCTTCCTTGGAAATCAGAGTCAGTTTCCATCTCTTCCAGGAAGCCCACCCAAACTAGAACTACTTCACTTATTCTTCTCTGCACGTGCGCGCGCGCGCACACACCGACACACACACACACCGACACACACACACACACACACACACACACCCCGACACACACACACACACACACACACACACACTGACACACACCCTCAGTATTGTAGCAATCATGTTGTTCTCATCATGCAGGACCAAGCTCACTCTGGCTTATGGATAGAGGACACTGAATGGAGGTTTGTTGGATGATAGACAAGTAAACATAAATAGACTGTATGGATTCAGTCCACAAGCCCTCTCTCAAGAGTGTCGTCTCTCCCTGACTTCCTTTGTCACACTCTCAGACAACCCTCTGTCCCTGGTAGGGTGACTACTGCTGTGACGGAACACCGTGACCAAAGCAGCTTGGGGAGGAAAGGGTTCATTTGCCTTATGATTCCTCATCACTGTTCAGCACTGAAGGAAGACAGGATGGGAACTCAAACAGGGAAGGGACCTGGAGGCAGGAGCTGATGCAGAGGCCATGGAGGGGTGCTGCTTACTGGCTTGCTCCCCATGGCTTGCTCAGCCTGCTTTCTTATAGAACCCAGGACCACCATCCCAGGGATGGCTGCACCCACTATGGGATGGGACCTTCCACTAATTAAGAAAATACCTTTCAGACTTGCCTACCACCCGATATTATGGAGGCATGTTTTAAATTGACGTTCCCAACTGGGCAGTGGTGGTGGCACATGCCTTTAATCCCAGCACTTGGGAGGCAGAGGCAGGCGGATCTCTGTGAGTTTGAGGCCAGCCTGGTCTATGAAGCGAGTTCCAGGAAAGGTGCAAAGCTACACAGAGAAACCCTGTCTCCAAAAACAAAACAAACAAAAAAATTGACATTCCCTCCTCTCAGATGACTTAAGCTTGTGACAAGGTGACAAAAAACCAGCCAGCACCACTGACCCCTCACTGTTGAGCAACCACCTTTCCTTTCTTGTTCATCCTCAAGGTCACACTTTAACAAAGACATCACAACATAAAGCATTTTATAAACTTAAAAAGTCTCCTACCCTTTAAAAACTAAAATACTTAAAAATGCGGTCTTTTTAAAAGATTCAATCTCTTTTAAAAGTCCATAGTCTTTCAAAATATCATGTCTCTCAACGATGGGCTCTTATAAAATAAAAATAATAAGTTAAATACTTTCTTACTTCAAGACGGAAGAACCAGGGCACAGTCACAATCAAAGCAAAGCAAAAACCAACCCCGACAGTAAATAACTCAATGTCCAATAGCTGAGATGTACTCACGATCTTCTGGACTCTTCCAAAGGGCCCGGGGTCACCTCTCTGTAGCTAGAGTTTTCCTGCCTTACTCCTTGAGAGGAGAATTGGGGAAACAGGAAGAAGGGAGAGAGACACTGCAGCCACCGCCAGGATAAGCAGCATGTAAAGATGCCGGTAAGCCACCAGCCACGTGGCAAGGTATAGATTTATAGAAATGGGTTAATTTAAGATATAAGAACAGTTAGCAAGAAGCCTGCCACGGCCATACAGTTTGTAAGCAATATAAGTCTCTGTGTTTACTTGGTTGGGTCTGAGCGGCTGTGGGACTGGCAGGTGACAAAGATTTGTCCTGACTGTGGGCAAGGCAGGAAAACTCAAGCTACACCTCTCTGGCTCTGTCCTCTACAGTACCACAGCTTGTCTTCCAGGCTCAGGCCTGCTGCTGTCCTTGGTGGTCATCCATGGTACTGGCATGTCCAAACTGCTGGGGTCTTCTGCTGCAACTGGGCTGCACTTTCACCACTAGCCTCTCTGGGGCTCTCTTCGGGGACTCTAGCCCTGCTACGCAGTGCCAAGCCTCAGTTGCCCTCTCTGGTCCCCTCTTGCCTTCAAAACCAGTATCACCTGGGTGATTCTCACACTACCAAGTTCAGCTGCCAGTAGGAGGTACGATCTTGGCCATCTTTGGAACAGGGCCATTTCTAGGTGCTGACCCTGAGGAAACTCATCCCAGAAGACTTCACTTCAATGACGCTGGTCTCTTCTTAATCACAGCTGACTCTTCGGCCCCAGCATCCATTGTCCCAACAAAGCAGACGTTTTTACTTCAGTGGTTCTGCTCTCTTGTTAATCACAGCTGACTCTTCAGCCCCAGATGACCAGACACCTCAGAGTCTTCATACAAATGGCCCAATAGAGTCTTTGCTTCTCTCTGATAATTCACAAGTCAGGCCTCCATCGTCTACACTGCTCTCAGCATTCTTATTTTCCAGGCTCCCACAGACAGGTCACTGAGCTCTCAACCCTGAATGACTTTTCTTCCCCAAAGTTCCAAAGTTCTTCTGCCGTCCTCCCCCAAACAACATAGTCATGTCTGTCACAGCATTACCCCCACGATCATGGTATCAACTTCTGTCTTCAGGTTTCTATATCTGTGATGGAACACCATGACCAAAGCAACTCGGGGAGGAAAATTTGGCTTATGATTCTTCATCATTGTTCATCTGGAAGGAAGTCAGGACAGGAACTCAATCTGGGCAGGAACCTGGAGACAGGAGATGATGTAGGGGGCATGGAGGGGTGCGGCTTACTGGCTTGTTCCTCATGGCTTGTTCAGTCTGCTTTCTTATAGAACTCAGGACCACCAGCTGAGGTATGGCACCATCCACAATGTGCTGGGCTCTTTTCCACCAAACGCTAATTAAGAAAATGCCCTACCAGCTTGCCTACAGCCCAATCTGATATAGACATTTTCTTAATTGCTGTTCTCTCCTCTCAGATGATTTCAGCTTGTGTCAAGTTGACATAAAACTAGCCAGCACATCCTCTTCATCATTTCTCCCATGGCCCACCCAAGCAAGTCTCCCAAGATCTTCCTCTCCCTTCCACCCTCCCTCTTGTCAGACTTACCAGTGCCACCTGGAGGAACTTTCTGGAAGAAAGTTGATCACTTCATTCATTCTTCATGATGCCTTTCTGGTGCCTTTCTGATAAAGTCAAAGCCTTTAGCATAACATTCTAGGATCATCACAACCAAGCCTCAAACAAACCTCACTCTCCACTATTGACAGACCCAACATCAAGCACAAGGCACACGCTTCCATCCTTGAGTCTCTATCATGCTTTTCCCCTAATAGCGACAGGAGCTCGACCCTTCTTTCTTAAATGATCTTCTGCTAGTCTTTGAGGATCTATGCAAATACCACCACCACACCCTGCCATGCTGCCTTGCCCAAGCCCTGGGCTAGCCCCGCCCCTTTCTGGACCCTCGTGTCTCAAGTCCACCCACACTAAGCATAGGGCCTTGCCGCTGCTGATCGGCCAGCCTTGCTTTGCCCTTGCTAGCCTCTTGAAAACAGCACCAAGTGTTCCTCTCTTTTACATCCACAGCCCCATTACAGGGCTTAGCTCTGAGGATGCTCTTAGTGCTGCTGATTAAGTGAACAGATCATCTTGCTCACACAGTGTTAATTTGCATTTACTCTGAATCATACACTGTAGAGCTGGAAAAAATAATAGGAAACATCTTTTCTAGCATGCTCATTTCGCAAGTAAAGAAATTTCAGCCCATAGGGATTTAAATTGATTTGCTGGGGATCATAAGGAGGCACAGAGGGTCACTGACCCCTGGTCATCTGATTCATACCATCTTTCACCTTATGATGATACATGTGGAGTCATGATACTGAGGCAGAGGAGATGGCTCAGTTGGTATGGTGGTTTGAATAAGAATGGTCCCCATAGGCTCATATATCTGAATGCTTGGTCCCCAGGGGTGGTGCTCTTTGATGGGATTAGAAGGATTAGGAAGTGTGCCCCTGTTGGATGAGGTGAGGCCTTGTTGGAGGAAGTGTATCACTAGGGTGGGCCTTGAGGAGAGAACAGCAATTAAGAAAATGTCTTTGGTTTCAAAAGGCCATGCTCGGCCCATTTCTCTCTATCTTTCTCTTTGCGTGCAGATCAGAATGTAGCTCTCAGCTACTTCTCCAGCACCATGCCGCCATGCTCCCTGCCGTGATGATAAGGTTCTAAGCCTCTGAAACTGTAAGCAAGTCCCCAACAAAATGCTTTTTTAAAAAAAAAAAAAAATAAGAGTTGCCTTTGTCATAGTGTCTCTTCACAGCCATAAAACAGAGATTCCATGTTGGTAAAGCGCCTGATGCACAAGCCTAAACAGCAGGGTCCCCAGCACCCATGTGAAGAAAAAAAATGCATCATGGTCATGTGTATCTGTAACCTCCACACTGGGAGGCAGAGACACATGGACCCCAGAGTTCATCGGCCAGAGAATATAGCCAAATTGTGAACACTAGTTCAATTTGAGATGGAGAACAACTGAAGAAGACAATGGTGACCACCCCCCACCCCCACCCCTCCAAGCCCCCCACCCCCACACGCACACCGTCACAATACCGAAAGACAGAAGCGCTTGGGTCAGGAGTCTGAAAAAATGAAAAGAGCCGCTTCTTTGTCCTGAGTGTCCTCTAGGGCTTCCTACCTCATTTGCATTCAAGTCTGCCTGCCCTAACCATGTGGCATTTGTAGATTGTGGCTCTGCTTCGCAACTCTGCACTTGACTCTGGATGTCACTTTGAAGGGCTTTTTAGGGAGCTGATTTAGTTGGTTACAAATTTTAAAAATTCCAGAACCACCGATGCCTTTAGAATTCCTTTCACAAGATACTGTATATTCAAAGAGTTGAGTGAAATGATCTTGGACACTAATGTCTTCTGATAACCAAGATCAAACTATAATGTTCCCCACTTCTGAGATAATATAGACAGGCGCCAATGTCTGGCACTTTCATTCAGACTTTGGTCTCACAATGTGATGCTTAGGAAAATTTTTACTTCTTAAAGGGGGAACTGAAAGATGGCAATATCAATCATCTTAGTAATAACAGACTTGTAGTGATGAAAACAGGGCATGCAGATTCTCCTAGGTTTCATTTGTCTACAACACCCCGAACAAAAGGAAACACTGTCTTCATAGGGGAAAAACCTAAATGAGCTCATACTTGTCTCTGTGAGCCTTGCAAGGTAGTGTGCCCTTTCAGCTCATCACTCCCACCCCGTCCCCCCACTCCCTGTCTGATGTCCCCATCAGCATCAGTTTACATTCTTTTACAGAAAATCAGTGTCTTTAAGAGGTTCCAAGAATTTTGTTCAAGGAAATACACAACAAAGATTTTTCAGTCACTTGCCACAGACAAGGAAATGGCCACTTTAGCAAAAGTGAGTAGCGTTTAGTGGTGAGTTCGTGCACTAATGTATGCACAGCCTGCAATGGAGGAGGAGGAGGAGGAGGAGGGTATCTTTGTGCTGCTTCGAATACACTCCATTTCTACTCTTTTGTCCTGCTGATGGCTCAAACAGGCTTCCACAGTCACATTACTGTCATTTTGTGCTATCTCAAAGTTAAATCATAATGAGCCCTGAGATTGTTAGTTGTTTCTCTTGTTTCTGCAGAAATGAAGGTTCCTTTTTCATTTTGGAGGTTCAGAGCCTCCAAGTTTCTATGATTGCCTCTCACGCCCTCTCTTCCTTTATTCTCTTCTCTTCTTTGGCTCAAAAAGCAAACTCATTACCAAACCAAATGTGTAAGCCTCCCACACAGAATCTGGGGGAGAAATATATCCCATTTAATACAGGGAAGCCATTTCAGAGGTTAGCTTCGGTCTATGGTTTCACTAGCTTGTGGGGTGTGCCAAATGTGACCACCACTGAATTCAGAACTGCCTCATTGGGACTAAACAAAGTCACTGACATAGAAAAGCAGCTACTCCTGACACAAATAACTTACAATTTAATAATTAAAACAACAGTGAGGACGATAAACAAATAAGCAGTGTGTGCCAGACCCCATCATCACACACACAGAGACAATGGACGCTGCACAGTTATTATGGTTCTTCATGAAACACCAGGCAATTTTGCAAGCATGGTTCTCTTTGCAGACAATATATTTTCCCAGCCTCTCAGCTTTAAAAACGCAACCTTTAAAGCCTTCCTTTGCTTAGCCAGATAGAACCGGCTCGGCTTGCTAAGTATTCCCAATGTCACCTTTATAAGTAAACAATGTGTTGTTATTTCTTGTTGGAATATGCATTTTTGGAAGGCAAAACTTTGATATTAAATTTCTTGGCATCTCTATAACCAATTTCTTACTAAAGACTCAATAACTGAAAGTTATAATAAAATCAATCTCTCCATCTCTAATGGTTTTGCCATTCAAAGTGGCATCTGACATGGGGCTCTGTGTAACCAATCAATGTCTGAAACTTGTGTTAAATGGATGTGTGTCCTCACATGGACACACGTGCATGCACATAATTGTTGATGTTGAGGGTTTTTTGAGATAAGGTCTCATGTGGTCCAACTTTACTTACTATACAGTTCAAGACGGGCTTGAACTCCTGCCTCTGCACCCCAAGTGCTAGGATTGCAGGGGCAGGGGGCACCACATCCAGCTCCCTCACACTTAATAATTATTTACAATAACATGAAACCTATTTTTCTTTATCACTCCACTGATACAACGGAAATTAACTACATCGGTCACTTAAAATTTGAAGTCATTCACACATCGGAAAAACATTGCAACCAACTATTATTTCTTCAGGCTTACCCAACAAGGAGAGTATTATATTAAGACAAAATTTTAAGCCGGGCAGTGGTGGTGGCGTATGCCTTTAATCCCAGCACTCAGAAGGCAGAGGCAAATGGATCTCTGTGAGTACGAGGCCAGCCTGGGCTACAGAGTGAGTCCCAAGAAAGGCTCCAAAGCTATACAGATAAATCTTGTCTCAAAAAAATAAATAAATAAAAATTTAAACAAACAATTAATGAAAAGTATCAGTTGTATTGAGGATAGAGCAAAAATTGAAATATTTTCCAATAATTACAATAAAAAGACAAATGCTTCAAGATAAAAAAGAACACACAGAATGTGTTCTTTCTCAGTTCCCAGACACGGGAGCTGAATAACAGAAGCAGTTGATAGTGTTTCCCATTTAGAATGGCTAAGAACCTAAAAATGTTCTTTAATTAGTTTTTCTTCCTAATTCTGGATGGCAGGACCATATGGTTACCCGTTCATTTTAAAGATGAAGAAAATAAACCACAGAGGGTTAAACGATTTGCTGAAATTACCCAAATCACCACCTTCTGCCAGTAGAAACAGCAGTAATCATCTATTAGCATGTTACCAAGTGGCAGGCAGAATGGTGGGCATGTGTATGAATTACCTCACTCACTCTTCACGTTAGCTCCGTCAGAGTGCTGTTCTCTCAACCCCAATGTTGTGGTTTGTTTTTTTTTTTTTTTACATTTTAACATCTCTAACATCGATTAGTTTCACAATCAATGGGTTATCATTTTAATTGTCAGCGATATTTCTACCTTAGTTGTAAATAAAATAATGGTGACAATCTAGATCCCAGGAGATACAGAACTAACTGCAGTTTCGCAGGTAAGATAATGGAAAGTCGAAGAAGTAAAGTAGGGGTGGGAGAGATGCCTCAGTCCATAAAGTGCCTCCCATGCAAGTCTGAGGACTTGAGTTTGTGTCCTCAGCACTGATGTAAAAAGCCAGGGGCAGTGGTGCATGACCGTAATCCCAGCTCTGGGGACCAGAGACAGGGAACTCTCCAGAGTGTGATGGTCAGACAGCTTGGAAAATCAGCAAAGTCTAGGTCTAGTGAGAGTCCCTGACTCAAAAACAAGAGCTATTGAGGAAGGTACCCAAAATTGATGGCCACGTGTTCCCATGTTTAGGTACACACTACATATGTATTTACAGACACATGAATATGTGCACACACACATGCACACACAAGCATGCATGCACACAAGCATGCACATGCCTATCTAGGGTTAGTCATGGATCTTGTGAGTGGTGGAACAAGATTTGAACCTGGACAGCTTGACTGTAAACCCATGCACTCAGCTCTCTGTAGAAACATCTATCATACTCTGTTAACAACTCGCTCAACATGTGTCACTTGGTGTCCTGCAGTGATACAACACAGAAGGAAAGGCATATGGGAGCTTCATGTTCTGGCTAGAGTGCAGTTAGTTGCCACACTTCTCAGCGGTTTCATGAGTCACATCCTTGCTCCCATCGTCCAGTTCTACATCTCCCTTCTGCAACGAAGACAAGCCAAGCTCTACCTCTGATCGCATCATAACCTTCTGTGAATTCTTTCTCCTAACACAGAGCAATGCCTTGTCTCCAAACCACAGAAACCCTTCTAAGACCATCATAAAGTTTCCATTGCTGGTGGTGCTTTGGAAAACAAACTTGGCAAGGCTTAGAAACTTGACAATAACAAAGTAGACACGTGTTTTTCATTAATAGAAGTCAGAATGAGTTGTGTGAGGGAACTGGAATACGCTAGCCGGCTAGGATAGGGAAGTCGTTGATTCCAGCAGCAGTGTGACTAATTAGGTTTGCTTTTGTGAAGGAATTGGTTTGTATTGATTCATTTATGTCTGATGTAGCTCAGCAGTCCTTTCCCTGCCTGGGAAGCCTGCCCAGACTGGTAAGGGGAAAGGAGCTGACGGGCCCTTTAAGACTATATGTACCTTTTGGCAAAATCAAGAGTGCAGGGCCAGAATGAACAGGTCACCTATATCTGCGCCCACTCCCTGTTCAGACACAGGCTAACTATAGAGGGTATTCCTACTGGCCACAGTCAGAAGGCCTGAAAAAATCAGAGACTTTAAGCTGCCTTACAAGTGTTATAAGTCACTTTTCAGCTTCATCCTAAAGAAGAGGAGTTAGAGGTTTTTTTTTAGCCTCCATCAGCCCATGGAGTACCCATACTACAGAGGGTCTCAAACCCTGAGCTACAAACAGCTGTGTTTTCCTGATTCGATAAACTGAACCAAACAGGGCCCCATATTATTCTTTATGATAAGAAAAGCTCCCTCCTCTCCTGCATGCAAATCTTCACTAGCATCACAGCTAGTAGAATCTCTTCAATGGCAGGACTAAACTCACCAAGTCAAAAATCATGCTGATGCAGCTTCCAGAACAACTCTAATGATGAGTCTTATCAGGGCACTGTGTTGAGAATCAGCAGGGATGAGTTTCAAATGTGCTTTTGTGACTAATTAGCTCTGCCCAAGGGTCAAGTGAATGAGCTTCTGAGTCTGTGTGCAAGTTGGTATTGGGAAACCTACCACCTCTAGAGTTCTTGCAGCATCCTTTTTCCAAGAGGCTAGTGGTTTGTAGTGTTATTCAAACTTTGGATATACTTTATCCAAAACCTTTATTTTCAGCATATACCAGTTATCAATACATGGACAACAGCCTGAAGTCTTGATGCTGGGAGTAGCATTTATTTCTGAATGAAGCTAGCTCAGAGAGACTTAACAAACAGTCCAAAGCCAACCGTAAACACTCACTCAAGTGTATACCATATACTTGCATATAAACCATAGACACTCAAGTATGTACCCCAATTCCAAACTCTTTCCTTTGTCACTGTGCTACTTACTGAGGGCTAGGGACCAGGAAAGAAAGAATTTCTAAAAAATGCCAGATCCCTGGAGAAGGAGACCAGAAACCCTGCCTAGACACTCTGCAGAATTCATAGAGTAACTAGCAGAGATAGAAAACAAAGCTTTAGTGCCAAAGTCCATGGCAGAACAGAGGCTACCTCAGGAAGGTGACCTGGACATGCAATGTCCAAAGATGGACAACTTGAACATAGGAAAAGTTGCAAGTCTGGGCTCCAGTGATGGCAAAGGGAATAAATTTCATCTCAGTACCCCCTGAGCAGCCTTAGACCCCCAAACTGGAAGGACTTTGTCATCTCAGTGAATACTGCTTGGTCCTCAGACCGCTATAGTTTCAAATAAGGCTTCATATCAATTAAGGTCTCTTTACAATCAAAACTGCCTATTGTTCACTTAAGCAATAACACAGAAACTTTAGGAAGGATTGAGGGCATTTCATCAGAGTTGAAGGAAAAAAATGAGGTTTTTCTGCTTAAAGCATTCGGAAACAAGGTCAGCTCGAGCACTCTCCAAAGCAAGACTAATGAACAGCCACTGAAGGTCATTTCTCCAACCACTTTCCATCCTGGGGTCAATCTGTATAAAATGTCTATTCCCGGTGAGAGGAACTGATTAGCCTGGCACATGTGAGCAGTAGGAGAGGCCATGACCCTTCAGGTGGAAGTCTCGCAGGGAGATGCATTGCACTCTGGGAGAAGTTGTTGTTACCAGCAGAAGGGAATGACTGGGTCAGGCCAATGGCAGCATCCCAGACCAAGTATAGGAGAATTAAGAAGGAAACATTAGACCTTTGTAAGAGCTGCATCTGGGAACCTCCTGGGAGCTGCAGATTGTTCAGAGATGGAAGAGAGTCCATGGAAGTCAACCAGTGCTCAGGAATGGGAGAAACTCTTGAATCAGCAGCTGAACTAGTAGATCCATTCAACAGGATGACAAACATCACCTCATCAAGAATCATCATGAAGAGTCTGCCTGTGGTAGGGGCCCATCCACAAGCTGGCTAACAAGCCTGGAGGGGAGAGACATAAGGAGAAGAGACTGTTTAGGAGTTCGGAAAATGGAAAATAATGTTGCTAATGATAAGATAGAGTAAGCTAAAACAACTAGCTTTGACTCTGGAGAACAAGTGGATCTATTGAAAAGGGCAAGAAATATCTCCAGAAGGTTCAATCACGTACCAAAGCACATATGCACATATGTGCAGACTGGTGGGAGGTGAGAGAGCATGCGCCCTGAGAAGAAACAGAGGAATGAATGTGATTGTGCTCAGTTTCCCCCATTGCACCTCAAGGACTGGGCTTTTAAGCTTTTCTCTCTCACAGTCCTCTCACACATTAACAAACTGATTCACAATGTGTTATGCTTTCACATTTTAAGACCTATTATCTTTTATTCCAACCGTGGAATAAAATATTTTATTGCTAAAGTGTAGTGAAAAGAGCATTTAATTTGGTGTCAGGAGGCTTGGGCTTATGAATGTCGGCTGGATAATCATGTCTACACTGGCCCCCTCTTCCCAGACATTACTGCAGGGTGGGCTGCAGAGGGTTTGTTAGCCAGCTCCCTCTCCTCAGCCATGGCCCTCCGCCAGGTCCAGAGCTCTTCCCAAGCTGCCCTGCTTTGTAGATAACTTGCATCCATCTTCCTGGACCAGCCCGAGTGAAGGCAGGGAGGCACAGAGGAAAGGATTTGATTGACTAGTACAAATCTCACCTCTACCACTGAGGAACAAGAAAGCCTTGGGGGGGAAATCGCTTTTCTTCTCTGATGGTCTGTTGCACAATCCATAAGATGGAGATAACCAGGCCTCCCTTTCAGGGATCCCAAGAGATGGTCTATGTAGAAATACCCACATGGGCATCTGATAGCTTTTATTATCTCTTCCGGAATATTCTCTGGGCCAACGCTTTTCACAGCCCTCCCTTCTCTCCAGACCTTTGTGTGAATTCTCTGTATCAGTTAGATAGTTGTCAAGGGCTCTGGGCTGCTTGAATGTTATCATTCTTCTACCATCTCTATCAAAAGTCCGTTGTCGATGTAGTGTCTAGAAGATTCCCTGGCAGTGTGCGGTTTGTTTCCTACCCCACCGCAGAAACGCCTCTATTATTGTGTCCCATTGCTTAGCAGCATGAGTAAGATGTTCAAAAGAGATCATTTCAAGTAAAAGGTTTACAACTCTACTTGATGCTTCTGATCTGTACTTTTTTAAGTTTCCCTTTTCAATTTAACTCAGATGCAGTTTCAGGCCATTAGGCTTTCCCTTGGTGAACTTTGAAATAAACATTTCTTTCCACGCCTCGCAGTCGACCATTGCCTCTTTTCCGCCACCCCAGCCGTAGCCCTGGCAGTCCTTGTCCTAGAAGCACAGTGACGGCCAACGCTGGAGAAACAGAGAAGTGGGCAGCAAGAAGAGCACGGTTTTGTGAGAAATCCTGCCCACCCCTGCCCTTCCCACTCTCCAAGCACCACAGGCCTCGAAAGAGTTACTGAATTTGTATTTTGTTTCAGCCAACTTCAGCAAAACTTGAGCAACCGCTGCCCCCTCTGAGTTATAACTGAACTAAACTAAATAAATCAAAGAGTAAGCAAGTTCAGAGTCCTAATATCAGCTCATCAAGCTCAGGCCAGAGACGGAATCTCAATTTGATGGAAGAGGTGAAAGGGCATGGTTGATGGTTTCCCTGGGTGGAAGAGACATTAAAGTCTAAAGGCTGCTTCTGCCGAGTATGCTTATTTTGGGGTGGCTGGAAACAAAGCCCTAATAATTGAAAAAGATCAAGGAACTCATTAAAGGACTGCTCATCAAAGCTGCTAGAAGCCAGGTCCTCTGTCCACACCCAGGAGAATCCACACAGATGGAAACAGAATTTCCCCCTGCTTGTTGGAGTAAGCCAAGTAATACACAAAGGAGGAACGGGGGGTGTGAATGAGAGGAAAACTGGGGTCCCTGAGTACTCAGGGCCTTTTAAGACTCAAGAAAAATCTTGCCTCCTTCTTCCGTTTTCTTTCATCACAAGTCTCCAACTAGTGCCAAAAATAGGTTCACTGTTCTTACTCCTTATAAAAGGCAACACATCAAATGCTAGCAATGATATTACACAATGTATAATTAGATCTGATCTCCACTCACATTCACAAGTGACGAACCATGGAGCTATAAATGAAAGAAAAAACAGGAAGGCCTCAGGAGTGAGCACACGCCAGTCATTTTACACATTTTCTTGTAGACTGCTTTCTCCTACAGAGCTGTAGGGAAGTAGTGAGGTTTGTAGAAAGACTGCCTTGAGGGTACTAGGTGCTCCAAGTAGAGTAGTAGGAGAAGAATTTGACTTTGTTTTACCTGCTTTGGAATGGCAGATGTAAACCCAGGAGTGTTCTCAAGGATGACAGAAACATGGCAGAGACAAAGCCATGTAGGGTTGTCTTTAGAAGAAAGAGCACACGGGGTCAAGTACACCGTCAGAGCAGACGCAGCATTGCAATTAAGGTGCATGCAATTAAAAATCTTTGTTCACGCGCTCTCCAAGGCCGAGAGCCAGGCAGAAAGGAATAATAAATGAAATGTTTGTCTCAAACAGAACTTAGTATGACAACAGATGATGACTTCTATAGACTCAAGGTTATGAGCCCAGATCTCTTTTGTAATAAGGACATTGCCAAGTCCTTGCCAGAGAAATCTTCTCTTACTTATGAAAACATTTCAGAAATAGGATGTCTTTCTGCAGTTCTGTTTCCCAGTGGTTTGCATAGAATAAAATCAAATGTAGCAGTATTTGAAAGAACCAAAAATCATACAGTCCAATTAGGTCCTCAAAGGAGAACTGAGTTCTCTCTAGTGATATCTTTTCATTAAGAAACTGGATCCTCGTTTCTTATAATATTTGGGACTTGGCTACAATTAGCATTATGCTTCCTAATTGGTTTGAGACCTTTTTCCAGGAAGTAACACTTGAATGCAAAATTAGGATGAGATCTTACAGGCAGGACAGTCACAGCAGAAAGACTGTTTCAGGAGTGGTCCCCCCAGGGGCTGAATCCACACACTTGAGCACAACAGTTGAGAAATGTCCTCAACAGACTTGCTATGAAAGTGCCACAAGGGGTGGGAAGGGGGATGTCACCGACTGTAAGATGTGGCTTTTACTTTGATTTCTTAGGAAAATAGTACATGCCCTTTCTGCTTCCTGCTGAGAGCGAATTACTCTTGCCTGCGCTCAAGCAGAGAGAGACTGGCTGGGCTGGGAGCACTCAGCTACAGCCTATTACACTGAAGTTGCCTTTAAAGTTGGTTAATGACAAGGAAAACCCCATGTTTCCATCTATCTATGTATCTAAACCCAGATGAAGAAGGGGGGTGATGCCTTCATCTTACAAATTTGAACATTATTGACTTGACAGCTATAAACGCCTGAAGACATGGAGATAAAAACAAAACCTGACTTGAGAAATGATAAAGTCTATAGTCTATGAGAGTTTCAATGTATGTGCAAATGCTCAGACACTCACAAACAAGACGACTTTCCTGGAGGTCAAACTGCACACAGCATTGTTAGGCAGAGAAGTCAGCTTTCCTCTCCTCCCCCTCTCCATGGTCTTTGGTTTTTGACATTTACATAGCACTGCACTTTATAAGCATTGCTATCAGCTGGTTTTGGAAGTAACCTTCCTTGAGAGATCAGGCCAAAGACTGTCAGTTTGCAAATGAGACACAGAGAGGTTAAAATCATTTACTCAGCATCTCCAATCAAGAGACATTATATGAGGACTATACCTTTTAATCGAGAATTGAAAATAAAATAGCCACCAACTTGTTGCCAAGACTCTTGGGAATCAGTCAGATCCTATCTAGCAGGAAATTTTCAGACCAAATCTGGAGGAACTTTCTTACTCAGTTCTTGATACCTTTCTCCTTATTCATTACTGTAATTATCTAAATACTTCTAAGATGAATGTTGAGATTCACAATAACATTAATATAAGGAAAGCACACATTTGAAATTCTTATATCTTGGCCTTAGAAAGCCTGCTTTTGTTGTTTATAGTCTTAATATTCAAAGGCCATACCCATGTCTTGATTGTCCAACTCAATCAAAATTGACTTCATATTTTGAATTGCTTAGTTATTCTAGGTGAGTGAAAGATTCAAATCCATCATGCTGTTTTAAAACAGACAAAGGAAAAAATCCAGCTTATAATAATTTAGTCTTAACCTTTAATTTAAAAAAAAAACAGAAAAAGAATTTTAAAAAATGAAAACTTAGAGTCAGGTATCAAGATTCATCAGCTGTAACACACCATACAAAAAAAAGGTTTGTTGATGTGAATGATGAAGGTAGTAATGGTGAAACCTTTGCTATCTACTCAGAAGAGCATCAAGCTTCACTTGTAGTCCTTGATTTCCAATGGCATTGACATAGTAAACCTTAACTAATCCTAAATCAGTTTTGGAAACATTAGAGAAACCATATGGCTGGTTGCCTGGTCTGGATGTCTGTTTCTGACTAGAAATACACTGACCACAAAGCTTATCTATTTGCAGAAAGATTCAGAATGCTGTGAAGCCTAATTGGAAATGACCTGGGACTAACTTGTTCTTTTCTCAAGCAAAGGACACCGTAAACATCTGCTTCCTTTTCAAAATCAGAACATCCAATAGCCTGTGGTGATTTCAGCCAGGTACAAAATGTGAACATTTTGACTCAGATGGTAACTCATTAAAGATGTCTTATCTGAAATTCAGCAGCAATCATAAAAATGAGGACCAACTCACGTACCTCGAGCCTGGCGGGGACGAGACAATGAGCTTCAAATAGCTCTCTACTTCGTGCTGCTCTGAGAGTAACCACCCGGAAAACCCAAGCCAACCAAAAAGTGGCACAAAGGACACCTTGACCCTATCTGGAAGCCCTTCTTCCTTTGGCGAAACCCATGCCACTGCCGTCTTCAAGGACATATTTCCTTCATGTGTGCTCTGGCTTGTGTTATCTAACTCAAGTCAGTGACTAAGCAACTGACTGTCATCAGCCAGCCACTCCTGAGACGTGGGGAAGGCTGTGCAGAATAGTAGAGGAGTTATAGACTCAAGAGCCAGGCTGCCTGGGTCCAATTTCAGTTCATTATGATTGCAGGCACTGTCTCAACAGCCCTGTTCCCATGGAACTTTCATTTTATTAGGGGAGAGTTAAAAACAATAAATAAATAAATGTGTCAAGTGGTGCTTAGTAGTATAAAGAAAATTAAAGCAGGCTTGGGAGCACAGCAGGATGGAGGTGAGCTAGGCTGCCATGTTATAGAGCATGGCTTGTGGGCCTTTCCCATGACATAGCATTTTAGTTGGAGCACGAGCCATTCAGATGTGGAGGAACAGCATGTCCCAAGCCAAGGATGAAACGGGAACAAAATCTAGGAGACTGGAGGATGTTTGGTGCATTCTAGGAAGAACCAAGAAGCCACTGGGCTTGGAGCAGTGGAAGAAGGGGACTACGGTGGTCCTGAGATTAAGGAAGTAACAGAGGGCCAGATGGTGTGGAACCCCACAGGCAACAGTGAGCATCTATGAATTTTGCATTTGCTTAGAGTGAGAAGAGATTCTAGGCGTTTGTGCAAAGGCATGACAGATGCTGATCTATATTTTTGAAGGATTTTTCTATGGAGCGTGTATCGGGGATAGGACTGACGGCAGAAGCATGAAGAACAACTCAGAAGTTAATGAGTCCAAATGAGGGATGGTGACAGCTCGGATAAGTAAGGGACCTGTCGAGGTGTCAAAAGAAACAATTGTGACTATTGAAAAGATGCTGTCTTGGGAGTTTGCTAATATACTACATATGTGGCAACAAAGAGAAACAGCCACAAAGATGACCACAGCAATTAGAACAGTGATGATGGTGGTACCGTTGCCTGATGGGTAACTGCACAGGAAAGGAAAATCAGAAAGGGTAGGTTTAGGAAAGAAACTGGGAGGTAAAGTAGAGAAAATTAGCAAGACAGATGCAATTCTTTCAGGGCTGCTAGGTTGGAACTATGCACATGGAACAGTAGATGGTGATTTGGGGTCAGAGGAGGTGAGATTCTTTCTTTTTTTTTTTCTTTTTCTTTTTCTTGAGATAGTGGTTATCAGCCAAATGACTAAAACAGCATCCTGTCCCTGTAGTAGCTGGAACTCAGCACCAAGAAGTTAGTTCCCTGTTGTTATAAGAATACAGCAGCCAGGTAAGAGTGGGGGGGCCACAGTGGCTCTCGGAGCAAAGTTTTCAAAGTACAGTGAAAACCAAGATGACATTCTCCAGAAGGCACCATAGTCCTGGCATGGGAAGTGCAGACAGTATTCCCTGCCATGAAGGCATCTGGTGAGCTATATGTCTGAGCACGAGAACGCTACTCCCTTTAACTTAAGCAATGGCTTCTGCCCTTTTAGCAGCCAAGGACCTTGTTTCTTGAAAGAAACACACATCATGAAAATGGCATTACACATGTCTGTTCTGCTCAGGTGACTTGGGTCTCAAAAACACAGCACTGGATGGTAGGCCTGTTCTTGGAGTACGTAGTGGCAGGAAGAGAGAACATAACCTATTGGAAGGGTGGCTGCACACAACTCAAAGTTCAGGAGGTAATCAGCAGCAGGGCTGACAGCCAGACAGGTCTATGAATCATGGACTGCGTGCTCCAGCAGCTTCAGATGAGAAACATCAACATGACCTGGGCTGAGGAGAACCACTCAGCGCAATGTACCTGTCCCTGTACCCTCCCAGCAGCAGATCCCATCAGTGCTGAGAACACAGCTCAGAAAGTTGAAGACACAGGAGTGTTCAGCATCCTGAGGCCAAGTGCATGCTTTATTAATGGTTTAATTACTTGACATATAAAGATCTATACACTATCTTTTTGATACTTTCCTGGGAGTTGAAAATTCTAAGCCACACTATCCCTGATGTCAATTTTAATATTATCTGCACAAAAGCTAAATAATTTAAACTTAGGAGAAGTTAGTAGCAAGCCAATGTTCATTTTATTAATTCTTCCACAGAATCCTGGGGGATGTCCTCTGTTTCTCCATGTGTTAGTCTATCCAGCTTTAAATATATGGATTACTAGTCTGTTTTGTTATTTTACAGAATGTCTGTTTACTGTGTCACCAATTTGGGCTTTGAACATTACAAATGTTTTATACTTTCCTAAAGGAAAGGGGCCAATTTTGTCTTTTATACCTGTTTGCATACCATTTCCCCTTATGGATGTGTTTACAAAGATTACGATCAACACCAGTGTTGAATTTCTTTGAAAGATGGTACATTGCAACCTGCTTGTATGCAGATGGTAATGACAGAGTATTTTGTTTTAACAGCCCAGTTGGACTAAGATAGTCTGCTAAAGAGAGAAGTGGAGACATGACAGGTAGCAAAGACCAGTGCAAATACAAAGGGATTAAGAAATTGGAGGTGAGAGAGAAGCACTGTAGGCATCTGGATACTAAGAAGGATGGAATTGTAAAGTTGGAGTCGATGGCAGGAAATCAGAATGTTTACAACTGACAGGACAAAGGGTGCACATTCCATAAGCATTCTCATTGCTTGCTATTATTTCTAGGAGTCAAAAAAATTAGTCTTAGTACCGCCTAAGGATAGTACATAGCTGCACCTGAGTGCAATTCAGAAAACCTTATGTTCTGTGATGGTTAGTGTTCATTGTTAACGTGGAAGAATCTAAAATCACCTAAGAGATGGGCCTTTGGGAATGCCTGGGCAGAATTATCTTGATTGCCTTGAGGTGAGAAGACTCGTCCACTGTGGGTGGCACCATTCCCTGGGTGGGATCCTGGACTGTGTAAGTGGAGAAAGGGAACTGAGCAATAGCATGTTTCCATTAGTCTCTGTTTCTGACGGGATGCAAGGTGACCAGCTGTTTCAGGCTCCTGGTGCCATCACTTCCCCACCATGGTGGACTGTACTTTTGTCTGGGGGTCCCCTGTGACAACCAGGGCTGGCAGGGTAACGATCTGTGTGAGGCAAGAAGGAAATCCAGTTCAGCACGACTCAGTAGCTAGTGTTGGTTCAAATGTCTAGAGACTGATACCAGGCAGTTTATTTCAGCCATATTCAAACACAGCATAATTTTGAGGGGGAAAAAAGTTTACTGATGACAACTAACTCCGTCCTGCATGTACAACAGAGCTTAAAACATGTTCACGCTGAAACTCTTTACAGAGTACATATGGCCTCTTCCAAATGATAGTTCCGTTGACTCAGAAACATTGTTCAAGATAAGGGTCTAGGTAGAATGGCTGAGGTAAACATAATAGCCTGTGGGAGTCCGGATTGGCCTGGCCCTAAGGTGACACTTAGGATATTATAAAATACAAGTAACATTTCTCATATGGATGGGTTTTATTGATGGAAAAGTAATGCTCAAGATCAAGAGGGAAGTCTGGGATAAACAAATATAATTGTCAAGGGGGGGCGGATTTGGGGTGAAAACTGGCCCTACATGAAGCAAAGAATGATCAAGTCACAAGCAACCTCCATTCCCAGCATTCTGGGTGGAAAACAAGTACACATTCCTGCCTTTGAAGAGACAGCGTGTATATTTAACTTTCCTGGTTTTCCTAGGGCTTATCTGTGTACACTGTGTAACACATTTAGTGTTAACTAAATGAATGTATCCAGTAATGCGGAATGCCTCTGTATCAGTCACTTCTCTTATTTCATGACAAAATAACTGATAAAAATCCTCGACACTTTTGAACTATGAGCCAGAATAAAACCCCTTCTCCCTTAAGTTTCTTCTGTCAGAATATTTCATCACAGCAACAGGGAAACAAAATAAGACACCCCACCTTCCTTCCACCTCTTCCATTTCCTCTCCCAACACACACACACACACACACACACACACACACACACACACACACACACACACACACATGCACACACACACACAATCTGTCTCTCCCTTCCATATTTCTGAAATGGAATATAACTAGTCACATTTTAACTTAACTGAAACAGATTTAAAAAAAATCTGATCACCTGTCCTTCATTGTATAGCAAATGTCGGGGAGAATCAGCATCAAAAAAGGGCACGTCGCTAAAAGAAGCTGAGAAGAGGACAAGAACAGTTGTCTTGACATTTAAGGGAGCCTGATGCTGGATGTTTGCAGATTTATGTGTCTGGTAAACAATACAAGAGTGCCTGTCGAGGACAAATCCAAGTGAAAAATAACCAGTGGGGAAGAAAGGTGTGTGGGTAGTAATCTCAGCAGAGGAGGCTAAGCTGCCCTGGAACCCAAGATACCAAAAGACTGCTTTTCAACCATGCATGGCAATTAACCCCTTCCCATTCGGATGTTTTGGCAAAGCTCACACGTCTGGCATTTATAAGCCACGAGGGTTATCAGAGGAGGAAGGTGGGTACTCGGTGGGGCTGCAGTGCTTCCCAATGAAGATAAAAATCACCCTACTTTTTTACACGAAAAGTTAACATTTTGATATTTATGTTTAGCAAAAAGAAATGCAAATATTTCATAACCATTTGGAGATGTTATTGTCATTTCGATGTGAAATGTCCTCCATCGGCTCATGTATTTGAACACCCATGGTCCTCAGCTGGTGGTGCTGTTGGGGAGGTTAAGGAGCCTTTAGGAGGTGAGCCATGCTGAAGGAAATGCGTCCCTGGAGGTTGGCCTTGAGGTTTTATAGTCGGCGCCCATTTCTCATTCCCTTCCTGACTACGGATGCAATGTAACCAGCAGTCTCCTATTCCTACAGCTATGTCTCCCCCTTTGCCCCCCTGCCAATAGATTGTATTTCCTTGAACTGTGAGCCAAAGGGAACCTTTCCCCTCTTAAGTTGATTTTTATCAGTTATTTTGTCATGAAATAAGAGAAGTGACTGATACAGAGGCATTCCGCATTACTGGATACATTCATTTAGTTAACACTAACTAAGAAGCACTAAGGTGCTTCTTATGGAGCGGGCGCTGCTCTAAGCACCTTGCTCCATTCTAAGTCTCCATAAGTAGAAGCTCAATCAATCCCAGTAATAACCCTAGGAGGCAGGTACTATCATTTTCCCATTTTCAATGGTAATGATGAGGCTGAGTCACAGAAAAGCTATACTAACTTATTAAGATCACATAGCTAATAAGCTGTACAGTCAAACCGTTGGGCTTGAGTACATGTGCTCAGAGACCAATCCAGGCATCCTTGCAAGGAAAATAAAAATTCAAACAAGATACCATTTTTGTCCGAAGACAAAAACAAACAAACGGAAAGCCCCTAAACACTGGTGAATGTTGGTAACACGAATTTCTGGAAGGATGTGAGCAGATGAACAGTCATGCATGTTGTAACACTAGAAAGCAACCCACGGTGTTCTCTAAATTGTGTTACACAAAACTCCTGTGCCTGTGCCTATGTGGAACATTCCATCTTGGGAACTCTGATCTACAGGAAAAAAAGAACCAGTATATAACTTTAAATGAAATCACAGAGGATCTGTAGTGATGCCAAAACTGGAAATTAGAAACAAAATGTCAGCCGGGCAGTGGTGGCGCATGCCTTTAATCCCAGCACACAGGAGGATCTCTGAGTTCGAGGCCAGCCTGGGCTACAGAGTGAGTTCCAGGAAAGATGCTGAAGCTACAGAGAGAAACCCTCTCAAACAAAACAAAAACAAAAAAACAAAAAAATGTCCATCATGTCCATCAGGTATTACCTGAGTGTAACTGGTATCTATTGATCTAGAGAAAGTTGCAATAATGTGTAAAGTATACCTCCTCCCTTCTTGGTAATTTTTATTTTAGCATATTTAACAGTGACCTCAGGAAATAGGATTCAGGAGAGGAAAGTTATTAAATACATATGCATATGTGCATTATTTTATTTTTATATAGATGTGTATTGCCTTTACACTTTAAGTATCTAACTGAGTTAAACATAATTATGAATGTAAATGTAATAATCAGCCCAGAAAATATGTTTTAGGCTTTCAACTCCACATAGAAAAGCATGTGAAGAGATTAGCTTTTCAAATCAAAAGTGAAAGGTTCATTTATAGTCATGGAGACCTCTTCCATACAGGCACTGCCTTTTATTGTTTCCTGCAATTACAGACCAAACATTACTTTTCCTTAATGGGTACTTCTGGCAATAAAACTAAGCAGAAGGAATCCTTTGTTCATTCTTCATCTAATAGGGTAACTAGCCAGTGGAGAGCAATAGCATTTGAAAAATCAGCACAGACCTACATACAATCTCTGTGTGTTTCTTCAGCTTCCTATTCATGGAGGGACTGCATGCTGGGAAGGGTGTGTGGGACTGCTGGTGTTGAAAGGTTCCAACACTCTCCTCTTCCTTTGATAAAGAGAGGATCCTACACACATTTCTCCCCCTGCCCCTCTAAGTCCTTCTCTCCTATGCTATGCTATGCAAAGCTCAAAGGAGTCAAGCTGAAACCCGCTGCAGCGTGGGAATCAAGGCCGGCATCCTCCAGTGTCTGCTTGCTGTGAAGCATGCTCACCCTTTGGAGGCGGGCGAAATTTAAAGTGCTGCTGCCATCTTCAGGAGCTCCCCACTGCCGGACTGGAGAACAGTTGCAAGGTGGCTCGACGCAGCCTCCGAGCCCTTTCCAGGAACCTGGGGTTGTGGCTAGAAAACAATAATTTCGAGGGAGGTGATTTCTGATAAAAACTCAAGGCCGTCCCCTACTCACGCAGCTTTTAGTGTCTGTTTAAATACTATGGGATGGCAACCTTCTCTCTTTGGGAGGCAATATGAACTAAAAAATTAGTGTTCAAAGTGAGGAAAACTATGCCAAGACTTTAAAAACTGATGGAGGCTGAAGGTTCAATTTATAACATGTTGAGTGCCCCGTTGGCTTTGAAGCCATTGAAATAATCTTTCTCTAGGAGGCACCTGCTCAATTTCCATGGACAACATTACATTTAGAGAACATTTAGTTGAAAGGAGCCTGTGGGCTCTCATTTCTACCTGATTGGCTTGTTGATGAGTTTGCTTGTTAATTCTGAGCCTGCCTGCCTGCCTTCTCTGATTGCTCGAGTTCCAGGTAGTTGATAGGAAAGGGAAATGATCTTCTGGTCTTCTCAGCAGGAAACTTACTCCTTTCCCAGGACTGCTACTTCACTGATTCATGAAGAAAATTAATTAAGCCTAAAACAAAATTTGGTCCACCGTCTTTCTTTTTTTAAAAAAGATAAATGTATTTATTGTGTGTGCCGGGGTGGGGCAGCGTGCGCAAAGGCACTAAGGTGAGTGGTTTATTTGCAGGGGCGTACAGTGGTCAAAAGACAACTTGTGGAGTCAGTGCTCTTCTTCTACCATTTGGGCCCTAGGGATTGGACTCAGGTCATTAGGCTTAGTGGAGAGGACCTTCACCTGATAAACCATCTCCCCAGGCCCCCACTGTCTGTCTTCACCATGGTGAGAGATGCTAATATTCACAATTGGCCTGGGAAGACCATGAAACCATGGGCTCTTGGGAGACAGTAGTTCAGGCTTCGCTTTTAAGTATCTGACTTTACATTTGGTCTTTTTGTTTGTTTGTTCGTCGTTGGAAGGAAGTTGAGGTGTACCGCACAGACTTGCTCTTGACTTGTATTATTAAAAGCTGAGAACAAAGCCTTCAGACTCAGGCTTAGAAAATTCTCAAACATTTTCGAAGGGCTTTTTTTGTTTGTTTGTTTTTGTTTTTTGTTTTGTTTGGTTTTGGTTTTGGTTTTTCGAGACAGGGTTTCTCCGTGTAGTTTTAGTGCCTGTCCTGGGTCTCTCTTTGTAGACCAGGCTGCCCTTGAACTCACAAAGATCTGCCTGGCTCTGCCTCCTGAGTGCTGGGATTAAAGGCGTGCACCACCGCCACCAGGCTCAAGTCCCTCTTCAAGACAAATCTCACCACTGAAACATGTGTAGAGAAAGAGAAGAATGCAACAATGCCATGATCTGTCACCAGAAATGTAAAGGCTGTCTTGTCATCCACATGACACATGAGAAATTCTGCTGTCTTTATCCTTGCCTTCTGAGATTTCCCCTTCAGGAGTTATTATTTCTTCAACAATGAATTTCTGGGGGTCTGTGAACATTCTGGTAGGGACTTTTGAAATGCCACCTTTCCATTCCGTGAAGGTCGTACACCATCACTTAGCAGGTAACTTAGAAGTGTGTGCAGTCACACAGGCTTGGGGCCTGAGTTTGCCCTCCTGATGCTCACCACACTCTAGCACAACTATATCCCTGAAGCTGTAAAACAGCTTTCTCCTGAGCTCCTTCCTGCCTACTACGATTATGAAACAGTCATCCGATGAATATTCGACTCTGCTACAGTCGAGGCATTGTGAATTTTTATTAATATAGCACTTAGACAGGAAAAAAATAAGCCAGGCCTAAAATTAGGCCATAAAACAAGAAAAGTTATAAAAATGGAAAGCATGACTCAAAGCTATTTGTGCTCACTGCCACTGGGGGCATTGCTGACTTATAAATGGCAGAGCGAACAGATTGTACACTGGAGAAATTCCATAACCTGAAGATAATCTCGAACCCATGTAAAATGCCATGAATTAAAAATAAATAGGTAAGGACCTGGAACATACAGAAATGCATTTAAACACAATCTGGCAGCAGGGCTAAAGCCACAGATTTGAATATTTATTTCTACTTTACTTCCTACCCCTCCCTGCATCTGGCCACTCAGGCCTCGAAACGGGAAAACAAATGATGCCTTTCACAATGCACCCATCTAGTTTTATGTGTCCTGACGTTACTATTCCTGGATCTCAGAACATACAGCCTTAATTCAATGTTAGGGCAAATCTGGCCTTGTTCGATTTCATTGCCCTGTGGCTCCGTCTGTTCCTTTTACAGAGGTCTAAATGGCCTCCAACTCAGAAGTGAAACAGCGAAGCGACCATCTCAGCCCAGTGCCCTGGGAAGTCTCTGGCCACTACCCAGCTGCTTACAGCTCAATGAAGCACTGTTTGGTGTAGCGCTAAATGAGATTGCAAAAAGCAGACCATCTTTAACGGTGTCAGATTTAGACTTGAAGAAAGTGGTTCTCACCATGTATGAGACTTCACCTGAAGGACAAAAATAGCCTTTTTGCATTTGGGGTAAACTTTGCATTTGGGCAACTCTTTGGAGAGCAGATCCATGTCTCTCCTCAGGCTGATCTGACTTTTCCGGCTCTAGCAGTCATCGTTAATATTAATGCTAAATTGGGAGGTGAGACATTGTGTCAGACATTGTGGTCCTGAGGCAGAAAGTCAGCACAAATGGGCTCATTGTGGATTAGCCAGGATGGATGGGCCAGCCCTGGTGTTAATAGTGAAGAAAACTGCACATTGATGTAGAGCTTTCAAGGAGCTTGGATAAATGCTACGCAGACTCAGACTCTGACACCAGACCTGTAATGACATTACACATACTAAAAAAAAAAAAAGAATTATTGGGATCGTTGACTAGAGCACTACCCTTTAATCAAGTAGCACCTCTACATAGAAATGCTGAAGACATCTGTCTGGGCTCCTTGATGGAAATTGCCCCAGACATTGAGCATGGTGTTTTCCATCATCTTAATCTTAGCCTGTAGCAGATACAACTTAGCATCTGTGGCATCCCCAGACACATCCTGATTCATTTACTTGATAATCTCAGTTATCCCAACATCTCCACCTTCAAGCTGTAGGCTCTTTCTACTCCCCTTGGCCTTGGCATTCAATGCCGCCAGGTCTTTTTATCGAGCTGTTCTTCCATCTGCCCTTCCCTTTGTGACTGACCCCTAGCTGGTGTTCTGGACTTGCACTCTGCACAGATTTATTTTCCCTGTGTACCGCATTATCCCCTCCAAGTTTATCTGTAGTTCCTAAGTCTTTATAGTAACATTTTGCCTCCTCAGCCTGGTATGAAAAGCCTTTCACTTGTCTTGGTATTCAGCTATATCCTAATACGGTGATGCTGACGCCACTTCTAATAGGAGTGACTACGACTGGGTCAAAATCTTGGTGAAAAGCAACTCAAGGGAAGAAAGTTTTATTTTGGTTCATATTTTGAGGATTTCTAGTCCATCGTGGCAGGAAGGTCATGGAGGCAGATGCTTGAGGCAGCTGGTCTTTGCATCAGTTAGGAAGGAAAGAACAATGATTGATGTCCAGACCATTTCCTTCTTATGTGGTCCAGGCCCCCAGTGATGGAATAGTACTGCCTACATTCAGGGAGGGCCTTCCTACTTCAGTCAACCTAATCTAGAAACTTCACAAATATGGCCAGAGGTTTGTTTTTACAGCGATTTTAAGTCTCATCAAGCTGACAACCCAAATTAACCATCACACCACCCACACCAGACTAGCCTTTCTCCCTGTCCCTGAAAGCACCTTCACGTATTTCTACCTCTGAATTCTTCTTCAGGCTGTTCTCTTCTCTGATGAAAAGGAAAAAAAGCAACAACAACAACTGTTTATATAAATACCAACAACTTCCCAGGAGCACTCCCAATTTGTCCACCTGTGTCCTTTACTCTAAATAGTGTTTCTAAAGTATGGCTCAACATGCACAACGCCCCGGGTTCGACCTCCAGCAGAAAGAGGAAAGGAAAGAAAGTTCCTTTATGTCACTATTTCCAGAGAGAATTTATAGCGGCGTCTGCAGAGCTGCGAGCAATGCTACTCATTTACCACCTGCTATAATAATAGTAGCTGACACATATAGTACTTACTATATGTCAGGCTCTATACACTGCTTTCGTATTTTAACTTATTTTTAAACCCACAGCCACCGATGAGGCAGGTGCTATTATTATTCCTCTTTTAAAGATCAAACATAGAGATTTTTATGTCATTTTCCCAAGGTTACCAAGCTGGAGGACTACAGAGCCAGGATTTTGATCCAGTCTGCACCAGAAACGCTGATCCTTAACACGTTACATTTCTGACCATCTTGCATTATTAACTATTTACACCTACTCCTGCCTCCCCATAGCTCTAAGAGTACTCACTCTTATCTCATGTCTCATTTCACCCTTCCCATGGCTAGTGTAAAGTACTGTGGATGTCAGCTGTTCATGGTTTGCTAACCATGTCTTAAATCCTTCCTGGGAAAGAAAAATGATGAAATAAAAACAAATGCATTTTGGAGGTTTCATGTACAAGAGTCTTTCTACAAATCTGTGAATAGGGGCTTGGAGAGAAGTTTCCACGGGTACAAGCGCTTGTTGTATGAGTGTGAGGACCCGAGTTCAAATGCCTAGAACCCACATAAAATGGGGCACAGTAGCATGTATCTGCAAGATGGGAGGTCTCTACAAGCGAACCCCAAGTTCTCGGGCCAGTAAGTTGGTATAAGTAGCTCTGAAACAATAAGAAACTGTCTCAAGCTAGGTGGAATGTAAGAATAAACACTTGAAGTTGTCTTCTGAGCTCCATAAATGCGCCACTGTGCACCTATACAGCCCTACACACACGGGACTGCATGTGTACACACACACACACACACACACACACAGAGACAGAGAGACAGACAGAAACAGATAGAGAGGCAGAGAGAGGCAGAGACAGAGAGACAGGGAATTTTTTTAATCTATAACTAGATCTTAAAAAGACTTTTGCCGTCTTCCTTAAATCATAAGGTCATAAGCTGGAAACTTGACTGCACAGGATGTACGGATTTGAGTAGCAAGACTGTAGAGCGAACCTGTGACCTTCTTCTCACCCCAACTCCTAGTAAGTTATTTAAAATAGATTTTCTCATGGAAAACATTTAAAACAGTCATTTTCACACATATTAAATGAAAAAATATTGCCAATGAAGGTTTCTGGGAGGGTGATCAGACTTGAAAGACTGATTATAATGTTACCCTAAAAGAACTGTGTTACATGGAGATCTTTATGGTACATCATCCTAAATAACTCCTGGGGTCAGACACCCCTGCCTGATATTATTTCATGTTTATATTGTGCAAAAACACCGAGTGCAGTAATAGACATCTATCAGATCTTTAAAACCTCCGTAAAATGATTTGCCCAAGTTCAGGATTTTCTTGGCATTGTTCCCCAGAACACATTGATTTCTCCAACACCTTCAGGGTCCCCTTTTAAGCCTCCCAGCCCCTGCAGTTTTCTTCTCTTTGTTCATCTTTCTCTGGGCCATTGCATCATCTACACCACAGTGTTAGCATGTGATACCATATTTGCCAGCAGGTGCTGCCATTTGCCACAGGATTTGCTTATTTTTAAAATTCCCTAAATCTGAGACTCCAGATTGTAGAAAATAGTACAGTGCCTAATTTGTCAACTTGGCAGGTTTGAAACGCTATAAAATCAGTTGCTTACAATGAAAGACACTTCTAATGCGCTGCACCGTTTTAATGAGCAGGGCTCTATGGCTCTGCTAAGACAACAGGAGACCACAGTGCAAAGACAAGCAGCAAGAATGTGCGGGTAGAAGGAGGGTGGGAAAACTCGCTTTGTGTCCACAGGACCGGTGGGAACAATATGTTCCAAAAAGATAAGGGTTTTCCACTTGCACGGCAAAGGGTTTCCTGTCAGGATCTTCCGTATCTGTCCTTTCTAACTATTTCCACACAAGGTCATCTCTCTATACATCATATAAAAAGCATTCTAAATCATTCTAGGGCTGGGGAGATGGCTCACAGCTATGAAGACCTGAGTTCAGGTCCTCAGAACGCACGTAGAAAGTCATGTGCACTGGTGCATGCCTGTAATGCCAAGGACAGCCATACAGGAGGCAGAGACAGCTGGGTATCTGGATATCTGGAAGCTTGAGGGCAAGCTAGCCAGGCCTACCTGGCAAAGTTCCAGGCCAACAAGAAACCCTGTCCAAACAAAAGATAGAAGACAGCTTAGGACCAACATCCAAGGTTGTCTTCTGATTTCTACATGCACCCTCTGTTCTCTCTCTCTCTCTCTCTCTCTCTCTCTCTCTCTCTCTCTCTCTCTCTCTCTCTCTCTCGAACACACACACACACACACACACACACACACACACACACACACACAAACACACACATTTTGAAAGGAAGACGTTGGGCCAGCAATATGGCTCAGTGGGTAGAGGGGCTTGGTATTCAAGCCTAGCAACCTACATTTCATCTTAAGATCCCATCGTGGAAGGAGATCGCTCACTCTCAACAGCTGTCCTCTGGTGACCATATGCATGCTGTAGCACACATGTCCCCCCACACACACACTTACACACTTACAGTAGTAATAAACGTGGTTTTTAATTTTGAACAAAAAATCCTTTCAGTATCTAATGACTTTTTCCCCACTAGTCTCTCTAAACTATCATAAACATTCTAGAATAATCTTCCTGGAATAAAAAAAAAAAAAGCCTTTAATGGTGCTCAGACGCCCACAACTAAGGCAGCATAACACACCAGACCCTACAGACCAGTCTCAAGCTACCTGTCCTAACCTTGCCTTTTACTATTTCCAGATTCTTCACTTTGGTAGGATAAGAGATCTTATTCTTCCCCGTAGATTAAGCTCCTTCCTATCTAGTATCCTCATGCCTGGTAACCCATACTCCTAAAATCCCTTCCTCCTAAATCTTTTGGTCAAAATTAATATGGCTATATAATTTCTTAAATAACTAAATGCAAGAATGTTATTGGTTAACATAAGCACTTTTCTTAGCATCCCTGGCAACATCTGAAATATAAGACAGGCATGCTAGGACAAGACAATATTAATGAAATACACAACCATATAACACTTATATTGAACACTGCATGAGTAGACGGCATATAGATAATTCCTGGGAGATCTTGCTCAGCACAAACCCTTCCCTGTGCCCACAGTCCTTTTTGCATTCTCAGCAGGAATGTAGCTTGAAAGCCACCTCACACCTTCTCTGGAGTTGTCTTGACTGCATGAGTAGAATCTAAAAGGTTCCCAGGAAAATCCTCTGCTGTATTGAAATAACCATATTTTCCTCTCTCTCAGTCCAACCCCACAGTGACTAAATTTATTGCCTTCCTGGAAGTCACTGGCTACCCTGTGCTACCAAGAGCGCTGGATGCGACGTACAAAGATCGCTACATCCACTGACATCACCAGAGGGAGGGCTGCCATCGTGGTATTCCCCTTCTCATACTTTCATAGTCTGGCCAGACTGAGGTTCCAGGTCCAGTTGGTCCTCCAAAGGCCTCTCTGCCCACCCAATCACCCAGCTTCTATCTCCTCTATGCTACCTCCCTGGTTTACTGGTTTTGATGACATATGTTCTTGGAATCCAAAATCAGGACTTACTTTCCAATTCTAACTTAGCTACTTTCTAGCTGATATATTTAAACCTCTGTTATGCCATAAATGAATGGAAATGAAAATTTCTACAAATCCAAGAAATGAGCTTAAAGAGGATAATGTGAAGCACACTGGGAACTTCAAAGTGGCATACACAAGTGAAATGTCACATATTGCTGCACTGAGTCGACAGTAGTCACAGAGAGAGAGAGAGAGAGAGAGAGAGAGAGAGAGAGAGAGAGAGGGAGGGAGGGAGGGAGGGAGGGAGGGAGGGAGGGAGGGAGGGAGGGAGGGAGAGAGAGAGAGAGAGAGAGAGAGAGAGAGAGAGAGAGAGAGAGAGAGAGTCCATTCTTCGAGTATATGAACAAATCTGAGAGGAAGGAGACCCTCCCCAATCCCAGTTCACTGTCCTCAGCAACGTTAAGCTATAGAGTACAAACTGGTCCACCAGCTCTAGCTGAACGCCACCTAGTGGACACAGAGCTCTTGGGAGAAGAGACTATTGTAGGTACAAGAAGGTTTGTAAAACCCCGGGCTTTCAGTGTGAACTGGGCACAGGGCAAGCTTTTGCTTGAGCAGGAGACAAAGTATGGCCACCCGGGAGGTTTGACACAGAGACTCCCAAGAAAGATCCTGGATGCCGGTGATTCTTCCCCCCCCCCCTCATCACACCCACACTTCCTCATTAGAATTTTTTTCTCAAGCATCAGAGGTTTCTTTAATCTTCAAACATCTTTTTATTAAAACTAAAAGGCTTGTGGCAAACAAGCCCTCAGATCTCTCATCTCATAGCTTAGCTAAGATTCCCAGAGGTAAATAAAGAGTAATTTCATCAAGGAGGGTGGGGAAGAGTGACCTTTGGACAGTCTTGACAGGGTCAAAGAGGAGACTAGTTGAGACCAGGACAACTCGATATGTACCCTAATTTTGCTTTTAGCCACACTTTGTGGACAAAATGCTGTTTGACTGACTGAAATTTTGTTTTGTTTTGAGACAAGGTCTCATTCTGTAGGCCAGGCTGACCTGGAGCTTTACTACGTAACCTAGACTAGCCCTCTATGTAGCCCAGAGTGGTCTTGAACTCTCCATCCTCCTGCCCCAGTTTCCCAAGTACTAGAATTATTGGCATGTACTATCACGCCCAGTTTTTGAATAAGAAGAGCTGTGACCTGAAGCTTACAATGATCTGGAATGGTAATGAAGCCCATATTTTAGCAAAAGTGGTAGGCATGTGTGTATTTTACATTTTAAATATATCTCCGAGGCCATCTCAGCACACATGAGGCTGGAAGTCAGGGGGCGGACAAGAGGGGCCTGCTTCATGGTTTGAGTCCAAAGCAGAAGGGGCTTCCTGCCAGCAGTCCTGGCTTGCAGCACAGAATTGGAGGCATGCCTCTTTGGAGATGTGGCAGATCCCTGCTTCACTGTGTCTGCTCATCCTCAACACGCTTCCTGTTCCATCTACAGTATTTAGAAATATGAGAGACGATGCTGGGAAGAACACAAAGGCTTTTGCAAACTGTCTCTGGCTTCATTTTCTAAGCTGTCGCTATCAGGGTTGGATTTAGCAACTTGGCATTCGCTGGGTAGGACCACCCCTGTTGGCAGCCATCTGGAGTGTCTTGGAGGATTTTTAAAGAGGCGTTGCTTGGAGAGCATTTTGTAGTGGAAAAGGTGCTGGTATTCAATTCAGGGAGCCTGGGTCTGAGCCCACTACCACTACCAACCCTTGGACCTGGTTCTTTACCAGTTATCTGACCTGCCAATTCCTTTAAGTCTTAATAGGCTAGGCAGACTCCTAAAGGGTGGCCACTGGACAGCAGTATCCAGTTACCTGGAAACCTAATTAAGAATATACACTTTCACTCCCTGAATCAGAAATTCTGAGGGTAAAGTGCTCCAGTGTGCATTTAAGAAACCCTCCGTCTAACTTTGGTACAAGTCAAGTCTGAAACCCATCCCTGTTTCCTTGCCCTGTTTCCTCTGTGTACCTGGCCCACCCTGAATTGCGACGGGTCAATTGTATGCTGGGGACCATGGCAGACATCAACTTGCAAAAGTCAATTGGCTAGGAAGCCAAAATGATCCAAATCAGAGTGTGGACTGGGTCCAGAGGGTGAGAACTTTATGTCACTTCCCAAAGCCTTCCATGGCCAAAGTTCCAAGACTCTACAAATGGGTCCGGTTCTCGTTGATTTTTACATCAGACATGGTAAGCACAAAAGTGGCTTTTGTTGATGATGCCAACGTACCTTCACCACTTCTGTCTCGAATCCCCGTAGATGTACCACATTACAGTCTTCATTCTAGCTTTTGTTTTTCCTCTACCTTTTCTGACAGCTCTTCATTTCCTCTAAGTTATCAGGGACAACCTGCAAGTGTGGTGCTGAGTTCCACATGGGAACCACGGTTTCCTAGCAACAGCCAGAGCCTGCTGGGCCATTCTGTGAGTCACCGGCTTGGGGCAGCTCTTGATAAGCAGCATGGCTTGCAGAAGATCCCTCTGTGGGTACTACACTGGAGCCTGCCAGTCATGTGTCCTTCACAGGAATACAGTATCTATTCACAGATAGGACATAAAGAAGGACAATAGGGTGCTCTCCGTTCTAAGCTGAATGGATCTTGCTTCTGACTATTCTGTGAGAGAATGTTGAAGAAAGAAAGGAAATATGGGAGGAAGTGCAGAAAGAGGGAGGGGTCTTTTTTCAATATCCATCCCTTGAGCACCCAGGGTATATCTTTAGCTATATATTGGAGTTGTGAAAGGTCCTTGCCCTCAGGAAGTATAGATTATAATAGGGAAAAGAGATTGGTAAATTAAATTTACTGATAGATGAGATGTATGCCATATAGGAGAAATGATTCATATGTTATTAATATTGATTCCATGACACAGTGTAATTTCCAGACCTCATGAATTGTAATAAGCCCTCTTCCAATTTTATAATTTTTCTGTTCCACTCCAAAAAAAAAATCCTCATAGTGGATATTTTCAAGTGATTTAAGTCACACATAGCATGGCTCTTACAATAGATTTGATATAATATCTGTGACCATATTATTATTTAGTTCTTTTGTAAAAGAAATTTTTGGAATTTTATTTATGGGGTGAGCTCAAATGCCACAGCATGAGTGTGGAAGTCAGAGCAAAATTTGCAAGAGCCGATTTTCTCCTGTCTACCATGGGAGTCCAGGGATCAAACTCAGTCTGTCAGGCTTGGCCACAAAGTGCCTTTAGCTGTCTCTTAGCTGGCATTTACTTAATGTATTTATGTTTTTTTATTCCCTCAATTTTTCAAACTGTCTCTGGCTTCATTTTCAAAGCTGTTATCAGTATGTGTGTGTGTCTGTGTGTAGGTGTGCCTGCATGTGTGTTTGTGTGTGTGTGTGTGTGTGTGTCAGTGTGGGTCTGTCTCCGTGTGTCTGTGTGTCAGTGTGTGTGTGTGTTTGTGTGTGTGTCAATGTGTGTGTATGTCAGTGTGTGTGTGTCAAAGTGTGTGTGTGTTTGTGTGTATGTGTCAGCGTGTGTGTGTGTGTGTGTGTCAGTGTGTGTGTGTGTTTGTGTGTGTGTCAATGTGTGTGTATGTCAGTGTGTGTGTGTCAAAGTGTGTGTGTGTTTGTGTGTGTCAGCGTGTGTGTGTGTGTGTGTGTGTGTGTGTGTGTGTGTGTGTGTGTGTCAGTGTGGGTACGTCTCTGTGTGTGGGGGTGTGTGTGGAGGTGGTGTTTATATGCATCTGTCCATAGTACATGTGTGGAAGCTAAAATATAACTGACAAGAGCTGCTTCCCTCCTCCCACCGTGGAGGTTCTGGGACCAAACTCAGGCCATCGGGCCTGACACCAAGTGCGTTTATCCACTGAGCCGTCTTGCCAGTCTTTGACTCTTTTTTTTTTTGAGATTTTTCCTGTGGTTTTTGTCTTTTATTGATCTTTTTGAAATGGGACCTTGGTAAATTTATCAGTTCCCCTCTTCTTTTAAACATATTGATTTCTGTTTTTATTTTTATTGATTCTTCTCTTTTGCTTTCCTAAGGTTATATTGGTTTTTTATGTCCTCTTGAGTGGAAGCCATAATAGACCCCATCTACTTTCATTTGTCTTGTGGACTAGCAGGAGCACTCACAGCTGTGGTTAACTCTGACTCTGGCTTTGGCTGCTGTCGTATGTCTTAATGTGAACTATTGCTGCATGTCCTTATTTACTCTTGCTGGCTTGATCTGGCAAAGGGATCCAAGTCACCTCTGTTGGTACTGAATTTCTCTTTATAGCTAAAAAAAAAAAAAAAAAATGAATTCTCCATTGTGCACTGCACCTGTTAGCGATAAGAAAAGAAGAGAGGAAGAAAGAGGAGGGAGGGAGGGGGAGGGAAGGAGGGCAGGAGGAGGCAAGTGAACATCTTTCATCTTGTTTAATGCTCTTCGCCTTGAGTTCTACGTCATCGCCCGATACTAACTTGGTCGCTCACAGCTCACTCTCGTTGCCCACCTTCCCTGTCTTAGCATGGAAACAGGCTTTGTTTTTGACCTGGTCGTCTTGCTCTTGGACCTGTTCTCCCTCCTGCCGATCTCTTGTCCCCCTTGTCAGTTCTACATCTGAGAGGGGCTAGCTTCCGGGTGAGTTTAGCCGTGGAAGAAACCCATGAAGAAAAGGAGAAGCCAGCCTTCTCTCCCTGCCCGCCCCCAGTCTCTGCTGCAGTTCCTCCTTGGCTCCAGCTCCTGATGCTCGCTCTGTCCTGGTTCCAGCTGCTTCCAAGTGACCCTAATAACTACTTTCTCCCTTTGTCTTTCCAGCAAGATGGACTCTTAAAGAGGCTGCAGTACCCAGGCTGCCTCCCTATGTTCCGGTTAGTTTCTCTAGTCATCTGGCACATGTAATCAATCTCCTACATCAAAATTCCCTTTGATTTAAATACAAAGTGGTATTTTCCTGTGTGAACCTTGATACACCTGCTTTTTAATTTTTATTGTATAAAAATTAATCTATTCACTTTTGCAGCAAGCGATGTGAATTGATTTACTCAACACTCATTCCAAACCCTTCCCTTTCTTCTGGTATCAAGATTACAAAGCCCCAAACTAAATTCTTGCAACGGGCAAGGAAGGCTTTGTGGCGTGGTAACACCTGAGTGAAAGTCTACTGGGAGTTTCCAGAAAAGTCTTTTGGAAACACAGAATTACTCTTTCCTAGTGCAGTCCTTATTTGATTTGTTTGGACACTGGAATTGATGCCTTGAAGCTTCAGCATACATTATGAGACCAAGGAAAGGCAATCAGGAACATGGTGAGCTGGATCCTGACAGCCTTGAGACACCGAGCCAGTGCCAGCCGCTCCCCGACTTCCTGTTACATAAAGAAAAGAACATGTCTATGTGTCCAAACAACAACTGGTGAGTTTTTGCATTATTCTCTATAGAACACAATTCCTAGCTTGTAATTGGCATTTGGAGTTGGTCAACTCTTTCTTGTGTGGAGGTGGGAGTACAATTTGTAGTGTGTTCAGAATCTCTCAGCCAAACCACTAAATACCAATAGTACCTTTCAACTACTGAGCAAATCAAAACCGCAGCTAAGTACTTTTTAAAGAGATAGAGTCGTGTCCATGCCCCAAACAAAGCACAGGTACAGCCAGTCGCAAATAGCATTTCAGAAGTTTTATGGACTTCTTGCCTTCCCTCCAGAAACCCATCAGTCAGTCTTCCAGGAGAACCCTTGCTATAAGAACATAAGGTTAGATATTTATTCCACTTTGGGGTATATATGAAAGGTTTTAAATAAAATACTGTGACAAAATAAACACCCAGATGCCCACTCTTCAGAATTAATGAATGTTAGCCTTCTGTGTGATTTAGATTTTAATAAAGGGGGGCAAAATGTTGTGAGGATGAAGTGCCATGTTACAATACACATTCTCAAAGCTCCCCAGGCCATCCTCCCTGAAGCAATGGCTACTACAAACTCCATATATCTCTTTTTAACTCTCATTTCTCATTGTTATTTGTAGCATGAATTCTGAGAAGGACTTATTAGTAAAAACAAATCTGATGCCAGGGTGTTGGGGTGAACGCTGGAAGATCAGAGAAGCAGAACAAGCCACAGCCACCTCGCCTCGCCAATTCCTCAGCTGATCCTGTTTCCTCAGACTGGAAGCCTCCTCCGTCCTCATCCAGAATGAATCTCAGCTGAACTGTTGCTCAAAAGCCTAAAAGCTTAACCAGCCCAAAAGCTTAACCAGCTCTAGTTCCTGGTCCCCACACCTTATATAACGTTCTGCTTTCTGACATCACTTCCTGGGATTAAAGGCTCACTTCTTGGGATTAAAGGCATGAGTCACCATGCCTGGCTATTTCCAGTGTGGCCTTGAACTCACAGAGATCCATGACTCCAGAAGGCTAGGATTAAAGGTGTGAGTGCCACCATTTTCTAGCCTCTGTATCTAGTGGCTGTTCTGTTCTCTGACCCCAGAAAAGTTTATTAGGGTGCACAATATTTTGGGGAACACGATACCACCACAGTTATTAGCTGCTTATATATATAGATCCACACAGTTCATATAAATGCCTGGATGACTTTGAGCCAGTAAACTATACATGGTTGCATGGTGTACATACCATCCCAGAATCTGCTGACCTCTGACTAAGCTTGAATCACAAATGTAAGTCACTAATTGTAACATATATAACATTCAATTGTGTGCTCCACTAGTGTTTGTCTTTTGATGAACACATAGGTTGCTTCTAACTTTTTGCTATTGCAATCAATGCTAGGGTGCGGGTACAAACACCTTTTGGGTATGCAGAAGCAGAAGTACTCAACTTGGTCCATTATTGCTGAATTCCTCATAGTATTAATACTAATTTAAAGTCCTACCAATAGACTGAGTTTCTGTTTCCTTGGCCACCAATACCTTGGTAATGTCACACATACTGACCTTCAACACTCAGATTGATAGACTGCAAATTGGCATGTCTTTAATTTTTATTTTCTGGTTACCAATGAGGTTGAAATCTTTTTTTCTTCTCTTTCTATTTTCACTTCTGCCATCTAGCTTTTCTTCAAATTGTCTCTAAAGTATATCTTTGTTTCATTTTTAGAGGAGACTTTTATTGCTGATATATAGGGTTCATTCATGGTAGCCGAACATTTGCTGAGTTTTATAATACAAGGTTAGTAGAAATTGTTTTAACAGTAATACTGTTGTGGGTTCATCCTTTGAAAATCTTCTGTAGTGCACTGGCCTCTTCCAATTTGTATGACTGATTGATTGTTTTGTTTTCCTTCTTGACTCTTATCAGGCTTCTACAAGGAATTTTTCCCTGGAAGAGGAAAATCTCATGAGTTCTTGAGTTTCTGAGGATAGATACCTCCTATATCCCAGGCTGGCTTCAAATTCACCAGGTAGCCAATGATGACTTTCAAGCTCAGAGCCTCCTGCTTCCACCCCAAGTGCCAGAATTTCAGGGGTGTGCCAACCTGCCCAGTGTAGCGTTGGGTACTGAACTCCAGGCCTTCTTGCATGCTAGGCTAGTATCCTACCAACTGAGCTACATCTCCACGTCCCAAATAAATTGAGTGACATTTTTTCCTCTCATTTTTTCTTTTTATTCTCTTTATCTTCTAGCACTTCATGTGGTAAAAAGGCAGTGAGCTGAAACACTTACATGCTCCCCTTTCTAGATAATGTTTTGTTTACTTTTTGGCTTTGCCTGAGTGCAGAAAGAAAAGCGCACTGAGCTCAGTGTGGGAGTCTACCCTAATTTTACTTGATAGCTAGTAGGTATCAGAGCTTTTGAAGCTTAGGACTTTTCCCCCTGTTATTATTATTATTATTGTTACCTTCTCTGTGGCTGTTCTCCCCCTTTGGAGCTTTTATTAAACTGGTGTAGATCTGCTGGATCTAATCTCTATGTGTCTTTGTTTCACACACGTATGATCATGTTGGTATATATTTTTCTGTGTTCTGGGACAATTTTTCAACCTCATCCTCTAATTCACCAATTCAATATACTTCAGGATTCAATTTTCTCTTTGCAGCCTTTATTTAAAATTTTAATTTAAGGATTCTATTTTTGTTCTTATGGCAATATTTCCCACCCTCAGAGTGTTCTATTTTCATAAATTGAATGTCCTCCCTAATCTTGTATTGAAGTATTAAAAAGAATTGGTAAATCTCCCATTTCTCTTTTTATGTTCTTTGAATAAGTTCATATCAGAAGTTATAACCTCTGGCTTCCTTTTTTAATTATTCAAATATTTATTGAAATATTTCTCAAGCTTAGTGATCCTTCCCTATTTAGCAATCCTTCTAAACTTGTAGCTTTTATTTCTTTTATTTTATGTGTACGAGTATTTTGCCTGCATGTATGCACACCATGTGAATGCTTGGTATCCACAGAGGTCAGAAGAAAGTATTGGATCCCCTGGAACTAGAGTTATTGGTGTTTGTGAGCCACCATGTGGGTGCAGGGAACTGAACACAGGTCATCTACAAGAGCAACAAGTACTTTAAACCACTGAGCCATCTCTCTTGATCTATCAATGTACCTTTTACTAAAATTATTTTTTATAAATTTTTTTTTCATACAGTGTATCCTGGTCATACTTTTCCCCTCACCCAACTTTTCCCAGATTCTCCCTACCTCCCCTCTGTCACAACTCCACACCCTTTCTTTCTATCTCTCTGTAGCATGATTCTTTAAAGTTCTTATTAATAAAATCAAACCCGAGGTCAGTTATTGGGGTCCATGCTGGTAGATCAGAGAGACAGAACAAGCCACAGCTATCTCACCTTGCCAGTTCCTCAGCTGGTCCTGTTTCCTCAGACTAGAAGCTTCTGTGTCCTCATCCCAATGGCTCTCAGCTGAACTGCGCTGCTCGAAAGCCTGAAGCTTAACCAGCCACATGCTTAACCAGCCACATGCTTAACCAGCCAAATGCCTAACCAGCCAAAAGCTTCTAGTTTCTGGTCCTCACGCCTTATATATCTTTTTGCTTTCTACCACCACTCCCTGGGATTAAAGGTTGGCTTTCTGGGATTAAAGGCGTGTCACCATGCTTGGCTGTTTCCAATGTGGCCTTGAACTCACAGAGATCCAGAGGGATTTCTATCTCTGGAATGCTAGGATTAAAGGTGTGAGTGCCACCATTTTCTAGCCTTTGTATCTAGTGGCTGTCTGTTCTCTGACCCCAGATAAATTTATTAAGGTACACAATATTTTGGGGAACACAATACCACCACATCCCTCTTTAAAAAAAAAAACCCAACCAAATAAAAATGCCAAGACACTAAATTATACAAACAAAAGAACAATAAAACAAAAAATGCCCAAACAAAGTCATTTGAAACACAAAGTCTACAAGAATATAGTTGAGTTCATTTTGTTCTGGTCATCTAATCCAGGGCATGAACCTTGCCCTGAAATGTGGCTTATATACCCAGTGACATTCTACTGGAGAAAACTAAGTTTTCCTTTGCAAGCAGGTGTTAAGTGCAAATAGTTTCTTGGTTGGGAGTGGGGGCCTGTGCCCACTTCCCCCTCTCAGTTCTGGGACCTCATCTGGCTTGGACCTGGGCAGGCCCTGGCCATGCTGCCCTGGTCTCCGCAAGTTCATATGTGGGTCAGTCCTGTTGTGCCTGGAAGACACTTTCCTTGGAGTTATCCATCCCCTCTGGCTCTGACAACCTTTCTGCTCCCTCTTCTGCATAGTTCCCTCAGCTCTGAAGGGAGGGTTTGGTGAAGACATCCCATTTAGGACAGAGTGTTCCAAAATCTCTCACTCTCTGCACATTGTCCATCTGTGGGACACTGTGTCAGTTCCCATCTACTGCAAGGAGCTTTTCCAATGATGGCTGAGTGAGGAACTGACCTATGGGTAGAGTTGGATGTATTAGGAGACATTTTATTGCTGTGTTCCTTCAACAGAACAATAGTACTTTGGTTTCCCCTAGGTCTATGGCCTATTAGGTCTCAGGTTCACGGCTACCCAAGCAGTGCCAGGCATGGATTTGATTTCATGGAATGGGCCTTAAATTCAGTCAAAAAGTGGTTGATTACTCCCACAATGTTTGCGCCACTGCTGTACCAGCTTATCTTATAGGTAGATGCACCATGGTAGATACAGGGTTTTTAGCGGGCTTGATGTTTACCTTTCCCCTCTGGTAGCATGTCGAGTACCTTCCAGTACTATCAATGCTAGTCAGTAGGAGTAAAAGCTCTAGTTAGGTACCAGACTGAATTCTACATATTTGATGAAATATGTAAATGTTGTTTTTGACACTGGAGGTTTTACTTGGTGGCATAAGATGTCTAGTTGGAGTATGATCTCCCCTGTTTTTTTGGTGATGCCATTTAGATTTCTTTCATAAATGTATGTATTTTAGGAAGCTTCTACAGTGGGAATTTTCCATATGGCCTTTCAGTTGGTCCTTAACGTTAGTAGTCCCTCCCCATATTCCTTCCCTTCCCCTCTCTTCCTTTCTTCCTTCCCCCTCTCCGTTTAGTCATCCCATTCAGCCTTCACTGTCACTTCAAAACAATACATTCTACTTTCCTTTTCTTAGGAGGTCATCCCCTCCCCCAAGTCCCTTACTCCATATCTGAGCTCTGTGGCACATAGATTGTAGTGCAGCTATTGAAGGCTGAAATGCTAACATCCACATATAAGAGAAAACATTCACTATTTGTCTTTGGAGGTCTGGGTTACCTTAGGTTGCTTTTCTTTCTACCACCATTCATTTACTTGCACATTTCATAATTCTGGATTTTTTAAACAAATTGAATAACATTTCATTATGTAAATGCATCACATTTTCATTATCCATACAATCAGCTGATAGACACCGAGGCTATTTCTAGTTTCTGGCCATTATGAACAGAGCAGCAATGAACATGGATGAGTAAGTATCTCTATAGTAGGAAGTAAAGTGCTTCAGGTATATGCCCAAGAATGGTATAGATCTTGAGGTAGATATTCCCAGCTTCCTGAGGAACTGCCACACCGATTTCCATGGTGTCCCTTCACGTTTGCCCTCCCACCAGCAATAAGTGTCCCTCTTTCCCCAAGTCCTCACAGCATGAGCTGTTATTTGTTTTACTGATCTTGGACGTTCTGACTTTGTAAGATAAAATCTCAAAGTAGTTTCGATTTGCATTTCCCTGACGACTAAGGGTGTTGAACAGTCCTTTAAGCGTTTCTCAGCCATTAGTGCTTCATCTTTTGAGGACTCTCGGCTTACTCCTGTATCCCATTTTTAATTGGGCTATTTGTTTTCTTAATGTCCAGGGTTTTTTTTTTGGGGGGGGGGTTCTTTATATACTTTAGGCACTAACCCTCCATGAGACGTATAATTGGTAAAGACCTTTGCCCTTTCTGTAGCCTGCCACTTGGTCCAAATCAGTGGTTCTCAATCTTCCTAATGGTGTGACCCTTTAGTACAGTTCCTCATGTTGTGGCAACCTTCAACAAGAAATTATTTTTGTTGCTTCTTTGTAACTGTAATTTTGCTATTGTTATGAATCATAATGTAAATATTTAATATGCAGGATATCTGATGTGAGACCCTTGTGAAAGGGTCATTTGATGCCCCAAAAGAGTCAAGACCACATGTTGAGAACCACTGGTCTAGATGATGGTGTCCTTTGCTATACAGAAGCCTTCAGCTTCATGAGGTCCCACTTACTAACTTTTGATCTTAGTGCCTGTGCAATCAGTGTCCTCTCTAGAGGACACTTTTTCGGTACCAATATATTCAGTTATTCCCCGCTTTCCCTTCTAGCAGATTCAGGGTATCTGGCCTTATGTGTAGGCACTTGACCCATTTGGAGATGAGTTTTGTGCAGGGTGGTTAATATAGATTTATTTGCATTCTTCTATATACAGCCATCCAGTTTAACCATTACCATTTGTTAAAGCTGCTGTCTTTTTTTCCCCAGCATGTATTTTTGGCTTCTTTGTCAAAAATCAGGTGTCCAAAAGTGTGTGGATTTATGTCTGGGTCTTCAATTCCATTTGCCAAGATGTCTGTTTTTATGTCAACACCATGCTGTTTTGTTACTACAGCTCTGTAGTACAACTTGAATTCTTGGATGGTAACACCTCCAGCACTTCCTTTATTATTCAGGTTTGTTTTTTAGCTATCCTGAGTTTTTTGTTTCCATCTGTGTTGTAGAATATTATTTTAAGGTGTGTTACTTTTGTTTATATTGCATTTGTTTAGCTCTGTGAAGCTGCATTACTGTGCCTGTCTAGAACACTTGATGGTCTAATAAAGAACTGAATGGCCAACAGCAAGGCAGGAGAAAGGATAGGCAGGGCTGGCAGACAGAGAGAATATATAGAAGGAGAAATCTGAGAGGAAAAAAAGAAGTAGCCAGAGAAAAAGGAGGAGTGAGAGAAGGAGGAGGAAACATGGGGCAAGCCACGGAGTAAGAGGAAGATTTACAGAAGTAAGATAATAGGAAAATTCCAGAGGCAAAAGGTAGATGGGATTATTTAAAGTTAAGGAAATCTGGCAAGAAACAAGCCAGGCTAAGGCCAGGCATTTATAATAAATAATAAGCCTTCATGAGTGATTTATTTGGGAGCTGAGTGGTGGGCCCCTCAAAACAGTTAAAACAAACAATACATCTGAAGCTGAAAATAGTGTTTTTAATTTCTAACAAGAATTGGGTTGGAATTTTGATGGGGATTGTGTTGAATCTATGGATTGCTTTTGGTAAGATGGTCATTTTTATTATATTAATTCTACTGATGCATGAGCATGGGAAATCTTTCCATCTTCAGATGTTTTCTTTGATTTCTTTCTTTGATTTTTTTTTGTTTTTTTTTGTTTTTTGTTTGTTTGTTTGTTTGTTTTTGTTTTGTTTTGTTTTTCGAGACAGGGTTTCTCTGTGTAGCTTTGCGCCTTTTCCTGGAACTCACTTGGTAGCCCAGGCTGGCCTCAAACTCACAGAGATCTGCCTGGCTCTGCCTCCCGAGTGCTGGGATTAAAGGCGTGCACCACCACCACCCGGCTTGATTTTTTTTTCCGGAGCTGAGGACTGAACCCAGGGCCTTGCGCTTGCTAGGCAAGCTCTTTACCACTGAGCTAAATCCCCAACCCCTTTCTTTGATGTTTTAATGTTTTTATTGTACAAGTCTTTTATTTGCTTGGTTAGAGTTACCCCAAGATATTATTTTAAGGATACTATGAAAGCTTTTGTTTCCATGATTTCTTTCTCAGTCTGATTTTTGTGTGTTAATTTTGTATCCTGCTACTTTGCTAAAAGTGTTTATCAGCTGTCGAAGCTTCCAGGTGTAGTTTTTAGTGTCATTTATGGATAAAACTGTATCACTTGCAAGTAGATACTTTGACTTCTTCCTTTCCTTTTTGTATCCCCTTTGTATCAGTTAACAACGTATTGCTTTACCTAGGTAAGTACCATATTGAATAAGTATGGAGAGAGTAGGTATCCTTGTCTTATTCCTGATTTTAGTGGAAATTCTTTGAGTTTATCTCCATTTAGGATGATGTTAGCCATGGGCTTGCTGTAAATTGCCTTTATTATGTTGAAGTATGTATCCCCCGATCTCTTCAGGACCTTAATCACGAAGGAATGACCTTTACTGTATCTACTGAGATGATCCTGTGGTTTTTGTCTTTCAGTATGTTTATGTGGTAGGTTGCATTTATGGATATACATATTTTGAACTATGCCTGCATATCTGTGATGAAGCTCACTTGATCATGGTAGATAATCCTTTTCATGTGTTCTTGGATTTGGTTTACTAATATTTTGTTCATAACAGAATAATAATCTGTAATTTTTTTTCTTTGTACCATCTTTGTGTAGTTTAGGTGGACCTATAAAATGAATCAGAAATGTCCCTTCAGTTCCTAACTTGTGGAATAATTTGAGGAGTATTGGCATTAATTCTTCTTTGAAAATCTGGTAGATTTCTGCCCTGAATTCATAGGACCCTGGACTCTTTTGGTTGGGAGAATTTGACTTCTGCTTCTATTTCACTTGGGGGTCATGAGTCTGTCCAAATCACTTACCTGACCTTAATTTAACTTTGGTAGGTTGTACATATCAATGAATCCATCCTTTGGGTAAAAATTTTCAATAAAATACTAGCAAACTGAATCCAAGAACACATCAAAACGATTATCCACCATGATTAAGTGGGTTTCATCACAGAGATGCAGGGATGGTTCAAAATATCTATATTGATGAATGCAATATACCACATAAACAGGCTGAAAGGCTAAAACTACATGATAGTCTCAGTAGATGCAGTAAAGGCCTTTGGCAATCTATCTGTCTATTCCTTTTGAGTATTATTTCTTGTTGTTCTACAGCTTTCAGATGTGCCATTAAGGTGCTAATAAGTGATCTCTCCAGTTTTTTTTTTTAATGTAGTCATTTAGTGCTATGAACTTGCCGCTTAAAACTGCCTTCATTGTCTCATTGGTTTGTGTATGTTGTGTTTTCATTTCCACTCATTTCTAAACAATTTTAATTTCTATTGACCCATTTTCATTTAGTAGTGAGCTGTTGTATCACTCACTATCACTGTGTGAAAGTCAATATGTAATTTTAGCTGTTTAACTTGCGCGCCCTTGTATTTGGTGCATGGATATTTAGAATTGCAAAATCCTCTTGGTGGATTTTTCCTTTGATGAGTAAGTGGTGTACTTCTCTATCTCTTCTGATTAGTTTTGGTTTGAAGTTCATTTTGTCAGACATTAAAATAGCTACACCTGCTTGCTTCTTGGGTCCATTTGCTTGGAATACCTTTCTCATCCTTTTACTGTGAAGTGATGTCGATCCTTGATATTAAGGTGTGTTTCTTGGATGCAGCAGAAAGATAGATCTAGTTTTCTAATCTAATCTGTTAGCTTGTGTCTTTTTGCTAGGAAGTTAAGACCATTGATATTTAGAGTTATCAGTGAGCAGTGTTTATTGATTCCTGTTATTTTTTGTGGTGGTGTGTTTTTATTTTCCTCTTCTTTTGATTTATTGATCTGGAGTTTATTCTTTGTGTCTTCTTAAGTGTGTTTAATTTATCCAGACTGAAGTTTTCATTCTAGTGCCTTCTGTAAAGCTGGATTGGTATATAATACTGCTTACATTTGGTTTTATTGTAAAATGTTTTCCTTTCTCCACTTACTGTGATGGATGGTTTTGCTAGGTATAGTAGTCTGGGATTGCATCTGGAATGGATGAAATAACATCCATCCAGTCCTTTCTGGCTTTCAGAGTCTCTAGTGAGAAGTGGGGTGTTACTCCGATGGGTCTGCCTTTATATGTTATTGATTTTTTTCCCTTACAACTTTTAATATCCTTTCTTTATTCTGTATGTTTAGTTTTTTGGTTATTATATGTGTTTATTTTCTGGTCTTGTCTATTTGGTGCTTGTATTTGTATTGGCTAGTTTTATGTCAACTTGACACAAGCTAGAGTCATTAGAGAGGGGGAAGCCTCAATCAAGAAAAATGTCTCCACGACATCAGGTTGCAGACAAGCCTGTAGGGTATTTTCTTAATTAGTGATTGATGTGGGAGGACCCAGTCCATTGTAGAAGGACCTACCCCTAGGCTGGTGGTCCTGGGTTCTGTAAAAAGGCAGGCTGAGCATGCCAGGAGAAGCAAGCCAGTAAGCAGCACTCCTCCATGGCCTCTGCACAAGCTCCTGCCTCCAGGTTCCTGCCCTGTCTGAGTTTCTGTCTTGATTTTCTTTGATCACAAACAGTGATGTGGAAGCATAAGCCAATAAACCCTTTTCTCCCCAAGTTGCTTTGGTCATGATGTTTTATCATAGCAATAGTAACCTAACAAAGTCAATATGTCTCTTACACCTGGATAGGCACCTCTTCCTTTAGGTTGGGGAAATTTTCTTCCATGATTTTGTTAAAAATATTCTCTGTTCCTTTGACCTAGCTTTCTTCTCCTGCTTCTATCCCTATTAGTCATAGATTTGGTCTTTTCATGGTGTCCCTGATTTCCTAGATATTGCCTGGATTTTTTTATATTTAACATTTTCTTTCACTGAGAAATCCATTTCTTCTACCTTGTACACAGCACCTGAGATTCTCTCTTCCATATCTTGTAATCTGTTGGTGAGGTTTTTGACAACCTAAAGTTTTCATTCCTAGTTTTATTTTAGTTTGGGTGTTCTTTAGTGATTCTATTTCTTTGCTAAATTCTACTTTCATGTTTTCAACTGTTTTCCTTATTTCATTCAACTGTTTGTGTTTTCATGGACTTCACTAAGGGATTTATTCATATCCTCTAAGGTCCTTGATCATATTCATAATTGCCATTTTGAAATCCTTGTCTTCTATGTCAGAAGTATTACATTTCTCGGGGCCTACTGTAAAAAGGTTACTGAGTTCTAGCAGAGGCAATTTGTCTTGGCTGTTCATGTTTGTGTTTTAACGTTGGAGTCCAGGCCTCTGGAGTTACGATGACTGAGGTGTTTCTAGGTTTTGATATCTGGTCTTGTTGGGTGGGCATTCTATCCTTTGGTTGCTGTTGCTCTATCAGGATCTTATACATGTGTGTGTTGGCCTGTGGTCCCTGGTAGGGTGCTTATTGGTAAGTGGTAGAGAGGAATCGAAGCATCCAAGGTGAAAAGGTTGAGAGGGGCTGTGCCAAAGACTACAAGAATCTAGTACACACCGAGAGTCAGGGGCCTCGGGGATGAAGGTATGACAGGAGGAGAGGGCTCCTGAAATTCGGCTGCCGTAGGAAAAATAATAAATGTGTCTGGAGGGACAAGGATGAAAGCACCAGGAGGACTCTGGGTTTGTTCCCAGGGTAGAGTCTCTAGTGAGTGGAATTTGGGTGTGAGGAGAGGCACCTGCAAGCATGAGGCTACGAGACTGAAAATAGGAATACAGAGATTTATAATGGTGGACTGAGGGAAAAATCAACTACCTGAGTCCCTGTCTAGTGTGGCCTCTGGGGGTCCCTGGTAGAAAGTGTTTCTGGGTATGGGTGGCTGACATGAAGGAATGGAGATGCCTAGAAGGGAAACCTGAGAGTATCTGATGGAAAGAGCTAAGCTGGGTCTGCCCCAAGAGCAGAGTCCTCAGGGAATGGACTCAAAACATTTTAAATAAAATTTGTTGTTGTTTGATTCAGTTTGGTTTTAAAGACAGGGTTTTGCTGTATTGACCTAGAACCTATTATATATCCCAAGCTGAAGAATCCCAAACAGGAAAATTGAACTCACCATTACCTCTGAATAAAAGCTTTATCCTGGGCCTGATCCCTAGCACATAGGAAGTACCCAATAAAATGTGCGTTTTAATGAGTTAATGTCTACATTTTTCCTGTCTCAGGATTTAAGATATGGCTTAACAGAATTACATGAGTCTTCCCAGTTAAACTGTTTAGCTTCAGAGAAAGGAGAGAGGAATGTTTCATGTTTTTATAGTTTTTATTTTTACAGCATTGTCAGTTTAGTTTGTACCCTGAAGTCAGGAGAAAACTTAGGCAATGAAGTGAACTCCTGGGCTTTCCTGCATGTGCTACAATTTCCTGTGCCAGCCCTCTCTTCAGGCTCAGCGGGAACCCGCTGTGATAATGGCTCCATTTCACTTGACATTGCAGGTCATACCCAGCTGCTCCATGTGCAGTCCAGAGCCAACTTACTTTGGCCATTTACAGGGTTCACCCACATGAGCTTGGGGAATTATCTGGGGCTCTGCTAACTGCAGGTGGGTCAATACTTCCCTGAACTCACTTCCTGACTTTTCTAATCAAACTCGTCTTTGTTTCCTAGAGTTGTCGCAAATTACCACAACCCCGTGATTTTAAATGATGGCTCTAGCCCAGTGGTTCTCAACATTCCTCATGATGGTGACCCTTTAATAAATTTCCTCATGTTGTGGGGACCCCAACCATAAAATTATTTTCGTTGCTACTTCTTAACTGTTATTTTACTACTATTGTGAATCTTAATGCAAATATCTGGTGTGCAGGATATCTGATATGCAACCCTGGTGAAAGGGATGCTCAACCCCCCAAAGGGGTCATGACCCACAGGTTGAGAACCAAAGCTCCAGGGGCTGGCAGTCCATAATGAAGGATTCTGTGCATCATACTCCCTTGATGACACCAAGCAAAAAATCTTTCCTTGCCCCACTAACCTCCTGGTAGCTGCCAAGAGTTCTTGGCACGCCTTGGCTTATAGCTATATTAATCTCTAAATTTTCTATTTCTCCTAAGAGCACCTATGTGAATTATAACACATTAGTGATTAAGTCTAAGTTCCCAATAATGCATATGTTGCATTAAGGAAAGAAGTAAAGCACTGCCCTTTAGAGCCATTTAACCATGAACATGTTCAGATTTGAATTCTCTACTTGTTCCCTGTGTCTTCCGTCATATCTGTCTGTTGTAAGAGTCCGAATCTGGGCCTCCCTGAAGACTCTTTGGTGAATCTGTTTGGCCTTGTATCTGTGTGTGTCTATCCCCATGTGTGTCTGTTTTGTGGGTGGTATGACTGTGTCTGTCTGTCTCTAACAAAAGACTTCACTTAGTATCTTTTGAACAACATAGCAAGCACATGGGGAAGGACTGGGGGACTTGACCAAAATCTTTAACAGATTCTTACAAGGGATGGAGTCACTGGCTCCAACTGATCCCAGGTGACCCCAGCCACAAACATCACTGTTTACCAACCAATATCCGTAAGTGATGGCTTTTAACCTGTGTGGTAGATTTTAGGAAGTTGCTTTCTGGCAGATCCAAAGGAGCAGGAGACAAATGGCTGTCTATGGTGCCTGTTAGCATATCAAGGCACATGTTGACCTCATCTCTCCTCTCTCTCTTCTCATGGCCAAGACCAGTCTGCTGGTCACGTTCAGTCTACTACTTTCTCTTTCCATTCTGGGCTCTTCCAGCTGCCTCTGGCTGTTCTCTCCCTCAGACCTACATGAAAAACCTTCCTCTCAACCATACTTTGGAGTGGTCATGTCATCAGTTTCTACACTTTCAATGACTGTATTTTCTGCTTTTGGTAAAAGATACACATGCATTACTCTGGGTCAGTGGCATGAGTGATACATAACTTAAGGTCACAGCATGTGTTAGCTTGGGTTGTAAAAGTTGATTACATGGGAAATCCAAGGAAGTCGGGTGGATTATGTTTTCTTAAAGGCAGATTTGAGTACACAGTAGGCTGGCAGTCTTAAGTCTCAAGTGACCTTAGGCATGTTATTGACTTTGGCTATAAGGTCCAGCAAAAGTTACAGTCTCTTACATTGTATGAGATATTTTCAGAATATTGCATTGCCACGGGCATCTCTCACTGGTTGAGAGTCCCCCCTCATCCAGACTTCAGTGTGACTGAATACACAAAGATCTTAATCCCAAATAAGGCTACATGCACAGATACTGGGAGAAAAGATTTAAATATATCTTTTGACACAATTCAACTCACACACACATGCACACAAACTCTAAATACAAATTAAGAAAATATCATATTATTTTCTTATTACAATATATGTGGTGAAACCCCTAAGTCTAGTTTTATTTTAACTGTGTTTCCTACAAAGCTCTTCTAGTTTCTGGCCTGACATTGGCATCATTTTCTGTTCTCAAGTTATTCAGAAATATGTTTAATATGTCCTTGAACATTTCTAATGGGTTGAGTGGAAGGAAGGGGATTGAAGTGTGTAGATTCAAATCACCCTCTTAAAGTAAAATAATATTATTTCACAGACTTTATTAACATCTCATTAACTGCTGTATATTAAGTGCAATTGATAATGGGCACTAGAAGAAAATAATGGCACTGAGTTTTTCAGCTATAAAGAAAATGCAGATAAAATGACCAATGATGTCAGAATGCCCTGCCCTGAGTCATCTGTCACCAAGCATAAATTCAGGGTGCATTCTTGCCCTTCACTGAGGAGGAATCTTTCCCTCAGAGAACTTGCTCAGGAGCATGGCTTGGAAGATATTTAAGGGTGTTTTCCAATAATGTTTGAATGTCAGTAAAAATGGAAAGATAATATGCCATGACATTTTCTCATTCTTCCCGTGGAAGGGAGAAGGGAAGCCTCCAGGCACAGCTTGAACTTAGGGCGCACTGTGGAGTCAGCAGCATGGACGAGGCACTGTTTCTTTGCCCACACCTGACCAGGCACTAGCACTGACTAACTCACTGAGTCCTCACGACTCTGCAAAGCTAGAGGTTTCTTTTGGCCAGCATCCCACAAGAAGCAACAGTAGTATGGGAGAGGAGATGGGCTATTCTTTTAGAAAAAAAATAGAGTAGGCTGGACATCAGAGGTGGAAATTACTTCCAGTCATAGTTCTTCAAGCCTTGTCTCTACTGAGTACCAACCAACAGTAACTCATCTTTGAGCTTGTTAACTCATCCACAAAGGGAGAAAAATAACACCAGCCTCGGTGACAGCAAGCGAATCAAACTATGTAACACCTGCTTCTGATCTGTTAGTCCTCATCTCCCACTTTCCCCATCCCACAGAGAAAAATGCCCCCAAGAGAATTCTAATCTGTCCAGCTTTATTTTATTGAAAATACCTTTTCTTTTCTTTCTTAAAGGACTTTCTGGTCAACCAGGGTTAGGAAAGTCCCACACCCACACTACTGTTCTAACAAATGAAGAAATAATCTTAGCAGCGTTGAGAAATCTTTCCAAGGTCATAGCTCCAGCAGGAGCTGGGCTTGGATCTGACTTCTGGTTACAGCTGCACCTAATGGAATAGTCCCTAAGCATCGCGCTTGCTGAATTACAAAGTGGTGTAGCTGTACATCAAAGCCAAAAGCTCTAACAAGCTGCTGTGACAGCAATTTCAGGTTGAGTTCCTATTGACCTGTTAGCTGTCTACTCCTGACTGAGACATCAACTATCTTACCTTTCCTGTGTACAATGTGAGGTTTCAATAAAGAGCCAGGTAAGGACCATCCATCAGTGTCACCTGCTGTGTCTGGAGTCTCTCTTGAAATGGAAGTGAGGAAGAAGCAACATGGTCCACAATCCATAATCTGGGAAGCAGACTCACTTAACATTTGACCTGCTGTGCCACGAGGATTCGGCTTCCTAACCTCACATGGTTGTAAATTAATGTCATAATGTAGACTAAATCAAAATTATCAAAAGCAATATGAAGTAAATAACAATTAGCTATAGTTTATTATTCTTCATTAACATATCCATACTCAGATCTCTACATCTATTACTTAGTCTCTCTCTCTCTCTCTCTCTCTCTCTCTCTCTCTCTCTCTCTCTCTCTCTCTCTCTCTCACACACACACACACACACACACACACAGGTTCTGGTTTATTGATGTATATTTATCATGACTTTCACATAAAATGAGGTAAATGTTAGTAAATCCTTTTCTACATTTGGATTCAAATCAATAATTTTTGAGAGTCTTAATACTAGGAGGCAAGCTCTAGAGAAATGCACAGTTAAAATGCTGTGCAGTCAGCCTCATTTCCACCTCAATATCTTAAGCTCCTGATGGTTAGCCCTTGTAGTGGGAATCCTTTGCTTACTATTCCCCTCATGCGCAGACTTCATGATTAGCCTCTCAAATGTGAGCAGTGTTTTATGCCCAGGTGATCACAGGCTACTGCACACTTTACATACCAGACTTTGCGTGTAGGGTGAATAAATCTCAATGACCCTAAAATATCTTCTTTATAATCAGTTTTTTTTTCCTATAACTGCATCTTTTTGAGGACTGTTGGGGGCTTTAGGGCAACAAATAAGTTAATGTAGAAAAGAAAACAGATGGGTTTGACTGCATTCTGGATTGCTTTGTTTTGTTTTAAAGCTACTCATTTTGGAAAGTATATGTGTGGTTTGGTATACAAATTCCACAAAGGGGAGAATAAAGAATGGGGATCTGGATCCAAAAATAACCAAGGACAGTAATTAAGGTTTTATCCAACAAGTGGCCTGAGAATTCAGTCAGAAGTGCTCAGCTTCCAAATGCTAATTCCAGGATGATCACCAGCTCGCTTTATGATCTCACAGTCAGTTATGAGCTCCAAATTGGGTTGGAATTTTCATTTGCCTCACGGATTTGATGTAAGAAATATCTATCCATACTGAGCGTGTTACTTTATTAGTCTCTAGAGAGTCTTCTACCTTGTCTTAAAGAAAAGTTCAAGAGTGAGTTCTGTTTTAAAATAATACACTGTTGCCTGGTGGTGGTGGTGCATGCCTTTAGCCCTAGCACTCAGGAGGCAGGGGCAGGCGGATCTCTGTGAGTTCAGGGCCAGCCTGGTCTACAGAGTGAGTTACAGGACAGCTAGGACTACATAAAACTCTGTCTTGGAAAAAAAAAAACACTGTCACCAACTGACCATTTCTATATTCATAACTATTCCATATAAGCTGATATGTTAGGGGAGAGAGGGAAGTTAGCCTAGAAGGTGGAAATAGCAAATGCCTAGATCACCCATCTCTGAGAACTGTTACACCTTGGGTTTTTCTTACATGTCTCACTACCCAGCCCTATCTGAAGCTAGATTGAAGAGGATACCTCTCTTACCCAAATGGAACCCAACCCTGTGAATGCAATGGTGCAATCAGATTCTATGCCCTAGAAATTCTGACTTAAAAGCTAGGAGAGGTCCACTGGAGAAACAGCTGAGTGGTTAAGAGCAAGCACTGCTGTTGCAGAGGACCTGAGTTCAATTCCTAACACTAAATTCAGGTGGTTTACAAACGCCTTTAACTCTGTCTGCAGGAGAGGGGATGCCTCTGGCATCCATAGGCACTGAACCCATGTACACACACCCAGTCACAGACATATAAGTAATAAAATTAATTTGAAAAATCATTAAGAACTAGTGTGCATCATTGCAAAATTTAGTAGGAGTGTTGAAAAAAAAGGCAGTTGTGGTGGAAAAGAATATAGTGGTTCCTCAAATTTTTGAATAGTGAATCATCATATGATCTTGAAATTTCCTTATTATGTATATGTTCAAGAGAACCAAAAATGTAAGCTCCTACCAAAACACTTCGTATCTGGATAGAACAGCCCAATAGAAACACTACAAGAAAAGATTTTTGTAGGAGACTATCTTTGCTGAACATAGACATAAAACCCCTCAATAAAATACTAGCAAGTTGAATGCCACATTACATCAAAATGATAATTCATTATGATCCAGCTAGTCCACTCCTAGACCCAAAGAATTCCAGATACTACCACAGAGATATTTTCATATCCATATATATTGCAACTCTATTTACAACAGCAAGGAAATGTAACCAACCTAGATGCCCATCAGCAGAAGAATAAATAATGAAAATGTGGTACATGTACAAAATGTAAAAAAATAAAATCATGAAATCTGAAGCAAAATGGTTGAGCTTAGAAAGTATAATATTAACCAAGTTGATCTAAATTCAGAATGAAAAAAAATCCCATATTCTTCTTGATATGTGATTCCTAGCCTAAAATGTATATATGCATCTATGTAAATAGCTGTAAGCGTAGGAATAGCATAAAATGTATAAAGGAGACCAAGAATAATGTCAGGTGATGACGAAGAAAGGCATGCAGGCAAAACGGCACACGGATCACAAAAGTGCAAATAACACTAACCCTTTGTAGTTTCAACTCAATCTTTTATTCTCTCTCTCTCTCTCTCTCTCTCTCTCTCTCTCTCTCTCTCTCTCTCTGTGTGTGTGTGTGTGTGTGTGTGTGTGTGTGTGTGTGTGTGTGTGTGTGTGTGTTGGGTAGTGAATAGAAATTTAAGCGCTAGTGAAAGTGTCAAGCCATAAGGGAAGCTCCCTTGTTTCACGCTGCCATTCTGGCTCTACAGACGTTCGCCAGTATGTACAGAGAGATTTAGAGATTTAGACCGGGCAAAGGCTTGAGTGACTTAAACAGCTGTGCGATGTTTTTATTGGTGAGCTGGATAGAATGAAGTGACTAAAAGATAACCGTTCACATGATCAGATGGCGTTTATCTCTGAATTAGAAGGGTAGTTCCACATATGCAAATCAATTTAGGTGATATTTCACCTGAAGAAATGGATGGAGGACTTGAATGGATAGTTCTCAAAGGGGACATACAGGTAACCAACATTTATGTGGGGAAAAGTCTGATCATTAGAGAAATGCAAACAAAACCTTTGTGGGCTTGCCCTCACATTTGTTAGATAACTTTATTAAAAAGATGAAAGATAAGCATTGTTGAGGATGTGGAGACAAGAAAATGCTCCTACACTGTGGGTGGTGAAAACAATACACCCAAATTGGGAGATGTTACAGAAGTTTCTAAAAAAATAAAAAACAAACAAAAAAAATGAAAAATCGAGTTACCATGTAACGTAGTATACATCAAGAGGAACTGAAATCAGCATTCCAAATCAATGTCTGAACTCCTGGGCTCACTGTAGCATGATCCCAAGACATGGGAACAACCTAAGGGTCCATCAGCAGATGGATGGAATTTTTAAATGTGGCACGTGTATTAATGTAACATATTAATACAGGAACAGAAAACAAATACTGCTGTTTTCACAAACATGGATGAACCTAAAGACATTACAGAACAACCTAGGCACAGCAATACAAATATCATGTGCTCCTACTTACATGGGAAAGCTTCTGTGAATCCAGAGAAGCATAACAGAATAGAGATTGGCAGGCACTTGGGAGAGAGGGGGGGATAGGGATAGTGATGGGGAGACCCTGGGCAAAGTGGAAGAGTATCAGTTAAACAGAAAGAAGTTCTAGGGATGGGATCTACTGCACAACATGACAACTGGCTGTAATTAACAATGAAAAAAAGGCACTTGAAACCTGCCAAGAGAGTAGATTTTAAATGTCCTCATTACAGAGATGATTAAATATGTGAGGTAGTAGATATGATAATTAGCTTGACTTGATCATTCCATAATGTATACACATATGAAAACATCACATTGGCCGGTGTAATAGGATACACCTGTAATTCTGATAGTTGTGAGGTGGAGGCTTCTAGACTGCAAGTTCAAGGCCAGCCTTGGCCATGCATAGCCAAATTTTATCTCAAACATGCACAAACCAATCATTCTGTACATGTGCAATTTTTCTTTGTCAATGAAGAACTTAAAATACTTAAAATTATTTTTTAAAAAAGTTCATGGCTGCATTGTGGATAACAGCCAAAAAGTAAAAATAGCTCTGATATATCCTTTAGCTGGTGAATAAACAAAATGCAATATATCAATCAATGAAATATTATTTAGTCATAAAATTAATGGAGTCTTGCTTTATGCTACAATATAAACAAATCTTGAAAGCATTATGCCAAATGAAACAGGCAAGGCATAAAAGAACATATATTGTATGCTGTTTGTGTCAAATGTTCAGAAAAAGAAAAACCATAAAGAGGCCAGCCTGGGCTACAGAGTGAGATCCAGGACAGGCACCAAAACTACACAGAGAAACCCTGTCTCAAAAATAAAAAAAAAAGAAAGAAAAAGAAAAGAAAAACCATAAAGACAGAAATCAGGTTAGTGGTTTACAGGGAATGAGAACAAAGGATAATTTTGACTAGATGAGAAGTCTTTCAGGGTGATGAAAATATTCTGAAATTAGTGGTGATGGCTGGGTACCACAGTAAATATATTAAACCCACAGAATTATACATTTTAAAATGGTGAACTTTTTTTTTGATTTCCTACTATTTTTTTCTGTTCTTTTTTTTTAAATTACACTCATGATATTAATCACATTTGTGGTATTCATAGATTACATTCTCAGTATTCATTCAATTATATATATATATACATATATATATATATTTAATTTTAAATGTCAAATATCATTTCTTAAAGGGGGTAGGAGGTCTTAAATACAGGCTTACAGCACAATGGGAGGACCCCGGGGGGGGGGGGGGGGGACAGAAGTTCGCTACTAATGTTTTACAATCTTGCATCTAAGCTGTTAACGCCCATTATTCAGGATACACAGACAAGAAGCTTCCCTTAAGCATTCAGGAGGGTGGAACCTGGCAGGGAATTAGCATTAGGAGGATATCAAGGTCAAGGTCCACAAGCAAGGCAACAGGTACCCAAAATGGGGGCCAGGGCCCTGCAGGTCTCCCTTTTATTAAAAAAAAAAAAAATGAGCTTCTGACTTGGGTTGCGTGGGACGTCAGCAGGTCACCTTACCCATCATGGAGATGCCTGCCCAGGCCACACAGGTGCTCTGTGTTAGGTTGGTGAGTGCCCCCCAGGCATTACCCATCTCTGAATACTCATTATCATACCGGCTCAATCGTGTATGAGCTGCATGGTTAATTGCTGCCAAAGATCTCAAAGTGGTGCTGGGCTTGCAATCTGTGTGTTCAATACAGAAAAGACCAACAGAGGTCCTATCTCACCCATAGCCAGTAGGCTAAAGGCAACTGAGCCATTCCCTTCCTTATCGAGCCATACTGTACGTTGGAGTCCTTGTAAGATAGTATCCCAAAAGCAACTGGAACTTGAGTTTATAAATTTATAATTTTCAAAGCCAATCGAGATGTATATAACTACTGAATTAAATTTATCATGCCCAATTGAATGAAAGATTAACTAACTGGGGTAGCTACTTTTGTTGCCAGGGTCTCCACTGTGCTAGCTGTAGTAAGCAATTATGAAATGGTAAAATGGTGAACTTTATGTAAAACATGTTTATGCTGTGTACTGTGTGTGTGTGTGTGTGTGTGTAATGGTATATGCCCATATGTGTGTACAGGGGTGTGTGTCCATGTATATGTGCATGCAGAAGCCAGAGGCAGATGTCTGGGGTCATCTCTGTCACTTTCCATCTTACTTTCTGAGACAAGGCCTCTCACTGAACCTGAGGCCCATCATTTCTGCTAGCCTGGCTAGCCAGTGAACTCACAATGACCCGTGTCTCTCCTAATGATGGGGGACTTACAAGTATGCAAGACCCTACCCTCCTTTTACATGGGTGCACCCCTTGCTTTCATAGTCAGTGCTCTGATCCACAGAGACATCCCGTCTCCCCCGACCTCTTAAAACATCAGAAGAATTAAGTTAGGTACCTATGGGATCTAGAATATGAGCATCTTCAAATTCAAAGACCGGGAGTACCATTTAAAGGCACCTAGGATGAGCAAGTGAATCAGACAGAGTTAGCCTGCCAAGGAAACAGAGACGAGGCAGATAATCACAAGAGCAGCCAAGACAGCTAACAGCTCACAGAGGAGCATGGAGCATCTTTGTGTGGAACTCTGCAAGTCCCAGCTGCACATTCTGGAGACCCCACACCTGTTTATGGTTGCTGGGGGTGATTTCTATTACTTAGAACTAAACAGTTCCTAAGAGACACATCAGGTAAATAGCAATAATTACAGCATGTGTTCCCCCTCCCCCATGCCACCTGCCCTAATTTGCTTTCTATTGCTGTGATAAAGCCCATGATCAAACACACCTGGGTGGGGGGAAGTTTATTTGTAATTTATTCCTTACAGCCCATCATGAAGGGAAGTCAGGGCAGGAACTCAAGGCAGGAACCTGAAGGCAGGAACTGAAACAGAGTCCATAGAGGAATGCCGCTTACTGGCTTACTCTGCCTGCTTTCCTGTATAACTCAGGACCACCTCCCTGGTGGTAACACCACCCACAGGGAGCTGGGTCATCCCATATCGATAATTAATCAACAGAATGTCCCACAGGCTTGTCTATAGACCAATCTGATGGAAGCATTTCCTCATCTGAGGGTCCCTCTTCCAATTTGGCCCTGCTGTGTGTCAAGTTCACAAAACAAACAAACAACACCGTTAACCAGCACACAATCAGAAAGTTGAAAGCATGTCTAGGTTTTTCCGAATCTCTAAAGAAGATGAAAAAATAATTAAACAGGGAATGTCTGAAGCTGCTTAAGGAAGAAAAGAAAGGTCAAAGCAGGTAGTCCATGACTACAATCCCGGCACTGAGAAAGCAGATGCAGAGGAGGGGAAGTTCCAACCTGGGCTACACAGGAGACCCTGTCTCAAAAAGAGACAGCTGGAGAGGGAGGAGGAAAACAGTAATCCTACTTCACTTGGTCAGTGGCATACCTACACTGGAGAATTCCTGAGGCTCAAGCACGGCACGAGCTTGAAGTCACATGTTTAGCCCAAGGGGGTTTTAGGTATAGAGGGGCAGCAGCTGCTGGCCTGCACGGACACCTCCATCCAACAACAGTTGAGGAAAGCCTTATTTCAGAAAATTCCTCTTACGTTGTCTTCCTCTGCCCTACCTACCCTGACCTTATTTTCAACTGCCAGGCTAAATGGTTAAATGTTGGGCAGGATGCTGGCCAAATCTAGAAGAGAAGACTGGGTCATTACAATGTCTGTCTTTTGTTAAAATCACCCACATATGAGCCTAGCTTTTCTCCCAAAGCATAAAGTAGTATGATATATGGTAGGGACAGATCTGGTGAACACCCTCCATAATAGCATCTGGGAAAATTAACTTCCATTGATTTGCTATTAAAATTCTACATCCATAACTACTTTGTATAATGATTTACTTGGTGGTGCTGATTGTAAGTCATGAGCTGGCAGGTGCACAGGTACTTGTATAGCAGAGAGTACAATCCTTTTAAGGACAAGGTGCAGGGTGGGGGAGATAACTAAATTCAGCATCACTGTTCACCCCAAGGCTCCAGGAGACCAAAATCTCTGCATCTTTCAAAGATGAGTACTTAGAAAATCAGGATGATATCTGTGAGGTCATTAGACCTTAGCCTAAATCTAATTTGAATAATCACATTTCATTCCACCCTGAGTCAGTGGAGGACCCTGATTAATAATCAGCATTTTCTACATGCCAGTGAAGTGTTTGTTGCTATAAATAGACAGAGTTAACAATCTAATTAGCTAGAGGAGCTGGCAAGATGAATATTCTGTTCAGGGAGAAAGATAGACGACAATATTTTTAAGATCTGTGAGTACTGCACTGTCCCTGATCCTGCTCCATTAGCAGTTATTGTCGAAGTTCACTCCGTTAACCCTCATTTTAAAAACATCCTTTCCAAGAGCTGTTACCTTTTCTTCCTGAGGGCAGACATTTCCACAGTAAATATTCTGTACTGATACCATAGAACACTGAGGCCCCCAAGGAGGAAACATTGCTGTAGACGCACTGGTTACACATGTTGCTGTCGTCCCAACATTTCTGCCCACTGGTAGCTTATAGCCCTTGGACTTATCATCCTCAGTCACCAGCCAGACTCTAGTGGCCGAGGAGAGAAATTTCCGCCATTGTCTTCGTCACAGTGGTCACTTGACTCTCCCAGAAGCTCTTCGACATTTTCATCTACTCATTCTCAAGGGAATAAACGTAATACAGGCCAGGCCTCCTTGGACAAAGGAGTGTTTTCACTTTAATGATTTATAGTCTGAGATTCATAGTCTGATTCCAATCTGAGAGCTTACTATTGAACAATATGCTTTAAAAATATTCTCAAATGTGTGCACATGTTTAACATATATAAATTAATCAAATTAATTCCCCTCTTCATTATCCTCTCTGCTTTCCTCTCCCCACTCAACCCCTTCTTAGCAACAGATTCTCCATAAGCTTCCATATCTTTTCGTGCATGTGTCCCATTGTGTTTAATTAGGGGTGCCTGCATGGGCATGGGTGGGGCTTATTTACTTGATCAAGGGCAACTTGCGGGTGGTGATACCACTGAGGAATATGACTCCTCCTCCCGCAGTGACCATTAACAGCCTATAACTGCTCAGGGATGGGTGGGGCCTCATGAATCCCTGCGCCATCCATAGTGAGATGTTGATGGGTTTATTCCCATCCCCATTTGTACTCATATCCCCTGCTGCTGTGAGTTCATGTTAAAAATGCCCCTTTGACCACACTAGGACATCTCTCCTCCTCTTTTTCCTCCTTTCTTATTTCATCTGCATTAAGTGTCTCCTCTGCTTGTCTTTTTCCTCAACAAGGGGTAGCTGATTTCCAAGCTAGTGGAACTGATCCCTCATAGATTAGCCAGTCTCTGGCCTTTACAGAGTAGCTCAAAGACGGGATATTAGTTGGTTGTTCATCTATGGTCCAAGGGCACACAGCGTGGCAGCAGCTGTGGGGACAGGGCCTGAGGGCCAGGTGGTTCCTTTTCTCACCGCCAAACTCCTCTTCACAGTAGTCCATATCTATTACTTGATCTTCCACCTTCATGGCTGTGTCAAGTGTCACCAATGGCGTCTTGGGGACAAGGTCTCGTTTCTATGGCCTTCTGAAACATCTTCCACCACTGAATAGGTTTTTCATCCTTCCAATTCTCCAATCCCATGGGTGAAGGGAGCATCCTTTTCAGTTCCCCTTGAAAACTTCTGTGCTGCTGATGCCAGTTCAAGTTGATTTCAGATAAGTACGCACCCAGTATTTTTCATACAAAGGTTTACTTGTTATTTATCTGAAATTCAAATTGAACGAGATGTCCTATATTTTATCAGGCAACCCTACTTGGTGATGATAAATTTGTGTCTCTCTCCCTCCAGGCTTTGGACTTTGTTCCTATTATTTCCTTTATCCTCACTTGTCCCTCTCTGAATTTATCTTTTCTACCAGGCTCAACCATCATATCGCTTCGAGATCACCTTCCTCTTTCCTCTGAACTCTTTAAACATATTCAGCAGTTCTATATGCATCCCTGTCACATATATCTTTTCTATTGTCTTAAATTATTATTCAAACCTTTCGTGTGTTTATTATTTGTTGCTTACATTTGATTTTAAACTCCCTGAGGTCAGAATTCTTTGGATCACAAATCCTGTAGCACAGCCCACTGATGGGCTGCCAACGACTTAGGAAATCCCCAGCTTTTATTTTCTACGCATCAAACAATCTTTTACATTTTTATACCAGGCTGCTGCCTGGAAATGCTTCTGCTACATTTCTTTAGTCTACTCACTCTCACTCCCCAGGATGCATGTCCCACCTCTTCCCCCTCCTCACTCTTAGCTGATGACCTTGCTTCCCACACTGCTGGGAAAATAGAAAAAAAAAATAGCAATCAGAGAAAAATCCCATGAGCTCTCACTTGTATAACAAACAACCTAGCTGTGTCTGTACCCATACATCCTGCCTTCCTTCTTGTGACAGGGAATCCACTCAAGGCTTCTTTTTAAGGATCAGCCCCTCCCCTGTTCACTGGCTCTCCTCTCAAGAGCTACTCAAGGACATTGCCACAGCAAGTCTCTCATCTGTCCCCTACATCATTTTCTTCTTTGTAGAGGTTGTTACCATGAACATGTTTCAGTTATTTCCCTCTTTAATAAGTAAACAAATAAACAAACCCTCTCTCCTTGACAACAAATCACCCTGCAGCTATTTTTCTGCCCCCTTTGCAGAAAAAAAAAATCCTCCAAAGAGTTTGTACTGAATTTCCACTTCGCCTGCTAACATTTTCCTTTGAATCCACTATAATCACGATTTTGTCCCACCTACGCCTCAACTGCTCTCATCAAGGTTACTTATTAATCACCCCAAAATTGCTATACTGAAGGATAGCAACTCAGTTCTCGCCTGACTCCACCAGTCAGCAATATGTGAACGGAGTTTATTGTTTTAGCAATTGTCCTTCTCTCGTCTGTGTAATAAGTTTTGAAGCATTCTTGAAATAGCATCTTCACTTAACTTCTACATCATCACTTCCTGCATAGTTGTGGGCTAGAAGTCTGAAATCAAGGTGTCAGCAGGGCCATGCTCCCTTTGAAGCTTCTGGAGTGGGGGAGGAAACCTTGCTGTGCCTCTTTCTAGCTCCTGGGGTGTGCTCTCGATCCTTGACAATCCTTAACTTATAGATACATCACTCCAAACTCCACCCACAACACTATATGGCATGCAACCAATCTGTCAGCATTTGAATCTGAACTGCTTTTTATAAGGACATCAGTTGTTGGGCAAAGGCAAACCCAAATCTAGTATGGCACTGTCATAGTTTGATTACATTCTACTAAGAAGCCCCATCCCAAAGAAAGTGACTTTTTATAGGTATTAGGGTTAGGCCTTGGTCCTCTTGGGGGAGGAAGGCAGAAAGGGACACAATTCAACTCCTGACAGTAACCAAAGGGTCTGGAAACATCTTCTAAGGAACAAGTCAGAAATGGAAGTCTTCATATTGCTAGAAGGTGTGCATGTCCAAAGACAGCCCAGTCATGCGTGGATCAGACACAGGCCAGGGTTTCCTGAAAACTGAAAACAAGCAAAGAACACTCTACCTAAAGGCGTGAAATTGTCATCCTGGTGGGAAAGGGTTTGGCAGAACGCCCTTGTTTCACTAAGAGGCAGATTGATCCATAGAGTAATCTACTTTAATCAGCGTTATGTAATCCTGCAAAAGGGCATGCAGAGCAAGCTGGGATGCAAGGAGGCAGAGCTCGGGGAGGCAGAGCTCGCTCGCTCGGGGAGGCATCTTGCCCTACATTGTTCTGCGGTGTTACTGCGCAGCTGGCACACCTTTCTGCCTGCTCTGCCTTGAGCACCTCACCCGGCAACTAACCCACTTTAGTCAGACGTCCAATGGTAAGGCGGGTTCTATATTTAGAGCGTGCTCTCTGCCTGAGGATGAACTGAACTGGCCGCAGTGTCACACCTTGACACAGCGCTGTTCCTTTGCCTTGTGTCCCTTATGGGGACCATCAGCCTTCTCTGGAACATGAACTTAACATGCTTTCAAAGCTAGAGGGACTGCAGAAGCTCACCCAAATCAACCCCCTCTTACAGCATCTAAGTGCAGACTTTGGAGCCCGAGTTTGAATCCGTCATAGTATTTCTTAGCTGTGTTCCTTTGGACCTTTTTTTTTTTTTTTTTTTTTTTTTTTTTTTTTTTTTTTTTTTTTAATCTATGCCTCATCTAGAAAATGTAGACACTGGTGGTATTTGCCTCAAAGGCCATAGACAAACAAGTGGATTCATGCAAAGCCTCAAAACATTTTTTGGCACATAGTAAATTCAGAAGAAAATTTGACTATTCCTACTGTCATTGTATCAGACCATCCCACTAAGGCTCAGAGACATGATGTGGCTGTCCAGGTTAAGCAGCAATTTAGTACACAATCAGACCTGGAATTGCTCTGCTGGGGCACTACTCTCTTATTAGGTCCACAGTTGGCACACTTAGAGTAGCTCCCTTGAGGTGGATAAGAAAGGTAGGAGTCATGCCTCACCAACTCCATGGGCTCTGGCTTTAATTTGTTTCCCAGACTGCCTAATTGTCACTGTGAAAGCCTGGAGATGGTCTTAAGGGGATGAGATAATAACAATAACAGCAAGTTAGATTGGAGGGGTATGAGATTAAAGGTAGGAAAGTCACTTAGCGGTCCTTACAGTAGTCCAGCTGGTCATGATGAGATGGGAAGAAAGAATGGGGAAATTAAGTTTATTAAAAATAAAATCACAATAAACTAAGGTGGTTTATTAGCAACAAAAGTGCAAAGCCAGCCAGTGAAAACATGAGTGCTTTCCCATTTACAGCACGAAGGCAGACTCTGGACTCGTGAGTCTGAGTTGGTGAAAGTTTTCGGTCACATCACCCAGTTAGAAATTTAGAGGAAAAGAAAACTGCTTAGGTGGGATCCTAAGATGATTCCAGAACTACTTCAATTCTATGAGGACAGTGAAGAAGAAGCAAAGGAGGAGCTGTCCCTTCCCCCTCTACCTCTAGGTAAGAGAGTGGTAATGGCCGAACATTGACAAGTCCAAGAAAGCATTGGTTTACACAGCATGGGGGGGGGGGGGCGCGGTGAGGTGTAGTACTGAAAAGCACAAGTATATTGAAGAAAGGCACCCATAGAATTTTCCTCAAGAATAAGAAGGAAACATATTAGAAAAAATATCTCCGGGGGTAGACAAGATGGCTCAGTAGGTAGAGGCATCTGCCACCAAGTCTTACAAACCCTTGAGACCCACATGGTAGAAATAAAGAGCTGACTTCTGCAAGTTGCCCTCTGACCTCCACATGCCCATACACATACATACAAAATAAATAAGTAGACAAAATTATTTTTAAATCTCTCCACCCCATTCACATCTGTTCATCAGGTTGCATTCTTAGGCCTCGCATTAGAACTCACATAGTAAAGGGGCTGAAATGGGGTGCCTCACCTTAGGAAGAAACTGGAAGGTGATAAGAAGTGAAGATGGTGGTGAGGGTGGTGACCCAATCTCTAAGCAGCAATTTGGAGGATATAAGTCTTTCCCCGCAAACTTAGTCTAAACAAAAAATGCTTCCAAAAACCAGTTCTTATTCCAAACTCCAGGCTGGCCTCGAACTCACCATGATCCTCCTGTCTCAGCCTCCTGGCTTCTGGAACTTCAGGTATGCACCATCATGTGCAACCAAATATTTGTTATTCATAACGACTTCCTAATATAGGTCTTAGAACATCCTGCAAGTTTCACTGATTGCTCTCCTTGCAGATATAAAAGTCAAGATTCGGGGAAGTCACAGGACTTGCGTTTGATGCCACATTAAGTGCATTTTCAAGTCTGTCTGGGTCATGGCAGAAGGTTTGGTGGGAAAGGAGAGCCAAGTGAAGGAATGAAGTCACACATAAAGAACTTTGAGTGGGTAGCTTGAGATGCTACATCCCGCTGGTGGGATAAAGGGAACATCCTAGCTTCACTCTGCTCCTCTTTGGCAAAATACAGAATCGACCTAAGTGCCCATCAACAAATGTCCACCCTTAATGAAGGAAACCATGTCATTTGTGACCACCTGGAAGAACCTAGAACTCATTATGCTTCGTGAAATAACCAGGCACAAGAAGACAAATACTGCATGATCTCACACATGTGGCATCTGTGGAGAGCAAGTGTACAGAAGGAAGTAGAATACAGGTTACCAGAAGATGGGCTTGGGGATGAGAAATGCTGACCAAAGAACACAAAATTTCATTTAGATGGGAAGAATATGCTTTCAAAATCTAGTGTATGACATGGTAATTATGGACGATAATAATAATAGACTGCATATCTCAAAATAATTAAAGAAAAAAGTAGGTTCATTAGTGTCACTTAATCATTCTGTAGTATATTAAATCATAACATTGTACCCCATAAGTATATATGGTTGCCAATTAAAAATAAAATTGTGGGTTGGGGGAGAAGAATGGAGACCTTTGAAAATTCTGAAGCAAATTCACTCATGTGCTCACAGGTATTTTTAGTACATACTATTACCAGGCTGGTCTTGTTCTAAATGCAAGGATACAGGCAAGGGCAACACAAGAGTCCGTGCTTAGAGAAGTCAAATCATAAACTAACAAGTAAGAAA